>NC_091621.1:55656006-58156006 GCF_027580195.1 Bos mutus | reverse complement strand
CTGGGAGATCCCATGGGCAGAGGAGCTTGGTGGGCTACAGTCTTGTGGGAACTGCCTGAGTCTCATGGGAGTCTCATGAATGCCATCAGCTCTCATGGGGTTGAGAGACACGACTGAGTGACAAACTCTTACTTATTTACTTACTTACTTAGAGGTATAAGGACATGATTAAAAGACATTTGCCTTGGGAACTAGGGAGAAATAAAAAGAAGGACCTAAGACCAAACTTTCAGCAGGATTTCTTTACTCTAGTTCTTCTTTTCTTTCATGTATCTCCATCTTCTCTCTCACTTGACATTTGGCAAGTACCTTCACTGTCTCTTCCCCACCCTCCTCATAGAAACCAATTCAAAAGTATATAAACTACATCACATCTGTTTCATTGTCAATTCAACTATTGCTGATGTGGACATTTCACAGAAATAGCTAATGTTTTTAAGATAAATCAATTGGGAAAAATAACAGACTTAAGGAAGAACAAACAACTCATGCAGCCACAATTACCTAGTATTTTCAGAGCTACAGATTTCACACAAAACAATTCTCAATCAGGGACATTTCATATTTCATATGAGAATATTTGATGATTTTGAGAAGGAATGTAAAACCATCTAATTAGAGGCAAGTTCAAACTGAAACATTGGCCAAGTGATGGAATATAGCAATGCAATAAACAATACAGGCAATAGAGCAATCTGTAATACATGAGTAAGTTATTGACATTGACAGAAACAATCCTACACATGATCAAATAAATAGAAGTTCTTTTCTTAACAGATCTTCATTATCTTAATTTCCACGTCATAAAGGTTTAGAATTTCCTTGACAATTCACAATGACATTTGCAAGGTCAGAGCTCCCTCTCTGCCTGAACATTCTCTGTCTACCCAAATAAAATGAAAACAAACAACTCATTCCCTCCTTTCCTAGACAATGAACCTATGGATCAAATGTTTCTGTTCAGGAAATGTATAACAAACTCTTGCTTCCACTCCTCTCTCAGTCCTGTCTCATGAACTTCAGTTAGAATTTGTTATTTCCTTAGCAAATATCTTGAGCATCTAACTACATTTCAGTCTTATTAGAAGACAGTCTTACTATGTTTACTTGTATTGCAGCCTGACCCAGACTTAGCTTCCAAGTAAACATTGGTTAATAACTTTCTGACAGTGATGGCTCCTCAAATTTCCCTTTGCATGTCTAATCTCCACAGTGGTTCTTACCTGAATTAAGTAATCTAATAACATAAGAACATAAAGTTGACCAGAAACATTTTATAGACAAAGAATTTCTGTAAGAAAGCTAAGGTATATGTTTGACACCTATTAAGGGAAAGAGATTTTTAAACAAAGAGTAAACTTTAGAGGGCCAATGTTTTATATGTCTTTTTAGATATTTTATAATTCCTAATTCTGAGGCACATAATTAAAAATTATATTCACTTCAAGCCAAACAGCCATTTTTCATTATAAAATTATTTTCTCAACTTTGGTTTTATTGTTACTCCTCATTCCTAGAAAAAGCAGCTAAAGTAGGGATGTGCTCAATATTTTTTTTCCAGTCAAATACTCATAGGAAATAATATGCTCATTTTCTAAAATGTATTTAGATGAGCTATAACTTTATTTGAACCAGGAATCAAATTGCCAGCATCTGTTGGATCATCAAAAGAGTGAGAGAGTTCCAGAAAAACATCTACTTCTGCCTTATGGACTATGCCAAATCCTTTGACTGAGTGGATTACAACAAGCTGTCAAAAATTCTGAAGGAGTTGGGAATACCAGACCACCTGACCTGCCTCCTGAGAAATCTGTATGCAGGTCAGGAAGCAACAGTTAGAACTGGACATGGAACAACAGACTGGTTCCAAATTGGGAAAGGAGTACATCAAGGCTGTATATTGTCACCCTGCTTATTTAACTTATATGCAGAGTACATCATGTGAAATGCTGGGCTGGATGGAGCACCAGCTGGAATCAAGATTGCCAGGAGAAATATCAATAACCTCAGATATGCAGGTGGCATAACACTTATGGCAGAAAGCAAAGAAGAACAAAAGAGCCTCTTGAAGAAAGTGAAAGAGGAGAGTGAAAAAGTTAGCTTAAAACTCAGCATTCAGAAAAGTAAGATCATGGCATCTGGTCCAATCACTTCAAGGCAAATAGACAGGGAAACAATGGAAACAGAGATAGACTTTATTTTCTTGAGCTGCAAAATCACTGCAGATGGTGACTGCAGCCATGAAATTAAAAGACGCTTGCTCCTTGGAAGAAAAGTTATGACCAACCTAGACACCATAGTAAAAAGCAGAGATGTTACTTTGCCAACAAATGTCCATCTAGTTAAAGATATGGTTTTTCCAGTGGTCATGTATGGAGGTGAGAACTGGGCTATAAAGAAAGCTGAGTGCCAAAGAATTGATGCTTTTGAACTGTGGTGTTGGAGAAGACTCTTAAGAGTCCTTTGAACAGCAAGGAGATCCAACCAGTCCATCCTCAAGGAAATCAGTTCTGAATATTCATTGGAAGGCCTGTTGCTGATGCTGAAACTCCGATAGTTTGGTCACGTGATGTGAAGAACTGACTCACTGGAAAAAACCCTGGTGCTGGGAAAGATTGGTGCAGGAGGAGAAGGGGATGACAGGATGAGACAGTTGGATAACATCACGGACTCAATGGACATGATTCTGAGCAAGCTCCAGTAGTTGGTGATGGACAGGGAAGCCTTGAGTGCTATAGTCCATGGGATTGCAAAGAGTTGGACACAATTGAGCTACTGAACTGACTGATAACTTTATCCATAAACCAACTTCTTTGTTATTTCAGTAGGTAGTCTTCACAAAACAATATGACCAAACAATATCTTAAATCTGGTTACATCAGAGAACATTGCAAATATTATATCTAGAATATGCTGAGTGACTATTAAAAGTTAAAGTAAACATTTTGTGAAATTTTTTCATAGTCCGAAATAAAAGTTAAAACAAACATCTTAAATTTTCTTTTTGGACTAAGAGTTTAGCATTGGAGGATGTGAACTTTAAAAGTCACTGTCAAATAGGTCATAGAATGCCTTGATCAATATTAACTTTTTTTACACTGCTGTGATAAAAGTTTCCCAGGAACAAAAATAAAAATAAGCATTAACATTATATAATAATTATAGTGTATCGGGCATGGTATTCAGCACTTTCCATGAATTATATAATTGAATCTCATCATAACTCAATGTGACTATTACTAATACCCTTATTTAATGAGTGAGAAAAATCATTCTTGTTCCTGGAAAAGGTAGAAAGTGTTGTTTTCATAGAGAAATTGTCTAATTCCTACCTGTTTTGGAGATAAAGACATAGTATGTTATATACAGTTGGAGTTTTTGTTTTTTGGCTGCGGGAGTCATAATTCCCAGGCCAGGAGTGGAACCTGGACCCATGACAGTGAAAGTTCCAAATTCTAACCAGTGGACCACCAGCGAATTCCCCAGTTTAGGATTTTTGTATTAGTGAAAATATTTTTTCATTATACAATCTTGAAACATTTAATAGTTCAAAATAATTTGGTTGCATATTTTGCACTTCAGAGTTTTCCATATTTCTCAGTGGTGCTTCTTATGTGTTTCATGATGATTAACCAAGGTTTTTTTTAATCACCCACAAAAACTGCATGTTAACTTCCTGCTTCTTGAGTGTTTTTAAACAATTTATTAACTTTAACTTTTTAAAAATTTTTTATACCTAGAGCATTTTACAAACTTCAAAACATAAATTCTGTACAATTTGTTATATTCAGAAAATGGAATGACTTAGATACACAAATATCTACATTGTTTATTTATATATGCCATGTTTTAATGTAGTAATGATGTGGTGTTGAAGAAGCCTCTTTAGAATCCCTTGGACAGCAAAGAGATCCAACCAGTGTATCTTTAAGAAAGTCGGTCCTGAATATTCATTGGAAGGACTGATTCTGAAGCTGAAACTCCAATAGTTTGGTCACCTGAAGCGAAGCACTGACTCATTGGAAAAGACCCTGAAATACTGAAGGTGGGAGGAGAAGGGGACAACAGAGGATGAGATGGCTGGATAACATCACTGACTCAATGGACATGAGTTTTTGAGTAAGCTCTGGGTGTTGTTCATGGACAGGGAAGCCTGGGGTGCTGCAGTCCATGGGGTCTCAAAGAGTCGGACACAACTGAACAACTGAACTGATTCAACCATATGCAGATAGACAAACACATACACACTAAACCCCTCTGACAGGAAGTCAATAAAATAGAGATGTTCATATTTATTACAAAATAAAATTTGAAAACTAATTAGTTTCTTAAAAGGTGCATAGTATATATTTTTTTCTTTGTAATGAAGTAATTTTGATCAGAGGCAAAAATAATTTTTACATCTGTAGAACCAAATGTGAAAGATAGACAGCTAGAGTTCAGGTGTACCTTGGATGGGCCTCCCAGACCCCCATTCAGGAAGTGAGGCCTGCCGGGTTTGCACACTGCCTTAGCTTAGGAGGGTGACCTTTCCCAAGGTCACATGCCCACATGAAGATGACTTCCAAAGATGCCTATTCACTATGAGGATTGATAAAGTCAAGAACCCTCACCCCACTGGGGAAAATTCTGAAGAAATACCTCATCCCCCACCTCCACTGAGACCCCATCCAAGTTCATCTTCTCCCTCTGCCCACTCTTTCTTCATCACTTCTTTCAATAGATCTAGAAAGTGTGAACTTAATAAACCTCCCATACCCTGCTCAACATCTCAGAGTCAACTTTCTGAGAACCCAGCCTGGGAAAGTATTATCTGTTTTGCTTTTTTGTTTGTTTTGTTTTGTTTTGTTCTACTTGAATGACTCTACCACTAGAATCATTCAGAGGACAGTAATAATAGCAGCCTATGGAAGGGAACAGTCGAACTGAAAACAAATTTCAGAATGACGCAGTCAGCTTTGTACTTGAGTCAAACACTTCAAGCCTCAAAGAAAGTGCACTCCAAACAGTGCTGCTCTGAAGGAAGTGTCTTTGATGAAACAGATTATGACAACAGGGAGAGTTCTAAGGACTATGTCCTGGAAAATATTTGTCCAGCTTTGAAAATAGATGTGTTTTTTAATGAAATATATTCAAATAATAAAAATGAATTTTGATAAGTTTGCCATCTGCTAGAGTGGAAATTGTATTATTCTTTGCAAATCCTTCCACTTAAATACTACAGTACTGTTTTTAATTTTGAGGAAAACGTGCCAAAATGTTACAAACTAATTCGGTCATTGTAACTGACACTTAGTTCAGTCGCTCAGTCGTGTCCGACTCTTTGCGACCCCATGAATCGCAGCACGCCAGGCCTCCCTGTCCATCACCAACTCCCGGAGTTCACTCAGACTCACATCCATCGAGTCAGTGATGCCATCCAGCCATCTCATCCTCTGTTGTCCCCTTCTCCTCCTGCCCCCAATCCCTCCCAGCATCAGAGTGTTTTCCAATGACTCAACTCTTCGCATGAAGTGGCCAAAGTACTCGACTTTCAGCTTTAGCATCATTCCTCCCAAAGAAATCCCAGGGCTGATCTCCTTCAGAATGGAGTGGTTGGAGCTCCTTGCAGTCCAAGGGACTCTCAAGAGTCTTCTCCAACACCACAGTTCAAAAGCATCAATTCTTCGGCACTCAGCCTTCTTCACAGTCCAACTCTCACATCCATACATGACCAAAGGAAAAACCATAGCCTTGACTAGATGGACCTTTGTTGGCAAAGTAATGTCTGTGCTTTTCAATATGCTATCTAGGTTGATCATAACTTTTCTTCCAAGGAGTGTCTTTTAATTTCATGGCTGCAGTCACCATCTGCAGTGATTTTGGATCCCAAAAAAATAAAGTCTGACACTGTTTCCACTGTTTCTCCATCTATTTCCTGTGAAGCAATGGGACCAGATGCCATGATCTTCGTTTTCTGAATTGACACTAATCCCACACAACATGAAAATAATAATTTTGCCTAAAATGAAATTTACCTGAGATTCGGAAGCTCAAACAATTTTATTGAAAGTTATTTCTCATTATTCTGAAATGTCAGGGTTATTTTATGTAAATATGCAGATTTGACAAAAGATATCATCTTTGTGGGGCTTCCCAGGTGTCCTAGTAGGTAAAAGAATCTTTCTGCAATGCAAGAGACATAGGAGACATGGGTTCAATCCCTGGATCAGGAAGATCCCCTGGAGGAAAGCCTGGCAACCCACTCCAGTATTCTTGCCTGGAGAATTCCATGGAGAGAGGGGCCTGGTGGGCTACAGTTCATAGGGTAGCAAAGACTTGGACATGACTGAGTGACTAAGTATGCACATACATCATCTTTGTGAGGTAGACAGTAGAGAGATTTGGATATAACTCATCTTAATTTAGCCCAGATGCAGGTAATATTTTAGTAATTTAAATGATAAAACTTTGTTGTAAATTAAGATTGTAATTTTAGTCTCAGGAAAAAAAAAAAAGCAATGAAAACATGATTACTCTATTGAAAATGGCTGGACTCACTCGCCGCATAGAATCATTTCTGAAGTATTGCCTAAGTAAAAGCACGCATAAAATATATCACAAAATAATTACATTGAATTACTTTGGCTTCACTTTTTGCTATTGAGGCAACATTTCTTACCCTGCCTTATCCTAATATGGATTGAAGGAACAAAACCTTTTATAACTATTCTCTATATTGTGAAATCAAATATGAGTTGTTTTTAAAATCAAATCCATTTGATATTCCTTGTAGTTTTCATAATGGCTCCCCAAAGTCAGGGTTGATAATAATTTCCTTAAGGAATGTGCTCAAGTATTAGCTTTTTTGCTCTTATTTTATTCCAGTGAGTCTTTACCTTTTCTCATGCTCTGTTTCATCCAGTGATAAATCCTCCTCATACAGTGTAATACACCAACAAATCAGTTTAAGGAGGTTGGCCCAATTTTCTGATGAGTCTTCAGGGTAAATTCTCGTAAGTACTTATGAAATGGTATGCAATTCTGTAGAACTATCAGAAAACAATTTTCATGTAACCACACAGTTTTTATAAGGAACAAAAATGGTAATTTCTTATAAATTTCCAATGGAGAAATTATTTAATTGAGTTCAGAAAATATATTGCTCAGTATTTTAGCTAATGAAAAGTATAGCAATTATGCAATTTTCTTTAAAATATGCAGACTACCCAATATTACCCTATTCTTTCTAAAAAGAGATTTTGTTAAAAAAAAAAAAAACTCCACCTTCCCTCTTTTTATAAATGTTATTTAGTGCTAAATATGTAGTGTGAGGGGAGAAAAAAAGCAGCCCTGGACACTGGATATTGGGCAACAAATCTGACACTCAAAGCTAAGCCTTAACATCATTACATGTTTATCTGCTGCTGAGTCATGGTGTGCTTGCATTGGACATAAACAATCTCATGAAACATCCACTTCATGATAGATCACTGAACAACCCACAAAATATCAAACATCCCCCTCTCTATTACTAAATGAGTGACTGCTACTTTACCTGTTACATATTTATTCTCACTTTAGTCTGTGTTCCATAGAGCTAAGATTTATTGGTATGCCTAATCACAAAATTGTCCCTGCTGTCTCATAATATCCAACTGAGAGCAAAACTCTTCTGCTTCTTTCACCGAATTACTCAGTTGATGCTTAAATTGTTCAAGTTATTTCCTGTTACCAAGATGTGCCATGGTTCCCAAGAACATTCTCTCTTACTGCAATCAGTATTAAACCGATTTAACTACAGGTGTGTTCCTGGTGGTTTGGGGCGCAAAGACAGTGACAGGAGCAAGATGGATAGGATATCATTCATAGAACACTAAAATCTGTTCCAATAGTAGGATCTTATAAGTAGACAACCAGATTTTCACATTGTCTTAAATATCTCACTAGAATAAACATAAATTGCATCTGGGATCCTTAAAATTCCAAAGTTAGATTATCCTTTCTTATTTTGGTCTTGGATAATTAAGTTCTGCTCTAATATATACACTGTTTCCTAGAGAAAAAGGATGATTCATCCACTGCCTTGCATCACTTCTTATTTGAAGATCTTTATGAACCTTCTTTGTCTTCTTACAGTAGGCTCCATAAAGCCAAGTATTGATGCTTCTTTTAAATAATCACAACCCAATACTTTCATCATGTTAACAGATCACCTAGGTATAGCAGATACCCCCTAGGTATAGCAAGACTACTTAAACTAACTATGGATGTTAAAGGAGAAGTTAAGTCCTAATTTTGGTGGCTTCCCTGGTGGCTCAGATGGTAAAGAATCTGCCTGGAATGTGGGAGACCCAGTTTTGACCCCTAGGTTGGGAAGATCCCCTGGAGAAGAGAATGGTTACCCACTCCAGTATTCTTGCCTGGAAAATTCCATGGACAGAGGAGCCTGGCAGACTACAGTCTATGGGTCGCAAAGAGTTGAACACAACTGAGCGACTAAAGACTAACACTTTCAGTCTTTCTAAGTCCTAATTTATTTTTTTCTTGAATATACCTAATTATTGTGTATACTGCATTTTTATTAATATCATAGTGTTAAGAATGGAAGACAGTCTTGCATTTGTTCCTTATTGTGGCAGATATTTAGAAAATATATCAGTTCTAAGCTTATTTAATTAACAATATAACTTTGATCTATATACAAAGGAAAAAGAGATGAAAGTAGAAGAAAATGTGACAAAAACCAATGATTTATCAAGTCAGCTTTAAAAATGGACAGGTCCAGGCAAAAATAATAAAGAATAAAAGAGGTAAACAATTGAATCAACAGTTTGATACAGTAAATATTCTACTAGTTTCCTACTGCTGCTGTAAAAAATAATTATAACAAGCATAGTGGTTTAAACAGTACAAGTGTATTATCTTACAGTTCTGTGAACCAGAAGTTTGGCAGAGTTCTCACTGAGCTGAAATCAAAGTGTCGTGAGGCTGCATTCCTTTCTTGAGACTCTAAGGAGTTTTTTGACATTTCGAGCTTCTTAGAGGCTGCTCATGGTCTTCAGTTCACAGCTCCTTTCCACCATCTTCAAAGCCGGCCACGTCACGTCACATGCCTTTAAAACTCTTCTTCAGTTCTCACATCTTTCTCTCTCTGACCACAGCTGGGAAAATTTTCTGCATTTAAGGACTCAAATGTTTAAGAGATTATGCCCACCCAGATAGTTTAGAATAATCTTCCCACTTCATGGCCTTTAATCTTAAATACATCCACAAATTTCCTTTTATTGTGTAAAGTAACCTATTCACAGGTTCTTGGGATTAAGATGTGGACATCTTTTGACATCCATTATTCTGCCTGGTACAGATATAGTTAAATTTTAAACCTCAAAGAGCAAAAATATGCCTTGCTTTCAAACCCGTATCTAGTATCTGCAAAAAGTGATCACAAAGTCAATAATAAAAAGTACCAAATGCAGAAATAATATAGACTATTCTGTTTGGGTACAATGGAGTAAAATTAGATGTAATAACAAGAGTACCTAAAATATTTATAGATCTGAAAATTCATAAGCCCTATAATAAAACACTCTTCAGATGGATTAAAAAGAGCATTGAATTGAAAATTACAACCTAATCATAAATAAATAACATAGAGAACTCAGTGCATCGAAAGCTTGGAGGTTAAACTAAAGTGATAGATATCTTTAATCTCATTATCTTCAAATAGGAAAGTTGAAAATAAATGAGGTTATTTATTCTCCCACAGATCTAAGAAAAGGACAACAAAATAACCATAAAGTTAAAAATAATAATAATAAAGATACAACTCTAAGAGGAAATCAAAATTGTTAATAAAGACAGTGATTAGATAGTGAATTTTTGAAGGATGCATCAGGTAGATAATGCTTTCATATTCATGACTGAGATAGAAATACAGAGAAGGAAAGAGAGTGAAACAGACAATCTAGTGTCCTGTTTCCTCTCTGACCTAATTGCCCACTAACTCTGCCTCTAACTTAATTCTCTCTGCCCATTACCACTATTCTTCACTGTCCCTGAAAAATCCCAGCCTTGTCCTGCCTCAGGACTTTACACCTCACTATAGGTGTTCACTATTTCCTTCCTTAAGCTCAATCTTGCTGACAGTTTTTAACTTTGAAGCCATCACTCCTTACCCTCCATGTTTCTCTCCTTCATCTTGTTTCTTTCCTCAACAATTTTTATTATCATCATCATCAGAAATACTATATTCTATTTATTATTCACTGCCCTCCACTGGAGAAGGCAATGGCACCCCACTCCAGTACTCCTGCCTGGAAAATCCCATGGGCGGAGGAGCCTGGTGGGCTGCAGTCCGTCGGGTCGCTAAGAGTCAGACACGACCGATCGACTTCACTTTCACTTTTCACTTTCGTGCATTGGAGAAGGAAATGGCAACCCACTCCAGTGTTCTTGCCTGGAGAATCCCAGGGACTAGAGAGCCTGTGGGCCGCCGTCTATGGGGTCGCACAGAGTCGGACACGACTGAAGTGACTTAGCAGCAGCAGCAGCAGCAGCAGCCCTCCTCTAGTCTAAAGTCAATGAAGCTAGAGACTTCGTTTATTTCGTTTTTTCATTGTTTTCCAATAACAGAAAATTCACATCTATGTCTAGTACGTAAGCTTCTTGTAAATAGTTGTTAATAATTACATGAATGAATTACTGAATGTAAAAGGAATTGAAGAAAAAGAAAAACAGCTATAGACATACAGAAGATAAGAATTACAAAAAAATTACAATTTTGTAGAAATAGAAGTTCAAAGTTAGAGGAAATTTGTTTTTTTGTGTGTGAAAATATAAATTATGTTCAACATTTATTACCTATGGAATAACATCAAATAATATTTATACTGAATAGACGTAAGAGCAACAACTGATCTGAATATTTTAGATAAAGGTATAAATTATTATCTTTGCAGTAAAATTACATCTTTAATCGCCTATTCTTTTTTTTTTTTTTTTCCATTGTGCTTTACTTGAGAAAGTTGTTTGGAAGTTAATTTGAGCAATAGTGGCTGAAAGATAGGAATGAGGGCAAATTCTAAAGAAGGGATGGTACATAGCTAAACTTGGATATATTAACGTCCCATCATGTAAAGAGTACACAGATTTGTTTTA
This sequence comes from Bos mutus, assembly GCF_027580195.1. Lineage (NCBI taxonomy): Eukaryota > Metazoa > Chordata > Mammalia > Artiodactyla > Bovidae > Bos > Bos mutus. The sequence goes on along the minus strand of NC_091621.1, from coordinate 58,144,867 downwards.
TAAGAATAAAGTACTTGTGTAAGACATCAAATTTGAATTTAGAATGATTCAATCAATAATGATTATAAGTAGAAACAAAATAGCATTATTATTATTTTTTTGGTCATGCAACGGGGCATGCAGGATCTTGGTTCCCCACCAGGGATTGAACCAGTGCCCTTAGCAGTAGAAGTGCAGAGTCTTAACCCCTGAATGTGGAGGGAAGTCCTTGGTCTCTCTTACATATGGACTTTAATCCCTATATCCATTATATGTATTACCATATTGAAGGGTCATTGCTCTTCTATTCACCAACTATCCTTTTTTTTCTAAACCCATCCAGATTTTCCCTTGGAAAAACACACTTCTTCCAATTTTATTTATCTCTATGATTTTGACAGTATTAAACTCATACCAATCTCCATGGATAAAACCCCAGTGACATTATTCAGTCAACATAATCTTGTCCCTTTGTTGAAAGTTTGGTTTAGAAATTTGTATATAATAGTCTCAATAAATAAGAGCTGGCATTCCCTGGTCAAATTCAAGGATTATGTGATGATGATAAGAGCTGATATTCTCCTTTATTATTAATGTGAATCAGATAATTTGTAACCTTTGGTGTTAATGACAGCTATTCTTCACATTCTTTAGATAAGATGTGCCAGCCTAGGGAAGAGGGCATTTCTGTAAGTGTCATGAAAAATGGAACTGGAGTTCTACTTCGGTCATTTCTGGGCTTTCCAGTTGCATAAATCTATTGACCTTTCTCCACTGTTGAAGCATGGCTGAGTTGGCATTTACTTTGTAAGGACACTCTGGGAATGCACATCTGTGTATGTTATATGTAAAATTTTGACTTTGACAAAATGGTTTTGTTTTGTTTTAAATTGAGAGAGTCATGCCATATATAAAATTATTTCTTTTCTCTAGCACAGCCTAAAACTGTTGTTCTTCACATCAAGTTAAAATATGCAGTAATTTTGCTTCTCTAACTGTGTTTTTGTTCCCTGAACCATAAAATAAGCTTAGATATGAGTATGTAGACACTTATTCAGCACATTATTACAGATTGGGATAATTGACTCTGTAATTATAATGTTTCTCTTTAGAAAAATGGAATAAGAGCAGTAATACTGCAATTTGTACATTGAGCCTTTTACATCATTCTGTCAGACTTCTGGCCTTCAAAGATTTCCTGAGTCTATTATAATATAGCATAATTCATCCATTTTGCTATCAGCACCATTTGTGAGACTATCCTCATTAATTACTTCCAATTTCAGTCATTTTACTTTAATCCAAAACCATGTCCTTTTCTTTCACACTTTTCCTATGATGTTTTGAACTTTTCTAAGGGAAAAAAATAATAATCCCAGACCTTTGTGAAGACAAGATGAACTAGTTTCTTGAAGGCTCATTTACAAAAAACAACAAAGTGCTCTTATTAGAAACAAGGGAACAATCAGTCCAGATGAAGAAAAAAGCAAAATGACCTAGGCCTACGCAAACCCAAATGAACCTTTCCTATGGTTCAAGATTTGGTTAGCGTGTTTCTATTTGTTTTCTTTTTCATTTTCATGCTTCTATGCATTTCCAGCTGGACTGACTCTGGAAGGAGCAATGAATTACAAGAAAGCTTGTTCTCATATTTCCAATCTGATTTCAACTTCTATGAGAAAGGTTAGGATAATCACAATAATGTTAGTTTCTTATCTAGACCCCATCTTTAAACCTTGAAAAGCTTACCCATCACTAGTTCTCAATTTCCAATGTTCCCTTCTGGGCTAGAATATTTGTTACGATTAATGTATCTCTGATCTTTCCCTCCGTCTCTGTCCCAGTCTCTTTCTTTCTTCCTCTGCCTTCCGAAGATAAAATCTTTTCGGTTTTCCTCTCACATTGATTTGTTTATTTTCAGCTCTTTCATCTTTGAAAGGTTAAGTTTGGAATCATGGACAGAGAAACACTGGAAAGTCCACTAGAAAAATATATTAGAGAGAAGATGTTAGTTAATTTTATGATTTTTTTTTTTTTAAAAAATATATCAATTCAGCATTCAGTCATATGCATAGATTTGACAATTAAGGTAGTGCTGCACAAATAATATTTGTTACTGTCATGTAGTTATAGTCATTGAATTTATTGTACAATGGATATGATTAAGAAGTTTTAAATTGACTAACACTTGTATGAATATTTTCTTATTTAAAACAATTGAAAACAAATTTAAATATGGAGTTTTGTTAAAGCAGGAAATCAGAACATTGGCTTCATTTCAGTTTCTCTATTCTGTGAATGTAGAATATAAGAAAAAAGAAAACCAGAAACATTCAAATACTATGAATGTAATTGACCATTTTTCCAGAAAAGTCTGTGATTCAGGGAAAATGGCTATATGGAAACAAGACTGAATTGAGAATTGACAGAGAGGATATTGGAGAAATAAAAAGAACTCATGGTCATTCTCCACCATAATTTTAGTCTTTATGACATTGTTCTCTCATAACATAGTGATATTCAAAATATCATTGAGTGAATTCTACTCGAGATCATTTGCTATAAGAGATGTTTTAGAATACATAATAAAACCTGAAAAAGTACAGTACAGCTTTTTTATTTACCTAGTCTTACTCTTAATACTTGTTTCTGCTATAGATGCTCTACTTAGAGCATATTAGGAAGACTGTCTAAGGAGTGGCTTAGAATTAGACATTCAGAGATTTAAATCTCTATCTTTTACTAATCTTTTAGATTTAAGCAAATAAATTAGCTCCTAATTCTAAATTATCTGATGAATATACATGGGAAAATTGTGTCTATCTTATATAATTATTACAAGAATTAACTTTAATACAAAAAAATACTGAACAGAGTAGCTTAAAATGTATTTAATATATATATTAGCAACTATTGGGAGCTTCCTTCATAGTTCAGTCAGTAAAGAATCCACCTGCAATGCAGGAGTCTTCCTGCAAGGCAGGAAACCCAAGTTCAATCCCTGGGTCAAGAAAGGTGATCCCCTGGAGAAGGAAATGACAACCCACTCCAGTATTCTTACCTGGAAAATCTAGTGGACAGTAGCATTAAATTTTGTCTTCATTATCCTTTCCTTTTATTGAATATAAAGCTATTATTCTGGGATTCTTGGTCTATGAAGTATATATGCTATGTTATGCTATGCTATGCTAAGTCACTTAAGTTGTGTCTGACTCTGTGTGACCCCATAAACGGCAGCCTACCAGGCTCCCCCGTCCCTGGGATTCTCCAGGCAAGAACACTGGAGTGGGTTGCCATTTCCTTCTCCAATGCATGAAAGTGAAAAATGAAAGTGAAGTCGCTCAGTCGTGTACCACAATAACAAATAATTCATTTTTATAAAGTTATAATTGCTTTTCTAAGAGGGATACTTTATAATATTTTATATTTAAGTACAAATATTTTGATTCAGTTCAGTTCATTTCAGTCACTCAGTCATGTCCAACTCTTTACGACCCCATGGACTGCAGCATGTCAGGCTTCCCTGTCCATCACCAACTCCTGGAGTTTACTCAAACTCATGTCTATCGAGTTGGTGATGCCACCCAACCATTTCATCCTCTGTAGTCCCCTTCTCCTGCCTTCAGTCTTTCCTAGCATCAGGGTCTTTTCCAGTGAGTCAGTTCCTCACATCAGGTGGCCAAAGTATTGGAGTTTCAGCTTCAGCATCAGTATTTCCAATAAGTATTCAGAACTGATTTCCTTTAGGATGGACTGGCTGGATCTCCTTGCAGTCCATGGACTGTCAAAAGTCTTCTTCAACACCACAGTTCAAAAGCATCAATTCTTTGGTGCTCAGGTTTATTTATAGTCCGACTCTCACATCCATACATAACCACTGGAAAAACCATAGCTTTTACTAGACAGACCTTTGTCAGCAAAGTAATGTCTCTGCTTTTTAATAAGCTGTCTAGGTTGGTCATAGCTTTTCTTCCAAGGATCAAGCGTCTTTTAATTTCATGGCTGAAGTCACCATCTGCAGTAATTTTGCAGCCCACAAAAACAAAGTCTCTCATTATTTCCATTGTTTCCTCATCTATTTGCCATGAAGTGATGGGACCAGATGCCATGATCTTACTTTTCTGAATGTTGAGCTTTAAGCCAACTTTTCAGTCTGCTCTTTCACTTTCATTAAGAGGCTCTTTAGTTCTTTGTGTGCTGCCATAAGGGTGGTGTCATCTGCACATCTGAGGTTATGGAAATTTTTCCTGGCAATCTTGATTCCAGCTTGTGCTTCATCCAGCCCAGCATTTCTCATGATGTACTCTGCATGTAAGTTAAATAAGCAGGATAACAATATACAGCCTTGAAGTACTCCTTTCCCTATTTGGAACTAGTCTGTTGTTCCATATCCAGTTCTAACTGTTGCTTCTTGACCTGCATACAGATTTCTTAGGAGGCATGTAATCCACACAGTCAGGAGGCATGTAATCCACACAGTTAAAGGCTTTGGCTAGTCAATGAAGCAGAAGTAGATATTTTTCTGGAAATTTCTTCCTTTTTCGATGAGTCAGTGGATATTGGCAATTTAATCTCTGGTTCCTCTGCCTTTTCTAAATCCAGTTTGAACAGTTCACAGTTCACATTCTGTTGAAACCTGACTTGGAGAATTTTGAGCATTACTTTACTAGTGTGTGAGACGAGTGCAATTGCATGGTAGTTTGAGCATTCTTTGGCATTGCCTTTCTTTGAGATTGGAATGAACAGTAAGCTTTTCCAGTCCTGTGGCCACTGCTGAGTTTTCCAGATTTGCTGGCATATTGAGTACAGCACATTCACAGCATCATCTTTTAGGATTTGAAATAGCTCAACAGGAATTGCATCACTTCCACTAGTTTTGTTTGTTGTGATGCTTCCAAAGGCCCACTTGACTTCACATTCCAGGATGTTTGGCTCTAGGTGAGTGATCACACCATTGTGATCATCTGGGTTGTGAGGATCTTTTTTGTATAGTTCTTCTGTGTATTCTTGCCACCTCTTCTTAATATCTTCTGCTTCTGTTAGGTCCATACCATTCCTGTCCTTTATTTTGCCCATCTTTGCATGAAATGTTCCTTTGGTATCTCCAATTTTCTTTAAGAGGTCTCTAGTCTTTCCCATTCTATTGTTTTCCTCTATTTATTTGCTTTGATCACTGAGAAAGACTTTCTTATCTCTCCTTGCTATTCTTTGGAATTCAGCATTCAAATGGGTATATATTTCCTTTTCTCCTTGCCTTTAGCTTCTCTTCTTTCCTCAGCTATTTGTAAGCCCTCCTCAGACAACCATTTTGCCTTTTTGCATTATTTTTCTTGTGGATGGTCTTGATCACTGCCTCCTGTACAGTGTCATGAACCTCCATCCATAGTTCTTCAGGCACTCTGTCTATCAGATCTAATCCCTTGGATTTGTTTGTCATTTCTACTGTATAATCATAAGGGAATTGATTTAGGTCATACCTGAATGGTCTAGTGGTTTTCCCTACATTTTTCAAATTGTCTGAATTTTTCAATAAGGAGTTCATGATCTGAGCCTCAGACAGCTCCCAGTCTTGTTTTTGCTGATTGTATAGAGCTTCTCCATCTTTGGCTGCAAAGAATATAATTAATCTGATTTCAGTGTTGACCATCTGGTGATGTCCACATGTAGAGTCTTCTCGTGTGTTTTTGGAAGAGAGTGTTTGCTATGACCAGTATGTTTTCTTGGCAAAAATCTGTTAGTCTTTTCCCTGCTCATTTTGTACTCCAACGCCAAATTTGTGTGTTACTCCAGGTATTTCTTGACTTCCTACTTTTGCATTCCAGTCTCCTATAATGAAAAGGACATCTTTTTTGGATGCTAGTTCTAGAAGCTCTTTTAGGTCTTCATAGAACCTATGTTTTGATTATGCCTATGTAAACACAATATAAAAGAGAAATACAATAAAGTGACAAACTAAAAAATTAATAATAATAATGAGGCTCTATTAGATTAGATTTTGGAACATGAGGCATAACCAGAAAGGCAGCTGCCCCCTCGTCCATCCTGCCCTGCATGTTCGTGGGGAACTTGGTGGTAAACCATTCCTAGAGGACCTGCTTCGGGGTGAGGATTTTCTACAGTAGCAGAGAAGCTCCGTCACTGAGATCTATTGAAAGTCAGCCCTCCATGCAATGGTTTGTTAAAAAATAAAATAGGAAAATGTAAAGAAAAGTAAAAAAAAAAAAAAACAAAATTATAGATTTTGGTGTCAGATACACTTGAATCTAAAAAGAACCTTTCTGCCTTTAAGATCATGACTTGATGCAAATTCCAACTTCTTGTAGCTCCAGTTTCCTTGTTTGTAAAACGAAGATAATGATGCCTATTGTGTTGAGAGCCTTTGAAAATTAAACCAGATGATGCTTAGCAGAGCTCTTCAAAGAGAGTAACTAACAGTCAATGGACCTAGCAATAATAAGCAGTATTACCACCATTAGTTGAAGATGGTGATGAGTATTTTTAAGTACAAAGAATGACCCAATAAGAAGAGGTAGCTCACTGAAAATGAGATAAACCTTCTAAAAATCTCTAGGTTTCTATAGGCTAAAGGCTGCTGAACTGACATTCTGTTGCCATAATACTGGGAAAGTGAAATACCTATTTTTCTTATTTGTTAAATGATGAGAGGAACTAATTTTAAACACATGAACCACTTTGATGAAACTTTTCTCCCTCCTATAATTGCACAAAGACTTTTTAAACTTTCTTAAGGTTGTTGTCAGTATGATACTGTTTATTTCCACCTATGGAGCTGCTCTGTCTTGGTGTTCCTTCCCTAGCCACATTTAACCAGCTTTAACTGGTGTCAACTCTCTGTGACCTCTAGTGAGGCAAATGGCTGAAGCATCTGGCAGGTTCATTTGCACAGTAATGAGTTCTGTCTACTAGTCTGCTAGAGACTGATGGAAAGAAGAAGATTACCTTCCACCACTGCCTATTAAATGTGATTGACATTCCTGTATGATATCTGTCTTCCTTAGCAGCCCTCTTTCCTCCTCTAGAAACCGTTCATGAGCACATGTACTTAAATGAGGTCTGAAGCATTGTGCTCCTACTTTCATATATTTTGTTTTAATTGTTATGAGATAAAATAGCAGATTTTTTTTAAAAAAAGAAAAAATGATACTGTGTATAACTGGTACAAGAAGGAAGATTTTCATTATGAAAAAAACACATTAAAAAAAAATTTGTCACTTCAGTGAAAAATACAGAGGAAAAAAGGTAGAAAATATTTCCTTAGCTCATTATGTTTTCTTTAGCATCTTAATCGTGCTATTTCATTTGATATTTTCAAACATTGGCATTTATGATAGCTTTTACATCTACATTTATCCTCTAATCTTCCTTTTCATTTTTTCATTCAGTTTCTACTCTCTATTTTAAGATAACTTAGTTTTATAGTACGATTGCCATAAACATCTTTAAAAAATCTCTTCATACCTCTGTAAGATATAAAACTGCAACACTTACATAATAACTCTAATTTTATACTTCTACAAGTATACATACAGCAGAAAACATTCCAAAAACCTCAAAATAAAAAGTATATTCTAATTCTTGTAAAAATTTTCTATTATACTTGCAACATTTCAGGCAATTAAATCCTATAAATTTATTTTAAGGCCTTATTTTTAAACAAAATGGAAGACTAAATTCTATTTAATTGCAAGAAATCATGGGCAAGTCATATTGAAATTCTCTCCAGGAGTGAAACGTGGGAAGGATTTTCCATTTTGAGATATTTAAATACATTCCTGCTTATGTTTTATAATCTACATTTCATCCCAAACTTAAGCATGGTTTAATTTTTAAACGTACCCAGTCACATTATTGATCCTATGTTCTGATAATTAGTAAAACTTAAATAGCTGCCCACCATCTTTGCACTATATGCATTGGGTCCCTGCCTCATCATTTTTCCCCATAGTACAACCACCATCTATCTATCTAGTTATCACAAAGTTCTGTCTGTTAGTTTAAGTTTTGGGTATAGCTCCAATTGGAGCTACTTTGAGGCATGAAATCCACCTTGCTCTTACCTAGAAGTTCTGGATGTACTGGTTTGAATTAACTGCTTGACTAAAGCAATATAACCATGAAAGTGAGAAGAGAGCAGAAATGTATTCTCATTCACTCTACATTCATTTTCATCAAATGAGAGAACAAGAGGCAGACAGCTGCAGGAGAGAAAAGCAAATTCTGCTATTTGGAGTCACTAAACAATTGTACTGCATCAAAAGCTTGTAATATATTATTCCAATTTTTGCTGTTGCAGAACAGTAAGCACTAAAGAATGGTAGATATCATCTGTCAGCTCTAGCAAAACAATCGTTCTCTACATTTTTATATAAAAACTAAAGTCTGGCTTCTCCACTGATGATTGCTTCACTAGTGTATGGAGAAAAAGCTATTGGGATCTCTTCTGGTATTAGTATTATAATTTAATTTAACTCAGGGCACAGCAGGAAATTGATTAATAGCTACAAAATGCACACGTGATTTAAAAGCATGAAAAGTAATTACTTCACCAATTACAGAAAGTCTAAATGAGCTGTGATTGACAGTACATGAAATGCATTAGAGTTGAAAAGTTGATTGGAAAGAAAAAGAAGACATATAATCTGCCAGATAGCTGTAGGAAATGCCATCTCTGGCATTGTATTGGCAATATCTGAAATTGTCTTTAAATTCTGATCTTCTAATGATTATATTTAGTGTTGCTGGGAGAATTAGTGATAAATCTCTAATACAGTAGTTCAACAAGTTAATGCCCAAATAAAAACAATCAAAGTAGATAATTTAAACACATAATATTCATTCAAAACTAGATAGATACAGCATATTGACAACTAATCTTAAAACAAAATGTTTTCTTCCAACTGTGAATAGACTAAAATTCATCATCAATTCTTAAAACAGGCTTTTATAAAGGCAGTCTAGATTCAGAGATTATATCCATTTCCCTTTAGAAATGAATATATGTGTGAAATTAGCATTTATATTTCATATTTGATATAAAATTTACCTAACTTATCCTAAAGCCATTTATAACAAATTGTCTATACTTTTATTCACTCTGTATGCCTTAAAGAAAAACTCATTTTCCCTTTTCTGATTTCTGGAAATAACTTGAATGTTTAGGATTAACTTTGGCCTTTTATTATTCATTCAAATTCTGCTTCTTTTCTGGGGTTTAAAGATATACATTTATGAATCATTCAGTGTGTCAACCACATGTGGATTCTACAATGCTGTGAGGATATGTTATGTCTATCCTGCTTTCTGATTTTCTGATTGACAGCATGTGTTTAAGGGTGACTAGACTTATTTCCTGCAGTTTAAAATTGATAGAAGTTTAGCAAAGCATATTCACTGATATATAATATTGCTTCCCTGATGACAGTGGGAATGAAAATTGACATACAAACTCTTTGAACTTCAGAAAGAGAGAAACTTTAGCAGATTGTGGGCTTATGCAAATAGTGACATAAATTAATTTTGAAAATGTTGAGATTACAGCAGGAAGAAAGAAATTTGAAAGTGAACCAGTCAAAATTTCATGATATTATAGAATATTTTCAAGCACTTTTCATTTTATGAATTTTAAATATGGACATTATTCTTTTTTATAAGGTACATCTTATAAATTTTATTAATTTGCAGTTTAAAAAAGAAATTCAATTATACGGTATGAAATTAAATAAAGTTCCACTGGAACTTTTGAAGAAATATATTACAACTTGAGTTTTGTAGTAACAAGTTAGAGCATAAAATATTGATATAAAACAATGAAAACTACCAAAAACTACCGAGAATATATTCATCACTACTGAAACTGACATTATCATAGAACATCAAGAAGGGAAAGAGTTCATTATGATTTCTATTTAAAAATCATTTTAAAAGGTTTGATTTTCATTGAAAAAATTGATCAATATAAATTAAGGACAACAAAATTATTTTTCTACAATTTCTGTTAGTCAAAATTTCAAAATTAGAAGACCAAAGTTCTAGTTTTTTAGCCTAGCTACACCCTTTTGTAGGCTTCCCTGGTGGCTGGCTCAGTGGTAAAGAGCCCGCTTGCTCATGCAGGAGACTCTGGTTTGATCCCTGGGCCAGGAAGATCCCCTGTAAAAGGAAATGCCAACCCACTCCATTATTCTTGCCTGGGAAATCCCATGGACAGAGGAGCCTGGAAGGCTACAGTCCATGGGGTCGCAAAAGAGTTGGATACAACTTGGCAACTAAACAACAACAGCAACAAATCTTATTGTTTGTTGTTGTTCAGTTTTGTATTTCAAATAAAAATTCTTTGAAAATTTTACAAACAACAACCCTTTTGTAGTCCTTAAACAGACCACAATCTCTCAGGTATCCGTAATCTTTTTGATGCCTGGAATCTCTACCTACACTTTGGTTCTTACCTTAGATAAAACTTCCTCTAGGAAGATATCCTCAGATATGAGTTGGACATATCCTTAAATATTCCACAAACACCTCATTTGCTTTCCCTGAGATCTTATCATACACATTTTTTTTGCCTGTTTACTTATCTTTAGTCTTTATAAAATGTCCATGAGGACAGGAACCACATCTCTTAGCACAATGTCTTATATCAAATATGTCAACAATAGATAGTTATTGTACAAAACAAATGAGTTAAATAGCATGGGATATGAGTTTGTCTCCACAAGAAACTATTATTTTTATGGACCAGAATAGTGTCTTATTAAGCTTTTTTATTTCCAGTGCCTATTACAAAGCCAAGAATACACTATATATTCAATAAATATTTTATTAAATAAATGTATTTTCAAATGAATTTTGGAGAGATGCAACTGAATGAAGAGGTAATCCTTACATTTACAAACCCCAAAACTTGCTATAAGTAAACAAGAATGCTTCCCTATGTCAGAAGAGAACATTCGGTTTTTTTAAACAAAAGGAGCTGTCTCTTACTTAACAGAAAATTTTTGCTTACATTATGCTCTGATATAAATGTTAATGTGAGACCTCCTTTCTGCTTCTCAGCCCAGATGTAGCCTCAAGTACTTCCTTATTTTCCCTCCAAATGGACAAGATGTTTGCTTTAAAAAGGAGCTAATGTATTTTGTATTGTGGAAATGAAAAGAAATATTTGCTCAGAATACAATACCTGAAAATAAGAATACTGTGTCAATGGTTTTCACAATAGACAGAAATATGGGTGGCAATCACTACTCACATGTGGAGCTGTTTCACCTATTATTTTGTGGCAAAGTAAATATTATGTGGTGACAAAAAAAAAGGGCCAAAGAATCAGAAAAATCTAGATTTGTCTAAATCCTGTTTCTGCCAAAGACTGGCATCTTGGGAAAATTAGTCAAGCACTTTAAATATCAACTCCTTCAATTATAGATTAAGAAAATAATATATGTAATTCACAGAACTTACGGTAAAGATTGTGTGTAACCCTATGAAAGTCTCTTCTTTAGTTCGCCAAAAACTAGTTTCATAGCTTTTCTCTGAAAGAGTTAGAGGTCTATAGGATCAAAACTAATATTTTGCCAGATGCTCTGAGTTCCTGACTATTTCTAAGTCCTCAGTAATGGTGTCCATGATACTTGGTGGTTACCACAGATAATTGGATTATTTCTTCCCTCATCCAAATACCTTCCATGGGTAACTTTACTAAAGGAAAATCCAAGTTAATATTCTCAGGAGTGTTTTGGAATTCTTAAGGCTCTGGTTCAAAATTCAAACCACAGAGTCAGGAGGTTGAAAATTCATCACAGTTTTCTCTAGTCAACATACCTTCTCTGATTTGATTCATGGTATTAATTAAATTATATAATCTGGGATCTCAAGGTTCTTAGTACCTTGAAGCCCAGCATATGTTTTTTTCTCTTAAGGGGCCCAATTCTATAATTGCAATCTCAACTTTCAGGATGATTGCTTGTTCTATGGGTTTTCAAAGAATTTTCATTTGAAATACAAACCTGAACAAAAATGATTTTGTTCTTGGATATATTTCTCTATCTCCAGGCAAATAGCTACTTATTTGTTGCCAACCCAAAGGTTACCAAAAATCCCTAGAGGTTGAATCTTTAATAAGTACCTAAAAAAATTTTCTGCCACAATAGTTTGCACAAAATTCCAAATCAGGGTTACATTTAAAAAGCCCTTTCTATTGAATTTCACTACAAATGGTGCCATATTCCATCATCTTCCCAAACTCCTAGATTTCTCCTTGGCTCACAGTATATTTTACAACTGACCACAAAACACATATTAAACATTTAAAATCCATAACAATGCTGGATGTATAATAAGTTCTCAATAAATGGTAGCTAACTTTTTAATCCAATAGAATGGCTTTTCCTAGAGATGGAACTTCTAGCATAACAGAAGGCCACTGTGGGAGAAAAAAAATCAGCAAAACATTTTTCCATTTTTTGTTTCACAGGTGAATTGGAGGAACATTTGGACTAGCTCCAAGTTTTCAAATCTGGTTTTAGGCATTCTGTAATTTTCCTCACTGCCTCCTGTAACCTATAAGTAATAAAATCAAGCCTCTGTAGCTAGGGTTCACAACTGGCTGAGACAACTTTGTGCCCTCGCCCTTTGTTAAAACAATTTTGTTATTGTAACCTTTTTCTTTTTCACCATTGTTATGTCTAGGAGAACATCTCAAACTATTTTTCATTTCAAAGGAAGGTTAGAAAGGCCTGACAGGCATAGGTAGCTAAGAATTCTGAGGGCTTTGAAATAAGAGTCCCTGCACCCTTCTGACATGGCTCAGCTATGCAGTAAAACAGTTGTAAGATTTACAAGTATCTCAACCCAAAAGATAGCAGAGTTGGGCTAAGTTCAACAAGCTCCAAACATACAAGCCTTTGCACTTTGTTATTCTTTCGCTGCCGGAACAATCAGTCTGAATTTGACAATCTGTTGCCCTGGGCATTGTTGGAGCAAGAGACCTAACATCATTGTTGAACCTGTCCCTGTGTCTAACCTTCCTTTATGAGCTTCTGTGGGTGTTTAGAATTATAAATTAAAAGAAGGTTACAAACACTGACTATGAGGGTCTTTTGTGCAGCTGTATTAGTTCTGTTTAAAACATTATGCCAGCCATATTTCTTAAACACCGTGCAAAGAAGCAATAAATAGAAGACATCTGTGTTCCCAATTTATCAGATTTTTATATTTTTTAATAAGCCAGCTATTTGCTAACACAGTATGATACCATTTATGGCACTTACAGATTAAGACAACTGTGCCTAGGCAGACAGCTTCATGTAAACAAGTGGCTGCGAGTACAGAAGAGGGGTGTTCACTGAGACGAAAACTAGAGATCTGTTGCCAAAAAGCAAATATCCACCACATTTTTTCCACAAGAAAATTCTATGGTCCATTAAACCACAAAGAACAATATCGTCTTGCTAAAAAAAGTTGTATATCTGTGTGTATTCCTAAGGCTTGCATGTATAAGTCGCTTCAGTCATGTCTGACTCTTTGTGACCCCATGGACCATAGTCTTCCAGGCTCCTCTGTCCATCAGGTTCTCCAGGCAAGAGTACTGCAGTGGGTTGCCATGCCCTCCTCCAGATAATCTTCATGAGCCAGGGATCGAACCCATGTCCCTTACATCTCCTCCACTGACAGGCAGGTTCTTCATCACTAGCAACACCTGGGAAGCCCCAGCTTATCTGTGTTCAACTCTTTGCGGTCCCGTGTACTGTAGCCCGCCAAGCTCCTCTGACTATGGGATTTCCCAGACAAAACTACTGGAGGGGATTGCTATTTCCTTCTCCAGGGGATCTTCCTAACTGAGGGATTGGACCTGTGTCCATTGGCAGGTGGATTGCTTACCACTGAGCCACCTGGGAAGCCAATATATGTGTATATATACATACACATATATATACATATAAATATATATATATATATATGCTGTGAAAGTGCTGCACTCAATATGCCAGCAAATTTGGAAAACTCAGCAGTGGCCACAGGACTGGAAAAGGTCAGTTTTCATTCCAATCCCTAAGAAAGGCAATGCCAAAGAATGCTCAAACTACCGCACAATTGCACTCATCTCACATGCTAGTAAAGTAATGCTCAAAATTCTCCAAGCCAGGCTTCAGCAATATGTGAACCGTGAACTTCCTGATGTTCAAGCTGGTTTTAGAAAAGGCAGAGGAACCAGAGATCAAATTGCCAACATCCGCTGGATCGTGGAAAAAGCAAGAGAGTTCCAGAAAAGCATCTATTTCTGCTTTATTGACTATGCCAAAGCCTTTGACTGTGTGGATCACAATAAACTGTGGAAAATTCTGAAAGAGATGGGAATACCAGACCACCTGATCTGCCTCTTGAGAAATTTGTATGCAGGTCAGGAGGCAACAGTTAGAACTGGACATGGAACAACAGACTGGTTCCAAATAGGAAAAGGAGTTCCTCAAGGCTGTATATTGTCACCCTGCTTATTTAACCTACATGCAGAGTACATCATGAGAAATACTGGGCTGGAAGAAACACAAGCTGGAATCAAGATTGCTGGGAGAAATATCAATAACCTCAGATATGCAGATGACACCACCCTTATGGCAGAAAGTGAAGAGGAACTCAAAAGCCTCTTGATGAAAGTGAAAGTGGAGAGTGAAAAAGTGGGCTTAAAGCTCAACATTCAGAAAACAAAGATCATGGCATCCGGTCCCATCACTTAATGGGAAATAGATGGGGAAACAGTGGAAACAGTGTCAGACTTTATTTTTCTGGGCTCCAAAATCACTACAGACGGTGACTGCAGCCATGAAATTAAAAGACACTTGCTTCTTGGAAGGAAAGTTATGACCAACCTACATAGCATATTCAGAAGCAGAGACATTACTTTGCCAACAAAGGTCCATCTAGTCAAGGCTATGGTTTTTCCTGTGGTCATGTATGGATGTGAGAGTTGGACTGTGAAGAAGGCTGAGTGCCGAAGAATTGATGCTTTTGAACTGTGGTGTTGGAGAAGACTCTTGAGAGTCCCTTGGACTGCAAGGAGATCCAACCAGTCCATTCTGAAGGAGATCAGCCCTGGGATTTCTTTGGGAGGAATGATGCTAAAGCTGAAACTCCAGTACTTTGGCCACTTCATGCGATGAGTTGACTCATTGGAAAAGACTCTGATGCTGGGAGGGATAGGGGGCAAGAGGAGAAGGGGACGACAGAGGATGAGATGGCTGGATGGCATCACTGACTCAATGGACGTGAGTCTGAGTGAACTCCAGGAGTTGGTGATGGACAGGGAGGTCTGGCATGCTGCGATTCATGGGGTCACAAAGAGTCGGACACGATGGAGCGACTGATCTGATCTGATCTGATGTATATATGCACATATACATGTACATTCCAATATATATGTAGATATAAAAGTATATATATATATATGTTTATATATTTTATAGCACTCTCATTACCTTTAAAATAAAATATCATAGGATGAAAAACATAGGAAAGAACGTTGAACTAACAGTTGTATATCCTAAAATATTCAAGCCAAAAAATAATCAATGTAACTATAAAATATTATATTTAGGATTACTGTAGTTTGTTTCCACAGATATAATGCACTCTTACCCCTTCATTTTTAGATTCATTCTTTTATTCACTACAAGTTATTTATCTTAAATGTATAAATAGAATGGGAAAGGATAGTTTACAGTACCCTGAGGATAAAAGTAGAGTGTAGATAAAGAACAGAAATGGGAAGTATAACTACAGTGCCTTAATGAAAAAGCACAAAAAAAGGCAGGCAGATATTGGCAGCAATATATGAAATCTAGACAAGCAAAGAATTTTTTTCATAGCCAACATGGCCCCAGGAATGAAGCTGGTTTCCCAGAGTAGCCCCTAGTCTTCAGTGAAGGGAATCATTTGCAAAAGCAAGATAGGAAGCAAGATTAGCCTGTTTGAACCACATATTTAACTACTATTTTTTCATTATATTATTAATTGATTTTTCTTCAAAAATGCATTGGGTGATTCCTATGTTTTTACAACTATTAATTTAGGTTGAACAAATAACAAGGTCTAAACCAGAAGTATTTACCTTCAAAAACTTAACTCTGTACTATGTATAAACTTATTTGATGAGGTTGCATTTGTAACATATTCAGAATATTGCAAGTACAGTATAAGACATTTCCTTTCACTAACAAACCACATAACAAGAAATATTTGTGATGACCACATCTTGTTATAAAATGATCCAAAAAGTAGGTGCAAAGGCAAGGGTTTTCTTAATGGGTTTACTTAAAGGGTTGATTTCTCCTGTTAACTAATAAAGATCACTGCCAGCAGGACATAGGATTTTAAAAAGATCTCCCTCATCTTCACACTGCTATTTTTTAAAATGGGTAAGCAATAAGGACCTACTGTAGAGCATATGGAACTCTACTCAATGCTATGTGGCAGCCTGGATGGGAGTGGAGTTTGGAGGAAAATGGATACATGTATATTTATGGCTGAGTCCCTTCACTGTTCACTTGAAACTATCACAACATTGTTAATAGGCTATACTTCAATACAAAATATTGTTTTAGAAGAATATTTTCTGAAACACTTAAGAAGGGATTGTTATCCCAAATCTGTAAAGAACTCTTAAAACTCAACAAAAAGAAAACATAAACCTGATAAAAACATGGCCTAAGACACCTCATCACAGAAGATAAATGAATAAACATATGAAAATATGGTCCACATCATATGTCATCAGAGAAAGACAAGTTAAACCAACAGTGAGATATCTCTACACACCCATTGCTGCTGCTGCTGCTAAGTCACTTCAGTCATGTCCGACTCTGTGCGACCCCATAGATGGCAGCCCACCCATTAGAATGGCCAAAGTCCAAAGCCCCAACAACATCAAATGCTGTGAAAATGTGGAGCAAAAGGTACTCATTCATTGCTGATGGGACAGCAAAATGGTACATCCACTTTGGAAGATAGTTTATCATTTTCCTATAAAAGTAAACATACTGTTATGTGATGTATGTGATCAAGCAATTGTTTTCCTTGCTTGATACTTATCTGAAGGAATTGAAAATTTATGTCCATGTAAAACCTGCACAAGGATGTTTGCAGCAGCTTTATTCATAATTGCCAATGTTTAGAAGCAAACAAGATGGTCTTCAGTAAATTAATGGATTGAAAAATCCTGGTACATCCAGAAAATGGAATATTTTCAGTTCAAAACACAAATAAGCTCTCAAGTCATAAAAAGACTTGGGGGTAACATTAATACATAGTGTTGTCATTGTTTAGTCGCTCAGTCATGTCCAGCACTCTGCAACGCCATGGACTGTAGCACGCCACGTTTCCCTGTCCTTCACCATCTCCTGGAGTTTGCTCAATCTCATGTCCATTGAATCGGTGATGTCATCCAACCATCTCATTCTCTGTCGTCCCCTTCTTCTGCCTTCAATCTTTCCCGGCTTCAGAGTCTTTTCCGATGAGTTGGCCCTTTGCATCAGGTGACCAAAATATTGGAGCTTCAGCTTCAGCATCAGTCCTTCCAATGAATATTCAGGACTGATTTACTTTAGGATTGACTGGTTTGATCTCCTTGCTGTCCAATGAACTCTCAAGAGTCTTCTCCAACACCACAATTCAAAAGCATCAATTCTTTGGCTCTCAGTCTTCTTTATGGTCTAACTCTCACATCCATACATGACTACTGGAAAAACTGTAGCTTTGACTATATGGATCTTTGTCAGCAAATAATGTCTATGCTTTTTAATAGGCTGTCTAGGTTTGTCATAGCTTTTCTTCCAAGGAGCAAGCATCTTTTAATTTCATGGCTGCTGTTACCATGTGCAATGATTCTGGAGTCCAGGAAAATAAAGTCTGTTACTGTTTCCATTGTTTCCCCATCTATTTGGCATGAAATGATGGTCAACATAGATCCCAGATCCCTCTTACCAGATAATTATAAAACAAAACAAAAATAAATAACCTCTGTCATTGGCTCTCCCTCTCTTTACTCACTTCCTAAAAAGATCTTGAAGTTCTTTCCCATGTTAATACAAGTAAAACTATGTCCCCTGGTTTGATTAATTACTATATAAGTTCATATGCTCTCGAGGTGGCGGAAAGCTTCATTGCTCTGTTGTCCATTGGGAATCCTTGCCATAACAGGAAGCCCCGTGCTGTACACCCTGCCTTCCTAGGCACACCAAAGTCCACTATGCTCTGAGGTCCCTACCATTCCACAGTGGTTCTCGCCTGCTGGGCTCAGATCCTGCTACGAGGAAGAAACCATTGTCCCTGTCTTACCATTGGGAATGTTTCCATTTTTGCTCCACTAAAATTAGAATTTTCACTTCTCTCCCACAATCCCTTTCCTCCACATCCTCTCTCTTTGGTGGTGGAAGTCTAGATCCCTCCTAACTTCCCTTCAAAGAACCTTTAGAAATTTAATGTTGGTCTATTTTTCCTATAGTTTGACAAGTTAAAATGCTGAAATCCGACTCTTTTTTTAAAATTAGGTGCCCTTATTACATTAATGTAGCATGCATGAATCAACAATAGCAAAAAGTAATTTTAAATAGATGGTTTGATTTTTAACATTTTTGTTTCTGGAAATGGAGAGAGATGGCCTTGGAACTTAAAAATTTTCCAATCCTATTAACCTGAGACTGCTGTCTTATTAACTTATAACTGACAATATTAATAGTATGCACTGTTCATTATTGGACATGAGCAAAGTTAAAAGAAATTTAACAAATTATCTTACTTCCCTCCTTTTTAAATTCCAAAATGGCCAATTTCCCTATGAATAACATTTGCTATAGATGAAAGGAAGTGCTGTTCTTTATTTATAATAAGTATCTGACATCATGAATCAAATAATTAAATCATACAATTGGCAGTGCTGGCCTGACATTCAGAATAATACAAAACATGGAAACTGATATTTAAAAATAATAGCCCTTTCCTGAGTTACTTATGTGGAAAATTCTAACTAAAATGGATTATGAAATAGAACTAAGTTATATTTTTTAAAGCTTAAAAAGGTGTTTTGGGGATGATAAAACAGTATCTAGAGCACCCACATCAGTTTGAAATAAAATGGAAATATTAATAAAAAATTCAAATCCTACATGTTCAACATTAATAACTTGAAAATATCACCATTTTAGGATGTCATGTTAAGGTGAGTAAAAGATCTGGAAGTTTTCATTCTCTGGCAACCCCCTAGCTACTGAGGATAGTGTAGAGAAAAAAAAAAAAAAAGATATTCTTAAACATTTGTTGCCCACTGCCACAGATGAGTTATGTTCATTTTAAGAGCCCTCTAAGATGGGTAGAACAAACATTATATTTTATGCTTGACAGTCTACAGAGTTTCATCAACCTGATTAAAGTCTGTCAAGATCAATTCCAAACAATATGCAGGAAGTTAAATAAAATAAGATACTCAAGAGAAAAAAAATAAAATGTTTTGCTGCGTGTCCAAACTTTTACAAAGACATTAGGACGTGTAGCCTAGTTTTGATTGACAAGATCAGATGTTTCTTGAAAGAAATAATGTGACATTTTAAAAGAAAATTGAAACAATTTATGCTTTTAAGTTTATAATCCTGACACTTATTAATAACATTAGGGTTCTTCTCCACACACTCTGTCTACTCCTATCCTATACTATAAATATCTATATAATTAAAGAAAATATTTTCTCAATTTACTATTCCCATTCAACTTGTGTGTTCTTGGAAAACATATTTCTTGTCCATGCTACATAGTAGCTTCCAAGATTTGTGAAAATTTATTCCTAGGAAGAACTAATTTTAAGTAAAACATTTATTTTAGACTCTTAATACATCTACAATCCTGCCTTTTCATATTGTATTTATTTTATTTTAATCTGAATGTTTGAAATAATATATAAATTATGGTAGATAGACTCCCAAGCTAGCACAAAAAGGGTCCAACCTCCTAGTCTTCATGACCTTGTATACCCTCTTCCCTTGAGTAATTTATTCCAACCAAGAGAATTTGGAGATGCTGAAAAGTGTTTCCATGATTAGGCTACAAAAGATTATGTCTTTTGTCTTGTTAGCAGATTCTGTCTCTTGTTGGCTTTGGTGCAGTTAGATGTAGAAAGGCCTATGTGCCAGGAAGTGAGCAAAAACTATAGTCAATGTCCTTAAAAAAAAAAAAAAAAACCAACGGCCTCAATTCAACAGCCCACAAAGAGCTGATTTTTTTCAGGAACCACCAAGCGAGCCTAGAAGCAGATCCTTTCACATTCAAGCCTTTAGAAAAGCCCCCAGCCCTGTCTGATATTTTGTCTCTAACCCTGTGAGAGATCCTAAATTAGAGGACCCAACTAAGTCATGCCTAGATTCCTGACCAATAGATATCATAAAAAGTATGTAAACCACAATTTTAATCACTGAATGTGTAGAGATTTATTAGGCTGTTAAGAGATAATGAATAAAAGACTGACATCACAATGAAAATAAATCAAAAGAACAGCATGTTTAATGTTATGAATTGTTGATATGAAGAGTTTCTTTGCATTCAAAAGTAGATTTATATTTTCTGAAATTCTGTATTAGTTTGGGTGTGTGGACCTAGCATCAATAATAGCAAAATACCACCATCTGCTCAATGGCTTACATCATGGTTCTTCCGTCCTTGGCCCCTGAAATCTATGTAATCCATAAGCCGAGTTGATTCACACTCGATTTTTTTTTTCATTTCCACCCACGTCTGTCTTTTCCTACTCATTTCATCATTGCTGGCATTTATACACTACATCATGCTTTCTCTACTCACTTTATAGGTCCTCTTTCTCCTACTCATCCATTTTATTCAGAAAATCCAGGGCAAGACCTTAGGATTCATGTCTGATCATGTATGTGTCTAACCATTTATAGCTTTTGTAGAATAAAGCACCAAATCCTTAATGGAATGCACCTGTGTAAATAAGACATGGCACCTGCCGACCTCTCCAGGCTTCATGTGATGGATTGTGCTGTATACTTTAGATAGACTGGCATTTTGTTTTTACTTCTTAAATGGGCCATACTTTGTTCTTTTACATGATTCTTCCTCTGTCGGGAGTACTCTTTTCTTCTACAGTTATTTCACTTAGAACACTGATATTTCAGCTTACAATCACTTCTTGAAGGGAAAATTTCCCCACTCCCCAGTTTAGGTTAGATTTCCCTGTTGCATACTTTAATTCTACCCTATACTTAATAGTGCTTATTTAAAATACTAACTCAATATCTCTCTTTCCTACTAGGTTTTAGTTTTCTGAGGACAGGAAGACAGCTTCCCATTTATTCCAGTATCTAAAATGGCAACCCACTCCAGTATTCTTGCCTGGAGAATCCCATGGACAGAGGAGCCTGGTGGGGCTAGAGTCCATGGGGTCGCAACAGTCAGACATGACTTAGCAACTAAACCCCCACCACCAACAACAAAATATGTAGGCTACAACAGATGTTTCATTATCAAGGTTCTCAATTGGGAGGATGTGATTTTTCCCTCCCAGGACACACTTGGCAATGTTTAGAGACATTTCTGGTTGTCACAACTAGGGAGGAGGAAAAGAGTGGGTGCTCTTAGTACCTCAGAGATAAAGATAAAGGATGCTGCCATGCATCCTACAACTCACTGGGCAGCCTCTGTAATAAGGAACTATCCAGCCCAAAATGTCAATAGTACTGAGGCTGAGATGTGCAGGGTAATATTTATTGAGTGAACAAGTCAAATAACTAATGAATAAACTAATTTTTCATTTTAAATAAATGTAAAATTCAGAAAACATGAAATGAAAGGTTTTGTTTTTATTAGTATATTATTTTTCTTTGTAATATATTTAATAAAAATATATTCATTTATTCACTCTATTTTTAAGCATTAACTGACTCTTAGTCATTGCTCATGGTGATCATAGGGATTCTGTGATAAACCCTGTACTTGAGGATCTTAAATATCAGAAGAAGTAAAAGATGATAAACTCATAAATAATTAGGCTGTGATAAATGCTAGATAATAAATAAACAATGATATAGAAATTGATAGAGGAGATAAGAGTTGGAAATACTTTAACAAAGACAGCCAAGGAGTCAGTTATGCAAAGAACTGGAGGAAGAATATCCCAGGTGTACAAATAGTGAATGCAGACTCCACTAGACAGGAAAGACCTTGATGTATGCAGGAAACGTAGAGGATTCCAGTAGAGTTGGATCATACACATGTGAAATTATTTCAAAGAGCGAAGAGAATTTACTGAATAGTTTGAAGTAGAAGAATAACATGATTTGTCTTATATTCTTAAAATGTCATGATATTCTGTGTGGAGAATGGATAGGGAAAGAAAGATGAAGGGAATAAAGTAAGGCACTGCTTACAAGAATACAGTGAAAATAATAATCTGGAGATGTAGGAGGCTTTTCTGGTGGCTCAGACAGTAAAGAATCTGCCTGCAATGCAGGCAACGCACTTTTGATCCCTGGGTTTGAAACATCCCCTGGAGAAGGGAATGGATACCCACTCCAGTATTCTTGCCTGGAGGGCTTCAGTCCATGGGGCTGGAAAAGAGTCAGACACAACTAAGTGACCAATGTTTTTACTTTCTTTTGGAGATGTGAAGATGTAAAGAAATGAATGGATGTGAAGTGTATTTTGGAGATATAATTTGTGTGATTTGTTGAGAAATTGAATGTTGATAATGAAAAGAGAGATATAAATACTAACCCTAATTCTTTTTTTTTTTCTTTTGGCTTGAGTAAATGAATTAAAAATGTTATGCTTCATTGAATTTGTAACGACAGAAGAAAAAGCTATGGCATGGATAATCAAGCATTCTGTCTTAGATATGAGCCATTTGAGATATCCATGGGTAATTCTATAAGAGATTTATAGACCAAAGTCAGTTTACAAATATGGTCTACTACCCGGTCTCATAACTAAAGTTTTATTAGAACACAGACACTCTCATTCGCTTACATATTGTCTCTGACTGTTTCTGTGCTACAATAGCAGAATTTCAGTAGGGAGCATATGGTCTGCAAAGCCTAAAATATTTTCTATACAGCCCTTTACAGGAAAAATTGCTGAGCCTGCTATATTCATTTATGTGAAGTGTCCCAAGCACCAAAAAAAAAGCACCTGGCATTTCATAGATGCTTAATAATATGTGTTGTTGAAATTAATTTTAAGCAGACAGTTAGACTTAAGAACTTGGAGGTCAACGATCAAGTCTTAGATTGAGATATACATTTTGAGATCATCAGGGTGGTCATCTTTTGAAAACTTAGAATTAAATAAGTTGCCTAAAAACATCATGTTAGGGACTTCTCTGATGGTCCAGTGATTAAAAATCCACTTTCAATACAGGGGGTGCAGGTTTGATCTCTGGTCCGGGAACTAAGATCCCATATGTCCTCGGGCAACTAAGCCCACAAGCTTCAACTACTGAGCCCATGTACCACAAGTAAGACCTGACCCAACCAAATAAATAAATAAACACTGTGTTAACAAAAAGAAAGGGAATAGATAGAAGAAATAGTAAAAAGTAAGGCAAGGGAAAGGGGAGGAGAGTTGAATCTTAGAAACATGTTAAAATGTAGAGATGTCATAACAAAATACAAGGAGACACTTGTAAGAAAAAGTGTATATGGTACTTTATGCTGAAAGAGGATTGAGGAAAGAGAGGAAAATGATTTGTGTTAATTTGGAAAAGGTGCTTAGAAGTAAAGTGATAATGATGAGAGCCAGATTGGAGTGTTCCAAAAAGAGAAATGAATAACAGTGCAGACAATATCTCCACTCTTTGCTAAAACTCAAGCACAGCAATTAAATTCAAGCAGAGCATTTGCAAGATGCTGTAAAGACAAGGAAGATTTTCTTTTAAGTGATTATTCTTTAAACAAGAGATACTGGAAAGGTTTTAGTGACAGCAATTATAGAAAGGGGAAAAAGAAACTAATATTGTAACTGTGAGGTAATAACTTCTTGAGAAATTAGTAGAGATACAGTTCAGAGAACAGTTGGAGGGTTTGTTGTTTGACAAGAGAAGAAACATTTATTCGCTCATAAAAGATGTTCAAATGGAGCAAATGGATGCAAATGAAAGAAAAATTGAAGATGTCACTGAAATAATTTTCAATTGCAAATAACAATAAAATTCAATGTGGCTACTTAAAATAATGTAAATTATTATTAATTTATTATTATTATTGATATGAATACTGTTTCATATAAGCTGAAAATTCAGGAGAAATAGTTCTAAGAGTGTTTAAATCTGTTCTAATGATGAATCAGTTATAAAAATGTAATTATACCTGGTTGCTCTATCATGGCTCTACCTCTATATTTGCATTAATTCTCTGTACTAGCCTGTGGCATTACATTAATAGCAGCAGCTTCAAATCTTACACCTTTGCACCACCTAATCTGAAAGAAATTGTAAGCTTATTTTCGTTAGAAATTTCAGAAAGATATCCCATTTCACAGTCTTTGATTGATTATATATTTTTCATCACATCATCTTTAGGTAAGCAAAGAGTATAAATTAATTGGTTTAACCCTATTTTGGATTGGAGTCTGTTCTACCTAGTCTCACTGCTGAGTCTTGAGATGATGGTTAGAAATTCCAGTGAACTCTGAAGTGTAGTAGCCAAGAGAAAGGTGAATGATTAAAGGTGAGTACAAACCATAAGGGTTTCCCTGGTAGCTTAGCTCATAAGGAATCTGCCTGCAATGCAAGAGACCCTGGTTTGACTCTTGGGTTGGGAAGATCCCCTGTAGAAGGGATAGGCTACTTACTCCAGTATCTTGGGCTTCCCTGGTAGCTCAGACGGTAAAGAATCCACCTGCAATATGGAAGACCTGGGTTCGATCCCTGGGATATTCTTTGGTTGGGAAGATCCCCTGGAAGAGGGCAAGGCAACCCACTCCAGAATTCTTGCCTGGAGACTCTCCGTGGACAAGAGCAGCCTGGCAGGCTACAGTCCACGGGGTCGCAAAGAGTAGGACATGACTGAACAACCAAGCAAACACACATCAACCATACAGTGATTTTTTTTGTATATAAAAATGGTGTGAACTTTAAATTATACAACTAAATATTAATACATCTCACTTTCTATGCACATTCTTTAATTATGCAAATCTCTCAGTTTTAAATGAGCTTCCCAGTTGGTGCTAGTAGTAAAGAACCTGCCTGCCAATGCAGGAGACATACGAGACCCATTCAATCCCTGGGTCTGGAAGATCCCCTGGAGGAGGGCGTGGCAACTCACTCCAGTGTTCTTGCCTGGAGAATCCCATGGACAGAGGAATCTGGTGGGCTACAATCCATAGGGTTCCCGAGTCGGACATGACTGACACTATTTAACATCTATGCATGCTCAATTTCAAATTTACACTCCAGAATTTGAGTAATTTTGAATATCAGAGATGAAGTGAACAGTAAACTCTGAGTACTGAATTTTCACTTTGTGGAATCACTTTGAAAGAGAACTCTAGAATCTACCCTGCTGCTGTTTATGTGCATCATCAAGGGGTATTTTTAAAATTCTTATTCTATCATTTATATATCATTATATAATTTAAAATGTTATAACAATGTCATCTGAACATTGGGAGAAGGCAATGGCAACCCACTCCAGTACTCTTGCCTGGGAAATCCCATGGATGGAAGAGCCTGGTAGGCTACAGTCCATGGGGTCGTGAGGAGTCGGACACGATTGAGCAACTTCACTTTCACTTTTCACTGTCATGCACTGGAGAAGGAAATGACAACCCACTCCAGTATTCTTGCCTGGAGAATCCTAGGGACGGAGGAGCCTGGTGGGCTACCATTTATGGGTCCCACAGATTCAGACACAACTGACATGACTTAGCAGCAGCAGCAGCACTTGAACATTCATTAATTTATGAGTCTGGTGCTTAATATACACTTAATACCCAATCATTTTAGGGAGAAATTTAGGTGCCATGTAAGCTAATGGATAGGGTAAATGACATCATTATTGTTCAACTACTCAGTCATGTCTGACTTTGTGACCACATAGACTGCAGCATGCTTGGCTTCCCTTTCCTTCTCTATCTCCTGGAGTTTCCGCAAACTCATGTCCATTAAGTCGGTGATGCCATCCAACCATCTCATCCTCTATCATCCCCTTCTCCTACTGCCTTCAATCTTTCCCAGCACCAGGGTATTTCACAAACTGGTCAATCCTAAAGCAAAATCAACACTGAATAGTCATTGGAAGGACTGATGCTGAAGCTGAAGCTCCAATACTTTGGCCACCTGATGTAAAGAGCTGACTCACTGGAAAATACATCATTATATACCATGTAATTTGTTTCAGGGATCATGCACTACAGAATACAAGAGAATTCTTTGGGAATGAAAATCAACACCAAGAGGGAAAATATATTAATGCTTTTACATTTATTTGCTCCAAGAATGAGCACATGCAAATACATGCACATGTTCATTCTTTGTATTCGGATGGAAACTTTAACCTTAAATTATGTAGATTTTGAGTAGAAAATGTGGATAAAATTCAAAACAATGTTTCTAAAGAAAGAATAAAATGTGGTTATCATGTAAGATTAAGAACAAGAAAGAATTATCAGGCAGTTTTCCTCAAAGGGAAGTCATTTAATTCTATAAAAATTATAAACCATAGGCCACAAACCCCCTTTTACAAGAAGCTGCATCTCTATATTTTCTATTATTCATTTTAACTTCTGGCTAAAATTTCCCAATTCGGGCTTTTGATAATCTTGAAATTGAAGCTTCATAGTATTTTTTTTTTTTCAGTAGAGACTTTCAAACACCAGGAGAAAAGTAATATCGATTATCTAAACACATTGTGAAAATGTAATATAATTTTAAAACATTTTGAGACTCAGCTGAGGTTTTGCTGTATTTTGTTTAAAGTGATGAGTCAGTCCAGGTGTGTGGCTTCACTGAGAGCTTTCAGCTGCTGGAGAGCAGGTGCAAAGCTGATGACTCTTAGGATGAAGCCAGGAGAAGAGTGTTACCAGATGAGGGGATGGCAGGAGCAAGCATTCAGGAAGCTGAGGATGGTCACAGACTGTGGTTGTATACTGCCACGGTCAGGTGGATATCATGGATCGACCATTATGATAGGGAGATTGCTTTTGTAATAAGTGGTTAAACTCGTTTAACAGCATTATGTGGAGGAAGGAGAATAGAGACCCATCTCCAACAGAACTGAATATTGCAACTTAGCCTAAAGTCTTTCAGAGTCAATGTATGCATCTACTGAGTGTATATATCTACTGAGAGTGTAAGTAGATAACTCAGGTTGGCTCACACCAAGGATTGAAACTTGCTTTCTATTTTAAGATATATTAGCTATCTGTTTTTATCATGTTTATGTATTTTATATATGGAATTGGATGTGTGTGTGCACATATACTCAATATATATTACCAATGCAAGGTAAAATATAGAACACAGTTAAAGATATTGTTTTTTCACATAGCCAAGACAGTTACTTTGACAATGACTGAAAAGAAGTTGACATCAATATAAGAAAATAATCTCTGAAAATGATTCTTAACATCACATCTACAGGATTCTTCCCGAGCTCTCTTGTTTACAACTCAGTAAAGTCCAGTGGAAGTGAGAAATAGATTTAAGAGACTAGATCTGTTAGATAGAGTGCCTGATGAACTATGGACTGAGGTTCATGACATTGTACAGAAAACAGGGATCAAGACCATCTCCATGGAAAATAAATGCAAAAAAGCAAAATGGCAGTCTGGGGAGGCCTTACAAATAGCTGTGAAAAGAAGAGAAGTGAAAAGCAAAGGAGAAAAGGAAAGATATAAGCCTCTGAATGCAGAGTTCCAAAGAATAGCAAGAAGAGATAAGAAAGCCTTCTTCAGTGAACAATGCAAAGAAATAGAGGAAAACAACAGAATGGGAAAGACTAGAGATCTCTTCAAGAAAATCAGAGATACTAAAGGAACATTTCATGCAAAGATGGGCTCGATAAATGACAGAAATGGTATGGACCTAACAGAAGCAGAAGATATTCAGAAGAGGTGGCAAGAATACACAGAAGAACTGTACAAAAAAGATCTTCACGACCCAGATAATCACAATGGTGTGATCACTGACCTAGAGCCAGACATCCTGGAATGTGAAGTCAAGTGGGCCTTAGAAAGCATCACTACGAACAAAGCTAGTGGAGGTGATGGAATTCCAGTTGAGCTATTTCAAATCCTGAAAGATGATGCTGTGAAAGTGCTGCACTCAATATGCCAGCAAATTTGGAAAACTCAGCAGTGGCCACAGGACTGGAAAAGGTCAGTTTTCATTCCAATCCCAAAGAAAGGCAATGCCAAAGAATGCTCAAACTACCGCACAATTGTACTCATCTCACACACTAGTAAAGCAATGCTCAAAATTCTCCAAGCCAGGCTTCAGCAATATGTGAACCATGAACTTCCAGATGTTCAAGCTGGTTTTAGAAAAGGCAGAGGAACCAGAGATCAAATTGCCAACATCTGCTGGATCATGGAAAAAGCAAGAGAGTTCCAGAAAAATATCTATTTCTGCTTTATTGACTATGCCAAAGCTTTTGACTGTGTGGATCACAATAAACTGTGGAAAATTCTGAAAGAGATGGGAATACCAGACCACCTGATCTGCCTCTTGAGAAATTTGTATGCAGGTCAGGAAGCAACAGTTAGAACTGGACATGGAACAACAGACTATTTCCAAATAGGAAAAGGAGTACGTCAAGGCTGGATATTGTCACCCTGCTTATTTAACTTCTATTCAGAGTACATCATGAGAAACGCTGGGCTGGAAGAAGCACAAGCTGGAATCAAGATTGCTGGGAGAATATCAATAACCTCAGATATGCAGATGACACCACCTTTATGGAAGAAAGTGAAGAAGAACTAAAAAGCCTCTTGATGAAAGTGAAAGAGGAGACTGAAAAAGTTGGCTTAAAGCTCAGCATTCAGAAAACTAAGATGATGGCATCTGGTCCCATCACTTCATGGGAAATAGATGGCGAAAAAGTAGAAACAGTGTCAGACTTTATTTTTTTGGGCTCCAAAATCACTGCAGATGATGATTGCAGCCACCATCTGCAATTAAAAGATGCTTACTCCTTAGAAGAAAAGTTATGACCAACATAGATAGCATATTGAAAAGCAGAGACATTACTTTGCCAACAAAGGTCCGTCTAGTCAAGGCTATGGTTTCTCCAGTGGCCATGTATGGATGTGAGAGTTGGACTGTGAATAAAGCTGAGCACCAAAGAATTGATGCTTTTGAACTGTGGTGTTGGAGAAGACTCTTGAGAGTCCCTTGGATTGCAAGGAGGTCCAACCAGTCCATTCTAAAGGAGATCAGTCCTGGGTGTTCTTTGGAAGAACTGATGCTAAAGCTGAAACTCCAGTACTTTGGCCACCTCATGTGAAGAGTTGACTCATTAGAAAAGACTCTAATGCTGGGAGGAATTGGGGGCAGGAGGAAAAGGGGATGACAGAGGATGAGACGGCTGGATGGCATCACCGACTCAATGGACATGAATTTGAGTGAACTCCAGGAGATGGTGATGGACAGGGAGGCCTGGCGTGCTGCAATTCATGGGGTCAGAAATAGTCGGACATGACTGAGCGACTGAACTGAACTGAAAATCCACATTAAAGTTTTTTCTATTTTCTTCTGCTAATGCAGGCACACACACGTGCACACACACACCCCTCTAGCAATAGGCGAGTGTTTTCAGAAGTTCTATTGATGTAAGTTGTTTCTAGTTTCAAATAAATCTCATATAAAATCTGCTAGAGGGAGCACAAAGATAAACTACTTTTACTCTTGTCATTTCATTTAACACTAAGAAAATATTGAATGCTGAAGGGACTCTCAAAATGTGTTGATGGACAAGGAAAATATTGAGTGTCCAAATTCTAAGGTCAATACTTACCTTGAGCAACAATATATCTTAATATTTCCTCAAGCAAGAAACCAATAGAACATGTATATCTGTTATCACCTATTCTTGTCTATGTGTCATAGATTTGATAGCATTAAAGAATTTCAGAACTTATCCTGACAGTTTCCATCTGGGAATCTTCTATTACTAATATACTATAGAATATTTGTGTTTTTTTTTAAAGGTTATTACCAGAGTTCTGATTTTAACTGCTTGGAGTCTGTTTATATAACTAGCGATTAATATGTCAAGATGATGAAGTGATTTTCACTCTCTCTTTAGACACTACATTATGAACTTAATATGATTTTACTCTCTACTAAATCATGAAAATAAAGTTTCTGCAATAATGCTTAGGGTTTTAGGCATAACATAGACTCTCTGAATACAGAGTGACTATTGATGCATATCCACAGATACAAATAAAACTTAGAAGAAATACATTAGCGAAACATCAGGTGGGGGGAGGTGTGTCCCATGGTTAATATCTATTTCTTTCCTAGGGCTTATTGTAACACATTACCAGAAACTGGGCGTCTTAAAACAACAGAGATTTATTATCTCACAGTTCTGGAGGCTATAAGTCTGAAATCAAGGTGTTCTCAAAGTTAGTTTTTGTAGATTCTGAGAGAGAATGTATCCAACACTTGTCTCCTAGCTTCTGACTGTTCTCTGCAATCCTTAGGGTTCCTTGGCGTGTAAAATGCATCGCTCCAATCTCTGCTTCTGTTTATCACATGGAATGTTCCTTGTGTGTGTTCTCTGTGTCTCCTCTTTGCATTATAAAGTCATACATGACTCTTTGTGACCCCCTGGACTGCAGCACACCAGACTCCCCTGCCCTTCACTATCTCCCAGAGTTTGCTCAAATTCATGTCCATTGAGTTGATGATGTTGCCTGACCATCTCATTCTCTGCCATTCCCTTCTCCTTATGCCATCGATCTTTCCCAACATCAGGATCTTTTCCAACGAGTTGACTCTTCACATCAGATGGCCAAAGTATTGGAGCTTGAGCTTCAGCATCAGTCTTTCCAGTGACTAGTCAGGGTTGATTTCCTTTAGGATTGACTGGTTTGATCTCCTTGCAGTCCAAGGGACCTTCAAAAGTCAACTCAGTACAGTATACAATTAGACTCATAAAATGCAAGGTATACATGTACTTTGTAGAAATAGGCTCATTTATCAGTCCACATTAAATATATAGAATTAGTTTAGACACATATATTTCTGAAAATATGATATTCTAGATAACTTAGGAAATCCATTCAAAACTGGAAACTTAAATATGCCTGTACAGTATTTATTAATGTACCTTGAATTTATAGCTGAACTAGCAATAGAGGGAGGGGAATTCTCAGAGAACAAATTTGCTAGAAAACATGACTTGGCCATAATGGTGAGTTGGCCTCATCATCAAGGACTAAAGCCAACAGTTGCCTTTAAGAGAGCTGCCATTCCTTGTCTACAGCTTTCCATTTTAAAAGTTCACATAAGTGCAGAATGGAAAAAAATAAAATGTCTAGGACCTGTGTGAGAAGAGAAGTTGGATGAATGTTTTAATATAATTCCATGACCCAAAAGGAAATATTATGAAAGACTGTCTCAGCTTTGGCTCTTGATAGGTAGGGGTGGGGCGGGGGGGAATCTTCCCTAAGAATTTCTAATCACAAACCATAATTGAATTTAAAATAGTTCCAAATTGGTAGTGTCCCAGATGCCTGGCAGGAGGAAACTCCTCTCTGGAAGAAATAATCTTCAGCCTAGAGCTCCATGTTTTACCCCAGGATAAATGCCATGGAAAGTAAGCTCACAGTGGAAGCTATAAAGTAAACAATAAAACAAGCCAGCGTGAGAGTAAGAAATAATAACAAACAGGAACAATGAGACTGCAGATTTTAACATGTATACTAGGTGACACTTCAACTTAAATA
Organism: Bos mutus; assembly: GCF_027580195.1. Classification (NCBI taxonomy): domain Eukaryota; kingdom Metazoa; phylum Chordata; class Mammalia; order Artiodactyla; family Bovidae; genus Bos; species Bos mutus. Next base: position 58,112,929 of record NC_091621.1, on the reverse strand, counting down.
AGAATTATTTAGTTGATTTAAAATTTAAAAGAAGATATTTAAAATGAAAGGAACAAGAGACTATAAAAAAAGACCCCAAAGATTTTTTAAAAAACCAAATAGACTTTCCAGAAAAGAAAAAAAAAATAACAATTAAAAAGTACTTCATAAACTAAACAATATATGGAAAACAGCTGAAGTGAGAACTTGTGAATGAGAAAATTCATCCTGAAAAATTTTCCTATAATGCAGAAAGAGAACTAAAAAGAGGTTAACCATGAGAAAAGATAATGAAGAATTTCAGAAAGAGAAAACAGAGTATAGTTGAGAGATGAAATTCAAAGAGCTATTAGATGAGATATCAAAAAAAACTGTCCCAAAATAAAAATAATTAGATTTAGGGAATCAAAAACTCATTAAGAAGGATAAAAGGAAATAGGCTCATTATAATGAAACTTCAGATGGCTGAAGAGAAAGGGAATATCTTAAAAGAAGCCAGAAGGAAAAAGACACACTATGCCCAGCCCCACAGCAAAAGAGAAATAAAAATTAAACTGACACTTGGTATTTTCAGCTGCCACAATGGAAATCAGAATTATATCCTCAAACAACTAAGAAAAACAATTGGCAATCTAAAGTCAAATACCTAAAGAAACCATTATGCAAAGAGAACACATTAAAAATAGTCTTTGTTTTTGTTTGTTTGTTTTCTGTTCGTTTGTTTCTGTTTTGTGGCTTATGGGCTCTTTGTTCCCAAACAGGGACTGAACCTGGGCCATTTGCAGTGAAAGCACCCAGTCCTAACTATTGAACCCTCAGGGAACTCCCTAAAAGAAAAACTCAAAACTGAGATGGCACAACCATTAGAAGAAACTTGCTGAGGAATTTCTTTAGATTATATAGGCGAAATTAGTAAAATGAACACAAAAGTTGAAAACACAAAAAGCAATGTGGAGTAAACAAAATTCAAAATAAAAATTATGCTTTAGCTGTATAAGATAATATTAATGATATTAGATTTATAAGATTATAAAACAAAATACAATTACAATTCTATACAGCCTTATGAGTCATGAGGTTCCTAACTGGAATATCTTCCAAAGTTCCTTACATTGTTTATATGGAAGATGTAACTATATGTCCCAGTCAACAGAAAAGAATAAAATTTGGGGAGTTGAAGTAGAAAGGAAGCAAGGGGAATATTAAGAGCAGGACAAAGAGCAACACACAACACATGATAAAATGATAGATATCAATCCACATTTTATTAGTAAAGCACATACCAAAACAAAAAAAAAACTATCCCACCTAAGTGACATTTACAAAGACATGCCAAATTTAAGGATCAATTCTGAAAGTTAACTCCTGGAAAAGTATGCAGACACATACAATTAGGCAGCAAGAAATACTAGGGAAAGAGAGCTACATATTATTTAAATACAAGGTAAATAATTGGGAATTCAGTCACAAAAACAGGACAGAATTAGAATAGCTGGATTAAATCCAGAGAACTCAATGAGTTTTTTATGATCTCAAGTTTCCTTGAGGATGGATGGCTTAGTTCTCAGAAACAATAGGCCTTCCCTTAGGTACCTACTCTTCAAAGTGTTGTTTGGAACTGAAGTTGTCTTGAGATATAGTTTGAACTTGAGTCATGAGTCCCAGTTTAGTGCATTTGGCAGAACAGGTATAAAATGAGAAAATTATTGATGGTAGGAAAAATGAGAGATATTACTGAAAAGCTGTGGACTATATTACAATCAAATTTAATAAACAATGTATATTATTTAAACACAAGAAAAAAGTTAATCACCTAAACAAGAGATTCTGTTGGTGCTAGAATACTGGTTTGGAATTGGAAAAGTAACCTACATTATCGTGTACAATAAAATACTGTATAGATTTCTCTTCTGTACCCTGAACTTTAACCAAGAGATAAGTATTACATCAAAAAGTTTAAGGGTTTTTTTAGAATTTTAACTTGAAAATCTTATTAAACAGGATTATCTTATATAGCTATAATAATTTCAAGACAGGTATACTTTTAGTGAATAAATTCTTTGTGACAAGTATTTATTATTATTATTATTAATTTTAGTTATAGTTAAAAGACATGCTTTATAAAATAGTTCAGCAATATTTTTTAACATTAAATTGTGTTTTGTTGAAAATCACAGGGAAATTTCTTTGTATTTACATAAAGAATATGTCACCCATTCTCTTTACCTTAGAAAGAAAGAGAGTGAAGTTGTTCAGTCGTGTCTGACCCTTTGCAACACCATGGACTGTAGCCTGCCAGGCTCCTCTGTCCATGGGATTTTCCAGGCAAGAATAGTGGAGTGGGTTACCATTTCCCTCTCATTACCTTAATATTCAGGATTTTCTAAGTTTAAGTTGCTCAGAGAAATAATGTTGGTTTGCCTCAAACTGGTTTCCTACTGTATAAGTAAGGTGAAAAGTGAATAGCAGCAATAAAAGCTACTAAGAATAAATATCCAAGGATGAAGCTAAAATTTTCCAAATACGAACCCATGATTTGATTTTTTGCTAGATAACTTAATGTTTGTTACTTTAAAGGAAATATCAGAACTGCATAAAACTATCTTCTAGAGTCAGAACTACTTAGAAATGTAAATATTCTGCTCTGTTTAACTAGTAACCACCTAAATTAAAGACTTATTGGGTCATTTCCTGTTCCTGTTAGCTAAGTTCATTCTTGGATTGTTTATAATGATACTAATTTGCATCACCTTATTTGACATACTGGACTGTTTTTTCTAAGAAGGAAAAATGTACTTAGAAAATTTTGCTATTTTATCATAGAACTTTCACTAAAATTCCTTCATAGATTTTCATTGTGAAGAGTAAAAGTAGTCTTGAGAAACTGCTCTGAATTTCGATTGCACGTTTTTGTCTGTAGTAAAGAGATTTTTCCATTGGCTTCTTCAGGGAGTATACATTGTTATGCCACATGTATCAGGAGCACTGCTATTTCTCAAATTAAGTACATGTGTATTCATGCCCCCATATACTCATCTTGATAGTTATAAATCAAAGGAAGCATTTCAAGAAGTCATCTGGCCCATCCTTACATTTCCAGGCCTAATTGCCTTGGAAAGAAGCCAGAAAAGGAATGATTTAACTTACCATTAATAATGTCAGAGTAAATGATTTCACACCTAGCATAGTCATCCTCTCTAGCATTCCAAACCTTAAAGACTCCATTTCTACCTACTTTAACCTAAATACTTTCTTCCATTTTAGAAACCCTTTAATTTTTGTGTTCCGTGCTCATGATCGCTATTTTACTGTAAAAAAACTAGTAAAATAACTTTACCGGCACTCTTTCTTCTCCAAGTGCTGTTTCCTCCCCCCACCCCACTGATCTTTTAAAACCTGTAAAACACTGTTCAAGGTCTTATAAATCTTTGTTATAACATCAAGCTATTTACTGTTTATAAACATGTATAATTAAGTAAGGACTGAGGGAAACAGGGCTCCGAGTTGGAGAATTTTAAAAATTAGGCAGTGAGTTTAGAAGGAAGGGGAGATCATGGTAGTTGTTTTCTTTAGATTTCTTACCAAATGCTGACAGAATGTTACTTCTTATTATGGCTCCAGTAGAGTTTAAGTGTGGGCATATGTGTGATACTACTTTCTCAAGTACTGAGAATGAACTCGTATTTCTTCTAAGATATAGTCATTGAGATAGATATACAGGTAGATACAGTTATTGAACCAGATTTATCAGAAGTCCTCCATATTGCCCACAGTCAGTCAGTTCAGTTGCTCAGTTGTGTCTGACTCTGGGACTCCATAGACTGCAGCCCATCAGGCTTCCCTGTTCATCACCAACTCAATATTGCCCACAGTTATCAGTAATACAAATAAAAATCCTGTAATAAAAATAATGGCATAAACGGTGAACTCTAACAATGATTCATAAGTTCAAATAACGAGCATGAGATCATGTACATGATAATTGTTTTGAGTTTTTCAATTTAATTTTTCAAAAACGAATGACTTTTCTTGAAAGAAAGCTTTGTCTGATATTTTCCCCTAAACTGCTAACCCTGTACATGCCACTTAAACCTTCTTACATGGTTTATAGTCCTTGATTTTCACTTTATGACATTCACTTAATCTTAAGTCAACCAATGTAATCAGTTCAGTCACTAACTCTTTGGACCCCATGAATCACAGCACGCCAGGCTTCCCTGTTCATCACCAACTCCCAGAGTTCACTCAGACTCACGTCCATTGAATCCATTGGCCATCCAGCCATCTCATCCTCTGTCGTCCCCTTCTCCTTCTGCCCCCAATCCCTTCCAGCATCAGAGTCTTTTCCAATGAGTCAACTCTTCGCATGAGGTGGCCAGAGTACTAGAGTTTCAGCTTTAGCATCATTCCTTCCAAAGAAATCCCAGGGCTGATCTCCTTCAGAATGGACTGGTTGGATCTCCTTGCAGTCCAAGGGACTCCCAAGAGTCTTCTCCAACGCCACAGTTCAAAAGCATCAATTCTTCGTCGTTCAGCCTTCTTCACAGTCCAACTCTCACATCCATACATGACCACTGGAAAAATCATAGCCTTGACTAGATGGACCTTTGTTGGCAAAGTAATGTCTCTGCTTTTGAATATGCTATCTAGGTTGGTCATAACTTTCCTTCCAAGGAGTAAGCATCTTTTAATTTCCTGGCTGCAGTCACCATCTGCAGTGATTTTGGAGCCCAAAAGAATAAAGTCTGACACTGTTTCCACTGTTTCCCCATCTATTTCCCATTAAGTGATGGGACCAGATGCCATGATCTTCATTTTCTGAATGTTGAGTTTTAAGCCAACTTTTTCACTCTCCTCTTTCACCTTCATCAAGAGACTTTATAGTTACTCTTCACTTTCTGCCATAAGGGTGGTATCATCTGCATATCTGAGGTTATTGATACTTCTCCCGGCAATCTTGATTCCAGCTTGTGCTTCTTCTAGCCCAGTATTTCTCATGATGTACTCTGCATGTAAGTTAAATAAGCAGGGTGATAGTATACAGCCTTGACTTACTCCTTTTCCTATTTGGAACCAGTCTGTTGTTCCATGTCCAGTTCTAACTGTTGCTTCCTGACCTGCATACAGGTTTCTCAAGAGGCAGGTCAGGTGGTCTAATATTCCCATCTCTTTCAGCATTTTCCACAGTTTATTGTGATCCACACAGTCAAAGACTTTGGCATAGTCAATAAAGCAGAAATAGATGTTTTTCTGGAACTCTCTTGCTTTTTCCATGATCCATGAATGTTGGCAATTTGGTCTCTGGTTCCTCTGCCTTTTCTAAAACCAGCTTGAACTAATGTATAAGAATACATTAAAACATAAATTTGTTTACTAGCGGAAAAGCTCTGTTAGGAACTACTTGAATTCAAAATGAGAAAGTAAATACAGTTCTCAAGAGTGTGTTCTTCAGCAGAAGAAATATTTTTTGAATTGTCAGTAAACATATCACTTGTTTCATTTGTAAGTGACAGTGTGAGAAACTCCATTAAATGTAATTAATCTGAGAATGGGAAATTTCTTGGTTCAAATAATAAAATGCCATGCTACCACATCACAAAGTTCCTGGAGGCATCATTCATACAGAACAGAAATGAACAGTGTCCCCTGTAGTTACACAATACAGAATTCCTAAATCCAGATTAAAAAAAAAAAAAATTCATTACAATTTGGCCTTTTTCTCTCTATCTCTTACAGACTTCTTCTCAATTCCATTTTAATGTATATTGACTTAATTCCCAAGCCAGTCCTCTTCATGACACATTAATTCTGTCACTTAGGCCAGTAGGAGGTGAACATATCATTCTTTATAGTGTCAGAAAAATCCAGGTATTGATGCTTGATTGATCCAGCCTGCTCACTTGGATCAGAAATCAATTCAGTGTGGCCATGGGAATAGGGTTAATCCTATGAAAAATACATAGCCTAGGGAGTCACGTAATTTCTATCAGGCTGCCATTAACAGAAACATATGGAATGGATGCTGAGAAAGCCATACATATATCAACTGAGATAAGTAAATATGATAAAGGAAAAAGTATACAAATACTAGGAGGGAGGTCTGAAGATATTTCAGAAAAATGGAAAACAGAAATTACCTACAGGTGGGGAGCATCAGGGCAAGTGTAATTGAGTAGATAGTATTAAATTATAACATGAAAGATGCCTAGGATGTTGACAGCGAAGAACTAAAAAAGTGATATTCCTAAATGGGTAAAATAAAAACACAGGAAAAGACCTTCAGGCAAGGAACAATGCAGTAAACCCAGAAAACTGCCTGTTGTGTAATTTTTGAACCTGTGATGAAATATAAAATGGAAAAGGTACAAAAAATAGACTGGAAACAGAAAATGAAGGGCTTTGAATTCCAGGGGGAAAAAATTGGGATTATAAATAATGACTAGTCCATGACAGCTTGAGCAAGGGAGTGATATGTTCAAATTTGAGATTTGAAAAGATTCATATTGAAGCTGTTCATAAAAGGCACTGTGCCAGGGAAGAGCTATTTAGGAGGCTATGACCGCAGCCCAAGTAAAATAGAATGAGGCTATGAACCAAGGAAATGTACTTGAAAGGGGAGTGAAATTTCACAGCTCTTTCAGGTAACTTTCCCTTGAACTCTGACCCTCTATCACCTGGCATATGTGAATGAAATATTGGGCTTCCTGATGAAAAACTCAGTGACTTCTCTGAAACCTTGGCTTTATTGACTTCTTTTCATTTGTCCCTGTAAACCAGTAATTGCTTTTAAACAATTATTTTTCTCTTGGCTCTCACGATACACACTATAATATAAGAAATCTTATTAGTAGCCCTCATTCCTAACAAATATTCAGTCTTTGCATCTCTCTCTGTCTTTCTCTCTCCCCTTCTCCATTTGTTCTTTTCATTATCTTCTCAGTCACTTGCTCATCCACTCTAAAGCTGCTTCTTTCACCACTATGTGGCTGCCTCTTCAGTTGATATTGCTAGCCCTGCTGCTGCTGCTGCTAAGTCGCTTCAGTCCAACTCTGTGCGACCCCATAGACGGCAGCCCACCAGGCTCCGCCATCCCTGGGATTCTCCAGGCAAGAACACTGGAGTGGGTTGCCATTTCTGTCTCCAATGCATGAAAGTGAAAAGTGAAAGTGAAGTTGCTCAGTCGTGTCTGACTCTTCGCCACCCCATGGACTGCAGCCTACCAGGCTCCTCCGTTCATGGGATTTTCCAGGCAAGAGTACTGGAGTGGGGTGCCATTGCTTTCTCCTGCTAGCCCTAGATCACTATAAACAAAGCTAGTGGAGGTGATGGCATTCCAGTTGAGCTATTTCAAATCCTGAAAGATGATGCTGTGAAAGTGCTGCACTCAATATGCCAGCAAATTTGGAAAACTCAGCAGTGGCCACAGAACTGGAAAAGGTCAGTTTTCATTCTAGTCCCAAGGAAAGGCAATGCCAAAGAATGCTCAAACTACCACACAATTGCACTCATCTCACACACTAGTAAAGTAACGCTCAAAATTCTCCAAGCCAGGCTCCAGCAATACGTGAACCATTAACTTCCAGTTGTTCAAGCTGGTTTTACAAAAGGCAGAGGACCAGAGATCAAATTGCCAACATCCGCTGGATCATGGAAAAAGCAAGAGAGTTCCAGAAAAACATCTATTTCTGCTTTATTGACTATGCCAAAGCCTTTGACTGAGTGGATCACAATAAACTGTGGAAAATTCTGAAAGACATGGGAATACCAGACCACCTGACTGACCTCTTGAGAAACCTACATGCAGGTCAGGAAGCAACAGTTAGAACTGGATATGGAACAACAGACTAGTCTAAATAGGAAAAGGAGTATGTCAAGGCTGTATACTGTCACCCTGCTTATTTAACTTCTATGCAGAGTACATCATGAGAAATGCTGGGCTGTATGAAGCACCAGCTGGAATCAAGATTGCCAGGAGAAATATCAATAACCTCAGATATGCAGATGATACCACCCTTCTGGCAGAAAACGAAGAAGAACTAAAGGGCCTCTTGATGAAAGTGAAAGAGGGGAGTAAAAAAGTTGGCTTAAAGCTCAACATTCAGAAAACTAAGACCATGGCATCCGGTCCCATCACTTCATGGCAAATAGATGGGGAAACATTGGAAACAGTGGCTGACTTTATTTTTCTGGGCTCCAAAATCACTGCAGATGGTGATTGCAGCCATAAAATTAAAACACACTTACTCCTTGGAAGGAAAGTTATGACCAACCTAGACAGCATATTGAAAAGCAGAGACATCACTTTGTCAACAAAGGACCATCTAGTCAAGGCTATAGTTTTTCCAGTGGTCATGAGTTCATCCAAAGCCATGGATGTCTGAAAGCTGAGCACTGCAGAATTGATCCTTTTGAACTGTGGTGTTGGAGAAGACTCTTGAGAGTCCCTTGGACTGCAAGGAGATCCAACCTGTCCATCCTAAAGGAGATCAGTCCTGGGTTTTCATTGGAAGGACTGATGTTGAAGCTGAAGCTCCAATGCTTTGGACACCTGATGCGAAAAGCTTATTTATTTGAAAAGACCCTGATGCTGGGAAAGATTGAGGGCAGGAGGAGAAGGGGACGACAGAAGATGAGATGGCTGGATGGCCTCACTGACTCAATGGATATGGCTTTGGATGAACTCAGGGAGTTGGTGATGGACAGGGAGGCCTGGGGTGCTGTGGTTCATGGGGTAGCAAGGAGTCAGACATACTGACTGAACTGAACTGAGACTTTCTTTTGAGCTACGGACCTCCAACCATATTAGTTCACCTGATTTTCAACAAAATGCTTTATCCTCCAAGGCCTACCTTGTACAGAAACCTCATCTATTGTCTTTTCTAGGATCATTCAACCCTACTCATTTTCCCATTACTGTTCAATAAACTTATCAGTTCAAGAGGCTTAGGTCAAATGCTCCCTCATCAGGAAGACTTCTGACATGTCTAACCATGCAAGTTATTCTTTCTCTAATGTGCCACTGTGCCTGGTACATGCTTGTCATGTCACATGTTTAATATACTCATTAATTTTTTTTGTTAATGCAACAAATATTGATTAAGCTTTCTGTGTTCAGGCTCTACGCTAGCAATTGAAAAATATAACATTAAACAACACCACCATTATTCCCTGCTTTCATGAAACATTTATTAGTGTTAGTCGCTCAGTCGTGTCCAACTCTTTGCAACCCTATGGATTGTAGTCCTCCAGATTCCTCTGTCCATGGGATTCTCCAGACAAGAATACTGGAGTGGGTTGCCATTTCCTTTCCCAGGGGATCTTCCCAACCACAGGGAGCCAACCCAGGTCTTTTGTATTGCAGGCAGATTCTTTACTCTCTGAGCCACCAGGGAAACACATATCCAGTGGTAATGTCCTTCTGTATAGACTGTGTTGCTTGTATCTAGCATAAGAATTGTTATGTAGGGTTCTACAATAAATATCTGTTCGATGGGATTAATAAATGAAGGTGTTATCAACTTTATCTTCTTTAATATTGAAATATTTTGAGTGTTGGTTTATAAAACATTCACAGTATGAGATTCTAGAGACAAGGTTGTGTTTTACTTCCTTCCATGCAGAAGGACAGATTCCATAAGACACTTTCATAAGCCTTAGTGACTGGCAACAACAAGATTGTTTTTACTTTAGACAGGGTTTCTTGATCTTGACACTATTGTCAATGTATATCAGATAATTTTTTGTTGTGGGGGCTTTCCTGTGCATTATAAGTTCAGCATATATGTCCTCTGTCCATTACATGCCAGTAGCACTCCCAGATGTGACAATGAAAAACATATTCAGACATTTCTAAATATCCCAGGAGTGGAGAGGTGAGGGGTGCAAAAATGATACCACTTGGGAACCAATGGTTGTAGAGATTTTGAATTATCCCAAATATGGTGGAACTGGGGGAAAAAATGAGCCATTAAAAAAAAAAATTCCTGAGGAACTGAAAATGTGTTTCAAATTAACTACTTTCTGATTTGTGTGACTATTACACAATAAAAAATATATAATCTTCCCCTCTTTCATTTGCAGAATGCTCTCCAGAAGACTGCCATTCCCTGGCTGTCTTTGGGGAGAACTGAATGTGATTTTATATTTTCAATCGAACTTTTCTGACAAGGCTTGTCTCGTGAAAAATAAAATTACTATATGTAATGTAAAAAAGAAAAATGCATTAGGAAAAAAATGTTTCAGGTTTTCCCAAATCATAATAAATTCCATATAGCCAAAGAATTTCATAACTATAATGTGCTTATTCTCAAAAAGTAGGTTGTGCTAATGTTGTTCTGCATTTCTCTGAGATAAAAACTAAAAGATTTTCTTAGAAAATTTAAGTGGATAAACATGTTGTGACATGAAAACATCAAATATATTCCAGGCGTTTTTGAGCTTTCATTTAAATGAAGGCATAAAAGATTTTCTATTAGTTAACACTGTCTTGAAAGAGAAAAAAACCCCACAGAATAAATGGAAATGTAGACAGTAATATTTATCTTGCAAATGTACCTTTAAAGGTAACAATTTGGAATTTTTTCAATCACATTTATGTGTCCACTTGATTGTGTTCTCACAGTGGATTTAAAGAGATTCAAATAACAATTCCCTGGGCAGAGCAATTTTGCATGTGCAGTTATATCTCTTGTAATAGAGAAAACAGAGCTAAAGGATGATGTTCCTGCTATTTAGAGCCATTTTCTTTCACCTAAATAAAAAGAAATAAGGAAAGAAAAGAAACCTAGTTTGTAAGGCAGGAAAAAAGAAAGAAAAAAGCACAGTGTGTTGAACAACAGCAATTATGACACACTGATTATTACATTCTCTATATTTAGGAGCAAATGCAAATGAAATCCCTGGCAAGCCTGAATACTGACCAGTGGGCACTATTCCACTATAGGTCTCCAAAGATTTTATTAAGTGCCATTAAATCATTTGCATCTGGATTGGGCTCCAGAAGACAAGCATGGGTTGAAAATGGGGATGATGGTATGCATGTCCTTTAGAAGCTATAATTTTCCAAAGTGAAGTATCTTCATTTAATCCAAAATAACCATGTTCTTGAGGGCCATTTTAAACAGATGTTCAAACAGCTTTAGATCATCTCCCAGTGAACCAATTTAGATTTGAGATGCAACATATTTTTCTTATTATTAAAAATCACCCTAGTTTCCATGTGCTGTTGGACTCTTTTAAATTTTGAATTTTGACTAATCAGCAGGTTACCGCGACTATGCATGTAGAAGGATAACTAAAATATAGACAAAATATAAGTTATGCATATTCAGGGAATTCCTTTAGTAGTTAAAATAATTTTGCTATGATCTTTAAAATTCCTCACTTTTCAGAAGAACATTGTCACAGAATTTATTTTCATCTATGTCATTTAACAACTATTCTGTATTTTCCAACTACAGTAAGTCACTCTAAGGTAAAATAAGTTTATAAATATATAAGAAGTTAATGTAGTACCTCACATTAATAATCATATTACCTCATAGAAAATAAAGAGCAATAAAGTTTATTTTAACAGAACTTTCTAAAAATAAAAAAGCTTCCATATTATTGTAAACTGAGAACTTTAAAACATCGCCCCATGTAACATCAGTTCAGTTCAGTTCAATCGCTCAGTCGTGTCCGACTCTTTGTGACCCCATGAACCGCAGGACGCCAGGCCTCCCTGTCCATCACCAACTCCCGGAGTTCACTCATGTCCGCTGAGTCAGTGATGCCAACCAACCATCTTATCATCTGTTGTCCCCTTCTCCTCTTGCCTTCAGTCTTTCATACCTTCTGTTAATTTATGTGTCTCCCTCACTAAAATGTAAAAACTCCATGAGGTTTCAGACTTTTATCCATGGTTATTGCTTTCAGTTCAGTTCAGTTCAGTCACTCAGTCCTGTCCGACTCTTTGCGACCCCATGAATGGCAGCATGCCAGGCCTCCCTGTCCATCACCAACTCCCGGGGTTCACTCAGACTCACGTCCATCGAGTCAGTGATGCCATCCAGCCATCTCATCCTCTGTGGTCCCCTTCTCCTCCTGCCCCCAATCCCTCCCAGCATCAGAGTCTTATCCAATGAGTCAACTCTTCGCATGAGGTGGCAAAAGCACTGGAGTTTCAGCTTTAGCATCATTCCTTCCAAAGAAATCCCAGGGCTGATCTCCTTCAGAATGGACTGGTTGGATCTCCTTGCAGTCCAAGGGACTCTCAAGAGTCTTGTCCAACACCACAGTTCAAAAGCATCAATTCTTCAGTGCTCAGCCTTCTTCACAGTCCAACTCTCACATCCATACATGACCACTGGAAAAACCATAGCCTTGACTAGACCGACTTTTGTTGGCAAAGTAATGTCTCTGCTTTTGAATATGCTATCTAGGTTGGACATAACTTTCCTTCCAAGAAGTAAGTGTCTTTTAATTTCCTGGCTGCAGTCACCATCTGCAGTGATTTTGGAGCCCCAAAAAATAAAGTCTGACACTGTTTTCACTGTTTCCCCATCTATTTCCCATGAGATGATGGGACCAGATATCATGATCTTCATTTTCTGAATGTTGAGCTTTAAGCCAACTGTTTCACTCTCCACTTTCACTTTCACCTTGAATGAATGATCAGTTGTGTCCGACTCTTTGTGACCCCATGGACTATATGTAGTCTACCAGAGTCCTCTGGACAGTCCTCTGTCCATGAGATTTTCCAGGCAATAGTACTTGGAATGGATTGCCATTTCCTTCTCCAAGTGATCTTCCCTACCCAGGGATCGAACCCGCATCTACCACATTGTAGACAGAGGCTTTACCCTCTGAGCCACAAGGGAAGTTTGCTTTAATCTTATCCCAGAAGCCAAGGCATTGACCCCACCCACCAAGCCCTTTATTACACAAAAGCTCTGAGCGATCAAGCTTAGTTTCTGGCCCCGGATTGAATTATTCTCCTCCGGGGGGGCTAAGAATCCCAGTGTCTTCGAGTGATTCAATAAAAACCTTTCATCTTGGGGGCTCGTCTGGGATCCTTCAGGACAAGGTAAGGATGCTTGGAGCTCTAGTTCTTTGTTCTCTTAGCAAATACGTTTTCTGCTGTGTTTTACTAACTCTAGGGTGTGCTTGTGTGAATGAATGACATGCCCTGCGTGAAGCAAGTAAGGAGCCCTGCTCTGTGGTTCCATGGCGATCTCATACGGCTTATGGCAGAAACCTGTCGGGGGTTTATACCGACCTGCCAATGCCAAGAGGCACCCAATGTCTCCTTCAGGAACCGACCAGAAATGGGCAAAGCATGTGGACCGAACTCTCCTTTCTTGGTCAAACTTTTCTGTCTCTTTGACCATTTCATAATTCCTTGGGAATTAGAAGTGGTAACCTAATCTATGGTAACCCACTCCAGTACTCTTGCCTGGAAAATCCCATGGATGGAAGGGCCTGGTGGGCTGTAGTCCATGGGGTCGCTAGAGTCGGCTTTTCACTTTCCTGCATTGGAGAAGGAAATGGCAACCCACTCCAGTGTTCTTGCCTGGAGAATCCCAGGGACAGGGGAGCCTGGTGGGCTGCCGTCTATAGGGTCGCACAGAGTCGGACATGACTGACGCGACTTAGCAACAGCAGCAAGTATTTGCTGACTGACTGAGTAAATACAGTCTATTCAAATACGACTGGGTTTTCCTGGTGGCTCAGTGGTAAAGAATACTTCTGCAAGGAAGGAGAAGCAGAGGCACAGGTTTGATCCCTGGTCTGGAAGATACCTTGAAGGAGAAATGGCAGCCCATTCTAGTATTCTTGCCTGGAAATTTTCATGCACAAAGGAGCCTGGTGGGCTACAGTCCATGGGGTCACAAAAGAGTGGAAACAATTAAGTGACTAAACAATAACAACAAAAATATGACTACAGAAAAAAAGTGAAAGTTTTCACTCACTTTTTAAAGTAAATGCCAAGGTCTAATGTGAAAACAATTTTGCTTATAGAATTAAGGTTTTTATATTCAGATTGATCTGAGTATAAATCTTGATTGTTGCCACAGGCTTTCTTTTTATTTCTTTGTCTGTAAAATATAGCCTCTACAAAAGTACTTGACAAAAAGTAGTTACTCAAAGTTATTTTCATTCACTTTCAGAAATTTTGGGAAATCACTTAAAGGGGGAAAAAAAAATAACTGCTATTATATGCCAAATGGAAAGAGTAATATTTATGGTATGTCCTTTTAATACTTTCCCACTGAAATAGCTGAGAAGTTATTTATTTGCACATCCCAAGCAAAAGATAAACTAGCATCTTCTTAAATTGACCTATCCCATGTGTAATCTTGCAAATAGTAGGCTACCCTGTAGTTAATGTGATTTCACATTAGACTTTGTGTCTTGCATGATTATAGCAATAGGAGTATAACACCAACTGTCAGGGCACATTAGTCTCATACCAAAGTGGGAACTGAATTTCCGAACAGCTTTTCTTAAGGTGATATAGAGTCTTTATTTTATAGAAATAAAAGATATGAAGCACTTTCTACTTTCTATTCTCTATCAGTGAATTTCTTAATTAAATCAAACATTAGTAGAAAGAAAAGAAATTATGCCAACCGAGAAATGCAACTATGATTATGTTTTACTGATGCCAAGATATATGTATTGAAAGTGACAAGATCAGTCATTCATTTGTCTAATCAATGACTCAGTCTCTGTCCATGTTCTTTCTTGGTTTATCCTTTCATCAAATTCCTTGCCCTCGGGTTATATCTTATTTTTGGCTGCCATATTGTCCATTGCACTTATCTTGATTCTTTCCTCATTGGCTTGATTCCTAACACTCACTAAAAGTGATGGCTTAGAAATTCCTTTTTAAAATTCTGATTAGGGTACTTTACTCTCAATCCTTACATAAAAGCTCATCAAGGCCTAAAAGGTTCACAAAAGTCATCACAGTGATTTCCATTGGGTAAGGATTCTGATTCCAGTGTATGCTCAGTCGTTCAATTGTGTCCAACTCTTTGTGACCCCATGGACTATAGCCTGCCAAGCTCCTCTGTCCATGGAATTTTCCAGGCAACGATATTAGAGTGGATTGCCATTTTCTACTCCAGGGGATCTTCCCAACCCAGAGTTGAACCTGTGTCTCTCCTGTCTCCTGTATTGACAGGCGGATTCTTTACCACTGCACTAACTGGGACACCCGACTGGCAAATAGCACGTGCTAAAAAATAGTTATAAAATAAGAAAAAACAAAACCACATTTTATTAGTTCTGGCCTGGCACAGTTCAATAGTAAGTTTTTGTTAATCACTTGGTTCTTAAGGCAACTTGAAGCAGTGATGTGTGAGCCCCAAAATAATAACTTCATTGAAGTTTTAATTATGGAGAGAAATTTGTCTTTGCACATTGTCTGAGCTTGATCTCATCTCTATTACTTACAGATTATGTAAACTATTCTATATTGTTTCATTTTCCAACTCCAACATAGTGATAATAACTTCCTATTTCTTTGTGAGGAGCAAATGATGTCATGTAAACTGTTGTTTGAAAGGCCCCTGATACATTAAATCTTTAATAATCATCATTAATTATTGAGAATACTATGACTATTGTGTGGAAAGGTGTAAAGTCATTGAAATGAAAGAGTCACTGAAATAAATGAAGCATCATTAACCTTACAGAAATCAGTACAATCTGGCCAAAAGCATTTATTAAATAAACTTGCTGCTTACACAGAAGCCCTTGATTAATAAGTTATCTAACTTGACATTCACTATACTAGATGTGCTGTGGAAAAGTCAGATGGTTTGTCACTTTAAACTATACTAAATATCTAGGGAAAAAAGATTCACATTGTGATTACACCAGAATGCCCTTGAAAACTGGAGATTATTTATTCAGATTTGTCTTTTCTCAGTACCTTAACGGGCATCTGACAGTAGGACCTAATGAAATGAAGTAAATTTAGATTAGATAAATTGAGTAAATGTGTATATGATATGCAAAAATGTGTGTGCTGTCTTGGTTTATATATATTTGTGAAATAATGTGAAACTATGAAAATGGTTCCCAAATCAAAAAAAGGTTGGGGAATTCAGTGTGAGACATTTTAATTTTAAATCTTCAACTGTTGACTATGACTATAATAAAATCTAATGTCTAAAAACAAAAAAATGCATAATAAAGTTATTCTTTACTTTAGCAGTATCAAGAAGATGTTCTTAAATATGTAGTTTTTACTTTTATAATTTAAAAAGACTATAAATCAAGTTAGAAATGACTTTTTTTGCTTACATATCATACAAAACTGACTGACAAATTTTATTTCTCATAAAATTAAAAATGCTTCACTTCATTTAGGAAAATCATATTTTCTCCTTTCTATTTCAAGAATTTTATGTTGAATTTTATTCAAAGCAATTAGGCACTTTCAATGCTATAAGTAGGTCCTGATGATTTCTTAATTCATGCAATATATTTTTATTGAATGTCTAATATATGTGAAACCTGCTACAAGGGGAAAAATTCTATTTCCCTGGAGATTTCATTCAAATAATGATACTGACTACTCTGGGGGGAAACATCTATAATTTAACCAGTGTAAAGCCAGATATAAATTTCACTTTATCGTTCTGTACTACTCAGTATTCCTTCAATATTTGTACATATTTGTTTTATGCCTTCTAAGTGTGAGATACATCCTGCATCCTGAGAATACAGTATTGAAAAGGGAATAATGTGTGTCATGATGAAACAAAGAAAACACAGAACAGAACTTCAAGGATAACAGAATTTTTAAATGACTCTGCAAATAATAAATTGATTTAAGTTTTAATTATGGTGAGAAACATATCTTCAAATTTGTTAAATTTGGGAGGACATACCTTAGGAAGGACTATTTTTTTCTTTTTTTCATTTAAAGAGATAGAAGCTGAGTTTCTTAAAGATAATATTATTTGCTCCAGTTAAAGATAGAAATAAAAATAAAATGTGTCTCCTGAATCTCCTGCATCTAAAGCCAATATTCTCTCTGCCATAACACTCTCCTTTCAGTTTCTCATGAAAACACAAGCTCCACGGTGTTTTAGAAAGATCCAACCCTAGTATCTCATGTCTGAAAATTGTTCAGCAAATTCATTAGCTGACTTCTCAGACTGATTTTTCCTTTGCAAACGTGTGTTCTTTGAAACCAGAGTGGAAGAAAAAGGATCTCATGTCCTAGTCAATGAAGCTCAAATTTAGGATTCTAAAAAGACTATAGAAACAAAACAGCCTGGGCACCATTGTGAGTGTCCAACTCCAGCTGAGGGGATTAGAACTCTAAATAAACCAGACAGAAAATGACGTTCTTTCAGCATCCCAATAATACGTTTTATATTTTCAGGTTGAAACCGAGTAATAATCAGGGCTTTTTGCCTTTTAATTGCCAGGTAAAATATTGGATACCCAGTTAAATTTGAATTTCAGAAAAACAACAAATAATCTTTTGTAGAAGAATTTGCTATGAAATATTTTTACTTGCTAAAATTACTGATCTTACTAGGAAAAGAAAGAAATTGCAATTGTTCTATTCAGTGAAAGATTTTCTAAGAAAATTTAAAAACAGGAGAAGAATTCTGTAGTATTTTTCTGACATACTCATTCTGACATTGAAAAAAGAAGGGGCAGGGGCCACAAAAGTATGGGACTAGCTAGTGGCTGTACCTCTGACTCATGACTGTGGTACTAAGACACCCAGAGATGCTGGGCTCAACTCCATTGTGAAGCACTACACATCACGACTTGCTCAGAACTCTTGCAGTGAGCTCTTGTTCCTCCTGGTATGGATTTTTTCTCTGTATTTCGGGTGAATCAAGTTGAGCTGCTCCCAGCTGCTCCCATATTTCTATACTGACTGGTGCCAACAACAGAGAAAAATACGCCTTCATCCCCACTGTCACTTTCTCTGCAGCTGACTTGTACCTGGGGGCAGGATAGTGAATGATTTTATAATGAGCAACTTGGTAGAACTCTTTTCTAAATATTGTTGTATGGCCGATTTTCTCTATCAATAGCATAATCGTTCTTGATGATTTTATCACCATAGAGGAATATGCCCTATGGCATATTGAGCATGCTCACTTTTAAAAGTATTAAATTTAGACTGGAAATTGTATTTTCAGTTGCCTATGTTATTATAAAACCATATACTTGAAGACATCAAAATGACAGTAGTCCTTGTTAATCAACATGCTTATTTATTTTCATGATGAACAAATCTGAATTCTCCAGGATAAATCAATACTGACAGATTAAATAAGCAAAAAGTTGCTTATTTAACTGAGCATCTTTTGTTACATAATTCTATTTAATATCTAGTATTATCAAATTTGAAATGTTCTAATTTTATTTGATGAATAGTAACGTTGAATGTTTCCTCTACTGTCTTTTAGTCAAAATTAAATAAAGTGCAATCTCACATAAAGTATAATTTTACATTTGCACCTTCATTAAGAAAATACATATATAGTTATAAGACAGAAAGGGATGCTGCTAACAGACACACACACACACATACACACACACACAAGGTTTAAAATGCATAGTGAGTCTAGAAGAAAATGAACTTTAAGGAATCTTTTAGAAAATACCTTGACTTAATTGCTAGGCACTGACCTTTGCCTTTCTTCCAGAAGGTATGAGCTGATTATAGCCAGAGAATCCCGTTAACCTCTCTTGACATTGAACAAAATAATCAGACATAGAAGAAATGCAAAAGAATCACCCAGAATGTTCGTTAAATAATCGTGACAAAAATCATGGCTCTGGACATTTTCAAGAACTGGTTTTCAGTCTTGGAAAAATACATATTACAAGTAGCAGAGAGTATGAACTTACAGTCATTCATTGGTTGAATTAGATAAGAATATAGTGTTTACACAACTAGAAATTTCCCCATTTTATTCTACAGCAATGGTAAAAATCTTGACACTTCTCTCTGAGGAGTATTCTGCATGCATGCATGCTAAGTCATTTCGGTAATGTCTTGACTCTTTGTGACCCCATAGACTGTAGCCTGCCAGGCTCCTCTGTCCATGGGTTTTATAGGCAAAAATACTGGAGTGGGTCATTATGCCCTCTTCCAGGGGATCTTCCCCACGCAGAGATAAAACACTTGTCTACTGTGGCTCTTGAATTGCAGATGAATTCTTTACCACTGAGCCACAGGGGATGCCCCAAAGAGTATTCTAACTGTTTATAAATTATTGGTCAAACAACAGATGTAAATTGGCTTTCAGAGCATCTTAGGTGGTGCTTCCATCTTGGCTTGAATATTCTCTAAAGGTAATAGATCTTTCACATTTATTCCAGCCTGACTTTTCAGCTCTTTTGGCTGGGAGAAAAGAATCACCTTGTAAAGTAAGTAAATAAACAAAATATGGAAAATGGGCTTTCCCAAATCTCTAGGTCAAAAAACATGTTTTATTTTCCTCTTTAGTTAATAGGCATACAGTTTATATAAAAAATAATCACAATGTAACTATCCAACTGAAGGAGCAGCCAATATGCAATTGGGAAAAAGGCAAACTTGAAACTTGGATATAATTTACTGAAATTGTGTTCCATTTGATTTGAGTGTGCTGAGATTAGGTATTGTTTCTAACAGTAATGTACATAACAGAGAAAGTAAGGAAGTTTTAAAATACAATTTTAGAAATAGCCCTGAAGTGAATAGATGTTTTATTTCATTTCAACAAACACTGTCTGAGTTGGTATATACTAAACAGAGTATTCAGAACCACAACAACCACAAATAGAATAATTCATGGAAACTGTCCGGGGAAAAATTGTGATAGTACATATATAAATCAATAATTAATAACAATATGCAATTGTTTCTAATGCCTTAGAAAACCTGCAGTAAGGAACTCACAGTAAAATTCATCTAGGTAACCATTCCTGTCTCCAAAGTCTTATTATACTCCCCAGAAAATTCAATAAATAATTATTCAATGAATGCATAAATGAGTTGTGAAATAGCAGAAGAGAGAGTAATTAGTTCCGCATGCAAAAGTCTAGAAAGGTTTCAGAGAAGTTGACCTTTAAATCAGATCTTTAAAGATAAATAAAATATTAACCAGAAATTATAAAGAGCAAACACCCAAGCCAGAAGCAACAACATGGAAAATAGGTGTAGTTTCCTTCTATACTCAGGAATAGTAATTGTTCTGATTTGTGAGCTATAAGTTGTATATGGAAACTGAGAAGTCCATGGTAGATGATGATGTGAAAATATAGATTAAAGCTACACTGTAACTAATGATCTGAATTGAAGTCAGTTTTAATTTATATAACAAAAAGTTCATGCAATTTATTTATTCTTTCTTGACTTAAAGTAATATTAATATTTTTAATGTATCCATTCATTTAATGTCTTATTGATAAGGTCTTACTAGGAGGCAGGCACTAATCTTACACTGGGTGGCATAGTCTTAAACAAAACAGATGAAACCCATTCTTGTTTGAACAACATAGCCTAGTGTGGTAATAGATGATTAGGGAGACAGAAAAAAGCAAATGTACCAAAAGTCTTTAATATTTATTTCTTTATCAAGTATCTGTTGAGTGCCTCTGTATGCCAAACACCATTTAAAATGCAAAGATCCTTACACTATAGATTTATATTAGATAAAAAATGTTAAGACCCAAAAAAAAGGGGGGGGGCAGGATATGGAGCTAGAGAGTTACTGAAGCCAGTTTTGAAAAGTTAGCTATTTTTAATAGAATCATCAAGAAAGACCTTTAAGAAAAGAGGATATTTGAGTACAGCCCTAAAAAGTGAGGAAGAACAGTCAAAAGAACATGGCAGAAGTAACCTCAAATTAAAATATCTTTGTTGAGGTCCAGAGAAGTCTGTGGATAATGTGACTGGAGGAATCAAATGATGGAAGGAGAGGAATCAAGGTCAAAGAATTATCTGGGGCCATGATAATTAACTTCTCAAAAGTCAGTGAAATAAATTGAGGACATATTGAAGGGTTTTGATCACTGAACTGAATCTGATGTTAGTTTATAAACCTAGTTGCTGTGCTGAAAGCAATAAAAAGAAAGAAAGAAATGAGGTAGATGCAGTTGTAGTAATGTTGGTAGGAGATGATAGTCACAATCTAGACAATTTTCAAAGGTAGAGTCAGCAGGATTTACTGATAAACTGTGTGTGAAGAATAAGAACAAGGAACTATCAAGGGATGTACCTTGATGCATCAAGGATAATGCAAGCAAATGGAAAGACAGAGTTACCATACATTCAGGAATGAGCATATTTGTGAAGGAAAGAACAGAAGTGCCATTTTGTAAACATTAATATTGGGGGCACATACTGGTATATTCATATTTTTAAAAAATTAATAGTTGAAATATGGAATTCAAGAGAGTGGATTGGCTGAAGATGTAAATTTGAAATAATTAACATTTAGATGGCATTTGCATATACACTCTGGATAATGTCAAAATAGATTAATTGTGGATAAAAAAGAAAAATACAGGGACTGAGCCTATAGAACTACAGTATTTGCAAGTCAGGGAACGAAAAAGAAAACTGCAAAGTGCAAAAAACTTCAAAGAGCCATAAAGTAAGAGAACCAAGTGAGATTGATACTGTCTATTCAGTTGTTAATGGAGAAGGCAATGGCACCCCACTCCAGTACTTTTGCCTAGAAAATCCCATGGACAGAGGAGCCTGGTAGGCTGCAGTCCATGGGGTCTCTAGAGTCGGCTTTTCACTTTCATGCATTGGAGAAGGAAATGGCAACCCACTCCAGTGTTCTTGCCTGGAGAATCCCAGGGATGGGGAAGCCTGGTGGGCTGCCATCTATGGGGTCGCACAGAGTCGGACACGACTGAGGTGACTTAGCAGCAGCATTCAGTTACTAAAAGGGCTCCAAATAGTGATATGTTTAGCAGGTTAAGGGCTGCTGAGTGATTAAACAAGATGTGGATTCCACAATGTAGGGATCACTGGTCACCTTGACCAGAGTGGTCTCAGTAGAATGATAGTGACAAATATATATATATTGGAGTGGGTAATATGTGAATGAGAGGAAAATACTGAAACTCTCTAGACAAATGTACAGAACTTAGATGTTAGATCAAGAGAGTAAAGGGTTAAGGGAGAAATAATTGAAGGAAAAAACTAACATAATATGTTTGTGTTTTGATGGAAGAAACAGCAGAGAGGGGAAACTGATGATACAGAAAACAAAGTGGAAAAAACAAACAAAAAACAACCCAGAAGTGATGTCCTTGAGTTGAAAGAGGATGCAAAGAACAGAGGAAGGGGCCTGACAGCAAGAATGGTTCATCCTTTGCAATTAAAGGGAAGGAGAAATATATAGGTACAGACTCATGTAGAGTGATAGATTTAATGATAGAGTATTTAGAAAGTCTCTTCTAATTGCACCTATCTCAGTAATTGAGTATGGTTTTTCCAGTGGTCATGTATGGATGTGAGAAGTGGACTGTGAAGAAAGCTGAGCACCAAAGAATTGATGCTTTTGAACTGTGGTATTGGAGAAGACTCTTGAGAGTGTCTTGGACTGCAAGGAGATCCAACCAGTCCATTCTAAAGGAGATCAGCTCTGGGTGTTCATTGGAAGGACTGATGTTGAAGCTGAAACTCCAATACTTTGGCCACCTGATGAGAAGAGCTGACTCATTTGAAAAGACCCTGATGCTGGGAAAGATTGAGGGCAGAAGGAGAAGGGGATGACAGAGGATGAGATGGCTGGATGGCATCACCAACGTGATGGACATGAGTTTGAGTAAACTCCAGGAGTTGGTGATGGACAGGGAGGCCTGGCGTGCTGTGGTTCATGGGGTGGCAAAAAGTTGGACACCACTGAGCAACTGAACTGAACTGAACCATAATTGAGAAGCAAAGTTATCAGCAGAGAGTAAGAAAATGAAAGGGCTGTGCAACAGTCATGTAAAAAGTAGGAGAGTAAATGAACTAGAGAAACGTAGTAAAATTGCCTGGCAGTGCTAAGTACCCACTTGAAATTCCTGGTCATGAATTTAAAGTGAGATCAGCCAGCATAGTTTTATATTTTCTGTAGCTATTGTGAGCTGCTTTCATGGAATGGAATAGGTGGAGAAATGAATTAAAGATGTATTGCAGTTATTATAACAGTTGCTAATGTTGCTATGGAATTCAAGTAATGAAATATATATGAAAGAAATTCAAAAGCGGTAAAGTATCATATAAGTATACTTCATCACTGGGATTCAACACTGTAAAGTCCCATGTAGTAGCTTTGCTTTATGAATGCAAATCAGAGTGCCATTGATTGGTGCCAATCTTTAAAGCAAATCAAAGATGCCTAGTAGTCTCACAGGTCTTGAAGCCTGTATCTGACAGATCATACAATAAATTAAATTTCACATTACTACATGATGAGGATTAAAAAGACCTGGCCAAGAATGTATGTATATGACTGTGACAAGAGCTGTGGCATTTTCATTTTTCAGGATGCTTGCACGCTTTCTGAAGCTAGTATTACTGTGGGACTCTAATAGAGAAGCTTTGCATTAGGATTTAAAATGTCCAGGCTTTCTCTTATATGTCATGTTAATAAGTTTCCTTCCATGAAAAAAGGATGCTTTTGCCAGTTATTTCCCTGAAGATTCCTCTGTGAAACAAGTGTTCCACTCCAAGAAATTCTTTTCATATTGCAAGATTAGATCAATTTCATTCATTACCATCACCCTTGGCAATCTCTGTACAACTTTTTGGAATAATTGAGTAATTCAACAAATTCAACAATGGCTTCAGCGCTCCCATAACTGAAGAATGGTTCTTTACAATCTTCATTTTCCATTCAAGGGAATTGCAATTTGAAAGGAAAGAAAAAATATACATTTGACCGAATGGATTTTCAATATTTGGTTTGAAAATAAGGTCTTTTTGAGCAAGTGGCACTTTCTCATTCCTTTTCAATCACTTTTCTTTCAAACTTCTTACATTGCCTCTTAGTATATATTTCTTTATATTTAAAAACATGTTCTTTTTGAATACTTACATTTACCTAAGACTACATTAAAATTTGTGTTTAGTTTTTAAAATAATTTTTGAAAACATTTGTTTAATAATGTCATAAAAATATAAATATAATTTGAAAATGGTCATGATCAAGCAAATTCTTAAAATTGCCTTAACTAAGATGCATCATTAGGCCCAATGTATAGTATAGTAATAGTGTGTACTTTACTCAAATAAATAAATTCTATAGATCAATCTTCAAGAGATAAAGGAAGAAAGAAAGCTAATTGCTAGTGTTTATGTTCTTTATGATAGGAGCAAAATAATTAATCATGTATGTTATGACCTCAAACTTATCTTTATAAATTATAATAATTGGTTGAGGAAATAATTTGGTTTAATCTAAACTTCAGCAATTATAGATATAATTCTTATTGAGGATTTATTTTAGGTATGTATAATCAGGACTTTTCTATGGGATTAATGTAATATATTTCTATGACCAATCAGGGAAAAATATGATAAAATTTATTTCAAATGGATTAAATGTTAAAAAGAAATATAAGTTTTTATTCTCAAAATATCGATTATTTGAAATTAAAAAATCTTAAATCATTAAGAAGAGCATGGCATCATATACTGCATTGAAAATGTTGCAAAGGATCACAAATATGGAAAAAGCTCATACAATTTCTCCTCATTTTAAAAAAATGAGGATAATGGGCATCCCAGAGAGGGAGGAGAGAATGAGGGGAATGAAGAGTTTATTTAAAGAAATAGTTACTGAGAACTTCACAAACCTGGGGAAGAGACTGGATACACAAATTCATAAAACTAAGAGAACACATAATTACCGCAACACAAAAAAACCTTCTCCAAGACACAGGATATTAAAACTGTCAAGTTCAGTTCAGTTCAGTCGCTCAGTCGTGTCCGACTCTTTGTGACCCCATGAATTGCAGCACTCCAGGCCTCTGTGTCCATCACCAACTCCCGGAGTTCACTCAAACTCATGTTCATCGAGTCAGTGATGCCATCCAGCCATCTCATCCTCTGTCGTCCCCTTCTCCTCCTGCCCCCAATCCCTCCCAGCATCAGGGTCTTTTCCAATGAGTCAACTCTTCGCATCAGGTGGCCAAAGTATTGGATTTTCAGCTTTAGCATCATTCCTTCCAATGAACACCCAGGACTGATCTCCTTTAGGATGGACTGGTTGGACCTTCTTGCAGTCCAAGAGAACTGGACATGGAACAACAGGCTGGTTCCAAATAAGAAAAGGAGTACATCAAGGCTGTGTATTGTCACCCTGCTTATGTAACTTATACGCAGAGTACATCATGAGAAACGCTGTGCTGGAAGAAGCACAAGCTGGAATCAAGATTGCCGGGAGAAATATCAATAACCTCAGATATGCAGATAACACCACCCTTATGGCAGAAAGTGAAGAGGAACTCAAAAGCCTCTTGATGAAAGTGAAAGAGGAGAGTGAAAAAGTTGGCTTCAAGCTCAACATTCAGAAAACGAAGATCATGGCATCTGGTCCCATCACTTCATGGGAAATAGATGGGGAAACAGTGGAAACAGTGTCAGACTTTATTTTGGGGGGCTCCAAAATCACTGCAGATGATGATTGCAGCCATGAAATTAAAAGACACTTACTCCTTGGAAAGAAAGTTATGACCAACCTAGATAGCATATTAAAAAACAGAGATATTACTTTGCCAGCAAAGGTCCGTCTAGTCAAGGCTGTAGTCTTTCCAGTGGTCATGTATGGATGTGAGAGTTGGACTGTGAAGAAAACTGTCAAGAATCAATGACAGAAAAAAAGAATATTAAAGGCAGCCAAGGTAAAAAGATGGCAATCAGCAAAGCTTATGGTAGATAAGCTTTCATATCAGCCCCATAAGCTATCATCAGTCTTCTTAGCCGAAACTCTACAGGCCATGAGATTGGAATGACATACTCAAAGTATTGAAAGATAAAACTGTCATCCAAGAGCATCTATCAATGTTACCATTCAGATATGGGGACAAAATAAAGGCTTTCCCAAACAAAGTTGAGGGAGTTCATCACCACTAGAGGCTTCCCATGTGGTTCAATGAGTAAAGAATTTACCTGCAATGCAGGAGATATGTGTTCAATTCCTGAGTCAGGAAGGTAACCTGGAGGTGGTAATGGCAACCCACTCCAGTACACTTGTCTGGAGCACCCCATGGACAGAGGAGCCTGTGGGCTACAGTCCATGGGGCCACAAAGAGTTGGACATGACTGAAGTGACTGAGCACGCATGCATGCCACCACCACTAGATCTACCTTACAAGAAGTGCTGAATGGAGCTCTTCTGCCTAAACCCAAAAACAGGCGATATGAAACTTTGACTAAGGGGACATAAGTAGACTAACAAAATCAGAAAATAGCAACTCAATATATCAGAATAGGCTGTTAAAAGTATAGTATAATGATTAAAGAAAAAGTCAGTAGAAATAACGACAGCATAACTTCAAGTTGGTAATGAACTCACAACGTAAAAAGGGATCATTAGAGACAACAAAAACTTAAGGAAAAGGATAAAACTTTAATAGGCAAATTAAGACAAGATGCTATCAACAGAAAAAAAGGACTATTTTATTTATGATACATTTTATACAAACCTCATGATAACCACAAAACATAAATCTAACGGAAGGCAAAGAAAAAAAAATGAAAACATTGTAGAAAACCACCTAACTAAAATAACAGAAACAAGATAAAAGAAACAGGAAGATATAGAGTAGCCAGAAAACAAAAAATAGAATGGTGGTACTAAGCTCTTATCAATAATCAATATAAATGTAAATCAATTGGATTCACCAATCTAAAGACACAGACTAGACAGGTTAAAAAAAAAAAAAAAAAAACAAGACTCAACTGTGTGCTGTGTCCACAAGATTCAGTGCTGGCAAAACCAGGCTTAAAGTAAAGGGGTAGAGGACAATCCTCCAAGGGAATGGCATCCTAAAGAAAGCAGGTGTAGCCCCATACTCATTTTAAAGGAAATAGATTTTAAGCCAAAAAAAACTATAACAAAAAATGAATATTATATAGTGATAAAGGAGACAATTCATCAAAAAGACATAGCAATCACTAATATATATGCCCCTAACGTAGGGGCATCAAAATATATAAAGCAATTAGTATTAAACCTAAACAGAGAAATAGGCAACAACACAATAATTACAGAGGACTATAAAAGCCCAATTACATCAATGAGTAGATCATCCAGACAAAACTCAACAAGGAAACAGCAACCTTAAATGAAACATGAGACTGGGTGGACTTGATAAATGGATACAGAGCATTCCATCTAAATGTAACAGAATACATTCTTCTCAAGTGCAAAGGGATCTGAACCATTATCTGGGATATAAAACAAACCTTGGGAATTTAAGACTGTAATCATATGAAGCATCTTTTCCAATCCCATGGTATGGAACTAGAAACAACTCTAGGAAGAAAACTGGAAAAAAATAAGTGGGAACTAAACAACCTGCCACCAAACAACTATTAGGTCAGTGAAGAAACCAAAGAAGAAATGAAAAAATACCTAAAGACAAATGAAAACGAAAATAGCCGAAACCAAAATCTGAGTTTGCAGCAAAACCAGTATTAAAAGGGAAGTTTACAGCAATACCTCAAGAAATAAGAAAAATCTCTAATATACAAAGAATATGAAAACACTAATTCAAAAACATTTACATATACTCCTATATTCATTGCAGCATTATTCACAATAATCAAGATAGGATAACAACCTAAATGCCCATCAGTGGATAAATGAGTAAAGAAGTTTTTATATTATATACAGTGGAATACTGCTTAGCAATAAAAAGATGAAATCTTGCCACTTATAGCACAATGGTTCTCACATTATGCTAAATAAAAGTCAGACGGAGAAGAAAAAACACTTTATGATTTCACTCATATGTGGACTATTTAAAAATTAAGCAAACCAAAGTCAACAAAAGCGAACATGGATACAGAGAACAGATTGTGGTTACCAGAGGCGAAGGGGCTTGGGGAAAGGCAAGATGGGTAAAGGAGATCAGCTGTAGGATTATGAATGCAAACTAAACTCTTGGTGATGGGCACACTGTAGTATATACAGAATTTGAAGTGTTTTACATATAAGACGTGTCATGTTATAAGCCAACGTTACTTCAATAAGACAATGTACCGTTACACACCTATCAGAACAGCTGAAAAAAAAAAGTGATGGCCCAAAATGCTAGCGAGATTTAGATTATAACAGGGTAAATGTTTTCCACTCTGGAAAAGAGCTTGAAAATTTCTTGTTAAACTAAACTTATAATTACTATAAGATCAAGCAGTTGCACTCCTAGACATTTGCTCCAGATAAATGAAAACTATGTTCCAAAAAAAAACCTTCAGTTTATGTGTGCATGAATCTTCAGAGCTATTTTCTTTGCTATAGCCCAAAACTAGAAACAACTCATGTTCTTAACTGAGTGAATGTTTAAGCAAACTGTGGTACAGTCATACCATGGGATACTACTTAGAAATCAAAAGGAAGGAAATAGTGATACATGCTACAGCTTGAAAAAATCTCCAGGGAGTTATGCTGACTCCAAAAGCTGATACCAAAAAACCATATACATGATTCCACTTATAACATTATTGAAATGAAAAATTATAGAAATGAAAAACGGACTAGTATTTGTCAGAGGTTCTGGTTGAAGGCTGGGGATGGCAGAGATGACAGGCAACAGGGCAAAACAAGGTATCCATGGTGTAATGGAACTGCTTTGTGTATTGAATGTGGTGGTAGATACACAAATACATACACAAGGATAGAGGACTGTAGCAATGCCAATTTCTTGGATGGGATATTGCCCTGTAGCTTTGAGCGCTGGTATCGCTGTGTGAAGATCAAGGGCACATAGGGTCTGTCTATGTTATTGGTGACAGCTGCAGGTGAATATACTATTACCTAAAAAAACAAAAAAATAAAATGTGTGTGTATGCAGGTATATGTGTATATATTATTTTATTGATTTCAACAATTTTCTAAGATATCTGAATATTTATTAATGACATTATGTTATTTGCCACTGTTTTTCTATTTTAATTGCATATAAATTAAAGATGTGTTTACCATTTATGGTATCTTAGAGTCAATGCAATAAAATAATATTCTCTTAAAAGTGAAAGTTAAATGGTCAGTAACTCTTTGCGACCCCATGGACTGTAACCCACCAGGCTCCTCTGTCCATAGAATTCTTAAGGCAAGAATTCTGGAGTGGTTTGCCATTCCCTTCTCCAGGGGATCTTCCCAACCCGGGGATCAAACCCAGATGTCCTGCATTGTAGGCAGATTCTTTACTGTATGAGCCACCAGGGAATAAGTGATTGATGGTATTTTTCAACTTAATGCTACATATATATATATGATTTTAAAATTATATCCTAAACATTTTAATTACAAGAGAATATTTTTGTATTGTATTATATTTTCTTAGAATATAATTAAAATGTTTAGAATAAAATTTTAAAATCATAAATATTTACCATCAAGTAGAAAATACCATCAATCACTTCTAAATCACCAGGGAATCCATACATATTTATATTCTCAGATTATCAATTAAAATTTTGAATTATTAATATATTTCTGAAAGATACTCACATAAGGTCTACTAAATTCAAAGCAGATTGGGCAATTAATAATGTGAATTTCCTCAGTGCATTTCAATAGGTTCCACATTTTCACATAGCCTCAGGGAAGACCAGAGAAGCACTTGATTAATGCAAGAAATCCTTCTCCTATGTCAAGCAGGCTTTCTAGTTCTGAAGTTGATTAGAAATAGGGATTTGAACATAAGGACTCCTGAGGATTTTATCTATGAAGCAAGTGCCTCAGTTTTCAAAAGGTCAGGCAAAGAAATTGGTATATTTAGTTGATATTCCCAGTCTCCATCACAGTGCCTTTTGAAATAATGAATAAATATCTCAATACAATTGGAACATTGAATATAAATCTCCAAATTTTAGTACTCATTTCAGAACACTCATTCCCAAAGCATGTCTGTGCAATCAGTTAAGAAATACTCTTCAGAAAGGACCAGGTATTGCATTGAAATTGTCTCACCAAAAAGTAGTAGATTTTATTTTACCATTAATCTTATCACTGTCTTTGGTAACAGAGCTGTGCAGAAGCAATTATGATTCTTTATAGGCTCCAAAGTGAGAATCCAATCATCAGGCAATATCTTTTATAAAAAAAGCTTTTATATTGGTCAGAAAAACAGTGGACAATATATTTCTACAAACATGTTTAGCTATATGGATTAAGGTTTGGCTAGGTAAGAGACCAACCAACATAGGTCAAAGTTCATGGCAAATGTAATTCTTCTCTTTAAAAATTTATTATACAGAGTGAAGTAAGCCAGAAAGAAAAACACCAATACAGCATACTAACGCATATATATGGAATTTAGAAAGAAGGTAATGATAACCCTATATGCAAGACAGCAAAAGAGACACAGATGTATTGAACAGTCTTTTGGACTCTGTGGGAGAGGGTGAGTGCGGGATGATATGGGAGAACGGCATTGAAACATGTAAAATATCATATGTGAAATGAATCGCCAGTCCAGGTTTGATGCATGAGACAGGGTGCTCGGGGCTGGTGCACTGGGATGACCCAGAGGGATGGGATGGGGAGGGAGGTGGGAGGGGGGTTCAGAATGGGGAACACATGTACACTCATGGTGGATTCAAGTCAATGTATGGCAAAACCAATACAATATTGTAAAGTAAAATTTATTAATTAATTAATTAAAAATAAATAAATTTTAAAAATTTAATAAGTAATCCATCCATTGTTTCCAGTGGTTTTGATTTCAGTACCATAAGTGCTTTATTTAGAAAGAAACTGTTAATAAATTTGTCACTTTAGTTCAAATTGAGACCATACTTTCTAGCCAGTGATCTTTGTATTGAAAAATCCATGTATTAACAGTCCCTTTTTCTATCATACCATATAATACTTAATCTAATTTTAACATTTATCTCTGAAATTAATACATGAATTCAATAAAGTGGTTTTTTATCCCCATTTTTACATATTACAGATGCCAAAGATTTTTTTGAGAAAGTATGTAAGAAATAACTTCTTTTAGATGTATTCTAAATAAAGTTAAATTGTAATGCTTAAGAAATGCTTAAGCATTACTAAAGCTTAAAGCTTAGTAATGCTTAAGAATGCTCCAAATATTTATCTTTTCTTCAGGATATAGACTATGTATTTCTGATCATGTGAGTCCCCAAAATTTTGTTCTAACATCCACAATCTAATGAGAGAATTTGTTCTAAATTCTCTCATTCTCTAACTCCAATAGAGCTGTGCTTTGTCCTCATTTAAATATTTAGTCTCTAATGTCGCCTATTTCTACTATAGGAAATCTTTTTTTTTTTTTTTTAATTCTAGGAATTTACTATAGGAGTTTTATTTATTTATTTATTTTGGATCTTACCCATTGTGAACTCTACCACTGATCACATCAATCGTGCCTTTTTAGTGCCCTAGAAGCTTCTATTATAACCATCTTAAACCAAACTCCTTTTCCCCATCATAATCTAAAGTTTATAGTTGCAAAAGCAGAACTTTTAAATGATAGGGCTTTCACACAAGAAACATAGACTAACTAAGTGTAAAGGAAGCAAAGGAAGTATTAATCTCACTACCTCCCTTTGCCTGGAAACATAAGGAAAGAAGTGGGAAAACTCCCAGAAAAGGATTACTGCTTTTACTAAAAGAATAAACTTGATAGTGAAGAGGGAGATACCCTACAGACTGTGAGTAGTCTCTAGAGAATTGGGTCTCCTTATTCAGTAAATAGAGAAGTAGATTTTTGTTATTGTATCAGTCTAGAATAAAGGCATTTCTCCAATGAATTGTGGGTGTGGATACTGGCACATGGTGCTTCCCTCATAGGTCAGCTGGTAAAGAATCTGCCTGCAATGCAGGAGACCCCGGTTTGATTCCTGGGTCAGGAAGATCCCCTGGAGAAGGCATAGGCCACCCACTCCAGTATTCTTGGACTTCCCTAGTGGCTCAGCTGGTAGAGAATCCTTCTGCAATGTGGGAGACTGGGTTCAGTCCCTGGGTTGGGAAGATTCTGTGGAGAAGGGAAAGACTATCTATACACTTCAGTATTCTGGCCTGGAGAATTCCATGGACTGCATAGTCCATGGGGTCACAAAGAGTTGGACACTACTGAGCAACTTTCTTTCACTTTTCACTTTCATACTGGTATATAAAGCAGAAAATTAATTTGAGTTATACCACCAAAAGAGCCAACAGCATGGATTAAGAGATTGGAATGTTCAGAATTCCCAATATTGACAGAAAAGAAGCTGACTAAAAATGCTACTCAACTCCCAGAGATAGAATATTTCTCAGTGTTCTGTCCAGATATAGCCAAGAAAAGTCTTTGCTATGCTCTGAATGTTTGTCTTTCCCCCCAAATCATATGTTGAAATCCTAAATCCCATATGGTGGCATTACTAGGTGGGGCCTTTGGGAAGTATTTAAGTCATAATGATGGAGCCCTCATGATTGGGTTCATGGTACCTCGATCTTTGCTCTTTCAACCTCCAGCATGCATGCTATCACTTGAGTCATGTCCAACTCCTTGTGATCCCATGGATTTTAGCCCTCCAGGCTTCTCTGTCCATGGATTCTCCAGGCAAGAACACTGGAGTGGGTTGCCATGCCCTACTCCAGGGGATCTTGAACCTAAGTCTCATGTCTTCTGCATTGGCAGGTGGGTTCCTTACCACTAGTGCCACCTGGGAAGCCTTCCACCTCCAGAACTGTGAACAATAAATTTCTGTTGTTTATACAAGCTACCCAGTCTGTGCTATGATGTTATAGCAGCCTGAAAGGAGTAAGACAGCTCTCATAGAGAAGGAATCCAAAAAACATGGAGAACATACTCCTAGAGATATAATTGAGAACTAGCCCAAGAATACTCCCTTACCATCAGTGAAGGAGGCCAGCACAACACTTGACCAGAGAGAATTATTATAGAACAGTTACTGTTGTATGTCATCCGTTTTTCCCTTTAGACACTAGATAATAGAGTGTGGATGGCAATTATTGTTTCCCATTGTATGTTGTATAACTGGGAGAAAGAGAACTTTTAATTTTTTAACTTTAAAATTTATTGATATCTGATGGAAGAGAAGCAACATCTAATCTGATGAAGAGACTATCATGATATTCTGCACTTGGAGCCTAATTCCATGGTTGGATGAGACTTTGAAGTGTGTTCCTTAGGAAAGAGTGAGTGGACTTCGTATGCAGAAAGTAAATATTTGTGTAGAGAGAGAGGATTACCATGGTTTCTATTATTGTTTCTAACTATTTATTCTTCTTCTCTGTAAGAGGATTAAATACCCTTGCCAATTGCTTATGTGTCCAACCGTAACTTCTAATGGGAAGAGTATAGTCTCCCAACCCATAGATATTGGGCTTAGCCATCTGACTTCCTTAGTCCATGGCATACAAAATGACTTTTTATGTGACAAATCTAAGTCTATCATTATAAACATATCATTTGAGATAAATTCAAACTAGCCATTAAAGTTAAATTACTTCAGTCTGCTTTTTATTTAAAGTCTTCAAGCTTCAACTTAAGGAATATTCTGAAAAACAAAATTCTTATTTCTATATGATAGTTTATCAGGGAAATTTGAAGTCTCTCTTGGTAATTTACCTAATAAATCATAACAGGCTTACTACCTTTTTAAAAACTGGTTTTTTTTTTAATGTGCTTAAACCTAGACTGTTGATCATATCTGAAAAGAGCAAAATATGCCAATTAGCTGTAATATAGCATATGGCCATCTAACCCAAATTTGACCTATAATAGTGTTTGGTGATCTTTATTTTAATATCTTACTGAGTTAGTATTGTAGTATTTACCAAACTGTATACTGCAGAATACTATTACTATTTGATGTTCCAGAAACAAAGAGACCCATGATTTAATAAAGTAGGGAATTGTTGCGTAATATATCCATCTTTGTGAAAATATACTATGCATAATGATACATTTCAAACACAGAAAAGTCCAGAGAAGGGAATGATGAACAAGCATATACCGTTGTACTACAGAGCTCTATTGTATCTGTTTTGCCACACCATTTTATTTTTAGAGATAAAACAATATACATATAACTGAAGGCTCTCTGCGTAGCCCTCTTGATAGGAGGTACTATTTATTAGTTCCCTTTCACTCATGTTGAAACAACCTAGGCTCTTACCCGAGATCACAAAACTAGTAAGGAATTTAAGTGATGCTTCAGCTTGTTCTAGCTCATAATCTAGATTTCCTTCCTGAAAATAAATCACAGGGATAATGTAGGTTCATATAAAAAACAAAAAGAATTACATATGACACATATATGTGTTGTAATATCTCCAACTAAGACTTCGAAGTTAAACATCTAATCCCAAATGTCTACAGATGATAGCCTGTAACTACAAAATAATCTGTATATAAAGCTACACAAACCTAGCTCTTCAAGCACAGGTGTATATATTTTTTAAATTTTATTTATGGCTGCATTAGGTATTCACTGCTGCGTGTGGGCTCACAGGTTGTGGCAAGCAGGGGCTACTCTGTAGTTGTGCTGCACTGGCTTCTCATTGCCATGGCTTCTCTTCTTGCTGAACTTGGGCTTAGAGCACACTGGCTTCAGTAGTTGTGACTCATGGGCTCTTGGGCACATAGACTCAGCAGTTGTGACCCCAGGACTTAGTTGCCCCAAGTGTGGAATCTTCCTTCCTATCTTCCTAGACCAGGCACTGACCCACGTTGCTTGCAACACAGGTAGACTCTCAACCACTGGACCACCAGGGATGTCCCTAACTGTATATTTTAATTCAAGTGTTTGTATTTCTCCCTCGACTTTACACTCACTTTAATAAAACACTATCCCTTCAGCAAAGATCTTGGTACATAGTGCTTGTGTGCATGCTCAATCATGCCCAACTGTTTGCGACCCCATGAACTGTAGCCCACCAGGCTCCTCCGTCCATGGAATTTTCCAGGCAAGAACACTGGAGTGGGTAGCCATTTCCTCCTTCAGGGGATCTTCCGAACCCAGGGATCAAACCTACCTCTCCTGCACTGGCAGGAAGATTTATTCCCACTGTGCCACCTGGAAAGCCTGTCACATAGTAGGTATTCATTAAGTTCTCAATGAATATAGCTAAATTTGCAACATATAAAAGAGTGTATAAAACTAATTATGATTAAAATATTCTTTCAGATACAGAGAATTATAGTATTCTTAATTATCTTAAAATAGATCATCAGATCAGATGAGTCACTCAGTCATGTCCGACTCGTTGCAACCCCATGAATCGCAGCACGCCAGGCCTCCCTGTCCGTCACCAACTCCCGGAGCTCACTCAGACTCATGTCCATTGACACAGGGATGCCATCCAGCCATCTCATCCTCTGTCATCCCCTTCTCCTCTTGCCCCCTATCCCTCCCAGCATCAGAGTCTTTTCCAATGAGTCAACTCTTAGCACGAGGCGGCCAAAGTACTGGAGTTTCAGCTTTAGCATCATTCCTTCCATAGAAATCCCAGGGCTGATCTCCTTCAGAATGGACTCGTTGGATCTCCTTGCAGTCCAATGGACCCTCAAGAGTCTTCTCCAACACCACAGTTCAAAAGCATCAATTCTTCAGTGCTCAGCCTTCCTCACAGTCCAACTCTCACATCCATACGTGACCACAGGAAAAACCATAGCCTTGACCAGACGGACCTTTGTTGGCAAAGTAATGTCTCTGCTTTTCAATATGCTATCTATGTTGGTCATAACTTTCCTTCCAAGGAGTAAGCGTCTTTTAATTTCATGGCTGCAGTCACCATCTGCAGTGATTTTGGAGCCCCCAAAAAATAAAGTCTGACACTGTTTCCACTGTTTCCCCATCTATTTCCCATGAAGTGATGGGACCAGATGCCATGATCTTCGTTTTCTGAATGTTGAGCTTTAAGCCCACTTTTTCACTCTCCACTTTCACTTTCATCAAGAGGCTTTTGAGTTCCTCTTCACTTCCTGCCATAAGGGTGGTGTCATCTGCATATCTGAGGTTATTGGTATTTCTCCCGGCAATCTTGATTCCAGCTTGTGTTTCTGCCAGTCCAGTGTTTCTCATGATGTACTCTGCATATAAGTTACATAAGCAGGGTGACAATATACAGCCTTGACGAACTCCTTTTCCTATTTGGAACCAGTCTGTTGTTCCATGTCCAGTTCTAACTGTTGCTTCCTGACCTGCATACAAATTTCTCAAGAGGCAGATCAGGTATTCCCATCTCTTTCAGCATTTTCCACAGTTTATTGTGATCCACATAGTCAAAGGCTTTGGCATAGTCAATAAAGCAGAAATAGATGTTTTTCTGGAACTCTCTTGCTTTTTCCATGATCCAGCAGATGTTGGCAATTTAATCTCTGGTTCCTCTTCCTTTTCTAAAACCAGCTTGAACATCAGGAAGTTCACGGTTAACATATTGCTGAAGCCTGGCTTGGAGAATTTTGAGCATTACTTTACTAGCGTGTGAGATGAGTGCAATTGTGCGGTATTTGAGCTTTCTTTGGCATTGCCTTTCTTTGGGATTGGAATGAAAACTGAGGTTTTCCAGTCCTGTGGCCACTGCTGAGTTTTAATGGAACTGAAATTGTTTTATTTATCTATTTTTATTTCTTTAAAACTAAAAATTTTTATTTTTTTAAAATTTTATTTTATTTTTAAACGTTACATAATTGTGTTAGTTTAAATTTTTATTTTAACACAAACATTTTATTTTGTAGAAGAGGCAGACAAAACTCAAACTTTGCCATTTTTATTTTTACTTCTCTCTATTCTCTATGTTAGTGAGAGTTAAAAAAACCTACACATCAAAAATCTTTTTACATATAATGATCAAGTCAAATACCATCATAAGGTGACCTTATGCAGTTATTTATTCCCAAATACTCATTTATCATATTCATTTTCTGTCAGCATCAGCAGCTGCATTCTAACTTACTTGTTCTTGACCTAGTGTTTCAAGTTGACAGCTAATTTACATGAATAAAAATATTTTGAAGTAAAACATCTAAACTTTCTATTTTTAATCAATGATAGGATTTTAAAAAAATAAACAAGAAAACAAAGTTTCATGCTGTAGTGTGATAAAGATTTTTTAATTGTTTGATAGCAATATAGGTTTTCCAGGTGGCTCAAGGGTAAAGAATCTGCCTGCCAATGCAGAAGACACAAGAGATGTAGTTTTGATCCCTGGGTTGGGAAGATCCCCTGGAGGAGAAAATGGCAACCCACTCCAGTATCCTTACCTGGAAAACTCCATGGACAGAGGAGCCTGGTGAGCTTCAGTCTGTGGGATCGCAAAGACTCCAACACAACTGAGGGAGTGAGCACACACACACACACACACACACACACACACACACACACTGAGCAATATAGTTTTTTAAAGGCTACAGCATTTGAAAGGGTTCTTAGAGTAAGAAATACTGTGATTTTCTCACAGGTAAATAAAAGAATGGAAAAATTTGCAACTGAACAACAGCCAAATGTCAGGCTTCTGTCTCTCTATATTTAAGTCTTTTTGAAAGTAAACTTACCTGATATTTTCCTCCATCTTGAGTTTTTGTATCACACTGTTTAAAGAAGTTCCATTACAGGGTGTTTTTCTAATCATTCAATTGTTCATAATAATGCATTATACCATAAGCAAAAGCTCTAAACTTTTGAAACCCATTGTGATTTTTGTGACATTTGTTTTTTAGGGACGAAAAACCTTTTTATAGATCCCCTTAAGATCTTTGGATGGGTATAAAAATTAAACTGGATAAGATAGGTTAACAGACAAGGAGCAACACATGTATTTAATGTAAGTTTTACAAAACATGGGATCATTAATAGGATAAAAACATACAAGTATATTTAATATAAATTTTATGTGAAACAGTAGCCTTCATAAGGAAATGAAGACCTGAAGAAACAGACTTTAGTATTCTGATGCTAAGTTTGATGGAGAGTGGAGAGTCATGGAGGAATATGATAGGTTAACAGTATGATGTAAGTAATCAACTGGGGAATCTTAGCAAGACTCTTTTGGATTTTTCAGTGTCCATTTGTCTTTGGAAATAAAGATGTTCCTTTCCTCTGGGTATAGGGAGGGCAACTCTCATATGAGAGTTTTATGACCCATTTCATGGAGGAGGCATGGAGGGAAGGTCAGATGGCCTTCCTTTTTCTACTCTCATCTAGAGTTCTTTGACTTACAATATTCAATATGACAAGGTGCCTATTTTGGGATAGCATGTCAGTGCGTTCTCTTGGCAAAAAATCTATGAGCCTTTGCCCTGCTGTATGCTGTACTTGAAGGCCAAATTTGCCTGTTATTCTAGGTGTTTCTTGACTTCCTACTTTTGTATTCCAGTCCCCTATAATAAAAAGGACATATTTTTTGGGTGTCAGTTCTGAAAGTTCTCATAGAACCATTCAACTTCAGCTTCTTCAGCATTACTGGTCAAGGCATAGACTTGGATTACTGTGATATTGAATGGCTTGTCTTGGAAGTGAATAGAGACCATTCTGTTGGTTTTGAGATTGCATCCAAGTTGGGCATTTCATACTCTTCTGTTGACTATGATGGATACTCCATTTCTTCTAACGGATTCTTGCCCACAGAGTTTTGCCAAGAGTACGCACTGATCATAGCAAATACCCTCTTCCAACAACACAAGAGAAGACTCTACACGTGGATATCACCAGATGGTCAACACCAAAATCAGATTGGTTATATTCTTTGCAGCCAAAGATGGAGAAGCTATATACAATCAGAAAAAACAAGACTGGGAGCTGTCTGTGGCTCAGATCATGAACACTTTATTGCCAAATTCAGACTTAAATTGAAGAAAGTAGGGAAAATCACTAGACTAGTCAGGTATGACCTAAATCAAATCCCTTACAATTACACAATGGAAGTGAGAAATAGATTTAAGGGACTAGATCTGATAGACAGAGTGCCTGATGAACTATGGACGGAGGTTCGTGACTTCGTACAGGAGACAGGGATCAAGACCATCCCCAAGAAAAAGAAATGCAAAAAAGTAAAATGGCTGTCTGAGGAGCCCTTACAAATAGCTGTGAAAAGAAGAGAAGCAAAAAACAAAACAGAAAAGGAAAGATATACCCATTTAAATGCAGAGTTCCAAAGAATAGCAAGGAGAGATAAGAAAGCCTTCCTCAGGGATCAATGCAAAGAAATAGAGGAAAATAATAGAATGTGAAAGTATAGAGATCTCTTCAAGAATGACCAACAACAGAATGATCTCTATTCATTTCCAAGCCAAACCATTCAATATCACAGTAATCCAAGTCTATGCCCCGACCAGTAATGCTGAAAAAGCTGAAGTTGAACGGTTCTATGAAGACCTACAAGACCTTTTAGAAAATTAGAGATACCAAAGGAACACTTCATGCAAAGATGAGCACAATAAAGGACAGAAATGGTATGGACCTAACAGAAAAAGAAGATATTAAGAAGAGGTGGCAAGAATACACAGAAGAACTGTACAAAAGATCTCCATGACCCAGATGATCACGATGGTGTGATCACTCACCTAGCGCCAGACATATTGGAATGTGAAGTCAAGTTAAGCCTTAGGAATCATCACTATGACAAAAGCTAGTCAAAGTTTTGGAATTCCAGTTGAGCTATTTCAAATCCTGGAAGATGATGCTGTGAAAGTGCTGCACTCAATATGCCAGCACATTTGGAAAACTCAGCAGTGGCCACAGGACTGGAAAAAGTCAGTTTTCATTCCAATCCCACAGAAAGGCAATGCCAAAGAATGTTCAAACTGCCACATAATTGCACTCATCTCACACACTAGTAAAGTAATGCTCAATATTCTCCAAGCCATGCTTCAACAGTAAGTGAACTGTGAACTTCCAGATGTTCAAGTTGGTTTTAGAAAAGGCAGAGGGACCAGAGATCAAATTGCCAACATCTGCTGGATCATCAAAAAAGCAAGGGAATTCCAAAAGACATCTATTTCTGCTTTATTGACTATGCCAAAGCCTTTGACTGTGTGGATCACAGTAAACTGTGGAAAATTCTCTAAGACTTGGGGATACCAGACCACCTGAACTACCTCCTGAGAAATCTGTATGCAGGTTAGGAAGCAACAGTTAGAACTGGACATAGAGCAACAGACTGGTTCCAAATAGGAAAAGGAGTACGTCAAGCTGTATATTGTCATCCTGCTTATTTAACTTATATGCAGAGTACATCATGAGAAACGCTGGGCTGGAAGAAGCACAAGCTGGAATCAAGACTGCTGGGAGAAATATCAATAACCTCAGATATGCATATGACACCACTCTTATGGCAGAAAGTGAAGAAGAACTAAAGAGCCTCTTGATGAAAGTGAAAGAGGAGAGTGAAAAAGTTGGCTTAAAGCTCAACATTCAGAAAACAAAGATCATGGCATTCGGTCCCATCACTTCATGGCAATAGATGGGGAAACAGTGGAAACAGTGGCAGACTTTATTTCTTGGGCTCCAAAATCACTGCAGATGGTGATTGCAGCCATGAAATTAAAAGACACTTACTCCTTGGAAGAAAAGTTATGACCAACCTAGACAACATGTTAAAAAGCAGAGACATTACTTTGCCAACAAACATCTGTCTATTCAAGGATATGGTTTTTCCAGTAGTCATGTATGGATGTAAGAGTTGGACTATAAAGAAAGCTGAGTGCTGAAGAATTGATGCTTTTGAACTGTGGTGTTGGAGAAGATTCTTGAGAGTCCCTTGGACTGCAAGGAGATCCAACCAGTCCATCCTAAAGGAGATCAGTCCTGAGTGTTCCTTGGAAGGACTGATGCTGAAGCTGAAACTCCAATACTTGGCCACCTGATGAAAAGAGCTGACTCATTTGAAAAGACCCTGATGCTGGGAAAGATTGAGGGTGGGAGAGAAGGGGATGACAGAGGATGAGATGATTGGATGGCATCAGTGACTCAATGGACATGAGAGTGTGTAAACTTCAGGAGTTGGTGTTGCACAGGGAGGCCCAGCGTGGTGTAGTCCATGGGTTCAGAAAGAATCGGACACAACTGACTGACTGAACTGTCCTGAACCCCATCACTGTTAGGGTATAATGCTGAATATTCATTGTTATTTTAGATAGTTTAATCCACTCTTAAAATCATGTCCCAGAATTGGAGAGGGTATAAAGAACACAATACATTAACAATAGATAGATAGATAAGATCAACAGGTCAGATCAATATCTTGAGTTCAGTTCAGTTCAATTGCTCAGTCGTGTCTGACTCTTCTGACCCCATGAATTGCACCACGCCAGGCCTCCCTGTCCATCACCAACTCCCAGAGTTCACTCAGACTCATGTCCATCGAGTCAGTGATGCCATCCAGCCATCTCATTCTCTGTCGTCCCCTTCTCCTCTTGAGTTAGGAGGCTAATAACAGAAATATATATGGGAATATGTATATCCATATATACTCAGCAATTTATACATAGATAAAATTAGTCAGAGTAGAAAAGTCAAGATGAAGTGACCAAAAGAAATAGGATAAATTTAGCTTTATTAGAAGCCATTTACAAAATCATATAGGTATTTTATTAATACTATAGACTAAAATCTCATAGCATAGTCTGTGAACTTGGATGGCTCCTAAAACACTTTTAGGAAACATCAATGTCAAAATTTGGAGAAGGCAGTGGCAACCCACTCCAGTACTCTTGCCTGGAAAATCCCATGGACGGTGGAGCCTGGTGGGCTGCAGTCCATTTGGGTCGCTAAGAGTAGGACATGACTGAACGACTTCACTTTCACTTTTCACTTTCACGCATTGGAGAAGGAAATGGCAACCCACTCCAGTGTTCTTGCCTGGAGAATCCCAGGGACGGAGGCGCCTGGTGGGCTGCCGTCTATGGAGTTGCACAGAGTTGGACACGACTGAAGTGACTTAGCAGTAGCAGCAGCAAGGTCAAAATTATTTTTATAAGACATTTTTTGCCATTGACTTTTTTATGTGCCAACTTTATACTGATGGTGGTTAAAATTACTGGCACTGAGCATGAAACAAGACAGTTGCACAAAACTGAAGTAGTCATTCAAATTTTTGCTATGCACCATGTACTCAGTTTAAAAAAAAATAGTTTCGCATAAGAATGCTTTCAATGAAGCACTAAAAAAATAATAATTTATATTAAACATTAACCCTTGAGTATGCATCTGTTTTAATATTCTGCCTAATGTTCTTTGCGGAGAAGTCAATGGCATGCCACTCCAGTACTTTTGCCTGGAAAATCCCATGGATGGAGGAGCCTGGTGGGCTGCAGTCCATGGGGTCGCGAAGAGACTGAGCGACTTCACTTTCACTCTTCACTTTCATGCATTGGAGAAGGAAGTGGCAACCCACTCCAGTGTTCTTGCCTGGAGAATCCCAGGGACAGGGGAGCCTGGTGGGCTGCCGTCTATGGGGTCGCACAGAGTCAGACGCGACTGAAGCAACTTAGCAGAATGTTCTTTGACAAAGTACAATGATTGTACTGAAATCTTCTCTTGAATGAGTCCAATAGAAGTACTTTTGTGATTATTTGGGTGGTTATACAAACTAGCAGCTTTCTTCATGGAAACAAATTTGTACTTGAGAGAACAGCTGATAAAGTATGGTTATTCAGGCTAGGGTATTTGGCAGATATTTTCCCACAAATGAACAATGAGTCTGTCACTTCCAGAAAAAAGGAATTACAATATTTTCTGCAAAAGGTATAATTTGAGCTTTCAGCAAAAATTGTAATTCTACAAAAATGACATCTACCATTATGAGCTTGAAAATTTATCAACACGTAGAGACTTTTCAGAGGATATTGGTGGCGATATTAGCAAATGTGATATTTAGTATTTTCTAATATTTCATTATGGAATCGGTGGTGGTTCAGTTGGTAAGTTATTCCTAAATGAAGTAATAGGCATTTTATAATTTCTCCATCTCAATATATAATATTGATAAATTTTAAAATAATAATAATAAACCCTTTTACACTCTTACACTTTTAAGATTTATACACTGAAGCGATCATGAAATCAAAATTTAGAGAATTGCTGCCATGGACTTTAAACCCTTTGCTCCAACTCCTGGAATGGTGATTTTTTTTTAATTACTCTCCATTTATTCCAGACAGCCCTCCTAAAGACTGATCACATCATTTTTAAAGGTCACCAAAGTCAATGTTGCTTATGCACATCATCCCCCTGCCTAAACCAGTCAGATCCTTGCCTCACAATTCAGCTTTTCAGATATTAATACTTTCCATGCTGCAAAATCCATTCAAATGCTAACTCCTCTTCAAAACTTCTTGGGTACATCTGTTGCCTTCCACAAGAAGTCATCTTTTTCTGCCTTTGAGATCCTTAGGAAGATTTTTAAATCATTCTTGCACACTTGCAATATTGTACATTTTAGCATGAGTATAGCTGTCTTTCTCTCATTATTTTTGAGCTTCAGAAAAGCAAATTCATGCTTTTCACAGTGCCTTGCACTCAAGAGGTGCATTTTACTCATTCATTCATTTAGGGATTACCCACCATATGCTGGAGAATGAAACATTGGTTAGATATGGAACTTTGCATCATGGCTGTCAATGTTAGTTACAGAAAAGATCTGATTAGGTCTTGTTTTATGTAAAATTCTTTCCATATAACAGCATTAAATCTCTGCTCTGTCTATAGCTGTTTAGCTAATTAATTCCCAATGTTTCATGGGTTACATTTACACAGAATAATTCATTTCATGAATTGGATGTATATCAGATTTGTTTTATAAGAATAGAATAATAAATAAAGGTTTCTATAATAATAAATCAGTTCATATAGAGTTTTAATGTATTTTTTTCACACAGACTATGAGTGCACAACTCTGTATGTCAATGTTCTTTTTCCAACATAATTGAATAACCCCAAAGATGTCACTCTGGGAAATTACCCTGAGATATGATTATAACTCTGAGTTGATATGATCACTGCAATTATTCTAAAAGGCTTGGTCCTACTTCCTCTTTTAGAATACTTTCTGTAGTTACAGTTTCACCTCTGTTGTATAATTATTTGATTGATATTAGAGCCTTCCACTGGACTGCAAACTCAAGGGCAAGAACATCGCTACATCTTCAGAACCTAATCCTGTGCCTGGCACATGGTAGATCTTATATGCTGGTTAAACAAATAAGTCTAAAGAAATAAATGCTTCAGGATATTAATAACATATGTTTTCATTATGAATTTCACAATTCTATGATGCACAACTCTGTATGTCAATGTTCTATTTCCAACATAATTGAATCTTTGTCTTTACAATTACTAATGGAGAACAGGAAGTACTATATCTAGGGTAGTTGTGGCTACAAAAACAAAAGCCATAGACAACATACAAAATGTTAGATGAAGCCAAAGCTGCTTGTTAAGCACTCTGTGATGTATTGGGCAATAATATTTGTATGCAGAATATGAGGCAATAGTCCAAAAGTCTACGGGTTGCTTTTTTAGGGAAAGTTAAGTATTTATGAGAATTCTCTGGCAGTCTAGTGGTTAGGACTCTATGCTTTCACTTTCAAAGGCCAGGGTTCAACCCCTGGTCAGGGAACTAAGATCTCACAAGCAGAGAAGGAAGAAAGTC
This sequence comes from Bos mutus, assembly GCF_027580195.1. Taxonomy (NCBI): domain Eukaryota; kingdom Metazoa; phylum Chordata; class Mammalia; order Artiodactyla; family Bovidae; genus Bos; species Bos mutus. Next base: position 58,068,128 of record NC_091621.1, on the reverse strand, counting down.
AAGTATTTACTTTGATTACACTACTATTTTCTTTGCCCAAGTGTCCTTATTCATAGAAATGGAGAAAGCTATTGTGATCGTTCCTAAGGTGGACCATCAGCTTCTACTTTGCCTCTGTCCCCTCCACTTTTCATACAGTATTTATTTGTCCTGCCACCAGAATTTCCTCTTGAAAACCTAGTCTCCTCATGTAACTCTGTTACACAGTAAGTACCCTTTCATGATTATCTGATCCAGTGGTTCTTAACTGCGTAGCAACCTCTATCTCACAGGGAACAGTTGGCAATGTGTGGAGATATATTGTGGAGAAAGAAATGGCACCCCACTCCAGTATTCTTGCCCAAAGATTCCTGTGGACAGAGGAGCCTTGTGGGCTGCTGTCCATGGAGTCACACAAAGTCAGACACAACTGAAGCGACTAAGCATGCATGCATGCACTGGAGAAGGAAATGGCAACCCACTCCAGTGTTCTTGCCTGGGGAATGCCAGGGACAGAGAAGCCGGGTGGGCTGCCATATATGGAGTCGCACAGAGTCGGACACGACTGAAGTGACTTAGCAGCAGCAGCAGCAGCAGCAGGAGATATATTGGGTTGCCACAACTCAGGAAGCGGGGGGCATTATATGAATCAAATGGGTACAGGGCAAGGAGAAAGCTAAATATTCTACGATGCACAAGACAGCCCTCAAAACCAAAAAGTCGATAATGCAGAAATTGGGAAACTGGCCAAGGAATAACGTCCAAATCAGTGTATATCTCAAGTGAAATAGTCTTACCACTCTGTCTACATCTTTCACATAGGAATATATTTGTGGTTTAAGGGACACATCTGGCAAACACATGTGTTTTAGTTGATTGTCTGCCCCTTTTGGATGCTTCAGATGCTTTCCAGTCTGCCACATCCTCCACCACTTCTTATTGTCTTCATCCAGCTGTCCTCACTTATTCACATTTCCCACCTCTCATAAAGCATCCAGTCTTGGCAAACCCTCCTTCACCTTCACAGAAAAGCCCTACAAACCTGCCTAAGTTCCTCAATATGCCCTTTCATGTGTCTTTGTCTTTGCGTTTGCTGCAAAATCGAACTGGAATTTCCTACAGCTGTGCCATTTGCCTGATGAATTAATCCATGTCCTTCCAGAGTCACTCCTTTCCTGTGTGTCTTTTTGTTATTGTTCAGTCTTTCAGTTGTGTCCAACTCTGCTACTCCATGGACTGCAGCACACCAGGCTTCCCAGTCCTTCACTGTATCCCTAAGTTTGCTCAAATTCATGTCCATTGAGTCGATGATGCTATATAACCATCTCATCTTCTGTCGCCCCCTTCTCCTTCTGCCCTTAATCTTTCCCAGCATCAGGGTCTTTTCAAATGAGTCTGTTCTTCACACCAGGTAGTGAAAGTATTGGAGCGTCAGCTTCAGCATCAGTCCTTCCAATGAATATTCACAGTTGATTTCCTTTAGGATTGACTGGTTTGATCTCCTTGCAGTCCAAGGGACTCTCAAGAGTCTTTTCAGCACCACAGTTGGAAAGCATCAATTTTTCAGTGCTCAGCTTTCTTTATAGTCCAACTCTCACATCCATACATGACTACTGGAAAAACCATAGTTTTGACCACACGGAACTTTGTCGGCAAAGTGATATCTCTGCTTTTTAATTCATTGTCTAAATTTGTCATTTCTTTTCTTCCAAAGAACAAGTGTCTTTTAATTTTGGCTGCAGTCATCATCTGCAGTAATTTTTGAGCCCAAGAAAATAAAGTCTATCATTGTTTCTATTTATTCCCCATCTATTTGCCATGAAGTGGTGGGGCAGAGGCTATGTTCTTAGTCTTTTGATTGTTGCGTTTTAAGCCAGCTTTTCACTCTACTCTTTCATCTTCATCAAGAGGCTCTTTAGTTTCTCTTTGCTTTCTGCATTAGGGTGGTGTCATGCACATATCTGAGGTTATTGATATTTCTCCCTGGCAATCTTAATTCCATTTTTTAAATTTATCCAGTCTGCATTTCAAACAACATAATAAGCAGGGTGACAATATACAGTCTTGACATACTCCTTTCCTAATTTTGAACCAGTCTGTTGGTCCATGTCCAGTTATAACTGTTACTTGTTGACCTGCATACAGGTTTCTCAGGAGCAGGTAAGGTGGTTTGGTATTCCCATCTCTTTCAGAATTTTCCACAGTTTGTTGTGATCCACATAGTCAGACTTTAGAGTAGTCAATAAAGTAGAAGATGTTTTTCTAGAATTCTCTTGTTTTTTCTGTGATCCTGTGGATGTTGGCAATTTCATCCCTGGTTCCTCTGCCTTTTCTAAATCCAACTTGTACAGCTGGAAATTCTTGGTTCCCATAGTGTTGAAGCCTGGCTTGTTGAAGGATTTTGAGCATGACCTGGCTAGCGTGTGGAATGAGCACAGCTGGGTAGCAGACTGAACATGTGTGTCTTAGCCATGTATTTCATTGTGTCTATTTTAGCAGAGTTTGCACAGAGCAACATTTTGATGCTCATGCCTTTTCCTTCCCTTGAGATTCTTCAATACTAGGGTCATGTTATAATTTGTATGCTCTCTTTGGCAGCACCTAAGATAGTGCCTGGGCATACATTTAAGAAATCTCATTGAACTCCTTTATTATATCAATTTTAATGCACTCTTTATAAATCACAGCTTCCATATACCTAATCATTGTGGAATCCAAGTAAAGAATATTTTACACTATTTTTCTGTCATCACTATTATAGACAGTAGAATTAGCATTGCTGTCTTGTGAAACTGCAGGTATTAAACTATACAAGAAAAGCAAAAGACATTGATGACAAAGACTGAAGAATAGTTAATATATTTAGTAGGGAAGAATAATTTTCAAAATCAATGAATTTAATATATGATAATTATAGATGTTTCTTTGTGTTTATCTGTATAGTCTAAGTTTTCTAAAGTAGCTAGATGCTGCTTTTAAAACAAGAGGGAAAAGAACATTTATATTTTACAGACCAATATTTTTAGATTAAAATTCATTTACTTTATTGTAATATCGGAGTAGGGAATGGCTGATTGGGCCCCCATTCTTGCTGTAAAGAACAAATTAAAAAAACAAACTCACAATTCATGCAGCCATTGTGGAAGCTCCTCAAATAATTAAAAATAGAATTACCTTATGATCCAAAAATCCTACTTCTAGGTATGCATGCTTCTAGGCTTATGATCAAAGGAAATGAAATCAGGTTCTCAAAGAGATATTTGCACTCTCAAGTTCATTTCAGCATTGTTTACGATACCCAAGACAGGGAAATAACCTAAATGTCCATGAATGACTGAATGGATTAAAAAAAAAAAAAAGTGATGGATTGTATCTCCACACAATGGATTCTTCAGCCTTTAAAAAGGAGAAAATCCTGCCATTTGCAATAGCATGGATGAACCTGGAGGACATAACACTAAGTGAAATAAGCCAGACAAAGACAAATATTGTATGACCTCACTTATATGTGACATCTACAAACTCATAGAAAGGAAGAGAAGAATGGTGATTACCAAATGCTGGTAGAAGAGGAGAATGGGGAAATGTCACTCAAGGATACAAAGTTTCAGTTATATAAGATTGATGTCCCAGAGCTCTAATATGTAATGATGAATATTGTGTTGTGTACTTCAAGTTTTTAAGAGGATAGATCTTAAGTCTTCTCACCACAAAAAAGAAGATGGTAAGTATGTGAGATGATGAATATATTAAGTAGCTTGATTGTGGTGAATATTTCATAATGTATACATATATCAAAGTTCAAGTTGTATACCTTAAAATATGCACAATTTTAACTGTTAATTACACCTCAGTGAAGCTTGGGACTGGGATAGGAAAGCACATATAACACTTTTGAGGCTGAGCCATTAAGGATTATGTGGTGGCATCAGCATTGTAGTTTGGATACTGTACATTTTCTGTTTTTTCTTTCAGTCTCAGACATATGCATTTATAGCACGTGACCAAATAAAGGTGTTGAGTGAACAAGGGCATATGTCTAGCAAGTGCACACATACCAGGCCTGATGGAACAACATTTCTTGGAGAAAGCTCAGAAGCAAGAGCACAAGCAAGTGTTCATTAAACACAGAGATGCAGGTATCAGATTCAGCAGATCCAGGAGTCAGATTATAGGCGATGGATCTTAAATTTGGCCTGGGTGACTTCTAAATTAGATGTTGGAAAAGAAACAGGCTCCTTTCATGTGATGCATCAAAAGGAAGGGCTGGCATGGAAGCCTTATAGTCACCCAAAATGGATTGCCTTAAGCACCAAGTCACTACTAGTTTCCATGGAGTTTGGAAGGGAGCTCAACTCCTCTCCGGGAGGTTAGCCTGTAAGGGATTAGCTTTGAACAAATTAACCCTTAATTTCTAAAGTTAAATCTTAGTAATGATCCCTCTCATTTATTGAATGAACATTTACTTTACCAGTGCTAACTGCCTGGGACTGTCTGAGCCAGCCTCTAAACTCTGTATAATGATTCTAATGCATTCCATATAAAAAAGGGATCTAGAAACTCTAAAGCAAAAGTCTTTTATTTTTACCAATAAATAAAAGCCACAGAAGTGAACAAGATTGGCAATAAAGATACAGCTTCCCCTTGCCAATTCTTTAGTCTAAGTAGAATCAGGTTTCTTGCAAATAGCCATGCAGCTAGCACAACTGTGTGTTTGGGAAGATAGAATAAATAGTCTTTCATTAAAAAGCTTAGCATATTATTACATTAGATTCAAATTGAATTCTAAAAAGCAAAAGGTCTTACTCCATAACAAAACCTTCATTAAAAATACAAGCCAAAAAGCAATTTAAATGGGATTTGCAAACCTCCAGGTTACACATTTCTCATGAAATCCAATTAAGTCAAATAAATACCAAATCCTAAGGATATAAGAGTTTAGTCTATTCTGTTTAGATGAATAACATCAAATTTATTAAGAAAGAGTTTTTAACTTTTTTTAAGAAGTCAAGTATGTCTTAATGGGAATTATAAAGCTATATATTTCCTCACAGATTTTTAGCTTAAAATACTTCATAAACATAAATATTCCCAAAGGGAGTGATTTCTAAATGTGGTAAATATTGACTTTATGAGATATATTGGTTGCACTACTTTTAAAAGTGAATTCAGAGGTTCCTAAGCAACAGAGATGTTTAGTTTCTATGATAACACATTTTTAAAATACATGAAAGGCAATATTTAACATCCTTAACTTTTACATTGTTAATTTCTTGAACTCATATTTCCAGTTCACTTCTCTGATAGAATATTATCCTAAAACATATTTCAATGCCTGAAATATCTTTCTGATCACCTAAAATACTTCTCTGATACAAAATTATAAATCATTGTTTGATATTCTCCAATGATCCAGTAATGCTCAGCTTTTTTTTCCATATTAAGTTATTATTGCAAATATTACTAATACACTATTGATTAATGCACTATAACTACAACATTTTCATGGATAATTTTGAAAATTATCTTTCAACACAACGAAAAGATTTTCTTTATAGTTCTTTCATGTATCCTTGGATGATTATAACTTAATTGCTAGATTGAGACTGGGCCAAGCATTGATTTTATTCCTTTTTTAATACTATTTTGGCTGCACTGGGTCTACGTTGCTGCACGTGGGTTTTCTCTAGTTTCAACTACTCTTTAGCTGCAATGCTCAGGTTTCTCGCTGCAGTGGTTTCTCTTGTTTTGGAGCAGATTCTAGGGCACACAGGCTTTAGGAGGTGCTGCTGTGGGCTCGGTAGCTGCAGTTCCTGGGCTCCAGCATGCAGTCAGTAATTGTCATGCACAGGCATGGTTGCTCCGCGGCATGTAGGGTCTTCCCGGACCAGGGGTCAAGCCAGTGTCCCCTGCATTGCAAAGTGAATTCTTAACCACTGGACCACCAGGGAAGCCCTCTTTTTTAAAAATAGATATTAGTACTGATGACCACCTTCTCAGAGGTTCTCTGTTCCCCAGCATGGTTCCTCTTTGTGAAAAGTACTATAACTCTCAGATACTTGCTCCATAAATAGCTAATATCCATAAGTAGTATCCATAATACCCATATACAGCTGATAATATTGGGGAAAAGCCACAGTTATAATCAGCTTATCGCTTATGATTCTCCCCTCTCTGGAATCCTAATCACTTTAATCTCATTTCTTCTGCAGTTCTCTGATATCTTTGACAGATAATTTTATAAATTAAATTCTTCAGTTATTGTACTTTGAAGCATTTGTCCACTCAAAGAAGTATTCAGCTCCATTCAAAAGTTGAAGTCTGTCACAACAGTGCTGTTCACTTATCTATGTGTTTGTTTCTCTGTTTTTCAACCTGCCTGGTAACAAAGTACATAAATTTTGGTACATTCATGGCATTGAATACATGAAGTGATTAAAAAGAATGAAGCAAATTTACATGGCCTGATACAAAAACATCACCAAGTTGTATTGTTAAGGAACTAGCCTTATTTTATTTATACCTTTTGAGTTAATTGTTCCCTAAATATATACATTAAAAATACAAAAAAAAAAAAAAAACCACATAGTTTTAAAATCCTGACAGCAGAGTTCTTTGAGTGATAGTACAAACTTAAGAATGGAGCCACTTATTTCAGAGTTGAACATGACGGAAACAAAGGTTTATCTTCTAAACATATGAAAAGAGCATTAACAGGCAAGCTTTAATGGTAGAACATCATATCTGAATGTTACAATATTTGTACTCTAGTCTGAGTCTTTTAGTTGAGTAATATTGAAAAGTCTCTAACTTCCGAATGGCTCAATATCCAATCTGTAGGTTGACAACATTAAACAATATAATTCCTTCCTAGAATTCTGTGACCCATTAATGTGTTATTCCATACCTGACAACTTTACAAATAAAATAAGATAAATAAGAAAATAATAAATAATAAAATAAATGGATAAGCATCTTATATAATCAATACATGCTCCACTGATACATATATAAATATATAAATATAAAATATAAAACTATATGTCATATAACATATGTTACATAATGCAAAATATAATAATGTATAATATCTTTACATATCTGGCATATAACATAATCAATTTGTTAGCTACTCTGAAATAAGGCTTTAAGATTGAACTGTCTTTTCTCCACTGATACATTATATTAATGATATAAAAATATATAATGAATATAGCATATATAATCCATAAGTAATATATACCATATATGTTGTTACATATGTTACTATATAAGTGTAAAATATAGCATTCGATTTAATAACTAATCTTAAATAAGTTTTGTACTTTAATTGTTTCATCTTTGATTTATTATATCAATATTACAATGATGTATATGTGACATGCTATTTTATATATGTATATATTCAATTTACTAACTAATTTGCAATAGTTTTAAGTTTAAACCTACAACTTTAGGTTAACTGGTTATTCTGTGTGTGTGTGTGTTTGTGTGTGTGTGTATAAGTGTGGTGTTTCACTTAATGACAAAGTATATTTCTAAATTACTAAGTTTATTTGATGACTACAAAAGACCTTTCTGGTTCCCAAGAGCTTTTACTTTTTTGGCTGTATTCCATTCTGAAAGGTTTTTTATTACTCTCTTACAACCTTGATTATTATAGATATTTTAAATTTTAAATAACATTTATTAGAACACATTTTTTTAATGTGTTAGGATTTAAACTTGCAAAAACAACCTCCAACTATAGAGTTTTGATTACCCAAATTAATAAATATAAATGTGTGTGTGTGTGTGTTTCCCCTTGTAAGGTATCAAATTTAATGAATGCATAAGCCAATTTATTATCAAAAAACATAAAAGCTAAATAGTAAGGTCCAAATGCAATACTTCTATGTTTTAGTGTCTGTGAGAAAGTTGGTAGTCTTATTTAGCCTGGTCAGTGTGTATTAAAAATGTAAATTCTCTATTATATTTAGCACTACATTATTTTAAGTAATGGCTGCAATATTTTAGCATGCAAGTATAAAGCCACTGGAGCAGACACTGTGGGTACCCTGTCTAGATCCCTTGAATTCCTTTAACTGTTTCTGTGGTTCCCTTCTCCAGCTTCTGTCCATTGCTTTTAAGAGTTTATACCTATGATTCTCTTCGGAGGACTATCTTGTCTACTAGAAGGATTTGTCAACCCTCAAATGCAAACAACTGGAAATACTTTGAAGTTTCACCAAAAACTCCTTACCATCCAACTGCGGTACCGTTAGCCTGCTGAGTGGTGTAGGAGTTTGAAAATCTAAATCCTATGCTTTAAGACAAGACAAACTCTGAGACATCATTTACACTCCAGAGATGCCCCATAAGATCAGGCCCAGGGCAAGTCTCTCCCTAAAATCATATTATTTCTTTTTGTTTTGTTTTGTTTTTAACCATTTCTTGGTCCTTTATTATTTTATACATTTCACATTTGGTTGGAAGATTTAGGTTTCTTTTTTTTTTAAATTTTTTAATTTTTTAACTTTACAATATTGTATTGGTTTTGCCACATATCAACATTCTTGACTTCTTACTGTCATCCTTTTCCCACTCTTTTGCTGTGTTATACTGAAAGTACGCCTTTAAATAAGTCACCTGTATGCAAAACCTTGCTATTTCTACTTCTGGGAGTATTGAGTTAAACCAATCAACTTGTAATTGAGCATCATCTTGCCACAGTGATAAGGAGAAGAAGTAAGGCACACTACCCTCATCTTGACTCTAACCACACTTCCAAAGGAAAGCATCACTTTGTGAGGGGAAAGGCAAGGGGACAGTTCTCTTACCCTGCAGCTGTGCTGGTGGAGGGTTGCACCCAAGGTAAAATGACCGTCCTTGTGCAGAACATACAGAAGCTCTGTCCACCCTGAACTCATCCTCCCTTAGCATGAACATGGGGCATGTGCTTAGCTAGGCAGATGGCATTACTCTTACTGAAATTTTTCCAGTAAATGAAAAATAACATTTGTTTGACTCTCACTATATACTAAGTGGAAAATAGTTTCACATATGCAGTAAGGTTTATTCTAATCAAGTACTTTAAAAGATATTTTTAGCTACTGTTTAAATCCTTAGAAGCAAAATATTCTTATATTGATATGTTTAGTGTTTTTTTTCCAGAATTTAAATAACACAGCAGATGGTAGTATTATTTGAAGCAATCTCAAATTATTTTACCTAAATTTAATTACATTACATTATGATTACATTATAATCCTATTAGAGAGAAAAAGAAAGGGGAAATAAAAGTGATGTTTAAATTAAAGAATTATATTCAAAATTGTTAGGTATAATAATACAGCTAGAGCAAATGGCAGAGGTGATAGCATACTTTGAAGTCAAAGTAAATTATTGTTAAAAATGAATGTTTTAAAATACAAAAAATTGCAATAAAAATAACTAATTTTGACATTATTTATTACTGTTTTGTAATGACGATCTTTTTATTAAAACAAAAAAGTTTTATTTAAATTAACCTACATTAATACTCTTAAAATTCCCTCTCATATAAATTAATGCTGCAGTTTACCTACCTCTTTAAAAAAAAAAATCTCTAATTATATGAGGTTGTATTTCCATATGTGTCTGCATCAGAAATACACCATAAAGAGCAGTTTTGTCTTTTTGTTTCATAAAATTATCATTTTTAGCAATAGTATTCTTGAATTTATACCCGTTTTATATCTTCTGGCCCAGACACATATGGTCCTTCAGAGGACACAAAGCGTGTCTGGTGCTTTGCATCACTGCTTCTCAATCATGCATAAGAATCATGAGGAAAAGTTGATAAAACACAGGCTTTTGGTTGCCACTCCAAAGATTCTGATTCAGTAGCTCTGGGTTGGGACCAGAGAATGTGTTCTTTTTTCAAACAATATAGCGGTGGTAACGCTGCCTGCCTCAGGGATCACATTTTCAGCCAACATCCTCTAGGTGACATTATTCTTTTTGTTTTCTGGTAAAAGATTAATGTCGTGGTGAACATCTGGTCCCATAAATTCTTTTCACCTCTTGTTTTATATATGACAAAGAATGCAGGGATTTTTTTTTTTTTGATGGGGGGGTTGTTTTTTATTTACTTTGAATTTCAAAATTACACTTTAGGTTATTTTGCAATGTAAATGTTGGGATTTTTCAAAAATCCAAAAGATTAGGTTCATCAAAGCATATATTTTGAAGAAAATATCTAGCTGTTGACAGGCTCATCAGAGCATTATGTCTGGAAAACTAGATAAATCTGTCCAAGAGAATCACCTTTTGAGGAGTAGTGTCAACTCATTTCACCCTCACAACTGTCGCTTCACCTCTAACTAGCTGTCACCTATCTTTCACTGGATGTTTGGCCTGTCCTTGATTGCTTGATAGCTTCCCATTATTTTTCACCTCATCAAGAAAAAGTAGTAAAATGTGAGAACTAACATATTATTTATATCCTTGAAAGAACAGTTACTCCATGTGTCTTGGAATTAACTAAACCTGGGATTGAATCCTGGTGTTCTGGGACTCAGTCACATGGTGTCTTCAATTTCCAGGCAGCTTGCATCTATCATGACCTCTGAATCGCAGAAGACCCTCATACAGCATTTTATCGAATAATTAAGTGTCTCAATTTTGGATATTTTATTGCAAAAAGTTTTGAAGTTTTATCAAACCTTTTGTTGTGGTTGTTAAATATTTTTGACAGACTTCCATAGCTTTTCGTTATTGGATCGAAATCCTTGACATTCCTTCTGTAATTGTCTGTTTTATGAGAACATGTACAAGATACTTTTCTCAGCTTTACTTTCTCTCATCTGAAATATAAAACGTACAAGATGACCTACATTCCCAGCTCAGAAGTCATATTATTCCAAAATCCGTATACCACATTTCTCAACTAATTTTCATTTGGAGATGGTGAACGAGACAACAAAAGAGACACTGATGTATAGATCAGTCTTATGGACTCTGTGGGAGAGGGAGAGGGTGGGGAGATTTGGGAGAATGGCATTGAAACATGTATAATATCATGTATGAAACGAGTCGCCAGTCCAGGTTCCATGCAGGATACTGGATGCTTGGGGCTGGTGCACTGGGACGACCCAGAGGGAGGGTATGGGGAGGGAGGAGGGAGAAGGGTTCAGGATGGGGAACACAGGTATGCCTGTGGCGGATTCATTACGATATTTGGCAAAACTAATACAATACTGCAAAGTTTAAAAATAAAATAAAATTTTAAAAAAATGAGAAAAAAAAAGAGAAAAAGGAAAATGAAGGACAAATGAGGTTTGCATACATTTTCATGAAGGAAACTGTATTAAAATTATTGATGGAGTTTATACTACTTCCCCAGGCCAATTTCCTAATCCCAAATGTAATGTTTGGGCTCTATATAAACCCATATTGCTCAATTATTTATGTTGTATTGTTCAGTCACTAAGTCGTGTCTGACTCTTTGCAACCCCATGGACGGCAGCACACCAGGCTTCCCTGTCCTCCACTGTCTCCTGGAGTTTGCTCAAGGTCGTGTCCATTATTTATCGCCTTTGAGAAATCATAGTACTAATCACTGCAGTTAACTTGACACTGGAGAGTGGCATTATTTGATAGCTTTGAAACATTATCAAACTCCAGATTTGTATAATAGACATAGCTTTCTGAATTCCTAAAGTGGATTTTTTTTTTTTTGAGAAACATCATAAATATATAACATAAAGTAAACAGTTCTGTGGCATATTTATATAAGAAGATACAGTTTGAAACAGGATCTAAAAGAACTAGTCTTAACTTATATCACTCCTAATTTTAATAACATTTTGACAAAAACTTGGCTTTTATTATGCTTCCGTAGAAATCCTTTGACTTTCAAAGGAACCGGACCCTTGCCATACAGGGCCCTGGGCCAACCGTTTACAGCTTTGGCGTCTGTTATTCTCCATCCAAGCTTGTCACTTCATCAGAGCAAAAGCATCTCTTTTAAATCTGGAGAACAGCTTTCTGGGCAGAGCAGGAACAGAACTCTTTGGCCTCTTCTCCTCATGAATTCCCTCAGAATCATCACAGAAGTACCTCAGCATGGTGGACACTCACTTTGAACAGGATTATCGAGTCAATCTAGGCTTAACTTGTCTTTGAGGTTCACCATCTCTACACAGTCTGCTCTCACTCAACAGAGAAGCAACCAGCTCTCTGGCTAATGTTTCCTTTCCTCGATATTAGAACTCGCCTTTCCAACAGCTGTTAGTTTTTAACTACTTCACAATCTCATTTCAAGACACGTAGAGATATTTGAGGGCCCATCCTTACCTTTTGAACATCATAAAACACTTAAAATCTTACCACAATATATTTAAACCATTGTTTATTCTAACTAACAATACTCCTTTCTGTAGTCCAGACTCCTAATTTTAGTAACTAAGTAAAAAAAAAAAGTATTAAATTTTCAGATGGAAAAAACCAGGATGAAGAGAAAGTGGTACAGATTATGCAGAGACACCTGGTTAAAAATCAACAAGAGCTTTAACATAACAATGAAATATTACATTGACAGGCTTCAAAATCAATTGCATAGATAGTATGGTGGAGGTATGATAGTTTAAGTGAAAAACACAGAAATTCTTATCTAGCCACAAGTTTAATACAAGCAAACAGTATAATGATACTGTTTGATATAATGATATATATATGCTCAGTTGCTTCAGTCATGTCCGACTCTTTGCGACCCTATGGACTGTAGTCCAACAGTTCCTAAAATGGTAGGATTATCAAGGCAAGAATACTTGAGTGGGTTTTCATGCCCTCCTCCAGGGGATCTTCCTGACCCAGGGACTGAACCCGCATCTCCTGTGCCATCCTACATTGCAGGTGGGCTTTTTACCACTGAGCTACTGGGGAAGCCCTATATGTGTGTGTGTGTGTGTGTGTGTGTGTGTGTATTTATTTATTTATTTATATTCTGCTAGCTTCAGAAGGTTTTCTAACTTTGAATCTTGTGTCTGAAGAAAGTATTTTGAAAAGGAATCCAGAGTAATTTTCTAAAACCTTAATATAACATAAGAATGATTCAAGGAGCTATCGCTGACAAAACAGTCTGACCAGTTGTGAGTTAGAGATGGAGATAAATTATCGTTGGATAAGAAATGGAGCATACTGTTGTTTTTTAAATTTACAGTTAGTTAATTCGGTGCTATTCTTGAAGATGAAATTAAGATCAAAAGGGAAAAGATAGCTGAAACATGTTTTGGCTCAGATAAAAATCAGCTTCTAGAAAGTCATCAGTGGATGGCAGAGAAAGAAAATTCCTCACCTAAAAGAGGTGTGAGCAGATATCATGCAACTAATTCTTAAATTACTCCTACCCTAGAATTAAATTAGAAAACAGAACTTCTGTTCTTCTACCCAATTTTAAAAATCCATGACTCCTCAGTCTGAATGGCAGTGTCTTAAGGACAAGTATTGCTTTCTTTCATACTACTCAATTTTGAAGGCTCTCTTAGAAATGGTGTCATGAATCATGGTGTTTCTTTTATCCCTAGTACAAGTGCATGATTTACCTAATGAGAGCAAAGAGCATCATAGCCAGGAAGAAGGAGATATAAGGCAATACTGAACACAGAGGAAATCAGTGATTTTTAAATGAATAGAGAGTTTTCCATTTATCTTAAATTTTATTTTAAAATATAAAATTTATTGCTCATGATTTCCTTAGCAAATGATAACCAGAATCGTGGTTACTTTTTATTGCAATCTGAGAAGTGTCATAAAAAATTCTTCTGTTTACATAGCTTTAACCTTTGTTTTCCCCAGTGGTCTAGATTTCCTGTGGCAGAGTGTTTTCCTTACATATTTATAGATGACAAAGTATGTGTAACAAAAAGTATACTTAAGATTTCTTCAAGTGTGTACAGTGAAAGGGTTTTTTTCCCCTTATTTATAGAGCATTTTAAAAGTGAAAAAATTCAGGGAAAAAACTAGCAAGAGTTTGAAAATCTTATTACTTAAAAAGTAAGCATCAGATTACATTTTAAAATAAGCTTCAAATACTATGCTTTTGCTAGATTTTCATCCCGAAACACTTTCTATTTGGTTGATCTTTATGTGGTGTTTCATATTTCCTGTGATATTGAATGGTTTGCCTTGGAAACAAACAGAGATCATTCTGTCGTTTTTGAGATTGCATCCAAGTACTGCATTTCAGACTCTTTTGTTGATCATGATGGCTACTCCATTTCTTCTAAGGGATTCCTGCCTGCAGTAGTAGATATAATGGTCATCTGAGTTAAATTCACCCATTCCAGTCCATTTTAGTTCGCTGATTCCTAGAATGTCAATGTTCACTCTTGCCATCTCCTGTTTGACCAGTTCCAATTTGCCTTGATTCATGGACCTAACATTCCAGGTTCCTATGCAATATTGCTGTTTACAGCATCAAACCCTGCTTCCATCACCAGTCACATCCACAGCTGGGTATTGTTTTTGCTTTGGCTCCATCCTTTCATTCTTTCTGGAGTTATTTCTCTGCTGATCTCCAGTAGCATATTGGGCACCTACTGACCTGGGGAGTTTCTCTTTCAGTATCCTATCATTTTGCATTTTCATACTGTTCATGGGGTTCTCAAGGCAAGAATACTGAAGTGGTTTGCCATTCCCTTCTCCAGTGGACCACTTTCAGACCTCTCCACCATGACCTGCCCATCTTGGGTGGCCCCAAACAGCATGGCTTAGTTTCATTGAATTAGACAAGGCTGTGGTCCATGTGATTAGAATGACAAGTTTTCTGTGATTATGGTTTCATATTTCCTGCCTCTAAGAAAATGTTTTTGGATGTATATTGGTGTATTACCTTTGGGCAACACCATTACAAGTGTGTTTAAAGAAAAAATAAGAAAACAGTCTAGCAGGTTATAACATTTTGGTGTTAGAAATAGAGGCTCAAATTTCAAACTGAATGGGTTTGGTGCTAGGATATCATTCATCCACTTCAAAAAGACAGTACAAAATTAGGTGAACAAAATCATAGAATGCAAATGAGACATACAGGGTCTTCAGAATAAATCCTTTCTGTGGGTCTTTTCAAATGGTGCAGTACTGTCATTTATATAGGGATGAATTTTCTGACATTTTACAATTCACAAAGATACATTATCAAGTTTTCTTGGAGATGCCCCTATGTATTTAAAGTTTTTTTTTTAATTTACATAATTGGAATGGAATAAAGGCATCTAACTTCCCAATGTAAGGTATTTTAGTCTTTTCCAAAAATATTACAGCCTTAATGCAAGTTAATTTGTCTCCCCAGAGAGCTTTTGATATTTTTAAAAATTAATTATGGGACTCTGATATATTCTGATTATTTCAGGTTGAATATTTTGCTACAATTTCTACTAATATCAAATAGCAAAATATAAAATGGCACATAAAGGTAGTATGAAAGATCTTCAACAGAAAGGAGTAAATTGAAGTAAATATTAGATTTCCTAAATGTTAATTTTTAGCTTAAGATGATGGTCAGAAGTTTTATGCTAATTGTACGAATTTTTTCTCCTGTGAATCTTGAATTCACAAAGCAAATTATAAGTGCTAAACAGACTGCATGACAGAAAATAAGCTTCCAGGGTTGAGTAAGCCTGCAGTTGTATCTGCAAGAAAGTCCAAAGAAGAGATTGACATCAATGAAAAGGGTCTACAGGTTCCTCTGTCCAATGAATTTCCCAGTCAAGAATACAAGAGTGGGTAGCCATTTTCTTCTCCAGGGGGTCGTCCCAAGCCAAGAGTCAAACCCAGATCTCCTGCATTGCAAGCAGATTCTTTACCAGCTGAGCCACCAAGGAAGCCCAAATTTCAAAACATAATGCATCTCTTTTTGGTTGAAAAAGTGAAACAGAAGAGGAGATGGAGGATATTTTCCCCACTATAATGAAAAATATGATGGAGAAAAACAATAAAAGTGTTGGTTTTGTCCTATAAGTTACAAAGGTCACTATCAAAGGATGCAAGAATCCCAGAAATGTGGATACCAAAATATTTGGTGATCCTCCCAATAGGAGGATTAGACCTGTTAACAAAACATGTTAAATCCAACCATGATCATATGACTTGCTTTGGCCAGGAAATATGAGTGAAAGTGACATGTTCCATATCTAGTCTGAAGGTTTAAATGTAAGCTTACTATATTTTCTTGTCACTGATAGCAATTCTGGAAGCATGCATTATAACAGAGGTTTCATCAGCCCATACCCTAGATAACTGTGGTGAGCAAATGTCCTGGCTTGCCTGCAATAGAGATGAAGCACATGTAAGAAATAAATTTTACTGCTTTAAGTGAAATTTTCAGCTTGTTTTCACTGTACCATAGCTTATGCTATTCTGACTGATGCATTAAGCCATGTGGCCTATGAGGACATCACTGGAGGTTGTAGTAAAGAAGGATGATTCGTGGTGACTTGAAGCAGTCTGAAGGATAGTGGCACATTTAAGATATTCCATTAATTTCGCACACACACACACACACACAAAATATTTGCACTGGATATCTGTATCCACAATGGTATCATTGTGGATATCTGTCATGCAGGGAGCTCACAGACACCTATTACTAATACCACACTGTGCAAATATAACAGATTTTATGGCAGAAAAACAAGCAGAGAAGTCAGAGAGAAGAAGAGTGGTAGTAGAGTACATGCAGGCGTGTGGTATATGTATATGTATATGTAAACAGCGTGTACATATGTATACAGGTGCATATAAAAGGCTAGGGTCTCGAGAGAGCCAACCAGTTATATTCTGCTTGTCTATGTTCTAGTAGTACTGATAAAGAGAAATATTAGAAAATGTAGGGGTGCTATCATTATAATGTTATGAGTATTGGGACTGTCAGAATGGTATGACCTCTTTCCTAACCACCAACCTTGGCCTTAGAACAACTCTCCCAAGGATTGAGTCGACATAAGAGAAATCCCCAGTGATACACCTACTGACTTGAGTGGGACCATTTGAGAGAGAACAAATTCCTCTTACATAGGAACTTCTAAAAAATTATCTACACTCAATCAAGAATTTTAAATCATACTGTGTTTGGCGTGGCCTTTCTGTATTCTGGCAGTTTGTGGAGTTCTCTTTATTGGGGAGTTTCCTCGCTGTGGGTGGGGTTGTACGGGTGGCTTGTCAAGGTTTCCTGGTTAGGGAAGCTTTGTCAGTGTTCTGGTGGGTGGAACTGGATTTCTTCTCTCTGGAGTGCAATGAAGTGTCCAGTAATGAGTTATGAGATGTCAGTGGGTTTGGAGTAACTTCAGGCAGCCTGTATATTGAAGCTCAGGGCTGTGTTCCTGTGTTGCTGGAGAATTTGCAGATTCATGTTGATGTGTGGCAGAACCAATACAATTAAAATAAATAAATTTAAATTAAAAAAAAGAATTTTAAATCATGACGTCAACTCACTCATTTTTCTTCTGTGAGTACAAGTAAGAAGAAAGTCAAGGGGTAAGAGTATTTAGAAAATATCTCTTTTTGTAGAAACTAAGAATAAGGGAAAAGCCCTTTCTCCCTAAGAACATTTTGCTGTCTTAACCATTTGAGTTTAACCATGTGGCTTCTCTGGTGGCTCAGCTCTTAAAGAATCCGCCTACAATGCAGGAGACCTGGGTTCAGTCCCTGGGTTGGGAAAATCGCCTGGAGAAGAGAATAGTTACCCACCCCAGTATTGTTGCCTGGAGAATCCCATGGACAGAGGAGCCTGGAGGGCTACAGTCCATGAGGTTGCAAAGAGTTGGACATGACTGAGCGACTAACACTTTTACTTTCATAAGTCCAATGGTCATCCAGAAGTATGGCTGAATGCATAAGAAGACATTGGTGATCTCTCAGAATAATCCTGAATCAACCTTCTAGAAGCAACTCTCCAATGTCAACCATGTGGATGGCATAAGTTAAGGCCCCAGAAAATTCTGAAATGAATAAAAGTATTGCACTTAATTAAAACTTCCCAAGGCCACTCTTGACTAAAAATAAATTCTCTATTCCATTTCTATTCTGTTATGGCTGGTTATTTTGTGCAATATAGCCTATGAGACCATGAAATCAGTGAAAACATTAAGAGAAGCTTCATGAAGACCTACCAATGATAACATGCTGATACCTTCCCTTATTAAACTCCCAAGGACAAATTAAATATCAGAAATTAGATTGTTCTTACTATAATGGGAATTAAAGCCCAATATTAAATTATTTTACTTTGTGAATTTAGAGAAATTAAAAGCTAAAATCTACCCACCCCCTCTACTTTATATTGTACTTAGTCTCAGCTGAAATATTTCTCAAAACCAAGTGGAATTGTGCTTTTCTCAGCAGTCGTAGCCTGCACTGTCTTTCCCTCAATTGCTTCTGCTTCCATGACATGAATTTAATGCCAGGTCTTTCACAGACTGCCAAGTGCTTCCCTGGTGGTTTAGATGAGAGTCTGCCTGTAATGCAGGAGACCTAGGTTCAATTCCTGGGTCAAGAAGATCCACTGGAGAAGGAAATGGCAACCCACTCCAGTATTCTTGCCTGGAAAATTCCATGGACAGAGGAGCCTGGTGGGCTTACAGTCCATGGGATTGCAAAGAGTTGGACACAACTGAGCAACTAACACTTTCATAGGCTTAATGTTTCAAGATTCTAAAGAACTAATCAGCCTTGCAAGATTGTCACTGCACTGGGCAACATCCACCAAATTTAGAAAAGAAGCCAATCTGCATATCTCCTCCCCAATCAGTCCAGACAACAAAATGTTATTCCTAGAATACAATGAGAGTTGCTACAGACTCACTACTATATGGCTGATAGAGGGTAGGCAGACAAAACGTTTGTCATGAGCCTCAGCAGGATCTTAGTTAATCTATAACCATTGAATGGGATCAACAACCTTGAAGTTATCCATCACTTCGTGAGAGTAATATCCCAGGAGTAGTTCAATGTCATACTCCGCCTGTATCATGCTTCTGGAGAGGAACACTTCCCTTGGAAAGTAGCAATTAAGTCCCTCTTGCTTCTCAACTAGTTGGGAACCTTCCTAGGCGTGAAGACATGGGTTCCCAGCTCTAATCTGTAGTGTCTATCCCTAGCCCATCTTCTGTTGTTTATCCCTAAGCATTGTCTGTCTCTTTTGTGACCCCATGGACTGTAGGCCACCAGGCTCTTCTTCCATGGGATTTCCCAGGCAAGAATACTGGAATGGGTTGCCATTTCTTTTTTCAGAGGGTCCTCCCGACCCAGGGTTCAAATCTGCATCTCCTACATTGGCAGGTGGATTCTTTACCACTAAGCCACCAGGGAAACCCCAACACACTCTTTACTGAGGTCTTGATTTCTGTTTCTCTCCTGAACTCTCTGTTTTTGCCATTTCAGCATTGAAGAGCATGTGAATTATTTGTGTGTTCAGTTCAGTCATTTAGTCATGTCTGACTCTTTGTGACCCTATGGACTGCAGCATGCCAGGCTTCCCTATCCATCACCAACTCCTGGAGCTTGCTCAAACTCATGTCCATCGAGTCAGTGATGCCATCCAACCATCTCATCCTCTGTCGACCCAGGATCAGGGTCTTTTCCAAGGAGTCAGTTCTTCCCATCCGTGGCCAAAGTATTGGAGTTTCAGCTTCAGCTTCAGCATGGGTCCTTCCAATGAATATTCAGAACTGATTTCCTTTAGAATGGACTGGTTTGATCTCCTTGCAGTCCAAGGGACTCTCAAGAGTTTTGCCCAACACCACAGTTCAAAAGCATCAATTCTTCAGTGCTCAGCTTTCTTTATAGTCCAACTATCATATCCATACATCATTACTGGAAAAACCATAGCTTTGACTAGATAGACTTTTTTCGGCAAAGTAATATCTCTGCTTTTTAATATGCTGTCTAGGTTATTCAAAGAACAAGTGTCTTTTAATTTCATGGCTGCAGTCACCATCTGCAGTGGTTTTGGAGCCCCAAAAGATAAAGTCTGTCACTGTTTTCATTGTTTCCCCATCTACTTGTTATGAAGTAATGGGACCAGGTGCCATGATCTTCGTTCTTTGAATGCTGAATCTTAAGCCAGCTTTTTTACTCTCCTCTTTCACTTTCATCAAGAAGCTCTTTACTTCTTCTTCACTTTCTCCCATAACGGTGATGTCGTCTGCATACCTGAGGTTATTGATAACTCTCCCAGTAATCGTGACTCCAGCTTGTGCTTTATCCAGCCCAGTATTTCGCATGATGTACCCTCCATATAAGTTAAATAAGCAGGGTGACAATACAGCCTTGATGTACTCCTTTCCCGATTTGGAACCAGTATGTTGCTCCATGTTCAGTTCTAACTGTTGTTTCTTGTCCTGCATACAGATTTCTCAAGAGGCAGGTCAGGTGGTCTGGTATTCCCATCTCTTTCAGAATTTTCCACAGTTTGTTGTGATCCACACAGTCAAAGGCTTTGGCATAATCAATAGAGCAGAAGTACATTTTTTTTTGGAATTCTCTTGTTTTTTTCTATGATCCAACGGATGTTGGCAATTTGATCTCTGGTTCCTCTGCCTTTTCTAAAACCAGCTTGAACATCTGCAAGTTCATGGTTCACATACTGTTGAATCCTGGCTTGGAGAAGTTTGAGCATTACTTTGCCAGGATGTGAGATGAGTGCAATTGTGCAGTAGTCTGAACATTCTTTGGCATTGCTTGTCTTTGAGACTGGAATGAAAACTGACCTTTTCCAGTCCTGTGGCCACTGCAGACTTTCCAGATTTGTTGGCATATTGAGTAAAGCACATTCACAGCATCATCTTTTAGGATTTGAAATAGCTCAACTGGAATTGCATCACTTCCACTAGTTTTGTTTGTAGTGATGCTTCCAAAGGCCCACTTGACTTCACATTCCAGGATGTCTGGCTCTAGGTGAGTGATCACACCATCGTGGTTATCTGGGTCATGAAGATCTTTTTTGTACAGTTCTTCTGTGTATTCTTGCCAACTCTTCTTAATATATTTTTCTTCTGTTAGGTCCATACCATTTCTGTCCTTTATTGTGCCCATCTTTGCATGAAATGTTCCTTGGTATCTCTAATTTTCTTGAAGAGACCTCTAGTCTTTCTTATTCTATTGTTTTCCTCTATTTCTTTGCACTGATCACCGAGGAAGGCTTTCTTTTCTCTCCTTGCTATTCTTTGGAATTCTGCATTCAGATTGTGTATATCTTTCCTTTTCACCTTTGCCTTTAGCTTCCCTTCTTTCTCAGCTATTTGTAAGGCCCATTTAGACAACCATTTTGCCTTTTTGCATTTTTTTTTCCCTGGGGTTGATCTTGGTCACTTCCTCCTGTACTGTGTGTTCATGTGTTCATTAAACAATTCAGAACTAAGAGAACTGCCTGCTAGAGAAGAGGCCATCATATCTTCACTTTGTTTCTGGAGAATCAACTACAGCAGATTCTGAACTGAAGCTGCTGTTGAAACTTATGAGTGTGTGTCATTGGAAAGGTGGTAAAAACCATTACCTTTACCAGTCAGTCCTCATGATGCATTTTCCTTAGTATCCTAATGCTCTAGTCCTTGAGTTTTCTCCACACACTAGATAGAGCGAATTCCAGTGGGTTGTTTCCAGACACTGATCCTCTACTGGCCTTAGGAAGGCTTGGCTAGTTCATACAGTTACACTTACTTAATTTTGACTCTTTATTTTTCAGGATGAGCACTCTTTCCTTTGTCTGAAGCCCTTTTTAGGTTTGTGGTCCAGTTATGTTTTTGTTAGCATTTTCTAGTAAATCCATCTTGTTGGGTCCCCACAGCTGTTGTTGTTCAGTCACTAAGTCCTGTCCAACTCTTTGCCACCCAGTGGACTGCAGCACAACAGGCTCTCCTGTCCTTCACTATCGCCCAGCTGCTGCTAAGTCGCTTCAGTCGTGTCTGACTCTGTGCGACCCCATAGACGGCAGCCCACCAGGCTCCCGTCCCTGGGATTCTCCAGGCAAGAACACTGGAGTGGGTTGCCATTTCTTTCTCCAATGCATGAAAGTGAAAAGTGAAAGTGAAGTCGCTCTGTCTGGCCCGACTCTTAGCAACCCCATGGACTGCAGCCTTCCAGGCTCCTCCGTCCATGGGATTTTCCAGGCAAGAGTACTGGAGTGGGGTGCCATTGCCTTCTCCGCACTATCGCCCAGAGTTGCCTCAAATTCACATTCATTGAGTCAGTAATACTATCTAACCATCTCATACTCTGCCACCCCTTCTCCTTTTGCCTTCAGTCTTCCCAGTATCAGGATCTCTTCCAATGAGTCAGCTCTTTGCACCAGGTGGCCAAAGTACTGGAGCTTTCAGTTTCAGCATCAGTCCTTCCAATGAATATTCAGGGTTGATTTCCTTTAGGATTGACTGGTTGGATCTCCTCACTGTCCAAGAAACTCTCAAGAGTCTTCTCTAGCACCACAATTCGAAAGCATCACTTCTTTGGCACTCAGCCTTCTTTATGGTCCAGCTCTCACATCTATACATGACTACTGGAAAAACCATATCTATGACTATGTGAATTTTTGCTGGAAAAGTGATATCTCTGTTTTTTAATATGCTGTCTAGGTTTCTCATAGCTTTCCTTCTAAGGAGCAAGCATCTTTTAATTCCATAGCTACAGTCGCTGTCTGCAATGTTTCTGGAGCCCAAGAAAATAAAATCTGTCACTGAGATATCTGAAACCATAAATTTTGGGACTGCCAAAGGCATCAGTATTCCAACCTCATGACCAGTGACCAGTTTCAGACTCTGGATTGGTTAATCCTTTCCAAGCAATATTTTCCCATGTACATTATATTAAGCCAAATTTCAGACTTACACTATCATTGTCTTACTTGCTTTTCTTTGTGTCATCATGCCCATGTTTTTCCTTGGAGTCCTAATTCCATACTTTTTCACAGTATATTTTCTCAAGACCCAAATGTTCACTGGGTACTTTGCTACACTATGCCACTTTGAATCTCAAAAAAAAAAAAAAAAATTTTGATTAACTGAAATTCAAGACCTTCTTTACTCAAACATGTTCAGATCTACTTTTTTTTCCCATATAAATAGCACCCCAATCTTTTGAAGATGCTCTCCCAGTTTCTCTGATTATGGATATTATTAATATTGCTAAGAAGTCAACTCTGGTTTTCTGGTTTTCCTTTTCTGTTTTTTTGTTTAATGATCAAGTGCCTAGAACAATACCTTGCACATGATTGTTCCTCAGTTAATACTGACTGAATGAATGACTGATTATTTTTCAGGCTTTATTCAAGATTAGTCTCCCCATGGGTTTATCCTTGTTGTTTAGTCATTAAGTTGTATCTGATTCTTTTGCGACTCCATAGACTGTAGCCCACCAGGCTCCTTTGATCTTCGGTTTTCCCAGACAAGAATACTGGAGTGGTTTGCCATTTCCATTTCCTTCTCAGGGGATCTTCCCAACCCAGAGATCAAACCTGTGTCTCCTGCATTGCCAGGTAAATTCTTTACCACTGAGCTTCCTGAGAAGCCTCATGGGTTTAATCTAAAAGGAATCAAATTAAAGGCAACCAAAGTACTGCCACTCTATTGGCCTAGAGTTAAAATTTTTCACAGAATCACTGAAATACAAGATACAATACAGCAAAGAATCGCTTTGCCACCTATGGCAGTAAGACTGTGAATTAAAAAAAAAAAAATTATCTGTTTTCCCTAGATCATTTGCTTCAGCCATGCTTGCATTCTTGGTGCTTGTTAAAGCTCCATGCCTTGCTTAAGGCCAGGGAATCTTCTATAGATATTGGCATTGATTGCTATAAAGACAAAAAACATACCTCAACAAGGGAAAAGTCACCCACAAAGTCTTCATTCAGAAAATGGCATTTACAATTGCTTTCTCTCTTAGTCTAGTCTCCAGAAACACCAACTGCCAGTTCTAATTCGAGGCATCTTTTCTCCCCTCTATATACAAATCCTAATTTTTGTTTCCCTTTTGCACTGCTTGTTTTGGCTACAGGATTGTTAGAAACGAATAGAGTACCACCACCAGTTAGAGCCACTCCTTTCAGCAAGCCAGAATCCTTGACCTCTCAGTGTCCATTTGTTTCTAAAACTGTCTTCTGCCTTGTTTATCCCCAAGGATTCCATCTGCATCCAGGTGACACACTTATTTTATATCTTTAGTCCTGGTATATTTATTTTTATAAGGATTTTGTCTCTACAGTCACTGCTCAGATAATTTTACCAAAAAACAGCAAACCAAAACAGAATACTTAAAACTCAAGAGATATAAAAATCCATTCAATGGTTAAACTTCAGAAAAACCATTTAAAACTAATAAATAAAAATGATGTTAAAATACATTTTTGAAAAATTAAAGTGTGACTTTCATATAAATCTAACATGAAAATCTGTCAAAGATTATATTCAATTTTATTATTCAAAAGCTAACCAGTAAGATGATAAGACTAATTAAAGGAAGATTTGAGAACCAAGGGTTTATATAATCAGTCAGTCGACAGACTGCTAAAAGGAACTGTCTAACAGATACAGAAGCGATTTATGTCCTTTAAGGCCATACAACTGTAACATTTGCATTTATCTATTTCTACCAAACAAAAATCTTTAAGTTCACATGTAACACTAACAGTTTTTAGGACTCAAATAAAATTTTAAATTCTAAGTCAAGCACAGTGTTTTCTTTGATAAAGTTAAATAAGTTTTGGATGAGCCTGTTTTTTAGACCTAAAAATATATGCAAGATTTGTAAGTCCATCCACCTGTTATATTTCAAATTTGGATAACTTTTCTTAGCAAAAGAAAATCAAAACACAAAGAGAAGTTCTGCAGAGAAGATTTAACATTAGATTAAGAGTTTAATCTGAGATTTTTTTCTCTTTATAATTGAGCTGAGATACTAAGAAAAAATAGGAATACTTATTATAAGTAGCATCATCATTTTTGCCAACTGCAAGCATAGATTTTAAGAAGATAGTAATTCAAGTAGAAATAGCATTCAGTCTAAAATAGCACATATTCAATTCAAGCACTGGAAATAAAAGAATGTTAAAATTAGAAGGATATGGATAACTTTACTTTTTTAAAAAAGAATGGGTATCACTCAGTAAAGCCTTTTTTTCTTTAATTGTGGAAGTTTCCCTTAGAGGTTTTCCCCATATGGAAAAATCATTATATCAACCTGGCACATAGGGATATAAGGTTCAGTGTACAGGGAACAGAAATTCATGTCTTTAATTTGGTAGTTCCATGTCAGGAAATAGTATTTTTTCCCTTTTTATATTCTTGTTTTCATTCCACTGAAGACTCATTTAAAATAATTACAATACCAGCCTCAGCATATAAGTAGGACCAGCAAGTCAGTCATGAACTTATGTTGGCACGATTTATACGTGTTTTAAAACATACCATCCCTTATTTAACAGACTTACAGAGTATTATGTTTTCCTGAGTGGGTTTTAAAACATAATTTCAGTACTTTATCCCTAGGACAAAATATCTTTTTATCCACAAGATTACACAAATATTTATTTGTCCACAGAAAAGTAAGCATAATTTGAAAGCAAAATGAAATTTGAGAATGCAAGCATCAAATAATCATCATTTAAAAGTAATTCTTCAATAAAGGAAAAAGTCCTGTAGTAATTAGCAACATGCATATATATATACATATGTGTGTGTGTGTGTATATATATGTAATGACAATGATTGCCATAAACTTACATGAAATAGTTTTAAAATATCATGTATTTATTTAATAAAGATATGTCAAGTTTCTCAGCAGGATTTGATTTGTAATAAACATATTAATAGACAGTTAGTTATGGATATTGAAAACCCATTAGTACAAATTACTGCTCACTTACCATCAGTTACATGCAGGGTCATGTAAAATATCCGAGTTAAAACTTTTAAGTGTGTACTTAATAGCTTTCTCCTATTGCCCCCTAATCCAATTATTCATGCAATTAAATAATAAATACAAAATATATGTTATCATTATTATATCCTCTCTCCTCTACTTGCTAACTGTACTGTGTCACCTTAAGCAAATTATTTATCCCCTCACACTTCATTTGCCCATCTGTGTAGGGAGATGATGTTAATAGCACCTACCTAAGGACATTGGTGTGAAGTTAAAATGATTTAATAGTACATGTAAAGTACTTAGTAAAGAGTCAAGTATGCTGTAATCATGCAAAAATATTAGGTGATTATAATTATAATTAATATTAATAGTACTAGTGTGTTCCTTAAAGTCTCCTATGCACACTGATCAAAGATGTAAGTGACATTGAACTTATCCTCTTGGTCCAGTTCTTTTGAGACAATTGCAGAAATACAAAACCATTAGTGAGACACGGTCAGAAGATCACTAAAGTAGTTTTGGTTCATTTATTTTCTGGAAGAGGGATGTGTGTATGTGTGTCTGTAAACCAAAACACATATGTCTTCTAAATTTGTATCACTGTTACCATCTAAGCCTTACTTTTTTGTCTTTCCTCTGTTAACTAAAAATAAACTTTTATTTAAATTCAGTTTTCATGTAGATACTCTGAAGTATACTTCCTACACTACCACAATGGTAAATTCAGTTTTCACCAAGGTACTCTGAAGTGTACCTCCTACTGCTAAATTCAGTTTTCACCTAGGTACTCCGAAGTGTTCCTCCTACACTACCACGTGGCTAAATTCGGTTTTCACCCATGCACTCTGAAGTATACATCCTACATTACCACGTTGGATGCTCTGGAAATTCTTATGAGGCTTATATCTAACCGAGAGCAATTTTTAATTTATCAAATTAGAAAGAACAAATGCAAATTAAGGTATACATTTCTTGACTTAAATCACTGGTATACTTAACACATCTTGTTAGAAAGAAATATTTTTTCACAGAATATGTTTCTATTAAACCATGTAACTAGTATATCTGTTTTGTTTTACTTTTAAAAATAAACAGTAGTATTCTATTTTAATAAGAATAATTGCCACAATTGATTAAGTTGACTACTCTGCAAAAACTCCAAAGTATTATGTATTTTGTAATATTGTACCAATTTTACAAATGAGAAAAGTGTGATTTAGAGAGGCACAGAACTTGGCAAAGCCCACCTGAAAGTACAGAGGAGAACAAGGAATTTACATCATGTCAGGATATATCCGAAGACTAAGAACTGTCTGCACCATATTAAGAATGAATTAATTTTGGAATGGAGGAGATATATATACTCTAAGAGAGAATAAAGTGGCAAAGAATCGTTAAATCTACTCTATAGTGATAATTGCTCTATTTAATATTTTTCTTTAGACACAAATTGTTCCTGTATGGGAATAGGATATTTAAAATATTTTATGGCAAATTTACTGTCAGTTCTACTCAATGTAAGAAAAAAAAGTATGATATGAAATTGTAACAGTATGTGTGATTTTTTAATATTGATACCTCAGAGAGTCTCAGAGAGGACAGATATTATTTTTAATCATTTGTAACTTTAAAGCTACTTAGCATCTGGAAAAAAAGTTGTCTATAAAATAATGTATATAGCCACATGGTTAGTACATCTGCCACTGAGTTGTTCTGTGGGGTATTTTTAATCACACCTGGAAAATACATATAATATATTACCATTAATATTAAACTTCCTTCTTTAAACATTTTTGATATATCAGTCTACACACTAATAATAGATTGTTAAAATAAAAAATCAAGAAAGACTTGATAATAAATATACGATATCTTTGTGTCAAGTCTAAGGATTATTTTTATGTCTTACCTTTCTACTAGGATTCACATACATTCACAATGGTTCTTCAATAGAAATTGAATAACTCTGAATGAACTTAATTTGTTTCTAGAATTTTAGTTAGCAATGTCTAAACTTTGAATCCATCCGATATGTAAATGAATGTTTCTAGAAAGAATCACACAAAAGATTTTTATATGAAGTTGAAAGGTTGAGAAAAGGCAGTTTCCCCATATTGTATCTACATTATATTTCTCCCTAGTGTTCTATAGCTGCTGTAACAAATTGTCACATTCTTGGTGATTTCAAAATTACAAACACCTATCAATTTACTGTAGTTCTGGAAGTCCAACACAGGTCTCGTTGGGCTAAAATTGGTGTCAGCAAAACTTCATTCCATTCTATAGTCTCTAGGGGAGAATCTGTTTCCTTGCATTTTTCCAGCTTCTAGCGGCTGACCGCACCGTGATTAGAGTTCCCTTCCTCCATCTTCAAAGCCAGGGTCTCTGCATCTCTAGCATCATTCTTTCACAGATACATTGCTATCTGATTTTCCTCCGCTACCTCCCTATTTTACTGATAACTGCTGTAATTATAATGGGTCCTCCAGTATAGTCTATCTTCAGATCAACATGTTAGCAATCTTAATTCCATCTGCAAACTTTATTTTTCTTTGTCACGTAACCCAGCATACTAGTAGGTTCCATAGTCATCTTTGGAGGCAGCTATTCCTTGGCTCACCACACTCTTCCCAGTGTTTTTACTGCTTTTGCTTTAAAATTATCAGCTACATTATTATCACATTCACATCCTCAAGAAACTCTTATGAAGAAGATATTATTCTCTGGCTTAGCATACTATAATCCCCAAACAGCATTCTCCTTGAATGCTCTGCTGTGGAGAATGACATAGTTTAAATGTGCTTCTGCAGCCAGAATCCTGACTAGGAGTGGCTAAGTGACCAAGGCCTTCTAGTTTCCTTTTGCTTTAAAATGGTCAGACATAGCTGCCCTCATATATTATTTATCCTTTCTACCTTGGTTGCATAAATAATTCCTGATTATAGATGAACCACGTGGTTTGCAAGAGGAAAAGGCCAAGAGAATCACAGATACGGCAGCCTCAAAATAGATGGCCACCAAACTAATGCCTGAAGCTGATTTTCTCACGAGTTTATCTCACATGAAAAAAATCAGTATTCATTTGTTTATATGACTATTGGGCTTCTCAGGTGGCGCTAGTGGTAAAGAACCTGTCTGTCCATGCAGGATACATAAGAGAAGTGGGTTTGATACCTGGATCGGAAAGATCTTTTGGAGGTAGTCTTGACTACCCACTCCAGTATGCTTGCCTGGAAAATCCCACGGACAGAGGAGCCTGGTGGACTACAGTCCATGGGGTCTCAAAGCGTCCAACACTAGCACACATGCACATGAGTATTAGCAGTTTATCCTGTTGCTTGCAACTAAGTCCCATATGCAATTAATAGCCTAAAGTATTCATATCAAAATCACTGCAGATGGTGATTGCAGCAGTGAAATTAAAAGACGCTTACTCCTTGGAAGGAAAGTTATGACCAACCTAGACAGCATATTAAAAAGCACAGACATTACTTTGCCAACAAAGGTTCGTCTAGTCAAGGCTATGGTTTTTCCAGAGGTCATGTATGGATGTGAGAGTTGGACTATAAAGAGAGCTGAACACCGAAGAATTGATGCTTTTGAACTGTGGTGTTGGAGAAGACTCTTGAGAGTCCCTTGGACTGCAAGAAGATCCAACCAGTCCATCCTGAAGGAAATCAGTCCTGGGTGCTCACTGGAAGGACTGATGTTGAAGCTGAAACTCCAATGCTTTGGCCACCTGATGCGATGAGCTGACTCATTGGAAAAGACCCTGATGCTGGAAAAGATTGAGGGCAGGAGGAGAAGGGGTCGACAGAGAATGAGATGGTTGGATGGCATCATCGACTCAATGGACGTGGGTTTTGGTGGACTCCAGGTGATGGACAGAGAGGCCTGGCGTGCTGCATTTCATGGGGTCGCAAAGAGTCGGACATGGCTGAGCAACTGAACTGAACTAAACTGAATTCACATCAATTTTACCTTGAAACTAGAAGCAGCATTTTAAGCCTTTTTCTGAAAAAAAAAGAAAGAAAGAAAGAAATGTACTTAATCACTTCTGACTGTTCCTATTATTTACCAAAAAAAAAAACCCCAAATTTTTTGAGCAAGTCGTAATGTATGTAGAATAGTATCAAAGTAAACAATAACAAAAGAACATAATAACTTTTCTTCTAAATTTCATAATGTTCTGTGCCAGTTATCAACCAAATGTCTCTTACCTCACAATTTACCCATCCTTACCTGTTCTTCAAAAATGAATCTGGAACTTTATAGTTTTCCTTTGCCAGTTGGCAGTAAGCTTTGCCAATGGCTTTGCAAGAGAAAGGGCTTTTCCTTCTGCTTCTGGCGCTCATTTGGAAGGCTTGTGCTTTACACCCATGCACTTGGCCTTTCCAGCACTGCTGTGGTCCAGGCGGCTTCTAGCTGCTCCAGTGTGTTTGGCTCTTGGAGCACACACAGCTTCTCCAGCGTCAGGCTGCTACAGCGCACGTGCAACTTCCCTAGCGCCCAACTCCTGCCGTGTACAGTGTGCCATGTACGCAGCACCAAGCGAGTTCCCCCACAACTCCCTTAGGAAAAGTCACATGACAGAGTGTATCCATGAGACATTATTCTGTGCACAGCTTTCTTCTATACCATATAGAACTGATTTCCTGCAAGTTCAAGAGGGAGGAGTTCTTGCAAATTCCACCAGCACCTCATCACAGTGATATCTTTGTCTGTATGGCCATGTCTGCTGGAAAAAGGTGTAGCTTTCAGCCCTGGCAGGGTGGAGAGTGGGATTCTTCCGTAGGGTTCTGGTAGTGGCGAACACACATCTGTTATTCCCATATACTTCAGAGATTTTTTTTAACATTTTACCAGCCTTTACTGTTGTTATTCAGTCGGTAGGTGGTGTCTGACTCTGTGACCCCATGGACTGCAGCCCGCCAGGCTTCCCTGTCCTTATACATCCCCAGAGTTTGCTCAGACTAATGTCCATTGAGTCTATGACGCCATCCAACCATCTCATCCTCTGTCCTCTCCTTCTCCTCCTGCCCTGAGTCTTTCCCAGCATCAGGGTCTTTTCCAGTGAATTGGCTCTTTGCATCATGTGGCCAAAGTTTTGGAGCTTCAGCTTCAGCTGAAGTCCTTCCAATGAATATTCAAGGTTGATTTCCCTTAGGATTAATAAGTTTGATCTCCTCGTAGTCCAAGGGACTCTCAAGAGTCTTCTCCAGCACCACAGTTCAAAAGCATCAATTCTTAGGTGTTCAGCTCTCTTTATAGTCCAACTCTCACATCCATACATGACTACTGGCAAAACCAAAGTTTTGACTATACAGACCTTTGTTGGAAGTGATGTCTCTTGTTTTAATATGCTGTCTAGGTCTGTAATAGGTTTTTCCTCCAAGGATCAAGTGTCTACCATTTCATTAATCTAATACTTAAACATTCTTTATATTAAATGTTCCCGCTTCAAATTACTGGGTAATTCTGTCTCCTGAGAAGACCCTGACTGATTTGCATTCTTTGAAGTACTGTTATATTCAGTAACAATGACATTTAAGAAGTGAGTGTAGAATTTACCTTAATGCAACTTCTCTAAAAAATGTTTCTCAGAACCTACCACATGATGTACTCCAGGAAAAATGGGTCCCAAAGTCCTATAGCTTAGATAGTTCTGTTTCAGTCAGAGATTCATAGAACCTATATTAGTTCTCCCAGATGTTTTGCAGCAAATATAATCAGATTTTGTTTAAGCCATAATTTTCTGAATGGAAATGTCTTTGTAAACAGTTTGTTAAATAAAAACAACTGTAGCAATCTGTGAAACATCGGGATGGGAAACAATCTTGGAAAATGTCTTCCTAAAAATATCCTAAAAATACTACTCTGTTAGCAACAACAAAAAGCTTTTGAAGAGTACAGAGAACATCCTCCTGGCATTGTGTGCTACTTTGAGACTCTTCCTTTGCAAATGCTAGGAACATTTTGACTATAAGGAGAATTTTTCATTTTTCAATAAATGTATTACTATTCATTGTGGGTACAACCTGGCATAATTTTCAATAGATATTTAAGTTGTGAATAGCTGAGGGGAAAAAGAGAGCTTTCAGTTCATGTTATCTCATGCTAATCGTCTCCAAGTGTGCTATTGATCACTGTATTTGTTATAAGACTTGCTCTTAATCAAAAATAAATTCCTAACTGAAGTCTTGTTTGCCTGTCTTTTATTTAAAGAAGATTTAAATATCAGAGTTGCTCTCTAACACTCAATATCTGTGGCTAGCCACTGCTGAGTGAGCTTAGCTAAAAGACCAACACTAACTGCTGTAATAAGGGAAAGATACATAATGTAATGGTGATATGATTGTTATTTAAACTAAAACTGCAGAAATTGCCATTATTTTCCAAAGGCATAGCCTGATTATAACAAAATATCTAGACTCACCATTCCCTTTTTATATAATAGCTCTGCGATGATAGATTACATTAAAGAACTCAAACTTACTCTTTAAAAGAAGATATATTTTTATAATTATACTGATTAAAAAGACACAGCAAAAAATATTTCAAATTTTCCCTCCCTAGTGCTTGAGATGTTTATCAAAAATTTTGACTTCACATTGATGTCTGTGTCCCTTGGCTTATAATAGTAAGTATTGTAATACCTCTATTGGAGTTTTTTTCATGATTTCTTGAAATGTTGATGACTTATTATAAAGTTCATGAGAGCAACATTATTCCTCACATTTTTTTTTGCTCTGTGTACATAAGTAAATTCATAACATATAATCACTCTTCAATAAATGATGAAGTCAGAAATCATCATAATAAGTAATAAAATAGCTAAGATCTACAATTAAATGTTCAAAATGGCGTTAATAAACTTCCTTTATGAAAGTTCTACATTTGAATTATTCCAGTGTTTACTCCACTGCTGCTGCTGCTGCTGCTGCTGCTGCTAAGTCGCTTCAGTCGTGTCCAACTCTGTGCGACCCCATAGACGGCAGCCCACCAGGCTCCCCCGTCCCTGGGATTCTCCAGGCAAGAACACTGGAGTGGGGTGCCATTGCCTTCTCCAAGGCATGAAAGTGAAAAGTGAAAGTGACGTCGCTCAGTCATGTCAGACCCTTAGTGACCCCATGGACTGCAGCCCACCAGGCTCCTCCGTCCATGGGATTGTCCAGGCAAGAGGACTGGAGTGGGGTGCCATCGCCTTCTCCAGTTCACTCCACTAGTGCTTCTCAACTACACTGCAGGTAGGTGGTAAAATTTCTTGGTGCCTTACCCAGATCCTCTTTACCAATTTGTCTTTACTGTCAGTGCTGAAACGAATGGCTTATAACTGTGACCCTCTCAGAAGGACTGCCTTTGGCTGAAGGGAGCCAACTTTCCTGGGAACAGTTGGGCAGTTACATCACCTTCTCTCCATTTACTGACTAATAAAATCATAGAAATTCTGTTCCTTAGCCTCAGGGTGATACAACTCTTACTGGGGTAATTCACTATTAAGGAATAGCCCTCATTCCCGTGTGTACCACACCAAAACTAGTTCACATCCTTGCTTAGATTTTTCCCTAGACTACTTGACTTCCTTCATTCTCTTACAGGATTTTCCTACAGAGCTCTCACGCAATACACCATGCACACCTGAATCTTTGTCTCAATCTCTGCTTCTAGGATATAAGAAGTGATCCCTAGGCAGCTGACTGTAGAATGGGATTCTGGTGTTGAAAATATGGTGAACCACTGAAATGAAGGCTCCATCTCAGGCGGTAGGTGGAAAATCGACAGTCCCTGGTCTGTTGTAAAACTATAGTTTTTAACACTTTCACCTCTAGTGAATTTGGTTTATTTGCAGTTGAAAAAGGATGCACTGGTATTTGATATCTGATAAATAAAATGTCTCTGGTCTTTGGCTAGAGATATTTTAGAAATATGGCTATTATAGTAATAATAATAATTGAGAAATTAGATAGCTATTGGTAAGCAACATTGGTACTTTGAAAAGAAAAAAATGACAGACTTGAGATAATCAAACATCAATTCCTATAATTCAAATAAAAATTTAAGAGAGTCAGTGCTTGCTTTGGCTGTACATGCAATAAAATTGGAAAAAGAAGAATATCATGGCCCGTGTACAAGGATGACATGCAAATTCATAAAGCATTCCATATTCAATTAAAAATGTGAGCCAGAGGCTTCCTTAACATTTGATAAAACAGTTATTTTTTCTAGTGGGTGGACGGATCATGTTAAGAGACTGGAATAGAAGTTTATTTCAAGTATAGATAAACATAGAAGAAGGTTGAATGCTCATCTTTGCAAATCTCTTTCATGAAGCCTGGATCACACTTATGCAAGGATCCTGAGACTTGAAATGGGAAAATTAGGTCAGGAAACAGAATACTATGAGGACCTAAGTCCCCCTGAGGTTTCTCAATCTAGAAAAGTAACTCTATATTTTATCCTCTTGCTAAAGGATAAAATATATCCCCATGCTTCAGAGCTATACAGAACTCTCAGATAAAGCAGGGCCTTTCCCAGTCAATGTCTGTGTTCTTCACCATGGTCTCCTATAGCCCCCACATGCCTAACAAATCAATTATAAGCTAACCAACTGGAACAGTGCTACATGACAGAGGAGCTGCCATAAGTGCCTAGCGTTTAGCAACAGGGACTGGGAGGTTATGACTAGGAGTAGATCCTGTGGGAGCTGAATCAAGAGGGCAGAATACAAAAGTGAAAAAGAAAGAGTTTGTCCATAAGGAAACTCATGACACAAATTTAATTTGACTTAGGCCCCTATAGCCAATTTGATGATGTTTCTGAGATGTGTCTTCAGCACTGTGAAATAAATAGACCATACAAAGTGTAGAAGGGGCCAGGACTGCCATGGCAGATTGCAGAGAAAAACAGCCATGCTTGATGTGGGAATTGTAGAATGAATCTGCCATGCTTGATGTGGGAATTGTAGAGTGAATCTGTCATGAAGAACGATAGACGACACCAGCTGTCTCTCATCAGGAGGTCCGTGATTTGTCATTTGAAGCTAAAAAGGAACACATTGTGAGTCAGCAACAGCCCTGATAAAATGTTCAGCCATGTCTCTTCTTTTTGAAACTAGGATTATTGTTAGAAGATGCTGTTACAGGACTGAAATCCCTAGCAACAGTGAAGATGATTGATCTCAATAGCAGAGGCCAAGGGTAAGCAAGGTGACTGTAGACACCATAATGGGACAACAAGTTTGAAGTGGTAGCCTGTGGAGCATGACCATGCATGACAATATATAAAGATGTTTGGGGAGATGACTAAACAAATATGGTGGTTTAGGGCAAGAGACATAGGCAGCAGGCATGGCAGAGCCTGGTGGGCTGCCGTCTATGGGGTTGCACAGAGTCAGACACGACTGAAGTGACTTAGCAGCAGCATATATTATTAGACATTTGCATCATATTTTATGTATCTTCTTTATTATTATTAGACTTAAATTCAATCAGCTAGTGTTAGTATCTTTCTGTTTGCACTTGCTTATTATTGATTTAATATTACTCCTTGGTTTCAAAGTATCTTATTTTAAGTTGATGCTCAGTTCAGTTCAGTCACTCAGTCGTGTCCGACTCTTCGCGACACCATGAATCACAGCACGCCAGGCCTCCTGTCCATCACCAACTCCGGGAGTTGGTCCATCACATCCATCGAGTCAGTGATGCCATCCAGCCATCTCATCCTCTGTCGTCCCCTTCTCCTCCTGCCCCCAATCCTTCCCAGCATCAGAGTGTTTTCCAATGAGTCAACTCTTCGCATGAGGTGGCCAAAGTACTGGAGTTTCAGCTTCAGCATCATTCCCTTCAAAGAAATCCCAGGGCTGATCGCCTTCAGAATGGACTGGTTGGATCTCCTTGCAGTCCAAGGGACTCTCAGGAGTCTTCTCCAACACCACAGTTCAAAAGCATCAATTCTTCGGCGCTCAGCCTTCTTCACAGTCCAAGTCTCACATCCACATATGACCACAGGAAAAACCATAGCCTTGACTACACGGACCTTTGTTGGCAAAGTAATGTCTCTGCTTTTCAATATGCTATCTAGGTTGGACATAACTTTCCTTCCAAGGAGTAAGCATCTTTTAATTTCATGGCTGCAGTCACCATCTGCAGTGATTTTGGAGCCCAAAAAAGTAAAGTCTGACACTGTTGCCACTAATGAGTCTTAGACAATTATACTGTTGTTACATTGTTTTGTGGAAACCTAATATAACAGTTTTGAAATTATGAAATTTATGCCTATATAATCCTTATACCCAAAAGCTGTATTTTTTTAAGACTCTAAAAAACTGATCTCAAAAGTAAATGTACATCCTCAATGAATTTGATAATAAATAATCAAGTGGAGAAAAGGAAGAAGACAGGAACTTCTTTCTAAGCCTACAAAACATTTGAGAAAGAAATATAAAACAAACAAAAAAAATTAGAGGAAGAAGTTAATATAGTCAAAATATAAAATTAATAAATAGAAAATATGAGAAACAAAATTTTTAAATATCTATGGGAGTTCTTTATTAAAAACAACTAGATTATCACTGCCCACTAGAGCTATTGATGATAGACATATTCTATATCTCCACTGTCTAAAGTAATTACATGTGACACTTGAAACATGATGAGTAGAACTGAAGAAATAGATTTTCAATTTTATTTAATTTTAATTAATATAAATTTAAAGGACATATGACTAGTTGTTAATAATACTAGACAGCACAATCTTAGGTGAATAATTTTTCACAAGGATAATCCAAGGAAAAATATAAAATTTTTAAATATCTTATGAATTAAAAAAAGTATAACCAAAGTCAATGTACAAATAATAGATTTGGTTTGGAAAAAATATATTTGATAAAGAATAGAGATGAAGGATAATGCCTATAGTACACAAAGAACCTTTACAAATTGGCAAAAGGGAATAAATAACCATACAGGAAAAAAGTAGATATGAAGGAACAATTCAATTTAAATAATAAATAAGGCCAGGTGTGACAGTCAAAGTTATAAAAATCCCTGGCATCCATTCCCTTGCAGAAATGTGTCTTTTTTTTCTAACCAATAAAATATGGCAATGATAAAATGGTTAACATTGAGTTAATGAAATAGAAGATTGTTCTGGCTGGATCAGACCTAACCTTGAAGCAGTAGAAACAAACTCTCTACATTGCTGGTTCTGAAGAAAAAAGGTGTCATGAGGAAGTTATGTAGCATGCAGGATTTTAGTTCAGTGGTCAGGGATCAAACCCATGTTCCCTGCAGTGGAAGCACAAAGTCTCAACCACTGGACTGTCAGGGAAGTCCCTTGAGGAAATGAATTCTACCGACAACATGAGGATTCTTGAAAACGGACCCTTCCTTAATCAAGCCTCCAGATGAGAGTGCAGCCTAGCCAACACCTAGATCAGCCTTGTGAGAGTCTAAGCAGAGAATCCTTCTGAGCCATGCCTGAACTTTTGACTTACAGAGTCGATGAGTATTGTTTGCCGCTGCAAAACTCGTGGTAATTTCTTATGCTGCAGTAGAAAACTGATACATGAACACAAAAAGATGCTGAAAATAAGTAGTGAGAAAAATGAAAATTAAAGAAATTGTGAATTATTTCTATTGTGATGGTTTCATGACTGGAAACTCTTTGAAATTCCTTCCAAAGGGAGAGTCCAATTCCCCATGATATAAACTAGCCTTAGTGACTGATTTCTAATGAGTATAATGAGGTAGAAGTGATGCTAAATGACTCTCCTGGAGTGCCGAGATTTCTTCCCTGGAATGCTTGCCCTTGGAGCTGAGCCACCATACTGCGGGGAAGCCAAAGAACTCTTGGAAAAGCCACATGTATGTATTCTGGCCACTAACCCCAGCTGAAATCTCAGCCAACAGCCATCATCAACTTGCCAGATTGTGAGTGAGCAAGGCTTTGGATGATTCCAGCACACAGCCTTTAAACAAGCCCAACTTAAACTGAATGAGACAAAGAACAAATTCTATCGAGTCAACCCACACTGCATATTCCCAGCAGACGCTGTCAATATTTTAAATCACTAATTTGGGGTGGTTTGTTACATAGCAAAAAGATAATAGGACATTTTGCACTCATCTGATAGGTGAAAGTTTAAAAGAACAATAACACCCAAGGCCTGAAGGGATATTGGGGAAAAGCTCTAACAGGTGTTAGGTACTTGGTTTTTCCAAACAAGTATAAACATCTGGCCCAAACTAGAAAACACACCCCTCCATTGACACAGTTGCAACAGTGAATTGGATCCCTCTCTTGGAGCATTTATAGATGGTGTTTGTATGCAACAAGCTGCTCGAGCCCTGGCAGGGGTCTCTATGGGAATAATGATAGAGGATCTGTGCCTTCTCCGCTTGTTGAACTCTAGAAGTTTTCTGAAGTGTTCCTGTGTGATATTATAGAAAATATCCTAAAGTCTAGAGTCTAACTGCTAGCAAACATAAAGCTGCTGCTGCTGCTAAGTCGCTTCAGTCCTGTCCAACTCTATGCAACCCCATAGACGGCAGCCCACCAGGCTCCCCCATCCCTTGGATTCTCCAGGCAAGAATACTGGAGTGTGTTGCCATTTCTTTCTCCAATGCATGAAAGTGAAAAGTCAAATTGAAGTTGCTTAGTCGTGTCTGACTCTTAGCGACCCCATGGACTGCAGCCTACCAGGCTCCTCCATCCATGGGATTTTCCAGGCAAGAGTACTGGAGTGGGGTGCCATTGCCTTCCCACCCCCATATGATAGGTAGTGACAATAAAAGCTTTTCACAGTGCACAATATTTACTCAAATATTGCTGGCAATTATTTAAAGCAGAAGTTCAACAGTAAATAGAAAACAAGCAAATGGAAATTGAAAACAAATACAAACACAGTGAAAAACAAAAATTAAAATACTTTTAATATCTATTGATAAAAGATAGTTGATAAAATTATTGTATATCAAGTATGTGGAAAATAAGAACTCCCATATATAAACACTTTGTATAAATTAATTATAAATCATATATATATGTATATAATTCACTCTTTTGTTGAAAATGAGAAAAAGAAAATCAAAGTTGATTATTCCATAATAAATAAAGAGACGGGAGTTGATGTGTGTCAAACCAAGTAGGCATCAGTTATTTTAGCAGGCCAGAGTTTATTACCTCGCAAATATAAGTCACACCATGGGCTATTTCAGCTTCTCCTTAGACACTTCAGTACTCAACAGCTCCAGATGGAAATAGTCACATTTTGCTCATTCTATCTTTTCTATTTCTGACATAAACTTTTCGGTTTTGATGTTCAAATCAATTGTTAGAATAAAAAGCTGAATAATTGCATATTTCCTTTAAGTCTGAGAGTCTGCATTATTCTATAACTGATGCTACTTCAGAAAAGCAATATCCCAATCAAACAATTGTCTGGTTACTGCAGTTCCAAGTCCCCTGGGAAGCTGCTGGAAAGACTGAGGGATACATTTAATAGGAATCTTTCCATCTTCCTTTGCATTAGAAGTGCAAGTAGAGTACATAAATCTGGTAAACGGCATAAAGGGAAAGAACAAACAGTGGGAGAGCTGGGTGATTGAGAACAAGGCTCTGAATCACGGCTACTGAATTCCCAACTCTCCTTCTACCATTTATTAGCTCTGTAAATTTGGGCCATTCTTTGTAAGGTATAGGTAATAATAGTACCTATTTCCTAGTGTTGTTCAGTTCAGTTCAGTCACTCAGTCGTGTCTGACTCTTTGCAACCTCATGAATCCCACCACGCCAGTCCTCCCTGTCCATCAGCAACTCCTGGAGTTCACTCAGACTCACGTCCATCGAATCAGTGATGCCATCCAGCCATCTCATCCTCTGTCATCCCCTTCTCCTCCTGCCCCCAATCCCTCCCAGCATCAGAGTCTTTTCCAATGAGTCAACTCTTCGCATGAGGTGGCCAAAGTACTGGAGTTTCAGCTTCAGCATCATTCCTTCCAAAGAAATCCCAGGGCTGATCTCCTAGTGTTGTAATGAGGTTTAAATGCATTAATATCTTTAAAGTTCTTAGAAATGCATTTGGCATGCTGTAAGAGTTCAGTGGATGTCAGCTGATATTATTATAATTATCATTCTTGACAACTGAGCAGTCTAGTTCCAGAAGCAGCAAATAACTAGTTCCTGTTATTTTCTAAAGGGCTAAGGTGCTTTATTCCACCAATGATGACATTGTAGCAAATGCTGTAGACACCCCACCCACATCCCCTGGCCTTCCCCACTTCTATGCACTCTGCACCCTCCTATGACTTGACTTCAAATGAAGTTGAAGAACTAGAGAACTAACATTCCTATCCCAAGAGCAGCTGTCAATCAATGACTTGACAGGAGTTGGTGTCTAAATACCCTGGGCCCCCTTTCCCCTCAGAGAAGTAATTTTGAGACACAAGATTTACACCTTGACTAGAGTTCCTATGCTTTAAGGTGGAGTCATGGAGGTTTATTGGCTGTCATCCTTTCTTGACATCCTCCCAGGAGTGCAGTTGAATCCTTATTTCAGGGTTAACGTTAACTGAGACAGACTTCTAGTTGAGAAACACAGTGACTTACACTGGACTTTCAAGTATGGAAAATACATTCAGAAATCCTTCAAACTGATAAATAGCGTTACCTTTCCCTTATGAAGTGCTATAAAATATAACTGAAAAAATAATTAAATGAATAATGGTTAAGAGCCGACAATCCAGTGTCAGTCTGCTCCAACTCTTGTTCCACCTTGGCAATGTCACTTAATCTCTCTGTAACTGAATGTCTTCATCTGTAAAATATTAAAATATTACCAACCATATGGGCTTCCCCAGTGGCTGAGCAGTAAATACTCTGCTGAGCCACAGGAGATGGGTTTGATTCCTGGATCAGGAAGATTCCCTGGAGGAGGGCATGGCTTCCCCGGAGTATTCTTGCCTGGAGAATCTCATGGACAGAAGAGCCTGGTGGGCTACAGTTCCTAGGGTTGCAAAGAATTGGACACAACTGATGCAACTTAGCATGCATGCACAGAAACCACACAGAGTTGTTATGAAGAACTAATATGCAAAGTACTCAGAATGTGATCCCTGCTATTATTAATAAAACTGAGTTGATAGTCAGAAGCTAGGTTGCCATGATACAAAGTAAAATACTGATCTAAGTCTCTCTCCCTCTCAATCTAATGTCTTCAATGTAGCCTACTCCCTGAGTAGGCTGCTCTCCCAACCCACTGCTCACCCCAAACCCACTCCTGGCACCATGGTCTGTTCCACAGTTTTTTGCCCCACTTGCAACAAAAAGCAATTTTGGCTCAAATATTGCCCCACCAACTCCTTCATAATCATTTCCCAGTCTCCAAACTCAACACTAAAATGTGATTATAAATTGGGCTTGATATAGGTTTTTTTTTTAGTACTATTATATTAAAAAAAACAACCTCTCATATCTTCATTGCTATATCATATCCATGGGTTGAAAGGAAAATTTCAGGACAAGTAGCATCAGGGAGGGCTTCCTGGGTAGCTCGGCTGGTAAAGAATCTGCTGCAATGCAGAAGACCCCAGTTTGATTCCTGGGTCAGGAAGTTCCCCTGGAGAAGGAATAGGCTACCCATTCCAGTATTCTTGGGCTTCCCTGGTGGCTCAGCTGGTAAAGAATTCACCTGTGGTGTGGGAGAACTGGTTTGATCCCTGGGTTGGGAAGATCTCCTGGAGAATGGCATGCCAACCCACTCCAGTATTCTTGCCTGGAGAATCCCCATGGACAGAGGAGCCTGGTGGGCTACAGTCCATGGGGTTGAAAAGAGTCTGACACAAGTGAGCAACTAAGCACAGCACAATATCAGGGAAGGAACATCATTATTCTCTACCCCAGTGTCCTAAAAAGCAGAAATAGGGTGGAATCATCCAGCGATGGTGTGACTGAAGACAGGAACATTGAGATGAGTTATGAAAGACAAACTAACCTGGAGTAAGGCGGGAGCGAACTAAAACCTTCTAGTGTAAAAGAGCACCATATGCTAAGGTCCCGAAACCCACCCTCATCTCCCACTAACACCCTAGTGTTAGGGAAATTGACATTCAGATAAGCTGAATCTCCATAGACTTTCCAAGATCCCCCCTTCTGTAAAGGGGAAAAAAGCAAACATGTAAGAATATTTATTGTCTTTGTCAGACCATAATGCCTGAAACCCATACGCTGGCTCAGAAAACAACTGCAAGTAACATTTAAACAAGTGTCTGAAGATGGTGTTGTTCCCTTCCTGAATACTTATCTTCACCAGCTTAGAAACTTGCTCCAAAGGTTACCTTTTGTTGGAAGCATCAGGTAGAATTCACCATTCCCAATATTTGTTGAATTGTAATCTCTCCTATGTTCCCTGACCCTCTGTTATAAAGAAAATGAAAGAGGAGGAGGAAAGTGGAAGAAGAGGAGAGGGAAGAAAAAGGAGAAAGGGGGAAGGGAATAAACAGCCCCTGGTGTTTTCCCCATTTTTACCCCCTTATCTTCTTCTCTCAGGCATGTTTTTCTCTTATTTCCTTCCTTTTTAAATTCCCATCCAGATCCTTTCTGTTGTGCTCTCTAGAACGCTCACTTCATTTTTAACTACCTCCTCTGAAATCTCAAAATTTATGCAGAATTTTTCTCTACATCCAACATCAACTAAGTCATAGCTTTCGAGTTTTATATTGCTTGGCCTATTTGTGCTTTCCAGCTGGTGACTCAGCTGGTAAAGAATCTGCCTGCAATGTGGGAGACCTGGGTTCGATCCCTGGGTTGGGAAGATCCCCTGGAGAAAGGAAAGTCTACCTGTTCCAGTATTCTGGCCTGGAAAATTCCATGGACTGTATAGTCCATGGCGTCGCAAAGAGCCAGACATGACTGAGCAACTTTCACTTCACTTCACTTTTGTGCTTTCACTCTCTGTAAATAATGTCTGCACATTAGAATTCTCAGAGATACTTTAATAATTGCAGGTGCTTGAGCCTTGCTTCCAGAGATGAGAATTTAATTAGCATGGGGTGTGTTCCTTTCATAAATGTTTATGGAAAGTGTCCAAAGTGATTCATGTGCAATAAGAGCTAAAAACCACTGCAGACTGAGTTATTCCAGAGCAAAGTTTTTAATCTTAATATGTAATGTGATTTTATCTTTAATATATAAACACAGATACATATTATCTGTTGTTTTCTGATTCTTATACATGATATGGTCTCAATAAATGTGCACTGAATTTAAAAAGAAAAGGAAGATTGGTTGGGCTTGGACATTCTGACAGTTGTGAAGTGGTATCTCGCTATCGTTTGGACTTGCGTTTCCCTGACGACTAGTGATGGTGGGCAACTTTTCATGTGCCTGTCAGTCATCTGTATGCTCTGTTGGAAAAATGCCTATTGAGGTGCTTTGCCCATTTTTAATTGTCTTTTTTAAAAATATGAGTTATATGGGTTCTTTGTACATTTTGGGTATTAACCCCTTATCAGACATACCATTTGCAAATGTCCTCTCCCATTCAGGAGGTGGCCTTTTGGTTTTGTTGATGTCCTCCTTTGCTATGTAAAACATGAAACCATAAAACTCCTAGAAGAGAACATAGGCAAAACACTCTTTGACATAAAGCATAGCAATATTTTCTTGGATTGGTCTCTCAAGGCCAAAGAAATAAAAGCAAAAATAAACAAATGGGACTGAATTAAACTGAAAAGCTTTTGTACATATAAATATACATATATATATATGCATACATATATATAAACACACACATATATATACATATATATATATAATGGGGTGTTACTATTACATTTACTATATATTGTATACTTTATATATGTGATGGAATATTAGTCATAAAAAAGAATGAAATATTGCCATTTGCAAAAACGTAGATGGACCTTGAGAATATTATGCTTAGTGAAATAAATCAGACAAAGACAAATGCTATATATCACTTATATGTGGAATTTTAAAAATAATATAAATGCATGCATATATAAAATAGAAGCAGACTCACAGACATAGGAAACAAACCTGTGGTTGCCAAGGGGAAGAGGGAATGGGAAGGGACAAATTGGGGGTATGGAGGTAACAAATACAAACTACTATACATTAAAAAGGTAAGCAACAAGGATTTACTGTATCGCACAGGGAATCATGTCCAATATCTGATAATATCCTGTAATAATCTATAATGGAACATAATCTGCAAAAGGTGCTGAATCATTATGCTGTATACCTGAAACTAACACAATGTTGTAAATCAACTATTCTTCAATTTTAAAAACTTGTAAGTTTGAATAAAATTTTTGTTTCTTTTTGCCCTTG
Source organism: Bos mutus (assembly GCF_027580195.1). Classification (NCBI taxonomy): domain Eukaryota; kingdom Metazoa; phylum Chordata; class Mammalia; order Artiodactyla; family Bovidae; genus Bos; species Bos mutus. Next base: position 58,023,926 of record NC_091621.1, on the reverse strand, counting down.
TTTCTCTTGCCTAAGGAGACAGATCCAAAAAAAATATCGCTAAGACCTGTGTCAGAGAGTATCATACTTGTTTTCTTCTAGGAGATTTATGGTTTCAGGTCTGACATTTAGAACTCATAAACTCCCATTTTGAGTTTATTTTGAATATGGTGTGAGAAAGTTTTCTAATTTTCTTCTTTTACATATGGAATCTAAGTAATAAAACAAATGAGTGAGGTTACAAAACAGAAACAGACTCACAGATACAGAGAACACACTACTGGTTACCAATAGGAAGAAAGGGGGGTAAGGGCAAGATAGGGGAAGAGGACTAAGAATGCAAGCTACTAGGTATTAAACAGCAAAGATACAAAGGTATGATGTTCAGCACAGGAATTATAGCCAGTATTTCATAATATCTTTATATGCAATATGATAAATTTGCATATATCAAAATATATATGCAAACTTACATAATTTTGCAAATATCAAAACAGTGATTTGATATTTTTATAAAAATGTCGAAGCACTATGTTGCAGACCTAGAACTAATATAACACTATAAATCGACTAACCTTCAATTTAAAAAAATTGGGCTTGAAAAAAAAATTTCCAAACTGGTAACCACCACAAATTCTATGTATAAAACTATGAACAAAAATTCCAAATAATGAAGACCTATTGTACATCTTCATAGTCATTAAGTAACTTTCTAACCAAATTATTTTACCCTAAATTAAATATTCTTCTCATTTGAACTTGAAAAGCATCCAGTGTCAGTAAAGACAAGTTATATTAACTTAAAATTGAGACTAAGTGCTAGGTCACAATCGCCTGTCCAGCTGGTGCTGTCTCCTGCAGATGCTCCTCTGGAAACTGAGGAGTCTCTGGAAGCTGACTGCTTATGCTAGTCTTTGCAGTATCGGCATTTGCATTCAAATCTTAACCCGCCTTTCCTCAATATCAGAGCCATCCATTTTCACCTACAGTCCCTCTATCCTAGCTGAGAAATGGTCTGTCTTCATCATGCATTTTTTCAAATTTCTGTCTTCTGCCTTGATTTCTTCCCTTCCTCTCCTAAAGTCCAGACTTTTACATTAAGATTTCCTTGCTGCAATAAGGACCTTCATCTCGAGCAATGGATACCCAAATCCCTAGTTGTTTTCTGATTTAGGGGGTGATGGAGTCACAGGAGAGAGAGCAGGGTGAGTTATGTATATTATAAGCAAAGAGTTATATTCCATCAAAGTTATTTAGGGATTGTGTACAGAATCTTAATTTATTAATCTGTTTTGCTAACTACTAAAACTGATCAAGGTTAGAAGCTATGTCTCAAACACCTTTGGATATGTACACTTTAGCATGTTGCCTGATATATTAGAAGACTTTAATAAATGTTGGCTCTGTTGGTGGCTGAATAAATTTATGAGATGACAAAATGGGACAACACAGAGAGATGCATGTTGGGTGGGTGGTATTTGAAATTTGATCACAAACCTAGGGTAGACCACATAACTTTATGCTCACAGGAAATTCCATTTTAGCTGGTTAGTATCAAGAACAAAATGCAGCTTGCTTATACTATAGCAGACTAGAGCTGTTTTACCCAAAAGGGAAAGATAATGACCTCTCCTATGCCAATAAACACACACACCTAAAAAAAAAAAAAAAAAAAAAAATCCCACTGAGAATACATTTTGATTTAAAAATAGAGGAAAATAAGGTATTAGTTGAAATAGGTTATAATAAGGCAGTTTGTTAAGGGCTTAATTATCCACACTACCAGAGAAGGGTATGATGTTATGGAGGAGGAAGAAATCATAAAACTTAGCAGCAGGGGTTCATCTTCTTAAGTATTAAATAGGTAATTAATCTTAACTGCAAGAGGCAATTAAGACTCACTCAGTAAAGTGAAGAGTTTTAGGCTCATAGTCAAAGCAAAACTTCAAGCCAAAGCAGGAATGGAAAAGGCAGGAGAGCAAAATAAATGACACCTGTGAGTACTTTTCTTTTGAAAAGTATATTAATCTTTATGTTGTTTCTGTATTAATCTGTATCACTTGGGGAAAAAATTAAGTTGCACTTGAGATAAAATTTTATTTTATTTAGAAAAGAAGTCTGAATTTCGTCCTATTTTGATAATTTTTTTCTGCAGTTTCTATAAGCATACAACTGTATGTGCCAAAAGTGCACCTCTGAAGATTCTACATGTTCTAGAAATCTACTGACAATAAATCTATATAAATGCAAGTTGGGAGAAACATGGTTAGTAGGATCCTTTATGAATACTTTAAAAAGTATATAAATTCTAAAAGCAAAAGTTTTCATTAAAATAATAAAACTGTAATTTCACCCTATATAAAATATTAAGCAAATAAATTTGGAAACATTTAACTAATACTGTAATTTTGGAGTAAGGACAGAATATACTGTGTTAATTTGCTAGGGTCACCATTATAAAATGCAGCAACATCTAAATTTATTTAAACCATAGACTGGTTGGTTTAAACATCAAAAATGTTATTCACTATTTTCTCAAGGGTCTGGAGGCTGGGAGTCCAATATCCAAGTGTCATCAGGATTGGCTTGCAGTTCTCCATTTGCTTGCTGGAATGTCAAGGGCTTCAACTGTACACACAGGCCCCCGGTGCTTCTCTATAATCCTAATCTCTCCTTTTTAGAATGATACCAGTTAGGTTAGATTAGGACCCATTTTAACAGCCTTATTTTACTGTAATTACATTTTTAAAGCCCTATCTCTAAATCCAGTCACATTCTGAAGTACTGAGATGTTGGGGTTTTAAGATATACACTCTTGCAGAACACAACTCCATTCACAATCCATACATATAGATGTTGAAAAAGCATATAGAGAACAGCATCAAAATTCCAGTTGTACTTTCTTGCTTCATGATTTGAAGTCACCTATTTAAATCCAGTGAATAGGATTGGATTCTTAAGCATAGGTGATCAGATAAAAGCATTAATGTGGATGTTCTCCCTGATTTCTACCAGCCCCAAAGTAGAATCCTGTACTTGGATTTCAACTCCCTTCTCACTACAACACACCTAGCCTCCTATTACCACAGGTGTGTTTGTCTTTGCAAGACCAGTTACTGGATTTCTTGTCTGTAAGATGAGAGCTATAGAGTACCTACTTCATAGGTTGTGACGATTGAACAATTGAATACAATAAAAGCTCATAAAAAATGCCTTTTCCCCTCAGAGAAAGCTCTACATATAAAAGATTGGAATTAACTACAGAGATCAAATTTCCAACATCCTCTGGATCATCAAAAAGGAAAGAGAGTTCCAGAAAAGCATCTATTTCTGCTTTATTGACCATGCCAAAGCCTTTGACTGTGTGGATCACAATAAACTATGGAAAATTCTGAAAGAGATGGGAATACCAGACCACCTGACCTGCCTCTTGAGAAACCTATATGCAGGTCAGGAAGCAACAGTTAGAAGTGGACATGGAACAACAGACTGGTTCCAAATAGGAAAAGGAGTACATCAAGGCTGTATATTGCCACCCTGCTTATTTAACTTACATGCAGAGTATATCATGCGAAATTCTGGGCTGGATGAAGCACCAGCTGGAATCAAGATTGCCAGGAGAAATATCAATAACCTCAGATATGCAGATGACACCACCCTTATGGGAGAAAGTGAAGAAGAACAAAAAAGCCTCTTGATGAAAGTGAAAGAGGAGAGTGAAAATGTTGGCTTAAAGCTCACCATTCAGAAAACAAAGATCATGGCATCCAGTCCCATCACTTCTTGGCAAATAGATGGAGAAACAGTGGAAATAGTGGCAGCCTTTATTTTTCTGGGTTCCAAAATCACTGCAGATGGTGATTGCAGCCATGAAATTAAAAGACGCTTACTCCTTGGAAGGAAAGTTATGACCAACCTAGACAGCATATTAAAAAGCACAGACATTTGCCAACAAAGTTATGACCAACCTAGACAGCATATTAAAAAGCACAGACATTTGCCAACAAAGATCCATATAGTCCAGGCTATGGTTTTTCCAGTAGTCATGTATGGATGTGAGAGTTGGACTATAAAGAAAGCTGAGCACAGAAGAATTGATGGTTTTGAACTGTGGTGTTGGAGAAGACTTTAGAGAGTCCCTTGGACTGCAATGAGATCCAACCAGTCCATCCCAAAAGAAATCAGTCCTGAATATCATTGGAAGGACTGATGCTAAAGCTGAAACTCCAATACTTTGGCCACCTGATGTGAAGAGCTGAATCATTCGAAAAGACCTGATGCTGGGAAAGATTGAAGGTGGAAGGAAAAGGGGACGACAGAGGATGATATGGTTGGATGGCATCACCGACTCAATGGACATGAGTTTGAGTAAACTCTGGGAGTTGGTGAGGGACAGGGAGGCCTGGCCTGCTGCAGTCCATGGGATCGCAAAGAGTCGGACATGACTGAGTGACTCAACTGAACTGATTATGGCTACTAAGTACCAGAGATAATATATATAAAGTGCATGTGCCAGAGCTTGTTGCATAAAGTTACATTACAAAATAATTAGTTTTATTAGTACTAGTGTTTGCTACAAGTGCATGTTTATAGCTACTACTACCATTATAGTCATTATTTTAATTACTGCTATAACCATTAACATCCACTGTATAACATTTATACTTAAACTACTGATGTTTCTAAAAGTCTAAAATTAAAGTTGGAAAAATGTTATTGCCCTCACTTAAACATTTTAATGACTGTCAGTTGCTTTTAGGACAAAGCACAAACTCTTCTATGGCTCATAATTTTCTGAAGACTCTAACTTCTATGAGACTCATCTCTAGCCACTTCTTACCCACCACAGTATAGCCACACAAGTAATATTTCAGATCCCTCTGCAACAGCAAAGGGCCTGCCTAGAGTGAAAGAAGCACTCTTCTTGGCACAAGGACTATAGCTAGGGGGAAACAGTCAAGATCCTTGCACTAAGAAGCGTATATTCAAGGAGAGGACTGTGGAGGCAGATAATAAGCAAGTAAACATATAAGCCAGTGAAACATGCTTTGAAGAAAGTCAAACACAAGTCCATGAGAGAGATTGAATTGTGGCCAGCTTGGGATGAATCGATTAGGGAAGATTTTGCTGAGAAATTGACATTGAAGGTGAGATATGTGTGAGGATAAGTACAGTGAACATTCTAGGCAAGTGGAAATGCACTTTGTGAGTTCATGAAGCTGACAAAAACATGGAGTGACTGGGGCCCACTGTGCACAGTTGAGAAAATCACTAGATGAGATCTAATGGTTGGGAGCATCCAGATCCTTCAGGTGCTAATCTGTGTGAGGAGATTGGCTGTTATTATTTTAAATTAATTTTTATTGGAGTGTAGTTGCCTTACAATATTGTGTTCATTTCTATTGTAAAGCAAAATAAATTAGCCATATATATGTATATATCACTTGTGGGAGGAAAAAAAACAAATATATATATATATATACAAACACACACCCCTCCCCTCTTTTGGAATTCCTTCCCATTCAGGTCACAGTACTGCATTAGGTAGAGTTCCCTGTGCTATGCAGTACGTTCTCATGAGTTACCTGTTTTATACACAGTATCAATAATGTATATGCACCAATCACAACAGAGGAGTGGATAAAGAAGATGTGGTACATATATATAATGGAATATTGCTCAGTTATAAAAGGGGATGAAATTTGGTCATTTGTAGAGATGTGGATGGACCTAGAGAGTGTTATACAGAGTGAAGTAATTCTGAAAAAGGAATCTTGTATATTAACACATATATGTGAAATCTAGAAAAATGGTAGAGATTGGTTTTTATTATAAGGGCAGTGGAAGCCGTTAGAAAAACTCAGGCCTAATAAAACAATATCCATTTTACATTTTCATAAGACAACTTCAATTACTTTGTTTAGAATTAACTGGGAATATACAGTCATGGAGACTAATTAGAGGGCAATGGTGATAATCCACGGCTTCCCAGGCGGCTCAGTGGTAAAGAGTCCGCCTGCAGTGCAGGAGATATGGATTCGATCCCTGGGTCGGGTAGACTCCCTGGAGAAGGAAATGGCAATCCACTCCAGTGTTCTTGCCTAGAGCATTCCATGGACAGAGGAGCCTGGCAGACTACAGTGCACGAGGTCAAAGAAGCAGACACAACTGAGTAACTAAGCAGCAGCAACAATGATAGTTCAGGTGAGGAGTGATGGTTCTTGGCTTTGAGCAACTGTGTGAATGATGCAGAAGACAGGATGAGAAAGTTTTAGAGGGTAGCACTGAGACCTGTGTTCCATATTATGGCAAATACTGTTATTCTCTTGTATCCATTCTTTCTTTCATCCTTACTAGCAGAGCTAGTTGATTTTTAACTGAACATGTGGCTACCTAGGAAGGAAAACAGTCTAAGTTCTGAACAACGGAACATAGAAGGGGTTTGTGTAACATCATAAAGCATGCTGAAAGGCAAGCCAATTTCTTTTTCATAGTTCTTGTTCCTCCTGTCAGAAAGTGGACCAGGAGTAACCATCTTAGTCTGTTTACCAAGGATGGTGAAGCAGCATGGTATCAAAGAACATAGGTTACTGAGAGTTAATCTTGAATATGGATGAGAGAAAAATTAATCTCTATGTTTTAAACCCACTGTATATCATTAAATATACAATTCAGGAACTCAGAGAAGTTGTCAGGGAAAGGCTTATGAATTTAGAACTCATTTGCTTAAAGATGATATCTAAAGCTTAACACTGACTGGGATCATTGAGGAAGAAAATTTAGCCAGAGGAATTATCCACAAACTGAGCCCTGGGGCACTAGAGTTAGGGAAGAAAAGGAAGTTTCATTAAAATAAAATAATAAGGAGCAACCAACACGACTGTGTTGTCTTTAAAACTCAGAGGACAAGACTTCAAAGAAGGCAAGAGTGGTTAAATAATAGGTCAATCAATGAGGACAAAGGAAAAACCAGTGAATTTGCAGCTGCACTATTGGCGACCTTGACAGGAACAATTTCACTTGTGTTGCATGGACAGAAGCCCAAATTTAGTGGGTTGAAGAGAGCACAAAAGGGAAAAATAATAAAAATATGATGATCACAGGATGCCCATCTGAGTTTTTTAGTTTGTTTTGTTTTTGTTTGTCTTTTGTTTGTTTGTTTTACCCTGATAGAAAGTAGTAAAAAGAGACAAAAGTGGAGGAGGGTAAAGGAGGTGAAGAGGAATTTTGCTTTGTTTTGCTTTGTTTCATGGCAAATAATAGATCTATTTATTCTTTTAAAACATCCCCAGCCATGGTCTTTCTTGTTGACTTTTTCACATGTGTTCTCTGACTAGAGTAAACAACTTTCATTCACACTTTTCTCCTGGCTTTTCCATGCAGCCAAAATTAAATATGTCCTTTTTGTGTGTGTGTGTGCTCACAGTAAAATCAAGCCTAGAGAGAAAGAAGTCTCTTCTTTCATAGGCAGATTTTTACAGTAGAAAAAGCAGAATCTATTAGTCAAATGGACCTTCTAAATCTGAGTTATTTAATACTGAAGTAGTTGCTTAACATTCTGTCTTAATTTTCTTATCACTAAAAGAAATTATGCTTTTTAAAATTACTGAAAGTCTGCTATAAAACCTTAATAAGATAATATGTAAAAGGCTTTTCATAGAACAGTGGTTCTGTTCATTGTGAGCCTGTCTGGGTTCCTCTTTTCCTCTTGTCTCTTAATTTCTACAGATCCTTTCTGTGCTTCAACCTGTTAGGTAGGTAGAATAGGGAAAAGGAGTCCAAAATGGCAGTGGCTAAAAAGACAAGGAAGGGAAAAGCCCGCAAAAATAGAACAAAGGAAGGTCAAAGGAAGGTCCGAGGACCAGAGTGAAGACTTCAGGTAGAACAAACAGCACTGCTGGCTAAGCCCAATTTGCATAGGGCAGGCCCAGGTGGAGGAAAAAACATATAAAAGGAGGAGCCAAAGCGCTTTCTCTTTCTCTTTCTCTCCCGCATGCATGCGCTCTTTATCTCTCCCTCTGTCTCTCTCTCCCTCCCCTGCATGCTCCTCCACTCCCTTCTCTTCAAGTCTTTGGGTTGGCATGCCCTCAAGCTTCGAGGATGGATTCTCCTGCTATCTTCTAAATAAAATAGAGCTGTAACACTGATTTGCCTAAGAGCTATAACACGGTTTGTCCAAGATCCGAGAGCTGTGACGTGCCGAGGGCTTTAATGTCCGTTGCTTCAAATCTTTGTTGTGATGAGACAACGAACCGAGGAACATACACTCATGTGACAAACCTATTTTTGTCCATTGCTAGACTGAGCTAGAATATCACTGCTTTTTTCAGTAGTTTTAATTACAAGGAACAGAGACACACTCATGTCGCCTCAACCTGGGACATATACTCAGTTTTAAACTATTAAAAGGTAAAATTATGAAACAATTGGGAAAATATGAACACCATTGGATATTCAATGATTTTGAGGATTTACTTTTCACTTTGGTGAATATTAACATAATAGAGAATTTTGAAAAAACATTATATTTTGGAACTAAAATATGTATGCATTAAATTATGTGATGAATGGAATTTGATTCCAGGAGGAATGTGGAAAGAAATTTTGTAGTAGTGCAGAGGAAGCAATACTGGCCACTGATTGATAAGTACTGAAGCTGGGTCCAGGGAGATCCTTAAACTATTCTTTATATTTTGTATATGTTTGACATTTTCCATAAAAATGTTACTTTTTAAAAATTTTCTATTAATACTCTGGTCACTTGACCAGTAGGGATTTCCTGTTAGCTTACCTTTGCAAGAGTTCTAGCTGTTTACCCTATTGGCTCAGCACTCTTTCTTTTCTATTGTATATCTGGCTGTTTTTCTAGGTCTGTCTTATTGACCAGCCCTGCTCCAGGTGCACCACTTGATTATCTCACTTACTTAAAGGAGAAGTTTATCTCCCAATCTCTTAAACCTAAATGGAAGCCTGCCTTCAGATCCAAAGGCTCACTAATGTGTTCTATTAAACTATGGGCCATCTACACCAGGTGTCAACCCTTAGCATCCCACACTGGCTTAAAATGTTGGGTGCAGACTATAATCTCCTTCAGATGAATAGGTTATATGAGAAGAACAGAGCAGTAAAAATATTTTTATTTCTTCAATTGCCTGAATCATGCAGTCACCACCTCTTTCATCTCATTAAAAAGCAGAAAGGACTAAAATCAAGTTCAGTTATGCATGACTTTTTTGGAGTCCATCTCCATGACTAGCTTTTATTTTTATGTAAGATATGTGCATTACTTGAAGGAAATAATATTTTGAAATAAAATTGAAGGCAAGAAAATTCTGTTAGAATTTAGATGGAAATCAATGACTATGGAAAGTGAATGCATTGAATATTTTAGCAAATTTTTACTGAAGCTATTTTGCATTTTAATTGCAATTTTCATCTTAATTTGGAGGAAAAGATAGATGTATAATCCATAAAAAGCCCCTGTAAGTCATCAGTGAAAATTTTCTCTAAATTAGAATTTTATATTTTAACTCCACTCCCAACTAAAGTTCATATATCATCCACTTCCATAGCCTTGATAGAACAACCTGCTCCACCCTTTCCACTCCATTCAAATTTTGTATTGAATGTAGAATTTAGGACAGAAAATGAAAGTTAGTGAATTTCAATTGACTAATGAGTTTCTTCATTTTTTAAAATAAAATCAACCTTGTAAACCAACTATATTCAAAAGTAAATAAATTAAATGAAGACAGTTTCATATATAGAACAATCTTCAAGAAAACCACACAATGTTGCCATACTCCAATGTAGTTAGTTGGGTTAAAATGTAAGTTTTTACTTTCAGTCACCCCAAAGCTCTATTCATTGGTTACATTAGTTCTTTCACATTTAATAATGACCTAGAAAGCAGGTTTGTTCCAATGGGTGACTGGAAATATCAAACGTAAATGCTAATACCTTCTGTGAAAGAGGCCTAGTCTTATGCCACTCATCTTTTTGTTTCAGAATGAATAAACTATGTTCAGTAGGAATCTGAGATTAAATTGTTTCATACTGCTGGAACATGTTCTTATTTTATACTGAAACTCCACATCCTCTTCTTTCTTTTATAGCACATTTGGGAGGGAAAAATCAATGATGTACTAGTTGCTCTCTGAAATTATGTGTCTTAGACACATGCATTGCTTGGGTCATTGCTTTTTTCACTAGTGGAAAATATAATGAAAACTGCATAATGGGAAGAACAATCCCAATGAGAGAAGGTTAAACTGGTGCAGAATTTTAAACCTGAAATGTGAGATATAGAATAAGTAATAGGTTGACATCTCGGTAAAATAATAATTTCCTCATAGGAAATACACTGGATTAAAAAGGACTTTTTAAAAATATTCCTGTGATTAGAATATTCTTTCTCTACACCAAAAAATTTACTTTAATCTTAAGTGAAGTTAACATCCCTAATGAATCTAAAGCTAGGATACAGAAATTAAAAGGACCTAGTATGTGGAACAGGCAAGCAATCCTGGAAAGTGCACCCCTGAGGAAGTGTCATTTAGGTATTATTTATATGAGTAAATCCCTGAAGGAAACTGAGAAATGAGCAAACATACTAGTCAGAGTTTTAGTTAGAATATACATACATGGAAATGACAGGAATATTGACTATAAGAAAACTAGGACATGTTTAATGACATAAATACAAGAAGTGGCATGATATTCTTATTTCTTCCAAATGAAGGAAATCATCCATTTCCAGCCTGAATTGAGAATTTCTTCTATATTTCTCCACTCCTCAAGAAACTTGAATTAATTCATAGTCATATTATTATATATAAAAGTGAATCAGGCTAAATTCAGAGTACTATGAGAAAATAAATGTCTGTTGTTGAAGCAATTCATTGTGTGATACTTTGTTAAGTTAGCCCAGGGCAACACACACAGTGTGTAAGCAAACTTTGGTATGAGATCTATTATGAGTCTGCTTTCACAATTCACCATTCTGCCTCAAGCAGGTGAGTGGCAGAAGGGAGACTGTCATCAGACCACAAATTATAATGGCCAAAGCATTTTGGGGTATGAAAAAGAAGGAGGAAAAAAAGCCTAATAAGAATTTTACAATGGAATGTCTTTACATCTTTCTATGAAAAGATGATAGCCTTGAGATAAATTACAGAGGACAACCTTAATAATGAAATACAAAAGAAATAAACCTCAACATAAGGGAATTGGATAAGAAGATGGACAGAAAGGACCAAGCAGAGGGAAAATCGACTCAAAATGCTATTCCTGGTCATTACAGAAGCACTGGTATAAGTTAAACTATGCAAAAGCCTTTGACTGTGTGGATCACAATAAACTGTGGAAAATTCTGAAAGAGATGGAAATACCAGACCACCTGACCTGCCTCTTGAGAAACCTGTATGCAGGTCAGGAAGCAACAGTTAGAACTGGACATGGAACAACAGACTGGTTACAGATAAGAAGAGGAGTACATCAAGGCTGTATATTGCCACCCTGCTTATTTAACTTACATGCAGGGTATATCATGAGAAATGCTGAGCTGGAAGAAGCACAAGCTGGAATCAAGACTGCTGGGAGAAATATCAATAAGCTCAGACATGCAGATGACACCACCCTTATGGCAGAAAGTGAAGAGGAACTAAAAAGCCTCTTGATGAAGGTGGAAGAGGAGAGTGAAAAAGTTGGCTTAAAGCTCAACATTCAGAAAACTGAGATCATGGCATCTGGTCCCATCACTTCATGGGAAATAGATGGGGAAACAGTGGAAACAGTGTCAGACTTTATTTTTGGGGGCTCCAAAATCACTGCAGATGGTGGCTGCAGCCATGAAATTAAAAGACGCCTACTCCTTGGAAGGAAAGTTATGACCAACCTAGACAGAATATTCAAAAGCAGAGATATTACTTTGCCAACAAAGTTTCATCTAGTCAAGGCTATGGTTTTTCCAGTAATCATGTATGGATGTGAGAGTTGGAGTATAAAGAAAGCTGAGCGCTGAAGAATTGATGGTTTTGAACTGTGGTGTTGGAGAAGACTCTTGAGAGTCCCTTGGACTGCAAGGAGATCCAACCAGTCCATCCTAAAGGAGATTAGTCCTGGGTGTTCATTGGAAGGACTGATGCTGAAGCTGAAACTCCAATACTTTGGCCACCTGATACGAAGAGCTGACTCATTTGCAAAGACCCTAATGCTGGGAAAGATTGAGGCCAGGAGGAGAAGGGGAAGACAGGATGAGATGGTTGGATGGTATCATCGACACAATGGACATGAGTTTGGGTGAACTCTGGGAGTTCATGATGGACAGGGAGGCCTGGCATGCTGCAGTCCATGGGGTCGCAAAGAGTCGGACTTGACTGAGAGACTGAACTGAACTGAAACCCCTAAAGGAGGAAACTAGAAGAGGAAAGTTGCTTTTTTACCCTAGTAGATTGTTAAGACAGAAATTAAAAATTAACATCAAAATCTTACAGTATGTCCTTGGTTAAATTCAGTGTATATGCTTATTAACTGAATAACTAACAGTCCATTTTATGGCTGAAGCCATATTGGCTTCCTCAGATATTTTCATATGATCTTTATAGAATATTGAGGCAAGGAAACCCTTGGGATATTATTATGGAGAGATATCAGATATATGTATATCCTAAATGGCTATTTCTTTTTATTTGATCAGAGTGGGAAATGTTTTGTTGTTGCCTTAAATGTTGATAATATTAAAAAGTTAAAATGAAAAAAAAAAAAAAAAGGATAGTGGGTAAGCTGTTACTAATGTGATTATCCATGAATTAAATTGTATGAAAGTAGACAAATTATGATGCAAGTGAATGAGGATATAATGAACTGAAATATCAAAGGAATTGACATATCATATAAAGAGAGATTATTTCATATTAAAATAACTTAATGAAGTCATTTTAATTATTACTAATTAATATTGATCCATTGCATTCCAATAATATTATAAATTGCACAGGATGATTGGTTGATTCTTCTTGGCATTTTACTAGTAAAAGAAATATTGTTTTATCATCCTTGTCAGAGACACTTATGAAATTAGAGATGGAGTATGTTACACAGTATGCCTATTGAATGATTTCAAATAATTGAGTTTATGAACAATGGATACCATAGTTATACTAAATACAAAGAGAAACGTGAACTAAATAAGTGATGAACTATATATCTTATCTCAGAATCGATATTCATCATAGGATTTGATTTTAGATGTTGTTGCTTGTGATAATGATGATGATCTTTCACAAACTTTAAAAAGATAATGTATTTATTAGCCATACTCTGGTAAAATTTTTGTAAATAAATGGAGTACAAAAATGATACTCTAATTCTATCATTTTTATTTTGCTGAATAAAAACTTTTTTGAATACCTAATCTTTCAAAAGACAAAATGGGTAATTGCAAAGATGCAATTTGTCAATGAGCTACTTTCATGCATTTAACAAGGAGTCTACTTAATCAACAAATAATTTTTGAAAAATGCTTCAAAATTAACCAGTTTATTTCTCAGCAATCCTGAAATACTTCAGAATGTAAAGTTCTTTATAAGAAAGAAATCTAAACAATGAGACTATTTGACAAAAAGTGTTCTACACTTACATTTTGGATAAGTAATTTGCAATGGCTTTGTTGATTCTAGAGGGTGTCAAACTAATTTTCAGCAATTATTATTTTATATGTATATATAATTAGAATGTGAGTAAAAGCTGTTTTTCTTTTTAAATAAAAAACATGATTGGTACACTAAAGTGATATCCTGATAAAAAGCCATTTTGACATGAGATGAAAAAGTAGAGCTATAAACAACTTCATGGAAGAAAATTCTTAATTTAAATATATCCATCAAAACTACAACAGCTTACTGACAATTTAGTTTAGTTATAATTCTTCATGATTAATGTGTGATTGTTCATTCAATAAATCTATACACATCACTCCTTCCATTTCATTACACTCATCAACATAAGTAACATTTTTATGTCACCTTTCAGCTTTATAAATTACTACCTATAATTTTTAAAATTCAAAATTATTGATTTTTATTTCCAAAGTACTTCTCCCCTTTTCTACAATCAAGATTTCCTGATAAAAGAACAGAATTCAGAGCTTTTTTAATTAGAGTGGACAACAAGTCTATCAAAGGAGAAGCAACAATTCCCAAGAGAACTGGGTTGATCATGGGCTTTGAGCTGACTTAGCTGCATTGCTAAAAGCTGACTTTTGCCCCCGTGCAGCAAACTTAACCTGAGTCAGGTCTGGCAAATCTTACAGCATTACCAACCCCAACAAATGTTACAAGAATCAGAAAGTCATATAGAGAACCATGAAAGACATAAGCCCATCAAAATCCTGAATCTCCATATTTTCTAGAGAAATTTGTTTTTTCATGAAAGAGTTCCAAAGCAAATTTTAGTGTGAATGTATATATTTATGTGCATGTGTGAAACTAACTGTCTCCCTTTATTATTTTTCCACAGTCTGCCATTGTAGTCTTCATAGTGGTTGTGAAACTGGTGTGCAATTTACCAGAAAGAAACAACGTCAAAAGAGCTTCCTCAAGGTAAGTCTTATTGGTGTTCTGCCAGAGTATACATAAGAAATTATTTAGAGATCTTATCTAATACGCAAAAAAGATGTCCTCTTCTTTATAGGGGACTGGAAAGCTAAAGCAGGAAGTCAGAAACTACCTGGGGTAACAGGCAAATGTGGCCGTGTATAAAACGAGCAGAGCAAAGGCTAACAGAGGTTTGCCGAGAGAACACACTGGTCATAGCAAACACCCTCTTCAAACACACAAGAGAAGACTCTACTCATGGACATCAAATAAGATTGATTATATTCTTTGCAGCCAAGATGGAGAAGCTCTATACAGTCAGCAAAAACAAGACTGAGAGCTGACTGTGGCTCAGATCATGAACTCTTTATTGCCAGATTCAGACTTAAACTGAAGAAAGTAGGGAAAACCACTAGACCATTCAGGTATAACCTAAATCAAATCCCTTATAATTATACAGCAGAAGTGACAAATAATTCAAGGGACTAGATCTGGTAGACAGAGTGCCTGAAGAACTATGGATAGAGGTTCATGACATTGTACAGGAGGCAGTAATCAAGACCATCTCCAAGAAAAAGTAATGCAAAATGGCAAAATGGTTGTCTGAGGAGGGCTTAAAAATACCTGAGAAAAGAAGAGAAGGGAAAGGCAAAGGAGAAAAGGAAATATATACCCGTTTGAATGCAGAGTTCCAAAGAATACAAGTAGAGATAAGAAAGCCTTCCTCAGTGATTACTGCAAAGAAATAGAGGAAAACAATAGAATGGGAAAGACTAGAGATGTCTTCAAGAAAATTAGAGATATCAAGAGAACATTTCATGCAAGATGAGCATAATAAAGGGCAGAAATGATATGGCCCTAACAGAAGCAGGAGATATTAAGAAGAGGTGGCAAGAATACACAGAACAACCATACAAAAAAGATCTTCATAACCCAGATAATCACGATGGTGTGATCACTCACCTAGAGCTAGACATCCTGGAATGCGAAGTCAAGTGAGCCTTAGGAAGCATCACTATGAACAAAGCTAGTGGAGGTGATGGCATTCCAGTTGAGCTATTTCAAATCCTAAAAGATGATGCTGTGATAGTGCTGTACTCAATATGCCAGCAAATCTGGAAAACTCAGAGATGACCACAGGACTGGAACACTTCAGTTTTCATTCCAATCCAAAAGAAAGGCACTGCCAAAGAGTGTTAAAACTACCACACAATTGCACTCATCTCACTTGTAACAGGAGACGGCACTGGTGACTCACTCCAGTACTCTCACCTGGAAACTCCCATGGACAGAGGAGCCTGGTGGGCTGCAGTCCATGGGATCACTAAGAGTCAGACACGACTGAGAGAATTCACTTTCAATTTTCACTTTCATGACTTGGAGAAGGAAATGACAACCCACTCCAGTGTTCTTGCCTGGAGAAGCCCAGGGACGGGGGAGCCTGGTGGGCTGCCATCTATGGGGTTGTACCGAGTCAGACATGGCTGAAGTGACTTAGCAGCAGCAGCACATGCTAACAAAGTAATGCTCAAAATTCTCCAAGCCAGGCTTCAGGAATATGTGAATCGTGAACTTCCAGATGTTCAAGCTGGACTCAGAAAAGGTAAAGGAACCAGAGATCAAATTGCCAATATCCATTGGATCATCGAAAAAGCAAGAGAATTTCAGAAAAACATCTACTTCTGCTTTCTTGACTACACCAAAACTTTTGACTGTGTAGATCACAACAAACTGTGGAAAATTCTTTAAGAGATGGGAATACCAGACCACTTGACCTGCCCCTTGAGAAATTTGTATGCAGGTCAGGAAGCAGCAGTTAGAACTGGACATGGAACAACAGACTGGTTCTAAATCAGGAAAGGAGCATGTCAAGGCTGTATATTGTCATCCTGCTTATTAAACATATATACAGAATACATGATGCGAAATGCTGGGCTGGAAGAAGCACAAGCTGGAATCAAGATTGCCGGGAGAAATACCAATAACCTCAGATATGCAGAAGACACGTTTTATGGCAGAAAATGAAGAGGAACTAAAGACCCTCTTAATGAAAGTGAAAGAGGAGAGTGAAAAAATTGCCTTAAAGCTCAACATCAGAAAACTAAGATCATGGCATCCAGTTCCATCACGTCATGGCAAATAGTTGGGGAACAATGGAAACAGTGAGAGACTTTATTTTGGGGGGTTCCAAAATCACTGCAGATGGTGGCTGCAGCCATGAAATTAAAAGACGCTTGCTCCTTGGAAGAAAAATTATGACCAACCTAGACAGCGTGTTAAAAAGCAGAGACATTACTTTGCCAACAAAGGTCATCTAGTCAAAGCCTTGGTTTTTCTAGTAGTCATGTATGGATGTGAGAGTTGGACTATAAAGAAAGCTGAGTGCCAAAGATTTGATGCTTTTGAACTGTGGTGTTGAAGAAGACTCTTGAGAGTCCCTTGGGCTGCAAGGAGATCCAACCAGTCAATCCTAAAGGAAATCAGTCCTGAATATTCACTGGGAGGACTGATGTTGAAGCTGAAACTCCAATACTTTGGCCACCTGATACGAAGAACTGACTCATTTGAAAAGACCCTGACGCTGGGCAAGATTGAAGTCAGGAGGAGAAGGGCACGACAGAGGATGAGATGGTTGGATGGCATTACTGATGCAATGGACATGAGTTTGAATAGGCTCCAGGAGTTGATGATGGACAGGGAAGCTTTGCGTGCTGCAGTCCATGGGGTCGCAGGATCGGACATGACTGAGAGACTGAACTGAACTGAACTGAACATCTATCCTAACTCACTTTGGAAAAGCTGACCATCATTAACTTATGGATAACTTTTTCAAGGACTAGAACATGCACTCAGCTGATACATGAGTAAAAACATGCAGTTCCTTTTCCTAAGTCCAGAGTGGGAATATATTTATAGGAGATGCCATTTACAAAATTTAGTGATAAATAATGAGGGTGGCGTTGTGGGGGACAGACAAGGTACAATGAAGAGTCAACTTAGTGGAATAGAAAATATCTGAATTCAGTTTTGATAAATGAATAGTAATTTACTCGTAAAATAAGGAAAAAGCCTTCCCTGGCAGGAAGAACTTTAAGAGCAATGATTAAAATAAAAAAAAAAAAATACCAGGGTTTGTGTGGCATATGTGATAATCAAAAACTAGTATTCTTTTTTTTTTTGACTTTTTAAATTGAAATTATTTTTTTAATTTTATTTTATTTTTAAACTTTACAATATTGTATTAGTTTTGCCAAATATCAAAATGAATCCACCACATTTATACATGTGTTCCCCATCCTGAACCCTCCTCCCTCCTCCCTCCCCATACCATCCCTCTGGGTCCCAGTGCTCTAGCCCCAAGCATCCAGTATCGTGCATCGAACCTGGACTGGCATCTCATTTCATACATGATATTTTACATGTTTCAATGCCATTCTCCCAAATCTTCCCACCCTCTCCCTCTCCCACAGAGTCCATAAGACTGTTCTATACATCAGTGTCTCTTTTGCTGTCTCGTATTCTTGAAGTATAAACAGAACATTTGTAGAGTCAAGACATAAAATAGGATAAGAAAAGAGGTCCTTAATCCTAAATCATCCTGAATGCTATGCCACACAATTTAAATTTAATTTTGTAGATAATGGGGAGTCATTAAGAAATTTTGAGAAGAGTAGAACTGGAAGTAAAAACCAATCCTAGGCTGATAAAAGTCCAGGAAGAGGAGCACAAGGCAGATAAAATAAAGTAACAGAGGAGGGTGAAGGAAATAAAGACTTCAGTTATTATTTAGGCAGCTGCATGAGAAGAATTACAAGGATGAATGAGTCTGCCATGATTTTAAAGCTTCTGGCTTGTGATAGTAGGTGAGTTTATGGTATTTAATTACATAGAAAATAACAGATTTGTAGAATGCCAGTGTATTTAATTTTGAGGTAACTGATGGGCTTGATGAAATTTCCAAAACAGATTTACACACAAAAAATGTTGGCTCTTAGGAGAGGAAAGAGACATTGATTGCAAATAAAGTTGTTGGTGTTCAGTTCAGTTCAGTCACTCAGTCATGTCCGACTCTTTGCGACCCCATGAATCACAGCACGGCAGGCCTCCCTGTCCATCACCAACTCCCAGAGTTCACTCAAGACTCACATCCATTGTGTCAGTGATGCCATCCAGCCATCTCATCCTCTGTCGTCCCCTTCTCCTCCTGCCCCCAGTTCCTCCCAGAATCAGACTTTTCCAATGAGTCAACTCTTCCCATGAGGCGGCCAAAGTACTAGAGTTTCAGCTTTAGCATCATTTCTTCCAAAGAAATCCCAGGGTTGATCTCCTTCGGAATGGACTGGTTGGATCTCCTTGCAGTCCAAGGGACTCTCAAGAGTCTTCTCCAACACCACAGTTCAAAAGCATCAATTCTTCGGCACTCAGCTTTCTTCACAGTCCAACTCTCACATCCATACATGACCACAGGAAAAACCATAGCCTTGACTAGACAGACCTTTGTTGGCAAAGTAATGTCTCTGCTTTTCAATATGCTATCTAGGTTGGTCATAACTTTTCTTCCAAGGAGTAAGCATCTTTTAATTTCATAGCTACAGTCACCATCTGCAGTGATTTTGGAGCCCAGAAAAATAAACTCTGACACTGTCTCCACTGTTTCCCCATCTATTTCCCATGAAGTGATGGGACTAGATGCCATGATCTTAGTTTTCTGAATATTGAGCTTTAAGCCAACTTTTTCTTTGTTGGTGTATATGTAGCAATTAATGCCACAGGGTTAAATTCACTAATAATTTGACTCATCAATAATTTTTCATAATATCACAAGTTTATTAATTTTATATATTACTAAAGGAATAACAATGTGAAAATAAAACCTAAATCAACACAAAACTCATTTTTACAGTACAATCTCTATGCAATTTATCATTCATCTAACACATGATATCTCATATACTGTCTATTTCTCAACACATGCAAAGTCAGAAATATATAACAAATCATCTAAGCACTTCCTGGACTTATAGTAATTCATAGAGAATATAACTATGTAGCTACACTCACAAAATCTGACTTTTTGTAAGCCACAAAGAAATGTTTTTGGCCTGACCATCAGTTGTTAGGAAGCTATTATAGTGTTCCTAACAAATAACATTTTGGTCTTACAGTAATGCATGACAAGGATATTGAAAAGAAAACTCAGGCTAAAAGCATTTCATGGTTAAGAAAGAAGTTAGAGGTCAATAGTAGTCAATACAATAGTCAATACAATAGTAGTCAACTATTTTTTTCCCAACAACTAATTTTCATTTAATACTTGCTAGCCACCATTCTAAGCACTTTACATGAGTTGACTTATTTAATCCTCACTACAGTCCTATGAGATAAATACTATCATTGCTTCTATTTTATGGATAAATAACTGAAGTAAAGATAGGAATCAAATTTTGGACAGAATTTATACAATAGTAAACACCTTTTAAAGATTGATAGATGATAGCATTCAAATACATGCTGTAATCTGCTACGATGGATTTGTGGTAACTCCTAGCCTTTTGATATACTCTGCTGTGTTCCATGTAGCAGCATCATACGTATTTATAATAATAACTTTATCATAAATGAAAAAACTTAATCCTTTTATGAATCCACATTGGTAAACCTAAAGAGAGGTGGGCAAGAATTACATATCTTTTTATTCTGTCACATGACTGTAAGGTCAATAAAGACAGAGATTTTTGCCTATAATGTTGTGTTCATAGCACCTGGAACTAAGTCACGTAGCATTTGGCAAAACTAATACAATTATGTAAAGTTTAAAAATAAAATAAAATTAATTAAAAAAAAATGTCTTTAAGTTAACAAATGAATAAAAAAATTAATTAAGCCATAATGGTCTAAAATATGGGACAATAGTCTATTTAATTGAAGAACATAAAGTGGAAAACACAAGGTTTTTTCTTTAAGAGATTACTGTGTAGAAAATTTGTTTAATATTATCAAGTGATTAGAAAAAACTAATACAATGTATTTGCCATATACCCCAAAACTAATGAAAGACTATCATTTATAATTTTAATATAGGGCCTTGATTTCCTACTCATCTTTAAAAATAACTTTGTAATTGTTATGACTATAAATGTTTTTGAAGGACAAAACGGGATAAATACAAAATTGAAAAAAATTTATAATGCATCATCCAGGAATAACCACTGTTAAACATGCAGGGTTTGAATATCTACTATCCACTCTATGATGTTATTCAATTTCTATTTAAAAACTTGCACTATGTATATTGTTTTATTATCTTCTTTTTTCTGTTAAGAATGTACTATCAGAATTTCCCTATACCATTAAATATTATTTGAAAACTTTAGTTTTAGGGATCTACATCTTTCCATTCTCTGAATATATCAAAATTAATCTGACTTTTGTTATTTCTAGTATTTCATTTTACTGATTTTTGTACATAGTACTGTATTTACTGATTTTTGTAAGTAGTACTGTATAGACATCTTATATGAAATACTTGAGCATATTTCTAATTATATTTAAGAATAAATTAGGAAAACTTAGATTTAAGAGGTTAGAGATGATTTCATTGTTAGAGCCTTAAGAATGTTAAATTATAATACAAAAAGATGTGTGTATGATGTTTATCTATTAAGAATGAATTGCATTATTTTATGTAAATATCATCAGGTATAATTTCTATGCTTTATTTCTGCCATTATTTGGTATTTACAAAGATGTCTATTATGGATCAAGTAAATTGCTTGTCATAAGATAGAAAATTAAATAGCAATTATGTGAAAGGCTTTCATATATTTATTATCTTTATCTATGCATGCTTAAAATTAAGAAACTATTGATTTATGGAAGTGTTTTAAATAAAATTGGATCACTATTTTAAAAGGAATAAACACGTAGATTTGGAATCTATCATTATTTTTCAGTTGAAATGACTATCAATTCACTAACCATTAAACGTTGGTTTCAGTGTCATGTATTAATAAAATTGCCCACTTCCCTCAAATGTTCTCTAATTTAATATGTTTTCCTTTAATCAGCAAAATAATTACAGGCTGTATTGGTACAACCTAGAGTAACAAGCATTAATACTTATAAAACTTAAGTAAATAGAAGTTAATGATGATGATCAAATATTATTATTCTATTAAGAGTAATAAACCTCTACTAAGAGGTTTAAATTCTCTTTCATAACTGTTTGGTTACATTTAACTTTATACTGTTAAAATAATTTAGACACAATTTTTGATCCAAAATCAAATTTTACAACTGAACAAGCTTGCAAAAATCAGGATATCTTAACTCACAAATCTACGTAAAACCAAATAGCTTCCGATATAGATGTCAGAGATGACAATTTTACAGAGAACCTTTAAGAATAAACCCACTTATAAATTCTCATGTAAAATTCAACTGCATATTAATATCTTCACATTTTTTTAAATTTAAAAGCAACACTTATATTCACATTTTTACCCTAGAAATCATAATAAAATCAGACAAGATTTCATCTTAGGAAATATTGTATGCATTCTAGGCACAAGCTTTTATACTAGGAGCAGCGAGCAGAGATTTTTTTGCATGACAGGAAAATTAAAGTCTGTTTTGTAACACTCAACTGATATCTAAAGTATTATTTTCTATTCCATTTGCCTGGTTTCTTATCTCAGTTGTGTGGAGCATTTTGAGAACTACTTATACGAATAATTTAATATTGACCCATAAGTCATCTACCATTGAACATTTTTATCAGACATGTACTCAACTCAGTGTAAATTATTAGTTCTCACAAATATCTGGCATAAAATGACCTTTTAAATTTTTTAATATTGAAACTGTGAGAACTAAGGACATTGTAGCAAGGAAAGAAAAGGAAAAAAAAATAAGGACTTTAAAAAAAATACATAATAAACCTGAACCAAAATTCAGTCAAATTAAATAATTATTTTAAAGACAATAGAAACAATAAAAGCATCACTACTTTGTATTTCTGGTCAATTATCCATTGAATGTTGTTATAACTTTGAATTCTACACAAGTTTCCCAAGTGTGCATTATACACTATTAAAGCAGAGGTGTAGTGGTTAATATAGTAAAACAAAAATGAAGGAGAGATTGTTGAAGTTCTGTAGCCAAATAACTTGAGGGAAATATACAGAATGTTGGGGCTTCTCCTGTGGCTCAGCGGTAAAGAATCCAACTGCAGTGCAGGAGGCACAGGAGATGGGGATTCGATCCCTGGGTCAGGAAAATCCCCTGAAGGAGAGCATGGTAACCCACTCCAGTGTTTTTGACTGGAGAATCCCCATGGAAGGAGGAGCCTGGTGGGCTACAGTCCATAGGGTTGCAAAGAGTCTAACATGATTGAGTGACTTAGCACATGTGCATGCATACAGAATGTTACACTTTCAGTTGCTTTCATTCCATAGTTTATTTTCTTATAGTACGGTGCCCAATATACTTATGATATAATACCCAATATGCCATGGATATTTCTTATATCCTATAAATTTCTTATCCTATAAATTCTTAGGATATTTGTATCAGTTTTTTCTTGATGTATAACAGTACAGTTCAGTTCAGTTCAGTCGCTCAGTCGTGTCCGACTCTTTGCAACCCCATGAATTGCAGCACGCCAGGCCTCCCTGTCCATCAGCAACTCCTGGAGTTCACTCAGACTCACGTCCATCGAGTCACTGATGCCATCCAGCCATCTCATCCTCTGTCATCCCCTTCTTCTCCTGCCCCCAATCCCTCCCAGCATCAGAGTCTTTTCCAATGAGTCAACTCTTCACATGAGGTGGCCAAAGTTCTGGAGTTTCAGATTGTTTAGCATCATTATTATTTAGCATCATTCCTTCCAAAGAAATCCCAGGGCTGATCTCCTTCAGAATGGACTGGTTGGATCTCCTTGCAGTCCAAGGGACTCTCAAGAGTCTTCTCCAACACCACAGTTCAAAAGCATCAATTCTTCGGCGCTCAGCTTTCTTCACAGTCCAACTTTCATATCCATACAAGACCACTGGAAAAACTATAGCCTTGACTAGACGGACCTTTGTTGGCAAAGTAATGTCTCTGCTTTTCAATATGCTATCTACGTTGGTCATAACCTTGATGTATAACAAGCCATCCCCAAATTTTTAATCTATGATTTTTTTTTCTAATTTTATTTTATTTTTAATCTTTACATAATTGTATTAGTTTGATTTTTGAGCAGCTCTGCTGATTGGACCAGGCTCCACTGATCTCTGGATTCGCTCTTGCTTCTCTCATTAGTAAGCAGGTTAGGTAGGGCCTGGATAGTCTACTGTCCTTAGCTGGAGCATCCTGGCTCTGCTTCACATAGTCTTTTGCCCTCCAGCAGGCTAGCCTGAGCTCATTCTCCTACCAGAAGCAGAGTACAAAAGAGAGAAGGGAAGCATGCCAACCTCCTGAACCTACACTTAAAAAAGACAAACATCACTTTCACTGTATCCTCTGGGCCACAGCAAGCCACAGGTGCAGCACAAATGTAAAGGGTAGAGAACTAGATTCCACCTTTTGATAAAAACACCTCATGAGTTATACTACAAAGGATGTGTACAAAGAGAAAATTGGAGTATGGAGAATAATACTGTAACCAATCTACCATAGAGTTTGACCACAGAATCCTTTTTTTTTTTCCCACATAATATCTTTCAAGATTGAATTTGTAATTCGTGTCTCAGAAATACTAACATATAAAGATTTTGTCATCCATCTCATTCAACATATATTAATTGAGCACTATTTGAGTCCAGTTAGCAACTAAACTTTTGGTACACAAAGTAAGTTAAGAACATGTTCTTCATCTACAAGATAATTCAGTGACGTTTTCAATGGTTTCCCATGTAGGTGGAGTCAACTATTACATTGGTGTTTTCTAATAAACTGCACTTAGTGTTATTTACACTCCCGTGTTCCTCTTCACTGCTGACTCTCTGGCCATGTAATTTGCATACCAGTGGAACATTAGTGGGTGTGAGGCAAGCAGAAGCTTGATAAGTGCTTGCACAGGCAGTTTGTCCTCTTGGAATGGTAGCTATTGCATCTCAGAGATCACAATCTATGAGAAAACTCAAGCTTGCCACATGGAAAAGCCAGTGGATAAGAATCAAGAAATGGAATGGATATCCAGATCCAAGACCCCAGATATACGGTCCTAGTCAACCTACTTTATTCAGCTCTAGCCATTCAAACTACAACAGTTTAGGCTAGGGATATTATGGAACTAATACCAGCTATCTTCACTTTCCTTGCCTGAAATTCTGACCCACAGAATTATGAACAAATTGTTTCTTGTTTTTAGTTTGGGATGGTATGTTATGTACCAATAGATAACTGTAAGAGAAATACCTGAAGAGTAGTTGCTGCTGTAACAGAAAAAAAAAAAAAAAAATCCAATATTGGCCTTGACTCTTGAAAGCAGGCAAAAGTTTACATAAGGATGGCATTTCTTATAGAAAACAAAGACAGACTCAGTGCAGTTCAGTTCAGTTCAGTCACTCAGTCATATCCGACTCTTTGCAACCCCATGGACTACAGCACACTGGCTTTCCCTGTCCTTCACTGTCTCCCAGAGTTTGCTCAAACTCATGCCCATTGAGTCAATGATGCTATCCAACCATCTCATCTTCTGTTGCCCCCTTCTCCTCCTGCCTTCAATCTTTCCCAGCATCAGGGTCTTTTCCAGTGGGTCGTGTCTTTGCATCAGGTGGCCAAAGTATTGGAACTTCAGCTTCAGCATCAGCCCTTCCAATGAATATTCAAGGTTGATTTCCTTTAGAATTGACTGGCTTGATTTCCTTGCTGTCTAAGTGATTGCTATGTGCTATACTTTTTTAATATCAATATGTGCCTGAGTTTTCCCATTACTATCTCATCATTAAATAACAAGTATGTATAGGCAGAAAACTTCCCTTTCTAATTCATAGATAATCTGAATTAGGAGTCATACCTGAGCGGCTGCATCCAAAGAACTGTGTCTAAGGATCCTTATTTGCACTTGATCCTAATTCAGATGACAAGAACCTATCTAAATCTGATAGCATAAGGAAATACAATATTGAGGATCTTGGGAGGAGCAAAGTGTTCTTTGCAGATGGAAGAACTATGAATTATTAGATATCAAAAGTTGGACTGAGGTAAACAGTTACATCAGTTGCTGCCACAAGCCCACACTTTTCAATATTCACACCCTTATATCATCTCCTCCCATTCTAGCTGACTCTAGAATCAGCTGTGCATCTTGCTTTGGGCAATGGAACATCAGAATGACACTTGATAGGCACCAACACATCGGTTTAGTCCTCATACAGCACACACTCTTAGGACTCTTGAGAACACCGTTTTATTGGAAAGCACAACCTAGGTATGTGGAGAAGTCCTATGGGGGAGACCTGAAGAATCCAGTTATTCTCGACAACTGAATCTCCAGATGTCTGGCATCAGCCTGAATTCAATCAATCAATAAACCTCAATTTGTTTGAGGCAGCCCACCTGACGGCCCAACATCATGGAATAAGATGGGTAATTTCCACTGTTCCCTGCTCAATTTCTGACTATAGAAACATGGACCAAGTTGTTACTGTAAGTCACGAAGTTTGGGAATTGTTACGGAGAAGCAGATAATGACAGAGTATGCTGCAGGCTGGTGGAAGAGTGAACATCATTGAGGAATCAGATGACTCAACAAGTATCAGCAGGCATAACAGAAACATTACATAATGAAGAGTGTTGCTGCCTCACAGAGATGAAAAGTAGGTGAAAAATGGATAGATGACAGATAGATGATAGATAGCCATTGGTATCTTCCTTTTATTGAGATAATTGGATAATTGAAAACTATCTCTATGACACAGCGATAAAATTCTTCAAGTGCGTCTAGCCCACCAGGTTATTTCACATTAAGTTATAAAATTTAATAACATTCTTACTTGTTAAGTATAGCCTTTATAAAATCTAGACAGTCATTTTATAAGCAAGTTATATATGCCTACTTTTATTTTAGTTGGGCTTCCCTGGTGGCTCAGCTGGTAAAGAATCTGCCTGCAATGTGGGAGACCTGGATTCGATCTCTGGGCTGGGAAGATCCCCTGGAGAACGGAATGGCTACCCACTTCAGTATTCTGGCCTGGAGAATTCCATGGACTGTAGAGTCCATGTGGTCTCAAAGTCGGACACAACTGAGCGACTTTCACTTTATTTTAGTTAGTTTTACAATCTTAAAATAATTTAATGAAAATTGGCAAATAACCTTGTGTATGAGACAGCAAAAGAGACACTGATTTATAGATCAGTCTTATGGACTCTGTGGGGGAGGGAGAGGGTGGGAAGATTTGGGAGAATGGCATTGAAACATGTATAATATCATGTATGAAACAAGTCGCCAGTCCAGGTTCAATGCACAATACTGGATGCTTGGGGCTGGTGCACTGGGACGGCCCAGAGGGATGGTATGGGGAGGGAGGAGGGAGGAGAGAGGAGGGTTTAGGATGGGGAACACATGTATACCTGTGGCGGATTCATTTCGATATTTGGCAAAACTAATACAATATTGTAAAGTTTAAAAATAAAATAAAATTTATTTAAAAAAAAGAAAATTGGCAAATAAAAGGAGATGGTCTTATTCTAAAGAAGTAGATGTAAAGAGGGACTACACTAGAAAGGAAATTTTCCAAAAAATTTAATATTAAGAATACCTATTATATGTAAGGCACAGCGCTTATAATTTTGATATTCTAAATTCCACCTAAACCTATCTCAATCTGAGAACACGTTAATATGAAACATTATGTATCTAACAAGTTATTGTTTAGTCGCTAAGTCATGTCTGACTCTTTTGCATCCCCATGGTCTGTAGGCCATTAGGTTTCTTCTCTTCATGAGATTGCCCAGGCAAGAATACTGGAGTGGGTTGTCATTTCCTTCTCCAAGGGATCAACCCAAACCAGGGATTGAACCCATGTCTCCTGCATTGGCAGGCACATTCTTTACCACTGAGTCACCAGGGAAGCCCATCTAATAAGTAGCCCATCTAATAAATAATTACTAAAAATTCCCATGACTTTTAAAGTTTTCTATGATTTTGTATTTTCTATTTCTTGAAAAAGTAACATTAAATTTTAATATTTTTATCTTTATAAATGACTATTAACCTATATATACTTGTTAAATGATACCCCTGTAATACAAGGGAGGAAACACATTAAACATGTTTTCACTGAATACAAATCAGAAATCTTCATGTATAAAATATTGAATAAATATAAACAAAATAAGTAAATAAGTTATATAATATTTCTGTGATCTATGCTGATTGAAGGGACGTTTTGTGTATGTTTATTTGTTTGTTTACTTGAAACAGTTCTATGAAAAATTAGGTTAAGAGCAAGAACGTTAGACATCAACCTGCCAAGGTTCAAATACTCACTCTGTCACTTCATAACTGTATGATCTATGTCTCTGATCCCACAGTGTTAAAATGAGACAATATTAAAGGCTTTTTCAGAGCATTGATATGAGCGTTAAATAAGGTAATATACATAGGCTGTCAGAGCAGTAATACCAGAAACAATATCATCAGTTCAGTTCAGTTCAGTCTCTCAGTCATGTCTGACTCTTTGCGACCCCATGAATTGCAGCACGCCAGGCCTCCCTGTCCATCACCAACTCCCGGAGTTCACCCAAACTCATGTCCATCGAGTCAGTGATGCCATCCAGCCATCTCATCCTCTGTCGTCCCCTTTTCCTCCTGCCCCCAATCCCTCCCAGCATCAGAGTCTTTTCCAATGAGTCAACTCTTCGCATCAGGTGGCAAAGTAATGGAGTTTCAGCTTTAGCATCATTCCTTCCAAAGAACACCCAGGACTGATCTCCTTTAATATCATACATGATACCTGCTGCTGCTGCTACTGCTGCTAAGTCGCTTCAGTCGTGTCCGACTCTCTGCGACCCCATAGATGGCAGCCCACCAGGCTCCCCCATCCCTGGGATTCTCCAGGCAAGAACACTGGAGTGGGTTGCCATTTCCTTCTCCAATGCATGAAAGTGAAAAGTGCAAGTGAAGTCGCTCAGTCGTGCCGGACTCAGCGACCCCACGGACTGCAGCCTACCAGGCTTATCCGTTCATGGGATTTTCCAGGCCAGAGTACTGGAGTGGGTTGCCATTGCCTTCTCCGGATACATGATACCTAAGTATAAGTTATTGTTATTTTTTTAGCAGTTTAGTTGCTAAATTTCTCTTCAATTTAGGTAAATTGCCCATCCACATCATTTGTACCCCTCTGGATTACTATTGATACTAATTTATCCAAAAGGAAAATGAAACTAAAGCTTATTTACTTCCAGAAAATCTTTTAACAGCTTTACTCTTAGAAATAATACATTGATTGATTTGATCATTATAGCCACTCCATGAAGCAGAAACTATCATCAGCCTCACTTTAGAAATACAAAAGCAAAGCTTCAAACAGTTTAAAGAGGCTGCCCAAGATGTGCCTCCAGTAAATGATGAAGTCAGAACTCAAAGTATTAGCGCTCCAGAACCTGCAGTCTTAATTATTATATTAACTTACCTCTGAATTACCTGATTTCCAATTTTTTCTGTCAAAAATTGGATCCTATGAAAATTACTGCCTATAGCAGTCTTCTTTCAACATCTTTGCTGCTGCTGCTGCTAAGTCGCTTCAGTCGTGTCTGACTCTGTATGACCCCATAGACGGCAGCCCACTAGGCTCCTCTGTCCCTGGGATTCTCCAGGCGAGAATACTGGAGTGGGTTGCCATTTCCTTCTCCAATGCATAGAAGTGAAAAGTGAAAGTGAAGTCGCTGAGTCGAGCCCGACTCTTAGCGACCCCATGGGCTGGAGCCTAAAATGCTCCTCCATCCATGGAATTTTCCAGGCAAGAGTACTGGAGTGGGGTGCCATTGCCTTCAACATCTTTATCTTTGCATAAAAGACAGAGAAAGAAAGCAAGAGTGCCTGAAAGAATCAAGGGAAAATCATATTGGTGAGAGAGACAGGAGTAAAGAACGAAGAGGTACATAAACCACCGCAGTGAGCCCCTGTGTTGTTCTAGGAACTGTGAATACAGGAATGAAAGAAAAAAAAGAAAACCGACACTGAGAAGTTCTTTGCCTGTGTGGAGTTTGCACTGATTCCAGAGAAGTCTCATAATGAAATAATGACAAAATTAAAGAATCAGTACAAGTTAACTAAGTAATAAGAAGAGGACAAACCAGCAGAAGGGGAACCAAGATATGCCACCCCAAAATAGGCCACTTTGGCATATTGATTATTTTGAGCTAAAAGCAGTTGAGAAACAGCAGGTACAGGCAAATCTCTCCATCTTTCCCCTCCCTGCCTAAAAGCAGGACATAAATTTCCCATGAAAAAGGTGCCCTTCCTGTATCAAGAGAAGGGAGCACTCATCATTGGAGACAAAGAATTGATGACAAGATGATTCTGCATAAGCAAATATTTCTAAAATAACACTTATCTTCTATTAGTTCCCTGCATATATTTCCTAGTCACTTTCCAACAGTTTATTGGCTCTGGAAGCCCAAATACCTTTTCTTTTGTCTAGTTGCTTCTCTACAAGTTAGCACTCTCTGTTTAAAATCATGCATAAGCTGTCGGCTTGTCTTCTCTCAGTTTAATTTGCAGGTCCCAGTGACTTAACCTAAAAAGGCAGAGGAAAAGTTTTTCTTTCCTTGCAAGAGTAATGACATAGAGAAATCAGGACATGCTATTTTGGAGACTGCACCAAACAAAGCCTCTCTGAATAAACATCATTTGTATTAAGACTTGAGAAACTAAAAAAGTAGAGGGAACTACAAAATCTGTGGCCTAAGTGAAGGGAACGGTGGTCTGTTCAAAGCACAAGAACAAGGATCTAATGTGCGTAGTGGATAGTGAGCAAAGGTGAGAAAGGAGGAAGATGAGGTTCCAGAAGACAGAGACCCAGCTCAGGATTTGTGTGCCAGGCTAAGGAATTTAGAATTTATCCTATTAATAGTTAAAATAGAAAGCCATTGAATATCTTTAAGCTGAGATTCCACTTGGTAAAAGAATATTTTGTGTCTTTCATTCATGGAGGTCACCAGGCATATCTTCCTGTGACAGAAATGCAAACCGGTATACGGAATCATGTTTGTTGTCTATTTTGTTAAGTGTTGAAAGGAAGCCTCTTATTGAAACAGATCTAAGGGTCCAACATAATATAGAATACATCTTCTGCATATCTTTAGGTCTTCAGTGGCCACTCAAACTTGTTATTAAACCTTGAATTTATTCTCTTCCTGAACTATTTTCTTTTCCTTTTGTTTAAAATTGTAACCAAACATGGTTTAGTCTTAATGATTTTAAAATGTAACAAGTGTAGTAAATGTGAAAATTACACTTGAGACATTTTTTATTAGCAAACAGTAGATATTTATACCATTACAGAGTGCGACTTTTAAGGTTGAATTAATAACAGATTGAAGCAATTAGAATAAAGATATAAATCATAAACTCATAAGGATTTTATTAAATCTCTATAACCCTCTAACTATACTTTGTTTTTTCTTGCTTATTAGCAAGCAACTGAGACATAAAAATGAAGGATTTTTCTCTGAGCCACTGGTCCCTCTAAAGATGCTTCAAAATCTGAATAGTTCAGAAGTAAAGCAAAGTAGCTTTCAGTTAGTTTTCTTATAAGGGTCTTTCCTGAGGGGGTATTTAGAGGTGTGCCATAATATTTGATTTTAATGCTAAAAAGAAGTTATTTGATTTGCCCAAGGTCATCAATTGTCACTATAAGAACAGAGAAAAAACATCCAGCTCTTTACATCACTCACAGCAACAATTATTTATATCACTTTTTGTTGAAAATTTTATGCTGGAAAGCATAACAAAGCTTCCTTTTAGGTAAGTGAGTTTTCCTCTGTTTTAAATGAGATATAATTAACATACAACATTAGTTTTCGGTGTACAAATGTAATAACTCACTATTTGTTTATAAATTGCAGAATGATCACCACGATCTGTCTAGTTAAAACCCATCGCCATACATAGTTACAGTACTTAATTTTCACCTTTTACATGACTCTCTATGCAGATTTTGGTGTGCTACCCAGTGAGCACAATGAGTGAGGACAGATAATCAGACTTTTTATCGTCTCAGCTACAATCACTAGCTTTTCACTTACCATTGCAACAGAACCTATCATCCTGATGCTCAGTGACTTAAAACAACAGCAGTTCTTGTAATACTATCACTCTAGTTCTGGGGGTTGATGGAATTCTCTTTGAGAATTTCTTACACAGTCGCTCTCAGATTGTAGCTGAGAATGGAGTCCTCTCAAATGCTTCTTCACTTCACATGTCTGTTGATTGATGCTAGCTGGGGGCCATAATGTCCACAGGAGGCCTTTTTACAAGGCTTGAGCTGCCTCACAGCATGGTCGCTTTTATAACCTAACTTCAGAAGTCACATAGCTTTAATTCCAATCTAGTCAAGGGCCTGCCCAGCTTGGGGAGTGAGCATGGACACTTGCAGCTCAGTGGGAAGAATGTCAGTGTCAGTGCAAGAAGAGCATCTGGGACTAGACAGGTTGTTCCCGCCATCCTGGAGAATGAATTGTGCATAGTAGCTATACTATCTAAATCAAGTTTCTGAATCCCTCTGTGCTTCCATTCTTTCTTCTATAAAATGGAAACTGCTTGACTTATTCTACGTGGGATTATGAAATTCTGATTAGGATGTTCAAAAAAAAGATAAAATAAACTTTCGAGCACAATAACTGAAAGATGTTACTGGAATATAACTATTCTTTAACTTATGTGACAAGGAGGAGAGAACAGAAGTGTTAGATTCCAACTAATTGTCTAGAATTATTTCTAGCTTGTCAATGAACTGCCCATACAAGATATGCAATTAAGTCAATATTAAAACAAAAAAGCAAGCCCTATAAAGCCAATTCCAAAAATTGTGTACAAGTACAAACTTGAAAATGAATTGTCATAAGACTTAAAATGTTTTATTTATGATAATGTAGTGGTTCAATATGCAGTGCAATTGTTAAAATATTGAGAGCTTTAAATTTTAATTTTTCTAATGAAATACTTGGTGCTTATGCATATAAATTTTCTGTGCTTCAGTTGTCTTCATCAGTAAAATTAAAATACTTTTTAATATTTACTATGTTAAATGATCAATTAGAAAAAGTTTAAAATAATACCAACATTAGTAGTGAATATCAGTCAGTTCAGTTCAGTTCAGTCGCTCAGTCATGTCCAACTCTTTGTGACCCCATGAATCACAGCATGCCAGGCCACCCTGTCCATCACCAACTCCCGAAGTTTACTCAAACTCATGTCCATCAAGTCGGTGATGCCATCCAGCCATCTCATCCTCTGTTGTCCCCTTCTCCTCCTGCCCTCCAATCCCTCCCAGCATCAGAGTCTTTTCCAATGAGTCAACTCTTCGCATGAGGTGGCCAAAGTATTGGAGTTTCAGCTTCAGCATCAGTCCTTCCAATAAACACCCAGGACTGATCTCCTTTAGAATGGACTGGTTGGATCTCCTTGCAGTCCAAGGGACTTTCAAGAGTAATTCTCCAACACCACAGTTCAAAAGCAACAATTCTTCGGCGCTCAGCTTTCTTCACAGTCCAACTCTCACATCCATACATGACCACTAGAAAAACCATAGCCTTGACTAGACGGACATTTGCTGGCAAATTAATATCTCTGCTTTTAAATATGCTATCTAGGTTGGTCATAACTTTCCTTCCAAGGAGCAAGCGTCTTTTAATTTTACGGCTGCAATCACCATCTGCAGTGATTTTGGAGCCCAAAAAAATAAAGTCGGTCACTGTTTCCACTGTTTCCCCATCTATTTGCCATGAAGTGATGAGACCAGATGCCATGATCTTAGTTTTCTTGAGCTTTAAGCCCACTTTTCACTCTCCACTTTCACTTTCATCAAGAGGCTTTTGAATTCCTCTTCACTTTCTGCCATAAGGGTGGTGTCATCTGCATATCTGAGGTTATTCATATTTCTCCCAGCAATCTTGATTCAGTACTATTGAAATTTGAATCTCAGTTAGGTTTGATCATATCACATAGAAAGCATGAAATAATGACCAAATTTACCCCCTCCAAATATCCTAATATTTAAGCATATCATGGGTCTTATATTTGGCTTTTTTCTTTGCCTATGAATCCTGATGATAACTCTATTTAGTTCTAGCTTTCACTAAAGATGTTTTCTAATGATTCATATGCAGAAAAAATAACAAATGTTGTTTAACTAAGAAACTCAGAGAGTAGGATCATGGATCAATATGGGTGTACTTGCCTAAGAAAACAAACTGAAGAATATATATATATAGTTCATTAATTAACTGCCATTATTTTAGTGAACAATAGAAGGAAAATAATATTATTTAAAAATAAAATTTAAACAATTATAATTTAAAAAGTAATTTTGATGAGCTATAAATAAAGCGCCATAAATAAAGCTATATATAAAATGATTTATTTTTCTATCTAAAAAGTAAGTACAAATCATTCTAAAATAAGGAGATTGCATATTCTGTCACTTTTGTCAACTAAAATTTATACAAGCAATACAAACTTTAAAGATTTGGGGGAATATAAGTGATACAGTGGAGTGTGATTAAAGGCAGCAATTTTCTCAGTTATCTAAAAATATCACCCTTAGCCACCAGTGATTCATTTAAGAAATATTTACTGGGTACAATAGGTTTTATGTGTGTGACATTTTCTTAGATCTAAGAAGCCAAAAATGGAAGAGATACAAGCATGGTCCTTAAAGGTCTTGAAATAAAGCAACATGATGAATTTCTATAAGGTAATCATGTAATTTAATTGTATAATTGCATTTTCAACTTCCATCCTATGGCATGGGCTAGTTTGTTGGTGGTGGCGTTGTGTTGTGTTGCATGGTCATTTCCAGCTCTGCGATCCCACGGACTGTAGCCTGCCCAGCTCCTCCGTCCATGGAATTCTGCAGACAAGGATACTGGAGTGGGCTGCCATTTCCTGGGGGATGTTCCCAACCCAAGGATTGAACCTGGGTCTCCTTCATTGCAGGCAGATTCTTTACCATCTGAGACACCAGGAAAGATTACTCTTTGTCAAACTAGTTGCATGTTCTTTTTGGATCTACAAAAACCCACGTTTTTGTGAGCTCCATTTGCAGTTAAATGTGGTCTTGTGTCTGAGTTTTAGTCAGGGCAATAATAGTGACAGTGGAATGTGCCACTTTCAGGACTAGACCATGGACTTCCTAGGACACTATTCATGGCCATCCCCACACACCTATTTCATACAGAAAAACAATGAAACCCTCAAAGGTATGTGAAGATGATGTAAAACCCAGGAAGTGACCAAGATTATCTTAATGTTTTCCTTTAGCTTGACCGGGAACTTTTTTAAAGATTTTTTAAATTTTTATTTATTTATTTTTATTTTTGGTTGTGCTGGGCTTTCGTTGCTACACATGGGCTTTCTCTAGTTGCTGCAAGCAGGGACTACTCTTCATTGCAGTGCATGGGCTTCAGTAGTTGTAGCGCATGGGCTCAGTAGTTGTAGTTTACGGGTTCTAGAGAGCAGGTTTAGTAGCTGTGGTGCACAGGCTTAGCTGCTCCATGACATGTGGAATCTTCCTGGACCAGGGATTGAACCCATGTCCCTTGCATTGACAGGCAGATTCTTATCCACTGTACCACCAGGGAAGTTCAGCTTGACTAAACTTATTTAAACATGTTTCTTCTTGACTATAGGCATCTGACCTCCCTTTTCTTACAGCATTTACTTTAGAATGTTTGCAGTCCAATACCTCTCCACTAGCTGACCTAGGCTCCCACCTTTTGTTTCAGTCACCTTGAATCCAATCTCTCCTTCCTGTTATATTAGTCTTGACCTTTACTGCCACAGACCACTATTCAGTCTCTTCCTTGCCAGTTTAACTTTTTCTGGTGCATTTTCTTTCAACATAGGAAAACTAAGTTTCTATACCACTTCATGGACTCCAACACAAGCTATACAGTAATACCTGTTTGGATTTATCATAAGTGAAAACTCAATTATCTTTATTGAACTGTGAAATTTGGAATTTGTTACTTAGAAAAATTATCTTTCCCTTAATTAATATAATCCCACAATAATACAAACTTCTGAGGACAAAAATCCCTTTTTTCTTATTCACCAAAGCTTTCCTATCGTGAGAACCCAGAAGAAGGGACAAGATCTAATTAGGGTGGTTCAGAGAAGTCTTCATATAAGATAATGTTTATCTGAAGTCTTAGTGAGAAGAAATTGTCAGGATTGATGCTCTCCAGAGTGATCAACAATATGAAACTTTAGTCGCACACGACTGAAGCGACTTAGCAGCAGCAGCAGCAGCAGCAGCAGCCATAGAAGAAAGCATAATATAAAGAACCTAGTCTTTAGCTATAATTAGGTTATGTAAAGGCAAGAAGTTTGCAGTAGTATTATGTGAATAAATAGGATATGGATTTTAATATCAGAGTCTGTCATTGAGTGATGAATTTTAAGATTCTGAAGGGATTTTCTTCAGACCAAGAATGAGAGAAAAAAGGAAACATTCAGACAACATGAAAGTCAAAGGACTGAACAAATCCTTGAGGCTATTTGGGAATTTAATTTAAAACTCTGAAGAAATAATTAGGCCAGAAGCAAATACCAAAGCCAAGCTTAAAGAGCCAAGAATATATGAATCACAGTTGTTAGCCAGAAGAATGTAGCTGGTTACTACAGCAGTCCAGTGGAAGTCTGCTGCTGCTGCTGCTAAGTCTCTTCAGTCATGTCAAACTCTGTGCGACCCCATAGACGGCAGCCCACCAGGCTCCTCAGTCCCTGGGATTCTCCAGGCAAGAACACTGGAGTGGGTTGCCATTTCCTCCTCCAATGCATGAAAGTGGAAAGTGAAAATGAAATCGCTCAGTCGTGTCCGTCTCTTAGCGACCCCACGGACTGCAGCCTACCAGGCTCCTCTATCCATGGGATTCTCAAGGCAGGAATACTGGAGTGGGTTGCCATTGTCTTCTCTGCCAGTGGAAGTCGAAAACACCAAAATCTGGGGCATTATGGCAGAAGAATTTAACCTTCTAATTGAAATCTATAGAATTCTGTAATAAACAGATTTTGAGAAATTGTATAGAGGAAAGTCCATGGACTTTGGTTAATGGCTTCTGGTCTAATCGAGTAAAAGATAATATAGTCATTGGCTGAAAGTAGATAAAAAGGGAGCAACTATTTTGAGGTTGTTCAATTGTTGTTCAGTCGCTAAGTTATGTCCAACTGTCTGCAGTGCAATGAACTGCAGCATGCCAGGCTTCCCTGTCCTTCACTATCTCCCAGAGTTTGCTCAGACTCATGTCCACTAAGTTGGTGATGCCATCCAACCATCTCATCAGATCATTTAGGATAAAATGAATTTTGAAACCTGTATGGGATATCCAGGTGGAGATCAAGTCTTAATTTGTCTGAAACTTGGATCATCAACTGGATACTCCATAAAGTTTTCAAAAAGAAAATGAAAGTTGTCTTCTGCTGAAAGTTGCAGAGTTTGGAAGCTTTTTGATGATGAAATAGGGGTATAGCACACACAGAAGACTATTAAGAAGGTTACCAGTTGCAAATGAGTCAGTGACAGAGTGATAGAGCAAAAGCAAAAACTCTGAACTTCAATGAGAAAGAACCAATGACTGCAGGTCCTTGAAGGATCTGTGGAAATTTGTTTTAGATAAAAGTAAGTCATGTACTAGACGGGCTTCCCATCTGGCACCAGTGGTAAAGAATCCATTGTCAATGCAGGAGACATGGGTTTGATCCTTGGGTCAGGAAGATCCCCTGGAGAAGAAAATGGCAACCCTCTTGAGTATTTTTGCCTGGAAATCCCATGGATAGAGGCAGTGGTGGCCTACAGTCCATGGGTCACAAGGAGTCCAACTTAACTAGGCATACATGTGCGCAGGCACTCCACAGGCTAGGATGCAGTGACACCTACTTGTGTGGCTAGTGTAATGAGGAACTTAGCCCAGATGTTACCCCTTTCACTGTCCAAAACTAACCTCAACAAAGTTACATGTGGGATTAGCCCAAGTTGAAAAATGAATTATGATATTTGAAGTAGGACTTATGAGATTCCTGCAATCAACAGCAGCTAACAAATAGATTCTGAGTGAATAAAGCAAAAAATAGTTTGTTTTTTGTTTTTATTAACAGGGAATTTAAGGGCAGTTGATATTGGAGCACCAGCTATCTGAACCATAAAACAGTCACCAGTGATCAGTACAAAAGTTATTTTCCATACTTGAAGATGTATTAAAAATGGACATAGGATGCAGTAAGTGGGGTGGTCATTGAACAAGGAGACTACACACTTGCCTTTTGTTAAGTTTGTTAATTAATAGTTGCTCTCACTTTGATGTATTTACCTAAAATTAAAAAAAATTTCCTAATTTTTAAAACTATTTCAGGGAGATTATCAAACAATGAGCTGTCTATAAAATTTTATCAGTTCTCTTTTACTACATCCATTATATATGCTTCCAACTAAAGATTTTTTTCCTTTTTCCATTATTAATAAACAACCAATACTTTGAGCACTGTATGTGAACTATAAGATTCTCAAGCATTACATCTTAAGATAACAGAATATTTATTGGCCTCTACAGAATTGCATATAACTTGTTTGAAGTTTTTAACTGGAAAAATAGTAAGAATATTTTGGAGCCTTAATCATCACAACATCTTGTCAATAAATAGCTCTCTCTCTCTCTAAAGCCATCTATTGGTCTTCATTCAAGTGAAACAGTTTAAAGCAAAGTAAAGCACAAAGCATACTCACTAGAAAACTGTTCCACACTACAATGGGGTGTTTAATAAGATGCTGTCAATTTTGGAATGGGGTACGTTACCAGGAACGTTGGGAAGTAATTAAGGTGTCATTTTATTTAGAAACCATTGCCTTATACAGTAGCCAATTTATTTTTAAATACAGCTATGCTAAGGCATCAAATATTGCTCAGGCGCTAAAGACAAGCAGACTGGTTTCAAATTCACTTACTAGCATGTGACTTTTTCCAGGCTATTAAACTCCTGAAGCATCAGTTTTTTTCACCTTTAACATTAATAAAATAATAATATGTACTATACCATACTTATAGGGAGATTTTATTAAATAATGTATATAAAATATTTATAAAGTGTGAGTGTGCTCATTCGCATCCAACCCTTTGTAACCCCTTGGACTGTAGCCCACCAGGCTCCTTTGTCCATGGGATTTTCCCAGCAAGAATACTGGAGTGGATTGCCATTTCCTCCTCCAAGGGGGTTATAAAGTACATATTGTTACAGCTTTTATTAGAACATGAGTACAACAAGGCAGAAGTAAGGGGTAGGAGCACAGTTAGAGTACTGCAGAGAGCACTTTAATCACTGTATACAATTATTTCTTTTAT
This sequence comes from Bos mutus, assembly GCF_027580195.1. NCBI lineage: Eukaryota > Metazoa > Chordata > Mammalia > Artiodactyla > Bovidae > Bos > Bos mutus. The sequence continues at coordinate 57,984,807 of NC_091621.1, read as the reverse complement.
CCTAAAGAATATGGTCTGATTTATAACACTACACTATTAACTGACTCATGATCAGATAATTTTCTTATTATTTGTGAAGACCTGCTCAAATTGCCCCATGAAAAAGACTCTTTTGTACGTTTTACTTTCTTACACATTTTCCTCTAACTCACGGATAGTAAGCATCCCATTCATTGTCTTTTCTTAATGTGTACCTAGTGAATTCCAGGAAGAGAAATGGATTCAGCAGCATAATATTAAGATGATATCTGTCATCAAAGAATGAGTGCATTTTGACAGCAATTCACCTACTGGTTGACCATTTATCTCTGGTAACACTGGAAATTCAAACCCGTCAGCAGCCACCAGTTAAATGGAAAGATTAGTAGAGCACATGTTCAACAAATAGGTTTACTCCAGAAAGATTCAACTGAGTCCTTACTTGGTTTTATACTTGCTCTATAAATTGTAGCTTTATTGACTCAAGAAGCTACATTGATTAAATAAAAATAACTAAACAATTTCTTCCATTTACACATTAGAAGTCAAAGAAAACTCTAAAGTATGTAAGGATCGTGAGTTTATCCATTTGCAAGGTTAACATGAGGCTTCAAGATGAACGTGAACATGCCAATCTAAATTTATGGAACTAGAGTGACAGTGACAGTATGGAGAAGGCGATGGCACCCACTCCAGTGCTCTTGCCTGGAAAATCCCATGGACGGAGGGGCCTGGTGGGCTGCAGTCCATGGGGTCGAGAAGAGTCAGACACGACTGAGCGACTTCACTTTCACTTTTCACTTTCATGCATTAGAGAAGGAAATAGCAGCCTACTCCAGTGTTCTTGCCTGGAGAATCCCAGGGACCGCAGAGCCTGGTGGGCTGCCGTCTATGGGGTCGCACAGAGTTGGACACGACTGAAGTGACTTAGCAGCAGAGTGACAGTAGGGAAATTTGGGAACTGATTAGTCAGCAAAATGCTGGAAATAAAGGAAAGTCTCAAGAAAGCAGTGCCCATTCATTGGTCAGCTTTTTAAATTTCTATAGCTAGTAATAGAAAATATAATGGGAAAGCCCCACAGAGATTGAGGTGTGAAGTTTTTATCATAACAAATGAAGCTAAAAAGTAGAGTACGAGAGTGTTACAGGTTGAGTTGTGCTTCCCCCCCGCCCCCACAAAAAAAAATATATTCTTACATTGGAAGTCCTAACCCCCAGCACCTCAGAACATAAACAGATTTGGAGAAAGGTCTTAAAAGGGGTAATTCAATTAAGAATTGAGGGAATTAAGTATTAAGGTCTTTAGGGTCCATCCTAATATGACCGAAGTCCTGCTGCTGCTGCTAAGTCGCTTCAGTCGTGTCCGACACTGTGCAACCCCATAGACAGCAGCCCACTAGACTCCTCTGTCCCTGGGATTCTCCAGGCAAGAACACTGGAGTGGGTTGCCATTTCCTTCTCCAATGCATGAAAGTGAAAAGTGAAAGTGAAGTCGCCCAGTCGTGCCCGACTCTTAACTACCCCATGGACTGCAGCCTACAAGGCTCCTCCGTCCATGGGATTTTTCAGGCAAGAGTACTAGAGTGGGGTGCCATTGCCTTCTCTGAGACTAAAGTCCTAGTAAGAGCAAATCTGAACACAGACTTGCACACTCACAGATGAAAGATGATGTAAAGATAGATAAAGTGGCTATCTGTAAGCTAAGGAGAGAGGCTTCAGGAGAAACCAACCCTGTATACACAGATGTCTTGATCTCAGACTTCTAGCCTTCAGAATAAGGAGAAAATAAATGTTTAAGTCACTCCATTCTGTGCTTTGTTATGGCAGTCCTATCAAACTAATAAAGAGAGAAAAAGAAGAGGGCCAGCTTGGGGAAGGCCGATATTCCACTTCCTCCAAGGTCATATCATGCCACCATCATCCCCATCCTTCCAAAGTGATCATTACCCAATCTCTAGGAACCTAGATCTTCAAGAGGGTATTTGAGGTATAAACACTTTCTTGATCTCCTTGGTGGTCCTTATTTAAAATTTTTGTACATTATATTGGAGCTAATCATTAACTCTCTTCCTGTTTCTTGACAATTTTTATGTACTAATCCTCATTCAAAGGAAGAAGCCTTTGACCAGTTGAGTGTTGGCAAAAGAAGTCATGGGGGTTGACATATAGATTGACCTTCTTAGATCAACACATAGCTTGACCTTCTCAAATACATACTATTATGATTAAACACTAGATATTCAAGTGTATGTATTATTAAAAATTTTCAGTTGTAAATTAACTCAATAGAATCCAAGAACATTAATAAAACAAGATAACTTATTGAAATATTAATGTTTGCTTGTTTTTTCTTTTCTTTTTTTTTTTTTCTTTTTTTGCTTCTCTGCCACTTATTATCTTCTACCAAAAGGGAGCCAGCCTTTGGAAGTCCAAGGATTTTGATGGCGTAGAAAACTTCATAAGTAAGTGATACAATAAATTGTTTTTGTCTTTTGAGAAAAATAATGTTTAATTGGGAGCTGAAACTGACTGGCTGGAATGTTGACATAGTTAAAAATACGAAGTTCACAACAAGCCTCACCATTCCCTAATATGTTTAGTTCTGTTTCTAGGAGACAAGTCAGCTCAAAATTCATGAGCCCTAACCAAGGTGTTGGAGAAGACTCTTGAGAGTCCCTTGGACTGCAAGGACATCCAACCAGTCCATTCTAAAGGAGATCAGTCCTGGGTGTTCTTTGGAAGGACTGATGCTAAAGCTGAAACTCCAATACTTTGTTCACCTCATGCAAAGAGTTGACTCATTGGAAAGATTCTGATGATGGGAGAGATTGGGGGCAGGAGGAGAAGGGGACAACAGAGGATGAGATGGCTGGATGGCATCACCGACTCAATGGATGTGAGTTTGGGTGAACCCCGGGAGTTGGTGATGGACAGGGAGGACTGGCATGCCACAATTCATGGGGTCGCAAAGAGTCGGACATGACTGAAGGACTGAACTGAACTGAACTGAACTGAAAACCAACAAAAAATAAAAGAAAAGAATATGTTAGGTGTATAGGCAGAATTTACATGAGGGAGTATCTTTAAGAATCAAGGAGGCAAAAAATGTAGATTATGGAATGGAAGGTAGAATTCTAAGTTCTACAGTAACGGGCATCTAAATACTTCTCCAGGGAAGTGCTGAACCAGGAAAGAGGACTCAGTCTTTTAGAAATTGGTTGTATGAACTATCTTTACATGCTATTTTGCTTCATTCGTATCTGACTCTTTGTGAACCCATGGACTATAGCCTGCCAGGCTCCTCTGTCTGTGGGACTCTCCAGGCAAGAATACTGGAGTGGGTTGCCATTTTCTACTCCAGCGGATTTTCCTGACCCAAGGATTGAACCTGAGTCTCCTGCATTGGCAAGTGGGTTCTTCACCACTAGCACCACTGGGGAAGCCCATGGTGTACCGAGGGAGATGCTATATCTGTTACAAAAAGATAGAAAAAACAGATCCAAAAGCTTGAAGAAAGGCAGTTTATTGGGTCACATGATTGAAAAGTTCAGAAATTATTTGATCACCATTGAAATGATACCCCAGGATACAGTTTCCTATTCTCTATCTTTTATTTCTATTCACTACATCATCAGCGCTATTATCCAGCAAACTCTCCTCTCTTGGTTTTAAGACAGCTTAAGTAGCTCAGACTTACATAATTTGAGCTTCATATTTTAAAGGAAAAATGAGATTATGTTATCCAGGGTGCCCTCCCTAAGGTAAAGTATCATTCATTTCATTAGCCCTGAACGTGTCACACACATTCATCTATGAACCAATCAATGTAGCCAGAGGAATGTACTGTGCTAATTGGCCAGGCTAACATAATATGCATATTTCCAGGTCTTCAGGTTAAAATCAGTTTTACCCAAACCACACAGGATGAGATTGAAAAAAGTGACAGTTTTCAAGGACAAAAATGGTTTCCAAAAATAGAATAGACAAGATTTCTATATTCCACATCTAGCTTGAAAGCACAGAACTGCAGAACACCAAGGGAACACTGCAGACTCGACAACATAAATAAAAAAACTAGCATTAAATAGTAAACAAGATGGGGAAGACGAGTATACATGTGACAGATTCATGCTGATATATGGCAAAACCAATACAATATTGTAAAGTTAAAAAATAAAATTAAAAAAAATAAATAGTAAACAAGAGCTTAGAAGTCATTATCTCATTTGGTGGGATAGTGTCCAGATCTCCTGATTTCTGAAAGAGGAAAGGTGCTCCTATAATGATTGAGATGAAATTCTCATGCAGCACAGGAAAAATACAACTTTGAGATCAATCTGAATTTATTTAATAGTATGTACAAAGTAATATTTCTTTTACATTTGGATTTGTGCATTAAATTTAATACCCTTTCATAAGGATGTTAGACTTGCTTGTAAATGCTGACCTAACAAGGATACTGAACTTATAAGGTTAAATGATATCAATGAAACCATGAAAGGTCACCACAGAAATGCAACATATACGTATATATGACTTGGGATAATGTCATTATGACTATTCATCAACTAATGAATATGTAAAATATAACCCTCCATTTACTGAAACCTATCCTAAAAACTAGAGTATTTCTTACAAAGTTATCACATGAATTTAAGAAAAATGAATAGAGTGGACAGAAAGGAATATTTTACTTCAAAACAAAGCCTCTTTAAAGAAATAAAAATAAAAGAAGAAAACAAAAACCATATATCACATTCCTCTTGATACCTCTCTGCTTTAACCCTTTTTTTGGAAAATATTAAAAATGTACATCTGTACTTCAGAAAGAAGAGACCCTTTGGTTACCAGTATTGGGGTTGTGTTTTAATTTTTTTTAATGAAAATTAAATATGGATTCAAACACAAATTATATGGAAATATTTCAAGTCTTGAAAACTTACAGTTTTGCCCACATATTCCAGCAGAATAAATAATGAAACCAGATGACCTCCAGTGGTGACAGATGGGCTCAGCTTTTGACAATGTGATTCTTATATTTGCTCTAAGCTAGAACATCTTTAAACTTGATGAGGAATAAAATGAAAATGTTATTGCACAATATAAAATAAGACTCAGTCATATAAATTGCACATGAACCTGGAGAGTTAATTTGCAATAAATTGAGCTACATATAATTTTACAAACATTTATTCTAAGTCAGTAAAGCAGAAGCAGTTTTACAATATAATAGTTCAGTTTCTAAGGATGGTGCAGGGTTGATAGTAAATTAGTTTTCTCCTTTATTTCACAAGAATATTTGAAAATTAATTCATTTTATTTCCCTTAATAACTTGGTTAACTGAATGATATGTTTCTCCAAGAGATTCATGCCAAAAGTCAGTACCTTCAAAAGCCTAAGAAGTTTTCTTATTTGATTTATTTGTCTATCATTTAGAAATCAATTACTCTCTATAGAAAGTTTATTTTATTATTGGGTTATATAGTATTATTTTTTCTCTCTAGCACCCAGAACATTTATTTTAGAAAAATAGATTTTATTTTTATTACTCATTATGTTTTGAGTTAATAAATAAGAAATCTAAAAATACTTAAAGTTTTATTATTTCTTAATAAGAAATCCAAACTTATACAAAAGGTTACTGAGATAAATTAAATGCCAACCATTTACATGTTTATTTCATGGCAAGGTACCAAATTTTCCTCCTTTCTTTCCCAAGTTAGAGTTAGCTAGGAATCTTTTCATTTTGGTCTTAAATTGAATCAATGGGGGGCAAGTATGCATTCATTTTAGAATATATCACAGAATGATTTTTCACTATAACTTTCCTTAGGGAACAATCTGCTATCAGATAAATGTTTTAGCTGCTTGCCATCAGATCATTCCAGTTATGGAATGCATAACTAGTTTGACTCCTGTTTTTTTATTAGATTGGGTTGTAGACATTAATATCTAGGGTACATTTTTCAAGATACCAAGTAGAGTTAAATCAAGCAGTTAGGGAAACTAGAGAGCTTCCTTTGTGACTCATTTGAACAAATATACATGTGAAACAAAACTGTTGTTTAATTGAAATATTTAAGGCAAGCTCACCATTTTTCTGAGTTCTACTCTTCGCCTTTGCCTGTCAAGGAGAAGCTGTATGCAATGGTAAGTGAGAATACAGATTATTAGATAGGTAATCAGAAATTCTAAAATGATTTTTTTTTCCAAATGCAAAACTACTCAATGTCCACAGGGCAATAATTATTGTATTCCACTTGACAAAATTCATATATTTCTATGGATATGAGTTATTTACTTTTCTATCTATTCCCTACACCTTGGAGCTGTAAAAGTTTGACAAAGAAAGTCACAGATAATCCATCAGGCTGAGTTAAACAAGACTTCTAGGCATCTCTTTTGCCCATTTCAAAGTCTTCCAAATTTTTTTCTTGACCAATAAAATGAATAAGCAGAAGTATATTAGTTGTTTGATAAGAATACCATGTTCCACCTTCCAGATAAAGAAAAAAAAGAAGGAAGAGAACAAGAAAGAAAGAGGATGACTAGAAAGACGAGGGAAAGGAAAAAAAAAAAAAAAAGCTGGCAAATAGAAACTTCACAAACAAAAAGAGTCCAAAAAACAATAATCCGAATATGACACAACTAAAATATGACACAAATTAAATGACGGAGGAATGTAGGAAAATACAATCCTCTTGACCTTGACTCTAAGAACATTCTCTTTCAAGGAGCAATCCAGATCCCACCAGATGTTATCTGCAGTGGCTAAAACTCGCAGTCATAATAATGGAAATGGAACGTATTTATCTTCATCCTTTGGAATCTGTTAAAACAAAAGTGAAAGAATAATTTATGGTTTACACAAAAATATGTGAATATGAAAGATATAAAATACAATGCAAAAGAAACCAAATGTGTCTCAGCATTCCAAACAGAAAATAAAAGCAAACAACGTGTTGTGAAGCAGTAAAAACAGCTAACATTTATTTAACATGGGAAACCACCTTAGTAAGCAGTTTACATTGATCATCTCATTTATTCCTCACAAAACCACTACCAGTAGGGTGCATTTTTATTGCCAGTTTACTACTAAGGAAAATGAGGCACCAAGAAGTTTTGTAGCTGGTGATCAGATTACACAATGGAGTGTCAGAATCTGGACTTAAACCAGGCAGTTTGACACCAAGGTCAACAGAGAAGAGATTGGAAATGAAGATTTCTAGAGCATGTACTACAGATACACTGAAAACCAGTCATCTTATTATAATTCTTTCTATAGTGAGTATCAGAAAAAATCCAAACTGGATGGGCACGAGGCACATTTATGGGTTAATAGATCTGAGAGGCCCAAGAGTATAAATCACCTCAAGAGCAGCTTGATTCAAGGGCATACACAATGCCCTCTCTCTCCGTTTGCAGTTAGATTTTCCATGGCTTCTATATTTAGGTTTCATTTGGTATCAAGATGGTTCTCAGCAGTTATAAGTCCACATCTGCCAAGTTAAATTCCAAAGACGAAAGGAAAGAGGGAAAAGGGAGAGATGTACTTCCACAGATGTGCTAGCCTGTATCTCTGCTGAATCATAAAACCATCCTGAATCAATCAATGTGACCAGGACAATGTGAAGTTCTGCTTGGCCTGATATACATATCTATTCTGGACCTAGAATCTGAGCTAGAACAACCAAGTCATCATAGACTGATCTTGAGATGTGTTTCATTTCCTGTGGAAAAATTGGGAAGTTATTTACCTAAAAGGTAAAAAATAATAATAATAATAATGGTAAAAATGAGATATCTGATATACATATATACACAGCCCTTCTTTAATTTGTAGGAATTACAACTCACCTTATAAGTACACCTATATTGGATTTTTTTCCTCCAAAACTCTAACAGTATTGTAACTTCATTGTCTGAAACAGTGTGTGTAACTCTTAATAACTCAGCTGATTGCTAATAAAAAAATATTGCTTATGTCTAAAAATAAAAGGCAATGGGATAATATATGATTTGACTATAAGAACTAATTAAGGAAATAATTTTATCAGTTCTTCCCCCATAAGGCAGATACTCCAACTTCACAGTTTGGTAACATCTGGCCTGTAGTACTGAAACATTTACCATGACATACAACATATTACAAAAGCTAATCTAACTTACCTTCACTGCTGCCTCCCACAGCTCTCTCATTCTTACATATGAAACGTGTCATCACTTTTGAAATGGTCTGTTCCTTCATTATTTTATGTTTTTGTGCTTTCTGCTTTTTTTTTTTTTTTTAAGACTGCTCTTTCCTGTCTACCTGTCTTCTCTACCAAATGAATTGATAATCATCTTTCATAACTATGGGGCTTCCCAGGTGGCACTAGTGGTAAAGAACCCGCCTGCCAATGCAGGAGATGTAAGAGGCATGGCTGGGATCCCTGGGTTGGAAAGATCCCCTGCAGAAGGAAATGGCAACACACTCCAGTATTCTGCCTGAAAAATCCCATGGTCAGAGGAGCTTGGGGGTCTACAATCCATGGGATCACAAGAGTCGGACACAACTGAGTGACTAAACAACAACATCATAACTAAATATATATCAGTTCTTGGGAAATTTTCCCAGACAAGTCCAGGTAAGTTTATATGCTCCTACAGAGTGGGCTCATATGATGCAATTATTAATGCAATTAATATGATGCATTATTAATTATATTTGTGTACCTGATATATTTCTTTACACAATTTGCACTTTCCAGTGACAAGGATCGTGTTTTATTCATGTCTCTTTCTAGCACCTACTGTAACACGGTGTCTAGAACATAGGAGGGACTCATACATACCATATTTCATTAAACCTAAAATGTCATGCATTGAAGATGTAAGATGCATTGTCACAGTATATACTAATAAGAAAGAACATAACCACTTTAGCAATAGGGTTTTTATTTTATAATTCCTAATAGGCTTTATCATATAGTCCTGAAACTTCCTGAGTCTGAATTTCAGAATCTTTTTCAACTCAGATAGATTGATACCTGTTTTTTCCACATCAGCCTCTGTGCCATTGTCAACACCAATGATGCAGTGTTTAATTAAAAGATTCTCAACAATTATTCAGAATTTTATTTCAAAGCACTGACATGCTTTATACTGGGCTTCCTTGATCTTAATACACCAAGGACTCATTTTCCACTTCAACTGTACTTAAATGAACTTAAGTACTTTACTGATGAAAATGTCAATAGTATACAGTTGTCTTGTTTTATCATCAGTAAGAATAATCAAAATCGTGCATGCTTTAAGCTGAACTATATTAAAAATGCATAAATAACTAAAATAAAAGTTATATCCTATTTTTTCTAACATATTATAATAAAAATTTTCCAACATGGAGAAAACTTGAAAGGTTTTTGCAGTAAATATCCATAGACATAGTACATAGCTGATACAATTAATACTTTGTTATACTTGCTTTATCACATATATCTCATCAATTCATTTGTTGATCAACCTATATTACTGTTGATGAACTACAAGTTTAGCTGCAGAATTCAGACTTTTTTTTATTTTAGCCATCCTGGTTGCTTGGGGGTTCCTGCAGTCTGCCTGGTTGTCAGAGGTGCCCCATCAGCATTTGCTGAGTGTCCTAGGAGTGGAGAGACAGGGACTCCGTGTCCTCCCCCTCTGCCATCTTGGCTCTGCCTCTGTCTTTTTATTTTTTGTGTTGTAGAAGATTTGCAGTATTTCCTGGTTACCAGTTCTTTGTCAGATATAGGTTTTTACAATACTTGTATTTTATATTTGTATTTCCTTGATGACATCTTTAAATAACCAAAGTTTTACTTGATGAGGTCTAATTTATCATCTTTTTACGGTAATTTCTCTTTAATATCTTAGCAAACCTTAGCTTACCCACAAGTTGTGAAGAATGTCTCCCTCCTCATGTTTTTTTGTGATTCATAATATGGTAAATATTCTCAGATTGTGTCTTGAACATTATAAATGAAATGATATAGAAGTTCTAACTTTCATGCCTCCAAACATTCTTTTTTAACCAAGATTAAATTTACAGTTTAAATGAAGATACTTTTAAGCCCTTTATACATAAGTGTGTAACTCCCTGTAAATGTAATAGAAAAATACAAAAAAAAATAGTATATTATGATAATGAAATCAATAAATAATACAAAAGCCTGCTGATATGGCACTATTGATTTTCAGATTTAGCCTTTTAGCAATTTTGAAGTATATAATATAGTGCTGTCGACCATAGTCATTATGCTATGCATTAGATCTTCAGAAGTTACTCATATTCTTGTACTCTGTAAAGTGAAAGTGAAAGTGAAGTCGCTCAGTCGTGTTCAACTCTTTGCAACCCCATGGACTGTAGTCTTCTAGGCTTCTCCATCCCTGAGATTTTCCAGACAAGAACACTGGAGTAGGTTGCCATTTCTTTCTCCAGGGGATCTTCCCCACCCAGGGATCGAACCCAGGTCTCTCCCATTGTAGGCAGACGCCTGAGCCCCAGGGAAGTCATTTAACATCTCCCCAATTACCCCATCATTATTGATTTTAATACCTTGATGAAAACATTGGAATGAATGTAAATGTATCAGTTGCCAATAATTTACCAAAAATAATCCATATTATCTAAGTTTATGAATGTTTTTAACATATAAAAGTTTTTCAGATTAGTTTTTGTAACAATTCCATCCAGCAGTCAGTATTTTTTGTATCTACCTATACAGGCCTATACAAAAAAAAAAAAAAAAATTAAAGAATGATACGCACAAAGAAACAGAGCACAGCCATAAGAAAGAAAAACACAAATGGCATTATTTAAAAAAAGATTAAGGCTGGCATTTGGAAAGAATTAGAAATAGAAAACAGGAAGTTAAGAGATTAAAAAGTTTAAAAGGTAAACATAATTAAATCCAAATCAGAACCAGCTTTGCCAGAGTGAAATACAAGTTAGAAATGGGAAGAATATTATAGAACGTGTTTATAACAAACTGAAACCCCATCACAGGGCTGTGAAATCCAGCTGACATAAGGGCCTAGTAGGCAGATAACTGTAGTAACAATTGAAAAAAATGATTAAGGTTAAGTTTCATTAGAATGTAACTTTTAAAGATACTCATCAAATAAAATCAAAGGTAAAGGATCTATAACAAATTGTAATAGACGATACTTGAAACGTATCACTTCCAAACAATACAATTTGGAATCTGACAATGTAAAGATATGTTTTCACTAGACAGATGAAAGAATAGCACTTTGACATTCGTTGCTTTCCAAAGTTCATCCTATTGGAACATATTTATTTCCCCAGTCTCATGTATAAAATTTAAATGAATGTGTTTTTATTTAAATATTCACTTTTTTATTCTCTGTGAGAACTTGTGGTTCAGATATATTTGGAATGGAATTATGATTTTTTAGCCTGTGATGTTAAAGTTTTCCTTTCCAATCCTAAGAGAATTGAATGAAATTTTCTGTCTTGAATTTGTAGAAATGAATTGTCAAATGATAAAAACAATAAAACAAAATGTGTTCCATTTTGAAAGAACTTTAGAGAGGTTTTGGTTCTCACACAAAAGAAATGATTGGCCTTTATATCCTAAAATTTCCAAGTTACCACTGTCTACATCTGATTCATGGACCTGCCTCAGATTCCATTTTCTAAAGCAGATAAACTGTGTAATAAATAATCTAGCTTCATTTTCAGTATGATTTTTAGATAAGAAAAATGTAGCAAAGAAAGATGGTAAGGTAGAAATTTTCAGAGAAAGAAATGAAAGTTGTATTTACCCCAAATGTTTTTATTCTTATAGTAACTGAAGTTATCACTATTATAGAAAATAATAAGAAAACTAAAATAATAAAATAATATGTTTATAGTTAAATCAGTAAGTAGACTAAAAAATAATGTGTTTACAGGTAAATCAGTAAGTAGACTAACATTTTATTGCATATATATTGTGTATATATATGTATATATATATATTTGTGTACATATATGTATTAAATATAACAGGTTACTTTGCATTCAGAAGTCTTATTGAATGGAACTTTTAACCTTAACCAGGGATCCAGAAAGTCCATTTAGTATCCAATTGCTGTGCTGATCACTAAATAAAAATCCTCAATATTTAGAGGCAATTTATGATTTTCCTATAGTGTAGCAAATGCCATTGCCTGGAACTGACTGTAACTATGACAGCATTAGACTGTTCTGTAAACATATATAATACTTTCTGAAAGGTTAGTTCCAATTTTTCTGTTAAGTTGATGACTGTTCTGGGTTCTCTGTATTTGTGTGGTTATTTTCAATTAACAAAATAATCTGTAAGTCCATTATGTACCTGGCAAAACAACAAAAAAAGAAAGTACAGCTCCTAACTTCCCAATAATCTGAGAAGAAAGCCTAAAAATCACTGGGAAGAAAGTCTAAGCTTTCAAAGAGAAGAGAGGCAACTCTCCAGCTATACTTCCTTAAAGGTTTACTTGGGAACTGGCTTTCAGGTTAAGATCTAAGATGAACAGAAGCCACTGAAGCACAAGCCCAACAATGTGAGAGAATGTTTTCCCCAGGTTCTTGGAGATCTCAGAAGCAACAGTCAAGAGAATGTCAACAGAGTAAAGAGGAAGATAAAGAAATGTTTCATTATCTCTATGTTGTAAAATGCATAAATGTTCTTAATTTAAAAGAACCTAATAACTTACTCACTTTCCACTTACTTCATAATCCTGTTAACATTGGTCTAACATATTTCCAGTAGCTTCTTCTCAATCTTTTCCCTGCATTCATTCATTCTCATTCTACATAAGAAGCTTTAAATACTATTTCTGCCAAGCTCATTTACTTCCCAAAGTGGAACCATTTACCAATTTTACCAATGCCTCCTATACGTGATCTAATGTGTGGCTATATCTTTCTCTCTCTTCATTTCTCACCAGCCCTATAGGATAACTTGTGTGCTGGGCTCAGCTGTTCAGTCATGTCTGACTCTTTACAACCCCAAGGACTATAGCCCACCAGGCTCCTCTGTTCATGAGGATTCTCCAGGCAAGAATAACGGAGTGGGTTGTCATGCCCTTCTCCAGGAAATCTTCCCAACCCAGATATCAAATCCAGGTCACCTGCACTGAAGGTGGATTCTTTACCATCTGAGCCACCAGGGAAGCCCACAGGTTGACCCTACACATTCTTAAAAGCCTGTTTCTCCTTCCTCTGTCCTCTCACAAGCCCTGTGTTCCTTCTTTATATTGCCTCATGTTGTATTTTGTCATAATTTATTGTTACCTGTTCCATTTTTATATATTCTCTACCAGATTTTATGTTTAGAAGAATATGAGCTTTGAAATGAGTTCAATAGAGATGTAACTTTTAAAATCACTTATTTAAAATTTTTAAAAAATTAAAATAACTCCAAAATCACTGCAGATGGTGACTGCAGCCATAAAATTAACAGATGCTTGCTCCTTGGAAGAAAAGCTATGACCAACCTAGACAGCATGTTGAAAAGCAGAGACATTACTTTGTCAACAAAGGTCCGTCTAGTCAAAGCTATGGTTTTTCCAGTAGTCATGTATGGATGTGAGAGTTGGACTGCAAAGAAAGCTGAGCACAGAAGAATTGATTCTTTTGAACTGTGGTGTTGGAGAAGACTCTTGAGAATCCCTTGGACTGCAAGAAAATCCAACCAGTCAATCCTAAAGGAAATCAGTTCTGAATGTTCATTGAAAGGACTGGTGCTGAAGCTGAGACTCCAATACTTTGGCCACCTGATGTGAAGAACAGACTCCTGGGAAAAGACCTTGATGCTGGGAAAGATTGAAGGCAGGAGGAGAAGGGGACAATAGAGGATGAGATGATTTGATGCCATCACTGACTCGATGGACATGAGTTTGAGAAAGCTTCAGGAGTTGGTGGTGATGGACAGGGAAGCCTGGCATAGTGCAGTCCATGGGGTTTCAAAGAGTTGGACATGACTAAGCAACTGAACTTTCAAAAACATTTTTGTCAAATCATACTGTGATTTTCAAATTCTTCAGATATATAAAACTTCATTTTTTTAATAATTTTCAAACTCCCCATTAATTTCCTGAAATAAAATTCTTAGATAAAATAACTTACCTATATAGAGTTAAAGGAGAAGGCAGTGGCACCCCACCCCAGTACTCTTGCCTGGCAAATCCCATGGACGGAGGAGCCTGGTAGGCTGCAGTCCATGGGGTCGCGAAGAGTCAGACACGACTGAGCGACTTCACTTTCACTTTTCACTTTCATGCATTGGAGAAGGAAATGGCAACCCACTCCATTGTTCTTGCCTGGAGAATCCCATGGACGGAGAAGCCTGGTAGGCTGCAGTCCATGGGGTAGCACAGAGTCGGACATGACTGAAGCGACTTAGCAGCAGCAGCAGCAGTCAATACTCAAGCAGGTCTACACTAAATGAGATGAAGTGGCCAGAGGGTCATGGCTTTATGTAAAATAAAAGTAGGTTCATAACCATTGAACCTGATCCAAACTGTATACATTTGTTGTCTTAAATATTATCATTGGGATTACTGTTAGTTATTTTATTTCCTACAATATGAAACACTGTTAGTAAATTCTCAAACAGAATAATGGATAATCTTCCCTTGATTTGTTCAATAGTACATGCCTACAAAATTGTGTCCATTAAAATTATGCAAAAATATCCTTTGTGTTTATATGTAAAATGAAAGAAGGGTCTATTCTCAAATAATTATAAGGGAGTTTTTCCACTTGCAACACTGAAATATTTAGAAGTCTTTAGGACACAGTAAAATTACATTGTATGTGGGACTCTCCCCACATTCTATGATTTCTAGCACTCTGATCTAAGTAAGAGCCCTGACTGCTTGCAGTGCAAAAGGATAGTGGCAACCATAAACCTACTCCACAAATTTCCAATCCTACTCGGCTCTCAGGAGTTAATATGAATTTTAAAATACCCTATTTAAGATGAATTTTCCTCAGAAAGAGGTACCCAACACCATCACTATCCAAGATATAATGAAAATATTTCTTAGTGATGGGGAGGTGTTTGAAAAACTCACTCCTTCCTGTTCTCTAAGACCTAATTTTTAGACAATTGTTTATAGCTTTCAAAATTTATGTTACACAGTGTGCAGCTAATAATTGGTCAAACCAACTGTGTGTATGTGCAGGTGTTATCTTTGGAGCACAAAATAAGTACCTTAATAAGTATTTGTTGAATTGCATTTAAATTCATTATAATCACTACATGCATCACCCTTTTTCTGTTTTTATTTTAATATTTTGCATAATCAGAATTGTTGAGTTTGCCCCCAAGTGCTTTGCCCAATAATGTGTACATTATAAGATTAAGTAAAATTTCTTGAGTGAATTAATAAGTGAATGACTAAATAACTAATTGTTGGGCCAGAGGTTTAGCCAGAGACCTCAGATGATCTGCATCTAGCTTCTATCTTGTCAACTCTAAAATGATTAATTTTAACCATTCTTGTAATTTTAGAAAATATGACTATTGGATTTTGACTGAGATTAGAGCCTCTTTTTCTTTCCTAGACCTACTTGTGTTTGCAGTTATACCAAGAGCGACAAATGCACAACCATCTTTGCATCTTTTGAATGTGGCCTCGGGTGCCACAAGCTATGAGTAAATTGACACAACTGGATGGCTTAGGTCAGGAAAGAACACTCAGACGCCAGCTTCAAGGCTGTTTAGCCAACATACCTCATACACCCTGTCAGGGCAGGGAGCCTCTGCAACAGCAAGGTTGCTGAAGTGCTGTATAATGCAAAGTATAGACCCTGTTGGATCAAAAGTAACAACTGTGAAATAGGGAGCTCTTGATAACCACAAGTGTATTAAAGAACAGCATCCCACCATGCGGTGACTTTAGCCAGCTGTGTAAATTTGCCTTGGGCTGAACCAGACTTTTGCTGATTCCTCATTAGGAAAACTCTTGGGTATGCACCTTTTGGAGTCAAGAAAATGAGACAGTGGTGGGAGTGGGGGAGAATCTCAGTACCTGGGTGCTTGTGGGCAAGCAAACTAACTGGATGCAGTCATAATGTAAACTTTGCTAGATGAAAAGATCGTAGAATAAATGTTGGGAATAAATGTCTCACTGATTTATCTGCCCTTGCTCTCTTGAATAATAGAGCACTAAATCAGCCATCAACACCAGACAGTGTTTCTCTATCTAGAGAAATGTAAAACAGTAGTTATTCATTACCTTATAGCAATGCAGAGAGGCTAACATATCTTTATAGTGCCCCCTTTTTTAAAAGAGTCAACAAATATTTATTACCTACATAGCTTGTGTGAGGAGGTGTTATGTTTGTTTAGTACATACCTCTGAAATACTACCACTATCCTTAATTTATGTTCTAATAATACATTCAAAAACAAATGAAAATTATGTATGTGTGGAAAGAGAAAGAGAAGGAGAGAGAACATAGGGAATAGATAATAAGCTAGTATAGTAATCTAGTGTGGCACAGAGAAATGAAGAAAGGAGGTTTGAAGATGGGTTCTTCTTTTACTGGGGCAGTCATAGAGGACCTCTCTGAAATGACTTCTGAGTTTATATGTTTTCATTTATAAAATATGTGCTGCTGCTGCTGCTGCTGCTAAGTCACTTCAGTCGTGTCTGACTCTGTGCGCTATGGTACAGGAATTTTCTATCAGTTTGGCAATATCTGTGAACAAAGATCCCCTACATCACTACCTTCCAGTTGAGGGTAAAGAGGGAGTGAGAACAAAAATTGATTAATAAACATAATAAATAATGTGATAGAACATGACGTGTGCTTAGGGGAAAAATGATGCTGAGAGGAAGCTTGAAAGAGCTGGTGGCAAGTTGTTATTTGAATAGGTGGTCAGGAAGCTTGTTGAGGAGGCAGTATTTGATCAAATATTTGAAAAGGTGAAGATACCTGCTAAAGGATTATTTGGGGTAAGAGTAATCCAGGCTGAAAAAACATCTATTTAAAATTTGGGAGTGGTTTGCTTAGGGATTTTCAGAAAAAAACAAGAAAGCCAGTTACAACCAGAGCAGAGCTGGGGAGGGGAAGAAAATTGGGAAATGATTTCAGAGGTTTCTGGATTTAGTTCTAAATAATGATGCTGTAACTATGAGTCAGCTTTTTATCTCACCAATGGGTGTTTCTCTATTTGAAAGGAAAGAAGCTTTGAGATTAGGAGGTGCACCTGCTCAGAATAAACTCTTCTTCTCTTTCTTGATCTGTGAAAATCTTGCCCCCCAAGCCCCATCTACACACCTATACCCATGCTCATTCTTGGTAGAGAGAAATACTAGTCTAAGCCCATGGTTCACCACCCTGCCTGAGACTCAGAATCACCGGTGCAGCTTATTTCACTACATACATGTCACAGGCCCACTTGGTGACCCAGATTCACATCTAGATTATGACATAAACCTCTCTTTTGGTTGAAAATCTCCCCAAGGTTTCTTTGATAGGCAGTCAGTTATAGAATCCACTGCTCTGAATCTACTCAGTGTGGTCTGAGCCAGTGTTATCTGGGAGTTTGTTAGTAACATAGAATCTCAGACCTCATCAGAGAACTGTGAATCAGACTCTATGTTCTAACAAACTCAAGAGAGGTGTATAGCATGTTCAAGATTGAGATATACATCTCTATATCATTGCCCTACTTCTCTACTCTTTTACACTTACTCTGTGTAGATATACCCAAGCACTTCAAATCTATTTCTTAGAGGGAAATAAGTATAGGCCAAAGAAATAAATAATCTTTCCCCTCAAGAGAAATTCTTCCTGGGACTTCCAGTGTAAATCTGTTCTTCTTTCCCACAGTATTTTTATAACCTGGAAACAATTTGTAAAAAATTATATGTGGTCAGAAATCCATCATGCTAATTCTATGTTATTTGATATCATAATAATATAATTATTCATTAATTCATTGGTGAAACAGTTTTTATGAAGTTTTTTCTGAAGCATTCTTGAAATTGAAAACTTTTTCTCTCAGCTTAAAAGGATGAGTAGGCTCTTCTGAATGTTTAAAATTTTAAAAATGATCAAATCCATACAAAAAATTTAGGGGGTACATTTTAAGGGTCTGTAAACAAAGTAAGTTTTCTTTTACATTTTGTTTTCTTTTCCCTTTTGTTTTTAATGAGTAGACATGAATATTTACAGTTATGGGCTCAGAATTTCTTCACGTAAGCTTTTAAGAATAAATACTAGCCTATAATTGAAATAAAATATTTTTATTTTTATTTTTTTTTTTATTTTTTTCTAATGTACTGCTTATCCTAAATTGTTGACATTATGAAGCTAAGAAAAGCAGACTATTTTAGGATTGACCATGGATGGTATCTACATATTTTAGGCACAAATATTATAAATCATATATCTAATAAGGGATTTTTTTTTAGATGAGCTCACACTTTATTGGTTGCATCAACAATAAATCCAATAGTATGTCTAGAAGTGGAAAACCATGCTTATTTCCATTCTCAGAAAATGCACAACATGTCTAAGGATTTAAGGGTTCTTTGCAACAATTCCATGCCCTATTCCTCCCACACTGGGTCCTCAAGCTGAAAGTACAAGTTCGGGAAATGGTACCCATAGAGTTTCTCCTCTCTTATTTTCATTTTTTTTTTTTTATGTCTATCACAGGGCTACCGAAATAAAATATTTTTAATCAAAAAAATGGGAAAGGAAGTCTTTAAGATCCTTCTTCATATATATGTGCATACATATATCTATGTTAAATGCAGTGACATATCTAAAAGAAATAATAAACTTAAAAACATATATAATTATGTCCATATAATTCCCACAGCTGCCAGAGTAATAATCTCACAAACTCCAAAACTACCAACAAAGAACAAATAAATATATCAGAGGATATTTTTCTCTTTAGGTTCATGACAAAGAAGATTTTTAATTCAGATTCAATCATCACAGCTGAAAGTGAATATATTGCAGAAACAGAGCCTGTGATATTAGCTATGGTTGACAATGAATTAAAGCCATTCCCAATGACTCATAGTTTTTCTTTTTTTCTTTTTTCCCTGTACTGGCAGCCAGTCGAAAAAGTGGTTAATCTATTTAATATATACTTTTGAAGCTAGGGGTGTTGCTTCATCATTAAGAGTCCATGCTTTACGACATGGGAAAAATTCATTTGAAAACAGGCAAGTCTGGACTTCCCTGGTGGTTCACTGTGAAGACTCCCTGCTCCCAGTGCAGGGAGCCTGGTTCGATCCCTGGTCCGGGAACTATGTTCCACATGCTGCAACTAAAGACTGAAGATCCCACATGCTCCAGCTAAGACCTGGCCTAGCCAAATAAATAAATACATATTTTTTTAAAAGAAAAGCAAAAGGACAAGGCTGATTTGCTAAATGAAATTTAATCCAATTCTGTGTGAATATCACTCTTTGGTAGGGTCATCATCATGATGAAAGATCATTAACTGAGCCACAGATCAGCAAAATAAGTCATTCAGGAAAGCAGAGTAAGTAAAATACTTTGCAAGGAACTGCAAAACACCGTCACAAGTTTTAACAGCTGGCTTGTATCTTCTAAAGCTAAACTTGACCTAAAACTTTGTCAGATAAAATATACCACACATAAAAGTGTTGTTGTTCAGTCGCTAAGTTGTATCTGACTCTTTGGGACCACATGAACTGCAGCATGCCAGGCATCAGTCCTTCACTGTCTCCTGGAGCTTGCTCAAACTCATGTCCGTTGAGTCAGTGATGTTATCTAACCACCTCATCATCTTCCAACCCCTTCTCCTCTTGCCCTCAGTCTTTCCCAGTATCAGGGTCTTTTCCAATGAGTTGGCTCTTTTCATCAGGTGGCCAAAGCATTGGAGCTTCAGCTTCAGCATCAGTCCTTCCAATGAATGCTGTGCTGTGTTGTGCTAAGTTGCTTCAGTCGTGTCCGACTCTTTGTGACCCCGTGGACTGTAGCCCACCAGGCTCCTCTGTCCATAGGATTCTCCAGGCAAGAATACTGGAGTGGGTTGCCATTCCCTTCTCCAGGGGCTCTTCCCAACCCAGGGATCGAACCCAGGTCTCCTGCATTGGCTGGCAGGTTCTTTACTACTAGCACCACCTGGGAAATCCCTTCCAAATAATATTCAGGGTTAATTTCCTTTAGGATTGACTGGCTTGATCTCCTACTGTCAGGAGTCTTTTCCAACACCACAGTTCAAAAGCATAAATTCTTTGATAGCCTTCTTTACGGTCCAGTTCTCACATCCGTACATGACTACCAAAAAAACTACAGCTTTGACTATACGGCCATTTGTTGGCAAAGTGATGATGTCTCTTCTTTTTAATATGCTGTCTAGGTTTGTCATGACTTTTCTTCCAAGGAGCAAGTATCTTTTAATTTCAAGGCTATAGTCATGGTTCACAGTGATAAAAGTGTTATTGTAAGACAATTAGCTGCATTATAAAAACAAAAGCAGGTAATAAGTAAGGGTTGGCTAAAAATTTACCAATATTTTATTTAAGTGCTGTTACTAGTCAAAGATTTAGATAAATTACACTGGTTTTTTTTTCTATAAACTATTAAATCAAATTTACTTTAAGCCTTTTATTATCTCAGAGATCAGCCATACTGACCACTAAGAGCAACTGGGCATCCTTGCCAGTGTCCTGTGGTAAACAGAATGATCTCCGGCAAGAAGAAAACCTCTCTGCTATTATTCCATCCCACACCTCATTATGGCATATTTATTCTTACTGGTCTTTCCTGTGTGATTGTTTGAGAAATAAAGGAACAAAGTAAATGCTATATAGATTTTAGGGCTGTTTTAAAAAGTTTATTAAAAACTTTTCCAGATGATGTTATGGTATTATGGGTGATTTTATTTACTTGGATATATTTTTTTAGTATTTTCCAAGTTTCTGTAAGTATATATGAATTACTTTCAAAATTTAAAAAGAAAGATATTTCAGAAATACACCAAATGGGTATTGTAAGTGGAATGAACATTATAATGATCAAGAATGCCTGCATGCTAAGTCATTTCAGTCGTGTCTGACTCTGCGACCGTAGGGACCATAGCCCACCAGGGTCCTCTGTCCATGAGATTCTCCAAGGAAGAACACTGGAGTGTATTCTCCAGGGAAGAATACTGCCAATGCCAGAGGGGTTAGTAAGAGACACAGGTTCAATCCTTGGGTCGGGAAGATCCCCTGGAGGAGAACATGGGAAGAACATGGGGTCAGTAAGAGACCCAAGGATTGAACCTGTGTCTCTTACTGACCCCTCTGGCATTGGCAGGTGGGTTCTTTACCACTAGTGATACATGGGAAGCCCCAGTGATCAAGAATAATAGTACCAAAAAAAAAGATAGTAGGTTTACTTCGTGGCATGATAATATATTGTATTGCTAATTTGTGCCTTTTCACTCTTGTTAGTTTCCTTTTATTAAGTCATGACTTTGGGCTCCTTTTCCTCAGAAGCAAACAAAAACTTCCTTGCAGCCCTCCTATCCTACCCTTGCCTCATAAAAAATTTTAGTTTACAGTGAATATTGAGACTGAGGACTTGAGAGAGGAAGGAGGAGGCTAAGAAAATGTTGTTGCAATGTGAGAGAATAAAAGAAAGGCTGTGCGATGGATTCAAGGAAGCCTGATTCTTTACACAGGTAAAGTAGGTACTTTACACAGGCAAAGTTTCACAGTAGGCTAAAGCTAAGGGCGTTTGGTAAAGTTTGGACTTACTTGTGCATCTGAGTGGAATATGACATATATTCACTAAACTGCTTGCTTCATGTAGTTACACTCCGTGGAAGAATATCTCTCACAGTAAATGGCACATGTCTTTTGTATTCAGATCCCCAAAATATCCATTAAAGATAATGTCAATCACTGAGTCCTTCCCAGACTTACTGAATCAGAATTTCTGAGTAGAAAGCAGTCATTTAAATAAGCTTCCCTAGTCATTTTAATCACAGTAAAGTTTGAATACTATCATTATAAAGGCATAAATGAATATTTATTAAAGACTTCTATATTTAGAAATCAGCATTTATCATATCATTACACATATTAATTTTAACCCTGGGAACAAATCTCTCATATTTCTCCCCAAACAGAAAGTCTCCTTTGGTCCACAACGAGACAGGACAGTGAGAATCAAGCAGTGAATATGTAACTGAAATACCATGCTCCTCCCTTTCCACATTCCTGACCCATCAGAACATTGACTGCAATGGGCAGGAGGTTATTAATCCTTATTTTACCATGTTGACTAGCATCCATTTGCTTCTGTCTAATCTAAGGCAAGTAAATGTATTTTTTCTTCCAGAAAGACTTTTTATAGAAGAAGATACCCACAAAGACAGATGCTTGGAAAATGCACGACAATAGACATTCTTTCTCATTGACCCACAGCCCCCTGGATGTGGTTTAGGAATTGGGAGGAGGATCACAGGTGTGACTGAAAATGCTGGTAATCTAGACATGGCTGGCAAATTAGCCTCGAGAGAATAGAGTGCATTTAGTATGAATCTGGACCACAGTCACCCTGAATTATCATTTGTCATGGTATATGTGCATATAAACATTTTACACAAATTTTCCACTAACAACCACCCATTTCCATTCCATCCTAGTGATGAGTCCTCAGATTTAGTACCCAAATCTGAGCCAGACCTGTGAGCTACACCTAAATTCCCATGTCTCATCCACAACAGTTCTGTTAAAGCTTCTTCTCCCCTCCCTATCTGTAGTTTGTTTTAAACAGAAAAACAGACCTGTGATATTTACTCAGATCCTTGTATTGAATTCCCTTGATCGCACTAGTGGAGAGGTAGAATTGATTCTAGAACTATACTAGATTTTATGGAGTTTTTTTTTTTTTAAGTATAGTTGATTTACCGTGTGTAAATTTCTGCTGTACAGCAAAGTGATTCATTTATACATATATAGACATTTTATTTTTATGTTATTTTCTATTTGGCTTATCACAGAATATTGACTACAGCACAGCTCCCTGCACTTCATGGTAGGACTTTGTTTACCCATCTGCATATAATAGTTTGCATCTGCTAACTGCAAACTCCCAATCTATCCTTCCCCCACCGGCCTCCCACTTGGCAACCGCAGGTATGTTCTCTGTGTCTGTGATAGACTCATTTTTGAGTGAGTTTTCTAAGAGAAGGGTGTGGAAATGCAGCCTAAAAGGCAGTATCCAGGATATGGAAAAAGGAACAGGTTTCGATATAAGGGAGTATGACTAGTTTCTGGGAGTCTGCCCGTGCAAAACTGAATTCTTCTGAAAATCTTTCGGTTAAATAGCTTATAATAGCATGAATGTTTTCCTAACACGCATCATAAAAAGACATTTTTTCCTTATTCTCACAGGGTAGATATGTGATTAGGAACATCTATAATTGTTAACAATTGACTTTAATATCTGCATGAACTTCAACAAAAAAGACAAATTAAACATAATGCAAGCAACATACAATGAGTCCTTGCTATTTTAATGTTGTTCTTAGAGAATGGAGAGGGACCACCTGTTCACTGAATCCATCTCACTGAAGTGATATAATTCCCTTTTATCACAACCCATTGTTTATACCCAAGAAGAAGTAATGAAAGTGGCCAAAATCCCTCTCCACTTTGCAAGTGACTCATTGTAAACTAAACCTTCTGGGGAAGTTCAGCTTTGCTCAGAGTTTTAGAGAAGGAGTGCAAAGAGAAGGCCTCACTTTAATTAGAACTAAGGGATGAAACCCATGAGGATAGAACCTAGATGTGTTTAATACTTTGAGGGTAAAGAATAAGAGGCCCCGTGGATTGGGCTCTACCTTCATTTAAACTTTGTTTATTTTAAAAGGACCAAATTAAAATTATATGCTGTCTGAGATTTGCTTTAAAATACTGCATTAAAAAATAGCTGTGAAGTAGATTAAACAAGATTAGCCAGTCCTTTAAAATTATTCAAGTTGGGTCAATGAAATGCACCAGGATTTATTATCTCCTTCTCTCTTTTTTGTGAATGTTTTAAAATTATATGGTAAAAATTAATTGTGTTTCAGCCCATAAAATGGCACCCTGTCTAATTTTTCCACATTGAACTAGAATCAATGTGGGTTCTTTACCAGCAGGTGGGTTCTTTACCAGCTGAGCCATCAGGGAAGCCTGGAATCTATTTTAGAAGTGGTAGAGAGTAACTGGTAGACACACACACACACACACACACACACACACACACACTATGCTTAGGAAAGCATGTGTAACTGCTACAGCGCTTGTGGCTATATTTAGTGTGTAGTTCTATATTTTTCTTCTATGCTTTTGGAGTTAAAGTCCCTATTTAACCTCAATTTCTCAATAAAGCCTTATAAACTTTTAGCCTTTGACATGTAATACAAAGATACAGCACAGTAAAGTTTGACCTTTTGCATATCAACTTTTCTTTTGAAAATATTGTAGCATTATCATGGACAGGAAATGGTCTGATGTTTAGGCTGTAATCAGAAGTTTCAGTAAGTGGTGTGCGTGCTCGCTCAGTTGTGTCTGACTCTTTGTGACCCCTTGGAATGTGTTCAGCCAAGCTCCTCTGTCCTGGGATATTTCAGACAGGAATACTTGAGTGGATTGCCATTTCCTTCTCCAAGGGATCTTCCCAACCCAGGGATCAAACTCACATCTCTTGAATCTCCTGCATTGGCATGTGGGTTCTTTACCAGCTGAGCCACCAGGGAAGCCTGGAATCTATTTTAGAAGTAGTAGAGAGTAACTGGTGGAGAAGGCAATGGCACCCCACTCCAGTACTCTTGCCTGGAAAATCCCATGGATGGAGGAGCCTGGTAGGCTGCAGTCCATGGGGTCGCTAAGAGTCGGACACGACTGAGCGACTTCACTTTCACTTTTCACTTTCATGCATTGGAGAAGGAAATGGCAACCCACTCCAGTGTTCTTGTGAGAATCCCAGGGACGGGGGAGCCTGGTGGGCTGCCGTCTATGGGGTCGCACAGAATCGGACACGACTGAAGTGACTTAGCAGCAGCAGCAGCAGAGAGTACCTGGTAGACACACACACACACACACACACACACACTATGCTTAGGAAAGCATGCATAACTGCTGCAGCACTTGTGTCTATAAGTCATGAAGCCATAGTTGATATCAGGCCCTGACTTGTAGCATTTGCTGCTTTTTGTGCTGTACCTACTTCCAAAGGCTGATTTCCAGCTTCCAAAGTGATGTCACAGATGCAGAGCTGACAAATGTAGCTCATGGTCAGTTCTCAGGGGCCCATATGTACCTGCTCCTGCACATTCCTCCTTTCATAGTACGGGAAGTTGAAACTGTCCCTTGCTAGTTGGCACTTGGCCATTTTGCATTCCTCATGTCATTCAAACAAAAGGCAAAAAGTATATCGTATCCTGGCTGGGGGGATGGATCCTCATAAACAAGGAGAAACTGTGGTTGTTGCTACATGGCAAGGAAAGAAAACCTGTCAGGAACTTCTAGAATTCTCCTAGAGCTTTTCTCAACACTTCCATCCCAAGCAGTAACAGTAATGAATAATTGGAGCAAAACAAACATACGAACAAACAAGTCAGCAAACAGATAGATAAAGTAGGTTCACTAATGACTCAGACCCCTCAACAAACCTTTCGATCACTACCAGGTGAAGAATGTCAGCCAGCTCATGTCTTAACAGTAAGCAAAGGATAGATGGAATGTGCAGTCAATCAAGATCATTAGCTATTAATTCCTCCGTTCCTAAGAGAGTTTCTGACACATTTATGTGCTCCTCATATATTTGACAACTGAGTAGAATTTACATACTGATACCTGGTTGGGCTTCCCTAATTCCTCAGTTGGTAAAGAATCTGCCTGCAATGCAAGAGGCCTGAGTTTGATCCCTGGGTTGGGAAGATACCCTGGAGAAGGAAATGATTAACCCACTCCAGTATTCTTGCTTGGAAAATCTCATGGACAGAGGAGACTGGCATTGGGTCGCAAGAGTCGGACACGACTTAGTGACTAAACCACCAGCACCACTGATACCTGGTTAATTATGCAAATTGTCTTTAAACCAAGTGTTGTTTCTGCTATTAACTAAATTGTCAAATATATGAATGACTTTGGGTCTAAAACTCTATTGCTTCTTCCCCATAAATGTGTGCCGAAGTATAACAAAATTGACCAAGTGAAATTTGCCATCCTAATAAAAATCTTCTGTGTCATCCTGATTAGAGATTCCCAGATTCCTCACTTTGCTTTACATCGTATTGACATAAGAAAAATTCTGGAGAAGTAAAGGCAAAATATGCTCCTTCAGCTGACTCTAGCAGTGGGCACAGAAAAATAACAAACCATTAACTTGGATACTGAGCTCAAAGAAAGGAAAACCTCACACCTGTGATCGATATCATTTGCTGGTTCTCGGTACCATCCCTGACCTTCAGACTTCTCTCAAAGAATTCGGGGGAAGAAAATGAAAAGCCATTTTCCCCAGGCCCCCTTCACAGCTGGGAAGTAAAGAAGGAGAGGAGGAGTGAGTATCTTACTGCAGCTGCAGACAGGTATGTGCACATGAGCAGGTAAGCAGCAAATGAAGGGTATTGTCAGCAGCCACGGGAATTTCTCCTGAGTGTATCCATTTCATTGCTCTATGCCTTCCCAAGGCTTTCCTAAGCCATCCTGAAAAGAACCCACTGGTACTTCAGGCAGCTAAGTTCACTGTGTTGATTTCCCAGTTCTAACTTCATTTTCTCATATCCTGAAAGTGTCTTTCCTAGTGGTCACATCCTCTGCCTTTGCAATGGTTTGGAAAGCCTCTAGTTATCCATGTAAATGCCTTTCTTCTGGGTGAACTCCGGGAGCTGGTGATGGACAGGGAGGCCTGGCGTGCTGCAATTCATGGGGTCGCAAAGAGTCTGACACGACTGAGCGACTGAACTAAACTAAACTAAATATCACACTAATGTAGAATCACCTCTGAATAATACAGTCCTATCCCATACTTTTTCCCTTACGAATGACGTGATGGAGATGGATGAAGCAGAAAGAAGCAGAAAAAGAGAAGGCAGCAGAGATAAATGTTTGTTGATTTGTCTTTGAAACGAACACAAAGATTTCCTAGGCCCAGGCATCCTTAGAGATGGATTAGATGAATGTTTGTTGGAAAACACTGAAATACAGTATTGCTTTAGAAGTCACTTTTAAAATTACTTTAAATGCTACAATGTTGTAATCTATGAGCCATGAGGTAGCAACCAACGAATGGGAGTTCTGAATTATTATGGAATTGTTACCATATTATCTAAAATGTGATAGAATATTAGCAGTAATCACATTGATACCTGATGGTATCACTTAAAAATGCTTCAAGTTACAAACTTGCATAATTTCCTCATAAAACATTCACTATTGAAGCTTTATTCTATAATTATGTCCACCTTTATAATTATTTTCAACTGATATTAAATTTATCAAGGAACATATATACAGTGACTATTTCTTATGCAAAACCTTATGCTAAGCAGTATTTTGGGACATATCGAAGTTATAATTTTTGTGTTTCCTGATTTTACAGAGCATCTGAGTCATCCTTAATCCCTTCATTCAATCTATCAGCTTGTAGCTGTATGTTCTGACTCCAAAATATATCTCAAATCTATCTATTCCTTTTCATCTTTCTTATATGCCAGACCTTATGTTACACATGTACTTTGGGGCATATGAAAGTTATAATTTACATGCTTGCTGATTTAACAGAGAGCCTGAGTCATCCTTAATCCCTTCATTCAATCCATCAGCCTGTAGCTATATGTTCTAACTCCAAAATACATCTATCTATCTATTCCTTTTCATCTGTATTACAGTCACAGTGGCTAAGCAATCATGGTCTTCCAGGAAACTACCTCCTCGCTCCTGCTTCTTCCTTTCCTCGCTCCTGCTCCACACCACAATCCAATCTACACTCAGCACACACACAGTAGTTTTAAAGCATAAACCAGGTCATGTCAATTACCTGTTATACAACTTTCAAAGGCCTTTGGACACTGGAGCTCACAAAGTAACAGTTCCTGCATCCTTCTCAAACCTCATCTGGTGCATATCATACCCCTTTCCTGGCTATGCTCAGCCACCTAGGCCTTCTCTCTCTGCCTGCCTTCTCTGTTTTAGTGCCTCAGCCTTTGCTTGTCTTCTCTCTCTAGTAACCTCTCCCCTCTCCCCTAATTCTTTCGTGTTTTTTTTTTTAACTTTTGATTTTAAAATAATTTCAAATATACATAAAATCTGTTGAATAGTATTAAGAGCTCCCATGTACCCTTTTTCCAAACTAGGATATTTGCTGTCATGACCACAGTAAAATGATGACAGTCAGGAAATTCCCATTGATCAAATACTGATTAAATATTACTATCTAATCTATAAACCTCAGTTAGATTTCACTGATTGACCTAATAATTTCCTGTAAAGTGCTGAGATCCAACACAGAACTTTATGATGCACTTAACTGATATGTTTCCTTAGTCTTTTTTAATCTAAAACAGTCCTTGGATTCTTCTTGTCTTCAATAGGTTTAAAGACTAGAGGACAGTTACTTCAAAGAGTGTTTTACATTGATTGTGTTCTGCTCAATACACTGTATTAGAAAGTACACCATGGATAATTGCCATATTACTGGTGATACTGACTTTCATCATTTGGTTAAGATGGTACAAGCTTTCTTCACTGCAGAGTTAGCTACTAAATACATTTATTAATGATAATGGAAGTATTTTGTAGAAATATACTTTAACACTCCTCCTGTTAATATTTTCTTTAGCACTCTTCAGACTTATGTTTTTTTAAGAATTTGTGCATCCCTCAATCTTAACAATTTTTCAAGACATTGTAAACTTACAGCAATGAAAAGTATTGCAGGGGATTCCGGGCTTCCGCCCTTCGCGGGTCCGCGGCCGGGAGGCTTCACCACTGTTTGCATCGTCCGTATCAGCCCCTCTGTCCCCGCTGCTCCTCCGACATACCCTGAGCCCCGCCAAAAAAAAAAAGGAAAAGTATTGCATACTTGTGAGTAGATTATAGAAGATAATGTGAGTAAATTCATTTTACCAGACTATTTCAAAAATGTTCTATTTATTTTTTAAGAATTCATGTAAAATATAATAATTCATGTATTTCTACATATACTACTCCACACACACATAAACAATGCCTAAACAGTGATGGAAAATTGACTAATATATCTTAGCAAGTTTTATTTTAATAAAAGAAAAATATTTTACTAATATCCAAATTTGTTACTGAAATATCAATATATATTCTAATTTTCTTGATAGTTTAATTTAGTAAAACAAGATTTTTCGTGGTTGTATATGTGTATTTTGTTTTGAAGAATCAATTATGTTGTTCTTTTTAATATTTTTATAAAGGTTTTAATTCTATCAAAATTTTAAAATTTACATGGTAATAGAGATGTAAAAAAGAAAGCCTTAAGCCATAAAAACAAAATTTTAACATAGATATACACCTTCGAAAGCACCAATTATTACTGTCAATTTACTTGGATATAATGTGACCAACAGTTTGAAAACTTTCCATTGATACGGAAATGTAATAGCGCCCCCTTATGGAAAATACTTTAATGACACTCAGTGGTTTTATACGTCTCTTTTGAAGTGGAGAGAAATATTAACTATATTAAAAACAACAAAATGGCACTTAATTTTTTTATTTGTGTAATTTTCCCCTTAATATTATAAATACAGAATTTCTACAAATTCCTTTCTCACATAGTATCCTTTGAATTTGTGTCAGAATGGCAGTAATATATCTAATGGAAAACTGAAATATAACAACTGACCATTTAATTTTGAGGGTGGGTAAGAATATTCATTTTAATATTAAGCAATTAGTGGTTAATATGTCTGATTAATCTAGATAGAACTGGATAAAATAAGAAAATTTTGAAAATAATAGCTAACTTTATGTAGCAATGTATTTGATATGCATTATTCTAGGTACAAAGCATTCTACATATATTAACTCATTGTATTCTCACATTAACCTTATGAGTTAGGTATTGTTCAGTTCAGTTCAGTCGCTCAGTCGTGTCTGACTCTTTGCGACCACATGGACCGCAGCATGCCAGGCCTCCCTGTCCATCACCAACTCCTGGAGTTTACTCAAACTTATGTCCATCGAGTCAGTGATGCCATCTAGCCATCTCATCCTCCGTTATCCCCTTCTCCTCCTTTTCCCAATCCCTCCCAGCATCAGGGTCTTTTCCAATGAGTCAACTGTTCGCATGGGGTGGCCAAAGTATTGGAGTTTCAGCTTCAGCATCAGTCCATCCAATGAATATTCAGGACTGATTTCCTTTAAGATGGACTGGCTGGACCTCCTTGCAGTCCAAGGGACTCTCAAGAGTGGTCTCCAACACCACAGTTCAAAACCATCCCTCATTTACAGATGAGGCAAAGGAGGCATAGAGAAGGATTTGAATTAGCCACTTGGATACAAAGTAGCAGAGCTGGCATTTGAAACAGGCAAACTGGTTTCCTGTTTTTAAGTACAAAATGCTGTTTCTCTATGATCAGATAATTTCTTAAAATATTTGATGTATCTATCTAAAACCCCTGAAAAATCCCAGAAACTGGCAGCTCATTATAAATTGGATCATTTTAGCTAACAGGTGGGTAGATTAGTTTGGTCTAGAATAAGCATGTGGATGTTTAGAAATGGCCTTGTTTATTCTTCTCTAATGATACTTCCACCTTCATTTTCTCCTTCTCACCTATTCCTACTTCCTTAAAAAAAAAAAAAAAAAGGAGAGAAAAAAGGAAAAATTGCATGTCTGTTCTGTGCCAAGCACTGTGTTTAAGGCCTGGAAAATACATTTCTGAATAAAACAAACATCTAACATTTGGAAGTATACAAGCTAAAGCAGAAAACGGAGAATTTGAGTATAGTGTGATTATGCAGTTCCAAAGATAGAGTACATAGCAAGGCAAACAATTTCACGAAGGAAAATATCTTCTAAACTGAAAGATGTGTTGATTCTAGCCAAAGATTAAGGGGGAAATGGGAAGGGTGGAGAGCAATCTGGACACAAAGAACAGCATGTGGAAAGAAATGGATTAGAAGGAATTCAGAACATTCAAAATGCAAATACAGCATGTGGCTGGGATGTAGAATGTGCTAGGAAAGAGATGAACCAGAGGTGACGCAGAGATTGTTGAGAACCGCCAAGTCTGTCTACCATCAGAAGCAGTTTGAACTTTATCCTAAGGGATTTTTAAGGGACAAATCAGAGTGAAAGTACACTTTTGAATGCTCCACTTATCTGCTTTTTTCTCTAGAAATGAAGGATAATAGGGAAGTCTGTATTTTTTTTTTTTTTTTTTTACTTTTAGCAGCATAAGATTTATATATACCAGTTCCAGTTCAGTTCAGCCTTTCAGTCGTGTCCGACTCTTTGCGACCCCATGAATCGCAGCACACCAGGCCTCCCTGTCCATCACCAACTCCCGGAGTTCACTGAGACTCATGTCCATTGAGTCAGTGATGCCATCCAGCCATCTCATCCTCTGTCGTCCCCTTCTCCTCCTGCCCCCAATCCCTCCCAGCATCAGAGTCTTTTCCAATGAGTCAACTCATCACATGAGGTGGCCAAAGTACTGGAGTTTCAGCTTTAGCATCATTCCTTCCAAAGAACACCCAGGGCTGATCTCCTTTAGGATGGACTGGTTGGATCTCCTTGCAGTCCAAGGGACTCTCAAGAGTCTTCTCCAACACCACAGTTCAAAAGCATCAATTCTTCAGCACTCAGTTTTCTTCACAGTCCGACTCTCACATCCATACATGACCACTGGAAAAACCCTAGCCTTGACTAGACCCAGGGAAGACAAATAAAAATGAACACAGCTTTAGTCTCCTCTGTTCGTGGGCTCAAGTGTGTCTCCAAAAGTTATGTTGAAGTCCTAACCCCAGGTACCTGTGAGTGTGACCTCTGCTGGAAATAGGCCACTGCAGGTCCAGTTAAGCTAAGATGAGGTCGTATTAGATCAAGATGGGCCCCAGTCTAATAACACAATTGTCCTTACAAAAAGAGAAGAGATGCAGATGAAGGGAGAACACCATATGATGATAAAAGTAGAGATTGGAGTGAAGTATATTTATGTCAACATGGATTGCCCAATACCACTGGGACTAAGAAAAAAGGCATGAAAAGACACTCCTCTAGAACCTTCAGAGAGAGCATGGCTTGATTTCAGACTCGTGGCTTCAGAACTGTGAGAGAATAGATTTCTGATGTTTTAAGCCAGCCCGTGCAATGCACTGTTATGGCAGCCCTCGAAAACTAACACAACGTCCTGCTTAGTTCTGCCCTTAGACCTTCATAGCAGGTCACTACAGACCACCACAGAATTCAGAAAGTGATAGGCAGTTAGTTGGCTCATGAGAAAAGGCCATCATTATACTTGCTAAGATGTTTTTCTGTATTTTCCTCTCTCTGAATTTTCTATATGGATATGTGTTTAGGTAAATGCAGTAGTCTAAGTACCCAAGAAGTTTCCTAAGTCTAGTGTCTTCTCTTTAGCCCACCGAGATAATAGTGCATGAAGAATTACTTCCTAGCCAGGTAATTCTCAAGATTTTATATGGATGCCATGATGAAAGTAAGAGCAAATGAGATATTGCATAGGAATATGGTAAGCTGTTGGCAGAATCTGGCCCCTAGAGTGTGTTGTTTCATCATAATATGTATTTCCTAATTTTTTTAATAATCATTTTGAATGAACTTAGATATGGAGTCCACTTTCCAACTGTCCCTCCAGCTCTTTTGATTTTCACCTTTATTTAACTTGAAAGATCAGAGTTTGTCACTATACACTGTTCACTTTGCTTTGAATATATGTACCTGTCATCTGGCTACATTATGCCTATAGAAGTCAAGGTGGGGTCTACACTGATCTGGTTTCTCTAAGCCAATGGGACAAACTATTGTTACCCTCATATGAAGGAGATTTGAGTCATGTCAAAGTCCTGGCCTCTCAGGTTTCATTCTTTTCTATGCTTCTTAGTTCCCATTTCTTCCCTGGGTTCCTGATTCTTTGGGCTTTGGGGCTACAGTGTCTAATCTTCAGCCCTGCATCCATTGGATGGGTCTTATATTTGTCTTCACTGATTTTACTGGAATTTGCATGTGGCATAGATTCAGAAAATATTGTTTAAATAGAACTGAAACATAATGTCTTGGCCATTTCTAAATCAAGAGACTAATTTATCTTGGCATCTCAAGGCTAGTCTTACAGTTACAAAAAATAGGAAGTCCTTGTATGTGGTTTGACTTTTATGGGATCTGGAAAGCCTCAAGTTTGTAAAGAAGCACCTTCAGCTTTTGGGAAATTCCTGAATATAATGGCCACTTTATATGGGCCAGCAATTGTGCTGAGCATTTTATCCCATTATCTTCTCTAATTCTCATAATAGCTCTAACTGGTAGATACTGTTATTAATCCCACTTTACAGATTTGAAAACTGAGATTCAGATTAGCTTGGTAAATTATCTAGAGTCACATAATATTACATGGTAGGGCGCATATGAAGAAAAAATTAAATTGTGTCCCAGGACCAAAGTTTTATTATGTGTGTGTGTGTGTGTGTGCGTGTGAATTTTGCATATTGTTTCTTATAAATTTAGAATTAATCTTTTTACTGAAATATTACTCAACCTGAAAACAGAAAAAAATGATGCTGCTTTAGTTGAATAAAAAGGAAGGTGGAGTCAGTATAAAAACCTCATCCATTGCCTCCCTAAAGACTAGAGCTCTGAGATTAAAGGGGGAATACATTTAAGTCTGTTCTCTGTATTAAATATTAGCTGCCACAGAGAGTGAAGCTAAACCCTAAAACTTTTGCTAGTCATTTATTCCTTGACTGGGATTTCCCAGAGCACACACACATGCATTCCTTGACTAATGGATATGAATTAAGGAGAAGAGCAAGGAAAAGAGCAGAACACTGCAGCCAGAAATGGACAAGCTGCTACTGCTAAGTCGCTTCAGTCGTGTCCAACTCTGTGCGAACCCACAGATGGCAGCCCACCAGGCTCCGCCGTCCCTGGGATTCTCCAGGCAAGAACACTGGAGTGGGTTGCCATTTCCTTTTCCAATGAAATGGACAAGGAAGGAGGGAAAAGTCGAGAGAAACCTGGCTAACACGAAGCTTAGGAATCCCGAGGTAAACCTTATATACACCCAGCTTAAAAGGTATTGATAAATAGTAGGGATGCAATAGATAACCCCTCTATACCTAGCCTCCCAGACCTCAGTATTAAGATCATCTCTTAACAGAAATGATCACATTTCACTGTTTCAAAAGTTTACAGTCTAATTTTCAGTAGCAGAGTCTCCAAATTATCTAAAGTATACAGTCCTTCTTAAAACAGGAGTAATTTCTTAAAATTCACATGGGTTATGCTAAGCAATATCCTCTCCCAATTATTCCTTCTTGCTTTTTAAGATGTGGCTGCTTTTATGGCTGCACTCAGGGTGACAGCTCCTAGTATTTCCTTTGTGTGAAACCAACTAGACGACTCTGAAACCTGGACAGCACAAGGGTTCAGGCCAGCCTTGAGAGGCAATCAATAAGACCAGGTGAGGCTGCCATTACCTGGCTGATCAGTGAAGGATATCACACGCTGGCAAAGGAACACAAGGTCCCATAGTCCACTCTGTCTAGTACACACTGGTAAATACTTTTGCCAGAAACATCTATGTATTTTTTTCCGAACAGACCAGAACAGTTTTGTGTTTCTTCAGTTACATTGCTCAGGCACTGCTTTTTTTTTATTAAAAGATAAAGACACATTCACAGATAAATTACTTCCCTTTCTGATGACTAGGACAATGACGTAAAAAACAGAGATTTATAATTTTCCTCAGATTATTATCAAATAATTATCATCACCATTTTATTCAGAAATAGGATCATTCAATGACAAAAATATCTTTCTATCCCCAAAGCATTGTTAATGGCCTTGCTGCTGCTGCTAAGTCACTTCAGTGGTGTCCGACTCTGTGCGACCCCATAGACGGCAGCCCACCAGGCTCCCCCGTCCCTGGGATTCTCCAGGCAAGAACACTGGAGTGGGTTGCCATTTCCTTCTCCAATGCATGAAAGTGAAAAGTGAAAGTGAAGTCGCTCAGTCATGTCCGATTCTTCGAGACCCCATGGACTGCAGCCTACTAGGCTCCTCCGTCCGTGGGATTTTCTAGGCAAGAGTACTGGAGTGGGGTGTCATTGACATTACCCCAAATTATTTGAGCATAGTAAAGGAACATGTATGCCTTAATCATATACAATTGTTAAATTCCTATGAAACAAATGACTTGTGAAATGTCAGGTACTTTTCCATTTAATCATGACAAAAGCAAAGTAATGTCTGAACTAGTGCTTGCCATCACTATGTGCATTATAAAGTTAAGTTTTGTAGTAAGAATACCAAAAAAGTGATGCATCCATCAAACATCCCCATTCTAGGGATGTTACATTCACTCACCTGCCTGAAATAGAGAACCAGTTTTAACAGCCTAATTTGTTGGGAGTTTGTTTGTTTGTTTGTTTTTGACAAGAAACGTGCCTCTGTGCACTTTTTTTTTTTTTTTTTTTCTGCTTAGGGGCATAGTTGCAGCACGTGGGACCTTCCTTGCCTCATGCAGGATCTTTCCTTGTACCCAGACTCTATGGTTGTGGTTCTCATGCTCAGTAGTTGTGACATGTGGGCTTAGTTGCTCTGCACCATGTGGGATCTTAATTCCCTGTCCAGGAATTGAACCCATATTCCTTGCATTGCAGAGCAGATTCCTAACCACTGAACCGCCAGGGAAGTCCCCTTAAAGGTCTTATTTGAAAAAGTTGAAAATGTGAAATTGAAAAACTCAAGGTTAGGATATGAACTATGGTATTTTTAAAGAACACAGAAAGATATTCTAAAAGAATACCACAAAAGGGATGACAAAAAGTGCGTATTGCTTTTTCTATTGAAATTCATCTGTAAACGTCAACAGGAAATGTAGCTCAATTTACTTGTTTGGGTTGGGATTTGTTTGAATATAAATATTTTATGAAGAGGTGGCAAAAAAAAAATGAAAGTGAAAGAACCTTTGAGTGAAAAAATGCTCTCTGTTTAATGGATATGAGCTCTGAGTATGAGTTGAAAAAGTAAAAATAAAGTAGGTAATGCATTTTATATCATGATAATAAAATGCATACTATGTAAATAATTAGGTTTATTCCACTGAAGCTAAGTCCTAGAACCAGTTTATCAGTGACCTCACTTGGCTGAAGAAATGAGGGGTTGATATTTCTATTTAGAATGCCTGGTTGGCTGTTCATTTAGCTGTCTTTATCGACCTTGTATTACTTCATAGAGTAACTAGGAAAAAATGTATTGAGATATCAAATCTTATAAAATTGTTTACAAAAGGACTGAATGGAAATAATTCTCCTCAAAAGTATATTTAAAAAGTTTATAACAAATAAACTTCTATTTGTTCTGTTTGGCAGAGAGATTGGGCCATCCAGACCCCCTCTTGCTCAGAGACGATATCTTGTTCATTCAATCCTACCAGATAATGATATAACTGATCTCAAATGATCCCATACTGATCCTTTCAATATTTACTCAAATTAAAGAAAAGCTTCAAAATGAAAGGGAAAAAGTCATGAGACATACAGTGTTCTAGATGAGTGAATATAAGCCAGGCATCTGCATCTATGAATTCTGTTGACCTCATCAGTAAAAGGAGAAGGCAATGGCAACCCACTCCAGTACTCTTGCCTGGAAAATCCCATGAATGGAGGAGCCTGGTAGGCTGCAGTCCATGGGGTCGCGAAGAGTTGGACACGACTGAGTGACTTCACTTTCACTTTTCACTTTCATGCATTGGAGAAGGAAATGGCAACCCACTCCAGTGTTCTTGCCTGGAGAATTCCAGGGACGGGGGAGCCTGGTGGGCTGCTGTCTATGGGGTCACACAGAGTCAGACACGACTGAAGCGACTTAGCAGCAGCAGCAGCATCAATAATATGGGTAAATGCTGGTGATGAGTAGATCAAATGAATGTCACTTGGCTACCAGGTTTGCAAATTTTAAGTTTTACCAAAAACATAAATTGGTAGAAGTTAAGTTTTACCAAAGTTTTCAGATTGGGGTACAATGCTGTATAATGTTCTGCTTTTTTGCTTTTTGTAAACATTTATTTAAAGAACAGTGAAATGATATATTGTTGCAACTCTTTTAATGGCTTTTTCCTGAGAAAATTGTATTCTAAGAAATATAAATGTCTGTCTCTTCTAAATAGCCTCTATGCAGCTGACTATCCAGTGAAAAGTTAATAAATTAGAAAAGGAAGAGCAGCTGAGATATCATCATTAGTCTACAAGGTATGGCTTCTTCTATTTACATGAAACCAAATATAGAATTACATAAGCACCACAGAGTTTTTCTTTGTTGTTCATATAGATCAGGTGTTTTGGTGGTGATGGTAGTGATGGGGATGGTGGTGTGTGTGTCTGTATGTGTGTGTTTTGATGGTGGTGCTGGGAGGACTGTGATATGTTAAAGTAATGGTAGAACTCAAAAGGCTTTGAATTTAGGACAGGGTACTGTCCTGGTTCCTTTTCTAGTTTAACCTCTTTTGATGGGCTTTATTAATGATTGAGATGAGGATTATAGTAGGATAACTAGATCAGTCAGTTTTGGAGTTAGTCTATTGAGGTAAATTAACATTTGAAACATTTTACATCAATCCTAAATTATGAAGGAAATAATATGCTATACTCAGTAAAGGATATTTTATTGTTGTTGTTCAGTCACTATGTCATGTCTGAACATACGCGACCCCATAAACTGCAGCATGCCAAGGTTCCCTGTCATTCACTATCTCCTGGAGTTTGCTCAAGCTCATGTCCATCGAGTCGGTGAGGCCATCCAACCATCTTATCCTCTGTCGCCTCCTCCTCTTGCCCTCAATCTTTCTCAACATCGGGGTCTTTTCAAATGAGTCATTTCTTCTCATCAGGTGGCCAAAGTATTGGAGCTTCAGCTTCAGCATCAGTCCTTCCAAGGAATCAGGGTTGATTTCCTTTAGGATTGACTGGTTGGATCTCCTTGCAGTCTAAGGGACTCTCAAGAGCCTTCACCAGAACCACAATTTGAAAACATCAATTCTTCAACTCTCAGCTTTCTTTATGGGCCAGTTTTCACATCCATACATGACTATTAGAAAAATCGTAGCTTTCACTACATGGACCTTTGTTGGCAAAGTGATGTCTATGCTTTTTAGTATGCTGTCTAGGTATGTCATAGCTTTTCTACCAAGGAGCAAGTGTCTTAATTTCCTGGGGCAGCCACTGTCCACAGTGATTTTGGAGTCCAAGAAAATAAAATTTGTCACTGCTTCTGATTTCTCCCCATCTATTTTCAATGAAGTGATGAAACCAGATGCCATGATCCTCATTTTTTTAATGTTTTTGTTCACTCTCCTCTTTCACTTTCATCAAGAGGCTCTTTAGGTCCTCTTCACTTTCCACCATTAGGGTGGTATCATCTGCATATATGAGGTTGTTGATGTTTCTCCCAGCAATCTTGATTCCAGCTAGTGCTTCATCCAGTACAGCATTTCACATGCTGTACACTCTGCATATAAGTTAAATAAGCAGGGTGACAGTATAGAGCCTTTTTGTACTCCTTTCCCAGTTTTGAACCAGCCTGTTGTTCCATGTTCAGGTCTAACTGTTGCTTCCTGTCCTGCATACAAGTTGCTCAGGAAACAGGTAAGGTAGTCTGGTACTCCCATCTCTTTAAGAATTTTCCATAGTTTGTCGTGCTTCATACAGTCAAAGGCTTTAGCGTAGTCCATGAAGCTTACGTTAGTTGTAATTTGCTTGTTTTTTTCTGTCATCCAACGGATGTTGGCAATGTGATCTCTGGTTCCCATGCTTTTTCTAAATCCAGCTTTTACATCCAGAAGTTCTCAGTTCACATATTGTTGAAGCCTAGCTTGCTAGATTTTGAGCATTACCTAGCTAGCAGGTGAAATGAATGCAACTGTGAGGTAGTTTGAATATTTGTTGCCATTGCCCTTCTTTGGCATTGGAATGAAAACTGACCTTTTATAGTCCTATGGCCACTGTTTAATTTTCCAAATTTGCTGGCATAGTGAGTGCAGCAGTCTAACAGCATCATCTTTGAGGATTTGAAATAACTCAGCTGGAATTCCATCACCTCCACTAGCTTTATTTGTAGTGATGCTTCCTAAGGTCCACTTGACTTCACACTCCAGATGTCTGGCTCTAGGTGAGTGATCACACCATCATGGTTATCAGGATCATTAAGACCTTTTCTGTACAGTTCTTTGTATTCTTGCCACTTCTTCTTAATATATTCTACTTCTCTTAGGTCCTTACAGTTTCTGTCCTTTATTGTGTTCATCTTTGCATTAAGTATTCCATTGGTATCTTTGATTTTCTTGAAGTGGCCTCTTGTCCTGTCCTACTTCTACTTTATTGACATCTACTTCTGGAATCAAGATTGCTGGGAGAAATATCAATAACCTCAGATATGCAGATGACACCACCCTTATGGCAGAAAGTGAAGAAGAACTAAAGAGCCTCTTGATGAAAGTGAAAGAGGAGAGTGGAAAAGTTGGCTTAAAACTCAACATTCAGACAACTAAGATCATGGCATCTGGTCCCATCACTTCAAGGCAAATAGTTGGGGAAACAATGGAAATGGTGAGAGACTTTATTTTGGGGGGCTCCAAAATCACTGCACATGGTGACTGCAGCCATGAAATCAAAAGACACTGGCTCCTTGGAAGAAAACCTATGACCAACCTAGACAGAATATTAAAAAGCAGAGACATTACTTTGCCAACAAAGGTCTATCTAGCCAAAGCTATGATTTTTCCAGTAGTCATGTATGGATGTGAGAGTTGGAGTATAAAGAAAGCTGAGTGCTGAAGAATTGATGCTTTTGAACTGTGGTGTTGGAGAAGACTCTTGAGAGTCCCTTGGACTGCAAGGAGATCCAACCAGTCCATCCTAAAGGAAATCAGCCCTGAATATTCATTGGAAGGACTGATGTTGAAGCTGAAACTCCAATAGTTTGGCCACCTGATGCAAAGAACTGACTCACTGAAAAAGACCCTGATGCTGGGAAAGATTGAGGGCAAGAGGAGAAAGGGACAACAGAGGATGACATGGTTGGATGGCATCACTGACTGGATGGACATGAGTTTGAGCAAGCTTCAGGAGTTGGTGATGGACAGGGAAGCCTGATGTGCTGCAGACCATGGGATCACAAAGAATCAGACACAACTGAGTGACTGAACTGAGTATTCTTTCCCATTCTATTGTTTACCTCTATTTCTCTGCATTGATCCCTTAAGAAGGTTTTCTTATGTCTACTTGCTATTCTCTGGAACTCTGCATTCAGTTGGGTATATATTCCCCTTTCTCCTTTGCCTTTCGCTTCTCTTTTCTCAACTATTTGTAAGGCCTCCTCAGACAACCATTTTGCTTTTCACATTTCTCTTTTTGGGGGATGGTTTTGATAACCACATCCTGTGCAATGTTATGAACCTCCTTCCATATTTCTTCAGGCACTCTGTCTACCAGGTCTAATCCCTTGAATCCATTGGTCACCTCCACTATATAAAGTGATTTAATCACCTAAATGGTCTACTGGTTCCCCTACTTTCTTCAATTTAAGCCTGAATTTTAAGGATTTGAGTCACTATCAGCACCATGTCTTGTTTTTGCTGACTGTATACAGCTTCTCCGTCTTCGGCTGCAAAAAAATTAATCAACATAATATTGACCATCTGGTGATGTCCATGTGTAGAGTCATCTGTATGTTGTTGGGAGAGGGTGTTTGCTATATCCATCAATGGATAGCTTATACAAAATGTCAACTTCAATAGTTCTAGTAGTTACCTAGAGTTTTATGTCTTTTCCCTTTTTGACGCAAAAAATCTACAACTAAAAGTTATGGGAAATTTTATGTAATTGCTATAATTAATAGTGATTTTATTCATATTCAGTTGGCATAGACATGTATATCTTTGAGGAGTGACCAGAAAATACAGTGACAAGAAAAAAAGGCAAAAGGAGAAAGATGTTTTACTTTTCAAGTACTTTTTAATTATGAATTCCAAATT
Organism: Bos mutus; assembly: GCF_027580195.1. Taxonomy (NCBI): domain Eukaryota; kingdom Metazoa; phylum Chordata; class Mammalia; order Artiodactyla; family Bovidae; genus Bos; species Bos mutus. The sequence continues at coordinate 57,943,587 of NC_091621.1, read as the reverse complement.
CTACCTACCTGAATTATTGTTCTCCTGAAATATTACAGTTACTGTATCTTCATTTTTATTTTGTTTAATTGAAGACAGAATTCATATTCTACTTGATTTCCTTTTTCATCTTCTTCATACCTATGGTTCCTAACCAAGAATGAATATTAGAATATGTTTAAAAAAATACTCATATCCTGTATCCAATCCCAAAAGGATTCAAATTTGGTAAGTTAGAACTATGTCTTTAGAAAGGTCACAAGTGACTCAAAATCATAATTGTAGTTAAGAAGTACTATGTCTTATCTGAAATATTCAGGAATCAAGCACCCATTTGAAGATTCAATTTAAAAAGTAACATCTATCTAACAATGCACATAAACAGAAATACATGTAAAATGCAAATATACTTACATAAAATTATGCCATAAGATGTCCTTTCACCAAGGTATTAGGCTTCCTCATTATGACTCTAACACCTGAAAGTGAATACATTTTCTCCATCTCCTTTGACCCACTCTGAACACTCTAGTCCCTTGGACTGCAAGGAGATCCAACCAGTCCATCCTAAAGGAGATCAGTCCTGGGTGTTCATTGGAAGGATTGACGTTGAAGCTGAAACTCCAGTACTTTGGCCACCTCATGCGAAGAGTTGACTCATTGGAAAAGACTCTGATGCTGGGAGGGATTGGGGGCAGGAGGAGAAGGGGACGACAGAGAATGAGATGGCTGGATGGCATCACCGACTCGATGGGCATGAGTTTCAGTAAACTCTGGGAGTTGATGATGGACACGGAGGCCTGGCGTGCTGCGATTCATGGGGTCGCAAAGAGTCAGACACGACTGAGCAACTGAACTGACTGAACGGAACACTCTACTAGCCCTCCTGTCAAACTCCCTGGACTGATTTCCATTTGAATAACCTTTGGCTCTGTCACATCTAGGTGTGAGTTTAAGGCCAGAGTTTATAGAAAGAGTGGAAAGTAATGCAAAAGCAAATTTGGGACACTTCATACTACTATTTATTGATTAAATACTACACTGGCTTAGAAAAAAAAAAACAGGGAGGGGAGCTCCCAGGTAAAAGTGAGAAAGTTGGGAAAAGATGAATTGTTTACACCTTAATTACAATGGTTTCTCAGCTTAGTATTAAGAATAAGCCAGATTTTTAGTAAGTAGATGATGAAAGAAAGGGTGAAGAAATGAACGAACAGCTGAAGAATTAACTGAATGAAAAAAGCAGAATTCATTTTACTTTTGTTTCCATGGCCTTAGTTTCCTCATCTGTCATATGAAGGCATTAGAAGGCATTCAGATTCTCTTCCATCTGAAAGGATTCCTGCAATTTTTCCTATTACTCTGAGAACAGAAGACACTATTCCCTAGTGCAAGGCATGTCCCCAAATTATACATCAGCTGCCCTTTGGCAAGAGAGGGAGTGTAGAGGGATGTGTGCTACTTGGCCGTATACTATCATGTTAAGCTAAAGGTTGGCAGGTAAAGTAAGCATTTGCTACAGCAGTTCTAACGTTGGGATAGCTCATGGAAGAAAACACTATTTCAACACGAAAACAAACAAAATTTATATTACCGTAACTTCTGAAATAAAGAGGCAGATTTATGTGCCTTCCCATGAAACGCTGTAGAAAATAAATTATTTCTTGACATAAGTAAGATTCATAGGGAAGAATGCAGAATGCTGTCATTTTTTAAAGAGTATATGTTGAGTGTCTCCATAAAGACACCTAAGAAACTGGTAATGGTGGTTGCCTTCAAGGATGGAAAATGGGTGACGAGAAATTTTGAAGGGGGAATTTAATTTATACTGAACTATGACAATTTTTGAGTCCATATAATGTGAATATATTCCCTATCTATAAAATATTATTGAAGTGAAACAAAATACTGTATTAGTGAAGATGAAAAAAAAAAAAAAAAACTTAAGTTTTAGTCACCAGTGGAATTATATTTTAAATGCAGTGATGTAGTCTGTTAGTATGTCCATAGCAGATGAAGAATATTTGGCCAAAATAAATCAATGGATACAGTGTGTACACTACCTCTCCTCTTTTGCTGCTTTATCCATCATTATCTTTAAAATATGACCAATATAGTGGTAGGACAGTCAAATAAAATCTTTTTAACTAGATGACACTCAATGGAGTTCTGCTTCATCCAACCTCATATATACAACAGTTTCATAGAAATCGTCATCACTTTTTTACACTTCAGAGACAATACCAATCCAGCAAGCAGTTCACCTCTGCATGTGATTTCCTGGGAGCCTATAAGTACTTTTCCAAGAATTGTGAGACAACATTGTTAATGTTGCTGTTTAGTTGCTCGGTCTCGTCTGACTCTTTTGTGATCTCACGGACTGTAGCCCACCAGACCCCTCTGGCCATGGGATTTCCCAGACATGAATACTGGAGTGCATTGCCATTTCCTTCTCCAGGGGATCTTCCCGACCCAGGGACTGAACCTACATCTCCTCAATTGCAGGTGAATTCTTTACCACTGAGCCTCCTGGGAAGCTCATGAGACTACATTCAAACACCATTTAGCCATAATACTCTCCTTTTCTTTTGTCTCTAAAGTGGTGGTAACTCTATTAGTCAATCTATTAATCCCTCTTGGAATGTGATGATTAATTACTATGAAAAGCCTAAGTGCTGGCGGAGGTGCAAGACAATCCCATTCAGGTAGCACAAGAGAAATCAATGAGGGAAACAAACATCATTTTTGAACTTTATTTGTTGCTTAAAATGTAATGCCATACAAGTTTAACAATCACTTAAAAAAGGATTTTTATTTGCATAAAACAGAAGCAAAACAGAAAGATATGAAATAAAATGCCATCTTGCTTCAAGTTTTCAAATCAGTACTTAGAGTACTAATATATAGCTATATACACTGCAAGTATATTATAGAAATATACTATGAGTAATCTTGAAACCACAATAAATATCAAGTAGGTTTTTAGGCACACGGCATAGAAAAATGCGGAGTCAGCTTAATTCTTGAGAGTGCTGAGTGACTCATTCTGAGATCATTTTCACACACATGTATTTTACACAAAATATACAGCCATCACACACACGATCCCCAGTCACTTCTGAATTTCACCTTTCATCCCAGCATCAGTGCCTTCTTATTATTTGATACTATTGCTCTATACAGCTATTACATAAGAAAATACTTTGCAGTTTTCTTCAACTAATAGCCTAAGAAGGTATCAATGCTACCAAAATAAGTGCAGCCTATCTACACGATATGTTCATGGAAGTGTGCTGAGCGGCACCAGCTTACAAAACTGTTTGTTTTAATCCTGGGGGTTACCCTGAAGGCAAACTTAATCGATTTTGAAGTATACCATTTTTGAGTTTCCCATAGCATGACAGCCAGAAATTGTTAGAAACTGAGGTAACACCTATTTTTATAGAGATAGGAATCCCTGGAAAAGACAAATGCCAGAAGTATTTTTAAAACTTCCGATCAATGTGGACCTCAGTCAGTTATTGTATACTTTGTCTGTGACTCTTTCTGCTCAAATGTAAACCGAAGAATCCAAAGGAATGGTCAAGCTGAATTTACCCTTGCCGTTAGGATTAAAGATCACAGCCACGGAACACCTGAGATCACCCTCTGATAAGCGAAGTCTGACGCTTCTCTTAGTAGAGCCAATGTTCATTAATAAAAATGAACCAAATAACACTCACTGATTTCTGCACCCCCCGCCCTCCACCTCCAGCTACAAGTCAGATTCCGGCATGTCTGGCATGTCGGCCATCAAGTACCCTATCCCATAGCGTCCGTTGGGAGCTGTATCCAGAGTTGGCGATCCACTCTGTTTTCGATAAATATTTTTACCGAAATTTGGAGAGGACATCTCGCTTGATATCTTGCCATGAATGAGGCTTGCATCATCTCCCTCTAAGTTTACGGGCTCCTTCAGGACCCTTCCTCTCTTATAGGTCACAGATGCTAAATTACCAGAACTATCATCTATCAGGTTGCAGCGGCGGATGATGAAGACAACTGGGATGGGCAATATTGCCAGGACCATCAGAGAGATACAGATGACCATCCCCCACGTTGGGTAGCTCAGAAATTTCTCAGATGCCTGTTAAAGTCAAAAAATAATTATTAATCATCTAGCATTCTCTGCAGGGATGTGAAAAAAAATATATTTATCTCAGGTTTATAAGCAAAGAACCTGGGCTAATCTTGTGACTGATTAATAAATTGCTGTGGAAGTGACAGTAAGCAACTTCCAAGGCAAAGCCTTAAAAGCCTGATGATTTCTGCCTCTGTGTCTTAGATGCTACCCTAAGCCCATAATGCCTGGAAGAAGTCAAGAACGAAAGCTCACAGAGAGAGCCCAGCTCTCCAAGTTCAGTTAACTGCATGAGTTGACTCAAGCAAGACCCAGAGAAGAATCTTCTAGCTTATCCACAAAACCCTAAGAAATAATGTCAGCACTGCTTTCAGTCATTAAGTTGTGGGTCACTGTTACTAGGCAATGGATACCTGTTGTATGTGCCACATCACGTTTCTGCTGCTGCTGCTAAGTCACTTCAGTCGTGTCTGACTCTGTGCGACCCCATGGACGGCAGCCCACCAGGCTCCTCCATCCACAGGATTCACCAGGCAAGAATACTGGAGTGGGTTGCCATTTCCTTCTCCACATTACCTTTCTAGAATCTGAAATTAAATTTTGAACTACATTTGTCCCCAAGGGTTTTGATAAAGGATAGCCGACTTATTTTTTTAGAACAGTCATGAATTGAGTTGTTGTATAGAATTAGTGACCATAGAATAAAGGTCAGAGGTAGCTCTAAAAATTAAACATTCTAATTTTCTAATAGATAATATATATCTTGTGACTGCATTACGATGTAGCTAATGCAGCTTGAGAAAAGAAACTGAATGCTGCTGCTGCTGCTGCTAAGTCGCTTCAGTCATGTCTGACTCTGTGTGACCCCATAGACAGCAGCCCACCAGGCTCCCCCATCCCTGGGATTCTCCAGGCAAGAATACTGGAGTGGTGGGTTGCCATTTCCTTCTCCAATGCATGATAGTGAAAAGTGAAAGTGAAGTCACTCAGTCGTGTCCGACTCTTCGTGACCCCATGGACTGCAGCCCACCTGGCTCCTCCGTCTATGGGATTTTCCAGGCAAGAGTACTGGAGTGGGGTGCCATTGCCTTCTCCAATGCATGAAAGTGAAAAGTGAAAGTGAAGTCACTCAGTCGTGTCTGACTCTTAGCGACCCCATGGACTGCAGCCTACCAGGCTCCTCCAATCCATGGGATTTTCCAGGCAAGAGTACTGAATATTCACGGCTAATAGAAGACAGGCAAAACTCTACTTCAATATTTATTTAAATTATATCTACATTGTTGATGCATATTTTCATTGGCAGAGAGTGTCTCAGATATGATTTTATAAATTTATGCAGGAAAAATTTCTGGTGGTTTGATCAATATGTTCTCTAGCGTCAAAAGCCTAAATAATTATTGGTCCATCTATGGTGATGTGGATAAAATTACTTAAACGAGGTCCAAGTCAATGTTTCTTACATACTAAAAATATTCATTACAAATAAAAAAACATACATATTTGGGGCCAAACAAAACATAAATCTTAAGATCCCTGCATAAAAGCAGTACCACCCATTAAACAGCAAATTACACTGAAAAAAGTGAAAGCCAAAAACCTCTAAAATGATATTCTGTGTATTCTTTTATCTGACTTCTTCTTTTTATTTTACCTTATCTTCCATCCATGCATTATAGCCAGGAGGACTTAATCCCATATTCACAATGCTAGCGATCAGCAGTGATAACAGCATTAGAGGAGAAATATATTTCCACATATAGTAGTAATATCTATTGGGAGTAAAGCCCAGCATATCCTTTAGGTCTTCCATAAACCTAAATAGAAAGAAATAATTTAATTATTCCTCGAGTTAAGGTAGCTATATTAAAATATGCTAAATTAAATGTCCTTTAAAATGTGCATTATGTCAATGGTTTGACCAGGGTTAAACATGATACCCTATGACACTTTCTACTGAATCTAAAAGTCATATTGGAAGATGACGTAACAATTAAGAACATTTATAATGTAAAATGGAACCAGTGTACTGTACTTTTTATTTGGAGGAAGTCCCCTTAAGCCAATTATTGGAAAGTGAAAGTGAAGTTGCTCAGTTGTGTTGGACTCTTTGCGACCCCATGGACTGTAGCCTACCAGGCTCCTTTATCCATGGAATTTCCAGGCAAGAGTACTGGAGTGGGTTGCCATTTCCTTCTCTAGGGGATCTTCCCAATCCAGGGATCAAACTCAGGTCTCCCACATTGCAGCCAGACACTTTACATCTGAGCCACCAGGGAAGCCCATTTATAATTATTGGAATGTCTCCTCCAACTGATGACCTTCCATGCTATGAACACAATATTTGCAATACATTAAAATTTCCTTGTTTCTCTCTTTTTTAAAAAATTTATTTAGAGATAATTAACTCACATCATCCAATCCAACTGATCCAAACTCTCATTTCTGTTTTCAGTCTGATGTCATTTGATTGAAAGAGGGTCCACACATTATGATTCTTTGATTTTTTATTTTTTTCTGAACTCCTTTCTTCATCTCTGCTAAGTGCCTCCTAACCTCTGTGTCATTTCTGTCATTCTTTTTTTAAATGAGCTGGGCACTCTGTCCCGTAGTTTCCAACAGTTTAGATTTTGCTGTTAATAATTGCATCCCACACTGTTGGCTTCACAAGTGTATCTCATCCTCCTATTTCCTGTGAATTAGCACTTAGACTGAGTAATGATTAGACTTATGTGTTTGTTTTTTAAAGTCAAGTTATTGAGACATTATTTACCTCAAATAAGATTTGCTTTTTCTTTTTTTGGCTGCATGGCTTGTGGGATCTTAGTTCCCAGAACAGGGATCAAACCCAGGGCCCCAGAAGTGAGAGCGCTAAGTCCCAACCACTGAACCACCAAGGACTTCTGCACATTCACACTTTACAGCTGTATGATGTTAATGCTATCAGGAGCATGTCGCCATTACATACTGGTTTATATCCCTTAATATTTAATTCGAGATAAAATATGTACTGCCCATCCACCAGTCTTGTACTAATGTTTCTGTAGACTTTTTGGTTGTCTAAAGCTAGTTCTCCAGTAGATTCTTCAAAAAGGGATCACAGTGACTATATTCCCTAATTTCTTGCATGTTTAAAATTATTTATGGTCACTATATTTGAATATCAGGTCAGCTGAATTTAAAATCTGTAGTTTACATTTTCTTTCTTCGAAAATCATAAATATGTCTATGTAAGATTGTTACAAAAATTTTGTTGACTATCAGATTTTTCTATTGTAAATGATTTGTTTGGTACTATTTTTTACCTGCATGCATGCTTTTTTTTTTTTGGTCTCCAAGTAACATCCTAGGCTTTGTCTTGGTGTCAGCCTTTATGTCTGTTTCTTCCAACTATATCATTTGCCCTTTCAACACTCAAGTTATTTGCTTTGGTATGTTTCTTTAATTACAGTTTTCAGAGTTATTTTCCAGCCACTGCATTTAGAGGTCCTCATTGCACAAATGTTGAATCATCTTTGCTTGACTGCTGTTTCTGTTCATTTTCTTATCCTTGGTGATTTCTTTTTGGTTTTAAAAAGTATTCTTCCTTTCTAGCTTCTAATTCTTGAGGAGATATATATTGTACTTGTTGTTTTCGTTTTAATTTGACTTCATGTATTAAGTGATTTTTCTGTTATACACAATTGTTTCCTGAGTTCTATCACCTCTGTTTTCAAATCTCCCTTGTCTCTAGTTATTATATTTCTCAATTTTAAAATAACTGATATATGCTATTCTTTTGTGGCTTCTATCATTTTTCAACACTATTTCAACTTCATTTTGAAATCTTATGAGTTTTTCATCTGTTTTGCTTGTGTGGATTTGTTATCTGAAGGGATATTATTCTGCTCCTTTCTGCTTTTTTTTAATGACTTTTGTTTATGATTTAACCACATTTATGTGAAATAAAATTTCCTGAATTTTGGAGAGGGAAGGATACATGGGCATTGCTTCTTTTTTTTTTTTAATTATTTACTTCTTTTTGGCTGCATTTGGGTCTTTGGTGCTGCACGGACTTTCTCTAGCTGTGGTAAGCGGAGACTACCAGTTGCAGTGTGTGGGCTTCTCATTCCTGTCGTGGAGCACAGACCCTATAGCATGTGGGCTCAGTAGCTGTGGCATACAGGCTTAGCTGCCCCGTGGCAGGTGGGATCTTCCTGGACCAGGGATTGAACCTGTGTCCCCTGCACTGGCAGGCAGGCTCTCAACCACTGGAACACCGGGGAAGCCCCTCCTCTCTATTTTTGCAAAGTAATCAAAAGAGGCGGCCTCATAGTTTATCAGTTTTTTTTTTTTTTTTAACCTCTGTTCTCTTTCTCGTATTTACTTGGACTTCCTTTTCCAACACTTGTACTGCCTATCTCCTGCTCAGTTCAGGTTTTGCTCCCACCACTTTGCTCTCAGTGCAGAGCTTTATCTTGGAAGAGAACTCTGGGTTGTTCATTTCAAGATTTTAGAGACCACTTTGTTCCAGCACTGATGATCTTGTTGTGTTTGGATCCCTCTGCAATCTGCGAAATGAGGCCAAAGATACCACTTCTCCCAGTTTAGCTCACTATCTTCAGGTTAATCAGCCTCCCACACATTGCAGGGAGGACCTGGGAATGAGTAGAGAGCTGTCAGAGGCCCAGCTGTGTATCCACTACCATCACCCTCACGGATGTGACACCGCACAGCTTCTGTGGCTGCCAGTGGTTTGTCCCAACCTTTCATATTTGAGGGTCCACGGGAATATCTTCTTTCCGGTGTCCATGGGTATTTGGTTTTGCCTTCTAGTCATTCTTTTTCTCCTTCATTTTAAAAAGGAAACTTGGGGAAATGCAATCTATGCAGCCATCACTTTCAGCATCATAGGACCTTCCTTCTCATTTTCTCTCAATCATATTTCTTTCTAATCTTTTAACCCAGGGATCAAACCCAGGTCTCCTGTAGTGCAGGCAGATTCTTTACCGACTGAGCTACCGGGAAGCCCATACAATATTTCTTTTTCTGCATCTGAGTTTGCTATCTCAAACGTTTAGGTTCTGGAAGGCTTATTTCTCTCAACCCTGTCTCTGGAAATTTAGGTAAACGTGGCAGATCACAGAGCAGAACTGAGCTCATGAAAACACTGAAGGTGAACAGGAGGAACATAAGATTCCTGCAGACGTTTAAAGGAGGGAAAAGTGATTAAATAAGAGCATTTTAAACGAGAACTCCAATTGTGCTCCTTGGACAAGCTATGAGCTTTAGAGACCAACAGATCTGGTTTCAAATCATACCTCCATAATTTCTAAATGTATATCTTAGTCCTTCTGAACTTCATTTTTGGCATGCTCAAGAAAGATAATACCCATCTTGGAGAGTTATTCTTAGGATCATAGACAACATATGCAAAGCACACTATCTTACAAACAGCAGAAATTTATAGATCCAAGTATTATTAGTAGTAATATTCCTATTGTTGTTATAATGATTATTATCTAGGAACTACTAAAAAGAAATATTTACCACTATGCCTATTGTAAATGATGAACAGTCTAAATGGAAAACTAAATTATGATCCTACTGATCCATAGATCAGTCCAGTAAGAGTATCAAATTCCAACACAGTGCGGGTGAGGAGTTGGGGGTAGCTCAGTAGACTATAGAAATATCTGGTTTTGAAATTAAAGTTAAAAGCCCTGATTCTACAACTAAGATACTGTGTCTGCCTATACAAGGCAGGCCAATTGTACATCTGTGATGAGTAATATTAGTCACCACAGAATACTGTTACGAGGATTAAGACAATGCATACAGCATTCCCCTGATGATTAGTGATGTTGACAACTTTTCATGTATCTGTTGATGATCTGTATATATTCTTTGGAAAAATTCAGGTCCTTTGTCCGTTGTTTAATTGACTTATTTTTTTTTTTTTTTTGCTACTGAGTCATAAGTCCTTATACATTGTGGATATTAACACCTTTTTGGATATTTGATTTGCAAATATTTTTCTCATTCAATAGGTTACCTTTTTATTTTCTTGATCATTTCTTTGGCTGTGAAGCCATTTTATTTTGATGTAGTAATACTCCATGGAGTCGCAAGAGTCAGATACGGCTTAGCAACTAAACAATATACAGCTATTACCACTATTGCTATTTAGTACATGATCATTAAATGTAAATTTTCCTACCTTTCCTTGCCTGCAGCTTTTTAGAATAATGAAATACTCTCTAAGTTTTGTCACAAAGCTCACTAAGTATAATAATGTTCTTTATGTTGTTGAAGAGGACTCTGGTCCTCATTCAGTGAACTTATTTCTCCATCAGAGAAACCTCTAATAAGCTTGATGGTCTTACTGCCTTAATCCTTACAAGCTAACTGAAGACAACAAATTTAAACAATATTGGACAAGGTCTCCAGAAATGTTTTTCTTCTGAGATTACTCTAATGCTTCATTTCACACAAGTTTATATACTTTTCAGACCAAGCAAGTATATAATTTAAAGATTTAGGCATCTAGTGAATTCAAGTCATGACTCCATAAATATGTATAGTGAATGCTATATATATCTTAAAGCAGTGATATATATATATATATAATCTTCCCAAAATGGTCCTGCTACACAAAACATTGTGTAACATGATAAAATAAAGCATTTTATCAATCCTTCTTGTAAAACAGGTTGGCAACATAATTAGAGGTATAGACTTCAGAGTTAAGTAAAAATGGGCTTTTGTGGTTCAGATGGTAAAGAATCTGCCTACAATGGAGAAGACCTGGGTTCAATCCCTGGGTTGGGAAGATCCTCTGGAGGAGGACATGGCAGCCCACTCCAGTATTCTTGCCTGGAGAATCCCCATGGATAGAGGAGCTTGGTGAGCTACAGTCCATGGGGTCACAAAGAGTCGGACACAACTGAGTGACTAAACACAGCACAGCACAAAAACGGCTCTGAATCCCAGCTCTGCCTCTGTTCAGGTGTGTGATGAGCAAGTCACTTGGTGTCTCACTAAGCCTGCATTTTCTTATGTGTGAAGTGGAGATAACAACGGCTCAAAACAGCTTAACAAGGTTCTTGGAACTTAGTCAATATACACAAGCTCTTGGAAGTTCCTATTTAATAACCAGAATTAAATCAAAGCTCCAGAATCCTAAACCTCATTACCATTTACACTGTTCTATCTCATCACCTAATAAGGAGATGCACTTTGTTAAAACTGTTGAATGGAGAAGAGCCTGCATAAGATTTGATTTTTGTAGCAAGGCATTTTTTTCTCCAGTCATTTTTCTCCTAAGTGAGATACATATCAAAGCAGAGATGTAAAATGGATGCATAAGCGAATATACTTACTTATCTATGCCATAAACAAAGGATACGGCAATATTCTCCAAAATGACGACAATTAGCAGAGGCAGGGTTGCAGAATAGTCATCAAACATTGTAACAAAGTAGTTTCCAGAGCGTTGTACAAATATCAGGCCAATACAAAATGCCAGAAGACAGCAGATAACTGAACAAAAGGAATAAATTAAAAAAAAAATAAGACCTTGTCAGAATCAAGTCTTTTAAACTGCATTATAAATTATTATATGCACTTTGTTTCTACTTTTTATAAGTTGTCAATAATATGAATAGGATACTTTTCCTGATACCATGGAATATATTGTGAATTAGTTACCTGAATTTAGCCCTGGATTTAATAGGAATTCATTGTAGGACAGTAACTCAATTCATCTCCTTGAGTCTGTGGAAATGTATGTACCAAGCCCAAATAACAAACGAGGCAAAACAGAGAAGATAACAGTATAAATCTCCATACACATGTCTCATTATTAATAGAAAAGTGATCTTTTCAGGCAGCAAATGTTCATAGGTCATTTCTACTTTTAATAATGTTTTTTAGTTTTGGAAGCAACATTGAAATTTCAAATTAATCATGAGATGAATGTGCCTTATAAGACTGATAACATATATTTTTATATTTTATTGAAATATCATTACTGTTAAAGCATAATTAAAAAAAAAAAAGTTTGACCCCTTAGTAATAACCTATACTCTACCTTGATATTGCCTGGGCAGATGAGTTGGAAATACAGTTATGACAGGGTTGGCCAACCAGATTCTCCAATTAATTAAGAAGAATAGTCTAAAAGGAGTTTCTATAGGAGTATTGCCGAAAGATGCAGACACTTCCAACCAGATACCACTACCATAGAAATTTAGAGAGAATTCTGGAATCCATATACTATTCACATATTTTTGTTAGACTCTTTGTTCTCTCATGCATGTTAGTAGAGAAGCCCTCAAAAATAAGAGATGACTGGGCTGTCTTTCTCAACTCCCTATTAGCAGAAGTGAGTAAAAATGGCAGAAGTGGGGCAGGTGGAGGCAGTTCAGAAGGAGAGAAAACAGGCATCCCTGGGTCCCATCCAATGGAGGCTCCTGAGCAATCTCAATAAGTATGGGTGAAATTAAGCCATTTCATTCATCTTGTGAGTGCTAGGCTAGTGGTATGAGTTACATCATCCATAAGTAAATATTATATATAAACACATTGGGTAGAAAAGGAAAGACATTAAGAGCATTTACTTGGGAGTCTAACACATACTGAAATATTTAAATGCTTGTCACAGCAAATCATACTCAAAGTCTCAGGATGGAAGTAGCAGAGCGTAGATTTGAACCATGGCCTGTATCACACTTATTCTCGCCTAATTGCATCATAGTATAAGTAGGAAGAAAGTGTACTCTAGGTGGGACAGACACTGAGAGCCTCGCTGACGAGGTGAGAGGAACAGATAATAAGTAACTTAGATCTAAGTCCTACCGTCATATCAAAGCAGACAAAAACATTTGACAAACGTGATGGGGGAACATTTCCTCAAAGTAAATGACTTGAAGTAAAAGTATGATCCCAAAATACAGGTAAAGGGAGTACAGAGTATATTCCTCTTTACTCTGATCTACTAAGTCTTCCACTGGGAGTTGAAAAATACGCCCATGTGTGTCCGCCCCCCGCAACACACACACACACTGTTGCTGTTCCCTTAATTTTGCAAGCCCTCTTATATTAGGAGGGTTGAGATGCTGGGAAAGATGAGGAAAGCAGCAAAGATGACAGTTATTTAGTCTGCATGTCAGAGGATATTGATAGCCTTAAAATAAATAGAAACTGCAGAAGCAGAGCGGGCCTTTCAGGAAAAGAAAGAGATACATTTCTCATTTGTATCCAACTGAATTAAAGAAATGTAGATGTATATCTGACAAACTGCTGAAATTGTTTAGACTCACACTAAGCAGAGCAATGAGTGGCAAGGGTATATATGCATTGGCAAGTTATTGACACGTAAATGACTACTGAATCTTTCAGAGCTAAAAAGTGAGCCTGGGGAGGAGCTTGTGCCCCACTGGCCAGCATTCAAGATCATCTGTATATTTTTTTCCAGTTAATTTTTGCATCACTTACCAACACTGTTGCTGCACTCTGGTCTAGCAGCTTCCTTGCTGCTTTCTTTGTCTCTGTTTGGGTGTTCTTACTAACTAAAACTATCCTCTGACACCTGAGAAGATTGCCTTTTCTCATTCAATTTCCATGCCTTCTGCTGATAGTTCCCTCATATATTTAGATGATCTTTGCTGCTTCTTAATGCTCAGAACATATAGTCTTTATCACGCTGTCAGTATATTACATGAGACAAGTTTTTTTTTTTTCATTTCAAATATTTCCTTTATTCCTTTTTAATTTGTTATTACCATTATGCATGTTACACCTTTTGTAGCTGTCCCAAAGTCCTTATCATGTCTAGCTATCAATTAAAAAAAAAAAAAAGGCATTCTGAAAGACAAATAACACAATTTTAAGAGAGAGAGCAAGCTACATGAGACAAGTTTTATCTAACCATGTTGATTTTAATTATCAGTCCTATTCTGATAATTAGAGGGGAGGTTCTCCTATATGTCTGCATCTCTGCTGTAATTTCCCTTACATCCTTGGTATCCCTCAAATGCAAGGATGATGCAATACACAGGCAGTACTTTAATAACTGCAGATTGGACTTATTAACAACTGTCAATATTGATAAATCATGTTATTATCATTCCTTCCTAGATATATTAGCTTCTATCAGGCTACAATTGCTATTTCAAATGGAAACTAAATTTAGGTTTGTCAATGTCAGCTATACACTTTTGAAAAATCCAATGATCTGAACTTTTTTTTTAGAATTATTTGACTTGAATACAAAATTATACATGAACATTCTTTGACTTTATTCTAGTACCAGCACTTCATAATGACGTTACTACTAATAAAGAGCAATATAATAAATGATAACTAATAAGTAATTAATAATAATATGATCTAGATTAAGTTTCATTTGCCTATTACATAAATCCCTAAATAACAAATACTTCTGAAACATATTAATAAGTGGACTTTAAAAATAAACTCTTTTCCTATTTCCATCTCTGATCAGTCACCAAGAGTAAAATGGCCTGCTATCAGTTCAATGAAAAGTCAAATACATAAAAACTCACCGGTGAGGATTTCTTTCCTCACTTTGAAAGTGTCCACAACGGGTGTGATGATCCCTTCAATGGTTCCAAACATGCTGCCAAGCCCTAGATTTACCAGCATGAGGAAGAACATCACTGACCAGAAGGGAGACGCGGGGAAATGTGTCATCGCTTCTGTAAAGGCAATAAAAGCTAAACCAGTCCCCTGAACAGCCTGTAAGATACACAGAATAGCCACGTTAGTCAGAGCCACGTGCCGCACTGGCTCTGTATATGAAAAGGCAGGGAAACTCTGAATAATGCAGGACAGTTACTGGAAATAAGCACACTGATGTGTGCTTAGGAGACAACATCATGTTGTCTCCTAAGAAATGCCTCTAAACAAAATTCAGGGTTATCATATTATCTCATTAAGACCACGGATAGAGCCAAAATTTAAAAATTTAAGAGTAAGTTAGTATTTAAATCTTTCCTTATGGAATTTAAGATTGTTGTGTTAATGATGGCTTCATCTGTAACTTCCTGCACATGATTCTTTATATTTAGTCTCAGGTACATTTAGCTATCTTAAAGCATGTGATTAATGGCCAATTTCTTCATTATATTTTCTTTTTGGCAAAGTAAAGAGAGGGTGACAATTTATGCAAAGCTATTAATTCACATTCCCCTATATCGTTTTTATTCAAGTATATGACAGTGGCTAGAAAAAGGAGTTAATCATGACTTAACAAACACAAATATTAAGATGGGAGATATCATTCATGTGTCCAAACAATTATGCAATATGTAAATGGTCATCATAATTCAAGTTTTGTGTTAAGTATTATACCAGCAAATGTATCTAATTTCATTTTCTATGTGAAAATCACCTTATTTATATTCATATTTTAAATTATTTTAAATTATTGTGGCTTCATCAGTGAAACTACTTTTTATAGTAAAGCAAACCTTTCTGATTTAAGAAAATACACTCTCTGAAATAAAGATGAATTTTGAAACAGCATGCTCTTCCTCAGGTATTTTAAAGGTCCTTTTCCTAAAAGAAGTCTTCTGGGTAAGGCATATTTTAAAGTTAATGAGAATTGTTTTAGTGCTTAAACAGACTACTAACTTTATTGAGCTCATCTTCAATTTGACAGGCATTGAGATGAAGTGCAGGAAACTCTTCTTCTTTCACTTTTTGAATGATGTCATAAATTAAGTCATAATCTTCTGCAGTAATAGCTGAAAAGTTGATATGATGGGGAATAATATCTTGACTAATGTTGCCCATTTTCACAAGTTTTATGATCATTTCCGAATTTCTGAAAAGTAAAACAGCATTAATAAACACTTGTGGGTTTGGGAAGGAGATTTTTTTCAAATACAATTATGCCATAAAATGTAAAGAAAATTAATGACTATACTCTGCAATGCATTTCTCATTTATGACATTTGCTTTGAAGCCCAGAACTGCAAACACCACCAGTGTTGCCAGGATAGAAGTAAAAAAATTGATGAAAGACACCAGGATGGCATCAAAGTGGCAGTTGTTGTCTCTCTTATTGTAGCTTGAAAAGGCGATGACGCCACCAAATCCCAGACCTAAGGCAAAGAACACCTGAGCTGCAGCTTCTCTCCACACCTTTGGCTCCAGCATGATTTCCAGCTGTTTAAAATTAAACAGAACAGAAGTCAGCTGCAAAATATTATTTCTCAATAATCTACAAGGAATCGATTCTGTTGTTTAAATATATCATAATGACACACACCCAAAGATATCTGGGGATTATCTGTTCTTAAGGAGAAAGAACAAATTTCTCATTGAGGAATTTTACAAGGAAAATGAATAAGAAAGGCCATAGCCTATAGAACCTTTAGATGGAGATGTTACTTACATGGAGAAAAAAATCATATGGGAAATTTTCAATATCTTTAGGACAAAGCAAAGGACTATTTGAGGGAGAAATGAACTATCTTCGCTTATTTCTATTTCTGTCTTTGTTTTCTTTCCAATGCAACCATAAACCAGTTAGCCATAAAAGTTATAAATTTTATTTAAGTAATGCCCTCAGTTTTGTGTTTTCTGGTGAAGACTAACAGCCAAAGCAGGTAATAATTATAAGCTGGGTAGAGTTGAACTATTTGTACTTTGCATATTCACATAGGTATTATTCTTTCATTTAGTAGTCTCCTGAAAGCTTTTCCTTTGAAAATTGAAGTAATTCAACCATATAATCTTTAAAGGCGGTTTCAGATCCAAAGTTTTGAAGTTTGGAATCTGTGCTGAACATAATTTTCAAGAAGCTTTACTTCTTAAACAGTTATTGCTGTATGTAACTAAACCTTTTAAATGGAACAATTAATATTAGCCATATTGGGCAAAGACCTCAATAGACAGTTAACTTTGATTTCAGTAATAGTAGTATTTAAATTGGTATTTTATCTCTTTTCACCTTTGCAATGAAATTGCCTTTATCGGGAACAAAGCCAGATGTGGTTAAGAACATGACTTCCATAGACAGTCATTTAATAATCTAAAAATAGTGCATCCTAGGGTAAGTGGCCTGTCCATTCTGAGTTTAATTTTTCTCAACTGAAAGATGAGAGTAACAAAGCATGTAAATACTACTCATCACATTGCCTACCACACTGAGTCCTCAATAACTGCTAACGTATGGACTACAGTAACAGCTACGCTGATAAGCATTGGAAAAGACCCTGATGCTGGGAAAGACTGAGGACAGGAGGAGAAGCGGGTGACAGAGGATGAAATGGTTGAATGGCATTACTGACTAATGAGTCATGAGCAAACTCCAGGAGATAGTGAAGGACAGGGAAGCCTGGCAAGTTGCAGTCCACGAGGTCTCAAAGAGTTGGACACAATCAGCAAATTAAAACCGAACTCATTCAACTATCTCTACTTTTACCACTAGATGGCAGACAATACCTATTTACCAAAGACATTCTGATCATTTCCAATTCAGAAACTGAATCTCCATTCTCTGAGAATATTTTGTGTCCTTAGGAACTTTCTCCCTTACATAAACAACTTAAATTTAAAGGAAATAGAAAATTTTGTATTGTTATTATATTAACTATCACATCCCACAATGGCCTAATACCAATCTTATCAATAGTCCAAAGTGAGCTGAAGAAGTAATTCACTGTATTTTAATAGTTATTTCCAGTTCTGGTTTAAAATGTTAACCAAGTATTGCAGTTTTAAACATGGAGACCGTATAAAACTGTCATATTCAAGTATCTAGATTCTAAAATATCTATTTAAATCCAATATTTAGAGTCATGTCACAAACAATTACCAACTTAGAGAAACGTGAAATTCCAGGAATCCACATCAAAGCTAGTTGTTTTAAACTCAGAAAACTTTTTTTTTTTCTATACTGTAAAAAATAAATATTTGTGGTCACTAAGTATGGCCCATTTGTGGCTGATTTAAATGATAATATAGCTGAATTCATAAATGTGAACTGATTATTCGTTGAGAAATTCCAACAACCCTATAGGACTTTTGAACAATAGAAGAGAAGCAGATCACAATGTCAACATTTTTGCTACTTGAGAATGAACAGAACCCCACTTGGAACCAGATACTCAAAAAACACAGCCTCTTTTTCACAGGACCACGGCAGCTGCCAGGAGTGACAATTCCAGGGAGGCTAAAATCTTCTCCCCGAGTCTCTCAGCACGATGCTTGGTGCAGTCATGCCTCAGACAACTTCCAATTTCTGAACTAAATTGAGATTGTGTCTTTATAACTCATTGTCTGATTATGATAGTGTTAGCACGATAATTGAAGTATGATTTCATTTCAGTGAATATCCAAAATCTATATGCACCTCAAATATGTTTTTGACTGTTTCCTCTCAAACCAATACAAGTCTCAATGAGCCCTACATTGAGGTCAGCTCTAAGTTAAATGACAGAGTTTAAGTTCTGAGCCTTTTAGGAAACCTAATGGAATTTTCCTGAAATGCATATGCATTTATAAAAATTACAGAACTTCCCAAACACACTAATATAAATACTATTCTAAAAAATACAAAACCTCAAAACAGAACAAGAAACCTTGAATTTTTTCTAAGACAAGATTTCGAGTGCAATAGCATTCTTAATCTGGGTCCATGGACTTTAGGAATTCTGTCAACCTCTTAAGACAATAAGCAAATTAATATGTTCATTATTTTTTCTGGTAAGAAGATCCTATTATCAGTTTTTTTTTTTTTTTTCCAAAGGAGTCCATGTCACAAAAGATTAAAAACCACTGAAATAGAAGAGAAAGAGTAAAGATTGATAAGTTCTAAACTGTACCGGTATAAAAATGGGAAGTTAATTTATTGTAAAAGAGGAACTTCTGAAGTTTAAATAGTGAAACTTACTCTGGATAAAGTGTGACATTTTAAAGTGGAGAGAGTTGGATATAATTATAGATATCTAAAAGCCTTGGTTTTACTAGGCTGGTTAACTTAACAGTTATAATTTAATAGTTTAGTGTACATTGTTGTACGTAGGTTCAAACAATTATCCCTTAAATTTAACTGTGGGAATATTTTGACAACATAAAGCTTTTGTGATCATAAGCCTTAACTGGAAATACAGTACATACCTCAGGGGTAAACATGTGACGGATGCCATCAACTGAACCATTTAAAAGGAGTGCTCTGATTAGGAAGCATATAAGTACCACATATGGGAACAGAGAACTAAAATACATGATCTGCAAAGAAAGATGAAAATAGGTGAGACACACTAACAACTATATTCTTTCTCATACTTAAAGATTATTTGTGCTGCTCTATACTGCACTTTCCTGGTGGCTCAGATGGTAACAAATCTGACTGCAATGCAGGAGACCTGGGTTTGATCCCTGGGTCAGGAAGATTCCCTGGAGAAGGGAATGGCTACCCACTCCAGTATTCTTGCCTGGAAAATTTCATGGACAGGAGTCTGGCGGGCTGCAGTCCATGGAGTTGCAAAGAGTTCAACACAACTGAGTAACTAACACTTTCACTTCATATCCTCATACTGTGAAAATGACCCTTTTATAATATAATAATTAATACTATTCATACATTGTTTAGTCATCATAGCAGAATGGCTTATTAGTTTTGATTTGGTATGATTCATTAAGATCTATTTGGGATATAATGAAAAATGGGAAATCTTCCTTATTTAATCTCCTTTAAAAGAGCCCATAGGTGTGATGTAACTTGAATAGTGTTGATTCCTCACAGTTCACACAGTTCACAAGTAAGCAGTGTTTAAGAGAAACAAAAGGACACTGACTCCTTAACAAGACCTACTTTATAGTTTTAGATAGCAAAAGTCCTTTTTAAAAAAAAAAAATTAAGCAAAGTTCCATCATAATTCTGTAAACCTTCTAGACAGTGGTCCCTGTTAAGGCTCCTACAGAACTTGAATAATAAAGGTTTTACTTTCCACCTCAGAAGTCTTCATCATTAAACAAATGTTATCATAGAAAAGCAACTGTCCTCACCAGACATGTGCCACCTCCTTGACACCTCCACGTGGTTCCTAAAACCCTGGGTTCCCCCCAAAGCTGTCCCTACCACCCAACAGTCGTTAAGGTCAAACATCCAGAAGTTCTGCATGGTTTCTAATTTCCTGGCTTCCATACTCCCACCCGGGCTATCTCACTCCCTGCTTACATGCTCTCCTGAAATCTCTAATACAGTAGAAACAAAAGGCAAATGGCTCTGTCCTGCAAAGCCTTACACCAGGCTGCCTACCTGCCTGCCCTCCCACGCCTCCCTGAGCTCCAGCCCTGAGGGAAACCAAGCTCTCAGCTTCATCTTTGCAAATCTTCATAGAACACTCAGAATAAGACTTTTTTTCCCAACCAATAGGCCCCCAAATGCCCTTCCCTATGTCCCATGAACCTTCAATGATATTATTTTTATTTGGTTTGACAGCACTTAACACTGCGGAAATTGTCATCTGTGTTTACTTGTTAATTTTCAGTCTCCCTTACTGAAATATAAGCTCTGTGAATGCAAGGACCTTTTCTCTCTTGCTCACTACCAAATTCCAAACATCTAACAGAATGGTTAACACATATTAGGTATATGATATGTATCTGTAGGGGAAGAAATAGAGGGAAGGTGAGAAGAATGGAGGAAAAAAACTGAAAAACTGCCATAGTAGAGGATAACTCAGGTAGGTCAGAGACACTGAATCCTATAATAATTGTAGACAGACAACAGAGAAGTCAGCACAATAATTTGCACTTCTATTCTGTATACTTTGTAACTGTATTTCAGTATTATTAAAAATATTACAAACAAAATCTCTGCATAATTAGGAAACTATATTTCTCTAAAAGTAATTATATTCTAATTTAATTATAAAGAAATATAATTTTTCAATCAATTCAAATGGCCTAAATTTTAAATTGCATCCATTTATCCACGTTTCTTGTTTTCTAAGAATCAGAATGCTTTCAGATGGAGTGCTTTTCATTCTTTCTGCCTACTTTTACCATCCTTTATATTTGCGGGTCTGCAATATCTATTCAAGTAGCCTTGGTCTCACTTGAATTGCAGCTATTCCTTTTATGATTTTTCTTTCAAATTTTGAAGCCAACTAGAAGGGTGGATTCACTTCTGCACAATAGTTTATCTTTTCTTTTTTTTTTTTTTAACAGAACTCAAATTTGGTGCCTTTGGCAACCCACTCCGGTATTCTTGCCTGGGAAATCCCATGGACAGAGGAGTCTGGTGGGCTGCATGGGGTCACAAGAGTCGGACCTGAATGAGTGACTAACAACAAAGTGACAAGGACTCCTATTAACCCGTTTATTTCACAAGTGAAAATGAAGGCTGCACACTGCAATAATCTGGACAGTTTGGTAATGATTTTTTTTCCAATTGATATGATATACCTCGGTATATTTTTAACATAATTTCAAATTAGAAGCTAACAAAGTCAATGATTCTTCCTGGAGCTGTATTTGCCCATGCTAAACAACTCTAAATCACCAGAATATGGTTCTTTTTCCACAACTGACTCCCAATTTCATGCAAGCCCCTTTGCTTTCATCCTCAATGACGTGTCACTTCACTATCAGCTTCCTGCTCATTTTGCCTCTAGATTTTCCCTCCAGCTCTCCTCTCCATCTCAGAAATTCATCACCCACACTACTACCAGAATGATCTTTCCAAAGATCTGATGGTGTTAATGAACTGCTAAAAAACCCTCAAATACTTCACACTGTTAAGTTACAGCCAGTCATTTTCCCAGTGTCCGTAAATACTTTAATACCTGCAGTCAACTTAACCTTTCAAGCCTCACCTCCCTCAGGCTACACAAACTGTATGTAAAAGTCACACAGGGTTACTGAGCAGTCTTTGGGCTTTGCACTTGCTGTTTTCCATGCCTCTGGTGTCTTCTCTCTGAACGTGCTGCTGAACTCATTCAACCATCAAACTCTAGCCTCCAATCTACCTCCTCTGTGAAGCCCTCCCCCAAATCCTATTACTTTCAGTGGCAGCTTCTATGCTATCATGAACTTATTATTTGCAGCTCTTTACTGCATGTATTCTGCTGTAATTATCTGTCTCACCCATTCAGTTATGGGTTCTATGTGAATAAAGGTGGGGTGGCCTATTATCCTTTGCACATTCTTTGATACTCAAAAATATTGTACTTTAAGAGCCAATTCATAGGAAATTTTCCTTTCTGTACACATTCTCTAAAAAAAAGAAAACCCTCACCTTTATTCTATAGTACTTAAAAAATGATGTACTAATTATATGATCAGACAATTCAAGCTTCATTTATTAATTCAGCAAGTATTTGAGTTCTTAAAGACACTCATCTGGCTTCAGTGATAAGATTCTAGCTTAGTTTCGTCCAAAAACGAACATGAAGCTTTTATGTTAGATATAACATAAAGAAAAGTGACGGTCAAGATTTTAAACATGAAAACATTTAAGCAGTATTAGGTAGGTCACACCTGAATTTTCTTCTCCTGTGAGCAGGTAAAATAACAAAATATTTACTTATTAAATATTTACTTATTATTTACTATCAAATTATTATTTATTTTATTAAATGAAAGCTTTACTTATTAAAATATTTACTTATTATATTTACTTTTATTTTATTAAATACTTATTATTTACTTATTACTTATTAAATATTTACTTATTAATATTTACTTATTGAACATTTACTTATTAAAATATTTACTTATTAAATATTTACTTATTAATTCTGAGATGTAAAGATACGTCAGTATTTTACAGAGGTATCCATTTTGTGTTTTTAAATACAAATTCTTCTCATTTAATGAGTCTCGGAATACTAAAATTGCCAGTTGCATGATATTATTAAAAATAGTTTAAATTCTATCTAATTGACTATATGTAAAACGCTACCCCTCAAGCACTTTCTCATTTTTTGCATTGTTACCTGTTAATATTTTATGATTTCTTGCCTGCCTCTTCCACTAGGATGGACATTCCATGAGGACAGCTATTTTGTCTGCCTTGTCCACTGCTGCACTTTCAGAGTTAGGTCACTGCCCAGCAAAGAGTAGCGCTCAATAAACTCGAGTTCAGTGAGTACATGAATGACTCAAGTATTTTTCTTAAGAACTGGGAACTAAAACAATGAAATATGTTTCTTTGGCTGGTTTTAACACTCCCTGGGCCTTAAAAGTGCTTTCCTTGTGGCTCAGCTAGTAAAGAATCCGCCTGCAATGTGGGAGACCTGGGTTTGATCCCTGGGTTGGAAAGATCCCCTGGAGAAGGGAAAGGCTACCCACTCCAGTATTCTGGCCTGGAGAATTCCAAAACTGAACTGCCTTTCACAGCAAGGACATTCAATAAAAGAGATAAGTTTACAAATCAAAATGTTACATGAAAATACTTTCGTTCCACTCAACTATGGAAAAACAGTAAACATATGAAATCATTTAGTTATTTTTCTCTTTTTTTATATTAAAATGTTTTAACACACCTTCAGACAGTCATCCTTTCTGAGGACTTCATAGCCCAGTTCTAGCTCTGCTACTTACCAGTTGTTTAATTCTATTTATTCTTCCTAAGCTTAACTTTGCAGTCAAATGGGGATATGAACATGTAAATCATCTGGCTGATAGAAAGATTAAACAAGCTAATGTATGCAGAGTGTTTACTTGGCACATGAGTAGTACTGATAGCAAAGCAGTACCAGTGGAAGACATTACCTTTAAAGATAAAGAAAGCCTGGAGCTTCTCATTTCTATCCATCTCCCTGGAGGCAGGCATCCCCTTCACAGAGGATCCAACAAAGGACATGCAGCCATACAACGTCCACTGGACCACCTTCGCTAGTGTGAGTCTCTACCACTGCAGACAACTAATTTCATTGTTAGCAGGCTTGATTCCCGAAAGATCTTCCTTTCGGTGAAGAGTCACCACCACCCCACCACTCTCCATGATCCCCAGGATTTGACCATGTGACCACATGGGATGAGTAAGGCTTATTCCTTTTTCTTCAAATACTTGAAGATTGTGATTAAGAAGCTAAGATAACTCTTCTCCATAACAAAGGAGAAAATAAGGGTTTTGGTAAAAATCCAGTATTACAGGTGTAATTCAATTGACTTGTGCCTACCTGACCTAAAGGAGAATGAGACTGTCATATTCCTGTCTTAATTCATGCAGTTTGAAATTAGCATTCTCTGTGTGTGTGTGTGTTGGCAAAGACTTTTAGCTGCTAAATACTCTTAGTTGTTTTTTCCCCACATACTAACCTTAAACTTCATTATTCTTAAACCATATTTCTCTATACTGCATTGGTGTGTTTATTTAGAGACTTTTTTGTTTGGCAGACAAATAAAGCTTTACATATATTTCTAATAAATTTCTTATTGTATTCAGCTCATTGGTTCAGAATAAGCAAATATACATTTAGACTTTCAAAACTTTGTTCATATTACTTATAGCTTTCTCTTATCTGTGCCTACTAAATTTTCTCTTCAAAATCTCCTGAAAAGCTAGCCTCTCCCTAAGCCTTCTCATTGAAATAATAAATCACATATAGTCTAGAAATTATATTAGATTTTCTAGAAAAGTTATTTTACATAAGAAAAACATCCCAAATATGTGATAAGAAAAGTATGAGTATTTTCTTTAAATGATAAGACACATACTCAGACAAAGAAAAAATAAAATGTGGTATTAAGACTTGAGCAGAGGGATCTTTGGTCTTCCCTGGCTCACCACAGTTGGTTCTTATTCTATCAAATGACATTATCTTAGGAAGCCTATAAATGTGGTTAGATTTGGCTTAGGAATCTATTCCTTTATTTAAAACCTGACTATATTGGGGCTGTGACATTATAGAAGACACATCAAGTGGAACCAACTAATTGAACGTATTTAATCACAGAATACACTAACATTTATAAAAGACCAAAAAATACTCCGGTGTGTTATCTACCATATTCATTTCTGCAAAGGAAAATGGTAAAGAAGTTCCATTAGGAAGCGAAATGTAAAATCAGCTGTGATTTACAAGCTGTAAAAACTGTCAAACACTTCTAATTAAATATGAACCAACAAGAAGCAAAGATGAAGTAGACACACTTTGCCTAAAAAAGTTCACTATTTAGTGGGGGAAAGCTGTCACAGCAAGAGAGGGTATAGCATTGCAATTCAATAATGTGGGCGTTAGCTTCAGACAGAGCTAGGTTTGACTCCAGGTACCAACATTTACTAACCATTATTCTTTGGGCTAGTTACCTGTTTCCACAAACTTGCTTTTTATCTGTAAAGCAGGTCTGAGAGTAGCAATTACTTCTTAGAGGTTTTTGTTTGGGTTTTTTTTTTTTTTTTTTTTTCAGATTTAAATGGGATAAAGTATATGAAGCACTTCTCATAGTGCCTACTACAAAGTAAACATGTAAAAAAAAAAAATAAACATGTAATAAATATTGGCATCTGTTATTGTTCTTGCTCTGATCATTGTCAAAATCATCTTCATAGTCATTTATTACCACTATTACTACTGCTGCTGCTTTTACTGCTGCTGACTGCTGCTATCTTAATACAGTTATTCCCACTCTTATTAGTATATGATGGTAAGTGGCAATATATTAACCTGGAAAGATACATGATCAGATCTATACTTGGGAAAGAGAAAACAACAGAGATGGATTGCTACAGGGCAGAGAGAAGAACCAAAATTAATTCCTGCTGTGATCCAGACAAAAGAAACAGAGACTTTTAAAACAACGGCAATGGGGAGGGGGGAATGTACTATGAAAGCAAAATAGTGAATAACAATTACTTTCCTAATACATCCTTTTAAAAAATTATCTGATTGACTTCCTAGGGTATCTAGAACTCACTTAATGTCTTTCTCAACCACAGTCTCATAAAATTTTCCATTTGCCCTGGCCACACGCCCTTTAGTCTTTTATATTACTCTACGTTTCTTGTTGAGATCATTATAACTACCTAATGTTCAGATATTTAAGAAACACTCCACAATGGACTTTTAAAATCTTGTAAGCAACTATTCCCTAGAGCACCTAGAGCAGAGAAAAAAATGATACACAAATAACATAAACAAGTTCTTTATTCTACTACATTTCCCAATTTCCATGATTGGAACTAATCAGACAACTAAAACATTAGGTTCAGCTGAATACCAGTAAAATGAAAGGACTGTTAAGTGTCGACAAAAAAGTTCAAAACAGATCTTGATAGAAGAGGGAAAGATTATAAACAACTTTAGATTTCATTATAAAAAACTTACATCTTTATTTGTGTCCTTTCCTTGGTCTAAACACATTTTTTAAAAAAATACCACTTTTTACCAGTCTTTAATTAACTGCCTAGATTGAAGTGTTACTTGCAGCTTGCTCAGACAGATTTATTTATATTGGGTGGAGAGGGGCCGGGGGTGGGAATAGTTCCCAGGAATGGCGATTAGATGTTTAGCAGAAGCAGGAGGGGCTCTGACATACTAACTTTTCCAGAAGACTGAATGCCTTTGATCATAGCCAAGCACACCACAACCCAGGCAGCCAGCAAGCAGATGGTCATCTTCCAGTTTAAGCCACCACTTTCAGAAATGGAAGTGGAAATATTCAGTGCTTCTCTGTACCAATAATAGGTAGTGGCGGAACTTTTTTCACATTCTGGCTCTACAACTGTAGAAAGAAAGGTAACACAATCATTTCAGACAAGAAAGAGTAACGAGGCTATTTTTTTCCCCCAGTAAGCCTGTAAATCAATTCTTAACATTTCCTAGAAAAGTACTACTTTTCTTAATGCTTCTACAGAAGCATTTAAATCCACAGTGAAATCTCCTGTGAAAAAATATGAAAAAAAAAATCAACAAACACAAATCCTCTTTGATGATTATCTTGTTACACATTTCTAAAATAGGAATGTGTGAGGCTTTTATCAGGGGCTTTTCTGATGGTTCAGCAAGTAAAGAAGCTGCCTGCAATGCAGGAGACACAGGAGATGGGGTTCCCCTGGTTAGATCCCCTGGAGGAGGAAATGGCAACCCACCCCAGTATTCTTGCCTGGAAGATCCCATGGACAGAGGAGCCTGGAGGGCTATATAGTCCAAAGTGTCACAGAGAGTCAGACAAGACTGAGCATGAAAGCACTAGCTTTTATCAAGGTGATTAAAACATATCAGTTTTATAGCCCCTTTTGCCCCCAAAATTATCTGATTGACTTCCTAGGGGGCAGAGCCATCAAAAATGCTAGCTGCTTCACATATGTGACCTTCAAAATGGACCTAGTCTCAAGTGACTTGTGCTGTAAACATAAAATACAAAGGGGTTTTTGGAGATTTAGTATGAGAAAAGCAATGTAAATTATTACATCACTATTTTACATTAAATTTATGTTAGAATATTAATATATTAGATATATTGGACTAAATAAAATATTTCAACTGTCCCTTTTTACTTTTTGTAAATATGGCGACTAAGGACATTTCAGACTAC
Organism: Bos mutus; assembly: GCF_027580195.1. Classification (NCBI taxonomy): domain Eukaryota; kingdom Metazoa; phylum Chordata; class Mammalia; order Artiodactyla; family Bovidae; genus Bos; species Bos mutus. Next base: position 57,915,986 of record NC_091621.1, on the reverse strand, counting down.
ATATGTATGTTACATTCGATATTTACCGGACAGCGCTACAGAATTATTCTTTATATTCTAGGATATAAAATTAAAAGATAAGAAAAACATAGAACAACAGAACCCAAGACATAAAAACAATTTCTTCAATCTAAATTATTCTTTTTCTCCTCTTTTTTATTTTAATGCAAATGTAAGACATCAATAAAGACGAACAAAATAAAATATTGTCTAAGTTTGTAACTGAAGGCTGATAATTTTTTATCCTAACATCCTGGGGCACAATAAAACAACATAAAATAACACAATAAAATAAAGAACTAAATAAATGATGCCAAACTCTATCTTTCTGAGTATATCAAGGAAAGTTTGTTACAATCACTTCAAAAGATTTTAGAAAAAATATCTTGAAAGCTCCCAGCTTTACTAACTTTATGATCTTTAGATACAAAAACTCTACATTGTAGATATCTTACAAGTGTGTGAAGCATTTTTCACCAAAGGACACTGATCCCAAGGCAGAGGCTGCTGAAAAGATTGAGAAAAATAAAACAGACTCCAGCCAATGATGACATTGTAGTAGAGAGCCACAAAAAAGCATACCTGCAAAATAAAATAGTGTGATTACATTAAAATTCTCCTGCCCCTACCTTTGAAACAATGAGATGAGATGCATCAAAGCCCACTTAATACTTAAAAAAAAAACCTTTTTAAATTTTTATTTGAGACACATTATCTTTTCTAAAATGATGACTCTCATAGGCCTTAAGAAAACACATTAACAAGATTGTACTACATTCACATTACAGCATATTTTGGGTATTAGTGCAAGCTCCAGGAGTGGTTTTTTTAACACATGATTAAAGAGTTGAGTTAGAGAAATACACACTCCAAGGTTGCTTTTAACTTCAGACTATATAATTACAAACCCTGTAAAAAAATCATATGGCATATACCATACCAGGAAACTTACAACACAACTTGCAAATCCAATCCCTCCCAGTTGAGGGCTTATGTAATTCCACACACCAATGCTTCCTCGCCGAATTCTTTGACCCACAGAAAGTTCCAGAAAGAAAAGGGGAATACCTATTACCAGTAGTAGTATTAAATATGGCAAAAGATAGGCACCTATAGAGAGAAGAACAAATAAAATAGATTATATTTTCAACAGCCACAGTATAGAATACACTAATTCTGATTATCTCATGAAAGATGACATTTAAACTTCCATACGTATAATTATAAAAGACTTTAGAGAAAATGCAATTTCATTACTTTAAGCTTTCTGGTATCAGAAACCTGAATTTGACTGCTACCAATAGTTTCTGATAAAAAATAATTATGAAAAAAAGTAAGGATATCAATGAATAGCTTTAGTTTCATTTTACTGAAAAGGTAAAACAACTTTACTTTTTGTAAAAATAACTGATTCCTTAAAATATTTTCTCAAATAGGTTTCAAAGGCTCCTGGAAGTCTTATTCACAAAATGTTAATGAAGTCATTTATTAAATTTTACTCAAACTCATCTAAATCATGCATTTCAAATCTGATAAAGCAAAATGAATGAGATGATATGACACTAAACTGACTTTTTCCCTAAGTAACGACAGGGAAGAAGAAATGCCTGCTTAGACTAAAAGAGAAGAAAAAAGAAAAAGAACATCTACCACAGACAAATGGTATTTTTTTCCCATATATATGTTATAGAAAAAAGTTCACTTCGGGAAATAAGTAATTTTTGGTTTTCCAAAACTCTGTTAAGGGGTAGGTAACAACAAAATTACTGCAGATGGTGACTGCAGCCATGAAATTAAAAGATGCTTGCCCCTTGGAAGGAAAGTTATGACCAACCTAGATAGCATATTAAAAAGCAGAGACATTACTTTGCCAATAAAGGTCTGTTTAGTCAAGGCTATGGTTTTTCCAGTGGTCATGTATGGATGTGAGAGCTGGACTGTAAAGAAAGCTGAATGCCAAAGAATTGATGCTTTTGAACTGTGGTGTTGGAGAAGACACTTGAGAGTCCCTTGGACTGCAACGAGATCCAACCAGTCCAAGAGATCAGTCCTGGTTGTTCATTTAAAGAACTGATGCTAAAGCTGAAACTCCAATACTTTGGCCACCTCATGCGAAGAGCTGACTCACTGGAAAAGACCCTGATGCTGGGAGGGATTGGGGGCAGGAGGAGAAGGGGAAGACAGAAGATGAGATGGCTGGATGGCATCACCCACTCGATGGACATGAGTTTAAGTAAACTCCTGGAGTTGGTGATGGACAGGGAGGCCTGGCATGCTGTGACTCATGAGGTCGCAAAGAGTCGGACACGACTGAGTGACTGAACTGAACTGAATGAATACTAATTAAAAAAAAAAAAATAATAGCTATTATAAAATATATGTGCTATATTTTCATAGTAAAGTTTTCATACTTAAATATATATGCATATTATTTTACAGCTAAATCTCAACTTAAGACATATGCCCAGTGACTTAAAAATGTACTAAATCAATTGACAATGTTAATATTAGACTCTATTATTGATAAAGTCTAACAAGAAACCTGTACTCATATCTAAATGAGAATACATATGCAAATTATTCATTAGATAATCTTTAAAATGGACATGCTAAATTCAAATTTCATATCTGGAGTTTTTTCCAACCAGATACTACCAAGTGGGGACTAATGCCCTTTTTAAAGAGGAGGCCATTCATTATATTTCTCTCATTAAAAAGAAAATGAATAATGGTATTGAATAGATTTTGGAAGCTGTTCAAATTGTTCTGGTACCTTTTCTGTTGAAGAGGTAAATATTAATGATTTTTTTTCAAGTCATTTATCTCAGTGTCTATACACCTCTTAAATAATTTCCATGTATAAGAATTTCCTTTAAAATGGTGGTTGGTAGAAAATCTCTACTCTCTTACAGCTGATTTTCAGACTTTGAGACATGAGTTGATTCTACAAAGGAGTATGTAATGTAAAGCATGGATGCGTGAGATTATAAAACAGAATTATCAAAATTCAAACCCTAAGATGACTAACAGCATTCAGGCACTAATGACCTGAGAATGTTTCCTGAAGGACTGAAAATGCACTTTAACACCTGCATGAAATCCTGGGGTGTGAATAGGTTTACGTGTGTGTGAACAACTAGGAGAAAAAAAAAGAGAATGAATGAAGACTGGACTCATTGGGAATATTTTCTCAGGTATGTGCACATGACATGTTATTAGATACCTAGCCATTTCTTCAGACTCAAATTACTCTACAGTCCTGGAAATTAAAATAGTCCTAGTTAAAACACAACTGAGCATTTACTACTTGCCGGGCATACTTCTATCCATGTTACATGTAATCACTTATTTATTCCTTACAAGAATCCAGTGTGGTAAGCACAATTATTGGAGAAGGGAATGGCACCCCACTCCAGTACTCTTGCCTGGAAAATCCCATGGACGGAGGAGCCTGGAAGACTGCAGTCCATGGGGTCGCTAAGGGTTGGACAGGACTGAGCGACTTCACTTTCACTGTTTTCACTTTCATGCATTGGAGAAGGAAATGGCAACCCACTCCAATGTTCTTGCCTGGAGAATCCCACAGAATGGGGAGCCTGGTGGGCTGCCGTCTATGGGGTCGCACAGAGTCGGATACGACTGAAGTGACTTAGCAGCAGCAGCAGCAAGCACAATTATTACCCTCATTTTACAGGTGTGGAAATGAAGCCAGAAATAGTAAGTTAACTTGTGAAAGATCACCTGTATAGTGAAGGAAAGAGCCAGGCTTCATAGTCAAACTGGCTTCAAAACCTGAGCTGGTAGTTTCTATATTATAACACTTACTAAACTTAATCAGAGCTACCCTGGTCACTCAGATGGTAAAGAATCTGCCTACAATGCGGGAGAGCTGGGTCTGATCCCTGGGTCAGGAAGATACTCTGGAGAAGGGAATGGCTACCCACTTCAGAATTCTTGCCTGGGAAATCATTTGGACAGAGGAGCCTGGCAAGCTACAGTCCATTGGGTGGCAAAGAATCGGACATGACTGAGCAACTAACATTCTCCCTTTCACTCTCAAGCTTAAGCATTGTGCTTTAAGTAATATCTCCAGACAGATCAACGTATATTGGTCTATTACTTTTTATTCTGTTATTCATAAAGTACCTCAAATGATGAATACGATTTATGCAAGTTGAGACTGTTTAAACAAATACCTAGATGCTCAAAGCTATACTGCATGCATAGTACCACCTTTTAAACTCCAACAGCCATCTCAAAATAATGAAGTCCATTGGTGTTTTATAATATCACTCTCTAGCACTTGTAATTAGAAGACAGGGGACAATTCTTGGAAGGGCATCTTGATTTTCTTTACATATAAAAGTAAGGAGCAAGAGCCATTTTTGCTAACTGATAACTAACTATGAAATCCTTTAGAGTTTTCCACCAAGACTAATACTGTATCAAACAGAAAGAAACCTGAGTTTTCAGCCAAGATAGCCTCTTCCTCAATAGTATGGTCAATAAAGTGCATAAGGCAAAAGGTCTGAAAATAAGAATTCATCTTCTGCCCATCTTGCAAATGGGATAATTTGTTGTGAAATATAAAGCAGGGTAGTACTTAGCTGCTTGTGGCTGATTTGGTAAATAATTAATCTGTGATATTAAAGACTAGCTAAGGAGCTTGCAGGTTCAGTGGAGTGATGGGTAGTGTACCACCAACTCCATGTATTGATTCTTACCTCTCAGGCAGATTTATCACACAGGCTGTGTGTGCTGGGCTAAGTTGCTTCAGTCATGTCCTACTCTTGGCAACCCCATGAACTATAACCCGCCAGACTCCTGTCCATGGGACTCTTCAAGCAAGAATACTGGAGTAGGTTGCCATTTCCTTCTCCAGGGACCTTCCCAAGCCAGGGATTGAACCCACATCTCACGTCTCCTGCACTGGCAGGCAGGTTCTTTACCACCAGCGCCGCCTGGGAAGCCATCACACGCGCTGCTGCTGCTAAGTCACTTCAGTCGTGTCCGACTCTGTGTGACCCCATAGACGGCAGCCCACCAGGCTCCCCTGTCCCCGGGATTCTCCTACTTTTCCCCAAACCTGTTGGTCTTCCCCTGGTTGAATTAAGTAAGCAAAACATTAAATGTATTTTGTCACCTGACACCTTAGCTTTTTATCTTAGTGACAAAAAGAAACCATTTCACATGAGAATGGTTTTATTACTTCAACTGATTTATAGGTTGGTAATTAAATAAAAAATAAAATAAAACCATGTTTTTGTCCTGTCACCAAACCTATCACAAACTGGAATCAAATACCAAAATAGGCATTCTTTCCTTTATGTGCCGAAATGCCACGTAGAAAACATTTAGTATTTAAACACACTTGTTTTAACAGCTTCCATATAAGTATATAGTAAAGATAGTAAAGAAAGTAAAGCAAATATTAAAGTTATTTTAATTTAACAACCCTATGCTCAAACTACCGCACAATTTCACTCATCTCACACACTAGTAAAGTAATGCTCAAAATTCTCCAAGCCAGGCTTCAGCAATATGTGAACCGTGAACTTCCTGATGTTCAAGCTGGTTTTAGAAAAGGCAGAGGAACCAGAGATCAAATTGCCAACATCTGCTGGATCATGGAAAAAGCAAGAGAGTTCCAGAAAAACATCTATTTCTGCTTTATTGACTATGCCAAAGCCTTTGACTGTATGGATCACAGTAAACTGTGGAAAATTCTGAGAGAGGTGGGAATACCAGACCACCTGACCTGCCACTTGAGAAATCTGTTTGCAGGTCAGGAAACAACAGTTAGAAATGGACATGGAACAACAGACTGGTTCCAAATAGGAAAAGGAATACGTCAAGGCTGTATATTGTCACCCTGCTTATTTAACTTATATGCAGAGTACATCATGAGAAACGCTGGACTGGAAGAAGCACAAGCTGGAATCAAGATTGCCGGGAGAATTATCAATAACCTTAGATATGCCGATGACACCACGCTTATGGCAGAAAGTGAAGAGGAACTAAAAAGCCTCTTGATGAAAGTCAAAGTGGAGAGTGGAAAAGTTGGCTTAAAGCTCAACATTCAGAAAACAAAGATCATGGCATCTGGTCCCATCACTTCATGGGAAATAGATGGGGAAACAGTGGAAACAGTGTCAGACTTTATTTTTTGGGGCTCCAAAATCACTGCAGATGGTGACTGCAGCCATGAAATTAAAAGACACTTACTCCTTGGAAGGAAAGTTATAACCAACCTAGATAGCATATTGAAAAGCAGAGACATTACTTTGCCAACAAAGGTCCGTCTAGTCAAGGCTATGGTTTTTCCTGTGGTCATGTATGGATGTGAGAGTTGGACTGTGAAGAAGGCTGAGCGCCAAAAAATTGATGCTTTTGAACTGTGGTGTTGGAGAAGACTCTTGAGAGTCCCTTGGACTGCAAGGAGATCCAACCAGTCCATTCTGAAGGAGATCATCCCTGGGATTTCTTTGGAAGGAATGATGCTAAAGCTGAAACTCCAGTAGTTTGGCCACCTCATGAGAAGAGTTGACTCATTGGAAAAGACTCTGATGCTGGGAGGGATTGGGGGCAGGAGGAGAAGGGGATGACAGAGGATAAGATGACTGGATGGCATCACTGACTCGATGGACGTGAGTCTGAGTGAACTCCGGGAGTTGGTGATGGACAGGGAGGCCTGGCGTGCTGTGATTCATGGGGTCGCAAAGAGTTGGACAGGACTGAGTGACTGAACTGAACTGAACTGAACTGAATGTTAGGTAATGTTCAGTTTTACTCAAGTGTACTATTGAGCCTGTATCCTATAGGAACTATCTATTCTTTTGTATATGTTTTTATTTTCTTGATTTTAAGACAGTTTTCACTAAATAACCCTTGCAATTATATGCACAAATACAAATAGCTAAATATGCTGATGGAGATAATTTGCTTGAAATAAAAATGTTAATTTCTTTACAGCATCTTAAGGGTGCTGATATCTACAGACGAAGACTATCTGGTATTATATTAATTATCTGGTTAAATTCCTTCTACTGGGATCTACAAAGTTCTGGTTGGCAACCGAAGACTATAATCATTCTAAATTATATGTAACTTTGTTTCATTCAAGAATGAAACAACTTAAAACTCAGAGTTAATACATTGTGGATAGAACATTCTCTCTCTTGTTCACCAATATCTTTTGTATCAGAAACTTGAGGATTTTCTCCAAAGTGAATAACTGAGAGGAACAAGGAATGGAACACTGGTTAGAAAAGGCAGTAATTTTGAGATGTTAACAGGATCCACAGAAAGAATTTGAGACTATGACCTCAAGCAATCCTTGTGTGTTCATAGCAAGTCATCAGCTCCTATGGAAACCTAATCTGAAAACAAAGCTTAACTCACTTTCAACAAAGGCGTCTCCCTGGTTTTACAATGAAATTCATAGCTTCTAAAATACTGAGACTGCAGCAACAATGATTGCTATTTGACATAATCAATTTACTCAGCAATGTATCACTCAAAAAAAAAAAAAAACACACATAAAAGGCAGAAAACAGAAACTTACCGCCCCCGTTCTTCTGACAGAGGTATGGGAACCGCCACACATTCCCTAATCCTACAGAAAATCCAACCTGGGCCAGGATATATTGTAGCTTGCTGTTCCAAGCCGGTCTTGCATCTTTGACTTCAGATCTTTCTACAACATCTGTGTCTTTCTCTTCTGGGACATCAACAATTAGTTCACTCTTCTTAAAAGCATCATCAGCTGAGTCTTCATTGGAAAGAAGGTCTTTGACAGACTCAATAACCTCATCGTCTAATTCTCTTTTTACCACCTTGCTATTCTTCGGCATTGGAAAGTGTGGGTAGTAGTAGTTTTGTTTTTTTTTTTTTACTTTCCTTTTGGCAAACTTCTTAATTCTTAAATTCTTAAATCAACTAAAAATATGTTAGTTGATACGAATAAAAGTTGGAGGAGGATATCAAAGAAATCTTTGATTCAAGGTGATAAAGTCTTATGGATCTTGGATCTGTTTGTTCAATATTCTGTAGGTACCTGTAAAATTTTAAGTTGAAAAAAATAATATTTAATGAGAAAAATATTTAAAATACCAAAGACTTCGTCTTCTTAGTTTTTGCGATGCAAACTCTTTCTGCATAGTATAAAATATATGCTTGTTCTTGACCTTTCAGAGCTTAATATTCACAGAAGTATAAGAATTGTAAAGTACACAAGAGCTTCACACACATTTTCTTTTAGCTAACTTCTTCCTTCTTGCAAAAATCTACTTCAGCCTCAGATATACCCCATTGCATAATGTATACTCAGTTCATTTGTAAGTAGAATTTTGAAACCTTTTCTTAATTCCTTCTTCCCTCTCTGAATAAAGTACTTATAAAATTACATAAACAATTGCATGCTATCCCTGTAAATTTGTCTTATATAGAATTTCTTCTGTTAGCATATTCATCTACTCATTCATTTGCTATTAAGGGAAAAGTTGTTAAGCGATATATTGCAGGAAGGGAAATTTCTCCTTTCCTCTCTTAAACACCCTTTGGTAGCGGATAAGTTTGTTTTCTATGTTTTTGAGCCTGTTTCTGTTTTGTATTCATTTGTGTTATTTTTCAGATTCCACATATAAGTGATATCATTTGGTATTTGTCTTTCTTTGTCTTACTTCACTAAACATAATATTCTCTAGGTCCATCCATCTTGCTACAAATGGCAATATTTTATTCTTTTTATGGCTGAGTAATATTCCTTTGTGTGTATATGTGTGTGTGTGTGTGTGTGTGTGTGTACACCACATCTTCATAAGCCAATTGCCTGCTGATGGGCTGCCTCCCTGTCTTAGCTATTGTAGACAGTACTGCATTAAACAGTGGGGTTTATGCATCCTTTTGAAGTAGAGTTTTCCATTTTTCCAAATATATACCTACAAGTGGAATTGCTGGATCATATGGTAGTTCTCTTTTTCAGTTTTTTAAAGGAATGTTGATACTGTTTTCCATAGTGGCTGAACAAATTCCCACCAACAGTGTATAAAAGTTCCCATTTTTCTACTCCCTCTCCAGAACTTATTTATAGACTTTTTGATGGTAGCCATTCTGACCAGTGTGAAATTATCTGTTTTCAAAAGTAACTAAATGTATGAGAGTTTCTCGTCAAAACTAGATCAGGAAGCTTGAAAAATAATATCCAAAAGAATTCTGCCATTCACTGATAGAAAAAGAATGGAATTCTTTAATGGAACTGCTGTTAGGTTTACCTTGAAAAAGTCCGAAAAACATTCTGTCATACTTTATCTTATAACCTTAATAAAAAGAGTACTGGGTCACCAAAAGAAAAAAAAAATTCTTTAACTTGATCATCTATTTGTCATTTTAAGATTTGGAGGTGTTTCATTGATTACAAAATTAAAATGTGTACCTCAAGGAAAAACACTAATTTAGGACTTGGTGAATAATAAGAGAAAGACTGTGAAGAAAATTCTTGAAGAAGAAGCATTCCCCAAATATTGTGAATAATAGAAACATCTCTAGAATAAGTGAAAAACTTCTAAAGTTAACTATTTTAAAGAGGCTAACAAGGTTTGAATAAGGAAACAGTTTGTGAAGTTAGGGATTATGCCTGTTTAATTTGCATTATTTCCCTCTAAAGTTCAGTAAATATTAGTTCAATAAATGAAAACATATAATCATTGAAAAGCTGAAAAAAGCTGTTTCCAAATAATTTTTGCTGGAAGAAGACAACCTGACATAACAAAGTGCTATTTGTGAGACATAAATTGTCTAACTGTCTACATTTTTTGGATCATCTAATGATAAACCGTTGGCATAATAACTTTACTGATACAAGGATAAGGGTATTTGTTTTAATTTGACAAGTTTGGAGTTGTGTCCTAACCTTTTTACTTAGTTATATAACTTCTCACAGTTATATGACTCAATTTATTTTCCTCAGTAAACATGTATTTGTTATTCCTTTTGCTTTTTTCCATAAAATAGAAAGGAAAGGAATGTATTGAAGTTTAAAGTACTATTATATTAAAACTCTTCTTCATAAAGAAAACAAATTTAAAAAGTATTACTCATGAGTCTCCCCCAAATCAGTTATCTCAGAATTGTATTTCTTCTAGCAGGAAAAAAAAAAAAAAAAAACATATTTAGACACTGTTGCATGTTTTTCACATGGGCTTCCCTGGTGGCTCAGAGGGTAAAAGCATCTGCCTACAATGCAGGAGACCTGAGTTCGATCCCTGGGTCAGGAAGATCCCCTGGAGAAGGAAATGGCCCAACAGATAATCATACCAGCTTTACATAGTAAATCTTTTTGGCAAAGTTTAATTTCAAAATTCCTATACAACAACCCAAAGTTCATATTTTCTATGAAAAAATCAGTGTCTAACGGAAACAAAATTTAAATGCAATTTTATATTTTAAATTCCTAAAATATACTTAACTACATATACAGATTTATAATGCAATAATCTCAGGCAAAGTTTATAAAATTTAAAACTTAAAAAGGAATATTATATATCTATTTGCATGCATTTACAGTTCCTTTTCTATTATAAGCAAAATCAAAAGTGATCGTACATTAATAATGTCACAAGTGAAATAATTTATACTCTCTTTTCTCACTGTTTCTTACCCACCTCCTTCTCTTAGGGACTGCTACAGGATAATATGGGATGGGGATCACTATAGGATAATATGGGGTGGGGTTGCAGTTAACATTGAAACTTCCACAATAACAAGTGAGGTTTTTTTGGGGGAAAGTATATCTCTTCTTCAATAGGCCATAATGTCTCCTTGGAGAATGACTTAATCTTACCAATCTCACATTCTTAATGTTTAACTCTGTCAACTATATGAACTTAAAGTATGGCCAATTACATTGTATAATAACTACAAGTATTTTGCATTATTACACATTTGGTTTCAGTTTTTTTTTTTTTTTTTGCCTTTCACCCCAAGGCCCTATATTTACTGAGTCAGAGGCATTCCTTTCTTATACAGAGGCTGCATATAGTCAAAAAATATAAATTGGGTTTCTGAGTGGAGTTATAAAAACTTAGTATATGAGACAACAATTTGTAAGTCAAATAAATTTCAAAATTTTAAGACCCAACTTTTCTGAAAGAGAAAACTTTTATGTTTGCCTGAAGAACTTAAAAGTATGGCATAGGTGAAGGTTTGAAAATATAATTGGTTATCTCCAAAAGTGTATCACTGTTGCTTCAAAACAGGAATGTCCAGGAAGGACATGAAGTAGTGAATGATAAAGCAGTGGTATCCTACAGGTCACATGAGAAGTAGGATAATCAGAATCAAGTAACTGCACAGTCTCTACCACGTTAGCATTATCCACTCCTGTGAGAGTCACCTGGCCAACAAGCTGTCAGGACTGCTCTTTGTTGGTACCAAGCAGCTGCATTAGCTGTCATCATTACCAGGTAAGAGCCTCCTATCTACAATGGAGCAACGGACAGTCAAGAATTGGGTCAGAGAGTGTTTTGCTTATGTTCTCCTCTAGGAGTTTTATAGTTTCTGGTCTTACGTTTAGATCTTTAACCCATTTTGAGTTTATTTTTGTGTATGGTGTTAGAAAGTGTTCTAGTTTCATTCTTTTACAAGTGGTTGACCAGATTTCCCAGCACCACTTGTTAAAGAGATTGTCTTTAATCCATTGTATATTCTTGCCTCCTTTGTCAAAGATAAGGTGTCCATATGTGCGTGGATTTATCTCTGGGCTTTCTATTTTGTTCCATTGATCTATATTTCTGTCTTTGTGCCAGTACCATACTGTCTTGATAACTGTGGCTTTGTAGTAGAGCCTGAAGTCAGGTAGGTTGATTCCTCCAGTTCCATTCTTCTTTCTCAAGATCGCTTTGGCTATTCAAGGTTTTTTGTATTTCCATACAAATTGTGAAATTATTTGTTCTAGCTCTGTGAAGAATACTGTTGGTAGCTTGATAGGGATTGCATTGAATCTATAAATTGCTTTGGGTAGTATACTCATTTTCACTATATTGATTCTTCCAATCCATGAACATGGTATATTTCTCCATCTATTAGTGTCCTCTTTGATTTCTTTCACCAGTGTTTTATAGTTTTCTATGTATAGGTCTTTAGTTTCTTTAGGTAGATATATTCCTAAGTATTTTATTCTTTCCGTTGCAATGGTGAATGGAATTGTTTCCTTAATTTCTCTTTCTGTTTTCTCATTATTAGTGTATAGGAACATAGGCAAAACACTCTCTGACATACATCACAGCAGGATCCTCTATGACCCACCTCCCAGAATATTGGAAACAAAAGCAAAAATAAACAAATGGGACCTAATTAACCTTAAAAGCTTCTGCACATCAAAGGAAACTATTAGCAAGGTGAAAAGACAGCCTTCAGATGGGAGAAAATAATAGCAAATGAAGCAACTGACAAACAACTAATCTCAAAAATATACAAGCAACTCCTACAGCTCAACTCCAGAAAAATAAATGACCCAATCAAAAAATGGGCCAAAGAACTAAATAGACATTTCTCCAAAGAAGACATACAGATGGCTAACAAACACATGAAAAGATGCTCAACATCACTCATTATCAGAGAAATGCAAATCAAAACCACTATGAGGTACCATTTCACACCAGTCAGGATGGCTGCGATCCAAAAGTCTACAAGTAATAAATGCTGGAGAGGGTGTGGAGAAAAGGGAACCCTCTTACACTGTTGGTGGGAATGCAAACTAGTACAGCCACTATGGAGAACAGTGTGGAGATTCCTTAAAAAACTGGAAATAGAACTGCCTTATGATCCAGCAATCCCACTGCTGGGCATACACACTGAGGAAACCAGAAGGGAAAGAGACACGTGTACCCCAATGTTCATCGCAGCACTGTTTATAATAGCCAGGACATGGAAGCAAGCTAGATGTCCCTCAGCAGATGAATGGATAAGAAAGCTATGGTACATATACACAATGGAGTATTACTCAGCCATTAAAAAGAATACATTTGAATCAGTCCTAATGAGGTGGATGAAACTGGAGCCTATTATACAGAGTGAAGTAAGCCAGAAGGAAAAACACCAATACAGTATACTAACGCATATATATGGAATTTAGAAAGATAGTAACAATAACCCTGTGTAGGAGACAGCAAAAGAGACACTGATGTATAGAACAGTCTTATGGACTCTGTGGGAGAGGAAGAGGGTGGGAAGATTTGGGAGAATGGCATTGAAACATGTAAAATATCATGTATGAAATGAGATGCCAGTCCAGGTTTGATGCACGATACTGGATGCTTGGGGCTAGTGCACTGGGATGACCCAGAGGGATGGTATGGGGAGGGAGGAGGGTGGAGGGTTCAGGATGGGGAACACATGTATACCTGTGGGGATTCATTTTGATATTTGGCAAAACTAATACAATTATGTAAAGTTTAAAAAAAAAAAAAAACAACTAAAACTACTACATGATCAAAAAAAAAAAAAAAGAATTGGGTCAAAAATACTGCCCGTGGGTCCAATACAGCCCACTGTCTGATTTTGTAAAGAGCATTTTATTGGCACATAGTCATGCCCACAAATCTACATATCTCCTATGGCTAATTTTGTGCTACAACAGTTGAATCACTTTGAATACATTGTAAAGCTTGAAATATTTACTATTGAAAATATTTAACAGCCACTGTGTATGCTCAGTCCTGTCCGATTCTTTGCAGCCCCATGGACTGTAGCCCGCCAGGCTCCTCTCCATGGAAATTTCCAGGCAATATTACTGGAGTGAGTTCCCATGTCCTCCTCCAGGGGATCTTCCCAACCCAGAGATGGAACCCAAGTCCCTTGAATCTCCTGCATTGGCTCTTTACCACTAGCGCCACTTGGGAAGCCTGAGAACCACTCTTCCAGAGATTAAATCTGAATTGAAGAGGCAGAGTGCTCCAAGTCACTCCATATAATGCTCCATTTTCATGACACTAAGTATTTTTTATCACATAGTATGACAAGATAGAAACCTTCCTATTCAAAGGTAAGATTATTTTCTAAGTAATTATGAGATTAGTTTCTAAGAATGAATGAGTTTTACAGAGAAACAGGGTGTGTAGTTGAGAGTACAGGGATAATAGTTGAGAGGGAAAAAAAAGCAAAAAATAAACGTAGTATATCAGGAAACAAAATTAATGAAACACAAAATAAAAGAAATAACAGATGTTTAGATAATAATAATTTCAAAAAGTAATGCAGAAATGTCTACACTGAGAAATTACTGAGATAAAGACTCCTAGGGATTTCAAGCAGAAGCAGAAAGGAGAAATAAAAAGACTTCTCAGGATATTCAGTCACTTCTATAAAAGTGAAGAGAAAAAAAATACTTGCTGTTCAGTTTTCACACTCAAGTATTTTATATTTCAATTATAAATGTCACAGGCAAATTGTCTAATCCATGAGAGATCTGATGAGCCCTACGGGGAGGGAGAGGAACAGGCTACATGATTGTGAAGCTTAGCCAACCAGGACAGAGACCCATGTTAAGTAATAGGAGTAAACATTAATTTAAACAAGGAAATAAGGTTCAAACGTAGGAATTTTATAGGGAGAAAAATATAAATATAATAAAAATTAAAATCCAAAAATAATCTAACTAACAAAATCAGGAATGTAAATGGGAGAAAGAAAGAAAGAAAGGTTTGGAGACGTGTTCATCTTTCATGGCAGAAAGCAAGTTACGATACTGTCTACATATGAGGGACTTCACTGGTGATCCAGTGGTTAAGATTCTGTACTTCCAATGCAGGGGACACCGGTTCCATCCCTGGTCGGGGAACTAAGATCCCATATTTTGTGTGGCATGGCCAGAAAAGAAGAAAATGTAAATATGAAATTCATGGTCCAAAAGTGGATTAATGACTGCACCTCTTCATGATTTCATATAATCCTTCTTATTTACTACTTTTAATGGGATCTTGTAGGAATTAATTTTACTGGTATGAAAAGACATGTATTGGTGCCAAACATTTACATCTAGGATATAGAAATAGACTGAGTTTAAATCCAAACTCTATCACTAATGGTTTTATGACCGTGGCTGAAATACTGAGTTAGCTAATAATAAAGAGCTTGGATAAATGCCAACACATTGAGAGTACTGTGTTTTCTTTTATAGCCATGATAATAGTCCGTCTTATGTTTATATTATATTACAAGTTTATTCTATTAAGGCTAATGTGAGTTCAAAGCAAATGCAATGTTTCGGGTATTTTTACACCCCCTTTTTTTAAGGAAAGAAAACACAGTTTTCTCTCTCTGCATAGTAAATTACCTCAAAATTTAATAGCTTAACAAACAAAAACTGTATTTGCTCATGATTTTGTGGGTTAGCAATTTACGCTAGGCTTAAGATGGTCAGTTGCTTTGCTTCACTTGACTTGGGTTGCTTCTGCACTGTAGCCATCCCAACTCAAGTGGAGGAGGGTGGTCTAAGAGGGTGGAAATCACCTTCTGCAGGAGGCAGGAGATAGCCTATAAGTCCAGCTTCCCTGGTGACTCAGATGGTAAAGAATCTGCCTGCAATGTGGGAGACCTAGGTTTGATCCCTGGGTTGGGAAGATCCCCTGGAAAAGGGCATCGCAACCCACTCCAGCATTCTTGACTGGAGAATCCCATGGACAGAGGAGCCTGGCGGGCTACAGTCTATGGGATCACAAAGAGTCAGACATTACTGAGCCACTAAACCTATAAGTCAGCGCACTTTGGTCCTCCTACACATGGTCTCTCCAATGTGTAGAGTGTCAACCTGTTCCCGTGACAAGCTCAGAGTTCCAACTCTAGCCAAAAGGGCTCAGCACACAAGCACTAGTAAAGCCTGTTTGAGTCATAACTGCTGATGTCTCACTGCCCAAAGCAAGTTACACAGCTAAGTCTGGATGACTTGAGCATAAACAAACTCCGGGTTTTGATGAAAGGAGCAATAAAGTAAATTTGCTATAGCAGGTATGAGTATAGGGAAGACAGAAGTACTGCTATCACTTGGAAAATAATCTGCATTTATCCACTTAGATTTCCTTTCCCTGGATTTTGAATCTTGAGGACAGGAACAAAGAGATCAAAAAGTTGGCATCTCACTTAATTCCAAAGGCATTATGCCCAGGCTGTAACTACTACAGTAGTCATGGATCCTGCTTCCTGGT
The DNA here is from genome assembly GCF_027580195.1 of Bos mutus. Taxonomy (NCBI): domain Eukaryota; kingdom Metazoa; phylum Chordata; class Mammalia; order Artiodactyla; family Bovidae; genus Bos; species Bos mutus. Next base: position 57,899,787 of record NC_091621.1, on the reverse strand, counting down.
TTTCAGAACTGTTCTCATTCTTGCCCTTTCCTTTCTTATTGCCAAGCACCCCACTGTTTCTTTGAGCCCCTGTGACCCTGTCAATATTCCTTTGTTTCTTTCTTAGCCAGCATAAGTTTCTGTATCTTGCAAACAAAAAACCTCATTAGACACTATTCTAAATCACCTATTATAAATGTAAATATACCTATTAAAATAATACACCCATTATAAATGTAATAGGTGTGTCATTACCATTTATTTATTCTATGTAAAGACTTATACATTAAAATGTTTGAAATGTTACAGTATTTAATTTGGACTTATCTTTACATTTTTCTCATTCTCCTGTTTTTGTATTGTTTAATATCTTCATGTGTAACTTTTCAGAAAAAAAAATCTATTTTAAACACTTAAAACAAGATTCAAAACCTTTTAAAATCAACATAGTAAATGTTTAATTTGTGGTTCTCAGCCCTAACCATTTTAAATATGTTTTCCCTTTTTTAAGATTGTTTCATTGCCCCTCCACATAAATTCTGAAATCAGCTTGTCAATTTCTATCCCAAAAAACAGTCTGCTGGAATTTTGAATGGGTTTACATTGACTGAGTCTACAGATCCATTTGGGGAACAGTGACATCTTAAAAAAATTGAGCTTTCCAATCTATGAACTTAGTATAGCATTCCATTTACTTGTATCTGCTTTAATTTCTATCCCGGAAAAAAAAAAAATGATTTTTTTAATACAAGGTTTCTATCCTGTTGCTGCTGCTGCTAACTCACCTCAGTAGTGTCTGACTCTGAAGCCCACCAGGCTCCTCTGTCCATGGGATTCTCTAGGCAAGAATACTGGAGTGGGTTGCCATGCCCACCTCCAGGGGATCTTCCCACCCAGGGAAGGAACCCACATTTCTTGCAGGTCCTGCATTGCAGGTAAATTCTTTGCTGCTGAGCCACCGGGGAAGCCCTTTCTTTCCTGCAATAATGCCAATCAAGTTTTTATTTTTTAAAGATCATTTAGGATTTTTATATACATGTCATTGGTAAATAGATAGTTTTTTCTCTCATTGCTTATCTTAATTTCTTTGTCTTGACTTATTTTCTGCCTAGGACATCTACCACAATTTTGAACAGAAGTGTTAAGAGCAGACTTCTTCATCTATGCCCTGATGTTAGTGGGGAAGTACTCAATATTTTACTGTTAGGTACACTGTTAGTGATGGATTTTTTTTTTCCAATTAGGTCCTTTAACTGTTTAGTCATAGTTCAGTGATTTTTTTTTTTTTGAATCATGCATAACTGTTGACTTTTGTTATATAATTTCCCGCTTTTATTAAGATAATCACATAACTTCTTAATCTGTTCATGTAAAGTATTATATTGTTTGGTTTAACACCTTTCATTATGGGATAAACCATACTTGGTCTAGATTTATTACCCTTTTTAATATATTATTGAATTAAATTGCTAATGTTTTGGTAAGGATATTTTTCAACTATATTCATGGGAAAGTGGATCTATAAAATTTTTTTTTCTTAAGCAATATATTTTCCTTCTCTGTTTTTCGTGGACCCCTAAAGAAGAGTTTTCAAATAGAGTTTTTATTTTCTGAGAGAATATATGGAGGATTAGTTTTACTTCTTCCTAAACATTTGCAGCACTCACCAATAAAACCATCTAGGCCTGGAGTTTTCTTTTTTGCAATATTTGAAATCAAAAATTCAATTTATTTTATTGATATATAGCTACCTAGGTTTTCTTTTCTTTTTTCACTGTTTTAGTTTCAGTTAGTTGTGTTTTTCAAAGAATCTATATTATTTAAATTGTCAAATTTATTGGCAGCACAGTGTGATTCAAAATATTCCCTAGAATTATTTAACGTCTATAGGATTTGTAGTCTTATATCATTTGCATCCCTGTTATAGATAATAGGTATTTTCTCTGCCTTTGTCTTTATTAGTCTTGCTAAAAATTTCACTGTAGAATTAACTCAAAATAGATATAACTCACCATACAATCAACACAATTCTTGCTCCCTCTTTTAAGACTTTTTAACTACTGTTGTTACAAAATCTTTTGAAATTATAGTAGACACTAATTAATATTTCCAGTGAAAATATGAAAAATCCCAAAGTAGGAGGAAGGCACTTGCATCTGAGATATGCATTAAAAAAAATGACAAAAAAAATCACAGAACCAATCAAAAGGAGGAGACTATTATTACAAGTGAAATACAAAGTAACAACTTAAACTTGTTAATATATGTTTTACCCAAAAAGGTGGGCTATAACATATCTATCAGAATGGCATAAATAAATACATGATGACACCAACAATTTGTGAGGATGTAAAGAAACTAGATCAATCACACATTGCTTGAGCGCCAAAGAATTGATGCTTTTGAACTGTGGTGTTGGAGAAGACTCTTGAGAGTCCCTTGGACTGCAAGGAGATCCAATCAGTCCATTCTGAAGGAGACCAGCCCTGGGATTTCTTTGGAAGGAATGATGCTAAAGCTGAAACTCCAGTACTTTGGCCACATCATGAGAAGAGTTGACTCATTGGAAAAGACTCTGATGCTGGGAGGAACTGGGGGCAAGAGGAAAAGGGGACGACAGAGGATGAGATGGCTGGATGGCATCACTGACTCAATGGACATGAGTCTGTGTGAACTCCGGGAGTTGGTGATGGACAGGGAGGCCTGGCGTGCTGTGATTCATGGTGTCGCAAAGAGTCGGACAGGACTGAGCGACTGAACTGAACTGAACTGAATAGAAATGTAAAATAATATAGCTACTCTAAAAAAATAGCTGCCAGTTTCTTTCAGCGCTAATAATAGCGTTACCAGGGTGACTACCATTTTGTATTCTTAGGCGTATATCCCAGAGAAATAAAAATTTATTTTCAAGCAGAAACTTATAAATAAATGTTCATAAAAAACTTTAATCGTAATGGCCCCAAACAGAAACTACCCCAGTGTCCTTCAATGGATGCATGGCTAAACAAACCAGAGTACATCCACATTATGAACTATCAGCCATAAAAAGGAAAGAAGTATCGATACATGCAAAACCCTGGATGAACTTCCAGCAAATGATGCTTAATGAGGGGCGTGGTGAAAGTATTATTCTCTCAGTCATGTCCGACTCTTTGTGACCCCATGGACTGTAGCCTGCCAGGCTCCTCTGTCCTTGGCAATTCTCCAGGCAAGAATACCGGAGTGGGTAAAATGGTGGGGGGAGCCAATCTGAAAAGGATGCATATTTCATGATTCAATTTATAAAGCATTTGTAAAATTAAATAATGACAGAGATGAACCACAGGGGTTCCTAGGAATTATGGTAGGGAAGGACAGGTGGGTGGAGAAGGCAATGGCACCCCACTCCAGTACTCTTGCCTGGAAAATCCCATGGATGGAGGAGCCTGGTGGGCTGCAGTCCATGGGGTCCCTAAGAGTTAGACACGACTGAGCGACTTCACTTTCACTTTTCACTTCCATGCATTGGAGAAGGAAATGGCAACCCACTCCAGTGTTCTTGCCTGGAGAATCCCAGGGACGGGGGAGCCTGATAGGCTGCCGTCTATGGGGTCGCACAGAGTCGGACATGACTGAAGCGACTTAGCAGCAGCAGGACAGGTGCGGGTGCTATAAAACAGCATGAGGGAATCTTGTAAAATGGTACCATTTAGTGTCTTCATGGTGATAAGGGTTACATGAGGATATACATGTGATAAAATTGCAAAGAACTACACATACATACACACACATATAGAAAAAAAGGGCTGTGTAATCCGGAAAAGCTCTGTGAATTATACCAGTATCAATATGCTGTTTTGATATTGTACTCTACTTTTATATCAGATTATAAAGTGGGAAGGCCAGGAGAAGGATACACAGGACTCCCCTTTGCACCTTCCTGTGAGCCTGCAATTATTTCAAAGTTAATTGTAAAGTGATTTCTAGAAACTGAAATGTATTTCTGTTGACTTCCATGAACCAAGCACAGATCATATATCTTACTTAACTGTTTCAAAAAGTCCTTTAAACATTTTAAAAATATACAAAAGTCTTTTGAACATGTAAACTTTTATTAATATATTCAGGACACCTCAGATTTAGACACTGTATTCATTTCCTGAGGCTTCTGTAACAAAATCAAATTTCGTGGCTTGAAACAACAGAAATCTAATTTTTCAAAGCTCCTGGAAGCCAGAGAGTCAAAATCAGCTTCAATGAACCAAAATCAAGGTGTTGGCAGGCCTGCACTCCCTCAGGAGGCTCTAGGGGGAAAATCTGTGCCTGGTCTCTTCTAACTTCTGGAGCGGCCTTTGTCACTTCACTCACAGCCACACCACTCCAATGTACAGCTTCGTGCTCACAGTGTCTCCTCCTCTTCTGTGTGTGTCTAATCTCCTTCTGCTTCTTTCAGATATGGACATTTGTAATGGCAAGGCATGTAGGGCCCATCTAGACATTTGGGGATAATCTTTTCATCTGAAGGTAATTTCTGCAATGACTCTTTTTCCAGTTATGGTAACATTCACAAGCACCAGGAATTAAGAGGTAGACATATTTTTAGGAGTTATTAGTAGCCTATTATAGGCACAAAACAGTCAGTCCTAACTGGAGAAGGAAATGGCAACCCACTCCAGTATTCTTGCCTGGAGAATCCCAGGGACAGAGGAGCCTGGCAGGCTACAGTCCATGGGATAGTAAAAAGTTGGACACGACTGGGCGACTTTCACACAGTCAATCCTAAAGGAAATCAACCCTGAATATTCACTGGAAGGACTAATGCTGAAGCTGAAGCTCCAATAATTTGACCACCTGATGCAAAGAGTTGACTCACTGGAACACCCTGATGCTGAGAAAGATTGAAGGCAATAGGAGAAAGGGGCAGGAGAGGATGAGATGGTTAAATAGCATCACTGACTCAATGGACATGAATCTAAGCGAACTCTGGGAAATAGTGAAGCACAGGGGAAGCTGGCATGCTGTAAAGAGGGGTTGCAAAGAGTCGGACATGACTCAGCAACTGAAAAAAAAAGGCATATATTATTGTACTACATTTATTTATATATTTGTATTTTCGTGCTTTATGGAAAAAATGAATTTGAAAGCATTTAACATGTTTTATTGTCATCATCCTAGAATGTCAAGTATGATCTTAGATATTTCCTATAACAGAAAACAAAAACAAACATTAAGAATTCCTCCCAATGCTGTATTTATCCCTGTTACTCATTTTGTTAAAAGATGGAGTCTATTTCCTTCTTTTAATTCTGGGCTGGGCTTGAACTTACTTTGGCCATTAGAATGCAGAAGTGAACCTATGCTAGTTACAAAGCTAGGTCTAAAGAAACCTGGCAATTTCTGCTTTGAATTCTTGGAAGCCAGACTCAATACTAAAAAGTCCATCTGCCCTGTTAGAAATCCCACATGGAGAGAGAGAGAAAGATAAATTCAATCAGTCACCAATTGTATCAGCCATCTGAGCTAAACCCACAGGCAGGAGAACAAAGATTCTGACATTCTAGTCAAAGTTAAATTGCCAGTTAATATCAACTAGAACAGATAAAGCAGCTAGCTGAGCCCAATGAACATAGAGAATAATGAAAAAGATAAACATTATTGTTTCAAGTCACTACAATCCCAAGAAGGTAACAGAAGGTGAAAGCTACTTAAAAAACCTACTTAGAAAAAATAAAAATAAAAAAGGATAGTTAGCTATATAGCATATGTTCAGTTCAGTTCAGTTCAGTTGATCAGTCAATTCAAAATCTTTTCAACCCCATGAATCTCAGCACACCAGGCCTCTTTGTCCATCACCAACTCCAGGAGTTTACCAAACTCATGTCCATCGAGTCGGTGATGCCATCCAGCAATCTCATCCTCCGTTGTCCCCTTCTCCTCCTGCCCCCAATCCCTCCCAGCATTAGGGTCTTTTCCAATAAGTCAACTCTTTGCATGAGGTGGCCAAAGTGCTGAAATTTCAGCCTCAGCATCAGTCCTTCCAATGAACACCCAGGACCGATCTCCTTTAGAATGGACTACTTGGATCTCCTTGCAGTCCAAGGGACTCTCAAGACTCCAACACCACAGTTCAAAAGCATCAATTCTTCGGCCCTCAGCTTTCTTCACAGTCCAACTCTCACATTCATACATGACCACTGGAAAAACCATCGCCTTGACTAGATGGACCTTTGTTGGCAAAGTAATGTCTCTGCTTTTGAATATGCCATCTAGGTTGGTCATAACATTCCTTCCAAGGAGTAGGAGTCTTTAAATTTCATGGCTGCAATCACCATCTGAAGTGACTTTGGAGCCCAAAAAAATACAGTCTGACACTATTTCCACTGTTTCCCCATCTATTTCCCATGAAATGATGGGACCGGATGCCATGATCTTCGTTTTCTGAATGTTGAGCTTTAAGCCAACATTTTCACTCTCCTCTTTCACTTTCATCAAGAGGCTTTTTAGTTCCTCTTCACTTTCTGCCATAAGGGTGGTGTCATCTGCATATCTGAGGTTATTGATATTTCTCCTGGCAATCTTGATTCCAGCTTGTGCTTCTTCCAGCCCAGCGTTTCTCATGATGTATTCTGCATATAAGTTAAAAAAGCAGGCTGACAATATACAGCCTTGATGCACTCCTTTACCTATTTGGAACCAGTCTGTTGTTCCATGTCCAGTTCTAAATGTTGCTTCCTGACCTGCATACAGAATTCTCAAGAGGCAGGTCAGGTGATCTGGTATTCCTGTCTCTTTCATAATTTTCCACAGTTTATGGTGATCCACACAGTCAAAGGCTTTGGTATAGTCAATAAAGCAGAAATAGATGTTTTTCTGGAACTTTCTTGTTTTTTTGATGATCCAGCGGATGTTGGTAATTTGATCTCTGGTTCCTCTGCCTTTTCTAAAACCAGCTTGAACATCTGAACTCCTTATTGCCAAATTCAGACTTAAATTGAAGAAAGTAGGGAAAACCACTAGACCATTCAGGCATGACCTAAATCAAATCCCTTATGATTACACAGTGGAAGTGAGAAATAGATTTAAGGGACTAAATCTGATAGACAGACTGCCTGATGAACTATGGACGGAGGTTCGTGACTGTACAGGAGACAGGGATCAAGACCATCCCCATGGAAAAGAAATGCAAAAAAGCAAAATGGCTGTCTGGGGAGGCCTTACAAATAGCTGTGAAAAGAAGAGAAGCGAAAAGCAAAGGAGAAAAGGAAAGATATAAGCATCTGAATGCAGAGTCCCAAAGAATAGCAAGGAGAGATAAGAAAGCCTTCCTCAGGGATCAATGCAAAGAAATAGAGGAAAACAATAGAATGGGAAAGACTAGAGATCTCTTCAAGAAAATTAGAGATAACAAGGGAACATTACATGCAAAGATGGGCTCGATAAAGGACAGAAATTGTAGGGATCTAACAGAAGCAGAAGATATTAAGAAGAGGTGGCAAGAATACACAGAAGAACTGTACAAAAAAGATCTTCACGACCAAGATAACCACGATGGTGTGATCACTCACCTAGAGCCAGACATTCTGGAATGTGAAGTCAAGTGGGCCTTAGAAAGCATCACTATGAACAAAGCTAGTGGAGGTGATGGAATTCCAGTTGAGCTCTTTCAAATCCTGAAAGATGATGCTGTGAAAGTGCTGCACTCAATATGCCATCAAATTCGAAAACCTCAGCAGTGGCCAAAGGACTGGAAAAGGTCAGTTTTCATTCCAATCCCAAAGAAAAGCAATGCCAAAGAATGCTCAAACTACCGCATAATTGCACTCATCTCACATGCTAGTAAAGTAGTGCTCAAAATTCTCCAAGCCAGGCTTCAGCAATACGTGAACCGTGAACTTCCAGATGTAGCATATGTAGCAATTGATAACTGCCAAAGGGGGAGATAAACTGAATAGTCATTGAATTTAACTGAAAGTAAAAATACTTAACTAAATATAAAATATTTTCCAAGGAACTATTCACAATGGGGTTACACCTGTATAAAAAGGGTGTGGTTTAAGTTTTTAAACCCATGCAGTGATTTTCTTTTAACCACAATTTAAATATTAGCCTTGAAAGACACATTTTAATTACCCTAATACAAAAACTAGCTCAAAGTGAATCATGGAGTTAAATGTAAAACATCAAACTATAAAACTTAAAAAAAAAAAAAAAACATCAGAGATGTTTGAAGTATAGAGCTAAGCAAAGAGTTCTTAGACATGACACCAAAATGGACTTCAAAATTTTTTAATCTGCTCAATTAAAGAATCTATTATTTGGATGAAAAAATAAGCTAAAGACTTATTTTGCAAAGCTAAAATATTTGCAAACCATGACCCCAAGGGGGAAAAAAAAACAGTATTTAGGATCTATAAGAACTCATAAAACTCATCATTTAAAAATTATTCAGAAAACAGACAAGGGACATGAAGGAACATGTCACTGAACATGATGTATGAAGGGACATTTCACTGAATATGATGTATGGATGGCAAATGAACACGTGAAATATGGTTTGTCATTATCAGTTACCATTAGGAAATGGTAACTAAAACTACAATGCAATGTCACTGCACAGATCGGGATGGGTAAAATAGAGTGACAACCAAATCCTGCAAGGATACAGAGCAAATGGTTCATTCACACCTGGGGAGTGAAAATGTAACATGGTGCAGCTTTCCAGAAAACAATGTATGCAACTCCCATATGCAACTACCCAGCAGTTGACCTCCTGGACATTTATCCTGCAGAAAGGAAAAGTTAGGTTCCATAAAATCTATAAACAACTGTCTATAGCAGCTTTATTCATAACAGCCCTAAACTGCAACAACTCAGATGTCATTCAAAGAGTGAATGATTAAAGAAACTCTGGTAAATCCATACCATAGAATACTACTCAGAAAAAAAAAAAAAAAAACTACCAATACACACAACAGCTTAGATGAATCTACAGACAATTATGCTGAATGGAAGAAGCCAATCCCAAAAGGGTGCATACTTACTATATGATTCTACTTACACAACATTCTTGAAAAGACAAGACAACAAACATGAATAATAGATTAGTGATTACCATAATTTAAGGAGAGATTGGGGACAGGAAAGAAGTGGTTGTGCTTATGAAAGGGCCACAGAGGGATCCTTACAGTGATGGAACTATCCTGCATGCTGCTTTATCAATGTCAATATTCTAATTACGATTTGTAGTACAGTTTTGCAAAATGTTACACTTGCATAAAACTGTATAAAGGGCACACAAGGACTCTCTGTATTATTTCTTACAAACATATATTATCTTATATAATTATTTCTTAACAACTACATATGAATCTATAACCATCTCAATTTTTTCCTTTAAAATATCTGTCAACTCACTAAAATATGCATTTTTATACTGATATAACTGGTTAATTTTAGTGAATTCATTAAATCCCATGTGCTGCCCTAATACAATTTTATTACTAAGAATACTGAATATAGGAAACTTCTTTAAATTTAGAAACTACAAAAATCAGAGTCAAAATATCCATTGACTTTTATACCTTACTCATTTGATGGCATCTGACGCCTAGAAACTGTTTTCCCAAGAGTATCTTTTATTTGCTACTGGCTTCACTTAAGAATATTTTAAAATCTATATTTAGAATAAGTAACATAGTAAACCATTTGCCTTTTTGCATTTCTTTTTCTTGGGGATGGTCTTGACCACTGCCTCCTGTACAATGTCACGAACCTCCATCCATACTTCTACAGGCACTCTATCAGATCTAATCCCTTGAATCTATTTGTCACTTCCAATGTATAATCCTATTGACTATGCCAAAGCCTGACTGTGTAGATCACAACAAACTTAAAAATTCTTAAAGAGGTGGTAATATCAGACCATCTGACCTGCCTCCTGAGAAATCTGTATGCAGGTCAAGAAGCACCAGAACTAGACATGAGACAACAAACTGGTTCAAATTTGGGAAAGGAGTACATCAAGGCTGTATATTGTCACCCTGCTTATTTAACTTATACGTAGCATATCTCATAAGAAATGCCGAACTGGATGAAGCACAAGCTGGAATCAAGATTGTGGAGAGAAATATCAACAACCTCAGATATGCAGATGACACCACACTTATGGCAGAAATCGAAGAACTAAAGAGCCTTTTGATGAAAGTGAAAGAGGAGCATGAAAAAGTTGGCTTGAGAAAACTAAGATCATGGCATCTGGTCCCATCACTTAATGGGAAATAGATGGGGAAATAATGGAAACAGTGAGAGACTTTATTTTTTTTTTTGGGGGGGGTGATTCAAAAATCACCACAGATGGTGACTGCAGCCATGAAATTAAAAGACGCTTGCTCCTTGGAAGAAAAGTTATGACCAACCTAGACAGCATATTAAAAAGCAGAGACATTACTTTACCAACAAAGGTCCATCTAGTCTAAAGCCATGGTTTTTCCAGTAGTCATGTATGGATGTGAGAGTTGGACTGTGAAGAAAGCTGAGTGCCAAAGAATTGATGCTTTTGAACTGTGGTGTTGGAGAAGACTCTTGAGAGTCCCTTGGACTGCAAGGAGGTCCAGCCAGTCCATCTTAAAGGAAATCAGTCCTGAATATTCATTGGAAGCACTGATGCTGAAGCTGAAACTCCAATACTTTGACCACCTGATGTGAAGAGCCGACTCATTTGAAAAGAGCCTGATGCTGGGAATGATTGAACTCCATAGGAGAAGGGGAAGACAGAGGATGAGTGGCTGGATGGCATCACCGACTCAATGGACAGGAGTTTGAGCAAGCTCCAGGAGTTGGTGATGGACAGGGAAGCCTGGCGAGCTGCAGTCCATGGGGTTGCCAAGAGTTGAACACAACTGAGTGACTGAACTGAATTGAACTGACTGAACACAGTAAAATGGTAGGCACAGAGTGAAAAATGTCTTCCCACTCTTTTTTCAGAGCACATCTAGCCCCACCCCTATCTTTCTATGTCACCAAATTCCTCCACAGATATTTGGTATATAATCAAGTTAATATGCACATTAAAAGCTACTATGTGTTTTCTTTCCATCTACCCGTGTTTTTTACATCACTATTACTGTATACTATATGTATTATTCTGCAGCTTGATTTTTCACTTTAAAGATCTTTTAAAACTTTTGCTCTCAATAGCTTATTGTGTGTGTGTGTGTTTAATGATCATATGATAGCTCATGGGATGAGAATGTCATATACAGGTTATTTCTAAAAGTTTGCTTCAAATAGTCAAGCAACTCACTTTATGTATCTGTAGAATAAATTCCTAGAAGTGGAACTGCTTGATCAAAAGGTATATACTTTTATCATTTTAGTAAAAATTGACAATCTACCCTTTATAAAAGCTGTCTCAATTTGTACTACCAAAAGCAAAGTATCATAGTTCCTGGTTCCCTCTGTCTTCTTCAGTAGAGTGAGTAATCTTTTTGATCTTTGCCAATCTGATAGGTGAAAAAGCTTCCAAGTTAAACATTCTATTCAAAGATGGCCATCAATTAATCTTATGTGAAAGGATATAAGGGCACATTGCTGCTGCTGCTGCTAAGTCGCTTCAGTCATGTCCGACTCTGTGCGACCCCATAGAGGGCAGCCCACCAGGCTCCCCCGTCCCTGGGATTCTCCAGGCAAGAACACTGGAGTGGGTTGCCATTTCCTTCTCCAATGCAGGAAAGTGAAAAGTGAAAGTGAAGTTGCTCAGTCATGTCTGACTCTTAGCGACCCCATGGACTGCAGCCTACCAGGCTCCTCCGTCCATGGGATTTTCCAGACAAGAGTACTGGAGTGGGTTGCCATTGCCTTCTCCGAAGGGCACATTAACCACACATAAATAAACTGACCTTCAAAATTGAAAACAGTTCTATCCTATATCAACAGTTCTATAAAACAGTTCTATCCTATCATATAGGATAGTCCTATCCTATATGCTTGTGTGGGTGCTCAGTCGCTAAGTTGTGTCCAATTCTTTGTTAGCTTACAGACTTCAGAGTGACAGGCTCCTCTATGCACGGGATTTTCCAGGCAAGAATACTGAAGTGGGTTGCCATGCCCTCCTCCAGGGGATCTTCCCAACCCAGGGACTGAACCTCCATCTCCTGTGTCTCCTGCAATGGCAGGTGGATTCTTTACCACTGAGTCATTTGGAAAGCCCAGTATATCAAGTGGTACTGTGCATTTAAAACTACCATGTACCATACTCTAGGGCTTGCTGTTCAGCAAGAAATATGAGACAATTATTATTGGTCAAAGTTAATGTATAAGCAGATAAATTTGTTTATTAAAAATTATTTACTCACTATATCCACAAGAGTAGTTAGGACTTGTTTTAAGTTACAGGCAAAACTGGAAATAAACCTAAGGATTCCTGCTATGTAACCTTGAATGTTTGCACACATGAGACTATGCTCATGGATTTTGTTAATAATACCATCTGCTCAGAAACTATTTTAAAATCGACTTTGCATAGGAATATATTAACACAGCCCATCATGTATATGTATACAGTAATAAAGGGGTTAAAGAACTCTTCAAAAGAAGTTGAGAAGTAAATTAAGAAGTGAAAGTTTGTGGTGCTTTTCATCACCAAAAGTCAGGTCTATCATTCTAAGTCAATGATTTTTTAATTACCTGTATGATAACCCCAGAGTTCAAAGGAATGCAAATTTATTGTCATCTCAAACAAAAGTCTTATGTTATGACAGGGGAAGCCTATTTTCTAATATGTACCCAGCAAAATTTGAACTGTGATCACTGGGTAAACTAATGCTTTTGAAGTTTAGGTTTTACTAATTATTTTAACTTAATTTAAAATTTCAATAACAACTAAGGCATCTCACCTGATTACTGGTATCTCAAATAGCTATCATCCAATTTAAAAATTCTTTACTATTTGCTATGGTTTGAATGTTTGAGTCCTCCCTCCATCCCATATATGTTGAAATTCTAACCTCAATGTGATGGTATTAAGAGGTGAAGCCTTTAGGGGTTAATAACAGCCTCTAGAGAACTAACTAGCCTGTTCCACTATGTGAGAACACAGTGAGAAAGCATCCTCTATGTACCAGGAAGCAGGCTCCCACCAGACATGGAATCTGATGCACCTTGATCTTGAACCACCCTCTAGAACTGTGACAAATAAATTTCTTTTATTTATAAGCCATCCAGCTTATGGTAATTTGTTATAGCAACTTGAACTAGACTGACAGTATTTCTGATTTATTTATTGGATGACATAGCACTTATTTCCTAAAAACATAAATACCTTTCTTAATACTATTAAAATACAGTATCAAGTTACATATATTTAAATATAAAGTGAAAGTCGCTCAGTCGTGTTAGACTGCCACCCCATCGACTGTAGCCGCCTGGCTCCTCTGTCGATGGAATCCTCCACGCAAAAATACTGGAGTGTGTTTTCATTTCCTTCTCCAAGGGCTTTTCCAACCCAGGGATTGAACCCGGGTCTCCTGCATTGCAGGCAGATTCTTTACCATCTGAGTCACCAAAGTAATTCTCAAATCAAGTATATAACGTGCAATCAGAAAAAGAAAACTTGTCAACAAACGATGAGGTTGTCTTCCTTGTAAAACACGTAATTCCTGTCTTTCTGGGGGGGGAAAAAAAACGCACGGTGCTCTTTTCACTTGTTGGCAAAGTCAAAGAATTCAGTAATATATTGATAATATATTTTACGCTAACCAATATAGATGGATCATTGATCATGTAAGAAGCAAAAGTCACTCATATTCACACACACACACAAAAGACTATTTTGCTGGTTGAATATTCCATATTTAATAAGAGAAATCCACACACCCTCGAGTCCATCAACAAGTATTTATTAAACACCTACTACAAGTCCAACCCAATACTAGACGTTGAAGACAAGCTGGAGTGTGGTTCTTGCAGAACTGAGACTAGGCGATTGGGTTATTCGTCAGAAAATGATATTTCTTAAAGCAAACACATTGTTCCCTGTGTTCTGGGACGACAACCAGGCAATGACAGGTATAAGACTGCTTTAAAAACTGGGAGACAAAAAGCCTAAACGTAGCACAGAACGCAACTCCTCCGGTCCTCTCCTGTTGCTGGGCAGTGAACCAAACAAACGGCGCAGCCTGAGCCTGAGTGTACCTTTAAGACCTGGAGGGGAAACGGCCGGTCCGAGGAGAACGGTTGCAGCCTCATTTGCATAAGCACCCAAACACTGCTGACGTCACCGCGCCGAGTGCGGACCCCGCCTCGTCCTACTCCACTGTTTCTCCCCGAGGTGAGAGAATGGATCCGGGAGAACTCAGCGCCAGAGAGCGCGAGCCCGGGTTCCGCGCTCGCTGTGAACGCGCCACGCACGCCGCTTCTCTGCTCAACGGAAAGAGATTCCCGCCGCTGCGGCCTCTTGAGAGCGGGTGGGTCACACCTGTCCCCAGAACAGGTCGGACGTTTTTGATCCATTTATATTTACAAGGCGCGTTCCGACGTAAAGTCTCAAAACGGTCCTCTTGCCCAGGACACGCACAAACCCGCCGAGTTCGTGAAACGTAGAAACGGTCTGGGTTTCCAATCTCTGCCATCCTCTCCTTTAAATCCCAGCACCGACACCCTCAGCAACACCCTCTCCAGTTCCTGGAGGCGCAGAAACCCACAAGCTGTGCTTTTCTTGGGGAGCCGCGCGTGCCTGGTGCGGGAGAAAGGCCCCACTTTGGGACCATTTAACGCAGGATGCCTCGGGCAAAAGGGAGCGGGGGTCACGTGAAACCACCCCGCCTTAGGTAGTCGCCTTCAGCAGTTGCAAAAGCCCCCAAAAGCGAATGAGGAATGAGATTGGCTCCTCTCCCCGCCCCACCGCCCACCTGCACGAGGATCGGCTTCCAACTCACCTAGAACCTTGGAAGCGCCTTGCTCCACTCCGACCCTCGCAACTTTCCGACTGGCCCAGTCGGACCCCACCCTGCGGCCAGCCCTAATTTGACTTGGTAACAACTAGTCTCTCGGGGATGCTGCGGTCACAAGAAGGAAGGAAGGATGGCGGCACGTTTCGACCCATGTGCTTCCCCGTTACGCGCCGCTCCTAGCCCCCACTCCCCACCCTGACTGTGCACAGGTGCAGGACGCAGAGCCGGAAGGGTCGCCCGCCCGCCGAGCCCAGCTTGGCCCTCCCGGGGCTTTGGAGCCGTCCTGCCTCCCCTCACCCCCCGGACACATCCAGAGTCCTTCCCAGCATTCAGGCATCAATTCCGCTCGCTTCCCGGGTCCCGGGCTACAGGGTGCCTAGTGGTGAGCCCCACCCTACCTAAACCGTGCCCTCAGTGGTAGGAGCGTGTCCTCACCCTCAGGGTGCCTTGGCCGGGCGCCTCTGGGCTGTTTCCAAGTGCCGACAGTAGCAGCAGTGGCCAGAGAGTTGGGCCAGGTGGCTGTGACCCGCGGGCACGAGGAGCCGTCTGGAGAGCAGGCGCTGCTGGCCGAGGGCGGGCCCGGAGTCTGGGTGGAGGGGGGTCGCTGTCCTGCGGGCCGGGGCCAGGAGCGACTCGTGAGCGTCTGTGTGTCGGCCAGGGAGAGAGCACGGGATGCAGGCGCGCGGGTGCGTGCGCGCGGGTGTGTGTGTATGAGTGAGGGTGTGACGGAGGCGCCCACGTGCCCGGCCCGCCCGAGCTGCGGCCGCCGACAGGCTGCGGGGGAGGGAGAGGCTGCGGGCGCCAGGGGACACGAGGCAGGTCGCCCGGTCGGGCGCCGCACCTCCCCGCCCCGCCGCCTCCTGACGCAGAGGCCGCTGCGGCTGCCTCGCCGCGTCCTCGCTGCCCTCCGGGCGGGGGCGGGATGGACTCGGGGAAAGCCGGCTGCAAAGCAAAACAAAACAAGTCCCGCCCTGCCATCCCTCCCGTCCTTGCCCAACCCATGCAACCGAGAGGATGGGCACCACTTGCCCGCCCCCCTCTCCCCACCACCACCCAGCCTTTGTCTCAGCCGGGATAACAATAGAAATGGTCCTACCTCACACCCTTTGAATGTTCTCCGAATGTCGGCGACCGGACTGGAAGCAGTGAGTGACCCAAAGAACCCTTTTTCCCTAGCTTTCTCGCCAAGCCGGTCATTTACATCTTTCACACAGGAAAACACTCTGGGCATTTGCTTCTCCATCAGGCGGTGGCTTGATAGCGCTCAGGGATTCTGGCCAAATTACGGCTTTTTAAGGGAGCCGGTGTTCACCGTATGTAGGTTCCTTAGCATCCTGTTTGTTTCCAAGGGGTCTTATTATGAGATGAAGCCTGAATCATCTCTCTTAGCAATGAAGACATACTAATGAAGCCACGTGGAGAATTCCTAAAATATACATCACTGAGCACAAAAGCCTAGCCTACTTTTGAAAATGGCTGAATCTTCCCCTAGGCAGAACATATACTCTAGAGATTAAATTTTAGGTCCCTGAAACTTTAAAATTTGAAAGAAATGCAAAATGAACGTAAAATATGCTGCAAGGGTTTAGTGTCTTGGCGAAGGACATTTCCCTCTTCTAGGTGATTGATATTACCATTAAAAAGAAAAGAAAAGAAAACTTTGTGTACTTTTAGGCCTTCCAACAATCCTCAGATTTTAACGGTTTATATCCAATTAAGATTGAATTAAATAATAAGGCCATTACAGACAGGTTTCTCATGCAGTAAAAAATCTCCTGGAAAGAAATCACAAGACCTAAATTTCAAGTCAGAACATTGCTACTAATCCTCAGCTTTTAATGCAGCCAAGACAGCTGTTTCTCAGTCTCTTCCAAGCCTACCTTTATTTTTTTTTAAGAAAAATTAAATTAGATTTGATTTTCTGGATGCCCTTCCTCTGACATGGATAAAGAAACACTCTGATAGATGCCTCACAGGAAAAGCTAAAAAGAGTTACAATAAAAATCTTACAAAACATCTTGCAAAACTTGCTTTTACTTCACATGTTGGTGACAGGCAAATATTTATGTTGATATATATCATATATATACATATATATAAATTGAAATGTAGTACAAATAATACCAATAACAACTGAGAAGAATTTAAGAAAATAAGTAGAGCTATGTTCTGCATAATCAGGATTAGGCATATCTATGGGAAACAAAGTTTTCTGTATGCTTCCAGGGATAGTTTATGGTAATACCAGGAAGACCTTTTTTATCCTACTAGTATTCCCCTCCCCACACATTTACACTGATGTGTGACACCTATCGCAAATGCAAAAAAATGATTGGTAATTTTATGTCTTGAAGCCAATGAGAAAGTTGGTATTGAGTTTCCCACTAAGCACTGGGGGGGCTTAAAAATAGCTTATTTAATCTTCTCAATTAATTAATGAGGTGATTTTTCCTAATTTATCGATTAGACACAGGTGATGCCCAAAGAAAAAAATGTATTGCAAAAAGTCACACAGTTAGTTCAATAGCAGAATAGATATTTAAACCCAGATCTAGCTGGCTTTTTCCCCTGCCCCCCCCCCAAACAATAGAATGGGAAAGATGGGAGAATTCTTCGAGAAAATTAGAGATACCAAGGGAACATTTCTTGCAGAGCTGGGCTCAATAAAGGACAGAAATGGTATGGACCTAACAGAAGCAGAAGATATTAAGAAGAGGTGGCAAGAATACATAGAAGAACTGTACAAAAAAGATCTTCACAACCCAGGTAATCACGATGGTGTGATCACTCACCTAGAGCCAGACATCCTGGAATGCGAAGTCAAGTGGGCCTTAGGAAGCATGACTATGAACAAAGCTAGTGGAGGTGATGGAATTCCAGTTGAGCTCTTTCAAATCCTGAAAGATGATGCTGTGAAAGTGCTGCACTCAATATGCCAGCAAATTTGGAAAACTCAGCAGTGGCCACAGGACTGGAAAAGCTTACTGTTCATTCCAATGCCTAAGAAAGGTAATGCCAAACAAAGCTCAAACTACGGCACAATTGCACTCATCTCACATGCTAGTAAAGTAAGGCTCAAAATTCTCCAAGCCAGACTTCAACAGTATGTGAACCATGAACTTCCAGATGTTCAAGCTGGTTTTAGAAAAGGCAGAGGGACCAGAGATCAAATTGCCAACATCCGCTGGATCATGGAAAAAGCAATAGAGTTCCAGAGAGACATCTATTTCTGCTGTATTAACTATGCCAAAACCTTTGACTGTGTGGATCAAAATAAACTGTGGAAAATTCTGAAAGAGATGGGGATACCAGATCACCTGACCTGCCTGCTTAGAACTGGGTATGCAGGTCAGGAAGCAACAGTTAGAACTAGATATGGAACAACAGAATGGTTCCAAATAGGTAAAGGAGTACATCAAGGCTGTGTATTGTCAACCTGCTTATTTAACTTATATGCAGAGTATATCCTGAGAAATGCTGGGCTGGTTGCAGCAGAAGCTGGAATCAAGATTGCCGGGAGAAATAGCAATAACCTCAGATATGCAGATGACACCACCCTTATGGCAAAAAGTAAAGAAGAACTAAAGAGCCTCTTGATGAAAGTGAAAGAGGAGAGTGAAAAAGTTGGCTTAAAGCTCAACATTCAGAAAACTAAGATCATGGCATCTGGTCCCATCTCTTCATGACAAGTAGATGGAAAACAGTGGAAACAGTGTCAGACTTTATTTTTTGGGGCTCCAAAATCACTGCAGATGGTGATTGCAGCCATGAAATTAAAAGACACTCCTTGAAAGGAAAGCTATGACCAACCTAGATAACATATTAAAAAGCAGAGACATTACTTTGCCAATAAAGGTCCATCTAGTCAAGGCTATGGTTTTTCCAGTGGTCATGTATGGATGTGAGAGTTGGACTGTGAAGAAAGCTGAGTGCCGAAGAATTGATGCTCTTGAACTGTGGTGTTGGAGAAGACTCTTGAGAATCCTTTGGACTGCAAAGGAGATCCAACCAGTCCATTCTAAAGGACATCAGTCCTGAATATTCATTGGAAGGACTGATGTTGAAGCTGAAACTCCAATACTTTGGCCACCTGAAGGAAGAGCCGACTCATTTGAAAAGACCCTGAAGCTGGGAAAGATTGAAGGCAGGAAGAGAAGAGGCAACAGAGGATGAGTTTGTTGGATGCCATCACTGACTCAATGGACATGAGTTGGGGTAAATTCTGGGAGTTGGTGATGGACAGTGATGCCTGGCATTCTGCAGTCCATGGGGTCGCAAAGTTGGGACACAACTGAGTGACTGAACTGAACTGATGTGGTTTTTTTTTTCTTTTTATTATTCATTTATGTAAGCCTTTAGTGAAGGTACAGATTTTAAGAGAAGGAAAATGTAGAATTACTACAGGGTTAGGCACTTTAGAAAGAAGAAGTGGAGCAGGGGTGTAAAGATTCCAGAAGGAGATCCTGGGAACTGCAGTCACGGAGGTGAACAGTATCATTTAAAAAAATTTTAACAACAAAATCCTTCAAAAATTTGCTGTTCGATTGCTAATATCTTTTCACTAACAGTTACTGAGTGCTTTCTCTTGTCGTACAGTAGGAATATGACTACCCCATAGGACTGGTGTGAGAGGAAGAGGCAGAACACAAATGGGGACGAGCAGAACATGGAAGATTTCAACCTACAGGTAAAGGGAGACTCACTTTTATGGCCACACTGTGTGCTTTTAATCATTCTATTTATTTACTTATTTATTGCTGGCTGTCCTGGGTCCTTGTTGCTGTAAGGGCTTTTCTCTAGCTGCAGCAGGCAGGGGCTCCTCTCTAGCTGTGGAACCTGGGCTTCTCATGGCCGTGGCTTTTCTTGCTGTGGAGCACAGGTTCTAGGGCACGCAGGCTTCGGTGGCTGCAGCACGTGGGCCCAGGAGTTTTGGCTCCTAGGCTCTAGAGCACAGACTCAAGAATTGTGTTGCCCAGGCTAACTTGCTCCCAGGCATGTGGGATCTTCCCAGATTGGGGAATCAAACTCACACCACTGCATTGGCAGGTGGATTCTTTACCCCCGAACCACCAGGGAAGCCCACCATTCTGTATTCTTATATATTGGTAAGTATTGATTTGATGTTGAGTATGTGCCTTTGGAATGTGTAGAATAATTAATATGCCTATTTTTTTTAAACCCTTACACCAACCTTATGATGTAGATACACTGCAGAAGAAAAACCTGAGACTTAGGCTGTCTAAATTCACGTAGTCTGGAGGCATCTGCTAGATACAGTAAATAAATACCTGCCTGTATCCAAATCACCTTCTGAATTTGACACCTACTTTTAAGCAATTAATATGATACTTCTCATTTTAAAAAGTAATAAAAGGTCTGAAAAAGAAAATAAGTGAGTCTTCTCTTAAGCATGTGGGGAGTATATGTGGGGAGAGGAATCTTGACTTGCCACAGCTTTCTACCATAGTATTTTTAAAACCAAATCTCAAAATGACAATATTATGCAAAAACTCCCAAGTTCAGAAAAACAATTCAAAGATTATTTTTATAAGTTTTAAAAGCTCAATACTAAAGGAAAATATTGAAATCATTTCACATCATAAGAGTATATTCATTTTCAAAATTCTGCCTTTTGGCAGGACACAATGCCAGTTAACATAGAACAATTGTTTAATTGTTTAATTAAAATTTTAATAATTTAGAATTATTTATAATTCAAAGATCCATGCACTGTCGGGCCATTGAAGAGAAGAATCTTAATAGCAACTCAGACCAGTAAGCCTTTTAATGGCTTAACTAAGGATGTAAATGGTGTCCCACAAGACAGTGCAAAGGACGCAGTTCTCACAAGATTCATCCATTCATTCCCAAGGATGGTCTGACAAATTAAAGGTTTTCACTTTATAAGAGGAAACAACAATTCAAGAAAAATATTGACATTAATTCACATCATGAGATTATATTAATCCATCTTCTATTGTTGGGGAGGAGGAATTTTTCTACCTTTCTACATTCTTTAGCATTTTGTGGAAATTCTATTCTTCATCCTAATAAAAATTTTATTCTTTACCCTCCATACCAAATGTTATTTGATATATAGTCTATAGTCTCAAAATGTTTATAAAATAAAGTCTGCACAATTCCCAAATTCCTATTGAAAATTCTGTTGATCCTAAGTGTTTATGACTGATGAGGGACTGAGAGGTAAAAAGCAAGGCAATTAACCAGGTTATCTGATCTCTGTATGAGGAGAGGAGGGGCTAACTGAATTCATAAATGTCAAAGCAATCAAATCAAATTTTTTAAACAATTGCTTAAACGGTAGACAAGGATCAAATTACTACTATTTCTACATTTTGTAGATAAAGCCATAATGACTCTGACACCTGAAAATACCAAAAACATTATCACTTTATAAATTTTTTTTTCTATGGAATGTGGAATCTTAGTTCCTCCAGCAGGGATTTATCCCACATCAGTGGAAGTATGGAGCCTTAACCACTAGACCTCCAGGGAAGTCCCTTAAGTTACTTTTTAATCATAAATTTCTTTTACATAATATTATACTTCTAAATAGTATATATATATATATATATATATATATATATATATGGACAAAGAATGTCACCTGCCATTTTAGTAAACAAAGAATGTGTGCCTGCTCAGTCAATAAACTGTGTTTGATTCTTTGTGATCCCATGGACTCTAGCCCACCAGGCTCCTCACAATCCAAGGGATTCTCTAGGCAAGAATATTGGTGTGGGTTACCATTTTCTTCTCCAGGGGATCTTCCTAACCCAGGAATCAAACCCATATCTCCTGCTTGGCAGATGGATTCTTTACCACCATGCCACCCAGGAAGCCCCAAAACAGAGAATATCACCTGCTAATCCAATAAACAATATATGTTGTCCACCATCGATCCATCAGTCTTTGCAGCAGCCCTTCAGTGGTGCCCCCGGGGGCAGTTCAGGATGGAGGAAAATCAGGATAGTGGCTCTGTATAGTTGAGATGCATATCTAAGGAATAATGCCAATGACCCTGGACTCTTGTGTCTTCCTATACATTGTTGTTTTTCAGTCGATAGGTCCTGTCTGACTTTTTGCAGCTCCATGGACTGCAGCACACAAGGCTTTCTCATCCTTCACTATCTCCCAGAGTTTGCTCAAATTCATGTCCATTGAGTTGGTGATTCTGTCCAACCATCTCATCCTCTGTTGTCCCTTTCTCCTCTTGCCTTCAATCTTTCCCAGCCTTAGGGTCTTTTCCAGTGAGTCAGCTCTTCGCATCTGGTGGCCAAAGTATTGGAGCTTCAGCTTCAGCATCAGTTCTTCCAATAAATATTCAAGGTTGATTTATCCTTTAGGATGGACGGATTTGATCTCCTTGTTGTCTCAAGAGTCTTCTCCTGCATCACAATTCAAAATCATCAATTCTTTGGCATTCAGAGTTCTTTATGGGCCATGTACATGACTCCTGGAAAGACCATTCCTTTTTCCACGGAATCTTCCTTACCCAAGGATCAAACCCAGGTCCCATTTCAGGAAGATTCTTTACCCTCTGAACCCCAGGAAGCTCCCTTTCACATACATGGAAAAGCACTAAAAATCAGTAACTTGAGAAGTCTGTCTTCTGTGATTAGCAGTAATCTTTTGATGTTTGACTACAAGATGTTTTTTTCAGCAAAAACTCCTATATATGCTGGCTTTTTTTCCTTTTGAAACAGTTCTTCACAATATCTGAAAAGTTGTCTCCCAGGCTATAGTGCTCTGTGAAGTCCCTGGAAAAACATCAGTCAGTCAGTTCAGTTCAGTCGCTCAGTCGTGTCCGACTCTTTGCGACCCCATGAATCACAGCACGCCAGGCCTCCCTGTCCATCACCAACTCCCAGAGTTCACTCAGACTCACGTCCATCGAGTCAGTGATGCCATCCAGCCATCTCATCCTCTGTCATCCCCTTCTCCTCCTGCCCCCAATCCCTCCCAGCATCAGAGTCTTTTCCAATGAGTTAGCTCTTCGCATGAGGTGGCCAAAGTACTGGAGTTTCAGCTTCAGCATCATTCCTTCCAAAGAACACCCAGGGCTGATCTCCTTCAGAATGGACTGGTTGGATCTCCTTGCAGTCCAAGGGACTCTCAAGAGTCTTCTCCAACACCACAGTTCAAAAGCATCAATTCTTCGGCGCTCAGCTTTCTTCACAGTCCAACTCTCACATCCATACATGACCACTGGAAAAACCATAGCCTTGACTAGACGGACCTTTGTTGGCAAAGTAATGTCTCTGCTTTTCAATATGCTATCTAGGTTGGTCATAACTGATAATTTTAGGTTGTACATTTTTCTTCAGTTGACATATATGTCAGGTATTATGCCCAGGCATTAATTTGGGTTGACAGCTATGTAGTGATCTAAAACCAAAATATTTTATAGTATTCGTTTTACATTTCATGTCTTTTCTGCTTTTTCTTTGATTCATTTCAAAATCTCACTACAGATTTATTCAAATCTCATCATCTAAATTCTGTATTATTATTTTAATACAATAACAATACCTGCTCATTGAATAAGTGTAAAACTATGAATACGTAAATGGTAAGAAGTTAAAAAGTTAAAGCCCTGTGTTTAAGTTTCTTTTCCTTTCCATCAATTCTACAGGCTAGTAGTAAATATTGTTAACTATTTGATATATGTTCTTACAAAATTTCCTTTCCTCCTCTCCAGTCTCTTCCTCTCTTTCTCTCTGTCTATACACATGTCTATATATACATATGATATGCAAATATATAGTTTTGTTTATTTTTATTAGTGTTGTTGTTTTATAAAATTTGACAAATGACTGCTTTTCTCATTGAAACATAGCCAGAAAAACTCAAGAAGACTAGATTGGTGCTGGAATTCTATTAAATTAAGATGACAGTTAGGGCTTCCCAGATGGCACTAGTGGTAAAGAACCTGCCTGCCAGTGCAAGAGACATAAGAGACATGGGTTCTATCCCTGGGTCGGGAAGATCCCCTGGAGGAGGGCATGGCAACCCACTCCAGTATTCTTGCCTGGAGAATCCCATGCACAGAGAAGCTTGGTGGGCTACAGTCCATAGGGTTGCAAAGAGTTGGACACAACTGAAATGACTTAGCAAGATGACAGTTAAGTACTTAGGTCACCTATGCTGAAATCAGTGGTTCTCTTTTATAAAAGTAAATGCTTACAGTTTTCTTTTTAGCAACCCCTTTTCCATTTTCTTTATTGTTTTTTCTTTATAAATGTTAATGGTTAGGGCTCTGTCCTTGGTCCTTACATCTTTTTTTCTTTCCATGCTCTCCCTGGATGATTTCACTCGCCTACATTTTCTTTCATCTTTGACTTAAATAATGGTGATATTAAAATATTTAATTTTCTGTGAGTAATCATCTATAACTGGTTACTTCTGCCTCAGCCTCTTGTTCTAGGATTCTCTCATCGGTGTCTTATTCTTGAATAGATGTTAGCTGTTCTTCTTAGGGTGAATGAAGTCGGGAATGACTTATGTTACCATCTCTTTGTCATCCCTTTCCTAAGTTTCCTATTTCTTACTGAGTACATTTTGGTGACTTAGTTCTTTTAAGTTGTTCTTTTATTTTTTTTTTTTATTTTTTAGTGTGTTGTGTTAAGTTTGTTAGTATTTTTTTATTTTAAATTCTAGATTATACTTGTAGATATATATACTTTTCCTTAGTATTGTTTATTTCAACCTTTTCTTTTTTCTAATCAATTTTTCTAAACATTTGTCTGCTAGTCCTTTCAAAGAGTCAACTTTTGATATTGTTGGCAATGTATTTTTTTTGTTGTTGCTTTTTTGTGATTTTTCTTTTCCCACATTATTGACAGATTTCTTATGTGTGTCTCTTTCTTGCTTTTGGATTTCAACAACTATGGTTGTATTTTAGCTTGTAGATTGCTTCAATATTATAATTTACTCTGTAAGTACAGCTTTAGTTGCAAGCTACTAACAACTTGCATGTCAAGCAGTATAGCACATGCAGATTCCCAAATTCACAGAGAATTTAAAGAAGCCACTGTATTGGCTGTGTGAACTGAGCGTGGTGATTTCACCTTACTCTGTACTATTGGCAAACCATAAGAATCAGTACAAGGAAGGCGATTCTTAGAAATGCAGTGCTCACCCTTTTGTGGAAGTAATAGTGGTATCATATTGAAAACAGCCAATCCAGCATATAGCATTCCTATCCAAATTGAATTTTTTATGAGTTTCCTTCTCTATGTGTGATATTTTTGTTAGGTGTTATTATGGCTATGCTGATTTTACAAAATGAATTGGGAAGATTTTATGTTTTGCTAAATTGTTGACTAGTGTAAATATATCTCCTTGAATGTATCTCTCCTTTGAAAGGTTGAAATGAATCAGCTTGTAAAGCCATCTGGGCCCAATTATCTTTTAGAGGTAATTCTTTCACATTATTTCCTAGAGCTTCTAAAAAAATCTTCCTATATAGGTTTTCTTCTTTGTCTTTATTTACTTTGAGGAAAAAAAAAATAGAGACTCTTCTTTAACTAAATTTTAAACAAGAGTTGTGCATACTAAAACAGTATTTATGGAGTACTTTAAAATCTGTTTTCTAGCTATGTTTGTGATAGAGAGTCTGCTGCACAACTAGTCATTCAGTAATGACACAACACGTGTTTATTTCTCACTCATATTACACTTCAGCAATTGCAGTTTGCTCCAGTCTGCTTGACTATGTTCAGTTTTGCTCCATGTCTTTTCATTCTAGGACCTTGCCCGAAGAAGCAAACCTTATATGGAATATACCTGTTCTCTTAGAAAAAGGGAAGACAAGAGGCCAATGCAATTGCAAATAGAACTTCTGTTTAGATGTGGCATGTGTCACATCACTTACTTTTCATTGTCCGAAACAAATCGGGTGTGACTCTTCTTGATCTGGAGACGCAGAGGAGGGGAAGTGGTAATCCAGCCTTCCCTGTGTGACTCAACACAAATCCAACATATGATGGTGGAACAGGAACAAGACAACTATGATAAACACTGCCATTCAGAGTAGTCAGTAGTCCAGAGAAGTTCTGAAACCTCACTGGGATAGCTTTGTAAAGTGTTCCTGGGCTCACTGAGGAAATGTTAGTGAGAGGTCATGGTCCTCCTCCTTAAAAGACATGTCCTTGCCATTCGTGCTCCATGGCTTCTGAGTGCCCCGCTCTTTAATTAATGTTTCCTTTTTCAGTATCATCCCTTGTCACATGTGAAATGGGAATTTTGGTGCCTGAAAAAGTCTGTCAACTTAATCAGACTGGTGGTACTTCTAGAAGTATAGTTCTCAATACAGTTTAAAAATTATTTGCTTCACTCTGTATAATAGTCAATTTATTCACTCTGTGTATAAATAGTCAATAGACTTACACTCTGTGTATAAATAGTCAAACACACAGTTCTTTTCAAGACATACCTTTCTCTTTAGATTTAATCATAGGTACTTTGAGTTTATCAGATACCTGTTGGATTAAGCCTTTGGTCTCTTTTCCCAGAGATATTTTGTCCAACTTAGAGCATCTGATGGGTGAAAGGCAAATTAATTATATCTGAGTTGGCTCAGCAGGTAAAGATTCCACCTGCAGTGTGGGAGACACAGGAGACTTGGGTTCCATCCCTGGGTCAGGAAGATCCCCTGGAGGAGGAAAATGGCAGCCCTCTCCAGTATTCATACCTAAAAAATCCCATGGACAGAGGAGCCTGGCAGGCTACAGTCCAAAGGGTCACTAAGAATCGGACATGACTGAGCAACTAAGCATGCACTAGTTTAAAACAAAAGGTATGGTGATCATTCTCTCACTTTTTTCACTGAAGTTACTCAAAACATTTTTTGTTTTGTTATTCCATTTACCAATTAGAGAAAGGAAAGTGCTATTGTGCTATATCTATAAGCCCTGCAAGTTCTGGAATTCCTGAGCTTTTTTTTTTTTTTTTTCTCTTCTTGAAAATAAGCCAGTTCTCTCCTAACTCAACTCTTCTTTGGCAGACAACTTATAAAATACAACTAAATCAACAAACTCATACCAATAACATTCTATTTTTAGAAACCTTCCCCCGGAACCCAGGTTCATCATGTTATTTCTTTATTAAATGATGGCATGTGACAGTTTTGTCAAATTTTTCGCCACTGTAGACTGTCAGTTGCCATTTTCCAATCTCTACTAATGTTCTACTGTTCATCCACCATCTGATCCCAACCAAACCTATGCTGTATATGTTGGTTTTTTGTTGGTGGTGGTGTTTTGCTTTGTTTTTCATTGACGGATTCTATTGATTTTTTTTTTTCAATTTCTTAACTTGCTAATTTTGGCTTTAATACTTTTGTTATATTCTCCTGTATTTATTGATCTGTTTTGTTTTTCTATTTCTCATTTTTAAATTCAGTTCACTTCAGTCACTCCGTCATGTTCGACTCTTTGTGACCCCATGAATTGCAGCACGCCAGGCCTCTCTGTCCATCACCATCTCCTGGAGTTCACTCAAACTCATGTCCATCTTGTCGGTGATGCCATCCAGCCATCTCATCCTCTGTCATCCCCTTTTCCTCCTGCCCCCAATCCCTCCTAGCATCAGAGTCTTTTCCAATGAGTCAACTCTTCACATGAGGTGGCCAAAGTACTGGAGTTTCAGCTTTAGCATCATTCCTTCCAAAGAAATCCCAGGGCTGATCTCCTTTAGAATGAACTGGTTGGATCTACTTGCCGCCCAAGGGACTCTCAAGAGTCTTCTCCAACACCACAGTTCAAAAGCATCAATTCTTCGGCGCTCAGCCTTCTTCACAGTCCAACTCTCACATCCATACATGACCACTGGAAAAACCATAGCCTTGACTAGATGACCTTTGTTGGCAAAGCAATGTTTCTGCTTTTCAATATGCTATCTAGGTTGGTCATAACTTTTCTTTCAAGGAGTAAGCATCTTTTAATTTCATGGCTGCAGTCACCATCTGCAGAGATTTTGGAGCCCCAAAAATAAAGTCTGACATAATGCCCAATTAATATCCCCCCCTTTTTTGAATAAGAAAAGGATCTCACTAGTTACAAAGTGATGCTGTCTTCAGCCTCTTTCTTAGTGTTGCTCCTCAGTGTTAGAGATTTTTCCCAGTTGCTCTTCTGCTTTCTGAAGTTGCTGTTTTCTGTATGACTTCCAGTCTAGCTGTTTTCACATTTATACTGTTTCAGAGTGTTTAAAAAAAAATGAAAGTGATAAGCTCTATCCCTGTTCACTGAGGACTTCACTCCTTGCTCTGCAAATTAGTGTGTGTTTAGGAAGTTCTGAAGGGCATAGCTTTATTATTTTGAAGTGATGCAACATTTTTAAGCAGAAAAAGAGTATCATTTGTACCTTCCTACATTATACCAAATTAAAATTCTTGAGTTTTTTAAAAGTGTCTTTCTTTAGTTTTCAACCCATATTCAGAAACTCCCTCTTTGAGATTCCCTTTGATAATTGCAGTCAGATTCAAAAAGGAATAGTTACCTGTGTTCACATTGTTGACCAAAAAGATGCACATCATGAGATTTGCGAGTGAGGTTTTATATGGGGTAAAATGAGGACTGCAGCCTGGGAAGACAGCACCTCGGGCAGCTCTGAGAGACTGCTCCAAAGAGTCATTTACGGAAAGGTCAATATAGAAGATTTTGGGGAACGGAGAGTTCAATGCAATCAAGCACTCATTTTACAAAAGTTTTGGCCAGTCCCGAGGAGCTGATGTCACCAGGAAGGGAGTTAGGGCTTTTCTAGATATGAGGAGACACAAGGATTGGGATCTTGAAATCAGTTTCTGAAAATACCTAACTACCTAAAGACCTATTCTACCAGTTTCCCTGGGGCACAGAGTGCCTCACTCTCCACCCTGAATTCCCTCAGGGAGTGTTGAAGGTCAGCAGCTGCAGCAGCAGAGGCAGGTGGCAGATGCCCTTGTTGTTATTCAGTCGCTGGCAAATGCTCTTGGCAAGTGCCAATTAGCAGTTGATAGGCAAACGCCAATTAGTAGTTGACAGGCACCCACCAATTTGTAGTTGACAGGCAAGTGCCAATTTGTAGTTGACAACATCATTGTCTACCCAGGAATCCTTCCTTGAGGATACTATACATGTTTAGTATGTGGCAGGTTTGAGCTGTGTATAATATATTAATGTTTTTTCGAGGCAGAGTCTTCACTGGTGGAGGAAGGTGATACAAATATGCAGTGCTGGAAGTCAAAGAAGACCAAAAAATGCAAAGAAAGCACCCTAATGTTGCAGTGAAATTGGTAGTATCAGAATTAACTCATCTTTAAATATAATTTAAATATATTAAATTCATGAAATTCTACTGGAAGGGCCTAGAAGCAAAGACACATGTAGCAAAGAACACATCTAGAAATAAGGTCTCAGTTTCTAAATATCATTCTGCACTCAAAAGAATCAGTGTTTCTGAAATGGCTAAATCTGAGACAAAGAAAATACAAAACGAGCTTGGAAGTATGTTGTGTCATAAGTGATCAAAAAGAGATAGGGACCTAGGAAAAGGAAATAACTATTTTAAAAGACTTCCAACTTGTTCAATATGAGGAATTTCAAACTTGAAAATTAATAATGACAGTCATGTAGTATAACATGACTGTTATAGAATTCTTATAGAATAAGAATACATAAATCCATACTTATAATAAATAAAGCAATAATATGAAAGAAGAAACAGTTTTTTCTTACAGTAAAAGGCCAAATACTGAATGTACCTGGAATAGGGACTTGGAAAATTACCATCCTGCAAATAGCAGAGTAATAATTAGAGTAAGATGATTTCTAGAACTAGTAGTTAAATTTTTTTCCAGTACTTGTTATGAAAACTTGCAAATATACAAAAAGTCTGAGGAAACTTCTAGTGAATGCTCATATACTCACCATTTAGATTCAACCATTAATATTTTACTATAGTTGTTTTTATCACAGATCAATTTATATTTCTACCATTCTACTTGTCCATAAATCTGTCTTATATTATTGAAACATCTCAATATAAATTGTATACATCAGTACATTTTTCCCCTAAGCACTTCAGCATAGATGTAATTCATTGGGATTCAATATACATTTATAGTTCTTTTTTGTTCTTTTGAGGTAAAACTTACATAAAAGAAAATTATCAAGAATTAGATATATCATTTGATGAGTTGTAACACAACCACTTGCCAAGACATAAAATACTGCAGAAAACATCACTCCAGAAAATTACATCTTTTCAGGTAAAACCCCTCCAAGCCATAGTTGTTCTCATTTTTCCAACATACATCCATTTTTACTTCTCTAAAACTTTATATAAATTAAACCACACTGTGCATGTGTGCTCAGCTGTGTCCAATTCTCTGTGACCCCATGGACAGGGGCCTGCAGGCTCCTCTGTCCATGGGATTGTCCAGGCATGAATACTGGAGTAGGTTGCCATTTCCACCTGCAGGGGATCTTTCAGAGCCAGGGATCAAAGCCCTGTCTCCTGAGTCTCCTGCACTGGCATGCAGATTCTTTACCCCAGAGCCACCTGGGGAGCCCAAATCACACCATAGTACTCTTTGTACTAAGTCTTTTTTTTCACTCAGAATAATACTTTTAAAATTCATCCATGTTATTGGAGTAGTTTATTTCTTTTTATTACTGAATAGTATTCTATTATATGAATATAAGTGTATAATGATTATCCATACTCCTATTGATGGATACTTGGACTATTTCTAATTTTGACTATTATGAATACATTTGCTATAATCATTTTTCGTACTGATTTTTATTGACATGTCTTTTCATTTCTCTTGGGTAAATTTTTAGGAATAGAATTCCTGTACCACATAGTAGGCATATGCTTAGTTTTATAGGAAACTGGATAAAAATTTCCAAAGTGATCTGGCATCAAAGTCTGTGTTCTTAACTACTATGCTGAACAGTTGAAATGGGCCTTGCTGGAAAAGTAGGATTTTTCCAAATAGAAAATTGAGGGAAGATATTTCTGATTAAGAGAGCAAACCATACACCTGTGAAGTGAATTTCACTCATGAGAGGGAATTGATGTGTTTGATATATTAAGAGATGAAATTGGAAAGGTAATTAAGTCATGTCCTAGAGATCTGCTTGATCACAATAATAAGGATTTATGAATTAATGCCATAAAAGATGGAAACCCATAGGAGTTTTATTTGTGTGTAGGGGGAGTAAACATTCATTCATTCATTCATTCATTCTCCACAATAAATATTTGCTGAATACTTAAGCATGCACAAGCACCTCAGTGGTCTTTGCAGTATTTTAATATGTGCTAAAGGTTTTAGATAGCACAATGTCAGGAAAGGAAAGAACATCTTTAAAAAACACTGAAAAGACAATTCCAATGGACTTTTTAGTTAACTGAACTTAGCCTCCTGAAAGAGGGTAAGAGCTTAACAGCAGTCAAAGCCTGGATAATTGGAAATTTTCTGTTGCTTTTAACCACGATAGAGAAGTTAAAAGACAGTCAAGTTAGTGCTACAAAGCTGAAAGCAGAATGACTTCTAAGCCAGGAACACAGTACTTCTGTTATATTCATAATACCAAATATAGCATTCTAAATGTAACAGAATTTAACTGTTCTTGACTTCTATATAGGAAAAAAAAAAAACTTACTTAAACTGCTCTGTAATAAGCATAGGACTTTTAATTTTAATTCTAAGTTGGTATACCATTTTCCAATTATTTTTATAAATTCTGTCAAATAATTTCTTATAATAGCTTTGTTTGTTGTAGGAAATATAGCCAAGAAGTTTATATTTCCTTTGAGACTAATGAAAATTAATGATTTTTAACACCGATTTCAGGGCTTTTTAAATTTAATAATGTATAAATATTGGTGTTTTTTTGGATTTAAGCCAAACTAATTTGCAGAACTTAAAGGTAGAGAGAGATATAATAGCATATCTTTCACAGAAAAGCAGGGTACAATCATATTTAATAATATAAGTTACTTTACTATTATGCCAATGAAGCATTTAAGGTTGTGTGTAACACATGAGAATTCAGAGTGAGTCAGAAAAGAATCTGTAGTCTTAGAACCACTCTACCAGCAATCTTTCTCTTCCATCATTTTCATACCACCTTATTCTGAGTCTAATTGTCACATTGTAATCTCTTAGTTATTTGCACATACTTTTCTTATAATACTTGAGCATTATATTTCCAACCCATCTAAGTAGATTCTCATATTAAATTCTATTTTTTTTCATCATTTAGATTCTCTTTATATTTGATAACGCTAGGGACCACCATTTAATGGTCCCTCTCCACCTCTCTGCACAGCTCTGTCAATTCCTGATTATGAAAAGTATGATAAAAGTCTCAATTTGAAATTATAGCAAGGCAGGAATAAATGCGAGGTCCTGAGGAGACTGGACTGGAAGGTAGTGCTCATTTTAAAATGTAGTGCTAATTTAAAAATAAAGTGAGGAGCACTGAATAAGCCAGTTACTGTCACAATGCTATAAACCCAAATCATTCCCAAGCCCAGTGGTTTAGAACTACAATTACCATCCTCATCACTTAGCTAAACTGGCCTGGTTCTATCAGTTCTAAGCTTCATTCAGGTCTTCTCTACATGTCTCTTAACCTACCTGGAACCATTATCTTCTAACGCGTGTTCTTTTCATGGCAAAAGGGCCGACAGAAACTTGATGTCTTTTAAGGACAGAATTAGAACTGGCACGCTATCACAACTGCCCACATTCTACCAAAGCAAGACACTTGGCCAAGCCCCATATAATGAAGCAGGGACGTTTTATTTCCGCGTAAGATTGGAAAGTGAAAGTGAAAGAAAGAAAATTGGGGAAAGGACTAAATATCATGAACAGTAATCTAATACAACCCAAGCACTTAAGCAACCTAAAATACTTTCTGTAACTAGACTTCTCTTTTTTGAGTTCCATACCTACATTATATATATTTACATACCTAGTTGTTCCCAGGTGTCTCAACTTCTATCTTTGACAATTCCAGTCTTGCCCAATGGCGTGTTTTAAGTATCTTTTATTTGTAGGCACAGACTCACCCAGTCTCTGACTCATCAATAATGAAGGCAATTTATTAGTCATTCCATTTATGTTGTTTTGCTATAGAAAGTAAATGTCACTGTGCCTGGGCTGGGACCTATAGGCTTGCTGAAAGCACTGACTGTTTTATCTCGAAAACATGTTTCAGGAGATGGGTAGTTTTTAAACTAGGATTCTGCGTCAGTTTTCCTAAGTCCCTAAGTTCTTTTCCAAAAGAGAGAGCATTAAATTTTATTATGAAGAATGCATTGTGTAGTATGGACATTTTAACAAGATAAATTCCAATCCATGAACTTAGAATGCCTGTTCATTTATTTATGCTTTCTTTAGTTTGTTTCATCACTGTCTCATAGTTTTCAGTGTATGGATCTTCACTTCCTTGATTGTATTTATTCTTAAGTATTCTATTCTTTTTGATACTGTTGTAATGGGATTTTTTAAATTTTCTTTTTTGGAAAGTTTATTGATAATATGTATAAATGCAACTGATTTGTATATTAATTCTGTATCCTGCAGTTTTACTAAATTGATTTATTAATTTCTATGTTTTTTTCCCAGTATCTTTACTGGAATCTTTAGGGTTTTCTATATGAGATAATGTCATCTACAAACAGAGACAATTGAGCTCCTTCCTTTTTTTATTTGGATGTTTGTTATTTCTTTTTCTTGCCTGATTGTTTTGACCTGAACTTCCAGTACCTTATTGAATAGGAGTGGTTAAAGAAGGCATCTTTGCTTTGTTTCTAATCTTAGAGAAAAAGATTTCTTCTTTTTACCATTGAATATGATGTTAGCTGGGGCTTCCCTCAGCAGTAAAGAATCTGCCTGCAGTGCTGGAGATGCAGGAGATGTGGGTTCGATCCCTAAGTCAGGAAGATCCCCTGGAGGAGAGCATGGCAACCCACTCCAGTGTTCTTGCCTGGAGAATCCCCTGGACAGTGCAACCTGGGGGGCTATAGTTCAGAGAGTAGCAAAGAGTCAGACATGACTGAAGTGACTGAGCACAACACATGATGTTAGCTGTTGGTTTGTCATGTATGCCCTTTATTATGTTGAGGTATATTTCTCATATACCTAATTTATTGAGAATTTTATCATGAATAGATATGGAGTTTTGTCAAATGCTTTTTGAGCATGCATTAAGATAATCTCATGATTTTTCTTCTTCATTCTGTTAATGTATTGTATCCCATTTTTTTGATTTGTGTATTTTGAAACATCATTGCTCCTCAGGGATAAGTCAGTCTTAATTATGATATATGTTTTTTTAAAAATGTATGGTAGGATTCATTGGAGAAGGAAATGGCAACCCACTCCAATGTTCTTGCCTGGAGAATCCCAGGGGCGGGGGAGCCTGGTGGGCTGCCGTCTATGAGGTCGCACAGAGTCGGACACGACTGAAGCGACTTAGCAGCAGCAGCAGCAGGATTCATTTTGCTAGTATTTTGTTGAGAATTTTTGCGTCTATGTTAATCAGTGTCTCAAGAAAACTGAAAACAAAATGTATATATATTTCTATACAACTGAACAAATTAAATGAAATTAAAAGTCAGTGAAAAATAAAGATGCATTGTTAGTATAATGACAAGGAACAAAACTATTCTCATTATCATTTATTTAAGCAATACATATATATTCAGACTCTAACTTGTGCTAGGAACTGTTCTAAATTCTAGACTTCAGAGGACTGAGAAAAAAGCATTTAGACAATAAGTTGACCTTGAATCTGGGAACAGAAGGAAAAACAAATTATAATGTCAGTAATAAAATAATTATGTTTTTATTTTTCAGTTTTAACATATCTACTCTGCAGCAAGTCCATATCCAAGTCTACAGTGTCAAAGTGCAGGTTTAAATAAAATCTATCAAAAATATCAAATTCTGTTCATCTTTGAATATTAAAAATTTATTTAATTATTTAAATTTATTAGAATAAAAAGTTCCTATATACTTGGACTTCCCTTGTGGCTCAGTCAGTAAAGAATTTGCCTGCAGTGCAGGAGACTTGGGTTCGATCCCCGGGTTGGGAAGATCCCCTGGAGAAGGAAATGGCAACCCACTCCAGTATCATTGCCTGGAAAATCTCATGGACAGAGGAGCCTGGTGAGCTGCAGTCCAAGGGGCCGCAAAGAGTCGGCACGACTGAGCGAATAACACTTACTTACTTCCTCTCTTATATACTTGGAATATTGGTGTTTTACCGTATACTAAATGCATGTTTGAAATGTCTGTGATATTAAATCATAGGAAAATTTTGCTTTATCTTTCCATTTTTAAATTCAAAATTGATCTCTGATTGCTTGAGAAATGACTGAATACAAAGGTACAACCAATTGTATGATACTAATATTTTACAGGCTTCCCTGATAGCTCAGCTGGTAAAGAATCGACCTGCAATGCTGGAGACCCCAGTTCGATTCCTGGGTTGGGAAGATCTGCTGGAGAAGGGAAAGGCTACCCACTCCAGTATTCTGGCCTAGAGAAGTCCATGGATTGTACAGTCCCTATTTTACAGAAAAATGTATGCAGATCAGATAAAAAGTAAATATAACAATATACTTTATTCCCTGTTTTAAACCTTATGCCAAAGTTGAATCCATTTTTATCTTCACCTTAAAGGATATGTTACTATATTACAGGGCATAAAATTCAGAAAGGAGGTCCTTACACATATAAATACAGCCATAGACCAATAAGCCCATCAATAATAAGAACTATCCTTTACTTTCAAAAGAACAGTCATTCATGGAACAAAAATAAAGTAACTTATACTCTGTAAACAACTAGATACATTTAATAGTTGGTTACTTTGTGGTTTGCAAAAGGTTGGCTCAGTCAATTAGAAGGAATAATTAGCTTCAGCATCAAAAGTAGCAAGTTTATTTTGTGGTACTTCTTTGTCTTTCTAAAGAAATGATTAAATATATTGCATTTAAAGTGGTAATACAAAAATGTGGCAACCTTACTATATTAATGAAAATTTATCATTTTGTAATAATATTAGTTTAAAAATAAAATGTATCTTTCAATATAGCACATAATTAAACACTACACTTCCAGCAGAAACTTTTCTCTGCTTCATAGAAATAGTTCTTCAACATACTTTTTTAAAATATAATGGGATATAAGCTAAATATATAAATTTGATAAAGCTTTTCTCTGTTTAAAAATAATTTACTCAAAAAATTTTAAATTTTAATTTTGTAGTTAAAAATTGATTAGGACGATCACTAATTTGCATAAAAACTGGCTCATTATCATACCAGCTGCTGAAAAATTTGTGAAACAAATTTCATGTTGGCAAGCAGAACTGCAGGCTGTCTTAGATGTAAAAATATCTGTGGGCATGAAAGATGTTCTATGCAATTTAAAGAGAAGTACAGACCCAAATTTCTGAGGATTTCTTCTGCGGATGGTTTTCATTCTTAGTGAAGATGAAAAGTTATAAGGAAATGTTGCCTGACAAAGGTGGACATCCTGGAATTAAACTGACCTATTCTTAAATAAAAATATTAAGGGTACAGCATCCTATAAGCTGAATGAGCTGGCTTGCTCTCAGATGTACATTTTCATTAAACAGTTTTCATAATAAACTGAAATCAACAGGTATTTTAGAATTTATTTCTATATCTTCGTATTATTAATTTCTGAGATTGTCCAGAATTTTGAGAAATCTCCATGTGGTCCCACTTGAATTATTTTCCACTACATAATGAAATAGTCAAAGATTAAAATATCTTTGTCTACAAAACTTCTCAGTTTTTAAAGTTTTTTATTATTATTTATTGGGTTCGCAAAAAAATTTGTTCAAATTTTTCCATACCAGCGTACAGAAAACTCCGAACAAACATTTTGGTCAACCCAATTTTATTTTTAATTTTTGCTTGCAAATTTTGGTAGGCATAAAACAAATAAGAAAACCCACAAGTATGCTGCAGAAATATTTTTGTGATTGCACCTTATTATCAGTTTGGTGGAAGATACTAAATGTAATTTTCTTTAAGAAAAAATTATAAAATTATCCAACAAACTCAGATTTTGGAAGAACATATGCTTCAAAAGTACTTTTAAACTGGACTACTTATGTGACATGAGGTTCTACAAAACTTACTAATTATTTTATCCTATGTCCTAAATGTCTCCAATTTATCATGTATAGTTGCTAATGTTGTGATTATTTATTTAGCTAGAAAAACTCTGGTTTCAATTACATTGAAATTTAAATATTAATGTAAAAGTGTTTATAGTCTGAGCTTTGTGTAGTCAAAGTGTGGTTATCTTAATGCAAGCAAGATTCTTTCTTTTATATCAATTAGATATGTTAAATTACTTACTCCATAATTCCTTACCCCTTTTGATTTCTTGGATGATGTACCTTCACTAATATTATGGACTTTTAGATTAAAATAATAAAGGATTTTTAGATCAAAATAAAGTAATAAAAGATCATCTCACATGCTAGCAAAGTAATGTTCAAAATTCTCCAAACCTGGCTTCAACACTATGTGAACCATGAACTTCCAGATGTTCAAGCTGGATTTAGAAAAAGCAGAGGAACCAGAGATCAAATTGCCAACATCTGTTGGATTGTCGAAAACGCAAGAGAATTCCAGAAAAAAAATCTACTTCTGCTTTATTGACTATGCCAAAGCCTTTGACTGTATGGATCACAACAAACTGTGGAAAATTCTTAAAGAGATGGGAATACCAGACCACCTGACCTGCTCTTGAGAAATCTGTATGCAGGTCTGGAAGCAACAGTTAGAACTGGACATGGAACAACAGACTGGTTCCAAATCCAGAAAGGAGTACATCAAGACTGTATATTGTCACCCTGCTTATTTAACTTATATGCAGAGTACATCATGAGAAATGCTGGGCTGGAAGAAGCACAAGCTGCAATCAAGACTACCGGGTGAAATATCAATAATTTCAGATATGCAGATGACACCACCAATATGGCAGAAAGTGAAGAACTAAAGAGCCTCTTGATGAAAGTGAAAGAGGAGAGTGAAAAAGTTGGCTTAAAGCTCAACATTCAAAAAACTGAGATCATGGCATCTGGTCCCTTCACTTCATGGCAAATAGATGGGGAAACAGTGGAATCAGTGACAGACTTTATTTTTAGGGTGTTTCAAATCACTGCAGATGGTGACTGCAGCCATGAA
Source organism: Bos mutus (assembly GCF_027580195.1). Taxonomy (NCBI): domain Eukaryota; kingdom Metazoa; phylum Chordata; class Mammalia; order Artiodactyla; family Bovidae; genus Bos; species Bos mutus. The sequence continues at coordinate 57,861,622 of NC_091621.1, read as the reverse complement.
ATTAAAAGACACTTACTCCTTGGAAGAAAAGCTATGACCAACCTAGACAGAATATTAAAAAGCAGAGACATTACTTTACCAACAGAGGTCCATCTAGTCAAAGCTATGGTTTTTCCAGTAGTCATGTATGGATGTGAGAGTTGGACTATAAAGAAAGCTGAGTGCCGAAGAATTGATGCTTTTAATTGTGGTGTTGGAGAGGACGCTTGAGGGTCCCTTGGACTGCAAGGAGATCCAACCAGTCAATCCTAATAGAAATCAGTCCTGAGTATTCATTGGAAGGACTGATGTTGAAGTTGAAACTCCAATACTTTGACCACCTGATGCAAAGAAGAGACACATTTGCAAAGACCCTGATGCTCAGAAAGAGTGAAGGCAGGAGGAGACAGGCATGACAGAGGTTGAGATGGTTGGATGGCATCACAGACTCGAAGGACATGAGTTTGAGTAAGCTCCAGGAGTTGGTGATGGACAGGGAAGCCTGGCATGCTTCTGTCCATGGGTTCACAAAGAGTTGAACACGACTGAGTGACTGAACTGAACTGAACTGAATATAAGAGAAAAATCAGGCTTAACACATGTAAATGAATTTTCACTTTATAAATACAAATCATGGTTTGTATTGAATATTTTGTTTTTAGTTTAGGACAATATGTATTCCCCTAGATCAATGTTGAAGTGTACCCTCAACAGAAAGTAAAAACAAGGCACATATTTTTCAATTTGTTCTCAGATCTAGAAGCTATAAAATTGGTTTATCTCATTATAGCTTAAACTATAGAAGGCTGGACATTCAGATCAGATCAGTCGCTCAGTCGTGTCTGACTCTTTGCGACCCCATGAAGCGCAGCACGCCAGGCCTCCCTGTCCATCACCAAATCCTGGAGTTCACCCAGACTCAGTGATGCCATCCAGCCATCTCATCCTCTGTCATCCCCTTCTCCTCTTGCCCCCAATCCCTCCCAGCATCAGAGTCTTTTCCAATAAGTCAACTCTTCTCATGAGGTGGCCAAAGTACTGGAGTTTCCGCTTTAGCATCATTCCTTCCAAAGAAATCCCAGGGTTGATCTCCTTCAGGATCGACTGGTTGGATCTCCTTGCAGTCCAAGGGACTCTCAAGAGTCTTCTCCAATACCACAGTTCAAAAGCATCAATTTTTTGGCGCTCAGCCTTCTTCACAGTCCAACTCTCACATCCATACATGACCACAGGAAAAACCATAGCCTTGACTAGACGAAACTTTGTTGGCAAAGTAATGTCTCTGCTTTTGAATATGCTATCTAGGTTGGTCATAACTTTCCTTCCAAGGAGTAAGCGTCTTTTAATTTCATGGCTGCAGTCACCATCTGTAGTGATTTTGGAGCCCAGAAAAATAAAGTCTGACACTGTTTCCACTGTTTCCCCATCTATTTCCCATGAAGCGATGGGATGCCATGATCTTCATTTTCTGAATGTTGAGCTTTAAGCCAACTTTTCCACTCTCCACTTTCACTTTCATCAAGAGGCTTTTTAGTTCCTCTTCACTTTCTGCCATAAGGGTGGTGTCATCTGCATATCTGAGGTTATTGATATTTCTCCTGGCAATCTTGATTCCAGCTTGTGTTTCAGTCCAGCGTTTCTCATGATGTACTCTGCATATAAGTTAAATAAACAGGGTGATAATATACAGCCTTGACGTACTCCTTTTCCTATTTGGAACCAGTCTGTTGTTCCATGTCCAGTTCTAACTGTTGCTTCCTGACCTGCATACAGATTTCTCAAGAGGCAGGTCAGGTGGTCTGGTATTCTCATCTCTTTCAGAATTTTCCACAGTTTACTGTGATCCACACAGTCAAAGGCTTTGGCATAGTCAATAAAGCAGAAATATATGCCTTTCTGGAACTCTCTTGCTTTTTCCATGATCCAGTGGATGTTGGCAATTTGATCTCTGGTTCCTCTGCCTTTTCTAAAACCAGCTTGAACATCAGGAAGTTCACAGTTCACATATTGCTGAAGCCTGACTTGGAGAATTTTGAGCATTACTTTACTAGGGTCTGAGATGAGTGCAATTGTGCAGTAGTTTGAGCATTCTTTGGTATTGCCTTTCTTTGGATTGGAATGAAAACTGACCTTTTCCAGTCCTGTGGCCACTGCTGAGTTTTCCAAATTTGCTGGCATATTGAGTGCAGCACTTTCACAGCATCATCTTTCAGGATTTGAAAGAGCTCAACTGGAATTCCATCACCTCCACTAGCTTTGTTCATAGTGATGCTTTCTAAGGCCCACTTGACTTCACATTCCAGGATGTCTGGCTCTAGGTCAGTGATCACACCATCGTGGTTATCTTGGTCGTGAAGATCTTTTTTGTACAGTTCTTCTGTGTATTCTTGCCACCTCTTCTTAATATCTTCTGTTTCTGTTAGGTCCATACCATTTCTGTCCTTTATCGAGCCCATCTTTGCATGAAATTTTCCTTTGGTATCTCTGATTTTCTTGAAGAGATCTCTACTCTTTCCCATTCTGTTGTTTTCCTCTATGTCTTTGCATTGATCGCTGAAGAAGGCTTGCTTATCTCTTCTTGCTATTCTTTGGAACTCTGTATTCAGATGTTTAATCTTTGCTTTTCTCCTTTGCTTTTCACTTCTCTTCTTTTCACAGCTATTTGTAAGGCCTCCCCAGACAGGCATTTTGCTTTTTTGCATTTCTTTTCTATGGGGATGGTCTTGATCCCTGTCTCCTGTACAGTGTCACGAACCTCATTCCGTAGTTCATCAGGCAGTCTATCTATCAGATCTAGGCCCTTAAATCTATTTCTCACTTCCACTGTATAATCATAAGGAATTTGATTTAGGTCATACCTGAATGGTCTAGTGGTTTTCCCTACTTTCTTCAATTTAAGTCTGAATTTGGCAATAAGGAATTCATCGTCTGAGCCACAGTCAGCTCCTGGTCTTGTTTTTGCTGACTGTATAGAGCTTCTCCATCTTTGGCTGCAAAGAATATAATCAATCTGATTTCCGTGTTGACCATCTGCTGATGTCCATGTATAGAGTCTTCTCTTGTGTTGTTGGAAGAGAGTGTTTGCTATGACCAGTGCATTTTCTTGGCAAAACTCTATTAGTCTTTGCCCTGCTTCATTCCGTATTCCAAGCCAAATTTGCCTGTTACTCCAGGTGTTTCTTGACTTCCTACTTTTGCATTCCAGTCCCCTATAGTGAAAAGGACATCTTTTTGGGGTGTTAGTTCTAAAAGGTCTTGTAGGTCTTCATAGAACCATTCAACTTCAGCTTCTTCAGTGTTACTGGTTGGGGCATAGACTTGGATTATTGTGATATTGAATGGTTTGCCTTGGAAATGAACAGAGATGATTCTATTGTTTTTGAGATTGCATCCAAGTACTGCATTTCGGACTCTTTTGTTGACCATGATGGCTACTCCATTTCTTCTGAGGGATTCCTGCCCCCAGTAGTAGATATAATGGTCATCTGAGTTAAATTCACCCATTCCAGTCCATTTCAGTTCGCTGATTCCTAGAATGCCGACATTCACTCTTCCCATCTCTTGCTTGACCACTTCCAATTTGCCTTGATTCGTGGACCTGACATTCCAGGTTCCCATGCAATATTGCTCTTTACAGCATCGGACCTTGCTTCTATCACCAGTCACATCCACAGCTGGGTGTTCTTTTTGCTTTGGCTCCATCCCTTCATTCTTTCTGGAGTTATTTCTCCACTGATCTCCAGTAGCATATTGGGCACCTACTGACCTGGGGAGTTGCTCTTTTAGTATCCTATCATTTTGCCTTTTCATACTGTTCATGGGGTTCTCAAGGCAAGAATACTGAAGTGGTTTGCCATTCCCTTCTCCTGTGGACCACATTCTGTCAGATCTCTCCACCATGACCCGCCCATCTTGGATTGCCCCATGGGCATGGGTTAGTTTCATTGAGTTAGGGAAGGCTGTGGTCCTAGTGTGATTAGATTGACTAGTTTTCTGTGAGTATGGTTTCAGTGTGTTTGCCCTCTGATGTCCTCTTGCAACACCTACCGTCTTACTTGGGTTTCTCTTACCTTGGGCGTGGGGTGTCTCTTCACGGCTGCTCCAGCAAAGCGCAGCCATTGCTCCTTATCTTGGACGAGGGGTATCTCCTCACTGCCGCCCTTCCTGACCTTCAACGTGGGATAGCTCCTTTAGGCCTTCCTGCGCCCACACAGCCACGGCTCCTTGGACTTGGGGTTGGTCCTCCTGGCCACCGCTCCTGGCCTCAGGCGTGGGTTGCTCCTCGCGGCCGCCGCCTTTGGCCCCGGGCGTGGGGCGTGGGGTATCTCCTCCTGGCCACCGCCCCTGACCTCGGATGCAAGGTAACTCCTCTCGTCGCCGCCCCTGACCTCGGACGCGGGGTAACTCCTCTAGTCACCGCCCCTGACCTCGGACGTTGGGCATCTCCTCTGGGCCTCGCCCCCTGACCTCGGACATGGGGTAGCTCCTCTCGGCCGTTCCTGCGCCATCGCAGTCTGGTACTCTCCGCCTCTGCCCCTGACCTCGGAGGTGGGGTAACTCCTCTTGGCCGCCGCCCTTCGGGCATGGGGTCCTCCCAGCTTCTGCCCCTGACCTCGGACGTGGGGTGGCTCCTCTCGACCGTGCTTTAGCGCGCCCGTCGCAGCCGCCTGCGCTTTAGCGTTCTACTAAAGATTGATAAATTTTAAAAGCTGTAAAGACAAAGGTAACTGTATTTATTGTACTAATTTTCAAGTCTTTATGAAAAACAAAACTGCATCAAAGCATACTGTTCACTGTTCCTAAAAATATCTCATTAACTTAAATTCACATCTCTTTCATGGGCCACATTTAAGCTTAAACTAACATTTCAGTCTTTTATTCTTTTTTTCACACTTCTTTTTCACCAGTAGTATCTTTTTATCGCATATTTGCAGCAAGAATGTAAAGAATGTTACATTTGTTCACCACAATAATATCATAACTGATGAAAACATTTAAATGAATTAACATTTGTCATCATGCTATTTTATTAAAATAATCATGAGCACTTATCATAAAACATGTTAGATTTCATAAGTTTTAATCACAGAAGACTTAATGAACATGATAACTGAACAAAATTGGAAATTTTCAGAAAGCTTCCACAAATCTTCATTTAGGAAACTAATCAAAGAATGTTTACTGAGTACTTTGTACAGTTATGGTAGAGTAATATATGGAATTTGCTCTCTATACTCAAGCAATTCACCATCCATGTACAAGATAATGCAAATATGCCTGAAATGAGCAGTAATGTTCTTTTGAGTAATGTTTTGAGTAAGTGTTTTAGCATTATGTGACTATTTTGACTGTCATCTCTAGCTGAGTTCTTATAAGACCAAATTAAAACATTGTTAACAGAAACAGACTACTTATATTTTCTCTGCTTTACCTCCCTGATGTATTAATAAACCATCTATTTCTCACCTGTATTATTCCCATTGCCTCCTAACTTGTTGACATAATACTAGACTTGTTACTCTATATTTCATTTCTAATAGTAGTTGAAATAATACTTAGAGGATGGAAGTCAGATCCTGTCACTCCTATGCTTTAAAAAACTGAGATGGCTCCCCATTTCATTAATGGTAGAGTCAAATTCCATACGAAGTGAAGTGAAGTGAAGTTGCTCAGGCGTGTCCGACTCTTTGCGACCCCGTGGAGTGTAGCCCACCAGGCTCCTCTGTCCATGGGATTCTCCAGGCAAGAACACTGGAGTGGGTTGCCATTTCCTTCTCCAAAGTCTTCCATGATCTTCTGTCCACCCCTTAACACTCTGCACAAGCTTATGTACAGGTCTCCGTTGTCTATGCCCTTTGTTCATTCCGATTCTGCCATGCTGGCTTCCTTCTTGCCTCAAATACCTCAAGTGTGCTCCACCCTTAACGGGGACTTCGCAGTGGCTGTTCCCTCTGTCTGGAACACTCTTAACTTCAAATATCTGCAAGTCAGATGGCCTAATCACCACCTCTGCTCCAGTATCCTTGACAATTCTCTCTTAAATTTTGTCTTACTCTTCAGCTCCAGCACTCTCAAGTCTCTTTACTCTGCTCTAGTTATTGTTATTGTTATGGGAGAAGGCAATGGCACCCCACTCCAGTACTCTTGCCTGGAAAATCCCACGGATGGCGGAGCCTGGTAGGCTGCAGTCCATGGGGTCGCTAACAATTGGACACGACTGAGTGACTTCACTTTCACTTTTCACTTTCATGCATTGGAGAAGGCAATGGCAACCCACTCCAGTGTTCTTGCCTGGAGAGTCCCAGGGACGGGGGAGCCTGGTGGGCTGCAGTCCATGGGGTTGCACAGAGTCGGACACAACTGAAGCGACTTAGCAGCAGCAGCAGCAGTTATTGTTATTGCATTCTAATAAACTGTAATTATTTCATTATTTATTATGTTTATCTTTTTTTCTTTTTGTGCCCATGAACCTAAAGGTCCTTTGCATTGCCCACTGGTATACCTCAAGCATGTAGAGTAGTGCAGGACTCAAAGTGGGCACTTAATAGAAGTGTGTGATGTAAATAAATGACCGTGGGAACAAATAGCAAATGCTAGGGTCTTATTTTTCCTAAATGTGCAATTTCTATTAAAATGAAAGCTACGACTGAAGCTATTTGGCAGCAGCAGCAGTTATATTGTATTTAGATTTTTATTTTTTATTATCTAATTTCCAATCACGAGCTTTTTCTGGAAAAACTGAAGTACCATCACCCATGCATGTAGAATAAGCAAAAAAAAAAAAAAAATGTTAGAAAAATTATCAAGAATCTTCTCTTTATTATTATTGATCAAATATAGTAGTTCAAAGTTAAAATCTAATTATTTGGGACACTTGCTATTTAAAAGAATATATCCCTTGTCATGCTAAGTTATTAGTCAGATCATTCAACAGGCAGATCAAAGTCTGAGCTGTGGGCCACTTTCAGAAAGGGGATACCATATGTAGGTTTAGGGGGGAAAAAGATTAAGTAGATTCTCCCCTTTGATGAGATCAGACCTCTGCACACTTGCTTTATTCCCATTGCTCTTCCCCTGGTGCTGACACTCTTTTCCCTGCCAGAATATATAGATATGTGCTTAAGGGTACACACAGAATTATGTGAAATTCATCCTTATGTTAACTAAAGCTCTACTTATCTTCTACAGAAAAAGAGAACATATTGGAATGCTAATCTGGTAAATAATTTTATATCTAATCTCATTGGTTTTCATACAAATGTTTCAAAATTCTCAAACATTGGTTCTTTGCCTACCTGTAACTACAAGGTAGTGATACAGAGTAGATGCAAAAGCAGCACTCGATTTTGACATGGAATAAATATTTGCTAGAAGAACATAGGAGGGTGTTGGATTCAATTACTACATACTGGCAACTGACTTGAACTTGATTTATTTATTCATTCATTCATTTGTTCAACAGTTACTGAACTCCATGCCCCACAGTGTATTGTATAACTTGGTTCAGAGGTAAGACCTGGTCTTTGCTTTAAAAATGGAATGCAATTATCAGCTAGTGAGAGATGGAAAGATTTTTTTAAAAAATAGGATGCAATGTATGAATTTCCCTGGACATGCAAACATATGCAAAACTTCCATAGAATAAATAGAATGAAAATTTCTTCCTTCTGAAACTAAGTAGCCAGTATTCACTTGTGTTAGTCTCTCAGTCCAACCAACCATTGATGGCATCACTGACTCAATGGACATGAGTTTGGGTAAACTCCGGGAGTTGGTGATGGACAGGGAGGCCTGGTGGGCTGTGGTTCACGGGGTTGCAAAGAGTCGGACACGACTGAGCCGACCGAACTGAACTGAACTGAGCCTCAGTCATGCCCCACTCTGTGGCCCATGAACTTCAGCCCACCAGGCTCCTCTGTCCATGAGATTTTCCAGGCAAGGAAACTGGAGTGGTTTGCCATTTCCTTCTCCAGGGGATCTTCCTGACCCAGGGATCGAACCTGGGTCTTCTGCACTGCAGGCAGATTCTTTACCAACTGAGCTACCAGCTGCTGCTGCTGCTGCTGCTGCTAAGTCACTTCAGTCGTGTCCAACTCTGTGTGATCCCATAGACGGCAGCCCACCAGGCTCCCCCATCCCTGAGATTCTCCAAGCAAGAAGACTGGAGTGGGTTGCCATTTCCTTCTCCAATGTATGAAAGTGAAAAAATGAAAGTGAAGTCGCTTAGTCGTGTCCAACTCTTAGAGACCCCATGGACTGCAGCCCACCAGGCTCCTCCATCCATGGGATTTTCCAGGCAAGAGTACTGGAGTGGAGTGCCATTGCCTTCTCCAGGGAAGCCCCATATTCAGTAAAACTTAGCTTAATCAGTTCCCTATTTTGAGCATTCTATGATTTTGATTGTGTAATATCTTTATTTATTTATTTTTTTTTTGCCTTAAAATTACACAAGAATGTGCATTTATATGGAGAAGGAAATAGCAACCCTCTCCAGTATTCTTGCCTGAAAAATCCTATGGACAGACGAGCCTGGCAGGTTGTAGTCCATGGGGTCTCAGAGTTGGTTATGACTGAGCGACTTAAGCATGCATGTGCATGTGCATTTAGAAATGAAATCCCCATGGTGATATCCACATGGCATTTCTGGAATATACAACTAATTATGTTTCTCTGTGCTTAAAGCCCTCCAGTACCCTCTCCCCCCTGCCACTGAGGACAGAGCCTTTCATGACTCAGGCCAAGCCTTTACCTCTCATGTTCTGCCTTCACATTTTGCTTTTCTAAAATCAGCCTTCTCAATTTTCCTTGCACTGCACTACTGTTTGATTCAACAATGTGGAGCTTCTTATATCGTCCTCAAAATCAAACTATGATTTTTTATGCTTTGGAATATTTTTTGCGCTGTTTACCATGCCTAGAATACCATCACAACTTTTCCCTCTGTTAAACTCTGCTGCTGCTGCTGCTAAGTCGCTTCAGTCGTGTCCGACTCTGTGCGACCCCATAGATGGCAGCCCACCGGGCTCCCCTGTCCCTGGGATTCTCCAAGCAAGAACACTGGAGTGGGTTGCCATTTCCTTCTCCAATGCATGAAAGTGAAAAATAAAGTGAAGTTGCTCAGTCGTGTCCGACTCCTAGTGACCCCATGGACTGTAGCCTACCAGGCCCCTCCATCCACGGGATTTTCCAGGCAAGAGTACTGGAGTGGGTTGCCATTGCCTTCTCCCTATTAAACTCTACCTGTCCTTTAAAACTTCTTATATCCACATTCTGTGAAGCCTTCCCTGAGAACTGTTCAGTTCAGTCGCTCAGTCGTGTCCGACTCTTTGCAACCCTATGAATCGCAGCACGAGAGGCCTCCCTGTCCATCACCAACTCCTGGAGTTCACTCATGAGGCCTGTTACCCACTGCTAATTGTACCCTCAGAATTGCATTTAAGTTTTCCTTTGTTACTTTTTTGGTGGTGAGCACTCTAGTGTATAAAGAAGTAGAAATAGAATATTGTACACGTGAAACTTACATAATGTTTCAAGAAAATGTTTCCTCAATACAAAATAAAATTTTAGAAAGTTTTCTTTTTGCATTTCCTTTGGTTACATGTTAAATGTTTGCTGATTTCATTCTGTCTCTACCTGGCTGGAGCACTTTGAGATAAGAGACATAACATTCATTTATATTTCCATTTTATCTCTCACAGTATTGGTGATAGTAGTTGTTCATAAATATTAATTAATTAAAATGAGTTTAATTTGGCCATTTTAAAAGTTACTGGGTTTTTTTTTTTTTTTTGGTTTGTGCCAAATGGAAATGTTTTTTAAGAATCTACAGTTTGCCTCTCAATAAGAACTAATTGGTCAGATTTTCCTAGCACAAACTAATCCATGATGTTATATTAGATTTATGTTAAAACTACATTAATACATTAAGATTACTCTTCAAAACAGGAAGCACACCTCAAAGGATATGATCTCAGTATAGCTAACTTATTTTTTAAGCTCACAACCTCGACATTGAAATATGTTATAGACAGCTGACTCTTTTATTATATTTTCGCTTGGAACCACTTTTTAAAACTATCAACATTTATCTAACTTTCATTCACACCTCCAGGTCCGGGAACTATGTATCTTTTTTCCCAATAGAGTAATTACTAGTTAACTATATGAAACTTATGCATTTTTAAATGGTGGAGACTCAATCTGACAAAGAAAATTGGTTATTTTAAAAGGGAAACATTTCTATTTATTAGAAAGTGATATGGATACTGTAAATGGCATTTCAGGTCAGGTACCAATTATTTCAGATGGAAAGGGAAATGTAAAGAATTCAGTAATATTACAATGAAAGTTCATACTGGCGCTCCCTGTCTATTGGCGTGTCTCAGTGTATCACATTTCAACCTCACTGAAATAACACATCGGTCCAGGTTTGTGTATCTAACTTTTGAGAAATCATAATATCCATAATGATTGCTGGATATTATTTGAATTATTTATTAATATTTGGGTAATTTACCTGTCATTGAGAAATATTTTTATTCTCATTAAGTCATCCTGGCAAAAAAATAAAATAAAAATAATGATTAAATTAGAATATTTATTTATATGCCAGAAAGCTTCTCTAGTCATCACAGTGATTTGTCTGTATGAGAATGGGGAAGATACATTTTAAGGAAGAATTATGTCCTGAAGGTCTGCGCATTTTAAAATTTGGAAAAAGAAATCCTAATGTTCCTAAGTCATAGGCTAATTTTTAAAAATATAAATAAATAAAATTAGGATACTAGTAACATACAAAAGCTATAGTTGAGTAGCAGTGTCATCAGCACCAAATCATAAAGACAGAGGAGTCAGCTCTAAAATAAACTTGGAGGTGATTTATTCCACACTAGTTTAGTTTGGAAACTTATTTATAAAGCTGGTAGAAATTATAACTTTTAATATACTTTTAACTCACCAAAGGACACATATGGACCTATGATAAAGGAATAGCAAATATCAGGACACCTTCTACCTTTAAAAGTAGTCATCTGTGTTCTTGGAATTGAAAGCAATGTTTTGTGACAGTGAACGTGTGGTTGGAAATGAAAACAGAGGACTGTGTTAAAAAGCCAGTTTCACTAATCAACATAATAGTACTAAGTACCGTCTGGATCCTGTGATTCTGTACTGTGTTAATATCATGACCTCTAAAGCTTCCTTCATTTGCATCTTCAATTCTCATCCTTTATCAGTCAATTCCAAGAAGACCTCTTGCATACTCTGTGTTCCTAACCTCATGTTCTAAACCTCAACTAGAGTGATTTTATGATCCAATCCTCAATACTGTTACTGCCTAAATCTGGACACTGGACAATTTTATACACAGATGTTTATAGATGGTGCAACATGGAGATATTATTTATCTGAAAAACACAACAGTAAAAGATTGATATAATATCCAACCTTGTTACCAGCTTTTAAGTCAGTATTAGAAAGTACACATCTTATATACCAACATAGGTCTCCATATCCACGCTGCAAATACATCAGAGTCACTCTGGTTGGAATATGCATTGTCCATTAGAAATATATGCATGTGTGCATGTGAGCTCAGTCATGTCTGACTCTTTGTGACCCTATAGACTGAAGTTCACCAGTCTCCTCTGTTCATGGAATTTTCCAAGCAAGAATACCCGAGTGGGTAGTCATTCCCTTCTCTAGGGGATCTTGCAAACCCAGGAATCAAACCCAAGCCTCTTGTGTCTCCTATGGCTTCTTCACCAGTTGAGCCACTGACTTTGTGAATGATATTTGATGAAAACAAATTAGGTGAATAATAACTACCCAGGGATAAGGGATGTGGAGAAACATTGTTATAAATTTGTTGTCAAGTCTGGTATAAATTAAAAGATAGATTTATTAACAATACTTGCCTAGTGCCTTTTGCCATGGTTATTTGTAGTGAAGATCTCCAAACATATTTACATGACCTACTCAGTTTAGTTCAGTTCAGTCGTTCAGTTGTGTCAGACTTCTTTGCAACCCCATGAATCACAGCACGCCAGGCCTCCCTGTCCATCATCAACTCCCGGAGTTCACCCAGACTCACATCCATCAAGTCAGTGATGGCATCCAGCCATCTCATCCTCTGTCGTCCCCTTCTCCTCCTGCCCCCAATCCGTCCCAGCATCAGAGTCTTTTCCAATGAGTCAACTCTTCGCATGAGGTGGCCAAAGTACTGGAGTTTCAGCTTTAGCATCATTCCTTCCAAAGAAATCCCAGGGCTGATCACCTTCAAAATGGACTGGTTGGATCTCCTTGCAGTCCAAGGGACTCTCAAGAGTCTTCTCCAACACCACAGTTCAACAGCATCAATTCTTCAGCGCTCAGCCTTCTTCAACAGTCCAAATCTCATATCCATACATGACCACAGGAGAAACCATAACCTTGACTAGACGAAACTTTGTCTCTGCTTTTGAATATGCTATCTGGGTTGGTCATAACTTTCCTTCCAAGGAATAAGCGTCTTTTAATTTCATGGTTGCAGTCACCATCTGTAGTGATTTTGGAGCGCCAAAAAATAAAGTCTGACAGTGTTTCTACTGTTTCCCCATCTATTTCCCATGAAGTGATGGGACCAGATGCCATGATCTTTGTTTTCTGAGTGTTGAGCTTTAAGCCAACTTTTTCACTCTCCACTTTCACTTTCATCAAGAGGCTTTTTAGTTCCTCTTCACTTTCTGCCATAAGGGTGGTGTCATCTGCATATCTGAGGTTATTGATATTTCTCCTGGCAATCTTGATTCCAGCTTGCGTTTCTTCCAGCCCAGCGTTTCTCATGATGTACTCTGCATATAAGTTAAATAAGCAGGGTGACAATATACAGCCTTGACGTATTCCTTTTCCTATTTGGAACCAGTCTGTTGTTCCACGTCCAGTTCTAACTGTTGCTTCCTGACCTGCATACAGATTTCTCAAGAGGCAGATCAGGTGGTCTGGCATTCCCATCTCTTTCAGAATTTTCCACAGTTGATTGTGATCCACACAGTCAAAGGCTTTGGCATAGTCAATAAAGCAGAAATAGATGTTTTTCTGGAACTCTCTTGCTTTTTCCATGATCCAGCGGTTGTTGGCAATTTGGTCTCTGGTTCCTCTGCATTTTCTAAAACCAGCTTGAACATCAGGAAGTTCACACTTAACATATTGCTGAAGCCTGGCTTGGAGAAGTTTGAGCATTACTTTACTAGCATGTGAGATGAGTGCAATTGTGCAGTAGTTTGAGCATTCTTTGGCATTGCCTTTCTTTGGGATTGGAATGAAAACTGACCCTTTCCAGTCCTGTGGCCACTGCTGAGTTTTCCAAATTTGCTGGCATATTGAGTACAGCACTTTCACAGCATATCTTTCAGGATTTGAAATAGCTCAATTGGCATTCCATCACCTCCACTAGCTTTGTTCGTAGTGATGCTTTCTAAGGCCCACTTGACTTCACATTCCAGGATGTCTGGCTCTAGGTCAGTGATCACACCATCGTGATTATCTGGGTCGTGAAGATCTTTTTTGTACAGTTCTTCTGTGTATTCTTGCCATCTCTTAATATCTTCTGCTTCTGTTAGGTCCATACCATTTCTGTCCTTTATCGAGCCCATCTTTGCATGAAATATTCCCTTGGTATCTCTAATTTTCTTGAAGAGATTTCTAGGCTTTCCCATTCTGTTGTTTTCCTCTCTTTCTTTGCATTGATTGCTGAAGAAGGCTTGCTTATCTCTTCTTGCTATTCTTTGGAACTCTTTATTCAGATGCTTATATCTTTCCTTTTCTCCTTTGCTTTTCGCTTCTCTTCTTTTCACAGCTATTTGTAAGGCCTCCCCAGACAGGCATTTTGCTTTTTTGCATTTCTTTTCTATGGGGATGGTCTTGATCCCTGTCTCCTGTAGAATGTCACGAACCTCATTCCATAGTTCATCAGACACTCTATCTATCAGATCTAGGCCTTTAAATCTATTTCTCACTGACACTGTATAATCATAAGGGATTTGATTTAGGTCATACCTGAATAGTCTAGTGGTTTTCCCTACTTTCTTCAATTTAAGTCTGAATTTCAAAATAAGGAGCTCATGATCTGAGCCACAGTCAGCTCCTGGTCTTATTTTTGCTGACTGTATAGAGCTTCTCCATCTTTGGCTGCAAAGAATATAATCAATCTGATTTCCGTGTTGACCATCTGCTGATGTCCATGTATAGAGTCTTCTCTTGTGTTGTTGGAAGAGGGTGTTTGTTATGACCAGTACATTTTCTTAGCAAAACTCTATTAGTCTTTGCCCTGCTTCATTCCGTATTCCAAGGCCAAATTTGCCTGTTACTCCAGGTGTTTCTTGACTTCCTACTTTTGCATTCCAGTCCCCTATAGTGAAAAGGACATCTTTTTGGGGTATTAGTTCTAAAAGGTCTTGTAGGTCTTCATAGAACCATTCAACTTCAGCTTCTTCAGCGTTACTGGTTGGGGCATAGACTTGGATTACTGTGATATTGAATGGTTTGCCTTGGAAAGAAACAGAGATCATTCTGTCGTTTTTGAGATTGCATCCAAGTACTGCATTTCGGACTCTTTTGTTGACCATGATGGCCTCTCCATTTCTTCTGAGGGATTCCTGCCCACAGTAGTAGATATAATGGTCATCTGAGTTAAATTCACCCATTCCAGTGCATTTCAGTTCGCTGATTCCTAGAATGTCGACATTCACTCTTGCCGTCTCTTGTTTGACCACTTCCAATTTGCCTTGATTCATGGACCTGACATTCCAGGTTCCCATGCAATATTGCTCTTTACAGCATCGGACCTTGCTTCTATCACCAGTCACATCCACAGCTGGGTATTCTTTTTGCTTTGACTCCATCCCTTCATTCTTTCTGGAGTCATTTCTCCACTGATCTCCAGTAGCATATTGGGCACCTACTGACCTGGGGAGCTCCTCTTTCAGTATCCTATCATTTTGCCTTTTCATACTGTTCACGGGTTTCTCAAGGCAAGAATACTGAAGTGGTTTGTCATTCCCTTCTCCAGTGGACCACATTCTGTCAGATCTCTCCACCATGACCCGCCCGTCTTGGGTTGCCCCATGGGCATGGCTTAATTTCATTGAGTTAGACAAGGCTGTGGTCCTAGTGTGATTAGATTGACTAGTTTTCTGTGAGTATGGTTTCAGTGTGTCTGCCCTATGATGCCCTCTTGCAACACCAACCGTCTTACTTGGGTTTCTCTTACCTTTGGCGTGGGGTATCTCTTCACGGCTGCACCTACTGCTAGGGCCTTAATCCAGTATTGTACTAAAGCAGCCAAATGTGTTCTCTATACATCGATGCTGGAAATATGGAAAATATTTATAAACATGGTGAAAGTATGATATCCTTCCTGATACAACATCAAAAAATTGGCAAATACAGTTGTAATTTTAATTTTGAAAATCAGGCAACTCTTAAATCATGTACTTAAAATCCATTGCTAAGAATGTTAGGGTTTGTAGAATACTTTGTATAATCAAAAATGCAAACTGATCAAATGAGCACACCATAAAACCAAGTAAAACAATCTATCCATACAGTATCTTTCCATGTTTATATCATTTATATTGTATGTTACATTTGAAATAATTGACCACATGAGGAAGTGAAAAATATTACTGCAATATACATAACATAGACTTAAAATAGAGTGATATTTTGTTTGTCAGATTGTGCTGATACTTTTTTCAGTTTAGAAATATCTTTAATTTTTTTAATTAAGGCATAAACACAACCTAAAAAATCTGATACACAATTATTTTAAAATACAAGTCGTTTCTTCTAGGCAAATTAGTATAAGTTCAGAAAGTTCAACCAAATTTTAGAAAGGATTAAAGCCATAGTTGACTAAAATTAGTTTAATATTCATATCCTATTATTTGGCATTTATATGAAACGAATTTAAGATTTCTAAATGGTTTGAAATGTTCAAACATTCTTATGGTATGGTTCGTATAATTCTAAGATATGTCCTTTTCAGCTTAATGTATGCTTGATATTATGAAACATTTATTTATAGTAATAGAAATCCACTCCTTTATTTATTCATCTATTTTGATATTATAAAGCAATTATTTATAGTAATAGAAATCCATTCCTTTATTTATTCATCTATTAAGCTCATATTTCTTCATTGCCTTCTTTTGCCCTACACTGAATTGTTTTTAGGAATGTGATATATAGTAAGTATCTGGCTCTTTTACTCTAGAAAGTATAAATTTCTTTGCGAAAAAGGACCATTTTTTATACCATGTGTTTCTGGTACCACAGAGTTTGAGTGCAAGATCAGATCAACAACAAAAATACTTCATTCCTTTAACTAGCTGATTTTGTTTTTAGGGTTTGATACAGATTCTAAGAGGGAGTGCAGAGAACATCTCTCTCTCTCTCTTCTCCTCCCCACCCCTTACCCTTTACTCTCTCTTTCTTCATAGATGTTGTAAACTTGAAATTGCTGTCTTTAATAACTGGGAAAGCCTGCTTCAGAATGAATTCTATCTACACAGGGGTAAGTTTAGACAAGATGTGCACAAAGCAGTTACATCCACTGGAAGTCAGACAATATATAGAGTTCAGTCAAATTTGAACCTGATTTTGAGCAAAAAATGGAATATCAATAGCTATAGATGAACAAGAATTATATTTCAAGCCTGTTGTTCAGTTGCTCAGTCATGTTTGACTCTTTGCGACCCCATGGACTACAGCACACCAGGCTTCACTGTCCATTAGCTCCTAGTTTGCTCAAATTCATGTCCATTGAGTCAGTAATGCCATTCAACCATCTCATCGTCTGTCATCCCCTCCTCCTCCTGCCCTCAATCTTTCCCAGCATTGATGTCTTTTCCAGTGAGTCGGCTCTTCACATCATGTGCTCAGAGTACTGGAGCTTCAGCTTTAGCATCAGTCCTTCCAGTGAATATTCAGGACTGGTTTCCTTTAGGAATGACTAGTGTGATCTCCTTGCTGTCCAAGGGGCCCTCAAAAGTATTCTCCAACACCAGAGTTCAAAAACATCAGTTCTTCGGTGCTTGGCCTTCTTTATGGTCCAACTCACATCTGTATATGACTACTGGAAAAACATTTTAAACTATACAGACTTTTGTTGGCAAACTGATGTCTCTGCTTTTTAATATGCTGTCTAGGTTGGTCATAGCTTTCCTTACAAGGAACAAGCGTCTTTTAATTTCATGGCCGCAATCACCAGCTGCAATGCTTTTGGGAACCAAGAAAAAAAAGTCTGTCACTGTTTACATTTTTTCCCTGTCTATTTGCTATAAAGTAATGGGACCGGATGGCACTTAGTTTTTTAAAAGTTGAGTTTTAAGCCAGCTTTTTCCTTCCCTCCTACATTTCTCTCTTCCTTCCCTCCTGCTTTCCTTCCTTCTCTCTCTTTTTTTTCCTTTCCTTTCTTCATTCCCTTCCTTTCTCTCTCCCTTTCTTCCTACTTTAAGCATTTTGAAAACAACAACTATAAACGATAATGCATATTGAGAATAAAGATGAAGACTCCCTATCCTTTAGGACCAGAGGGTCAAAATGTGCTACATTTACATTTCTTTTATGGAAGTGAAAATTATTTTTACAAAAAACCCAACATTTTTCTGTCCTTCTAATAATTCAGATAATAAAGCAATTCTAGAAATATATACGTTTTTAAAAGAATACACTTTATAGAAGGTGGTTCTAAATCCTTAAAGTATGTCAAGAGAGCATAAATTATAAATTGCCTTAACTTTATTTGAACATAATAACTTAAATAAAAAAGTAGAAGAAAAATATGTTGCTTTTTACAGGAAATATGTAAATTTGTTTGTGACTGTATGATACAATTAATAGATACTGTCTGATTTCACTGCTATGCTATATGATATGCATCTTGATAATAATGGTTTTAGAACTTTATTTAAAAACTGTATTGCTGATTATTTTCCATATAGCTCACAATTATCAAACAAAATTTGTGAGTACAAAATCAAATATAAAGGCATTTTGTTTCCAAAAAATAAATAATATTTTTTTAGGGACAGAGGGATAATGTATAAATATATTTAAAACTTATACACACACATATAAAAACACACAGGAAAAGTGTTCTTACTTGTTAAAAGGACAGTTTCACTTTAATGTGACAAAATTTCAATTTCAACTAATTTTAATGATTCTGAGATATTAAATTTATTTTTTAAAACAAGACTTCTTCAAAACAGTGTAATATATATTTTTTTATATTGCCACCTTTGGAGCTGCTTACATTTTATAGCCAGAAAATACTGCTGACAGATAATTAAAAATGTTAGTTTAATAGCATTAAGACAAAATGGAGACTAGCGTTAAGATTTGAGATTCAAAGTTATTTCTGTTCAATGTGCTTTATTTTGTTATTTTAACAATTTAATGTTGGGCTGTGGCCAAAAATGCTTTTCTACTATTATAAGCTGTACCTTTAAGATAATCATTTCATAATTTTTGCCTTTTTAAAAAATGAAAAAAAAGTTTCTCTATATGTTAGTCTAATTAATTAAATGGCTTAAATTAGGGTAGTAAGATGCAATTATTCATTTTATTTAACATAGAATTTGCATAATATTATTTTAACAGATATTAATCCACACAGAAATCAGATTGATTATATTCTTTGCAGCCAAAGATGGAGAAGCTCTATACAGTCAGCAAAAACAAGACCAGGAGCTGACTGTGGCTCAGACCATGAACTCCTTATTGCCAAATTCAGACTTAAATTGAAGAAAGTAGGGAAAACCACTAGAACATTCAGGTATGACCTAAATCAAATCCCTTATGATTATACAGTGTCAGTGAGAAATAGATTTAAGGGCCTAGATCTGATAGATAGAGTGCCTGATGAACTATGGAATGAGGTTCGTGACATTGTACAGGAGACAGGGATCAAGACCATCCCCATAGAAAAGAAATGCAAAAAAGCAAAATGCCTGTCTGGGGAGGCCTTACAAATAGCTGTGAAGAGAAGAGAAGTGAAAAGCAAAGGAGAAAAGGAAAGATATAAGCATCTGAATACAGAGTTCCAAAGAATAGCAAGAAGAGATAAGAAAGCCTTCCTCAGGGATCAATGCAAAGACATAGAGGAAAACAACAGAATGGGAAAGACTAGAGATCTCTTCAAGAAAATTAGAGATGCCAAGGAAAACATTTCATGCAAAGATGGGCTCGATAAAGGACAGAAATGGTATGGACCTAACAGAAGCAGAAGATATTAAGAAGAGGTGGCAAGAATACACGGAAGAACTGTACAAAAAAGATCTTCACAACCCAGATAATCACAATGGTGTGATCACTGACCTAGAGCCAGACATCCTGGAATGTGAAGTCAAGTGGGCCTTAGAAAGCATCACTACGAACAAAGCTAGTGGAGGTGATGGAATTCCAGTTGAGCTATTTCAAATCCCAAAAGATGATACTGTGAAAGTGCTGCACTCAATATGCCAGCACATTTGGAAAACTCAGCAGTGGCCACAGGACTGGAAAAGGTCAGTTTTCATTCCAATCCCAAAGAAAGGCAATGCCAAAGAACACTCAAACTACTGCACAATTGCATTCATCTCACACGCTAGTAAAGTTATGCTCAAAATTCTCCAAGCCAGGCTTCCGCAATACGTGAACCGTGAATTTCCAGATGTTCAAGCTGGTTTTAGAAAAGGCAGAGGAACCAGAGATCAAATTGCCAGCATCCACGGAATCATGGAAAAAGCAAGAGAGTTCCAGAAAAACATCTATTTCTGCTTTATTGACTATGCCAAAGCCTTTGACTGTGTGGATCACAATCAACTGTGGAAAATTCTGAAAGAGATGGGAATACCAGACCACCTGACCTGCCTCTTGAGAAACCTATATGCAGGTCAGGAAATACCTGTGGCGGATTCATGTTGATGTGTGGCAAAACCATATTAAGAAATAAAAATATAAAAATAAAAAAAAATGAAAAAGTAAAAAGAAGAAGAACTGGACATGGAACAACAGACCAATTCAAAATAGGAAAAGGAGTACATCAAGGCTGTATACTGTCACCCTGCTTATTTAACTTATATGCAGAGTACATCATGAGAAATGCTGGGCTGGAAGAAGCACAGGCTGGAATCAAGATTGCCGGGAGAAATATCAATAACCTCAGATATGCAGATGACACCACCCTTATGGCAGAAAGTGAAGAGGAACTAAAGAGCCTCTTGATGAAAGTGAAAGAGGAGAGTGAAAAAGTTGGCTTAACGCTCAACATTCAGAAAAGGAAGATCGTGGCATCTGGTCCCATCACTTCATGGGAAATAGATGGGGAAACAGTGGAAAGAGTGTCAGACTTTATTTTTTTGGGCTCCAAAATCACTTCAGATGGTGACTGCAGCCATGAAATTAAAAGACGCCTACTCCTTGAAAGGAAAGTTATGACCAACCTAGATAGCATATTCAAAAGCAGAGACATTACCTTGCCAACAAAGGTCCATCTAGTCAAGGCTATGGTTTTTCCAGTGGTCGTGTATGGATGTGAGAGTTGGACTGTGAAGAAAGCTGAGCGCCGAAGAATTGATGTTTTTGAACTGTGGTGTTGGAGAAGACTCTTGAGATCCCTTGGACTGCAAGGAGATCCAACCAGTCCATTATAAAGGAGATCAGTCCTGGGTGTTCTTTGGAAGGAATGATGCTAAAGCTGAAACTCCAGTACTTTGGCCACCTCATGAGAAGAGTTGACTCATTGGAAAAGTCTCTGATGCTGAGAGGGATTGGGGGAAGAAGGAAAAGGGGACGACAGAGGATGAGATGGCTGGATGGTATCACTGACTTGATGGACATGAGTCTGAGTGAACTACAGGAGTTGGTGATGGACAGGGAGGCCTGGTGTGCGGCAATTCATGGGGTCGCAAAGAGTCGGACATGACTGAGCGACTGAACTGAACTGAACTGAACTGAATCCCACTTTACATTCTCTGTTTAAACATAAGAGTAAAGCAGCTTTTTCAAGTTTGATTTGGAAATTTTCTCTGAAGACTTAAGATAAAAATGATATTCATTACAGTAGAAATAAGGATTATTCTATTATTGCAGTAGAAGAGGGCAAGTTATAAAAAGTACTATCTATTTTTTTTTAAGTCGAGTATGATGGATGTTAAATTTTGGCAAAAACATTCTGCTTTATTGAGATGATCATATTGTTTTTATTCTTTAATTTGTTAATGTGGTGTATCAAAACATACTGTCTTTAATCAATATTCTACCACTTTTCTTGAAGTCTTGCAACTCTTTGGATAATTTCCAAAGTTCTGAACAGGTGATTTTTAACAATCAATATTTTTCTCATAGCTCTTATAGAGAAGTAGTTTACTGTTGTCCTTAATGCATCATTCCAGAAATACTATGTTCCACCCATTTGAAGGCCTGGTTTCTATTCTGTTTATTGACTTTGCCTCCAATGGAAATTTTATATTAACACAGATGCTATCCCCTTACCCTTAGTGGTTGGAGCCTTTCCTGTTGGTCATAACTGGGTCAAGATGAAAGATCTGTATATAGATGCTGGGGTCAGTTACAAAGAAGATATTAAAGATTATGGCATTAAACGTGCTAGACTATATATTATTTAAGATTGCATTGGCAGAGAATTCATTTCTTGTCTGCTGATATTTTGGGGGAATAAGGAACTGAGATAAAAGGGAAATGTTATTTGTCAGAGAACATACATAAATCAAGAATTCTAAATGACAGGATGCTGAACTCAAATGCTAGAGTAAAATAAAACCCCATATGATGTCATCAGAGCTCCATTCCTTCCAATCTTAATGAAGATAAGTAGAAAAAAAAAAATGTGAAGGGAGAGAGCCACTCTATATCCATCATCTACAATAGTCAGAGTGTACCTTCTAGTTAACACAAATGACATAAAGAAATCATACAGGTGTAATAGCATATAGGCTAGGAAGGCAGTTATAATAAAAAACTAATAAAAGCTTTCCCCAGGGTGTGCTTTGCTAAGTTGCTTCAGTTGTGCCTGACTCTGTGCAACCCTATGGACTTCAGCCTGCCAGGCTCCTCTGTCCATGGGATTCTCCAGGCAAGAATACTGGAGTGGGTTGCCATGCCCCTTCCAGGGGGTCTTCTCAACCCAGGGATCGAACCTGCATCTTTTACGTCTACCTGCATTGACACTCGGATTCTTTACCACTAATGCCACCTGGAAATCAATCCTGAGAGTTGGACTAGAGTAAATAATAGCCGTATATATTAACAGAATAATAATGCCAGTTTCTGCAACATACAGCCCTCCAGTTTTACAGGCTTATCATACAAAGTGTATTTCTCATTCACATCACATCCAGTGTGACTCAGGTGATGCATTTACATGACATGTACACACTGCTATATTTGAAATAGATAACCAAGAAGGACTTTCTGTAGAACACCGGGAACTCTGCTCAATATGGGGAAAGAGTTTGGAAAAGAGTGGATACGTGTGTATTTATAACTGAATCACTTTGCTGCACACTGAAACACACAACATTGTTAATCAACTCTACTTCGCTAAGAGATAAAAAATTTTAAAAAAGAACTCTGTTCTAAGTAATGACTGAAGAACCCAGGTTGTTTCCATCTTACAACTCTACCTTCTTAAAATTGTTTCCAGGTCTAAGAGGAGAAAAGAGAATGAAGTGAAGAGATCTACTCACCTTTGGCTGCCTTAAACCAGAGTGACTCATCACTTCACTTCTTCTTCCTGTAAATTGGTGATAAATCACCACCTTTACCCAGTTGACATATGAGGTCTCTGAAGTATAAGGGAACACTTGGGTATCTGATGAATGGCTAGAATCTCTCCTAGACCCTTACAAGCTAAAAGCCAAAGAAAAACCAACTGTGCAAGGAAGTCTTCTATTGTGTTCCTGATCTAGTTTGATAGTTCCAACCTCCACAAAGTCATTTCTAGCAGTTAGGGGCAGTTTCTGGAAGCTTTCTCCTCTCAGTTAGGGACTACTAAAACTTTAAAAATGTCTACTTAATTTAGCTTGTTCTTTATATATATATATATATATATATATATATATATATATATATATATATAATGATGGTCAGAAGTCCATGTCCAGTTTTACTCTATAAGAAAAGTTTATGGAAAGTAAGTTTTGTATATGCGTTCTCACTAGTGTCCTGCAAGCTGTGCAGGTGGCTGTAAAAACAAAAAAAAGGTTTTGTATTGAGTCTAGTTTTAGCACTGATACAAAAGTTAATTGTAAGCCTTGAAAGGGCAATGACAGTATCTCTTAAGTTTTTTTTTTTTTTTCACTCATGGTAAGAATACAACATGAGATCTGCATTTTTAACAAATAGGAGGACACAAGACAGTGTCATTAGCTATGTATAAAAATGCTGCTCATCTTGTATAAATGAAAATTTGAACAATCCCCAGCCTCCCCCTCTCCCCAGCCCCTGGCAACCACTATGTTACATTCTGCTTCTGTGAATGTGACTGTTCTAGATACATACCATAGGTGGAATCATGCCAGATTTAGCCTTCTGTATCTGGCTTATTTCACTTAGTTATAATGTCTTCCAGGTTCACGCATACTGTTGCACATGGCAGGATTTTCCTGTTTTCTAAGGATCATTCCTCTTTCTTTTGCCCTAAAGTTTCTTACATCTAACATAATGCCTACCAAGCAAAACTAATTCTGTAAATGCTTATTGAATAAATTAACTTTTGCTAGACTAAATAGGAACACCACAGTCAGCTCTATTACTTTTTGTGTGTGCTATTTCTCATTACAAATGAGATCATCTGTTTTTGCATCTAGAAAAAAGATAAACATTTTTCTAGATTTCACATATATGCATTAGTATACAATATGAAATTTGATTTCAGGCAAATTTTAGATTTGCCTCATAGCAAACATGACCTTTTCAAAAAGTTACTTATTTTACCACTTATAGCTCAAGTTTTATATCTATGACATAGCTAGTTTGTAGGGCTGCTGTGATGTTGAATAAGACAAATAAAAATCTTTTAAAATATTAGCACAGTGCTAAAAGTATAGCAGCCTTTCAACAAATGTAAGTAGTAATAATAGTTCTTTAGGATTTCATCAGTAGGTTTTGGTTTTGCAATAGTAGGTAGGGGAAGTATTCCTCAGAATGATAAAATATCCATTCCCATAAGGATTATAACATAGTAATTCTTTCTGCAGTTATCTTCATAACATAGTAATTATAACATAGTAACTCTTCTGCAGTTAAGTTTTATGGTTCAGTATCCTGAGTAGTCTGTTGTTAAATTTCATGGTTAAATAAATGGGTAGCATAATAGGATTACCTAATGTTGTATTATTTAATTGGAGTGGTACATTTTTATTTCAAGGAAGATGAATAAAAGATCCCAAGTAAGTTTGTCTTTAGATATGAAATGTTTACGTGAATACATAATATTGAGTATACTGGGTCACTGCACTGGCTCCTATGCATCAACAGTGCATGTCTGATTTTATTTCCATTGGTAATGTTATTTAATGTCACATTTCTACATATTTTTAAATTAAGAAAAAGGGCATCAAAAGGCCTTAATTCCATTTTATACTCCAAAAAATGCCAACAAAAAAGTCTGTGTTGTACTGGAAATAAGACATGTTTAACTAATAAATGCCACAGGATTTACTTCAAAACTATAGACTAATATTCTGTTATGAATGTACACTTTGAGGATTAGTCTGTGGGTACAGGAAACAACATGTTCAAGAGATCTCCTTTTCAGAGCAATAAAATACCTAGAGCATTATGAGGCTTAATTGAATAAAAGTTCACCATATACACATTTATAAGCTTACAACTCTTAACAAGTTAAAGCTTCACCAAGAATTCAACATCAAATAAAAATTAATTTCTACCAGCAGTGTTTGTGTGAAACCCTAATCCAGATAGGATGATAATACTAACATCTACACATTCCTTGTTCTAGTCACAATTGCCCTACATGAATTTATTTATTTTTTTTAATTCTTTTTTTTAAATTTACAATATTGTATTGGTTTTGCAATTTAAAAATGCGTTTCTGTTTTCTTCTTTCTTCCTAAAGGAAGTGTCATAAGTAACTGGCATGACATTCTCAAGACATTGTTTTCCAAAGGATAAGACTTTTAAAATTCTGTTTCCCTGGAAGGAAACTTATCTTAATCTAAAATAGTAAAACATACATACATAGCTGCAAAATATTCTTAGCGTGTCTTAAATTAGCAGTAGGAATGTAAGGGACTTTCCGTGTGGCTCAGTGGTAAAGAATCTGCCTGCCAATATAGGAGACACAGGTTCAATCCCTGGGTCTGAAAGATCCCCTGGAGAAAAAGATGACAACCCACTCCAGTATTCTTCTCTGGAGAATTCCATGGACAGAGGAGTCTGAAGGGTTACAGTCCATGGGGTTGCAAAGACTCGGACAGGACTTAGTGACTAAACAGCAAAAGGACTGTATACCTGTGGCGGATTCATTTTGATATTTGGCAAAACTAATACAATTGTGTAAAGTTTAAAAAAAAAAAAAAAAAAAGTATGTTAGTTCAGTTCAGTCACTCAGTCATGTCCAACTCTTTGCAACCCCATGAACCACAGCACGCCAGGCCTCCCTGTCCATCACCAACTCCCAGAGTTTACCCAAACTCATGTCCATTGAGTCAGTGATGCCATCCAACCACCTGATCCTCTGTCGTCCCTTCTCCGCCTGCCCTCAATCAGCATCAGGGTCTTTTCAGGTGAGTCAGCTCTTCGCATCAGGTGGCCAAACTATTGGAGTTTCAGCTTCAACATCAGTCCTTCCAATGAACACCCAGGACTGATCTCATTTAGGATGGACTGATTTGATCTCCTTGCAGTCCAAGGGACTCTCAAGAGTCTTCTCCAACACCACAGTTCAAAAGCATCAATTCTTCAGCACTCAGCTTTCTTTATAGTCCAACTCTCACATCCATACATGATTTCTGGAAAAAACATAGCTTTGACTAGTTGGACCTTTTTTGACAAAGTAATGTCTCTGCTTTTTAATATGCTGTCTAGGTTGGTCATAACTTTCCTTCCAAGGAGTAAGCATCTTTTAATTTCATGGCTGCAATCACCATCTGCAGTGATTTTGGAGCCAAAAATAAATAAATAAATAAATAGATAAAGTCTGCCATTATTTCCACTGTTTCCCCATCTATTTGCCATGATGGGACCAGATGCCATGATCTCAGTTTTCTGAATGTTGAGCTTTAAGCCAACTTTTTCACTCTCTTCTTTCACTTTCATCAAGAGGCTCTTTAGTTCCTCTTCACTTTCTGCCAAAAGGTAGTGTTATCTGCATGCTGCTGCTACTGCTGCTAAGTCACTTCAGTCGTGTCCGACTCTGTGCGACCCCAGAGACGGCAGCCCACCAGGCTCCCCCATCCCTGGGATTCTCCAGGCAAGAACACTGGAGTGGGTTGCCATTTCCTTCTCCAATGCATGAAAGTGAAAAGTGAAAGTGAAGTCGCTCAGTCATGTCCAACTCCTAGCGACCCCATGGACAGCAGCCCACCAGGTTCCTCCATCCATGGGGTTTTCCAGGCAAGAGTACTGGAGTGGGGTGCCATTACCTTCTCCGTGTTATCTGCATATCTGAGGTTATTGATATTTCTCCCGGCAATCTTGATTCCAGCTTGTGCTTCTTCCAGTCCAGTGTTTCTCATGATGCACACTGCATAGAGGTTAAATAAGCAGGGTGCCAATATATAGCCTTGACGTACTCCTTTTCCTATTTGGAACCAGTCTGTTGTTCCATGTCCAGTTCTGACTGTTGCTTCCTGACCTGCATACACGTTTCTCAAGAGGCAGGTCAGGTGGTCTGGTATCTCCATCTCTTGAAGAATTTTCCACAGTTTATTGTGATCCACACAGTCAAAGGCTTTGGCGTAGTCAATAAAGCATAAATAGATGTTTTTCTGGAACTCTCTTGCTTTTTCCATGATCCAGCGGTTGTTGGCAATTTGATCTCTGGTTCCTCTGACTTTTCCAAAACCAGCTTGAACATCTGGAAGTTAATGGTTCATGTGTTGCTGAAACCTGGCTTGGAGAATTTTGAGCATTACTTTACTAGTGTGTGAGATGAGTGTGCCACAGCCTTTGACTATGTGGACCACAATAAACTGTGGAAAATTCTGGAAGAGATGGGAATACCAGACCCCCTGACCTGCCTCTTGAGAAACCTGTATTCAGGTCAGGAAGCAACAGTTAAAACTGGACATGGAACAACAGACTGGTTCCAAATAGGAAAAGGAGTACGTCAAGGCTGTGTATTGTCACCCTGCTTATTTAACTTATATGCAGAGTACATCATGAGAAATGCTGGGCTGGAAGAAGCACAAGCTGGAATCAAGATTGCTGGGAGAAATATCAGTAACCTCAGATATGCAGATGATACCACCCTTATGGCAGAAAGCGAAGAACTAAAGAGCCTCTTGATGAAAGTGAAAGAGGAGAGTGAAAAGTTGGCTTAAAGCTCAACATTCAGAAAACGAAGATCATGGCATCTGGTCCCTTCACTTCATGGGAAATAGATGGGGAAACAGTAAATACAGTGTCAGACTTTATTTTTTTGGGCTCCAAAACCACTGCAGCTGGTGATTGCAGCCATGAAATTAAAAGACGCTTACTCCTTGGAAGGAAAGTTATAACCAACCTAGATAGCATATTCAAAAGCAGAGATATTACTTTGTCCACAAAGGTCCCTCTAATCAAGGCTGTGGTTTTTCCAGTGGTCACGAATGGATGTGAGAGTTGGACTGTGAAGAAAGCTGAGTGCTGAAGAATTGATACTTTGAACTGTGGTGTTGGAGAAGACTCTTGAGAATCCCTTGGACTGCAAGGAGATCCAACCAGTCCATTCTGAAGGAGATCAGCCCTGGGATTTCTTTGGAAGGAATGAAGCTAAGCTGAAACTCCAGTAGTTTGGCCACCTCATGCGAAGAGTTGACTCATTGGAAAAGACTCTGATGCTGGGAGGGATTGGGGGCAGGAAGAGAAGGGGACGACAGAGGATGAGATGGCTGGATGGCATCACTGACTCAATGGACGTGAGTTTGAGTGAACTCCAGGAGTTGGTGATGGACAGGGAGGCCTGGCATGCTGTGATTCATGGGGTCGCAAAGAGTCGGACACGACTGAGTGACTGAACTGAACTGAACTGAGATAAGTGCAATGTGCGGTAGTTTGATCATTCTTTGGCACTGCCTTTTTTTGAGATTGGAACGATAACTGACTTTTTCCAGTCCTGTGGCCACGGCTGAGTTTTCCAAATTTGCTGGCCTATTGAGTGCAGCACTTTCACAGCATCATCTTTTAAGATTTGAAATAGCTCAACTGGAATTCCATCACCTCCACTAGCTTTGTTAGTAGTGATGCTTCCTAAGGCCCACTTAACTTCACATCCCAGGATGTCTGGCTCTAGGTGAGTGATCACATCATCATGATTATCTGGGTCATGAAGATCTTTTTTGTACTAGCAATATTAAAAATATTTTTATTTATATTAATTCAGTGATGATTCAAAATCTCCTTTAACAAAGCATAGCTTATGGCTTACACAATCATTAAACATCAGCTGTATACCTATTATGTGAAGTGCATGTTGCTTTCTCATTTATCAAAAATAAGGAGAGGATGGATTAAAGCAGAACTAGTGTGTTTGTTATAGATGATAATTTTGTAGATTAAGTTTTTAGAGACTAAGATATTTTACTCATTTTTTATGATTAATTCCAAAAATGTATAGTAACTATTTTAAGATGGGTAATTATGAACTAAACTATGTTTTAGTTCATAAGTGCATACTGTTTTAATTTAATAAGTGCAACTGTGTCACCCAGATAATCCATGAGAAAGGAGATTTTAAATATATTCAATTGTTTGTACCAAAGTGGTATTCCCTCTGTTTCTGCTTTGATTGTGGTTCAACTTAAGATGACACATGCTGAGAAAATAGAGTTATTATGACTTTATTTGTCTTACTTGTCAAATGATTTGAAGCTGAATTTAGGTTAGCAGCATTTAAAATTCCAATTGAACTGTGAACAACTGAAGGAATTTTTCAAGAAGGATGGAAAGAAATGAATATCGTCATCCTAGATCCACAGGAAAAAAAGAAAAAAAAAATGGGCTATGAAAAGTGTCCCTATGTTCCTCATACTTTTTCCTTTTCTTCTTTTCCATTTTAAATGTTTTTTTGATGTGGACCATTTTGTACAGTCTTTACTGGATCTGTTACAACGTTGCTCTAATTTTATGTCTCACATTGTTTTGGCCACAAGGCCTGTGGGGTCTGAGGTTTCTGACCAGGGATGGTACCTGCACTGGTAGACAAAGTCTTTCACTGGACGGTGAGGAAAGTCCCTCTTCTCTTCCACTTCGAAATCTATTCACAAATACCATTCTCGCTTTTCTCCTTTGGTTTTTAGAAAGAACAGATCCCTTAACCTCTCAGTGCCTCACTTTTATCATCTACAAAATAAGGGAGCAGGATTAGAACATGTGATCCACGAAGTTCAGGGTAAGTAAGAACTACAACAGGGAGCATGTTAAGGAGTCCCCAGACCTGCGTCAAAAATTCTCATTCTCTCGGACTGGGTAAACCTTTGAAATTGTTTTTTTTTTTTTTTAAACAAGCTCTTCAAGATTTTTGGAGCAGATTGTCTTCAGACCCCATTGTGAAATCTGAACATAATGAAAATTTCTCTCTAAGCCTCTTCTCTCCTCTCATCAACCCCCAAACATCGTTTTCTTTAGATTCCATAGAAAGAATGAAAACTGATTTTCTGGCTTACAAAAGTGAAATAGAATTTTGTCATAATTAAAGCATTCCAATTCATCATTCAATTTGTTAACACCCATGTGGAGGTATTAAAACCTATGGAGAGGCCGTTCTCCAAGTCAGCAGAGCATTGCATGTGAAAGCTGCCTCTGCACAGTGATCATATTGCCACTCAGGGAGCATTTCACTGAGCATTACACAACTCTACAGGGATGCTATCACACTAGCAAAGCAAGCAGTCAAATTTGAAACTGTGCTGATCTCTAAATAACTTCAAGGTTATGACAAAAATGAAATCAATATACAGCTTGTCTTTTTCATTTTGAATTTCAGTTTGTGCTGGGACATCAAGAGCAATCAAAATTACACAGTTTTAGCCTAAAGGAGATTCGAGATATTATTACACACATTTCTATTCCCTATAAGGTGTTATGAGTCCTGTTTTACCAGTAATCAGGATATATTCCTGTTTGCATTCTTATTGCACTGACTCACTGTAGACACTCAAAACTGTTCACTAGTGAATGAGGGAATACATGAATGGAATAGAATGAATGAATCCCATTTATTGATGTCCATGGTTACAGAGAAGCAAGTAAGGTACCTGACATCACTTACTTGTTAAGAAGCAGAACTAGGTGTAGAATTTATGCATATTTCCTGAGTCCCAAGAGAGGCCTTTAAAAATTTGTGCTGTGGTTCTGTAGCACGTCCCAAGTGGTTCTAGGGATAAAGAACCCACCTGCCAATGCAGGAGGTGTAAAAGATGTGTGTTGGATACCTGGCTCAGGAAGATCCCCTGGAGAATTCTTGCCTGGAGAATCCCAGGGGTGGAGGAGCCCGATGTGTTATAGTTCCATAGGGTCACAAAAGAGTCAGACACAACTGACACACCATGATTCTGTAGACAGAGCTCTTAAGTTTTCACAAAACGGGTTGAAACCTGCCTCTTGCTTCTCCACTGCCACCTTAGACAACATAACTTGAAATACTCAGGGTAGTAAATTATACGTAAGAAATCTTGCTCCTCATAACCTGCCTAATTGAAAACCCAGAAAGTTTTAGATTTTTTTCTGATGATAGTAGACCATCACTGCCCATCTTGTGGCAGTGACATAAACTGGTTATAAATAATGCTCTGAAATTATGTGGTTCATAACTTAAGAGTCATTTTTACTTGTGGGATTTGTATCAGAAAGTGAGACTTGATAGTTCCTATCACAAGAGCTCAAGTTTGTATGATCCAGATCTGCACAGAATGCAGCCACAGTTTTGGCAGTGTAATTCTGGGACAGAGTTTCCAAGTAAGTGGGATAAGGCTGTCTCGGCTCTCTCATCTGGCCACTGGCTTTGTGTATGGCCTTGTTTGATAACAACATGAGTAACAAGATCTCCAACACTTAATGAGGATTAAAGAACTGGATCATGACCTTAGTAATCCCTGGATGTTCAAGGTCCTTCCTGTAAGGTCGAACAAGTGGGTGCCGTGAAAAGAAATCAGAAAGTGGCTTTTGTTTTTGCCTCTAGGGGGAGAACTTTCTTGCCTCTAGGTGAAAACATGGGCAATCTGGTGATTTTACATCTTACCTGTAGGTCATTAAAACTGCCTTAAATAGACATCACAAAAGAGCATCAATTCAATGTTTAGAACATCTGTTTCTATGTAGTAGTAAAAGCTGTTGATTTCATTCACAGTTATAGCCAATCTCTCTCAGCTCTCCTTTTCATCATAGCTGTGCTACCTCAGGGTTGAAATAGAAAG
The DNA here is from genome assembly GCF_027580195.1 of Bos mutus. NCBI lineage: Eukaryota > Metazoa > Chordata > Mammalia > Artiodactyla > Bovidae > Bos > Bos mutus. The sequence goes on along the minus strand of NC_091621.1, from coordinate 57,830,021 downwards.
TGAGAGGAGCAAGCCAGGTCTTCCTTGGCTGGTATTCTTGGTTCCCAGGTTCATTCTTTATGCATGTACCAGATATCTAAAACTGACCATGTCCTGTTTAGCTGTGTGTGTACATTCTTCAGAGCTTCCTTATTCAGAGGTAGTTCCCTCAGTCTGAGCAATTGCCTCTCTCTTTTGTAGATTCTTGCTTAATCTTGCAAGCCCAAAGAATATAGTGCTATCTATCACTTAATGCTGAGGTGCTTCTGCTCTTCTAAAATTATGCCACTGGCCAAGACCTAATGTTATCTGCATGTTAGCTCTCTTTTACATGTGATCCACACGTGGCCCTCAAGAAACACTGAGACATCCTTTGCTCTTATAAGTACTGAGGGGGAAAGTCAATCCTTGCCTGTGAGGCAGCCGCCCAGCCCATCTCCTCCATTTAGATTCACAGCTGAGAGCCTAGAACAAATCTAATATACTTCCTAACCTTAGGAGACATATTTCATATTTTCTGAGAGACTCATCAAAGCCTCTCCCTGCTCAGACTCTGGGGCTGGATTCTTCACCTTGAAGTTCCAACTTACTTAACTTTACTAGCTTGGTTTCCTCTTCTATAAAATGTTCTTTCCCAACTGGTATTAACGCTGCCTGCTTTGTAAGTTCATTGTGATGATTAATTAATTTAATAGTATAGGACACTGAAAAGAGTGGCCCAGAAGCCCAGACAAGAAGAATCTTGTTTTAACATCCTGTTAACATTCTCATTATCCCTGGAAATGTCAATCAAAAACTAGAATATCAAAAACATAAGAGAATTTATCTCTATAGAAGGTGTGTGCTTAGTCACTCAGTTGTGTCCGACTCTTTGCAACCCCATGGACTGTAGTGTGCCAGGATCCTCTATCCATGGGATTCTCCAGTCAAGGATACTGGAGGAGAGTGAATACTAAGGATATTCCAACTTTGACCCAAGGTTCAATTAGCCAGGACACCTGATCAAAGGTTTAACACTTCCACTGAGTAACTAGTATGTATGTGAAAAGGTATTAGTTTCTTAGTTGTGTCCAGCTCTTTGCAACCCTATGGACTGTAGCCACCAAGCTTCTCTGTCCATGGAATTATCCAGGCAAGAATACTGGAGTGGGTTGCCATTCCCTTCTCCAGAGGATCTTTCCGACCAAGGATCAAACCTGGCTCTCCCACGTTGCAGGCAGATTCTTTGTCTTGTGAGTCACAGGAAAGCCCAGTAACTAGTACGAACCATAGCAAATCCTTAAGTAACCTGTATGTTTGCTTTTCTCATCTGTATGTAAGAATTTTTCCCATTCTAGGACGTGAGACTTCTTCGTCAAGGGCAACTTATTCATTCCACAAATACTCACTTATTAAACACGTACTATGTGCTAGATACTCTAGGCACTGAGGATACAGCAGTGAACAAAAACTAAAAAAAAAAAAACCAAAAAAAAACTCAGCCATCATAGAGGTTGTATACTAGTGGCAAAATCCAAAAAATACATACAAAATATTTGTTATATGTTGGAGTTGTCCCAATGCCCTTACAACCACAGGGGAACTTGAGATGAGAGGAGGAGAATAGACAAGATGGCCTCACCTCCTTGTTGCAACAGAAGGATGCATAACACTGGGTGGGCTAAAAAGTTCGCTGAGGTCAGCAAGGGGTGGTCTCACATGGAGCATATGTTCTGGGCTCCCTCTTGAATTCTGATGGAGTCTAGAGGGTGAGAGGGGCAGTCTTACTTAAAATTCTTTATCCCCTTATTCCTTTGTTATTTTTAGTGCAAAAAACCTCTAAGACTGTGGTATCCTGCATATGGGAACATAAAAAAAATAGGAAAAAGAATCATTGGTTTCATAGGATTGTTTGTATCTTGGAATTTATTTTAACTAGAATGAAACACTTTCTGTGACCTGTAAAAGAATAACTTAGGAATACAGGAGTCATTTTTAATATATTACAACTATCAGAATGTCTAATATTTATTAAAAAAAAAAAAAGGCTGGCAAAATCAAATGTGGATGAGAATGTAGACCTAACTCAGCCCTCATACATTATTGGTGGGAGTGGAGAGTGGTACAATCACATTCAAAAAGCTCTGGTAATATTTATAAAATTAAGTGTATACCTACCCTGTGGCCCTGAATTTACTCAGGAGAAATGAAAACATATGTTCACACACAGAAAAATATACAAGAATGTTTACAGCAACTAATTTGTAATAGCACAGAACTAGAAGCAGCCCAAATGCTCACCAATAGTACAATAAATAAATAAGCTGGGGCTTATCTATGAGTGGAATACTACTCAGCAGTAAAAAATGCATGAGTAACATGAAGGACTCTCAAACACATACTGCCAAGTGAAAGAAATCGTACACAAAAGAGTCCATACTATATGATCTATATGAATTTCTGGAAGAAGAAAGACTAATCTATGGGCAATGAAAGAATAATGATTATTTCCGGGATGCTGGGTGCAAGGATTGTCTGAGGAAAATGAGAGAACTTTCTGAGGTTGTGGTCATCTTCTGTATCTTGAGAGGAACTTGGGATTGCACTAGAGTATGTACTATGAATGGTACATGAGTTTACTGAACTGTCCACTTAAGGTTTTTGCATTTCATTGTATATAAATTTTACTTCAAAAGAAAAAAAATTACTCTGTAAAACTTTACTTAGTGCTGTGATGTGCTTAGTTGCTTGGTCATGTCTGACTCTTTGCAACCCCATGGACTGTAGCCCACCAGGCTCCTCTGTCCATAAGGATTCTCCAGACAAGAATATTGGAGTGGGTTGCCATGCCTTCTTCCAGGGGATCTTCCCAACCCAGGGATCGAACCCAGGTCTCCTGCATTGCAGGCAGATTCTTTACTATCTGAACCATGCATGCTTAAATATTTGGGAAACATACTGATGTCTGCAATTTGTTTGAAAAACCATCAAAAAATAAGATGCTGAAGAGATGGCTAGTGGGATGGTTAGATAATTGTGTGATCAAGCAAGAACAGTAAAAAGTTAATCATAGAATCTGGGTGGTGGGTACATGTTTATTTACTATACAATACTTTTCTGTAAGTTTGATAATTTTCAAAATAAAGTTTCAGGGAAAGCAGCCTAGTTTGAGATGGAAATATGACCTGTTATTATCATGGTTTACATACTGTAAATTAAAAAAATTAGTATCACATATCTTTGTTCTGGACCTCTTTCTGAGATAACAGATGATAAAATATGCATCATACACTCAATTATTGCTTAATAAGCAACTCATTGTTAGTCTTTAGTAAAATCAGGCACAATAGTCTGTTCCCACTCTTATATTCTAGTGGAGGAAGGTAAGATATTTATAAGATTTATGCTAACAAATAAAATGTCACTTACACTGGTAACAATAATTTTAAGCAAAATAATTTTCCTTTAAAATTCCAAACACTGATTATGTATTTTTATTTGAAATATTTTCAAAAAAGAATTATAAATTCCTAGAAGACAAGTTCTAGAATAGGTTTTATTGTACCTCCCCTGCTGAACCAATAGTTAGCAAATTATCTCCAATTAACAGTCTTTGTGTAATGTCATAAGATACTAGGTTCTGAAATTAATTAATCCAAAGTAAAACCCAGTTGACCAAGTAATCATTAAAAAGCATAATTTAGGAATTTTTTTTAAATAAAAAAAATTTTTTTTGAAACACAGGCCAACAGCATCACAAGATTTGTCCTTAATACCTACATAATATAAATTATATCTGGCATGTCTCCTCACTAAAGGCACAATGCCCAGAAATAACTCAAGTAAATAGCTTTAAGCAAGTTAATTTATAATCTCATCTAGTGAGTGTATATGCAGCTGTTAAAAAACATTAGCTCTCTAGTTAGTGACTTTAAATACAAATCCTATTATCTCTATTATAGAGAATGCTAAAAGCCAGTTTTGGACCAGGGAGACCTTAAGCTCAGTCTTCGGTCTTCTCTTCTTTCTCTTTATTCTTCTGTGAATTTTCCCACCTTACATTTTCTCAAAACTTGTTTTAATTCCCAGCCATTTGAATACTGATAATCATTTTTAAATATTTACTGGCCATTGATACTTCTCCTTGTGAATTACTGATTCATGTTGTTAGTCCATTTTCTTTCTTTTCCTCTCTTTTTATATCGAAGTATAGTTAATTTGCCATACTGTTTAGTCTATTTCTTATTAGATACTTTGCCTTTGGCCTATTCATTTCACAATAGTTTCACAATCTGTATGTCTGTCTTCAGTGTCTTAAAATTCTAAATACTATGTGCTTTATTAAAAAAAAATATATATATATAGCTAGTATGTCATTTGTTTATCCACATGGTGAATTGCTCTCCGTTTCCTACAGAATCAAGACTTTAACGTTCAAGAATTCTAGTTACTCTGAATACTCAGCCTATCCATAAGTATCGCCAATAATGTGTCCAGCACCAAGGACATGTTCCCTGTTACTCTTCCCTAATAGCTCTCCACCTGAACCCTCTCTCTCCTGATTCACATCCTCTATAAACCTATTCACAGGAATCTTTCCTTGTCTGATTTACTATTCCACTGTGCTCCTGCCAGAAATCTGGGGGCCTTTCCTCATACTTTCCTCCCCTTTACCTCACATTTGCAGCCCATAACCAAGGACTCTTACTTCTATTTAAATTCCCTTACTTATCTCTGCTGACACTGCCACTATCCTGAGTGTGTCTTCCTTCTGTACTACACAGAGTATGACTATCCTTCTTCACTACCTATAGTTTATTCTTAGTGGTCAAAATGGCATAGAAAAGGCAAATTTGACCACAGTACTTACTCCCCTGGTTAAAGCTCTGTCAGTACATTTTTACCGCACTTAGGCTAGAATCCAAAACGCTGTGGCCTACAGCGTCCTGTGGAATCTGGCCACTCTTCATAATCATCTCTTGCTCCTCCCTGCACCCTCACCTGGGATCACTAGCCTCCTCAAATGCCCTAATCTTCTTGAGTGAGTGAACTTGCTCAGTCATGTCCGACTCTTTGCTATCCCATGGACTGCAGCCTACCAGGCTCCTCCGTCCATGGAATTTTCCAGGCAAGAATACTGGAGTGGGTTGCCATTGCCTTCTCCAGGGGATCCTCCCGACCCAGGGATCAAACCCAGGTCTTCTGCGTTGCAGGCAGATGCTTTACCATCTGAGCTACCAGTGAAAGTGAAGTGAAAAGTGAAGTCGCTCAGTCATGTCCGACTCTTTGCGACCCTATGGACTGTAGCCTACCAGGCTTCTCCATCCATGGGATTTTCCAGGCAAGAGTACTGGAGTGGGTTGCCGTGCCCTTCTCTCAGGGAAGCCCCCTAATCTTCTTTAGACAGTGTTTTCCCATGTTCTTCTTTGTTTCATTTACTTTTCTTTTCTCTTCTCTGTACCTACCAACTTATATGTAACTTCCTCAACTTCTCCAAACTAGGTTGCTTTATTGCTGAGGCTCACAGCGTATGGCACTTTGCAGTGCTTATGATCACTTTAATCACTGCCTACTTCTTGCAGTTATTTGTCTAATATTTGTTCCTTTTCACAAGGGCAAGTACCGTGTCTGTGTGTTCCAGCATTATATCCCAAGCATCTAGCACCATGCCTTACAAAAACAAGAGACTCAATAATGTTTTGTGGCCTGGAAAAAAAAATGAAAGTCTGATTGATCTTACACATACAATGCTTATTTGTTGTTCTCCAAACTGTTCCTTTTTGTTTGTTTGTTTGTATTTTAGGATTTTTTCTTTTTTTGGCCAAAGCATGTGAGATCTTATTTCCCCAACCAGGGATTGAACTTATACCCTCCTTCCACCTTGGGCGCTCAGAATCTTAACTACTGGACCACAAGGGAAGTCCCTCCAAATTGTTCTTGTGGTTAAATTTTATTTCCCTAAGCATATTTTATCTGTTTCAAGTGAAAAGCCTCCTGTATACTTCTCTCTAATTCCAATAGCAAAGAAAAGGTCTGGAAAATAGCAGACATTAAATATACACAAGTTGAGATAAATGTGCAGTTGAATAGTTACAATACTGACCTTTTGAAAAGAAATTGAGGGACAGATGGTCAAAACAAAATTTGGTACTGAGAGAAAACAGAAAAAGGGGATAAAACATCATCACTGAAGGTTGATTAATAATCAAATTATTAAATTGAGGATGTTCTTAATTCTCAAGTTATTGTATGCTTGTTTTACTCTTCACTGACATGAGGAAATCTATTAATACAGAAAAATTAAATTTTCTTGAATGCAATTCAAATAAGAGATTGAATCCATTTTAAAAATTACCTTTTTCTTATACATAATAATAAGTATTAGTAGCTTTTTTTCTTTTTTTTTTACAGTATTATCCTATCAGATGATTCTTTTAAGGATCAATTCAGTCTGGTAAATCAGTTCACTCAAATTCATTAAGCAGTGGGTGATAAGGTCAAAGAAATAATAATATTGTATTGCGTCTTTGAAACTTGCTAAGAGAATAAATCTTAAAAGTTCTCTTGACAAGAAAAAGAATGGATAACTTTATATGGTAATGGATGATAACTAGACTTATGGTGATCATTTCACAGTGTTTATGAATATTCAATCATTATGCTGTGAAAGTGTTAGTCATTCAGTTGTGTCTGACTCTTGGTGACCCCATGGACTATAGCCCGCCAGGCTCCTCTGTCCATGGAATTCTCCAGGCAAGAATACTGAAGTGGGTTGTCATTCCCTTCTCCAGGGGATCTTCCCAATCCAGGGATGAAGCCCAAGTCTCCTGCAGTTTGGGCAGATTCTTTACCATCTGAGCCACTAGGGAAGCATTATGCTGTACATCTAAATAAATATATGTCAGTTGTACCTCAGTTTAAAAAAAAATCAAATTTAAAAACAAGAATTAGTTAAATCTTGATTATTTAGTGGCAGCTAAACCCAGTTAGGACACAGTGAAGATCAAGTACCATCTCACTGCCATAATTAAGAATAGGCAACAGCTGATGAGTGTTGCCCCAAAAACTAAAGTCTGACACTGTTTCCACTGTTTACCCATCTATTTCCCATGAAGTGATGGGACCAGATGCCATAATCTTAGTTTTCTGAATGTTGAGCTTTCAGCCAACTTTTTTACTCTCCTCTTTCATTTTCATCAAGAGGCTTTTTAGTTCCTCTTCACTTTCTGCCATAAGGGTGGTGTTATCTGCATTGCTGGGGTTATTGATATTTCTTTATTTTTGAAAATGTTTTATTGATATTTCTACTTTATTTTGGGTGGGGCTCCAAAATCACTGCAGCTGGTGATTGCAGCCATGAAATTAAAGGACACTTACTCCTTGGAAGGAAAGTTATGACCAACCTAGATAACATATTCAAAAGCAGAGACATTACTTTGCCAACAAAGGTTCATCTAGTCAAGGCTATGGTTTTTCCTGTGGTCATGTATGGATGTGAGAGTTGGACTGTGAAGAAAGCTGAGTGCTGAAGAATTGATGCTTTGTGGTGTTGGAGAAGACTCTTGAGAGTCCCTTGGACTGCAAGGAGATCCAACCAGTCCATTCTGAAGGAGAACAGTCCTGGATGTTCTTTGGAAGGAATGATGCTAAAACTGAAACTCCAGTACTTTAGCCATCTCATGTGAAGAGTTGACTCATTGGAAAAGACCCTGATGCTGGGAGGGATTGGGGGCAGGAGGAGAAGAGGACGACAGAGGATGAGATGGCTGGATGGCATCACTGACTCAATGGACGTGAGTTTGAGTGAACTCCGGGAGTTGGTGATGGACAGGGAGGCCTGGTATGCTGTAATTCATGGGGTCACAAAGTCGGACACAACTGAGAGACTGAACTTATCTGAACTGATGAGTGTTGATGGACAACACTGAACTACCCAGACTGGAGAGTAACATCTCACTTTGGGAATCAAGTGGAGATGTGACTAGTGAAAGGAATCCCGAGCTTAAGCTTCATCTAGAGCAGAAATGCCAGGGGCTAGCCTCCTCTCCTCAGACCGTGAGAGGAGCCATCAGCATCAGTTAACCACAGATGGATTTTTCAGTGTCTCTGGAGATGTGCTTCTCCCAGGGTCTGCCGCGTCTCAGATTGTAGCTCATCCTTTCCTCTTGCTCTCCACATCAAGGCATGAGCAAAAGTTTTTATTTTATATTTTTAATATATGGATACAATGCAAATTCTTGTGAAACAATGTAGTTGTACACCTGCATAGGGGCAGTGAGTTCCTTGGCAAGTTTTGAAATGCAAATTTGAGTTTAGGGCCAAAGGGAACTGAATTCGCTCTTCGCTCTTGAAAAGGAATCACGCGTTTTAGGAGGTAACTTTAGGGATAAGAGCTAGAGCCAAGCTAGAAAGAGAGGAAAGAGAGTGGGGTTTGGTGGAGCAGCTTGGAAGATTGTCACCTGTTCCAGCAATGACTTTTTCTCACAAGTCTCCAGTTGAATGCCCTGCAGCTCATAAAATCTGCAGACCAAGTGGACTGCTTGTGCAAAGTATTGAAGGGGCCAAGACTTATGTCTAAAGTGACCTGAGATCAAACAGGGAAGGCAGAAGAGACAGGATCCCTGCTAGAAGCAAGACTCGAAAGAGTGCCTCCCAAAGACTAGAGCGTTGTACGATCTTTGAACTTCGGAGCTTCACACTAAGTTTAGGTGGCTGCACAGGGACCAGGTATCTAAAATTAACATCCCCAACTAAAATCTGTGTCTCATCTCCTCTGAGAGAAAGTTTGAGCATTTACAAAGGGGCTATATAAGAGAAGCAAAATAGAATCATCTAAATTATTTTCAAGGGAAATTTTTCTAAAAGTATGTTCCTGCTCCATTGAAAAGTTATGAAAATTGCAAAAATATGAATTATAATCCTACTTCTTCCAAGTTATTTCACAATCTTATTCAACCTATCTCATTTATAAATGTGACTGATAATATTTGCAGTATATGACAGGGCTGGATGATCTCCTGAGATGATTATATCTCTCAAAAATATGATTCTCTGAATAACTGAATCAAATATTTAAATATATAATTTGTTCCCATTATTTGCAATTCAATTAGCTAAAACAAGCACATACTGATTAGCCAAATGAATGTTACTAAATAGTTCAATTTTCCCAATTTTAATTAAGGACTCTTATGGAAAATGATATATATGTAGGCAAGGTAAAATAAAAGCATGGACTCTGAGTTCTGAATGATATGATTATTCCCATAAATCAATAATTGAAAAATTTATTGTCTTTATTTTATATACCATTATTTGTTACATTATGAGATAGATTCCTCAATTATGTGTAAAAACAAATGTGAATATTTATCTTTTAGATAAAATTTCAAATTATGCTGTTAGGCAATATTTTCATTTCAAAACTCAAATGTTGTTAATTTGTGGCTTTTTCTTTGTTTTTTTTTTTTGTTTTTTTTCTGTTTTGCTCTGATCTGATTTTTTTTAAATGGATACTATGTCTGGTGAAGTCCTAAAACAATAAACCAGCAGCTAACAACAACATATTTATATAAAAATGTATCATTTAAAATCATATTTACATGTGAATGTTCCAAACCCCTCTGTTATTGTTTTATGTCGTTAGCATATGAGGAAACTGAGACTCAGAGCAATTAAACAAACTGTAATATCATTTTAGAGTCACAGTCAGTGGAAGAGGAGAAATTCAAACCTGGATTTCTGATTTAAATCCATTTTCTTTTGACTTCACCAAAAAAAAAAAAAAAAAAATGGAGAAGACAGACATGATACAGACAGAGATAAATGGTACCCTCGCCAAAATCATTTGGTGTTCCCAGATAATCAGAGGTTTCAGAGGATTCTGTTCTTTAGTAATATTAAGAATTCATATCTGCAGTAGTGATGTGAAACCAGGTAATGTCTCTGTGAGTTAGATTAGGTGATGTGTTTCATCTTCTCTTCTGAATTAGCTGAATAATTGCTTCTGCTTTGCAATTGTCTTTATCCATAGAGACTTAACTTGAGATTCAACTTTCATTGCATGAAAATCACATTCAAATTTTTCCAAGAAAACCTGTTCAATTTTGTTCACCAAAATGATTGACCACTGTTCAGAAAGAACAAAATCTAGACAAAGCCAAGCACTGAGAAACTGATCCATGAAGGAATAGTTTTTCACACTCTCAAAAAAATAAGGATTTATAATTTAATAATGTTTATATGATTTTATATATGTATATATTTATGTAATAAATGTCATCTGCTTATACACACACACACATATATATATATATGGATCTCCAGTTATAAGTATTTTTAGAAGAATATGGGATCCTCAAATCTGAATCATTTTATTCAAAGTAAAATCAAAAGACAACACACATAATACAATGGACTTAGCAGAGATATGGACATTAGAAATTCAAATGTAATATAAACTTGACAATATAAACTTTTTACACATAATCTTGTATATTACATATTCTATATGTTTCTTATTGTCTTTGAAATGAAGTTTAGCCAAGTCACAAATGCAATTAATTAATTGCTGTCACAGTAACAGAGAGGAAGTCATTTTAGTTAACTGGATTCCACATAGTATCTAAAGGTCGTGTGATCACATGGAATATAAAATCCTAACACTTATTAGAGGCAAACTGCCCTTGAATGGTTTAAGCTGTTTCAAACCATCATGCGTCTGTGTGTGTAACATGTGATGTACAATAGCCAGTTTTTGCCATCTGTAGTGTTGCCCTTAGCAACAGAAAAACATGTGACCGTGCTTATGTGACTCTGCTGGCCTGCAACAGTGTGTAGAAGGATTTAAGCAAAATGAAACAGACAGAAATATTGATCCAGGCAACTGGAGTTTTCAAGTGTGTTGTAATGATCCTGCAGATTGTTAAGGGAAGAAAAAAAAGAAGCAAAGAAAACAGAGAAAACTAGAGTGAGAGTAACAAAGAGGGGTATGCAGTATCACAGAGGAGTATGTTTTCCAGAGATCATTGTGAAATTGAATTTGAAAAGGTATGTGTAGAAGAGATATGATCATTCTATTCCTTTGTCTCTGTCATTTTATAGTCTATGGCTAAATCCTGTTCTGCCATGTGATGTGAAAAGGGGTAGTTCTAGAATCACAAACACCTTCCTCTGTCACCATCACAATAAAGAACAAGATTGAGAATTTAGTTAGATATTACCAAGTCCATTTAAAGGCAGCTTAAATAATTCACTTTCAGAGATTCTTTTCTTTAAATTTTTATTTATTTATTTTTGGCTGTGCTGGGGTTGTTGCTGTGCATGGGCTTTCTCTAGCTGTGGTGAGCAGGAGCTCTTCCCCAGTTGCAGAGCACAGGCTCTAGAGTGCACGGGCTTAGTTGCTCCACAGCATGTGGGATCTCCCCTGACCAGGAATCGCACCTGTGTCCCCTACATTGGCAGGTGGATTCCTAACCATTGGACTTGTATGAAATAACATGACATAATCATGTCTACTATAAACCATTTTTTTACATATAACATTTTTATTTGAGTTTGGGAAACAATAAAACTAGGAGAGTGTAGATTCTGCGATTCTTATTAGAAACAAACCCAATTTACTCACTGTATTAAGAACTCTGGGCTTCCCAGGTGGCACAGTGGTAAAGAATCACCTGCCCATGCAGGATACGAAGAAGATGCAGGTTCAAACCCCTGGGTCAGGAAGATCCCCTGGAGTAGGAAATGGCAACTCACTCCAATATTCTTGCCTGAAAAATTCCATGGACAAATGAGTCTGGTGGGCTACTGTCCATGGGGTGGCAAAAGAATCAGACATGACTGAGCACACACACAAAAAAAAAACACATTGAGAACTCTGTAAATCCATATGTCTTCAATCAGAAAGAAAAAAATGCGGATGTAACAGCATAAGAACCAGTGTTAGAACTGTATCACATAGACAAATATGCTTCTGGGTCATATCATTGTTCCTTGTAAATCATGATGCATTTGATAGTCTATTGTGAAGAGAACAAATCTCAAAAGGAAAAATATCTTCACTTTTACTGTTTTATGTTTACTATCATAGAAAAGAAGAACTACGTGAATTTTACACTGACCAGATAATTCAAATTTATCACAGTAAAAAGAAATAGGTAAGATTCATTAGAAGCTGTAGGAATTAAGAATTTAGATTTAAGAATGTATATATGAGAAACGCTGGACTGGAAGAAGCACAAGCTGGAATCAACATTGCTGGGAGAAATATCAATAACCTCAGATATGCAGATGACACTACCTTATGGCAGAAAGTGAAGAGGAACTAAAAAGCCTTTTGATGAAAGTGAAAATGGAGAGTGGAAAAGTTGGCTTAAAGCTCAACATTCAGAAAATGAAGATCATGGCATCTGGTCCCATCCCTTCATGGGAAATAGATGGGGAAACAATGGCAACAGTGTCAGACTTTATTTTTGGGGGCTCCAAAATCACTGCAGATGGTGACTGCAGCCATGAAATTAAAAGACGCTTACTCCTTGGAAGGAAAGTTATGACCAACCCAGATAGCATATTCAAAAGCAGAGACATTACTTTGCCAACAAAGGTCCGTCTAGTCAAGGCTATGGTTTTTCCTGTGGTCATGTATGGATGTGAGAGTTGGACTGTGAAGAAAGCTGAGCACTGAAGAATTGATGCTTTTGAACTGTGGTGTTGGAGAAGACTCTTGAGAGTCCCTTGGACTGCAAGGAGATCCAACCAGTCCATTGTGAAGGAGATCAGCCCTGGGATTTCTTTGGAAGGAATGATGCTAAAACTGAAACTCCAGTACTTTGGCCACCTCATGTGAAGAGTTGACTCATTGGAAAAGACTCTGATGCTGGGAGGGATTGGGGGCAGGAGAAGAAGGGGACGACAGAGGATGAGATGGCTGAATGGCATCACTGACTCGATGGACGTGAGTCTGAGTGAACTCCGGGTGTTGGTGATGGACAGGGAGGCCTGGCATGCTGCGCTTCATGGGGTCGCAAAGAGTCGGACACAACTGAGCGACTGAACTGAACTGATATATATATATATATATATATATATATATATATATAAATCAACCAAAATGATAATACAGGAGGTTGCAAGGGTGAGGATTTCCTAAGTAGTATTATGGATCTCACACAGTATGAGGTGCTTTTGAAACCGCACCTCACATGAAACTTGAACCCACAATCTTCCGATTGAAATTGCACAACTTGTCTCAAGATTTAATGAAGTTCAGGTTCTTTATGTCTCCTCACAGAAGGAATTTAGTGAGAGGTAAAGTGATAGGCAAGAAGTCTAAGAGGAACTGAAGAGCCTCTTAATGAGGGTAAGGGGGAGAATGAAAGAGCCGGCTTAAAACTAAATATTTAAAAAAACCTAAGATCATGGCATCCGGCCCCATTGCTGCTGCTGCTGCTGCTAGGTCGCTCCAGTCGTGTCCGACTCTGTGCGACACCATAGACGGCAGCCCACCAGGCTCCGCCATCCGTGGGATTCTCCAGGCAAGAATACTGGAGTGGGTTGCCATTTCATTACTTCATGGCAAATAGAAGGGGAAAATGTGGAAGTAGGAAGTAAGAGAAGTAGAGCCTCTTCTTGGGCTCTAAAATTGCTCTGGATGGTGACTGAAGCTATGAAATCAGAAGATGATTACTTCTTGGCAGGAAAGCTGTGACAAACAAGCGGAAACAGAGTTTTGAAAAGCAGAGACATTACTCTGCCAACAAAGGTCCATATAGTCAAGGCTATGGTCTTCTCAGAGATCACATTCTGTTGTGAGAGCTGGACCATAAAGAAAGCAGAATGCCAAAGAATTGATGTCTTTGAACGAGAAGACTGCTGAAGGTCCCTTGGACAGCAAGGAGATCAAACCAGTCAGTCTTAAGGGAAAGCAACCCTGAATACTCATTGGTAGGACTGATGTTGAAGCTGAAGCTCCAGTATTTTGGTCATCTGATGCAAAAAGATGACTCATTGGGAAAGTCCCTGATGCTGGAAAAGATTGAGGGTAGAAGGAGAAGAGGGCACCACAGGATGAGATGGCTGGATGGCATCAACAATGCAATGGACATGAACTGGGGCAAACTTCTGGAGATGACGAGGGACAGGGAGATCTGGCGTGCTGAAGTCCATGGGGTCGCAAAGAGTCAGACACAATTGGGTGACTGAACAACAGCAAGAACAAGTAGATTTGTTAATATAGGATGTTTGTGAAGAACATAAGTGAGTAAGCAAGAGGGCTCTGCCCTGAGAACTAATTGGGCTACATTTTTATAATCAAAGGAAAAGTCATAAGGAGAGAACACCATCTTGTCCTCATTCTCTGAGTAGACATCAGGCTCACATCATGAGCTTCTCCTTCACATTGGGTGAAAGAGTGCTTGACCCTATATGGCAAACCAGGACTGTCACAGAGCTTTTCAAATCAGTAGAAAGGTGGCAACATTTACTCAAATATATTAATTAATCATCTCAGGTTTCTACTTAATGTGGATCTTCTACTTTGGAAAGGCTTCCCTGGTGTCTCAGAAGATAAAGAAGGGTTCCATCCCTGGGCCAGAAAGATCCCCTGGAGAATGGAATGACTACCCACTCCAGTATTCTTGCCTGGAAAATCCCATATATAAAGAGCCCGATAGGCAACAGTCCATGGAGTCACAAAGAGTTGGACATGACTGAGGGATTACTTTCTACTTTGAAAAGGTGACTTTTCCTTGTATTCCTATCCTTGATACATGTAGAAGTGCATGACCAAAGGATCAGTGCGTTGCTGATCTCCACCACCAGGATGCAATCCTCATTTTTTCACTTAATGGCTTGGGGCAAATCTTCTGCTTTTATTTATGACTTTATTGTTAGGCAAGCCTGCTTCATTTCCTGAAGTTCTGATAGTTTTCCTGAGTAATCATTAACTTACAGTGATCTCCCAAAGTTCTCTAAAGCTTCCTCTCCATTTATAATCCCGTAGTGGAATTTCTAAAACTACCTGTGTAACTGTACTCTATCTGTATCATTTTTACATAATTTTATCTCTTTAATATTGATAATGATCCTAAAGGGTAGGTATTATTAAATCAAGGTTTTAGAAGCAGAGAGAGGAAAAGGTCTTTATTTTTATCCATTCTTACACCTATTAAATGACTTATTTGAGATCCAAAGATAAAGTGTCCAATTCCTAATTCTTTGCACATTTTATTACTATCTTGATTAAATCATTTGAATACTAATTTAAATATATATCTACTTAAATATCTATCCAACTCCAATATTTAATATACTTAATCAGAGGGTCCTGATTATGTCTCCTGATACAAACTTCTTCAACTTGCAGACTCTCCTAGATTTAAACAAATTTTTCAGAACAAAGGTGTGTTCACCTCTGCCTGTCCCCAGGAAATGGCACTGACATTTACTAGTACAGTGTTGCTATGGCATTAGTTCAGTTCAGTTCAGTCGGTCAGTCGTGTCCGACTCTTTGCGACCCCATGAATCGCAGCACACCAGGCCTCCCTGTCCATCACCAACTCATGGAGTTCACTCAGACTCACGTCCATCTAGTCAGTGATGCTATCCAGCCATCTCATCCTCTGTCATCCCTTCTCCTCCTGCCCCCAATCCCTCCCAGCATCAGAGTCTTTTCCAATGAGTCAACTCTTCGCATGAAGTGGCCAAAGTACTGGAGTTTCAGCTTTAGCATCATTCCTTCCAAAGAAATCCCAGGGCTGATGTCCTTCAGAATGGACTGGTTGGATCTCCTTGCAGTCCAAGGGACTCTCAAGAGTCTTCTCCAACACCACAGTTCAAAGGCATCAATTCTTTGGTGCTCAGCCTTCTTCACAGTCCAACTCTCACAACCATATAAAATATAGGTATACATTTATATATAAGCATATACAACTTAGATTTAGCCTTTCATAATTTGCTTTGTTCATAAGAAGGGGATATTTTGTACATTTGATGGTTCACTATCATGTTTCTCAAATCTTATTTGGCAAAAAGTCCCATGACAAATGGCTTGTTGGATGCAACCCTAAGATGGTAGAAGAAGCAAAGCTTACTCTGTAGCAATATTGTTTGTTTAAATCTCAGATCATTTTATTTCCTAAATTCCTAGGAACAAACAATCCTAGGTTGTTTTGCAAGTTGTTTCATGGCTCTCTGCCTCAATTTTCTCATCTGTGCACAGGGTACCAAGTATTAGAGGTATTAGGTATCAAGTATTAGAGCCTCAGGGTCTGGATTAATGCTAGAAACTCTGTGAATCAAAAGTCACAAGCTTTTGAAAAGCACCACAGACTTTTTTTTTCTAAATAGAAAAAAAATGTCTTACATTCCTCAACAGAACAAAAAAAAATCACGTTATCTACTATATTCTTATCTGTCCATATTGTTTTGCGTCTTATTATTTATTTTAGTTTTTGCTAAAATAAAATTTGTTGTGAAGGATAAAGGAGATAATTTATGTAATTACAGTTGAAGAATATTCAGGATATAGATTGGTAAAATACCCAAAACTTTTTGAACCTTATTCTCACACAGTCATCATTCAATCTAGACATTTATTTTTCCCTTAAGAACAAGTATTAACTCACACTACATGGTTATAAACAAAATTTTCAAATTAGGAAGCACTGTTAAAGACACATTTGTAAATGTGGAATACATTCCTAAAGTCCTAGGAACTGATTTTAAAATCTGTAGAAAGTTGAAAGCTCACATACAAAATTATATTTCTATACTAAACTTTAGCGCTATATTTATCTTTGTCTTAGCTTAAACTTTTAAAATAAAAACTATAAATACACATATGCTGATAAACACACACACACACAGACTATGTGTGAAATTAGACTTTTACTTCAAATTGGGGATAAGTTACGGGTGATGGTTAGAATAAAGACTAAATTCTGTAATAAGGGACTAAAAAACACAGTATCTTTAAAAAGTTCTTTACTTCTCTTTTAATTGGTAGTGTGTTTCTGTTCCAGAGCTGCTGTGCCATCTCCACTGTGTTAGAGACACAAATGTTTTCCATCTTGTTCCTCTCCCCCTGCTAGCTATTGCTGCTGTTAAGTTGCTTCAGTCATGTCTGACTCTGTGAAACCCCATAGACAGCAGCCCACCAGGCTCCCCCGTCCCTGGGATTCTCCAGGCAAGAACACTGGAGTGGGTTGCCATTTTCTTCTCCAATGGATGAAAGTGAAGAGTGAAAATGAAGTGGCTCAGTCGTGTCTGACTCGTAGCAACACCATGGACTGCAGCCCACCAGGTTCGTCCATCCATGGGATTTTCCAGGCAAGAGTACTGGAGTGGGGTGCCATTGCCTTCTCCACCCACTGCTAGAATAGTGCCCTTCTCCACAGAGCAAAGGGCTTCCTAGGTGGCTCTGTTGGTAAAGAACCTACCTGTCAGTGCAGGAGACATAAGAGATGCAGGTTTGATCCCTGGGCCAGGATGATCCCCTGTAGGAGGGCATGACAACCCACTCCAATATTCTTGCCTGGAGAATCCCATGGACAGAGGAACCCAGTGGGCTACAGTCCATAGGGTTGCCAAGAGTTGGACAAGACTGAAGTGACTTAGCATGCACAAACATGCACAGAGCAATAGGTAGTTCACCCCTTCATCTACACTCCATCCCTGAAAAGTGGAAATGAGAGATTGGGAAGGCATGAACTTTTCAGCTTTATGAGCAATACCTAGTTGTTGGAAATGTCACTTCCATTCATTTTCATTGACCAGAAACTAGTTACATCACCACCTTAGCTGCAAGAGAGGTGAGGAAATTTAATCTTAGCTGGTTAAACATGAGTGAGTCCAGTTAAGATATATATAGAAATGGAGATCTGATAAACAGAGTGCCTGATGAACTATGGACGGAGGTTCATGACACTGTACAGGAGACAGGGATCAAGACCATCCCCAAGAGAAAGAAATGCAAAAAAGCAAAATGGCTGTCTGAAGAGACTTTACAAATAGCTGTGAAAAGAAGAGAAGTGAAAAGCAAAGGAGAAAGGGAAAGATATACCCATTTGAATGCAGAGTTCCAAAGAATACAAGGAGAGATAAGAAAGCCTTCCTCAGAGATCAGTGCAAAGAAATAGAGGAAAACAATAGAATGGGAAAAACTAGAGATCACTTCAAGAAAATTAGAGATACCAAGGGAACATTTCATGCAAAGATGGGCTCAATAAAGGACAGAAATGGTATGGACCTAATAGAAGCAGAAGATATTAAAAAGAGGTGGCAAAAATACACAGATGAACTATAAAAAAAGATATTCACAACCCAGATAATCACGATGGTATAACCACTCACCTAGAGCGAGACATCCTGGAATGCAAAGTCAAGTGGGCCTTAGGAACCTTCACTACGAACAAAGCTAGTGGAGGTGATGGAATTCCAGTTGAGCTATTTCAAATCCTGAAAGATGATGCTGTGAAAGTGCTGCACTCAATATGCCAGCAAATTTGGAAAACTCAGCAGTGGCCACAGGACTGGAAAGGTCAGTTTTCATTCCAATCCCAAAGAAAGGCAATGCCAAAGAATGCTCAAACTACTGCACAATTGCACTCATCTCACATGCTAGTAAAGTAATGCTCAAAATTCTCCAAGCTAGACTTCAACAGTACATGAACTATGATCTTCCAGATGTTCAAGCTGGATTTAGAGAAGGCAGAGGAACCAGATCAGATTGCCAACATCTGCTGGATTATCAAAAAAGCAAGAGAGTTCCAGAAAAACATCTAGTTCTGCTTTATTGACTATGCCAAAGCCTTTGGATCACAACAAACTGAAAAATTCTGAAAGAGATGGGAATACCAGCCACCTGACCCTCTTCCTGAGAAATCTGTATGCAGGTCAGGAAGCAAGAGTTAGAACTGGATATGAAACAACAGACTGGTTCCAAATAGGAAAAGGAGTACGTCAAGGCTGTATATTGTCATCCTGCTTATTTAACTTATATGCAGAGTATATCATGAGAAATGCTGGGCTGGAAGAAGCACAAGCTGGAATCAAGATTGCTGGGAGAAATATCAGTAACCTCAGATATGCAGATGATACCACCCTTATGGCAGAAAGCGAAGAACTAAAGAGCCTCTTGATGAAAGTGAAAGAGGAGAGTGAAAAGTTGGCTTAAAGCTCAACATTCAGATAACTGAGATCATGTCACCCAGTCCCATCACTTCATGGCAAATAGATGGGGAAACAGTGGCAGACTTTATTTTTGAGGGGGCTCCAAAATCACTGAATATGGTGATTGTAGTCATGAAATTAAAAGACGCTTACTCCTGGGGAGAAAAGTTATGACCAACCTAGATGCTATATTAAAATGAAGAAACATTACTTTGCCAACAAAGGTCCATTAGTCAAGGCTATGGTTTTTCCAGTAGTCATGTATGGATGTGAGCGTTGAACTATAAGAAAGCTGAGTGCCAAAGAAAATATGCTTTTGAACTGTGGTGTTGGAGAAGACTCTTGAGAGTCCCTTGGACTGCAAGCAGATCCAACCAGTCCATCCTAAAGGAAATCAGTCCTAAATGTTCATTGGAAGGACTGATGTTGAAGCTGAAACTCCAATACTTTGGCCACATGATGTGAAGTGCTGACTCATTTGAAAAGATCCTGATTCTGGGAAAGATTGTATGCAGGGGGAGAAGGGGACAACAGAGGATGAGATGGTTGGATGGCATCACTGACTCAATGGACATGAGTTTAAGTAAGCTCCGAGTTGGTGATAGACAGGGAGGCCTGGTGTACTGCAGTCCATGGGGTTGCAAGAGTCGGACATGAGTTAGTGAATAAACCACCAACCCCAGAGCTCAGTTTTGGGGTTCAGGGTGGGAAGTTCCCTGGGTTGGGACAGCAAAATTTACTGTGGGCTTCAGGAAGAGGACATAGGAAATAATACTCAATGTCTTTTCAGTATTGATAACAAGCTTCAAAGGATGTGTTGTTTATGACCTCTTGCTCTCTTTCCTTTACTAAGACAACACCCCAAAGTTAAACAGCAAAGTCTAAAACAAATAATAAGATGCAAAAGAATATGGACAGTTAAGAATATAGTAGATAACGTGATTTTTTTGGTTCTGTTGAGGAAAATGCAAGCCATTATTTTTTTCTACTTAAGAAAAAAGCATGTGACTTTTGATTAATAGAGTTTCTAGCATTAATCCAGACCCTGAGGCTCTAATACTTAATAGAACAAAACAAAATAATGGTTAACCTTTTGAAAGTCTAGTATGTTCTTCCCAAAAGGTGTCATGTTTGCTTAGGATTGAGATGTTATAAATAACTGTGTAGTTGATCTTAATTTTAATTTCTTTTTAAAACATTTTAATTTCTTAAACTTTGATTCAAAAAAAAAAAAAAAAAAATTAGTGCCTGACAGCCTCTGCAGTCAGTGTAAGCTCTGGCTGCACTATCTGAAGAATGAGCATCTATGTGGCTGCTCCCCAATACATCTTTCTCTTGGATTCTGAGGAGGTAACATCACATGCTGCAGAGACAATGGGGTTCCTCCTCCCAGTAAAACATGTGGGCACAGGGAAGAGCAGAACCAGTAATTAAAATAAAAAACACCATCAGTGTGAAAAATAAAAGATTAGATACAGTTCAAGAAGGTATTAGTGAGTTGGCATGTCAGATTGAAGAATTATTTCAGAAGGTATCAAGATACAATATTGCCATATTTTTTAAATAATAAAGAACCTAAAAGACATATAGGATAGACATAGAAGTGCATTGGGGTTTTAGTATGGATGAATTATTAACTCGTAAGCAAGTAAGCCTGGAGAAGGCAATGGCACGCCACTCCAGTACTGTTGCCTGGAAAATCCCATGGATGGAGGAGCCTGATGGGCTGCAGTCCATGGGGTCGCTAAGAGTCAGACACGACTGAGCGACTTCACTTTCACTTTCCACTTTCATGCATTGGAGAAGGAAATGGCAACCCACTCCAGTGTTCTTGCCTGGAGAATCCCATGGACGGAGAAGCCGGGTAGGCTGCAGTCCATGGGGTCGCACAGAGTCGGATACGACTGAAGCAACTTAGCATAGCATAGCATAGCATAAGCAAGTAAGCCAAGAACATCTAAGTCATGAAAGTACAAAGCTGTGTTTATTTTTTACGGGAAAAAAAAAGGGGACAGGAAAAGAAGATGATTTCTAAGATTATTGTTAAACATAAAACAAAAGTCAAAAGATCAACGAAATGGGTATTTTTAGCTAGAAAAATATGTTTAAAGAATGACATATCAAATGACACTTGGGCAAGATTTGGACAAGATTCATGACACTGTTTCAGAGAGGGTTTCCTTTCTGACAAAAGATAGTTATCACACAAGAGAAAGAACTTGAGTGAAATTGAAGATGTGGTTAGCTTCACACATGAGGCTACAATGAGTAATATGTTTAAAAGAAATTCAAGAGTTTCTACAAATAATTTCTTGAGGCAACATTATGCTGAAGTTACTACTACTGCCACTGAGATTCACTGTGAGTTGGTTTGGAAATTATATTTGCTTCTGAATAGATGAAGCCATGAAGAGATGGCAACAGCAGACATGTTGCCATGGTAGCATTTCCTTCCCAGCTGAGGAAGCTATATACAAAAGAGGATATAGGTCAGAAAGCATTTACACTGACAAAACAACTGCATATTAAAATCAAACTCTTTTGTACACGTCATATACCAAATGAGAATTGTGAGGACTAGTTTCAGGCTATTAAAAACAGACATCTTCAGGGTAATGAAGCAAGCTGCACAATGAGACACAGGACATTTGAGGTCAGGAGTACTCTCTTCTTTGCATATTGGCAGTTCAATTTTAAAAAATGGGGTCATGACAAAACTCTGTCCTATGGGCTTCATCTGAATTCCTTGAAATAGAGATGTATTCAACTGAAGAATTCTCCCAGAAGGCAATTCATTTCACAATAAATTACTTCAGGATAAGAAGAATCAACTCTATGCTCAGTAAATATCTGGGCCTTATTAATTCTGTACCCTCATTTATGACCAAAATTTCTTAAATGCAATTGAAGTCAGCTATAACTAAAGAAAAGGGGGAAATAAGGGTGAGAAATGAAGAAAGTGATGGAGTAAAATTAGTCAAATCCCAGATTTAGAAAGAAAGAAAGGAAGAAATAACAAAAGTGCAAAAGAAGAAAGGAAGGAAAGATGGAAGGAAAAAGAAAAAAAAAAGGGAAGTAAGGAAGGGAGGGAGGGAGAAAAGAAAGATATCAGGAAGTAATAGTCTCCCCAGTGAAGGATGAAGGTGGCATTTGCAAGACAGAGGATGAAATGAAAAGTTGTAGTTTGCCTTCACCATATCCAGCAGTCCCCAAGCCATCAGACAAATCTAACTTTTCTTATCTGGGGAATTCACACTTTCTAGTTTTATTAACTTTGTTTTGGATGAGGTTAACTGGATGTCTAGATCTAAGGGTAGTATCTAGTAGGCTTAAACTAGTAATAGATCTCATTCTTCACTGAGCAAAGTGATTAATTAAGAGATAGGCAGATGATCCAATCTGAGTCAGTACTTACATGTTCTTTGGAATTTCTAAGAAAGAAGAACTCTTTCAATATTCTCCTGGAGTGGCAGTGTGAAGACTTGAGGTCTCTGCAGCCATATTAGGACAACTAGGGAAAAGCTCAAAGGTAGTAGAAGCCATCAGTTGAGACTGGGGATAGAGATACCCCAGAGAAAGAAGAACCAAGACATGAATTGTGACATTTCAGCCTCGGAGCAAATCACAGCAGAAGGCAGAGCTGCCCATGGACTGTTTAGTTGCAGGGACAACCATATTCTTGATTTTCCTAAGACAATTTGAGTTGAGTTTTCCATTTCTCGTTTTGGGAAAGAATCCTGATAAAATTCCACTTACTTCTTAAAACTTCCCCTCTACGAAGCCAAAGGAAGGTAACTGAAGTAAGTGAAGCACAAAATAATGATTGTATCTTTGGGTTCAGAATCCATGAAGATCCCTGGAATGTGCTTTTGCAGCCTCCCATATGCAAGGCACTAGAAAGGATAGGAATGTGAACAAGATGAAGTCTGTTACATTAAAGGTACAGAAGTAAGAGGAGACTAGGATAGTTAACAGATAATGAGCAATGAGTTAGATATTTTCACAATTTACAAATGAGAAAACCCAGGCACTGAATCTAAGAAACTGCCTCAAGAGGTGCCGGAAGGGATGCAGGATAGAACTGTGAAGCAAGACGCAGGAAGGAGCAGAATCCCAATAATTAGTATTAAGTCCTATGTGCTGTATGTATTAAATTCATATGCCATATATGCCATCTGTTAATTGTTATGTCTATTCGTAATACAAACAGTGTAACTGTTGTTACCACTAAAGAATAGAGATGCAGACGTGGAGGATGACATGTGGACACATTGGGGAAGAGGAAATTGTGATGAACTGAGAGATTAGGATTAACATATGTATTATACACTACCATGCGTGAAACAGATAATGGGAAGCTGCTTTATAGCACACAGAGCTCAGCTCAGTGCTCTGTGCTGGCCTAGAGGGGTGGGACGGGTGGTGGGGTGGGTAGAGGTTTTAGAGGGAGGGGATAAATGTGTACATATAGCTGATTCATCTTGTATAATGAAAACTAACATAACATTGTGAAGCAGTTATACTCCAATTAAAGAAAGAATTAGATCATATTTTGACTCTGTTTCCTAGGAAACGAAATCCCTTGGTTTTCCTCAGTGATAGAAGTTTCTTGTTACTGATGGTGGGCCCTGATACTTTATACTAATGACTTATGGTGGACCCCTAGTGAACTTATACTAAAAGATGATTTAGGATGGTGCAAGACACCGTAGAAAGACCAATCATGTGATTAAAGGGTTGGAGCTTTGAGCCACAAGCTATCAGCCAAAGTTGGAGAATGAGTTCATTCAAGTAGTCAGTCAATTGCATCTGTGTAATGAAAGTGCAATGAAAGTTCTGGGATTGGAAACTCAGTGAAGCTTTCTGGTTCATGAATACACTGATATGATGGGAGGTTGAGATCCTTTGATTCCATGCGGAGAGGACCTAAAGGCTCACTGTTCCTTCCCGGAAGTCACCCTCTATGCCTCTTGACTTGAGTGGTCCTCTTTCTTTGTAATCTTCATAATAATACCATAATCATATGAACAGCATTTTTCTGAGTTCTCTGTGTTATTCTTGAAAATTATTAAGCCTGAGAAGATGGTGAGAACCTCCAAATTTATAGCCAGTCAGTCAGAAGTGCGCGTGGCTCCAACGACTGCTTCAGTGTGGCTGGCATCTGAAGTAAGGTCAATCTTTTGGGGGACTATGCCCTTTAACTTATAGAGTCTTTGCTAACTTCAGGTAGTTTGTGCTAGAATTGAATTGCAGTACACCCAGTACTGCAATTTGGGTTTGAAATGAAACAATAACATAATACCATAATGAAACTTCTGGGCCTTTACTAAAGCTAAGAAAAAACACTGTACTTCAAATCCAAGGGGTATTTAAGGAAATACAGTAGTAGGGCTTCCAAGGAGGTGCTACTTGTAAAGAATCTGCCTGCCAATGCAGGAGATGTAACAGTCCTGTTTTTGACTCCTGGGTCAAGAAGATTCCCTGGAGGAGATCATGGCAACCCACTTCAGTATTCTTGCCTGGAGAATCCCATGGACAGAAGAGCCTGGCAAGCTAGGGTCCATAGGGTTACAAAAAGTCAGAAATGACTGAAGCAAGTTAGCATGCACATACACAATGGTATTTAAGGAAAAATACAAATGTCCCCTTGGCTTTTTCTCCAGTAAGGCATACCTGGGGTTTCTCCAGTAAGGCACACCTGAAGAGTTTTAGGGAGTGGCTGGAACTTTTAGGGAACAGTTTGCTGAGAGACTTGGGAACAGGGTTTTCCACAGCTTCTAAATTAGAGCTACTTTGTTCACAGCTCATGATTTGATGATGAAAACAAACATGAAATTTGGCTTCACACGAAGGCAGCCAGATATGACTTTCCTTCTGCTCCTGGTTTTGTAATAGGGAGAGAGTGTTTTCCAGATATTTTGCTTGCTGTCACAATCAGCTGAGGTAAGTGACAGGAAGGAGCTTCTGAGGCTCATGGGATTATGTGGCTCCAGAGTCTGTACGAAATGGATCCAGAGTTTATCTTCAGGTTATTTAATTCCCACTTCTTATTTTTTGTGCCATGGTATACTGGTCTAACATGAGCTTTTGCTAAATCTATAAACAGGGAACATTTATTTACATATTCATTATTTATGATCATTTTTATGGTGCCTGAAAGAGTACTTCCTCATTTCTCCTCCAGTCTATAATATTTTGCAAACAATCTTAGTCCCCATGAGAAAAGGACTTTACCAGAAAACCAATAGCACTGCCAGGAAGTAGAGAGTGCTGAATCAATGTCAGTGATTGTGATGCATAGTGTCCTGCACAGTCGTAATGTTTTCTCCAGCAAACTTCAGGCACACTAGAGCCAGCACAGATTTGGATGCTGAGAGTGAGTGAGAGATAAGTGTGGCTGTAAAGAAGTACTTAGGAATCATGAATCTAATTAAGTTTTAAAAAGGAGAAGAAAGATGGTAGGTGTGAATAGCGAGGCTGTGGAGGGGTCCATGGACAGAAGGACTACAAGAGTAAAAGAGATGTTTTTATGGGGCACTTATAAGGGCAAAGTGGCAGGAAGTGTGGGAGATGCCAAGATATTGTTCTGGTCTCGTCTTAAGTCTTCTGAATCCCAAAGGCCTAGAAGCTCAGCCAGCTTAGTTGGTTGGATTTAGAAGAAAAGATTTCTAACTCAAACACTGGTAGACTCAGAAGTAAACACTAAAACTCAGTATATTTTAAAATCCTACAGACTGAAATGTAAACTATTTACCACTGTGACCATTTTGTTCACAATTTATTTTGAAGTTATTGGTAATGTTAGACAAATTTTCATGTAACAATATATGCTGTATGCTCAGTCATGTCAGACTCTTTGCAACCCCATAGATTTCAGCCTGCAGGGCTCCTTGGTCCATGGAATTTTCCAGACAAGAATACTGGAGTGGGTTGCCATTTTCTCCTCCAGATGATATTCCAGACCCAGGGACTGAACCTGTGTCTACTGAGTCTCCTAACATTGGCACATGGATTCTTTACCACTGAGCTACCTGGAAAGCCCATGTAACCATATACTAGACCTTTTAAAACAGTACTCCCCAAGGCATTCCGGAAATCAGGCACAGAACAACTTACCCCATTCTACCTGTTGTTCCAGGAGATTGGAGGTCAGTTTAGTCACTTAGCAAGACATGCAAACCCTTTCCTCTCTCACTGTGTTCTGTCACCCCCACTTGATGGTCTCAGCCAAGGGCACACCATGTACTTTCCAAAAAGCAAATAGGAAGCCAGTATAGTATATTCTTTAGATCTATTATGAAGCCAGTGTAATTTGTTTTATAAATCTGTGAATGATATTATTTTACAATGTGCTACATACAGTTTTAAATATTGAATCATGTAATTCTAAATTAGTAGTACCTACTCTGTGGGTTCACTTTTCATTACATGCATTTTTCAAGTAAATTGATCTATAGAATTTACTATAGAACTGAGCCTTGCTCAAGGTTATAGCTAGTAAGGGGCATGATTTAAGCCCAGACCATCTGGCTCCAAAACCATACACTAACCCTTTCCTGTCTCTCAGTGGCCCTTAAAAAAATTAGACTTCTGCCAGTGGGAGAGTTGGAAGAGGTACTCAAGGAAATGAGAACAGAATGGGCAAACATTTGGAGAGGAATAGATATTATTTGAAAATTTCAGTGTGTTCAGGTTTATTTGATGATGGAATGGAATAAGTAGAAATTGAAAATAGTTATGAGTAATGATATAAATTACTCTAATAACATGCAAAACAAATATTTTGGGTGAAGGTGAGAAATTTCTGTGTATTGACAGCATCCTTCCTGAAACTCAAGCCCTTGGCTAGAAATGAAATTCCCCTTTCCAGGGAGTGTGTTGAGGGTCTCCAAGACCAGTCCAAGTTCAGCGATTCACTAGGACTCCCATGACTCATCATGTAATTTTACTCCGGGCTAATATTTTTTACGGTGAAAGGATAAAAAGCAAAATCAGAAAGGGAAAATATACAAAATGTAGGGGAAACCAAGAACCGAGTTTGGAGAATCTTTTGCCCATGGAGCCACACAATACTCACCTTATCCAGCAGAGGTTCAGTGTCCAAGAGTCTTACTAAGGACTGGTTATATAGGAACTCTGTCTAGCATTTCCAAATTCTAGAATCCTCAAAGGAGAGTAGGGTTTCAGCATGAACCACATTGTTTGTACAAACTGTTCGGTTACAATGAGACACTCTTGTCACTTAAGGAAGTTTCACATCATTGTTGGGAACTGTTTATCAGCCAAGTTCCCAGGTGCAAGCTAGAGTCAACCTTGCAAGCAGGATTTTCTGTAACTAGACAGTCTCAGGCCTACTACACTCTTTCCTACACAGAAGGTCTCCAGAGAATTTACAAGGTAAATGATATTGCCTTTTATTCCAAGTATGGAATCCCAGGTGAAAGATGCATCCATGTTCTCATCAATAAGTTAATTTATTTGATAGATACTTGTGATATGATGGAGACACTAAATCATAGTACTCAAAGTGATCTATCTGTAGACAATTGTTGAGGCCTCAGGCTGAGAATAAATAGCTGCAAAACACCCTCACATTCAAAAGTATAAAGTAAGCCATTTTGCATGTCTTGCCAAGAGGGTAGTGCAAGTAAACTGGGCAAACCTTAGCCTACACCATACTTTAAGAGTTTACGGGGTGGTGATGGTAGAGGGCTTAAGGAAACCCAGATACTCAGAAAAATGAGAGGACTCTTGCTTTCATCCTCATGGTAACACATGAATTTCCATATAGAAACCTAGGGAAAGAGAAGGCCCACTAGCTATGGTTGTAATGCTGGGGCTTGTAGATTTTAATTTAGAGAAAATGAAGATAGGTAATATTTCTGAAAGAGTTGAATTTTCTGATGAAAAGTTCACTTCTGACACAGTGTCTATAGATTAAATGGAAAAATCAGAAATGGTATAGAAAAAAGGATTGATTGGCTTTAAAACAGACCAAAACTGAAAGATGGAAAAATGATATGGAGAATATTTTAATGAATATGGATGGATATGTGATATGATAAATATCATATAATAATATGTGTAATAAATCAGTATGATGAGATGCAAGGTTATCTGTTTCTTTTGTTTAGTAAGTATTACTAATGCACAGTTATATCCAGGAATAATCCAGGCAGGTTGGATTTGAAAGAAAATGTCTCTACACCAGAAACTCAAACGTCAATAGACATAAAAGTATACACTAAAACTCAGTATCTTTATATCATAGAGACTTGAAAATAACACTCTCAATGTTTGGACTATTTTGTCTGTAACTCATTTTGAGGTTGTTGGTAATGTTTACCAAATTTTCTTGTATAAGTACTCCAGACCTTTCAAAACATGTATTTTTTAACACAGAAGATATTATTATAATCTCAATAGATTTAAATTTGTGGCCCCCTGACATGCTGGCCACTTTTAATTCAGTGGTATTTACACACATTAGATAGTAATATGGGCGTCCCTGGTGACTCAATGGTAGAGAATCCACCTGCAAATTCAGGAGACGTGAGTGTGATCCCTGGGTTGGGAAGATCCCCTGGAGAAGGAAATGGCAACCCACTTTAGTATTTTTGCCTGGGAAATCCCATGGACAGAGGATCCTGGTGGGCTACAGTCCATGAGTTGAAAAAGAGCTGGACATGACTTAGCAACTAAACAACAACAACAAGATAGTGATATGCTGTGTGCTTAATGCTCAGTCGAGTCCGACTCTTTGTGACCTCATTGGCTGTAGCCCACCAGGCTCCTCCGCCCCTGGGGATTCTCCAAGCAAGAATACTGGAGTAGGTAGCCATTTCCTCCTCCAGGGATCTTCCCAACCCAGGGATCAAACCCAGGTCTCCCTCACTGCAGGCGGATTCTTTACCATCTGAGCTACCAGGGAAGCCCGGTGAGATACTTCATACAATGTGAAAGTTGCTGATTTGGTTGTTAAATTTGATTTTGTTGTTTAACTCTTTCACAATACTTTGTGTTTTCTGATTTTTCAATAATAATGAAATACATTTCAAAATGAAAAAAATAGCATATCCTCTGGAGTGAAATAAAATAAATGAATTAATAATAAACAACTTACATTAGAATATCAGTTATAAAATCTGATTTACCCACACATAGTGTGGGTAAATTTTCTATACCATAGAATATTATCATGAAATGACTGATTTTTTTCATATAGTATCTTCTTTCTAATTCTACTGCATATAATAATTTAAATGCTATTTATTCACATACATTTACAGACATAGTAAACCAATTTTCTAATTAAAAAAACTATAGAGATTCATACAAACATATTCTCTGATCTAGTATCTTTCATACTTTTTCTCTGAAATACAATGTGAAACTTTATTAATGAAAGAATTCATCAGCAGATAAATGGATAAGAAAGCTGTGGTACATATTCACAATGGAGTATTACTCAGCCATTAAAAAGAATACATTTGAATCAGTTCTAATGAGATGGATGAAACTGGAGCCTATTATACAGAGTGAAGTAAGCTAGAAAGAAAAACACCAATACAGTATACTAATGCATATATATGGAATTTAGAAAGATGGTAACGACAACCCTGTGTGCGAGACAGCAAAAGAGACACAGATGTATAGAACAGTCTTTTGGACTCTGTGGGAGAGGGAACAGGGGGATGATTTGGGAGAATGGCATTAAAACATGTATAATATCATATGAGAAACGAATCGCCAGTCCAGGTTAGATGCAGGATACAGGAAGCTTGGGGCTGGTGCACCGGGATGACCCAGAGGGATGGTATAGGGAGGGAGGTGGGAGGGGGGTTCAGGATGGGGAACATGTGTACACCCGTGGTGGATGCATGTTGATGTATGGCAAAACCAAGACAAAATTGTAAACTAAAAAAATAAATAAATTAAAAAAAAAATTTAGCAGTTCTGAATGTTCAATTTCATAAACCTTTTCAGACATTCAGGAGAATGTCTGCTGTACTTGAATGCAATTAGTTAATAAGCTTTAATAATTTTCTATAATGATTATTACACACTTGTGTTTTCAAACTACAAATGCTCTTGTAAAAAATGTTTCCTTTTATTTTGCTCCAAATATTCAGAATACTAGCAAAAGCTTCATCTTAATTTGATTTGTCAAGGAATAATTTCTGCTGCTTCTGGTTTTATCATTTATATGGTACTAAAGCCCATTTTCATTCGATGAATATTAATAGATTTATTGGAAATATGTCATTATCCTCTTTCATTTAATGGGTGACTTCAAAAGAAAAAAGAACAGACAAGAAAAATAAATAAAGGAGGTAAAACAATGAAATATAACAGGTAGTGTAAAGATTTAAAGTTTTTTTTTTTTTTTTTTTTGTAGTCTTATATCATGTCAGTGAAAATGTTACACTTTTGTGCTTTCTTCTTGTCCCGGGCTCTCATGTCCCTGAAGAATTACTCCCTTAAAATCAGAGAGAGAAAATAAAGACATATACGCCTTAAACAAATATTGCGAACATTAAGTAAACAGAACTGTCTGTGTTCTTTAAAATTTCCCTTCAGTGGAATCCTGTTAAAGCAGTTTTTGTTCTGCCAACATTTCTCATTCAGGTGCCTTGGAGATAGGAGGTGTGGGTGGCAGTGACTAACCAAATGAACAACTATTATTTACCAAACAAATTTGGACAGATTATACTTGTGATCGCCTCCTGGAAGGAATCAAAACCACTGACTACAGTCAGACAATCTAAGAGGGCAGTAGGGTTTTTTTGTTTGTTTGTTTGGTTGGTTTATTGTTTTTAGCCACACCATGCAACCTGCAGGATCTTAGTTCCCCACACCAGGGATGGAACCCATGACCCTGCGATGGAAGTGTGGAGTACTAACCTCTGGACCGCCAGGGAATTCCTGGAAGTGGGGTTTTAACTGGTGGCATACTAAGTAATCTGACCCATTAAAGATCATTAACCTTTGTTGGCCATCTACACTGTGAAGTAATGAGCAAGGTTTTGGAGTTGCAAAGACTCCAAATATCCCTAGCCTTGAGTTTCTTGCAGACTAGTGTGGACTGCAGACATAACATATCACTTTAGTAGGATTTTCAAGTGTTAAGTGTTAAACTTGCTTCTACCACAGTCTTTCCCATTTCTATATATGATTGCTCCATTCTCCCAGTTAAGTCATCTTTGACTCCTCTTTTTTCTCATATCTCTGCATTGAAGCTGCAGGCAAATTCTGATGACTCTACCACAAAACATGTGCAGAATCTGATCACCTCTCACCAACTCCACTTTCTGGCCAAACCCACTATCATCTCTTATTTGGATTATTAAATCCAATCTGTCCTCCCTGCTTCCATTTTTGGGCCTTGTAAGTGTATTTTCAACATGGCAACAAGATTGCTCCAATTAAAATATGTCTGATGGTTTAACTTGTACAAAACCTGCCAGTTGCTTCCCATTTCACTCAATACACTTCCCATTTCACTCCCTGCTTTCCTCCCAGACTTCAAGTCTCCTCACTCACTCCACTCCCCATACTGGCTTCCTTGCCCTTCCTTGAACTCAACATGCTCACTTTCACCTCAGGTCCTCTCTCCCTTCTTATTTTGTTTCCTCTTGCTCATAGTGTTCTTTCCCCTTATCTTCTCATCTCCTTTGTCATTTTCTCCATGAGGCCACTTTAGCACAGTTCAGTTCAGTTCAGTCGCTCAGTCATGTCTGACTCTCTGTGACCCCATGAATCGCAGCATGCCAGGCCTCCCTGTCCATCACCCTCTCCTGGAGTTCACTCAAACTCACGTCCATCGAGTCGGTGATGCCATCCAGCCATCTCATCCTCTGTTGTCCCCTCTTCCTCCTGCCCCCAATCCCTCCCAGCATCAGTCTTTTCCAATGAGTCAACCCTTCGCATGAGGTGGCCAAAGTATTGGAGTTTCAGCTTTAGCATCAGTCTTTCCAAAGAACACCCAGGACTGATGTCCTTTAGAATGGACTGGTTGGATCTCCTTGCAGTCCAAGGGACTCTCAAGAGTCTTCTCCAACACCACAGTTCAAAAGCATCAATTCTTCGGCGCTCAGCTTTCTTCACAGTCCAACTCTCACATCCATACATGACCACTGGAAAAACCAGCCTATCTCAATTTACAATCATCCTAATTCCCCACCACTCCTTATTCTACTTCCTGACATTTTTTCTCTATAGCATTTCCCACTATCTGACATCATAATTTTGTTTATGGGTTATTTGGGTCTACTGAACTGAATGTAACTTTCATGACTTTTTTTGTTTTGTTTTACTTGATCCTCTTTCTCTAGCACTTAGAAGACTGCCCAACAGAAAGCAGTTGCTCAATAAGTAACTGTTGAATGAGTGACTCTCTGTTTTGAAGTGCTGTCTGATTTTCTAAAGCAAACTTAGGCATTTTCTTTCTGGGTGGTCATAATAATTATAACAAACATGCAATTTATTTGTTCACATGTCAGGATGTATGACTGACTCTGAGTTTAACTACAGAGGCAGAGCTGGCTCCCTAATTTAGAGAGCCCAGGGTAAAATGTAAATATAATTCCCTTGTTCAGAAATTAAGAATTTGAAGATGGAAATTGCCAAGTATTAAGCCAAGTGTGGGCCTCTTCTAAAGATAGGTTATATGCCCCTGAAGCCAGCACTGAAGAGGAACCATACATGTTTCCATTCATCTTCATATCTCAAAACAGAGAGAGCAATGCCCCTAGCACATAGTAGGGTCTCTATAAATGCTTGTTGACTGAATGCATGTATTTTTATCTGAAAGAAGAAAAGAAGATAAAAGGAATTTAAAAGTAGTTCACTTATATAGAACCATCACAAAATAGTTTTGGAAACATAATTAAAATGGGGAGCCTGAAGTAAGCTAAATATGTTTTGCAAGTGACAGGACAACCTCAAGGGGAAATCAAGATTGTGTGTTACCCTTAATTTGAATTCAGTGTTTCACTTTCTGATCCAGATTAATTTTCAGAACTTTCTAAGTTTTCTATTTCCGAAAAAAAAAAAACAAAACAATAAGACAGAGATATGATCCTGATCTACTCTGTCTTTCCAAATAAATCTTTATTTTATTCAGCATGTAAAGCAACATCCTTTAAGAAAATACTTCCTAAAATCATAAAGGTGATAGATTTGATCAGTGGTCCATATATCTTGTGATTTAACTGTAGTAACTGAAAATAGGCAATCTAGTATCTAGACATCTTTTTCATTTGCTTGATACAAATTATATATATCAGAATATATTTCTATAATATTTATTTGATTACAAATAAGTTGGTGCTCAACTCCCAAGTAGGAGAGAGATTTTTTTTTTATATCAGTGTGGTGCTGTGACATATTTTAGAGAAAACAGGAATTTGAAAAGGAGCTTTAAATCCCAAGAGAATTTCCCTTAAATTTAGAAGCCATGTCTATTTACAGATCACTTTAGAGAAAATATTTACTCTATTTTCTTTTTCACTTACTGAAAAAAAAAAAAAAAGAAGAGCCTGTAGGTTTGTGAAATCTGCAATGAACTGAATAGACATGAAAATAGATATGATTGAATTAATAAATATAAAAAAGAGTGAGCCTTCTATAGCAGTAGGAGCAATGCAGGATCTTCAGTTAATCTATTCTTTCTTCATTTCCTCAAATCAATGCAGCCTTTTCTCATAAAGAACAACAATGATATGATAACACCTCGTGTCTGTACAGCAGCTTTTATTTTTTCAAAGAAGTTTTTTTTTTTTTCTGTTCTCACAGTATCATTGTTAGGAAAATAGAACAGGTAGGTTATTTTATATCCTTCAGAAAATTGTGTCTGCATTCACTGAGCATAACTTACAAAAAAGGGAAAAATGAGAAGGTAAATGAGTATGAGACTTCGGTTAGTATTTAGACTAGATTATTTTTTCTGTATTTAAAAATTCATGTTTTTTAAAATATTTTCTTATTGCCACTTAAGTATATCCAAACTTGTAAAATTGTAAATTTATTATCTACTTCTAAGCATTGTAAGAAGAGAGAAATAAAAGATTAATTCAGTGTAGAGATCAGTGTCATGGAGATTTTCATTCTTTCTTTGAAATCTATAAATCAGTGTTATTCACCTAAAATTTGTAAATGTAAAGTATGCTATAATTGCTTACACAGTATTTTCTGAACATCATATAGGTATCTTTTTATACACCTGACACTCAAAACATACGTGATAATTTACCATATATTTACATTAGTATATTCAATGATATCCTCTGAGTTCAGAAAATGACAATGTACCGAACTGTAGAATTTGATATTAATAAAGGGATTTCTTTGGAAGGAATGATGCTAAAGCTGAAACTCCAGTACTTTGGCCACCTCATGTGAAGAGTTGACTCATTGGAAAAGACTCTGATGCTGGGAGGGATTGGGGGCAGGAGGAGAAGGGGACGACAGAGGATGAGATGGCTGGATGGCATCACTGACTCGATGGACGTGAGTCTGAGTGAACTCCGGGAGTTGGTGATGGACAGGGAGGCCTGGCGTGCTGTGATTCATGGGGTTGCAAAGAGTCAGACACGACTGAGCGACTGAACTGAACTGAACTGAACTGAAAAATTTCATGGAACGATATTATATTCAATAATTCTGTGTCATATATAACCACTGACTTTATTAAATCTTAAACAATGAATGTAATTTAAAACTTTTCTTTTGGACTGGAAGAATTCAATATGATTATTTTACGAGTTAACTGGTTTCTTCCAGACAAATTAAAATCCAGTGATCACTTTTCTGCATATATTCTATTCTTGATGTTTCTGAAGAAAGAAACAGTTAATGAGAATTGCAAAACCTGGAAAAAAGGGAAACAATAAGAGATTAAAATGTAATCAATAAGAATAATTTGTAAAGTTAACACCATATAATCACCAAAATGTATTCGGCAAAGAGAAAAGGGAGGAAGGAGGGTGAGACTATTTCCAAGTAAGATACATATCATTGTGAATAAGAAGTCAGCAGAGTAAGTCTTGTAGGGTAGCCCAGATGTCACCAAGTTCATTTACAGAGAGGGTGAAGGAATGGACTACTCAATTTTAATTACATGGGCTATCACTGGGCTAGATGCTATGATAAACTGCTGATGTTTTGTGTTCATCATTTTTCTAACGTCATCACTTCCAAAAAAACTGCCTCTTTTTGTTATAGGATCATGAAAGATGGTCTGGAAAGGGTAGATGATAAACTGGAACACAATAATATCCCCCATTCAGTCTTATCTTAATTGCCTCAGGATGAATACAATAGAGAATAAACATTTAAAAAGAGTATCAATGCTTATAAGACTGTCTTGTTTACCACCATCCTGAGACTAAACACTCTTACCAGGTGAAAACCATTTATGGAACTTTAGATGAGGGCCTTGCTTGTTGTTCGGTTGCTAAGTTGTGTCCTGGTCTTTACATGCCAGGTTTCCCTGCCCTTCACCATCTCCCAGAGTTTGCTCAAACTCATGTCCATTGACTTGGTGATACCATCCAGCCATCTCATCCTCTGTCCCCCTCTTCTCCACCTGCCCTCAATCTTTTTCAGCATCAGGGTCTTTTCCAATAAGTTGGCTCTTCACATCATATGGCCAAAGTATTGGAGCTTCAGAATCAGTCCTTCCCGTGAATATTCAGGACTTATTTTCTTTAGAATTGAGTGGTTTAATCTCTTTGTCCAAGGGACTCTGAAGAGTCTTCTCCAGCATCACAATTCAAAAGCATCAATTCTTCAGTATTCAGCCTTCTTTATGGTCCAATTCTCACATTTGTACATGACTGCTGGAAAAGCCATACCTTTGACTATACAAAACTTTGTTGGCTAAGTGATGTCTCTGCTTTTTAATACTCTGTCTAGATTTGTGATAGCTTTCCTTCCAGGGAGCAAGCATTTTTTTTTTAATTTCATGACTACAGTCACTGTCTGCAGTGACTTTGAAACTGCCTTAAAACACACACACACAAAAAACAAGAAGAGAAAATATGTCACTGCTTCCACTTTTTCCCCATCTGTTTGCCATGAAGTGATGGGACTGGCCACCATGGTCTTAGTTTTTTGAATGTTGAGTTTTAAGCCAGCTTTTTCACTCTCTTCTTTCACCCTCTTCAAGAGGCTCTTTATTTCCTCATTGCATTCTGCCATTAGAGTGGTATCATCTGCATATCTGAGGTTGTTGATACTTCTTTGTGGATCAACATAAATTAAATTTGCTATCCTATTTTGGCCAAATCACATGTTATATATTTATTCCGTTATACTCTACACAATAGTAATCTATACAGTCTTACAATTTCTTTGAACACATACCCTTCACTAGCTTTTATTGGTTTGCACTGGGACTGGAGAATTAAGTACTATTTCTAAACCTCGATTTTGCAGTTGGCACCCTGGAAGTCAAGGAATATGTAGATTTTGCTTCCTATTGTATCTCTAGCATCTACTACAGGACCTGACACATAGTAGATGTTCTTCCCCCTTCCAAATTTATTGAATGAATGAATGAAGCAATGAATGAAAGAATGTATGATTGAATACATTTACTAATGTCAAACATCTGCCTAGATTTAAGAAATTTGCCAGTGTACACACTGCCAATCATGGTCAACTCACTGCCAAGACTGAAGTATTTTTTTTTTAATCACTAAGAAATGAAATCACTACCCTCCAGGAGAACAACTTATTTTTTTATAAAGCCATTAA
The DNA here is from genome assembly GCF_027580195.1 of Bos mutus. Taxonomy (NCBI): domain Eukaryota; kingdom Metazoa; phylum Chordata; class Mammalia; order Artiodactyla; family Bovidae; genus Bos; species Bos mutus. Next base: position 57,793,133 of record NC_091621.1, on the reverse strand, counting down.
AAAAATCTGTTTATATTTTTTTGAACATGCCATGCAGCCTGTGGGATTTTAGTTCCCCAACCAGGAATCAAACCCAAGCCCCCTGCATTGGAAGTGGGGTGTCTTAACCAACTGGGCTGCCATGAAAGTCCTGGATGATAATGATTTCCAGGTTCCACCCAGGCTGATCTAAGGATATTGCCCTCAGTTGGGACCTCCTGTGTGTGAACAGTTTCAGGGTCCTGGCTCCTATTGGACTAGTTAGTCTGATTAGGTCTCCATCTGGTTGTTCTACAGTCTATCCCATATACTTTATACTTAATTTTTTTTAATCTTTAAATATACAAATAAAAACTTACCTCTGAAGCCAAAAGTCCAAAATTAATTCCAATTAATGTCAAAGCATTAGCATGATACCATGTGCTGATTTTATTTTCACAACCCTAAGGAAAAGAACTTACTTAGATTGACTTGGAGATATAAATGGTTTTATACATAATTCCATTAAAGAGAAGAGACACAGAGATTAGTAATGTATGAAAGTCTAAAAAACAAGTCAACATCTAACTGGAGACTGGACTTTTAGCCCATAGAGCTTCCTACAATAGCAAGATGCCTCAGCTGCTACTTTTTAAGCTGCTAAGATGTTGTCAGGTAGTTGAAATCAGAAATTTATTAAGTTTTGAGAGGGATTTGATTTTCTGAACACTACTGAAATTCAGCAGGGCATATACTATTGCCTAACATAATATTTCCCAAAGAGAACCTTTCTTGGAGAATCCTCCAAATGGAGATTCCTTAAATGGAAATTCCTTAAGTGGAGATTAAATGGAATCTTTAAATGGAGAATCCTCCATTTCTCTATGAATGAATGATGTTATTGAAAGACATATTAAAATTAGAATAACATCAATATATAAACTACACAAAGTATTAGAAGTTATTGGATGGAAATCCTAGTTTATCATGTCCTATATCTGTAGACAGAAGTTGCTACAGATGAACCTCTTCTCTGGTTTCTGCCGCCTTTATGTGAACACCACCCTTGACACATCTGGGATTTCCTCCCTTAGTTTTTGCCAAACCTCATGCCTCTTTATTTCTACTGTTGCAGTTCCTTTACCAGTCCTATACAACGGAGATTCGCCAAAAGGATCTTCTCTGTCAAAAGATGGTTGCTGCTGCTGCTAAGTAACTTCAGTCGTATCCGACTCTGTGCGACCCCATAGACGGCAGCCCACCAGGCTCCTGTCCCTGGGATTCTCCAGGCAAGAACACTGGAGTGGGTTGCCATTTCCTTCTCCAATGCATGAAAGTGAAAAGTGAAAGTGAAGTCACTCAGTCATGTCCAACTCTCTGCGACTCCATGGACTGCAGCCCACCAGGCTCCTCTGCCCATGGGATTTTCCAGGCGAGAGTACTGGAGTGGGGTGCCATTGCCTTCTCCAAAAGATGGTTGAGGAGAGAGTTAATGGAATCCCAAGTTCTAGGCACACTTAGATCACATAACCCAGAAAGTTTAATGACTTTGTTATGTAACTGATATAATCCACTTCACTGTGGTTTTATTAGCAAGGTGCTTAAGAACCTAATAACCATGAATGGCATTGTTTTTAATACAACAATTTGCTCAGGATTCTAAAATGACTTGCAAAAAATAAAAGCAAAAACAAAAAAAAACAGGGTACTGTAAACACTTGGAGAAGCCTTGGCTTATATTTACCTGTAGGTATGTTGCATTCAGTGGCTCATCACAAAACCACTTTCTTAATGTAGAATTTGTGCAAGAACATGGCACCTGTTCTGAATTTTCTTTATTCTTATTCTTGGTCCAATCTGTGTAATTTTTTCGGCCACAACACTGAAACTAGAAAAATGATTCTATAAGTTTTACTATAGAATATTCAAAATGCAGTCAATTATATGACTCCTATGCTTCTCAAAGTGGTTTTATGATAAATTTATTAATTTATTCTGCATTGAAATATAACAGATTAAACAAATATATTTTTGTTTGTTTAAACAAATATATTTTTGTTTGTTTAAACAAAAATATTTTTTTGTTGCTGTTGTTGCTATGGTTGATATTAATCAGAATTAAAGATCTCTACTCATATAAGTGAGCTGTTTGAATGAAATTGTTATATCTGAATTTACCTTATAAAGTTCAGGATGAAAGATATACTTGACTTACTAAATCACGTTTAGAGCCAGAACATGGGAGGGAGAATCCCTTGAGCCATACCTTCTCCTAACTATAACAGTTTTCTTTACGATTTATTCAAAATATTCTGCCATATGTGCTTAATATACATAGAGACTCAGGGTTGTTTCTAAATTCTTAGGGTTAATGTAAGATGTTAACCTTATATTTTGTATTGTGTGCAAAGCTGCCACAAAAAAAAAAAAAAAAAAAAAAAAAAAGGTAATAAGGAAAAGAGTCAGAAGTGATCAAGCATCTATGAAATGTCTCATTTCCAATCCTATCAAGTTGAGTTGAAAGGATGTGAAAGAATCAGTCTATATATTTGTCACCTAGAAAATAAGAGAAAGTTAAAGTGAGTAGATCATTATTTTCTAAACTTGTTATTGTAAATTATAGCATCAGTACCACCTATGTTGCAATATGTGCCAACAATCTTGGCACAGTCTTGGAAACATCAAATGACTAACATAGTACTTTAGAGACTGGGTACTGAAAGTCAGTTAAACAATCAAATCTACATATACTATCTCAATGCTCAATGATATTCATGGCTAGGAAACATAAGTTGGATTCTCATTAATGACAGTGATGTCATACATATAAACATGTTTTCCTGCTGCTGCTGCTAAGTCGCTTCAGTCATGTCCGACTCTGTGCGACCCCCATAGACGGCAGCCCACTAGGCTCCCCCGTCCCTGGGATTCTCCAGGCAAGAACACTGGAGTGGGTTGCCATTGCCTTCTCCAATGCATGAAAGTGAAAAGTGAAAGTGAAGTCACTCAGTCGTTTTCCTGATTTATCAGTTAATGACCATAGGAAGGTTTGATACACTGCTATCAGTCATAATGCTATCTGAAAATGCAATACCTTTTCAGATCACATACACCAAAGAAAAAATAAGGTGATAAAATCATTTATAATAAATTTAAATTCTCCTAATAAGCATTTCTGTTATTAAATACACTAAAAATAGTAACTGTTTATGTGAAACTCTGGAATAGCACTTGAGCACAAAATCTAGTGTAGATTGTCAGGGACTGAATTTTGGCTGTGCCATCTATTAGCCATGTGGCACTGGCTAAGTTATGAATTTCTCTACCTTCATCTACAAAATGAAGATAATAGTTCTTATCTCATTGGATTGAGAGGACTAAATGAGTTAATATATGCAAAGCACCTAAAAAAGGACCTGGGGCTATGTAAATGTTTGCTATTTTTTTTCTTAATCAAGCACTTACTATGTTCCTGTGTCGATCTATTCTTATAACCATTTGGCTGAGTACACACATTCCCTTACCTTGCCAAGAAACATGTGAACAGTGAAATGATAATCCTAACAACATCAGCTAACAAGTGTTAGGTTGATACTGTGTCCCAGATCCAAGGCTTTCTATGTATTATGTATATATTACTTCCTTTATTCTTGACAACCAGAGGTAGGGGTTATTCTGCCTATTTTGTTAATATGGTACCTGAAGTTAAGAAGATTTCTTATCCAGGATCATAAAGTTACCACATGGCAAACCTGATGTTTAGGCTCAAATGGGAACCATCAGGATACTCTGCTGCCCAGCAGGGACTGGGCTTAGAATTTATCTCCCCCTGGATGCCACAGAGTAGATTATTGTTACACTTGGCAGAAGACTCCCAACACTTTTACAGCTGAATCCAGGTTAAAATGACCACCCATCAACTGACCCAGAAAAGCAGATACACCTTACAAAAGAAGGGTAAAACTCAAGATCTGTAAGTTTAGACAATCCTATGCCACCTCATTTGTTTAGAAGAAATACAAGAACCTCTCATTCCTGTGCCCGTCGCCTGTCCTTCCTTGTCTTCCCACCTCTCAGCTGTCACCTTTGGCGTCTCATTTTTTACTTTCATGATAATTTCATCTTACCATTTTTTGCACAGCATTCAGAATCATCCACTTGGGTGTGTCTTGAGGAAAATCCTCAGATCCATACTCAGAAATGATGGAATCAATTTTATCATGCCATGCTTGGTGAACCTGTTGAAAATTTCATTAAAAATGAAAATTTGATAGAAGCTTCCCTTATGCTTCCTCATAAAAAGTATTCAAACTCAGTTTGTTGTTTTCAACTTATTTCTAGGTGTTTTATTTTTCTTCCTATCATTATTTTTAGCAATGAGCAAGTGTGAATACCTTTGGTATTTTACACTATGATCTATAGGAAGACTACATTAGACTTTTATGATTAGGAAGAAAGTTATGTGCTGCTCTCCTCAATGTTGAAAGGTTCTAACATTTTTTCTCATAATCTCAGGAAAAATTGTGAAAGACTTATAAATGGAAAAGATGACTGAGGATCTTTTCAATGAAAACTAGGTTTTCTCTAGTATACCTTCAGGGTTCTCTGATTCTCTGAGTCTGTACTTTTCACAGTTTTTAATTTATTTTACAACTTTGTAAGTTGTATATTTGTTGGTCTCAGTCTCCCAATTCAAATGATTCTTTGTTGGAGAGAATTGCAGATGAACTTTTCCTGGTGGGGATGAAACTGATCCCTTTCCTTTCAAAGTCAGTTTTTATGTCAGTTTTTGTATCTATATAAATGTTTTCTCTTTGTACTCTTCTTCTAATTGGTTTTTATATCTAAACTAGTTCCCACATTAATCAAGATGTTAAATAAAATTATTGATCTGAATCTACTGTATATTTTACAAGAATTACATTTTTCAATTTAAAAATTATCTTTTCATAATGCTAAAGCAAAAATCATATCTGAAAGTTTGGGGGGAAATTGCTATTTTGAAATCTAGATATTGCATGGGTAATTTTTAATAGGAACTTATATAAGCATTTAAAAGTTTATATGGCTTTCATAACTAAGTCCTAATTTGGTCCTAAAAATAGTAAAAGGTAGAAATTCAGACAGCATTTTCATTTTATGAACCATGATATAGATACTCAGAGAATATGATCATTTCCTTTGTTTACATGAATGAAGAAGAGGTGTGACTTCTAAACCTAATTCATTTGAAATCTAGTCTAATACTTTCTCATTGTCATATGCTATCTTTGAATAATGAAAACTAAATAACTGGTTGGAATAATACAATAATTAAGACATCTGTACATGTTAAACTCTTACACACTTACATCTAAGAAGATTAGAATGATATAATGTGTTATTCATATAATCTATTTCACATATTCTCTGAGTTAATTTTTATTCAAAATAGAAAATGATGTTTTTCTACTTTATACTCTTGTGATGACAGAGAGACATATCCTCATTAACCTTTTAAAGCTTAACTTAGGAGATTGAGAGTGCCTATGAATCAAACTTTAGTATATGAGTAAAAATGATTTTCATATATAATCTAGGTTACTACTATATAAATAAAATACATGTAAATACATTTACATGTATTTCTCTGTTCAAAACCTCAGTTTCTGTTCTAGAAAGCAGGACTTACAATGCATCTCTAGGATTTGTTACGAGATCAATAATATAGTGCCAATAAAGTGCCTATCACATTCTTTGGCACATGGTGGTTATTATTAAATGATAGATTTTTATTATTCTTAAGATAGGTGGAGAGGAGTATCTGAATAATACTTAAGTAAATATGGGTGACATTGATTAACTATATCCATGTGTTAAAGGCCCTTAAGTCTGATATTCAGGTTCTATCACCAGGTCCAAAAGTTAGAGGATGATGTGTTGGGATCAAGACAGCTTTACAGGACTCACTTGATTGTGTGTGCTGTGCACACACACATTTTTTTCATGTGGAGAGAAGAAATTTTATATATAAATGCCAAGTCATTAACAATAGGCCCTAGGTAATTAGATACCCAGGACAGATGCCAAGCACAAGAGAGCAAATGAGGTTGGAAAGCAATGGTGCTATACAGAAAAGATTTTGTTGAGGTTTGGCCATTAATTAAGAGTTTATATATATATATATAATTTGCTTTAATTATATATATATATATAGAGAGAGAGAGAGAAAGCAAGTGCAAGTGAGAGAGAGAAAGAGTTTGAAGGCTAGGAACCATAGGAATTGCTCAGGGTCTCCTTCAAAATTAAATAAGGGAAGGACTTCCCTGGTGGCCCAGGGGTTAAGAATCCACCTGCCAGTGCGGGGCACATGGGTTCAATCCCTGGTCTGGGAAAACCCCACATGCTTCGGGGAAACTAAGCCTGTGCTCTGTGACTACTGAAGCCTGCATGCCTACAGCACGTGCTCTGCAACAACAGAAGCCATCTCAATAAGAAACCTGTGCAACACAGTGAAGAGTTGCCTGTGCTCACCGCAACTAGAGGAAGCCTGCAGGCAGCAACAAAGACCCAGCACACCCAAAAAATAAATAAATAAAAATTATTTTTTAAAAGTCAAATAAGGGAAGGTAGAGAGCTCTCAAATAGCTACCCTGTTACAGGGACTTTACAACTGTCAGTTAATGATAACTCTATAAGGTAGTAGATGAAGACATAGGTTTAAGGACTGACTTCAAGTCTATGCTCTTAGTGCTATAAGACAGTCTCCCAGGATACAAAAACAGACCTTGACTGCACTGAAATACTGAAGGTTCTTAAAGAATTAAAAGTAACTATAGGTTGTAAAGAGGTAAGTTGTGTTACCGAAAAGTTTTCAGGAAATTTATTATATGCTTTTTTGAACTTAAAAAAATATAAATCATCCATTAATTTAATTGTCACTTATGGCCATAACTATACAAATTTATGAATTATTCAGTACATCTTATTTAAATGAAATTGTTAAATTTAAAATTAGTACTAATTAGTATCTTTAGAAAGTCTAAAGCTATTTCTTTACAAAAACAGAATATAGTACAGTGATGTGGTTACTAGTGATAGCCAGGGTTGGCTGAGGGGGCCAGTTTTGGATCCCCCACTCTAAGTATTATCTCCTTTTCCCCCACATTTTTTGTCATTTACAACAACATTCTGCGTCTCCTGCAGACAGAGTTAAGACATGAACTCTGTCCTCCATTCCAATCTGACCCTTGTCTCCTTTCCATTACACGATTCTAGTACTTCTATTTCATCCCTTTTCCCCTAAAGACATTTACTTACCTTTAGCTTTTACTATAGGTTTAATATAGGTTCAGGTCTCAATAATCTACAACATCTGATTTTCCTATTTTTCAAATAGAAAGATGATGTTTCCATACCTCTTCTTTCTTTGCAAAGATGAGTGTTGAAAGTACAACCTGAACACCAACAGCCCACATCAACAGTGCTGCATACTACGAGAAAAGAGACACAGAGATGAGAACTATGCTCCTAATATATTTTTTAGATACTACAGTGATGGAAAATGCACATCATATGAAATATGCAGTCTTAAAATATACAGAAAACAAAGATCATGGCATCCGATCCCATCACTTCACAGGAAATAGATGGGGAAACAGTGGAAACAGTGTCAGACTTTATTTTTCTGGGCTCCAAAATCACTACACATGGTGACTGCAGCCATGAAATTAAAAGACGCTTACTCCTTGGAAGGAAAGTTATGACCAACCTAGATAGCATATTGAAAAACAGAGACATTACTTTGCCAACAAAGGTTCATCTAGTCAAGGCTATGGTTTTTCCTGTGGTCATGTATGGATGTGAGAGTTGGACTGTGAAGAAGGCTGAGCGCTGAAGAATTGATGCTTTTGAACTGTGGTGTTGGAGAAGACTCTTGATAGTCCCTTGGACTGCAAGGAGATCCAACCAGTCCATTGTGAAGGAGATCAGCCCTGGGATTTCTTTGGAAGGAATGATGCTAAAGCTGAAACTCCAGTACTTTGGCCACCTCATGCAAAGAGTTGACTCATTGGAAAAGACTCTGATGCTGGGAGGGATTGGGGGCAAGAGGAGAAGAGGACGACAGAGGATGAGATGGCTGGATGGCATCACTGACTCGATGGACATGAGTCTCAGTGAACTCCGGGAGTTGGTGATGGACAGGGAGGCCTGGCGTGCTGCGATTCATGGGGTCGCAAAGAGTCGGACACGACTGAGCGACTGATCTAATCTGATCTGAAAATATACATGGGTATTACTGAAGTTTCCTGTTCTCATACACATGAGTGAAATCCTTACATCAAAAGGCAAAAAAATCAATGAACATTTGGATAAGAGTAAGATAGAAAGAAGTGATAATATTTCATGAGAACTCTAACAGACTACTTGGTCCTATGGAGTTGATGACGATACCTTCTTCATTCAGATCTAAAACTCATAGAGGGGAATTTAAATATCTTGACTTCCACTTAACACCATTCTGCTAACACTAGAGAACTCACTAAATTGTAACCAGACATAAACTATTCCATCATGCACAAAGCAAGGACAGCATTAACGACAACAGCAACAAAATAATGAGAAAGTAACAAAGGCAATGGCAATAGTAGAGTCTATATGCATATTCGGACTATTGCTTTGAGAACTAAAACTACTTCAAGGCCAAAGAAAATGATTTTTGCACTATTTGACTATTTTCTTGTTTCAAAACTTATGGCCACTGCCGTCTTCTTCACTATAGCAGCACAGTGTTACATATTATCTAGAATTCAAAATAACTTCTAAAGTAACTTGTCTGAATATTTTACTAAATAAAATACAAGAATGATTTAGTATTATTAGTTTAAATATTTTAAACATTTAATACTTTAAAACAGTCCATTAACATTGCTTACTTGACATACATTGTATTTCCTATTTTCAGGGACAAAAATAGGTTTTTGTCTTTAGTACTGTTTAGAAGTTTAGGTTTTTAAGACTTCTAAACACGATACCTCACTTAATCTTCATTATCAAGAAATAGTGGTGAAGACAGGTAGAGACAGAGAAAATGTGCAAAACAATTTTTTTTTTAAGTTACTGGATTTCTTTTCAATGGCAAGCTGGCTGAGGTCTACTGGACTCTCCTGGGTTTCTGATTCAATGGCAGTATGAAATGTTACATTTGCCTAAGCTATTATTCAACTCTGTAGAGAGTTAATTTACAGAACTCTGATAGTATCAATAATACAAAATTCCCATCATAATGCAAATGATTACTATTCATAAAAATACAAATGAATACAGTTTATAGAGAATATAAATCTCCACAAGTCTAATTCTCATTTAAACCAGTTGTTACTTCTTACTGGTGGTTCCCCTATTAATTAATTAATTATTTAAATAAAGTCTCTGACATATGTTCATTGTCATACAGGTTATTCATGATTTTATCCTTGAAAATTATTATCTTTTAACCTCAGTTAGATGTCTATAGAAATAAGATTAAAACTTTCCACAAGCTATTTCCATCCCAGTTGCCATATTCAAAATCAGAAGTCCCATGAGAAAACTATGCTAAAGGCCCTAGAATAAAAGAAAGATAAAATTTGAGAGTTGAAGGTATGCCTTTGAGGAGAATAAGAAGAGAGAGTGAGGTCTTTTTTTCCAGGTATTGCCAGGATAAGGTGGCAAGACCCCAGAGGGAAGTGAAGGTGTGGTTCCAAATCTGCCTAAAATGCTTCTGCCGTGGGTAATATTCAAATAACAACACGTAGCAATTACTAACAATAGGCAGCAACTAATTCCTCTGCAAAAATCACTGCAGATGGTGACTGCAGCCATGAAATCAAAAGACGCTTACTCCTTGGAAGGAAAGTTATGTCCAACCTAGATAGCATATTCAAAAGCAGAGACATCACTTTGCCAACAAAGGTCCGTCTAGTCAAGGCTATGGTTTTTCCAGTGGTCATGTATGGATGTGAGAGTTTGACTGTGAAGAAGGCTGAGTGCCAAAGAATTGATGCCTTTGAACTGTGGTGTTGCAGAAGACTCTTGAGAGTCCCTTGGACTGCAAGGAGATCCAACCAGTCCATTCTGAAAGAGATCAGCCCTGGGATTTCTTTGGAAGGAATGATGCTAAAGCTGAAACTCCAGTACTTTGGCCACCTCATGCGAAGAGTTGACTCATTAGAAAAGACTCTGATGCTGGGAGGGATTGGGGGCAGGAGGAGAAGGGGACGACAGAGGATGAGATGGCTGGATGGCATCACTGACTCGATGGACGTGAGTCTGAGTGAACTCTGGGAGTTGGTGATTGACAGGGAGGCCTGGTGTGCTGCGATTCATGGGGTCACAAAGAGTTGGACATGACTGAGGGACTGAACTGAACTGAATTCCTCTGCCAGGCATGACTCCTTTAATTGCTGTGTCATTGACAGGGTTGAATGTCTTGGGTCTCAGGGGGGGTAAACTGCAGGAAAGGAACTGAGGTAACTGTTCCTTACCAGTCCTTCACAAAAAAATTTCACCAATATGCCTGTACTGGTATATACTGGATGAAGAGCAACCCTGGTTTGCTGCTCTAGGCCATTCAAACAGCAAATGCATAGTCCTGAAGGAACCACATCAGCTGGGAAAGGGAGTGCTTTCATGGTAACTGGTGTAGACTGATAACAAAATCCAGAATGATTACCAGGACTTGCCATGCTACATGAGAGTTAGGTATTCTTGGCAAGAGGCACAGTTGGCTACATTTGAATTTCCTATCTGCATCACAGGAAAGTGCCTGTGAATTAAAACTGATTTGAGGACTTCCTGGTGGTCCAGTGGCTAAGACTCTGAGTTCCCAATGCAGGGGTCCTGGGTTCGATCCCTGGTCAAGGAACTAGATCCCACATGAAACAACTGAAGAGCCCACAGGCTGCAACTGAGACCTGATGCAGTCAAATAGTTGCGAAGTCACACCTGACTCTTTTGCGACCCCATGGGCTGTAGCCCACCAGGCTCCTCTGTCCATAGGATTTCCCAGGGCAAGAATACTGCAGTGGGTTGCCATTTCCTTCTCCAATTTGATTTAAAGAAAATGTTAAAAGCTATATTTCATCTGAAGATATTAAGAAGAGGTGAAAAGAACATACAGAAGAACTATACAAAAAAGATCTTAATGTCCCAGATGACCACAATGGTTTGATCATTCACATAAAGCCAGACATCTTGGAGTATGTAGTCAAGTGGGCCTTAGGAAGCATCACTATGAACAAAGCTAGTGGAGGTGATGGAATTCCAGCTGAGCTATTTCAAATCCTAAAAGATGATGCTGTTAAAAGTGCTGCACTCAACATGCCAGCAAATATAGAAAACTCAGCAGTGGCCACACGACTGGAATTGGTCAGTTTTCATTCCAATCCCAAAAAAGGCAATGCCAAAGGATGTTCAAACTACTGCACAGTAGCACTCATTTCACACGCTAGCAAAGTAATGCTCAAAATCTCCAAACCAGGCTTCAAGAGTACGTGAATCGAAAACTTCCAGATGTTCAAGATGGATTTAGAAAAGACAGAGGAAACAGAGATCAAATTGCCAACATCCTGTGCATCATAGAAAAAAAACAAGAAAATTTAGGAAAAACATCTACTTCTGCTTCATTGATTACTCTAAAGTCCTTGACTGTGTGGATCACAAAAAACTCTGGAAAATTCTGAAAGAGATGGGAATACCAGACCACCTTACCTGCCTCCTGAGAAATCAGTATGCAGGTCAGGAAGCAACAGTTAGAACTGGACATGGAACAGACTGGTTCCAAATTGGGAAAGGAGCACATTAAGGCTGTATATTGTCACCCTGTTTATTTAACTTCTATGCAGAGTGCATCATGCAAAATGCTAGACTGGATGAAGCACAAGCTGGAATCAAGATTGTGGGGAGAAATATCAATCACCTCAGATATGTAGATGGCACCACCCTTATGGCAGAAAGCGAAGTGTAACTGAAGAGCTCCTTGATGAAGGTGAAAGAAAAGAGTGAAAAGGCTGGTTTAAAACTCAACACTCAGAAAACTAAGATCATGGCATCTGGTCCCATCACTTCATGTCAAATAGATGGGGAAACAATGGAAACAGTGACAGACTATTTTGGGGGGCTCCAGAATCACTGAACGTGGTGACTACAGCCATGAAATTAAAAGACGCTTGCCCCTTGGAAGAAAAGTTATGACTAACCTAGACAGCATATTAAAAAGCAGAGACATTACTTTGCCAACAAAGGTCCATCTAGTCAAAGCTATGATTTTTCCAGTAGTCATGTATGAATGTGGAAATTGGACTATAATGAAGGCTGAGTGCCAAAGAATTGATGCTTTTGAGCTGTGGTGTTGTAGAAGACTCTTGAGAGTCCCTTGGATTGCAAGATCAAACCAGTTAATCAAATCGGTCTTGAATATTCATTGGAAGGGATGATGCTGAAGCTGAAAGTCCAATACTTTAGTCACCCGATGAGAAGAGAGCCTACTCATTAGAAAAGACCCAGATACTGGGAAAGATTGAGGGCAGGAGGAGAAGGGGACGACAGAGGATGAGATGTTTGAATGGCATCACTGACTCAATGGACGTGAGTTTGAGCAGGCTCTGGGAGCTGGTGAAGGACAGGGAAGCCTGGTGTGCTGCAGTGCCTGGGGTCGAGAAGAGTTGGACACGACCGAGTGACTGAACAACAACATAGTTCGCCTGAATCTGTGGATTGGCATGTGATCCACACCATTCTCCTGAATGGTAAATGGCTCAACTTCAGATTTGTCTTCCTTATTTTGAGTTATCTTTTCATGTATATGCCTGGGGAGAGAGTGTGTGCTAACCAGATACCAGAGTCTGGCCCCCTCAGCAGTTATGTTTCTCTTTGTTAAATTATATATTGTGATCTCAACTATAAGTTAGCATCCCACATGGTACACCCACAGGGAGAAAATGTGCCAACTACAGGCCATTGTTTCCTTTTTCCTCCTAAGCTTCAATGTTCATTGACTTTAACACATTCTATTCTGATTTTAGTCTTCATGTTTAAGTTTAGTTAGCTGTAGTTCGCCTTAGGCAATGGATACATATTGACCCTGTGTTGAAAATTAATATCAATGTGTTAAGTGTTGAGGTCCGGATTTGGTCCACTGAAAACTCAGCAAGAAAATTCTGTCTAAGCAAAGATTCTTGGGAGGGAGCACTTCATTGCCTTGCTCCCAAGATCCCATTGTACTGCAGTGTTCCAGCGACATAAATCATTTTTGCTCACTTGTGTAATTTGAACACTGAAAATCAAAGCTACAAATTCAGACTACTGAAATGAAATACGTACCAGAATTAGGAGCCACCTGATCTCATTGTGAATTCCCAAATAACCCAAGAGACAAAGAAGAAGAATAGCAGATCCAGTTCCAATCAAAATTCGAAAAATATACACTGTCAAGTGATTATTTTCATCTGTGGAAACCACGAAATAGCTATTATTAAGTGATATGTGTTTTCTATTTAATAATAAATGCAGCAACCCAAGATTTCCCTAAGAAGCTGTTGCCAAATCACTAGGATTCTCTTTCTCTCTCTCTTTTTAATCTCATTCTAGCACCTCTTACTTATTCTTAAGGACTTTTCTTCCTCTAATGACATGATAGAGAATTTCTTCAATCTCGGAAGATCTCTTTAAGTTAACCTTGTCTTTAATGTCTTCTATGAAAGAAGACAACTTTTTCTTGAGTGAATTCTTCTATGTATAACATACATCCAAACATTTATGTATTCATTCATTCGTTCATCAAAAATAGTACCTAACATATGTGGGCTTCCTTAGTGGCGCAGCGATAAAGAATCTGCCTGCCAATGCAGGAGATGTGGGTTCGATCCCTCGATCGGGAATATCCCCTGGAGAAGAAAATGACAACCCACCTGAGTATTCTTGACTGGGAAATCCTATGGACAGAAAGAGGCTGGTGGGCTACAGTCCATGGGGTCACAAAAAAGTCGGATATGACTTAGCAACTAACCAACACCCTAACATGTGGGTTAAGTTTCCCTTGTATGAGACCCTGAGTTTATTGCTAATATGGCCCGATTAAAAGTATATTTTATTCTCTCCCCATCTAGACTGAGCTCTCTGAGCTAGAGACTATATATATATATATTTATATAGTCAACAGACTAATTGTTAAATGCCTAGTGCTATGGCACAGATGTGAAAGAAAAGTGAAAGTGAAGTCGCTCAGTCGTGTCCGACTCTTTGCGACCCCATGGACTGTAGCCCTCCAGGCTCCTCTGTCCATGAGATTCTCCAGGTAAGAATACTGGAGTGGGTAGTGCCTAACAAATACTTTTTAAAAGGGAGAATGAATACATTACATATGCCCTAGGTTTTATGAGAGAAGAGTAGAGACAGTGGGCAGTGGTGTGCTGGAAAAAGATTGTTCTGGCACATAAAGCCAAGGCTTAAATTCTCACAAAATCTGTAAGCTAACTCAGTCCACATTGGCACCTTAAAACTGGCCATCCTGGGATTGTTTACACCACAGAAATCAGCACATAAAAAACAAACAAACAAACAATACTCCATCGCAGAATACTTACTGGCACAGCACTGAGTAGAAAAGCAGCTAATCCAGTAGGAGGAGGAGGTGAAGGTAGGCAAGATTACTGGAGAAGGTAACACTTGAGTTTAGGCTCTGAATTATAATTGGAAATCTCTACATTGGAATGGTGGAAGCATTCTGAGGCACAGAACGGTGCAATGTGTATAGGAAACTTAGCCTTGCTGGCAGTTAACTGTTTCCAGGCAGGTGAGACTGGGAAGGTTTGCAGGAGTGAAATTATGTGTTGTTTTCGAGTCTTCCTCATGGAATTAAGCTCCATGAGGACATGCCCTTTATCTTTCTTGTACACTACTGTATCCTTAGCTCATGGGATAGTGCCTAATGATATATACATATATCCATTCTGTATGTATGTATATATACATATCCTTCTTTATCCATTCATGCATTCATGTTCAGTTGTTTCCACATAGGGAATATTATATTTCTAACCATGTGATGGTGATAGGATACGGTAACTGAGTCTTTTTTTTTTTTTTTTTGGCTGTGTTGGGTCTTTGCCACTCTGCTCAAGCTTTCTCTAGCTGTGGAGAGCGGGGACCACTCCCTGCTTCAGCTTGCGGGCCTCTCGCTGTGATGACTTCCCTTGTTGCATAGCACAGGCTTGAGGCGTGGGCTTCAGCAGTTGCAACTCCCTGACTCTAGGAGCCTTGGGCTCGGTAGCTGTGGTTCCGAGGTCTAGAGTGGAGGCTCAGTAGTTGTGGTGAATGCGATGAGTTCCCCTGCAGTATGTGGGATCTTCCCGGATCAGGGATCAAACCCCGGTCTCCTGCATTGGCAGGCAGATTCGTATCCACTGCGCCACAAGGGAAGTTCGGTTACTGAGTTTTAAAAGGGATTATTTAACTTGGGTAGTGAAACTATATTGATCTCCGTTATCTTTTAACATTTATAAATCTGTAAAAGTCTAGAGTTAGCAGAACTGCAATCCTCTATTTCTCTCATCTCTCTTGCCCAAAGTTTCTAGCTTTTTCTCTCAAAATTCTCTCTCCTTTATGATCTTGGATTTAAGACTTATTATTTAATAAGGCGTTTATAGAACCAACTGACAAAGACCTTCTGAGGAAAAATTGAATAGTACTTTATGAACGTTAGGGAAACACTGCCACCTGCTGACTAAGTCACGTACTCGGTTGCTTAACATTGAATGCCTTATTTGATTTAGAGAAAGCAAAATAGATACATACCCAAAGCTGTGAAAAAATTATTTCCATCTAATAAAAGCCATGTACCAAATCCCATGAGTAAAAGTCCCAGAACCTACAAAAAATAGCCAATACTTATTTTTTAACTAACTGCTAATAAAAATGTATATCTTCTTTACTAAGTAATTATGAAGAAACTTACCAAGAAAGCTCCATTAACGAGATTAAGACAGTATTTAAAAATCAACTTTTTGTTTTTCCTTAACATTTTTTTCTCCACATGTACTGATGATTCTGAAAAGATAAGCACAACTTTTACTATAAACACCACAGTAATAACTTGAAATAATTCTGCTTACTCATATCTTTTATTTGCATGTTTTTTCCTCACACCAGCAGTCAGTATAACATTCCTCTTTGTTCTCCCGAATATAACAAAATATTGAAGAGTGTCTTGAAACTGTGTCTGTCTTTATCTGCATTTTTTGTCCAGGCAGTTGAGATCAAAGGGCATTTGTATAGCATGTCAAGAGTTGCCATACTGAATTTCCTGCAGTTTTCAGAAAGTAAATATTTTTGTTTCCAGTCATAACACACCTTGTTCTCCTTGCCAGAAATCTTTCCTTTCCATCTGACTGCATTCCTCTTTCCCAGAATAATGTTATCTCAGAAGCCTTTCCCTAATCTCAGTTTGTTGCCTATTTTCATCTTTGTCTGCCTTCCCATGTAGACTTAAGGGCCTTTACTCAGAGAGAATAGATCTTGTATATAATAAACCCAAGTCTAACATATAGTGGGAACCATGTGTTACAAACACAGATGTGTTGAATCAGTCAATCAACAGGTGAATTATATTATTTAACTAGTTTACAATTTACTTTGTTATATAGTACAGTGAAAAGAACTAAAGGTGGTTTAAAAAAACTGTTTTCCAGATACCCTATTTTCCTAAAATATTTGTGGAAAAGTCAACACTTATCCTACTGATTTTGAGTGCTTGGTTTATTAGATACATAGGTTTTACCTTTTCTTGGGTATATTCCTGGGTTTTCTTTTTTCTTTCACTTTTTCAATTCTAGGTAACTCATATTTTAAAAAGTACTGTGGTTTACAATGTTTCAATACATGCAGTGGATAACTGACACAGTGACACTGTGAAAGTGAAACAGCAATATAAGCCCCTGTGCCCCTTGGAAGGAAAAGGCTTTTGCTTTAGTCTCCCAGGCCTCCACTGAGTCTCAAAAGGCTGACTCAAGAGGTAATGATTAGGAAATGTGACGATGTAGAAACAAAGAATAGCTGTTGCGCTGGGAACTGGTAACAATTTAGACTAGAAATCTGCCACACAGCAGAACCACTGAACTCATAGTTCCCTGAAAGATACAGATAAAGGCCTGACACATTCCTAAATTATTTTTATAAGAAACAGACCCCTACCAGATGAAAACTGCTGACCATAAGAACACAGACCCTAGAGTGGTTGAAACCCAAGGACTGATGATGCTTAAGACTTCACCTTGATGCCAACCAATCCAAGAATTGTGTATGAGCTGATCACATACCCCCGAAACCGCCTCCCTCACACTGCCTTTAACCCCTTCCCCGAAAGCCACCTGGGAGCTTGGATCTTTCGAGCGTGCGCAGCCTGTTCTCCTTGCTTGATGCCCTGCAATAAACATTGCGCTTTCCTCTAGCACAACCCAGTGTCAGTGGATTGGCTTTACTGCATGTGAGCAAGTGGACCCAAGTTTGATTCAGTAACAAAAGCAGGTTTAGTAAGACTAATTTGAAGCTGTCTGTCCCTAGTTAGGAAGAAACCAATCCATTTGTTAAACTGAAAGATGCCTCAGAAAGCGGAAAGTAAGAGACGTGTAGGACAGCACCCACCCACTTTCCTCTTTATTTCATTCTAAGGCCATATTCCTCCTAAAAACCCCCAAGGTATTTCTCCCAGCTTCAGGAGTGTCTCCAGGCTTTATCTTCCACCCTCTGCCTCGACCTCTTCTGCTGCTGTTTGGTTTCTCCACTTTCTGTCCTCGAGTCTTATTCGTGGATTCCTCCAGTGCCTGGACTTTCTGGATGGGACACTCAGTGGGAAAGACTGCCTGAATTTTTTTGTTTGTTTGTTTATTTCCAAGATGCTTTAGATCTACATTTTAGCTTCAGTTTTACTTACATGAGAAAGCTGTGATCCTTTTCTGAACAAGAAAGTGAAAAAGTTGCTGTCGCGTCTGATTCTTTGCGACCCCATCGACTTAGTCCATGGAATTCTCCAAGCCGGACTACTGGAGTGGGTAGCCTTTCCCTTCTCCAGGGGATCTTCCCAACCCAGGGATCAAAACCCAGGTCTCCCACATTGCAGGTGGATTCTTTACCAGCTGAGCCACAAGGGAAGCACAAGAATACTGGAGTGGGTAGCCTATCCCTTCCCCAGTGGATCTTCCAGACTCAGGAATCGAACTGGAGTCTCCTGCATTGCAGGTGGATTCTTTACCAACTGAGCTATGAGAGAAGCTACTTAAGCCCTAATTCCTGGCTTCTGTTTCTCTATAAACCAGAAAGAGAAAGAAAACTAATAAGTGAGAACTCTCTACAGGGACTCTGGTGTGGAATGTTGAACAAGAGGCTTGCCTGTTGATTTGATAGTAGTTAGCAGGTTAGAGTCAAGGTTAAAATGTTTTATGAAAGGATCCAAATACAAAAAATAAACTGAAGTATATTCTCTCTCAGTTCAAGATATGTAATTGGTTCTCTACTGGGAAATCATCCTAGAAATGTGGGGTTTTGCTCCAGCCTGTTAAAATATATGGCTCCCAGTGGAAACAGTGGTTGACTTTATTTTTCTGGGCTTCAAAATCACTGTAGGTGGCGATTGCAGTAATGAAATTAAAAGACGCTTACTCCTTGGAAGGAAAGTTATGACCAACCTAGACAGCATATTAAAAAGTAGAGACATTACTTTGCTAACAAAGGTCTGTCTAGTCAAGGCTATGGTTTTTCCAGTGGTCATGTATGGATGTGAGAGTTGGACTATAAAGAAAGCTGAGTGCCAAAGAATTGATGCTTTTGAACTGTGGTGCTGGAGAAGACTCTTGAGAGTCCCTTGGACTGCAAGGAGATCCAACCAGTCCATCCTAAAGGAGATCAGTCTTGGGTGTTCATTGGAAGGAGTGGTGTTGAGGCTGAAACTCCAACACTTTGGCCACCTGATGCAAAGAGCTGACTCATTGGGAAAGACCCTGATGCTGAGAAAGATTGAGGGCAGGAGGAAAAGGGGAAGACAGAGGATGAGATGGTTGGATGACATCATCGACTCGATGGACATGGGTTTGGGTGGACTCCGGGAGTTGGTGATGGACAGGGAGGCCTGGCATGCTGCGGTTCATGGGGTCGCAAAGAGTCAGACACGACTAAGTGACTGAACTGAACTGAACTGAACTGAAATCTACTCAAGGTGCAATCCTCTACAGTCAGCAGGAAGAGGATGAGTAAACTTAGGTGAGCATCTTTTAAACATGTAAGGTGGAAGTTGCATACTTCTCTTCTGCTTCTCTTCTTTGACACACAGCAGTTAGTCACATGGCAATTCTCAACTAGAAGTGGAGGTACCTATATGCCCACAATGAAGAAAAGAAGTGAATTAGGGTGGGAAAAGCCAAACAAAATGCTCAACAGGAAACTGTGATATGAAAGATAATCAGAGAGAGAAAAATACGGCTTTGACATATTTCAGTGTGCTTTACTATGAATAAAAAAAGAATCAAAGATGATCAGAAAGATTTTTTACAATGGGAAAATAAAAGAATAATGATAATCACTGGAATTGTTTGAAAAAGATTCATAAATTCTATTAATTTAATATTTAAAAATTCAGGTTGAATTGATAAACGAAAACCTTGTGGTTAAGCACTGGAAATTTAGGGCAGGCATGTGGAGAGCATAGACAATATAGAATTGGGGGTCGTCCATAGAGAGCTGATATCTTGAGAATAAATGAAGGAGATGAGGGACCAACTATAGATTACAATAAGCAGAGGTTTGATTACAGAAAATGACATAATTAGGAATTTGGATTTTATAGTCAAGGCTATGGTTTTTCCTGTGGTCATGTATGTATGTGAGAGTTGGACTGTGAAGAAGGCTGAGCGCTGAAGAATTGATGCTTTTGAACTGTGGTGTTGGAGAAGACGCTTGAGAGTCCCTTGGACTGCAAGGAGATCCAACCAGTCCATTCTGAAGGAGATCAGCCCTGGGATTTCTTTGGAAGGAATGATGCTAAAGCTGGAACTCCAGTACTTTGGCCACCTCATGTGAAGAGTTGACTCATTGGAAAAGACTCTGATGCTGGGAGGGATTGGGGGCAAGAGGAGAAGGGGACGACAGAGGATGAGATGGCTGGATGGCATCACTGACTCAATGGACGTGAGTCTGAGTGAACTCTGGGAGTTGGTGATGGACAGGGAGGCCTGGCGTGCTGCGATTCATGGGGTCAAAAAGAGTTGGACACGACTGAGCAACTGATCTGATCTGATCTGATTTTTATGTATGTATGTATTTACTTATTTAATTTTATTTTTTGGTCACGCCTGTATAGCATGTGGGATCTTATTTCCCCAACCAGGGATCAAACCCATGCTCCATACATTGGAAGTATACAGTTTCAACCACTGGACAGCCAAGGAAATCCCTAGATTTTTAAAAAATCAGACTTTATGAAATGAGAAAACAATCATTTCCAAAATAGCGTTACATGAGACAGATGTCAAAGAGGGAGAGAATTCTGAACTCTCAAAGTCAGCTGACTTGGTTAAGCAGGATGGTCACGGTAACTTCAAAACAGTAGAGCTTTAGTCCATTTAGACCATTTTCTATTAATTGTTTATGTTTCACCACCTATGTCAGTCAAACTATTTTTTTTTTCCCCTTCCCTTATGCTGAAGTAAAAAGCTTGTTGAATAACTGGACTCTGAAAGTTTTCTCTCTCTTTAAAGAGAATAGTTAGAAAAGAATGTGGTTGGGAGTGATGGTAAATCACAAATTGGATCAGAAATTTTTAAAAATTCCCCCTTTTTAGACAGTGAGTCAATCCGATCAGTTGCAGAGTTATACTATTGACTGATGAAGGTTTGAAAGTTCTCTTTGCAGAAGAATTTTTTTTTGTTCAATTCTACATTAGAAAAATAAAATATTGGTTTGGGGATGTGATAAAAATTTAGATATTTTTTCTTTTGGTAGTTCTTTCTCAATAATAAATGA
The DNA here is from genome assembly GCF_027580195.1 of Bos mutus. NCBI lineage: Eukaryota > Metazoa > Chordata > Mammalia > Artiodactyla > Bovidae > Bos > Bos mutus. The sequence continues at coordinate 57,772,148 of NC_091621.1, read as the reverse complement.
ACCACTTCTAAAAGTAATCACAAAGTTTGGAAAGCTTTTGTTCACAGAGGTTTAATAGTATAGAGAGGAAGATGATTAATTACTCAGACCAGCGTGTTCTTTGTTTTCTTCATTTTAGGGAAAAAAAATTATGTAGATACCACATGAAGATACAGAAACAATTGTGGTAAGATCGTGAATCCTGTTGATATTTGAAAAGTGAGAAAAGAGATTATGGCACTTGATAGTTATTTTTTTCTTTGTTTCCAGAATGGACAAAAGCCCATGATCACACTAAGTTATCATTTAGATTTGTTTGCTTTTACAGTTGAGACTAAGCCCCACCCCCTGCCTGTCCCATCCATCACTTGAGACTTCACTTCCATTGTGTGCACGTTTGTTAGAGAGCAGGGTGTTAGGCTACAGTATTTGTTTAACCTCCCTAAGAACTGTTCAAGGTATCTCTCCTGAAAGCTGCTAATTTATGGTCTAGCAGACTTATATTATATGCAGATAGTAATTAACTGTGAATAAAAGAATGAGAAGTGTGAGGCGAAGTAGCAAACTGAATGCTTCACCAATAGCAACCCAGAACTGTCTCCTGACCCTGCACCTTGTAGGGAGGCAGGCAGTTTTTCGCTCTTGTGTTTTAAAAGCTGGAACTGAATCGTGCCGTATTTCCCATTGCTGCTGAAACCACCCATAGACGACACGCTGCCTATGTGCAGTGTCATGTATCTTAATGCCAGTCCTTTGCTTTACATGACATAAATAAGTTGGTGGTTTTGTTTCAGTGTCGTAGAGATTTTTTTCTTGTTTTTCAGTTTTGCTTTTACAGATGGTAAAGAGTCTGCTTGCAGTGTGTGAGGCTCGAGTTTGATCCCTAGGTCTGGAAGATCCCCTGCAGAGGGAAATGGCAACCCACTCCAGTATTCTTGCCTGAGAAAACCCCATGGACAGAGGAGCCTGGCAGGCTACAGTCAATGGGGTCGCTAAGAGTAGGACACAACTGAGTGACTTCACTTTACTTTACTCCAGTTGGGCTGCTATAACAAAATACCAAAAACTAAGTAGTCAATAGAAATTTATTTCTCATAACTGTGGAAGCTGGAAGTCTGAGATAAAGGTGCAAAGTTTCAGACTTCTTTTATCCTCATATGGCATAGGGAGCTCTGTGGGATCTCTTCCAAAAGATCACTAATCCCATTCACGAGTGCCCCACCCTCATAAACTAATCACCTCCTCTTAAAGGTCCCATCTTCCAACACCACCACATTGGGTGTAAGGATTTCAACATGTGAGTTTTGAGGAGGCACAAACATTCAGACCACAGCAAACAGTTCAAGTTAAAGAGAACACATCAAACCAGGTGTCTTAGCAACAAGCAAGGAAGCCCTAAGCCATGTTTGCACAGAAGGGTAAGAGATGGTTATGTGCTGATCTTTTCAGTTATAAGCCTCACATACTAAAAAGGTTGTCAGTGAAAATGATTTGCTTACACAAAGGTACACAAGTTAGTGCAGTTCCTATGTAAATATTTGTGATGTGGTAGACATTTTATTTTGCTATAGACAAAGAATTTGTTTTTAACTTAAATAAAGTCCTGGTATGGTATTTCTTTGGTTTATTTCCTGATTCGTTAATAAATGGTCCAACAGCAGAGATTTTTTTTAATAGTACAAATGCTATGGGTAAAGACAATTTACAGTAACTCACCTATTCATAAGTGTCATTTTTCATTAGTTAAATAATACTCTAATAACTGTTTTTTAAGTTCCTTCTAAATGCCAGAAGATGGGAACACACACACACAAATGAATAAATAAGACAAACCATTAGGGAACCAAATCTGTGGACAACTTTGAATTGTGTGTTGGGGGTTCAGAGTCTGGGAATAAATGGAACTGGGAAGTTTCAGAAAGGAGGTGAATTTGAGGTAATCCTTGAAGAATAATTAAGAGGGCTCCAGTCAGACAAAAGGGGCTTCCCCAGTGGCTCAGTGGGAAAGAATATGGTTGCAGTATAAGAGACATATAAGATGCAGGCTCAATCCCTGGGTCAGGAAGGTCCCCTGGAAAAGGGAATGGCAACCCACTCCAGTATTCTTCTTCCCTGGAGAATCCCAGGGACAGAGGAGCCTGGCAGGCTCAGTCCATGGGATTGCAATAGAGTTGGACAAGACTTACTGACTAAACAACAACTTCTTAACTAACTACATATCACTTATTGCTGGGAAAATCCCAAGGACAGAGGAACTTGGCAGGCTACAGTCCATAGAGTCACAAAGAGTCATACACCACTGAGCACAAAGACACATAGATAAAAACAGGTTAGAAGAGGAAGTTTTCAATACAGATGGAACACTGTTCCAGGCTTTGGAGTGAAGTGCATGAGGGCTTGAGTAGAGTGGCAAGAGATGACAGATGAGGCTGGAGAAGTAGACCCAGTAAAGATTGTGAGGGATCATGAGTGCTTTGCTAACAATTTGCAAACCGTCATAGACTATAAATCAATTCAACTTGAAACTACTGTTTAACTATGCAGCATTTAGCAAAAATCTATTTAATTGTACTCTTCCTAGAAATTATACCCTAAGTGGATTATGTTATTTTTTTTTCATAACCCTTTAACCTGAGTAGGTTTGTGTGTGTGTGTGTGGTTTGTTTGTTTTTAATAAGTAACTTGAAAGTATGAGTTGTAGAAACATGCGCCACAAATTAATCTTCAGCAGAACTTCCAGGATTCTTCTTTTTTGCTATGAATTTGTTTGACAAGGTAAGCATTAATAAGGAAAGAAATTCAAACATCTTCAAATTAGTTGTTTAAAGTCAGTTTTAGAAATTAATTGATTACTAATGGATTTTATATTCTTTAGGAAAAGCATGAATAGTTTCATAATTACAAATAAAATTTTAAGTTTAATGTGAATTGCAACAAAATATGTTAGTTCAAACATGTTAAATAAAGAGTTTGAAAATTTGTAAATCAGCAACAAAACTAAACTAAAAAAAGGAAAATTGTTACTTGAGTATGGTCTTTAATAATAAAAATATCCAAAATTCAATTCTAAAACCAGGAGTAGTTTATTTTGAAAATCATTTTCTTTCTTGAATGAAGAGATAATGTGTTTTTTTAATATCAAAAGTCTACTGATTTCTCACTCTGTATTATTAATTCTTAAGTTGACACAATGCATTTTATTATTCAATTGTTACCAGGAAACATGGTCTATTTTCTTTCAAAGGCTCAATGATATTGTTTGCGTTTAGCTTAATGTATATCAGATAGCTTCTACAATTACGCTTAACTACTTCCTCTTGGAATTTTATGCTTCATTTTTAAACTTAAAAAAAAATGAAAATCAGTTGTATACATTTTCTTCACCAGTAATAGGAACTTTATGAATTTTTAAGTTAAAATTAAATGTTATGATATAAACTTAAATTCAAATTTCATATTAAAACAATGTGTGTCACGCTCAATGTTTTACAGTAAAACATATTCCAGAATATAATTTCTTAATTTCTCACCCCACACATCCATTCACTTAAAAAATTTTGATAGTCATTGCTGATTGATTTTTTTCTATTTTAAAAGAAACTTGGTGTCATGCGAGGCAAACAATTTATTGGCTTTTCTTCTATACTTCCAGGCCTCACAAATCACTATTCAGGAGTAAGTTTTTGTGGAGTGCACAATTTATACACGAGCAACTCAACATTCACTAGAGTCACATAATAAAAACAGATAGGTAAGAGACAATTTAAAAGTCAGGCTACCCTTAATTGGGTAGCTGTAACAAAGTGTCGTTTCTTTATTATTACTTTCCAAAATTAATTAAATATTAAAATCTACCTGGAATAAAATGTAAGTTCCTCACCGAGCTCCTGAGATGAAGCGTTCGTTCTAGTTTGGAATAGAGATAGTTTGTCCTGCTGGGGCACCTGTAAAGCCCTTCTTCCTTGGGATTGGCGGTTGCCGTGGTTACTCTTTGTTTGGAGGGCGGGCACTGTTTTCCAACCTTGCTGGAGGATTCAGCCGCTGCTGGGTGAGCGAGCACCCCTCCAGACCCGGGTTGATGAAGCGGGAGGTGCCGCAAAACTGCGGGAGCGCAAGTGGAGCCGGGCCCCTCTCCGCCAAGGCCAGGCTTGAGTGCGAAGCGGGGCCCCGCGCCCAGGGAGTGCTGAGCCAGTCTGTAGAGCGAGAGGCTCTGTAGAGCGAGAGGCTTTCCGTTTTGAAAAATTTTGGTAGTTCACACACAACTTGAAGAACTAAAATTGAAGGGTGGGGTTCCTTAAAATTTCTCATTTTTTGGCAGCTTTATGTGCGTGCTCAGTCGTGTCCGGCTCTCTGCGACCCCATGGACTCTAACCCTCCAGGCTCCTCTGTCCTCCTCTGCCTGGGATTTCCCAGGCAAGAATACTGGAGTGGGTTGCCATTTCCTCCTCTAGGGGATCTTCCTGACCAGAGATCGAACCCGCATCTCTTGTCTCCTGCATTGGCAGGCGGGTTCTTTACCAGCTGAGCCACGAAGATTCCCCACTTAAGCCACTAAGACACCCCACTAAGCTCGCTTGGCACCTTTAGCCACCTCCAATTGATTATTATCAACTTGAAGTAGTTTACCTAGCCTCTTTGCAGTGGGATCGATCCAAGGCCGCTGTATCCAGTTCTGTAACCACTGGCTAGAGGTGACCATTGAGAGCTTAAATGCAGCAAGTCTGAATTGAAATGTGCTGTAAACATAAAATACACGTAAGATTTTGAAGAATTATTAAGGTACAAAACAAAGTGTAAACTTTTTAGCTGGCTATATAATGAATGCTTTTCTGTTGACTATGTTGAAATAATATTTTGGATAATGGATTGAATTAATATATATTATTAAAAAATTCAACTATTTCTTTTTATATTTAAAAAAAATTGCCACTAGCAAATTTAAATCAAATATGTTGCTCAAATATGTAATTGGGCAGGACTGATCTAAAGAGCCAGTAGATGAGCTGAGATGGACATATGGAAATGTCTCTTTCCTTTACCCTATTTTTCTGCCTTTCTTTCTACATAAAGTTTTGTGTATCTCTGAATTCTGCTTTATAGCCATTTTTAAAATCTAATTTTCCACCTGGCGAAGGTTTTTCTCCCTATATTCATTCAAAGCTTTTGAATTGAATTTTAAGTAAGTTAGATTGTGGGGTAGCATTTTGCACTGGTTCTGGCTTTGTTTTGGAGGGAGGTGGTTATGAGTAAAATTGGAAAATAAAAGCTGATTAGTATAGGATTGTTCAAACTTTTTTTTTTACTTAGACCCACATTAAAACAAAAATTTGCATTGCATTTCATGTGGATTCTTTACCACCCAGCCAAGGGAAAGTGAAAGTGAAAGTCACTCAGTCCTGTTAGACTCTTTGTGACCCCATGGACTATACAGTCCATGAAATTCTCCAGGCCAGAGAACTGGAGTGGGTAGCCATTCCCTTCTCCAGGGGATACATGTACATGCATACATGTACCTGTACTTATAATTGAAGCAGAGTTTTTTAAACAATTTTTACTTTTAGTATATATAGTACACTTATAGTTTCTTTTCTGACCTACCCTAACTTTTCCTATGCTGTCCCATCATTTGATCTAGATGGCCAAAAACTGCTAAATTAATTTCTTAATCCATGAATGGATTACCATCTGCAATTTGAAGTCTACTGGTTGTTCGGAAAAATTGCTGGGCAGATAATGAGCTTGCCTAAGTTTGGATACCTTTGGATTGTGGGAAAAGCACTGACTTTGGATTCAAAATCTCTGAATTAGGATCCTACTCCCATTACTTTTTAGCATGATGCTATGGGGAATTAACTAACCTCTTCCAACCTTAGGTTTCTCATCTATACAATGACTGTAATGACCTTTAATCTGTGAAGTTACTCCAGAGATTATCAGTCACATAAGTGTCTACTAGTGCCTGGCTTGTCACAGGTACTTAATATACATGGAAGCTAATGACGGTACTTAACAGTGATGATATGAAGATATTCTGCAATGTACTGCTTGACCTTTATCCATTACAAGCCTACAGATTTAAATGAAATGAGTGTTGAACTTATACATCATATATTGTTCATTATTTCATTGTTGTGGCTATCTGGTAGAATTGACAACTCTGACTTAATGAGTGCAAACTAGCCAGATGTGTCCCCATATATAGACTTAGGATGTTCTCTTATAAGTATTTTAATTTCTGAATACTCAAGCTGTTCACAGTTATTTTGCCATTAATTATTACCATGAAAATGAATTTTAATATGAAGTTTCTTGATTCAGGAAGGTAAGCCAAACCCATTCCACATAACTTTTCCTTTAGCAAATTTAAAGAGTATTATTAAATTTGATCATTTTGTAGTCAAACACTAAAGAAATAATGGATGAAAATAGGGAGAAAGCAATTTTCTTTAATATATGCTGCTTCTGCTGCTGCTAAGTCACTTCAGTCTTGTCCAACTCTGTGTGACCCCATAGATGGCAGCCCACCAGGCTCCATAGTCCCTGGGATTCTCCAGGCAAGAACACTGGAGTGGGTTGCCATTTCCTTTTCCAATGCGTGAAAGTGAAAAGCAGAAGTGAAGTCACTCAGTCATGTCCAACTCTTCTTGACCCCATGGATTGTAGCCCACCAGGCTCCTCTGTCCATGGGATTCTCCAGGCAAGAGCACCGGAGTGGGTTGCCATTTCTTTCTCCATCTTTAATATATAGTATAGGCATAATAAGGTGTGAAAAAACTTTGTTAAACTAAAGCATTTTTACATAGAAAATGTTGGATTGGTGTGGCACATTAAAGAACCTATAGTTTTTACTAGTATTTAGCCTCTTCAGTTTTCTCTAAATGGTTCTGTGTTTTATTATGAAGGATGATGGAAGGCAACGATGATGATGATATAAAGCTCAGCGAAGAAATAGAGGCTGAATTGGATAAAATCAGCATTTCTTCCTTGGAAAAATATGGTTTTGATAGTGATTCAAAATCAGAAACCCAGAGTGATAATAGTGACACAGTAAGTTTTGTGTTGTACTTTTGAGATTTTTAACTGAAGTAAGCTTTTTTAGGAGAAATACTACTTTTCTCAGTGTGTTTTTTATACTCCACTCATTTTTTCCCCCTTAGGGTGACCTTTAAACAATGCATATTAGTAGATATTTAAATATAAAAAGTATATTGATAAATTACCTATAATTTCACATGTATACATGTGCATTTTTTCACAAAATTGAGATTTTACTATTCATATAATTATGCATAGGTGTGTGTGTGTGTGTGTGTGTGTATATATATATATGTTGTTGTTTAGCTCTAAGTCATGTCCAGCTATTTTGTGACGCCATGGACTGCAGAGTTCTGTCCATGGGATTTCCCATGCAAGAATACTGGATTGGATGGCCATTTCCCTCTCCAGGGGATCATCCCAACCCAGGGATGGAACCCATGTCTCCTACATTGGCAGGTGGATTCTTTACCACCCAGCCCAGGGAAAGTGAAAGTGAAAGTCACTCAGTCCTGTTACACTCTTTGTGACCCCATGGACTATCAGACCAGATCAGTCGTGTCCAACTCTTTGCAACCCCATGAATTGCAGCACACCAGGCCATGAAATTCGCCAGGCCAGAGAAGTGGAGTGGGTAGCCATTCCCTTCTCCAGGCAATCTTTGCAACCCAGGCATCAAACCCAGGTCTTCTGCATTGCAGGCAGATTCTCTACCAACTGATCCTGGGAAGACACAGGATATTGGTATCCTGCATTTTTACTTAATCATGAGTATATTGTTATGTGATTCAGTTCAGGTCAGTTCAGTTCAGTCAGTCGTGTCCGACTCTTTGCGACCCCGTGAACTGCAGCACACCAGACCTCCCTGTCCATCACCAACTCCCGGAGTTCACCCAAACTCATGTCCATCGAGTCGGTGATGCCATCCAGCCATCTCATCCTCTGTCATCCCCTTCTCCTCCTGCCCTCAATCCCTTCCAGCATCAGAGTCTTTTCCAATGAGTCAACTCTTCGCATGAGGTGGCCAAAGTACTGGAGTTTCAGCTTTAGCATCATTCCTTCCAAAGAACACCCAGGACTGATCTCCTTTAGAATGGACTGGTTGGATCTCCTTGCAGTCCAAGGGACTCTCAAGAGACTTCTCCACCACCACAGTTCAAAAGCATCAATTCTTCGGCATTCAGCTTTCTTCACAGTCCAACTCTCACATCCATGCATGACCACAGGACAAACCATAGCCTTGACTAGATGGACCTTTGTTGGCAAAGTAATGTCTCTGCTTTTGAATATGCTATCTAGGTTGGTTATAACTTTCCTTCCAAGGAGTAAGCATCTTTTAATTTCATGGCTGCAATCACCATCTGCAGTGATTTTGGAGCCCCCCAAAATAAAGTCTGACACTGTTTCCACTGTTTCCCCATCCAATTCCCATGAAGTGATGGGACCAGATCCATGATCTTCATTTTCTGAATGTTGAGCTTTAAGCCAACTTTTTCAGTCTCCTCTTTCACTTTCATCAAGAGGCTTTTTAGTTCCTCTTCACTTTCTGCCATAAGGGTGGTGTCATCTGCATATCTGAGGTTATTGATATTTCTCCAATCTTGATTCCAGCTTGTTTCTTCCAGAGTAGCGTTTCTCATGATGTACTCTGCATATAAGTTAAATAAGCAGGGTGACAATATACAGCCTTGACGTACTCCTTTTTCTATTTGAAACCAGTTTGTTGTTCCATGTCCGGTTCTAACTGTTGCTTCCTGACCTGCATACAGGTTTCTCAAGAGGCAGGTCAAGTGGTCTGGTATTCCCATCTCTTTCAAAATTTTCCACAGTTTGTTGTGATCCACATAATCAAAGGCTTTGGCATAGTCAATAAATCAGAAATAGATGTTTTTCTGGAACTCCCTTCCTTTTTCCGTGATCCAGCAGATGTTAGCAATTTGATCTCTGGTTCCTCTGTCTTTTCTAAAACCAGCTTGATTAGACATGCATAAAAATCAAAATGTATGTGAAATCTTTAGATCAAAGAAATAGTCACATGTTTTTGAAATCAAATATATATTCATTTGTGTATTTCCTCCAGTGTTTCAGTTCAGTTCAGTCGCTGAGTCGTGTCTGACTCTTTTCAACCCCATGAATCACAGCATGCCAGGCCTCCCTGTCCTCCTCCTTTAGGATAGACTGGTTGGATCTCCTTGCAATCCAAGGGACTCTCAAGAGTCTTCTCCAACACTACAGTTCAAAAGCATCAATTCTTCGGTGCTTAGCTTTCTTTATAGTCCAATGCTCATATCCATACATGACTACTGGAAAAACCATAGCCTTGACTAGACGAACCTTTGTTGGCAAAGTAATGTCTCTGCCTCCAGTGTTTATATACCTAGAAAACTTATTCATGGATTCATTCTTTTATATAAAAATTCTTAATCCAATGGAAACTTATTTTTAGCTATATTATAAAAAGAAAATCTAATTAAAATTTCCCTGCAATATTTATCAAATATCCCTGGTGTCACTTGTGGAATAATCCACCTTTTTCCAATTGACTTTTCATATCTGCTGTATATACTTAGTTGTTATATTCATGTAATCTATCCAGGGTTATCTATTCTTCTCCATTATTCTGTTAATTTTTGCCCTGTTCTGGTTTTATATTTTTAAGTATAAAATGGGCCAAATTCCTTCAGTAGCTTTGCTGCATCAACTGTTTTCAACTAAGCTTTTTTTCCCAAGAAAACAACATTTGTCAAGTTTCTTGAAATAATTATACTTTGATTTTTAATTAGGATTGCAATAACCTACATAATACTTTAGGAAAAAAATAATATTTTAGTATGTCTTTTTATCCATAGCTAACTTAAATAAGACAGAAGTTCTGAAATTATTCATTTGGGGATGAGTTCCAACAGAATCATGGGTGCAATTTATAGCCATCTGAAAATTAAAAGCAAACTTTAACCAAACGTGTTTCTTTGGACTATGCTTTTAATATGAGGCTCTTTTACCTCATTCGCACATTTTGGTCAAAATTTTGGCATTTCAAAACAGATTTTGAAGCATAGTTTTAGCAAATAATTTTACAGTTCCTTTTATTCTTCACATTTTTAGGATTCGGATGAGCTACCTGAGTCGGTTCTTCACTATATTAACATCATAAAGAATAAGAGTAAAACTGCTGAAGAGCTCATTCTTCAGGACTTGGAGGATACTGATGTTTTAAGTAAGTACAGTTTTCATCTGCTTGGTAGATAAGTTTTCTGTAAGTATGAATAGTTTATAATTTAGAAAATTAAGCTGCTTGAAGTTATTTCTTCTCATATACAGGTGTGTGCATTTATCTCTAATAAAATCTCTATAGTATATTGGTCTGTTCAATTTAGTTCACACATCTGTTTTAATTACTACCTTCCTTATATCTCCAATAAATACTAGTCTCTAATAATTTGTTTTACTAGTCCTAATTAAATCCAGACATTCTGTTACTTTATGTCAAAGGAACTCAAGTGTGGGACTGTTGTAGAATTATCAGTTTATATGTATTTTTGGAGAAAATACAATTTATATAAAATCCTCACAACCTTTATTTGCCTCAACTGAGCAAATTTATATCTTTCAGTTATTGTAAGAATAATAGAATGAACAAAGATTTAACTAGAAGTAATCCTAGCTTAGTTTATAATGAAAAATGGCAACAATTTAAATGTTCAACAGGTGTGTCTTGTTGTGTGTGTCTTGGTGTGTCTAACAATATACTCTTTAAAAAAAAACAAAGACAATTTTAATAACATAAGTTTTATGGTATACTATAATAGTTATTATAAAATTCAATGTAATTTATGCTTATATTGGTATAAATTATGTGGATATTCACAGTTGTTTATACCAAAAATATTAGTGTGTGAAAGGACCTGTTGTAGCCACTGAGAATACAGCAGAGAACAAAACAGGCCAAGATCTTGCTCTGTTCTTCTAGTGTTCCCATGTTGGGAGACAGATAATAAGTAAACACATGATATTTCAACAATGATAATTCTCTGAAGGGAGGATTTCAAGATAAGGGGATAGAGATTGAATTTTGCTATTTTAGATATGTGAAGTCAGGGGAGGCATCTCTGAGGAAGTGATATTTAAGTAGTGTCTGAAATGAGATAGTAAGCCACGTGGGATATGCTGGTGAAGAAGTGAGTCACATAGCTATCTAGAGAGCTGGTGTTCCAGAAAGAGGGACTTGTAAAGGCCAAGGCACACTCAGTGGGCTTAATGTGTCCAGAGAACAGTCAGCCTTTGTGGTTATATTCAAGCAAAGAAAGGGTCAGATATACAAGACTCTTATAAATCCAAAGTGTGGACTTTGGATTCTGCTCTGAGTATATGAAGGTTTTTCAGAAAGGAGTGACAGAGTATGATGTATTTTGAGGCAGTCATTCTGGAAACTGTGTAGTGAAGATGCCTTGAGGTAGCAAGAGTCTACAAGACTATTACAGCAGGATGGTTAGAGATGATAGCAAATGGTGAAAATGGTCATATTCTAGAAAACATTTTTAAGTAGAAAGAACCAAAAATATTTATTGATGGATTGATATGAAAGGAAAAGAGGAAATTGGCTCCAAGATTTTTGTTCTGAGTACCTGTGTGAAAGAATTTGTAAAGACTTCTTAAATGCAGACCCTTTTAGATTTTAGCAGTGATTATTGTCAAGTTATGGTAGATTTTAGTAATTTGCTTATTTATATTTACTAAGGTTTATAAAATGAAAATTTATTTTAAATATATTGGCAAGTATAGAACCTGATTATGTAAAAATCAAAGGAAATATAGAAAAATTAGTTACATGAAAGATTATAGGAACTAAAGTCATAGCAGTGGTTTAGAAAGTTATAAGATCTCATGTGTATAGCTCTAACAAGTAGGTTTGATAGTCTCAATGAATAGACTAATTTTCCAAGAAAATTCAAATTATCAAAATTGCTTGAAAAATCAGAAAACATGCTGAAATCAGTAATTTGGCAAGAAGGTAGAAAGAGGTTTCTTCTCAAATGTCAGTAGTAACTAGGATAATTTTGTAATTGAACTGTTCCAGTTCATCAAGGAGTAGAAAATCTGCAGATTATATTTCATTCATCAAAAACTGCACATTTTAGATACAAAACTGTGTAAGCATAGCATACACATACATAAGAGAAACTAGAGGCTAATATTATTTGTAAATATGGATGTATTGATGAAAGCTGTCAGTTGTATACAAAAACTATTTTAGCTACTTTAAGTAGTAAGGTTTAGGGGTATTTGTGTAAAACAAGCTTCAGTTCAGTTCAGTCGCTCAGTCGTATCAGACTCTTTGCGACCCCATGAATCACAGCACGCCAGGCCTCCCTGTCCATCACCAGCTCCTTGAATTCACTCAGACTCACGTCCATCGAGTCAGTGATGCCATCCAGCCATCTCATCCTCTTCGTCCCCTTCTCCTCTTGCCCCCAATCCCTCCCAGCATCAGAGTCTTTTCCAATGAGTCAACTCTTCGCATGAGGTGGCCAAAGTACTGGAGTTTCAGCTTTAGCATCATTCCTTCCAAAGAAATCCCAGGGCTGATCTTCTTCAGAATGGACTGGTTGGATCTCCTTGCAGTCCAAGGGACTCTCAAGAGTCTTCTCCAACACCACAGTTCAAAAGCATCAATTCTTCGGCACTCAGCTTTCTTCACAGTCCAACTCTCACATCCATACATGACCACTGGAAAAACCATAGCCTTGACTAGACGGACCTTTGTTGGCAAAGTAATGTCTCTGCTTTTCAATATGCTGTCTAGGTTGGTCATAACTTTCCTTCCAAGGAGTAAGCGTCTTTTAATTTCATGGCTGCAGTCACCATCTGTAGTGATTTTGGAGCCCAAAAACATAAAGTCTGACATTGTTTCCACTGTTTCCCCATCTATTTTCCATGAAGTGATGAGACCAGATGCCATGATCTTCGTTTTCTGAATGTTGAGCTTTAAGCCAACTTTTTCACTCTCCTCTTTCACTTTCATCAAGAGGCTCTTTAGCTCCTCTTCACTTTCTGTCATAAGGTTGGTGTCATCTGCATATCTAAGGTTACTGATATTTCTCCCATCAATGTTGATTCCAGCTTGTGTTTCTTCCAGCCCAGCGTTTCTCATGATGTACTCTGCATATAACTTAGAGTTTTAAAATAACAGTGTGTTGTTATCTTTGTATAGTTCTGCAGGTTCACTGGGCTTAGCCATGTAGTTCTTGCTTGGATTTCTTACACATTGACCGTCAGGTGTTGTTTGGGGTCACAGTCATCTGAAGTCTTTCCTGGAATGGAATTCTAAGATGGCTTACTGACATGGCTTGCAGTTGATGGAATTTGTTGGCTGGGAATTCATTTGAGGCTGTCAGCTGGAGGAGGCACCTACATGTGGTCTCTCTCTGCAGCTTGCATGGCACCTGGATTTTGAGAAAGAGTATCGCATGAATAAATTATTAAGAGACTAAGGTGGTACCTTGTAAAGCTTCAGATGACATTCTCCAAAGTCATGCAACATCTTTACTACATCCTGATGGTTACACAGGGTCAGCACAGATTCTGTGCGGGAGGGGAATACACAGGGTATGCATACCAGGAAGTGTAGGACTAACATCTTTGGAGGCTATTAATAGTAACTCTAATAAATAACAGAATTGTTAATAGAACTGGAAAAATCAGATTCTATGTTGAATATCTAAAGTGTAGGAAAAAATACATGCATGCACACTGAAACTGTGCTGTAGGAGGAGCTGCTGATAAAATGAAGAAATTCAGAGATATTAATCCTCTTCTATACACTCCTATCTCCAACCCAAAGCTCCCTCTATCATAGTCTGAGCCAGAAAAATGAAAGTATCTCTCTCTGCCTTTCTTCACACATAATATTTTTATGAAAATAAAGAATTGCACAAATATGTCAATTGGCAGAATCTAAATCAACCTCAGAAACATACCTTCAAAGGAATCTGGAGAATGTTTTGGTTTTTTTTTTTGCTTTTCAGCTTCTCACATAGGAAAACATGCCAGAGAGATTGTGAATGGGTGTTGAAAAAGAAAATCTATAATACTGGTCAAAACACTTGTGAATGGTCAGTTAATTGGCAGAATGGTCATCTGTAAAAAATACTTTACAACCAAGGAATAAAACAAGCTAATTGAACAAGAAAAAGAAACATAACTACCTCTTACAGATGATAAAAAGACACTAAAATTCAACAAAACCTCACAAAATTGGGAATGAAAGTTTCTTTCATGAACATGTTAGTCATTATAATGTTTTAAATGAAGACTTTTATTAAAGCATTTTCAGTATCTTGTGCAAGATTGTGTTGTTTGTGGCAGACAGACTTGAACCTTTGTCGATTTCTAGTCAAGGCGTTATTGTGATATTAAACACAGCATTATTCTGTATACCTGGAAAGTGAACTTCAGCTCTAGAATATGAAAGGTGATAAGAGTGGTGTAAAAATCTGTTGCTTTTATTTTTGAATAAAGATTACAGATTTCCTCTGTTCTTGGTTCTTCAGCATTTTTCTATTGCTTTGATCAAGATTATCCTATGATAAAGAATTTAAGATTAAAGGATGATAAAATAGTTTGGGATTTTAACATGTTGTATCTCGCTTTAGTATTTAAAAATGTTATAACTTCTTTCTCTTTATAGGCTGTGGTTATGGAGGAGTTTCTAATAATCATATGCATTTAAGGATAGAATTACCAACTGAGTGTAAAGAAAATCCAGAACAATTAGTAAAGGTATATGTTGTTTGACTGAAAGTGCTCAATATTTTATAGTTAGAAATTTTCCTTTTCATCTCACATAGGATTTAAAGTTCACGGTCTTAAAAATTAGATTATTTTAAGCAAAGAATTGTTGGTTTTATTTTCTCTTCTGGCATAGAATATAAAACAATGAAAATTACAGTCTTTAAAATATTAGAAATGGTGATTTAAGCCAGCAATACTTGGAAATTTAATGTAAATAAGACCAGCATAACTATATTGAATAGTAGTTTTTACCTAAAAAATCCAAGGAAAACCATGAAATATACTCTAATATTGTTACCTTGCCTAAGAATGGAGTATGATTCAGTGGAGTCTTAAAATACCCTGTAGAAACTTTAAATGTAGAATGTCGTCTTCTTTTTTTTTAAGGTAAAATAAAAACATCTGTAAAGAAATGAGAGTAAAGAAAAGCCTAGGATTTGGGGGTAAAACTCCTGGAAACGTATTTCAGAGAAAGTCTCTTCCACACGCTCAGCATCTTGTTCATTTTTATTACTCATTTTACATAACTCTAATTTTACCTAACTGTATTCTTGCTCTTTTTGAGGTGAGCAGAATTTGAAAATTACTTATATGTATGTTTCTTACTCTATTTTTTGGTAACACTCAGTCCTGATATATTAATTTTGAATTATATTGCTACTTCATTGGAATAGATATCCTGTACCTTTTAAGCTGGAGTATGGTGGAAGTCTAATTATGGAAAAGTATGAATCAAAATTATAACTTGTATATATTTCAAGGTAAATTAGAAAAAATTGTTTTTAAAACATATTGAATATGTTAGCAATTTGTGTATATGTGCAATTGCTGCAGAAAAGAAATATAAAAAGGTGTTAGGAGGAAAACACATATTAATAGAAACATTTGGACATGAGTGTCAAGCAGGTTAATTTCGAATATTGCAAGTAAATATTAGAAAGCAATTAGAATTCTGAAATACATAAGGAGGGTAAAATACAATTTGCTTCCCTGGGAAAAGCATTTTTCTCCACCATAAAAGAATAATTATCAATGTGCTATAGAATTGTATTTGAGAGCAATTTGAAGTAAATAATTTTCTAGATATGTGTGTGTAAATACTTAATACATTATTGAAATGATAACTTTACTCTCTGTTTTGTTTTCCTTTAATCATTGGGACTTTCTTTAACCTCTTAGATGTTATCTGAAATAGAAAAAGAAGAATTTCTAAGAAGTAGAACTCACTGTGGCAGTCCTGATTTGGTTCTGGAGTCTGAGCTTTGTGATTTGCTGGTGGACGAACGTGATTTGCCAGGTGGACTAACTTGCCTGATGATATTTTTGATTGTTTTAATGTGATTCACTTTAATTATCTAAAAACCTTGAACAGTTTTCTTCTGCCATTTAGAAGAAAACAGTCATGGTATTTGAAAAATACTGTACACTTATTATGGTTATTTAATTATGTTTCATAGTTTTTTCAAATGACTCCTAAATTAACTTCATTGTGGCTCAGCTGGTAAAGAATCCATCTGCAATGCGAGAGACCTGGGTTTGATCCCTGGGTTTGGAAGATCCGCTGGAGAAGGGAAAGGTACCCACTCCAGTATTCTGGCCTAGAGAATTCCATGGACTATACAGTCCACGGGGTCACAAAGAGTCGGACACGACTGAACGACCTTCACTTTAAATTTAACTTTATATAAGTATATTTGAAAATTTTCCACATATAGAGCTGACTGCAATAGATGTACCCAGACCTGCATTTTTTAAGTGTCTAACTATGTTCCATATGTATCTCTTAACTACACACATGAATGCATGCATGTGCACACACACACAGATACACACACATCGTTTTCTGGAATAGTTCGACAAGTTATATGATTTCTTTATTGACTGCAATGGAGTTTACATGTATTTTGCACATTAGCACATTGTCGCTTTCACTTTGGTGATATATTGACATTATTTCTTTATTTTGAAATTACTTTTAAATTTTATATTGGATCAGCTTTGACTGGTTTGATTTAAATTTTTTTTCTCTTCATGAATACAGATGATGCTGATATAAATTTTGGATACCGTGAAGTGGAAGAAAGATGTCGGCAGTCCTTTGAGGCTTGGCAAGACAAACAGAAAGAATTAGAAGACCAAGAGAAAGAAACTCTCAAAGTTCAGAGGGACAAAGAAGAAAAGCAGTTTCAAGAAGAAGAAGAAAAAAGACATTGTTGGATGAAACAATTTGAAGTTGAAAAGAAGAAATTAGAGAATATTCAGAAGGTAAGTTTTCTTATTTTTATTTTTCATTCTTTTTTTTTTTTTTTGAATCAGTAACTCCTGAACAGTACTGAGGTTTTGGATTATGGTGTGGCTCGAGCTCCATTCTATGGGTTTTAATTAGTCCTAATAATCAAAGCAGCTCACTGGGAATTAACAATATTAACATGGACCCCTTGCTTATTTTCCATGAAATTCGTTGTAATTTAAAGTACTGCTTTGGATTTTGAGGTCCCCCAGAGTCTATAAAGTTTCAAAGACTGTCCTAAAAAAGCTGACATTTACAACATAAATTGTTGCTTTTCTATACCCTTCTAATCATAGAAAAAGGCAACAGAATTTTCTCCATCACAAAATGTCCTTACTCTGTAGTCTGATATCTAGCAATTATGTAAAACGTATTTGGTTAAAGTGGTTCAGGCATGTAGGTAATAGTTGTGCTGCATTCCCATAAATGAGCTAATTTCTGGGACTAGAACATTTTTGGAATAAGGGAGTTCTGTGTTGTTTTCCTTTGTGTTTTCTCCCAGCTGCTCCTCAGGTGGTCCACATCCTGAGGCCACGGTAGTGGCATCTTGAGAAACTGGTGGATTTGGGGGACTCACTTGTGGACCACCAGGATCCTTAGACTGTGTAGATAACAGGCAGGACTTACATCTGCTTTGCATTACTAATGTAGCTTATGAATTACTCCCAACTTACTAGTTTTGAGTCTTCCATGTACAGAACGTTAGCGTGTCGTCACATAGGCAGTTCAGGGTATCCTGGCCTCCCATGTTGAGTACATTGCATTTCTGAATTAGGTAGAAAGTGAATACATTAAAAACAATGATAATATTGCAGAACCAGCTTGTCCATGGCTTTTACTAATAGTAAGCTACAAATCTTTAGCTTCCTTTTAGTTCATATTTTCCTTTCCACAGACCAGATTAATTATTTTCAAAAGTCAGAAGCTATTTTTTTCCCATTCCAGAATAGAAGTTAATACAATGTAGATTATTGGAGTAGTGTTTCCTGGCTTGTGGCAAAATGTATCACTGCTATTGATTGTTAGTGATATTTTCTAAAAAACAGCTAATTTTTTTTTTCATAGAAAAATAAGTACAATTAGTCTACAAATATATGGAAAAAATAATGCAAATTAAAATAAAAAGATAACATTATCCACTCAAATACATACAAATAGCATATTGATTATATTTATGATTCAAAAAATGTATGGGAACATAATCACATTTCCTTTTTTTTTTTTTTTTTTTTATATTTCACAGTTCTTTCCCTAATAGTTAAGGAATTGTAGAATTTTTTCCCAAGATACAAAACAGGACAATGCCAAAATAGAATTCTTGACATGACATCTTTCCTGATTGAGGCTATAAGGTCACATGATCAAAATAAGTCTTTTAAACTTTCTTCTTTCTTTCATCTGTTTCTCTTTTTTAATATATGTCTTTCTGAGATATCATATACTATTAATGAAAAATATATTATAGTTTTAATTTTTTTATATTGACTCCATGGAGGTTTGCTTTGCTTTAGAAAAAGTATCATAATTAATTTCTGCTTATATGTGAAGTGGCTACTACAACCTGTAAATTTCATTCATGTGAGCACAGTGTTACCATACTCTTAATTTCTGAAAGCCACAGAAATAGTTGGACCTTGTATACATGTAAACAAAGGTTTAAATTATGTACCAATAAGATGCTAAATCAGCTATGTATATTCAAATGAAGTTGGCCTGGCTGCATATACTAAAGGCACTCAGTACTCTGCAAGAGTTATTGGAATCCATATCTTAAGAAGAATAAATGGAGAAGAGGGTGGTGGCACTATTTATTTCATATCTAATTTCACATCATGGTAGCTAACATTATTTGGATGAAACTCTCTGGTACATATTATAATGATGAGTGATGAGCTGAGTTGTACAAACTCTCTAACTACCCTGCATGATGAAAAAAGGCAATAGACCCCAAGAAGGACTTCATTAAGTGTGTTTCTGGTCCAATAATCAGTTTCAGGACATACTGCTTCATCACCATCATCGAAGAGAAACTCTGACTGACCTCACAGATTCTAATCATGCTGAGTCACTTCAGTCATATCTGACTCTTTGTTTTGTTTTTTTTTTCCTTGTTAATTTTCTGTTTAGTTGATCTATCCATAGGTGTGAGTGGGGTATTAAAGTCTCCCACTATTATTGTGTTATTGTTAATTTCTCCTTTCATACTTGTTAGAATTTGTCTTACATACTGCGGTGCTCCCATGTTGGGTGGATATATATTTATAATTGTTATATCTTCTTCTTGGATTGATCCTTTGATCATTATGTAGTGACCTTCTTTGTCTCTTTTCACAGCCTTTGTTTTAAAGTCTAATTTATCTGATACGAGTATTGTGACTCCTGCTTTCTTTTGGTCCCTATTTGCATGGAAAGTCTTTTTCCAGCCCTTCACTTTCAGTCTGTATGTGTCCCCTGTTTTGAGGTGGGTCTCTTGTAGACAACATATGTAGGGTCTTGTTTTTGTATCCATTCAGCCAGTCTTTGTCTTTTGGTTGGGGCATTCAACCCATTTACGTTTAAGGTAATTACTGATAAGTATGATCCGTTGCCATTTACTTTATTGTTTTGGGTTCGAGTTTATACACCATTTTTGTGTTTCCTGTCTAGAGAATATCCTTTAGTATTTGTTGGAGAGCTGGTTTGGTGGTGCAAAATTCTCTCAGCTTTTGCTTGTCTGAAAAGCTTTTGATTTCTCCTTCATACTTGAATGAGATCCTTGCTGGGTACAATAATCTGGGCTGTAGGTTATTTTCTTTCATCATTTTAAGTAAGTCTTGCCATTCCCTCCTGGCTTGAAGAGTTTCTATTGAAAGATCAGCTGTTATCCTTATGGGAATTCCCTGTGTGTTATTTGTTGTTTTTCCCTTGCTGCTTTTAATATTTGTTCTTTGTGTTTGATCTTTGTTAATTTGATTAATATGTGTCTTGGGGTGTTTCTCCTTGGGTTTATCCTGTTTGGGACTCTCTGGGTTTCTTGGACTTGGGTGATTATTTCCTTCCCCATTTTAGGAAGTTTTCAACTATTATCTCCTCAAGTATTTTCTCATGGTCTTTCTTTTTGTCTTCTTCTTCTGGAACCCCTATGATTCAATGTTGTAGCGTTTAATATTGTCCTGGAGGTCTCTGAAATTGTCCTCATTTCTTTTAATTCGTTTTTCTTTTATCCTCTCTGATTCATTTATTTCTACCATTCTATCTTCTAATTCACTAATCCTATCTTCTGCCTCTGTTATTCTACTATTTGTTGCCTCCAGAGTGTTTTTAATTTCATTTATTGCATTATTCATTATATATTGACTCTCTTTTTATTTCTTCTAGGTCCTTGTTAAACCTTTCTTGCATCTTCTCAATCCTTGTCTCCAGGCTATTTATCTGTGATTCCATTTTAATTTCAAGATTTTGGATCAATTTCACTATCATTATTTGGAATTCTGTATCAGGTAGATTCCCTATCTCTTCCTCTTTTGTTTGGTTTGGTTGGGCATTTATCCTGTTCCTTTATCTGCTGAGTATTCCTCTGTCTCTTCATCTTGTTTAAATTGCTGAGTTTGGGAGTCCTTTCTGTATTCTGGCAGTTTGTGGAGTTCTCTTTATTGTGGCGTTTCCTCGCTGTGTGTGGGTATGTAGAGGTGGCTTGTCAAGGTTTCCTGGTTAGGGAAGCTTGTGTCGGTGTTCTGGTGGGTGGAGCTGTATTTCTTCTCTTTGTTCAGTCGCTGTGGGGAGGGAGGGAGGATGCTGCAAACAAATGACACTGGCGTGCGCTCACAGTGCCTCAGCCACACTGGGTCTGCCCCCGCTCACGGCGCGTGTAGCCTCCCTGCCCACACTGCTCAGGCTCTAAGTTGTTCCGCCGGGAACAATCCGAGGCTGACCCTGGGTTGCATGCACCTCCCAGGTCCAAGCCGCTCAGGTTCAGGCACTCAGGTAGTCCTCAGAGGCGGAGACTCAGTTGGGCCTGCGTTTTGTGCTCTTCCCAGGTCCGAGCAGCTCAGGTGATGAGGTGTTTGGCGAGCGCCAATGCTGCGACTTATCGCCTCCCCGCCACTCGGTTATCTGGGTGTAAAAACCGGTGCACCTTCTCAGGCAGATGTTGACCGTCCAGACCCCCAATAAGTTTTAGTTAGCAAAGAAGCCAGTTTTATAGATAATGTCTCTCTGGGGCTGCGATTGCCCCCCTCCGGTGACAGGCAGCCAGAGCCGGAGGGGGAAGGTCTGCAGCCGGCTATCTCTGTTTAGTCCTTTGTTCCGTGCGCGGGCTGGCGGTGTCTTAGGTTAGGGCTGGCTTTTCGCGTGGTAGATATCCCACAGTCTGGTTTGCTAGCCCAAATTATTTCGCTCAGATAGTGCTCAGGGTATTCAGGCCAGATTCTTACTCTCAGCGATGCAGCCCGCGCCGCCTCCCTCCCTGCCCAACCCCTGCTTGCTAATGGCGGATGCAGGCGTCTGCGCTGCTTCTCTGCTGGGGAGTTACCGTAGGGCTCGCAATCTTCGAGTTTTAATTGTTTATTTATTTTTTCTCCCTGTTATGTTGCCCTCTGTGCTTCCAAAGCTCGGCACGGATTCGGCAGTGAGAAGGTTTCCTGGTGTTTGGAAACTTCTCTCTTTTTAAGACTCCCTCCTCGGGACGGAACTCTGTCCCTCCCTCTTTTGTCTCTTTTATTGTCTTTAATATTTTTTCCTACCTCCTTTCAAGGAGTTGGGTTGCTTTTCTGGGTGCCTGATGTCCTCTGCCGGCATTCAGAAGTTGTTTTGTGGAATTTACTCAACGTTTAAATGCTCTTTTGATGAATTTGTGGGGGAGAAAGTGTTTTCCGCGTCCTACTCCTCCGCCATCTTGGCGCCTTCCCTCAAAAACAGCTAATTTTTAAATTCTGTTTTCATTGCCATTTTTAGTTTGTTTTGTAACAAAAATTTACTGACTACTTCAAGGGCAAAACTTTCAGCTACAGGCTTGATGTTACAAAAGAAATTTAACGCCAGGGCCTTACCCTTAAAGAATTATAACTTAGTTTTTGAACGCAATTTGTACTTTATCATAAATTTATGATTTAAAAATACATATGACATTAGTAGATTAATGAGTTTCCAAATGTGTGCTTTGTTTTACCTTGGAGCTTCAAAGTTTTCCACGGGGATCATTCCATAATTTTATAGTGATGGCTTCTAAATAGATAATTTACATACTCAGTAATTCTCACCTGTGTCTTTGTTAGCTTCTTCCATTTTCTAAAACTGCTATTATAAATTTCTTTCCTTAAGAGTTCTACCCAACTCCTTTTTCCTTGTTATTAGTAACCGATCACATTTTTGCATCAATTACTAACTTCTTTTTCTTTCTAATCCCACATCTGCTAACTGCTGAGTTGCTTCAGTCGTGTCCAACTCTGTGCGACCCCATAGACGGCAGCCCATCAGGCTCCTCCATCCCTGGGATTCTCCAGGCAAGAATACTGGAGCGGGTTGCCATTTCCTTCCCCAATCCCACATCTGGTTAACGTTAATTTTTGTGGTCACCTTTTTAGCTTTATTTTTTGCCTTTGCTCTTATCTCCGTAAGAGAGGCTTCTTCTACCAAAGGCCAACTTTTCATGCTTTGCTCTATATTCTATCATTTTCCAGGTTACTTTTACTTTTTCCTATGTGTTAAAATACTCTGACAACTTCCTCCTTTCTTACTGCTTATACTCATGTTCAATTTTCACCTGTCCTAGAAATAAAACAAAACAGAAAACTCAGATCACTGTTGTTTAAATATCTTTCTTTAGCTGCTCTTTAGCTTTACTTATCATAGACAGGCTTCTTAAGGAGTAGTTATTTGTACTCAATCCATTTCCTCATCTTTCATTCAAATCTAAACCTTGTAGCTGCCTTCCACCTCCATCCCAGTGAATTAAATTGCTTTTGACAAAAACAAAACAAAACAAAACGTCATCTTCTAAGCTGACTTTGAGAAAAATACAATCACTTCTAGAACCATACTCACAGGTCCTAGTGAAGTTACTCAGTAGTGTCCAGCTTTTTGCAACCACATGGACTGTAGCCTATCAGGGCTCCTCTATCCATGAGGTTTTCCAGGCAAGAGTACTGGAGTGGGTTGCCATTTCCTTCTCTAAAGGATCTTCTCAACCCAGGGATCCAACCTGGGTCTCCCGCATTGCAGGAAGATGCTCTACCATCTGAGCCACCAGTCAGTATTTATTTTTGCCTCTTTTCCTTTTTATGCCAGTAAAAATCTGTTGACCATTTCATTTTCCCTTTACTTCTGTGGGACCACACTACCTTGATTGTCTTCTTACATACTTGGGCATTTTTCCTTGGTATCTGTTTTTAGGTTAATTTTTTTCTCCTTCTCCCTGAATGTGTCCTACCCCGGATTCCATCTTTTGCTCTTTCTTTTCTTACTCCATGTATTTTCTCTTGTGATAGTCTCAAACACAGCAATGGCTGTTCAGAACCAAATCCATAGTTATAAAATAAAGTGAACTACACAACTGTTATACTCAGAACTTAGTGGATCTAAAACTGAATACATTGTCTTTCTGAGTCGTGCTCTTCCTCTGTTGGTCGTTAGTCATTATTTTGATGAGCTATCCTCTCATCATCGGAGAAGGCAATGGCACCCCACTCCAGTACTTTTACCTAGAAAATCCCACGGACAGAGGAGCCTGGTAGGCTGCAGTCCATGGGGTCGCTAGAGTTGGACATGACTGAGCGACTTCACTTTCACTTTTCACTTTCATGCATTGGAGAAGGAAATGGCAACCCACTCCAGTGTTCTTGCCTGGAGAATCCCAGGGACGGCGGGGCCTGGTGGGCTGCTGTCTATGGGGTCACATAGAGTCAGACATGACTGAAGTGACTTAGCAGCATGCTCTCATCATAGACTAAGCTAAAAAGTTGAGTACCATTTCTGACTCTTCTCTCTCTTTTATGGTCCTATCCTTCTAATAGTTCATTATCCACTGTCTCATCCATATGTCTACTGCTGCCCCATAGTTCAGGATGTCCTAATGTCTAGCTTGGAATATTTGCTATACTCTCTAATTGACCTACTTTTGGTCTTGTATTCTGGAAACTCATGCACAGTAGTGCAGTCAGAAGGATAATTATTTTCCAAAAAAATGTTATTTCCATGCTTAAATGCCATTAAAATTTCCCACAGCTCATATGAGATAATTTCCAAAGAACTTTTCCCACTTCCTTTGATTCAGTCAGTTGGCAGTTGGTGGCAGTTTCATATTTGCATTGTGTTTGCATCTCTTCTGACTCCTGTGACCTCATCTGTAGAAGGCCCTCACTGATTCTCTCATGGACTTCTGTAATACCTACTTCACTGATCCCCTTAGTGTTTCCTTGCCTTACTTATTAAATGTGTTGGTTTAGTTGTTAAGTCATGTCCAACTCTTGCGACCCCGTAGACTATAGCCTGCCAGGCTCCTCTGTCCATGGGATTATCCAGGCAAGAATACTGGAGTGGGTTGCCATTTCCTTCTCCAGGGGATCTTCCCATCCAGGAATCAAGCCCAGGTCTCCTGAATTGCCGGCATATTCTTTACTGACTGCTATCAAATGTAACCTTATAATTTTCCTAAAACTGAGTTGTAATCATTTTCCTAGTTCAAAAACTTTTTAATAAATGCCTCAAATGTTTAATCTCTTAAAAGCCAAATCATTTCAAAAGCAATCTTTTGTATGAACCTTTCATAATCCTCTAATTATTATATCTCTTCCTACTGTAATCCTTATAGTTCTTATCTTGTGATTAACTTATTCTGCTAAATTTGGGGTAATGTGTAAACATATGATAGCATATTAGAATTACTAAAGGTAAAGTTTTTGAGGAAGGGGATTATATTTTACTGACCTTTGTTTATTTTTCAGAGCCTTAACAAAATAGATGCTAATAATGAGTTAATGAAAGAAAACAGTTACCCTCTGAGATGATTTATTATGTGAATTAAATAGTTTGGAGAGAAAAAAAATCTATAATGCAAAACCCGTCTTAACATACATTATCATTTGTAATTTTTGCATTATCCAGGAGTATTTCTAGCTAGTGCATTTTATTATGTGAATAAATATACTCAAATTAATAAAACAGCTTCCCAAGATTACAGATATCTTCATGTGCTAATAGGAAACCTAGATATCATTTTATGATATTTTAAGTTGGGATTAAAATTGTTATTCCAGTACTAATAACCGGGGGCCGTTGGGTGAGTTATTATCTTTAACCATTGTTTACTAATATATGTGGTAAGACTCATACAGATAAACATAATATTTTTTATATTTGAATATCATATTTCAATATTATCATATGTTCAGCAAGAACAGGACAAGATGAATGATGAACTTCATAAAGAGGAGAAAATATGGAAGGAGAGATTTAAACAGCATGCGGTATGTATTTATTGTTTGTAAGCAGCACAATAATCATTCTCCATTTGAAATAAATTGCTATGCTTGGAGTGAATATTTTAAAATAATATTGCCCGTTGGTATAGGATTTAATTTACTCAAGTTTTAAAAATACTTAGTCACTAGAAACTCTCCTTGAAATGAAATATCCTGACACGGAAGGTAAACTGGTTCAATTATTGAATGTGTCTATGTAAAACTGTAAATGTAAAATTTCTTCTAAAGTTTGAGGAAGCATACTGTTATGTTTGAGGAAACATTATGTATGAGGAAACATACTGTTATTTCATTATGATTTAGGATTGTTATGAAAGGTTACTGCATTTCTTTAATGCAACTAATTGAATGTGTTAAGTATCCCTTTAAGTTTAAGATGACGCATTTATTATTTTTAACTAATTTACACTGCAGCTTTTATATAAGATTATTTTAAGTAATTGCAAATAAAAAGTAGATAAAATTTCCCATAATTCTGTAATGTAGTTAAAAATATTACCTTTCTTTGTATTTTTCCAACTCTTTTTAAAGTTTATATAAACACATTCCTGAAAAAGTAGGCATATCCTATCCATCTCTAAATAAAACGGTTGGTTAGGCATGTGAAGACGCAGATTCAATATGAATGACAAGAAAAAAAATGACAACAGTGACTCACAAGTAATCCAAACGTTGGCGTTAGGAGAGCCATGAAATTCCCGTAATTATTATATAGCAGCAAAATAAACAGGAGATATGAAAAGAAAATTAGAATCTTTAATGTAATACCAAGTATATATTCTTCCCCTGGAGGAGGGCTTGGCAGCTCTCTCCAGTATTCTCTGAAAATTCCATGGACCAAGGAGCCTGTCTGGCTACAGTCTATAGAGTCACAAAGAGTTGGACACAACTGAAGCAACTTAGCACAACACAGCAGCACAAAGTATATATTCTAGACTTGAATAGTTCAGTGTAAAAAGTAAAATTTCAGTGGATAGATTTAACATTAGATTTGACAAAACAGATGAGAATATTATTGAAGCTAAAGGGAAGTCAATAGAAAATGCCCAAATGTAAGCACAGAGAGGACAAAACTGGGAAAAACAGAAAAGAGAACAAGAAATATGTGATATACAATGAAAATATTAAAAATGTGTATAATAGTAATTTGGAAGGAAAGGAGAGAATGGGGCAGAACCTTTGGGTAAAGAGATAATAGTTGAAATGGTTTCAAATTGTTTTAGAAAATTCAACTTGAACATTTAAAGATGAGTAAAGATCCCCAAGTTGAATCAATACAAAGAAAATCACACCTGGGGATTGAATAGTGTAACTATTAAAATTCGAGATAAGGAGGGAAGATCTTAAAATCAGCCAAAGAAAAGGCTCATTACCTAAAAAGGAGCAACAGTAAACTGGCAGCTGATGTTCATCCTTACATGAAATGATGGAAAGACGACGACAGAGTAAAAAACCTAAGTGCTAAGTGTTAAGGGTTTCTTTGATCATTGTTGTTCCATCAGTCGCTTAGCCGTGTCCAACTCTTTGCGACCCCCTGGACTGCAGCGCGCAAGGCTTCCCTGTCCTTTACTATCTCTTTGAGTTTGCTCAAACTAATGTCCATC
Organism: Bos mutus; assembly: GCF_027580195.1. Lineage (NCBI taxonomy): Eukaryota > Metazoa > Chordata > Mammalia > Artiodactyla > Bovidae > Bos > Bos mutus. The sequence continues at coordinate 57,744,993 of NC_091621.1, read as the reverse complement.
GAGTCGATGATGCCATCCGACCATCTCATCCTCAGTTGCTCCCTTCTCCTGCCCTCAATCTTTCCCAGCATCAGGGTCTTTTCCAATGAGTTGACTCTTCATGTCAGGTGGCCAAAGTATTGGAGCTTCGTCCTCATCATCAGTCCTTATTTAGGGTTGATTTCCTTTAGGATGGACTGGCTTGATCTCCTTGCTCTCTCTGATTAGTGTTCTTTGAATCCTCAGTCTTCCTCTGCTTTCTGGACTCAGTTTTCCTTTCTTGGAGTATACAGCTAAACACTTGTCAAAAGTATACTTTTGGACAGGAAATTTTCTCAATGTTTGCACAATTGAAAATGTTTTTATTTTGCTTTTAAAACTGAATGATTAGTTTTCTTGGATGCAGAATGGAGGTTTATTACAATTTAGTTTTAGCAATTTAAAGATATAACTCCATTACATGTTTATTTTTGTACATGCCATCTCTGGGCTTCCCCTGTGGCTCAGCTGGTAAAGAATCCACCTGCAACATGGGAGACCTGGGTTCAATCTTGGGTTGGGCAGATCCCCTGGAGGAGGCCTTGGCAACCCACTCCAGTATTCTTACCTGGAGAATCCCCAAGCACAGAGGAACCTGGTGGGCTACAGTCCATAGTGTCTCAAAAGAGTCAGACATGATTGAGCGACTAAGCAAACACAAAGCACGTGCCATCTTTGATCGCAAATCTGATGCTCGTTTACTAAGTTCTTTTGAAGCTTTAAGATTTTTCACTTTTTGCATTCATCCACACATATTTGCTGGTTTTCTACTGTGTGCCAGGTAGGTACCTCTCTATGAGTACTCAGGATACAGCAGTGAATAAAACAGAAATAATCCCTGCCTTCATAGAGCTTATATTCCTTAGTGTTCTGAAATATTGTTAGTGTTTACTATATGAGCCATCATTGTGTGTGAGTGTGAGTGTGAGTGTGTGTGTGTGTGTGTGTGTGTGTGTGTGTGTGTGAAATGGACTCATCTGAAGGCCTTTGTTTTTGGTTTAGAAAACATTTTTCTATGATTCTCTTCTCTTCAGTTTTTCTCAGTTTTTTTATTTTGGAACTCCAGTTAGTCACATGTTGAAGTTTCTGTGTTGATTGCCTTTACACCTGAATGTCGTATATTTCATAACTTTGTGTTTTGTATATTGTTTTGGGAAACATCTAATTTTGAAGTTTTGTTTAGGTATTTAGCTATTCAACAATTTTATCATGATTTTTGTTTGTTTGAGTGAGTCATATATTTTTATTTGGGCACTTGCATTTCATTTTTTATATGAGATTCTTATTTAAACATTTTTTCTTAAACATATCTTTAGCTTTTACTTAAATAGTTTTCTCAGAAATTGGACCTTCCTTTTGCTTATTGAAGCATTTTTGTCACTTCACATCATTTGTGTTAGTTTTTCTAAATATTTGTGCTGGGGTCCAGCCCCGTGGATCCAGGGAATTCGAAGGGGAGATGGCTACGGTGATCAGGAAACAACAGCTTATTCAAATGTTAATTAAAGATATAAAGAGTGGTTAAATAAGGATAGCTCAGTGAGGAAATTGAGTGGAGAAATGAGGCTGAAATAAGGATAGCTCAGTGAGGAAATTCAGTGGAGAAAAGAGGCTGAATAATTCAGCCAGAAGGTGAGAGAAAGAACGACACGGGGAGACCAAGTTTCGGTGAACAAGGCCCGCACTTTATTTTCCAAAGTAGTTTTTATACCTTAAGTTATGCATAGAGGATAATGGGGGAAGGGATAGAGTCATGCAGTAAGCCAGGCTTTCTTCCTGCAAACATATCATATTCAAAAGTTTAGGTGATTTGCATCATCTTCTGGCCCGGAGGCCTGTTAACGTTTTAAGACCCTTTCTTCAGAAATCTTATTTTTCTCTAAAGGTGATTAGTCATGCGCCACCCTCCAAAAGCATTAGATAAAGTTGCATTCCTACAGAGCAAAGGTGTGGTGGGCTATAACAAGAAAAAGAATTAACTCAAGGGTCCCAGGTTACAAACATTAAAGCTACTACTTACACCAAGTATATGAATCAATACACTGCCAGGGACACAGCAGGTAAGGGATATGGAGACTTAGCAGCAAACATTGGCCCAACAAGTGAAAAACCCTTCACCAATACAGTTTCTAATCAATCTTTTAACTGCTCAAAGGAATCTGTATTTAGACAGTTTAGAACATCTCATGCCTCTCACAGTTGGGAGGCTCTGAACAATCACAATTGGCCGGAAAAACCTATTCAGGCAGGCTAGAGGACTTCCAAAGGAGTTTGTAGGTTGAAACACTGTCACACCCAGGAATTATTAACTGGAGCTGTAAGTTAACTCTTTTTTCAGAGAGAGGTAGTGGGGGACAGCCACCCGTAAAGTCAGAGGTGTAGGTGAAAGCACAAAGCAGAAAGTAGGCAGACTCTGGTTTTGGGGATAGATGCTCGAGAATTTCCAGGGGGACTCCTGAGGCTCGATCTTGCCTTTGCGTATGCCGAGACTCCTTCCTCGTGACCTTTGCCACGGGCAGAGCTCCTCAGCCGGCTCCCGGCATATTTGCCCAATTTTGTTGATCTGTTTACTTCTGTTTTAGGAGTTTAGTGACAATGATATTCTCACCCAACTCTGGATTACTTCACTTAGTGCTTTATGGGCTTATCAGCTCTCCTAATAGACAGGATAAGATATATGACTAGACTAATGTGTATCTACTACCTCACCTTCCTTATACTATAACTTAAAAATCATTCAGTTTCTGCAGTCCCTGTGCTGCTCACTCTAGGGGTCTGTTTTATCAGAACACCCGTCTTATAAAGTTTGAAGTCCTTTTCTCCTACACAAATTTTAGATTTTGGCTTTTCTTGCCTTTTCTCTATGTCCTTCTGACTGCATATGCTTTCTATCGTCAAAGAATTCCTCAATTCCCCAATTTCAAGTACAGTCTTAATATTAGAGTATCAGCTTACTAAATTGATAGAAGCTCCTAAATATTTTAAAAAATCAATATGCCCTTTTAAATAAATTACTTTAGTTCCTCTAAGTAAATTTTCTATTGATTTTATTATGATTTCAGTTTCAGTATTTGTTTTAATCTATATTACATATGATACTTTAGTAATATTTCACATTTAGCATATGCTAACTACTATATATCTTACTTTATTTTAGGAATTTATTAGAAACTTACATTTACAAGTGGAAGAAGAAAGAACAAAATTCAAAGACCTACAGGAAAAAGAAAAAATGCGTTTGTCAAAACTGCAGCATAATGCAGCTGTAAAAATTCAAGCTAAATATAAAGCATTTGTGGCCTACCAAAAATATGGCCCAATCATAAAGGAACAAATAGAAAGTAAGAAAAAGAAAGCACAAGAGTGGAAGGAAAAGGAAGCAAAAATACGACAGATAGAAGAAGAAAAACGGAAAAGATTAGAGGAGAAACAAAGAATAGAAGAAGAGATAGAAAAGCAGATGCAAGAGGGAAGGAAAAGGAGAGAAAAGGAATATATGGGAAAAAAGAACATCCTGAGACAAGAAAGGGAGCAACTATTAAAGATGGAAAAATTGATATTGAGAGAAGCTACAAGAAAACAGCTAATAATAAGTAGAGCATTAAAGAAGGGAGAATATCATGCCAAACATTTATCTATTGAGGATACATCAAAGAATAAGGATGTTGGAGCCAAAAGGCTAGGGGATGGAAAGTTAAAAATGTGGGAAGATGCTTCCCCTTGGTTAGCTGAAGAGTCAGATAAGAGAAAAAATGTAGATAGAGAGCTTGTATTGAAAGAATCAGTCCAAGTGCAATTAAAAGAATCTATGTCAAGCCAAGCAATTTTGGCAGTATTTAAAGTGGAAGAAAAAAAAGAGAACCTAGCAGTACAATGTTCAGAAGAATTCGTCAAGCAAAAAAGGAATTATGAAAACAGAGATCAAAAAAACCAACTGGAAAACCTGCATCTAAAAGAAGATGTCAGAGAACAGTTCCAGTCGCAAGAATTACAGTCTCAAGTACACAACGAGGAAGTCTTGAAACCTTCCATAAATGAGACTATGAGACAAGAAACCCAAATAATACTAGGAAACAATCAAGAAATTGATGAAGTAAAAGACAATGAATCACAGAAAATAGTTGATGATAACCAACAGAATAAGATGCAAAAAGTAGAAAAAGAAATATCAGGACAGTTAGGAACATTATATGAAGAAAATAATATAAAGGAAATTTCAGTGATTTCAATGAAACAAAAACCAGTACCATTGAAATTAGAAAAATCTGAAGATATAGGGGGAAATACATTATTACTACAAGAAGAAGAAATTGACTTAAAATCTAAAGAAGCAGAGGAGAACCCAAAAGGCAGTGCTTTGAATAGTGACTTGGTTTTTAACACTAATGATGCTATGATAAATGTAGAAGGCAAAATAAACAAGCAAAACTATATTGTAGATGCTCCTTGTGAAGATTTGGGTGGCTATAATGCAAAGAACTGTTTGGTTTTTAAAGAAGTAAACTCTCTTAAGTCTCAGATTCAAGAAATTCCAGAAGAATGTCATGAAAATACAGCTGAATGTGAAAATATAGTGGCCCGCTCTATAGAGCCAACACTTCTGTCTTCTATTGAAGAAAAGAGGCTAGCTTGGATAACATCATTTAAACCCTGGTTTGAGATTTTCAAGCAAAATCAACAGAAGAAAATTGTTAAAAGAAAGAGAATTATAAAATGCCCAGTCAACACGATGCCCCCTTTGAATCCACTAGAAATTCTTCAGTGTGGTCCTTGGGATACTTTACAGCAGGTATTTTATAATACTTTTAACATACTGAATTTTAATTGGTTCTCTAAAATGTAACTTCAAAAATCTTTATATAAGGCAGATTTTATTTTTAATCGAAGTATGCTGCTGCTGCCAAGTTGCTTCAGTCGTGTCCAACTCTATGCGACCCCACAGACAGCAGCCCACCAGTTGATGTACAAAAGGTTACAGGTGTACAATATAGTAACTCATAATTTTTAAAGGTTATACTCCATTTATGGTTATTATAATATATTGGTTATATTCCCTGTATTGTACAACATATCCTTGTAGCTTACTTACTTACTTACTCCCCCCTTTCCTCTCCCTACTGGTAATCACTAATATGTTCTTTGTTTCTCAGAGTCTTCCTTTTTTTGTATCCAAGAATTTTCTCAGTCAATGAAGTTACTAATGAAATACTTATCCTATTTGAGAAGAGTTGTACTTAAACGATCTCCTCAATTAAAACTATTCAGTGCATCGTCTTCAGTGAGGCACTCTGAAGAGCTTTGATTTATATCTTGAAACCTATTTTCGAGGCGCCTATAGCATTATTAGGCTTCTAAGAATGGAGTCATCTGGGAAAGTAGAGTTGAATTAGAGTAGAAAATTTGTAGATTGATACTCAGCTTGGAGCTAGTTTGTTTTAGTCCTGGAACACAGCACCACCTAGTGGCTCCTTTTGTAATTTAGTCACGCGCTATATAAACATGGTACATGGCTCCTCCGTCCATGGGATTCTCTAGGCAAGAATACTGGAATGGGTTGCCATTGCCTTCTCCAGGGGATCTTCCTGACCCAGGGATCGAACCCAGGTCTCCCGCATTGCAGGCAGACGCTTTAACCTCTGAACCACCAGGGAAACCAGAAATTTAAAGTAGCTCTAACCAAATGCTACTAATTTACTACACTTGTTAAAACATAGCTTCAATCAAAAATAAGATAGAAACAAATATATGTGTAGAAAAACAGGAAAGAAATATCAATAACCTCAGATATGCAGATGACACCACCCTTATGACAGAAAGTGAAGAGAAAAAGCCTCTTGATGAAAGTGAAAAAGGAGAGTGAAAAAGCTGGCTTAAAGCTCAACATTCAGAAAATGAAGATCATGGCATCTGGTCCCATCGCTTCATGGGAAATAGATGGGGAAACGGTGGAAACAGTGTCAGGCTTTATTTTGGGGGGCTCCAAAATCACTGCAGATGGTGACTGCAGCCATGAAATTAAAAGACACTTATTCCTTGAAAGAAAAGTTATGACCAACCTAGACAGCATATTAAAAAGTAGAGACTACTTTGCCAACAAAGGTCCATCTAGTCAAGGCTATGGTTTTTCCAGTGGTCGTGTATGGATGTGAGAGTTGGACTGTGAAGAAAGCTGAGCGCCAAAGAATTGATGCTTTTGAACTGTGGTGTTGGAGAAGACTCTTGAGAGTTCCTTGTACTGCAAGGAGATCCAACCAGCCTATTCTAAAGGAGATCAGCCCTGGGTGTTCCTTGGAAGGAATGATGCTGAAGCTGAAACTCCAGTACTTTGGCCACTTCATGCGAAGAGTTGACTCATTGGAAAAGACTCTGATGCTGGGAGGGATTGGGAGCAGGAGGAGAAGGGGACAACAGAGGATGAGATGGCTGGATGGCATCACCGACTCGATGGACGTGAATTTGAGTGAACTCCGGGAGTTGGTGATGGACAGGGAGGCCTGGCGGGCTGCGATTCATGGAGTCACAAAGAGTCCGACATGACTGAGTGACTGAACTGAACTGAATTGAACTGAGAAGGGATTTAAGATTAAAGATTTAAGATTAAAATACACATAGTTAGGCCTTAAGCTCAAAATATAAAATTTATTTGATTTCTTGATATAGGCAAGATACCTAGAAAGGGAAACATTAATGTTAATATGTATACATTGTTTTATTCATTCACTCAGCAAATATTCATCTATCCCATATGATCAAGTCCATATTTATTGTTAGATTAAAGGGACAGAAACAAACTTGTCTTTGCCCTCATGCTTCTGACTTTGGTAGGCAAAAAGGCATTAAACAAATAAATACGTTACTGTGGATTTTTATTTCTAATGTATCAAATGAGATCAGGGTTCATATTTTCTTTCTGCCATTTACTGGCTGTGTCACCTTGCTCTTTCTGTAAACTGGGAAGAGAAGTACCTACTCTATAGGATTGTTGAGTTTTCAAATACTGTATGTGAAGAATTTGGTCTTGGGCTTGTAACGTATATAATAGTCATTGTCAAATGTGGGTCTCAAATATCTGAAGAGAATGGCAGTGGACTTATGATTACCTATTTCATCAAATAAGTCAGAACGTGGAAAATGCTGAATCATCTACTATATGGAATAGTACTCCAGAAGGATATGACTGAAGAGCAGTGATTATTGACAACTAACATTTTTTTTTTCCCCTAGCAGAATGCTTTAACTAATTCATTTTTGTTTTGAGTATTTTGCTACTAATGGTAACTAGCCTTAAATAACCACTGAAAAAAGGAGTATAGCTTAAGGATTGTTTTCTGTGGCTTTACAATACGGCATGGATAACGATAACATTTTAGGGGCTGATTAACTTTTAGGTCAGAATGTCTCACTTCATTCAAGGAAGACTGTAATTAAGTGGTGGTGTGATGATGCATGACTTAGTTGAAGTTATAGTCTCGTTCATTTAAGCCACTAATCATAGCTCAGATTCAGTCTCTTTGCAGCTGATTTTTTAAACAATATAATTTCTCCAGGTTGAATATATTTGAGATTGTGGCACAATCACAAATTTGTTAACACAAAGCATAACCCTCATTGCTTCTGTTACTTTGATAATTACAGTTTACCGTAGATGCGTGACACTGCTTGGGTTGAATTGCTCAAGTGCAATTGAGAGTGAACTCTATAAAAAATACGTGGCTCTTTTAGGTCATTTTATTTATCAAAACTGTCAAGGATTTAGGGGAAATATAGATGATTAAGTGGAAAACTAATTTGTGATATTTTATCAAGATGTAATGAATGAGTCTTAGGTTGCTCGGTTGGTAAAGAATTCGCCTGCAATCCGGGAGACCCCGGTTCAGTTCCTGGGTTGGGAAGATCCTCTGGAGAAGGGCAAGTCTACCCACTCCAGTATTCTGGCTTGGAGAATTCCATGGACTGTTTTGGGCTTCCCTTGTAGCTCAGCTGGTAAAGAATCTGCCCGCAATGCCCGAGACTTGGGTTCGATCTCTGGGTTGGAAAGATCCCCTGGAGAAGGGAAGGGCTACCCACTCCAGTATTCTGGCCTGCAGAATTCCATGGACTGTATAGTCCTTGGGGTCTCAAAGAGTCGGACACGACTGAGTGACTTTCACTAGGTTATATGAGACAGTTCATTTTTAAGTCATGAAATGAAGTGAAACCTACCAGGCTCCTCCATCCATGGAATTTTCCAGGCAAGAGAACTGGAGTGGGTTGCCATTTCCTTCTCCAGGGGATCTTCCCAACCCAGGGATAGAACCCAGATCTTCTGCATTGCAGGTAGACACTTTACTGTCTGATCTACCTCATAAGAGACAGAAAATATTAGTTTTCCAAATATTTGTATATTACCCTTCGGTAATATAGGAACACAACTATGAATGTTATAAATATTTTAGTTTTGCCACAGGGCTAAGATAATGCATTTGTTCAGTTATTTGAGAAGCATTTAGTGACCATTTACTATGCCCCAGTTGCTCTTTTATCAGGCTGATCATACACTGATGAATACCTATGGGCATTAATTCTATATTGACCTTAATTTTTAGAGCATAAAGCAATTTTATTTGTGTGATTATTTTCATGCATGTATCAAAATGATTGAACTTCCCTGGTGGCTCAGTGGTAAAGAATCTGCCTGCCAATGCAGGAGATGTGGTTTCAATCCCTGGGTCAGGAAGATCCCCAGAAGGAGGAAATGGCAACCCACTTCAGTTTTAATTTTCTTGCCTGGGAAATCCCTTGGACAGAAGAGCCTGGGAGACTACAGTCCATGGGGGTCACAAAAGAGTTGGCCATGACTTAGCAACTAAATTAACAACAATCAAAATTATTAGTGTAAAAGTTTATTTGATCTCATATGTTTGGGAAAATCTAGAGTACAACAGAATATACATTGCTGTATCATGAGGAAATTTTTTTAATTTAACTTAACTTATTTTTGACACTGGGTCTTCGTTGCTGCACACGGGCTTTTCTCTGGTTGCAGCGAGAAGGGGCTGCTCTGTAGTTGTGGGGCACAGGCTTCTCGTTGCTGTGGCTTCTCTTGTTTTGGAGCTTGGTCTCTAGGTGCACATGGTTAAGTAGTTGTGATGTGGGGGCTCAGTAGTTGCCACTTTGGGGGCTTAGTTGCCCCATGGCATGTGGGATCTTCCTGGACCGGGGATTAAACCAGTATCCCCTGCATTGCAGGGTGGATTCTGAACCACTGGACCACCAGGGAAGTCCCAGAAAATGTTTAAATGTTCAGTACAAGGGAGGAGGAAATACCAAGAAATACTGCATATTCAAAAGTAGACACCATCGGCAAGTAGTACACTGAAGCAGCTATCACTCCTATACTGCAATTAGAGAGCTTGCCACATTATAACTAGAACTTAATTGTGTTTATGTGCTTGTAAAGTAGTGTTCAAAATCCTTCAAGCTAGGCTTCAACAGTACATGAACCAAGAACTTCCACATTTTCAAGCTGGGTTTAGAAAAGGCAGAGGGACCAGAGATCAAATTGCCTAAATCTGTTGGATCATAGAAAAAGCAAGAGAACTCCAGGAAAACATCTACTTCTGCTTCAATGACTATGCTAAAGCCTTTGACTGTGTGGACCACAACAAACTGAAAAATTCTTCAAAAGATGGGAACACCAGGCCCCCTTACCTGCCTGCTGAGAAACCTGTATGCAGGTGAAGAAGCAGCAGTTAGAACTGGACATGGAACAACAGACTAGTTTAAAAGGGGAAATGAATATGTCAAGGCTGTATATTTCACCCTGCTTATTTAACTTCTATGCAGAGTACATCATGCAAAATACCAAGCTGGATGAAGCACAAGCTGGAATCAAATTGCTGGGAGGAATACCAATAACCTCAGATATACAGATGACACCACCCTTATGGCATAAAATGAAGAGGAACTAAAGAGCCTCTTCGGAGAAGGCAGTGGCAACCCACTCCAGTACTCTTGCCTGGAAAATCCCATGGATGGAGGAGCCTGGTAGGCTGTAGTCGATGGGGTCACGAAGAGTCGGACACTTACTGAGCAACTTCACTTTCACTTTTCACTTTCATGCATTGGAGAAGGAAATGGCAACCCACTCCAGTGTTCTTGCCTGGAGAATCCCAGGGACGGCAGAGCCTGGTGGGCTGCCGTCTGTGGGGTTGCACAGAGTCAGACACGATTGAAGCAACTTAGCAGCAGCAGCAGCAGCAGCAGCAAAGAGCCTTTTGATGAAGGTGGAAGAGGAGAGTGAAAAAGCTAGCTTAAAACTCAACATTCAGAAAACTAAGATAATGCCATCTGGTCCCATCACTTCATGGCAAATAGATGGGGAAACAATGGAAACAGTGACAGACTTTATTTTCCTGGGCTCCAAAATCACTGCTGAAGGTGACTGCAGTCATGAGATTAAAAGACTCTTGCTCCTTGGAAGAAAAGCTATGACAAATCTAGACAGTGTACTAAAAAGAAGACTCATCACTCTGCTAACAAAGGTCCATCTAGTAAAAGCTATGGTTTTTCCAGTAGTCGTGTATGGATGTGAGAGTTGGACCATAAAGAAAGCTGAGCACCGAAGAATTGATGCTTTTGAACTGTGGTGTTGGAGAAGACTCTTGAACTGCAAGGACATCAAACCAGTCCATCCTAAAGGAAATCGGTCCTGATCATTGGAGGACTGATGCTGAAGCTGAAGCTCCAATACTTTGGCCACATGATGTAAAGAGCCAACTCATTGGAAAAGACCCTGATGCTGGGAAAGATTGAGGGCAGGAGGAGAAGGGGATGACAGAGGATGAGATGGTTGGATGGCATCACTGACTCAATGGAGATGAGTTTGAGCAAACTCTGGGAGATGCTGAAGGACAGGGCAGCCTGGTGTGCTGGTCCATGGGCTTGCAAAGAGTTGGACACAACCGAGCAACTGAGCAACACCAACAACAAAACAGTATATTATTAAATTGGGCAGGAGAATATAAATGGTAGAATAGCATTTGTTACTATAAAGCTGCAGCTGTAGGGTTTTCAGTTTTTAAGTGTTCGATTCTAGTGTGTTTAGTTTTTTAATGTAGAATCAGTTTTCTAATTATAGAATTTATGGTATCTCCTTTGGACAAATTATAGGGACATTACACAGCAGTTATCCTGACACAGGTAGGTAAGTATGTTTCTTTCTGAAAAGTTATAAAAAAGAAATTTGTTTCAAAAGTTGTTTTAGATTATTGGTAATTGAGAAATTCCTAAAGTCATTTTGAAACTAGAAAATTCATTCACCAAATGTTTAACAAATACCAGATATTGCTTTTGCTACTTAAAGAAAGGGGTAGACAAATCCCTTCTTTCTGTTTCCATGAATGTATGATCTTCCCATTCACTTACACAAATATGTAAATGTAAAACTTTATTGCACAGGAAATTTCCACATGAAGAGGAGTTGCACACTTAAGAATTTTATGCTTTCCCCAGCTTTTTTTGAAGTAATAATGCTTTCAATTTCAATGAAACACTTAAAATTTCTTTTGCACGTGTTATACCCTAGTATATATGCTAGTATACACTATAAAGCTAGTAATTTTTAAATTGTTGTTTGGTACATAGGAAATCTGCCCTTAGGACACCCAATGTGGCAATATGAAAGTATTCTTACTATAAAGCAATTTAGTTTATATATTTATTTCAGTGCATAGACTCAATTATAGTGAAGAAGCAACACATCATTACATTATTACTGTGCCAAGTTTACTTAGGTGAGAGATCCTGAGTTTAATACATGGAATGCTTTTCAGTAATCTCAAAATATTTATATCTGATATGTTCTCATAGAACTATAAGTGTAGTCCTTAATATACCTACCATAAAGTTCAATACATTCTTTGATGTTGAATTTTCTTTAGTTGAAAAGACTTAAAAAGAGAAAAGTTTCTTAGGAAAAAAGCTTCATGAAGTAGTGAGTGCACGGTAATATCTCAATAATAGGAAATGTTATAAATGTATGATAATAAGTATTCATGATTTGTTATACTGCAGATTCTATATGATCTGGGTATATTACATTATTCAATAGTAAAGGATGGTTCATACTTTTATAATACAGAAGCATAATAGAATGTTGTTTTTATTGCATAGTTCAGTTACTTTTGCATGTTTCTACTTATTACAAGTTCTGTAATATCTCTTCTCAGTTAAACTTGCTTCATTTTTAGAAGAGAGTTGAGCTATTCTAGTTGAAATATGGCAGGTTGGTTTTAAAATCTGTTCCTGGTCTGTTATGGCTTCTGATACTATCCAGGTATCCCAAAGATACTGTCAAACACAGATCTTAAATGGTTATATAGTGCAGTCCTGAAAATAATGCCAAGAGACATGAAGAACAGGAAAATGGATTTGATGAAAAGTCAAGGAGTAAACTAATGAATGATTATATTATTATTGCTTCTATGTTTATTACCTTTGAACTTGAGTTGGTCATGAATGATTACATATATTTATAGATTACATTCTATGAGGGGAAGAAATGTGGTAAAATGGCCAGATAGCTTAAATGAAATTGAGTTGTTAATAAAAGTGGGTTTCAATATATAGCATTACTTTTTTTTAGACGAAAAATTTAAAACAATTTTTCAAGGTTAATATAGTTTGTCTTCATTATATTTAAATAATGATATGCTCTGATTTTTTTTTAATTCTCTAGGTTGCAACAATAACATTTCAAGATTTGCCAGGCTGTAGTCTCTCTACACTGGCAGAGTGTCCAAATCTTCAGTTTCTGTCTCTTCGACGCTGTGGATTAACTTCCTTGCACAGTCTGAGTAACTGCAAAAGATTGAAGTACATTGATGCACAGGTGTGTCCTATGTTATCATTATTTATTTTATAATAAAATGTAAAACAGATTCAGGTGTACATTTAAGAAGTGACAATTTTGAAGAAACATTTAATAAAATAGCCTGTAACTCAGGGTCTAGAGAGATCAAGGGCCAACATTTGTGAGAGCCATATAGGAAAGATGCTTAGGTGGTATGACCTGGGGAATTATCTTCATTCGTAGGTGACAGAGTTATTGTTTTGTTACTTTTTGTTGCATAACAAATGACCACATTATTTAATAAGTTAAAAACAAAAAAAGCAGCCATTTTATTTTACTCTACTTCTGTGGGCCATGAATTGAGGCAAGACTTATTCTGGGCATTCTATCTGTCTCACACTGTGTTGCCTAGATGTCTGATGTACTTTGCAGTTGGGGCTGGAATGTCCAAATACATTCTTTGATATGTCTGGCACTGGAAGGTTGAAATTTCCCTCCCTCTGTATGTCTCTCTCTGTCCCCTCCCACCACCTTGGGCATCTTTACAGGGTGAGCTTTCCAAAAAGCCAGTCTTCAATATTAGGGCTTAGCAAGCATCTGCCTGCATCATACTAGCTTATGTTCTATTCACTAAACTTTCATTTCAAGTAGGAGCGGACTGTGAGTATGTGTGAATATTGGGTTGTGAAGTTTATAGGAAACTGCTTACAAAATAATAATCTACTGCAATCTGCTTTCTGGTTCCTAATGAGTCATATCTTTCCCACATGCAAAAGGACTCATGTCCCAAAGACCCCTGAGTCTTATAAACTTATGACATCAGACTTGGAATTGAAGCACAGAATCTTCTTATCTGAATCAAATCCAAGTGGAGATGATCTGCTCAGAGAGAGTTCTTTCAACTCAGAGATCTATAAAGTTAAGGGAAAGGTAGTCTTCTTTCACTCCCCCACACCCATGCATGGTGGTGAGACAGCCAGTTCAGTTCAGTTCAGTTGCTCAGTCGTGTCCGACTTTTTGCGACCCCATGAATCATAGCACGCCAAGCCTCCCTGTCCATCATCAACTCCCAGAGTTCACCCAGACTCACGTCCATTGAGTCAGTGATGCCATCCAGCCATCTGATCCTCTATCGTCCCCTTCTTCTCCTGCCCCCAATCCCTTCCAGCATCAGAGTCTTTTCCAGTGAGTCAACTCTTCGCATGAGACAGCCAAGACTTAGTTAATTACAAGAGTCCTTATCCTTAAGTATGGGAGAGAACAAGAAGCTCATGGCAGTCCTTAGTCCATAGCTAAGAATGTAGCATTCGTTCTTAGTAAGGTCTTGGTTCTGCTCCACGGGAATAATTCTCTATGACTCTTGGTTCTGCCCAATAGTCTTTTAAGTCCATTCTCAAGGCATACCTTCTTTTGCATTGCAGCTGAGAATTTTTTTCAATCTCTTTCTTTCTTATAGAAGATTGGGGGCAGGATGCTAGAGTTACATTTTATTTTTGATTCTTTTCAGTTCAGACTGACACTGCTTCCACCAATATGATTTTCTTTTCAAACATTTTGTTTCCTATGCTTATTAAGTTTACTCCAGTTAACAAAGACTATACTCATAGATATTTTTGAGAGAGTGTTGTGAGACTATACCATTAAGATTCTTAAAAGCCCATTTATCTTTTTGAGAGCTTCCTTTGTGGCTCAACTGGTAAAGAATCCACCTGCAATGCGGGAGACCTAGATTCAATTCCTGGGTTGGAAAGATCTCCTGGACAAGGGAAAGGCTACCCACTCCAGTATTCTGGTCTGCAGAATTCCATGAACTGTATAGTCCATGGGGTCACAAAGAGTCTGACACGACTGAGCAACTTTCACTTTCAAACATTCACTTTATTTTTCTGAAGTCTTAAAAAAGAGAATGCTGTTGTATCCCTGACATATGATCTTGACCTTGAGACCAATATTCTGTATTGCAGAGATATGTATATTTAGTAAAAGTATAAATCTGCGTATAAGATACATACCTAATTCATGGTATTGACGTAGCAAAAGGAACTGAGGAAGGGAAATGGGTAGATTTCAAATTTTTCAATGTTTGATTTCTTTAAAGTAAGTTTGTTAGCAACTGTGACCAAATCGTTCAGTCTTGTTCAGATAGTCTGAAATGTTTTGTTATTGGTCCTCAATATTTTCTCTATTTTAAAAGATTATTAATAAGTTTAAATCAGTTAATTATTTGATTGCCTAATATTTTCATTCAGATAGTATAACATTCTACATCAGATCAGATCAGATCAGTCGCTCAGTCATGTCCAACTCTTTGCGACCCCATGAATCGCAGCACGCCAGGCCTCCCTGTCCATCACCAACTCCCGGAGTTCACTCAGACTCACGTCCATCGAGTCAGTGATGCCATCCAGCCATCTCATCCTCTGTCATCCCCTTCTCCTCCTGCCCCCAATCCCTCCCAGCATCAGAGTCTTTTCCAATGAGTCAACTCTTCGCATGAGGTGGCCAAAGTACTGGAGTTTCAGCTTCAGCATCATTCCTTCCAAAGAAATCCCAGGGCTGATCTCCTTCAGAATGGACTGGTTGGATCTCCTTGCAGTCCAAGGGACTCTCAAGAGTCTTGTCCAACACCACAGTTCAAAAGCATCAATTCTTCGGCGCTCAGCCTTCTTTACAGTCCAACTCTCACATCCTTACATGACCACAGGAAAAACCATAGCCTTGACTAGACGAACCTTTGTTGGCAAAGTAATGTCTCTGCTTTTGAATATGTTATCTAGGTTGGTCATAACTTTCCTTCCAAGGAGTAAGCGTCTTTTAATTTCATGGCTGCAGTCACCATGTGCAGTGATTTTGGAGCCCAGAAAAATAAAGCCTGACACTGTTTCGACTGTTTCCCCATCTATTTCCCATGAAGGGATGGGACCAGATGCCATGATCTTCGTTTTCTGAATGTTGAGGTTTAAGCCTCAACATTTAAGCCAACTTTTCCACTCTCCACTTTTACTTTCATCAAGAGGCTTTTTAGTTCCTCTTCACTTTTTCTGCCATAAGGGTGGTGTCATCTGCATATCTGAGGTTATTGATATTTCTCCTGGCAATCTTGATTCCAGCTTGTGTTTCTTCTAGTCCAGCGTTTCTCATGATGTACTCTGCATGTAAGTTAAATAAACAGGGTGACAATATACAGCCTTGTCGAATGCCTTTTCCTATTTGGAACCAGTCTGTTGTTCCATGTCCAGTTCTAACTGTTGCTTCCTGACCTGCATACAAATTTCTCAAGAGGCAGATCAGGTGGTCTGGTATTTCCATCTCTTTCAGAATTTTCCACAGTTTATTGTGATCCACACAGTCAAAGGCTTTGGCATAGTTAATAAAGCAGAAATAGATGTTTTTCTGGAACTCTCTTGCTTTTTCCATGATCCAGCGGATGTTGGCAATTTGATCTCTGGTTCCTCTGCCTTTTCTAAAACCAGATTGAACATCAGGAAGTTCACAGTTCGTATATTGCTAAAGCCTGGCTTGGAGAATTTTGAGCATTACTTTACTAGCGTGTGAGATGAGTGCAATTGTGTGGTAGTTTGAGCATTCTTTGGCATTGCCTTTCTTTGGGATTGGAATGAAAACTGACCTTTTCCAGTCCTGTGGCCACTGCTGAGTTTTCCAAATTTGCTGGCATATTGAGTGCAGCACTTTCACAGCATCATCTTTCAGGATTTGGAATAGCCCAACTGGAATTCCATCACCTCCACTAGCTTTGTTCGTAGTGATGCTTTCTAAGGCCCACTTGACTTCACATTCCAGGATGTCTGGCTCTAGGTCAGTGATCACACCATCGTGATTATCTGGGTTGTGAAGATCTTTTTTGTACAGTTCTTCTGTGTATTCTTGCCATCTCTTCTTAATATCTTCTGCTTCTGTTAGGTCCATACCATTTCTGTCCTTTATCGAGCTCATCTTTGCATGAAATGTTCCTTTGGTATCTCTGATTTTCTTGAAGAGATCCCTAGTCTTTCCCATTCTGTTGTTTTCCTCTATTTCTTTGCACTAATCGCTGAAGAAGGCTTTCTTATCTCTTCTTGCTATTCTTTGGAACTCTGCATTCAGATGTTTATATCTTTCCTTTGCTCCTTTGCTTTTCGCTTCTCTTCTTTTCACAACTATTTGTAAGACCTCCCCAGACAGCCATTTTGCTTTTTTGCATTTCTTTACATAGTTGTCTTAAAAGTTAGGGATTCAGATAATGATTTAAATTCAAGTATATCATCTGTTTTCTTTTCTACAAGCTTTAAATGTTTCATTAGTAAGCCATTGAGATAAAACTAATTAAATTTGTTCTTTGTTTTAGGAAAACCATATTGAGACTATCAACTGTGAAAATTTGGAAAATCTCTGCATTGTTCTTCTTAATAAAAATCAGTTGACTTCTCTTCATGGTTTGGATGGCTGCACTAATATCCAAAGTCTTGAACTTTCACATAATAAAATCACTCGAATTGGTGAGAACAATGGAATTTGAATATATCAACATTTATTTTTCATGATTATATATTGTTTCATTTATTCTTCTTTAAGAAAAGGACACAATCTCTAATTTACTAATTTTATCCAAGCCATACTTATTTAATCTTTTACCCAGAAGGAAACAAAACTATTTTTAATATATATAAAAGGAATATGCTCCTACCACTGGCAAATGGGTAGTCATTAGCAGCTCCTTAAATTAGTATATTTACCTCCCTGTCCCTTTTCTTATAACTAATAGTGATTTGAACTCTACTGGGGAATATATTGATATATATTATTATATATATAACATACCCTTGTTTGTTGCCATCATAGTTTTATAGGCCCTATGCTTACTATTGGCTTCCCAGCTGGTGCTAGTGGTAAAGAATCTGCCTGCCAAAGCAGGAGATGCAAGAGATGCAAGTTTGATCCCTGGGTCAGGAAGATCCCCTGGAGGAGGGTACCACAACCCACTCCAGTCTTATTGCCTGGGGAATTCTATGGACAGAGGAGCCTGGTAGGCTGCAGAGTTGGGCACCAGTGAAATAACTTAGCACATACATGCTTACTATCTTCTCAGGAGCTGTCATTACTGTTTCTTGATAGGACATTTCTCTCTTTACCTACATACATCACTTGTACTAACCTCTCCTTCTTTGTGCATGCACGCTGAGTTGCTAAATCATGTCTGACCCTTTGCAACTCCTTGGACAGCAGCCTGCCAGGCTCCTGTGTCCATGGGATTTCTCAGGCAAGAATACTGGAGTCGGTTGCCTTTTCCTTCTTCAGGGGATCTTCCCAAGCATGTCTCCTGCATGAACTCCTGTCTCCTGCATGAACTCCTGTGTCCTGCAATAGCAGGCAGATTATTTACCATTGAGCCACCTAGAAGCCCCTTCCTTCTTTAAATAAGGCTACTACCACATAAAAAGAAAGAACTTGTCTCTTTGAATCTCCCTCATTGTCTTTGTCCCTCCATCTGTCATTATGAGACATTACTTTGCCAACAAAGGTCTGTATAGTCAAAGCTATGCATTTTTCCAGTATCTATATAGCTCTGTATCAATAGCAGTTTCCACCCTTATTCTTTGTAATCCATAAAATTCTGTGATGAAAATTCTTTTATTTTTAGGTGTTTTTCTTGTTTTGGGATCTATGTAGGATAACTTTTATAAAGTTTAAAATTAAAATTTTTTTTTAAATTTTGCATTGGGGTATTTTGCCAATTAACAAACAATGTTGTGAACAGAGAAGGGACCCAGCCATACACATACACATGTATCCATTCTCCCCCCAAACTCCCCTCCCATCCAGGGCACTGCACAACACTGAGCAGAGTTCCATGTGCTATCCAGTAGGTTCTTGCTCGCTATCTGGACATGCTTTTTCTTATTTAAGATCAGCCCTCCTGTTTTCCATAAGTGTCCCTGTCATTCTCCTCTGGTATATTCCTCCATCATTTATCGCCTTCCTCATGTCAGATTTTTCCTGTTGCCATTCATTTCTGCCACTGCCTCATCTCTCTTTCCCATTGTTGTTAAGTCTTGTGAAAGACTGTTCTGTTCTTGCTCTCACTTCTCATGTCTTACTACTCAACCTCTCTTTTCTGCCACCTGAAATTCAGCTTCTACTCACTTCTATACATTTTCAGTGGGGTAAGTCTAAAATAAAACTCTAATGTTTTTCACTTATGTTTGGCTTAAAATTCTCTGGGTTTTTGTTGTTATTGTGTTTTATTTTTATTTTCTATTGTAGCTTTGAGATTCTCAAGGGACTTGATAAGGGCTTGTTGTCCAGTCACTCAGTCATATCTGACTCTTTGCAATACCATGGACTACAGTCTGCCTGGCTTCCCTGTCCTTCACTATCTCCTGCAGTTTGCTCAAACTCATGTCCATTGAGTCGGTGATGCCATCTAACCATCTCGTCCTCTGTTGCCTCCTTCTCTTCCTGCTCTCAGTCTTTCCCAGCATTAGGGTCTTTTCCAATGAGTTGGCTCTTCACATCAGTGACCAGAGTATTGGAGCTTCAGCTTCAGCTTCAGTCCTTCCAGTGAATATTCAGGGTTGATTTCCTTTAGGATTGACTGGTTTGATCTCCTTGCAGTCCAAGGGACTCTCAAGAGTCTTCTCCAGTGCCTCAGTTGGAAAGCATTGATTCTTTGGCATTCAGCTTTCTTTTTGGTCCAGTTCTCACATCTGTACATGACTACTGGAAAAACACATAGCTTTGGCCATATGGATCTTTTTGTTGACAGAGTAATGTCTCTGCTTTTTAAAACACTGTCTAGATTTGTCATAGCTTTTCTTCCAAGGAGCCAGCGTTGTTTAATTTCATGGCTGCAGTCACTATCCGCAGTGATTTTGGAGCCCAAGAAAATAATGTCTGTTACTGTTTCTATTGTTTCCCCATCTATTTGCCATAAAGTGATGGGACCGGATGGCATTATCTTAGTTTTTTGAACGTTAAGTTTCAAGTCAGCTTTTTCACTCTCCCTTTTCACCTTCATCAAGAGATTCTTTAGTTCCTCTTCATTTTCTGCCATAAGGGTAGTGTCATCTGCATATCTTAGATTATTGATATTTTTCCCATCAATGTTGATTACAGCTTGTGCTTCATTCAGCCTGGCATTTCATATGATGTACTCTGCATATAGGCTTCCCTGGTAGCTCAGTTGGTAAAGAATCTGCCTGCAATACAGGAGACCCTGGTTTGATACCTGGGTTGGGAAGATCCGCTGGAGAAGGGATAGGCTACCTACTCCAGTTTTGTTGGGTTTCCCTTGTGGCTTAGCTCAGAATCTGCCTGCAGTGAGGGAGACCTGGGTTCGACACCTGGGTTGGGAAGATCTCCTGGTGAAGGGAAAGGCTACCCACTCCAGTTTTGTTAGGTTTCCCTTGGCTCAGCTTAGAATCCGCCTGCAGTGAGGGATACCTGGGTTGCGAAGATCCCCTGGAGAAGGGAAAGGCTACCCACTCCAGTATTCTGGCCTGGAGAATTGCATGAAGTGTGTATAGTCCATGGGGTCACAAAGAATCGGACTCGACTGAGCGACTTTCACTTTCACTTTGCATACAAGTTAAATAAGCAGGTTGACAATATACCACCTTGACATACTCCTTTCCCAATTTGGAACCAGTCCATTTTTCCATGTCCAGTTCTAACTATTAATTCTTGACTTGTGTACAGGTTTCACAGGAAGGTAAGGTAATCTGGTATTCCCATCTCTTTAAGAATTTTCCACAGTTTGTTGTGACCCACACAGTCAAAGTCTTTACTATGGTCAAGCAGAAGCAGGTGTTTTTCTGGAACAATATTGCTTTTTCTATGATCCAGTGGATGTTGGCAGTTTGATTTCTGGTTCCTCTGCCTTTTCTAAATACAGCTTGTAAATCTGGAAGTTCTTGGTTCACACACTGTTGAAGCCTAGCTTGAAGAATTTTGAACATTACTTTGCTAGCATGTGAAATGAGTGCAGTTGTGTCTGAATGAATGTTCTTTGGCATTGCCCTTCTTTGAGATTGGAATGAAAACTGACCTTTTCCAGACTTGTTGCCACTGCTGAGCTTTCCAAATTTGTTGGCATATTGAGTAATATAATGGTTAAATATAATCTAGCCTTAAATAATGGTTAATCAATAATTTTCAAAAAATTCTGAATTAGATAAAAATATTACTTTGGTATACTACTAATGGCTTAAAATACTGTACCCCTAAAAGGTACATTCTTTCTACCTTCTCTAACCTACATTTGTTAGGAAATGTGATATGGACTGAATTATCAGGGAATGGGATTGGAGCAAATGAAGGAGCAGTAAGCCTACTCTCTGTGTTTAGGACTGATTCTACTTAGGCCTTCTAAATACTAATTTTATTTGTTTGCTTATATTTTTTTTCTTTCTTTTTTTTCTTGTTGAAAATTTCAAACATTTACAAAATAAATACATGGAGATTCCATGTACCATATTCAACATTTGGTACATCATTACTATTTGTTTTTCTTCTTCTTCTTTTTTAAAACAAATCCCCAAATCAGAGAGCTTCATCCTTTCATACCTTAGGAGATTTTTAAAAATAATACAGTCCCTCCTTAACTACAATGCATTGTGTCACCTAATAAAATTAATAATGATTCCTCTTTCAAGTAATAATCCATGATGCAAGTTTCTTTATTTTCTTAATATTATCAGGGTTTGTTTGACTCATAACCCAATGACCACATATAACATTCACATGGGTGACTGGAAGTTCTCTTTAATCTCTTGCAGTCCTTCCACTTTTCTTTGTCCATACTGTTGATTTTTTGCAAACCTTTATTAATTGCCCTATACAGTCTGGGCAATTTCCATAAACCTTTATTAATATGACCTATTTTGGGTTTATCCATTTACTTCTTTTTAGTGTATTAAAATTGTTTCACTATGCATGTAAATGTTTCATTTCCTGTTATTGAAAGCTAGTTAACAGGCTTGATTTAATTAAAATTTAGTCATTTTTTGGCAGGAATTTTTCATTTGTGCTTCATAATGCCTTACATCGGAAGTCATACAGCGTTTATTCGCTTTTAATGATGCTACAATTACATATTGGGCATGCTAGTAATAGGCTGAATGCTCCATTATAAGGTTCCCCACCCAACAAGCTTGTATCTAATGCTCTCACTTATTGATTATTATGGCCTGAATCAATTATTAATGCAACGGGGAATACAAAAGTGAGTTTTCTAATTTGAGCTTTCCTTCCACATTTTTAAAGCTGGAATAATTTAACTATTTGGTTACCTTGGAATCATTTGTAGATGAAAGATAGGGCTATGCCTATCTTTATATTAACAAACTATACAATAAGGTCTTATTAGTCCTTGTTACTTTCAGTGCTCCCAAGTGATTTTTGTTTGTTTGTTTTATTTTTTTGCATTGTTTTGGCACTTGTTTTCTCTCTCTCCCTGCTTTCTCTCTTTCTGAGTATTCTTATGAACTTATATAAATTTATAGTACAGAATATTTCAGTTTCTGTTCTTATTATACTGTTTGACGCTCAAACTGTCCTGTCCTGTGAATTTGAGTAAAGACAGAAAATATTGATATCTCCAATTCAAATTTACTTTTTGAACTTTATAGTTGTGTTCCTTTTCTGTTCCACTATAGTCCTTGGTTGATACCAACACTAACATAACTATTTGCTATATATTATAATATATATATAATAGCTTTGAAACAATAGTGCCAACATTAGAAACATTCAGAAGAATTTAAAGGAAAGCTACTACATTAATTTTGAGATTTTTTTTGCACTTCTTTTGGCCCTTGTACTTTGTTACCCAAATGGTATGCTTACTTGGAGTATTTTATCCTTGTGATTATGTTATGAATTTGAAATATAATTGCTTCACTTTTCCCATTTAATTCAATTTTACTTTTGAGATGTAAAGCAGCTATATGTTTCTAGAGTCAAACTACATTTAAAAACTCAAAGAGGTTGTGCTTTCATGCTTGTTCTTTTCACTCTGTTCTCCCATCTGCTTTTTTGTATATAGATATATATGTATAATAATACATGTGTATCACATATATAATATGTGTTTATAAATATACATACATAGATATATATATAAGAAAATATGTGCATATGATAATCCTTTCTTTCACAAAATATAGAATACTTTAAATACTATTCTTTATCTTGCTCTTTTTCATTTAATAACATACAGACAATTAATTCATAGTGTTCTTTTTCCATGGGTTGATAGTATTCGATTGTGTGCATTGACCAGAGTCTATTCCACTCATTTCTGGTTGACGGACAATGCATGGTTTACAATCTTGCACACTGCTACAATGATTAACCTGATACCTATGTCATTTCATACTTTATCAGATATATCTTGAGGTTAATTTCCTGATGTATATACTTTTGGGGACAAAGGACATCTTTAATCTAGGAACACAGTGCCAGATACACTTTATATGGGTTATAGGTTGTATCATTTTGCCCTCCTGCTAATTCATGTTAATACTGGGGGTTTGGTGGGGGTTTTTTTGTTTGTTTGTTTTTCTTCTGTTTATTATGTTTTTCTTTTCAATTTTTAAGTTAAATATACAATTCAATTATTCTTTTTCATTTTTTACTCTTGTTGACATAAGTACTTAAGTCTATAAATTTTCCTCAGAGCAGTATTTATTCTGCAATTCCTGATATATGGATATTTTCATTTGTTCTATAATTTAATGAAGTGTTTTATCTTTTACCTAAAAATTTAAATTTCCATATGGAAAGGCCATTTTTGTTGTCATTTTTTTTTCTAGTTTTATTGCATTATAGTCGGAGAATTATTTTTGTTCTTATATCTGCTTTTTGAAACTTGTGTTTTTCTAATATGTGGTTAATTTTCAGGAATGTTTCATGTGTACTTGAAGGGTTTTTTGTTGTTGGAATATAGAGTATATATTTTCGTCTTTTAGCTCTACATTAGTGCTCTTCTATTTTTGGTTTTCTATGTCTACTTGATTCACCTTACTGAAGGAGTTGAGCTAGTTTAAATGTATCTTAAAAAAATTTTTTTTAATTAATTTATTTTTGTCTGTGCTGGGCCATCCTTGCTGTGCGTGGGCTTTCTCTAGATGCAACGAGCAGGAGCTGCTCCTTAGTGCGGGTGTGCGGGTTCTGTAGCTGCGGCTCCTCGGCTCTGGCGCTCAGGCTCGGTAGTTGTGGTACGTGGGCTTAGTTGCTCCGTGACATATGGGAACTTCCAGGTGGATCAGGGGTGGAACCCATACCTCCTTCATTGTCAGGCGGGTTCTGTCACTGAGCCCTCAGGGAAGCCCTAAACGTATTCTTAATGAGCCTACTTCTTTATTTACATCCTTTGGTTTCTGCTTGATGAACATTGCTCCATGCAGTTACACAGACACTCTTATCTGTGTTATATTTATTGTGGATTTTAGCCTTGAAAAGTATAAGTTCCCTTCTTTCTCTCTCTAATACTTTGGTGACTGAATTCTACCTTATCTGATAGGTTTCATTTTGTTTGTATTTGCCTAATCTAAAAAAAAAAAAAAAGTTTTAAACCTTTCTGAGTCACTTTGTTTTAGGTATGTACTTGTATTCAGCATGGATTGGGATTTTATTTACTGATCTGAGCTTAAATGTTTCTCTCTTATACACTGTGGCTGTTTGGACTTATTAATTTAATTCATATGCTTTGTTTTGGTACTGAGCCCACTCAGGATGAATCTCTGTCTTTCTCAAGGGAGGCTTTGCTGGTAGTAAATGGGTTCTTCCACCCCAGGACACCTTTATTTCTTACTTATCCTTTCAGTTTCTGTAGGATTTCCTTTCTTTTATATATATATATATTTTTTTTTTTTTACTTAAATTTATTTATTTTAATTGGAGGCAAATTACTTCACAATATTGTATTGGTTTTGCCATACAAAGATATGAATCCACCACAAGTGTACACGTGTTCCCCATCCTGAACCCCCTCATACTTCCCTCCCCGTACCATCCCTCTGGGTTGTCCCAGTGCACCAGCCTCAAGCATCCAATATCCTGCATCAAACCTGGACTGGTGATTCGTTTCTTATATGATATTATACATGTTTCAGTGCCATGCTCCCAAATCATCCCACCCTCTCCCTCTTCCACAGAGTCCAAAAGACTGTTCTATACATCTGTGTCTCTTTTGTTGTCTCACATACAGGGTTATCGTTACCATCTTTCTAAATTCCATATATATGCGTTAGTATACTGTATTGGAGTTTTTCTCTCTGGCTTACTTCACTCTGTATAATCGGCTCCAGTTTCATCCACCTCATTAGAACTGATTCAAATGTGTTCTTTTTAATGGCTGAGTAATACTCCATTGTGTATATGTACCACAGCTTTCTTATCCATTCGTCTGCTGATGGACATCTAGGTTGCTTCCGTGTCCTGGCTATTATAAACAGTGCTGTGATGAGCATTGGGGTACACGTGTCTCTTTCAATTCTGGTTTCCTTGGTCTGTATGCCCAGCAGTGGGATTGGTGGGTCATAAGGCAGTTCTATTTCCATTTTTTTAAGGAATCTCCACACTGTTCTCCATAGTGGCTGTACTAGTTTGCATTTCCACCAACAGTGTAAGAGGGTTCCCTTTTCTCCACACCCTCTCCAGCATTTATTGCTTATAGACTTTTGGATCGCAGCCATTCTGACTGGCATGAAATGGTACCTAATTGTGGATTTGATTTGCATTTCTCTGATAATGAGTGATGTTGAGCATCTTTTCATGTGTTTGTTAGCCATCTGTATGTCTTCTTTGGAGAAATGTCTATTTAGTTCTTTGGCCCATTTTTTGATTGGGTCGTTTATTTTTCTGGAATTGAGCTGCAGGAGTTGCTTGTATATTTTTGAGATTAGTTGTTTGTCAGTTGCTTCATTTGCTATTATTTTCTCCCATTCTAAAGGCTGTCTTTTCACCTTGTTTATAGTTTCCTTTGTTGTGCAGAAGCTTTTAATTTTAATTAGGTCCCATTTGTTTATTTTTGCTTTTATTTCCAATATTCTGGATGGTGGGGCATAGAGGATCCTGCTGTGATTTATGTCAGAGAGTGTTTTGCCTATGTTCTCCTCTAGGAGTTTTATAGTTTCTGATCTTATGTTTAGATCTTTAATCCATTTTGAGTTTATTTTTGTGTATGGTGTTAGAAAGTGTTCTAGTTTCATTCTTTTACAAGTGATTGACCAGTTTTCCCAGCACCACTTGTTAAAGAGATTGTCTTTAATCCATTGTATATTCTTGCTTCCTTTGTCAAAATAAGGTGTCCATAGGTGCATGGATTTATTTCTGGGCTTTCTATTTTGTTCCATTGATCTATATTTCTGTCTTTGTGCCAGTACCATACTGTCTTGATGACTGTGGCTTTGTAGTAGAGCCTGAAGTCAGGCAGGTTGATTCCTCCAGTTCCATTCTTCTTTCTCAAGATTGGTTTGGCTATTCGAGGTTTTTTGTATTTCCATACAAATTGTGAAATTATTTGTTCTAGCTCTGTGAAAAATACCTTTGGTAGCTTGATAGGGATTGCATTGAATCTGTAGATTGCTTTGGGTAGTATACTCATTTTGACTACATTGATTCTTCCAATCCATGAACATGGTATATTTCTCCATCTATTAGTGTCCTCTTTGATTTCTTTCACCAGTGTTTTATACTTTTCTATATATAGGTCTTTAGTTTCTTTAGGTAGATATATTCCTAAGTATTTTATTCTTTTCGTTGCAATAGTGAATGGAATTGTTACCTTAATTTCTCTTTCTATTTTCTCATTGTTAGTGTATAGGAATGCAAGGGATTTCTGTGTGTTGATTTATACCCTGCAACTTTAGTATATTCATTGATTAGCTCTAGTAATTTTCTGGTAGAGTCTTCAGGGTTTTCTATGTAGAGGATCATGTCATCTGCAAACAGTGAGAGTTTTACTTCTTCTTTTCCAATTTGGATTCCTTTTATTTCTTTTTCTGCTCTGATTGCTGTGGCCACAACTCCCAAAACTATGTTGAATAGTAGTGGTTAAAGTGGGCACCCTTGTCTTGTTCCTGATTTTAGGGGAAATGCTTTCAATTTTTCACCATTGAGGATAATGTTTGCTGTGGGTTTGTCATATATAGCTTTTATCATGTTGAGGTATGTTCCTTCCATTCCTGCTTTCTGGAGAGTTTTTATCATAAATGGATGTTGAATTTTGTCAAAGGCTTTCTCTGCATCTATTGAGATAATCATATGGCTTTTATTTTTCAATTTGTTAACGTGGTGTATTACATTGATTGATTTGCAGATATGGAAGAATCCTTGCATCCCTGGGATAAAGCCCACTTGGTCATGGTGTATGATCTTTTTAATGTGCTGTTGGATTCTGATTGCTAGAATTTTGTTAAGGATTTTTGCATCTATGTTCATCAGTGATTTTGGCCTGTAGTTTTCTTTTTTTGTGGCATCTTTGTCAGGCTTTGGTATTAGGGTGATGCAGTAAGATTAGATCTCAATTACAGGAGAAAAACTATTGAATATTCCAACATATGGAGGCTGAACAACACGCTGCTGAATAACCAACAAATCATAGAAGAAATCAAAAAAGAAATCAAAATATGCATAGAAACGAATGAAAATGAAAACACAACAACCCAAAACCTGTGGGACACTGTAAAAGCAGTGCTAAGGGGAAAGTTCATAGCAGTACAGGCATACCTCAAGAAACAAGAAAAAAAGTCAAATAAATAACCTAACTCTATACCTAAAGCAACTAGAAAAGGAAGAAATGAAGAACCCCAGGGTTAGTATAAGGAAAGAAATCTTAAAAATTTCCAATGAGTTTGGAAGTTTACCTTCCTCTGCAATTTTCTTGAAGAGTTTGAGTAGGATAGGTGTTAGCTCTTCTCTAAATTTTTTGTAGAATTCAACTGTGAAGCCGTCTGGACCTGGGCTTTTGTTTGCTGGAAGATTCCTGATTACAGTTTCAATTTCCATGCTTGTGATGGGTCTGTTAAGATTTTCTATTTCTTCCTGGTTCAGCTTTGGAAAGTTGTACTTTTCTAAGAATTTGTCCATTTTTTTCAAGTTGTCCATTTTATTGGCATATAATTGCTGATAGTAGTCTCTTATGATCCTTTGTATTTCTGTGTTGTCTGTTGTGATCTCTCCATTTTCATTTCTAATTTTATTGATTTGATTTTTCTCCCTTTGTTTCTTGATGAATCTGGCTAATGGTTTGTCCATTTTATTTATCCTTTCAAAGAACCAGCTTTTGGCTTTGTTGATTTTTGCTATGGTCTCTTTTGTTTCTTTTGCATTTATTTCTGCCCTAATTTTTAAGATTTCTTTCCTTCTACTAACCCTGGGGTTCTTCATTTCTTCCTTTTCTAGTTGCTTTAGGTGTAGAGTTAGGTTATTTATTTGACTTTTTTCTTGTTTCTTAAGGTATGCCTGTATTGCTATGAACTTTCCCCTTAGCACTGCTTTTACAGTGTCCCACAGGTTTTGGTTTGTTGTGTTTTCATTTTCATTCGTTTCTATGCATATTTTGATTTCTTTTTTGATTTCTTCTGTGATTTGTTGGTTATTCAGCAGCATGTTGTTCAGCCTCCATATGTTGGAATATTTAATAGTTTTTCTCCTGTAATTGCGGAGAAGGCAATGGCACCCCACTCCAGTACTCTTGCCTGGAAAATCCCATGGATGGAGGAGCCTGGTAGGCTGCAGTCCGTGGGGTCACTAAGAATCAGACACGACTGAGCGACTTCACTTTCACTGCTCACTTTCATGCATTGGAGAAGGAAATGGCAACCCACTCCAGTGTTCTTGCCTAGAGAATCCCAGGGACGGGGGAGCCTGGTGGGCTGCCGTCTATGGGGTCGCACAGAGTCGGACACGACTGAAGCGACGTAGCAGCAGCAGCAGCAGCTCCTGTAATTGAGATCTAATCTTAACTGCATTGTGGTCAAAAAAGATGCTTGGAATGATTTCAGTTTTTTTGAATTTACCAAGGCTAGATTTATGGCCCAGGATGTGGTCTATACTGGAGAAGGTTCTGTGTGCACTTGAGAAAAAAGGTGAAATTCATTGTTGGGGGTGAAATGTCCTATAGATATCAATTAGGTCTAACTGGTCTATTGTATCATTTAAAGTTTGTGTTTCCTTGTTAATTTTCTGTTTAGTTGATCTATCCATAGGTGTGAGTGGGGTATTAAAGTCTCCCACAATATTGTGTTATTGTTAATTTCCCTTTTCATACTTGTTAGCATTTGTCTTACATATTGTGGTGCTCCTATGTTGGGAGCATATATATTTATAATTGTTATATCTTCTTCTTGGATTGATCCTTTGATTATTATGTAGTGTCTTTCTTTGTCTCTTTTCACAGCCTTTGTTTTAAAGTCTATTTTATCTGATATGAGTATTGCTATTCCTGCTTTCTTTTGGTCTCTATTTGCATGGAAAATCTTTTTCCAGCCCTTCACTTTCAGTCTGTATGTGTCCCTTGTTTTGAGGTGGGTATCTTGTAGACAACATAGATCAGATCAGATCAGATCAGATCAGTTGCTCAGTCATGTCCGACTCTTTGCGACCCCATGAATCACAGCATGCCAGGCCTCCCTGTCCATCACCAACTCCTGGAGTTCACTGAGACTCACATCCATCAAGTCAGTGATGCTATCTAGCCATCTCATCCTCTGTCATCCCCTTCTCCTCCTGCCCGCAATCCCTCCCAGCATCAGAGTCTTTTCCAATGAGTCAACTCTTCGCATGAGGTGGCCAAAGTACTGGAGTTTCAGCTTCAGCATCATTCCTTCCAAAGAAATCCCAGGGCTGATCTCCTTCAGAATGGACTGGTTGGATCTCCTTGCAATCCAAGGGACTCTCAAGAGTCTTGTCCAACACCACAGTTCAAAAGCATCAATTCTTCAGCGCTCAGCCTTCTTCACAGTCCAACTCTCACATCCATACATGACCACTGGAAAAACCATAGCCTTGACTAGACGAACCTTTGTTGGCAAAGTAATGTCATATAGGGGTTTTGTTTTTGTATCCATTCAGCCAGTCTTTGTCTTTTGGTTGGGGCATTCAACCCATTTACGTTTAAGGTAATTATTGATAAGTATGATCCCTTTGCTATTTATTTTATTGTTTTGGGTTCGAGTTTATACACCCTTTTTGTGTTTCCTGTCTAAAGAATCTCCTTTAGCATTTGTTGGAGAGCTGGTTTTGTGGTGCTGAATTCTCTCAGCTTTTGCTTGTCTGTAAAGCTTTTGATTTCTCCTTCATACTTGAATGAGATCCTTGCTGGGTACAGTAATCTGGGCTGTAGATTATTTTCTTTCATCACTTTAAGTATGTCTTGCCATTCCCTCCTGGCCTGAAGAGTTTCTATTGAAAGATCAGCTGTTATCCTTATGGGAATCCCCTTGTGTGTTATTTGTTGTTTTTCCCTTGCTGCTTTTAATATGTGTTCTTTGTGTTTGATCTTTGTTAATTTGATTAATATGTGTCTTGGGGTGTTTTGCCTTGGGTTTATCCTGTTTGGGACTCTCTGGGTTTCTTGGACTTGGGTGATTATTTCCTTCCCCATTTTAGGGAAATTTTCAACTATTATCTCCTCAAGTATTTTCTCATGGTCTTTCTTTTTGTCTTCTTCTTCTGGGACTCCTATGATTCGAATGTTGTAGCGTTTAATATTGTCCTGGAGGTATCTGAGATTGTCCTTATTTCTTTTAATTCGTTTTTCTTTTTCCTCTCTGATTCGTTTATTTCTACCATTCTATCTTCTACTTCACTAATCCTATCTTCTGCCTCTGTTATTCTACTCTTTGTTGCCTCCAGAGTGCTTTTGATCTCATATATTGCGTTATTCATTATATGTTGACTCTTTTTTATTTCTTCTAGGTCCTTGTTAAACCTTTTTTGCATCTTCTCAATCCTTGTCTCCAGGCCATTTATCTGTGATTCCATTTTTATTTCAAGATTTTGGATCATTTTCACTATCATTATTTGGAATTCTTTATCAGGTAGATTCCCTATTTCTTCCTCTTTTGTTTGGTTTGGTGGGCATTTATCCTGTTCCTTTACCTGCTGGGTATTCCTCTGTCTCTTCATCTTGTTTATATTGCTGCATTTGGGGTGGCCTTTCTGTATTCTGGCAGTTTGTGGAGTTCTCTTTGTTGTGGAGTTTCCTCGCTTTGGGTGGGGTTGTATCAGTGGCTGTCAAGGTTTCTTGGTTAGGGAAGCTTGTGTCGGTGTTCTGGTGGAGCTATATTTCTTCTCTTTGGAGTGCAATGAAGTGTCCAGTAATGAGTTATGAGATGTCAATGGTTTTGGAGTAACTTGGGCAGCCTGTATATTGAAGCTCAGGCCTGTGTTCCTGTGTTGCTGGAGAATTTGCGTGGTATGTCTTGCTCTGGGACTTGTTGGCCCTTGGGTGGTGCTTGGTTTCAGTGTAGGTATGGAGGTGTTTGATGAGCTCCTATCAATTAATGTTCCCTGGAGTCAGGAGTTCTCTGATGTTCTCAGGATTTGGACTTAAGCCTCCTGCTTCTGGTTTTCAGTCTTATTTTTACAGTAGTCTCAAGACTTCTCCTTCTATATAGCACAGTTGATAAAACATCTAGGTTAAAGATGAAAAGTTTCTCCACAGCGAGGGACACCCAGAGAGGTTCACAGAGTTACATGGAAAAGAGAAGAGGGAGGAGGGAGTTAGAGGTGACCCAAATGAAATGAGGTGGAATCAAAAGAGGAGAGAGCAAGCTAGCCAGTAATCACTTCCTTATGTGCGCTCCACAGTCTGGACCACTCAAAGATGCTCACAGAGTTATACAGAGAAGAGAAGAGGGAGGAAGGAGACAAAAGTGTCCAGGAGGATAAAAGGGGGGAATGAAAAGGAGACAGATCCAGCCAGTAATCAGTTCCCTAAGTGTTCTCCACCGTCTGAAACACACAGAGATTCATAGAGTTGGGTAGAGAAGAGAAGGGGAAGGGAGGATACAGAGGTGACCTGGTGGAGAAAAAGGAGAATCCAAAGGAGGAGAGAGCAGTCAAGCCAGTAATCTCACTCCCAAGTAAAAATGGGTACTGAAGATTGGGTTCTTAAAGGTACAAAATTGATAACAAATACCAAAAAGCAAAGATTAAAAATCTAGAGTAGAGGTTGGATTTTCAAAAATACAACATTAAAGAAAAGAAGAAGAAGAAAAAAGTCACAAAAATTATTTAAAAAAAAAAAAATATATATGAAGTTTGCTTTAAAAAATAGGGTCTTTTTTTGAAAAGTAATAGTAGGTTATAAAAATGAAAATTAAGGAGTAATAGAGAACTTAAAAATTTAAAAAAGTTCAAAAAAAAAAAAGAATGATCATAAAAATAGTAAAAATATATATAGGACTTCCTCTGGTGTTGTTGTGGGCAAGGTGGGTTCAGTTCATTTTCGGATAGTTCCGAATATGATTTTGATAGTTCTGGATAGGTCTGGCTTATATTTCTCAAGGTCTATAGGCCCCTTCCTATATAGTTGGTACTAATGACAGGGTTTTAATCTATTGCACCTGTCACTTCCAAGGTGGTTCCCTCTGTTTTAGCTTCTTCTATTTGCTGGTCTCTTCTGTGTCTGATTTCCGCCCTGACACAAGGGGGGCGGTGGTAGACACTTTTTTTAGGCTCACTTGTTTATTCGCACTGTGGGAGGGAGGGTCACTGCAAACAAATAACACTGGCATGTGCTCGCAGTGTCCCAGCCACACTGGGCCTGCCCCTGCTCACGGCGCGCATGCCCTCCCTGCCCAGACTGCTCAGGCTCTAGGTTGCTCCACTGGGAACCATCTGAGGCCAGCCCTGGGCTGCATGCACCTCCCAGGTCTAAGCCGCTCAGGTTCAGGCACTCGGGTAGTCTTCAGAGACGCAGACTCGGTTGGGCCTGCGTTTTGTGCCTTTCCCAAGTCCGAGCAGCTCAGGTGATGAGGTGTTTGGTGAGCGCGGTCACTGCGACTTACCTCCTCTCTTGTCCCTGCTGCTCGGTTTTCTGGGTGTACAACCGGCGCACCTTCTCAGGCGGATGATGACTGTCCAGAACCCCAAGAAGTCTTAGTTAGCAAAGAAGCCTGCTTGCATTTTGGTAGATAATGTCTCTCTGGGGCTGCAATTGCCCCCTTCCGGCTCTGGCTGCCTGTCACCGGAGGGGGATGGTCTGCAGCCGGCTAGTTCTGTTCAGTCCATTGTTCTGTGCGCAGGTCTGGCGGTGTCTTAGGTTAGGGCTTTTCACCTGGTAGCTATCCCACAGTCTGGTTTGCTAGCCCAAGTTAGTTCCCTCAGATTGCCCTCGGGGCATTCAGGCCCTGTCCTTACTCTAAGCAATGCAGCCCGGGCCTCCGTGCCCAGCCCCCGCTTGCTAGTGGCGGGTACAGGCATCTGCGCTGCTTCTCCACTGGGGGAGTTACCGTTGGGCATGTAATCTGTGGGTTTTAATTATTTATTTATTTTTCCTCCCAGTTATGTTGCCCTCTGTGGTTCCAAGGCTCGCCACAGACTCCGCAGTGAGAGTTGTTTCCTGGTGTTTGGAAACAACTCTTTTTAAGACTCCCTTCCTGGGACAGAGCTCTGTCCCTACCTCTTTTGTCTCTTTTTTTGTCTTTTATATTTTTTTCCTACCTCCTTTTGAAGACACTGGGCTACTTTTCTGGGTGCCTGATGTCATCTGCCGGCATTCAGAAGTTGTTTTGTGGCATTTACTCAGCGTTTAAATGTTCTTTTGATGAATTTGTGGGGGAGAAAGTGGTCTCCCTATCCTATTCTTCTGCCATCTTAGGACCACCTCCCAGGATTTCCTTTGTAAAAGTGTGAATTCAGCCTGGATTGTGTTGATCCCAGATACTTATTATCCTACTTAGAAAAAAATTTAACTTGTGATTTCTTTGTCTCCCACTTGCAATGAAAGGATAGGTTGTGAGTATTTTGATTTCTTTGCTGCACTTTATGAGTTTCTGGCAGAGATTTAGGGAGAATTGAATCTAATCAGTTACCATCAACTCCCCCTTTTGTTGTTTAATAAGGGAAACATATAGTTGTTTTCACAAGGCAAGCTTTTGTTTTGCAAACATTTCAAGACACAATTTTTAAAATGTAGTGTATATTGCTTTTTAATATGTTTATTTGCCTATGTGTCCATGCTGCCTACTTTGGGACCATTCATGACTTCTCCCATATGGAAATACTGATACTTTGGATACAACTTTTATATTAAAATTTTAATTTAAAATGCATACAGAAATAATTTTGTTGTTGTTGGAATGAAAGCAAGTGCACTGATAATGTATGTTACTTTATTGGCAAGCACTAAAGCAAGTTTGAGAGAAAGAAAAAGGTTGTTTGTAAGAAGAAATGCTTGAACTTCCATTCACTTCATTTTCATTGCCAGCAGTTCTGTATGGGATTTTTTGTAGTCAGTGAATTTCCTGGGATAGGATATCTGCAAGATTTATGTGAAAACTGCCATAGTATTAATTGATGTACCTGAGGTATCTCTGTGTAGTACACTTGAGCAAACAAGGTAAAAGACATCTTTGCTGTCTGTTGGGTACCATGAAATGCTGTATTTATGGAGTGTGAGAAGAGTATACAGGAGAAAGTAGATTTTCTGAACCAGTTGGAGTCTGTTTTTCATCTTTAGGAACTGCTTATGGAGATTCTGGTTGAGCTAAGTGAAAAGCATAGATTTTGTCTTTCAATGATATATTGATGCCAAGAACTCTTATGAAGGGGCACAAAGATAGATTTGTGTTTATAAGTTAATAAGTCACCATTCCATACTATAATATTTCTTAAGGAGGTGAAATAAAATTGGAAGCAATACCGCATATTCTACACTTGTATTTTCGAGTTTAATTTGTTCCTAATTCTAACTAAGCTATAATTATTACACTAGTTAATATGTGATATAAGTTCTAATTAATCTTTTTATTAGAAAATATTGTACAGTTTTATTTGACTTTATTTGCATTTAGTGAATCAAAATAGTAACTCTGTTATTCTCTTTAAGGCAGTTCATTTGAAATCATTTGTTGGTAAATATTTTCCATTCTAGTTGAAGTAGTTAATTGTAGAAATAGAAACATAATGTGAACTATACTTTTTCAAAGTAAAAGTTTAAAATTTACTTCTATAAATAGTAATGAAGTTAACACTTTGTTTAAGTATGTTATTGCTGTGATCATGGAAATGAAAGTTTCTAATTGTTAATCATATCTGAAATATTAGTCTCAAATATAATTCAAAATTATATCCTTAAGATATGTTACATATTGAGGTACAGATTATTTTCTGGTCAAATGTAGCAAAAAATAAACTACTATGTTGGGTATACATGGTCATATAAATTTCATAGTAGTTTAATGATTACTTTTTTGATCTGGATTATTTTGCACACCTTGAATGAGCAAAATAATTGCTTTAAGCTCTTTAAATTAACTTTAGATTGATTATTTTAAAGACAGATTTATTTTAATGGGAAAAGAGATTTTATTATACTTTTTAATTCTGAATAAAGTTTTATGTTTTTTCCTTAAAGTTACATGAATCTTTATCTTTTATAATTCACTTTAATTTAGGTGGACTTCAGTGTAAATTTTTTTTTAATTTTATTCTATTTTTAAACTTTACAAATTGTATTAGTTTTGCCAAATATCAAAATGAATCCGCCACAGGTATACATGTGTTCCCCATCCTGAACCCTCCTCTCTCCTCCCTCCCCATACCATCCCTCTGGGTTTTAAGGCTTGTTACCATCATTGTATTTCATGCTTTCTTTTACCTGAAATTTCCCATTAAGAAAATTTCAGCAAAATTGGCAAGATTTTGTTTCTATAAGTAATGTTGAGAAAAAAATGAAAGAAACTTTTCTTAAATAAATGTTGCCACAGTGATCATTAAAGCTGATAAAACTCATCTGTGGGGAATCTTTCATGTTTTGAGTTATTTTTTTTTAAATGAAGAGCCAACACAAATGAAAAATAGGTGATTTGTAAATTATAATTTGTTTTCTTTTATCCTCCAAAAATATGTTGTATTTTATTGACTTTCTAGCAGAAACATTTTAAAACTAAATTAATTTTAAAAATTCATGCTTCATGACCAAGATGTTTTATAGAACTTAGTATAATAAATATAGTAATAGATAACTTTTTTTTTTACTACGAACCAGACATTTATTTTATGTACTTTATACATATTAACTCATTTGATTTTCACATAAGTGGTATGAGTTGGGTACTGTTTAATCTTTTTTTTTTTTACAGATAAGAAAACTGAAATACAAAGTTTAAGTAAGTTGTCTAAAATCACACCATTATTTAGTGATAGAGCCAGGATTTGAAAATCACTTGTCTATGCTGATACCTGATTTTTTAATTGTTTCATTCTATTTCCTCTCTCATAAATATGCATTTAGTATAATTTAAGGTTATTACTGTTTTACTATACCATATTATAAACTCTTATGCTGAAACATATAATTTTAAGATTTATTCACTAATAAGTTTATTAATGAGCAAATATATTGAGCACTGACTATGTGTAAATGTTTTTCCAGGCATTAGAACAGAAAGAAAGAAAATAGGTGTAAATCAATGTATTTTCTTTGTTGACTATTGGGTAAAAATGAAAATAAGTGTGTTGTTAATGTGTAAAAGCATATAATTGTTTTTGTTTCCTTATTCATGCAGCTTCTGTCTCTGGTATTTTAGTAAAACTTTAATCTGGAAAAATGGTTCCTTTGAGGCCAATAATTTATAAATCATTAATTTATAAATTTCAGGTAACACATTTGTAGAAAATATTATTGTAAGTAGATAGATACCAGGAGTTTTTTGTTGTTGTTGTTTTTTCTTGCTGCTTTATTTTCAGTTAATACTGCCTTTGAAAAAAATGAAACTAGTATTCTAAGTTTGAAAGATACTGAACTAATTCAGCATTTTCACCCAGGTTTGATTACTGTATTATGGCTCATGGAGAAATGTGCCTGAGTTAATTCTTGCTGCCAAATGTTGTCATTGGAACATTAGGAAAAAATAATGAAGTAAAATAAGAGAAAGCTGTAGATATTTTGCTTGTAGGAATGTTTCTCATTATACACTTAGTGATCTCCTTGGATTCCACTAGATGGCGCTAGCTTACTAAATACTACACAATGCCTAGTACAAAGCTGAAAGGGATTTTGCAGATCTGCCAGTCCAGGCTTCTTGGTTTACAGATGGAAAAACAGACCTACATAGTTTTTATCTAACTTCTGGCATAGGTGGGACTAGAATCCTCATTTCCTGATTCCTGTTTCAGTATTCTTTTTTTTTTTTTTTTGTACAACCTGTATGATCCTGAAGGACTTCTGATGGGAAATTGAAAATCTCATGTGTAACTTAGCACGTTTGTACATAGCTGTCAAACATAGCAGTCGTGGAGCAACTCAAGGAGGTAGACCTTACCAAACACTTATTTAGTGAAAATCTTCCGCCTGATTCAACATCTTTATTTTTGCTGTTCCTTAAAGGAAAGTTGTTGTTGTTGTTTTTTTTTTCCCTCCTGTGGCAGGAATGTTTTATTAGACCATTGGCTCATGTCTGTGGAAGGAATTCTTTGAAATAGATATTTATAACAAGTATAGCAAAATGCTAATTTTGCCACAGGCAATGGCTTTTTGAGGGATAAATGTACTTGACTTCAGTTTTATTTTGTGGGACCTAGGAAACTTTTAAAGGGCTACTAAGGAATATATTGAAGCTGTAGACTCAAGAAGATTTAAGCAATTCTGTATTATATGAAAGTCCTTTAAAAGAGACTGTTGAATTTTGGGGGAGTTTATTTGTTTTGTTTTGGATGGGTTGTAGAAGAAATGTCAGAAATTTTGACTGGGAGAGAATAATTTTCTTAGAGATGTTAAGGAAATAATGATACTCTAACATAAGTCTTGCTATAGGTCTATTTTGCTCAATTCTCATCCTTTATTTGACAACAAAGAATTTCTAAGATTAAAAGAGGAAGGGGGTCAATTTATTCTAACTTCCTTCCCATCTAGATTCTGCCTTTTGATCCAGTGCATTGACTGGGTCAAATTACTGTTTAATCAGTTGTGTATAGACATTTCTGAGTGTGTATTAATATCCTATTCCTTCTTCAAGTTTTAGCTCAAACATATCTCTTTGAAGCCTTATTTGGTCACTGCAGTTACAGTTTTCTAACTCCTTTTTTTTATGAGGATGATTGCTAGTAAACAATAACTATTACTTTTAGTACGAACATGTGAAAGTGTTATACATACTACTGAAAATATTTTTCTTAATCCTCCCAATAGTATGAAATCATTCCCATTCCACAAAAAAAGGAACAAAGGATTAGAGAAGTTAAATAACTTGTTTATATATATAGCTATTTTCAAATAGGCATGTGTTTTTAAAATTCAGGACTGCCTGCCTCAGGGCCTGTTCATTAGTGATATACCCTGAAGTGAAGTGAAATTCCCTCAGTAGTGTCAACTCTTTGTGACCCCATGGACTGTAGAGTCCGTGAAATTCTCCAGGCCAGAATACTGGAGTAAGGAGCCTTTCCCTTCTCCAGGGGATCTTCCCAACCCAGGTCTCCCACATTGCACGTGGATTCTTTACCAGCTGAGCCACAGGAAAGTCCAAGAATACTGGAGTGGGGTAGCCTATCCCTTCTCCAGCGGATCTTCCCAACCCAGGAATCGAACCAGAGTCTCCTGCATTGCAGGTGGATTCTTTACCAACTGAGCTATCAGGGAAGCCTTAGTGATATATACCGTACTGCTTGTTGAATGGGGCACTGGTCCTGTTAGCATAGTCCCAGAGGAAACATGATTTACGTGACTCCTGTGATGATTGTAGATTGCAGATCTTTATTGTCATAGGTTTTTTTTTTTTTTTTTTTTAAATATTTTTACTGTAACACTGGAAAAACACAAATGAATTTTTTTGGACGATCCATTTTTGAGGCCATGTTATCTGGTGCACACAAATTTATAACTGTTATCAGTTAAGTTCAGTCACTCAGTCGTGTCCAACTCTTTGGGACCCCGTGAATCACAGCACACCAGGCCTCCCTGTCCATCACCAATTCCCGCAGTTCACTCAAACTCACATCCATCGAGTCGGTGTTGCCATCCAGCTATCTCATCCTCTGTCGTCCCCTTTTCCTCCTGCCCCCAACCCCTCCCAGCATCAGGGTCTTTTCCAATGAGTCAACTGTTCTCATGAGGTGGCCAAAGTACTGGAGTTTCAGCTTGAGCATCATTCCTTCTAAAGAAATCCCAGGGCTGATCTCCTTCAGAATGGACTGGTTGGATCTCCTTGCAGTCCAAGGGACTCTCAAGAGTCTTCTCCAACACCACAGTTCAAAAGCATCAATTCTTTGGCACTCAGCTTTCTTCACAGTCCAACTCTCACATCCATACATCACCACTGGAAAAACCACAGCCTTGACTAGACGAACCTTTGTTGGCAAAGTAATGTCTCTGCTTTTGAATATGCTATCTAGGTTGGTCATAACTTTCCTTCCAAGGAGTAAAGCGTCTTTTAATTTCATGGCTGCAGTCACCATGTGCAGTGATTTTGGAGCCCAGAAAAATAAAGTCTGACCCTGTTTCCACTGTTTCCCCATCTATTTGCCATGAAGTGATGGGACCAGATGCCATGATCTTCGTTTTCTGAATGTTGAGCTTTAAGCCAACTTTTTCACTCTCCTCTTTCACTTAACTGTTATAGGTTTCTGTTAAATTGACCCACTTTATCATTTTTTAATGTCCCTTTTCAACTGTATCAGAGCTTTCATATTTGGTCTTGTGTGTCTGACAAAGTCAAACCAGCTTTCTTTTGAACTCAGGACTTTTCTGACATTCTTAAAAATTATTGGGAACCCAGTTAGCTTGCATTTATATGGGTCATATATATCAATATTTACTGTATTAGAAAAAACTGAGATGTGTGTTTTTATTTGTTAATTCATTCAAAGTTTAATAAAGTCTTTGCATTTGTAACAGTTTTAGAATAATGTATTTTTAAACAAAAAAAATACAGTGAGAAGAGGGTCATTGTACACATATTTGCAAATCTCTTTAATGTCTAACTTAACACAAGACAGCTGGATTTCCGTGTGTCCTTCTGCATTCAATTTGCTACAATATCACACCTCATGTAGCCTCTGGAAAGCTCCACTATACACTCTTGAGCAAATGCGAGTAGAAAAGACAAATGGCCTCTTAGAATTATTATGAAAACAGGTTTAACTCCATGAAATCTTTAAAAAGTATCTCTGGGTAGGGACACTGTACCACACTTTGAGAACTGCTGTTTTAGTGTTTACATAATACATCTTTCTCTAACCTTTCACTTACAGTATTTCTACAAGTTCTCTTCTTGGAATTTTTGTACTATAACAGAAAAATGTGTTGTTTTGTTATTGTTTTATCTAAAATGCCTGACAAATTCAGTTTGATTTGTAGCCTTTAAGTCCCTGATAGTGTAATCAATAATTAAGTACAGTTATTGAGATATTTGAGATTCAATTAATCTATTACTATTTGATTCTATTTGTTCTTCCTTTTCTGCTTTTTTCCCCTCTTTTCTTGCCTTCTTTTGCTTTTGCTGAGGATTTAAATTATTCTATTTTTCTTTTATATTTTCAGTTTTATCTTATTTTAGTATTCTTTTGGCTTACCATAGATGTTATATCATTCCTTCTTTCTTTACCAAATCTAAGTTTATTTACCACCTTCCTCTTTATTCCAAGGCAATTCTAGGATCTTAGAAAATTTAATTTGTTCTCTCCCAACTTAATGTACTATCAGTAAGTTATTAACTCTGCGTGCATATATATGTGACTATATGTGTGTTTTGAATGCCTTAAGACAACATTATTTTATAATGTCAATATCATTTGGGTTTTCCAAATTTGCTGACATGTTGAGTGCAGCACTTTAATAGCATCATCATTTAGGATTTTAAATAGCTCTGCTGGAATTCTCTCACCTCCATTAGCCTTATTGGCAACAGTGCTTCCTAAGGCCCACTTGACTTTGCACTCCACCATGTCTGGCTCTGAGGAGAGACTACACCATCATAGTTATCCGCGTCATAAAGATCTTTTTTTTGTACAACTCTTCTGTGTGTTCTTTCCATGTCTTCTTGCTGTCTTCTGCTTCTGTTAGGTCTTTACCATTTCTGTACTTTATTGTGGCCATCTTTGAATGAAATGTTCCTTTGACATTTCCAGTTTTCTTGAAGAGATCTCTAGTCTTTCCCTTTCCGTTGTTTTCCTCTATTTCTTTGCATTGTTCATTGTTCGTACTAGTAAGGTTATGCTCAAAATTTTCCAAGCTAGGCTTCAGAATTACATGAACCAAGAACTTCCAGATGATCAAGCTGGGTTTAGAAAAGGCAGAGGAACCAGAAATCAAATTGTCAACATTTGCTGGATCATAGAGAAAGCAAGGGAATTCCAGGAAAAACATCTACCTCTGTTTCATTGACTAAAGTCTTTCACTGTGTGGATCATAACAAACTGTGGAAAACTCTTAAAGAGATGGGAGTACCAGTATCCTGCATCCTGAGAAGCCTGTATGTGGGTCAAGAAGCAACAGTTAGAATCCAGTATGGAACAACTGACTAGTTCAGGGTTGAGAAAGGAGTATGACAAGGCTGTGTGTCACCCTGTTTGTTTAACTTATATGCAGAGCACATCATGCAAAATGCCAGGCTGTATGATTTACAAGCTGGAATCAAGACTGCTGGGAGAAATATCAGATAAGCAGATGATACCACTCTAATGGCAATAAGTGAAGAGGAACTAAAGAGCCTCTTGATGAGGGTGAAGAAAGAAAGTGAAAAAGCTGGCTTAAAACTCAATATTAAAAAAAAAAAAAAAGTAAGATCATGACATCTGGTCCCATCATTTCATGGCAAATAGAAGGGGACAGGGTGGAGCAGTGACATATTTCCTCTTCTTGGGCTCTAAAATCGCTGTAGATGGTGACTGCAGCCATGAAATTAGATGCTCCTTGGCAGGAAAGCTATGACAAATCTAGACAGTGTTAAAAAGCAAAGACATGATTTTGCCAACAAAGGTCCGTATAGTCAATGCTATGTGTGGTCTTTCCAGTAGTCATGTATGGATGTGAAAGCTGCACAATAAAGGCAGAGCACTGAAGAATTGATGCCTTTGAACTCTGGTGCTGGAGAAGACTCTTGAAAGTCCCCTGGACTGCAAGGAGATCAAACCAGTAGATTTAGGAAATCAACCTTGAATACTGTTTGGAAGGACTGATAATGATGCTGAAGCTCCAATACTTTGGCCACCTGATATGAACAGCTAACTCATTGGAAAAGACCCTGATGCTGGGGAAGATTGAAGGCAGGAGAAGAGGGCAACAGACGACAAGATGGTTGGATGGTATCAATGGGCATGAACATGCGCAGACTC
Organism: Bos mutus; assembly: GCF_027580195.1. NCBI lineage: Eukaryota > Metazoa > Chordata > Mammalia > Artiodactyla > Bovidae > Bos > Bos mutus. The sequence goes on along the minus strand of NC_091621.1, from coordinate 57,702,641 downwards.
CAGGAGACGGTGAGAGACAGGGAAGCCTGGCATGCTGTAGTCCATGGTGTCACGAAAAATTGGACATGACTTGGCAACTGAAAAACAACAATGAAAGTCATTTTTTAAACCTTTCCATTGATCTTTATTCTATCTTTTGTCTGTGATATCCCTTTCTCTTGAAGAATATGTGTGTGCACACACACACATCTGTGTATGTATTTTGAGATACCTACTTATTATTTGATATGCCTTTGCTGCATTGTGATTGTATCCTATTTTATTATGGTTTCCTTGCCTAGGTTGATGTGCAACAACCTAATTGTTGATCCTTGGAAGAAAAAATTATTTCCCCTTTAAAGATTGTTTTTTTTTTGGCCATTGTTTTCATCAGTTTACTCTGATATTCCTCCTGTAGTGACTTTTGTATTCACCCTGCTTGAATCCACTGTACCTCTGGCATCTTTATTCAGTCTTGAAAATTTCTGAGCTATCATCTCTTTATATAAATGAATAGATGTAGATATATATTCCCTCTGTATTCTATAACCCCCTTTATGTTTTATAATTCTCTGACATTTCCCTTGCATCTCTACATGTCATTCTGGATGTTTCCTTGTGACTCAAATTATAGTTCACTAATTCTCTCTTTAGCTGTGTCTAATATAATGTGCGATCCATTCATAAAGGCTTGTTTGCAGTTATATAGGTTTTCAAGTTTAAAACTTATTTGCTTCTTTGGTTTAGAATTCAATTCACACCTTGTAGTACCTCATACATAAGTTTTAGATTTTAATTTTCTTTAATAGGCTCAGCAGAGTTTTGATAATTTCTGTGTCTGGTAACTCTATTATCTGGATACCTGGAGGATAGTTTCGATTATATGTTGTTTTCTGGTTCTGTCGTCACATGATGTTATCCCAGTGTTTAGTTTTTTTTGTTAATTTACAGTCAGAGAATACTAAGAAAAACAAAACTACAGAATCAATTTGAGGTGATGATTTTATTTTATTTTTTCTCCAGCGTTCTTTGCTGTTTAAAGCTACAAGCATTAGCAATTTCTGTTCAGCTAATCCATATTTTGGTATTGATATTATTTAATCTGGTCTTCAGTACCTTGGGAACTATTCTATATTTGTATTAATGTGTAGCACATGGAGGTCCTAACCATACATGTAGTAGGGATTCTTGTTCCTCTTTTGCTGAGAAGAGATGTGGGGTCAATTTTGATCCCCTGGTGCTACAAGGGATCAGATTTTCCTTTTTCAGATTAATCAATATCCTGAATGATACCCATGTGTTCACCTCATCTCTTCTGGAACTTAATCCTCTCATTCTACATAATATCATTTATTCCTATGTGCCTTCAGCTACGTTTATATTTTTTCTCATTACCTAGCCCATTGTTACTGTAAACAGAATGTCTTTGCTACATTTTCTATTTTCCCCCTTCTCCTCTGAGGTCTTCTTTTGACTTACTTGGTATTTCCCACCTCATCTCCTCCTTTTTTCCCTCAATTGTTTTATAGTTATATACTTTATTAATTTAGTGGTAACCAAAGAAATTATAAAATACACTCAGTTTATCTCAAGTTCATTGATTTTTCAGAATTTTAAGTGTATTTTTATTGAACCCTTCAAGCTACACAATTATGGTTATTTTATACAGTCAGTGTTTGCACATATTTGCCTATGTTTATTGCTTTTAAGCCCTTTATTCTTTTTTTCATTTAAGATCTTGAATCACCTTCATTCTTCATGATACAGGTACTTTAAAAATTTTTCTCTAAGAAGAGAACCAGTTTGTGGAAGATTCAGTTTTTCTGTAAATATATTTACTTAATGTTTATTGTTGAATTATAATTTAACTGGGCGTATTTTTCTAAATTGAACTTCATTTTCTTTCAATAATCTATAAATATTATTTTATTACTTTTTAACTTTCAATGTTGCTTTAAGAAATCAGTTCTTAAATTTCTGAAACTTTGAGGATATTTCCCATGTCTTTTCAAGTATTTTTTCTTGTTATTCCTATTATGAATTTTTATTCGGATGTGTCTAGACATCGGTTTCTTTTTAATTCATCCTGTTGGGGTCTGATGAAATTATTGAACTTGTGATTTTCACTTTTAAATTTTATCTGTTAGTCATTATCTCTCTTCAAAAGTTATCTTCCTCATTTTGTTGAAGTACTTTATATACAGTAGATCTTCTGACTCTTGTCTCCACATTTCCTATATTCTATCTTTCTTTACTTCCTCTAGTTAATTTCTATATGTTCCGATTAATAATTTCTAATTTACTGTTAATCCTAGTCGTTGAGTTTTTATTTTGAGTTAATTCTGATTCTCGTGTGGGTCTAGGTTTGCTGGAATTTGTTATTTCTGATAACTCTTATGGCATCTTATTTCTTTGTGTATTTCATGTACTTTTTGTTACCTGTTTCTTTCTTACACTTTGTGATTTTTCCTAGTTATGAGATTAAAGTTTGTTCTTTAGAGACTTTTTCGGATTTCAAAGGACAGAAGCAATATAGAATCATTTGTGCTACATCTTTGGTGGAAGTTTTCTGCTCACCATTATCGTGAATTTGAATTGCAAACCTATGGGAGAGTCAGCTTGTGTTTATTATTTTAAAGAAAGGACTGTTTCCCTTTTTCACTGAATTTTGAGGTTTTGAGATAGGTAGTTTAATTTCCTGTCTTCTGGTTGGGTATAGCTGATTGGGGTTCCAGTTTACTTGGGGTTGTCTGTCATACTTGCTTACTGTTGGTGAATTTTAAGTTTTGTTTCCTCAAATTGTGAGGCTATAGAAATTGATCTTCATATTCATTGGATTTAACAAGTTTCCTCACTCTGAAAACTGGCTTTGCCGTTTTGCTTACTTCTCTTTGCCTCCCATATCTATTCAGATTTTGGGCTGAGAATTCTTCCTTAACAGCTCGTTTGGAAACACTTTTAAAAAATGTAGTCACTGTTTTTAGTTATTTTCAAGATCTCAAGATTTCAAAGATCTCACTATTTCAAGGGTAAAGAAATTTCTGGAAATTGAATTTTGTATCTTTTTCTAACTTTTAATCTACATAATCTTATTTTCTATAAATTATAATGTAAAATGATAAAATAACAATCCATATTCCCACCATCCAGATATAGCCAGTATTGATGAACTTTCTAGATTGTTTTTAATCCATTTTAAAAATCACTACTGTAATATTGTTTTGAAATTAACTTTATTCACTTAACAATAAATTGTGAATAATTGTCCATGTCATATTTTTTTTAAATTCTAGTTGAATTTATCAAGTAAATGATACTTGAGCAGATATTCTGTCTATATACATTTTCTATTTCCATGAGGACACAACAGAGTCTTAGGACTGTACAAGAAGTTATGAGTTTTATATTACAAGTAAAGCTATTTTTATAAAAACAGATTTTCATATTTCTAATAGGAATGTGAAAACTGTAAATAATTTATATATGTTAACAGAAAAGATATTTCATGCCTATTATTTTAGGAAATTAGAAAAAAATTATCACATATAAGTAATAAGAAAATAAAAACTGTAATAAGCATAGCTAATACCTGAATAGAGATTCAAAACTCTTTGAGGAATAGCAAATGTAAAATGGTAAACAAAATGACCTGCTTTATGAAGAAGATATGTTATACAAAAAAATGTGATCAAAATACGAAATCACTTAAATGAACACTATCTGTAACAATTCAGGCCATGATGCCTACTTTTTCTATGTCAATGAATCTACTTAGGATAAAGATTAAAGAAGGTTTAGATAATTAAGTGAAGTTTAATTAAATATTAAAAAAATGTTTAATAAAACCTGTGATTATTAAAGTATATGTAAAGAGGCATATATTTTTTATCCTAATAGTGAAGTAACAGTTTATTGTTTTTGTTTAGTCCCTAAGTTGTGTCCGACTCTTTTACAAGCCCATGGATTGTAGTCCACCAGGCTCCTCTGTCCATGGGATTTCCCAGGCAAGAATCCTGAAGTGGGTTGCTATTTCCTTCTCCAGGGGAACTTCCCGACCCAGGGATCCATCTGTGTCTCCTGCACTGGCAGGTGGATACTTTACCACTGAACGACCTGGGAAACCCTCATGGACATTGCTCCATTGCATTTTTATATGTTGGTTTCTGCATTTAAACTAGAGGCTAACTTGATTTTACTCCTTCGTAACTGGTTTCTGCTCAACTACCTGAATAATATATCCTTTGTCCTTGATTAATAAATTCAGCAAGACATCTTATTGTCAGTAAACTCACATAAGTTTTTCTTAGAATATAATGTTTTTAAACTATAGATTTTTCTTCCTTAATTTCTGGAAAATTTTTTTTATATAAATTTGAAAGCTTTTTTGGCTTAGTTCTATTTCTCAATCATAGATGATCTACATTTTGGTTGACTTTGTCATGTCTGTTTTTATCTAATTAATGTAATCTATGCCATTTAATCTCTGCTTCTAAACATTTTATTCTCAGTGTGGCTATCTCTTCTTTGTGAGCCATCCAATCTTTAGCTCTCTGTCCCGTACACTGGTTTTTCCAAATGATTTATCACTTCTGTTATGGTGCTATTTTGCTCCATTTGTTTACCTACTTCTGTTATTTTAGTGTATTTGAATTCTCATTACATTAAATTTCTTTAAATGTTCTTTCCTAGCCCAAAACATTTTCAACATATTTTCTTCTTTCTCATGTGTTCTTCAGAGTAGGATCCTTACTGTATTAGTTAAATATTTTTCTGAAGCGAAGTATCCCCAAATTTAGCAGCTTAAAACCACAGACATTTATTACCTCCTGTTTTCTGTGGATTGGGTATCTGGAACTGGCTTGGTCGGGTGGCTCTGGCTCAGGTTTCTCTTGAGGTTGCAGCGCAGCAGTGTCACCGGGCTGCCATCACCTCAAGGCTCAGTGAGGCTGAAAGGCCTACTTTCCATCTCATGTTCACATGGTTGTTGGCAGACCTCAGTACATATTTTTTAGATGATTTCCTTCTCTTTTCTTCATTAGGCATACACACGCACGCACAAATGCACATCTTCCCCATCCTCCCGCATTGTTAATAGTTAGGCCAGTGTGGTACACATCCTGCCAAATCTCTTTTGCCATTTCACTAAATTTCCTCTAAAATTTTGATCTTGAAATCTAACAGATATGCCCTCCTGTCTATGAACAGTGTTCCCACAATTTGTCTGTATAGCAAACCCTTCTCATGATTGATAGCATCAGTTTGTTTTCATTTTTGTTCAGTCCAACCACCATTTGGTGATAGTGGTAGTCAGAATTAAATATAGAATAACAATTCTATTCAGTACTTGCTCTGATTTTTTAAAAAATATATTGTTTTTAAAATTATTATAGAATAAGTACACTTTCATTTAAGAGGAGAAGGAAATGGCAACCCACTCCAGTATTATTGCTTGGAGCATCCCATGGACAGAGGAGCCTGGTGGATTACAGTCCATGGGGTCACACAGAGTCAGGCATGGCTGAGTGACTAACACTTTCACATTTAAGAATTAAAACCTAGAGAAGTATACAGTGTATACAGTTTAACTTCTCTCTGCTTCTTCCATTCTCTTTCTTATTTTGAGGAGTAACCACCATTTACAGTTGCTTACAAATCAATCTAGGCCTTGTTCAATGTAGTACAGTCATAGAGGTGTATATTTAATATAAGGTATACTCAATAGCTAAAATCCTATGTATGCAACTTGGATTTTACATGCAAAAATACATCATGGAATTCTTCTATGTTAGACTAGTTCATATTGAAGATTATACATATTCATTTTATAGATGCTCCATGATTTATTTGGGCTTCCCTTGTGGCTCAGCTGGTAAAGAATCCACCTGGGTTTGATCCCTGGGTTAGGAAAATCCCCTGGAGAAGAGAAAGGCTATCCACTCCAGTTCTGGCCTGGAGAATTCCATGGACTATATAGTCCATGGTGTCACAAAGAGTTGGACATGACTGAGTGACTTTCACATCATAATTTATTTTACTATTCCCTTACTGATAGACATGTAACTTTTATCCATTTCTTTGCTTTTTAAATAATATGGCAAGGAATCTCTCTCTATGTTACTTCATAGTTGTGTGTGTGTTACTATATAATTGATTCCTAGAAGTAGACATGCTCAAACATTCCTTAGTATCTGAGGCTTGAAATCATGGTAATTTCACCAGATTAGATTCTCTGATGGAATCTCTACGGACAACTGTACCTTCTCTGTATATTTATAGAGATTCATGACGTCTTAATATCTGAAATTGGCTGATTTGTTGTTGTTTGGTCACTCAGTTGTGTCCAACTCTCTACAACCCCATGGACTGCAGCACACAGGCTTCCCAGTCCTTCACCATCTGCCAGAGTTTGTTCAAACTCATGTCCATTGAGTCCGTGATGCCAACCATGAGATCCAACAATCTCATCGTCTGTCATCCCCTTCTCTTCCTGCCTTTAGTCTTTCTCAGCATCAGGACCTTTTCCAGTGAGTCAGCTTTTCCCGTCAGGTGGCCAAAGTATTGGAGCTTCAGTTTCAGCATCAGTCTAATTAGCTGATGAGTTTTAATTCTTCCTTAGCCTAACATGTCACACCCTGATTGTTGTTTCTCACATATTCAGGCAGTGCTGAGTGGTATGTTCAAGGAACAGCCAGGAGGTCAGCTTGTTAGAATGAACCAAGAGAAAGGGATAGTAGTAGAGGATTAGTTCAGAGATGGGATATTATGGGCCATTTTAAGGACTTTGAAGGGTCTTCTCACCATTATCAAATATCTAAAAAGTAGTCGACACTCACTGTCTCCCTCCCACTGCACTGTGGCTTCCCTTCTATTACTCCATGGGGACCTCTAGCAAAATTCTTCTGCTGCATCATTACTTGCTAAGGCAGTGGCCTTTTCTCCTCATTTGCCCACTCTGGCTCACACTGTCGACTGCATATAATTTAGTGTAAATAGAAATACCTTCGATAATTGTAAAATGTATATTTATTCATCACTGCCATCAGCACAGAATCTAATTTGCCTTTTCTTTTCCCGATTATTCTCCTGCTTTATGTGCTGTTTCCTTTTACTTTTAGCTTTTGTGCCAGATTATTTGCCTTTCTTCAGTGTGTAACCTAAAGTTTCATGCTTGGTTCTCCTCTTAGGTGACTCTTGAAAAGTTTCACAAGTGCATTCCCTGCTCTAAATGAGCTAATAGAAAATCCTGTTCTTGATTAGCTCTAAGAAACTTAAGAGCAATGTGCATGGCTTTAAAAAATATTAAGCTTATGGAGGTAGATTGCTTAAGGCATTTAAATATTTGATAAAGGACATTTTATACAACTACAAATTAATATTAATTAGCATTTCCTTTTGATTGAAATTACTTATTTGCTTGAGCAGGTTAATTGATGTTCAGTTCAGTAGCTCACTCGTGTCTTACTCTTTGCGACCCCATGAACCACAGCACACCAGGCTTCCCTGTCCATCACCAGCTCCCGGAGCTTACCCAAACTCATGTCCATTGAGTCGATGATGCCATCCAACCATCTCATCCCCTGTCATCCACTTCTCCTCCTGCCCTCAATCTTTCCCAGCATCAGGGTCTTTTCAAATGAGTCAGTTCTTCACATCAGGTGGCCAAAGTATTAGAGTTTCAGCTTCAACATCAGTGCTTCCAGTGAACACCCAATGAACACAATGATTTCCTTTAGGATGGACTGGTTGGATCTCCTTGAAGTCCAAGGGACTCTCAAAAGTCTTCTCCAACACCACAGTTCAAAACCATCAGTTCTTTGGTGCTCAGCTTTCTTCACAGTCCAACTCTCACATCCATACATGACTACTGGAAAAAGCATAGCTTTGACTAGAAAGACCTTTGTTGGCAAAGTAATGTCTCTGCTTTTTAGTATGCTATCTAGGTTGGTCATAACTTTCCTTCCAAGGAGTAAGCATCTTTTAATTTCATGGCTGAAGTCACCATTTGCAGTGATTTTGGAGCCCCAAAAAATAAAGTCAGCCACTGTTTCCATTGTTTCCCCATTTATTTGCCATGAAGTGACGGGACTGAATACCATGAAATTACTTTTCTGAATGTTGAGCTTTAAGCCAACTTTTTCACTCTCCTCTTTCACTTTCATCAAGAGGGTCTTTAGTTCTTCACTTTCTTCTGTAATGGTGGTGTCATCTGCATATCTGAGGTTATTAATATTTCTTCTGGCAATCTTGATTCCAGCTTGTGCTTCTTCCAGTGTTTCTCATGATGTACTCTGCATAGAAGTTAAATAAGCAGGGTGACAATATACAGCCTTGGCATACTCCTTTTCCTATTTGGAACCAGTCTGTTGTTCCAGTTTATTTTGATCCACACAGTCAAAGGCTTTGGCATAGTCAATAAAGCAGAAATAGATGTTTTTCTGGAACTCTCTTGCTTTTTCCATGATCCAGCGGATGTTGGCCATTTGATCTCTGGTTCCTCTACCTTTTCTAAAACCAGCTTGAACATCAGGAAGTTCACAGTTCACGTATTGCTGAAGCCTGGCTTGGAGAATTTTGAGCATTACTTTACTAGCGTGTGAGATGCGTCCAATTGTGTGGTAGTTTGAGCATTCTTTGGCATTGCCTTTCTTTGGGATTGGAATGAAAATTGACCTTTTCCAGTCCTGTGACCACTGCTGAGTTTTCCAAATTTGCTGGCATATTGAGTGCAACACTTTCACAGTGTCATCTTTCAGGATTTGAAATAGCTCAACTGGAATTCCATCACTTCCAGTAGCTTTGTTCATAGTGATGCTTCCTAAGGCCTACTTGACTTCACCTTCCAGGATGTCTGGTTCTAGTTGAGTGATCACTTCATCGTGATTATCTGGGTTGTGAAGATCTTTTTTGTACAGGTCTTCTGTGTATTCTTGCCACCTCTTCTTAATGTTTTCTGCTTCTGTTAGTAGATATGATTACAAAGAATTCTAAACTGAAGTATTTTCTGTTTTGGCAGATTTTAAATTTGCTCAGTCGTGTCCGACTCTTTACGACCCCATGAACTTGTATAGTCCATGGAATTCTCCAGGCCAGAATAGTGGAGTGGCTGCTGGAGCAGCTGTTCCCTTCTCCAGGGGATCTTCCCAACCCAGAGATTGAACCCAGGTCTCCCGCATTGCAGGCAGATTCTTTACCAGCTGAGCCACAAGGGAAGCCCAAGAATACTGGAGTGGGTAGCCTGTCCCTTCTCCAGTGACTCTTCCCAACCCAGGAATTGAACCAGTGTCTCCTGAATTGCAGGCATATTCTTTACTAACTGAGCTATGAGGAAGCCCATATTGAAGCTAATATATATTTATTATTGTATGTTATATATTATTTCTAATACTTTGGAGTTGATAGCATATGTTGGCTCATTTTAGTCAAATATAGGGCAGAATAATTCACTCCTTGATAACATCAGATAATAATTTTCTCTTGGTCATAATTGCTATTTTATATTACAGGAAAATACCAATACATTAATTCTAAATAAGAATTTTAAAAAATGCAATTATTGTCTGGATCAAAATTTGAGTCTTTCTTTTGTTCATTTGGGTCTTCTATGCCTTTTCCTGATTCTCTTAGGTATTGCAAAATTTTTCATTATGTGAAAATTTACATTTTAGCATAAAATTTTTCATGAGAAATAATCATCCATAACATTAAGTTGCTTTATTTTACTCCATCTATTAGATATACTGTAATTAAAATTTTTTTTCTTAATATGTATCTTTTTGAAGTATTTTTATAATATACTCAGAATTCTAGTTATTACAGTATCTGAATTTGTAAAAGATAATACAAAGAATTAAGTTTTCTTGTGAAATCTTGGTAATATTACTTGATTCTTCCTTTTATTTATCCATTGTAGATATAAACAAACCATCTGCCCTTTCTGTAAATCACAGTATATAATAAAAAGATAAATCTTGGATTAAATGCTTTAAATTCCTTCAGGAACAATTAATTACATTTATTCCCAATTTTAATTTGTATTCATAATTATGTTTCTTTTAAGATCATCTTTTAATTTATTATCATATAACATTTTTGGAAGAAAAACTATTTCATCATTTAATTGAAAAAGATACTTTGTGCAGACTTGACAAAAAATCAGAATGAGGTTCAGTTCTCTAATGTCTAGTTCAATGACTCCCATCTGCATGATACTCACAGAAGACATTCTGCTTGCTACTAACCTTGCTACTAACCTGCTTACTCTAAACCTTAAGTTATATTTCAGTTTCTGGAAATGCTTATTTCACATAACAGAGTAGTAACTACGGAGAACTTATATAGTAGAATGTTCACTCTAAATAAAATTTTTTATATTTTTAATATATTCCATGAAATTTTTACAGACTTCCTTAGCATCTCTTTCCAGTGATCACTTATTTAAACAACCTTCTCAGTTTTTTCTTTATAGTCACTGAGCTGTAGTCTAAGGCTCCTCTGATATTTTTTAGATGGAAATCATTGATTTTTTGTTTATTTGTGTAAAAAGAAGGCCACTGTCACAATATTATAATACCAGAAAAATATACTAATATTTTATTGATATTAATAAGTTATACCTATTTCATTAGTGAATCTAAGGTAGATATTTCAATGGTATGAAAATTACATTCTATTAATATATAACCAACTTAACCAAACATTCAAAAGTCAAAGACTCTGAAACTGAATTTAATACTGTTATTTTTTCAATGATTACACCCCCTTCCTTGTTATATTTTCATTTGAAATACAACATTCAATGCCCAATATATGACTTCTAGTATTTTGTTCAATTTTGAAGTGGTATATAATTGTCATTCAAAAATATGTCTCTTCAGTATAAGTTCAAATAATAATGCATTTTACTCTTACACATATTTTTTCCTCAGAAAATGGAGCTAAGTATTGTAATTAAGAATATTCAGAAATAAAAAGATGCAGTCATTTAGCAGAAAATTGAAACTCTAGAGTTTGGAAGAATGTATGATAAAGTGCCTGGAAAATTTTTCTTCCAGGTGGCTTAGAATCATTGAAAAATCTTCAGCAACTGATCGTGGACCATAATCAGTTAATTAGTACGACAGGTCTTTGTGATACACCTACCCTTATGTACCTGGATTGTTCACACAATCATCTTACTGAAGTTGAGGGCATTGAAAAATGTGGATTGCTCCAAATACTGAAGTTACAGGGAAATTATCTAAGTGAGGTAATTGATTTGGATTAATTTGATTAACACAACATTTTTCTTTTGCTGCAAATATCAACCACACATTTTAAAGGCAGTTTAATTTTTATTCTTTTTGCTTATCAACTGAATTTGATTACCAGTTTAAACTATTATGTACTTTTCACTATTTTTTTAAATTTCATTTTATTTTTAAACTTTACAATATTGTATTGGTTTTGCCAAATATCGAAATGAATCCGCCACAGATATACATGTGTTCCCCATCCTGATCCCTCCTCCCTCCTCCCTCCCCATACCATCCCTCTGGATCGTCCCAGTGCACCAGCCCCAAGCATCCAGTATCGTGCATCAAACCTGGACTGGCGACTCGTTTCATACATGATATTATACATGTTTCAATGCCATTCTCCCAAATCTTCCCACCCTCTCTCTACTTTTCACTATTTAAAAACTGTTCAACATTATTACAATATCTTATAAACAAATGAATTCAACAGTAGTTTTTAATAATACTAAAATATAGATCATAACTTTTCAGTTATGATTCAGTGTATAAGTGGGACCAAATTTATCTGCAATTGTAATTAAGATTTGTCATGAAGGCTTTTAATTAAAAATATGCTAATTATGAAAATTACTGGAATTTTATTTATAATAACACTCTCAAATATTATACTTTGATTTATGATATGCTGTTTATCAGAATATATCTGTTAGTTTTGGTAGGGTTTATATGTTTAAATTTGTTTAAATGATAAAAATATTTTGCTTAATATAAGCTAATAACTCAACTTTAAATATAGCTTCCATTCTTGGGGAATCACGTTCTTCTCAGAGAATTGCACTTGGATGATAACAGCATTTCAACTGTGGAAACATTTTCTTCATACTGGCTGCCTTTACTGCAAATCCTGACTATCTCTCAAAACAGGTACAAGTATAATTTGCTTTATTAAGCTTAAAGGCAGTGAATGATTAATGTAAATGTATGAGCTTCATAACAAGTAGAAAAGCTGTTAGGTTTTTCCAGTAATTCAAGGAATGTACATTACAATAACTTGGTGCATAAATTATAAATCTATCTTCATGTATTGACATATCCTCAAATTTTAGTAGGATTTTAATTGTCACTGATCTTACTCATTTTGTTCCTTCTCACTCAAAAATGTACTTATGGAAATTTCTCAGGGCCGATTTGTTTGTATTTGTAAAGATACCCTCCTTGGAAAATACAGGAGGTAGTTAATTTAATTCAGAAGGATGTCTCATTCTCTCAAATGGTACTTATTAAGTCCTGGAAGAACGATTTTTAATCTGCTCTCAACTTGCATGTCTTTTTGAAACTGTTAAGACAGATTTAAATTTGATTTCCCTAAGGATATAAAGTAACACTTAAAAAAATACCTTAATATTAAATCGAGATGGGTACCTGCCACAGAAGATGCATTTGAAACCACCAAACATCTGGATCTTTGCAGAGAATAGCTGTCTAAAACTGAAACTGAAACAGGAGTACAAGATGTATATGCCTCCCTCTGTTTAATATTTCATTGAGGCCTATTAACTCTAATATGATTAATTTGGTCATCAAAGGCACAAGAAATAAGGGAAAGGAGCTATCTTTTACAAGAAGTTGTTTCTGCGAGTGGTATAATTCTTGCAAAACAAGTGAACAAAGACAACTCATTGTTTTATATATATATGTATATCCCCTCCCAAACATAATTTTCTTTCAATTTCTGTCACAATAGTGCTCATTCTTTGAGTCCTAAATGATTTGACTTCTACCCATTAAACTATTCCACAATTTGACATATCAAAAACTGAATTTGTGTTTTAAAATTCCTTCTAGTTGTTCTAATCATATCTGAAATATGAAAGTTGATTTGCCTTTAAAAAGATGTTTATTCCTGAACAGCACTGTCAGATAATACTATTTAAGTAATTTAGACCATCACAAACTTATCGGATCTTTTCACAGTATTTTTCAGGTTAGAAATACAATTTCTGTAGAAATACTCAGTTTATGCTTTGGACAGACGGAGTAAAGCACTCAGTTACTGACATATCTAACATTTTATGGAACTAGATTTCATGCCACATTGATGAGCATAATAGTCTTAAAGAATTTAGAAAATATTTAAGACATCAACATTTTTGAGAAATAATTCCATTATTTCTGTGGACAATTTAAATCGTCAAAGGAATATTCTGCTTTTAAAAATTAAAGTTAACACTAGCTAATAGACTTTTGCACTATCAATATGATGTGCCTTTCTCACATCAATTATAGATGACCAGGAATTTTATAAAATGAACTATTTAAAAAATTTTAGATTTGATAACAATAACTGGGATACTTAAACCAAATAATCCTTATTTATAATTTTGTTTGCAGCAATTAGCTTCTTAACACTTGGATATTCAGGTGGTGTTTGCTATATTGGGTGATACGAAACTAAGTAACATATGTCCTTACCCTCAAAATCTCTTAGAAATAAAAGAACAATCTGGTGCACTTAGCTATATAAAAAAAGTGGTAAAATTATATAATATATATTATTTTGCATTTTTAAACAATATCACTTATATTTGAAGGTTTTTTTGTGTGTGAGTTTCTGAAAGCTTTTAACTAAATAACCTACCATTTTGAGAATTAAGTGAATAAGTCCTGAGGGCACCAGGGAAATGTGATTGATAGAAATAAACATGTAAATTAGTGAAATTATCTCCTAAAATCAGTGAAAAAATAATCTTCATACTAGGTATTTTTCACAAGAAGCTAACACCATTAACTGTAGAAATTACCCATATTATGTTAAGCTTTTACCATGTGAGTTGACTTTTTCAGAACTACTTTAGGTTTGGTAAAACTCAGGATCAATAGATCTGGCTGGGTTTGAATTCTGAATTAACGACTTACCTGTCAGTTGACACTGAGCAAATCTTTTCTCACTACCTGATCCTCAGTTTTTTCACATATAAAAGGTGTGGTAATACCTACCTTACCTATTTTACAGGATTTTGTGATTATTCAAAACAATACTGTATGTCAGTACATGTTGCAAACCTGAGGAGAATTTTATAAATGTGATATTTGGATTTGTGGTTGGCATATCTTTTAAAATGTACCTATTTTCCTTTTAATTTTTGATAAATATTTTCATCACAAGGAAGAAATTATGTATCCATATGCTTTTTTCCAACAAATCAAATACATATAAAGAATGATGCTTACTGCTTATTGTTTGAAATACTTGTTTCATCCTGACTTCTGTTTTGAATTTTCATTAGGACATGTGACTGTTTTAAGTTTTTCTCAGTGGAGTTCTAACTGGAAGACTCTCCAGCTTCATAAGTCTTTCCTCTTCCAGTGAGACTCTAAGTAGGAGCAGAAAGTGGAAACTATTTCCCATTGGCTGCTCATTGTACAAATCTTTTGCTTTTTGTCGTCTTTGAAATTTATATCTTTTTTATGCCCAGGGCTAATGTGACAAGGTCAAATGGTATTAGGTTTTCACTAATGTCCTTTGTCTTTCTGGTTTGAATTTTCTTGGAAAAAAATATACACAGAATGTCAGTAAAAGGAAAGTTATAGAGGTTAAAAAAAATGATTCTACTATTAGGTTTCTGCCATCCTAATGAATAGTCATAAAGGTGAATGAATAGCCAGTTTTCTTGATTAAAATTTCAAAAAAAAAAAGAATGTGATTCTAAAAGCATGGTTCTCTGAAAAGATAAAATTCTGATATTATAAAAAATATGTAGTTAAACCAAATATTTCTTTACCTCAAGAAATACTTTATTTTTGCAAAGAGAATTTTATTTTCAATTTTAAAACTTGATTGGTTATTTTTAGTTGATGTCTCTTATAACCTATATATTACCAAATGTTGCCACATATAACTTATTGGTTAAAAACATGAGATATTCTGACAAAAGAGAAAAACTCAGTATCTATTAATCTTTCAAAATCCTTTTAGCATAAGGGCAAATATTTAGTATTAGAAATATACTAAAGGTAAAAAAAGTAAGAATTTGCTTTTAATAAATGTATTTATTAGAACTGTATTTTCACTTGAAGAACTTAACTTTCTTACTTGTAATAATGATCTAGAATGCCTGAGTAGGAAATGTCATAAAATTAGAACTCAAAGCCATTGATTATGTATTGAAAAAGTTTTATATTTCTTTCTTTCTTTTTTAGAATACATGTGATGTTTCAGTAAATTTTGCTATTAAGGAATGTATATGCAGATAGTGAACCATATATACAAATGTAATGACCAATATTTGATCACTTTTTCTTTTATTACCTTGGATATTTTCCCCTGGAATTAGTGTTGCTCAGGTAGTGTTAATAGTAGTATTGTACTTAGGATTGAATATAATCAGAGAGATCTTCCAGTCTCCTTATTTAGTCTATTTTAGCCTCAGTAGCATCTTCTGTTTCTCTTCTAATGTAGAACAGGATAATACAGGAGTTAAGCTCAGCACAAGGGTTGGCTTTGTGACATGATGCTTCCAGTCACAATATTATCCTGTAAACTTCTGATCTTAGAATAATAGTACTTTTTTTTTTTTTTTGTTGTTGTTGTTTTTACCGTGGCAAGATGTTGGTAGGAATAAAGATGTAAAAATCTCTGCCAGGACAACTAGAGGGACATTATAAACACCAAGAAAGTAAAAGTAGAAGTTAACTTCTTTTTTGTTTTGTACCAGAGATACTCCTTTAGTAAAAGCTTATTCTGAACATGTATGAATCTTCAGCATTTATAGAGGGTATTAATTCAGAAGACTTTTTTATTTGTGATGAGAATATATTTTATACAAAGAAATTTTCATCTTTTTTAAAGATTTAGATGAACTAGCTTAATTTTTATTGCCAAGTAGCTAGGGTAATGTGATGCTATGTAACAAAGAAAGTGTAATCTTGTCTTAGTTTGAAATGCAAATCAAACTAAAATTAATTTTCCCTTCATAGCTTTTTGTTACTAATTGTGAATATTTTCAATATTACTTATATTCCTTATTTAAATGTGGGGTATTAATGATAGTTGTATCTTAAAAAATGATAGAAACTTTTAAAAGCCAGAGAAAAGTTTACTGTTATTAGAATTTGAACGTGCTTATATTAATGAATATGAGTTTTAAATATTAGTATATGTTTGATAAATTTAAGTATTTTATCAATAGAAAACATTTTCTATTATTATGTTCCTTAAATGCATATTTCCAATTTAAAAACAACCCCAGTGTAACTTTTATACTTACAAGACTTATAATACTTTGAATCTAGTAAGGGAAACTTTTTCAAATTAAAAACAAAGTTATTGACTCTAATTAAAGTTATATTATTAATATGTAAAAATAAATAATCTTATGTTTTTTTTTTTTTTACTTTTAATGGTTTGTTATATGTTTGAGCCAGAGAAAATACATATAAATTATGAATTCTTTATAAATTTATTCATATACAAAGACTAAACAAAACAACAGAAAGCCCATTTATTCTTATTTTAATACCAAGTACACATTAAGCTTCCTGATATTTATTATTGATATTAGCAATTCCATGATCATTTCTCTTTAGAAATAAATATAAATATTTATATATTTGTATATATTATTATAAATATATTATAGAATAAATATTTAGCATCTTATAACTACTGTATTTTTTAAAAGTACTTTTAGTTAATGTTACATTATTGTATTTTATTGTGAAAATGCAGCTGTTATGTATTTCTTCCAGAGTTATAATTTATAACATTATATTATTGCGTTAAATAAATATATTATTGTATAATTACATCAATAATATTAAGAACACTCCAATTTAAATTTTCTTTAAATTCCATTTTGGTTTTCAGCTTGACAAAAATCGCACCACTTTTTCATTTTGTTTCTTTGGAAAAACTGGATGTCAGCAACAATTGTCTTTCTGGTAAGTTTATAATAATACATAGTTGTTTCTCAAATAATAGGCTTTTGGGTTTCTGTTCTAAATATGATAAGGAAATCTTCTGGGTAGATGTATATAACATATCTATACCAAATGGTGTAGAGGAGGAAATTTTTCTCTTTTCTCAAACTGGGCCTGAGAATTAAACTGATGTAAATCAGATAAATAGAAGAAAAAAAATACAAGTTTTAATTTTTCTTTTTTTTTTTTTACTTGTACATGAGAGTCCTCACAAGAAAATTAAGACCCCAAGAAGCAATTAAGGTTGAACTTACATAGTGAGTTGGACGAAGAGTAGTAAATTGTGAAAATGAGAGGAAGCCGAGGGGCTTGGGCACTAAGGTAGTTAATTGGATTGAAAAGTGCCTAGGAAATAAAGGCTAGTTTAACAAGCTTGTTTGCATACATATCTCTTGGCCTTAGCTTCCCATCCTTAAGACAAGAATGTCTCTTTGCTTCTGTTATAGGAAAATATCTTTCACATGGGAATTTAATTTCTTGCTTTTAAGAAAAAGAAGGAAGATTAGAGTGCTCTTAAATTTGCTCCTTTTTTTAAAGTGCATTTTAAACCATAGTCAAGGCTATGGTTTTTCCTGTGGTCATGTATGGATGTGAGAGTTGGACTGTGAAGAAAGCTAAGCACCGAAGAATTGATGCTTTTGAACTGTGGTGTTGGAGAAGACTTTTGAGAGTCCTTTGGACTGCAAGGAGATCCAACCAGTCCATCCTAAAGGAGATCGGTCCTGGGTGTTCTTTGGAAGGAATGATGCTAAAGCTGAAACTCCAGTACTTTGGCCACCTCATGCGAAGTGTTGACTCATTGGAAAAGACTGTGATACTGGGAGGGATTGGGGGCAGGAGGAGAAGGGGATGACAGAGGATGAGATGGCTGGATGGCATCACCAACTCGATGGATGTGAGTCTGAGTGAACTCCAGGAGTTGGTGATGGACAAGGAGGCCTGGTGTGCTGCAATTCATGGGGTCTTAAAGAGTTGGACACAACTGAGCAACTGAACTGAACTGAACTGAACTTAAAATAGTCAAAATGCCAGAATGGCTTATTAGGGTGCCATGTATTATAAACTCCTTTGAATGTGTGGTGAAATAATTTAATTAAAATTTTCTTTATACTTTTAAACTCATATTACTTCCATATCTTTCTGGTAAACCTTGGAAAATGTGAGAATTATATTCTTATTTAAAATTCATATATCCTATACCTATAAAAAATTAGTCTAATGAAGATAAGTAAACACATTTGTCTAACTTGTTGACACCTAACCATTACAGAGGAGACATCCATCAAAAGTTTATTAAAGAATGATGTATTGATTTGGTTAAACAATCCCTTACCCTCAAACTTCACCATCCCCAATTTTAGTCAGTCCCCTTGTAGAGATAATCACAGTTCTAAATCTGTCACCATAGGTTAAATCTGACTTTCCTACATCTTTATATTAAAGGAGTCAAATAGTATGTTCTTTGTTGACTCTAGATTTTGGTTGGCATTCTTGGGATATTCCACCACATCAGTTGTTCAGTTGTTTGTATCAGCAATATGTTTTTTTTTTTTTGATGTGTGGTCCATTGCATGAATACATCACAGTTTGTCCATTTTCCTGTTGATTAATATTTTGTTTGCTGTTTGGGGTCAGTTCAGCTCAGTTGCTTAGTGGTGTTCGACTCTGCAACCCCATGGACCGCAGCACTCCAGACTTCCCTGTCCCTCACCAACTCCTGAGGTTTGCTCAAACTCATGAACATCCAGTCAGTGATGCCTTCCAACCATCTCATCTTCTGTTGTCCCCTTTTCCTCCTATCTTCACTCTTTCCCAGCACTGGACTTTTCTAAAGAGTCACATCTTCACATCAGGTGGCCAAAGTACTGGAACTTCAACTTCAGCATTAGTCCTTCCAATGAATACTCAGGACTGATTTCTGTTAGGATGGACTGGTTGGATCGCCTTGCAGTCCAAGGGACTCTCAAGAGTCCTGTCCAACATCACAGTTCAAAAGCATCAATTCTTTGGCACTCAGGTTTCTTTATAGTTCAATTGCCACATCTATACTTGACCACTGGAAAAACCATAGCCTTGACTAGACGGACCTTTGATGGCAAAGTAATGACTCTGCTTTTTAATATGCTGTCTAGGTTGGTCATAGTTTTTCTTCCAAGGAGAAAGTGTCTTTTAATTTCATGGCTGCAGTCACCATCTGCAGTGATTTTAGAACCCAAGAAAATAAGGTCTGTCACTGTTTTCCCATCTGTTTGCCATGAAGTGATGGGACTGGATGCCATGATTTTTGTTTTTTTGAATGTTGATTTTTAAGCCAGCCTTTTCACTCTCCTCTTTCACTTTCATTAAGAGGCTCTTTAGTTCCTCTTTGCTTTCTGCAGGTGGTGTCATCTGCATATCTGAGGTTAATGCTATTTCTTCCAGTAATCTTGATTCCAGCTTGTGCTTCATCCAGCCCTATATTTCATATAATGTACTCTACATGATGTACTCCTTTCCCAATTTGGAACCAGTCTGTTGTTCCATGTCCAGTTCTAACTGTTGCTTCTTGACCTGCATACGGTTTCCTCAGGAGGCAGGTAAGGTGGTCTGGTATTCCTATCCCTTTAATAATTTTCCATAGTTTGTTGTGATCCACACAGTCAAAGGCTTTGACATAGTCAATAAAGCGGAAGTAGATGTTTTCTGGAACTCTCTTGCTTTTTTGATGATTCAGTGGATGTTGGCAATTTGATCTCTGGTTCCTCTGCCTTTTCTAGATCCAGCTTAAACATCTGGAAGTTCTTGGTTCATGTACTATTGAAGCCTAACTTGGAGAATTTTGAGTGTGTGAGATGAGTGCAACTGTGAAGTAGTTTGAGGATTTCCTTTTGTTGGGATTGGAATGAAAACTGACCTTTTCCAGTCCTGTGGCCACTGCTGAGTTTTCCAAATGTGCTGGCATATTGAGTGCAGCACTTTCATATCATCATCTTTTAGGATTTGAAATAGCTTAGCTGGAATTCCATCAACTCCACTAGCTTTGTTCATGGTGATGCTTCCTAAGGTCCACTTGACATCATATTCCAGGATGTCTGGTTCTAGGTGGATGATCACACACCATCTGGTTATCTCAGTCATTAAGACTTTTTTCTGTATAGTTTTTCAGTGTATTTTTGCTACCTCTTCCTAGTCTCTTCCGCTTCTGTTAGGTCCATACCATTTCTTTCTTTTATTGTGCCCATTTTTCTTGAAATGTTCCCTTGGTATCTCTAATTTCCTTGAAGAGATCTCTAGTCTTCTCCATTCTATTGTTTTCCTGTTTCTTTGCATTGATCACTGAGGAAGGCTTTCTTATCTGTCCTTGCTATTTTTTGGAACTCTGTATTCAGATGGATATATCTTTCCTTTGCTCCTTTATCTTTAGCTTCTCTTCTTTTCTTACCTATTTGTAAGGCCTCCTCAGTATACCATTTTGCCTTTTTGCTTTTCTTTTTCTTGGGGATGGTTTTGATCACTGACTCCTGTGCAATGTCACAAACTTCTGTCCAGGGTTCTTCAGTCACTCTATCATATATAATCCCTGAGTCTATTGTATAGTAGTAAGGGATTTTATTTAGGTCATACCTGAATGGTCTAGTAGTTTTCCCTACTTTCTTCACTTAAGTCTTAAGTTTGCAATAAGGAGTTCATGATCTGAGCCACGTCAGTTCCTGGTCTTGTTTTTGCTTATATAGAACTTCTCTATCTTTAGCTGCAAGGAATAAAATCAATCTGATTTCAGTATTGACCATCTGTTTGGGGCACTCTGATTATAAAGTTCCTATGGAAATTCATGTACAAATACTTTTGTAACCTAAGTTTTCAGTTTTCTTGGATATATGTTTAAGGATGTAATTACTGGATAATAGAGTAGATACATGAAAGTCAAAGTGAAAAGTATTAGTCACTCAGTCATGTCCAACTCTGTGGCCCCATGGACGGTAGCCCTCCAGGCTCCTCTGTCCATGGAATTCTCCAGGCAAGAATACTAGAAGTGAAGTGAAGTCGCTCAGTCGTGTCCGACGCTTTTTGACCCTGTGGACTCTAGCCCATCAGGCTCCTACATGCATGGAATTTTCCAGGCAAGTCTTGGAGTGGGTTCCCATTCACTTCTCCAGGGGATCTTCCCAAGCCAGGGATTGAACCTGGGTCTGCTGCATTGCAGGCAGTTTCTTTACCATCTGAACCACCAGGGAAGCCCCTGTTAGTGTATACTTAACTTTATAAGAAACTAATAAAACTGTTTTCCCAAATAGTTGTAACATTTTACTTCCCCACATTAGAGTTCCAATCACTCCGTTCTATAGGGTTTTGGTATATCATTATATTATCTCGTTAGGGTTTTAGTTTGCACTTCCCTGATGGATAATGATATGGAACATCTTTGCATACCTTTATTGATAGTTTCTGTATATTGTTTTGTGTATTTTCAAGTATCTTACCATTTAAAAAATTTGGCTATTTTTTATTGGTTTGAATAAATTATTTATGTATTCTGGATGAAATTATTTGCCAGACATATGTTTTGTGGGTGTTCTGTCCCAGTCTCTCTTTTACCTATTAATTTTGTTAAGTGTATCTTTAGATAAGCAGAAATTTAAATTTTGGTTTAATTTTTTATTTTTAATAATTTTTGCTCTCTGTGTCCTTTGTAATATTTTTCTACATCCAGAATGAGATGGTTTTCTATACTTTTTAACTTTCTTATAAAGGTCTTGTACTTTAAGTTTTTACTTTTAGGTCTATGACCTACCTGAAATTAATTTTTACAAATGGTGTGGAGTCAAAGATGAGTTGTTGAACAACTAAACAACATTTAGTTTTTCCAGAAACACTTCTTGAACAAAATGTTTTCATCATTGGTTGACTTTGGTGTCTTTGTCAAAAAATTGATTTCCATTTGGTCCACCTTTTAACTGGTTTTCTCGTAATGATAGATGATATTTTCCTGTTTCTTTTTAATGTCCAATACTTTGTAACTGTATGCTGAGCATTGTTCATACTACAAGTGTACTGAGTCCAGCTATTGTTATCTTTCTTTTAAAGTGTAGTAAATGTAATTCTAGCAGGCAGTTAAGGTATTGATGGATAATTGTGTTTCTGTCAACCTTAATTTCATTCTCTCCTATGGCAAATCATTTCAATTTTCAACTCTCAATGCATTCCTCTACCTCTGGGCATTGTCTTCACTCCTAATACATGGTCCTTCTGGATTTTGGCTGAATCTCTGAGATGCTGTGTTTGGTTAAGTCTTATCTGACTGGGCTAAAACTCCAGTGTCTTTCCCTGCTGCGTGAACTATAATGTCATCACTCAGCTCTTAGCCTAGTAGCAGGTTAACTTTGCTAGGTGTTTCAGAATGTTGCCCTGTCTAGCACTCAACCAAGGAGCGGTGGTAAACCCTTACATAGACTTTTTCCCAATTCTCTTCCTACCAACATATATACACTCAGCTTCTTCACAGTACTTTTCACCATAAATTCCAGTCTCATGTCTAAACTTTGCCTCATCACTCAGCAAAACAGCCTCTTTGCTTGATTTCCACTTTCTTGCTCTAAAGTGGCTAAATAATTTTAGGCAAAAAAAAAAAAAATTGTAATTGTCAGCTCACCATGTGTGTTTGCTGTTTTCTCCCAAGTCAGGCTTAAAAACAGGTGCTTCCTGT
The DNA here is from genome assembly GCF_027580195.1 of Bos mutus. Taxonomy (NCBI): domain Eukaryota; kingdom Metazoa; phylum Chordata; class Mammalia; order Artiodactyla; family Bovidae; genus Bos; species Bos mutus. The sequence continues at coordinate 57,679,766 of NC_091621.1, read as the reverse complement.
TTATTGTCCAGTTTTATGATTGTTTTCTGTGGGAGAGCAATTCCAGTATAAATTACTCTTAATGTACCCTGGATTGCTGGATTGACCTACTGTTTTTACTTTTGAAAGTATACATGTAATTCTGTTTAGGCAAATGTTCAATTTTTACCACTCTCTGATTACTTTTGACTTTACTTTTTTATATGTTGTGTTAACGATCTGGCAAAGCTTGCTCTAAGCTGTTTACATGCTCATTTAATTCTCACCCTATGAGATAGATATAAACCTGAATTACCAAGCAATTGTATGATTTGCATAAATTCACACAGCTACTAAATGGTAGAAATATATATTATGATAGCAGAGTCTCTTAATATTGTCTTTTAAAAACATATTATGTAGAATAAATAATTTTTGTGCTTTTCTTTAATAGTCAAACATAAAATGGTCATTTATGTATAACTATTTTTCTTTATCTGTAATGCCTCATAATAATTTTCATTGTTTGTTTTCTATAGATCTTACAAGTGCCATAAAGTGGTTTGATGCGTGCTTTTCTCTCCATGAATTGTCTCTCACTGGAAACCCACTTCTTCAAGAAATAAACTGGAGGTAAATAAATATTGTTGCACCCTATGTATGTACTTTATTATAATTGCAGAGAACACAATTTGATGAAAATTGTTCTGTGTATATTATTAATAATTGCATGGGAAAAGTGAATAAAGAACAATTCAGAAGTTATTCTAAATAGAACAATTTTATAAAAGTAGTTTAAAAAATACCTTCTGCCTAAAATAATTTTTTGTACATGTAAGAACTAATATAAATTTGAAATGATAATTCTGATCCATACTACTGATTATATGACAATTTTAGTATGATGTTGACTTAGGTTTGTGTTTATAGAAAAGACATTTTTGTGGAATTACTTTTTGAGTCATCTACATCCCATAGTTTGCCATTTAAAATTATTTCCTTTCTGGTAATAATTTGATTTTGTTTTTATTTTCTGAAAAGAGAAAGTTGGTGTCTGTTAAAGTATGTATTATAAGTATGTGTGAATTTAGCCTCTATTTGGAATACTGCAGTAAGTACCTAGATGTAAATGAAAAAATATACTTCGTGATTTTTTAAATGAATTTTCTTTTTAAAAAAGTTCTCTAATCTGAAATTCTCAAATTATGCTAACAGCATTTTCCCTAAGATAGCCAACATTGTAATCAGTTTTTTTGAAGTAATTTACATATAATAAAATTTATCAGTTTATTTATGAATATGACTATTGTATAGAAATCATCAAATCATTTTTATCACTTTGAAAGTGAAACTGAAAGTGAAGTTGCTCAGTCGTGTCCAACTCTTTGCGACCCCGTGGACTGTAGCCTATCAGGCTCCTCCGTCCATGAGATTTTCCAGGCAAGAATTGCTGGAGTGGATTCTCCAGGGGATCTTCCCGATCCAGGAATCAAACCCTGGTCTCCCACATTGCAGGCAGACGCTTTACCGTCTGAGCCACCAGGGAAGCTTTTTAATCACCTTGAAAAATTAACTTATTCCTCTTGGTGGTTAGTCCCCTCTTCAAGTATTTTATAACCCTCTTCCAATACTTTAAAAATGTCTCTCTCTAATTTACTGGTCTTTTAAGAGCTCTTCCCATAAATTGGGATGCTGTATCATGATGCTGAGTATCAGTAGCCTGAGATGATAGTGCTTTTGTCTTCTTTTTGACTTGTGCAGGGCCTCCACCTCTTTTGGATCCAGGCATCTTTTCTGGATCTTGGCTTCCTTAGATATCTGCTTTCCTTTGCCTCCAAATCACCAGAGATGGTGCGTTGAGCCTAGCACCTGTACTTAATACCTGCCTAGCACTCTGAGGAAAGCTTGCTGATTATCTTCCTGCTCCACCCACCCCAAAAGCAGAAAACAACAAAATCAATAATGTGCTAATTTGTTACTATAAGCATTGGTGATGATTTAGTCGCTAAGTCATGTCCTACTCTTGCGACCCCATGGACTGTAGACTGCCAGGCTCCTCTGTCCATAGGATTTTCCAGGCAAGAGTACTGGAGTGGACTGACATTTCCTTCTTCAATTACAAGGATTGCTGCTGCTAAGTCGCTTCAGTTGTGTCCAACTCTGTGCGACCCCATAGACGGCAGCCCACCAGGCTCCCCCGTCCCTGGGATTCTCCAGGCAAGAACACTGGAGTGGGTTGCCATTTCCTTCTCCAATACATGAAAGTGAAAAAATAAAGTGAAGTTGCTCAGTCGTGTCTGACTCCTAGTGACCCCGTGGACTGCAGCCCACCAGGCCCCTCCTTCCATGGGATTTTCCAGGCAAGAGTACTGGAGTGGGGTGCCATCGCCTTCTCCAAAAGGATTAGTTGTACATAAATAGATTTGTAATGAGAATAAGTAGGTTATTCAAAAGCATGTATAATCATTGTAGGACTGATTTAAGAACTACAAAATACCCAAAGTAGAATTTCTATAATATCTAGTGGGGTTTGGGTTTTGTTTTGTTTTTAATGACTGTTTGCAAGCTATCACTATTAAATTCACACACATCAGATTAATCTGAAAAACCATGTTATTCTTGGTTACGGTAGGACTTCTGTTATGGTTTGCAACAAGTGATGTAATCTCTGCCTGGGTTTTAGTTTGTAAAATAAATACTAATATTAACCTACCTCAAAACTTGTTGAGGATCTGTGAAATACTGAGTAAATGCCCCAAATAAAATATTGTTATCTTTTTATTAAGAAAAAAAAAAAGTCTCTCCACTGTCTTATGGCTTTAACTGTTTCTAAGGAGAAGTCTGTGGACATTCTTGTCTTCATTTCTCTGTCTCTGGGTACTTTTAAGATTTTATCAGTGGTTTTCAGCAATTTGATTATAACGTGCTTTGATGTGGTTTTAGATAGATTTACTCTCCTTAGGATTTTTTCCTTGTTTATTTGCTTAGCGTTTTTCTAATTGCTGTAGATTTGTCTTACCATGTGTTAGTTTCACACGCACAGCAACATGATTCAATTATTTGTGTCGATGTATTCTTTTCAGAATTTTTCTATTATGGGTTATTATAAGATATTGAATATAGTTCCCTATGTTATGCAGTAGGTCCTTATTGTTTAGTTGATATATAGTAGTATATATCTGTTAATTTTGTTGTTGTTATTCAGTCACTAAGTCATGTATGACTGTTTTGCAACCTCATGAACTACAGCCTGCCAGGCTCCTCTGTCCATGGGATTTCCCAGGCAAGAATACTGGAGTAGGTTGCCATTTCCTTCTCCAGGGGATCTTCCCGACCCAAGGATCAAACCTGTGTCTCTTCTGTCTCCTGCATTGGTGGGCAGATTCTTTACCACTGAGCCACCAGGGAAGCCAGCTCCCAGTGTATCCCTCTTCCCTGCCTTTATTCTTTGGTAACCATAAGTTTATCTTCTAAGTCTGTGAGTCTATTTCTGTACTGTAAATAAGTTCATTTGTATCACTTTTTTGATTCCACATATAGGTGATATAGTATGATATTTGTCTTTGTCTGACATAGCTCACTTAATATGATAATTTTTAGTCCATCCATGTTGCAATTCTGCTTAGAATTTATTGAACCTCTCGGATATTGTGGATTTATAGTTTCCATAAAATTGTGAAAAATTTTGGCCATTGTTTTTAAGTATTTTTTTCTGCTTCCTTCTATCTTCTCCTACGAGAACTCCAACTTCACCAATATTAGACCACTTGATGCATCCTTGAAGTCACTATTGCTTTGTTCTTATATTTATTGTTTTTGTTTTCTGCCTATATTTCAGTCTTACTAGTTATTGCTGTGGCTTGAAATCCCCTGATGTTTTCTTCTTATGTAACTGCTCTGCAGTTAATCCCATCTAAACTGTTTTTCAGTTCAGATGAGATGTTATGATTTTCATTTCTACAAGTTTTCTTTTTTTTTTTTAACATTTACAGTTTCTCTCTTAATCATGTTCATATATTCCTGAATCATCTTCAACATATGGATAATACTTATAATAGCTGTTTTAACATCTTTTCCAATGAGTCAACTCTTCGCATGAGGTGGCCAAAGTACTGGAGTCTCAGCTTTAGCATCATTCCTTCCAAAGAACACCCAGGACTGATCTCCTTTAGAATGGACTGGTTGGAACTCCTTGCAGTCCAAGGGACTCTCAAGAGTCTTCAACACCACAGTTCAAAAGCATCAGTTCTTCGGCGCTCAGCTTTCTTCACAGTCCAACTCTCACATCCATACATGACCACAGGAAAAACCATAGCCTTGACTAGATGGACCTTTGTTGGCAAAGTAATGTCTCTTCTTTTCAGTATGCTATCTAGGTTGGTCAAAACTTTCCTTCCAAGGAGTAAGCGTCTTTTAATTTCATGGCTGCAATTACCATCTACAGTGATTTTGGAGCCCCAAAATAAAGTCTGACACTCTTTCCACTGTTTCCCCATTTATTTCCCATGAAATGATGGGAACAGATGCCATGATCTTAGTTTTCTGAATGTTGAGCTTTAAGCCAACTTTTTCATTCTCCACTCACTTTCATCCAGAGGCTTTTTAGTTCCTCTTCACTTTTTGCCATAACGGTGGTGTCATCTGCATATCTGAGATTACTGATATTTCTCCCGGCAATCTTGATTCCAGCTTATGCTTCTTCCAGCCTAGCGTTTCTCATGATGTACTCTGCATATAAGTTGAAAAAGCAGGGTGATAATATACAGCCTTGATGTACTCCTTTTCCTATTTGGAACCAGTCTGTTGTTCCATATCCAGTTCTAACTGTTGCTTCCTGACCTGCATATAGGTTTCTCAAGAGGCAGGTCAGGTGGTCTGGTATTCCCGTCTCTTTCAGAATTTTCCACAGTTTATTGTGATCCACACAGTCAAAGGCTTTGGCATAGTCAATAAAGCAGAAATAGATGTTTTTCTGTAACTCTCTTACTTTTTCCATGATCCAGCGGATGTTGGCAATTTGATCTCTGGTTCCTCTGCCTTTTCTAAAACCAGCTTGAATATCTGGAAGTTCACGGTTCACGTATTGCTGAAGCCTGGCTTGGAGAATTTTGAGCATTACTTTACTAGCATGTGAGATGAGTGCAATTGTGCGATAGTTTGAGCATTCCTTGGCATTGCCTTTCTTTGGGATTGAAATGAAAACTGACCTTTTCCAGTCCTGTGGCCACTGCTGAGTTTTCCAAATTTGCTGGCATATTGAGTGCAACACTTTCACAGCATCATCTTTCAGGATTTGAAATAGCTCAACTGGAATGCCATCACCTCCACTAGCTTTGTTCGTAGTGATGCTTTCTAAGGCCCACTTGATTTCACATTCCAGGATGTTTGGCTCTAGGTGAGTGATCACACCATTGTGATTATCTTGATCAAATCAGACAGTGATCAGAAATTACAAGTATTTAAAGAATGTGTGTAGATGTGAAAAGGCCACCTGATTATGTTTCTAGACATAATAGAAACATTTTGCCAGCTTGGTGAAGGACTTCATCTTCTGGAATAGAAACAGTCAAGGTCCCCATACAGGTGCACTGACTTGCAATCTAGGACTGCTTCTCTTTCATTGAGATTTAGAGCACTAATCCCCAAGTTTGGGTCCTCACTTCTCAAAACCCATATAATGAGTGAAGTTATGTCTGAAGGACTGTTTGACAGGTGATATTATTTATTATAAAGATGTCTAATGGGTTGTTTCTAGAGAGATATTTTTATTTTCCCAAGTAACTATAGAGAATAAGTTATAGAATTGGCATACAATGACAAATCAGAATGGCAGTTGTGTACATTATTCAGAGCAAGGGGATAATGGTTTTACTATTAGGTGTTGGGCAAATAGGGCATGAATTCTGTAGCTGATCTGGTATTAGTTACCATCTGAACAGCTGCCATGTTGCAAGTTGTAGAGGTTTTAAGCAAACCTATGTCCTGAATAATCTTTTATTTATTTTTTGTTATTTTGTTTGTAGAAAGCATCAAGACTTATTTAATTGAATAAAATATGCTTGTTGTAAAACCTACTGATATAACCTATTGTAAGACATATATAAAGATAATATTCACATTTTACTGCACTTAATATATATACTTTATAGTTTTAAAGAAATTACTTAATTAGAAATAATACTGAGAGAAAATAGAATAGTATTTATATGTACAATTATTTAGCTATTATATTGTCTATGTTTAAATTAGTCTTTGTGAACTAGAACAATACCAACTTGTAAATTTTACCTATCAAATTTCATATAGATCCAGTTGCCCTAACACAGCTTTCATAATTTTAAGAAGAGATTCACTTATCTAAATAGTTTAAAATCTAGTGATCTATAAAATATGGATTTGTTAATAAAACGATCAACTCAAACTTTTACTAGTGTGTTCTGCTGAACTTTACATAACCCCTTGATACCAACAAAGGGATTAGTTATAGATTTTCCCAATTGGCTTCTTACTTTCATGTCCAGCCAGTGATAACACGAACAAAACTGATGTACTAAAAATTCTCTTTTTAAAACTTAATCCACAGACTCAGTTTGGAATTTCCTTTGGGAATGTGTTTCGTTCATGAATGATTAATAGAGCTTCTTAAGTGACAGAATATTCACCAGGAAGTTTTCACTGAATGAAATATTGATTCAGCCCTTGACTAGGAGGAGTCCAGCTGGAAAAACTAAGGCTGAGATCTCACAGTGTCCTTATACTTCATTTCAAACATGAATCAACTTGTTACAGCACTTTCTAATATATTTATCATAGAGTCTTTATAAGGCTGCATTTGATTTTAAAGCCAATCCCTGCACTACTAATTTATACAAATCTGACTACTGTTCCTTAAAAAATATTCAAGAAAAAAAATTGTTGAAATAAACCATTAGCTCCAATCTGGATATTTATTATGTGATTCACAGATTTCAAGACACTGTCACACTTTTCAAGATCCCACCAAACTACATGTTTACACCCAAAGATTCAAAACATCTAACTAAAATAACCTGGGAACTATTTTATGTAAAGATGATGAGTGTAACATCAGAATATTCCAAATGTAAAAATTCAAGGTCTGTTGTCCCCCATTCTCTAGAATTATTACATGTAGCTAAAATATTGTACTTAATGAGTCTATATCAGTAACTATTAATATGTCCGAAATATAGCATTTGATGATAAAGCTGTCACTTTTCCCCATACTAACCTGGTGTCAATTAACATCTCAATAGTCTCCACATGATGACAGTTGCACCACCTAGAAACAACTCTACCGTCCTGTGTTAACTCTGAATGTACCTTTCATTACTTTGGTTGTCTGGAACATAAACATTTATTTTATTAAATAAGATATTTGTGGTAAAATAGTAATATGATCCTTAATCAGATAAAACAAATTCTAATTTTTTTGCCCCTTGGATGGTATTGGTTTATTTGGTTAAAATGGCTCTCCATTCCAACCATCAATTATTTCTGAATAGAAATAATTGCTCAGAAATATTCAGACACATTTCTGAATTGTTTCTTTATGTATTTGATATGTGCTGTTGAATTTTAGAATTACAGGGATAGTTTTCTAAAAACACCTTCATACCATTTATATAAAACTAATGGCAATGTTAACCAGTGACATATCATTGGAATGTTACTGCCCAGAGACCACAGTGTCTCTTATTTTAGCAAACTCTTCTGATATCCTTGATATATAGACTATAAGTTTCCTCAAGAAAAATGCAAGCTGTTTTTTTAATTTAAGATATTTTATAAATGATTTGAGTTTCAGTTATTTTTTTACTTCAAACTTGACCATATCTGATTTTAGCATAACATGCTGTAGTCTATTTTCTTCCCAATGTATTGATTTTATTCTTTAAAGTGCACAAGAAAGACTGAATTTAAATATATATATATATACACATTTCCCCGAACTTGTCAATAGAGGTCTATGTGTAGCGGAGGACTCTTCATTTCAAAAAACATCCCAAGCACAGCTGAAGAAGTATTTCAAGGACAAGCTTATCAGAAACACTGCCCTGGGGATTGGAGACCCACAAAAAAATCTTCCTTGAATTCTCATCTCAATTAATTTAGAGAGTCACTAAGGCAAAGACTTAGACTTCCCTGGTGGCTCAGACGGTAAAGCGTCTGCCTACAATGAGGGAGACCTGGGTTCGATCCCTGGGTCGGGAAGATCCCCTGGAGAAGGAAATGACAACCCACTCTAGTATTCTTGCCTGGAAAATCCCATGGATGGAAGAACCTACAGTCCATGGGGTCGCAAAGAGTCAGACACAACTGAGCAGCTTCACTTTACTTTAAGGCAAAGATAGGTGTGTTAGACCCTGAGGCTCTCATGTGAGCAGCATGAGCATTGCCTTCTTTTTACTGACTCCTCATTTAGCCATATTGAGACCTGAAAGATGACTTCTCACGAGTGTCTCACAAGTATTACTGCATCTGCACTGTCACCATGGGTCCACCATCCTGGTGAGAAGTTTTGTGTATACAACCACTTACTGAAATGATTATACCCTCAAGGAAAAGATAGTTAGCTTTACCTAACCCCTAAGAATGCAACTTATAATAATAAGATAATATGCTTTATTAATTTCCCTTCCAAGGTATGCATATGTGTGCAGTTGCTTCAGTCATGTCCAACTCTTTGAGACCCCAGGGGCCGTGGCCTGCCTGGCTCCTCTGTCCAGGCTTCTCTGTCCAAGGATAGTCATTCCCTTCTTCATGGGATCTTCCTGACCCAGGGATCAAGCCCATGTCTCTTAAGTCTCCTGCAGTGGTAGGCGGGTTCTTTACCACTAGCGCCTCCTGGGAACCTATTTCAAAGACTGGAGCCTGTCACTGGCATAACTCATTTCACCAGCTGATCAGGTTCATTCTGGAAATCAAGGTATCAGATTGATATTTGCTTGGTACCCAAAGAATTAGAAATGTTGCTATTCTCAAGAACTATTTCCACCAAGTTATTAAAAGCCTTTTATTTGCTCTTCTATAATTTACGAGATTTAATTTTTTTTAAATTTACCAGTAATAGAGCATTTTTAAAGCATTATGAACACCAGTATAGTCTTAACTTTCAATACTCTCTATTATCACCTCTCAAAAATCATTTTTTCACACTTGACATTTTATAATTATTATTAAATAAGTTATTTTGACATCACAGTCATATCTTAAAGAAATCTGACTGGGTATTTTTATGAATAGTTAGAATACAATGTTGCTTTCTTAGTACTGTAATAAATTATTTGGTAGGATTGAATATTTCCTTGCTTTGATGAAAAAGTGAAATTGAAAGTCACTCAGTTGTGTTCGCTCCAGTACTCTTGCCTGGAAAATCCCATGGGCAGAGGAGCCTGGTAGGCTGCGACCCTTAGGGGTCGCTAAGAGTCGGACACGACTGAGCGACTTCCCTTTCACTTTTCACTTTCATACATTGGAGAAGGAAATGGCAGCCCACTCCAATGTTCTTGCCTGGAGAATCCCAGGGACGGGGGAGCCTGGTGGGCTGCCGTCTACGGGGTTGCACAGAGTCAGACACGACTGAAGATGCAGCAGCAGCAGCAGCAGTAGCAGTTGTGTCTGACTCTTTGTGACCCCCTTGGAGTTTCTCCAGACCAGAATACTGGAGTGGGTAGCCTTTGCCTTTTCCATGTGATCTTCCCAACCCAGGGATCGAAGCCAGGTCTCCCACGTTGCAGGCAGATGCTTTACCCACTGAGCCACAGGAAAGCCTTAGAAAAAGATTTCCTGTTATATTTAATATTGTATCTCTGAGGTGAATGCCTCTGCTTACCTTATCACCTGTGATGAATAGCTATTATCTTAAGGTAATGTTCTGCTTTTGAATCATATCTTCAATGACTCTAAGCAGAAACACAATATATGCCAGATATGTAACCCTTTGTGGTAAGCATTATAGGTAGTTTTTGAATTGATAAGCATTCTAACTTCAAGCCACCTCAAAAAGTTCAAAACAATGCTAGCTGCAGAAGCACATATACTAAAATTGGAATGATACAGAGAAGATTAGCATGGCCCCTGTGCAAGGACGACACATTAATTCATGAGCCAATCTATATTTTGTAGCATATGTAAAATAGATAGCCAGGGAGGATTTGCTGTAGGACTCAGGGAACTCAAAACTGGGGCTCTGTGACAACCTAGAGGGGTGCGATGGGTTGGGAGATGAGTGAGAGACTCAAGAGGGAGAGGACGTAGGTATAGCTATGGCTGATCCATGTTGATATATGGAAAAAACTAACAGAATATTGTAATTATCCTTTAATTAAAAATAAATAACTTTTTAAAAGCTCAAAATATATGGGCTCAAATTTTTAACAGCTTAAACTCTTTATTATTAGCAAAGCTTTTATCTGCTTCTTAACATTGTAAAACATTTGATAATTACCCTGAAAAACCAAATCTAAATCTAATTTTTTTCCTCTTATTTGTTATCTGTATGGGGAAAATAAGGCAGTATTTCTGGAGTGGCTGGAGGAGTTTGGGAGCTAGTCAACTGTGTCCCCAGGAAATGGAAAACTGTGGTATTCTTCTATTTTGTTTCATTGAAAAAGATGTATTTGTACCTCTCTTATGATGACTTTTATTTAATACCAAGGCTACCAAGATCATAAACTATACACAGGATGCATTATGACTTTGGTTAGCCTTATGCATTTTTGCCTTAATGAACCACTTCCTCCATTAAAAAATAATTAAAATTATATTTTACAACTGTGTTTGCACAAATAGCTATATCAATCCTGACTATACAACCTAGATAGAAGGAAAAACGGTTATTAGGCTTTGCCTTCTTAACTCTTAGCATTTTAGTACTCTTACCCTGCCATCCTTCATTTAGTGTTTAAGAACTGTTTGTTTCATTTTTTAATTACCAAAATTTATTTTTAGAGCACTTTTAGGTTAACAGCAAAGCTGAGCAGAAAGTAGAGAAAGCACACACACCCCCAGTCCCCACACATGTACAATTTCCCTCACTGTAAATATCCCACACCAAAGCAGTATACTTTTATTTTTTGGCCATGGTGCACGGCATGTAGAATCTTCATTCCCTGACCAGAGATCAAACCTGTGTTCCCTGCATTGGAATCATGGAATTGTACCCACCGGACTGCCAGGGAAGTCCCAAAGCAGTATACTTTTTACAGTCAATGAACCTACAGTGACACATATTTATCACCCAAACTCCATAGATTTATACTAGAGTTCACTCTTGGTGTTTTATATTCTATGGGTTTTGAATGTGTTATGACATGTATCCACCATGTGGTAATGCGTAGAATCATTTTACAGCCTTAACAATTCTCTGTGCTTTGCCCTTTCATCCCTCCCTCTACTTTAATCATTTGTTGTTGTTCATTTGCTCAGTCATGTCCAGCTCTTTGCAACTCTTTGGACTGCAGCACACCAGGCCTCCCTGTCCATCACCATGCCCTGGAGCTTGCTCAAACTCATGTCCATTGAGTCAGGGATGCCATCCAACCATCTCGTCCTCTATCATCCCCTTCTCCTCCTGCCTTCAATCTTTTCAGCATCAGAGTCTTTTCTTTTTTTTTTTTTATTTGGTACTCAGTTTATTTTTTTAATACGAAACTGCCTAGTTGCCCAGCCTAATATAAAGCTGCTACGGAGTAATAGCCCCTTGCTCTTTGTTGCTCCCAGACCACTTCTTCTCCCTCTAAAGGTGGCTATGACCCAGCCTCCAATTATTGGGTGTCCCCCCCTTCTGTCTTAGAGCCCCTAGTTCTAATGAGTCGGCTCTTCACATCAGATGGCCAAAATATTGGAGTTTCAGCTTCAGCATCAGTCCTTCCAACGAATATTCAGGATTGATTTCCTTTAGGATAGACTGGTTTGATCTCTTTGCAGTCCAAGGGACTCTCAAGAGTCTTCTCCAGCATCACAGTTCAAAAAAATCAATTCTTTGGCACTCAGCCTTCAGGGTCCAACTCGCACATCCATACATGACTACTGGAAAAACCATAGTTTGACTAGATGGACCTTTGTTGGCAAAGTGATGTCTCTGCTTTTTAACATGCTGTCTAGCTTAGTCATATCTTTGCTTCCAAGGAGCAAGCATCTTTTAATTTCATGGCTGCAGTCAACATCTGCAGTGATTTTGAAGCCCAAGAAAATAAAATCTGTCACTGTTTCCATTGTTTCCCCATCTATTTGCCATGAAATGATGGGATCAGATGCTATGATCTTCATTTTTTGAATGTTGAGTTTTAAGCCAGCTATTTCACTCTTCTACCTCCATCTAGAGGTTCTTTAGTTCCTCTTTGCTTTCTGCCATAAACATGTTGTCATCAGGATACCTGAGGTTACTGATTTTTCTCCTGGCAATCTTGATTCCAGCTTGTGCTTCATCCAGGCTGGCATTTTGCATGATGTCCTCTACATTTAAATTTAATAAGCAGGGTGACTATATATTGCCATGATGCACTCCTTTCCCAACCAGTCCATTGTTGCTTCTTGACCTGCATACAGGTTGTTCAGGAGGCAGGTTAGGTGGTCTGGTATTTCCATCTCTTTAAGAATGTTCCACAATTTGTTGTGGTCTACACAGTCAAAGGCTTTAGCTTAGTTGATGAAGCAGAATTCTGTTTTTCTGGAATTCTCTTGCTTTTTCTGTGATCCAGTGGATGTTGTCAATTTGATATCTGGTTCCTCTGCCTTTTCTAAACCCAGCTTGAATATCTGGAAGTTCATGTACTGTTAAAGCCTAGCTTGGAGAATTTTGAGCATTTCTTTGCTTGCTTTAACCTCTTAAAGCAACCATTAATCTTGTTGTCTACATAGTTTTGCTTTTTTTCCAGAATGTAGAACAATTGGAATTATACAATATATGCCTTTTTCAGATCGGGTTTTTTCACTCAGTAATATGCATTTGCATTTCCTCTATGTTTGTTCATGGATGGATAGCTCATTTTTTTTAATGCTAAATAATTTTATACTGTATGAATATATCACAGTTTATCTTTCAGTTCACCTACTGAAGGACATCTTGGTTGTTTCCAATTTTTGGCTGAAACAAATAAAACTGCTATAAACATATATGGGCAGGTTTTTGTATGGACATGCATTTTCAGTTCATCTGGATAAATACCAAGGAGACTGATTGCTAGATCAAAAATAAAGATGTTTAATTTGGTAAGAAACCACCAAACTATCTTCCAAAATGTCTCTCCCATTTTTCATTACCACCAGCACTTAATTAGAATTCCTGTTTCTCCACATCCTCACCAGCATTTGGTGTTATCAGTATTTTGGATTGTGGACATTATACTAGGTAGGTAGTAGTATTTCATTGTTGTTATAATTTGCAATCCATTAATTAATGCTTGTTTGTCATATTTATATATTTTGGTAAGATGTCTTTAATATGTTTGGCTCACTTTTAAACCAAGACATTCATTTTCTTATCATTGAGTTTTAAGCTTTTCTTTTTTGTATATTTTGGATAACAGTAATTTATCAGATGTGTCTTTTGCAAATATTTTCTCCCAGTGTATGACTTGTCATCGAATTGACAGTGTCCCTAGGTGTGGGAATTTTTAATTTTAATGAAGTTCAACTCATCAACAAATTTTTCATAGATATGCCTTTGGTGTTGTATCTAAAAAGTCATCACCATACCCAAGGTCATCTGGATTTTATTAGATTTTTTTTTCTTATAGGAGTTTTAGGGTTTTGCACTTTGCTTTAAAGTCTGCGGTCCATTTTGAGTTAATTTCTGTGAAGCTTAAGAGGTCTGCATCTGGACGTTTAGATTCTTTAATTGTTTTGCACGGGGGGTGCTCAGTTACTCTAGCACCAGTCGTCGGAAAGTGTTATCTTTTCTCCATTATACTGACTATTTCTGCATTCTCTATTCTCTTCCATCAATCTATTTGATTATTCTTTTGCCATTACTAAATTATCTTGATTACTGTAGCTTCATAGATTATTTTGAAGTCAGGTAGTGTTAGTCTTCCAAATTTTCTTCAAAATTAAGTTGGCTATCTGCCTCTTTTGCCTGCTTATATAACTTTCAAATCAATTTGTTGATATCCACAAAATATCTTGCTGATATTTTAATTAGATATGTTATATCTCTAGATCAAGTTGGGAAAAACTGACTTTTGACAATATTGAATCTTCTTATCCACAGATTTATTTTCCCATGGGACATCTTTCCATTTATGTAGGCTTCTTTGATATCTGTTGTCAGTGACTTATAATTTTCCTCAAAGGAACCGTTAGTGTTTTAATAAGAAGTTTTACTCACTCAATAAGTTTAGTTTGCCCCTGTGACCATAAACAGCCTTGTGAAAAGAAGCCTACATGCTTTCTTGCATAAAGCTTGGGAAGTACTTCGAAGTGGCTGGGTTTGGTAGACCGCTTTTGCTTTCTGACCTGTTTTTTTCATAGCATTAATCTTTTAAATTGATAAAGGCTTTTGCTCATATTTTGGAGATTATTTATTATAATCCTTACCAAGATTCAAGGATAAATATAATTTTGGAATTTCCAGATCATGAAATATTGAGTAATCACCACCCTTTTTGTTTAACCCTATTTTCAGTATGTTTCATTGAGAAATGATCAGAATTCACACCTACTTCTGAAACAGACAGTAACTTTCAGTTACATTATCTTATTTTAGAAAGAGTGTACCTGATACTCTCTTTCTCATAATGCAGATTTTTATTTACTACTCCCAGCCCAAGTTTCCAGCTGCTTGAATTTACCATTTGTGGTTTAGAAGAAAATGATTAAATGTGTATCAAGAACTCTGAAACTTACTTGATACATGGCATGATATCATAATTTAAAAAAATAGAATTTTCTCTATAAAATCAATAACTTCAGAGATATATTCTCTGCTTATATTATTTAAATAATAGGCACATAAATTATTTTAGTTATAAACTCTCCTTTTCAAGATTATTAATTTTTTCCTATTTTTAATAGGCATTCTCTACTTAAGATATTACCTGCTCTAAGGATCCTCAATGGTGAAATGCTAACCTCTCGTACAGAACATCACACTGAAGGACACCATCAACTAGAATTAGAGTATTTCCTGGAACATTGTCAGTCCCAAATTAGAGAATTTAACTTACTAAGTGAAAAATATATTACTGGTGACAGGTAAGACTGTTATCATCTTGTTGTAATTAAAAGATATAATGCAATTTATACATAGCATTTAAAATTTTTCTGATCAATACAGTACTACCTTTTTGGACTTTTACAGTGTGTTTTAGGAATATTTTCCTCTTTAAAAAATACATCTATGAGTATCATCTTTTATTATTTGAAATGTATTAATCTGTATTTTGAGCATATATTAAAGGCTAAAATTAGATCAAAATAAATGAAAGCATGAAGATAGCTTCACACCAATATACACTCATTCATTTGTTCATTCAATTATTCAGTCATACATTTAGTCATCAATTATTGATGGACAAGACACATAAGAAGTTAAGTATTACATTTTGGCCTGAAAGAATTCATGATTTCATTAAGAGAAAATTAGCTAAATAAGTCATTACAATGCAACAAGTCAAGTTTTATAAAACATATAATATTTATTATATATCTATTATATAAAGAATAATATTACACATATTTTTATGTATTACGTTATGGGTGCATAGTGGAGAAAAGCAGTCAAGACATGCACATATTCAGAGGACAGAGGCTGAGAACAGAGTCCTAAAAATATATCAAAGAAAAAGAACTTCCTATCCCCCACCCTGAATTCTGAATTCAGTTCAGTTCAGTCACTCAGTTGCGTCTGACTCTTTGTGACCCCATGGACTGCAGCATGCCAGGCTTCTCTGTCCATTACCAACTTCTGGAGCTTACTCAGACTCATGTGAATCAAGTCGGTGATGCCATCAACCATCTCATCCTCTGTCATCCCCTTCTCCTCCTGCCTTCAATCTTTCCCAGCATCAGGGTCTTTTCCAGTGAGTCAGTTCTTTGCATCAGGTGGCCAAAGTATTGGAGTTTCAGCTTCAGCATCAGTCTTTCCAATGAATATTCAGGACTGATTTCCTTTAGGATGGACTAGTTTGATCTCCTTGCAGTCCAAGGGACTGTCAAGAGTCATCTCCAACACCGTAGTTCAAAAGCATCAATTCTTCGGCGCTCAGCTTTCTTTATAGTCCAACTCTGACAATCATACGTGACTCCTGGAAAAACCATAGCTTTGCCTAAACATACCCTTGTTGGCAAAGTAATGTCTCTTCTTTTTAATATGCTGCCTAGGTTGGTCATAACTTTTCTTCCAAGGACGAGGCATCGTTTAATTTTATGGCTGCAGTCACCATCTGCAGTGATTTTGGAGCCCCTCAAAGTCTGCCACTGTTTCCATTGTTTCCCCATCTATTTGCCATGAAGGGATGAGACCAAATTCATGATACATGAATCCTGAATGTATTACTATAAATGAATTACAATTTATATATTAAAACTTTATTTTATAATTTATACTACTCCAAAAAACACAAATGAAAAAGAAAAATTATTTTATATTTTCATATGATGTCTGCATTATAAATGGAACAATGATATGTGCTTCCAAATGTCTAAACTTAATTACTAAATTACATATTAAATTTTTGCTATTTATACTGTCGTACTGCTCATCCTATGTAAGAGTTGGTTTTTTCTATTTAAATGGTTTTTTAAAATATAGTCTAATCAGATTATAAACATATCTTACAGCTTTAAAAATAATTCCAATTGTTATGGATAGTTTACTTTGAATAAATAGCTTATTTTACATTTGTATTTTTGTAAACCTAAATTGATATCTCCTTGTGTATTTATGGTAACCTACGATTTTTATGTAAAAATGACTCTTAACCCTCGTGTTGAAATTTAGATTTACAGTTATTTTTAAGAATTTATTGCTATTGCAATTAAGTGTCACTTTAGAATTGGAAATTGACCATTTTTATGTTAAATCATAAATGGTGGTGAATTCAGCACTTAGCCATAAACAGTTGACATCCAATATTGAAGTGAACTTTTTCTGCATTATTCACCAACAAAAAGGATATATTATTAACATATATTAGAGGAATCTATGCTAATGTCTCCATTTGTAAACATAGAAAGTGTCTATCTCTACATTTTAGGAAATATAACTTTCATTTCATTTGGAATACTTAAATCCAACAATTATTCAGGAGAATCATAGGCATTTATGTCTTAAAGTATTTGAATTATCTTTGCAACAGATATTTTTTCCAGAGAAAAATGGAAATAAAAACTTTCCCATAATGTAAGTTATTTGTTTAATTGTCCAATACAAATATTTTGCATGGCAAAAGTCAGTGTACAAAGTACTTTTAATCTTGTTTCATAAATAACATCTCCAAATTTAGGCAGCCATGATTTCTCATGTTTATGGCAGTAAAAGCATGGATTTTTCTCATTCACTTGTACCAAAAATACCTAGGATAAAAGTGATTCTAAAACTTCCAGATGTTTTGTCTGGATTAATGGATTGAGATTAACTACAGAAATATTTTCACTTTTTGTGTGTAATGAGATCAGTTTTTACAAAAACAATTAGAAATCAAGTTTTAATGAATTTTGTAGTAAAATTTAATATTCATGTCAGGCCACATAGGGATATTTTCAAAATCTGTACAGGTGTAACCATTTGCTGATATAATTCTTTTTATTAAATGTCCTCATTATTTATTTGCTCAGAAATATATTCACCTTGGATGTTGCACAAAATCTCTGCTATTATTTTAAGAAATTGATGACACTTAGTAATGAATGTCGATGTGTGCATGAACATGGGGATGTAAGTATGACCAGGAGAGGTGAATCAGAAGCCCAGCAGAATCATTTGCCTCCTACACACAGTGATAGCAAACAGCAAAATAGAGTTCTTTGCTCTTCTGCAAATGAATATAAACTGAACTCACCAGATATTTCTGAGAAATGGATGGACTCTGGCTCTAGTCATTCCTCATCAACCAACCCCTCCTTATGTGAAGATACAAAAGAAAGAAATCAGGAAGAAATAGTAGACCAGAAAAGAGAAGACAGCAAGACAAGTAGTTTCCCCAGCAAAAGAATACCATTCATTGAAACGGTAAGGACAAGGTTTCTACTGGAGAACTGCCAGAATACTGAACATCACGAAAAAATGTAAGTTTTATAGATCATTTTTCTTTTACCATTATGTTTTATTGTTTTTATGGATAATGATAATTTGGTAAAGGATTTAAATCCTATCATATTTCATGTTCATTTCCTTATGTTTTATGATATGCACAGATTATTAAATACAGTACAGATTAATTTGGTTGAATTTTGGCAGGTTCTTATTTAATCAACTAGTATTATTTAATTTAAGATGAGTAACTGTGAAATTATTTTTTCTGCCTTCTAATCTCTAAATAATTAAAAAGAACTTTTAATAAGAAATAAAGCAATCTCATTATTCTTAAAATACTGTAAAGACCTCTCATATGAGGGTCTTAGGATATACTTCCAGGGAAGGTCAGAAAATCCTTCCTGCACAGGCCTTTTCTCAAATCCCTTGAGCTTAAAATAGTCCCTGGTAGCTCAGTTGGTAAAGAATCCACATACAGTGCAGGAGATCCCAGTTCAATTCCTGGGTCAGGAAGATCCACTGGAGAAGGGATAGGCTACCCACTCCAGTATTCTTGGGCTTCCTTGTGGCTCAGCTGGTAAAGAATCCACCTGCTCTGCAGGAGACCTGGATTTGATCCCTGGACTGGGAAGATTCCCTGGAGAAGGGAAAGGCTACCCACTCCAGTATTCTGGCCTGGAGAATGCTATGGACTGTATAGTCCGTGGGGTCACAAAGGGTCGGAAAATGACTGAGCGACTTTCACTTTCACTAAAATATTCAGCATGCCAAATATATTGGTATGTTTTGGGGTAGTTTTAGCCAGGGTACCCTAGACATTACTTGTTTGAATCCTGTTAGCTCTAAACACTCCAGACATTGTCTATTAAAATTTCAGATAAACAACATTGAGCTGTTTATTCATGGTAAATAAAATTGCCAAATAATAATAAGAAAGGATGAGGAACTGAAAATATAGACAAACCAAAGACCAAAGAATAAAGGGAAAAGAAAATGTATGCCCACTTGCTGAACCTTGCCATTCAGTGTTTCAAGGAGATTCATCATCAGTTGTGCTGTTGTTTCCTAAGCATAATTTTCATATGTTCCTGTGCTTAGGGCATTGTTAGCATCATTGTTTTTACTAAAAAAAAAATATGACGCTGATGATAGTAATAATATGAGCTGCTTTTCCCAACATGGAGACCACCTAATAACATTCAGGAAGCCCTAAGTCAGCTTCTTTACCTTTTCCTGCTTTCTGTGTGGTGAAAAGCAGTCCCAGTGTTAGTGTTCGGAGAAGGCAATGGCACCCCACTCCAGTACTCTTGCCTGGAAAATCCCATGGACGGAGGAGCCTGGTGGGCTGCAGTCCATGGGGTCGCTGAGGGTCGGACACGACTGAGCGACTTCACTTTCACTTTTCACTTTCATGCATTGGAGAAGGAAATGGCAACCCACTCCAGTGTTCTTGCCTGGAGAATCCCAGGGACGGGGGAGCCTGGTGGGCTGCTGTCTATGGGGTCACACAGAGTCGGACACGACTGAAGTGACTTAGCATAGCATAGTGTTAGTGTTACTGAGGAAAATATTCCTCACATACCTTTTTATTTTCTTCCTTGGGAAATTTTAAAGATAGTGGGCTGAGGAATTCAAGCGCTAAATGACTGGTTAGCTTTATAAGAAACTCAGGATTATGGTCTGTGAAACTTGCATGTATCTGTAGAGAAATATAAGGCACTGTCTCAGGTTAAATGTATTTTCTTACTAATCTTTCAACCTTTTGTTTTAAACAACTTTTCATTCTTTACCAGTTATACATTGCAAATATGTTTTCAGATATTTTTTTCTTTATCACCTCAATATGGATTATTATTATTGTGCCTTAAAAGTCCTGAACTCATTTTTTAATCTTTTTTAAAATTGTTTTATGTTGGAGCATATTTAATAAACAGTGTTGTGTTAGTTCAGGTGTATAGCAAAGTGATTCAGTTATACACATACATATCTCTACTCTTTTTCAAATTTGTTAGCTCACTTTTGTCCAAAAGATGAAGGAATGAATTAATGGCTGAATGATCAAATGTGAATTAATTCCATAGCAAAATTTACTAAGTTCTATTTACCCTGGTATTTTTGCCTGGAAAACTCCACGGACAGCGGAGGCTGGCAGGCTATCATCCATGGGATCACGAAGAGTCAGACTGAGTACGCAAGAGCACCATTTACCCTAGTAGGAGGAAATGTTTTGTTGAAACATGGTTTTTCTTTGTATAATGAGTATGAGTAATTTATCTTAAGGCAGAAAGTTTTATCCACTAATTTAAATTCATAGAAAAATAGATTGAAGACTTCCACAGGCTTTACATAAAATGGTGGTGATGCTGATAACAATATTCATAACAACAGAAAATGATTACCTCGTTCCATATTTCATGTATGCTGAGTTGCTTCATTTGTGCCCGACTCTTTATGACCCTATGGACCGTAGCCCACCAGGCTCCTCTGTCCATGGGGATTCTTCAGGTAAGAGTAATGGAGTGAGTTGCCATGTCCTCCTCCAGTGCATCTTCCTGACCCAGGGATCAAATCCACATTTCTTAAGTTTCCTGCATCGGCAGGTGGATTCTTTACCACAAGCATCACCTCAGAAGCCATCATTTCTGGCAGTTTATTGCTTAATTCCACTTTGCCTTAAACTGACTTTGTTTGAAATGAAAAAATTTCTTTGGGCTCTGCAATTATAAAATTATTGAAAACTGTTCCAAGGCAGCCTGAGAAAGTGAATGTGCATCAGTCACTTCTCCTTTATATGTCTTTTAAAACTGAACTCAAGGGTCTGAAAAGCAATTAAGATAATAGTTAGCACTTTGACTATACCATGTACCATGATAATATTTCTGCAGTAATCTGTGTGGGAAAAAGCATATCCAATGATGAAACATTAAATGATTAAGCAAACTGAGAACCCAATTACAGTCAACCTACATTGCTATTAAATTTTTGCTATTGTTGCTGGGCAGCTTATGGGGATATGGGGAAAACACAGTGTTGATTGATGGAATGCCAGATAATAGCCAATAGATGTAGACTGGAAAAATGTTAGAATTTACTACTGGGCTTGTAAGAGAATGATTTATGTATCTGTCCACGGGCAGGGAGGAAAATGAAGCTCACAAAGACCTGATGAGTCCTTTCTCTGAAAATGAAGGAGGGTCCTACTTCCTCTCAAAACCTAATTTCCCCTCTGTGAACAAGATCCCATCCTCTCTTGCCAACTCAACACTGACTCCTACCTTTGTTCCCCTCTTTGCATCATCACATTTTCCCCCTTACTACTGGCTCAAATCCCCACTATCATACAAAGTCTCGGTAATATCATCTCCTTAAAAGAAACAAAAATCCCTAGGACTCATATCACTAAGTTACTGGCCCATTTCTCTCCTTCAGATTTGAAGGTGTCCATATTATTTTTACTTCTATGACTACAGTTAAATAAAAGAGCAGGTCTTATTTTAAAATAATACTTTGTATAGTCTAATTTACAAATAAATATAGCTTATGAGGATCTCTTATCTGCAGCTGTATATTATGGATACTAAAAATAATTTTTTCTTCTCTTAATAGTATGGCAGCTATGGTAATCCAGGCATACTGGCGTGGTTATATTGTGCGCAGGCAGATTCATTTCTCTGCAGAGCTACACCCTGCTACAATAGGACCCCTGACATCCAAGCCAAATTCTTGCATTGAAAACCAAACTATTTTAAAGAAAGAAAAAGTTAAAAATACCGTGAATATCCAAGAACAGAAGGAGAAGGCTGCTATTCTTATTCAGGTTAGTTTTAGTCTTTGGGTGAAACAGTTAATCTTGAGAGATGTGTTAGTTTTCTTTCACTGGGTTATTCTGTATAACAGGCAATCCCTGAATCATAGCACTTTACAAATACCTTGATTTATTTCTTACTCGTGTGACATGTACACTGCAGGTGCCTTCAGGTTGACTGTACTTCTACTTGGTATCTAGGCTGAAGGAGTAAGTCTGTAAATTCTTATGGTCAAGCTGAACCACACAATCGTATTAAAACTTATGTTCCGATCTGGCATTTGTCACATATGCTAACATTTGATTAGTTGAAGCAGTCTCTCTTGGCCTCATCTAGAGCTATTTCTAGAAGCATGTTTCAGTTCAGTTCGTTTGCTCAATCCTGCCTGACTCTTTGCGACCCCATGGACTGCAGCACGCCAGGCCTCCCTGTCCATCACCAACTCCTGGAGTTTACCCAAACTCATGTCCATTGAGTCAGTGATGCCATCCAGCCATCTCATCCTCTGTTGTCCCCTTTTCCTCCTGCCTTCAATCTTTCTCAGCATCAGAGTCTTTTCCAGTGAGTCAGCTCTTCACATCAGGTGGCCAAAGTATTGGAGTTTCAGCTTCAATATTAATCTTTCCAATGAATATTAAGGACTGATTTCCTTTAGGATGGACTGGTTGGATCTCCTTGCAGTCCAGGGGATCTCAGGAGTCTTCTCCAACAGCACAGTTCAAAACATCAATTCGTCACTGCTCAGGTTTCTTTATAGTCCAACTCTCACATCCATACATGACTACTGGAGAAACCATAGCCTTGACTAGATGGAGCTTTGTTGGCAAAGTAATGTCTCTGCTTTTTAATATGCTGTCTAGTTTGGTCATAACTTTTCTTCCAAGGAGTAAGTATCTCTTTATTTCATGGCTGCAGTCACCATCTGCAGTGATTTTGGAGCACCGCCCCCCCCCCCCCATAAAAAACAGTCTGTCATTGTTTCCGCTGTTTCCCCATCTATTTTCCATAGAGTGATGGGACTGGATGCTATGGTCTTTGTTTTCTGAACATTGAGCTTTAGGCCACCTTTTTCACTCTCCTCTTTCACTTTCATCAAAAGGCTCTTTAGTTCTTCTTCACTTTCTGCCATAAGGGTGGTGTCATCTGCGTATCCGAGGTTATTGATATTTCTCCCAGCAATCTTGATTCCAGCTTGTGCTTCATCCAGCCCAGCATTTCTCATGATATACTCTGCATATAAGTTAAATAAGCACAGTGATAGTATACAGCCCTGATGTACTCCTTTTCCTATTTGGAACCAGTTTGTTGTTCCATGTCCAGTTGGATGCAGTCTCAAAAACGACAGAATGATCTCTGTTCATCTCCAAGCAAACCATTCAATATCACAGTAATCCAAGTCTATGCCCCAACCAATAATGCTGAAGAAGCTGAAATTGAACATTTCTATGAAGACCTACAAGACCTTCTAGAATTAACACCCAAAAAAGATGTCCTTTTCATTATAGGAGCCTAGAATGCAAAAGTAGGCAGTCAAGAAACATTTGGAGTTACAGGCAAATTTGGCTTTGGAGTACAGAATGAAGCAGGGCAAAGGCCAATAGAGTTCTGCCAAGAGAATGTACTGATCATAGCAAACACCCTCTTCCAACAACACATGAAAAGACTGTACACATAGACATCACCAGATGGTCAACACTGAAATCAGATTAATTATATTCTTTGCAGTCAAAGATGGAGAAGCTCTTACAGTCAGCAAAAACAAGACTGGGAGCTGACTGTGGCTCAGATCAGGAACTCCATATTGCCAAATTCAGACTTAAATTGAAGAAAGTAGGGAAAACCACTAGACCATTCAGGTATGACCTAAATCAAATCTCTTATGATTATACAGTGGAGTTGAGAAATAGATATAAGGGACTAGATCTTATAGATAGAGTGCCTGAGGAACTATGGATGGAGGCTCATGACACTGACAGGAGACAGGGAGCAAGACCATCCCCAAGAAAAAGAAATGGAAAAAATGAAAATGTCTGTCTGATGAGGCCCTACAAATAGTTGTGAAAAGAAGAGAAGTGAAAAGCAAAGGAGAAAAAGAAAGGTATACCCATTTGAATGCAGAGTTCCAAAGAATAATAAGGAGAGATAAGAAAACCTTCCTCAGCGATCAGTGCAAAGAAATAGAGGAAAACAATAGAATGGGAAAGTCTAGAGATCTCTTCAAGAAACTTAGAGTACCAAGAGAACATTCCATGCAGAGATGAGCTCAATAAAGGACAGAAATGGTATGGCCCTAACAGAAGCAGAAAATATTAAGAAGAGGTGGCCTGAATACACACAAGATCTGTATAAAAAAGATCATCATGATCCAGGTAATCACAATGGTGTGATCACTCACCTAGAGCCAGACATCCTGGAATGTGAAGTCAAGTGGGCCTTAGGAAGCATCACTACGAACAAAGTTAGTGGATTTGATAGAATTCCAGTTGAGCTATTTCTCTTTTTTTTTTTTTAAATTTATTTATTTTAATTGGAGGCTAATTACTTTACAGTATTGTATTGGTTTTGCCATACATCAACATGAATCCGCCACAGGTATACACGTGTTCCCCATCCTGAACCCCCTCCCTCCTCCCTCCCCATACATCCCTCTGGGTCATCCCAGTGCACCAGCCCCGAGCATCCTGTATCCTGCATCGAACCTGGACTGGCTATTCATTTCTTGTATGATATTATACATGTTTCAATGACATTTTCCCAAATCATCCCACCCTCTCCCTTTCCTACAGAGTCCAAAAGACTGTTCTATACATCTGTGTTTCTTTTGCTGTCTTGCATACAGGGTTATTGTTACATCTTTCTAAATTCCATATATATGCATTAGTATATTGTATTGGTGTTTTTCTTCTGGCTTACTTCACTCTGTATAATAGGCTCCAGTTTCATCCACCTCATTAGAACTGATTCAAATGTATTCTTTTTAATGGCTGGGTAATACTCCGTTGTATATATGTACCACAGCTTTCTTATCCATTCATCTGCTGATGGACATCTAGGTAACTGCCTTATGACCCAGCAATCCTACTGCTGGGCATACACACCGAGGAAACCAGAATTGAATGAGACATGTGTACTCCAATGTTCATTGCAGCACTGTTTGTAATAGCCAGGACATGGAAGCAACCAGTTGAGCTATTTCAAATCCTAAAAGATGATGCTGTTACAGTGCTGCAGTCAATATGCTAGAAAATTTGGAAAACTCAGCAGTGGCCACAGGACTGGAAAGGTCAGTTTTCATTCCAATCCCAAAGAAAGGCAATGCCAAAGAATGCTCAAACTACCGCACAATTGCACTCATCTTACATGCTAGTAAAATAATGTTCAAAATTCTCCAAGCCAGGCTTCAGCAACACGTGAACCATAAACTACCAAATGTTGTTCAAGCTGGTTTTATAAAAGGCAAAGGAACCTGAGATCAAATTGCCAGCATCCATTGGATCATCAAAAAAGCATGAGCGTTCCAGAAAAACATCTATTTCTGCTTTATTGACTATGCCAAAGCCTTTGACTGTGTGGATCACATTAAACTGTGGACAACTCTGAAAGAGATGGGAATACCAGGCCGCCTGACGTGCCTCTTGATAAATCTGTGTGCAGGTCAGGAAGCAACAGTTAGAACTGGACAAGGAACAACAGAAGCATGTAACAATCTACTAAAATAATTGCTGTGTGTGTGCTCAGTCACTAAGTCGTGTCTGACTCTTTGCGACCCCATAGACTGTAGTCTGCCAGGCTCCTCTGTCCATGGGATTCGCCAAGCAAAAATACTGGACTGGGATGCCATTTCCTCCTCCAGGGGATCTTCCTGACCCAGGGATGGAATCTGCATCTCTGGCGTCTCTTGCATTGGTAGGTGGATTCTGTACCACTGAGCCACCTGGGAGGCCCATCTTAATTGGGAAAATCTTTTAAACACTCATTTAACTTAAAAATTCAGAACCTCACCAAGACCAGATTTCAAAATGAAGTTCAATCTGATCACATTCATCCTTTATGTATTCACTCATCAAATAGATTTTAGAACATCCTGTTGTCAACCATTGTTTTAGGTTTAAGAAATACAACTAGGGTATGAAACGAGTCACCAGTCCAGGTTCGATGCACGATACTGGATGCTTGGGGCTGGTGCACTGGGACGACCCAGAGGGAGGGTATGAGGAGGGAGGAGGGAGGAGGGTTCAGGATGGGGAACACAGGTATACCTGTGGCGGATTCATTTCGATATTTGGCAAAACTAATACAATATTGTAAAGTTTAAAAATAAAATAAAATTAAAAAAAAAATACAACTAGGAACAAAGCATACAAGATCTCTTCCCTCTTAGAGTTTGTGTCCTGGTGGAAAAGAACAACAAATTAAATATATAAAATAAAGTCTGGAAATTTATGGTGCTGCACCTCAATTGAATGCTAATAACTAAAAAATGTAATGGTTCCCTTTATTCACTCATTTAGTTAAATATTACTTGGCACAAAAATTTTACTAGCTTATATCCTGCTGTGATGTGCAGATAAGTAAGATAAGTGTATTAGACAGTGATAAGTACTAAGGGGAAAATAAATCAGGGAAGCAGGATAGGAGTTTCTAAGGAAAATTAATCATTTTAGACAGAATAGATGTGGAAGGCCAGAAAAGGTGACAGTGCAGCAAGAGATAAACCATTAGGTACGTAGGGGAAGAATATTTCAGGCAGAGAAACATCAGATGCCAAGACATTGTTCTGGGAGCATACTCACAGTGTTCATAGAGCAGGAGGAAGCACTGTGATGGCAGAGGGATGAAGGGAGAAGAGTAGGACTCATGAATCGTAAATCATTGTAAAGACTTTGGCTTTTACTCTGAATGACATGGGAAGATATTAAAGGAATCTGACCAGAGGACTCACGTGACCTGTTACTTAGGTTGTGATAATACTCTAGGAAGGCTATAGTGGAAGCAGCAAAATCAGGCAGCTGTTGCAGTAATCCAAATAGTAGATAATGGTGGCATGGACCAGAGCAGTGCAGAAGTGGTGAGAAAGTCGCATTCCAGAATATATGTTGATTTATATTGAGGTGCAAAGTATATATATACTTTGAAGGTAGACCTAGCGATATTAATATATGGGGATGTGATTTTGAAAGACAGGGAGGAGTTAGAGATGCCTACAAGGTATTGGCATAAGCAACTGAAAAAAAAATAGCCTTATAACTAAGTTGCTGGTTTTCATTATTAAAGGCATAGTTTTTGAATTGTCTTTGCTATAGTACTAATGAATACATTTAGTATTTTAGTTGACTTAATTTTTCTGGGCTGCATTCCTCATGGCAATGTATAGACAAAGCTGTTGCTGATGCCTGAATGGCTTGGGAGGGGAGGAAGTGCAATGGATTCGAGGAAACTCTGAGGGAAAGAAATGAACCTCAGTTATGGTCTCAGAATACTGTTCTGTTGCATGAGGAATGAAAATGTCATGCAGTTCAAACTTCCTCCTCTCATCAGTGGATGAGCAATACATTTTTCAACATTGATGGTGAATGTTTGCTTCATTCTATTCAATAAAGTAAAGTTCATTATTTGATGAAACAGTCTAGCTCAGTGACTACGTCTGCTGAATGTCCTTCTGTTAAGTTTGTGTCTGTAACAGAAGTAAGTATAATTCAGTCTTTCTTTGCAACTTAGAATACGTCTCTCCTGATTTACATCATGGTACTTAAAATCGCTGAAGTCAACTCAACTTCATTTTATTTCCTCCTCAGTACAATCATCTAGTTTCTTAAACTCTTCATCTTAAAAATATGAATTTGCAGAATGTGATATAGTAGAAAGAGCCTGGGCTTTAGAAGGTGCAAAATGAAGATTCATGAAGGATGTGGTGGAGACTGCTCACTGCTCACAAGAACCCAAGTCCTCCTCTTCTTCCTAGCATACAGACAGCCTAGGTATTCTAGCTTCCCTTGCACTTTTTAGTATGGTCCCTTTTCTCTGTAGCTCAGACTGTAAAGAGTCTGCCTGCAATGAAGGAGACCCGGGTTAGATCCCTGGGTCAAAAAGATCCCCAGGAGAAGGGAATGGCTACCCACTCCAGTATTCTTGCCTAGAGAATCTCTTGGACAGAGAAGTCTGGTGGGCTCCATGGGGTCTCAAAGAGTTGGACACGACTGAGCAACTGTCACTCATAGAGAAGAAAAAGATGTCAGGTGTATCTAATATAGATAGGACTATGGCCAGGGAATTGATTTGAATGTGTGAGAAAGAAAGATTATGAATGACTATGGGAAAAAAGTGGAAAGCTTGACATGAATAAGTTAGAAGAAGAATCTGAACACTGATTACACATTTATATTACCTTTATTTCCCATGGCTGGGACTTGGATTTCTGACCCTCCACTGATGCAGGAGGGCAGTATTTGTATGTGTCACACCAGAAAAATACAGTTTAGAGCTCTGCAGAAGTCCTATCCCTGAGAAGTTAGGCTGGATCCACTGTGAGACATGATGAATCAGTCCTTCCACTCTTGTCATTGAAGGTCTGTATTAAATACTTCCCCTTATACTCTTTTTTCCCTAGAACTGCACCTAATCTTGGTATCTTAATGGTATAAGGGAAAAGGGGATGTTGAGGAGAGATAACTGAAGAAAAGATGATGTAACCAAAAAAAAAAAAGAGAGAGAGAGAGAGAATCCAGGGAAAGAAAACATGTTTCCCTAATGCTCTTTACTTTGTTAGCACAAGATCAGGGAAGAAGGGATATGAAGAGTACCTCCCTACTGGGATACCTCCCTAACAGGAAGAAATCAAAGGCCCATTTGCCATGTTGAGGCAAAGCATTTTGAAAGGTAGCTAGCAACCAATAGAGCGTAAATGCCAGATAAAAGAATCATAAAAGAGGAGTTTTTTAAAAATCCCCAAATGAAGGGTTCTGTTGACTGAATATTTATATTCTCCACGATATTCCTAAGTTGAAACTTTATCTCCATTGTGTTGATATTTGGAGATGGGGTCTTTTGGAGGTGAATATGTTGTGATGGTGGAGCTGCCATGAGTGGGATTAGTGCCCTTATAGAAGAGAGCCCAGAGAGCTCTCTAGTACCTACTAACATGTGAGGACACAGTGAGAATAGAGCCATCTGTGAACTAAGAAACTTGGTCTCACCAGACGATAAATTTGTCAGTGCCTTAGGCTCCTAGCCTCCTCTAGAATTAGAAGAAATAAACATTTGTTGTGTAAGTCACCAAGGCTATGGTACTTTGCTTACTGCAGCCCAAACAGACTTAAACAAGTGGGAGAAAAGAAAAATAGTTTGTTTTCCCCTAAGGTAACTAGATTCCCTATGTCAATCACCCACGGTACATGACATACCCTGGTCTGTAATAACAACCCAGCTGCATGAGACTAAAAACGAGGGCAGAGAGCTGATGGTACTCTCCATATGGGTAAACTAAAACGAGGAAATCCACTTTCTTAGGCAATACTTTTAAGCATGCTCCTCATCACACAAAGATATCCTCTCTTCTGTTTCTACCATTCAATACTGTTCAAGTTCCTGATTCATATTGAGATCTTTCCCACACACAAGAGTTTTGAACTCTCTTGAGAGGGCAATGGCACCCCACTCCAGTACTCTTGCTTGGAATATCCCATGGACGGAGGAGCCTGGTAGGCTGCAGTCCACGGGGTCGCGAAGAGTAGGACACGACTGAGCGACTTCACTTTCACTTTTCACTTTCCTGCATTGAAGAAGGAAATGGCAACCCACTCCAGTGTTCTTGCCTAGAGAATCCCAGGGATGGGGGAGCCTGGTGGGCTGCCGTCTATGGGGTCGCACAGAGTCAGACACGACTGAAGTGACTTAGCCACAGCAGCAGCAGAGAGATTATAATTTATTGATAGCAAGTTAAAAAGTATTGAAATATTATTTCTATTCCAAAATTCATGTTTAGAGGCAAAATAATAAAAATTTAGTTAATTATACATTTTAAACTTTATGTGATGTTTAATATCACACTTTTCTTATTTGATAAACTAAGTAAATAGAATTTTTATAAACAAGGGGACAAAGAAATTGGGAAAATAATATTTAACAAGAGTCTAGTATGTGACAATCACGTATTCATCACTGTGTATAAATGTATATACATTTATCCCACACCCTTCCTTACCTTTGAGTCTTTGCCAGAGACAACTAATGATGGCTGACTCCCTTGCCATAGTCTGATTTTTCTCATTTATGCAGTCCTTGTTTCTACATGTAAGTGCATGTGTGTATACAAACACACAAATATACGCGCACACATGCATACACCATTGGCCAACTAGAAATGGGGCATCTTATATGATTGGTTGGGGAAGTATGTTTGACTATCTCTTATTGGTCCACTTGGTCCTGAGATAGAAATAGGAACAAAAATAGAGAAGCGGGCAGTCATTGACCAAGTCTTAACCATTCTTGGCTAACTGTTGCGGAGATTTGGCCTACTAGGCTGGTTGCCACAGAGATTGAGTGTTATTTCTATTGTCATAAATGTTCTGGCAATTATCTGTTTGTATATTCTTCTTCTCAATGTATATATTTTGCAGAATAACAATACCAGTATTATTGCTAACAATACGATTACTAAAATATATTTAAGGTAACTTTTGTAATTAAATTTACCTTTTGATTGCATTTCACTAAGAGCATAGCTAAATAAATCTATTTCAGAGTCACTTTAAATAACTTCTGTGTGGTTATGCCCATAGCATAAAATCTCTTTATATGTTTTTTCAGGAGTTTCTTTTATTTAATATTTATTTGTTACAATTTTCTTAAGCATGTGCTCAATTCCAAATTCAAATCTAAGCAAAGTGTATGTTCAGAGACATCTGGCTTCTATTGCTATATCTTCCCCTCTGTTTTCTATGTCTATAGGTAATAAATTTTGAAATTAATTTTATACTTTATGCTTTCACTTTGTAGATATTAGCAATGACATATATTTAAATATAAAAATTTATATATGTGTTTACTATATATTTATATTGGTTTTCAGAGATAAATGAAGGTATGCAATACACACTTATTTCTACCTATGTTTTACATTTACTATATATCCTGGAGCTTACCCCTAGCAGTGTATAAAGATATTAATTTTTTAAAAGCTCTAGTGTTCTTGGAGTTAAATTTAGGAAAGCTCCAAGATTCCTCCATGATTATGGAGGAATCTTAATGTTTTAAATTCTATCTAACATTCTTAATGTTTTATCATGTGCTTGATTTATTTAAAGATGAAATTAGTTAATTGCTATGGGCCAGGATACTAAGTCTCTAATAGGGCCATTTATAAATGTTGAAGTTTTCTTTAATGTGTGTTAGTTTATTTTATACATAATCATTTGAAAATTAACGGAATTGGTTTTCCTCTGTATCTCTTTCTTCTTAATTTAGAATGGGTCCTGGAGGGATTGTCAGATAATTGATTGGTTGACCTACATGTGCAGTTGAGGGAGTTTTAAAGATTCTTTTCTGCTTACTATGAGGAAAGTCCCCTGAGATTCAGAACTTTAGACACAAGCAGTCATTTAATTTATCTTGCAGTTTTAAATGTCACATAAAGTTCAAAAAACAGATTATCGAGCCATTAAACTAAGGTCTAAGATGTTTTATCTTCCTAATGGGATAACACAGAGAATCTGGTTTGGAGTTTGATCTATAACCCTGTATAACATGCTTTAAATTTTTGTTTAGGCAGTTTGGAAGGGCTTTCTTTTGCGAAAGAAACTGACAACAGCTCTAGAGGCTATTAAGAATGAAGAATCTGAAGAAGAATATGAAGAAATAGATTTAGAAGATTTTACATTTGATGAAGTAAGTGCTAACTACAACATAAGGATATTGGTCTTAAAATATTGGTCTTTTGGAGCTAAACCAGTTTCTAAGGTTTTCATCCTATTAACACTCTGTTATGGATTTTTTTTTTTAATAGCACTTGAAAAATTATGCTTCTAATATTTTAACATCTTCATTTAGGATACAAGCTTGTATAGTGTGTAAATGTGATCATAGACTATTTACAAGAGTTCTTGTATATTCTTCAACCTGATTTATGCAATGGTTTATCAATTATTCTTCATTAAATATAACTGAGCTTATTTATGCCCTGTTCAACAACTAATAGTTCTTTATTGCCTAGCAAAATGAGAACAACCTCCTTAAATTGTTTTTCAAGGGTTCAATAATCAGGCAGCAAACTCTGCAGACATATTTACCACTTCCCATCCAAGGTGTCCACATACTCTAATCACATTGAGCTCCCTCTTACCATACAGAGCACTTACCTTTTACATCCTTAGTCTTACTCATTCTGTTTCCTCTATTTCTAGAGAGTCAAACTCATGTATTTATCACTCAGATTAAGGTAGAGAATGTATGGCTATACCCAGAAGACTTCCTTGTGCTTCTATAGTATTCATACCCCTGTCATCATAGATGAGTTTTGCCTATTTCTGGGCTTCCAATAAGTAGAATCATCCAGTATTTACTCTTTTTTCACATATTATGTCTGTGAAATTCACCTATGTGGGTGAGTATAGTTGCATATATATCTTCTTTTGAATATAGAATATACTACTTTTAATCTATTATTGAATATACCAATTTTTAAAAGTCTGTATACTGTTGATGGATTATTTGTTATGCGTTATCTTAGTGTTGCCTATTATGACTAAAGACACTACGAACATTCTTGTACATACTTTTTGATGTGCATATTCACCTTTCTTTTGAGAACTGAATTTCTGAGTCATATCATTAACCTATGTTTAGTGGCTAGTGTCTAACAGCATCTTAAGGTGATTGTATCAATTTACAGTCCTATCAGCAGAATATGAGAATTTCAGAGGAGCTTTATCCTCACCAAAACTTGGTATTTTTATGTCATTTTCTACCAATCCAGTAGGTTTATAGTGGTATCTAGTTCTTCTGCCTTTTCATACTGTTCATGGACTGGAAGAAACACAAGCTGGAATCAAGATTGCCGGGAGAAATATCAATAACCTCAGATATGCAGATGACACCACCCTTATGGCAGAAAGTGAAGAGGAACTAAAAAGCTTCTTGATGAAAGTGAAAGTGGAGAGTGAAAAAGTTGGCTTAAAGCTCAACATTCAGAAAACGAAGATCACAGCATCCGGTCCCATCACTTCATGGAAAATAGATGCGGAAACAGTGGAAACAGTGTCAGACTTTATTTTTCTGGGCTCCAAAATCACTACAGATGGTGACTGCAGCCATGAAATTAAAAGACGCTTTCTCCTTGGAAGGAAAGTTATGACCAACCTAGATAGCATATTGAAAAGCAGAGACATTACTTTGCCAACAAAGGTACATCTAGTCAAGGCTATGGTTTTTCCTGTGGTCATGTATGGATGTGAGAGTTGGACTGTGAAGAAGGCTGAGCACCAAAGAATTGATGCTTTGGAACTGTGGTGTTGGAGAAGACTCTTGAGAGTCCCTTGGACTGCAAGGAGATCCAACCAGGACATTCTGAAGGAGATCAACCCTGGGATTTCTTTGGAAGGAATGATGCTAAAGCTGAAACTCCAGTACTTTGGCCACCTCATGCTAAGAGTTGACTCATTGGAAAAGAATCTGATGCTGGGAGGGATTGGGGGCAAGAGGAGAAGGGGACAACAGAGGATGAGATGGCTGGATGGCATCACTGACTCGATGTACGTGAGTCTGGGTGAACTCCAGGAGTTGGTGATGGACAGGGAGGCCTGGCGTGCTGCGATTCATGGGGTCACAAAGAGTCAGACATGACTGAGCGACTGATCTGATCTGATCTAGTTCTTTTAATTTGCGTTTATCTCATAACTAATAATGTTAAATACCATTTCATTTGCTTTTTGGCCATTTGGATATGTACTTTTGTGATATGATCAAGTGTTGGTGTGCGTTTTTAAGTTCGGTTGTACATCTTTTTTCTTATTGACTTGTGGGAGTGCTTTTTATAATCTGAATACTATTCTGTTTTCTCTTGAAAAAACATTCTCTAAATTCTGAGATTTCCCTTTTTTTCTCTCTTTGTGGTTTATTTTGATGAACAGAATGTTTCTATTTTAAATTAAAAACAAAAGATTTTTGTTTTCATGACGTATAAGAAATCTTTGCTTATCAGCTCATTAAGATATTCTAGAAACTTTATTATCTTAACTTTCAGCATTTAAATCCGTGGTGCATCTTGAATTAAATTTTGCCTGCAATGTGAGTAGGGGGTCAAATTCTCCTCCAAAGATACACGTTTGGTTGTCTCATTGACCCACAGCTATCTGTTGTATAGACCATACTTTTCACAAGAGATTACAGTGGAAGCATTATTTACATTCAGGAAGCTGTGCATGGGTTCTCCTAATTTTCCTTGGCTTTCTGTTACAGTTTATCCTTATATCACTACTCTAATTACTACATAATTTATGGTAAATTTCATTATCTAGTCTTAAAAGTGCTCCGACTTTGTTGTTCTTCTTCAAGAAAGATCTACTCTGCTACTTTTTATCCATTTCATTTATGTACAGATTTTAGTACTAGCCTATCAATTTGCACAATAAATGTTCAAATTTTCTCTGAGATTGTAATAAATCTATAAGTCAATTTGGAAGAACTGATTTTTTTTTAGAATATTGCATTTTTACATTCATGAACATAGAATAACAACCCTATTTAACTTAAAATCTCTGTCCACTATACTCTGTATTTTCTTCATAGTGTTCTTGTACATTTTTTATTAGGTTTACTTCTAGCTATTTGACATTTTCTGATATTATTTTGTTTTTGTATACCAACCTTATATCCAGTCACTTTCTGAAATCACTTACTTATCTCTCAAGTCTTTTGAATATTCTGTACCCACAATCATATCACCTGAGCATAATAAGTTTTCTTCTTCTTTTTTTTTTTTCCTAATTCGTATGCCTTTTGTTTATTTTTCTTGCTCTATTGTCCTAACTAGTACCTTCAGTACAATGTTAAATAGTGGTGATTTTAGAAGTCATCTTTTGCTAGTTCCTGGTCTCAGGGTAAAAGCTTCCACTACAAAGTCAGACGTGTAATATAGGTTTCTTTCACAAACTCTATATTTGATTGGGTTAACCTCCTTAGCATCTCCTTACCTTTCCAAGAAGTTAATATATGATGATGATGTTGATGATTCTATACATGATTTGGCTTTTATCACTTTGCAGGCTTATGACATTGATTTACAAGCATTAAACCATGTATTCCTAGAACAAATTGACTTAGCTATAAAGTATTATTATTTTATATACCACTAAATTTGTTCTGCTAATATATTTTTTTTAGGATTTTTGCCTTTGTATTCAAGAAGATGCTATGCCTATAAATCTTTCTAGTAAAATTCTTTTCAGATTTTGATGTCAACATTGTGCCTATTTGATTAGGAAATGTTTCCTATGTTTCTCTTTTCTGAAAGAGTTTGATGTAAGATTGATGTTATTTGTCTTAGCACATCATCTTTTGGGGATAATGTTCCACGAGCACTTGAAGGTGCATTTTTTCAGGTGTTATGGCTACTAAAACCTCAATTCCTCCGTTTGATAGTTGTATTTTTAAAAATCTTTATTTTTAGTGATTTGGAGAGTTTTCTATAAGTTATTGACAGAAGAATGCTAAATCTCTTA
Organism: Bos mutus; assembly: GCF_027580195.1. NCBI lineage: Eukaryota > Metazoa > Chordata > Mammalia > Artiodactyla > Bovidae > Bos > Bos mutus. Next base: position 57,644,070 of record NC_091621.1, on the reverse strand, counting down.
TTATAATTGTTTGTGTGTGTTTCCTGCTCAGTCATAGCCTACTCTTGGCTACCCCATGGACTGTTGCCTGCTAGATTCCGCTTTCTATGAGACTTACCAGGCAGGAATACTGGAGTGATTTGCCATTTCCTATTCCAGGGGGTCTTCCCAACCTAGGGATCGAACATGGGTGGGTTTCTCTAAGTTAAGTTTTTAGTTCTGTCAAACTTGACCTCATAGTTTGAGGATATGTATTAGGGCATACACATTTAGAACAGTTAAATCATTGTATAATTAACCCTTTTAAAATAATAAAATTTCACTCTTTAACTCTAGTTTCCCTCTTTACATATTGAAAATGGTTATAAAATTTTTTCTAAGAAAAATTAAGAGAGCATGGAATCTGATTTTACGATCAGAGAAGGCCTGCATAAGGTGAAATATTGATAAAGATGTGAAAATAAAGTGAAGGGATAACCATCAGATAATACTATACATGGCTAAGTGGTATGGAAATGAAAAAAGGGATTTTTTTTAGTATACTAAAGGAACCCAAAATGCACAAGAAGTAGAACTGATGAGTGGGCTTCCTTGGTAGCTCAGCTGGTTAAGAATCCACCTGCAGTGCAGAAAACCCCTGTTCAATTCTTGGGTCAGGAAGATCCCCTGGAGAAGGGATAGGCTACCCACTCCAGTATTCATGGGCTTCCCTGGTGGCTCAGCTGGTAAAGAATCTGCTTGTAATGTGGGAGACCTGGGTTTGATCCCTGGGTTTGTAAGATCCCCGGAGGAGGGCATGGCAATCCACTCCTGTACTCTTGCTTGGAGAATCCCCATGGACAGAGGAGCCTGGCAGGCTACTCTCATGGGATTGCAGAGTTGGACACAACTGAGCGACTAAGCACAATACGGCACAGTACTGATTAGTGGTGGAGAATAACCTGAGATCAGGAAGAAACATAAAAATGATCAGGCAACAGTCCACATAAAGCCCATGATATGATTTCAAGAACTTTGAATTTTATTCAAATGTGATAGAAAATTATTACTTGGTTTTGAGCAAAGGAGTTAAATGTATTATTGTTTTAAATGGATAAATTTGTTTCTAATACAGAGATTATAGTTTAGGGGAGCTAAGAATTAAAGCTAAATACCAATTAGGAAGGTATTGTTACTTTTCTTTCCTTTGATAATTTTTACTGTTTTTTTTTTTATTGCCATCACTTAATTTTCAAATAATCTTAACAACTTCAGATGACATAATCAAATTATCAAAGTGTAACTGCTTTTTTTGTGTTGTTCTTTCTTTCTTTTACTTTCCTATATACAAATGCAAGACTTATCTAACCAGACTTATCTAACCAGACTTACCTAACTTCCTTTTCATCTTATTTAGGTCATAACAGTAGTTCCTTTGGATTAAGTCTAAACTCTTCTTTAAGATATCCCAAAAGAGTTGTAGTCATCTATTCAAACTGATTTTTCACTCCCAGCCAACAAATACTGAATGCTTACATATGGTGGGCACCATGCTTGGTACCAGCATATGTACATAGACAGATATGACACGGTCCCTAGTCTAGAAGATATCGGAATTATATTTGAATTTTACAGTGAATTACAATTGCTATAAAAGAAGTGAATATAAAACTGTCTTAATAAATTTGCCTCAAACAAAAAGCCTGGATAAGTCTGCCATGAAGTTTTTATATTGGTTTGTTGCCTGTCTGAAATGTTTGCATTTAACAAATGGTTAACCAAGGGTACACTGATAACCAAAATCAATTTATTTGGGTTTTTATTAAGCATGTGTGTGTGAATGCTCAGTCATGTCTGACTCTTTGCGACCCCATGGACTGAAGCCTGCTAGGCTCCTCTGTGCATGGAATTTTCCAGGCAGGAATACTGGAATGGGTTACAATTTCCTACTCCAGGGGATCTTCCTGACCCAGGGATTGAACCCACATCTCCTACATTGGCAGGAGGGTCCTTTACCACTAGCGCCACCTGGGAAGCCCATCAATTCACTTCAATTCAGTCACTCGGTCATGTCTGACTCTTTGCAACCCCATAGACTGCAGCATGCCAGACTTCCCTGTCTGTCACCACCTCGCGGAGCTTGCTCAAGATGCCATCCAGCCACCTCATCCTCTGTTATCGCCTTCTCCTCCTGCCTTCAGTCTTTCCAGGCATCAGGATCTTTTCTAATGAGTCAGGTGGCCAAATTATTGGAGCTTCAGTGTCAGCATTAGTAATGCCAATGAATATTCAGGATTGATTTCCTTTAGGATTGACTAGTTGGGTCTCTTTACATAAAGCCCATGCTGCTGCTGCTGCTAAGTCGCTTCAGTCGTGACTGAAGCAACCCCATAGAGGGCAGCCCACCAGGCTCCCCCATCCCTGGGATTCTCCAGGCAAGAACACTGGAGTGGGTTGCCATTTCCTTCTCCGATGAATGAAAGTGAAAAGTGAAAGTGAAGTCGCTCAGTCGTGTCTGACTCTTAGCAACCCCATGGACGCAGCCTACCAGGCTCCTCCATCCATGGGATTTTCCAGGCAAGAGTTCTGGAGTGGGTGCCATTGCCTTCTCCAACATAAAGCCCATAGTTTGCCTTAAATTTTTAAATGCTGAGAAGTGAGGGATCTGAAATTTTTATCCTGCATGCAATCTAACAAGGTAGGCTGCCACACTTTCAAGGAGGCTGGCAGAAGAAATGAGACATGTATTACTTGTCAGGCAGCAGAAATGTCATGCTGATATTTATTCCCCTTTGCCCTCAAGTTCCATAGAGAAGAATTCCCCCTTGGGAATTGGGAGGCCTACGAAACCCTACATTTTATAAGGACTGCAAAAATCTGCTTGTTTTATGCTCTAGAGGAAGTCATTATTTTCTTACACCAGAACGCAAACAAATTTTGCCTCTGCACCACAAGAAGACACTCAGAAACTATATTTTCCAAGTCTGTTAGCTATAATATATTAACATCTTTGGAAAGATAGTCCAGAACAAAAGATGTCATAAATCACACAGAAGTGTTAAGAGACGTAAAGAAAGCTATCTCCCAACAATATGTACCCCTAGTATGTATGTGGCAGATTTTCTCACATATAGCCACTCCAATGGCTACTGTGAATAATCTGACAGGGGCTAGGACAAAATTCATTAGGCTATCCTCATGATACATTTGATGATGGTTACCAGACTTCATTAAAGGTTACCCAGTTGTAACCTTTATGATGGAAGTAAACTCCAATGCTATGAAGAGCAATATTGGATAGAAACCTGGAATGTTAGGTCCATGAATCAAGGCAAACTGGAACTGGTCAAACAGGAGATGGCAAGAGTGAACACTGACATTTTAGGAAACAGTGAACTAAAATGGACTGAAATGGGTGAAATTTAACACAGATGACCATTATATCTACTACTGTGGGCAAGAATCCCTTAGACTAAACAGAGTAGCCATCATAGTCAACAAAAGAGTCCAAAATGCAATACTTTGATGTAATTTGAAAAACAACAGAATGATCTCTGTTCATTTCCAAGGCAAACCATTCAATATCACAGTAATCCAAGTCTATGCCCTGACCAGTAATGCTGAAGAAGCTGAAATTGAACGGTTCTATGAAGACCTACAAGACCTTCTAGAACTAACACCCACAAAAGATGTCCTTTTCATTATAGGGGACTGGAATGCAAAAGTAGGAAGTCAAGAAACACCTGGAGTAACAGGCAAATTTGCCTTGGAATACAGAATGAAGCAGGGTAAAGGTTAATAGAGTTTTGGCAAGAGAATGCACTGGTCATAGCAAACACCCTCTTCCAACAACACAAGAAAAGACTCTACACATGGATATCACCAGATGTTCAATACCGAAATCAGACAGATTATATTCTTTGCAGCCAAAGAATAGAGAAGCTCTATAAAATCAGCAAAAACAAGACCAGAAGCTGACTGTGGCTCAGACCATGAACTCCTTATTGCCAAATCCAGACTTAAATTGAAGAAAGTAGGGGAAACCACTAGACCATTCAGGTATGACCTAAATCAAATCCCTTATGATCATACAGTGGAAGTGACAAATATATTCAAGGGATTAGATCTGTTAGACAGAGTGCCTGAAGAACTATGGATGGAGGTTCGTGACGTTCTCCAGGGGACAGGGATCAATACCATCCTGAAGAAAAATAAATGTAAAAAGGCAAAATGATTGTCTGATGAGGCCTTACAAATATCTGGAAATAGTAGAGAAGTGAAAAGCAAAGAATAAAAAGAAAGATATACTCATTTGAATGCAGAGTTCTAAAGAATAGCAAGGAAAGATAAGAAAGCCTTCCTCAGTGATCAGTGCAAAGAAATAGAGGAACATAATAGAATGGGAAAGTCTAGAGATGTCTTCAAGAAAATTAGAGATACCAAGGGAACTTTTCATGCTAAGATGGGCATAATAAAGGACAGAAATTGTTTGGCCCTAACAGAAGCAGAAAATATTAAGAAGAGGTGGCAAGAATACACAGAAAAACTATGCAAAAAAGGTCTTCGTGACCCAAATAATCACGATGGTGTGATCACTCACCTAGAGCCAGACATCCTGGAATGCGAAGTCAAGTGGGCCTTAGAAAGCATTACTATGAACAAAGCTAGTGGAGGTGATGGCATTCCAGTTGAGCTATTTCAAATCCTAAAAGATGATTCTGTTACAGTGCTGCACTCAATATACCAGCACATTTGGAAAACTCAGCAGTGGCCACAGGACTGGAAAAGATCAGTTTTCATTCCAATCCCAAAGAAAGGCAATGCCAAAGAATGCTCAAACTACTGCACAATTGTACTCATCTCACACGCTAGCAAAGTAATGCTCAAAATTCTCCAAGCCAGGCTTCAACAGTACATGAACCGTGAACTTCCAGATCTTTAAGCTCGATTTAGAAAATGCAGGGGAACCAGAGATCAAATTGCCCACATCTGTTGGATCATTGAAAAAGAAAGAGTTCCAAAAAAAAATATCTACTTCTGCTTTATTGACTATGCCAAATCTCTTGACTGTGTGGATCACAACGAACTGCAGAAAATTCTTAAAGTGATAGGAATACCAGACACCCTGACCTGCCTCCTGAGAAATCTGTATGCAGGTCAAGCTGCAACAGTTAGAACTGGACATGGAACAACTAACTGGTTGTACATCAACACTATATATTGTCACCCTGCTTATTTAACTAATATGCAGAATGCATCATGAGAAAAGCTGGACTGAATGAATCACAAGCTGGAATCAAGATTGCCAGGAGAAATATCAGTAACCTCCGATATGCAGATGACACCACCTTTATGGCAGAAAGTAAAGAACTAAAAAGCTTCTTGATGAAATTGAAAGAGGAGAGTTAAAAAGCTGTCTTAAAACTCAACATTTAAAAAACAAGGATCATGGCATCTGGTCCCATCACTTCATGGCAAATAGATAGGGAAACAATGCAAACAGTGACAGACTTTATTTTTTGGGCTCCAAAATCACTACAGATGGTGACTGCAGCCATGAAATTAAAAGACACTTGCTCCTTGGAAGAAAAGCTATGACCAACCTAGACAGTATTTTAAATACAGAGACACTACTTTGCCAACAAAGGCCTGTCTAGTCAAAGCTATGGTTTTTCCAGTAGTCATGTATGGATGTGAGAGTTGCACCATAAAGAAAGCTGAGTGCTTAAAAATTGATGCTTTTGAACTGTGGTTCAAAAGAAGACTCTTCAAGAGAAGACTCTTGAGAGTCCTTTGGACTACAAGGGGATCCAACCAGTCAATCCTAAAGGAAGTCAGTCCTGAATATTCATTGGAAGGACTGATGCTGAAGCTGAAACTCTAATACTTTAGCCACCTGATGGGAAGAGCTGTATCACTGGGAAAGACTCTGATGCTGGGAAAGATTGAAGGCAGGAGGAGAAGGGGACGATAGAGGGTGAGATGACTAGATGGCATCACTGACTTGATGGACATGAGTTCAAGCAAGCTCCGAAAGTTGGTGATGGACAGGGAGGCCTGGCGTGCTGCAGTCCATGGGGTCGCAAAGAGTCGGACACGACTGAACGACTGAAGTGAACTGAACCAGGCATTTCCTCTTTAAGCTTCTGCATTGAACTTCCTCTTGGACTTCAGCTTTATTCTAGATACAGCTGGAAGTCTTAGCTATTACACAGACTCTTTCTTGACCCTCAAAGAAGAATTCTAAGGCAATTCTGCCATGTAAAACAACCCTGGCCAGTGAACTGAGACTTACCTGAATGCTTTCAAGGCCATAGTGGTGTTTTCTTAAACATTTGCAGGTGAAATATGACAAGGACACCTCCCAGGTGGCATTTGTCCACACCATAGGAAGACTGATAATCCAGAGGTATTTTATGAGGGGGTGGAAGCAGGGACTGGTGCAAGATATGGGACCATCACCCAATATCATGATAGACTTAGGAAAATGACTGTCACAGTGTAGTCACAGACTCCTGGAAGGGGGTGGTAGGCCCAGCTCTGAGTTAAATTTAAGGTGTTTGCACAAGCTTGGGAGGGCCCCCAAAGGACATTTTTCTTATGGTGGGAGGTTTCAAGAGTAGTTCTGAAGGACAGAAGATCATTAATGTCCTTCCCTTCCCTATACCTCTCAGAATCTGAGGTTTTCTTTTCAAAGATATGAGCAGTTCTCCTAGTTTAAGAAGTGATTCTAACTGCATTGTGTGTCCCGCTTCAGTAGTTATAACTTCACATTATTAATGTGATTAAAATGATTCTCTATTCACACCTAGACCTTTTGTCTGGAAGGGTTCAGAAGAGGAACAAGTGCATTTTTATAAAACTTAACCAGAATTAACTTTGTATACCCTAAGCCTCTTTTTGTCAGGCTTCATCCTAAGAATGTGTCAATCAAGCTGGCCTGGAACTTCCTATTAGGGAAAGAAATATATTCTATGCCTAGGAATGATCAAGAGAAAATCCTGAGCTGTCAATATATGTCTGTGTCATCCTCCATGTATTTTTGCATAATTATTACATAGGAAGTAGCTGCAAGGGTATGGCCCCTTTCTGAGGACAGCCACATAACTGATTAAATTGCCTTATCTAGGCATGTGGACAGAAGGAAGTGAGAGTAGTGAACTCAGTCTATCAGATCATTGTTGAGTTAGCTTTTGTGATAAAAACCACATAACTGTCAGGCTCTAATGGTTCAGAAAACAGAAAAATTATACAGATGAATTCCAAGGGCCATAGCTATATGGCTGAACTTAGTTAATAGATAACTGAAAAGGTATCAACATTGATATTGGAAGGGAGAGTTTAGAAAGTGTGTTTTGATATTCATAATGGGCCAAGTTTCCAAGAATTGTAAGGATTCTGAGGTGCAACGAAAGTTATCAAGAAGTGTTAGGATTATTTTGAAAATGGCATGAGTCAACTTGGGTAGAAGAGGAGGAAACTGCTGGGGCTAAGAGTCAGGGATTATAGAAGGAAAAAAAGATCAAGACATGGCTTTAGAATCTGTAGGACTTGTTCAACTCTAAGTAACCTGTGGCTTAGAGCAAGTCTGATTCTAGTTTCATATGTTAAATGAAAGGATTGTACTAGTTGGCATGAAAAAATTTAGATATACATACGCAAATAAGCAATGCAGGAGACCCCAGTTCAGTTCCTGGGTTGGGAAGATCTGCTGGAGAAGGGGTAGGCTACCTACTTCAGTCTTCTTGGGCTTCCCTTGTGGCTCAGCTGGTAAAGAATCTGCCTGCAATGTGGGAGACCTGGGTTTGATCCCTGGGTTGGGAAGATCCCCTGGAGAAGGGAAAGGCTACCCACTTCAGTATTCTGGCCTGAAGAATTCCATGGACTGTATAGAGTGGGACACAACTGAGTGAGTTTCACTTTCATTTTCATGCAAATAAGCATGAAGGTAACTCCCAGCTCTTCTGATAGCCTTATTTCATAGTCTTTCAAAGTTGGATTATAGGGTAAAAATTTCTTCTTTGATAAAAAGTCCAATGTATGTATATTCAAATGTTGTGAATGCATGATTGCAAATTTATCTGAATTCAACTTTATGTTTTTCTGTTTCCCTGGTTTTATTTGTCCTCACATGTGTGTTTAATTCTATCCAGTTTTATCATGATATTATCACGTGTAGACTCATGTATCCACCACCACAATCAGGATACAAAATAGTTCCATCATTATAAGAATCCATCATGTTGCCCCTCTAGCCTCAGCCACCTCCCCAGTCCAGTATCTTGCCATTGGCAACCATTCATCTGTCCTCCATTTCTATAATGTTGTCATGTCAAGAATGTTATATAAATGAGTCATGCAATTTGTAACATTTGCGGATTGTTTTTTTCACTCATCTTAATTCCCTTGAAAGTCTTCCAAGTTGTGTGTGTCCATGCTGTGCTCTGCTTAGTGGGTCAGTCGTGTCCTACCCTTTGTGATGCCATGGACAGTGGCCTGCCAGGCTCCTCTGTCCATGGGATTCTTCAGGCAAGAATACTGGAGTGGGTAACCATTCCCTTCTTCCAGGGGATCTTCCCAAACCAGGGATCGAACCTGGGTCTCCTGCACTGCAGACAGATTCTTTACTGTCTGATCTACCATATTACACTATAAATTTAGATTTTTAGTTGGAATTTCAATATCAAACTCTCAAAAATTAATAGAACAAATAGGCAGAAAAGTAGAAGGATATATTAGACCTGAAAATCACTGTGAAGTGATTCAACTTAATTCAGATTATACAATGTTCACACAACAGCAAAATACAAATTCTATTAAAGTTCCCATAAACCAGGAGACATGAACAATTTTATTTTTAATATGTAAATAAATTTTGATTTAGTCTTCTAATAAACAGAAAGCTTTCCAAATTCTCAGTTGTAAATTAAGGAATATCTGAGCAGAAGGTTTTCTTAAGCAATAAATGAAATTTGTATATGCCCAGCAGTAAGAAAGACATATTAATATACATTTTTAAACAGTAGCATATTTATAAGTATGACCAATTCCTCCTGATGTTTTGAGTTTTTTTTCCTCAACATACTAGATACTATCATGTATATTTGATATTAATAAGCTTGAACTGGTATAAATCAGTAGTCTTGCTAACATTTTTGTTTGAGATTATATAATTACCAAGTATCTTTAGCATTTTATATTGCACCTTCTATTTATGTCTCTAAAATTTTTAAAAGACTAAAGTTAAAGAATTATTCTAGAATCTTAAAAATGTCTGTCACCTTATATTAAACAAAATAATAAAAGCTATTTTCAAATTTTTCTACACTTTTAGGTATTAATAGAACTAAAAATTTCCCCAAACTTTATGTAGCTTTTCCAAGGAAGAAACGTCTCTATGGTATCATCTATATGATATAGCCACTCACCTCTTTGTACCTCTGTGATCAGAAGCAACAAAGGTCAATCACATATCTCCAATATTTGGAAGACAGCATCCTCATTGTCTGCCCTGACCACTGCAAGCTATATGCAACATACTCCTAAAACACATGAATGACTGCCTGCCTCGGGGCTGGGGAATGGAAATGGGTAGCTGTTACTATGCTAAGAATTGATAATGACCAAAATTAACCATTTTCCCCAGGGCATTACAAGCCCTCAGTAGACTCTAGACTTCTAAAATGGTTATACTGGACAGATTCTGTGGGTTCAGTTGTTGTGTAGGTTGGGAGACAGTTTCCTGGTGCTACCTAATCCACCATGATCCCAGAATCCTCTGGCATTTTGCCTTTTGTAGTATTGTCTCCACATCTCTTCATTTTAGCAGTTTTACAGAATAAGAATATTAATTTAACGATAAGTGATATGTCTCGGACCTTGATCTTTCCTGGGATAGACCTAAATTTTCCTTGAATTGTCATACAGAATAAATATTTAAAAAACCTCAGCCACGCATACTGCTTGCAATTTTGCATTTAGTAGCCCCTCTTATGGAGAAGGCAATGGCACCCCACTCCAGTACTCTTGCCTGGAAAATCCCATGGATGGAGGAGCCTGGAAGGCTGCAATCCATGGGGTTGCTAAGAGTCGGACACAACTGAGCGACTTCAGTTTCACTTTTCACTTTCATGCATTGGAGAAGGAAATGGCAACCCGCTCCAGTGTTCTTGCCTGGAGAATCCCAGGGACGGGGAAGCCTGGTGGGCTGCCGTCTATGGGGTCACACAGAGTCGGACACGACTGAAGTGACTTAGCAGTAGCAGCAGCAGCCCCTCTTAAGTCAGATATATATTCTTAAACCAGGTATAACAAGCATATAACTGTGACATATGTGTTAATAATCTCTTCCCAGGTGGAACTGAACAATGTACTGGTGCACATGTGTGTTCTTTTTACATAGATATTCAGATAACATAAATTTGATTAGATTACCTAAGACTGAATGCTGTAAGCAATGGTCTGCCATTGCACTGCTGGTCTGTAGTCCGGATGTCTTAGTCTTGCCTTTCCAATGGTCTTTCAAGAGACAGTCAAGAAACACTGAAGCTATATAAATGGAAAATTGAATTTAAGTCTTAGTTTATAGTCATTCCAGTTTTTAAAACATAAATATGTTTGATCATTTTAGAAACTTTTAAAAATCAAGTTCATTGGTATTATGACCATCCTTTTTCCTTAAAGATTTTTTAAAAATTATAGAACCAAAGAATATTATTTAAGCCATATTAGATAAGCCAAGCAAATAAAATTTAGATAATGATATCCTAATTTTTTTATGATATCCTAAATTATACAATACTAGTGTAACTAGCACAGTTCCATTGTAGAAAGATAAAAAGTTTGAAAATTACCTAAATGGAATAAAAATCTTATAAGATGAAGAGTGAAGTGACAAAATCATTTCAAATTTTATATTTTTATCATTCAAACCTTTGAATTAGAGAATATAATATCAGGAACCACGTTCCATATATTGCCACAAAATTCTTTTTTTTCCATATATCCAGAAAATTTGTGAAATTTTGAACTAAAATTAAGTAAAAGCTAACTTACAGATAGTATTTTCAGAAAAAGTGATACTAATATGTTAAAATAATATACATTTTAAATAGTGAGGATTGCTGGAAAATATTATAATTTGCATAATAAAAAGTTAAACGATTATGTCCTTCAGTTACTTCTAGAGTTGGCTCAGAGTCCTAGTTCTCAAACAGTTTAATACACTGAACAATCTGTACTTCTCATTTTTTAGAACATGTGAGTACTCAAGGTTTTACTTTATTCTACTTGGGGATGAAAAATTTTATCCCATTTTTTTAGAATGTTTGCATTAAACAGATTCATAACGAGAGCAAGTAGCAAATTTTCCTCTAAGTAGAAATGCTGATATACTTTCTTAACATTGGTAGTGTGTAAGACAGTTTAAAAGAATCTTTATAAAAGTTATGCAAACTAAATTATGTACATTAATGTTATTATTTGTTCAGGCTGCCTTAGAGAAGGAATGGCTTGCTTTAGATTCCGCCCGCTTCCCTTCACAAACACTGCTTCTTCCAAACCAGCTGCACTGGCCAAAGGTAACATGTCATGGAAATCTCTTAGTGCTCGATCTTTGCTCATTTCTTAAGGTTGTGCTATGCTGCAGTGATTAATAATACAATTTATTGACTTGAAAAACACAATTACTTTTAGAAGCCTCTGACTTCCTCCTCATCCCCAGATGTAATTTTTCATGTAGCTTTTCTTTCATTTGCTCCTAATTTTTTTTCTTTATTTTGGATTTCTTTCAACACTTTATTTCACAGTAGCAAAAAAAAAAAAAAATATATGATATGCTTCAGCTGCATAAAATCACTAGTTGACAGCACTTTAAAAATACAAAAATATGCATTAAAAGGGCAACAGCTGAAGATTCTCAGTCAGAGGTCAATGAACTGTAATATCTGTTATTTATTTGATAATCTTTGAAGTTTTTGTTTTCTGAATTTTTTAATGATCTTTTCAATTAATCATTTTGTATATGCAAACTATACAAAAAGTATACCTCTCACCACAGCAAGAAAGGACATTTGTATGTCTAGTCTATAAATTTCATTTTATTATAATTTTTAATTTTTATATGTTTTTCTTAAACTACTCAGTAATATGTATGTAAAGTAATACAATATAAATGTTAGATTTTTTCAATTTATTTTATATGTATGTACATTTTTTTCTGGCAAGTTCTCTGGAATCTTAAAATATGATGATACTTCACTTAATTTACCAAGTCATCCAGCTCAAGCATGGCTATGTAATGAGAAAGAAAATGTGCTTTCATCAGAACACACACAATTTAATAGCAGGTAAGCTAAATTGCTCTTTTAGAGGATCAACCTTTAATGAATGACAAGGATATTATACTCCTTAAAAAAATTGTAAGATTATGAAAATATGTATGAATTTGCTTGTTTAGAACATGGCAGAGCATTTGTATTAAAAATTTAATGATTTTATGGAGTTTTCAGTGTAAGAAAAATGTGTGATATATATTCATTAAAGCAAATCCAAAGTATCAGTGAAATAATATTATTAACTATTGTATACAAATGGACTTTTAAATACTGCTATATAGGTAGAGATAAGAATTAGAATAAAAATTCCAATGTTGTTTCTTTCGACAATAGGATTGAAATATGCTTCAAGTAATTGAAATGTAAACATTTTAAATTAATGGCTGACTTTTATTACTTTTCAAGATAAAGTTTTTTCTGTAACTTAAATATATTTTATTTCCAAGTGTGAGACAACATAAACAGCTTGTAGTTTTAAAAAGTGCTGATATACTTGTGTTGATTCAGTCAAGTGTGGTTTTGTCCTATTGCTAGATCAGAAAATAGAACTTTATCCAGACTACCTGAAGCAAAGACCAGCAGAAAGAGTCTGCTAAAGTCTGAAAAAGAAGAAAAAATTTCAGAAGAATGGTATGTAGTTCATTTAACCCTAACATATTAAGAAATTTAGATACTTTAAATATCCAAAACAGGTATTTTTCAAGATTTCAAGAATATCTTTATTAGTTTTTAAGAAACTATACCTCTGTTAAATTTAGATTCTTAAATGGGAATTCAAATTTGTTTTGGTATGATATAATTCAGATACGTATGTTTATATGTATATGCATAATATAAATATAGTCTGAGGATTTTTGCCTTTATTAAATTTGATCTTTTAATAGGGGTTTTAAGGATATTTCTACTGCTCAGCAGATGCTGAAGAGAGCACAGAAAATGAAATCAAAGAAATTAAGGAAAAAATTAGGTGGGTAATCAATGCTCAATAACTGTGTATCTGACATTGAAAATATAATCATTTAAACTATTTTTAGCAAATTGTATTTAATAAGCATAGAAATAAAATGCACAGATATGAGACTGTCTAAGGTAATACTCCATAAAAATCATAAGAAAAATGTAGAGAAATTTATGATATTGCATTTAATGATTTATTATACTCTTAAATGCTATTTTTACTTTCCCCTGTTTCTTACCTACTTTGCTATTGATTATTCTATCTATTGTACACTGAGAATTATGCTGTAATTGCTTTCTAAGCTGGTTCGTCACAGCAAATGGTGATTCTAAAGAGCATCTGCTTCACGTGCTTATTCCTTTGTGTGTTTTTAAATTGCTTGATTATTCTATAAACTATTTCCATACATTTATCAGTTCCATGAATATCAGCTTTGACACTTTGGGAAACGAGCACAGTGAATATCTTTTGTGGTTATGCTGAACTTGCAAAATGTTCAAAGGCATCTTTCTTCTGTCCCACTTGCCAGGCTTTTCAAGTCATTTGTCTTTATTTGGACACCTCTAGTTGTTTTATTAAAATTACTTAATATGTGGAGTAATTTATAGATATTAGAGCAAGAAATAGGTGGTTAATGAATTTATAGCTATAATTAAGACAATTTATTTGTATATTTCATATAACTTTGTGTTTACTCATGGACTCATAGGCTCAGTATAAGTAACATGACATTCTTTTCTATCTGCTTCTCTCATTCATCAATTTCCTTTATAAAAATCTTAATGTCAGTGAAATGTTTCCATAAAAGTAAGATTACTCCTGAGACAAGCAAGGAGTCTATATTTATCCTATAGTTCTAGCTTATACCAGTATACAAAGAAACACTCAGATTAATTTTTACCTTTATTAATTTTCTATTTATTATTTTGATCAATTCAATTATAGAATTCTAAGAAATATGTGTGTGTATAGGTATATATATAATTTTTAGAAACAAAATAACTAAGATACTGTTGGTTTCTGAGGAATAACTGATATTTGTTAACACAGCAGTTACTAGCCATTGATAAATTACTGATGACTCATTTTTATATTCATAAATGTTCAACTTTCCTTTTTTGCCCTTATATAGTGATATCTTAATTTTATCTTTTATCTTTTTAAGATAAGTGTGATTTTTTGTGTGTACTCAAAGATTTTTAGGTTTAAAGAATTAAAATGTCAAGGCTTTTTAGAGAAAATGTCAATATTTGCTTTGTTGTCAGATTGTTTAGTGCATCCTGTACTCTTATGTTGTAAACTCCTACCAAGTCCATCCGGGCTCTGTGAACTGTGGTTACCCAGGGAAATATAACCCCAAACTCTTAAAAATAGTGAGACTCTCCTTCAATTCTAAGGAAGTGGAATTCAGTGCAGTAATTCAGGGTAGTTTGATAATGTTGTATTGCTTTGATGGATATTTCTACTCACTTTCAACAGTATCAAAAGCAACATTTAAATAAATGTTTTGAGATTAATAAAAGTTACTGAAACTCCTGGAGCAAGTTCAAATACCAAAAGTAGCTTAAGAACTGATTCAGCCAATGTTCAACACATATTTATTATTTATGTTCAAGATCTAATTTTTAAAATTATTTACAGTATTTGCAATAGTCTGTGCTAGTGAAGCTAAGGAAAATTTTGTCTTGTTAGACTCTGTCTCTGGAAATATATAAGTCTTTCTTGCTATTTCTAATAACTGAGTTTTTTTTTTTAGGTTGAGTACATTTTTAATAAATCAGCATAGTAGGTAATATTTTTAGAAAAATTTTATTAAGGAATATATGCTCAACATAAAAATAAAAATAAAAATCATTGCTTCAGTGGCCAAAAATTAGACATAATATTATGAAGCAAAAGTTAAACTTCTTTTTATCTGTCACAAGGGGGCATGATAGGGTAACAAAAGAAAAAGGAAAACCAGATATTCAAGCTAACAGGTATATCTTAAATTTAGTATTTTGCCAGTGGTCATTAAGTATGACCTGTTAGGTAAAGACCCAAAATGGCAGTCATATAATTTTTATAGAGATATTTATTCTAGTTACATGATTGTAAGCCAAATCACATTCTTATTACTGTGTGAGGTTTTGCGTCTTTCTATTCAGCTTTTGTTTTGTTTCTCAAAATAGTATTTTATCAAAATACTATCAGATTGATGAAATGAAACCAATTTTCAAAAATTTGCATTCTGAAGTGTGAAACAAAATGACGACCTTTAAATCCTTCTTACTCTTTTTCTCTACTCCCCCTTCACCACATATACCCAGAATAGATATAGTCAAGGTAAAATTAAAGAAGAAAAAGAAAATTAGTGGGATCCTGTACAATTATATTTTAATCTTTAGTAGGTAGATGATGTAGCATTTATCTCTTTTTGCATATGTGAGCAAATAATTTAAGACTCTGTAACTCAGTCTTTCTTCTTATAGAATAAAATTTTTTCTAGTGTTAATGCAATCAATTAATATATGCAATTAATTAATGAGTTGTGATATGCTATTAACTAATTTGGGCTTCCCTTATAGCCAGTTGGTAAAGAATCCACCTGCAATGTAAGAGACCCCAGTTCGATTCCTGGGTCGGGAAGATCCACTGGAGAAAGGATAGGCTACCCACTCCAGTATTCTTGGGCTTCCCCTGTGGCTCAGCTGGTTAAGAATCTGCCTGCAATGTGGGAGACCTAAGTTTGATCCCTGGGTTGTTAAGATCCCCTGGAGAAGGGAAAGGCTACCCACCTCAGTTTCCAGGCCTGGAGAACTCCATGGACTGTATAGTAAAGAGTTGGACATGACTGAGCGACTTTCACTTTCTTTGACATTTACTTTCTTTCACTTTCACTTTCAATTTGCCTCTAATGGCCATAATTTTAAACTTTTATTACTTAATACATTTAAATTATATTTTAAACATTTTAATTCTGTTAAATACTTCAACATTTATTAGTAATTTTCAAATATACAGTTTTATATGTCTATCTCTTACATGTCCAACTTGCCAGCTTGAAAATTTCAGGCCACAAGAGGGCAACATTGTTCATAAAACTGCGGGAGACTAACCAGCTCTGTGGGTGTAGTCACTCAGCTCTGTCTGACTCATGATCCCATGGACTGTAGCCCACCAGGCTCCTCCGTCCATGGAATTCTCCAGGCAAGGGGACTGGAGTGGGTTGCCGTTTCCTTCTTCAGGGGATATTCCTGACTCAGGGATTGAACCCAGGTCTCCTGCGTTGCAGGCAGATTCTTTACTGTTTAAGCCACCAGGGAAGTCCTGTGTGTGTGTGGGTATGTGGTTTTTTTTTTTTTTTTTTTCCCCATTTACTTGTTTAGTTTCCATCTGACACTTACTAACATTAATTTATAATCAAATCTATTTTTTCCGGCCTCCTCTGTCCATGGAATTCTCCAGGCAGGAATACTGGAGTGGGTAGCCATTTTCTTCTCTAGGGGATATTCCTGACCCAGGGATTGAACCCTGGTCTCCTGGGTGTAGGGAGAGTGTCAGATGGGACATTCAGAGAAGAGAAAATTAAATGGAATCCCTTCAGTCTAACAAAGCAGTGGGGCATAAATATAGAAGTATGGAAGCATTAATCCAAATTTCACCTTATAGCAAGTTGCTCAGTTGTTGGTGCTCTTAATAATATTTCCTGTTTGTATCTTGTACATATATTTATTTAACCAAGGATTATGTCAATAATATTTGATTAAGATGAGAGTGAAAATAGGGCAAAAGGTAGGGGGTTAGTTATTTGAAGAAAGTTGCAGATAGGAGCAAGGCAATGGCAGCCCACTCCAGTACTCTTGCCTGGGAAATCCCATGGATGGAGGAGCCTGGTAGGCTGCAGTCCATGAGGTCGTGAAGAGTCAGACATGACTGAATGACTTTACTTTCACTTTTTACTTTACTGCATTGGAGAAGGAAATGGCAACCCACTCCAGTGTTCTTGCTTGGAGAATCCCAGGGACAGGGGAGCCTGGTGGGCTGCCATCTATGGGGTCGCACAGAGTCGAACACGACTGAAGTGACTTAGCAGCAGCAGCAGATAGGAGAGGAATACCAGTCAGGTTACTGATTAATGGAGAAACAAGGGGCTGAGAAAGCAAACAGTGTGGGAAGCCTTCAGAGGACTTTCAATATTGGGGACTTCCATTAGGATAAATAAGGTCATCTGCTTTAAGCAGAAGAGAGAGGATGGGGAGAAGGGTGAGGAGGAATTATTTGAAAGCCACAGGATGGAATCTAAAATTGTGAGGAGTTACCATGATTACTCAGTTTGGTATTGGGTTCTAATTGTTATCTGTAGTAAGCCATTGCTCTTTGCCTCATGATGGACCTAGGTGTGAACCAGTGATGACTGATCTTGTGTTTGTTGGGTCTTTGTTTTCTTGTCTTTTTGTTTTTACTGTCGTGTCATGGACAAAAGTGACTTCAGAATTTGGTGATCTGGGTAGGAATTTAGCAGATACCCAGTGAAGTCTGGAGGTTAGTGCTGCAGTGAAGAACATCATGTGTGAAGTGAGAGTTGCTGGTTTATTGAAAATCTAAGGGTCAATATCCTAAAGATATCATAATTGGTAGCAAAACTGAGATGAGCCAGATGGAGAAAGAGAGTGAGTGAGTGGTTTTAATGTGGAGCTCTCTTCAAAGAGTAGAGGTCTGTGTATAGGGATTTTAGTGGAGAACGAATGGTAAGTTTAAGGGCTAAGAATGTAAGGATGAAAACATAATGTGGCTTTCCAACATTTATCATATTTATGCATATCAAATTTCAGAGTTAGAAGAAAGATAAACCGGATGAAGAAAAGAAGGTAATTTCATTATAAAGATAGAACTCCCATTAGGGATATTGGGCTTTCCAGATGGCTCAGTGGTAAAGAATCTGCCTGCAATGCAGACGACCTGGGTTCAATCCCTGAGTCAGGAAGATCCCCTGGAGATGGCTACCCACTCCAGTATTCTTTGCTGGGAAATACTAAGGACAGAGGAGCCTTGTGGGGTAGCAAAGAGTCAGACACAACTGAGCACACACACATGTGCACACACACATTACTAGGGATAAGAATCATCTTGCAGCTGTTGATAATGCCTAGCAAAGTGTCAAGTACATGGAAAGCATTCAATAAATATGTGCTGATCCCATGTGAATGAAGAAAAAAGCTTGCAACTGTGTTGGTAACATTTAGTTATAGCCAAGAATTAAGCCATATAGAAAATAATAAAAGCTAACTTTTTAGTATGAATTAAGCCATTTATGAGCTATAGCAAAGAGATCAGGTTGCAAAATGATAAGACAATTAAGACATGTTAAGGAGGAAGGATCAAAAGGAAACAGCTTAGACAAAACTGACAAAGTGAAGTGTATTGCTGATTTATTTTGTTCACCTCAGTGATTCCCAAAAGGAACTTAAAAGAATTTTGATTAAATGTTACTTCATTGTGCTCTAAATAAAACAATAATAAAACTTATTTGAACACTAAAATCATGGAGGACTCAGTCTCCACTTGTTCCCCACCAAATTCCCTGAACCTAATACCGTAGTGGAGGTTTAGTCGCTAAGTCGTGTCCGACTATTGCAACCCCGTGGACTGTAGCCTGCAGGCTCCTCTGCCGATGGGATTCCCCAGGTAAGAATACTGGAGTGGGTTGCCGTTTCCTTCTCAGAGGATCTTCCCAACCCAGGAATCAAGTCCAGGTCTCCAGTATTGCAGGTAGATTCTTTACCAACTGAGCTAAGAAGGAAGCCCTATTTTATAGTCATTTAGTATTTTAGCGTTATTTTATAGTCATTTAAATACTATAGTAGATGTTCAATAAATAGCTGTTAAGCAGATCAGCAGTAAGTTAGGTAAACATCACTAAAGACATATAACTCCATGTATGTGTATGACTGTGTGTGTAATTTATAGTTATTTAAAGTATATGTTTATGTTTGAGAAAAAGTGAAAGTCTTAGTCACTCAGTTGTGTTCACCTCTGCAAACCCATAGACTAGCCTGCTAGGCTCTTGTCCATGGAATTCTCCAGGCAAGAATACTAGAGTGGTTAGCCATTCCTTTCTCCAGGGGATATTCCTTACCCAGGGGTTGAGCCCAGGTCTCCTGCATTGCATGCAGATTCTTTACCATCTGAACCACCAGGGAAGCCTATATTTGAGAAAGAAAGAAAAGAAAGTGAAGTCACTCAGTTGTGTCCAACTCTTTGCAACCCCATAGAATGTAGCCTGCCAGGCTCCTTTGTCTATGGAATTTTCCAGGCAAGGATATTGGAGTGAGTTGCCATTTCCTTCTCCAGGGGATCTTCCCAACCCAGGGATCAAACCCGGGTCTCCTGCACTGCAGGCAGCATCTTTACCATGAGAAAGCAAATTTAAATTAGTAAATAATACTTGTAATTAAATAATGAACTATAGTCATTCAACATTAGCATAAAACTTATTTTATAGTATTGCTCTGAATGGCACATGTATAAAATGGAAAATAACCAGATTTTCAGATTTTCATGTATGTCATTAGTAAGATAAACCAGTGAGCTAAGTTTAGGATTAAAGAAACTGTAAAGAGATTGCTCAGGATCTTTACAGATTGAAATAAAATTATTTTATTTCATAAAATCTGTAAAGGGATTGA
Source organism: Bos mutus (assembly GCF_027580195.1). Lineage (NCBI taxonomy): Eukaryota > Metazoa > Chordata > Mammalia > Artiodactyla > Bovidae > Bos > Bos mutus. The sequence goes on along the minus strand of NC_091621.1, from coordinate 57,624,151 downwards.
AATAATTTTAAGGATATTATAATGCCTAAAGAAAATTGTTACTTAAATGAAGTAATGGATATAAAGTGTCAAGCACAGAACCACATACATAATGGAAACTCAGCTTACTTATTGTTGTTGTTTAATTGCTAAGTCCTATCTGACTCTTTATGATCCCATGAACTGCAGTTTACTAATGGGTTTCTCTAAATAAATGACAAAGATGTATTTAAAATCTGTTTCTCAAATACTGGGCAAGTCATACTGGGAGATACAAAAATTAAAAAAAACAGCAACATAGACCTGCTGTTGATGATTGCTGCTGCTGCTAAGTCACTTCAGTGGTGTCTGACTCTGTGTGACCCCATAGACAGCAGCCCACCAGGCTCCCCCATCCCTGGGATTCTCCAGGCAAGCACACCCTTCTCCAGTGCATGAAAGTGAAAAGTGAAAGTGAAGTTGCTCAGTCGTGTCTGACTCTTCGCGACCCCATGGACTTCAGCCCACCAGGCTCCTCTGTCCATGGGATTATCCAGGCAAGAGTACTGAGGGGTAGATTTAAATGACTTTGGAATGGTCTTTACAATGTCCTTATCTACTGGCTTTCTTACTAGTGTATTTTTTGAAGGTAGCAATGTTATCATTCATGGTGGTCTTTCCAGGGACCATTAGAATCAGGTGATTTTTTTCCCATCTAGAATTACTATATTTTTGGTCTCTAATCATTATTCATTATTATTATTCCTTTGCAACTTGAATTATTTTAAACCCATTTAAGGTGATGTAATCAGAATGCTATTATTTATGTGCTCTTGATGAATAAAATGATCTTATTAAGTAAATTAGGGCTTCCCTGGTGGCTCACACAGTAAAGAATCTGCCTGGAGTGCAGAAGACCCAAGTTTGATCCCTGGGTTGGGAAGATCCTCTGAAGAAGGGAATGGCTACCCACTCCATTATTCTTGCCTGGAGAATATAGAACTAGACAACTCTTCTAAATATTTTATATGTTGAATTATTTAATCATGATAGTAGTGTGAAGAAAGTACTATCATTATCCATGGTTTACAAATTAAGAAATAGTCATGGAGAGCTTATTATTTGCCCAAAGGAGTACAAAAGAACTTAGAGAAGATCCATTGCTTTTATTTCATGTGCTGTATTGAATTAAATGAAGTCAACTATGGATCGAACAGTCTGTTCCTTTATATCCTACCTTATTATAGTAATGATTTAAGATCTTTCTCAGGAAATGTTATTGTTTTTATGTTGTAATTATCTGTTTAGTACCTGCCCTTTATTGAGTACCTACCTACACTTATGTCTTGATGCTTTGCATACAATTAATTCACACAGTAATATTTCAAAGTTAATATTATTGGACAAAAAGGAAGCAGACTGTGGGACCAATTTGACCAGAATCATACAACTAGTAAAAATTGGAGCTTGGATCTAACCCAGTTTTGTTCAATTGCAATATTTGTCAGGAAATACAAACAGATCAAATGAAAAGGCAAGAAAGGAGAATGTGTAGAAAAATTAAAGGTTATAATAAGGTATCATAGAATATGTAAACCCATAGTAATCTGCCTTCCCTGACTGACTAATGCTCTTTCATTAAAACATTTATTTGTTTTTGGCTGTGTGGGGTCTTCTAGTTGCGGTGCTCGGCCTTCTCACTGCAGTGGTCTGTCTTGTTGGGAGCAAGGGCTCTAAGCGCACAGGCTTCCGTGGATGTAGCTTGGGGGCTCTAGGGCAAAGCTCGGTAGTTGTGGCACATGGACTTAGCTGCTCTGTGGCATGCGGGATCTTCCCGGATTAGGGATCGGTCCCATGTCTCCTGCATTGCTAGGTGGATTCTTTACCACTGAGCCACCAGGGACGTCCACTAATGCTCTTTTTAACATACCAGTATTTGTTTACTGATTTAAGTGATATATAGTACTTGTTCAGTTGAATATATAGTTATTATTATTATTATTGATAATTCATATTGAATTCATATAGAAGCACCCAACTCTTACCATACCTTGGTTGCTTACAATTATGAGATGTGTTGACTGATATTTTCCCTAATCTGAAAAACAAAATCTCTCTGAAACGTGTGAATCATGCTTAGTAAGGGCAAATTATAACTGGAAGACTAATGGAAATCTTCAGTATACTCATACTTGAGAATAACTGCAAATACTCTTCTGCTTTTCTAATTCACATTTTTAAAAACATGCTATCTTAACATTTAATTAAAATAAGTAATTTGGGTTTTATGATATTTTAAATCTCATTTTTCATTTGACATATTCACTTCTATTATACTAGATATTAATAGAAAATTATTAAAGTCTTTTTGCAAGATGATATAAAGGTATCAATAAAATGTACTGTGCTGAATTGTGGTTTTATGTTAGCCTACTTCATTAATTTTTTTATTGAGGTATCTCTGACATACAACGTTGTATCAATCAGATACAACCTATCTTTTTAAAGTATATTAACCTACTTTAAATGCAGAACTTTCTACTCTTTATTACAGTTCTTCAACAAGCACAAACCTTTTGTCTTAATTAAACCACACCAAATCTCCAATTTCACATGCCTTAGAACCATTTATTATCAATAAAAAGTTATAGGGCCCTACTTCTACATTTATTTTGTAAAATTAATAGGTTCAGAATTCTCTTGGCTATAAAAATTACTTAGAATTTATACATCTTCATTATGTAAAATATCATAGATCAACACAAACCAGAAATCATTCATTTATCTATAAAACCAATGAAAATTATATTTTATGTTTCTTATCTCATTTGTCTTGCTTCCATCTTCTATATCTTACCTTCTTATAGTTCAGAGAAGGAAAAAAGTAGGGTATATGGTTTTTCCTATGACAATAGCTTTTATCTATTTATATTTATGACAAAATGTATTCAAACAAAAATATCAGGAATTTACCAAAGGAGTTAAGACAATGGACAGTAAAACAACTCCATAAATAAAAAGTTGATGGCATAACTGGAAAATTTAAATGCAATTTTTTCTCATTATTAGTGTTTATTCCCTGTGTAGTAAGTATTGGCTAGTTCTTAATCCAATAACCAAGAGTATATAGATGTTGGGTATTTTATTATATTATGAAGATATTTTTTAAAAATCATAGTCAATTTCACAGAATTTTATAGAATGGCTATTATTTTTAATTTTAATGTAGAAAATTGTTAGCAATTTCAGAGAAGGAAAGAACCAGAGCTGAACTTTTGTCTTAATCTCTTTTTATCTAGATCCCACTGTGCGCCTAGCATTATTCAGAAACAATGAAAATAAAGTTTCTGTTACAAAACCACCAGAGAAAGCACAACCCCAAAGAGATGGTTTCTTTGAAGGTATGATTTAATGACAGACATACAGAAAAATTAAAAAAATGGAAAATTGTCTTTAAAGAAAAATTTTAAAAATCTTCATTAGTCCTAAAGTACATATATAAAAACTTATGATAAAACATAACTAAGTAAAAGTCAAAATATGGTTCTTGGAGCTAAAATACTAACTTGGTATCTTGATTCATTAGCATGGTCGTTTAGTATTTGTATTGTGGCATACATAAATTAAAATTCTTTGTATTTATGTGTCAAAATTATAATGCTATATCATCAATGTTACTAACTTTATTTAAATTTTACACTGACAGAATATGTTACCTTGTATCAATTGAAGTGAATACATGTTGAAATGATATTCTAATATACTTACTGCCAATATGTGCAAATTGCATTTAAGCGTTATGAATTAAACTCTGGAATTTTAAATATTTTACTATATTTGAAGCTTGTCCAACTCACTTCTAGGACAAAAAATCTGCATATATAAGTGCAGTGGCAGATTGTATTCCCTGTTTCTACATTCAGAATAATTATGGACTTATTAAACAGGAATATTTAAACGTAATAGAACAGCAAATATGACTGAAAACAAGTTTTCTGTTGCTTTTTCTTTAATATTAAAATGGTAATAATTTTCACCTATAGTTTGGATTGTAATTTCTAATAGGAAAGAATAGAGTCAAAATATTTTGCATAGAAGTGAACTACTCAAAAATCTTAATACTTTATCTTCTGTATGTTTTACCAATAGCACCATCTGGGAAGCCCTGTCTTCCGTATGTTTTAAATAAATCCTAAAAATTATGCATCATCATAGCATGATTGAAAATAGATACACTTTAATTTATGTCTCTTTTCTGTAATGTCTCAACTAAAGAAAAATGTGATAGCTACTAATTTTATATTTATTCAGAGATACCTTGCTAAGTGGATGTAGAAGACATAGGGTCTAGAATTTCCTTTAAGCATATGGTAATAAAAATATACCTAGAAAGATAGATAAACCAAGTGTTGCAAATCATGGAAATTGTTAGATCAGTAGATGATGGTATAAGGAAATTTGTTTTAACATCCAATTTTTTAAATAATTGAAATTCCTATAGCAAAACATTAAAAAGGGATAACCATTGAATGTTTAAAAATCAATATTATTTCAAAAATGTTTATGGATTAGTGTTTTAATATAACTAAAATATACTTTCAATATAAAACAAGACCAGTCTTAATCAGGGTTCATTTCTTTGTACAGTCTCAGCTTCGCTGTTTTTGAAAGGAAGAGTAGAAATTCCGCTAAAATAAATAACAACGCCATAGATCTTACCTGTTAAGTAGTAGCATCATTACTTTAGGAAGGATATGCCTAGGAGGAAAGATAATCAGGGCATTTTTGCCCTTTAAATTAACATGTACTTCAGAATCAGACAGAAGGAATCTATCTCAACCTGTTCTGTGACATATGAAAGGTAAAGATATGTTACTATCAAGAATGGCGTATAAGCATACACTGTATTTATTGACTTTTGTACTATAGTAGTGATAGAAATAAAATGGAACATTACCAAATATGCTTTCTGATATGATGTGCATTTTTGTGTTCTTTCCTCAGTATAAAATGTGTTTAGTTTACTTGGTTCTTTTTAAACCTCAAGTGCATTTGGGAGCATGTCATTAATTTCAGTGAATGGTCTTTATGTATGCAGCTTATATTCTAGTGACTAATAGTTACTTTAAGGCTTTTTTTTTTTTTTAAGAAATAAATTTTTAAAAAAGTAAAAAAAAAAAAAAAGCATGGGCTTGGAAAAAATGTAAGTAGCAGAAAATTATCTTCCCTAATGTTTATTTCTGCCTCTTTTTTTAATGGGAAAAGAGTGAGGCAAAGATTATTTAATCATTTCTGGCCAGGTTGAACACCATGTTATCTTTAACTGCTGCGCTGGCCTCATCCACCTCCTAGTCTCACATTCTGTATTTTCTGGCTGGTTAGAAGCCAGCTGCCTTCCAAGTTAGCTACCTCACTAACCACCGCTTCCCACTGGAGGGCGCATTTTTAACCAGGTGTCCCTAGATACAATTCACAGAGTGTAAGATGCACCCTTTTTGAATATGGTTTATAAATGTCAATATATTTACAGTTACCCAACAGAAATATAATTTTAATCTAATAAGTATCACCACAATCTAATTTTAAAACTGCTTTCCCTTAAAAAAATTCAAATAAAATTAATTGGATATCTTACCCCCCAAAAGTTAGGGAGATCAGAATTAAATTTTACTGTAGATTTAGATTGAATGATTCTATGTGGAACAGTTTCTCAATAGTGGAATAGTTGCATGCTGGCACTGTAATAATTTCATTGGAATTAGATGATAGTATTATTTGAATTTTTTCTATAATATAAAATATTTTATAAAACATCTGATTTTGTAAAAAAAAAAATGTAAAAATATGTATCTACTTTTCAATATCACCTATGTGGGGTTTTCGTGATTCATGTTATAAATTTTACTAAAATGCTTTGATTATTTTTGTTGCCTTTATCTAGAGGTCACTAGCAAGACAGAGTGGATGGTAGTTATATCCTATTGGCCTGGGATTTAAAATATGCTTAAATTTAGGGAATATTTAACATGAAATGTCGTTATATTAAATGACATAAGGTAAATAATTATACCCTATTAACAGACCATGTTTTATGAAATGTCCTTATATTATGCTTTGTTCATGAGTCGTTGGCAATTTTTGTCTAGCTGCCAGATTTAGACCCTTAACTCAGACCTAAAGGTTGAAGCATATTTAACCACACCTGTTCTGAGGATAACTATGTGTCAGATACCAGTTAGTTTTTCCTATGATATGAAACTAAGAGCCTGAGCATTTTATAGATTCAACATTGATTTGCTTGATTTATTTCCTTATTTTTATTTATATTAATATCATGTCCGGTACCTGTCTTGGTTAATTCTATATCACCTATGATTTCACTTAGGTTTCAATATCTGATCTTGCCTTAAAATTTGAAACACTTTCTTAATTATTGCCTTAAATATTTCCCACCAAGTTTCCTTTTTTGTTTGTTTCAAATGTTCAATTTGGAGCCTGATGGCACTCTCATGTAAAAAGAGGCATAGCTTGAAAGTGGCTCAGATGGTAAAAAACCCACCTGCCAATGCAGAAAATACAGGAGACCCAGGTTCGATCCCTGGGTTGGGAAGATCCCCTGGAGGAGGGCATGGCAACCCACTCCAGTATTCTTGCCTCGAGAATCCCATGGACAGAGAAGCCTGGTGGGCTACAGTCCATGGGATCACACAGTGTTGAACATGACTGAACGATTAACACTTTCACCCTTTCACTTTCACAGGTGTAGATTCTATAGTTAGTCAAACACAGTTTGAATCATGAGTCCTCCTTTTATTGACTGTGTGCCTGGGGACGTTATTTAACTTCCCTGTGTAGCATTATTTTTCATTTGTAAAATTAAATACTAACAGTTTTTAGTTGTTGAGGATTACAGGAGATTCAACTTGGGAAACAAAGTACACATTATAGACACATAGTGGGTGCTCAAAACTTGTAATCTTTGGCAACAGTTACTTTTAAAGTATAAGTGTGGGGCTTCTTTTGTTTTGTTTTATTTCCAATTAGTAATATTTATTGCATTTCTTACTAGGTACTGTGCTAAGAGTTCTACTTAAATTCTCTGATTCAGTCTTCCCAGAAGCTCTTATATATTATGACTATCAATATTTTACAGAGGAAACTGGTTTTGAGAGTTTGATAAGTAACTTGCCCAAGATCACACAAAGAGTATATGCCTAAAGGGAAATGGACATAATTTCTTTATCATAACAAAGCTAGCAAAAATCAAACAAAATGAAGACATTAAGGAATACAGGTTCTTGGGTTAGCCTGTAAAGTATGCAAGTTTAGAATCAAAATATTTAAGAAAAAATTTAAAGACTGACCATTATATTAGCCAAAACTCTGGGAAAAAATATTTTTTTTTATTCATTTCTAAGGGAACGGCTACCCACTCCCGTATTCTGGCCTGGAGAATTCTGTGGACTGTATAGTCTGTGGGGTTGCAAATAGCTGGACACGGTGGGGTAACTCACTTTCACTATAGCTTGCATTAATATAAATTAAGAAACAGTTTAGTGTCCAAATGGTGATTAATATGTTTTTTGACCTGTAATTACCTGCTATCTCATCTAGTTTCATTATGATTACCTAACATTATTAAGTAACAAAATTTTAGATTCTAGGAGTGATTGTATTTTCAAGAACCTATTCTAATTTTCATATAGATGAGAACCTCTCCATACAGACCAAAAGTAAACACTATATTTTTGTTTTATTTATTCCTCTTTTTCCATTCATAACTGACATTTTAATTTTATTTTAATCATATTGAATACATTAAATTACTTTACTGCTCTAATCTGCTAAAACTTAAATTTGCTACTCCTGAAGCCAATGCCAAATTTGGACTTCTGGTTTTGGCCAAGAAAGGAAGCTAGTCAAGCTAGGGAGAAAAAAAAAAAATTGGATCTGGCCCAACAGCCTTCAAAAGGAAGCAGGTTCAGTCTTAGTTCCTCCAATCCCTAGGACAATTTCACTTCACTCTAAAGTCAGACTTTCATAATTCCCAGTTTGGTGCTGTCATCACTAACATGCTTTCTATTTTTCTTTAAAACTGAAGATTCACACATACCATATGTCTTTATATATCATAGAAGTTCAAATATTTTTGTATTAAATTTTTGGGTATTGAAGTCATTAAAGGACTTTAGTGTCTATAATTTTTACTCCAGAGCATTTCTAATCAAACCATGTTCTCTTACGGTATTTTTACTGTATGATTACAAGCATTTTCTTCTCAAGCTTTCCTCCTTTTAATACCAGTTTAGAGCACAAAGTCACATTATATATATTGTTTATTTGTAGGTCTTGTATTAACATAGCTGTATAGAGTACTTGCTAACAGTGCCAACACAATTAGGTATTAAGAGCTGGTAAATTAATGCCACAAAATTAATGCAGGTAACCAAAGACTACCTGGAATGTATGCTCCTAAGAAGAGACTTGCTTATAATTAAAACTCCCTAAATATAATTTAGGCACTATCATACTATTTTGTAGTATAAGGTTTGGAATCACTTCAACTTTCTACAGGAAAAAAAAATGTGATTAGAGATTTCAGTCTAGTGAAGCATAAAACAAACTGCAATTTAAAAAAATATTTGTCTGTAGATAAGTGGGATTTTTGGGAATGGCAATCCATGACCAGAGATAAGCTGATTAAACCTTCCTAGGATTTCCTGGTGGCTCAGACAGTAAAGAATCTGCCTACAATGCAGAAGACTCAGGTTTAATCTCTGGGTTGAGATCTCCTGGAGAAGGGAATGGCTACCCACTCCAGTAATCTGGCCTGGAGACTTCCATGAACAGAAGAGCCTGGTAACCTATAGTCCATGGGGTTGTAAACAGTTGGACATGACTGAGGGACTAACACTTTTTTTCACTTTCACTAATATATCTAAGTAATTCATTCATTACTTACATATATCATATATAAGTATATAATATACATATATAATTGACGTATAGGCTATATATATATTTCACATATATGATGTGTATATGGATAAAAATGGAAAGGGATTTCAGAATTTTTAGAGTTCTTTGAAAGGAACCCTGATATATAGGCTGTTGGATATTATTAGTTTATTTTCTTACTTAAAAATACAAGAGGGTTTCCACTTCTGGTAATAGAGGACTATTTAATTCAAACCACCTCTCCTTCTGAGAACAACTTTAAAAGCTGGAAAATGTAGTTTCAAAAAAAACTAGTTGAAGTCATTCAAGAACTAACAAGTAAGTTAAGACTGATAAGTCAAGAAGGACATCTCAAGAACTAAGAAACTGAGCAAAACTTTTGATGTCACTACTCTTGGTGAACTGGGAGTTTTCTGCTAACCTGTTGCCAGAAATAAATATAAACCATGTCCCAAAACGGATAACATCATCTCAAGCTTCGAATTATCTCTACATTTTTTCCTGTATAATTTTTGGCACAAGCCAAAGAAAAAAATAAAGGCATGGAAGGAGAATGAAACATCACTGAACACCGTGAGAAACAAACAGAAATTGAGCTAAGGAGATTTCAGATAATAAAGGCTTTAAAATGAATACACATAATAATTTTGGGGTATAGAATAAAAAATTGAGAATTTCAGTATACATATTAAACCTATAAAGATACCTGAATGGAAAGTTGATAACTTAAAAGTAACATAACTGAAATAAAGAACTCAGTGTATGGGTTTAACCACAGATTAATCAAAACTGAAGAGAGAATTACTGGAAGGACAATAGCTATGAAAAAAATATTAAAGTTGAAGCACAAAATAAAAAAGAATGGAAAATACAGAAAAAAGAGACGTGAGATGCAGCAAAAATATCTAACACGCATGTAATTACAGTTCAAGAAAAAGGTGAGAGAGAATGAAATAGAAATAATATCTGAAGAGTTAGTATTTGAGGATTTACTAAGGTGAGGTAAAACCTCAATTTATGGATTCAAGAAATTCCATAAACTACAAACAAAACATATACAAGGAAAACCACACTGTAGCAGACTACAGTAAAAGCACTAAAAACCCAAAGACAAAGAGAAAAAAAAATTCAGATCCATAAAAAAAAAGTTTAGTACACATGAAAAGATGCTCAACATCACTCATTATCAGAGAAATGCAAATCAAAACCGCAATAAGGTACCATCTCACGCTGGTCAGAAAGGCTGCTATCCAAAAATCTACAAACAATAAACACTGGAGAGGGTGCGGAGAAAAGGGAACCCTCTTACACTGTTGGTGGGAATGCAAACCAGTACAGCCACTATGGAGAACAGTGTGGAGATTCCTTAAAAGACTGAGAATAGAAGTGCCGTATGACCCAGCAATCCCACTGCTGGGCATACACACCAAGGAAACCAGAACTGAAAGAGACACATGTACCCCAATGATAATCACAGCACTGTTTACAATAGCCAGGACATGGAAGCAACCTAGATGCCCATTGGCAGATGAATGGATAAGAAAGCTGTGGTGCGTATACACAATGGAATATTACTCAGCTATTAAAAAGAATACATTTGAAACAGTTCTAATGAGGTGGATGAAACTGGAGCCTATTATACAGAGTGAAGTAAGTCAGAAAGAAAAACACAAATACAGTATACCAATGCATATATATGGAATTTAGAAAGATGGTAATGATGACCCTATATATGAGACAGCAAAAGAGACACAGATGTAAAGAACAGACTTTTGGACTCTGTGGGAGAAGGCGAGGGTGGGATGATTTGAGAGAATAGCATTGAAACGTGTATATTACCATATGTGAAATAGATCGCCGGTCTACATTTGATGCATGAGACAAGGTGCTCAGGGCTGGTGCACTGGGATGACCCTGAGGGATGGGATGGGGAGGGAGGTGGGAAGGGGGGTTCAGGATGGGGAACACATGTACACCCATGGCTGATTCATATCAATGTATGGCAAAAACCACTACAATATTGTAAAGTAATTAGCCTCCAATTAAAATAAATGTTATTTTTTTAATTTTAAAAAAGGAAAAGAAAGTTTATTATCCTCCAAGTAGCAATAATAATGAAGCTGGTTTATTAATAGAAGTTAGGAAAGTCAGAAGACAATTGTTAAATATCATATGCTCCCCAAAGTCATGGGTAGAAGCTCTAAATCTCAATCTGACTTTGGAGAAAAGGCCTTTTAAGGAGTTAATTAAGATTTAATGAAGTCAGATGAGTGGGGCCCTAATCCAATAGAACTGATAATTTTATTAGAAGAGGAAAAGACACAAGGAGTGTATACATACTCACAGAGGAAGGGTCATGTGTGGACACAGCAAGAAGGTGGCCATCTGCAAGCCAAGGAGAGAGGCCTCTGAAAGACTCAAGTTGCCAACAGCCTTGATCTGGGACTTCTAGGCTCCAAAACTGTGAGAACATATATCTCTGTTTAAGTACTCAGTCTGAGGTGTGGCAGCCCAAGCTGACTAATATACAATGTAATGATATCGTCAGAGTGCTAAAAGAAAGTAAGTTTCACCATGAAAGTCTATACCCAACAAAACTTAAAGCAGAAGCAAGAGACACAGATATAGAGAACAAGTATTGGAATACTGAGGGCGAAAGAAGGCGGGTGGTAGGAATTGGGAGATTGGGATTGACACATATATACTATGTATAAAATAAATAACTAATGCTTTCAAACTGTGCCGCGGTTTCAAACTGTGCCGCGGTGCTGGAGAAGACTCTTGAAAGTCCCTTGGACAGCAAGGAGATCAAACAAGTCACTCCTAAAGGAAATCAACCCTGAATATTCCTCAGAAGGACTGATGCTGAACCTGAAGCTCCAATACTTTGTCCACATGATGTGAGGAGCTGACTCACTGGAAAAGACCCTGATGCTGGAAGAGATTGAAGGCAAGAGGAGAAGGGGACAACAGAGGATGAGATGGTTGGATGGCATCACCGACTCATTGGACATGAGTTTGAACAAGCTCTGAGAGTTGGTGATGGACAGGGAAGCCTGGCATGCTGCAGTCCATGGGATCGTAAAGAGCTGGACACAACTGAGTGACTGAACTGAATTGAAAAACTAACACATCATTGTAAAGCAACCATATTCCAATAAAAATTAATTTAAAATAAATAAATGAAAAAAGAAAGAAAGCAGGGCACTCATGCCACCCAGCCCTCTACCTGCTGCTTTGTGTAGTCATAAGGAAAATAAGGATGATGTCTGGCTTCCTGAGCCAAAACTTTAGAGACAAAATGTGGGAGGAGAGTGACTCTGGGAGAAGCTCATGGCACCCTTTATCTGTGTTGTCCCTTGTTCCCTGAAAGAATCCTCTCTGTCCACGTGTCAGCTGCCTATTTACTTGCTACCCTGGACACTTCCTGTATTTCTGGGATAGCTAATAATCCTATCAAGGTGTTGGATTAATTGTTACAGTATCTTAGAAAGTTCATCATTGAGGACTGCAGGTTTTTATCTAAAGAAGGCTACATGAGATAATGAAGTAGCAATGGATTTGGACTGAGAAGACTCCAGTATGAATCTTGCATAAATACTCACTGGCTGTATACTCCATGTCTTTGTTTTCTTCTGTAAAGATTGGAAGCACCAATCATTACTTCTCATGATGTTTTGAAAATTAAATGATAATCCGAGGTCTTCCAGCTAAAGATGATGGATCCGAAAACCCTCACCAATATATGATTCACGTAGGTGACCATGAAATGATTGACCTCACACACTTGTTTTATCCTCCTAATAAGGTAATTTACAGTTTATCAGTTTTATAGGTGCCCTCTAGATGTAAGCACACAAATGAAGATTTTTAAACATCTGAACTTTTGAACTGTGGTGTTGGAGAAGACTCTTGAGAGTCCATTGGACTGCAAGGAGATCTAACCAGTCCATCCTAAAGAAAATCAGTCCTGAATATTCATTGGAAGAACTGATGCTGAAGCTGAAACTCCAATACTTTGGCCACCTGGTGCGAAGAACTGACTCATTAGAAAAGACCCTGATTCTGGGAAAGATTGAAGGTGGGAGGAGAAGGGGACGACAGAGGATGAGATGGTTGGATGTCATCACCGACTCAATGGACATGAATTTGAGTAAACTCTGGGAGTTGGTGATGGACAGGGAGGCTTGGCATGCAGCAGTCTATGGGGTCACAAAGAGTCGGACATGACTGAGCGACTGATCTAAACTAAACTGAAACATCTGAAAGAAACTTTTAAGAAAAAGTAACAAACACAGTCAACTTCAGGTGAAAAAAATCTTCAAAAATACCATGAATATTTTTAGAGACAATAAAATATTGCATCCATGAAATAAGAATGAGATGCTATGATAAGAAAGAGGGAGTTCAGAGAACTGTAAAATCTGTTTGAAAATAAAAATATGGTACCAGAAATGAAATCTTGACAAAAGATAAAGTTAGAAGATAGTGTTAAAGAAACTTCCCAGAAACTGGAGCAAAAATACAAAGTGAGAAGAAAGATGAGAGAGAACATAAAGAAAAGAGACTTAGTCCAGGAGGTCCAGCCTTAGTAACTGATAGACGTTCCAGAAAGAACACAACGACAAAGAGATTGAAGGAAGCTGTCAGAGAAATCATTCCCCCCAATTCCCCAAACTAAGGGAATTTCCAGTTTCCTGATCATGTTAGGAAAATGAATAAAATTAAAATCACCTTTGTAGCACATCTTAGAAGATGTCATAAAACCAGGGACAAAGGAAAGACTTTAAAAGTCCTCCAGAAAGAGAAACAGATCTTCTGCAACGGATCAGTTATCTAAAAGGCATTGGACTTCCCCACATTAATCTTGAACCCTAAAGGATGATGGAACAGTATATTCAACATCCTTGGGCAAAGTTATTTTTAACCCAGAAATTGATAAGTGAAAAAAACCAGTGAGAGTATTAGCTGCTAAGTCATGTCAGACGCTTTGTAACCCCATGGACTGTAGAGCACTAGGCTCCTCCGTCCATGGAATTCTCCAGGCAAGAATACTGGAGTGGGTAGCTATTCCCTTCTCCAGGGGATCTCCCTAACCTGGCTCTCCCTCACTGCAGGCAGATTCTTTACCGTCTGAGCCACTAGGGAAGTCCATACTTCTGTAAACAGGTGAATTATTAATAAAATTTAAAAATATAAAAGCATATCAAGTCTCAAATGTATCTCCCTTGCAGCCTTGATCTGTAAGCTACTGGAGGAACCACTCCACAAAGATGGAGAGGTAAGCCATGAAAAAGAACACATGAGATCTAGTGAGAGAAACAAAGGGATGGCGAAGAGTGATCCCAAGATGAGAGCACACACAGGGTTCAAGAGTAGATACTCTAGGCTGACAGACAACATCTCTGAGGAGCAAAAATTTTTTCCATTGTCTTGTCATGAACATGCTCCAACATATCAATAGGAGATACAGTCCTCAGGAAAAGAGTTTGGGAATGACCTATAGATATGTGTGTGGAGGCTTCCCCGGTAGCTCAGCGGTAAAGAATCTGCCTGCCAATGCAGCAGACACTGGAACCTCAGGTTCGATCTCTGGGTCAGAAATATCCCCCTGGAACAGGAAATAGCAGCACACTCTGATATTCTTGCCTGGACAATCCCATGGATAGCAGAGCCTTGTGGGCTACTGTCAGTGGGGTCGCAAAGAGTTGACATGAGTGACTGAGCATGTACATGTGGATATGTGTGTAGAATGCTAATTCATGAATCTGCGGTAGACGTACCCTTCTAAAAGAGAATTTGAACACTGATGACAGTACAAAGAAAACTAACTAGATGTAAAGAATTGGTTAACTAAATGTGAAGAAAATCAGTTACACAAGGAAGGAAATGTAATCCGTAACAGTTATGCTATTTTTTTTTTCTATAAGAAGCTGTGTGTTTTGAATTCATATCAAAACTTAAATGAATGAAATGTAATAGGCTTCACACAACACTAAATTTACCTAACTTTAAGGGAAGACAAAAGAGAAGAGACCTCAAAACCTGTTGAGTATAACAAGGACACTGTGACATACATCTAGGCACAACCTGTGGTGTCCTAATCATTCCATTTGGCTCTTAGGATATGTGTGGGCATGAGAGTCGAGTCAAGTCTGTGAATGTGTAGATAAACTGAGTCAAAGCCGTCCATCATCTCTGATGATCCCAGCAGATTTTACTGTTCATTGGTCATATCGTCTTCTCAGGTGTATGATCAGCTAGTAATCCAGTGCACTGGCGGGTATATAGCTAGAGTTCAGTTGCATTTTATCCACATTGGTTACTTATAGCTCAGTAAACAATCTCAATAATGAGGGCTTGGTCTGGTACAGCTAAATTCTCATTTGTTGAATTCAGTAGAGATTAAATTCTAACAATTACTTTACTGGGGGATTAAATCCTCATGCTTCCTTGCAACTATAGGAAAACCATAGAACTAGCTATTGTGCCCTTCCTGGGCTTCCCCGGTGGCTCAATTCTTAACCCTGATGGGTTAAGAATCCATAATCCGCCTACAGTGCTGAAGACACAGGAGACACAGATTCAGTCCCTGGGTTGGGAAGATCCCCTGGAGGAGGAAAATGCAACCCACTCCAGGATTGTTGCCTGAAAAATCCCACTGATAGAGGAGCTTGGTGGGCTACAAAGGGTCACAGAGTCAGACATGACTGAGAAACTAACACATACAGCACCCATGGCTCATATTTAAGGCTCGGGTATAAATGATATTTACATTGTCATAAATAGTTAAATTCTAAATTGTGATCTAGCCAAAAAATTATTATTTGTCTAAGAAATGGGAAAAG
The DNA here is from genome assembly GCF_027580195.1 of Bos mutus. Taxonomy (NCBI): domain Eukaryota; kingdom Metazoa; phylum Chordata; class Mammalia; order Artiodactyla; family Bovidae; genus Bos; species Bos mutus. The sequence continues at coordinate 57,608,387 of NC_091621.1, read as the reverse complement.
AAGTATATATGTTAATGGTAGATGTGTTATAAAAGGACTAAATCTTTATCTTTTCTCTTGTGAGGCCAAAAGGTAATATACAGAAATTTCAAAAATGAAAACATCAAGATATATGCAGGCCAGCAGTGGAATAAAAGACCAATGTGATTGAACATAATTGCCTTTAAAGTATAAATTGAGAATGGAACTCAGACTTATTTCCTTGTCTTTCCTATTTAACCTAGCAACACATCTTTATTGAATATCTATCACGTGCTTGGCATTGTGTAAGGAGGTGAGGATACAGTGGTGAATGAAATAAACGAAGACCATAAGTAATGGGGTTCACCGTCTGACAGAAGCAGGGAAGACGGTGACTGCCATTTATTAACATTCACATAAGTGTATAAGTGCCAACAAACGTCCTTCTAGTCAAAGCCATGGTTTTTCCAGTGGGCATGTATGGATGTGAGAGTTGGACTATAAAGAAAGATGAGCGCTGAACAATTACTGCTTTTGAACTGTGGTGTTGGAGAAGACTCTTGAGACTCCCTTGGGCTACAGGGAGATCCAACCAGTCCATTCTAAAGGAAATCAGTCCTGAATATTCATTGGAAAGACTGATGCTGAAGCTGAAACTCCAATACTTTGGCCACCTGATGTGATGAACTGACTCATTGGAAAAGACCCTGATTCTGGGAAAGATTGAGGGTGGGAGAAAAAGGGGATGACAGAGGATGAGATGGTTGGATGGCATCACCAACTCAATGGACATGATTTTGAGCAAACTCTGGGAGTTGGTGATGGACAGGAAGGCCTGGTGTGCTGCAGTCCATGGGGTTGCGAAGAGTCAGACACGACTGAGTGACTGAACTGAACTGAAGTGTATAATGACACATCAGAATAAAGTTCTATTGAGGAAAAGTAAGGGAAACTCATTATGAATTTAGGGAAGAAATGACACTAGAACTGAATTTGAAGACTGGGTAGGAGTAACTAGACAAAGAGAGAAGTTGTGGATAAAGAGTGTTCCAGGCCAAAGTGTGGGCCTAATGAAAGACTTTGAAGATAGGCTAGCCTTGGCCATTAAAGGAATTGAAAGAAGGCTGGTTTGACCAGAGAACAAGAAGTCAGATGAAGCTGGAGAAGTTGGCAGAGGACAGAGCAATTTTATGTCTTAATTTTTTGGAGAGGAGGTATTAATCTTTTTATTGGAATAGCACCACTGACTCAATGGGCATGAATCTGAGCCAACTCTGGGAGATAGTGAAGGATAGGGAAGCCTGTACAGTCCATGTGGTCACAAAGAGTCGGACCCAACTTGATGACTGAACAACTTCTGTACAGTAAAGTGAGTCAGATATGTGTATTCCTATATCCCCTCCCTCCTGAACCTCCCTTTCACACCTACCCACAGCCCACCCATCTAGGTCACCACAGAGCACTGAACTGAGTTCTCTGTGCTAAACAGCAGGTTCCCACTAGCTATTTTATCCCTGGTAGTGTAAATGTCAGTGTAAATCAAAACTCCAATGAGGTACACCCTCACACTGATGAGTATGGTCATCATCAAAACATCTACAAACAATAAATTCTGGAGAGGGGGCAGAGAAAAGAGAACCCTCTAGCACTGTCGGTGGGAGTGAGGACAGAGAAGTTTTCATTTGTCCTTGTTAGTCCATGTCAGGGATTTGGCTTTCTGTATTCCAAGAACAATAGTCATTATAAGCAGACGATGCAATGATCAGATGTGTTCTTCAAGTAATGACTATGAAACATGTGGTATGGAGAGCAGGTAGAAAGGAAACAGCAGTGAACATGATGAGAAAAGTTGGGAGGTCAGAGCAGTAGTCTAGCATGGAGATGGTAGCCTGGAGCAGGCTGAACACGGTAGACATGAAGATGTAAGGGGAAAGTAGAGAAACAGCAATCACAAGGTATGAGTGTGTTTTAAGTCGTGTGCTCAGTCGTGTCTGACTCTTGGCAGCCCCATGGACTACAGCCTGCTGACTCCTCTGCCCATGGAATTTTCCAGGTAAGAATACTGGAGTGGATTGCCATTTCCTACTTCAGGCGATCTTTCCTACCCAGGGACCAAACCCACGTCTCTTGCATCTCCTGTGCTGGCAGGCAGTGGCGCCACCTGGGAAGCCTGTGTTTAAGTTACTTCTCTCCTACTGAATGAAAAGAATAATACTCACCCCATAGAGCAGTTGTGAGGAGCCAAACCGTTGCTTAGCCCAGTGTTCAGTATGTGGCAGCAATCATTTTTATTCCCACTGACATTCCAAACTTCACTATAACTCTCTCCTTAAATAAAGTGGTCTCGCTTTCTTTCCAAGGCTAAACTTTTCATCCTTGCTGTGGATGTTATTCGGCAGATCCCGTGATGTTCTCATGTTTAGTTGTCTTCTGCCTTGTTTCTTACATTTCTGCCTGTATTATATCTATTGCTTAAAGTCAGCCTATGAATAAGTTGCATCTTTATTATTGAAAATGTGATGCTACCTCCTTTTCGAGCCACTACCCAATCCATCCATCTCTCTTTTTTATCAACCTTCTTAGGCAGTCTAATTAGTATCTTCATTTCTCACCTTCTGTTTATTGAGCATTTTTTATTCTCTAAAAAAAAAAACATTTTTAAGCTTCTGCTTTCTTTTATTGTACTTGAGGCTGGAAGCAGAAGTAAAAATCAGTTCTTGATTTAGAAACTCAGCCTAACAAGAGACAAACTAATAAACTGAAATTTATAATCTCACATACAGTCTTTTCATAAAGCTACGCAGCGTGTACATTCTGGTCACATTCTCATCATTGTACTCAAACTACCTTCATTACAGAAATCAGTGTTAACCTCTTAATTGCTGAACTCAGGAACGTCTTTTCTGCCCTCTTTCTACTTGCCATTTCTTTGGGATTTCTCTCTCTAGAATTTTTCTCCCATTACACCCTCATTCCAGTTCTCTCCTGGTTCTCCTCATTATCTTACTACTCCTATTTGTCTTTATTTGTCTTCTCTGCCTATTTCTGTTCCTAAAAGAGAAGTATCCCATAGAGTTTTGTGTGTGTGTGATGTTATTCTATACTCAATCCACATATTTATTTACAAATACAACAGATATTTGCTTGGCCAGACATTATAGTAGGTGAGGGAATACAAAGATGAGTAAGACATAATTTTGCCTTTAAAAAACTACCGTCGAGTCCAGTTGATGAGACATATAAACAGGCAAAAGAAAACATCATGGAGGTACAAATCAGACCTATTCCCAAGGTGTGATGAAAAGATCAAGAATATAACACCTAATTCTCTCGTATAGCTTATGTTTACAGGCAGTAACAACTAAATATCCACCTCCATCCTTCACCCTTTGATTTTTTCCTGGGCACGTGAAACCCAGTATGTCTGATATGATGTGTATATGTACATTCCACTCCACCCACCTGTTTGATCCTTTTTGCTGTCTCTGTTAGGAGCATCAGCTGTCATCCACTCGCTTAACACAGATAAATGAGAATCATTCTTAATTCTGTTCCCTTTTGCATTAGCTAAGTGTAGGCCCTACCCCCGCATCAGCCATGGTCTGCAGTGTCTCTTGCCCTGAAACATTGTCACGGTCACCTTTATAATATTCACACATCTCTTAATGTTATCAATGCTGTCTTCTATACTTGCACAGCAATGCCTTTCTAAACTCTATTATTCACACAGCACACCCCTGTTTAAAATTCACAGTGTCTTTCTGTTTCCCCTAGTACAAATTCCAAGGTCTTAAACATACAATACCCTTTACATACTGTTCCCAGCATACCTTTCCACCTTGTATCATTTCTCCCCCAAATACTCTGTAACCATATTGAACTACTTCAGTATATCCCCAACTATAATAGAGTGCTTGTTCTTTCCAAAAAATGCCCTGCTCTTCATATTTTCATGGCACTTTCTTTATCTTTAATGCTTTTCCTCACCTTTCTAGTTTTAGACGTTTACTTATCCTTCATGACTCAGATAAATAAATGTCATTTCATCTGTAAGGCATTCCTAGTAACACCAAGCTTCCCACAGGCCTCTGTCATGTCTGCTTAATACTCTCCTATGACTATATGTTTTTGTCTATTTCCTGCACTGACTATAAATCTTTTTAAAGCCAGGGATCAAGTTTTAGTCATATTTCTGTTTCCTCCCATCTCCAGAACCTAGCAACATTATTAGATTCATCTATACTAGGCATTCAGTAAGTATTTGTTGAATTAATAAGCAGTTCTGACTCTAAAAAAGAAATATCTTTGGAGTCTCAGAAACACTCTTCCTGCCAATTGCTATTACTCAAAGTCAGATACTGGCCTATTCCCAAGTTAAACTTACAACTCATTTAGTGTTCACATCCAGGCTTTAGGTCCCACTGTCTCAGCCACCCCTTAGATCTACTTAGCACACTTTGGAATTCATTTAATCATTTCCTACTTAAGCTCCACCAGCTGTGAATTTTGGATTTTGAAAATTTCCTCGTTATAAATAGCATCCTTTCATTTTATGGTTTCATAGTTTTTGAAACATTTTCTAGAAGAGATGGGTAATAAAGTCACTATTTGTTTTTGTGTTTAAAGAAAACTAAATGATTTCTATATTCCATTGATATTTTATAACAACTTAATAAAACTGTAGGATCCCATGTGTTTTCCCCAAAGCTTCATTATCTTCCATAAGACTTTTTCAAATCATTATTTTAGTTTAAAAACAATACTCAACCTAATGGTTAACAGAATGAGCTATGGAGCAGACTATCTGGGTTTAAATTCCAACTCTGCCCCTTGCTACAGGTATGACTCTATCACACCCTCAATCTTTCAGTGTCTGTTTCCTCATTTATGAAATTGGTATAATAAGGTAAATAATGCAGAGTTCACAGAGTTGAGTAAATAAATCAGTACATATAAAATGCTGGGAATAGTATCTAATGCATAGTAAGCTCAATACACGTTAGCTATTTCTATTAACAGGAGCAGTAGTTATTTACAATGAAATCTGTACAAATTAGAATTTGGTTATAGTAACTCCATATACTTTGAAACATTGGTGTATGTGTATTGGGGAAATTTATTATTCTACTTAGCTGATCATTTTTCCATGGAAAGGGATTTTTCAGGTGAAGGTAAATGCATATACCTGAATAGACAAGACACAGATTCTGGTCAGTAATCCATTCTACTCTAAATTTTAGCTGGACAAATTTGATAGGCAGCTTTAATCCAGATTTTTTAAAGTCATGTCAGTCAATCAATCAGTCACACTTCTGGCATTAACCTACCACCCCCAATGTATATGCTATCCCTTGTCATTTCTTTTCTTCATTCTGTAGAAGGTCTTGAACTTGGGTAGCCCATTGAAGCATGAATTAAAGAAGAAACTGATATCTTTAAACATTCCAGTAATAATCTAATTAGAAAAATTAACTTAGCTTTATCCTCCACTTAGAGAGAAAATATTCTCAGATATTGATATATATTTTGTAAAGATAAAGTTTATTTTGCAACTTTATTTAAGAAGAGTAAAAAGACTAATATGGAGCATGAATTAATTTCCTATAATTCTTGTGATTCTAAGATTTGTCATTTTGACAATTTTGCAGTGTTTTGTCCATGTGAGATGGAAGTAAAATTATCCCTTGAAGTTTTCTAAAATGTGTCCTATGGTTCTTTGCACCAGTAACCTTAAACTATATAAGAGATTTTCCTAAAGAGAAAAGATTATATCAATTACTATTTGTAGATTAGTTTTCTGAATTACTATCGGAAGTAATATTTGGATTTAATCCTGAGAAATTAAAACTTGTTTACCATAGAGTCAACATTTTGTCATCAGCCAGATGCTAAACTCAAAGTTTTGATAAAACTCAAAGTTAGCTCCCAGAATTGCTGCTTATAAATGACACGCTTATGTTGAAATGGAATTATCTGTGTTTGTGGTGCTGTAATACTTGGAAGCTGCTTTCCAATCTCATGCTGTGCTCGTGTCCATTCTCATGTAGTCGCACGTATACCTCTATACAAATTTCTATCTCATGAAATGAGTTCTTATTCTTGGCATGAGATGTTACATTCAAATTTATACATTTTTTTCCTTAAACTGCTGGTCTTATCAGACAGTATATTGAAACTAAGGCTTTACATTTTAAATGTCCCCTAAATTTAACTTTATGTCTTTTTCCTTTGATACATTTCTATTAATTTTAGAAGAATAAATGTTCAGATATGTTATTTAGTAAATATTTCTATTCCTATGCTTAATTTATATATTTGAGTGTCTTAATATTTAAAGTTTTTCTTTAATATGTTTAAAGTAACTCAAATGTTCATAACGAAAATCCTGTTTCATTTGGAACCTTACATCATCCTAACAGAAAAAAAAAAATTTATTAAAAAACTATGAAAATTTGACCTTTTTGCACTGTTTCTTCAAAGAAGAAAAAAATGTCTTTAAAAAAAAAGTATTAATAGTCATCTCTAAAGAAGTCATCCAATCACCTCTTAGTTTAAAATATTTTACTTAGAGAAATATATAAAAACACCTGGATTATTTTCCTACAGCTCATCTCACCCGTGATAAGAAGAAAATGCCATCGATATAGAAACAAGGGCAGGGATTGGCATATAAGAAGGAGAATAGACTCTTCTATATATTTTTATTTGACTGTTAACTAAACTGTGTATGCCAAGATTTAGGTTAGTTGAAACCCCCTACAAACTGGGCTTATGGAAACAGTAACTGATCCTTCTAACATTGTGTTTTTTAATACACCACAAGAATGCATTTCCCCAAAAGTAGAAGATCCCTATCTTGAGATGTGTTGAAATGCTTTAAAAAATTCTATACTAGAGGAGAAACATCTTTCTTAAAATTTTAAATCATACAGTTAATATGAACTTACACAATAGAGCCCAGCACACTGACATATTTTCTCATTTTTTAAGGGAATTAATGGCTCTCCACCAGTACTTTAACATGTAAAATGAGTAAGTTACTTGTGTCCAGTACATCCAAAAAAGAGCCAGGATAAAATAAACATAAGGGGTTGGATATCTTGGAAAAAATCTGTCATGGGTTTGGGTTAATCATCTCCAGAAGAAATTCAACTTGATGCCTGAAATGTTAGACTTCTTGGAGAAAGCAGAAAGGCCTGAGGCAGTGTTGATCTGAAGGAGTGCTCTCCATGGGTCAGAGCTGCTCTGCTGGCAGAGTGCAAACCCAGTTCACAACCCAGGCCTCTGAAAAGTTGTAAAAGACTGCAGGGGCCTTCCAGTGCACGCACTCCAGCTTTGGTTACATAGTTTTAATGGCCCAGTTTCTTATTATAAAATAAAACTTAAAAATAAAATCTGTGCCTAATTTTCCAACTTTCTGTCCATCAGTGATAGGATTGCTTCCTTTAACATTTCTGGAATAAAACATCTATTTCTTAAAGTTTTAGTGATCATATGGAAAAGTTATGTAAATATGGAATACCTTAATTTGGTACAGTTTTCATAATGTCCTTTTCTTATTCTTTCAAACATTAGAAAATGAGTTATGCAGGCAATAGTTCGGCTTAATTCTCTTCCATCACCTTTCATACATTAAACTTCTTTTCTTCCAGCCACAAACTTCTCTTTACATAAAATCCCTGACATTGCTTGCCTTGGAAACTGTGCAAAATGATCATTTTGATTTCTAATAATAATCCTGAACTCTAGAGAAACTGATCCAGTGCTAAATGATATATCAAGTATATACTCATTTTGCCCCAACTTCTATTTTGCCTGTTTCTGTCATTGGAGATAGAGTGTATTCACTTGAAGTAACATCAGGTGAATATAAAAGTAGGCTTAGGTTAATCATTATAATACAGGAATAATTATATGATTTTATCCTGTATGATAGTAAAGTGTGCTGCTAAACAGTATGGCATGTTATTAGTCTATTCTAGAAGAAAAACAGCATAGAGAGATAACATTTATGTTCCCTTTGCTTTTATCCCATTTTGTTGCACTCAAATGCCAAGGAACTTATATTAGCCTTGGACTCAGATATATTGTTAATTAAAATATCTGTGCATATCCTAAAGACTGGTCCTTTTTTGTAAATGTATAAGGCTGTTCATTTATACTCTTATGTATGTTTGTACCCTGTAGATTTTTCTTAAAATTGCTGTGATCACATAGGCATAATCTGACTAGTTCCAGTAAAGAAACTTCAACCTTTAAACAACATAGAAGTCAATCATTTCGATGAGTGGAGGCCTAAGTGCTGAAGCATTTCAAATCCTTTTCGTTTGACCACTCAGTGACCTGATAACTATTTCCTGTCCCTAAATAAGGTTGTGACCCAGGTCCTAGAGTGCGAAACTCAGATAATTTTAGAAACAAGTCAAATGCCATAGGATTTAAAAAAGTAGAAGACGGTTTAACTAAAGTTTTTCCCTTTTAAAGTGAAATCATGTATCTTAAATATGAACGAATCAAAATGAAATGTGCTATCTTATTGTTCATCATGTTTAAAGCAATCAAAATTATTGATTTTATTGTCTATTAGGATGAAAAATCACCAGGTGTCTCTAAAAAAAGATGAACTGTAGTACAGTTCCTCAGTTCTACCCTTTTAAGGTGATTCAGATTATAAAATAAATAAGTAAATAAGTCAAAACTAATAGTGTTTCAGTGACTCACCAGAATAGTTTGAGAACAGGGATGTTAAAATTAATTCCAATTACATACGCACGTGTGTGTGTATAAGTGCGAGTAATCTTCTTTTTCTAGTAGTATTTATAGCTATAGAAAGGGGAAATCATAAAAAATAGCAACAACGACAAAGCCCTGTATATTTCAGAAATCATGGCAGAAATGTTTCTAACCACCTATTTGAGCTGCTAAAGTGCCTTTGGCAATTGGATTAGGAGAAGAAAGACCCTTACAAGTGCATCTTACTGATCTGAAAATGTAATTGACTGTAGTTTGTTTTGATAATTTTTTTTTGCTTTTTCATAACTTGGATGTGAAATATAATGTTATGAAACGTTAATTATTTTAATGAGGTCAAGAAGTGTTTCCTTAAAATAACAGTTTTAATGTTTAACATATGTTTGATACTTCTTCTCCTTGTACAGTTAATAAACTTATGTATTAAAAATATATTAGAGCTAAACTTAAAATATACTTTTAAAAGAGTAAATATGGAAAGAAATCTCTGAAACTGACACTTAATCTGAGCTGTTTAAACTAAGCTAAGATTTACACTTCTCACAGGGATATGCAGTTTATCAAACTACACATTCTCAGTTTTGATCTCACACATTCTTAAGAATCATTATAAAATAAGCAACTAAAAGCTATAGAATTAATTAAACAGTGAGAATAGTATGATTTTAGAAGCTAGTTTAGAATGTGATATGTCCTATTACTCATAGGACCATAGTTTTCTATTGAAAATATGCTAATTATGCAGCTGGAAAAAATAGACTTTCAGTCTTATGCACTTGAATATTGAACTATTGCCAGTTTTAATCTTATAGCCTTATATTTAGTTTATTGAGTATTTCACTTGGAACTATACTGTGAGGTTGTGTGGTGTGTATGTATATTTGTGTACAATTTAAACATTAAATATAAGCATTTTCACATTGAAATATAACATAAGGTAAAACCAGGAATCAAACTCTTGATTTTCTTACATCTTAGAATTTATATGAACAAAAGAGAGCTCTAGAATATACAGTTTTCCAAGTGTGATTTGTGAAAAATATACAAAGCAGTAAAATTTTATAGTTAAAATAATAAACTCTCAAGAATTTTTATTTAAATTAAGCCATAACTAAAAGAGTAGAGCAACTAAAGATGTTTTAAATATTTGTCATAAAATTAAAAATACAGACCAAAATTAAATATTGATGTGTGATTTCAGTATAATTCATAAATTCCAAATTACATTGAGGAAAATGTGAACTAATATTGCACATCATATATCTCATAAAAATCTAAATGCAACCCTATTCATATATATTTTATTTTCCCTATTTGATTTAAATACATGATTCATCTACTTATTTGTAAATATATCTTTTGTTACATTTTAATGACTATTTGTAAATTTCACACCTTTTATATAAAATTGCTATTTGGAATTTAGTTGCTTTTATATAAATGATACATGCAATGATACATAAATAGTATTAAAATTTGAGATTCATAAATTTGAGTATAAGATTATTATTATTTTAATTATACCCTATATACAGTAAAATATGAAGTTTAAATTGTGATTGTTGTCATATAGTCAGAATTTTAAAATTACATTTGGCAGCAAATAATAAAATGGAATTAAGTGACAAATGAATGCATTTAAATCACAGTTTGCTCTTGTTAAGATCAGAAAACAAAAATAAACTTATTAAGCATTTACTTGATCAAAAGAAAATTACAGTTGTAAGTTTAAAAATTATACGAGATTAAGACTAGAAAGTAAGTTCTAAGTACTAGGAAAAAGAACTGAGATTTAACCTACAGATGACCTGGACTTGTTTGTTCAGATGACAATTCTAAAAGTGTGCAGGGAATATTCCTGTTTAATACAATTATTAGCCGCAAGCCTTGACCTCAGTGACTGTCAGGGACCAGATCTGAATTGGCCCATTCTCTGATATGGTGACATTGCTTCTGTTGCCTCGATTGTGACCTCTGATTGCATGGTACCCTTGAGAGTTCTGTGTAACAAGCGTAACTCCTGGTTCTTAGCCAGGAAGGTTAGTCTGCCTACATAGATTTGTCAGCCCTCTTAGTCTCAGCTACATATGCTATCTGTCCTGTCATGGTAAAAAAAAAAAAACTATGCTACTTCTGTGTATATGCATCTCTCTGAGTACTTTAATAGTAGCATTTCACAACTAGTGACATATGCAAATTTTTTTCAAATAAGACGTTTGTGTGATCTATTAACTTCTAGAACAAATGCTCATTTGTTTTCAAGCAGGTTTATTGTTTTAGTGCATTTTTAAAGTGATACGTGTAACTATTTCTTTCATACATCCCTTTGCCTACCTCAGAGAAGCACATAGCTTCCCATGCCCATCTTTCTAATGTAACTATATCTAGGTTATAGAAAGTTGATGTAGAGAGGTGGCATGACTGAAGATAAGTACTAGAGAATACTACTGACTTTAAATCAAGCTTCACCACTGTCACCATGATAAATTACTTAATTCTTTGAACCTCCTCACTTTAAAGATAGGGAGCATCCCTCAGGGTTTTTATAAGAATTAAATAAAAATTAATGTAATGTGAAGGGCATGTCAAAACTCCTAGCACATATTGTCATCCTTATTATTATGGTGATATGCTTTTTTTATATACCTTATAAAGAAGGAAGACCAAGAATATTCTGACGCATAATAGATACAGGAGAGTTCCAGAATTCTTGAAATCACAGCATGCGATGAAGGCTGTTCCAGGCACAGCAGCCCAGCTAGAATGATTTGCATAGCTTTCTTCACAGTTTAACTGAAAGCTAAAATCAGAATCACTTGGAATCATTTGTTTGTCAGTCGTGTGTTTAGACGTGGTTTGGGTTATTTGAAGTCAAATTATAAATGGGCAGTAGAGTTGGAAATTTAATTTAAACATTTTCATGCTGAAATTCATGCTTTGTCCACCAGATCAGTGGTTTTCAAACTTTGTTTTAGCAGAAAACCTCTTTCTTCAAGTGAAATATTACCCCAAATGCAATATAGTGTGTAAAATAGCTGAGTACATCTGCTCTGGTTTAGGAAGTGGGTCTGATCTCTTGGCTACTTCCGATAGCAGCCACTGAGATGCATTTGCAAAGCCTCCTAGGCCTCCTCAAAGCACAACATAAAAATAGTGTACCTAATAGTAGTCTGATTAGACTTTACCAAAGAATAATTCCCATCTTATATATTCCCACTGAACCCAAGACAGACTTACTTGCCTTTAGTACTTATCATATGCAGAGGTGTATGTTTCATAGCTATAACTAAAATGTCTTTATTCTGTATGCTGCTGAAATTCAGTATTCTATCAGTTCACGACTAGATCCCCACCAATTAGAATAATACCTGGCTATAGTCAGCACTCAATAAAAAAAAAATGAGGCAATCTGTGCAAAATATATCAAATTTATATTAGAGTAACAATCAAATATCATGTAGTGTTCTTGTTCTGGGTAGGCTAGTTTAATGATCCAAGATTTACCATTAGGGATAATTGCATTTCATATTGTAGAATACAGTGAGCTAATAAAAATAGTAATAATTTGTTCACCTTATTTTATTGATGCCAAGATATGCATTTTTTTTTTTTTACATTTTATCCTCTCTGAACTCAGAATGCTTTTGGTAATAGATAGAAGCTTAGAAGATAGCCTTCCCAGGTGGCTCTAGTGGTAAGTAACCCACCTGCCAGTGCAGGAAATGTAAAAGACCCAAGTCCGATCCCTGGGTCAGGAAGACCCCCAGGAGGACACATGGCAAGCCACTCCAGTATTCTTGCCCAGAGAATGCCACATTCAGAGGAATCTGGGAGGCTAGAGTCCATAGAGTCGCACAGTCTGACAAGACTGAAGCAACTTAGCACACAGAGCCCTCACTCAGGTGGTAGTCGACCTAGTATGTGAAAACCTCCAATGGTCATTTTCCAGCAAGATCAAGATCAAAGCATCATAGATGCTATGAAATAGCATAATGCTCTAAACTTCGGAAAGCACTTAAATAGAGCTGATACAAGACTGGCATATTCAAAATGACTGGAACAGCTAAAGTGCTGAAATACATCCTTATCTTAAATAGCTACTCCTGGAGTGTCTTCTCACTACTGCCATACCAGGCACTGTGGCAGCTTTAGCTGCTCCCCTGGAAATCGCCTTCCAAGTTGCTGATATTCAGTCACTAAAAGATTCCTAAACAGTCGAGGCCCTCCAGAACTCTGTCCCAGTTCAAAGCCAGGTCCCTCTGATTGATGAACACTCACGTCATAAAGCTTAAAAAGGTTCTTCTATTACCACTAGTATACAACCATTTTTTTAATGTGATTTAACTCAGAGAGTAAGGCAAAAGAATTGTTGTGATCCCTTCATTTTACAGGTGAAGAAATAAGGCTCAGCAAGGCAACATTACCTTTCCATTTCTGCAAACCTCATCCTGAACTGATGCTTTAATTAGTAAAGACAGAACAAGGTGGAGAATCTCAAATCCCAAGCAAGGACAGGCCCAAAATTTGTGGGTTTGAAATATCAAGCGAAAATTAGCAAAATCCAAGTAAAAGATAAACATAACTATTTCAAAGACATTCCCTCAGCCAGGGTAAGCTTTCTGTTTAGTGAAGTAGCTCATGTCCAAAATGGCAAGCGTGGAGCCTGCAGATGGAGGAGCAAATGGCTAGATTCCATATAGAGAAGACATTGAGTATCAGCACTCTCTCACCAGCCCTGCCGTTACTCAATGAGTGGCATGATCCCTCCAAGAGCTGCCTTTATAGACTGGTTTTCATCTTCTTTTACTGTTGTTGAAAATGTTGTCTGTATTCTTGCCATAATATGAGCACTGAGAAAAAAATGGAAGGGCAAGTGTAACTGATGTAGGGAAAAACAGATAAGTAAAGTCAAAATATCAAGTAATTGAATAAGAGACATATTGAAAAGCAGAGCAACAAAAGTATATGGGTATTGATATCAAATTAAGAAATGTAGAAGTGTGCGCACCCAACACTATCTAGCTTCAGAAAGACACCATGAAATGTAGGGAAAAAATATATCTATAGTGACTATATCAAAAATTAGTTTTTGATAGAAATTTAAAATACTTCCTGACTCCCACATTCTACATATGAAGGTAGATAAAATTGAGACCTGGACTTTCTTTCCCTGGTGGGGATGTAAAAACTTTATGATTGTATTAGTTAAAAAATATTCTGGTAGGAGCTTCAGATTAATTTAAATTTCCTAGCTGTACCACTTACTGTGTATTGTTATATGTAACCTCTCTGGGCTGAAACATTCTTATCTTTAAGATGGCAATAATGCTGGAGACTTCTGGGGTAATGTGAGATATGTGTGTGTTATGGTGTTAGTCACTCAGTTGTGTCCAACTCTTTGCAACCCCATGGACTGTAGCCTGCCAGACTCCTCTGTCCATGGAATTCTCTAGGCAAGAATACTGAAGCAGGCTTCCATTCCCTTCCTCAGGGGATTTTCCCCACCCAGGAATCGAACCTGGGTCTCCCGTGTTGCAGGCAGATTCTTTACCATCTGAGCCACCAGGGAAGCCCCAGTGTGAGATAATGTACTGGAAGTGTGTGACCTCTGCTGAGCATGTTAAGTCCTCGGTAGAAAACTATAACTGTTTCTACTGCTAAAATCTTATCTCTACCTCCAAATATCCCTCCAGCTATATCAGAAATGTACTTTATCACTACAGTTTATCATCTATTAGTCTTGGGCTGTTGAGCTTCTGCTTCCATGGTAATTGTTAAGAGATTTCTATTTCAGGCAGTGTGGTGAACTAAAACCTTTATATACAGCTCACCTAAGATGGGACTTCCCAGGTGGCTCAGTGGTAAATAATCCACCTGCCAAAGCAGGAGATGCAGAAGACATGGATATGATCCCTAGTTTGGGAAGATCCCCTGGAGTAGGAGTTGGCAACCCCTTCCATTATTCTTGCCTGGAAAATTCCACGAACAGAGAAGTCTGGTGGGCCATAGGGTTGCAAAGAGTTGGACATGACTGAACACACAGGCAACTAAGATACTAATTTTAAAACGTTTTAAGTATTTTAAATAAATATTTTAAAGTAGTTTATGGCAAATTTATGGCAAAATTGAGCAGAAAGTACAGAAGATTCCCATACACCTCACACACACACGGCCTCCCCCACTATAAATGTCCTCCACCAGAGTGGTATGTTTATGATAATCAGTGGCCACATTGACACATCATCACCCAAAGTCCATAGTTGGCCAGGGTTCATTCTTGGTGCTGTACATTATATAGGTTTGGGAGAATGTTTAATGGCACATAAACATCATTATGGTATTATGCAGAATAGTTTCACTGCTCTAAAAATCCTTTGTTCTCCACATCCTCATCCCTCCCTTTGCTTTAAGCCCTAGCAAACACTGATTTTTTTTTAACTGTATCAATAATTTTGTCTTTTCCAAAAAGTCACATAGTTGGAATCATGTAGTAGGTAATCTGATCAGATTAGCTGCTTTCACTTAGTAACATGCATTGAAAATTCCTTCATACCTTTTTATGGCTTGATAGCTGATCTCTTTTTTTGTTATTTTTCCATTTGTTTTCACCAAATAATATTCTGTTGTCTGGATGTGCCACAATTTATCCATTCACCTACTGAAGAATATCTTGGTTGCTTTCAAAATTTTGCATTTATAAATAATGCTGCTATAAACTTCCTGTATAAGTTTTTGTGTGGACATGAATTTGCAACGCATTTGGGTAAATACCAAAGCATATGATTGGATTATTTGGTAAGACTCTAGTTCATTTTGTAAGAAACTGAACTCTCTTCCAGAGTGACTATACCATTTTGCACTTCCACAAACAATGAGAGTTTTGTTGTCTTGCATCCTCATCAGCATCTCACGTTGACAGTTCTGGACCTTGGGCATTCTGATAGCTGTGTAGTGGTATTTCTCTGTTGTTATAATTTGCATTTCCTTGATGACATAGGATGTGAAGCATCTTTTGATATGCTTATGTGCCATCTGTATATTTTCTTTGGTGAAGTATGTGTTACGGTCTTTGGCTCATTTTTTAATCAGGTTATTTTCTTCCTATTGAGATTTAAGAGTCCTCTGTATGTTTTGAATAGCAGTCCTTTGTCGGATAAGTGTTTTACAAATATTTTCTCCCGGTCTATTTTCTGTTGACATGATCTTTAGCAGAACAGAAACTTTTAATTTTATTGAATTCCAACTTATCAATTATTTCTTTCATACATTCTGCCTCTAGTGTTGGATCTAAAAAGTCTTAGCCATATCCTAGGTCATACAGGTTTTCTTCTGTGTTATCATCTAGGAGTTTTCGAGTTTTGCGTTCTACATTTAGGTTTGTAATCCATTTTGAGTTAATGTTTGTGGATGGTATAGTGTCTGTGTCTAGATTAATGTTTTGTGTGTGGATGTGCACTTGTTGTGTCACCATTTGTAGAAAAACCTGTCTTCGCTCCATTGTATGTTGCCTTTTCTCCTGTGTCAAAATCAGTTGACCGTATTTTTGCGGGTCTATTTCCAGACTGCTTACTCTGTTTCACTGATCTCTTTGTCTATTCGTTTGCCACCACCACACTGTCTTTGTTTATAGATTACAGCAACTCTAGAAGTAGTGTCAGTCAGCTTTGTTCTTCTCCAGTATCGTGTTGTCTATTCTACATCTTTTGCCTCTCCGCGTAAGCGTTAGAGTCAGTTTGCCAACATCCACCAAATCACTTGCTGGGATTTTGTTGAATCTATAGATCAAGTGAGGAAAAACTGAAATCTTGCCAGTGTTGAATCTTCAAATCCCTGAATATGGAATATTTATCCATTTATTTAGTTCTTTATTTCATAAGAGTTCTATAGTTTTTCCTCATCTAGATCTTGTATATATCTTGTTAAATTTATCCCTAAAACCTTTAATTTTGAGGATATCAACATAAGCAGTACTGGTTTTCAACTTCAAATTCTACTTATTTGTTGCTGGTGTATGGGAAAGTGATTGACTTCTATATATTACCTTAGATCCTGCAAACTTGCTAGCTTCTAAATGAAGCTAAAGTGATTATATTAATCTAAAAATATTATATTAATATATAAAATATATATTATATATATAAAAATATTATATTAATCTAAAACTCATTTTAGATTTTCTATATAGATGATGATTCAGTCTGTATTGATTAATTTTTTTCATATAGAAATAGGCCTATTCAGACGGTTTATTTATTCTTATGTGAGCTATATGGTAATTTGTGTCTTTCAGAAATGGGTCCATTTCTTCCAGGCTATCAAACTTGTGGAATAGAGTTGTTCATGGCATATTTTTATTATTCTTTTAATGTCCATGGGATTTGTAGTGATGTCCACTCTTTTATTTCTGACATTGGTAATTTGTGTTCTTTGTTTCTTTGTTTTCTTAAATTTCCTATTATTGATTTTATTGACTTTTTCAAAGGACTAGCTTTTGGTTTCAGTGCTATTCTCCATTAATTCCTTGTTTTCAACTTTGACTTCTTCTCTAATTCTTACTATTTCTTTTCTTCTGTTTACTTTGAATTTAATTTTCTCATTTTTTCTCATTTCCTAAAGTAGAAACTTAAATTACTGATTTTAGATCTTTCTTCTTTCCTAATATCTGGAGAAGGGCACGGCAACCCACTCCAGTATTCTTGCCTGGAGAATCCCATGGACAGAGGAGCCTGGCAGGCTACAGTCTGTAGGGTTGAAAAGAGTCAAACACGACTGAAGTAACTTAGCATGCTTTCCTAATAAATGCATTCATTACTGTGAATTTCCCTATAAGTACTGCTTTTCCTGCATTTTAAAAATTTGATAAGTTTTCATTTTATTTTCATTTAGTTCAGGGATTCATTTAGCTCAAAGTATTTTTTAATTTCTCTTGAGATTATTTCTTTGACCTATGTATGATTAGCAGTGTTGTTTAATCTCCATGTATTTGGGGACTTTCCAGTTATCTTTCCAGTATTGATTTCTAATATATTTCCATTGTGGTCTGAGAAGACACTGTATATTATTTTTGAGGTTATATTATACTCTTAAAACTAAAAGTATTTTATCTTCTTGATCAAATGAACTTTTTATCATTTTGAAACCACACTAATGTTTAATGATGTTTAAGAGTCGGACACAACTGAGCACCTGAGCACAGCAAATATTTAGCAAATTTAGGGGGTTTTTGTTTGTTTGTTTTTGCCCGAAAGTCTATTTTGTCTATGTTACTATAACAACACCAGCTTTCTTTTGGTTAGTTTTTTTTTTGTGATATCCTTTCACTTTCACTTATATTGCACCTTTGTAATATAAGTTTGGCTCTTGGATTTTGTTTTGTTTTAATTGAGAAACAATTGTTATATGCTAACTGAGTTATTTAAATATTTATGTGTAATGTAATTACTGATACATTTGAAGGAGTATTTTATCTTCTGCTTTCTATTAGCCTGAATACCCTGTATTTGTTTTCTTTACTTTCTTTGTTTCATTTTGGATTAAGTCCTTCTTTTATTTCTATTGTCTTATTTTTCCTAATGTGGAAATAATATTATCTGTATATATTCCTCTTAGTTTTTACTCTGGAAATCTTAACACATGAAGTTAACATCATCTTTTTGTCTTTCTAGGGAATATAAAAATCATAGGACATTTTAACTTACCTCAGCTCAATTCTAAATTTTATATTAATATTTCTCTATTTTACTTGTGACATAATTTTAAAGATGTTATTGTGCTATTATTTATACTGTCAATTTATGTTTGATTTTACCAACATACTTCATATTTATGAATTTTTTCTTCTTGCAACATGCATCTTTCATTTGAAATTTTCTTGTAAAAATATAGAACTCAATAGCTCTTTTTTGCCCAGAAGTATTTCTGTACTTTGTTTCACCAATTTTACCTTTTCTTTTCCGTCTAGGTACTCACTATAAGCATCTTTCCTAGAGTCAAGGGATCGTATACAAATGAAAGATTTTCAATATGTGGAAAAGAAATAGTAACCAGAGTTGGCTTTCAATGTATTTTACTATATTGGAAAATACATTGCTAAAACATTGCCTATCATTTCTGAATGATACAAATTTAGTATAGCTTAGTGTGGTAAGGCAAGAATTGAATTAAAAAGCAGAAAATTTGGTCGTTACCTCTTTAAAATCTCAGTTTTATCAGTTATAAAATGGGAATGATGCATTTCTTGCCAATCTGTGAAGCTAAATTATGAAATCCTTTGAGTACTGTAAATAAAAACAATTACTACCATTTCTTGTTTCTGATGGATACAAACCTTTGAAATGGCAATTTTGATATTTGAGCCAAGGTCTCCATGATTTCAAGACTTTTTTTGTTTCTCTCTCTGCTTTAGAAAATGTTTCTTGGCATAAGGTTTGTTTGTGCTAATTCACATAACAGTTGTCTTAAAATCATAGCCACAGCCAGGCAAACTTGACACATTATTAGTTCTAGAATATTGTAAGTTAAGTATTCCTTAAAACTCCCGTAAAGCTAAAAAGCAATAATTGTACACTGGTGATTACTAACTGCATTCCCACTAAAAGAGTCAATCAAAAGAATAGGATAAAAGTACACACAAGCTTAAGCAACGTTTCATAAAGCCGCAATGATTCATTATATAGTTATATATACCCATTATTGGTAATTCCTTTTTGGTTGTGAAATTAAAATTTCTCTATGTCAGCAACTCTGAGAGTTTGAGGTTTGATCCTACTTTCAAGCAGAAAGTTAGCCTGACATCATTTTGTGAATGCTGGCAGAAGATAAAAGATTCCTAGGTCAGGGACAAAGGACTTTATTATTCACAACATGCAGCCTGAGCACTAGCCTATTTGTGTTGGTTCCCTTTGCCCCTAAATTTCCATGGGACTAAAATGAAGGAGTCCAGGTGGATACTGAGCTTAAGGTAGGTTTAGGTCACAACTGAGAAACTCAGTTTAGGTTTAGGTCACAGCTGAGAAAGTTTAGGAAGTTCAAATACTTTAAAATGATTTGCAAATTAACTTTCCTTTTGTACTGATGAGAAGACATTGTCTTATACTGGACACCCAGAAAACCTACCCTTTGCTTCAAAGGAGACACTGCACTATCTTCTAAGGCTGTTGGGTATACAAATGTTTTTGAAAAAATATTGTTGTGGATGTTCTGTCGCTAAGTCATGTCTGAGTCTGTGATCTCACAGACTGCAGCAAGCCAGGTTTCTCTGCCCTCCACTATCTCCCAAATTCATGCCCTTTGAGTCAGTGATGCTATCTAACCATATCATCCTCTGCCACCCTGTTCTGCTCTTGCCCTCAATCTTTTCCAGCTCAGAGTCTTTTTCAATAAGTTGGCTCTTCACATCAGGTGACCAAAGCATTGGAACTTCAGCTTCAAATAGTCAGGAACAAAAGGCTAGTTAGTTAGTGCCACACTTCAGGGATGTTCAGAAGTGGAGAACTGTCTCACAACAGTACCACCTGGTCAGTTTTAAATGTGAAACCAATGCTTTACTTCTCCTTTCCTTCTACTAGAATTCAGACTAAAGCCGCCCTAGAGATGTGGTCAATCTAACCAAATATTATGTCCTGTTACTATGATTTTGTGTGTTCAACTTGTAAAAGTTTTCTCTTTACCAAATGGTTTTATTAATTGAAAAACAAATTCAAACACTAAGCTAAACTATTCACATTTAAGTTTAAAAGGAGAAGACAAAAAAAGGAGTCATCAGTAAGTTCTAGTACCTTTAGGTCAAAATATGTTGTTTTATAATTCTTTTGTAGCACAGAAACACATGAAGCTAAAAATTAGTTTTTCAGAGAGCGTAGACGAAAACTATGCTTTAGATAGTCACAAATTTATTTATTCTTCAAGTGTGTGAAAAAACTATTCTTCATAAAGCATTTACGATAGGAAAAGTAGAGCATTATAGATTACTGTGTTTTTTGGCCAACTCATTTCCTATGGCTAGAATGTCCATTGTTCTTTTTTATCCCCATAATTTAACATTTGAATAGGTTTAGAAGAAATTGACAAATTCCTCAGAGACAAAATATGGAAAATTTTATTTCAAAATTATTCCTTATTTTCCAAAAGCTATCCACAAGAGAAAAAGAAATTCTGTGTTATTTATTACAGCTGGTATATTAAGACCATTTTAAATGTCACTTATTTCCATATTCAGAAATCTGACATTAAGGGAAATTTCATGGGAAAATATGGCTTCTTGATGAAGTGGAAACACTGCGGGCTTTGGAGTCAGCCAAATGTAGGTTTAAATTTATATGACTCTTACATAAGCTCAAAACTTTAGTTTTATTCTCCAGGAAAAGTGAGGGGGGTAGATAATTATAGTTTTCTTCCCAGGATATTGTGAAGACACAATGAGATACAGGAAGTCCTTAGGGAGTACTCTGGTTGCCCAACAAATTACATTCTGTCCTCTTTTCTCCTTAGGCAGCTACTGCATAATATTAAGAATAGATCTTAGATATAGATTTCTTAGTACAGAGATTTACTAGAACTCTTTATCGTATTTTTTACTAGCCTAAGGATAGGGAATTAGTCTTTATGATTTTACTCTAACTACATTGAGATAAATTCACAAATGAAAATGCATTTCATAACAAAAAGGAAACACACATCATTTTTTAAGGAAGAAAACTGAAATTCAGAAAAGTGATTTTCTGAGGATGCAACAGCTAGTTAATGACAATCAAGACCCTTCTGCCAAGTCGATTCTTGTGCCCTATCCACTATATTGCTAAGGCAACTGATGGGTTTAGAGTTGTCTGAGACCACAGTTGAGTGCTTTCCATGTTCATAGTGGTTAAGAATGCCCACTAATATATTATTTTGAGTTATAGAGCCAGAAGACAAAAGAATTTCTTAAGTCTCTACAGAAAATGCCAGTACTTTGGATCATGTGAATTCTGAGTAAATCTCAGATTTATCACACTAGGTAACAATCAAAAATACTGTGTGTTGGCTTTGGAATTTAATAGCTAATTTTATAAATAATGCTTAATGACAGTAAACCAGGTTCACTAACTTTTCTTCAGTCAATCTAATTTTATGTTAACTCCATCTGTGAAGTTTGTGATGTCAATTATAGTTATGATTTTATCAATCATATTTCATTTCTAGAATTGCTACCAGGTTTTTCAGAGCTTCCTATTTTTACTCACCTCTTATTGCTTTAATGCCTTTTCTGAACTATTTTATGTATATGGACACATAATATTTTGTGTATTTTATCAAATTGAAGATTTTTTTTTTATCCTATATCTGATAACCTACTGCCTTCATGATGCAATGGACTGATTCTATGGTTTGTTTTTTCTGATTCTCACTATTTCCAAGATGTTTAATGACTTTTGTTATAATTAGTTTGTGTTCTTTAGATCCAAATTAATGGGAAATTTTTAGAGGTATGAGTTTAACCCGTCCAACTCAGGAAGATTTTTGACTGCTTCAGCCAGTTACTAAAGCATTCTTTCCCCCTTTACCATGGAGAGATAACTCCTACGCAGTCACTTGCTACACTTACAAATTTTCTTTTTGTATTTTTTCTAATTTTTTAGCATTTAATTTTAATTTCATTTTAATAAAATTATATATATATATATATATATATATATATATTTTAAGGGGCTTCCCATGTGGTGCTAGTGGTAAAGAACCCGCCTGCCAATGCAGGAGACATAAGAGACACAAGTTCGATCCCCTGAAGGGGGGCACAGCAACCCACTCATTTATTCTTGCCTGGAGAATCCCATGGACAGAGGAGCCTAGTCGGCTACATTCCACGGGGTAACAAAGAGTCAGACATGACTGAAGTGACTTAGCACATGTCCTCACATGGATATATAAAGTATACAATCTGTTGATTTGGTATACATTTATAGAGACAAATGTGTACAAAATCAAGATAACTATTGTATCCTCATATAGTTACTATTTTGTATGTGTGTAGTGGGGCACCTGAGAAATTTACTTCTTTAGAAAGTTTTCAGTATTCAGTGCAATATTTTTAACTATAGTTTATTATGTTGTGCAGCAGACCTCTAGACTCATTCATTCTTATATTTGTGTTTTGTCATCATTTCTCACTTCTGAGGATTTCTCTACCTTTTTTTTTTTTTTAGCAGCTCAGACTTTGATTTTAAAATACTTTTTGAAGCATTGATGTTACCTAACTTCAAGACTTATTATAAAGTCACATTAACAATGACAGTGTGGTATTGGCAAAAGAATATACAAATAGATCAATGAAACAGAAAACACAAGTAAAAAATAGACACAGACAAATATAGTGAACTGGTCTTTGATAAAGAAACAAAGAATACAATGGAGAAAAAAGTCTGTGCCAACTGTTGGTGACAGAACAACTAAACTTCCACATGCAAAAAATAAAAGAAAAAATATAAAGAGTAGGAATCTAAACACAGACCTTAAACTTTCACAGAAATTAACTCAAAATGGATCATAGACATAAATGCAAAACTAAAATCTCCTAGGAGATAACATATTAGAAAATCTAGGTGACCTTGAATTTGGTGGCAAACATATAGATATAACATCGAATGCATGATCCAGGAAATAAATAATGAAAAACTTCTGCTCTATAGAAGACACTATCAAAAGTATGAGAAGGCAAGTCACAGACTGGGAGAAAGTATTTGCAAAAGATATCTGACAGTAATCCAAAATATACCAAAAACTTTTAAAACTCAACAATAAGAAACCAACCAACCTGATTTTAAAAACGGAGAAGAAAAAATTAAAACAACACTGGGATAAGACTACACACCTACTAGAATGGCCTAGATCCAGAGCACCGAAAGCACCAAGGAAGATACACAAACTTATGAAGCTCCACAGATCGCTAAGTGTATAAATGGTTTAAAGCTAAAAGTTAATTTTATAGGGAAGACCTGTAATCTCTATCTTGACTTCAATCTCCACTATGCCAGGAGTACATCAGCAAAGCTTTTCATGAATGGAGGCCGTGATTCATTTACAAATGCAATTCTACTACATAAAATAAGTTCTGTCTTTCTAGGATAATATAATAAAAGAACAATAAATCTTTCATTAATGAGTATCCATTTAGAAAATTCTTAAATCTTCAGCAGGCAATGGGATACTTGCTTAAGTTATTACTAATGGAAAACAGTAAGTCTGAGTCCAGGTTTATTAATCTTTTATATGTTGTCAATCAAATTGGGAAAGACAGTTATTTTTACTTATAGTTTTTTTTATAATGCAAGCAATACTTTTTAATACATATTCAGTATTTCATATGATGTTATCGCTACCTCTAACAGAAGCATATCTTTATTCTTAAGTTTGGCAAATACTGAAATCATCAGATGCATAAAATGATTAAATAATCAATGAAAAACATATAGGAATGTATTACTGTTGTTCAATCACTAAGCTGTGTCTGACAATTTGCCAGCCCATGAACTGCAGCACACCAGGCTTCTCTGTTCATCACTATCTCCCGGAGTTTGCTCAAACTCATGTCCATTGAGTCAGTGATGCCATGCAACCATCTCATCCTCTGTTGCCACCCTTTCCTTCTGCCCTCAATTTTTCCCACCAAGAGAGTCTTTTCCAGTGAGTCAGCTCTTCACATCAGCTGGCCAAACTATTTGAGCTTCAGCTTTAGCATCAGTCCTTCCAATGAATATTCAGGACTGATTTCCTTTAGGATTGACTGGTTTGATTTTGCAGTCCAAGGGACTCTCAAGAGTCTTCTCCAACACCACAGTTTGAAGGCATCCATTCTTTGGTGCTCAGCTTTCTTTATGGTCCAACTCTTAATCCGTACATGACTACTGTAAAAACCGTAGCTCTAACTATATGGACCACTGTTGGCAAAGGGATTTCTCTGCTTTTTAACACACTGTCTAGGTTTGTCATGGCTTTCTTCCAAGGAGCAAGCGTGTGTTAATTTCACAGCTACAGTCACCATCTGCAGTGATTTTGGAGCCCAAGAAAATAAACTCTGTCACTGTTTCCATTGTTTTCCAATCTATTTGCCAGGAATTGATAGGACCAGATGTCATGATATTCGTTTTTTCAAATGTTGAGTTTTAAGTCAGCTTTTTCACTCTCCTCTTTCACCTTCATGAAAAGACTCTTTAGTTCTTCTTCACTTTCTGCTGTTAAAGTGGTATCCTCTGCATATCTGAGGTTGTTGATATTTCTCCTGGCGGTCTTGATTCCAGCTTATGATTCATCCAGCCCTGCATTTCTCATGATGTGCTCTCTCTATATAAGTTAAATATGCAGAGTGACAATATACAGCCTTGACATACTCCTTTCCCAATTTTGAACCAGTTCATTATTCCATGTCTGGTTCTAACTGTTGCTTGTCCTGCATACAGGTTTCTCAGGAGGCAGGTAAGGTGGTCTGGTATTCCCATCTCTTTAAGAATTTTCCACAGTTTGTTGTAAGAGGCTTTAGCATAGTCAATAAAGCAGAGGTAGATGTTCTTTGGAATTCCCTTGCTTTTTCTATAATCCAGCGAATGTTGGCAATTTGATCTCTGGTTTCTGTCTTTTCTAAATCCAGCTTGTACATCTGGAAGTTTTCAGCTCACCTACTGTGGAAGCTGATGTTGAAGGATTTTGAGCATAATCTTGCTGGCATGTGAAATGAGTGCAGTTGTACAGTAATTTGAACATTCCTTGGTATTGCCTTTCTTTGAGATTGAAATGAAAAATGACATTTTCCAGTCCTGTGGCAACTGCTGAGTTTTCCAAATTTGCTGGTATAATGAGTGCAGCACTTTCACAGCATCATCTTTTAAAATTTGAAATAGCTCAGCTGGAATTCCATCACCTCTACTAGCTTTGTTAATAGTAATGCTTTCTAAGGCCTACTTGACTTCACACTCCAGGATGTCTGGCTCTAGATGAATGATCGCATCATCGTGGTTAATTGGGTCATTAAGAGCTTTTTTGTTCAGTTACTATGTGTATTCTTACCACCTTTTCTTAATCTCTTCTGCTTCTGTTAGGTCTGCCATTTTTGACCTTTATTGTGCCTAACTTTGTATGAAATGTTCCGTTGGTATCTCTAATTTTCTTAAAGAGATTTCTAGTCTTTCCCATTCTATTATTTTCCTCTGTTTCTTTGCATTGGTCACTTAAGAAGGCTTTCTTTTCTCTCCTTGCTATTCTCTGGAAGTCTACATTCTTATCTTTGCCTTTCTCTTTTGCCTTTCACTTCTCTTCTTTTTTCAGCTATTTGTAAGTCCTCCTCAGTCAACCACTTCACCTTCTTGCATTTTTTTTTCTTGGCGATGGTTTTGGTCATCACCTCCTATACAATGTTATGAACTTATGTCAATAGTTCTTCAGGCACTCTGTCTACCAGATCTAGTCCCTTGAATCTATTCATCACCTCCAATGTATCATAAGGGATTTGATTTAGATCATACTTGAATGCCCTAGTGGTTTTCCCTACTTTCTTCAATTTGAGCCTAAATTTTGCAATAAGGAGCTAGCGATCTGATCCACAGTCTGCTCCAGGTCTTGCTTTTGCTCACTGCATACAGCTCCTCCATCTTTGCCTGCAAAGAATATAATCAATCTGATTTCAGTACTGACTATCTGGTGATGTCCATGTGTAGAGTCACCTCTTGTGTTGTTGGAAGAGGGTGTTTGCTATGACCAGTGTGCTCTCTTGGCAAAACTCCGTTGGCCTGTGCCTTGCTTCATTTTGTTCTCCAAGGCCAAATTTGCCTGTTATTCCAGTTATCTCTTGACTTCCTACTTTTGTATTCCAGTCCCCTATGATGGAAAGGACATATGCATTAGAGCACTTCTGTTTTATAGCTATTCAAAAACAATGATTACAAAGAAAATTAACCATCTACTTGGCCCTCAATTAATCAATATACATAAATTAGAGACGTCTTTTTACCAAAGAGTAGGAACTTTTAGATATAGCAGGGAACTGAAGTCTAAACTATATCAAAAAAAAATAACAACAAAAAAAGGAGGCAGTAATATTTATGTAGCCATTATAACCATGTTATTTTGAAAGCCAACCTACTTACATCATCAGTTTCATCATTATTCTATTGGGTGGGCCCTGGTTTGGATGACCTACTATATTAACACTCCCTGAGGGAGTCTAGGTTGAATAGAGGGATATTTTCCAAGGATAATTAAATTGAGAGAGTGAAACAGGAGAGAATCATGTCAATGGAACCTCCTTCATGGTTATTACTGAGCAATTGCTGAAGTTATTTGAAATAACTTCAAATCAATTAGGACAGTGTACCCTTCTTTATCTTTTGGAAATTAATTCTTCTGCATTAAAGACACACTAAGATCCTCATTTATTATGACATAAAATACATTTTAAAAATACTTGTTGCAGGCTTAGAGTTATGGAAAGAGGGACTTCCTGGACTGTCCCAGAAAATTGTTCAGTCTAGTTCTGTGATTAATCCTGGAATCTTCCCCTCTGACAGCCATCCCCTGGAACCTTGATCTTAGCATGGATTTAGAAACTTGTATGGATAGTCCCACCTGCAGGGTAGGTAAGTCTTAGCTTGTGACAGTTGAGAGAACATCAAAGCTATGCATAACAGAGCTGATTTCATTTAAAGAAAAATGGCTAAAGTTATTAAATCCATACTAAATGTGTGACCTTATATATATTTTCTTATTTTATATTGTTATTATATCCATTTTAAGAGGAGAACACTGAGGCAGAGACAGCATAAATAATTTGCCCAACATGACACACAGTAAGTGAAAGGTCAGCTGACTATGTGCAAATCAGTTGCTAGGTAGATGGAAAGATGGGTAATATGTAGCTTTGCTTTATGAACTGGATTACTTTGTAATTATTTTCTTATATATGGTAGACCCAGGGCCTCGTCTAGTGGAAAAATCAGTGGTGTGCCTGATTCATAAGAAACAGTAGAAAGCAATCTTAGACAATGGCTGTGGGGTAGGTCTAAAAACAATATCCTGTTGACACTTTTATTAGTATTACTTAGAAATGGGTACATCTGCCAATACTGTGGCAGAGAAGGATCAGCACTACTGATTTACCCTTTCACCTCAGACTCCAATAGAGCTTGGCACAGCACTGTTAACAGATTCTGGCATTTAAAATTGTTATATTTTGCTCATCATGGGTTTTTGTGCTAATTTTGCTTTTAAAATATTATTTATCTTGATTACTGATTTTTCGGCACTCCCTTAGATTTTGTACCTAAGGCAAGTGTCTCATTTGCCTCACTTGCCTTATCCTAGCCTCAGCTCTGGTTAACAGCGAACATGGAGACACATTATATGTTAACAAACCTGCTCTTTTCCTGAGTTATGTGGCTCTCACAGAAGAAACCAAAGAACCACTCTTCATGTAATTAGGGACTCTACTATAAAGACATTAATGAGAAGGTACAGCTCAATTGAACAATACAAATAGGAAAACATATCCTATAAATTGAGTACAGAACGCATAACTGTTTAATAAGCACAACTATATCCACTTTGTAGAAGAGTGGTTCTGTTATTCTAGAGGGATTTACTTAATGCTAGCAGTTCCATAGTATTAAAATTATATCTTGCAAAATCCATGTATTTTAAACTGTATAATTTAGTAACTCTGATTTTTCTTTGCTTTTATAAATTCAACACCCCCAAACAGATGAATTTTGAAAAGTAATTCAAATGTCAGAAACTAGCAAGTATTTTTTATCCTGGTACGTTTTTGCCTTCTCTGCCGTAAAATATAGTGAAATATATAAAGCAGTGATTAGTGCTGCAATTAGCCTTTGACCCTTACTATGGTTTGGCTCTGTTCCCAAGATTTCTGTTTTTAAGCTCTCGGACTAACAGTCCTCCTCTTTGTTCATACAGTCATTTTTCCTTAGTGATCAATTACATATATATTTAAATATATTTTTAAAGAATAGAAATGTTGCTTGTCATCACAAATGGCTCTTAGAGAGTTATTGGTTTCCTGCCAGTGCTGTCAACTTTCCAACAACAGATTGGATTGGTTAAGGAAGAAGCCATAAACAGCCTATCAACAAGTATTTATACAGATGTTAATGAATTTAAAATTCTGTTTATGCCAAACTCCAATTTTATTTGTCCTTTATTTGTGAGGTATGATGCAATAATTGCTCTTAACAAACACATGCAGACCACTTATACTTTATAATGTAAATCATATTTTTTACTATTCCTAGCATAAGATACATAGAATAAACCATTTATCAAAGTTACCAAAAATATTTCTTTCATATGAAACATTTTGCTCAGCATGCCACCAAGTCCTCCAAAAGCTTTTGGTAAAGAGATGAACTCATCTCCATCCATGAAACCAATAGTATTTTATTATTATATTACTGAGAAAGGCTATTAAAAGAAAAGAAAATAGTCATGGGAAAGTTGCCATAGGTATTAAAAATATAAATCATTAGCTTCTTTTTGTGTGCCCCAAATGATAATTGAATCCTAATTTTCCTCTGTATAGGATACTATGCTATGTTGAAAATTTAGGAAACTGATTAATTTGAGGCATATGAGTTTAATGAACACTTGTCTTGCTTTTCATGAAGAAAAAAATATTTTCATTAATTTAAAAATGACTAATTTCTTTTGGAGAACTTTTTTAAGCTGAACTGCTTTTCTCTAGGATTGTATACATTGTCAACATTTTATAAAGTAGCCATTTATATATATATATATATATATATATATATATATATATATACACACACACACACACATTGTTTTTAATTTGCTACCTTTGATTTTCAGTTTTATCCCAATCTAATTCCAACTTTCAGAGCTAAAGTTTCTATTATAATAATAAAGTTACTCACATTTAGATATGTGTTATTCTCCAGAATACACAGGTTTGTCTGCATGCTAAAAATCTAAATTTCATTTCTCAGAGAACATTAATCAACTATGACAATCATTCCTTAATCTTACCAATATTTACTGAACATCATCCTACTATGTATCACTTATAAAATGTATATTCTAGTACATAAAACTGACACATGAATAGAAGACTAAATTGTGATGTAATAAATGCTATCCTAAGGTCTCTATATTATCCATGGAGAACATCTCTAACCTAGTTTGAATAAGGAATGACGTGTTTAGAAGATCAGGAGCTTACTCTGAAGAATGTAAATTCCAAAGTAAGACCTGAAGTAAGAACACCATTGGTGAAGTATATAATCCCAAACACAATGTCTATAGGCCAACGAGATCATTTTGAGTAATTATAATACATCTGGGTGGTTGAGGGAGGAACTTAATAGATGTGTCTGAAGGGATAAGGAAAGGCTGTATGCCATGCAAAATGTTTTGAACATTGCCCAGACACAGTAGAGAACCCAGAATTCAACCTATGAAAGTGCAAATTAAATGGGTTCTTTAGAAAGACCGTTTGCAGTTGGAGATATATAAGTGGGAACAAAGTCAAAAGCAAAAAGACCAGTGAGAACGCTGTTACAGTAACTGAGAAGAGATGATAGTGGGCCAAATTAAAATGGTGACAATGCAAACACCAGAGATTTGACAGAATGAAAAGAATTTAGGAGGTAAAATCTGCAGTTAAAGTGTGAGGAAGAATACTGGTTCAGTACAGCACTCAGGTTTCTGAGTTTTACACTGATGATGATGGTAGAATTATAGGAACTTGGAAAAGGTGGGATAAAGCTTGAGTTTAGCTTTTTATGTAGTCTGTTTAAATTGTCTGTAGGATACCCAGTAGAGAGGCTTTGGATAAATACATTTCAGAAAGCGATAGAAGAAGGACTATCTTCTGACAGGAAGCTTATAACCAAAGAATAAGATGGGGCTAGGACATTACGCCAGAGAAGAATCCCGAGATTGGAAGAGATGCCAAAGGAAGAGGAACCCTTGAAGGAAACTGAGGTTTAGACAGTAGGGCAGAGAAAAATCAGGACAAGTGTAACTAAGCATGAGTCGGAGGAAATAAGCCTTTTGAGAAGGAAGAAGTGGACGATGTATAATATTAGAGGAGTCAGTAAGAACTTCAAAAAGTCCCAAAGATCTAGCAGTGTTAATGATCTCGGTGTGAACAGTTTTAGTGAAACGGTACAGGGAGGAAGCCATATTGCAGTGAGCTGAAGCACACATGTCAGTCAACAGAGACTCTCACTCCTGTTCAAAATGGAGCAATGGAGATGAGAAGAAGGGGCCAGGTATCATTGAGATAACTGGTAGGGAGACTAGACCTAATTCTGGATTAGATGTCATTACATAAGGAGTGAACAGCCAAGGACAACTCCAGAATATCTGGTCTGAATGACTTGGGGAGTCAGGAGAAAAAGCAGACTTACTAGGAGGATGATGACAACACACTGTGATTCTGAAGTTCAGCTGGATCTGAGAGCAGGAACAAAGTAGATGTTGGTGATATCCAGTCCTCTAAGCTGCCACCCCCATGAGGCAATAAACACTCTGTATCTAGTTATCTGGCTTCCCTTGTAGCTCAGTTAATGAAGAATCTGCCTCCAATGCAGGAGACCTGGGTTCGATCCTTGGGTCAGGAATATCCTCTGGAGAAGGAAATGGCAACCCACTCCAGTATTCTTGCCTGGAGAATATCATGGACAGAGGAGCTTGGCAGGCTACAGTCCATGGGGTCACAAGAGTCGGACACGACTGAGCAACTAAACCGCCACCATACCATCTAGTTATCCAGTTGACTGTCATCAAAGGCCAGCACAACGTTAGGCGTGGAATGAGGTGGTGAGCGTAGGGTGCTCCTAAACTCTATAGACTGACAAGCATCAGCATCTGAAGGAGTGTATGTAAAGGAGCCAGAAAGGAAGCACTTGAACTCTGATGTTTCAAAGTCTCACAGAGAAGAGAGTTTTAAGACAAAGAAAATGTTCTGTGTAATTGAATTCAGCAGAGAGGCCAATGAAGATAAGGAATAAATGTGCTTGGTAGATAAGGTGGTTTAAGGTCCTCATTGTAAGGATAATTTCAATTTGACAGAATTGGATTGCAGTAAATTAAGGAGGGAATGAAAAGGGAAGACAAAGTAGACTGAGAGAGAGTTCTCTTAATGGAATTTTGTTAACCAATATATTTTAGTGTAAAAGACAAAATATTAGAAGAGTGTAGAATTTGTCCCTGAAATCTTAGGTATCATATTTAACAAATTGGAAGATATAACCTATA
Organism: Bos mutus; assembly: GCF_027580195.1. Lineage (NCBI taxonomy): Eukaryota > Metazoa > Chordata > Mammalia > Artiodactyla > Bovidae > Bos > Bos mutus. The sequence goes on along the minus strand of NC_091621.1, from coordinate 57,576,422 downwards.
AATTATGAGAAGAAAAAGGTTTATAGTTTAGAAGATATTTAGCAAATAGATAAATTTGTATGCCTAGAGAAAAATTTGCCCCTTTTGAAAATAGAGTAGAAATTAAAATCAAACAATGGGCAGGAGAAAATATTTGCACCAGTGGTAACAGATAAAGAATTTTGAATGGTCAGTTGAAAGCAAAAATGGAAATACTAGAATCCAGCAGATAATTGGGAAGAATAAGAAAGATACTTTACACTTTATATATTATTGATAAGAAATCATATGGAACCACTTTAAATTTTGCTAGCAGTAGAAATATATAAATTAAGACTGTATTAGACAATATTTTTCTCAAAGTATCAACAGTTTTAAAATACTTAATATCCCAATGCTGACTAGGGACTTAGTGAAATGATTAACCTCATATAACTTGTGGTAAATTGGTAAAGGTTTTGTAAACTATTTGACGATATAGATTATACCATGTTCCTCAAAATATTCAGAAATTCAGACATGTTATCTAATTCCACCTTAAAATGGATTAAATAGAATAATTAAAAACCTTCATGTAACAAGTTGGTACATCATAGGGTATAACCCCTAAAAGCATTTTCAGGTTTAGATTTCCATTACATAGAATTCATTTGTCATAGTACTAATGGAAAAATGCGATAAAACAAATCTATGGGAAAAAGAACTACAAAGAAATGCCTTAGAAGTGTTATTCAGTGGTTATCTTTGAATAGTGGGCTTTTTGTAGATTATCATTTCTTTGACTTTTTACTTTTCAGTATTTTTAAGGTTAACTATTGTGAAAATGTGTTATTTATATAGTAAAAGAGTTTAACAATTTATTTAAATAAAATTAATAGAATGTGTGTCCTGGAGTAAAAACAGCATATATAGACTGTAGTAACTAGGGGAGAGCATGGATCAAAAAGAGAACTTTTGTCTTAGGATGATGGTACAAGAAATTAATGAAGACCTAGAAAAGTAGGAAAGAACAGTAGGTAGGTAGTAGATTGCATTTTGCAGGCATAAAGGTGTTTCTCCTAAAATCAAAAGGATTTATTGGGAAGTCTAACTAGAAAAATTCCAGAAAAAATCTACTTCTGCTTTACTGACTATGCAAACATAGTCATAGTTTGTTATGGATCACAGCAAACTGTGGAAAATTCTTAAAGAGATGGAATACCAGACCACCTGACCTACCTCCTGAGAAACCTGTATGCAGGACAAGAAGCAACAGTTAGAACAGGATATGGAGCAACAGACTGGTTCCAAATCAGAAAAGAAATACATCAAGGCTGTATATTGTCACCCTGCTTATTTAACTTATATACAGAGTACGTCATGAGAAATGCCGGGCTGGATGAAGCACAAGCTGGAATCAAGATTGTCTGGAGAAATATTAATAACCTGAGATATGCAGATGACACCACCCTTATGGCAGAAAGCAAAGAACTAAAGAGCCTCTTGATGAAAGTGAAAGAGGAGAGTGAAAAAGTTGGCTTAAAACTCAACATTCAGAAAACTAAGATCATGGCATCCGGTCCCATCACTTCATGGGAAATAGATGGGGAAACAGTGGAAAAAGTGACACTTTATTTTGAGGGGGCTCCAAAATCACTGCAGATGGTGACTGCAGCCATGAAATTAAAAGACACTTGCTCCTTGGAAGAAAAGCTATGGCCAACCTAGACAGCATATTAAAAAGCAGAGACATTACTTTGCCAACAAAGGTCCATCCAGTCAAAGCTATGGTTTTTCCAGTAGTCATGTATGGATGTGAGAGTTGGACTATAAAGGAAGCTGAGTGCCGAAGAACTGATGCTTTTGAACTGAGGGGTTGGAGAAAATTCTCTTGAGAGTCCCTTGGACTGCAAAGAGATCCAACCAGTCCATCCTAGAGGAAATCAGTCCTAAATACTCATTGAAAGGGACTGATGCTGAAGCTGAAACTTCAATACTTCAACTCAAAGTGACTCATTTGAAAAGACACTGATGCTCGGAAATATTGAAGGCTGGAGGAGAAGGGGACGACAGAGGATGAGGGTTGGGTGGCATCACTGACTTGATGGACACAAGTTTGAGCAAGCTCCGGGAGTTGATGATGGACAGGAAAGCCTGGCATGCTGCAGTCCATGGGGTCGTAAAGAGTCAGACACGACTGAGCAACTGAACTGAACTAGAAAATGACAAAGGTCTGTAAGTAAACCTGGCACCATTATTCTTCCTAAACAAAATGCTAAAAGCAAGCTTCAATAAGTAAATCCTACTTTCTCCTCAGTGGCAGGGGTAATCCTGAAATGCTATTGCAAAAGTCATTTGCCAGAATCATTTCCTGCAGCCTTGGAATGGCAGTATGCTTGGATCTATCTAGCCAATGTCACCACTATGCTAGTTCTCTTTTTACACTGAATTCATGCCAATCTACCAATCCATGCCTTCAGGTTAAAAGAATTAATATGAGTTGGACTCTTACAGTGAAATCTCTAATCTTTATTCGGGGATGATTATTGAGAAACTGGACTGAGTCTAATGTAAAACCACTTATGGTTTATGGAGTGTTACTGTAGAATTGAGGAAAACTTTTCAGAATAAGCACTTTAAAAGGGGGCTATTGCAAGTATATGTCTCTATTTTCGAAAGCAGAAAGACACAAAGATTATTTTTAGCTAAAAGTACACTTGCTACATATCAAGAGTAGGTAAAGTTCCAATTGTAGGTTCAGTTAATTATCAGGGTCACTGATTCCTCTCTGTCATTCCCTTCTGTCATTGCACTCATGGGTTCACCATTTGGTCTGATCAACCAAGAAAGGCAGATAAAACCCTGGGACTCTGCTGGAAAAGAAACTTAGTGCTTAATGCAGTAACTGGGGTGGCAAGCCCAAATCTTCCCTTTGTTTGAGTCTCTTTTTTAGTTTCTATATAAAGAAAGCCATTTATTAAAATGCTCTCTGCTCATGAATTCAGTGGTCAGCCCTTGAATGCAGAGTAATTATTCCTTCAGTACAGCAACTATGGAGAAAGTGAAAATGAAAGTCACACAGTCGTGTCAGACTCTTTGTGACCCCATGGACTGTATAGTCAATGGAATTCTCTAGGCCAGAATACTGGAGTGGGTAGCCGTTCCCTTCTCCAGGGGATCTTCCCAAGCCAGGGATCGATCCCAGGTCTCCACGTTGTAGATGGATTCTTTATCAGCTGAGCCACAAGGGAAGCCCAAGAATACTGGAGTGGGTAGCCTTCCCTTCTCCAGTAAATCTTCCTGGCCAAGGAATTGAACCAGGGCCTCCTGCCTTGTAGGAGGATTCTTTACCAACTGAGCTGTCGGGGAAACCCTGCAACTATGGAGGGTTTGGCTTAAATTCAGGCAGACCAGGTGGTGCTAGTGGTAAACAATCTGCCAACAGATACATGGGTTTGATCCCTGGGTCGGTAAGATCCCCTGGAGAAGGAAATGGCAATCCACTCCAGTATGCTCGCCTGGGTTAGACCATGGACAAAGGAGCCTGGCTGTAGTCCATAAGGTCACAAAGAGTCAGACACGACTGAAGGAACTTAGCATGCACGCAGGAAACAAGGGATATGACCATTTTAGAAATGTAAGATGTCATGAGAAGTTAACAGGAAGTTAAGTAATGTAATTTAGAGAAATAAACATCTTGACTTGTAGCTTTTCTGAGAACTGGACCTAGTATCTCTTTGGACTGAAAATTAGTCATTTCACTAGTACCACAGCAAATTTTAAGGGAAAAAAAAAAGACATGATGAATGTATCATCTTAACATAATCAAAACAATAGATGCTGAGTGTGTATCCATGTGTGAATGTGTCTCTGCCCATGCACCTAGCATTCAAAATAAGCTTCACAGCATGTCTCATTTGTCCTCCAAACAACCTGCAAATAAAAGATTACTTTCTATGTTTGAAGATCTACAGTGAAAGAATTGTTCATCTGCTAAGACGTGCCTGACTCTTTGCAACCCCGTGGACTGCTGCACACCAGGCTTCCCTGTCCATGGCTATCTCTCAAAGTTTAGTCAGACTCATGTTCACTGAGTCAGTGTACCATCCAACCATCTCATCCTCTCTCATCCCCTTGCCCTCCTGCCCTCAATCTCTCCCAGAATCAGGAGTCTTTTCCAATGAGTTGGCTCTTCGTATCAGATGGCCAAAGTATTGGAGCTTCACCATCAGTCCTTCCAATGAATATTCAGGGTTGATTTCCTTTAGGATTGATTCATTTGATCTCCTTGCTGTCAAGGGACTCTCAAGAGTCTTCTCCAGCACCACAATTGGAAAGCATCAATTTTTTGGTGCTCAGCCTTCTTTATGGTCCAGTGTTCACATCCATACATGACTACTGGAAAAAACATAGTTTTAAATACAGACCTTTGTCAGCAAAGTGATGTCTCTGCTTTTTAATATGCTGTCTAGCTTTGTCATAGCTTTCCTTTCAAGGAGTCAGCATCCTTTAATTTTATGGCTGCAGTCACCATCTGCAGTGCTTTTGGAGCCCAAGAAAATAAAATCTGTCACTGTTTCCACTTTTTCCCCCTCTATTTGCCATGAAGTGATGGGACTGGATGCCATGATCTTAGTTTTCTGAATGTTGAGTTTTAAGCTAGGTGAAGCCAGTTGAAAGAATAGTTCAAATTAAAAACTGATGTTTTAAATAAAAATTGTAGATTTCTTGTGAGTTTAATTACCATGAGTTAGTTTCAGTAGGTACCCCCTCTCTGGTGTACTGTCAGTGAACCCTACAAAGCTAAAATGTCCCTAAACATGGTGATGGCACCAAAAAAGAAGCCATCTAAAAAATCAAGTCCATGGAGAAGTGTTCTAGAACAACAGGTCTTCATTGTAACTCAAGTGTGTGGCATTCATGTGGCAGCAATGTCTGCAGATTTTTTTTTTTAATAATATAAATGCATATACTATATTTAGGTGTAGCTATAAGGGTTGGATTTTTCTTTTTCTTTTTTTAAACTATTTTATTTTCCTTTATATTTGTTACCTTGTATTCTCACCTGGAGTAATTTCTCCTTTTGCATAGTTTCCATACTCATCTTCTTTGTTACCCTTTCCCCTCTCCATCTTTGAAATCATTGCTATGGCATTAGCACAGGTTTCCTAAACCTAATATAAATGATTTTCCTAACTTACATATTGTACTAGCTTATATAAACCAAGTTTTGTTTTATACAAAATTACAAGTCTATTTTGAGTATCCTCAATATAAATTATAAATTCTTCATATGGATAAGATTGTATGAGAACAATTAGATTTTAAATTCTGTCTACCAAAAATAATTATTTCTATTTTCTAACTAAAACACTAAAAAACAAGCCCTATAGGATGTTGGTTTCATTAAAACAACTCTGCTTTTCAAAATAAGTGGGTTTGAAACTCAAACAGGAAAAGTACTTAGTCTATAAGTGACTGACAGTATTTTTCTTACAGATGATTTAGCTCCCCTGACCTGTCTTGTTTTTCTCTTCCTTGTGATAAAATTGTTAGCCTAGACTAAGCTGCTTGGCCAAAATTTGATTTCTTTAAAAAACAAATAATATTTTCATATTTTTCCCTAGATAAGGAAGAAGAATTTATGTATAAGGATACCACTGCAAATGAAAAATTAGAAAGGAGTAAAGAATATACGTACCAATGGCTTCATACACAGGTTGGGGTTCTTGAAACGACTGGTTCCAGAAATATGAAATGGTGAGGTCTTCTCCCTTAAATCAGATTTTTGTATTGCAAACATATATTGAAAAGTGAAACCTATGTTAATTATGCTAAAACAAACATGACTTTATATAGCCGAAGGCCAATATACGACATTACCAGACTATAAATGGTCTCTTATATAGAATAGATTTGATCACTATGTTTTTTCACTGTAAAATATTCAAGAGCTTAGTTTCTGCAATGCTTAAAAATCAGCACAATTGATTGATGGTGATGATGAACCCACAAATGGTTCTACTTTATAAAGTAAAATGCATGGTATCTATTAACTGTTTATAAATATCATCTGTATTGGTGATTGCAGTATTTTATTTTTTGTTATTTTTATTATCATTTATGTTTAGCAGTTAAAATTAAACTCAACCCCAATCCTGCCACTTTACCAGTCATGTAACTGATTCTCAGTGATGTCTCAATATTTTAGTTTCTCCTCTTTATAGTGAGATATCTCTCTTTCTCACAAGATAGAGGTGAGTTCTCAAATTGAGGTTATCAAATGTTGATGTCCCTTAGCAGCAAAGAAAGGTGCCTTGAACCTAATAAGTAATCAATTAATTTTTGTTATATTAATGTATGTATTAGTTTTCTAGGGCTACCATAACAAAATACTAGATTGCACGGCTTAAAGTGCAGAGATCTATTTTCTCACAGTGTTGGAAGCTGAAAGTCCAAGATCAAGGAGTCAGAAGTTTGGTTTCTTTGGAGGTCTGTCTCCTTGGCTTGCAGATGCTCCGTCTCACTGGCTCCTCGCGTGACCATCCTTCCACCTGCGTTACCTGTGTTCTAATCTCCTCTTTGAACAAGGACACCGTTATATTGGATTAGGGCCCACCTCTTTGAACTCGTTTTACTTTGTCTCTTTCAAGGCCTTGTCTTCATATAGTAATTTTCTGAGGTATTAAAGATTAGGATTTGAATGTATAAATTTTGAGAAAACAAGATTTGAACATATAAATTTTGAGGGAACAAGATTCAGTCCAAACAATACATAACATAAAACATTTATGTACATAACTACTAAACCAAAATTTTAAAAAAAATAAAAGTCTGGAGATAATATTTTTGAATATTTTTTGTTTAATTACAGTACAGTTGATTTACAATGCCATGTTAGCTTCAGGAGTAGAACACATATATATTCTTTTTCACATTCTTTTCACTTATGTGCTCAATAGCTTCAGTCATGTCTGGCTCTTTTGTAACCCCATGGACCATAGCCTGCCAGGCTCCTCTGTCCATGGGATTCTCCAGGCAAGAATACTGGAGTGGTTTGCCATGCCTTCACCCAGGGCATCTTCCCAACCCAGGGATCAAACCCAGGTCTCTTGAGTCTCCTGCATTGAAGGCAGATTCTTTACCTACTGAACCACCTGGGAAACCCTTTTCCTTTATAGGTTATTACAGAATACTGAGTATTTAGTTTCTCATATTATACAGTTGTATAAATTTTTACGACTTTCACTGTAGCTATGCATATCCGCAAAACAGTTTTTAAAAGTGCTACTTAAGCATTTTCAAATATATAAACCAATATGAATCTAAATATAGATGACACTTTGGAAACATTTCCAGGGGTTGTGGGTATTAATTATTTAAATGAGTAACAAAGAAAACAGTTATGAGGTCTAACACTTAATATAGCAGAATGTTATAATGTATAAAAATTAAACCTTTTTTATAATATATACAAGTGAAAAAACCTTCATATGTAGTCAATTCTATCCATATAATATCTTTAATAATACGGAAAAAAGTGAAATTACAACACTTCAAAACCTGGGTTGTTATATCCTATTTCATTGTGAGCAAAGAAAGTAGGAATAAAACAATCAACATTTGAGGCTTTTTTTATTTTGCTGAGTGTTCCTATTGATGCAAGTACAGTTTATTTATGCTGGCATTAATTGATTTAGCATAATTCATAACAAGATATTTTCAGGACTATAACCAAATGTAGCATAACTCATAGCTTACCATCTATATTAACCAGATGAAAGAGATCTTCTTTAGAGATTTAAAAGCATCTGTACAGATAATGTGAAAAATACAAACAAAACATTTCAGGATGTATTTTTAAGATATTTAAACATTTAACAACATCAGTTACTCCTTAATTAGTTATATTTAAGCATATAATGCAACAGACAATTATCGGTGGATTTTGTCCTTTGAAAATATAATATATAAAGGAATATTTAAGTATTAATATTTTAAGAAAAATTTTTTTCTAAAACAGAAGTTCTTGAAAAGCCAAATATGAATGCTCTAGCCTTAAACAGAAGTTAATTGTGAGCATTAGTATAATGCACTAAACATACCAGACCTATTTTAAATAAGAAGCTTTGCCTTTCTTATAAGTAAGATAGATAAGTAGATGTGGTACAATATTTACCCGTACTATAATTTATTAGCTAAGGTTATTGGTACTTGCAGATTATTTTTATCTGTGTATGCATTTATGTTTGGCAAATTTAAAATTTATGTCAAATTGAATTTTAAAGTAATTATGAAAAGACATAAATTTGTATATATATTTGTATTCACCTAATTTAAGAAAACAATTATTTCCATTTTGTATATTATTGATTTTTCTCAAACTTTTCATTGGGCATGTTTTTCATAGTCTTCCTCTACATTGATATAGTAATATGATTTCTCTTTTTGTCATTATGCAGCAAGCACTTCTTGCCTGAGTTAGATCCAGACGTACGTAATGGCGGAAGAGTTCGGCTTGTGGTAAGAAATGTGTTTAAAGTTCAGAAAAAGTGTGTGGACAACAGTACTCAACAGATGGCACTTTAAGATGTGTCAATAAGTAGTGTAAATTATGAAAATACCAACTGTATCTTTTGGGGATAATCTCAAAATATTAAATATTAAAATAGTACCATGTTTTCTTGGCTTATAATATGACTTTAAAATATGATGTCATCTTAAAATAGTTTACCTGGTAGATTTTAAAATAACAAGATGCTACTATATTTTAAAAGATACTCTGGGCAAGAAATTATAAAACAATATTATTGTCTAGACTATTTTAAAAGGAGGATACTTGAGGGAAACAGCGAAGCACGCTCATGACTCAAAATATCAAACCAGGTAAAAATTAAAAAGTAGTTGTGTGTACAACTTTTGTAAGTAATAAAGTGTAAATGGTTGGAGTGTTAGGAGCAACCAAGTTCTAACATGGCGACCAGAGTGTATACTCTAGACAATATAACTCATGTGCATTTCAAAAGTCAGCTGAAATATATGCTATCAGAAGGAAGCCTATGTTAACAGAAGAGTGGCCAATATGGAGTCTGGAGAAACAGAGTCCCCAAACAAGAAATGTTAGTGTTTCCAGAAATTTCCAGAAAAGAGGGTACCCTGACCAATGACAGAAGTGTGTGACCTCCTTGGCATGTGAAAATGAAGGGCATCAAATAATCCTAACTTTATGTCACCTTCCATTTATATCAACCAATGAATATTCCTTGCTCAAACTCTACATTCACCAAGAAAACTGATTATAAGTTAACTTACCATGTAGAATTTTGTATAAAAAAATAATGTATTCTCTAATGGGAAATAATATTATCATATCCAGAGCAGTTATATTCATTATTGTTATGGATTACTCATTCAAGGAGTTTTCCTGAAAGAGGAGAAAAATTAGGACAATGTTAAAATTAATGTGCTTATGGAAATATTTATAGAAGAATGCACATATTTGAAATAATCACTAAACAGATATTTTCTTGCATTTTAATAGAGATCCCTCTGGCAGAGTCACATGAAGATTACCCTAGGAAAAGTGGTACCTCAGGCTATTAACACCCTACATATTATTGACTAACACTCTCAAACAGATTTTTGAGTAGCCACTTTGGAGCAAAAATCAGAAATATAAAGTGCCAAGAAATGCCACAATAAAGGAAGGGATATTACATTTGATTATTATACTTCTAAAATGAATGAAAACAGATTGGGTAGATTACTAATCACAATGGTTCTATGAGATTAACCCTTTGACATTAATCTCCTTCCTCCATATCCCATTATATCACACTACCCACGAATGTATGACAAATACATAGCAATGATAAATACTTTTTAAAAAATATATTGAAGAACAGCTGAATACCAAACAAGGTAAGTGGTAGTAGTAGAACAGACTTTTTTTTTTTTTGAGTCAAGACAGAGGAATGGATCAAGGATTTACACTAAAAGGATACTGGGCTAATTGAAGGCCAGGTTGGGTGGAAATCTTGCAGAGTGTTGGGGAATTAAAACACCCTACTTGTAGGAAACTTGTGCAGATAATTGTACAACTGGGACCAGGCCATAACTAAGGAAAATCTTGAAATGTTAAAAAGCCGCAACAGCTGCTACCATAAGATCCTCAAAGACATAAAAATACCACCCATAATAAAAGGGCAGAAAATAATCGAACAAAAAATGATCAAATTTTAATTAGAGGGAGATGGATATACAAATAAGGCCATTATAAATTCTGAAAATAAAAAATAATATCTTTGAAATGAACCCTGGATTAGACAGCATAAAAAATTTGTGAAAGTTTATCTACAAAGGAACGATAGATTGACAGTTGACATCATATCAGAACAAGGCATACCAAAAGACGGTGGAGTTATTTCTTAATATAGGGATAAATATAAATATCATCTAGAATATTTTGTCACTGAGCTTCAAAAGTGAGGACAGAATTAGACATAATCAAACATTCAAATGATAGGTTTTGAGGAAGCTAATAAATAATATCTCTGTCTTCCAAACAAGATTAAAGTTATTGTATGACAAACAAGAATGAGAAAAATGCAAACAAGATATTATTTTACTTCCAAATATATATCAGAAGTCATGTCATAGATCTAGACAATTGCATTGCTTATTAAACTTATCCTCCCAAAATGCTAGCATTTTCCTGCAGAAGACACTCATAGTTTAATTTCTCCAGAAAATATACTCAGATTCTGATATTTGAATGTAGGATGTTTACTGGGGAAGGCTCTCAGGAACAACTCCTTTGAAGGAAGAAAAAAAACAGGATTATGCCAGTCCAGGTTCGATGCACGATACTGGATGCTTGGGGCTAGTGCACTGGGACGACCCAGAGGGATGGTATGGGGAGGGAGGAGGGAGGAGGGTTCAGGATGGGGAACACATGTATAACTGTGGCGGATTCATTTTGATATTTGGCAAAACTAATACAATTATGTAAAGTTTAAAAATAAAATAAAATTAAAAAAAAAAAAAACAGAAGGAGGTGTACTGCGGTAGAGTTAAATCACAAATGTTAACATTAACATGTGCAAGGCCCTTACAATTATAACCTATCAAACATTGCTTATAAAAAACCAAAGACATATACCATATGCATGAATTGTTGTTGTTTTTTAGTCAATAAGTTGTGTCCAGCTCTTTGTGATCCCATGGACTGTAGTCCACCAGGCTTCTCTGTCCATGGAATTCTGCAGGCAAGATACTGGAGCAGGTTGCCACTTCCTACTCCAGGGCATCTTCCCAACCCAGAGATTGAACCCGCATAGCCTGCGTTGACGGGCAGATTCTTTACCACTGAGCCACAGAGAAGTCCCTATGAAGAAGGGTACAGCCACTGTAAAAAAAAAATAAAATAGTGTCAATTTCTCATAAAGTTAAATATATACTTATTTGACTCAGCAGTTTTGCTCCTGAGCACTTTTTCTAGAGAGATGAACTTATGTTCAATCAAAAACTTATACATAAATGTTCATAGTAGTTTTATTTGTGATAGCTGAAAATATTGGAAATGATCCAAATCTCATTCACTGGGTAAATGGTAAACAAATGGTGATACATACGTACAACAGATACACAAAAAGGAACAAAAAGCAACAAACAAGAATAAACTCATGGTATACACAAAGACGTTCATGGATCTCAAGAGCGTTTTGCTAAGTGAAAGAAGACAATTTCAAAATGTTCTTTACTGTATGATTTCATTTACATAACATTCTCAAAACTACATACTTATAGTGATGGGGAATATATTAGTGGTTGCCGGTTATTAGATTAGGGGGAAGGTATTAATTTAAAGGGAAAACAAAGAGCTTGTTTGGAGAAATGGAATAATTGTCTATTCTGATTGTGGTGGTAGTTATGCGAATTTATACATGTGATAAAATGTCATAGAAGCATAAACAAACCAAAAAAAAAAAAAATAGTGCGTGTGAAAACTGGTGAATAAGGTCTATGGTTTAGTAATAGTATGGCACCAATGTCAATTTCCTGTTTTTATTAATTGAACTTGAATTATCAAGATATCATTTGGACAAGCTGTGTGGAGGATATAAAAGTAACTCTTAGTACCAATTTTTGCAGCTTCTGTGGGAGTTGTAAATCAAAAAGAAAATTTTTGAAAATGATTGAACTTCATATTTAAGTTCTGTGCATTTTATTACTTGTAAATTATAGTTCTATAAAACATTTACAGTGCCTTCCATGCCCACATATGTTACATAACAAGGCCTCTGTCTTATTATATAAGAGAAGGGGTTTGCACAATGATGACAATGTATTATGAATGGAGGGGTATGCATACCTCAGCTTTCTGCAATCAAAGAGAAAAATATTTTTAAAACACTGGTATTATGTCTAGAAATAGTACAAACAATGATGTGGTATGTTCATAGCATCTACAGTAATTTAGCAATAATTTGCATATTATTCAAACAGTTAAATGAACTAGATCTGTATTTCACAGGTGTAATGTACAGTGAAAGAAGCAAAATGCAAAAATAAGTTAGGTTAATTTTGAAATAATATTCTAAAAACTTTTGAATACGTTTATTCAAAACATATGTAGAAAAACTGAAAAGCTTACAAGTGAATTTCACTTTATAATATTTTATTTCTTTTTTAAAAATATCTGCATAATAAGTAAATAGGTATTTATTTTGTGTGCTGTTTGTCTTCTAAAAATACAAACTTTTAAAATAAATATTTAATAAAATCTTGTTTGTGAAAAATCAGAAGAAAGAACTGACTGTTCTTTATTAAATGGAAGAGATTCTCTATTTTAAATTAAGTAGCTCGGTTTGGAGGTGAAACAGGATCCACTTGCTTAGAAGTCATGTTCCAGAATTCATACCACTCATTTCATTGTGAAAATATGGGAAAAAAGAATATTACAGACTTTGTAGATTAGGCTACAGACATGATCTAATCAGAAGACAAAGATCAACGAGAGTTTTGCAAAATCACTATTTAAATATTTGCTATTGTATTGCACATAAGAAAATTCTGATCTGATACAAACTGTTTATCATGTTATAACTGTGAAGAATGTTTAATATTACAATGTTTTGGGATTAAACATACAGTTTTGTAGAACAAGTATTAAAAGCAAGGTCAATTTTATTCTATTTTGCATGTATAGTATATCCATTTTGCATGACATAGAAGAAAAGATATATTTTCTTTATGATTTCTCTACTCCTTAACAGTAAGAGGAAGGATGATGTTCAATTTGAAACCAGTGTTTTCACAGGTAGAATTTGAATATAAATACATATGTGGCTGAGTTAAATATGCTGCTAGACATGTAACTAGCCTCTATGAAATTTCTAGGTTTGCATTTAAGCTGCGAGGTGGCACCATTGTGAAAGTGTGTGTTATTGTTAAATTTCACTTCTAAATTTGATTCTGTTATAATCTGGCTTAGTTAATAACCGATACTGTTTGCTGTTTTGGAATAAACAATCTTTTGATGTTAATGGCTTAGATGATAACAAGATTTTTGGAAGACATGTTCACAAATACTTTCTTGACATGTAGGTATCATCTTGTCTGGAGGAGGGTGAGATTTCTGCTTTTTAAATAGGTGCAGTGAAATTATGTCATTAAATTGAAGCAAATAAAACCTGATTTTAAAATCCTGAGGCTTATAGTTAATGCCTCTTTAGTCAGCAGGAGGGTCTCTTATGTGGTTAGCATGTCTTTCCTTATTTTGTAACTGATGTCACCAAAATCTTGGTATTGCTTTGATCAGTCAGTTAGTTCAGTTCAGTCGCTCAGTCGTGTCCGACTCTTTGTGACCCCATGAATCACAGCACGCCAGGCCACTCTGTCCATCACCAACTCCCGGAGTTCACTCAAACTTACATCCATCGAGTCGGTGATGCCATCCAGCCATCTCATCCTCTGTTGTCCCCTTCTCCTCCTGCCCCCAATCCCTCCTAGCATCAGAGTCTTTTCCAATGAGTCAACTCTTTGCATGAAGTGACCAAAGTACTGGAGTTTCAGCTTTAGCATCATTCCTTCCAAAGAACACCCAGGACTGATCTCCTTTAGAATGGACTGGTTGAATCTCCTTGCAGTCCAAGGGACTCTCAAGAGTCTTCTCCAACACCACAGTTCAAAAGCATCAATTCTTCAACACTCAGCTTTCTTCACAGTCCAACCCTCACATCCATACATGACCACTGGAAAAACCATAGCCTTGACTAGATGGACCTTTGTTGGCAAAGTAATGTCTCTGCTTTTGAATATGCTATCTAGGTTGGTCATAACTTTCCTTCCAAGGAGTAAGCATCTTTTAATTTAATGGCTGCAATCACCATCTGCAGTGATTTTGGAGCCCCCCAAAATAAAGTCTGACATAGTTTCCACTGTTTCTCCATCTATTTCCCATGAAGTGATGGGACCAGATGCCATGATCTTCGTTTTCTGAATGTTGAGCTTTAAGCCAGCTTTTTCACTCCCCCTTATTCCTGATTGGTTTTTGTGATGTCTCAGTATTGATGGAGCTATAGTAATGGGACCATTAAATACATAAGCTTGTGCACTAATGAAATAAAATCCAGAAAGAATGTATAACATTTTTCATCCTAAACATCACAAGTGTAAATTGTGAGCCAGTCATCATTTCACTTGAAATAGTTCTCTACGGAGGTTTTTTTGATGAAACAATGGTATCACTTACCCAGGTACATTTTAAAAAGTGACTAATGCCCTAGAAGGGCTTCTCCTCTGAGTTCACCAATACCAAACTTGCTGATTTAACAATGAGAGAAGGTGGGAGGGGGTATGCAGACATCTGAATTTGAAGGAAGATGATCTTTGGGTTCTGGTTTCATGAGTTTTTGTAGCACGTCATATAGGGATAGCTATGTAACCACAGTGATGTTTTATGGTTTTATTTTACTCTAAATTTTTCTCACATCAAATATTAAGGACAATGCTTTCTCACAGGATTTCAAGCATCCTGTGGTTTGGATGAAGTTCCAGGTACTTTGAGGCTGCTTTACTTTCTATCATGGCATTTTTCTCCCATTGAGGGGCCAAATCCCAATAAATCCTTACTTAATGATATTAGACATTATGTAAAACAATATTTATAGCCAAGAGGTGATTCTTTCAACTCTTCAGTTCAATCCAAAATAGTAATGAAAGCTCAGAGAGTAATTTTAGATGAAATAAATTATCTAATACATATGTCCTTAAAATATCTTGAAATTTCTATATGTCTACCCTTATTCCCAAATTAGACTTAACATATAGTATTTTACATTAATAATGACTGTAGTGAGAAAGTAGAGATCTTTCATGGCTTTGTAGTATAAAAATATGGGATGAAAGGCATTTCAGGGAATTTTATAAGTGGTAAAACATGAATATTGCAGAAAATAATCCAATGTGACATTTATAACATTCAATTAAGAATTAAATAATATCCTTGGTAAATAAGTGATGTTAAGCTATTTAAAGTTTCATCAGTTGCCTTTAAGATTGATTTTCATCAAAATTACTGTACTGAAATGTTTTCTTTTGTTGTACAGACTCAAATAGCAAACCTCAATTTTAAAATCGGCTCTTATTTGCAAAAAATGCTTTGACATAGTGCATTTGTTCTGCCTGGGCAGCAATAAAGGATTGTGGTATCATTTTGAAGAAGGTTGTTTGACAGAGCCTGTTTGTTTATTTGGGGTAATGTGAGCTGCATTCAGAAAATGCCATATTTTGTTTCATGATTGTATACATTCTCTCCCATTGCTCCCAGGCAAGACTTGTAAGCAGAGAAGACACGGATTTAGACCTTTTTTCCATGACCAGTGGAAGTGCTTTGTCTGTGAAGACAGAAAAAAAAACTCTGGCACACAGACACTCAGCGGGATCTTCAAGTAAGTTGTGGTTTCCTTCAGAATTAATTTCAAAATCACAAATGAATTGATGGAAACTAATGCCAGCAAGCATTCTTTTACAGATAAGGGTTAGGATGCCAGCAACCAGAACTGCCCAAAACTATCCATTTGAATTTTTTCCTTCTTTGAATGTCTTCTTTTGATACAAACGGAATTAAATTATTTCTAAAATTAGAGCATCAGTTTTTATTTTAATTCTATTCTGTGACTCAGTGATTTACTCCTCTACCCCTCCATGGATCATATTGAATTCTTTGATCATTTAGTTCTAAAAGAGTTTGTTTAGGTTAATTGTAAAATGTTGGATTTATATATCAAAGTAATGTGTTTTGGCCTTTTGTCATTATTTAATATATATTGTAAGTAAAGTTTGTTTTGAAGGAATTTTTTTTTAAATAGCAGACTTCTAAACATTATAGTGTCAAAATCATGCTCTTAAAAACTATTTCCACTGAATAGATGACAGTTTGTATTTACTAGTGATGACTTTTTATATTTGAAAACTTGTCACACGTTTATTAATTTGGTACTATAACTATATATATATATATATATATATCATGGTTTCAACAAGAATTACAAAGCAATTCTTAACTCTGAAAAGAATGTAAACATTTAAAAACTATCTGTATCTCAAGGTATTTGAGAGTAAGAAAGCCTAACTTTTTCAAACTCTTCATTTAACTTACACTGTAAAGATATCAAAACATTTTCTAGAGTGTTATGGTATATTAATACAAAAGATGGTTTATTTAATATAATATTTTGTTAATATTGCCAACATATAGTAAACCTCAGAAATCCACATATTAATTTACACTTCATTTTAAGTAATAGTTACTCTATAAAAAGATTTATTACTCATTGATTGTATGATTATATACACACAAAGTCAATATTTATTTGAATATGAACAATTCAACAATCCAGATAGTGCTCTTCAGATAAATGAAAACATCGAAATGATTCTCTGACTTTTCCTCCAGATGCTTGGCATTATTAGATTCCAGTCATTTAAATCCATTTATATGTAAATTTATTTTAATGAATTTTAATTTCATTTTAAAATAATTTTAATATATCTAACGTACAAATATTTCCCAGAATCTGGTCATGAAAGGTTGCTCTGGTCAATATGGTTAAGAAATATTTTAGGTTAATTCACCTATGTAAAATTATTCTTTTAATACAAATTTTCTACAGCAACAAAATGTGGTAATATCAGAAGTTATATATATATATTTTATATATATTATATATATGTATAAAACATTTCAGAAAGAATCAACCTATGCCACACATCATAGTGAATAATGCCATACCCATTTTAAGCATTGCATATTACAAACTCATATGATGTTGTTTTGAAGTAGTGTGGGTAAAAATAAACAAACCTAATAAAATTTTTACACAAATTGCCTTTTCACTTTACAGAATATCAAAGCTTCTGTTTGAAATGTACTATCTGAATGTTAAAACAAAAATAACTCAGTCAGTCAGCAACTATCCTGAAATGCACAAGCTTCATCTTTCACTTACATAAAACTGAGTTATAGATTTTAGAGTATATAAGATCTTTATAGAGAGTTCATTTCTTAACACTTTCTCTAAGAAACTGTAATAAGGCCATTCACACTGTAGTTTCCATTAGTTGTCAATAAATGACATTATTGCAAACACTACTAATGACTAACTGTCCATTAGGTGACAATTTAAGACAAGCCACTTTAGGAAATATTTTTTCTTAAAGAACAGAATGAATATGAATAAATACTATTTGCCAAATTCTTTGTCAAACTATTGTCATACTAGTTTACTGTAACATACATGTAATATAATGGTTAAGGATATGAGCTCTGACACCACTTTGCCTAGATTTGTATCATAACTTAATTTTCTCATCCTTAAAATAGGAAAGATACATACCTTGCAGAATTGTTTTAGGATCAAATATAATGCATTCACTTCCAGTAGTCATGTATGGATGTGAGAGTTGGACTATAAAGAAAGCTGAGTGCCAAAGAATTGATGCTTTTGAAATTTGGTGTTAGAGAAGACTCTTGAGAGTCCCTTGGATTGCAAGGAGATCTAACCAGTCCATTCTAAAGGAGATCAGTCCTGGGTGTTCTTTGGAAGGCATGATGCTAAAGCTGAAACTCCAGTACTTTGGCCACCTCATGCGAAGAGTTGACTCATTGGAAAAGACTCTGATGCTCGGAGAGATTGGGGGCAGGAGGAGAAGAGGACTACAAAGGATGAGATGGCTGGATGGCATCACCAACTCGATGGACGTGAGTTTGAGTGAACTCCGGGAGTTGGTGATGGACAGGGAGGCCTGTCGAAAAGAGTTGGACACGACTGAGCAACTGAACTGAACTGAACTGATAGCACGTTCAGAATGGTATCTGTCTCAAAATAAGTGCTTAGTAAATGTTCTTTGTAGTTGTTGTAAAAAAGAAAAATCAGTTGAGGTAAGATATTGAAGTCTGTAGTATCTGGTCACATGGCTAACTAGCTCAGCTTAAAAGAAATGTCCTCTTAATAGTTCTTTAACTGAAAAAAAAATGGCATAGCATTATATAGAGAAATCTTTTAACTGTCAGAGTCTTTGTGTCCTAGGCCCCCATGGCCCTGGGCCAACCACTTAAAGTCTCAGTATTTTGAAAGCTCTTTTCCTCCAGCTTTCTCTCAAAATCTTGTCACCTTATTAAAGCTAAAATATTTCTTTCAGCTTCGCAAGCCAAATCTAGAGAGTAGTTTATGGGTTACAGCTATAAAACTTTTTCAGCCTTTGAACTTTTCTAGTTATTTCTCTTTCAATGTTACTATATTATTTGGAACACATATTCTTTAAAAATAGATACATTCAGGTTTAAAATCCCTACTCAACTATCACGGATAAGTTATGTGACCTTGGGTAAATTATTTAATCTCTAAGAATGAGTTTACTCTCTGTAAAATGGAAGTATAATGTCTATCTCATGGAATTTTAGTGAGGAATAAATCAGTAAAAATATACGTAAAGTATGGTGATGCATTGCCTAGTAGTAAGTAAAAAAAGTATTGTTCTTGTTGTTTATATTGTTCGTTATTGTATGTGTTGTTACTGTTGTATTATTTTTAAACAATTTCAAAGTAGAGTTGTCTTCTTTTTCTGTGTATCAAATAATAGCAGGACCATGCCATCCATATAAAGTAACAATGTATTTTCTTAGAGAATTTCCTAAGGTTTCTGTTTTTATCCTTTTAGGTCTTACTAAGAAGGCAATGGCACCCCACTCCTGTACTCTTGCCTGGAAAATCCCATGGACTGAGGAGCCTGGTGTGCTGCAGTCCATGGGGTCGCAAACAGTTGGACACGACTGAGCGGCTTCACTTTCACTTTTCACTTTCATGCATTGGAGAAGGAAATGGCAACCCACTCCAGTGTTCTTGCCTGGGGAATCCCAGGGACGGGGGAGCCTGGTGGGCTGCCGTCTGTGGGGTCGCACAGAGTCGGACACGACTGAAATGACTTAGCAGCAGCAGCAGCAGCCCTCTTACACAAGGCCAAGGAAATCTACTACCAAATTTTCTAATCTATATTATGATTTGAAAATAGATGAAGTAGGTCACATTCATATTTTAAAATGTGCCATTGTGAAATGACTAGGCAAAAAAATTCCTGATTTAAACAATATTTATTTTAAAATATTTGATATCCTTAAGTGATTTTGGTTTTCTCAATTCATTTCCCTCTTAATACTTAAAGGATGCATTACAATAACAATAACTCTATTGCTCTAGCAATTTAGAGTTTAGCCAATTTCTTTTAATTGTCTTTTCTGACTTATATGATTATTTTTCTTTGATAGATAATATAAATGAGACTTAAAGTATTTATTTGAACGTTCTCACAAAAAAACTTAGCAAAGGAAAGCAACAACTTGAATCCATCTTTTCTCATTCCAAACTCAGTGCTATACTGTCTTCTGTTCCTTGGGCTAAAACATGTAGCTTAGTAAGAATATAGTTCCTCTTATCCATTCATTCTTTCTGGAGACATTTATTGATGAAATATTGCTCACTATATACCTAGTTTTGGTTTCCAGTTGCCTTCTTCATATTATCTCTGTGTTTTCCCAGACATAGTCCATTTTCAAAGTTAGCCAGAGACTGAAAATCCAAAATTCCTCTGTAATAGTGTATGAGTTCAGTTCAGTTGCTCAGTCGCGTCCAACTGTTTGCGACCCCATGAACCGCAGCACGCCAGACCTCCCTGTCCACCAACTCCCAGAGTCCACCCAAACCCATGTCCGTTGTGTCAGTGATGCCATCCAACCATCTCATCCTCTGTCGTCCCCTTCTCCTCCTGCCCTCAATCTTTCCCAGCATCAGGGTCTTTTCCAGTGAGTCAGCTCTTCACATCAGGTGGCCAAGTATTGGAGTTTCAGCTTCAACATCAGTCCTTCCAATGAACGCTCAGGACTGATCTCCTTTAGGATGAACTGGTTGGATCTCCTTGTAGTCCAAGGGACTTTCAAGAGTCTTCTCCAACACCACAGTTCAAAAGCATCAATTTCTCAGCGCTCAGCTTTCTTTGTAGTCCAACTCTCACATCCATACATGACCACTGGAAAAAACATAGCTTTGACTAGACGAACCTTTGTTGGCAAAGTAATGTCTCTGCTTTTTAATATGCTGTCTAGGTTGGTCTTAACTTTCCTTGCAAGGAGTAAGCGTCTTTTATTTAATTTCATAGTTACAGTCACCATCTGCAGTGATTTTGAAGCCCAGAGAAATAAAGTCTCTCACTGTTTCCACTGTTTCCCCATCCATTTGCCATGAAGTGATGGGACCAGATGCCATGATCTCAGTTTTCTGAATGTTGAGCTTTAAGCCAACGTTTTCACTCTCCTTTTTCACTTTCATCTAGAGGCTCTTTAGTTCTTCTTCACTTTCTGCCATAACAGTGTATGAAAGTGAAAAGTGAAAGTGAAGTCGCTCAGTCGTGTCCGACTCTTTGCAACCCCGTGGACTGTAGCCTACCAGGCTCCTCTGTCCATGAGATTCTCCAGGCAAGAATACTGGAGTGGGTTGCCAGTTTCCTTCTCCAGGGGATCTTCCGCATTGGAGGCAGACAAACGCTTTAACCTCTGAGCCACCAGGGAAGCCAACCCCAAATTGGCTTCTTCTCTGAACATGTCCTAACTGTCATGAAATGTAAGCCCTTATAATATGGTACTGAATTTACTGAATGTGGAAAAAACTATTTTTCAAAAGTAAAGTTGCTAATGCTGTTGAAATGAAGAAGGCTTCTTGGAGGCAGTATACTTGATCTATACCTAGACTGACAATTGGGATTTAAGTAAGAGGGGAAAAGTGGAAATAAACCCATCTAAACAAGGGCAAAAGGTAAAATATGAATATATATTTGTAAAACACTGAGAAACCTGTCTGGACCAGAGGTTCCACATACTGAAGCGATGTAAAATAAAGTTGCATTAAAAATGAAGCCTTGTTTCAAAATAACTTTGAAAATATAATGGAGTAGTTGGGCTTTTCTACGCAGCTGCTGCTGCTGCTAAGTCGCTTCAGTCGTGTCTGACTCTGTCTGACCTCATAGACGGCAGCCCACCAGGCTCCCCCATCCCTGGGATTCCCCAGGCAAGAACACTGGAGTGGGTTGCCATTTCATTCTCCAATGCATAAAAGTGAAAAGTGAAAGTGAAGTCACTCAATCATGTCCGACTCTTAGCGACCCCATGGACTGAAGCCTACCAGGCTCCTCCATCCATGGGATTTTCCAGGCAAGAGTACTGGAGTGGGATGCCATTGCCTTCTCCTTTCTACTTCAAATGAGAAACTAACAAATATTTCTGAAAATACCTTATTGTTTTAGAAAGCCTAAAATCAGTTGAAGAAAGACATTCTGAGTCAATCCTAACATTTTACAATGCCTCCAGTATATTGACAAAATAATTTTAAAGCTCTAATCAAAACAGATTAATCTGACTATCAAAAGTACTAAGTGAAATACATGGTTTACTAGATGCCAGTTCAGTTCAGTTCAGTCACTCAGTTGTGTCCGACTCTTTGCGACCCCATGAATCGCAACACGCCAGGCCTCCCTGACCATCACCAATTCCCGGAGTTCACTCAGACTCACGTCCATCGAGTCAGTGATGCCATCCAGCCATCTCATCCTCTGTTGTCCCCTTCTCCTCCTGCCCCCAATCCCTCCCAGCATCAGAGTCTTTTCCAATGAATCAACTCTTTGCATGAAGTGACCAAAGTACTGGAGTTTCAGCTTTAGCATCATTCCTTCCAAAGAACACCCAGGGCTGATCTCCTTTAGAATGGACTGGTTGGATCTCCTTGCAGTCCAAGGGACTCTCAAGAGTCTTCTCCAACACCACAGTTCAAAAGCATCAATTCTTCGGTGCTCTGCTTTCTTCACAGTCCAACTCTCACATCCATACATGACCACTGGAGAAACCATAGCCTTGACTAGACAGACCTTTGTTGGCAAAGTAATGTCTCTGCTTTTAAATATGCTATCTAGGTTGGTCATAACTTTAAATGAAAAAAAGTCAACCTGAAAAGACTACATACTATATGATTTCAACTATGTAACATTCTTAAAAAGGTAAAATTATGGAAATGGTAAAAACATCAAAGGTAGTAGGGGGTTGGATGGAAGATGAATAGGTTGAGCATAGAGGATTTTTAGGGCAGTGGAAATAATCTCTATGATACCATATGCATACTGCCATTCATTATACATTTTTCCAGGCCTATAGAATGTACAAAACCGAAACCTGAGAGTGAACTATAATGTAAGCTATGTACTTTGGGTGGTTATATTTTGACAATTTAATTTCATAATTTGTAACAGGTACCTTACTGGTGGGGTTGTTGATAATGAAGGAGACTATGAGACTTCACTTTCATTTTTCACTTTCATGCATTGGAGAAGGAAATGGCAACCCACTCCAGTGTTCTTGCCTGGAGAATCCCAGGGATGAGGGAGGCTGATGGGCTTCGGTCTATGGGGTCGCACAGAGTCAGATATGACTGAAGCTACTTAGCAGCAGCAGCAGCAGCATGCGTATGTGGGACAGAAGATATATAGGAAATCTGTGTGCCCTCCTCTGTGAATGGAAAATACTCTTAAAAAAATTGTCTTAATAAAAAGTGAATGGGAAAAAAGAAAAGGAAAACAAATGAGAAGCTCAGAAGGCTGTTCCTCACCACCTATTGCCTGAGATTTACTTCAAAACAAGTAGGATTTAGCTTTTAATTTTATAAATAAATTGCCCAGAGCTAAGGAGGCTAAACATTGTAGAGCTAAGACTCAAATCTGGGTCTTATGATTCCTAGTGTAAGGATATCAATTGCTTCCCATCCAGCTTCTCGGCATCATAAATGTTTTGCTTCTATCTATCTCAATGTACAGATGGAACATAAAAGACAATATCATAAATTATAATGTATTTTTTGAAAAATACAAAGATGAAGTGCATATGATTAGCACATAGAAAACACTTCAGAGAACAAATGAACTTATCAACCATTGTTGCTTTTCTCCTCTTATCATATATTCATATAACCTTTAAATGGATATTGTCTTCTCCAGAACAAGGGAAACCATTTCCATTAACATTTTATGGCCTTCTCTGTAAGTTGTTTGTATGAGATTTAATCTAGTTGTTGCTGTTCTTTAGTTGCTCAGTCATGTCCAGCTCTTTGAACCCTATGGACTATAGCACACCAGGCTTCCCTGTCCTTTACTATCTCCCAGAGTTTGTTCAAATTCATGTACATTGAGTTGATGATGTTATCCAACCACCTCATCCTCAGTCATCCCCTTCTCCTCCTGCTTTCAATCTTTCTCAGCACGAAGGTCTTTTCCAATGAGTCGGCACTTCACATCAGGTGGCCAGAGTATTGGAGCTTTAGCTTCAGCATCAGTCCTTCCACTGAATATTCAAGGTTGATTTTCTTTAGTATTGACTGATTTGATCTACTTGCTGTCCAAGGGACTCTCTCAAGAGTTTTCTCCAGAACCACAGTTTGAAAGCATCAATTCTTCGGTGCTCAGCCTTCTTTATGGTCCAACTTCCACATCTCTGCATGACTACTGGAAAAAACCATAGCTTTGACTATAAAGACCTTTGTCAACAAAGTGATGTCACTGCTTTTTAAAATACTTTCTAAATTTGTCAAAGGTTTCCTTCCAAGAAGCAAGTGTCTTTTAATTTCATGACTGCAGTCACCATCTGCAGTGATTTTTGGAGCTCAGGACAATAAAATCTGTCACTGCTTCCATCGTTTTTCCATCTATTTGCCAGGAATTGATAAGACCAGATACCATGATCTTAGCTTTTGAATGTTGAGTTTCAAGGCCAGCTTTTCACACTCTTTCACCCTCATCAAGAGGCTTTTTAGTTCCTTTTTACTTTCAGCTTTTAGAGTGGTATCATCTACATATCTATGGCTGTTAATATTTCTCTCAGCAATCTTGACTCCAGCTTGGGATTCATCCAGTTCAGCATTTTGTGTGATGGATTCTATGTATAAGTTAAATTAGCAGGGTGACAATATACAGCCTTGACATACTTCTTTCCCAGTTTGGAACCAGTCCATTGTTGAATGTCCAGTTCTAACTGTTACTTAGAAATCACTGAAGATGATGACTGTGGCCAACATATTAAAAGATGCTGATTCCTTGGAAGAAAAGCTATGACCAACCTAGACAGCATATTCAAAAGCAGACACATTACTTTGCCAACAGAAGTCCATCTAATCAAAGCTATGCTTTTTCCAGTAGTCATGTATGGATGTGAGAGTTGGACTATAAAGAAAGCTGAGCGCTGAGAAATTGATGCTTTTGAACTGTGGTGTTGGAGAAGACTCCTGAGAGTCCCTTGGACTGCAAGGAGATCAAACCAGTCCATCCTAAAGGAAATCAGTCCTGAATATTCATTGGAAGGACTGATGCTGAAGCTGAAACTCCAATACTTTGGCCACCTGATGTGACGAACTGACTCACTGGAAAAGACCCTGATGCTGGGAAAGAATGAAGGCAGGAGGAGAAGGGGATGACAGAGGATGAGAGGATTGGATGGCATCACCGACTCGATGGACATGAGATTGAACAAGCTCCGGGAGTTGGTGATGTACAGGGAGGCCTGCTGTGCTGCAGTCCATGAGGTTGCAAAGAGTCGGATACGACTGAGCGACTGAACTGTTGCTTCTTGACCTGCATACAGGTTTCTCAGGAGACAGGTAAGGTGATCTAATATTCCCATCTCTTTAAGAATTTTCCACAGTTTGTTGTGATCCACACAGTCAAAGGTTTTAGCAAAGTCAACAAAGAAGAAGTAGTGTTTTTCTGGAATTCTCTTGCTTTTCCTTTTTCTATGATCCAGCAGATATTGGCAATTTGATCTCTGATTCCTCTGCCTTTTCTAAATCCAGCTTGAAAGTCTGGAAGTTCTTGGTTCACGTGCTGCTGAAGCCTAACTTGAAGGATTTTGAGCATTACCGTGCTAGCATATGAAATAAGTGCAGTTGTCTGGTAGTTTGAACATTTTTGGCATTGCCCTTCTTTGAGACTGGAATGAAAACTGACCTTTTCCTGTCCTGTGGCCACTGCTGAGTTTTCCAAATTTGCTGGCATATTGAGTGCAACACTTTAACATCATAATCTTTTATGATATGAAATAACTCAGCTGGAATTCCATCACCTCCACTAACTTTGGTTGTAGTGATGCTTCCTAAGGCCCACTTGACTTCACACTCCAAGATGTCTGGCTCTAGGTGAATGACCACACCATCGTTTTCCAGGTCCTTAAGATCTTTTTTGTACAGTTCTGTGTATTCTTGCCACCTCTTCTTAACCTCTTCTGCTTCTATTAGATCTTTACCATATTTTTCATTTTCTCCCTTGCCTTTTGCTTCTCTTCTCTCAATTCTTTGTAAAGTCTCCTTAGACAACTGCTTCACCTTCTTGCATTTCTTTTTCTTTGGGATGATTTTGGTCACCACCTCCTGTATAGTGTCATGGACCTCCATCCATATTTTTCAGGCACTCTGTCTAGCAGATCTAATCCCTTGAATCTATTCATCACCTCCACTGTATAATTAATCATAAGGGATTTTATTTAGTTCATACCTGAATGGCCTAGTAATTTTCCCCATTTTCTTCAATTTAAGTCTGAATCTTTCAATAAGTAGTTCTAGATGAGCCACAGTCAGCTCCAGGTTTTATTTTTGCTGACTGTACAGAGCTTCTCCATTTTTTACATATATATGTATATAAACATATATACAAATTTGTGTTATATATTAGGCATAAGTCTATAATAGAGATGATATCCAATTCAATTAAATATCAAAATTCTAAACTTTTTAGAAGTTAACTTCTGTACCTTATAATTATATATAATACAGAAAATATTACAAATATTTTTAAAAGTGCAGCTTAAATTTATTTTCAAAAATCAAAAATTAAAAGTTTTATTATTTTGGTATTTTAAAAACATGAACAATATATCTCATGTGAAGGAGCTTTGGTTTTTCTCTCTGAAAGTATTAATAATGAATTCTATCCAACGCAAAGATTTGCTAATGAATTGCAGTGTTAATTTTTAATGTGGCTGACCCACATCAGCCATCTCTCTCCACTTCCACAGTAAGGGAACTTGATTGGGTGAATATAGTTGTAAATATAAATGACTTTATTTTATGAATATAATATGGTCACTAGTGCTTCACTGGTGAATTCACCTCCCCATTTTGTCATCTTGCTGCTCTCCAACCCTTCTGCCACCCTACTCCTAACCTGTATCTGCTTTGAAATTGCCCTTTTCAAGGATCCACGATCTCTAACTAGCATTTTGACCCTTTTGGCATCTCTGCTACTTCCAACTGATTCCCTGGATTCCATAACTTAAATTTACAAATCAATTATTTCCTCATTGGAAGCTTAGAAATGTTTTACCTTTAACTTAATTTTCTGTTGCTAGAATGGTCAAAAGATGAGTGAAAGTTATGTTTAATTATGTCCCTGTGCTTGCTGCGTTGCTTCAGTCATGTCCGACTCTGTGTGATCCCATGGACTGTAGCCCACCAGGCGCCTCTGTCCATGGGGATTCTCCAGGCAAGAATCTGGAGTAGGTTGCCATGCCCTCCTTTAAGGGATCTTCCCAACCTATAGATCGAACCCATGCCTCTTACGTCTCCTGCATTGGCAGACGGGTTCTTTACCACTAGCGCCACCTGGGAAGCCCCATTTATGTCCCTACTTGCATATTTTTCAGTATAGACTGAAATATATATATATAATAAATAAATTGAGTTTTGGTTCAACTGTCCGCTAAATCGTATATTGATTTTACTTGTATCTAGCCTTTCTTGCCTGGAGAATCCCAGGGACGGGGGAGCCTGGTGGGCTGCCGTCTATGGGGTCTCACAGAGTCAGACACGACTGAAGCGACTTAGCAAGCATGCAGGCAAGCCTTTATAAAAACTCTAGTTATGTAATTCTAGTGCATTTTCCTCAGATATTTTATTTATTTATTTATTGGTTGCACTCGGTCTTTGATGCTTTGTTGCTTCCTGGGCTTTCTCCGCTTGGGGTAAGCAGGGACTACTCTTCATTGCAATGTGCAGATTTCTCATTGCGGTGGCTTATCTTATTCCAGAACACAAGCTCTATGTGTGCAGGCTCAGTAGCTGTGGTCCACGGGGCTTTAGTTGCTCCTTGGCATGCGGAATCTTCCTGGACCAGGAATCGAACCCGTGTTCCCCAGATTGGCAGGCAGATTCCATTAACTGTACAACTAGGGAAGTCCTCCTTCAGATATTTTCTTAAAGGAAAAAATATGTAGTCTCCGGTATCCCATTAATGTTTTATTACTATATGTGCTCATGTAATTCAGTCAAAACCATTGAAATATGGGAGTATTCTTTGAACAGCTTCAGAAATTCTGGTAGTACCTAGAAGATCTTGATGGGTAAACAGAAAGGCAATGACATAACTGAAAAATAAAATTGCCTGAAAAAAAACATTTTGATAAAGTAATTCTTAAATTAAAAAATCATGTTAAGGGTTATCATATCATATATAGATACAGGTATATAGATGGGCTTCCCAGGCAAATCAGCCTGTAAACAATCTGCCGGGAGACCCTGGTTTGATTCCTGGGTCAGGAAGATCCCTGGAGAAGGGATAGCTACTCACTCCAGTATACATGGGCTTCCCTGGTGGCTCAGATGGTAAAGCATCCACTTGTAATGCAGGAGTCCTAGGTTCAGTCCCTGGGTGGGGAAGATCTCCTGGAGGAGGGCATGGCAACCCACTCCAGGATTCTTGCCTGGAGAATCCCCATGGACAGAGGAGCCTGGTGGGCTATAGTTCACGGGGTCTCAGAGTCGGACGTGACTGAGCAACTAAGCACTGCACCGCACAAAATATACATATGGATACGGATTAAGAAATATCTTTCTCTTGTGTTTCCTCAACTTAGAGAAATTAAGGATGACATTGTTTTATAATGGACAGTTTTTTCCATTGGAAGCAATGCAAAAAAAGATATTCATCTCACATTTGCTGCCTAATGATTTTCTTTATGGTACCATTATTTCTTAAAATTAAAAATGATACTATCTTCTTTTTAATAAACTTAGTCATATAAAGTCAAGTTTCAAATATGTTACTGTCACTTACTTTTGGGCAAAAATTTTAACTTCATTGCCTCAGTTTCCTTATCTTTAAAACGAGGGTAATAATGTATTGTGCACAGCTATATTGTGGACTGAATGAGATGGTGACTGTAAAGTGCCATGCCAGGGCCTGGAACATAAGGAACTCCTAGATCCCTGCTACTCCTTCAAGATATGACATTTTCAGGTCATGAGTAAGCTAATATTGGCAGAATTGAAGATAAATGTGTGATGAGAAAATGCGGACAATGGCACATACCAGTCTTTTAATAGACTTGATAGTAAAAAGTTGAGTAATTTTGTACAGTGCAAACTTTTATTGATGCTAAATGCACAATAAAGAAATTGTTTAAAATGTGCACTCTAGTAATACTTCTAATTAACTGGCATAGTTGTAAATGATAGCATTCAGTCTACAAATTCTAATAAAATAATTCCACAATACCATTGTCTATGCCAACTGTTGTAAAATTCATTGTAGAGGTAAAAACTAACTCTCAAACTTCTTAATTAAAATATTCAAACTTTAATCCTGACATTAATGTTATATTTATTCCACAGATAAAAATAAGGTAAATAAGATTTTTATAGACAACTGTGGCCAAGTTAAACTTTTTTCTTTTATGTATAATAAAATCTGGCTTTGTTTATCCTCTTGTTCTTATCCGAAATGTTTGATTTAAAGAAACATGTCAATAAAGAATCTTAGAGCTATATCATAGAATTATTATTTTTAAAAAAGTTTGTTCAGCAAGAGCTGGTCTCTAACAATATAAAAATTTTATTTTAAGGCTTTTATTTTATTATTGCTTAAACCATTAACTCTGATTTTTCTGGATCTCAAATTTTTTTGGCAGGACCTTTACGAACACAGATTTGTTAGGTCTTAATATTGTGTCCCTGAATAAACAAACACGTTAACATTAACACTTCAATCCTAAAAATATTCCTGTAACCAGATCTGGATAGTCAAAATTAATTACTATTATACCACGCTCATGTTTACATGGTTGCTGGAAACATCTAATAGACATATATTAAAAGTCTAGCACAGAGTAGGCACATAATAAATAGCTATTGATTTAATGTCCTTTAACAGCCCGATACAGCCTGTTTCCAGAATCTGAGACAGTCTAATGAAACAGTCAACAATGATTCCAGACATAGTTAAATATAACAGTTATTAGTAACCACAGAATAATATTTACAGATCTAAAACAGTGGTTCACCAGCAGTTGATATTATCCAGAGGAAGACAAATTTCAACTGTACTTTTGTGAAAGAGCTAGTTATACATATGTCAACTACATTTATTCTTTGTAATAAAAAAACAACTTACACACATTTTAACATTTTTGAGGACAGGATCTATGTATGCTCTATTGATAATATATTAAAGCATCATGTTTCCAACTGTAGTATTTTAGTTTTTACCCTTTCCCTCATAAATAAACTGACTTTTTTTTTTCGTTATTGTTGTCACTTTCAAACCGATTTCTTACACTAGCTTAATGTGCAAAAATAAATGGGTATGGTCAAATGTGAAATGCATTTGTCAAATGAATGAAACTAAGTGCAATAATATAATAAATCCTCAGGCGAGTCATGTTTATTGTTGCCAAATGTCTCCCTGCTAAGAACTAATGAGCATGAAAAGGGATAATGAAAGTTTCCATGAAAGTTTTTGGGAAACCTATCCACAAGTCTTCACTATCTGGGAATGTGGAAATACATATTTGTTTTATACAAGTTCCATATGAGGATTGTAAAGATGAAATTATGAGAATAGAGTGAAATGGAAAGCAACTGTGGAATGATGGTTACTAATATTACTTGGCACATGGAAGTATATTGACAGAGGAGCTTCATTGAAAGGCAGAGGAGAACAGTGCCTGCTACATAATAGGCACTAAATAAATACATATTGAATGAATGTGAAAATAAAAGGAAGAGTTTGAGCTCAAGCTTTCAAAGATTCCAAGTGATCTTGAAAATCTAATTTAGGTTTTAAATATTTAAATGCCAAAGGATAACTGTGCAGTGATAAAACATTTGAGAACATGTTGGGAAAAATATGTTGGATAAAACATTTGGGAAACATTGACTTAAAATGCATATTTTTTTTGCTAAATGTTTACTTTCGGCAAAATTAATTAACATGGGAAAAGAGGGCTAAGACAAAGAACTGGGTTGTTTTCAAAAGAATATGCATATCACTTAAGTGTAAAAAATACTCTCAATTATTAGCATAATTCATGCCATTACTCTTTAAATACAAACACTTATGGACACTTAGTTATAAGTATGATAGAGTAGTGCAGAGAATATTTTTAGAATGATTAGAGAATCTAGGAACAGACTTTTTCTGAATTGACAAGAATAATGGACCTATGACCTGATTTTTAGAACCAACTGTATATAGAAGGAAACAGATGCCTAGATAGTTTATAGATTGTTAAATTTCATTCTTAATTCCTTATTGAGTTATACTTTCTATTAGTCAATTTATTAGTAGGAGTCAAATACTCAATAACCATCTAGTAGTTTGGTGGGAAGCCAGAAACACCAGGAAAGAAGAATTATTTAATGGTCACATGACAGAAAGCTAATCTAATTATGAAAAAAATCATAAAACCTGTTTAGATTTTATAACCAAAAATCACTAAATCATTAAAATAAAAATTCCCCATGGAAAAAAAATGAGAACAACATTAAACAATATAAGTACAAGAAACAGAATTTAAAGAAACTAGATAGTATTTTTAGCACCATATTCTAGCCATCCTCTTCTATGCAAACACATCTCTAAGAAGAAATCAACACAGCAGTGTGTTAAAAATAATAAAACCCAGAAACAGTGCACACTATAGGGAGGCCTCAAAGATTCTAGATCAGATATGAATGGTAGCTATTATAAAAGATCAAGAAATGCGCAAAATACAAAAGTAAAAATCTATGCTATATATCAGGATACCCCACCCTCTATGATATGTATTAGATTTTATGCACATTAGGAATTGCCTTTTCAAAATAAATGTACATAGACAAAGCAAATTATATGTGTCATGTTGATTTAAAAAGAAACATCAGGCATCATGATTTTTAGCAACAATAACAAATACCGTGGTAGTCTGTGGCTATCAATGTACCAAACATAACTGGTTTTCTTTTTTATATGTCTCTTAAATATTGGGTAAGAAGGATAACTGTAAATGTCATTGTCCAGTTGGGATTTCAAGAAACAGGAAAATGCTATTAGTATTTTTATGTCATAGAGAAAACTTTTATTCACTGAAAAACCTTGAAAACAATTTCAAAACAAGCAAAATCACCATGTTATATGGAGTCAATCTAAATATGATATAAACAACCCCTTTATTTGTTTTATTTTCATTCTTAGTGTTAGACTTTAAACTATCTGTAAATGATCATTAGAACTCAAGGTTGGACATAACAATGGCCCTTAAAAGCAACTGTTACTTGAACACTGTAATATCTACCTCAACCTCAAACTTACCCAGTGTAACTCACTCACAGCACTTAAATTGATGTAAATGCTTTGCTGCTAAGAATTTGTTCTGGTCACTTTCATTAAAATGCTGAATTTTTTTTTCCTTCATGCTTTACTTCTGCTGTTTCTGCTGTTAAGCAGTACAATATGAGAAGGACTTTGAAATGATTTTTATGTCCACACACATAGTGTTTCAACGAAAATCCAATGACGTATTACTATACATCATGAAATTTCTACTTTAACCTGTTTAAGGAAGTTTTTCTTATACATACCAGGAGCGTCATTCAAAGCATTTAACATATTAAATTACTTATCAAAACACAGCGTATATAGACCTTGACATTTGTTAAAGAACCAAGGATTTAACCCAAAAAAATTTTAAAGGACCAGAACAAATCTTTAGCAGAACACAGATTATGTGGCAAAGAAGCGACTTACTGGAAGATAGATCGTACTTATCAAGACATACTTTCAGCATATATGTAAGAGACTGGTTGGTTGATTTGTATAGTCACCTGCAAATATCCAGCAGTCTGTTGTCAAAAAAAAGGTAAAATTTGTAACAATAATGTGCAGAAAAGAGAAAAACTGGCAAAGACCCTTTAGTTATAATTTTTTTATTCCAGGAACCCATCAGTAGTCTAGTTCTAATATCCATTTTTTTGCGGTAAAATCTCTCACTGTTGTATTTGCATGTGAGTATGTGATTTCAGAATGATTATACATTGACTTATTAAATTGCTTCTTTATTTTCTTTTTTCATTTCTAGAGTAATCATAGGACAAAGTAATAGCTTTACAATGAATGCCAGTATGTGGTTCCTTCGTAGACGTCTTGCTTTACTCCTCAATTTATTTCTGCATTTCTGGTGGTTCAAGAATTTATATGATAACAAAGGCTCTCACTAAATGCAATGAGAGAATAAGCTATATTGATTACTGCTCAAATTGCTTATTTACACATAGCAAAATAATGAAATGCAAGCGTAATCACATCTAAAATATTAAATATATATATATTCACTTAAGTGTTTATGTAATTTTAAAGACTAATTTCCTATAGAATTTTCATTCCATTCCGTTTGAAGAAAATGTACTTCAAAATTGTTATAAATCTATTTTGTAATATCACACAACATGTTTTTAAATTATAATTATTGCTGAAGGAATTATACTAAATAATGAAAAATTACAAGCTGCCTTTTAAATATAGGGTTACACTGTAGACAAGTACAAAAGGCTTGAAGATTCATCAACAGCTTCAAAGTACTGAAGACAACAGAACACTATTAGGAAAAACAATGTACCATACATAAATTTGTAGTCAATAGAAAAATTTTTTAGAATTCAGAAACACTGTTCAGAATCAGGATTTGGTCTACAGAAAGCTATATTGTAATGCAATTCATTTTGTTTAATTTTGAAATAGTTATTTTATAAATACATGAAATTATTTTTAAATATTTCAATACTTCATAAAGAAAGTGCCACCATTCTTACACGTTATCTGCCATATTTGATGAAAAGCTTATGTTAAGAATAAAGGTTTAAATAATACATATATATACTATTAAGATATTTTCATCAAAAATATTTAACCAATAATGAACTATGTTACCAAATTGTATTTTTAAATATATATTTATTTCTACTTATTAGCTTAAATAATGCTGGCAAGGAACTTTATTTAGCTTTCTCTATTGGAACAAAACATTTGTGTTAAGCTGTTTGTGGAAATAGGCTTACCCTTTTATCAAGCTTGATTTTTTTATCTTAAATAAATATACCCGAATTCTAAATATGTCCCATTTCTCAATCCTGCATGCTACACCTTCCATGAGGCCCAAGCGTTCTCCCTTACTGATGTGCTCTTATAAATAGATACTTGTTATCCAACAAATAGTTTATTCATCAAAGAATTTTTACTACCAGGGGAAGTCATTTGCTGTTACTATTATTGCTGCTGTTTTAAACAAACCAAAGTGGACGTTCCATTTAAAATATATATACATATATTTCCAACTTGGAGCTAGTAAATAGAGGACAAGCTTTGAGGATGCTTTCTTAATTTTTTAGGTCACTATTTTATCATTAGGAAATTCTTGCTTTTGTGCAGCAGTAACATCCTGTTGCTTGAAAGAGTTCTTGCAGCTTCACAAAGGATACTGTCTAACTTACCAGGGGTAGTTTAACGCAGGCTAAATCTGGCCAGCACATAGAAGCCAACTTCACTTGGCATTTCTCCTTTGTCTCTGCTGAGATTGTCTTCACAAGTGGCAGCTGTGAAGGCCTCTTAAACTGCACTCCATTCTAACTCCATCACAGACTTCTGCCTATAGGCATAAGCGTCAGCCTTTCCATTTCTAGAATAACGTTTCCTAAGACAATAGCTTTTCACTTTTTTTCCCTTGCCTTTTAGTAAGATTTTCTTTGTGGACTAATAAAATTTGCTCCTTTTACAGAGGCTCTTTAACACTTTTGAATTTATTTTACTAGTCATAATTCTAAGATTAAAAATAAAAAAGCAATACTCTGTTTTTAAAAAGCTCTTAAGTATAAGGTGGACTCTTACAATCAAT
The DNA here is from genome assembly GCF_027580195.1 of Bos mutus. Taxonomy (NCBI): domain Eukaryota; kingdom Metazoa; phylum Chordata; class Mammalia; order Artiodactyla; family Bovidae; genus Bos; species Bos mutus. Next base: position 57,541,687 of record NC_091621.1, on the reverse strand, counting down.
TTTACCCCTCACGTTGTAGCAAATCTGAAATCACAGGCCAAATTCCACAAATGGTCTAATATTTTCAAATTTTTCTGTTTGAACATATACTTTAAAATATTTTAAGTTGGAGAAGTATTAATATTGAAATAAAATCGATATATTTCCCTCTAAACTTATTTAAAGACAAAAGCATCGTCATGAAGAAGAATCATGTGGTTTGAACCTTTGCCTCAAACCAGGACTGAGGGAGCTCTGGAATGCCTCATTCTGCTGCGTCTCAGGCCATTTTCCCCAGAGACAGCCCTGTGCACTTGTTTAATCCTCAGGAGATGTGAAGCAGACGACCATAATTCTTTACTAGTAGTCTTGATAGGGTATCTCGGGTTCTTGCTGAGTAACATATTTCTAAAATGCTGTCCCATTCTTATAACCACTATGTCCTTTGCACCTCTCACATTTGTTGTTACTTTTCTCTGGGTAAGTTCTAACTTGTTGAGTGTAAATTGTCATTTCTTCCACTTTTATAGCACCTGTTTACAAAGCATTCCCCCAGGTCTAACCACCTTTGCAGTACACTCAGGAAGTCCATCTTCACAGCAGCCCTGTAATGCATAATCATTCCCTCATTTATAAACCAAGACTCAGAAAGGCTGCGACCTGTCCCGTCATAAAGCTGTGTTTTATGCAGCCAGAACAGAACCCATGAATATCTTTAAAGTCTACATCTAATATACTTTCCCCCCAAATTTCCCAAGCATTATTTTTTTCTGAAAAAGTTCTTAATAGGACCACTTCTAAAACTAATTTTTAATGTACTCATTATTTATAAAATATAAACAGTTATAAAAATTTAAATTATGAAAACATAAGCAAATATACTAGAAACTTAGACATATCCATTAGTGTTGAAATACCAGGGATATTTGGATTGTAGATAGAAGGAATTGTTATATCTATTTAACTTTTAAAATCATTTTCTTTCATTTAACCTAAATATAATTTATACTAAATTTTGATTATATTATATTGCAAACAAAAAGGAAACATACTTTCTTTTAAACTCAAAGATCACGTAGTTCTAAAATGAATGTGACTGGCAAATATATTTCTTAGTTTTAAATATAATTTTACTTGGATCAAGTTAAGTGAATGTGTGCATTTAATATCACTGTCTAGGTTGTTCAATTCAGGGAATACTTGCACCAATGATAACAAACACAAGATCTTCTAAGAAAGAACGTATATCATTCCGTGACAATCCTGTACAACTCAGTGGTGGATGGGGAAGTGGCAAAAAGAAGATGAAAACTTCAAACTAATCCTTCAAGCTTCAGCATTCAAAACATATGGCACATGGCTTCAGGAGATCTGTGGCTATCTGGTCATGTTACCAACTGGATACAATGTTTTAGAGTACTGTATTTAATTTGTATTAATATATTTATTTCACAATTCTGTTTCCTGATGGACTTCTCTTATTTTCCATCTTATTTTCCACAGTTTTGCTATTGTTCCTGTGTTCATGTGGGATGACTTCCAGAAGTTAATTCTTGAAATATTGTAATGGAATTTGCATATCCAATTTCTTTTTTATTTAAAATGTTTATAACACATGTACTAAAGATGATTTTTGTTACCAACAATAAATTGTAATACCATAAATATATCATAAGAAAATATAGCTATATTTTATTGGAACATTTATAGTATTAATGGGTTATTAATATATTAATAAATTTTATTTGACTGTATTATTATAATTATATATTTCAAATATAAATTTTATATAAAATAATTCAGAATCAAAAATGAAAATAGCTTTTTTGTTTGTCATCTTAAATAGATTAGAGTTATGGTAAAAATATATATGTTCCATTTAAATTTAGATGACAGATTTAAATATCAATTTAATGAATTGTATATTTTATCTGTAATGTTTCATTCTAATCATTTATTAAAGGTAAATGCTCATTCAAGTTCATTAATAATATTCTTCTGATTCAAAAATACTCTAATTTTTTTAAGTGGCTTAAAATAATTATTGTTAAAAAAATCTTTCCAATTTTTTAAACCCTGGTCTTCTAATTTTATAAGGTTAATATATTTTCTAAAACTGCAGATGAGTTTTATTAAACTGTTACTATTGTGTGGTTAATATTCTGTGATATCTTAGCAAGTACAATATGCAAAATGCTGCATTTACCTTTCATACCCCTTAGGCTCTTTACTGAGTTTGGGGCTTTTTTCACCAAGCTAAATTCTCCAGTGACTTTTCAGTCTGTTGCTCTGTAATAGGATCCAGTGAACTTCTGGTTTGTTTTGCTGCTTTCCTTATTCTTTATTGAAATACTTCATTTTGAAATGATTAGCAGATTTAGAGATGCATTCATTTAGTTTGCATCCCTCATCTACTTTTGGAGCTCTATTGCATCTCAAGCCTGTAAATGTCTTTTAACTTGATTGAGATGGAAATGTTAATGAGCCTTGAGCTGTCAGTTGATAAAGAAAACATAAATTCATATGTTGTGGCCTAGAAATTGAGGCTTTGGAAGTAAGCTCCATGCGTAGTTGTTTTGTGAACGATATTATGTCATATTTTTACTAATAGCATCCACAAACCAACATAATGTAATGATGGAAAATATTTTATCTCAGCTTAATGTGAGCCCTACAAGAGAAAACCACATTAAAGCTGATATTGATGGGGTTTTATGGTTCATATGTGCAATCAATAAAGTGGAAAGGCTGGTATGAGAAGTGAGATGCTTATGATTAAACTGCTTTAGAGCCTAAAATAATTTAATCTCTAGTTTCCTTATTCTGTGATCTGTGTAATTGTTTCATAATATTAATTTTGAGGAAGATGATGGGTGTTGATGCTCCTTAAATTTGTAGGTTATGGCTGATTTATTTGTCAATAAAATAGTTTCCTAATTATGGAGTTATATTGGAAGTTCTTTGCAGCATCATTTATTGTGTCCAGCCCTAAAATGGTCATTGAAAAAAATATTTCAAAGTTAAAAATTATCTTTTTAACACTACTTCATTTGTGCTTATGATAATAGAAAAGGTAAATTTTAAAAGAGAATAAATTTTGATTAAAATTTTTCTAATTTTAAAAATTTAATAAAACCTCAAAAGAAATTAAAAGAAGAGATACGCTTTCTCCTGTTTTCTTGAAGAGATATTAAGACAAATATTTGTCTTTAAGATTTGGGAAGGTAGAAACATAAGCTTACCTTGTCACTTAGTGACTGAATTTTGAATTGACAGTAATGGACTTAGGAAATGCTACTATTCAAATGAACGTCTCAGAATGGCATTGTGTATGTTGCTGCAGCCTATGCTTTTTGCCCAGCCCCCCTTCTCAATTCTCACCTTCCTACCTGGCTGCCTCCCTCAGTGCTATCACAATCATCACCAATCACTTCTAATAACAAAGCAAATCTCTGATCACAAAAAGGCTGCTAGGATGTTTGGAGATTCCAGCATGCCTTAACAGGTGAGTTAATGATATTGCTTTACGGATCTAACTAGGTGCTGTGGGAAGCAATCCAAATCCTAATTTCTTACTGTGCTCATGCGTTAGTGTTACAGCACTCACATATTTCCTACCAAGTGCAGTTTCCATCATCTTTAGAGGCAAGAAAAATTTTCACCATCAAGATTTATGATTCTCATGACTATACTGTGGGCAAGTGAGTTATCTACCACGTATGCTTTAATTTAGGGGAAGAAGATCCTTAAACTTTCTACAGAATATTGTCTGTCAAAGCTAAGTTTTAACTAACCACTAATAGGAGATGTAATCTTACTGTTCTAGTATAGGATGAAATCCATTACCTACCATGATATTTTTGCCTACCTAGATGGAGCTGTTTTTACATTAATTTGTGAGATTCAGAGAAAGCCTCTTTCCAGCAGATAAAGAACTATAATTGAAATCTATGCTGTCCAAAATGTTAGCCATTAAGCCACAGGTAGCTACAGAGTCCTCTTAATATGGTTAGTCTGCTGCTAAGTCACTTCAGTCGTGTCCAACTCTGTGTGACCCCATAGACGGAAGCCCACCAGGCTCCTCTGTCCCTGGGATTCTCCAGGCAAGAACACTGGAGTGGGTTGCCATTTCCTTCTCCAATGCATGAAAGTGAAAAGTGAAAGTGAAGTCGCTTAGTCGTGTCTGACTCTTTAGTGACCCCACGGTCTGCAGCCCACCAGGCTCCTCCATCCATGGGATTTTCCAGGCAAGAGTACTAGAGTGGGGTGCCATTGCCTTCTCAGTGGTTAGTCTAAGTTGAGATATAAAATACATGGCAGATTTCAAACAGTATGAAAAAAGAATGCACAGTTGCCCCATAATTTTGTATTGACTATGGTAAAACAATAGTATTTTGGATTAAATATGTATTATTAAAATAATATAATTTGGTTTAAAAAATTGTTAATGGGAGTACTAAAAATGTTAAGTTACATGTATATTTAACATTGCATTTTTATAAGTTACCACTGACCTAGATGCTATCCTGTGAGGTAGGCGAGTTGCTCAGTCGTGTTGGACTCTTTGCAACTCCATTGACTGTAGACCACCAGGTTCTTCTGTCCATGGAATTCTCCAGGCAAAAATACTGGAGTGGGTAACCATTCCCTTCTCCAAGGGATCTTCCTGACTCAGGGATCAAACTAGAGTCTCCTGCAACGCAGGCAGATTCTTTACCGTATGAGCCACCAGGGAATCCCTCTGTGAGATAACTTAGGTACAATGTATTGTTGCAGAAAATAATAGATAATAGATAAAAGACAGTATCTACAGGACACTGTAGTTAAAAAAAAAATCCCAGTTTATAAGAAAATGAAACTTTGATTCTGCTAAACATAGTGAATATTATTAAATAAAAAAGAAGAGCCCTCCATTGCAGTTCTAGACTTTAAGATGGCATCATTGCATTTAACTCTGCTTTATTTAATTTAACTCTCATTTGGTTATGTGTGTATACTTGTTTATTTTAATTTGATTTTAATAAGGGATGATCTTATAAAGTCAGGTTGAAGTTACTGGTGGTAAGAAATAGAATTTGCATCCACATTGTAGTCTGTGTTGTATCAGTCTTTCCATATGTATTCAGTTCAGTTCAGTTCAGTCGCTCAGTCATGTCCGACTCTTTGCAACCCCAGGAACCGGAGCACGCCAGGCCTCCTTGTCCATCACCAACTGCCAGAGTTTACCCAAACTCATGTCCATTGAGTCGATGATGCCATCCAACAATCTCATCCTCTGTCGTACACTTCTCCTCCTGCCCTCAATCTTTCCCAGGGTCTTTTCAAATGGGTCAGCTCTTCACATCAGGTGCCCAAAGTATTGGAGTTTCAGCTTCAACATCAGTCCTTCCAGTGAACACCCAGGACTGTATAGCTGTTAATTTTTCAAATGGTATGATTTGAAATGTGACAGAGATGGGATCTCTTAATGGGAGCATATTATATTTGGCATCATATTATATTATAAATCCAGTTTTAAGACCTAAAACATAAAGGTTGTATAAATGAATAGAATGGATTTGAAAATAACAATTGTAATGTGTTTATAATGCATGCTTTATGCAGTACAGTCTGACCACCAATCTTCTTTCACTCCAAATATCATGCAATTCATGTACTGTTTCTAGGATCCAGAATTTTACCAAAGTCAAAAATTTAGTGAGGTGAAAGGTTTCATGTGACTTTTCATTTATAACTTGTATCCCTGCCAGCACTTAAGGGCCAGAGTCCTCTGCAGTGGATCTGGAAGGGCTACCAGTAGGAAGGGGCCACGAGGACCCTTTCAGGCTCCATGAGGAAGGGTGCAGGAAGCGGCAGGTAGGAATGCCACAGTTGGCTGCATCTGCTTTAGCCCTGAGAGCTCAGAGTGAGGGCTTCTCTAGTGTTTGTCATCCTTGCTTTTGGATAATAGCTAAGCAAGGCACTGCAGAGAGACAAATCCTTTCTATGAAGTTTTAGAGAAAAGTAAACCAATTGAATTAACATTACAAAAGTTTGTTTTCACTATGAGTGTAACTTGCATAGCATCCCTACCGTTTAGGATGTCTTGTTATAACCACTTTTATATCACAAGAGCAACGGTGAGAAACCACTTCAAGTCCATGCTTCCCTTATAAAGGCCTGAATACACCTACCAGTGGTAATAATTTAATAATAATAATTTTTAAATAATATTAAAAATTTTAATAAAACATTTTTAATTCCAAAAATATTAAGGAATTTCTAAAAAGTTATTTTCTCCTAAAAAGGCCATACTAGAAACTTTCAAACTTGTTTTACAATTTTCATAGAATTGGTCTAAATCAGCATTGTACAATACAAATATAATGTGAGCCACTTATGTAATTTTAATGTTTCTAGTAGCCACATTACAAATGTAAACAGAAATTGATAAAATTAATATATTTTATTTAACTCATATGCAATACAGTTTTTAAATTAAATGGAACTATAAAAACATTATCTTACAAGAGAAAACTTCAACTCTACCAGTCTCTAAAAGTTCTTATCTTGGAGAAAAAATTTTAAAAGTATTAAAAACAAGATGATTCCTTATATCTATAACAATTAGTAATATTCATCTATACACATTCCAAGTCAAATAAATAAGTGTTAACTTTACTGTTTCGTTTGTTGACATGGATTTGAGATTTTCTCCCACAATTATTCAAGATTTCTCTACCAAAATTCATGTATCAACAGAGAATTACAAGAAGGCAGAAAGGGTGGTTCTGTTTTTCATCTCTCTGCATCATTCAGATTTGGTCTAACCATAGAGGTTCTATTAACTTCAAAATGAAACCATCATTTAGAATAAGTTAGTATAATATATAGTGCAAAGTAGGAAATCAGCACATCAATTTTATTCTGCTCAGTACATATTTTGATATGACATATATGGAAGAAAGTGGGAACACGTTTTTTGGGTAATCCAACTGTCATGTACTCTAACCCACACTCTGATACATGACCTTGGACAAGCAGCAGACTCTTGAGTTTGTCTGCTTACCAGTAAATTAAAACTACAATTCATGGGGTGCAGTGAGATCAAGTGACAAAGTAGATGCAAAGCCCCTGGCTCAATCCCTTGGGTATCACAAGCACTCAATAAATGGTGACTTGACACAGAAAAGCTTTCCAAACCAATCTTCCAAAGTTGTAAACCCCAAATTGGATCAATTCTGCATACTTTACTTAGGAAGTATTTCCATGAAATGACAAAATATTTTTAAAAGATCTTGAAAACCAACTTTTCAATATTTGCCTTGAAATAGAAGTGGAATTTCCGTATTCTTGCCTTGAGAACCCCATGAACAGTATGAAAAGGCAAAATGGTAGGATACTGAAAGAGGAACTCCCCAGGTCAGTAGAAAACTGAAGATCATGGCATCTGGTCCCATCACTTCATGGGAAATAGATGGGGAAACAGTGGAAACAGTGTCAGACTTTATTTTTTGGGGGCTCCAAAATCACTGCAGATGGTGACTGCAGCCATGAAATTAAAAGACGCTTACTCCTTGGAAGGAAAGTTATGACCAACCTAGACAGCATATTCAAAAGCAGAGACATTACTTTGCCAACAAAGGTTCGTCTAGTCAAGGCTATGGTTTTTCCTGTGGTCTTGTATGGATGTCAGAGTTGGACTGTGAAGAAGGCTGAGTGCCGAAGAATTGATGCTTTTGAACTGTGGTGTTGGAGAAGACTCTTGAGAGTCCCTTGGACTGCAAGGAGATCCAACCAGTCCATTCTGAAGGAGATCAGCCCTGGGATTTCTTTGGAAGGAATGATGCTAAAGCTGAAACTCCAGTACCTTGGCTGCTTCATGGGAAGAGTTGACTCATTGGAAAAGACTCTGATGCTGGGAGGGATTGGGGGCAGGAGAAGGGGACAACAGAGGATGAGATGGCTGGATGGTATCACTGACTCAATGGACATGAGTCTGAGTGAACTCCGGGAGTTGGTGATGGACAGGGAGGCCTGGTGTGCTGTGATTCATGGGGTCGCAAAGAGTCGGATATGACTGAGCGACTGAACTGAACTAAACAGAAGTGGAATTTAGTGCTCCTCCATAGAAAGTGTGCAGAACACTGGAAATGTAAAAGGCATACTTTGCTAATAGCATGTTCACTTGTTTATTCACATGGACAAATGAAAAATATATTTCTAGAAAACAGATGGAAACATCAGCATACAACTCTGTAGGTAACTCTCTACACTCCAAAATAGACCCAGAAAATATTTCCACTTCCAGGTCCCAAAAGGAATGCCATGTAATTGGCTAGATTGGCTCACAGTTTCCTGTCCTTCCAATTCTCTACTTCCTATGCCTTCTCTTCAAAGGAAAATATTGGCTCATTATCTCTTTAGGGAGATAAAAAAAAAAGATATCCGTCTCTTGATTTTATTTCTTTCAATTATTTATTCAACTTTTAAAATTGAGAACAAAAACATATCTTTTATTGTCTTCACAAATATAATTTTAAAAAGATGAGTACACCAATAAACAACTCTACAAGAAACTTTCATTTTTGTATCCTAAAGGGGATTAAAAAAATATTTGGGGCATGGAATTCCCAAGTGAGAATGGACAGGGAAAGGGTGTTTACTTAACTGACCTTGAAAGATTAATTGATCTTGAGGAAAGCATTTTAGGATACAGTCCGAATAAATACCAGGAGACAGTAGCAACATGTACAGGGAATGGAGAGTAGAGCAATTCAGGGACTGGACAGAACTGAAAGAGCCTGCTGAGGGATGGAATTAGTGGGGAAAGGGATTGGAAAGTAGCTCTGGACAAAGTGCCTTGAGACCTCTCCAGTCTAGAGATTTTAGGTTACATGTGTAGTCTCTAGGTGGAAAATTGCTATGTGATAGTTTTCAAAAATAGGAAGGTGTTAGTATTTTCAGACGGAGAAGGCAATGGCACCCCACTCCAGTACTCTTGCCTGGAAAATCCCATGGACGGAGGAGCCTGGTAGGCTGTAGTCCGTGGGGGTCGCTAAGAGTCAGACACGACTGAGAGACTTCACTTTCACTTTTCACTTTCATGCACTGGAGAAGGAAATGGCAACCCACTCCAGTATTCTTGCCTGGAGAATCCCAGGGACGGTGGAGCCTATGGAGTGGCACAGAGTTGGACATGACTGAACCGACTCAGCAGCAACAGCAGTATTTTCAGATAATATTATTACCAACAATTACTGGCTAATTTCAAAATAATAATAAACATGATTAGGCAAATCTTTCCCAGGTAGAGTGAGTAGTAAAGAACCCACCTGCCAACTCAGGATATGTAAGAGACACAGGTTTGATCACTGGGTCAGGAAGATCCCTGGAGAAGGAAATGGCAACCCACTCCAGTATCCTTGCTGGAGAATGCCATGGACAGAGGACCCTGAGGGCTACAGTCCATAGGGTTGCAAAGGGTCAGACATGACTGAGCAGAGGCAAAATACTAATTTTATTCAAATACAAAATGATAAAGAGTATGGTTGCCTATCACAAACTCTCTGATTTATGGGTACACTGATTTTTTTTCATTTTTTAAAAAAATTCATGTTAAGTGGAAGAAAACTAAATGACTAGGAGGCAGAAAATGAAGAGGAACTAAAAAGCCTCTTGATGAAAGTGAAAGTGGAGAGTGAAAAAGTTGGCTTAAAGCTCCACATTCAGAAAACGAAGATCATGGCATCCAGTCCCACCACTTCATGGGAAATAGATGGGGAAACAGTGGAAATAGTGTCAGACTTTATTTTTGGGGGGCTCCAAAATCACTGCAGATGGTAACTGCAGCCATGAAATTAAAAGACGCTTACTCCTTGGAAGGAAAGTTATGACCAACCTAGATAGCATATTCAAAAGCAGAGACATTACTTTGCCAACAAAGGTTCGTCTAGTCAAGGCTATGGTTTTTCCTGTGGTCATGTATGGATGTGAGAGTCATGTATGGACTGTGAAGAAGGCTGAGCGCCGAAGAATTGATGCTTTTGAACTGTGGTGTTGGAGAAGACTCTTGAGAGTCCCTTGGACTGCAAGGAGATCCAACCAGTCCATTCTAAAGGAGATCAGCCCTGGGATTTCTTTGGAAGGAATGATGCTAAAGCTGAAACTCCAGTATTTTGGCCACCTCATGCGAAGAGTTGACTCACTGGAAAAGATGCTGGGAGGGATTGGGGGCAGGAGGAGAAGGGGACGACAGAGGATGAGATGGCTGGATGGCATCACTGACTCGATGGATGTGAGTCTGAGTGAACTCCGGGAGTTGGTGATGGACAGGGAGGCCTGGCGTGCTGCGATTCATGGGGTCACAAAGAGTTGGACACGACTGAGCGACTGAACTGAACTGAAGAGGGATTAGTCTTTCAGAGTCAGTTGAGATTTGGTTTCACATATTCTGATACTTCTTAAATCTGAGTGAAGCTGCTTCCAAGTTTAGACACTGGCAGAACTCTTTGTAAATACTTTCCTCACAAGGATATTGCTGCACACAGTGACATCCTGAACAAGCTGCTCTACCCCAGGGAATGAGTCCATGAGGCTCAGGAAAGCGACATTCTGAGTCCTCTAATCCCAGCAATGGTTGGAAAAAAGCTAGAATTTCTAATATTTATGTGTAGTATATTAGAATCAAAGAATTGGAAGACCTCTGTCCCAGTCTGCTTGAATTGTTCTAACAGAATACCATAGACTGACTGGGTGGCTTAAACAACAAATATTTCTCACAGTTCTGAAATCTTGAATTCAGAGATCAGTTCTTGGGGAGGGCCCTCTTCCTGGCTTACACTAGGGCATCTTCTTACCATGATCTCACATGGCAGGAGAGAGACCCATAGCTATTCATCCCTTCAAAAGAGCATTAATCTCATCATGAGGGCTTCACTCTCATAACCAAATATAACACTATCTGCAAAAGGCCCCACCTCCAAAGGCATCATATTGGGGATTAATGTCTCAACATTATGAATATGGGGAGGACACAAAGGTTCAGACCATAGCAGCCTCCTAGAGACCAGATAGTTTAATTGATAAGAATTATATTAATAACTTCAATATAGTCTCTTTTTTTTCAAAACATGATTTACAATGGGAATATCTTAACAAGACAAGCTGAGACCTTAACAGGTAATTCTGTTTGTTTTACGTTATACAAATTGATGGTTAATAACAGAGCAGGGAGGAGGATCCAAGTCTTCCGAGTCACAAAAATCTTGGAAAATTTGTTAGAGGCAATACCTGTGCTTACAGCCTAAATGAGTAGTCGTCTTGGGCAAGCACATTTACCTTGCACTAGTACGAACACCTTAGGACATAGAAACTTCATGGGGATTTGTTTCTGATATGTGACCCTTTCTCCTCTTTCTAGTTCTTAAATAGCCATAATTATATATTTCATTTTCTTAATTTAAATAATTGAATTTCCTGTTTTTAAAATCACATTTTACTACTTAGCAACATTAATTTACTTTTACTATCTCCATAAGATTTATTTGGTGTCCCTGGTGGCTCAGTGGTAAAGAACCTGTCTACCAGTGCAGGAGACACAGGCTTGATCCCTGGGTCAGGAAGATCCCCTGGAGAAGGAAATGGAAACCCACTACAGTATTCTTCCCTGAAGAATCCCACGGGTAGAGGAGCCTGGCAGGCTACAGTTCATAGGGTCGCAAAGAGTCAGACACAACTGAGCAGCTAAACAACAACAAATTTTTATTAAAAATGCTTAAAAATAAAAAATATTTTAATTTTTATTAAAAATAAAAAATAAAAATTTTGTAAACATTAAAAAATATTAAAAGGCTTCCCCATTCTGAATTTTAAAAATCATAATAATAGTAAACATTCAGTGCCTATAATATGGCCAGGCATTGTCTCTAAATACTTTATATACATGAACTCCTTCTGTATTTACCCCCCTCCTCTGATGCAGGTACTATTCCCAGTTACATGCTACAGAAGATGACACTGAATCTTTAATGGGTACATACCTTTCTCAGGATCACACTGTTAGCAGGTGTTGGACAGAGCTGGACCCAAATCATGGGTGAGTCTAGTTTGTAGTTTGCAGTATTTTTGATGTTATAAATAGAAATGTCTATATATACATTATGCTAGAAGTTGATAAAGTTATGTAGATAAGAAAAATACAAGTAGACCAAAAGAATACTATGGTTGTTTGACAGAAAACACCTGCTTTCTAAGTGTAGTCTTTAATTTTAGCTCATAATTAAAGTAAAATATGATACAAAGTCAGTTTTTCTTACAGAAAAGAGTAATCCTAATTTGGAAATTGGTAGTACAGGAATGTGTCGTGAAGTGATGCTAGTGTAGGCATTAACAGCATGATTTGGAAACTTTGATTTGGGAGATACTTAGATAAGACAGATTTCTGTAACATCTCTTGTCCAGCAGCATGCAGCTTTGATCATCAGCCTGCTTTAGTCACAGAGAACTATCACTGTTTAAGAAAAAAGTTTGGTTCTTACATTAAAAAAAAAAAACAAAAAACTGTTTTCTAACTGACCTTGATCCACTTAGTTCCACACTGGGGCTAAACTGAATAAACTTAACTACTCTTTTGTAGGTCTTAGCTAAAAAATCACTAACTCCTTTAGCAATTTTTTCCATAATATGGTTTCCAAATTCTCTTTGACTCACCCCCTGTGCACTAGCAAAGCTCAAAATTGTTATTTTCTCTCAGTAAAAACAGTCTCCAGAGCAAGGCTGTTCTCTAGGTTTCCGCATAATACAGTGTGTAGTGAGGACCTGATCTTTCTTCATATGTGACTGTTTCACTTTTATTAATGCAAATAAGCTAAATTTGTGGCTGCTACCTTAGCAACTAAGTCACACTGTTGTCTCAAAGTGTCTTTAGATCTTTAATCTATGGGCCCCTTATAATAAAGCTTTGCTGCCCTTCTCCTGTATATATATATATTTTAAATCTTAATTTGGAACATTATATTGATCTTCACTGGTTTAGTTTCACTATTCTACCTTCTCCAAACATATTTGCCTCCCACTTTTTCTTATAGTCTAAGACTTTAACTAGCCCTCCTAAGAAATTATACTTCATAAAATTTTGTAAATGAAATAAATATATGTGTTGATGAAAACACTGAATAGAATTAGTGCCCACCTTGAATAGATCATACTTGAAGGCAGTTTTTAAAAATGCTTTACAAGATTATTCAGTGTTCACTTCTAGAGCCAAAAAGTTGCATGAGTTACTTTAGAGAGGCTCTTACATCCTACATGGTTTGCCTCCACTGTGATCCAGCATTTAAAGATGTCTTGAGAAGCTCATGTAATTCAAATAAAACACTGCCCACAGATCTATTTTATTTCATGAAAAATAAAAATTACATTAATAAAGTCTTTTTCCTTTATTTTGCCAAAGTTCATACTTCTTTTTAAACTCTAAGACAACTTCCAGAGTTGTATTAACATGAACAAGGATACAAGATTAAAGGGCATTCTTACTAAACACAGAATAATCAGTTACTTAGATTTTCTTTAATTCAATTGAATTATTGAGCAATTCTTACTGTAGCAAAGGAATGACTGCATCTCCCTCTCCCCAAAAGCAGGACATGTGAATCAAATACAGAGTAAAACAAACAATTTCATTAATATTAACCTGAAATGAATTTATTGGAAATATGGGGGTTCCCTATAAGTTACTGCATTAAAGAGATTTCCCCTTACATTTTAGTTCTTTCTAAAACTAAAAGTCCTCCAGAACTCAGCTTATATACATATACATATATATATGTATGTGTATATATATATATATATATATGTACACACACATATATTTGGTATTGCACAAGTGGTTGAAGTCTGACAAAGAATCTAATATAAATGAATTATTTAGAGCCATTTTTTTCCCCTTTTGGGGAACTTGAAAAAGAGTCACCGAAGGATTTGGTAGAACAGCAGTAAATACTTTAATTGCTTCTTATATTTGAACGTCATTAATAAATTGTGCGTTCATGACATTTTGTAAGAGCAAACTGTGAACCTACAAAAGCATTTAACTCATCTGACTTTACAGCAAACGTCCTTGGGGGCGTCTGCCATGGGGAGCTAAGAAATGACGTAATCCGCTAAGGTTCAGGGGATTCCTTCTTAGTAGACATCTTCCCAGGCGGCGGGCGCCACCCTGCTAGAGGTAGTGCGTCATTGTAACAAAAAGGACATTTTTTTTTTTTAATCCAGTAAAGGTTAAGAAATGTTTACTGCAAAGCAAGATCTTAAGAGAAGACCGGACCATTGCCTGGCATTGAACCCACCCGCTAGGAACCTCTTGCCATCAGGACGAAACCTGGCTTTCCCCCATTGCAGAGGAGCTCATTCCCCGTGGAAGGCAGGGAGAAGACTGAGTGTGCGCGCCACTTCACACACTCACGAGCATACGTACTGTTAAAGAGAATGACACGTCTTCTGCTTCATCCCCCAAATCAGCAGCAGTTTGTGATATAGATTAATGCCGACTGCCAACTTGTGAAACAAAAAGTACCCTGTCCTGACCAGGGGACGGTTGGATGATCTATTTGCCAATATCAATATTTGGATGGAAAGCTTAAAATATGTCGTTTTCCCAAGAGTTAGCCATTAAAGGAGGGAGAGCACCACTGATGAAATAGTAGCAGCAAATCGGTTAACCACTAACTTCTTTCTGTAGTCGTGGAGGCTCTTTTTAAGTTTTCAGGAGAAGCGAAACTTCATTCTCTTTGCTCAGAATAGAGATTCCTCCACGTATGCTCTCTTAACCACAGCGTCGTTCTCGCCGGTGGGTGACTTCGCCTACCGCTTTGAGGTCAGCTCAGGCGGCGTTTGAAGACTCAACCCTCACCCCAGAGGCGCGCTCGGGCGGTCCCTGCGGCTCCCCCGGCCGGTAGCCGGCAGGGTGGTCCTACCCCCCGCCATCCCACCTAAGGTGCGCACCAGGTGGCGACCCACGGAGACCAGGGATCGCGGCGGCCAGCCTTCGGAAGTTTGCTCGGCTCGCAGCCTTCTCCTGTTCCCGACTGGAGAGCGCCGGCGTGGGGTCGATCGCGGCTGCGGGGGAACCGGCGTGCCGGCTCTGGGATGCGGGTTCGCGCCGCCGGGCGCCGCTCGCAGCCGCGTGTCCAGCCTGCGTCCGGGTGAGGGGTGTCCCAGCAGCTCGGCTCTCTGAACGCGAGCCACAGAGACATTTTCATTCCGCATCTCTGCTTAGGGCACTTTACAAGTTAAAGCTCCCTTATAAAAATTCACAGCAGAATTGTTGAGGGTGGGCAGGAGAGGTTGCAAAGAAGTGAATATTAACCTTGAGTTTTCTCTAAAGTTCTTTAATGGTTTTTCGAATGAAGGAGTTGGCGCTCTCTCCCATACCTCCTCCCTACTCTGCGGCTAATCCTTGTTGTAATAAACGCGTTTTTCTTCTTTCTGTCGAATTTATAAAGCACCGCGGCAAAGAGATTAAACTAGATTACGAATGGCTTTCAGCTACTTATGATGAGGTGCGTTCTAACCGCACCTCCTCTGAACCCACACCGTTTTCTTGACTCTAGGCAAAAGGTTTTCGAGGGCGAGGGAGGGGCACAGTAGCTGGAGGGGTCTAACGGGAGGAGAATCTGCTTCTCTCAGTTTGGATCTACCTTGATTATGTCTTTTGGCCCTACCCTGGCCAGATGTGTTTAATGGCCATGGACTTAGGTGTAATTCCAGTCCAAAGGAGAAACATTCGTCCTGCCATTTTGCTTCTACCTATATTGCAGTGTTAAGTCTCTCCCAGAGACTGGAAAACTAAACGTGTAAAAGTGCACAGCATCTTCTTGAAAATAAGTTCTGTCTTTAAGACATATCTAACAAATCAACAGGAAAAAATGTATTGAAAACACATTGGATAGAAGTTTAAATAATTCACATCTCAAAATGGTGGAAGACATTATAGGTAAGCGATTAATAATATGCTAGTGATATCTGGATTTAGGAATTGAATACAGCTTAATTATACACTATACGAAAGTGTATGTGTCATAGAGATTTAAGTTTAACTTTCTTTTTATTTTACTATATTCACAACTTCCTGGAGCAATGACGAGAGTCATAATGAGAAATAAAGGTAGATTATCGCAGTTCAATGATGATTTTTTAATATTTGTAATAAAATACATTTCTATAGTAAATGATGACATGTTAGATAAGTCAAATATTTGCAAGTGGGGAAAATAGTCATCTTAGACTTTCACATTTAAATTAGATCCTTTAGGAGAGCAGAAATTAAGTCCATTTCTCTCTTTAAGAAAAGGGCAACTTTGTAAGTAACTATTACTGAAACAAGTTGAAATTCAAAAACAAGCATAGGTCTTTGAAAAAGCCTATGGATTTCTAAAATGCCAAAATATTTACTATGATTGAAATCACAGGTAAATTTAACCTATTTGAGAGCTTCATTAAGAGCACACTTGAAAGACTGTGATGGGAATCATTAAAATTCAGGCCACTGTTATTTTTTTTAATTAAAATACAGAAGCTTCAAAAATATGACAAAGTTATACATTAATCTGTAGGAGTGCTTTCCAGAGTAGCTGATGCTGGATTGGGACATATATTTTAAAGAAAAACTTAAATGTTTCTTTGGGTTTGTATATATACATGATTTTGATGAAAACTGCTTGAGCTGCTTCAATGCAAAATACATTTCTGTATCTGTTATGTCTGTAGAGCTGTGGGAAGGATGAAGATGAAGCCAGGGAAGGAAAACAGCAGCAGAGCACACACAAAACATGAGGCCAGCTGGCTTCTTGCCATCATACATGACATTCAATTATTTTAGTACTTTTTCATGAGAGTTTCCCTCTACCCAGCTTCCCCTCCCCTCTCCAGACTTTTGCTTTTCTACATTTGTCATAGTTCATCTAATTCAGCACGCATTTTTTCTAGCTTTACTTACCAATATGCCTCAAACTCTTTCCGAAAAAAGAAAGGGCTAAGATGAGAATTCTTGCAACCCTATCTTGACATTCCCACTATTACTATATAAGTGTGATATTTCTCTCAATAAGTTGAGAAAGGAACCATAGTGGTATACACAAAAACTGTTGCTTTGATGCATGTACTCAAAATATTTTTCATTTCCCAAAATATATTCTCATGGGGGAGGGGAGCATCAAAAGCAGCTTTCAGACCGTGAGAATTTTTTTAAATGTAATAAGTCAAACTGGCAGCCAATCCTTTATCTGAACTTGACTTAGCTGAATTACCTTTGTGTGTGGGGCAATGGGGGTTGGGGTCAGTCATTTCAACAGACTTTTTAACTAGTTTGAGTTTACTCAGATACTTTAATTCTAGGCTCTAAAGGGCGCTAAATAAAGAAGACTTTAAACACACCCCAAATCACTGTGTTTGGGGAGCTGGCACCTAACAACAGCAGCAGCAACCACAAACTGGTTGCAAGAATGTTAAATGTAACTTCAAATCGGAACATCAGAGTCACTTCACAAAATAGCCGTCCCACTGTGTTAGCATCCTTGGTGCCAGAGGAATAAGAAAACAGTGCTGCAAAGAGGCTGAGACTGGAACCTGCAGTAGGTCATGTTAACCTTCATCCTTTTCCTTTCCGGACTCTGCACATTCCTTCCTGACTCACTGTGCCCCAGTCTTACCAAGGAGATGTGAAGAAGAAGCATCAGTAGCTATATCCAGGGATCTGAAAGCCCTGGCATCCTAGAATGTCATAAATTTTGTTAGGATTTAAAAGAAATGGATGTCTCCCCATCTCTGTCTCCTACTCCTACATCCCCTCTCCTACTCCACTTTTACCCCATTCCCACCACCTCCTGCAAGTGCTTTCAGCCAGGTAGATTTCTTGACTAATATGAAAGATGGGGAGCTGAATCCTGGGTTTGGAACCCAGGTTCCAAGTATGGAAAGTGATGAACAGTTCTTTCCAATGCAAAATAGAAAGGTGGAGGAAATAAGGGAATGGTAGCCTGAGAATGATGACTGAGTGTGTGGAGATAAAATCGCAGTGAGAATGGTTTAATAAACTGAGTCTCTCTTGCCAGCCATGATTCCTTAAGTACTGGCCCCTGGAGCCCTAGCCATGCTAACTGGTTGGAACTGGGGAGGGCTGGGATAAGGAATGTGGATTAGAAGCAGCTTTTAAAGCCTGTTGAAGAGGAAAGCTCAATGTCCGCTCTGAATAGAGAAGTTCCAAGTATTTATCAAAGTGCTATGGTCAATTTCTAAGAAGGTTATCTTCAAAGCACCGGGCAGAAAATGTCCAGGGAGATCTAAGGGGGGGATGAGACAGATTCCAACCCAATCAGCCTCCAGTTTCTTCTCCCTTCTTATGACTTCCAGAAATCATTTAATTATTGCTGTTTTAATTAGTATTATTTTATTATTTAATTCT
This sequence comes from Bos mutus, assembly GCF_027580195.1. NCBI lineage: Eukaryota > Metazoa > Chordata > Mammalia > Artiodactyla > Bovidae > Bos > Bos mutus. Next base: position 57,523,269 of record NC_091621.1, on the reverse strand, counting down.
CCAATGGTTAGAGCTGTGACGTGACCATAACCTGCATCTCAACCTCTCAGAATCCATTTAACCCAGCTCTTGGCAACCAGAGACCTAGCTTCTTGCCAAAAACTGCAGATTAAGCATTCGTTATGGGAGTTTGTCATTAGCTGTTCCCTCTGTTTTGGGCACATGTGGTTACATGTCCCCAAACATACAGGATTCTGTGTAATAGGCTTGCATTTCCAAGAGGCTTCAGGGATATTAAGTGGGGTTGGTGACACCTTGCACCCATCCTATCAACCACTACCATCAAAAGTGGGGTTGAGGTGTCGGGTGGAAACAGCTTTCCTATGCAGCTGTCGACCCTGGCTCTCCTGTAGTTTCCTCTGCGAGCCGGACCTTTATTGGTTCACAAGTACTCTAGAGCTTGCATCATATGTCTTTCATTTAAAAGACACCGAATGTTTTTCAGGGAATTTAGGACTCTTAAGACGCATATTTATAAACAAGCTGACAGAGCTCTACGATGTAACTAAGTTTATAGCTAGGAGTTGTTTGTATATTTCCTCAAATCAGCAAGGCGTTGTTCTTGCTGCTGTGAATTTCTGAAAAGCCTATTAAACGACCATTTATCTTACCCTCCCCGTGTCTATTAGAGAAAGTACTTTCAGAACATGTGAAGGTAAGGTACAGAAGGGGCTAGGAGAGAATAAAAAATCATCAATCCGCATAAGACTGAGTAGATAACATCCAACGTTCCTACAGGGGCGGTCCAGGATCCGTTAGCAGGAGCTCAGGAAGTGCACAGCCTGCTTCTCCGCCTTAAGCATGGACAGGATGTTCCAGGGTACCTTCTCGCCAGCTTTTCCTTGGCATTGCCCTCCGGCCCACCCCCGCCACATTCGCCCCCTCCTCCCATCCCTGGATGCCAGGCTAGGAGTTCGTGCGCCTTGGTGCAATCTGGAATTCTCCCTCACCGCAGTCCCTGAAAGCTTTTCTTTGACTGCGCCCCTTGGAGATTTAACAATTAGTGGTTGGTGCCGGCTGCCTGGCTTTGGAGATAGTAATAATAATACAGGAAAAGTTACATCATTCAGGAATAGTGTCAACTCGCAGGAACCGGGAGTGCGCGCTCAAGACCAGGCCGGGAGCGGCGCCACGTGAACTAACCGATCTCGTGCCGCTGCTCCGGAGAAGCGTCCCGAGAGAGCGAGGCTGCGGCTCCGGGCCGCCTGTTCAGGTTCCACTCGGCCCGATCTGGGTTGAAGACCCGCCGCGCTTCTAGAGCAGTGTTGAGGCGCAAGTCTGAGATGCGGAGCGCTCCATCATTGTTCTTGCCCGGCTGGGTGGCACATTGTGGCCTCGAAGAGGGTCTCCAGTGAGTCCTAGGTCAGCCAAGACCCTGAAGAATATGGAGATTCCCGACCCTTCCGGAGGCTCTCCAGAATTGGGCTTGGCGTCACCATGCCAGGATCAGGGGTGCCCGGCGTGCCCAAGGCTGCGGGTTGCTGCCCCGCTGGCCCGGGGAGACGCCATCGGCGCGGCTAGGGCCTGTACGAGAAAGGCTGTCGGGCGGAGGCCTCTCGTGGAGGGCGCAACCCTTAATGCCCAACTTGTGGGAGTTTTCCACAAATTTGCCAGTTTAAGAGGCCTGTTGCTAATGGCGGCCTTTTCTTGCCCAAGGCACTGAACGCTTTTCCCTCCGACGCGTCGGGATCCTCCGAAACCAAAGGCAGTTCTAAAGCCTCACAGAGGGGCTTTCCACCCCGTAGCGCTGCTCTGCCCTCAGCGAGGGCCAGCTCCCCAACCTCCTCCCATCCCCTCGGGCGGGAGCCGAAGCCCCGGCCCACCCAGCGCCGGGACGCCGCTTCGCCAGTGCGCCCGGCTCCGCGCGCGCCCGTCGCTCCCCGTACGCGCTTTTCCAAACTCCACCGCGACTCTTTAAAAGTAAAATAATCATCTTTTAAAAACCACGATGAAGGCCTTCCTCTTTCATAAACTCCTTTGTGTAACCCCTCTGGCCTATAGTAAGGACCCTTAGGAGGCACTTTTCCTATCGGGGTTTGTTAAAATAATCTGGATCTAATGATAAAATCGTGGACCAAGGGGAGGGCGGGAGAGGGTGGAGAAATGAGGTTGATATTGGTATAATGGTTTCAATGCATTGCTCGGCCTCCCTCTCCCATTGCCACCACATCCACACGCCGCCGCATTCCAGAAAGAAAGGAAAGGCCACGGGTTCGTAAGCGCCGAGAGCGCCGGGACGCCGAACTCCTCGGGATTGGAAGAAGCAGCGGCCCCTCGACCACGGCCAGCCCAGTTAATAGCTGCCCACGTATCCGGCTTCTTGGGCTTCGGATTAATGTGGATCTTCCACATAAACGATTTACGGATGAAATAAAAGCCCCTTAGAGCATTACTTCCTTTCAAGTTCTTAAGACGCCTCTAAATCTTTCTGGTAGTGAGTGGCCGGCGTGGGGGCGGGGTGGGGACCCGGTGCCGGCGGGTGGCCCGGGAGGGCGCAGAGCGCGGGGAGTGGAAGGTTAACTGCCTTGCGATCTCACCAAGCTCTTCCGAAATGCCAGTCCACTGTCGCGGCGACAATGTTTCTGAGTGTCGTGGCCTCGTCCCTGCTGGCATTTGTCTGAAATGGAGCTGTCTGTCTAACCTAGGCCTGGACGCGCCCTGCCCGGGTAAGTGGGGGGGAAGATGGGGGTAGGGTGGGGGGCGTAGGGGGGGGCCCGGGGTGGAGTTTAGTCGCCTGCCTATTTTCATATTCATTAGATCTGGGAGGTTGCCCGAGGAGCCCAGCTGAGTTTCAAGATATAAAAGCAACTTCGGGTGCCCCCTTTCCAGCCGGGACATCTTAAAGGGCTCGGAGCCGGGCAGCTACAGGCGCCGCAGCGCTCGCTTCCCCTTCCCTCCTCTCCGGCCCTCCCTCCTCCCGCCCACTCGCACCCTCCCCCAGCGCGCTCCAGCCCCCGGAGCTCCCGGGAGCTCAGCGACAGCCTTCTAGGATTATGGAGTTTCTGAGCGAGAAGTTTGCCCTCAAGAGCCCACCGAGTAAAAACAGTGATTTTTACATGGGCGCAGGAGGCGCGTTGGAGCACGTTATGGAGACGCTGGACAATGAGTCCTTTTACAGCAAAGCGTCGGCGGGCAAATGCGTGCAGGCCTTCGGGCCCCTGCCCCGCGCCGAGCATCACGTGCGCCTGGAGAGGACCTCGCCCTGTCAGGACACCAGCGGTGAGTCCCCCTGCTCCAGGGGGGTCGCGGAAGCCCACCCGCAAATCCGAGGGCGGGGACCGGTCGGGACCGGGAGGGAGGGAAGGACGGAGGGAAGGAAGGAAAACAGGAAGGAAAGAAGGAAGGAAAGGAAGGGGGAGCGGGAGAAGCTGGAGGGCGGAGGAGGGCGGTGGAACAGTGCTGGTTTTAGGAAGCGGAGTTTGGGCTGCTGCAGACTTTGGGTGGGGAGCCAAGGAAGGAGCCTGCGCCCCTGGGGTGCATCCTCGTGGTTCTTTTGCTGCCGAGTCGCGTTCCTCACGGGCCCTGGCGTCCCGCTACCCAGGACCCGGGCGTAAACTGATAGGGCGCTAAATAGAGTGTAATTGAGTCGAGACAGCGCGCTTCCTCTGCGAGCCCGCCGCGCTGCCCCGGGCCGGGGGAGCTGAAATCCATCACAGCTCGTTAGAGGACGTCACTGCCGTCACGAAGAAGAAAACTTAGGTGAAAAACCTTTTTTTTTTTTTTTTTTTTAACTTTTCAAGACGTAACGATATCTTTCTTTGTGAAGTTAGAGGCTTACTAGATGAGTTTCTGTGGATTTGTGATTTCTGCTACTTTGGGTTTGCTCTACAACAGCATAAATGTTTGTTAAACGCCAAATCACTTTACATAGCTTCGGGCAAAGAATCCCCAATATATAATCACTCACTCGCGAATTCCGCATTGTCTGATTTTCCTGACTCCACGGTAGAAGTCGCCTAAGAAGCCTTTCGGAATGCTTCTGGGTGAAATCTTCAACTTTGGATGGCCAAGTATCTCAAAGTCAAAATGTTATCAAAACAAACCATCTATCTTTTCTATCTTGTAACCCAGTACAAACCTATTTTTTTTCAGATCGCGACAGCTAAAGCAAGTTTACAATTCCAAGAGGACTTTTCCTTATCATTGTATATATTCCACAGTTAAGCTGTAAGGAGCGGGTTGCTTTAAAATAACAAACGAATTAAGTGTGAAATATTTACAACAAGCCTCCCGCCCCTTGTTTTAATGGAGGTTCACAATCTGGCTAGTCACTGGCTCATAGTAGCTTCTCTTCTAAATACTTAGTACGCAATAAGCTTAAAAAAAAAAGGCCTCGTATATTTTACTTATTTTGTTCAACGTTGCAAGTTACTTTTGACTTGCAAGGTTAAATAAAAAAGGAACAAACAATAGAGAAAAATCCGTTAAGTCTCATTTATTTAGAAAGACGCGAAAAAATAATTTTATTTTAATATACTAAAGTTTTGACTGTATTTCAGATTGCAGTATTTATATTTTGGAATTTTAAAGTGTATCCATAAAGTTATTTCCATGGACAGGATTTGTTTTTAAATGGTTCTGAAATGTCCTCTGTTGACTGCTGGATAAGAATCATAATATTTTATTTAAATTGTCGGGATTCCAAAAATAAGAGAAATAGGTGATTTTTTATATTTTATAAAGTTTTAAAAGAACATCACACTGTTAGGATGGATTTTAATAGGAAAGTTTTAAGTAAGGTGAATGTGGGCAACAAGGAGTCCGCTAAATTTAGGAAAGTTCCTGCCTTTTCCCTGAGATGCCCTTACCCTCACGCCTGTTTCCCCTCCCCCATCGCTAATTACCGCAGTTCCCCATTAACTCTACCCACGGAGACAAAACTGTATTGTTTGTTAATCAGTCAAGGCTCTCTTTTATATTTAGTTTTACATCACATATTTTTTTGCCTAAAGGCAATTGGGTATTTGATTTACCTAGGTACTAGAGTTCAATACATTTGTATAATGACTAAAGTAAAGCTAAAATACATTGTAAAAAAAGCTAAATATGCATTGTAAGAGAGAATTTAAAAATAGACAAAAACGAAAAAAGTATAGCAGTTCATTGGAAATCATTGTTATGGTTGAGCCGACTTAAAAAAATGTTTCCTATTTCGTTATGTGTATCCATTACATTTGTGTGTGGGGCACAATGGAATCTGGAGGAAATCACTGAAATTAAAACACCCCTAAACAGAATGCCAGATGATATCCTTTGTAATCTTCTAATAGATGTTTTAATTTCTGTGCTTTACTGAAAGGAAGAGTAAAGCTTTCTATCTTAAGACAATTTCATGTTTTAAAAGAGTTAAGCATAAATTTGACATGTTTAGATAACTGCAAGTGAGTTTTTAAGCTAAAGAAGTCTACTTAAATCTTATCCTTTTCTGTAAAAACACTTTTAGAAACTGACGAAAAATTCTTTTTTTGACTTAGTAGGTCACTTTTTAAAATTAAAATGTTAAATGTGGACATGATATGCAGTTGAAATATTGGAAATATAGTAGAAACAATGCCATTTCTTAAATTTGTAGTCCATAGGTTTTATGTGGAGGAGAAACATAACTTTGAGAAGAGTATGGATTTTGGTTTACAGACAGTATTTAAAATTGAAATGTCCTTTTTGAGCCCTGTTAGTAGCTTACTTTTGTCTGCTGTGAATAAATAAGACATAAGAAATTCGGCTCACTTTTCAAAAATTATGGTCATTTAGTTTTTGTTTTTTTTTTTTAACCAGAGCATCTTTTAATTTGACTACTTTGATTATAAATTATCGGGATAAATATTACATTAAGCCTGAAAAACAGAACTACATGTGATGCTGGCAAATTAATATAAAGTTCCATGTACACATATTTAGATGATTCTAAACTTGCCCAAAGTGAATTAGTAATAATAGATAAAGTGAAAGTCACTCAGTTGTGTCTGACTCTTTTCGACCCCATGGACTATGCAGTCTGTGGAATTCTCCAGGCAAGAATACTGGAGTAGGTAGTCGTTCTCCTCTCCAGGGGATCTTCCCAACCCGGGGATCGAACCCAGGTCTCCCACATTGCCGGCGGATTCTTTACTAGCTGAGCCACCAGGGAAGCCCAGTAGTAGATAATATGATGATCAAATCAATACTGGCAGGATAAATCGTAAGACTACCTGCCTGATGGTCTGTATCACTTCAACTTAATTCTTTCATCAAGGTGTTTTGCAATGCTGAGAACTGTTTTTCCCCCCTCTGGGTGCAGTGAACTATGGGATCACTAAAGTAGAAGGACAGCCTCTTCACACCGAACTAAATAGAGCTATGGACAACTGTAACAGTCTCCGACTGTCCCCCGTGAAAGGGATTCCAGAGAAGGGAGAACTGGATGAACTTGGGGATAAATGTGACAGCAACGTATCCAGCAGTAAGAAGCGGAGACACCGAACCACCTTTACCAGCCTGCAGCTGGAGGAGCTGGAAAAGGTCTTTCAAAAAACCCATTACCCGGATGTGTATGTCAGAGAACAGCTTGCTCTGAGGACAGAGCTGACTGAGGCCAGGGTCCAGGTAGGAGCCAATGAAGGCTGGAGGCTGTGTGTGTTTGGAGCGGGGAGGTGGTTGGGGGGTAGTGTTAGAATGATTCCATAGTTGCCACAGAGTTTTACCACAAAGTTTATTCCAAAGTTTTACCACAAAGGCAGAAACTGATTCTCCTGCTGAAGATAGAGAACAGTGTAGCAGAGGCATGTAAGTCTACTAAAATTACTTTTTACTTGCAAACGATTTAACAGCTCACACACAAGCCTAAGAGAAAAGAACTTGACTTATTACTTAGGCATAAAAGCTTATGATTATTTTAAAAGAACAGAATATGATAACAAATCTCTGATTTCAAAAAGTGATCCTTAAAGGACAAAAACGCAGAACCATAGCTGTCCAATTTAGTAATTCATGTATTTTATTTTTCTATCAGCTGTCAAAGCTCTTTTTGGGTTATATACCTTAGATTTGTAAGTTATTTGTATAATGGCCCATAAGCACCTATAATTTTACCAAGGTTGGAGTTATAATAAAACAAAGAAAAAAAAACAGTCTCACAAACTCTCAGCTGTTAGGTATACTGTAAACTATTTTCACGATATATAATTAAAAGTTGTATAAGCACATATACAATTTTCTAGTCCCAGCAATTGTCAATACATGCCTTCCATTGTAATTTTTAAAATCTGGATAACTTGCATGATTTTTTCAGAAGCAGTAGGAATAATAATCTTAAAAGTAACTTTTAAATGTATAAATTTAATTGTTATATCTATAAATTGTGTTCAAATTATCAAATTAGATGATTCAGTATACTAAATTTTTTAATAATTTGAAAAAACAAAATTAAAAATACTGGGTAAAATTCTACCTCTTAAGTGTATTTTATTTTTCCTAGCCTTGATATTTTTAAACAATTTTCTTAGTTTGCAAGTAAGAGTAATTCAGGAGAATGACCTTTTTCTTTTTGTGTGTTTTTACGACTCTAAAAAAAAATAATACTGAATTTTGCAATTTCCATAAACCACTAGAATAAAGAAATAAATTTTTGTTCTGAGTGGAGTAATAGTATTCCTTCTGAAGACTGAGCCATTGTAAGTCTCTTATACATTGTTAAAGACAACATCTGGTGGTGCAGGAGTAACAAGCAGCAGATTTTTGCTTTAGTTTATAGAGACAAATGGTTATTTTATCTTAGTTTAGGAAGTAAATATGGAGAAAGTCAGTACTAAGAAAGAATTTGAGAATTGTCAAGCATTAATACAAACCCCACCTGTGTGTTTTTTGGTCTTGTGTTCGTATATTTAAATTAGTTATACTCATAACCATAGAAAAATATGTTTACACATAGATGATCAGCTGTGCACAAAGTGTGTTTGCCCCTTAACATTTCACCAAGTGCTGGTTAATTTTGGTCTAAGAATAGGCACAGAGAGCCAGCCTGAACCTAATTTACTCAGGTAGTTTCCTTGCTTTTTGCATAAGAGTGGTGGTAATGGGCACCTATTTTAAGGTGATTGTCAAGGTTTTCTTCTAAAGGAAAAAGCCCTCATTACTAAATTCCCTTAGTATGCTCTTGGTGCCTGTCTATGGAGAAAACAAAAAAGTGTTTTGCTTTGTTTTGTTGTTAATGTTGTCTTAAGCCCTGAATATAGTGGGTAATACACACTTGCCAGCAGTGTTCTAAGAAAACATCTGAACAGGTAGCTCTCTTTGCCTTCTGAGAACTGTTCAAACTGCCATTTTAAATTTGCAATACTTGCTTACACTCCAGACTGAATATTAACATGTCTCCATAAGTGTGAAGGAAAAGATATAAAAGAGTAGAATTGAATACAAAATAGAATAAAAAATTCAAATAAATTTTAGTGAAATGCTTTTTTACAATGTGCATTTTTATAATTCATTTTCAGCTTTTTTCCTAAATATTTTGTATTCTGAAGAGAGTTCTCTGAAGACTAAACAGCTTTCAGAAAGCTGCTCATGTAAATTATATATCAAATTATACATGTTTAATTTAATTTTCTATATAACCTTTTAACACCTAAAATATTAAAATGAAGATTCTGGAGATCTTACAAGTGTGAACTGGTTAATATTTAACCTTCTGAGGAAGACAGATGATACTAGATGTTTCTACTATATAATTAGGTAGAGAAATTTGGAAAATAGTTTAGGAACTGTGTGGAGGCCATACTAATACACAGGCTTTCTTGACACTTGATTATATCTGTCCTATTTATTTTAAAATTTATATTATCCATAAGGATTTTAAATTGGAGAAATTATCTTTAAGATTTTGTGAGCATTTTCTATAAGAGAAAATAAATCTTATACGTGAGACAATTTATGTTATAAACAATTTGTATATTTTAAAACCATAGCTCAGCTTCAGGTGATACCATTTTACCCATAATCTTTACCATACTCAATATAACATGTAATTCTACTAGTTTGCTTCTAAATAATCATTGTATTTCTGCTGGTGCCATATGTTTTAGATGTAATGTGTTTGTTTACATTTTTCTAAGTTTTTGTAAGTCTGGGTACAGCCCAGAAGACCCTCCACTTTGTGACATGTTTTAAAGATAATTGTTTTGACAGACTTAGATATTAATTTGGTTATAGATTGGCTGAGTTCATGTTATATACATAACCCCAAATTAAAAATTTATGAGTGTCTTTTAGACTTGCATTCTCTGAGAGAGGATTATTATCTATGATAATTTGGAGATATAAGGAATCTTCAAGGTCATATAAACTAATTCTTTTTTATTTTCCGTAAGTAAAAAAAAATAGAGGCTCAGACATATTAAATAAAATTTTGAAAACACCTTGTCTCATTCTGTTAAACTGTATTGCCTAGTAGGCATGGCACTTATCATATCGGGGTAAAATAAAATAGAAAGTAAACCTTGTGGATCCCTTTCTAATATAAAAACATTTCTGCTTTTGTAATTTTCTTGACCTGGTTTACCTTTCTGATTTAACGTCTTTGACCATCATATTTGCATTACCAGCAGTTCCTTAGCTGAAATTCTACTTTTTAAACAAATTAGGTTTGGTTTCAAAATCGAAGGGCCAAGTGGAGAAAAAGAGAACGTTATGGCCAGATCCAGCAAGCTAAGAGCCATTTTGCTGCCACCTATGACATATCGGTTTTGCCAAGAACTGACAGCTATCCACAGGTATGGTAAATTGCACAGAACACTGAGATACACAAGTGTGGTTTGTATATTCTTAAAAGGGCTAGTGTAAGCTTTATCATGTCTAATATAATAGTTAAGAATGAAAATTTTAATCTCCAAAAATTGTTTCCATGTTTGTTGGATTTTTATTTTGCTAAAATATTTATTTTTATTTATTTTTCCAGAGCCATTCATTTTAAAATATTTCAAGGTCTCTTCTTTGGTATACATTGCAACAACTTAAGTAGCATCATTCAATAATATGTCTCTTAATTACTTTGCATTTTAATAATTCAGACTCACTCCCTTTGTTAACTTTTAAAATACATAAAACATTGCTAGGCTCGGTGGCTCTTTTTTTATGAACTGTACCATAACCTACTGTTAAATGTGGCCGATGAAACCTTCAGTTCCACTTAAAACTATTTTTTCTCCTATGTTGTCTTTTCAGCTTTGAAACTGCTTACTGTTTCAAGGAAGCATTTTATCCCTTTGTGACTTAAAACATGTATAGAATTAGTTCTGGACCTAATTTTTAAATTGTATCACATTAAGTGTATTTAGAAATTTTTTTCCTCTAATTTTTTCTTTTAATTTAGAGAGGGTTGTTTTTTCATACTTTGTAATGCACATAAATATATTTTGTCTTTGTAATTGGATATTAATTTTTCCTGCTACTGAATTATAATATTCAAAATTGTATTTGCTACATAAATACATGTGTATTTATATGTGTATTATAAGGCAAGCCATCTGTTATTTAATTCCTTATTGTATAATGATATGTGTTGTAAGAGACTACTTTGAAAATGAATATGTAACACATATACTGATGGAATATTTTGATAGTTCAGTAAACAAATCATCATAGCTCCAAACGTAAGGATATTCATTTTCTTCAACTGTAAATTCATACCTTGTGAGCATGAAGTCAGTCCTTTCATTTCATGCTGGCTTTGTGTTCTTGTACCTTTCATGATTTTTTAAAAACCTATCTTGAGACTTTCACTCCTCCAGGTAAATTCATGAAATTTATTAATGTAATATTATATGTGAATAAGAACCTTAGAAATCACCTAGTTCCTTCATTTTAAAAGTCAGGAAACCAGACCCAGATGAATTAAGAACGAGAATTGGTCCATGATCACACGAGTGGTTCCTTACAGGGCGGTTCATAAAGGGCTGCTACAGCTAAGCCTTGCCACTGCAGTTTCCTTAAAGACCAGTGATATGGGTACCTTTTGAATAAAGGCCCATACCTTAAGAGGAATCTTATTTCCCTTACTTCAGAAAGTTTACTTTAAAGTAGTTCCTTTATATTTTCTCCTATTTTAAAAATATGTGTATCCCCCTGGTTACTTAGCATCAGCACATGTTTTGAGTATCCTAGTTGAGTTCTGAGCAAAATGCTGCAAGGATGTTTCTCCTCTAGGCGGTAAGTTCCAAGGGAGCAGAAACTGCAGTTTTCTTAGTTGTTAACAAGACTGTAGCCCTCTCTGTCAGTCACTGTTCTAAGCAGTGTACATTTATTAACTCATTTAATCCTTGCAGTAACCTTATGCAGTAGGTGATATTAATTATTCCCATTTTTTATATGTGGAAACTGAGGCATAGAGGGGCGAGGTATTTCTTGCCGCTAATAAAAGTGAGATATTTACTCACTTTTATTAGTGTAGGAAAGCTCAGATTTAAGCAGAGGTACTGTGGCTCTTAAGGGTAAGTAACATGATTAAATGATTAATAGCAAAAGAGCATAAGACTTAAGTCCCATTATTCAGATCTGCAGTTCAGTTCAAGGGAGCAGAAAATGTTCACTGCCAACCAGTGAAACAACAATAGAAAATATCAGAGATGGCATATACTTTACATAGTTTTAAACTACTTGTGATGACTTTAGAAATAATAAAGTCACAAATTATGAACTCTTTTCAAGTAGACTTTAAGCAGTCTTACTGCTAAGTCTATCTCACAACACTTGACTGCAGCGTACCTTTTTTTCACCTTATTATTTCAGTCTTCATTCCTTTCACTGTTCCTATTTCTGTTTTCCACTTTTCTGCTCCTTGCTCTTAGTTGCCTTGGTGCTAACCCCCCTTTCTTCTTTAGAATATCGTAAAATGTGTAGAATAGGGCCTTGCACCAATTAAGCTCTATATAAAAACTTAATATAACCATACACTCTAGTCACCCTTAATTTTAGTCACCCCCTAAAATTATCTTGCCATGATGTTATTATTGTGCTTCATAGCTTTCGATATTAGCCATTAACAGAATGAGGTCACCTAGGAGCTCAAGCAGGAAAGGAGATGGTGTGGTCAAATTATACATTTGATGGTCTTTTTCATGCCAACAAAGGATTAGTTAAAAAAATTCCCCTCAGAGATAATAGAATTTTGCACTAATTTCTCTTTGTGGGTTCTCCATAATTTTTATGTATATTTGGTTATACCACCTCATAATTTAAATATGGGAACACAGACATCATATGTTGAAGTTATTTTGACAGTGCAGTTCATCAACAATGATAAAAATCAATACTGTCAAATCCACAGGACTTTTCTGTATTGCTAAGTCATTTAATGTTTGGTTACCAAAAATTCTGAAATCAAGTGTCTCCCACTCCCCACTCTAGGTATTGAAGAAAGTCAGGGGAAAATTCTGTTTCAGTTAAAAATATGTGGTTGACTTTATTTTAGTTTGTTTGAAAAAATAACTATGCCAAAGTCATGTCTCAAGACTCAGCCTAAGGAAACTGCTTTTTAAAAAGAAAAAAAAAAAATTGTGGCTTGAAAATAGTTTATAGTGGGAAAAATAGGAATTGAAAGAGTCTAACCAACTCAGTGCAATAAGACATTGAATGTGGTTACTGTTATTAATTACAGAAAAAAAAATTATTAATTACAAAAAAGTTGGAACTAGAAAAAGTTGGCGGCAGGACAGAAATAAAGAATTAGCAATTTGGCAGGGAAGCAAAAGCATACGCAGAAATACATCAAAACCAGAAATGGTTTAGAAAATGATCTCCTTCAGCCCACTCATAATAGTAAGCCTTTGTATCATAATCTTACCTAGCATAAAGTATCTATATATAACATAGAATGTTTATTTATGAATAGTAATTAATACTTTCTAAAATGTTATAAATACTTTGTTTTCACTGCTCTTCATTACACTGTAGTAACAACAGCTGTAACAGTAAAAATAGTAACTACCAGTTGAGAGCTTGTTAAGCCAGGCTTCTTCCTAATAACCCTTAACTCATTGAATTTGAGCCCAAGTGTTTTGAGTTCAGGAGTCCCGGCCTCCTTATGCAACATTTTCTCCTTAAACCAACACTGAGTCTTGAAATAGTTCAATTTTGACCCTGAAACATCGCCTTACTTTGGAAAGGAAAAATGCCTAAATAATAAAACATTTAAAAAATGTAGATACTTCTTAGACTAAGATACTCTTTTTTTAAAACTTGCTCATGTTTGAAAGCAAATAAAAAAGTGAGTACTGTGATGTCAGTAGTAATTAAAGGTAGTATATTTTGATGTAGTGAAAATAGTAGTGTTTTTTATTAAAGCTCTATTTTGGGTCACAATATCAGTTGCCATTTGTCAATACAGTATAGCTAAATTAAATTATTCAGTGTTCTCCATTACATGATATTTTAGAAGAGTCTCATTGCTTGTGCTAAATCTGTTTCCCTCTATCTTGAATTCCCTTTCCCTCACCTAAACCAGGAAGCCTCCTCTCAATTTTCCCTCAGTCAGAGCGTCACTTTCTCACTGACCTTGTGGTGGATTGTGTAAAAATGTCTGCCACACCATTTAGGATGTAAAGTGTTTAAAAGACGATTCCATTCTTACTCACATTGTATCATCACAGTGTTAAGCAAATTATATATACACCGAATAGATGTGAAAAAAGTTTTGGTTCACTTCAGTTTTCAGGAGTATATTATAAAACAAAATTAGTCTATTTTTAATAAAACAGATGGTTTCCAAATCTCTGCTCTCAACCAGCTCTGTGGTCTTAAGCAGTTAACTTTTCCTCTTTGAAAAGAATAGACTAGAAAGATTTTGCAGACCCCTTTCAGCTTAATTCATTTTCTTCCAGAGTTTTATCATTTTATAGTTTTGCATTTTATCAAACAGGTACATGCTCGGTCTTGTTTTAGGCACAGAGGTTATACAGATGATCCAGAAAAAAATCTCGTGCTTTCTAGACAGATTGCAAATTAGATATTACAAATTCTGCAAAAATTTCTTGATGCAGACTATATCTAGCATACCAAAAGAGACTTACATAATTTTGTCCTTGAGTTTAAGAACTAAGCAAGTATCTATCAACATTAGATTCTAATGTGTTTCTAATTTATTAAAACCAAAGCATCTTTAAAATAATTATTTTTGGTGAATAAAATATTTTTGTTAAGTTATACATATTTTCTAGAAAGATTATGGACTTCTCCTGTGACTCAGCTGGTAAAGAATCCGCCTTCAATGCTGGAGACTTGGGTTCGATCCCAGGGTTGGGAAGATCCCCTTAAGAAGGGAAAGGCTACCCACTCCACTATTCTGGCCTGGAGAATTCCATGGACTGTATAGTCCATGGGGTTGCAAGGAGTTGGACACAATGGATCGAAAGATTGTAGCCAGCCTTCATACTTAGGAGAAGTGTACATTTTGTGCCATTAGGGTTAGGTCAGATTAAGCTTACATTAACTTGATCATTTACTAGCTAGGTGACTTTGAAAAAGTCTCTGGACTTCCTTGGTACTAGAGTTGGTGGTCTTAGTGTAGATGAAGATGTTGATGATACTTTTTCTCTTATGGAGAGGATTAAAATGATTTCTAAATAGTCTGTAGAACTAAATCCTGGGATTTGGGGTGGGCCATGGATTAACGTATGACTCCTGGCTTCACAATCAGGTAGCTGTGGGTTCAAATCCTGACTGTGCCACTTAATAGATTTTTAGACCTTTGGCAAATAAATTAACTGCTGGGAACATTTCTCTTCATTTATAAAATGGTGATAGAAGTTCATATGTTATTTGTGAGAATTAAAATAGTTTATGCAAAGTATTTCCTAGTACATAATGAGGGCTCAATAAATAGTCCTGATTCTCTAATAGCTATTAGTCATTATTAATTTTTTTTCTGCAATAGAGAAGTAGCTAAGTGGTTTGAATGCCCTTTTTTGTTGCAGTATTTAAATCAATACATTGTGAGTAAATTTACTATTTGGGGATCCCAGGGAAAGAACAAGTTCAGTTAAATACACTTTCTTCTTTAAATTAGGATGACCAAATAAATATGGTAGCTTTAGGAAAATTTGAATATATTCTTAATCTATCAGAATTATTTTCTCGCTTAGAAAATATTTTTTCATCAAAAATTGCAAAAGAAAGGTTGAAAGTTTTCCTGCCAAGATTTTCAGTAAGGTTTTACTTAGTAAATAGTGGAATCATAATTATATCTATTTTCCAAATGTACAAAAGGACCCATGTAGTATTTTTGCTTTCTGTTGTTTAATTGATGCCTTTAGAAATATGTGCCACTTGGAGTTTGAACCTAGCAAACGTTGGATTCACGTTACAGATAATTTGTAGTCACTAAAATAATTTTAAAAACAGATGAAAAGCTGTAAAGTATTTTTAACTTAACATATACTATTTAAAACATTGCTATACAGTTTTTAAAAGGAAATTTTAAAGTTTCTGTAAAATAGTGATTATGAAGATATTGTTTACCTTACCTTCTTCTACCAACAAATTTCTCTCCTAATCTTGAAGTTTGCCTTTACTTTAAGCTAAATAAAGAATATGAAGCTTGTTTCCTTTAACCACTGTGGTTTAGTGATTTAAAGGCACCTGGTGCAGTTTTTAACCTTTAGAAAAAGTATCATTTTTATCACTGTTACTTCTGTTTTTTCCCCAAGTATTTGAAGTAAACAAAGACCCCAAGATCTTTTAAAAATGTTAATAATGTAGCTATACATGATGCATTGTGTAATGAGTAGTTCCACACCTTTCAAACAACCAATGAGATGGTCGTATATTGTAGTACAGTGACACTTCCTTTATGAATGGAGGGACAAAGTATTAACAGCACTAGGTCAACAAGTGATACAATTTATCACTGATTGTAAGCACAAATACTTACAGTTATAGAAGGATATCATTTATTCAAATCAATATAGTTTTTACAATGATACCGTTCAATTTAATTAAATATATATATTTATATAAAAACATATAAAGTCTATTTCACATATATGTATATGTTAAAACTAAGTTAGGTGTAACAGGAGGTAGATTTTGTTAGTATTGATTAAGTAAAGGAACAGCTAGACACAGAGAATAATTCTTCTATTTGGTGAAAGTAATCCTAGATACTTTAAAGAAGGAAAGAATATCCTCTAGAAGAAGTAAAGTGCTTTCACATTGTTGATTATGAAAATAGACTTATTTTTGAAATGTAATATTCACATTTAATGTGATTTAAAGACTTTACATAGTAGTAATAACTTAGCTGTTTTCTTTTTTTATTTGTTTTGCTTTTAGTTAAGTGAACACTGTTAAGTGTTGTATTTAACTGATTTGGTTGTACATAGTTTGTATTTTAAGAGGAAAGAGTAAATCAATAAATTAAGTAGATTATCAAAATAATAAAAAGTAAAAATTAAAATATAAAAATAGTTCATACATATTAAAACTACCTTATGGAAGAAGGAAGGGGGAAATTAAGCATCAAAGTCTGAGAAGTCTATGAGAACGTCTGGATTAAAACCTGCAGTTTAAACCATTATTGTTAGTGTGAACCTCAGGATATACTTTAATCCAGAATTGTATGTGCACCACGTTTATTAAACTACATGCATCTGTGAGTTTTCATTCTTATTCTAAATTATGGAGCATTAAATAGACTTTTAAGTGCAAATGCACAGTTGATTTTAAAATAACAAAAATAAAATTCCAAATTAGAGTTAAATATAAGATGAATATAATTGATGACTCAGGATTTTAAGAATAAATTGCAAGCTTGTATATGACACCTTGTGAAACACTCTAAGATTAAAAATATACTGTATAAATATTTTGTGTTTGCATACTTGATTTACATTTTAGGTTAATAATTTACAAAGAAAACATAATTTTTGTTTCTTATAATTCTGAACTTTTTAAATAGTTGAATTCTCATTAAAAATGAATTAGGCACTCATGATTCAACAGTAGTTAGCATGCATGCATTAAAATAGGTGAGAATTAAGGTGACAAATAATTGGAAAATACTTCAAATGATAATTGCTGCTGGATAAATATTTTTAAAAAATAGCAAATGCCAAGTGCTATGATTTCATTTTAAGGTATGTAGGGTGAGATTTCCTATGAAAATTTTTTGTAATGATCACAATTTAAAATTTAAGAACACATTCGACAGTAAGGGTAAAGAAAGATGTTCTTAATGTTTCCTATATCTTTTATGTGGAGCATATTTCGAATATTATTTGAATAATGCAAAATTTAGACAACATTTATATGATATCATTCTGAAAATTTACAGACATTAACATTGCTTATGAGACTAATTGAGATAGTCTTTACGTTTTACACTAACAAGAGATACACACTTTTATTTTTCTGTATAGCAAATTTCTTTCCAGTTTGTTAGTCTCACGTGACTATGACATCTGATAGTGTTGTTTTTTTTTTAACAGAAAAGGCATTCCTCCTGTTTGAAATCCATATATACATTTCTAAGATGAAATTTCATTTAAGAACTCAAAGTAGCAATGAACAATTAACGTGTGATCCTTTTCTGATGAATAAATACTTTCTGACCACTTCAACTTAGTAATACTATGCATTTAAAACACATTTAAAAAAATTTTTAAATTAATTCCTCCAAAATCTTAGTATTTATATATATATATATTTAGTTAAAATTACATCTAATAAGAGGGCACTGATGAAAACGTACCCTCATTTCTATTTCAAGTAGTACCTAAATGTGCCCAGATTTATCTTTTCACTGTGTGATTAATTCAACTTGGGATTTTTTTTCCCCAGGTACACAAAGTCTCAGTGTATGTTATTGATTCACTGGTAGCAAATTCACTGTTTAGAAAAACACCTATACCCTTTCTCTCTGCCAGAAGCCTACTGATGTAGTTACTAGAAAATTTAATGGGACCCTAAGGTCCCAACAGCTAAAAATATCTGCAAGTTAATAAGCATACGATTCTTATTAATACTTTATCCCTCTGAATTTTAAAGGAGGGGATATGCTAATAAAGAATATAATGGTCTCTTAAAAAGTCAAGCTACTTTTGTAAAAAGTGATGTTTGCCTTTTTAAAAGAGGCCATATAAAAATCTGGTAAATTAAATTCTATAGTGATAATGTGGTAATAAATCTTTATAGTAAGTATTGAATAATACTCAGAGTAGGCAATAAAAGTAAGCATTCTGTCAAACAGGAAAAGCCAAAATCAAATTTTTTATTTTAATGGAAAGAAACTATTGCTATAACATCATCACAGATACCTCTTTGTGAATCCCTGCTGTCTGTTTTTTCACAGCAGCCTTTGAACTCCCACGGGGAACTGTTGGGGCTATGATGTGAAGGTCGTATGAGTATAGGATAATACGTGTATCCTGGTGTGTGTGTGTGTCTCGTGTACATATAAATGTTGGTGGCAGAAAGAAACAGTCTATATGTAGAGGAGTAAGATTAAGTAAACTTATTTTAGTAGGAAAAAAATTATTTAGTTGGCTTTAGAGATGCTTTAAAAGATGCTTTTTAAGAATGCTCTAAAATTACTCCTATATTCTCACATTTTTTCAGTATTTCTATTAAATCCAAATTAATTCTGTAGGCTAATATCTCCATAAATAACAAAACATTGAGATATAGAGTATATAAATCAGGAAACTATTTGATATTTTTTTTACATATCATACTACTTTACAACTAAGGGAAAGAATAATAAACTGAGATTAAGAGGTTTTTTAGAAGTATGAAAAACTCCCCACTACAGTAAAATCAGAAAATACATTAGAAATATATACCACATTTAGCATACTAAAATTTTCTTTCTAGCTTTGGTTATGTAAAGAATATATCTATATCAAGTTTCTAAGGTGAAGGTAAATGAGATTTATGATTTCCTATCCATGATTTACTCTGTTCCATCAATTCATGACATACATAGATCCACAGTGAAGAACTCTTAATATATGTATGTATACTTACATATTAACCCTCTCCTTCTAGCTTTTATTGCTTTTAATTCCTTGGAAGGAAGGTGAACATTAAAGGATTTCAGTTTGGAAAGAATCAGACAAAAAAAATTTTTTTTCCTCCAAAATTCAAAGCTGTGGAATAATTAAATATATAAAGTTTTCACTTGATTAGAAAAACATTAAGGGGCAAACATTCAAAGTGGAGAGTAGTAAGTCAGCTAAACTTTCTTTCATGCTAATGGGAGGCAGTTGGCTAAATTCTGTGGACAATGCTTTGAACATACCCCCAGAACTTTAAAAAATGCTGTGAACCACATTAAAACATGGAATATTTTTAGATTATCCACTCCTTTTAAACACAACAAAGAAGAAAAAATGTAAAGACAGACAATCTTTCTTTTTCCGTTTTTCTTTTCTTTTTTTTAAAGCACATATAAAAAGAATGTG
The DNA here is from genome assembly GCF_027580195.1 of Bos mutus. Taxonomy (NCBI): domain Eukaryota; kingdom Metazoa; phylum Chordata; class Mammalia; order Artiodactyla; family Bovidae; genus Bos; species Bos mutus. The sequence goes on along the minus strand of NC_091621.1, from coordinate 57,503,845 downwards.
GGCATTCAATAATATTGCTCCTGGTTGTAAATCTCTTGCATATTATATACTTAGAAGCTTACAAAAATTTATTTAGTGTTAGTGTCTGACGGAGAAGGCAATGGCACCCCACTCCAGTACTCTTGCCTGGAAAATCCCTTGGACAGAGGAGCCTGGTGGGCTGCAGTCCATGGGGTTGCTAAGAGTCAGACACGACTGAGTGACTTCACTTTCACTTTTCACTTTTATGCATTGGAGAATGAAATGGCAACCCACTCCAGTGTTCTTGCCTGGAGAATCCCAGGGACGGTGGAGCCTGGTGGGCTGCCGTCTATGGGGTCGCACAGAGTCGGACACGACTGAAGCGACTTAGCAGCAGCAGCAGCAGTGTCTATGAACTAGTATAAAAAATATTAGAAAGATAAGTAGTGATCTTAGAAAAAAATCAAATGTAGTATTTCTTTTAATAAGTCAGAGAGTAAGATTTTTGTATGACTTCTCTGTTGTTAAATATGTAGTTTTAGACAATATGACTTATAGATTCTAGCACGTCGTTTTAAAATGACCACTTAGAAGAATGGAATGAAGGAGAAATAGAAGGAGCCCACCTGAACAGTGGTAGATTTATTAAACTACAAGCTCAAACAACTTTGTTGTTTAACCACATTACTTCTTCAGACACTAATAGAAGTAGATGATCTAGAACAAAGATGATACCTGCTGGATCATCCCCACAGTGATCAGACAACATCTAGAATATTATATTCTGTTGTCAGTGCTGGATGTTTATAAGCGTGGAAGGGCAATGACAACCTCCAACACATCCAAAGGAATGTGACTAGAATGATACTGTCTGGAAATCAGTATGAAGAATCCTTAGAGAAGAGAGACTTATGATTGTATAATAATCTCATGATATTTGAAGATTTTCTCATGTAAGAAGGATGCTGCTTATTCTGTATAAGGAACAGAAATAGAAGAAACAGGAAAATTACACCTTTTTACAGAGCTCCCCAGAGGGGAATGGAATATTTTTTTAAAACAGGGTGAGCTTCTTATCACAGAAATTGAACATAATTGAAAATGTATGAGAATTTTTTGTATTTGGAAGGAAGTTAGGCTTCAATAGTGTTTCTTCATCCTAAGTGATGTTCTGAATTGCTTTTGTGTCTTACCATCTTTAGGGGTTGAACCCACATCTCATGTGTCTCCTGTATGGGCAGGTGGGTTCTTTACCACTGTGCCACCTGGGAAGCCCCATTATCATCTTTGCCATTATTTTAGTACAGATCCCCTCAGCTATACTACCTGCTTAATGAATCAGAATCTCCAGAAGATAAGATAATACATGTTTAACAAGAAAAAAGATTACCTTCCTAAAGATATAGGGTCAACAGGGTCTCTAGCTGTGTAATTTTCATTTCTGTTAAGATTGTGTAGTATGGTGATTCTGGCATTCAAAGCATGAGAAAAAAATTTAGATATGTTAGCATAATTTTCCACAAAATTTTGATTATATCTTCAAGATGAATCAGTCCAAATTTCATATTCTCAGAGATTTTCCAGTATTTAATAAATGTGTACTAAGGATTTATCATGTGCTGTGTTCAAGCCTGGGGATGAGAAACAGTTGTGAGTGATCATTGGGAATTTTGCTTTCAGAAAGTGGAATTTATAAATACACACAAATTTAGGATTGTGAATAAGTAAATAATTTCAACTCATAAGACTAGTTTTTATGTCATTGTAGCATTTCATAAGATTTCCGGGTTCAGATTTGACCTCCTCCCCTGGGAGTTATCCAATTTTGGTGAGATTCTTAAACTCTGTTTTATAGTTTTACCTTTTACGAAATGGGGATAGTAAAAGCACATACCTTTTTGTGTATTGGGACGATTCAGAAGTCATCATGCTTTTAATCAAAATGCTTGACACGTGGCCATTAATTGATAACTGTTAGATATCATGAGCATGGTCTTGATTGTCCTCATCAGATGTTTGACACCTCCAGAGGAAATGCTTCCAAGGAAGCAAGACCTCTGTACACTGGGGATATTATTTTTTTATGATTTACATCCAAGTATAATATAGAAACCATCTAGATCCCCAAAGTCAAAACATGCCAGAAATTTGAAAATCAAAGAAAGACAGGAACGAGATGGGAGACAGAGATCATGGAAACCGGGCATATCAGTAAAAGTGTGTGACAGCTTCACTGGTCGTGAAAACTAAAGTATTGCTGTTAGGAACTTGCTTTATTAATCTGTTCTGTTCAGATCTTTCTGCATGTTCTGTTTCATGAAAAATAATGCATTTAACTTGCTTGATCATGTTGGGGTAAGAAGTTTTGATCAAAATAACAATATTTGCTTATGTCATAGAAAATGGAGAGATTTCCTAAATTCATTTAAGGTGAAAATACTTCTTTAAATTCATAGATCACCTTCCTTGCTTTTACTCCCCTTATTTTTTTTTTTACCTAGTTGTTAAGTATATTTCTGTGCATTTGGAATACAAGTAGATGAGTTCAATAATAATTTCTAGCAACACGCTTTGTAAGCTGAGGAATCCTTTAATAAATGTAAAGCCTAAATAATCTTTCTCCACCACTATCTTGCATTTATTTTTTCAAAAGTAAGCAAGCAAGTTCACTTTCATTTCCTGAAAGCCCTTTTGTCAGACATGTGACTGTGGTTTTTCAGTGTAGCACAATGTTTGATTGAATGTCAGAGGAAAATCACCCGGATCAAGTTAGAAGAACTAGTTTGACAGAATAATGACATTAACAGCCCCTCCTGTTGGTTTGAGATACATAGCTCAGCAATCACTGACACCAATCATCATATTTTGGGTAAAGTGGGATACGTATAGTAGGATGAGCCAAAATTTAAACAGCATAGCCCATGACAATTTAAAGATTGATAAAGTATGCAAATCATGATGGACAGCTGGCTAGATAGCTAGATAGAGGTCTATAGATGTCTCTCACAGATTTGGCATATTTAAAGCAGCTTAGAAAATAGTTATATAAAGAACTGTTTTAAGAACAACACTAAAATGGGCATCTCGCCAGTCATTGAAGCCCCACATGAAGGATGATATTTGTTCAGTCCTGAAAATGGTTAAGTGGCCCTTTCAGAGTGACAGAGTAACATCTCTACAATGTAATCTAGAAGATTCATTAACATATTTTGGATATTAATTGAAAATAAGTTATATTTAAAAGTATGGCTTAAGCTTGAGTTTTGTAAGAGTATTGCCAGAGCCTACAGTAGTAGACTGAAATTTCTATGTAAAAAGAAATACAATAAAATTATTCTTCTATATGTGTTAAGTAATTGATTATTGTGTTCTAATTATGATTTTAAAAAAGAAAAGAAAGCCAGATTGGATAAACATATATACTGCTGTTATGTTTTAGTATAAATCTAAATCTAGTGTAATAATATTGTAAAAGGCATAAATTTTCAAATTTCATATTTCAAGGCTGTGTCTCCGCTGTGCTATACCAAGCAGCATTTTTCTTGCTTTTTTCCAGCTCCTGCCATTTGTCACGATTTTCTCTCTGCTTCTGAGTAGTACGTGTGATCACTTTCCTTGCTTTTGTTTAAATAGCTGGTCTAAGATGCCTCCTATTTAAAATTCGTAGTATACAAATTTGACTTAGTGTTTCTTTTGTGTGCTAGTAACTTTAAAGAAATTTGTGTTTGCTGATAATACTGCACAATATAGATAGAAATGTTTCCTATAGGGATTTAATATGATGATTGTGAATTTCTTGGGCACAAGTGATAACTCAGTTTTCAATCTTATGTAAGTTGTTACCCCATACTTAATTTTCATTCAGATAGTATTTTTGCTAATACTTGAGTATTTTTTCTCAGTTATGCTTCCGTTATTGGGTATTGGTCAAATTTTAGAATTCTAAATCTGCTTTACAGGTTATAATTCTGCTGCAACCTCATTATATATAAATCATAGAATAAATATTTAAAATATGTATATAATTGTCCTATTCACAGAGATATTTAAGACTAGACGGAATGAAAAACAATGAAACAGTAAACATTTTCCAAAATGAATTTTGATTAAAAATATCTCTAAAGAACAACCAGCCTTGTATCAGCATTGGTTTCCAGCAAAAAATACCACACCGAGTCAGCTATGGAACTTAAAAAAAATGCAATTCTGTAATTTTCTTTAGAAAGATGAAAACTATATTTAAACTTAATCATATTTTAATCACTTTTCTAAACACATGAATTGATAAAAAATAATGATTAAACCAGATTTCATTTTAAAAATCATGACTGTAAAAAGAATCCTCAAGAGATTGACATGTTGTATTGAGAGTATTTTATGTGGTCAGATACGTGGGTTTTGGTGATCCATTCCAGTATAACAAACTAGAAGAATCTCAAATAATTATTTTTCAGTAATTGCTTGATGTACTCAGAATGAAATTATAGACCACCCAATAGGAGCAGACAAAGAACAGCTAGCAGAACTTTGTAAATTCAGTTTCCCAAAAGTAAGGAACAAAAGTGAGAACGCATAAATGTAATACTTGTTGTTTTATATATTCCAGATTCAGAACAATTTGTGGGCAGGAAATGCAAGTGGTGGTTCTGTGGTTACTTCATGCATGTTACCACGTGACACTTCCTCGTGTATGACACCTTACTCTCACTCGCCTCGGACAGATTCCAGTTACACAGGGTTTTCAAACCACCAGAACCAGTTCAGCCACGTGCCCCTCAACAATTTTTTCACTGACTCTCTTCTTACCGGGGCTACCAATGGACATGCATTTGAAACAAAGCCAGAGTTTGAAAGGAGGTCCTCCAGTATCGCTGTTCTTCGAATGAAAGCCAAGGAGCACGCTGCCAATATTTCATGGGCCATGTAACATACAGTACTCTTTTTCTTTTTCTCTTAATGGCAAAGTAAAACATTCTTATTTCTCCTATTTAATGGATACCACAATAAGCTGCTGTGTGTGGAATTGCTAAAGGTCAAGATATACAGTGAGACCAGCTTAAATGAATAGTTGTTATTATTTAACATTAAAATCTAAGAATGAACCTCTGAAAAGACTAAATAGGTTTACCATGCGCCCATCTCCACAAACTCTGTTTTAGTAGTAAGATTTTTCTTTCTATTGTATGAGTCAATGAAATATGATCATGCAACTTCTTAAAAGAATAAATGTATTAAACAAATTCCTCTGTTATAGATTGATTTATGTTAGTTCTGTATAACAAGAAATCCCTTGTAAAATAATATCTGAAAAAGGAGGAAATGCACTGGGGAAAATGTCAAGATACTGAAGCTGTCAGGTAAATATTGAAGCAGGGTATTTTGGGGAGTTAACTGCCATTTTTCCATCTCTGGCTCCAAGGCATAATGGGCATATCCTCTGTTGCTGAGAATTTATCTATGGGCTTCGAAGATTTTTTACTTCTAGATGTTTTAGTGAATTTCCATGCAATGAAAAAAGAGCTCTTCAGAAATGACCAGCATTTGCATGAAATATTTGGGCATCGTTTCCTGAAACCATGTGGCTAAAGGTGATAACTGAAATATCCTGATATGATTAAAAGTACAGTTATGAGAACAGTTTCTATAAATAGTATCTTTTCTAATGAACAAGCCAGCATGGCCTCAGTGATTAGTTATCACACACAAGAGAAAAAGAAAGTTGCAAAATCTGCTGTTGCATTTAAACTAGAATGGTGCCGGTGAAACTACACACAAACATCTAATAAATACACTCAAAGAAATATTCACTTAGAGGAACAGCAAATTGGAATGTTTGTAGCATGAGTATGTCCAAGTGCACGTGCGTGTGTTTGTTTTTTTGACATAGAAGCTGTACACATTTTTTTGCTACTGTGGTTTTGCACGGAATTAAAATGTCAGAAGCCTCTCAAATTTCTGGTGGAAAAGAAGAGAAGAAAAATACATTGCATCTGGAAAACTGCTAAGCCCTTTGATTTACTTCTCCTCCCTTTCCCCTGTCACATTCCAGGCTTTTTCAGATGAGTGAAATGTCAGCCTCCTTGAAAGACTCTTAAGTTCATAAAGGCAAAGTAAATTAATTGAAATGAAGATGACTTCCATGGCTTGGATCAGAGCACCATCTGCTCTTTGTACTCAGAATCTTCCTTGTGGTTCCTACAGCCTTTAGGGATATGAATGGAAGCCCTAAAGACTAAAGGACAAGATTAACTGATTTTTAAAAATTAAATTCAGAAAAAGTACTTAAATTCGGTAAGTGTCTCTAGTGGGAAAATATTTACAGCACTTAGACATCTTCTGTAATAAAATTTTAAATGAGGCAGATGATAGAGATGAGTGATGTCCTAAACAAACATTCCTTGACTTCATAATCACTCTGTTCTTTATGACTTTTGTGTTCTCTCTTTTTAGTTTTGTTCCCAAGACAAACTTGTGCAACTTTAGCCCTGAGAATTATGCTTACATGCAGGAGCTTTTGTTCAAGGATTGTTTAGGCAGCTGTTAAATATCCTTCATGTTTTAGAAGAGAATGACTTCTAATAGACACATGTATGTTGTCAGTAGAAATTTGTGAACTAAAACTTAGACCTAAAATGTAAGATTTTCTTTCCAGAAATTTCCCCACTCAGTGGTGTCCATGTTCATTTTTTTCGGCTTTTTTTTGCAATTGAAAATTAGGGTCCCTTGCCTAATTAAAGTGACAGATAAAACTCTTTTAAATCAGGTTTGAATTTCACTTCATGTCTTATTTTTTCCTTCTCTAAGTTTTTATCCTCATTATATTCTAATAGTTGGAGCTTCTGTAGCTCAATTCTTTTCACTTTAATAATATGTTTTTAGTTGAAGTTCTACATCAGTTCTTGTATAAATTTAATTCAATCAGCATGGGTTTTTTTTGACACCTGCAGTGTGTGAAGTACTATTTGGGATAATAAAATAAGTAAGGGATCCATAGTTCTTGTTCTTGATGAGTTTGTAGTCTTTGTGGACAGACACGTGCCTAAAGTTTGTACCCTCAATCATGCTTCACATTTTATGAAGGCAGTAAGAATTGCATGAGTTTTTTTGAGTTAACATTCCAAACTTTGTTATTATTGGCTGAAAATTTTATTATGTATTTAAGTTGCTAAAATATAATAAAAAATTAACAAATATAATTACTTCTGATGTAATAAGACAAAGCTAAAATAAAGAGTGCATAGATGCACTTCCTGAATTTTCTCTTGCTCTTTCTGAACTTAGGTTAAAATTTTTATATATACTAGAATTCATGACACAAAAACGTTGAATGTACATATTTAAAAAAGGAAAAACTTAGGAGCATTTCAGTTTTATTTGGGCTCAACAGTATTGAAATTGGATGTCTTTGTTCATCATATAGTTGATCCACTTGGACATTTGTCCCTGTAACAGTCTCATCCTCTATTTGTCCCTTCCACACTTTTCTTGAACAGATGGTTTAATAGATGATTCCTATACTTTTTTTTTTCTGAGTGAGTTGGTTAAGGTTTGAACTTAAGAAGCAAATTTAATGGAATATTAGCTAAAGTTTGCTGATTCTTTGAAAAACATTAAATTTCAGAAAATGGTTTGTGGAATTTTGAAAATATATATTATAGATAGTAACTACTAATTATTTTCTTCTTATGTAACTTTTTATGAAAGCAGAGAAAGAAAGCCATTGTGATCCTGGCCTTCAGTCCTGACAACATATCTTAATAACAGTTTCCTTAACTGGAATAACCTTAAGGAAATTCATGAAGTTGTGTGTATAAATTTACTGGAGTGTATTAGTTTCATCATTTCAGTTGGCCGTTGATTTTTTTTTTTTACCTCCAAGGAAGGGGTAAGGGACAGACCAATGCACTTAGCGCAGTTTTCACAAAGATGATATGCCACTGTTTTCTTTTAGTATCTACGTTTTCAGTTCAAGGACTGGGTCCTTATTTGACTTCCATAGTACCATTCGTTCCTCACCTCCCTGTGTGTTATGTAATGCTGTCTTACATGTAATGCTATAGTTTTAGTTTATCAGAAACAATTCCTTGGCTAAAAATAAGAAGTGAAAAGATCAACAACAGTGTTTGTATAAGCCTTTTGAAATTTTCAAAGAATTTTCTAAACTTACCAATGACCCTGACTTTTGTCTTTCAGCATTTAAGTCAAATAGTATTGTAAATGATGAGTGATTATGTTAGATATATATTTATTAAAAATAATGACCACTTTCACTGCCAAGTATTTTAGGAAAAATATGGAAATCATCTTATTATCAAGCAGAGAAGGCAATGGCAACCCACTCCAGTGTTCTTGCCTGGAGAATCCCAGGGACGGGGGAGCCTGGTGGGCTACTGTCTATGGGGTCACACAGAGTTGGACATGACTGAAGTGACTTAGCAGCAGCAGCAGCTTATTATTAAGATCCAACTTGGGTTGACTTATCTTTTTCCTGATTAGACTATAAAGATATATGGTTGTGTGCGTGCGTGCCCAGTCGCTTCAGTCGTGTCTAACTCTGCAACTCTATGGACTGTAGCCCACCAACCTCCTCTGTCCATGTGATTCTTCAGGCAAGTATACTGGAGTGGGTTGCCATTTCCTCCTCCAGGGGATCTTTGTGACTCAGTGATTGAACCAGTGTATCTTTCCTGCATTGGCAGTCAGAGGTTCTGTACTACTAGCGATAATTGGTTAACGTCAAGCCATTTCTACTTACAGAAATTAGGCATCTAAAATTCCAACAGACATCTTACAGCTATTCATATTCTGCATTAAGGTAAGTATGACTTTTGTGAGGGAATTTAATAAAATGTTATATATTAAGTTACACGTTTGTTTTTATCAAATACTGTGTGTGTTTTATACAAGCCAGGCAGTAATGTCATTAATGATGCAAATGAAAACAAAATCAGAAGTAAAATGCCTAGCAGTAGTAGAGTCGGCAATTATGGCCCAGAATCTCAAAAACAAATGTGATACTGGTTTCACAGTGTATAGTAAATGCTAGAATGAGATGTTGTTCTATTTGAGTAACTAGTTTTTAAATAAACATACTGCCATCGTGTATCTTGGAAATATATTGCAAACATGGTGAGCAAGACTCCAAGGCAAGGTCTAGCTATTTCTTCAATTTTACTGCATAAAACAGTAGAGAATCGACAGAAGTTTTTCTTTTCTTAGAGTTGTATACCACTTTGCATTTTTCCAAGTTCAAGGGACAGATAAATGACTTGAGCATTTCATCATGACACTATTTTATAGCAAGTCTGACTTTAGGAAGGAGACACTACATGCTGAAGGTTTTCATGCATCTTCATATATACTATACTTGCAATATTTTCTTATCTATTTAATTTGACATACACTTTAAGACAATAATTCAGAACAATTACCAGCATTGTCAAAACATAAGTTTTTGGTGAAAAGCAAAAGGAGCCCTTTATAGGTTACTTATAAAAACAGTTCCCAGTGGCTCTGCTAGTAAAGAATCTGCCTACAATGTGGGAGACCTGGGTTTGATCCCTGGGTTGGGAAGATAACCTGGAGAAGGAAAAGGCTACGCACTCCAGTATTCTGGCCTGAATAATTCCATGGACTGTAGAGTCCATGGGGTCACAAAGAGTCGGACATGACTGAGTGACTTTCACTTTCACAGGTTACTTATACAATCCAGTTAGAGGATATGAAAATATTCAAATGCTCAAACTCTCCATATTGCTACAGCAGAATTCATAATGTAGGGAGAGTGGATTTAAGAGGGTGTATCTCTGGATAGAACTCAGAGGATTCATAAACTGTGATAGAGAAATAAGAGGTCTTTGTTTCGAATAACACCTAGAATGGAACATAGAATTTTATTTATAAATATGGACAACAAATCTGAGTAGCTTTAGCAGTACCTGTGCTTTGTCACCAATAGAACAGATATTTGCATAGAGTATTAATGATATCTTGAAATAATGGTCGATCAAGTTTATCATGATTAGAACAGTTTTCAAACTATTTCAAAATTAGGGTAATTTTGATCTCTTTTGCTGAATCTTGTTATGTATCAACAAAGATGCACAGATATTACTACATCCGAAAATTAGTTTTATAAGTATTTAGACACCTGTATTTCGATATAATTGCTTTCCCTCTTAAGCCTATGCATTTTATTTATTTAAAACATCTGTAAAGGAGTTTACACGATCACTAAACTACCAGAGGGAGTCCATAGCACAAAACCTACCCTCAAAATACCCTTTTGATGAACCAGGGTCATTTCTCCAGATTAAGTAATTTTTACCCTAGAGGATGGTCCTGTGTTATGGATAGAGTATAAAAGAGTGCATAAAAACCTAATCAGATTATCTGAATGGAGGATTGAAAGAGAACAGGACTTTTTAAAGCAGGCAGTTGCAGTTGAATGAATGAATGAGACATTCTAGTGAGGGTCACCCAGGAACCGGGACACAGCAGATGGGTGCTAAGCATCTGCTCTTCATTGTTCAGTCGCTTAGATGTGTCTGACTCTTTTGCGACCCCACGGGCCGTAGACTGCCAAGGCTCTTCTGTCCGTGGGATTTCCTGGGCAAGAATGCTGGAGTGGGTTGCTGTTTCCTTCTCTAGGCATTTGCCGGGCATTTGGGAAGAGGCAAATGGTTTGGGCAAAACAGTGGAAGGAGTTTGGCCTTACAGATCCTTGTTCCCCTACATTTTAGCTTTAAAGTCTTAAAGTTATTCAGTTCCTCTGAGCCTTAGTTTTCTGAAAGAGTAATATAAAACTTTGAATTAACAACACACTTTCATATTTGTTTTCCCCAACTTTCATCTTTTTGTGACAAGTGGGTATTATCACCTAAATTTATGGTCAGTAGAAGGAGCTTCTAAGTCCAACAACTCTCCTGTCTTCTTATTCTACATGCTTTCCCTAAAGCTATGAAAAAAAATAATTCAAATATGCATTTGAAAACATTTTGTCATAGTCTGTGAAATATGTAATTGAAATATGGTTTTTCACAGACTAATTTTTCCTCCTATTGTCAATGTTAATTTTTCTCTGAATTTATTTTTAATATTTAAATTCAGTTTTACTCAAGCTAAATTTATCATTTATTGAGAACTCCCTTTGTGCCAAGACCTTATAGAAACTACTTGCTTGTGGAGATGAAAGAGTACAATAAATAATTAAAATATGGCTTGGAAGAGGTGCAAGCAAAATACTATTGAAAAACATATAACAAAGCAATTAATTCAACCTTTATAGTCATAGAAAGCTGTAGAGAAGAAGTGACATTGGAGCCAGACATTGAAGGATGAATATAAACTTACAGGAATACAGCATTTTATCTATTTCTCTGAAAGAAAATCCGAGTGTGTCTTGGAAAGCCACGTCCATACTAAATAAAGTATTTTCAAACTTCTTTTAATGTACATCATACCACAACTTTTCTCTAATTTTAGATGTTTCTTTTCCTTATTATTTTATTAACTAGATTGAAGTTCTCAGGTTCAGCAGAGACATTGTTTTATTCAATAATATTTTTCAAGTTTTTTACTCTCAAATAATTTAGTGAATATGTGCTGAGCTCATAATATTACAGTGTGCTATGCTAGCCATGGAGGTTTTGAATACATGCAATCATAACTTTTGTCTTCAAATAATAGTCTGTTTAGTTGGATAGATGACGTTTACTGTAACTTACCTAATAAGAAAATACAGCAAACTTATTTCAGTAAGATTTTATATAAATGTATAATAGAAAAAAAGGCAAATTTGTAAGTGCAACCTCAAAATACACGCTCAGAAAGTTGATAGAAAAATTTGATAAGAAAGTTTCACCCTGGTTGTACCTCTTGATCTCTGACCAAGAAAAAGACAGAAGATTCTGAGGTCATTACAGGAAAAATACTCCCTACTCCATGAGAGGAAAAAGAAAAAGACGTGCAGCTGGGCCTTGCTTTTGTGTCTTTAATTTAACTCTTTGACTGCCTCAACGTGGTCAAAGCTTGTCTCATTTTATGCAAAACTCTTGCCTAAATTTTATAAACAGGTTTAATGGAAGAATTGCTCTCTATCATCTAGATCTCTCCATTCTCAGCTGTGAAACTGATTGATGTTTTTAAAGCCCTAAGAAACCTCCCCCTTGTAGATATGTTTTCTGGTTCAAAGGAAAGGGGAGAAAAAAGGCAGGAGAAATTATTCAGGGAAATATCTTAGGAAAAAAAAAATAATGACCTAGGAAGAGAGCTATATAGCTAGAGGTAGTGAAGAGGAAAAACTCTGAAATTAGTCAATGTATTAAGAGTAAAAATACATGGCAAGAGAGAACTTCCTAGGCTCATATAGCTATATGACTCACATTAACATTTGTAGCTGTGTGAACATTTTCTAAACTTCTTCATGTAATATTTCCATTGGCTTTAGCTGGGATCACTAACTGTTTGGCAGAACAGAATCAAGATGCCGATCCCAGATGTGTCACTGATGGTCAGTGCCACCTCACCTCTCAGTTCTCAGAGTTCAGTTCAATTCAACAAATATTTATTGAGTGCTTATTGTTGCTGACTTTCCTAAGTCAGAGAAAAATAATGAGATGTTAGTAAAATGTGACATGTCTCAGGCGAGACCAGGTTGCATATAGAAAGTCGTTATCATCGTTGGCATTTTAAACCAGAAGTTTGATTTGATTGCGTCAGTAACACCAATAGTGTACCTTGCTTTGGGCGACAATAATTTGCACACTGGATTCTGATTTTTATCTGCACGAGTCACTGGATACAAACCACAGTCCCCAAGGATTGACTTAGAAGTAAAATAACACCATCCCTGGTCTAGCGTTCATTATACATGTCCCTAATAGCTCAGCTGAGGGACAGCATTAGCCATTATGTAAACTAATTGGGTTAATTCTGCTCTGGAATTTAGGCAAATAATGTAACTGAGATAAACAGAGGGTCACTTATGCGTCTACTTGTACACATTTATCTACACTTCTTATTTATACTACTAAATGCTTAAAACAACACTGGGCTATAAATTTGCCTTTTCTTTCTGATTCTCTTGGCAGAGTTTCTTACATGCTTAACTTTTAAAGAGTGGAGTTCGGTCTCCTCTCAAATAAATAAGAGAGCGCTGGGAGGAAAAAACTGCAGCTACAAAGTAGTTCTAACCCATTAAACGCAGATGGCTCACAGGGGGTTTAATCATCGGGAGCGAACACACATCATGCTGAAATATAGAGCTGTTTTCTATCACTTGTTACCATTTGAATGTCCGTCTCAGGAAAGTGAATTCCATATATCTTTCTGGCCATCCGTTGCCCTTTGAATACTCCTCTCTCTGATGTAGTTAGATTTCTCTTCAGAACTTACTGAGATGAATGAGCTCTTGCCACACATAGAAGTGAAAGAAAACATTTCTTTCTCTGCCAGAACAGATGAGATTCATCATTAGGAAAATGGATTTGACCTTGTAAAGTGGACTAAAGCAATTTACAAACAAACCCCTTTGGGGAAGATTGCCTTTATCTTGGTCCACAAACAGAAGCTTTTTTTTTTTTTTTTTTTGGATATGCTCTTAGCTTTGCTGTGAAGACTGCTGAATCTGATCACCTGAAAAGAATCTAAAACATAGGATAAATAACCTCTCATTTAAGCCTTCCCGTGCAAAGATAATTTCATGGACACTTAAAAAAAATCATATGGATTTATCCTTGGCTGTCATAAGTCAATCACAATCATTAATTAGTCAAATTGATCAGAAATCATTAAAGAAATCCATGAAAGCCGTTTGATAGCAGCATGTTCAACAAAACTATAGAGTTTAGCATTTAGAGTCAATTATAAAAATGGTGAAGATCTCAATTTGAGTACCTAAGAAAAAAGATTGATTGTACTCTCTCTCTCTCTCCAGCTCACTGTATGAGCTTGTTTAATCTACTTATCTCTTAATTTGTGTTCTTTCTTCTATAGTTTCTTTCCCCGACTCCTTATCTATCCCCTCTTCTTTTATCTATTCTCTCTTTTCCTGGAGCCCATACCTAGCCAAAACCCATTCTTCAAGTCTGATGCCTTAGGTGACATTTGAGGAAAGAGCAGTTCCCAGTCCCTGGGAGAACACAGCAACTGTAAGAAAGAACTTTCTTATTTTGCCTAAAGTGCATGTTTGGCTGGTGCTATTAAGGTGAATGACATAATCTTGAGTAAACCCAGCTGATAAACCACATGGATGCTGCATACCTACCATGGACCTGCAACGCTTTGGTCTTGCTCTTCACTTGTCTTCCTGAATCAGTGTATAACCATTCAGCAATTAGACACTTAGTTACAAATAATTTATTGTTTTATCCCACAAATAATATAATCAGTTTAGGACATTTGTGGGCTTCCCTGATAGCCAAGTTGGTAAAGAATCCACCAGCAATGCAGGAGACCCTCGTTTGATTCTTGGGTTGGAAAGATCCGCTGGAGAAAGGATAGGTTACCCACTCCAGTATTCTTGGGCGTTCCTTGTGACTCAACTGGTAAAAAATCTTCCTGCAATGTGGGACACCTGAGTTTGATCCCTGGGTTGAGAAGATCCCCTGGAGAAGGGAAAGGCTACCCACTCCATTATTCTGGCCTGGAGAAGTCCATGGACTGTATAGTCCATGGGGTCACAGAGAGTCAGACATGACTGAGCAACTTTCACTTTCTTTTATTTCAGAATATTTGTAGAGAGCCATTCCTTCTAAAACTTTTCTGCATTTGTTGTATTTATCTTATTTTTCATTGGGCAAGCTCTACTTTTTGAAAAACAAAAAAGTCAATTGGGGAATGATATGCAGTCGGCAAAAGATCAGAGATCTCTTTGTATTTTTAAAAGTTCAGAAACTTGAAAAAATTTTATTGAGGAAAATAGTAAATCCACCTATTATTATTTTTTACCAGTAGATGGCACTGCACAGGTGTAAGAGATGTCTACAAGAGAGGCTCATCAACCGCATGACTGGTGTGAAAGGCCCACCACTAGAATTCTGTCTCAGTGTTAAAGTATTACATCCGGGAATCCCAACAAGTTTATGTGAGGGAAGAGCATAAATTCATTAACACTCATTTTATTTACCAAACACTTAAACAGTGCTTATTATATGACAGATGAGCAAGTCCTTCGATTTCCTCTTTTTGATAAGAAAACTGAAGCACAGAGAGGTTAAGGTTCTTTGATGTCACACAGCTACGTAAGTGGTAGGACTAGGAATTGGCCCAGGCATTTGATCTAGTGTATGTCTTCTTTGCTTTGCTCCCGTTCAATACACTGACATGAATCATTCACTGATCTAATCAACAGTTTTAAAGAGCTGACTTGAAAATCTAAGGTATTAAAACTGACAGATTCCAGTTAGAGAACCGGAGACGTTTTAGGAGCACAGAGGTAATGTTGGAGAAAGCAACGAGGTCTTCAAAGGGGGAGGGAATGTATAGGTCTGTTATGGGGGAAAATAGGGCAAAGGAACAGTAATAAGAAGCACAAAGAAAGAGAAAAGGATGCTAATGAATAAAATTCACCAATTTGCAACTTTGTTTAGAGACAGGATGCTGCATAAATTTTTAAGGTAAATATATGTTTAATATTGTTCAACTATATTTTACATTCTGGCTGATGTAGAAAATACTTTAAAAAACTTTAGTAAGCAGATTATAGCTTGTTCAGTGTGTTGCAACATCAACTCCAGTAATTGTTGCCTCCCCTTTCCTTTAGGCATCTCTGTCCCTAGTGACAGCTCAGAGCTTCAGATTACCCAAAATTGTGCTATTCTTGGAAATCTGAGATCCCACCTTCCCATTCTTGGGCAGGGCCCTATGCCATTCACAAATTTTAGCTTTCTTCAATATGCCTGTCATTTGACCCCATCAAATCCTCCCGTCCCTTGGCCTCAGCATGTTTTCTCTGATGCTCCCTTCCATATCTACATTTTTCCTCTCCAACTTACACATCACAGCCTATTCTTTCACTACTCCTTGGCCAATCCCTTCAAATGGCTGCTGTTTTCCTTTTATCACACCTGCTTCCACCTGGGCTGATCACTTTAAAAGAAAATCAGAAATATAAGCAAATTATCTCCACTAAAAGAATGTATATTAATTCCACTAAAAATGAGGGCCTTTGGTCCCAAAGGGACCCTCCATATGCCTGAGCCAGTCACTCCTTCTTCCCATTTTCAAACATAAACCTTTCCAAGCTTGTCCACTCTTTAATTCCTTTACCTGAACGCTCCTTGCTGCATCTTCTTCATGAGACAAAAAAGAAAAATCCCCTGGGAACTCTGTCAATTTCCTGCCGCTGCATCTACAAACATACCTAAATCCGTAAGTATTTTTCTTCTGGTTTATTTTAGAGGAAGAGATACTCTGTTTCTAATTCTAATCCTTGTTCTGTATTGCATCCCTTTCCATCTTGTCAGAGTTTTTACAGTATGTCCTGTCTGTTTCAACTTCTCCTTTCTGCCATTCACCTAATCTCATTGGTTACAAATAATAAGTAATAATAATCATGGGGAAAAAAATCTTCATGGCCCTTCATTAGTGAAGATTTGCCCCAAAACTTTCTGTGAAGTTGCCTCTGCCCTCAATATCTTTTTCACTTAGCATTTACTATTCAATTCTCCATAACTAGGTTTTGATTTCTACCAATCCATGGAAAATACTGTGGGATTTTTTCCGCATCTTCCAGTTCTTTTAAATACATTTACATTCTATACACATACTTTTTAAAACAGGTTTATACCCTATTTAATTTCTCGTAACTTTCTTTCTTCACTTAGCACCTATGTCTCTTTGACAACAGGATTTTTAAGGGCTGCTAAGTATTCTACTGTATTGATACAATATGCTTAAGTGATCTTTAACTTGTTAATATTTTTTTTATAATGTAATCTTTTTAGCTAAATGTTTTTGGACAACCTTAATTCTTTTTTTTTTAATTGAAGTATAGTTGTTTTACAATATTGTGTTCATTTCAGATGTATGGAATAGTGTGGAAAGTACATTTTCAGATCACCAACCTAAATATAGTGGTCACTTTGTTGATCAGTTCTGTACTGGGCTGAATTGTGTCCCCCAAAAGGCCTAACCCTCAGTGCCTGTGAATGTGACCTTGTTTAGAAATAAGGTCTTTATAGCTGTGATCCAGTTAAGATAAGGTCATACTGGTTGAAGATGGATCCTAATCCAATGACTGCTGAGCTCATAAGAAGAGAGAAATAATGTTCATTCCCTGTCTTACAGACAGGAAGATAATATCGTGTGATGATGAAGGCAGAGACTGGAGGGGCATGTCTACGAGCCAAGCAAGGAACACTAAAGATTGCTGACAGTCAGCAAGTGCTGGGAGACTGGGGGCAGGTTTTCCCTCGGGGTCTCTAGAACTGCAGTGCCTAATACTTTTATTTCAGGTCAGTCGATCCCAGTGGTTTTAAGACACCCATTTTGCAGCACTTTGTTACAGTAGCCTGCAAAAACTCATGAGTTCTCAGAGCCATTTGGCACATCTCATTCTGACTGTCCTTCCACCTCAAAGGCACTCTTCTGTGTTGGCTTCCACGGCATCCCAGTCCCCTAGTCATCCTCTTCCTCTCCCTGTTCTCCCCAGGCCACGCTTCCTCTGTGTCTAAATGGTGACAATTCTGGGTGCTCGACTTTGTCCTCTTCTTTTCTCACTCTCAATATTTTTTGCAGGTGTTTCTGCTGCAATAACTATATCCTTCACCAAAACACCAGATCTCTCTTCTGAGGAGAGGTGTGTGTCTATGTGTGGACCTTAATATATACATATATACTCATAGATATGAGTTTATTTTTTGAGGGAAGTTTTAGGTTCACAGAAAAATTGAAAAGAAAGTACAGAGAGTTCCTGTATAACCCTCGTCTAGTATTAGCATCGTGCAAGTATTAGCATCTTGCATTAGTGTGGTACATGTGTTACAACTGATGAGCCCATTTAGACATACTTTTATTAACTAAAATTCATAGTTTACGTGGGCTTCACTCTTTGTGACGTATATTCTATGAGTTTCGACAAATGTATCCATCATTACAGTAGTATATAGAATAGTGTTGATGCCCTAAAAATCTTTTATCCTCTGCCTCCTTGTGCCTCCCTCCACCTTAACCCCTGGCAATCACTGATCTTGTTACTTTTTCCATAGTCTTGCCTTTCCAGAATATCGTACAGGAAGCCATGGAACCTTTTCATATTGGTTTCTATCACTTAGCAAAGTGCATCGGAGTTTCCTTATGTCTTTTAGTGGTTTGACAGCTCATTTGTTTTTGTCACTGAATAATATCCTATTGTATGGATAAATGTACCACAGTTTGTTTATCCATTAACCTAGTAGAGTGTATTTTGATTACTTCTGAGTTTTGGCAATTATGAATAAAATTGTTGTAAGCATTCATATGTGGAGATTTCTGTGTGGTCATAAGTATTCACTTTGGGTAAATATTAAGGAGCATAATTGGTGGATTGTATAGTAAGAG
Organism: Bos mutus; assembly: GCF_027580195.1. Taxonomy (NCBI): domain Eukaryota; kingdom Metazoa; phylum Chordata; class Mammalia; order Artiodactyla; family Bovidae; genus Bos; species Bos mutus. Next base: position 57,485,344 of record NC_091621.1, on the reverse strand, counting down.
TATGTTTAGTTTTGTAAGAAATTGCTAAACTGTCTTCTAAAATGACTGTACTACCTGCGTTCCTACTAGCAATGAATGAGTGTTCCAAATTTTCACAGTATTTGGTATTGTCAGAATTCTGGATTTGGGACATTCTAATAGGTATATGCTACTGCTGCGAAGTCGCTTCAGTCGTGTCCGACTCTGTGCGACGCTATGGATGGTAGCCCACCAGGCTGCTTTGTCCTTGGGGTTCTCCAGGCAAGAATAATGGAGTGGCTTGCCATGCCGCCCTCCTATAGGTATCTAACGGAATCTCACTGTTGTTTTAATTTGCGATTCGTTGATGACACATGATGTTGAGAATCTTTTCATATATTTATTTGCCACCTGTATATCTTCTTTGGTGAAGTGTCTATTCAGACCTTTTGTGCATTTCAAAAATCAGATTTCTTTAATTCAGTTTAAGAGTTTTTGTGTTTGTCAGATGCAAGTTCTTCATCAGATAAATGTTTTATGACGATCCTCCCACCTCATTCTATGTCATGTCTTTTCATTCTCTTGATGGTGTCTTTCATAGAGCAGAATATTTTAATTTTATAGAAGTCCAATTTATCAATTTTTGCTCTCATGAACCTTGCTTTTGGAGTTGTATCTAAAATGTGCCAAGCCAAAGGCCACCTAGATTTTTTTTCTATTATCTTCTACTAGTTTTACAGTTTTGGCTTTCACTTTTGGGTCTTTGGTCCATTTTCCATTCATTTTCATAAAAAGTATAAGGTCTGTGTGTAGATTTGCTTTTTTTGCATGTTGCTGTCCACCTGTTCCAGCACTATTTGCTTAAGGACTATTCTTTTTCTCTCTTTCTTTCTTTTTTTAAGTCATCTTAAAAAAATTGTTTATTTGCTTGCTCCGGGCCTTACTTGTAGCATGCAGGATTTTCAATCTCCATTGCGGGATGCGGGTTCTTTAGCTTCAGCCTGTGAACTCTTAGTTGCAGAATGTGGGATCTAGTTCCCTGACCAGGGATCAAACTCAGGCCTCCTGCATTGGGAGTGTGGAGTCTTAGCCACTGGGCCACTAGGGAAGTCCCTATCCTTTCTGTCTTCAATCACCATCACTCTGTTGTCAAAGATCACTTGAATATATTTGTGTGGGTCTGTCTTTGGCTACTGTGAATTTTATTCCTCTCTTATTCTAACTTCCCAAAGAGAACTCTGAATGGCATTCTTGATTCCCCTCTCTTTTCTCTCATAGCCAGTCATAGCTGATTAGCCACCAAGTCCTGTGCTCAGCACTTCATGTGTGTTATTTGATGTAATACTACAATAATCCTACATTATTATTTAGGCTTATATTAATAGTAAAAATCTGAGCTCAGAGGGGACTCTATATATAGACTGAAACATTTTTTATTCTTAACCCCCATGGTATATTACCAGACACAGATCACAAGCAGCAAGGCAGTTTGACTTTAGGATATAAACCCCCAACCATGACACTAGTTTCTAAATATATCTTGAAGTCATTCATCTCTCTTCATCCTCATTATCACCATATTAATTCAGGCACCATCATCTTTCCGTAAGTTTACTAACAGCACTCTCTTAATGGCTTTCGTGCATCCAGTCTGGCCCTATTCCAGACTGCTGTATCTAAAGCACAAATCCGATAACACTAAACATAAAACCATCTCTTGGCCCCCCATCACCTATAAAGAAAACAGACACTCCAAAATATGTTTACAACTTCCCTGTTCCGTTCAAACCTCAAAGTCTACCATCCTGACCTGAACTTCTCTGCAGGGAGTGTGCTCATGCTTAAATCTGCATCTTTGTACATATGGGTCCATTTGCTTCTGTTGCTCTTTTTTTCTTTCTCCATTTGACTCTTTCTTCAGTTTGCAACTTCAACATCATGTCCTAGTTGGAGTTGTCAGATTTAGCAAATAAAAACACAGGGCACCTAGGTACAAATATTGCATGGAACATATATTAAGGAATTATTCATTGTTTACCAGAAATTCAAATGTTACTGGGAATTCTGTATTTTTTTTCTGGCAACCCTATGTCCTAGGGAAACCTTCTCTGAAACCGCATCCCTAGGACTGGTCAAGTGCCCCTCTGATATGCTCCCATAACCTCCTATGCTCATCGCATCACAGTATTCACTTCTGTTATTCATGTGATACATCCATCTCTCCTACATTCCTTAAGAACGGAGATTGTATCTTTTCCAACAGCATGTCTCCAGCATCTAGATACCCAATATTTTGTGCTTAACAAATATTTCTTAAGTGTTTTTAAATGAATGAATATGACACTTTTAATTCTAACACTTTGCTGTTGTAGGTTGCTAGTAGATGAACTATTAAAATATATTTTGCACCTATTTTTAATGTGTTTATAGAAATTCCTTTTTGTATTTAACTTTAAAGCTCTTGGTTTAGAATTTTGTGAACCTAGATAAATTATTTTCAGTTAATTCCTGGCCAACCTCAGCTCCTCTAACCGCAAAGACAGAGGTATGCAAAGTTCAACGGTAGGCTGTTAAGTATGTAACTGACCTAGATTGTAGCAAGAGATTGGAATTTCGTTCCTTTCCAGAGGTTGGACATGACAGGTCAGAGGCCAAATATTGTTCATTTACCCAGTCTACGAGAAAAACAATTGATATTAGTCATCTGAATTAATATTTTTTTTCTCCATAATATGTCTTAAGGAACACTAGTTCCTCAGATTGATAATAGGTGTTACTCAAATGAAAACACAAAAGTTTATCAGCTAGGCAACACTAGTTTAAACAGATTTCTGCCCTGTAGGAATTTCCAGAACTTTAACATGTTAATGTGAATCTCTAGGAAGTGATGTATAATGCATGGAATTGTTCTAGTCTAATTAATCACAGAATTTCTTTTGTTAGTTAACACCTAATTTAGGAAATAGGAATATAGATTTTAAAGCTCTCCTCAGGGTAAGGGAGTATATTGACTCGACTTTTTATTGTTAAAAACAGGTTTTTGGAACGCCTTACTCAGAGATGTGATCACATAATTTATCGAATAAATGCAGCTTCATTGGGTCACATTCATCTGTTTTGAAATAGAGTGCCAAAGAGTTTCCAAAATAAGTGTCTGTGGGATTTAGTGTATATAAAATAAAGTTTGTATTTGACACAGAAATTCGTAAGCCCATAAGGAGGTATGTAAAATCCTAAAGCAGTTATATATAATTTGGATGGCTGAATATTTAGTATTATTGGATTTAAAAACAAGAACTTCAAAGGTAAAATACAATTCTCACTAATGAAAAGCACATGTGATATGGCTGAAGCCCCAAAGGCAACAGTCAGTCAGGGCAGGCCTGCTTTGTGATCAGAGTACAAGACTGGGCCCCTGTGAGTTTTGAGAGTCCTGAACCACAGATTTGACTTCCAAATCGTACTTCTCTCCATCATCTGAATGAGGCTGAGTGTCACCCAAGAGTTAATATACAATGTGTTGCATCTGAAAGTGACACATCTCCTATTAACCTAGAGGTGAGGCTGCCTTTGTTCCTATTATTGTCAAATGCCTTAGCACTAATTTTTTAATGATTTCATTTATCTGCACACGTTAAGTACTCTGCCAGTTGCTTCACCTGTTGATGGCGACAGTAGCTTGTCTTTGTGAGTGCTTTGTGTGCTGCACACAATGTGAAGTTTTCGACTTGCTTTGTTTCATTTAGTTATCTCAACAGCCCCTTGAAGTCAGCCTCACCATTTATAGCCACTTTGCAGATGATGACAACTTAAATGACTTACTCAAGAGGCATAGTATGGAGCTGAGAAGTGCTTTGACATGATCTCTGTCTGACCTGTGAGCCTGCAGTCTTAACCGCTCTGCTATGATAATGCCACAGTTTGGTAGATCTCAGAATACTTGATATGTAGCTATCCTTATAACTTCTCACCATGGGAGAAACCAAGGCTGAGGAAATAGATCTGCTTTGCCCAGGGTCTTGAGAGAATAGGTACATAGGTTTCACTGTGGGAACATAAAGGTATGATTTCTGTGAAACTACCAAGTAGAAGCATCAAATGTGAGGTCCTGGACAACAAAAAGATGCACGCTTCTTGGAGAGGAGGTAAGGAAGAGGAGGACCGAAAATGAAGTAGGATGAACTGCAAAGAGCAAGTTGGCCTTCTGAATAATTCTGTTTTATACTTTAAGGAAAACTCTGGCTGTTTAAAGTTGATTGGTGTTTCCTATCTAATTTATAAACTGTATAAGTAATAAAATAGGTTTGAATGTAATATGATTTTTTTTTTTTTGCTGCTAAAAGCATTAGGAAATAGACCACTTGAGGTCAGGGTAACACCAAAAAGGATTTCCCAGCACTAAAATGAACCACATTGCAAACTCTTCTAAGTGCTTAGCAATGTCCTGAAATGGCTTCATTTATGTGAGGCTTGAGAAACGAAAGGGGCCTCTTGTGAACTTTTCAACCACAGAAAAGGGTATGCTTTAAGAAAATATACTCAAAGTGATATGACAAGAGCTAGATATAAGTTAGTGGGTCTCCTTACTTAAAAACAAGTGTGAGTAAAAGACATTCTTCCTGTTGAAAATCAAAAGAATTCAATCTTGAAAACTTGTTTCTGAAGACCATAATAATGAAATAGCATATGCTTAATATTCTTTATATTCCATAATTGGTTTTTAATTATTTTTCTATATATTTTTTATATATGTAGTAGCCCATTGAAGTGGAAGTGAAAGTCGCTCAGTCATGTCCGACTCTTTGCAACCCCGTGGACTGTACAGTCCATGAAATTCTCCAGGCCAGAGTACTGGAGAGGGTAGCTGTTGACTTCTCCAGGGGATCTTCCCAAACCAGGGATCAAACCCAGGTCTACCACATTGCAGAGATCTCATAATGCTTGCATCTTATTGAATGACTAGGTAATAGATATTGATGTTACTAAAAAAATGGACATTTAGTGGTATCAGATATTCTGCAAAGAGGCTTTGGAATACAGAAACAAATGATTTGTTATGGTGATTGTTTGTTTTCAAACAATATCCTCATTCAAGAAAACTTCTCCTGGAGAAAAATGTCAGTTTTAGCTTTTACAGCCCAAATGGGGGTGAGATTATTAAAAATGGTTGATATATTACAAAGGGTAGTAGAGCTAACTAGTATCCTGCTAAGCACTTCATCAACAATCTTCAAAACCACTCTGTGAGGCAGGTACTGCTATTCTCCCTACTTTATAGATGAAGAGACTGAGGTTTAGAGAGTAATTTATCCAAAGATGCAAACTCTGGCAACCAGACTGCACAACCAACACTTGTAACCATCATGGTATATGTGGTCTTCCATGGAAAGGACATTGTTAGGGAACCAGTTCTGACACAGCTCTGTTTTTAATTTCTGTGTCTTGGACTCCTCATCTGTAAAATAAGGCCAAATCTAGTTGAGTCTTAAGATTCATTGAAGATCTAATGCCCTGTGATTCTAATTGTCCTAGAAAAACTTTAGAAAGTAACTACTTGTGCAGTGTCTGAAGTGGATTCTATTATACATGGAAAATCTAGAGAGAATGAATGGTGATTTATGAAAGAAGAAGTTAAAATCATACATATTAATAACTTAGAAGTACAGTGGACTCATTTACTGTTCCCTGTACATACGAAAAAATTACTTTTACAGATGCCTTTGGCAAATACATACCTAACTAAAACCTGGAAAACATTCATTCTGGGGGATTTTTTCTTACGTTTTTGAATTCATACAGCTAATATAGAGTACCCTTTTTCTTAGATAAATTCATAATTAATAGTAAATTAGAAAAATTTTGCCTCGGACCCTTTAACTTTCTATTTCCAAAATATGCTTGTCTGACTTTCTTGGGTGTGACCAAAGAACTTCGGTCTTTGTTTGGATTTTCAAGTGAACTTTTCCTCTTTGTAACTCCATCTTCCATTTTTATTAACCAGTCAAGCGTGTTTTACTTTACACTGTGATAAGGGGATCAGAAACAGCTTTCCCACATCTAAGGCGATCTTAATCAGTTGCAAGGAATATATGAGTGGCATAGTGTGGAAGCTTCCTGCCTCGAGGAGGAAGAGATCTCTGGATTATTAATTTTGATTCCATTGATAGAGGGAGAAAGTTAGGTAACCTTGCAAACAAGGTACTTTTGACTGTGAGCCATTTTGAAAGGACATAAGGTGAACTGTCATCCCCCTCTTGACCTTCCACTAACCTTTCACTTTTAACATATGTTTTGAAGTGCCAGCCATGTTGATTTCCATGGCTGTTTGGGTACAAGTTTCAGAGAAACCTACTGCCCCCAAGTCTTTAATCACTTTTTGAACTTTGAATATAAGCCTTTAAGATGCTTTTAGGTCCCATAGGAGACTGGCTGACTAGTACTGACTTCACAACACACCCCTCCACAAGTTGTGTTACAGAGCCCCTCATTCAGACACCTAACTATGAAGTCTTATTACCCAGGATGCAAAATGAGCAGGGTAAGCTCACTGTGGATATAGTGGTGAAGTGGTGATTGAATCCTGGAATCTAGTGGACATCCTGAATTCCCGTTTGTGGCACAGCCACAGGAAGTCCCACTTGTTTCTGGGGCATTTTCCAGCTTGTATCACTGAATCAAGCTTTTGTATGCTGATATTTCTTCTTTCAAAGCCTTGAGATATATATGTACAGTTAATCTGGGAGCAGACTGACACAGCAAACAGAAAAGCAGAGTATCAAGGGTTCATTTTTGGCAAAAGCTCTTTACTATGGAGTCATCAAAAGTGTAAATGTGCAATTAATCATAAGCAGGCATATAATACGGCCCTCAGAAGAGCAGAATAGTGTTCAATGAACTGAATTCTCTCACTTTGGCTTCTGTAAAACAACTTTAATTTCTTCTTATACTGTCTTTGCTATCAATGCTCCTACCTCTGAAAAACCTACCACATTGGTTTTTTTTTTTTTTTTTTTGAGAAGTACGGTCACATGAATGGAATGAAAATCAAGCCTCACTAATGTCCAGGACAGGGGCTGGCAGCCTTCCAGAAGTGCTTTTCCAAAATACTGGCCTCAAGTTTTCATTGTTGAGGGGGGAGGGAGAGAGGGAATTTTGGAACACTGAGAACCTCTGGGGATTATCGCTGGCTCAGACACCTCATTACACACCTTTGGAGGCCAAGTGACATTGAGAGCCCTGGAGGCCAGGGTGATCCTGGAGAAGAACTTCTTGAAAGTAGGTGTGTAGAAAGGAAAAGAAAAGAAAGGATGAAAAACAACATCTTTCATTTATGATATTAATGGTGTGAGCTGCCAATTTATGTGCCACCAAAAATCACCTTCTGTGCAAAGTATTTCTAAAGAAATAATCAGTACAGCATGTTAATTAAATAAGGTAATAGTGATAGTCTTGCCCGGGAAATCCCTGGACAGAGAAGCCTGGTGGGCTATAGTCCATGGGGTCACAAAAGAATCAGGTAAGACTTAGTGACTAAACAATAACAAAATAAAAATTGATGTAAAATCATATGTTGTCTTTGCCTCCTATTCTATATCAAATTTAAGAAAAAACTTCAGTATTGTTTTATCTGATTATAATAGTAATACCTGATCAGAACAGAAAAATTTCCAAGTATAGAAAAAGATAAAGAATTGAAAAAGTTTTCATAAATCTATTATCACAAACTATTTTACAATACTACCTTAGTCAGAGTCCATTTTTATGCATGCTTGAAATAATAATTACTTTATAATAAATATAATTGCATACCTATATTTGAAAATATAATTTTATATTTTATTTTCTGTTGCTTAGCATTGTTATGTATCTTTTTCTCATCTTATTTTAACACTTCTTTTAATATGCATAAAATCTAAAAAAATAAGGTGACAAGATTTACTGATGGGCAGCAATACATTACATCATGAATAGCACATGGGAAGTGCTCAATAAAATTTTGTCGAATTAATTTAGGGTCAAATATGGACAATACAGTTGTCAAACTTGAAGGTATACTTTGTGTTAAGTATCATGGAGGACACAAGAATGCATCCTTAGATGTAGATTCTGCCCTCTGGGGTTTATAGTTCAACCATTATCATAAAAATATTTAAAGTCTTAGGTGATGTCAGTTCCATTAAATTGACTGTGAGTGAATGAAAAAAAAAAAATCCCACTTTAGAAGTATTTTAATATTGGACTTTCCATTGGCAGGGATAGATAACTTTAGCTCTTTAAAGAACTCAAGTAACTCCTAAGAAACAGAAGTTTCACTATTAAGATGCCAGTACCTTATAGAAGAATTCAGTCAAATAAAGACCCTATTTCCTTGGCTTCCCTGGTGGCTCAGTGGTGAAGAATCTGCTTCCCAATGCAGGAGACATGGGTTCAATCCCTGATATGGGAAGACCCCACATGCCACGGAGCAACTGAGCCCTTGAACCATAACTATTGAGCCTGTGCTCCACTGAGCCCACCTGCTGCATCTACTGAAGCCTGCATGCCCTTGATCCTGTGGTCCACAACAAAAGAAGCCACTGGGATGAGAAGCCCACACACTGCAACTAGAGACTAGCCCAGGTTCCTCACAACTAGAGAAACCCCATGTACCAATGAAGAAGCACATCAGTTCAGTTCAGTTCAGTCACTCAGTCGTGATCGATTCTTTGTGACCCCATGAATCACAGCACACCAGGCCTCTCTGTCCATCACCAACTCCCGGAGTTCACCCAGACTCACGTCCATCGAGTCAGTGATGCCATCCAGCCATCTCATCCTCTGTCGTCCCCTTCCCCTCCTGCCCCCAATCCCTCCCAGCATCAGAGTCTTTTCCAACTAGTCAACTCTTCACATGAGGTGGCCAAAGTACTGGAGTTTCAGCTTTAGCATCATTCCTTCCAAAGAAATCCCAGGGCTGATCTCCTTCAGAATGGACTGGTTGGATCTCCTTGCAGTCCAAGGGACTCTCAAGTGTCTTCTCCAACACCACAGTTCAAAAGCATCAATTTTTCAGCGCTCAGCCTTCTTCATAGTCCAACTCTCACATCCATACATGACCACAGGAAAAACCATAGCCTTGACTAGACGAACTTTTGTTGGCAAAGTAATGTCTCTGCTTTTGAATATGCTATCTAGGTTGGTCATAACTTTCCTTCCAAAGAGTAGGCGTCTTTTAATTTCATGGCTGCAGTCACCATCTGCAGTGATTTTGGAGCCCAGAAAAATAAAGTCTGACACTGTTACCACTGTTTCCCCATCTATTTCCCATGAAGTGATGGGACCGGATGCCATGATCTTCATTTTCTGAATGTTGAGTTTTAAGCCAACTTTTTCACTCTCCTCTTTCACTTTCATCAAGAGGCTTTTTAGTTCCTCTTCACTTTCTGCCAAAAGGTGGTGTCATCTGCATATCTGTGGTTGTTGATATTTCTCCCAGCAATCTTGATTCCAGCTTGTGTTTCTTCCAGTCTAGCATTTCTCACGATGTACTCTGCATATACGTTAAATATGCAGGGTGACAATATACAGCCTTGACGAACTCCTTTTCCTATTTGAAACCAGTCTGTTGTTCCATGTCCAGTTCTAACTGTTGCTTCCTGACCTACATACAAATTTCTCAAGAGGCAGGTCAGGTGGTCTGGTATTCCCATCTCTTTCAGAATTTTCCACAGTTTATTGTGATCCACATAGTCAAAGGCTTTGGCATAGTCAATAAAGCAGAAATAGATGTTTTTCTGGAACTCTCTTGCTTTTTCCATGATCCAGCGGATGTTGGCAATTTGATCTCTGGTTCCTCTGCCTTTTCTAAAACCAGCTTGAACATCAGGAAGTTCACATAGCAAATAATAAATAAATATTGTTTAAAGGGGAAAAAGTATAAGCAGTGACAGATTTTATTTTCCTGGGCTCCAAAATCACTGCACACTGAGACTGCAGTCATGAAATTAAAAGATGCTTTCTTCTTTCAAGGAAAACTATGACAAACTAGACAGTATATTAAAAAGCAGAGATACCACCATCATTTTGCTGACAAAGGTCTGGGTAGTTAAAGCTATGGTCTTTCCAGTAGTCATGTACAAATGTGAGAGTTGGACCATAAAGAAGGCTAAGTGCCAAAGAATTGATCCTTTCAAATTGTGGTGTTGGAGAAGATTCTTGAGAGTCTATTGGACAGCAAAGAGATCAAATCTGTCAACCCTAAAGGAAATCAACCCTTAATATTAATTGGAAGGACTGTTGCTAAAGCTGAAGCTCCAATACTCTGACCACCTGTTGCAAAGAGCTGACTCATTGGAAAAGACCCTGATGCTGGGAAAGATTCAAGGCAAAAGGAGAAGAGGGCAACAGAGGATGAGATGGTTAGATAACATCACTGTTTCAATGGACATGAATTTGAGCAAAATCCGGGAGACAGTGGAGGACAGATGAGTCTGGTGTGCTACTATCCATGAGGTTGCAAAGAGTCAGACATGACTTAGTGACTGAACAACAACAGTTCCCTTTACTAAAATAGCTGTTCCTAAATATTCCACATAAAACAAGGAAAAAAAATTAAAAATTCCACATGGTAATAAAAATGTAATCTATTCCCTGTGTCTACCTGAATTCCTGCATCTCTGATTCTTGTCCTATCTGTCACAATCCATAACCCAGCTCTATACTGCAATCAGGTGTAAAACTCGCATCATGTCAAATAACTTTTCTGCTTCAAACTCTTCAGCATCTTCACGTGAATTAGATTGAGGTCAGAATCCTGTAATATAGTTGATAAGGATTCTGTGATTTGGCATCTGCTAACATCTCTAGCTCATGGCCAATTGTTGTTCAGTTCCTGAATGCACTCTATGCTCTTTTTTGATCTTTAGGGTTTGGGTGTTTTTTTTTTTTTTTAAACAACTGACTGTCAGTTTATTAAGTAGACTGATTTAAACATCTGCAATGGTGACTTCAACCTGGACTCCTGGTCAGTACTGATGGAAGTAATCTGCATGATTATCTCAGAAGGACTGTGTAAATCAGGGAATCACTTGTAGATCCTGTTCTGAAAATGATCCCAAATCTTAGCGCCTGCACCACAAGGAGTATTCCTCATAATTATTCTCAGAGTGTTGGTGGAAGGACCATCTGAACTGGTCCTTCCTTTTGATATTCTTTTCTACTGACTTTACCTGGAAAACGTGTTGTCTTTCTCTCTCCTTATCTAGTTATCCTCCCACTCTTTGAGTTCTGCCTTAAAAGTCATTTATAGCCGGAGGTCTTTCCTGACCAGTTGTGACATTGACCTTAGGGTTCTGCTCAAAGTCACCCTTCACCTTCTGTTTCCCCGGTTATAGCAATTATTGTACTTTTAGCTGTTCCTGTGTTTATCTCCTCATTGCACTATCACTTTTCACAAATATAGGGACTATGTCCTTTTTGTTCAGAGAATCTGGAACATAGCAGAAATGCAGTATTTATAGAATTCATTAGTTCATTCATTCAAGAAATATTTATTCATCAATGCTAGACACTGTTGTAGGTCATGCTATACAGTGGTGAATAAAATGAGCAGAATTCTTTGTCCCCATGGAGATTGTATCCTAAATGAATGAGTGAAAACATAGTATGTTATAAAGTGCTCAGTTTGAAAAAAAAAAAAAAAACAAAACAAAGAGGAAAGAGAAGGTAGGGACATGGAAAAGGGCTATGCTTGTAACTGAGACGGTCAGGGGCACAAGCAGTGACACAAAGGAGATGACTGCAGGATCCCAGGGAGGATGGTCCCCACTCTGTGAAGGCAAACGTGAAGGAGATCGGTCACTAAGGTACCTGTGGGCTGCTGTAAGAACTTGACATTTTTACTTTTTATTTTGAAATGTTAGATGGACAGAAGAATAGAAAGACAGTCCATAGTATTCTCCTACACTCTGATCAGCTTCCTCTAACGCTGACATCTTTCATCAGTGTTAGTTACTCTGTCATGAACGACTCTACAACCCATGAACCGCAGCCCACCAGACTCCTCCATCCATGGGATTTTCCAGGCAGGGATACTGGAGTGGTCTGCCATTTCCTTCTCCCAGGGATCTTTCCAACCCAGGGATTGAACCCCGGTCTCCTGCACTGCAGGCAGATTCTTTACTGACTAAGCTATCAGGAAATCAGGGAAGCCCTGACATTTTTCATACCATTGTACATTTTCCAAAATGTATCCATTACCATTGCTATCGTGTTGTTGCTGTGTAGTTGTTAAGTTGTATCTGACTCTTTTGAGACCTCATGGGCTGTAACCTGCCAGGATCCTCTGTCCATGGGATTTCCCAGGTAAGAAGTGAGTTGCCATTTCCTTGTCCAGGGGATCTTCCCTACCCAGGGATTGAACCTGCATCTCCTGCATTGGTGTGCAGATTCTTTACAACTGAGCCATCTGGGAAGCCCTCTGGACTGTATTATTAACTAAACTATAGATCCTACCCATATTCATTAGTTTTTCTACAAATATTCTTCCTTTTTCCTCCAGTTCCCATTAAAGATATTCAGTTCAGTTCAGTTCAGTCACTCAGTCGTGTCCAGCTCTTTGCAACCTCATGAATTGCAGCACACCAGGCCTCCCTGTCCATCACCAACTCTTGGAGTCCACTCAAACTCACGTCCATCGAGTCGGTGATGCCATCCAGCCATCTCATCCTCTGTCATCCCCTCCTCCTCCCGCCCCCAATCCCTCCCAGCATCAGAGTCTTTTCCAATGAGTCAACTCTTCGCATGAGGTGGCCAAAGTACTGGAGTTTCAGCTTTAGCATCATTCCTTCCAAAGAACACCCAGGAGTAATCTCATTTAGAATGGACTGGTTGGATCTCCTTGCAGTCCAAGGGACTCTCAAGAGTCTTCTCCAACACCACAGTTCAAAAGCATCAATTCTTCGGCACTCAGCTTTCTTCGTAGTCCAACTCTAACATCCATACATGACTACTGGAAAAACCATGGCCTTGGTTAGACGGACCTTTGTTGGCAAAGTAATGTCTCTGGCTTTGAATATGCTGTCTAGGTTGGTCATAACTTTCCTTCCAAGGAGTAGGCGTGTTTTAATTTCATGGCTGCAATCACCATCTGCAGTGATTTCGGAGCCCCCCAAAATAATGTCTGACACTGTTTCCACATCTATTACTAAACGGCACTTAATTATTGCATCTCCTTGATGTACTCTTGTCTGTGACAGCCTTTCAATCTTCCTTTGTTTTTCCTTTTCTTAAAGTTTGTGAAGAGCACTTGTCAGGTATTTTGTAGAATGTACCTCAGTTTGGGTTCATCATTTTCGTTTGTTTGTTTGTTTTTACTTATGTTTCAAGTGGGGTTATGAGATTTTGGAAAGAATACCTTCAGAAGTGAAATGCCATTTCCATAATGTTATATACCAGGGGTACATGATATCAACATGGATCACCACTGGTGAGCTTAGTCTTGATCGCTTGGTGAAAGCAGTGTTTGACACGATTTTCTCCACTGTCAAAGTTACTATAATCTTTACCAAACCATACTCTGTTTGGGAGGGTAATTAAACTCTACCTCCTGGGAGGAAGAAGATCAAAGGATTTGTGGACATACATTAAAACCACCACAGAAATTAATAAATATTGGAGGAGGTACTTTGAGGATATACAAATATCCTGTTTTTCCTTAAAGTTTCATCTCTAATTATAGTGTTCATTCATGGATCTTGCCTGTAGTCATCATTACTGTGGTGTTCTAGCGGTGAATTTCTATTTCCTTCATTTCTCCTACACTTATTATTTGGAATTCTTCTGTAAAGAGGTTTAACCATATACATATATTTAAACTGTATTTATCTTTTCACAGTAATTCCATTTCTAGTTTTTTAAGGGAAAATTATCTTTGCAGATTTTAAAGGGAATTAAAAGGTAGATAACTGATGGAAAGCTGCTATGTAGCACAGGGAGCATAGCCTCCTCATGCTCTGTGATGACCTTGAGGGGTGAGTTGGAGGGTGAGGATGGGCAGGATGTTCAAGAGTGCGGAGATATATATACATATATATATATATATATATATATATAGAGAGAGAGAGAGAGAGAGAGAGTTATGATTGACTCACACTGTTGTACAGTGGAAACCAACACAATATTATGAAGCAAGTATCCTCCAATTAAAAAATAAATAAAAAAAATTTTAAAAAGCAGTTCCTATTCCACATCTGAAGTTCTCAGTTGGGAGTGTGTGCACTGACATCAACTCTACCAGGTCTGGGAGCAGGAATAGAATGGTGCTCCCTGTGAATTAAGCGTGTATCTGTTGAATGCCATCTAATGTTACATCAGTTCAATTCAGTTCAGTTGCTCAATCGTGTCTGACTTTTTGTGATCCCATGAACCGCAGCATACCAGGCCTCCCTGTCCATCAGCAACTCCCGGAGTTCACTCAAACTCATGTCCATCGAGTCAGTGATGCCATCCAGCCATCTCATCCTCTCGTCCCCTTCTCCTCCTACCCCCAGTCCCTCCCAGCATCAGGGTCTTTTCCGATGAGTCAACTCTTCGCATGAGGTGGCCAAAGTATTGGAGTTTCAGCTTTAGCATCAGTCCTTCCAATGAACACCTAGGACTGATCTCCTTTAGCATGGACTGGTTGGACCTCCTTGCAGTCCAAGGGACTCTCAAGAGTCTTCTCCAACACCACCATTCAAAAGCATATTCCTAGAATGTTGACGTTCACTCTTGCCATCTCCTGTTTGACCACTTCCAATTTGCCTTGATTCATGGACCTGACATTCCAGGTTCCTGTGCAGTATTGCTCTTTACAGCATGGGACCTTGCTTCTATCACCAGTCACATCTACAACTGGGTATTGTTTTTGCTTTGGCTCCATCCCTTCATTCTTTCTGGAGTTATTTCTCCACTGATCTCCTGTAGCATATTGGGCACCTACCGACCTGGGGAGTTCCTCTTTCAGTATCCCATCGTTTTGCCTTTTCATACTGTTCATGGGGTTCTCAAGGCAAGAATATTGAAGTGGTTTGCCATTCCCTTCTCCAGTGGACCACATTCTGTCAGACCTGTCTACCATGACCCACCCATCCTGTGTGGCCCTACACGCCATGGCTTAGTTTCACTGAGTTAGACAAGGCTGTGGTCCATGTGATCAGTTACATAAATATTGTCTTTTGAAGAGTGCTCCCAAAGCTGTAAATTTTGATATTTTGCTGATTACACAGTAGATGAGCTTAGTAGAAAACAGTCCTTGAAAATAATGGCATGTATTCTAATTTAATGATTATTATATCAAATTCATTTTTATATCAAAATACCAAAAAAAAAAAAAAGACAATGTTTCTGTAGCTCATTTATGAACACAGGTAGAATGCTCTAGGTAGGGTATGATGCTGAAAAAAGAGGAGCAATAAATTCTATGGGACCAAAATAGGCTTGGCGATTGGCAATTCACTAGCTTGTTCAAATGGCATTATTTTTCATTCCTTATCATCATAAGCCAAAAGACAACAAACTTAAGATGAGATGAAGTGAAGTGAAGTCGCTCAGTCGTGTCCGACTCTTTGAGACCCCATGGACTGTAGCCCATCAGGCTCCTCCCTCCATGGGATTCTCCAAGCAAGAGTACTGGAGTGGGTTGCCATTTCCTTCTCCAGGGAATCTTCCTGACCCAGGGATCGAACCCGGGTCTCCCGCATTCCAGGCAGACGTTTTAACCTCTGAGCCAGCCATGCCTGTAGTACTAAGATAGATAGCTTCCTTCAAATTCTTTTATTAAACATCTTTGGTTCATTTTTATTCAAGAGTTGTATGTGCATTTTCAATAATGGTAATAGAAATTTTTAAGTGCTTCAAACATAGAACTTGTCTTTCCAAAGGCTTCCCAGACCAGCATAAATAAACAGAAATTTTTTCTAGAAACACACAATCAAAGACAACATTATAGTGTGACCCCTGTTGTCTGTGGGCATAAGCTCACCTGTTCTTTCCTCTTCCCCAACAGATAGCACTTGAAGAGGTTCACCTGCATCTTTCCTCAGTATTTCAACATGTTTCTCTCTGTGTTGATTGATATACGTTTTCCCCTCCCTCCCTCCTTGTTCTTTCTTCTTTACTGCCTTCCTTTCATTTTGCCAAATCTTGATTTTCTTTAACCTTTGACCCTCTGTCTCTCCACCCCTAACTGTATAATTCCCCTCTATATTTCCTTACCAATAATAATTCTATTTTTCCTTTTACCATTTTCATCTCTTTTTCAGGGGCATTGCAGGGTAAAGAGCGATCTGATCCTTAAATACATTACTACAGTCACTTCTGTCACTTACACGATTCTCTCGTGCAATGGATACACAGATGCACACTGATTCTTTATGCACGCACACCAGGGTACTGTTTTGTCTGTACCAGTCATGTCAATCATAGGGTACACCCTTCTCTTTTTCTCGTGACCTGACTGATTAAGTCAGTTAAAACATCAAACTGGTTTATATGACTAGACAGCATCACTCTGTGTCTTGTTTGTTATGACATGCCATGGTTCCCTGACATTTTTGTAAATTTCAAGTTATGACGTTTTCTTTGAAATCAGCTGCTACTGTTTCTTAAAAAAGATATCTGTGAAGTCTCCAGCTTTTCCACCCCCAGTTGGAATTCCTTGCTGTCTCTCAAATGTTCCCACTACACTTTGATCATATCTCCATCACTTCATGCGTTAGAGTTAGCCGAACCAGCAAATGTTTCCTTTGCTGGATTATACATTCTACAGAGAGTATTTTTTTAAATACTTTTAGCATTTCATAGAGTTCTTTTTATTTAGGACGGGTCTAGGAACATATTCTATAAATAGGTGAATGTTTGCATTCTGATTTCAAAATTAAATTTTTGAGTTAAGAGTAACCAAAAAAAAAAAATCATAAACAAATGACAGCAAGAAATCTGATACCTGATTACAAAGAAAAGTGTTATGACACCACTATATTAATGATTAGTTCTTATGGTAGGTTATACTTAGCAAAAATTGAGAATAGCTCGTTTTTAGCCTATTCCCCTCCCTGATTTTAATGATCTATGGAAAAATATATAGAAGAATTCTTGTGCTTGCTTATGGAAAGTATTTTTTGCCTTCTTCATTGAATTAAAGGCAATGTACATTTTTCATAGGCCAACAAGCTTTGAAGATTTTACTTAGATTTAAGTTTATGTAACTTTTAATTGGTAACATGTGCTCTCTGGATGTCTATGTGTATCATTGTATACACACTATACCTATGAATATAGATATAAAAATGATACGGGTCCTCCTTATCTATTTAAATGCTTCCACTTTACAACTTCTAAAATATACTAAATCCATCTAAGTACTCTAGTACTTTGATAAGTAAAAACCATCCAAAATTGTATTTATGTATTGATCTATCATAAGTACACATTTGCAGGCAGAGTAAAGAATAGCATGAAAAGGAAGAAGAGAAAAAGAGCAAAGAAATATGCATGTGAGTGGATGCATTTGTAGGGTAGCATGTTTATGTTTGTGCCTCTGGCAGGAGACCTGTGAACACTGGAGTTTATGAACAATTATATTTGTATCTTTATACTTATTCTCTATGTATTCATATCTATGTAATCTGAATATCAAAACTTTTTGCATATGTATATATTCTAATTTTTAAGTGTATTTTGTTACCCAAAGTAACAATTAAAAACTGCTATTAAAAATTAGAATGCTAATAAATGAATGACAATTATATAGATAATGCAAAGTTTTAGTATTACAAGTGTGGGTATTTAATGAAAATGTAAATACAAGGAGATATTTCCATTTCTAAGAAATTTAAAAATTATATTGATTTGCTTTCTAAAATACAGAGTGAAATATCAAATTGGGCTTCCCAGGTGGCTTTGTGGTAAAGAATTCGTTTGCCAATGCAGGAGACTTGGGTTTGATCCCTGGATATGGAAGATCCCCTGGAGAAAGAACTGGTAACTCACTCTAGTATTCTTGCCTGGAAAATCCCATGGAGAGAGGAGCCTGGTGGGCTATAATCCATGGGGTTGCTAAAAAGTCAGACACAACTTAATGACTAAACAACAACAACAGAATATTAAATTAGCATAATTGTTTGATTAATTTAACCAACTCAGGTTTTTATTCTTAGCACAGATTATGCAATATGCCTGCATAACTTAAAAGTGAAGAAATAGCTCAAAAAGTTTAAAAGTTTTGTTATATGAAACATTTATTCAGTGCAGTTATTATTTTTTCAGTAATCTGATTTCATGTTACATGTGAAAACACAACTTTGTATATTATTTGCAAAGCATAAAAAAACCAAACATTTTTCCCCAAACAGGATATGGAAAAATTAAAAATAGCATAGATTATTTGGTAAAGAAGCTTATTCAAAAAGCAATCCTCATCTTTCCTTTTTATTCTAATTCTGAATGTTTCCTCTTGTCAGTAGTTTCACATTGTATTTGCTTATAAAGAATTATCACTGAAATCTCTAGTGTAGTCTGGCTAAGTTAAAAATTTGTGATTCCTCGATACATATTATCAAACAGCAAAATATTTGTTTCTGTGCCTATGGAAGCATACATGATTTATTAATAATATAAATATGGACATTTCAGTTTCAGTAAATTAACTAGAATTTGTCAGCCTTGAGTATGGTATAAGGAACGCTTTTGTTGAGGAGCACATGGAAGAAAGAATGTCTATTTTAGCTGGAATATTTAGCTGTTAGTCTGAAAAAGACTTATTGCTATAATTTTTATTCTGATAGCATTTAAAGGATGTGAAATAGTAGATGTCATGAAAATAAATAATCGGGTCTTTGTTTTCTGGGATTTTTAAAACCTGAAGGGGAAATCTTAGTCCTAGCTTCATACTTATGAGTACATTTCTTTTAGCCTTTTTCAAAACAAATTTTTAAAGAGTTTAAGCATTCCCCCAATTAAAAATAAATTAAAAATAAGCAATTAAAAAAGTTTAGGCAAATAAGTAAGTCTGATAATAATCAGGCAATAAACTAGGTTACTACCAATTTTTTTTTTAACTGAATTCAGTAATCTTCAAAACTTATTGTGTTTCACAATAAGGCTGGGGTAAATTATAAGAAAAAATATTGTCTACAAGCCATGTCCTATAATATTTATGAATTAACCGTGTATCAGCTTTTTTGAGTCTAATTTTTTTCAGTCTAATTATTCACTGTAGACTCACTGTTTCTTCACAATTTACATACATAAACACACACACACACAAACACAAGCACACATGTATTTATTTTATTGTAGGGACTGAAGAAAGAGAGAAAACTCAAATCCTTATTTCAACTTGTTAGCATTTCTGGTGAGAAAGAGGACACGGAAGAAGAAAATAAAACTATGCATTCACTAAAAATCAGGCTTGGGGAGTTAAAAAAATTGCCTTCAAAAATTGACTAGATAACTACCCTCCCCCACCTCCCAGTTTAGAACTAAGACCATATTGAACATACAGATATTTGCAGTTTTTATCTGCGTGATGACACCTGTGTTTCATTCTAGCAATTCTGATTTTCAGAGTTTCATGATCTTTATTGAGTTTCTCCCTTCTGTACTCTCTTTCCCTCCACCATCCACCTTCTTTCTTCTTTTAGAAAGGGAGATCAGAGAACAATGATTTAAATACAATGGGTGAGGTTCAGAGTTCCAAAGTTAAAAGTGAGACGAAGGGACAAGAAAGAGAGAGAGAGAGACTTGTCTTAGGACACTAAGTGATAAGACAGGTGTGAGGGCAAGATGGCTACACATTTTTCTTTCATTTTCTCCATTTTCTCTTTTCTCTTTCCCTTTTTAAGATCACTTGAATATATATAGTTATGAAGTATACAAAGAAACACTGATGGATTCAAAGCACATATCTATTTCAGAAATGTTTCCATGAGCAACGAATTCAGTATTTGGAACACTATTTTTAAAAGTCTACACTGAAGAATGGGACACAGCTTTTGTATAATCATCTAATCAATTATAATTTTCAGATGATTCATCTTTTGTTTCTTTTAGAGTTCCTCCTGTGAATATAGAGATCTGTTTCAATTGTTTCAGTACTGTTCAGATCTGTTTCAATACTTTCAATACCTTGAAAGCATTTCGTCCAAGGCTTTCCACTATACCATATAAAATATATGACAGTTTTTAATGGCATTGTGTTCTAAAAATATCATGATTTGGTTAATTGGAACTTAATAACTCCAGTAGTAAATAGTGTTAAAATGGTGGTTAAGATCTCAGAATATTTCACAAAGATACATCTAGCCGGACTCTGCAGCCCAGCTTGTTCTTGTACACATGTGTAAGAAACATTCCCCAAGAAAGAAAGATGTGCCTAACTTTCCAATCCCCCCAGCAGAGGTGAAGCAGTTAGATTCTACCTTCTTCGGTAAAGTGTCTTCTTTTCATTTCTCCCTTCTTCTCCTCACTTTATCTCCTTCCTCTTGCAAGATCACAACTGTGGGACAATGACCAGCACATGAAGAGGACCTTCTCAGCCACAGAGTAAAGTCGGTTTATATCTGTCAACTTGCCTTAGGCAGGGAGTACCTGACCAAAGTACCAGGGTGGAAGAGAACCAAATGATTGCTTTATTCCTCAAATTACAGATTTTATTTCATTATGGGAGTTTTCATTTTTCTTTAGATTTTCTTAGGCAGCTCTTTGTTATTGTGTGGGTTAGGCCAAATTAAAAAAAAATTTTTTTTGATTGTACTGGCTGTGTAGATCAGGACATTTTATCACATGAATAACAGTGTTGAACATGCCGCTGAACTTCTGAAGAATATTCATAGTGCGTCTACTCATGGTTTTGCACACTGATGGAGGACTGGATGATAACAACCATTTTTAGATTTTTCTAAAGGCAGCATTCTAGAACTGCAAACATTTTCATCTTTTCTTTAGGTATTCTGTAATTCTTGTATGAGAATGATGCTCTGTTTCATGTCTTTAAATTTCATTCGATTGAATCCTCAGTTTAGGCTCAGATTCATTCTGTGCGTGTTTAATATTACATCTCTAGATCTGGTCAAGATTTCCCTCGTAAATCTAAAGGAAATAGTTGAAAGGAAAAAAAAAAACAGAATATAATGTCTTAGGAAGACTCAGACTTGGTCTGGCTATGTTTAGATTTCTTCCAAATTTTGGCTCGGTTGTAAGCTTTATTGGCAGACTCATTCAGAACTGTGGCTTTGTCCTTTTTTTTTTCATTTGGTTAATATGATTTGTTAAAACATTCTGTTTATTTCTTCTTGCTTAACATTTTTCCACACAGCAGGCATAATGAATTTTTGTTTATGATGGGGTGTGCTGCCTGAATTATGGTATGGAATCTGGATTTGGTTTCTTTGGAAAGGTATTTTATTGCTCTTGTGAGGGGATTTTTGCTGCTTCTGGTGTTCTCTTAGACATGAGTGTTTCTGGAGTTGATTGCTTAGATTTTATTCCTAAGGAAAACTAGGCAGTGTCTGCTGACAACCACGACAGTTTCTTAGAAATAGATTTCTTGGTATAGGTGTTGTCTATTCTCTACCAAACTGTCTTTTAAATTGTGCAATGCATGCATTTTTAAAAATAATATGCACCTTGTTTAAAAGTTGAAATTCAGTTGATTTACAACATTGTGTTAATTTCTAATATGTACAGCAAAGTGATTCAGTTATATGTGTGTGTATGTGTATTTTTTCTTTTTTATATTCCTTTGCATTATTATTTATCACAGGATACTGAATATAGTTCCCTGTGCTATAAGACCTCGTTATGTATCCATTCTATATATAATAATTAGCATCTGCTAACCCCAATCTCCCACTCCACTCCATCCCTCCCCTACCTCATGTCCCCCTTGACAACAAAAGGCCTGTTTTCATTGTCAGTGAGACGTTTTCTGTTTCATAGATAGGTTCA
The DNA here is from genome assembly GCF_027580195.1 of Bos mutus. Classification (NCBI taxonomy): domain Eukaryota; kingdom Metazoa; phylum Chordata; class Mammalia; order Artiodactyla; family Bovidae; genus Bos; species Bos mutus. Next base: position 57,463,420 of record NC_091621.1, on the reverse strand, counting down.
TGGATGTGTGTGTGTGCTAAGTCACTTAGTCATATCTGACTCTTTCCAACCCCAGGAACTGTAGCCTGCCAAACTTCTCTGTTCATGGAATTTTGCAAGCAAGAATACTGAAACAGGTTGCCATTTCCTTCTACAGGGGATCTTCCCAGCCCAGGAATCAAATCTGTGTCTCTTGCACCTCCTGCATTGGCAAGTGGATTCTTTACCAACTGTGCCATCGAGAAACCCAGAGAGGTTCGTGTGATTTGGTGCTTGTCTTTCTCTTTCTGACTTACTCCATTTAGTATGATAATCTCTAGGTCCTTCCATGTTGCTGTAAGTGGCACTGTTTCCTTCTCTGTTTGTGACTAATACTCCATTGTATGTGTATCTATCTATCTATATATACCGCATATTCTTTATTCCTCTGTTGATGAACATCTAGGTTATTGTAAAAAGTGCTACTGTGAACATAGGGGTGAATGTATCTTCTCAAATTATAGTTTTGTCCAGACATATGCCCACGAGTAGAATTTCTGGGTTATATGGCAACTCAATTTTTAGTAACATCTATACTATTTTCCACAATGGGTACACTAATTTATATTCCCACCTGTAGGGTAGGAGGAGTCCCTTTTCTCTACACCCTCTCCATCACTTGTTATTTATAGACATTTTTATGATGGTCATTCTGACTGATATGAGGTGGTGCCTCATTGTAGTTTTGATTTGCCTTTATCTAATAATTAGCAACGTTGAGCATCTTTTCATCAGGATGTACTTTTTAAACTGAACTCATCAAAGCTCTTAAGAGAGTCTTAGGCACTGGAGCTGGTTGATGCTGATCAGCTACAGGAAACACATGCTGAAATATACTTTTCCTATAAAGAGCTAGGAAGACCATATGTCTTTGTGTAAGGAATATTTATATGGGCTATATTTTGAAATGAAAAGTACCTGGTTTGTTGCTCAAGAAATGATTATGCCTCCTTGAGATGCCTCATTATAAATTTGAATTTTATAATATAAACTCTTAAATCAATCAAACCACAATTTCCCAGTTTGTGTGCCACAATATTGTATAAATTTATTTGTTACAGTTTTCTGAGAGAATAGTTATTAATTCACTCATTTTTAAAACATATACTGGAGTGGAATGCATTTTTTTATTAACTATTATGGTATTTTTTTTGAGATACAAAAAAAAAAAAATAGAAAGAGGAAAAATTCCAAAACCCTTATGTGGAATATTGATGCTTCTGGCCTGTTTACTTGTGAAATCGTGATGCAAATACCCGATATCCTGTAGAATACAGAACACATACTTTCAGGCTGGCCTGATCTCATTTGAAATAACTGCTCTACCTCTGAGTAAATTATTAATACTAAATCTGTGCTGAGTCTATTTCCTCATCTGTAAAATAAACTTAAGAATACAGAACTTGAAAGCCTGTGGTGCAGACCAAGTGATGTAATGAATGCAAAATGCCTAGTATTACATCTGGCAGATATTATGTGTTATAAGTAGTAGTTACTATTACTTTATTATTATGCATTCAATGGAAGTAAGTGTTTCTTGAAAGGCATTTTGAAATGGAAAGATGTGTGTCTATGACATATTTTCTGAAAACATAAACTTTGTATTTAATGACTGGCAAAATATGGATCAGCAATATAGAAACGGTATGTTTAAAGACAATACAGATATAATATTGTTGGGTTAAGCAGTTTTTCTCTGACGCTGATTCTTTCAGAAATTTTGGAATCAACCACTCAGAACCAAAGAATTCAAAGAGAATTTCAGTGGGGATCCAAAAAATAGTTAAGGTAATGACAAATGAGGGATTCCCTGGTAGCTCAAATGGTAAAGAATGTATCTGCACTGCAGGAAACCCCAGTTCAATTCCTGAGTTTGGAAAATCCCCTGGAGGAGGGTATGGCAACCCACTCCAGTATTCTTGCCTGGAGAATCCCCATGGACAGAGGAGCCTGGAGGGCTGCAATCCTTAGGGCTGGAAAGAGTTGGACACGAAAGAGCGACTAAGTACAGCACAGCAGCAGTGACAAATGAGACGCAGGACAAACGGAATGAAAGAAATGTTAGTGGGTATTTTTGTTTCCTTAGGTTGAGAATTACTGCATCATTCCTGTAATATATTTGTTAAGAGCATAGGTTCTGAGGTCAGATTGTCTGGATGTGACCTACTTCCTAATTTTGTGATCTTAGACTAGTTGCTCTCCTTTTTGCTTCTATTCCCTTGCATAAAATAAAAGTAAAAGATAAATGTTAGTGGATCTATACTATTTTATTTTTCTTATCATTTACATATGTAATTTTTATAAAACAAACAGATAAAATAGTAATTTTTATTTATTTAGTATGAATACTTACCTATATATGTCAGGGTGAGTTAGGTTATGCTGTAATAATAAACGGGAGAAGGCAATGGCACCCCACTCCAGTACTCTTGCCTGGCAAATCCCATGGACGGAGGAGCCTGGTAGGCTGCAGTCCATGGGGTCACTGGGAGTCGGACACGACTGAGCGACTTCACTTTCACTTTTCACTTTCATGCGTTGGAGAAGGAAATGGCAACCCACTCCAGTGTTCTTGCCTGGAGAATCCCAGGGATGGCAGAGCCTGGTGGGCTGCCGTCTCTGGGGCCGCACAGAGTGGGACATGACTGAGGCGACTTGGCAGTAGTGGCAGTAGCAGTAATAATAAACAATATCCAAATATATTGACTTTGAAACAACACATCCACTATGGTTTGGTGTAATCACTCAAGAACCTAAGCTGGTGGACTATCCACCACATCAAATACCACTGGCTGTCATGCTAGAAGGGCAGAGAGCTATGGATAATCTCACTTTAACAATTAATAGTTGAATTTAGAAATGACACACATCACTTCCACTCACAAGCAAAACTAGCCACATGGCTTTTCCCAATCACAAGAAGTATAATCCTACCCTGTGCCTGGGAGGGAAGAGTAATGGGCATATATTTGGTAAATAACACTAATGAATATCAAACTGTTTACTTTAGAAATATAATGGTGATTACAGGATCCAGTCCCTGAAACCTGGATGTGCTCTTATAGATTATATATCATAGGACCATATCATTTTTCTAAAATCCAAAAGATTTTGGATTCCATCAAGACAAAATTTCAGATATGGAGTTAAAATTGAGTAGTACTATGTTGAGCTTTAGGGATCTGAAGTAAGAGAAGATGACATGGTACCTATTTTCATAGAACTCACAGTCCAGTGAGGGAGACAGACAGGTAGCCATAAGCTTTCAATGAAATGCATGATGTGTTCCATTCGAGATTTGATGAGAGGACAGAGGAGGGAGGGAATCAGTTCAGTTCAGTCGCTCAGTCACGTCCAACTCTGTGATGCCATGGACTGCAGCATACCAGGCTTCCCTGTCCATCACCAACACCCGGAACCTGTTCAAACTCATGTCCATCGAGTTGGTGATGCCATCCAACGATCTCACCCTCTGTTATCCCCTTCTCCTCCTGCCTTCAATCCTTCCCAGCATCAAGGTCTTTTTTAAGGAGTCAATTATTTGCGTCACATGACCAAAGTATTTGAGTTTCAGCTTCAGCATCAGTCCCTTCCAATGAATATTCAGGACTGATTTCCTTTAGGATTGACTTGTTTGATCTTGCAGTCCAAGGGATTCTCAAGAGTTTTCTCCAACACCACAGTTCAAAAGCCTCAATTCTTCAGCACTCAGTTTTATTTATAATCCAACTATCATATCCATACATGACTCCTGGGAAAACCATAGCTTTGACTAGACGGATCTTTGTCAGGAAAGTAATGTCTCTGCTTTTTAATATGCTGTCTAGTTTGGTCATAGCTTTTCTTCCAAGGAGCAAGTGTCTTTTAATTTCGTGGCTGCAGTCACCATCTGTAGTGAGTTTCGAGCCCCCCAAAATAAAGTCTGTCACTGTTTCCACTGTTTCCCCATCTATTTGCCATGAAGTGATGAGACCAGATGCCATTGACCTTCATTTTTTTAATGTTGACTTTTAAGCCAGCTTTTTCACTCTCCTTTTGCACTTTCATCAAGAGGCTCTTTAGTTCTTCTTTGCTTTCTGCCATAAGGGTGGTATCATCTGCATATCTGAGGTTATTAATATTTCTCCTGGCAATCTTGATTCCAGCTTGTGCTTCATCCAGTCTGGCATTTCGCATGATATACGCTGCATATAAGTTAAATAAGTAGGGTGACAATATACAGCCTTGACGTACTCCTTTCCCAATTTGGAACCAGTCTGTTGTTCCATGTCCCATTCTAATTGTTCCTTCTTGACATAGATACAGATTTCTCAGGAGGCAGATAAGGTGATCTGATATTCCCATATCTTGAAGAATTTTCCATAGTTTATTGTGATCTACACAGTCAAAGGCTTTGGAATAATCAATAAAACAGAAGTAGATGTTTTTCTGGAACTCTCTTGCTTTTTTGATGATCCAAGGGATGCTGGCAATTTGATCTCTGGTTCCTCTGCCTTTTCTAAATCCAGCTTGAACATCTGGAAGTTCATGGTTCACATACTGTTGAAGCCTGGCTTGGAGAAGTTTGAGCATTACTTGGCCTTGTGACATGGCTGTGTCATGGTGTATGTGGGACTAAAGTTCACCAACCAGGGATGAAACCCATCCCCCATGCATTGAAAGCCTGGAGTCTTAACCACTGGACCGCCAAGGAAGTACCCAGGAGTGAATAGCCTGGACTAAATAGAATGGTTTTAGATAGAAGTTGCATCTCACCTGATGTGTGAATCATGGCTAATAGGTGAGTAAGCATTAGAGAAAATGATACACATTTCTGATAGATTTTAATAAAAAAACTCTTTGTTGTTGTTGCTAGACACTTTGCTCTTACACAGTATATACATAATTTGATTGCATCTGCAATGTTTCGGGGTATAGTAAATACAATGATGATTCTGCCATAGCGAAAAGATAAGACGTAAGTCTGAATAAAAATTCATATCGTTTGTAAAGGGTTTGGGGTTGTTGTAGTAGAGCACTTTTAATCTTATCTGTGGGAAGCAGAGGTAATCAATCAAAGTTATTGGAAAGGAGCATGAAATGTTTCTGTTTTTAAAAAGATCTTCTTGAACCAAAAGGCTCTTCCCTGCAGGCTTCCCTGATGGCTCAGCTGGTAAAGAATCCACCTGCAATGCAGGAGACCTGAGTTCCATCCCTGGGTTGGGAAGATCCCCTGCAGAAGGGAAAGGCTACCTACTCCAATATTCTGGCCTGGAGAATTCCATGGACTATATAGTCCATGGGGTTGCAAAGAGTTGGACATGACTGAACGACTTTGATATTCACTTTCTTGAACCAAAGGATGGGATGTAGGAATATCAAACTCATTGGAAACGGTGATTTGTGAAAAGAGAAGTAAATCTTGCAAATTTACATTTCAGTTTTTTAAAATAATGTCTTTTCAATGCCAAGCATATATTCAATATTAAACCTAGCTGGAGACTAAAATCTTAAACATCTTTACACTTATTTGAGCAAAAGGTCATATAGGCGTATTCCCTATATTTATGTTTTGACTTGGTTGACTTCAACTTTTCCTTATGTAGTTTGCATTTCTGGAGTTCTATTTGGTGTCAAATGTATTTGCCATTGTCATTCTTATTTTAATTCATGAAGTATGTGAGTATAATAAGATGGATGAACTCTTTGTGCAAGAAGTGGTGTAAACACCTCCTTAAAAACCACAGCTGCACTCACGTCAATCCTTGAAGTGAAATTGCAGGAAAATCTCTGAAAGTGAGGAAAACATGAAAAAAATAAAGCAGTTAACATTTATAGAGGAAACACTTCATTTAGAGAAAAGTATGGAATATTTGAGAAATATGGAAGTCAGAATTTATTATTATATGTTGCACACTTTATATAATTATAGTGTTTATAAAGGGTATAGTCTAGTAGGATCATATGTTATTAACTTAGGGAGAATATTACAGAATATATACCCAGTTTATATTTTTTTAATAGTTTATAAAGTTTAAAATACTTTTCCATATATTAAATTCAGTTACCAAATGCTAAAGTCACTGAAGTGGTAAAAGTGAAAATTATGTTTTATCCTCATCAAGTAGATATCAGTTGAGAAGCTTATTATATTAATCAAATAAAATTAACCAGTATTTAAAAATATAATGATGTAACTTTTCATTATATAAAAAAGTTATTGAAGACTTTCCTTTTATTAATAAAATGTCACTTTCGGGGAGACAGATTAATAATTTATTGTCTATAAAATACAATTTCCTTCTTATTTGCTTCATCCTATAGACCAACATGGAATAGAACAGTGAAATGAACTGGAATTTTGATTGAAGTAGGTAGGGATTAAAATCCAGTTTTGCTATTTATTAACTCTCAGATCTGTGGTTTTGCGCATGTAAATTGAAGATCGTGATATCTAGCCTATCTAGCATGAAGAGTCAAGCATGTGAAAGAAATGATGCAAAGTCAATTCAATGCAGAGAAGCCATGACACCATGAAAAACACTGTCATACTATTCAGATTTCACTGTTAATTGGCCTGCTACTTCCTCTCACAGACACCCACCTTCTTGATGTTTGTCTTCCTTTAAGTAGAACAAAATCTTACTTTCTAAAAAGTTTGGAATAAAAATATTCCAAAGATAGGTATCACATTACATTGTTTTTTAATAAAAATCAGTTACATATCCAGTGAAGTAAGTTGTATTACAAAGAGGAAATCAGATCAGATCAGTTGCTCAGTTGTGTCCGACTTTTTGTGACCCCATGAATCACAGCACGCCAGGCCTCCCTGTCCATCACCAACTCCCGGAGTACACCCTGACTCACGTCCATCGAGTCAGTGATGCCATCCAGCCATCTCATCCTCTGTCATCCCCTTCCCCTCCTGCCCCCAATCCCTCCCAGCATCAGAGTCTTTTCCAACGAGTCAACTCTTCCCATGAGGTGGCCAAAGTACTGGAGTTTCAGCTTTAGCATCATTCCTTCCAAAGAAATCCCAGGGCCAATCTCCTTCAGAATGGACTGCTTGGATCTCCTTGCAGTCCAAGGGACTCTCAAGAGTCTTCTCAAACACCACAGTTCAAAAGCATCAATTGTTCAGCGCTCAGCCTTCTTCACAGTCCAACTCTCACATACATACATGACTACAGGAAAAACCATAGCCTCGACTAGACAAACCTTTCTTGGCAAAGTAATGTCTCTGCTTTTGAATATGCTATCTAGGTTGGTCATAACTTTCCTTCCAAGGAGTAAGTGTCTTAATTTCATGGCTGCAGTCACCATCTGTAGTGATTTTGGAGCCCAGAAAAATAAAATCTGACACTGTTTCCACTGTTTCTGCATCTGTTTCCCATGAAGTGATGGGACCGGATGCCATGATCTTCATTTTCTGAATGTTGAGCTTTAAGCTAACTTTTTCACTCTCCACTTTCACTTTCATTAAGAGGCTTTTTAGTTCCTCTTCACTTTCTGCCATAAGGGTGGTGTCATCTGCATATCTGAGGTTATTGATATTTCTCCCGGCAATCTTGATTCCAGCTTGTGTTTCTTCCAGTCCAGCATTTCTCATGATGTACTCTGCATATAAGTTAAATAAACAGGGTGACAATATACAGCCTTGACGAACTCCTTTTCCTATTTGGAACCAATCTGTTGTTCCATGTCCAGTTCTAACTGTTGCTTCCTGACCTGCATACAGATTTCTCAAGAGGCAGATCAGGTGTTCTGGTATTCCCATCTTTTTCAGAATTTTCCACAGTTTATTGTGATCCACACAAAGGCTTTGGCATAGTCAATAAAGCAGAAATAGATGTTTTTCTGGAACTCTCTTAGTTTTTCCATAATCCAGCGGATGTTGGCAATTTGATCTCTGGTTCCTCTGCCTTTTCTAAAACCAACTTGAACATCAGGAAGTTCATGGTTCACATATTGCTGAAGCCTGGCTTGGAGAATTTTGAGCATTACTTTACTAGCGTGTGAGATGAGTGCAATTGTGCGGTAGTTTGAGCATTCTTTGGCATTGCCTTTCTTTGGGATTGGAATGAAAACAGACCTTTTCCAGTCCTGTGGCTACTGCTGAGTTTTCCAAATTTGCTGGCATATTGAGTGCAGCACTTTCATAGCATCATCTTTCAGGATTTGGAATAGCTCAACTGGAATTCCATCACCTCCACTAGCTTTGTTCGTAGTGATGATTTCGGGAGTATCAGTTGGAAACATTAGAATGCCATGCAGAGGGACAGAATAGTAGTTAAAAAAAATAAATAAACAGCCTGAACTTGATATCTGTGATATTGTGATTTATAATAAGAAATATATATTTGGTCTTCTACCTTGTTCATGGCATGGAGCTCCTAAAACCCTTGGAACCTCTAGTGATAAGAGCAGTAAAGGTATCACTTGTTATGTTAATGAGGCACCCTTTGGAAAGTCCCTAGGTAAACATACCACTGTTAGGCCAGTTTTGGGCTTCCCAGTGGCACTAGTGGTAAAGATCCTGCCTGTCAATGCAGGAGACATAAGATGCAGGTTTGATCCCTGGGTTGGGAAGATCCCCCGGAGGAGGGCATGGTAAGCCACTTGAGTATTCTTGCCTGGAGATCCCATGGACAGAGATTGGCAGGCTACAGTCCATAGGGTGTCAGAAAGTCGGACTCAACTGAAGCAACTTAGCATGCATGCGATACATACCACTAGGTAAACCTAAGGATAGGGGCTGGTTGCTAGGGGAAGCACTTTGGTGATCAGAGGGTTGAAATTTTCAGTACCACACCCGCAACCCCCAACCTAAGAGGGGAGAAGTGCTGGAAGGCGAATCAATAGCCAATATCCAATGATTTAATCAATCCTGACTTTGTAAAGAAACCTCTGTAAAAACCCCAAGGGACAGTGTTCAGAGACCTTCTGAGTTGGTGAACAGAAGGAGATTCTTTGAGAGTGGTATGCCTGGAGAGATCATGAAATGTGATTGCCCTTTTCCCAGAACTTGCTTTATATATCTCTTCCATCTGGCTATTCTTGAGTTATATATATCCTTTCAGAATAAACTGGTGCTAGTGTGTAAAATGTTTTTCTGAATTCTGTGAGCCTCTCTAGCATACTAACTGACCCAGAGGAGGCAGTTTTGAGAACCACTGATTCATAGCCATTCCTTTAGAAGGACGAGTGACAATCTGGACTTGGCTACTGGTGTCTAAGATCCAAGGAGGAGACGGTAGAAACCTCTGATCTATAGCTGGTCAGTTAGAAGGACAGGTAACAATGTAGGCTTGCAAATGGCATCTGAAATGGATTGAGAGGGGGGTGTCAGTCTAGTAATTCTAACCCCCTTAACTTGTGGACTCTGCTGCTATCTCTAGGTAGGTAGTGTCAGAATTAAGTTGAATCATAGGACACCCCACTGGTGTCTAGAACATTGCTTGTCGAAGGTATGGGAAACCTCTTCCCTCCCTATCTCACCCCCACAGTGGAGTTAGGTCCTGAATCCGATTTAATATCAAAACTTCAAATCAGAAAGGTCCACAGAATCACTAATACTTCCAAATATATATGCTTCAAGTTGATCTGTGTGCCTGTGCTAGTTCCCTACAGCTGCTCTAATGGTCATAAGCTATATGGCTTAGTGCAACACAAAGTTATTCTCTTACGGTTCCAGAGGTAAGAAGACTGAAGTCAGTTTCATTGGGCTTAAGTCAAGGTATTGGTAGGGCTGGTTCCTTCTGTAGGTTGGAGGGGAGCATCTGCTTCCTTGCCTTTCCCACCTCTTCTTCCAAGTTTGCATTCCTTGGCTTGTGGGCCCTTCTTTCATATTCAAAGCAAGGAGTGTAGCATTTTCTCTCCTTTCTGAACTTTGCTTCCATCCTCTTATCTTCTCTCTCTGATATCTTCTTACAAAAACCCCTGTGATGCCACTCTTCTCACTGGATTATTTTGAGTTACCCAGGATAATCTTCCCATTTCAATCATCTTAATTTATACCTATCTGCAAAGTCCATTTTACCATGGGAATTAGCATAAAAGTCTTTTTCACCATGTAAATGTCCAGGCATTGAGGCGTAAGCATCACTTCAGTTCAGTTCAGTTGCTCAGTCATGTCCGACTCTTTGTGACCCTATGAATTGCAGCATGCCAGGCCTCCCTGTCCATCACCAACTCCTGGAGTTCACCCAAACTCATGTCCATCGAGTCAGTGATGCCATGCAGCCAACTCATTCTCTGTCATCCCCTTCTCCTGTCCCCAATCCCTCCCAGCATTATGGTCTTTTCCAGTGAGGTAACTCTTTGCATGATGTGGCCAAAGTACTGGAGTTTCAGCTTTAGCATCATTCCTTCCAAAGAACACCCAGGACTGATCTCCTTTAGAATGGACTGGTTGGATCTCCTTGCAGTCCAAGGAACCCTCAAGAGTCTTCTCCAACACCACAGATCAAAAGCATCAATTCTTCAGCACTCAGCTTTCTTCACAGTCCAACTTTCACATCCATACATGACCACTGAAAAAACCATAGCCTTGACTAGACAGACCTTTGTTGGCAATGTCTCTGATTTTGAATATGCTATCTAGGTTGGTCATAACTTTCCTTCCAAGGAGTAAGTGTCTTTTAATTTAGTGGCTGAAATCAAAGAAAGGCAATGCCAAAGAATGCTCAAACTACCACAAAATTGCACTCATCTCACACGCTAGTAAAGTAATGCTCAAAATTCTTCAAGCCAGGTTTCAGCAATACGTGAACCGTGAACTTCCAGATGTTCAAGCTGGTTTTAGAAAAGACAGAGGAACCAGAGATCAAATTGCCAACATCCACTGGATCATGGAAAAAGGAAGAGTGTTCCAGAAAAACATCTATTTCTGCTTTACTGACTATGCCAAAGCCTTTGACTGTGTGGATCACAATAAACTGTGGAAAATTCTGAAAAAGATGGGAATACCAGACCACCTGATCTGCCTCTTGAGAAACCTATATGCAGGTCAAGAGGCAACAGTTAGAACTGGACATGAACAACAGACTGGTTCCAAATAGGAAAAGGAGTACGTCAAAGCTGTATATTGTCACCCTGCTTATTTAACTTATATGCAGGGTACATTATGAGAAACACTGGGCTGGAAGAAGCACAAGCTGGAATCAAGATGGCTGGGAGAAATACCAATAACCTCAGATATGCAGATGACACCACCCTTATGGCAGAAAGTGAAGAGGAACTAAAAAGCCTCTTGATGAAGGTGAAAGAGGAGAGTGAAAAAGTTGGCTTAAAGCTCAACATTCAGAAAACAAAGATCATGGTATCTGGTCCCGTCACTTCATGGCAAATAGATGGGGAAACAGTGGAAACAGTGTCAGACTTTTTTTGGGCGTAAGCGTATCTGGGGGCTATTTGCAGTTTACCACTGTGCCTAAGATTCAAATGAATATCTCCAGCTGAATGTTTCACAGGCATTTCAAACTAAGCTTTAAGTTGAACTCACTCTATTATCCTATTTCCTTGATCAAATTTCCCTTCTGTATTCCACACTTTGTTATTGTTTGTTGCTGTTGTTTAGTCACTAAGTCATGTCTGATTCTTTTCGACCCCTTGGACTACTGCAACCTGCTGGGCACCTCGGTCCACGGGATTTCCCAGGCAGGACTACTGGAGTGGGTTGCCATTTCCTTCTCCAGGGGATCTTTCCTATCCAAGGATCAAACCCATGTCTGTATCCTGCATTCGAAGGCGAATCCCTTACCAAATCTGAGCCACTGGGAAGCCTCATTCCACACCTTCGTTGTTGGTAAAGCGATCCCCTCAGTTACTCAAGTCAGAAACGTAGTCATCTATGCCTTTCCTTCCTTTTCCACATATAGTAAATTGTCACTTCTTACTTTTCATTTTTTCTTTCCGTTCCACTCACACTTACCTATTTTAAGTCAAATTTTTCTGTTTTCCTCTAGTCTTTTGCTCTCAAGTACATCATGCTTGCTGTTCTAAATGACACACATAGAAGTCAATCAGATCATCCTGTTACTTCAATGCTCCTTCCTCTCCTATGTCTCCATCACCTACAAGATAAAAATCGAAGCTTCTCTTACCAATGTACTTTTCAGTATAAGCCTACTAAAATATAACCACCTTGAAGGCCAAATGTGTGATTTACTTGCCCTCTACTACCGAATATAGTATCTGGCTATGCTCAATAAATGTTTGTTGATTGGAACTGAAATTTATCATGAAATGAAAGGTTGTCTATGATGGGGCTGTTCTTCTCTTTCTCATTGAACTTTATTCCACAGCAATACAGAGTTTATATACTTTGACAGACACCACTAATGTGTGCAGGAAAATAAATTTTTCCTTCAAAAAAAAAAAAAACTATATATATATATATATATATATATTTAAGTCCCAGCCTCTTTTGCAGATAGGAGTGGCCATGGTGTTCTAGGCAAATGGAAGTAAGGTCAGTTGGTTCGAGCACTGAAAGGAAACGTGTAGGTTTTCTTACCCTTTTTTCAACCTGAAGCAAAAAAGTTTGAAGACTTTGGAATCCACACATTGATAATGGTGGAGATTTAAGATGGAAGGACCTTGGGTTCCCAAGTCATCACCTTCAGGGGCACTTACTTTGATAGTACAAGCATGAGAAAAATGAAATTGAATCAGGTTTGAGCCAATATACATTTTCAGGTTGGTTTGTTATAACAGTTAGCATGACTTTGACTAATATACATGTCATCCAGTATCAGAATTCTGTGACTTTGTTCTGGCAGTCTCCTCTGTCTCGAAAATCACAGTATCACCATTGTCATCACTCAAGATTCAGTAAAGACATTCCTCTTCCAGAAAAACTTCCTTAGCACCCACATTTTTGAGTAGAAGCTTCTTGATCCCACAGAATTTTGATTAGAAGCTTCTTAGTCCTACTAGTATGATTCAAAATTATGTTGACATTATGTTTACCTATCTTGTTACCAACCCCTTCAGCTAAGATTGATGTTTCAAAAAGGGCAGAAAATAATCATTTTGTATCTTCAGCCAGGAACATAATGCCAAACTGAAGATACAAAATGGTTGCAATAACCTGGCAGTAAATTCTTGCTCTACTAACCTCAATGCAATTTCCTCACCTAGAAATGTAACGTAATAATTCAGACCCATATGGTTACTATGATGATTAAGTGAGGCAATATATGCAGAGCACCTGGCACAGAGCAGGTGCTTACCAAGTGTTCTTTTTCATGCCTTCACAGAGCCTTCCTTAACTAATACTTTGGTTCATAGTTTCATCTTTTTATTTTAATTCTCTCCAGGCAGCATTATAATTCATCTCAGTTATTTGATAATTATTTTATGCATATATTATAATGTGTTCTTTCCTCATCCAAATTGCAAACTCCTGAACACAACTACGCTTTGCCCTTCTTTCTAGCCTCATTGCACCTTGGACAGAGAAGGTGTTCAATATTCACTTTTTAAATTGGCTGAGATCTCTTAATATGTGTTCTATTATGCTGCATTAAAAACAGCTCCAAAGCCTGGTCTCCATGACAGAAAACAAATCTTTGGCCAAGAAATAAGCTAGTGCATAAAACATGCTGTCAACTTGGCTTTCGTACTAACCTATGCAGGTGTGTCTATGTTTAGGGAGTAGAATATTATGGAATATCAGTGCCAATTTAGAGGGAGCGGGAGTAGAATGTTTTTGTGTGTATGTTACAGATAATCTGTAACATGTAAAGTTTTCTATTGCTTAGAAACCATTTACTGAATTTACTGGCTGTATTTCAGGAGCATATATACATACGCACTGGCTCTAGAACCATATGTTCTTTTGTCATGACTTGACATACAGTCCAGGTATCTTCCTAATTGACATATTCTAAGCTCCTCCAGGAATACATCCCCTCTTACACCCACTCTTCTATAACAATATTCTGCATTCATTAATTCAATTTATATGTATTGTCAGAGCTGCAACACTGAAGAAATTCTGGGAACTGGTCCAGCTTACTGAGAGGAGTGATGAAAAGAATGGATGTTCAGGGTTGAGATGGAGATGAGCTAAAGGTAATCTCACAAGTACAGTACAAAGAGTAAGGACAGAGACTCTGGAACCAGATCACTGGGTTTCAATTCTGGTTCTGCCTCTGGCTACATGAGGCAAGTTTGATCAAACATTTGAAAAGTATTTGTTAAGAGCCTAGTATGTGCCAGACCCTGTGTTAGGTACTCAGGAAAGAACAGTGAACAACATAAACAAAAATTCCTTCTGTCATGAACCTTACATTTCAGTGGGGGAAGGCAGACACACTTGATAGACAACAGTAGCAAAAACACACACAAGTTAGTGAAGTGCTCTGAGGGAAAAGAAGAAAGAAGGAGACAGATAAGGATGCAGGGATACATGCAGGTAAACTTTTGACAGAGACATTAAGGAAAGATTCTGCTGGGAATATAGCATTTGGAGAAGGAGAAGGTTTACAAGTATAGAGGAAAGACTTTTTAAGACAGGAGTTCAGTTCAGTTCAGTCTCTCAGTCATGTCCGACTCTTTGCGACCCCATGGACTACAGCATGCCAGGCCTCCCTGTCCATCACCAACTCCGGGAGTTTACTCAAGCTCATGTCCATTGAGTCGGTGATGCCATCCAACCATCTCATCCTCTGTCACCCCCTTCTCCTCCCGCCTTCAATCTTTCCCAGCATCAGGGTTTTTTCAAATAAGTCAGTTCTTCGCATTAGGTGGCCAAAGTGTTGGAGTTTCAGCTTCTACATTGGTCCTTCCAATGAATGTTTAGGACTGATTTCCTTTAGGATAGACTGGTTGGATCTCTTTGCAGTCCAAGGGACTCTCAAGAATCTTCTCCAACATTACAGTTCAAAAACATCATTTCTTCAGCACTCAGCTTTCTTTATAGTCCAACTATCACATCCATACAAGACTATTGGAAAAACTATAGCCTTGACTAGATGGACCTTTGTTGGCAAAGAAATGTCTCTGCTCTTTAATATGCTGTCTAGGTTGGTCATAACTTTCCTTCCAAGGAGTAAGCATCTTTTAATTATGGCTGGAGTCACCACCAGAGTAGCAAGTGTAAAATCCCTGAGTAGTATAAGAGCAGGAGAAAGTGGGGATCTTAAAGGCCCCTTAAGTGGCTTCTGGGACCAGTTTTATTTGAGTGAGTTTTGAAGCAGTGAAAGTGATTTGAGCAGAATTGTGGCCTGATTAGGACTTAGGTTTTCATAGGATCATTCTGGTTGCTGTGTTAAGACTAGCTTGAAATTAGGTGAGGAAAGAAGAATGAGACATGTTAGGAAGTTATTGCAAAAATTCACCAAGAGTTTAAGAAAAGCCTTTGGCCAGATGGTAGAAATGGTGATAGTAATAATAAGTCAGATCTGAGAACATATTTTGGAAAATAGAACTCGTAGGCTTTGTGAGAGAATTGCTCATGGGGAATATAATTATGGATAACTCAGAGATATCTTGAGAAGCAATGGCACCCCACTCCAGTACTCTTGCCTGGAAAATACCATGGATGGAGGAGCCTGGTAGGCTGAAGTCCATGGGGTCGCTAAGAGTCAGACACAACTGAGCGACTTCACTTTCACTTTTCACTTTCATGCATTAGAAAAGGAAATGGCAACCCACTCCAGTGTTCTTGCCTGGAGAATCCCAGGGACGGAGGAGCCTGGTGGGCTGCTGTCTATGGGGTTGCACAGAGTTGGACACGACTGAAGTGACTTAGCAGCAGCAGCAGTAGCAAAGATATCTTGTCTGATTAAGAGTCCACATTGACTGTGTGGGGAAAGGCTATGGAGCAAATTTTATTGAATAGGACAGAAGCTAGTTCAGTTTGTTAAATTTGAAAAACCTATTGCTCATCCAAGGCATATGTGAAGGTTGAGTTAGATGGAAAAATTTGAATTGGAGATATAAATAAGGAAGTCAGTTCAGCATATAAATCATGCTAAAGGAAGAAGAGTAGATGAAATCAGTATGTGAGTATGTATGGGTAGAAAAGTTCAGGACTTGTAAAATATGCAAGTAATGGAACCTACCTCCATGGTTCATTATAAGAATGCTTAGGGCATTGTCTAGTACACAGTCCTTAGTGAATATTAAATGTGATTATTTTACTTCAAACACAGTAGAATGAGACAGCCTTCTTCAGATATAGTGAGCCCCAAATCATGCTGTAAAATGAAGACTGTATTATTTGACAAAACATGCTTCTCCTACATAGTCATCTTGCAAGCATATTTTTCTGTAGCAGTCTCATAAAATAATAGAAAATGATTTATATTTAATATTAAAATTGGAATGGAGTGAGGATTTTCTTTATTCTGACATTTCAGAAGTGGTAGTTGTTGAGTGTCTCTATCCTAATATTCTTCGTGACATCATGATAGCTGAGTGTGAGTCACCCACTCATGTCTGACTCTTTGTGACCCCATGAACCCCATGGACCATAGCCCACCAGACTCCTCTGTCCATGGAATTCTCCAGTCAAGAATATTGAAGTGGATAGCCATTCCCTTCTCCAGGGAATCTTCCCATCCCAGGGATGGAACCCAAGTCTGCTGCATTGCAGGTAAATTTTTTATCATCTGAGCTACCAGGGAAGCCCATCTTGATATATATCTCTTTTTTTATCTCCATATATAATAAACTACATTTTATCCACTAGATTATGAAATCCTTGAGAATACAGATGTGTCTTATTTACCTTTGTAGTCCCAGTGCAGATTTTATGCCAGGGACTCAAACATTACTGAATAAAGATTTGGTAAATGAATGGAATAGATGATGGATATCAACTATGTTAGGCATTATACTGGGCTCTTTGATGGGTTGATTCATTTAATCCCTACAAGAGCCTGACTAGACTGGTAATACTGTGTGTGTGCTCAGTCAGTCATGTTTGACTCTTTGGGATCCTGTGCACTGTAATATGCCAGTCTCCTCTGCCCATGAAATTTTCCAGGCAGGACTACTGGAGTGGTTGCAATTTCCAGGGGGTCTTCTTGACCCAGGGATTAAACCCATGTCTCATTAAAATGTTACTAGTTATTTCAACCATGTCCATCATAGCACAAGAAACCAGTTCAGAATCATGTGTTATGTTTTGTTGTCATTTCACTGTGAAAGTGAAAGTCGCTCAGTCATGTCCAACTCTTTGTGACCCCACGGACTATTTAGCTCTCCAGGCTTCTCTGTTCATGGAATTCTCTAGGCAAGAATACTGGAGTGGGTAGCCTTTTACTTCTCTAGGAGTTCTTCCCAACCCAGGTATTGAACCCAGGTCTCCCACACTGCAGGTGGATTCTTTACCACTGAGCCACCAGGGAAGCCCAAGAATACTGGAATGGGTGGCTTATCCCTTCTCCAGGGGATCTTCCCGATCCAGGATTTAGTTTTTTAATTATGGAACAGTTCCCCCACTTTTATGATCATGATACTTTGGAAGATTACAAGCAATTTATTTAGTTGAAATGTCTCTAAAATTGGATTTGTCTAATGTTTTCCAATTAGATTCAAATTTTGCATAATTAACATATCATTGAATTGTCTCATTGCACCCTATTAGGTGTTATACAGTTTCAGTTAATTCTATTCTGATGATACTCATTTTGATCACCTGACTGAAGTAGACTTCACTGCAAAGTTAAATGTTTGTTTTTTATAATTAAAAAGTATTTTGTATTCATGATGTCAGTATTCCATTCCTCAACAAAAGTTCAGCTAGTGCATTTCTATTGCAATATGGTCTCAAGTTTCTGCTTTTTGTGGGAAGTGGGTGGGCAGTGTGTCATAACATGTTTCAATCAATTATTTTGATATTAAAATTTTTAGAGATTTGGTCACTGGTAGCCCCTTTCAAGATGATTTCTGTATTATTTTAACATATTTTCATCATTTATGATGCACCTTTTGCTTACTGGTATAAGAAAATGTCCTAGTCTCACTGGTATTTTCCCTGTTCCAGCCTGAATTAAAAAAAGAAAGAAAGAGAAGCAATAAGAAACAAGGAAGACTAGAGAGTAATATTCTTAAAAAATCAAAGCATATATGCTCATTTCCAGTTTATCATTTTAAAGTTTCTTAGAAAAGGTTTTTCTTTATTCTAGTTATGGTTCAGATTTTCAGTTCAGACTTATAGCAAAAGTTAGGGACAGGAGCAGTTTCCAGAGTTCTCTTCACCTCACAGTTGCAAGTGTGGTTGCATTATATAATTGTGTATCCAGACATGGAAGCAAAGAATTTTGGGGTTAAAAGGGGTCCTACAGGCTGTATTTTCCCTGCACTCTCCCTTTGCAGAAATCTCTATGTAGATTCTTTAAATAAAATTTTTTATTTATTTGGCTGCATCAGGTCTTAGGTATGGTACACGGGCTCTTCACTGTGGCACACGGGCTTCTCTATTGTGGTGCACAGACTCAGCAGCCGTGGTGTGCAGGCTTAGTTGCCCCACAGCATGTGGGGTCCAACTTCACCACCCAGGAATCGAACCTGCATCCCCTGCATTGGAAGGCAGATTCTTAACCACTGGACCACCAGGGAAGCCCCTCTCTAGATTCTTGATTGACTCCAATCCAGTTTCCTTAAGTCATTAGAGAGATCTTTACTATGTTTTGATATTATCTTTCTCTATGTTCAACAATTTTGATATTCCTAACTAAATAAAAATGTCTATTTCTCCAACTCCTACTCGTTGTTACTATTTCGACTTGTTGGTACAATACAATGGATATACCACATTTTATACCATTTAAATGATGAAATAAAGGCCACGAAGCCTACCTTGCTGGCCTTCAAGTCTTCCTTGCATGTGTGCTAAATTGCTTCAGTAGTATCTGACTCGTTGCAAACCTGTGGACCATAGCCCACCAGGCTCCTCTGCCCATGGGATCCTCCAGGCAAGAATACTGGAGTAGGTTGCCATACCCTCCTCCAGGGAATCTTCCTGACCCAGGAATTGAACCTGTGTCTCGTAAGGCTCCTGCACTGGCAAATAGTCTCTTTACCGCTAGTGTCACCTGGGAAGCCCCAAGTTTTTCTTGCTCCTGGTTGAATATCTCTAGTTCCTCATTCTTCACAGTACATGTTTCCCTGATTCCTCCTTTACTTCTACCATCAGATCAGTCGCTCAGTCGTGTCCGACTCTTTGCGACCCCATGAATCGCAGCACGCCAGGCCTCCCTGTCCATCACCAACTCCCAGAGTTCACTCAGACTCATGTCCATCGAGTCAGTGATGTCATCCAGTCATCTCATCCTCTGTCATCCCCTTCTCCTCCTGCCCCCAATCCCTCCCAGCATCAGACTCTTTTCCAGTGAGTCAACTCTTCGCATGAGGTGGCCAAAGTACTGGAGTTTCAGCTTTAGCATCATTCCTTCCAAAGAAATCCCAGGGCTGATCTCCTTTAGAATGGACTGGTTGGATCTCCTTGCAGTCCAAGGGACTCTCAAGAGTATTCTCCAGTACCACAGTTCAAAAGCATCAATTCTTCGGCACTCAGCTTTCTTCACAGTCCAACTCTCACATCCATACATGACCACAGGAAAAACCATAGTCTTGACTAGATGAACCTTTGTTGGCAAAGTAATGTCTCTGCTTTTGAATATGCTATCTAGGTTGGTCGTAACTTTCCTTCCAAGGAATTACTGCTGCTACTGCTGCTAAGTTGTTTCAGCTCATGTCCGACTCTGTGCGACCCCATAGACGGCAGCCCAATGGGCTCCCCGGTTCCTGGGATTCTCCAGGCAAGAATACTGGAGTGGGTTGCCATTTCCTTCTCCAATGCATGAAAGTGAAAAGTGAAAGTGAAGTTGCTGAGTCGTGTCCGACTCTTAGCAACCCCATGGACTGCAGCCTACCAGGCTCCTCCGTCCATGGGATTTTCCAGGCAAGAGTACTGGAGTGGGGTGCCATTGCCTTCTCTGTTCCAAGGAGTAAGCGTCTTTTAACTTCATGGCTGCAGTCACCATCTGCAGTGATTTTGGAGCCCAGAAAAATAAAGTCTGACACTGTTCCACTGTTTCCCCATCTATTTCCCATGAAGTGGTGGGACCAGATGCCATGATCTTCGTTTTTTGAATGTTGAGCATTAAGCCAACTTTTTCACTCTCTACTTTCACCTTCATCAAGAGGCTTTTTTAGTTCCTCTTCACTTTCTGCCATAAGGGTGGTGTCATCTGCATATCTGAGGTTATTGATATTTCTCCCGGCAACCTTGGTTCCAGCTTGTGTTTCTTCCAGTCCAGCGTTTCTCATGATGTGCTCTACATATAAGTTAAATAAACAAGGTGACAATATACAGCCTTGACGTACTCCTTTTCCTATTTGGAACCAGTCTGTTGTTCCATGTCGAGTTCTAACTATTGCTTCCTGACCTGCATACAGATTTCTCAAGAGGCAGATCAGGTGGTCTAGTATTCCCATCTCTTTCAGAATTGTCCACAGTTTATTGAGATCTACACAGTCAAAGGCTTTGGCATAGTCAATAAAACAGAAATAGATATTTTTCTGGAACTCTCTTGCTTTTTCCATGATCCAGCAGATGTTGGCAATTTGATCTCTGGTTCCTCTGCCTTTTCGAAAACCAGCTTGAACATCAGGAAGTTCATGGTTCACATATTGCTGAAGCCTGGCTTGGAGAATTTTAAGCATTACTTTCCTAGCGTGTGAGATGCCTGCAATTGTGCGGTAGTTTGAGCATTCTTTGGCATTGCCTTTCTTTGGGATTGGAATGAAAACAGACCTTTTCCAGTCCTGTGGCCACTGCTGACTTTTCCAAATTTGCTGGCATATTGAGTGCAGCACTTTCACAGCATCATCTTTCAGGATTTGAAATAGCTCCACTGGAATTCTATCACCTCCACTAGCTTTGTTCATAGTGATGCTTTCTAAGGCCCACTTGACTTCACATTCCAGGATGTCTGGCTCTAGGTCAGTGATCACACCATCATGATTATCTGGGTCATGAAGATCTTTTTTGTACAGTTCTTCTGTGTATTCTTGCCATCTCTTCTTAATATCTTCTGCTTCTGTTAGGTCCATACCATTTCTGTCCTTTATTGAGCCCATTTTTGCATGAAATGTTCCTTTGGTATCTCTGATTTTCTTGAAGAGATCTCTAGTCTTTCCCATTCTGTTGTTTTCCTCTATTTCTTTGCAATGATTGCTGAAAAAGGCTCTCTTATCTCTTCTTGCTATTCTTTGGAACTCTGCATTCAGATGTTTATATCTTTCCTTTTCTCCTTTGCTTTTCACTTCTCTTCTTTTCACAGCTATTTGTAAGGCCTCCCCAGACAGCCATTTTGCTTTTTTTGCATTTCTTTTCCATGGGGATGGTCTTGATCCCTGTCTCCTGTACAATGTCACGAACCTCATTCCATAGCTCATCAGGCACTCTATCTATCAGATCTAGGCCCTTTAATTTATTTCTCACTTCCACTGTATAATCATAAGGGATTTGATTTAGGTCATACATGATGGTCTAGTGGTTTTCCCTACTTTCTTCAATTTAAGTCTGAATTTGGCAATAAGGAGTTCATGGTGTGAGCCACAGTCAGCTCCTGGTCTTGTTTTTGCTGACTGTATAGAGCTTCTCCATCTTTGGCTGCAAAGAATATAATCAATCTGATTTCAGCGTTGACCATCTGGTGATGTCCATGTATAGAGTCTTCTCTTGTGTTGTTGGAAGAGGGTGTTATGACCAGTGCATTTTCTTGGCAAAACTCTATTAGTCTTTGCCGTACTTCATTCCGTGTTCCAAGGCCAAATTTGCCTGTTACTCCAGGTGTTTCTTGACTTCCTACTTTTGCATTCCAGTCCCCTATAATGAAAAGGACATCTTTTTTGGGTGTTAGTTCTAAAAGGTCTTGTAGGTCTTCATAGAACCGTTCAACTTCAGCTTCTTCAGCGTTACTGGTTGGGGCATAGACTTGGATTACTGTGATATTGAATGGTTTGCCTTGGAAACGAACAGAGGTCATTCTGTCGTTTTTGAGATTGCATCCAAGTACTGCATTTCGAACTCTTTTGTTGACCATGATGGCTACTCCATTTCCTCTGAGTGATTCCTGCCTGCAGTAGTGGTTATAATGGTCATCTGAGTTAAATTCACCCATTGCAGTCCATACAGGTCCATACTTCTACCATACAAGTATATTAACCTACTAAGAAGATAGAAAATATCTCCAGAATTACAATTCTTCCATTTGAATTTAATAATATGAAACTGCCATTTTATATTTGAAATATTTAAGAAACCATTGCCCTGGGTTATTTCAGTGAGACAGAATCTCAATTGAAATTGGGACTTGCAACAAATTCAGTCATTTCTTGTGCTGCAACTGATAGGAACTAGAAAGTCTACAGTCCAATATCTGTATACAAATATATTGTAACATGGTCATTTATTTTAGTATTTTAATACTGAGTTACAGTTCACATTCTATATTTCCAGTAGTTCATCTGTTTTAAGTATGAACATAATTCATTTTCCCATGTGGTATTGAATATTAAAGAGTTTCCTTGAGAGAAAATTTTAAACTAATTCCCAGATATAGGTGAAAGAGAGAAAACTGAGAACGTTTCAGACCACTAGAAGAACTTTAATTAAATTCTGCAGACCCATGAGCTGTCTGCTGAGAAGAGCTTACTCTTGATCCCTAATTTGAAGCCTTAGGCTTTTAGGGGGAAAAAAAAAATGTTATTCAGTTCCACTGCCGTGGAGGTCCAGAAGGTGACTACAAACTACGGTGAGAAAGAAATTGTGATACCATCTCAAAATGAAATGAAATAATTCTCTGGGTGTCTAAAACATTCTGAAAAGAGAATGTCTTTAGGAAAATGGAATGACATCAACTTATACCCTTTTTCTTTAAACCAGAAAGATCCTTAAGTAATTATGAGAAACCAGTGCATATTATTTTAAGCCCGATTTGATACGTGACTTTGTAAACTGTGATTGAGAAATAATTGCACACTTTAGGGTTTCTTTGACTAGAATGTACCAATATTACTGAGACTCGGCCAAAATTTTTGCTAGTTTGCCACAGTAAATTTTAATTGTGATGTTTACGAGGTTTTAAATTGGCTCCTAGTCTCTGAATTAGGAGATATGTATTAGATATATAGATATATAACATTATATATAATATATATTTCCCTTTTGCAGAGGAAATGGAGAATTAAATAATAAACTGATAAAAACTTACCAAAGGCATTGTTGCTCTAAACTATATTTGTTAAAAAATGAGGGAACAGATGCATCACTCATTTTCCTATAGAGGTAATTCCATGTGACAACTGTGGACTCAATTACTTAATTCAAGAAAAAAATGCAGACTCTAGCCATTTCAGATGGGCAAGCAAAAGATTAATTTTTAAACACAGAACTTAAAATTTTGCAACATGTTTTGATGTATTTATCTTTTTTTTTCCTTTCTAAATGACACTTTAAGTGACATTTAAGTAAACATCTCCTAAAGGAAAGATTTTTCTCAAAGGGATAAACCTACTTGTAAATGGAGAGAGGATGGTAGTGAGATTCAGGTTATTTCATTTTACAATTCTTGATGATGTAGCTTAATTTTGTAGTTTAAATATGTTGTGATCAAAAGTTTTGATACTTTTCCAAAAATAAGTGATACTTATATAGGAGTAAAGTTTATTTTAGCTTATTCAACATAAAATTATTTCATAGATGCATATTTGTCCTAGCTTTTGTTAAGATAATTTGACAATGGAAGTAACAAAACAGAAAGTATTTCTTAGCATGTTTCGTAATGAACACTCATATCTTTCTAACTAAAGAATAGTTTTTCAAGATTGTACCTATATGACTAAGTCACAAGAATAATTAGAGAAATAAAGACAAAACAGAGAACAGATACCTGGTGGCGTGCTTAAACAGAAATGCTTAAAAAACCTGTTACACTGATGGTAAGCACATTTTTTCCCTAATTATGTCTTACTAAGAGAACCAAATGTTCATGTATCAAAGGGTTTCACAAGACAGATTTTATTTAAATTTTAATTTTACTACTGTATTTGCAAATTTCCACCTTCATTGAAAGTAGATTTCAACATAAAGGATTTTGAAGTTTAAATAAATCTAACAACATATTATTAACTATCAGGGGAAAGTGAACCTTTAAATATTCTAAAGAATGTTTTAGGGGGCAACTGTGAAGAAGAAACAGATTTGTTGGCATAAGTATTTTTCTTATCAATGATTAATCTTTACTCTTTTGCTGTTAACAGCTTGAAAGTTTTAATTCCAAAACATATCAGATGCTGAAAAGTAATACCACATGATGATAAACATTTGATATAGTAAATTTTGTTCTGAATAATTGAAACTATACTGAAAGAGACATTTTAAAATTTCATGGATTTAAAGTTGTGTGTGTGTATGTGTGTGTGCTTAAGTAGTGCCCAGTTCTGCTGTATGTCTCCTGCCATTTGTGTGGTGGAGATATCCAACTCTCTTTCTCTAATGAAATGCATTAGTCAAGAGCTCAGTGACCTCTGACAAGGCTCAGTGTGGGATTATAGCCTGACAGGAGGCAGCTGGAAGGAATACTTGACAATTCACACTTAGAGTAATCCCTGAAAATTGCAGGGCAGTTATGAGGAAGTAACAATTTGGCTCCCTTGTGAAAAAGAAAATTTCAAGTAGAGTTTTGGGACACTAACTATAGTTTTTAAATTAAAACTAAATGATCAAGTTCTCTAAGCATCAGTCAATAGAGAACACAGTCTCTTGAATAGATTCAATCTACAATCTTATTTCCAGCAGCTACCACTTTAGTCTGTTGATAGAAGCCTCATTTAGCCAATGGATTATCTATAATTGACTAACTTCTTTAATAGAGTTTTAACACATCTCACGTATAAAAGCATTTCAGTGACGGTTCAGAGAATAATAGCTGTAATCAAATATAAAATGGTCATTCTCTGTAAAAATTATCACAATAAATCAATAATAATTTTTATACATTGGCTTATTTTTTCTAACACGCTCTTTTATCTAAAAATGTGTATTTTTTCAAATAACTGTTCTGCTATAATTTTGCCTAAAATCCCATTGTTTGACAGCAAAAATACTTTGCAAAAATAACTATCAAAGAGTAAATATGCTACATAATTTTAAATTATCATATATTATAACATATTACATAACATATAATGAACCACACACATATACTTTTTAAAAAACAGACAGTTTAATTTCTCTAGTTACCTCTTCCTCTGAACCTCAGAATGTCAGGTTTCTTCTATCTGCTAATATTTTCTGACAGTGGTGACTCATCCCATAATAGAGAAATGAAAATATTAGGATGCAATTTCCTACGAAAATTTACTGTTTTTATCTGATTTTTTTTTTTAAATTTTCCTCATGCATGATATGTTGATTGACGTATACCTAGCTGGCACTCAGTAAATGTCTGATGGATTAAACTGAAGTAATTCATCAGCATTGTTCTCATAATTGTTCAAGCTATCCTGAAATTGTTTTCCTGGGTCATTCAACAAATATCTGATATCGACTATGTGTCCACCACTCTGCTAAAGACTGAATTCTTCTTACTCAGTGTCTTCAAAACTTTTCATCTGCTGAATTACTGGTTTAGCCTCTAAATTTACTGTTTATAAGTTTACAGTGCATTACAAAAAGAAAAACAAAAACTGGATAACTAGATTTAATTCTCTCTGCATACTTAGTGTCTAATTTATGCATCTTCTTTTACTATTTGTTCTCTCAGAGCTTATCAGAGGACTTGCTTAATTATGACTCATGAATTGTCTATCATAATTTAGGCCAAATGTCTAAATAACTAGGTTTTTTTTTTTTTGGTAACCTGAAGATGGCTAAAGGAAAGAGAATATGTGCAGAAACATCACCGATGGATGAACTCCTGGTTCCTTTCTCCAATTCTGGACTTTAAGGTGTGCTAGCTGCTTGAGTATAGGGAGGGTTCAGGTCCTGCAGCAGTGGACTGGGTAGCAATGGCTGTGCAGCAGCTGTGGAATAAGCTGGCTGGTTGAAGGCTCTCCTGGGTCTCCTTTGGCTGTGTATTAAGAGGTACTGATTTAGACCATGTGTCTCTTCAGTAAGAGAACTACTTGCTAGATGATCAAATTCAGAGTTGTTATCTTCGGTTTAATGTTACCCAAGGGGATGACAAAATCTTGCTAAATTTAGTTTTTCACTTCCCCATTAATTTACATTCTATTGGAAAGTGTTAAGAAGATCTGTTCTTTATTTAGTGATTTGTATTTATTGAGACTCTTTGAGAAGAGTATCCTGCCTACGGGGCTGGGTGGGGTGGGGCTGTACTCCGAGGAAAACAAATAGGGTATCATGCTGTTTCTCATTCTTGCAAATTATATTAGGTGATTTGTCCTCATGGGTTGTTCATTTTGAGTTTTTTTTTTTTTTTTAAGGACTGATATTTTTCCCATTCTTGAAGAGATATTTTTCCCTATCTTGATGAGATTCTCAGTTACCATGTTAAATGACTTAGTGTACTGGACTTTGCATAGGAAAACCCTAACTCTGACACTTGTTAAATATTTGACCTTAAGCCACTTGCTTAGCTCCTTCAAGGCTTGCCTATTTTCCTCATTGGTAAAATTGAGATTAAAATTCCATAATTCTTACTACTGTAAAAGTTAAATGAACATCATGTATTTTGTAAAATTAAAGACTTCATAGTCATTTAAAATATTAAATTCCATTTTACTTATTTCTTCCTTTCACCTGCTTTTTAAAGCTGATGTATGTAACACAACTGAAGCTAGACTATATTTGTTTTCCTTCAGAAAGTATAGGTATAATACTATTCAAAGGACATTTCCTATGATTTTGAAAGGAAAATCACCCTGAGAAGTTAGTTTTTTTTTGGATTTGTGGCTACACTTTCTCATACCCACTCACAATATTTCCTCTCTGGAGGTATGTGTGGCTAAATATAATGATAAAGAACCACAGATATATATTTTTTCCTGTTCTGAGAATATTCACTCTGCTATAGAGTTTTTGTAGAAAGCTGATTGTGTTGCTTTTAACGTTAAGGAAATAATAAAATACAAAAAGAGACTCAGAAATTCGGAGTTGCATTTAATATTAAGCAAATGGACATTTCAAAACTGCTTAACAAGAAGACCACATCTGATTTTTAGTTACTGTTTCATAACCTTTTTATTTTTTTTCTATCCTCACTTTCAAAGTGCTTATGCTTTATTGTTATGCAAAGTATCAAAAAATGTGAAATCTAGCTTAGAAAACTATATATGTTCAGCTTCAGTTTCAGTGAACACATTTTTCCTCTCAGATGTAGTAAAACATTCCGTGGTTTAATTGCTCAGTGATGAGAACATTTCTTCCAAAATGCGCTCAGCATTTCTCAGGGGTGAGGACTGTTGCTGTGGAATACCTCAGAAAGTAGAGACTGCTGGTGCAACTCAGAGTTACCTTCTCCTCAAACCAGTCAATGTTTCCTTTTGCCTAATTAATTGGCTGTTAGAGACCTCATGACACTTAATGCAGCAAAGTCATAATTAGTAGCTTGTCTATGTGAGTAAGATTGAATATTTAATGTCACGCTTTTGTGGAAAAAGTGTATTTGAGGTTTCCTAGCAGGTTTTATTGTGCTGTCTTTATTTATGCTATCTTCTCTTGATATCCTTTTTTTTATTTCAAACTCATTAAAGTAACCAAGGGCTTCCCTGGTGGCTCAGATGGTAAAGAATCTGCCTGCAATGTAGGAGACCTGGGTTCTATTCCTGGGTCAGGAAGTTCTCCTAGAGAAGGGAATAGAAACCACTCCAGTATCCTTGCCTGGAGAATTCCATGGACAGAGGAGCCTGGTGGGCTACAGTCCATGGGAGTCACAAAGAGTAGGACATGACTGAGCAAGTAAGCACACACGCCCAGCGCAATATAACCAGAGCTGATGACATTGGTGTTCCAACTCATATTGTATGTAGCACCAGCCTGTCTCCTTTAAATGAATGTTAGCATGTATATGCAGAGGTGAGAAATAAATCATTCACTTCATGTGTCTTATAGAAAACTAGATGGAAAGAACGCTCACCCTCAAGATTAGAGACCATTTTAATTATTTTGTGTCTCTTAGTGTCTAGTACAAAGTCTAACTTGGGGTAATTCTTGATACATGTTTGTATAGTGGTTAATTGTTGTACTTAGAGGCTAGAGGTGTTGAGCGAGATGGTGGCTTATCACCTCTGTAGGATCTTTACCTCTAGCTTTCCAGATCTCATGCATTATTGCTTTCCTCAGGTGATTATCTTCTGACCCTCACTACTCTTAGCACTCTCTAAAAGTCCCTCTAATTTGACTTTAGAGAGTGTTTGTACCCTTTCATGAGATGGCCGTCTGCTTAATATACTACAGACCTGGACAAAAACTATATCATCTATCTTTAAAACGTGACCAACCTAAACTTTCACATTTATTCCACATTCCTTGGGAACCATGTAACGTGGGTTCTATTTATAGGTAATCAAGCGCATGGCAAGATTTTTCTCTTTTCAATGAAAGGAGGATGAGTACCTCGCATTTATATAATATTTTCATATTCAACTCATTTGCATTCATGAAAAATAGATAAGGTAGCACAAATTTCATGAAATTCTATGTTAAATTGTGCATGCAAGTATTTATTTGACAAGGGGTATGATATCCTTTTTTATTAGATTTTCAAATTGTTTCCTGGCTCCCCCCCACTTTCCCGTGGCTCCTCCAATTTAGGACCATTGATATTGGAATTTTCTTAATAAAGAAGCAGAGCAAAAGGAACTTTTAGCAAAAAAGTGTAACATGTGTAGAGCCCCTCATGTGAATGAGTATAGAATCTGTTAAAAAATTTCACATAATTTGGGGGCAGTTGGAGCAGTGGGTACAATGGGGAACGCCTGAAGGTGATGCTGCAGAGATATCTGTCAGATATTGTGAAAGGCCCTATGATTTGAGCATGAATTTAAGCTGCATTTTGTGACTAGTAAGAGGAAATTACAACATTTGAAGCAGGAAACAAGAATGGATTTTTTTTAATTGTTTGATTTTAAAAATTAGTTTATTGTTTATTTATTTTGGCTGTGCTGGGTCTTCGTTGCTACACGGGGCCTACTCTTCGTTGTGGAGCATATGCTTCTCATCGCCAGGAGCATGGGCTCCAGGTGCACAGGCTTCCATAGTTGCAGTGCGGTTTAGTTACCCTGCAGCATGTGGACTCCTCCCCCAGGATCAGAGAGCGAACCCATGTCCGCTACATTGGTAGGAAGATTCTTAAGCACTGGACCACCAGGGAAGTCCTACAGTGGATTTTTTAAAGACAAGTAAGTAGGAGAGGTGCCTTGGTGTGGGAGCAACAAAAGGTGGTGGGAGCAAGGAGGGTATTGTAATAGTTTAAGAACTGATGATTGGGCTTCCCTGGTGGCTCAGCTGGTAAATAATCCGCCTGCAATGTGGGAGACCTGGGTTGGATCTCTGAGTTGGGAAGGTCCCCTGAAGGAGGGCACGGCAACCCACTCCAGTATTCTTGCCTGGAGAATCCTCAAGGACATTGGAACCTGGCGGGCTACAGCCCATGGGTCGCAGAGAGTCGGACATGACTGAGCGACTAAACACACTGCACACCCAAGAACTGATGATTAGCTGAACTAAGAGAGCACCATCAGTAAGAATAATATAGAACCAGTAGATCCAAGTGCTGGGGAAAATTCTTGAAAGCAAGGGAGCAAGCAGAGCTCAAGGAGAAGGGGAGAAAAATGAAGTAGAAGATCTAGGTGAAAGTGGTGTCATGGAATCTAAAGGAAGCATTTTCCCATTTTCTGACACATACAAAACATTCAGCAAAGGTTAAGCAAATTACCAAATACTCTCTTTAGGAGTATCAAATGTCCCAGAGAGGTCAAATTGGTTAAGGACTTAGACTAACTAAAAGCTATTAATGAAGTCACTGGTGACCTCTCTGAAAGCAGATACAGCAGATGTATGAAGACAGAAGTCATATTCGAGAGTAATGAATAAATTTGACCTGAAAAACTTTCATGATGATTACAAACTGCTCCTATAAGAAGCTTACTCCAAAAGAGAATAATTCAACTCAAGAAATATTGATTGATCATTCATTTTGTGTCTGGTTTTGTGTTAAGTACTGTGTTCCTTAATGGAGTATAGAACCTGGAGGAGTAAACAGGTATTTAACAAGTAAGTTGAGTGTTAAGAAAGGCTAAGGACAAGACGATATGGACTAATTTAATACAGGAACTGACCTACTTTAGATCAAGGAAGACCTCCCTTGGAAGAGACAACTAAGATGAGACTCAGAATATGAGTTGGAATTAGGCATCAAACCTTGGTGGGGGGCATAAGAAAATGGAAAGAAATGGCTGAAAAATATATAAAGGGATAGAAACAAGTCAGACCAGAGTTTTTAAATTGTGAAATAGATCATACCCATAAAAATTCAATATAACTTTCATACACTTAACCACCTCACCTCCTTATTGGAAATAGAATATTACCAATCATTTTGAAGCAGTCTGTGCTTCTATTCTTGTGTATCATTTCCCCTTTCTTCAACACACACACACACACACACACACACACAACATATTCAATATTTATTATATATGTAAGTACTAATGGCACCCCACTCCAATACTCTCACCTGGGAAATCCCATGGACAGAGGGGCCTGGTAGGCTACAGTCCATGGGGTCGCTAAGAGTCAGACAAGACTGAGCAACTTCACTTTCACTTTTCACTTTCATGCATTGGAGAAGGAAATGGCAACCCACTCCAGTGTTCTTGCCTGGAGAATCCCAGGGACAGAGGAGCCTGGTGGGCTTCTGTCTATGGGGTCACACAGAGTCGGACATGACTGATGCAACTTAGCAGCAGCAGCAGCAGCAAGTACTATTATGAATTTTGTGCATGTTATTTACTTGTCTTGCTTTCTATTATTAATATATGTATGAAGAAGTGAAAGTGTTAGTCGTTCAGTTGTGTCTGACTTTTTCCAACCCCATGGACTGTAGCCAACCAGACTCCTCTATTCATTGAGTTCTCTAGGCAAGAATACTGGAGCGGGTAGCCATTTCCCTCTCCAGGGTTTCTTTTCCATCCAGGGATCAAACCTGGGTCTCCTACATTGCATGCAGATTCTTTACTATGTGAGCCACCAAGGAAGCCCAACGTAAGTATGGGTGCATGCATGCTAAGTCGCTTCAGTCGTGTCTAAATCTTTGCAACCCCATGGACTGTAGCCCTCCAGGCTTCTCTGTCTTTGGGATTCTCCACGCAAGAATAGTGGAGTGGGTTGCCATGCCCTCCTCCAGGGGATCTTCTTGACCCAGGGGTTGAACTGGTGTCTCTTATGTC
This sequence comes from Bos mutus, assembly GCF_027580195.1. Taxonomy (NCBI): domain Eukaryota; kingdom Metazoa; phylum Chordata; class Mammalia; order Artiodactyla; family Bovidae; genus Bos; species Bos mutus. Next base: position 57,431,983 of record NC_091621.1, on the reverse strand, counting down.
TCCTGCACTGGCAGGTGGGTTCTTTACCACTGGCACTGTTGCGGGAAGTGGGACCCATTCCAGGGTCTGAAAGTGGACTCTTGTCTAGCACACGGAAATGTGTTGTCTGAGGAGACACACAGCTTTAATTTGTATATTGTTAACTTTTGTTAGTTTCTGAATTTTATATAAATGCAATCTTATTACATATATTATTTCATGATTTTCTTTTATTTCATTCAACATGTTTTGAGAGTCATCCAGGCTTATTCTTGCAGCTGAGGTCAATTAATTGTTTTTATTGTATAGCTGTCCAATGTAAAAGATATCAAAATTTTTTTATCCATCTATTAGACATTTGTCTTGTTTCCAGAATATTTGCTTTACCAGTATAAAAATTCTCATATGTCATCTGTTGCCCAAGTGTGAAAGTTTCTCTGGAGTATTTAACCTGGGGGTGGAATCCTAGGTCACTGGATAAGAATATGCTAAGCATTCCATGTAGTGCAAACATGTTTTTGATGACCATAGAGTGTTTGAGGAAAGAATTTGAGGTTATTAGAGAAAGACAAGATAGTAAGTTATGAGGAGATAAGATCAAGGAAAAGTTGTGTTAGTTTTTGCTTGTGAATTATGTGTGTTGGTTTGTATGTTTTCAGCAAAGGAGACGTATAAGCATATTTAGGAGAGAACATGGGGAAAAAATCAACAGAAATAAAGATTCTAAAGACTAAAGTAAGAAAGTGCATAATCACACAAGTTCCTAAAAGAGAGGAAGGAATATAAGTTCAAAATCATAGGTACAAGGAGAAAAAATGAAAGCTGAGCAACATCAAGTGGCTAGAGACCACAAGGCTAAAATGTGAGAACTCTTAATAAAATAGAGTCTTTGAGTTATGCTGCCCAGGATTTCTTTCCACTGGTTAAAACTCATAACAAAACAAAGCAAATAATTGTAGTGCAACATATAAACAAATACATTATTCCTTCATAATTTAAAGCAAACGCTATTTTAAATAAAGTGAGAGGGTGTGTGTTTTATAGTTTTTCCCATATACTGACTTAACAGCAGGTAACAATGTGAATGAAGTCTATCAGTACAGTATAAATGTTAAAAGCTAGTCTCTTGAAATTATCCCTTGAAAAATATCTCTTGGAATTAAGCTAGTCATCATTGTTCACAGGCATTAAGATGATTCAACTGATTTTTTTAAAAAAAGTAACAGAGCTATATTACTTGAAATAATACATGTCTGGTTGAATATTCTTTTTCTTATTGCTCTTATTACAACTGTAGTCAAGGGAGCTATATCTTGACTATTACACTGAGCATTACCAGCACAAGGACCAAGCTGGAAAAAATTCAAACATATGAGATGTCCATGGACAGCTACTTGGGTCAGCTGGAATAATTGTGTCAATTATCAACTGCTTATACAAGTGTGCATGACAGCCTTTACATTTTTTTGACCAAAATACATGTGAGTATATATATATTTATATTTATATAGCATATTCTGGATATATATTATACTTAAAAGTGAAAGTGTTAGTCATGTCCGACTCTTTGAAACTCTCCAGGCTCCTCTGTCCATGGAATTCTCCAGGCAAAAATACTGGAGTGGGTAGCCACTCCCTTCTCCAGGGAATTTTCCTGACCCAAGCTTTGAACCCAGGTCTCATGCATTGTAGGCAGATTCTTTACCTCTGAGCCACCAGAGAAGCCCCATTATATTTAAAGGTATATATAAAATATTTATATTATCTTCCAAAGATATATATTTTGAATATATATTAAATATTTGTATTATCTTTCTAAACTATTTAAAAACATTTTAAATGCTTAGACTGTTGGGAAAAGCTAATTTTTCTGAAGCTGGAATATGAGCTTCAGGATTCTATCTTTTGTCTCAAGAAATGGCTTTAGAGGCATTATTTTAAAATGTACTGAGAGGTAAAAATTAATCAAAGGAGAGATAGATGCTTCCAGACTTTTGCTACTGTTTGCATCTAGGCTAGACAAGCCTATTTCAGTTTATCGTTATTCTACTCTGCCTAATTTTCATTGTGTGTGATGACTCTACTACATGTGTCTGCTTTCTGTTTTTCAAACACTTAATTGTCTACTTGATTTGTCCCAGAGGAACTTTTTATTTATAGATGCAACATAAATATATATGTTGCTCCTTTAGTATTTAATATCCCTTGAGGATAATCTCACTGGAAAATACTTCCTGCTCTCTTTCTTGGAAAGTCAATATCCATGCCTTGCTTTTGTTGCTATCGGAGGTCAAAACAGCAAAAGTTCCACAGCTAAGGCTGGCTTTAGCTTTAGTTAAAAGCAGGCAGCTATAAGTTTGGAAAGCCTTGTGTAATTTATATGGTGTGGGCAATATCTTTAGCATTCTGCCTGCGAGAGGTTTCCAGTAAAGAGTTGCTGGTCTTCCATTCTAAAGTAACACCTTGGTATCTCACATGAGGTCATCAGAATCACATGTGCATTTATTCCTTCGGAAAAACTACCACGTGAGTAACATATTGCAGCTCGACGTGATTTTTCCATTGCTGCCAGCTCTAAGGTCACCAACATCTGTAACCTCAACTGGAAAGATAGCATTTTATTTCTTATGGTTTTTTAAGAAGGAGGGTTTCTGTTTTCTTTATAACACAGGTTACCTCAGAAAAGATTTGTGATTCCTATTTGTAAGAGTGTTTTAGCTTCTGGCCCAAAGTCCTGATTTTTACACAGGTTTGGTTTCGGCATTTGTTTTGTCTTTTGCTCCCAGTGGGGTACAGAGAGCTACAACACAATACAAAATGGTACTTTTAAAATCCTCACTTCCCCACTCCATATATATGCTTAAAAATAGAAGCTATATAAAAAATACAAGTTATGCAAAATACATGTGTCCAGATTTATAGTGGAATTCTGGAGTGATCCTGTTGTAAACTGAAAAGTTATAAGCTGGCCTCCCTGTGCTAGTTGCTGATAACCCGTTTCATCTGTCTTATGTCTGAGAGCGAGCTTAACCTGGAGATGGGGCAACCTTTCCAATTCCGAAGTCAGCATGAGAAGAAACAGTGACGTTGTAGGTAGAAGATGATTTATATGCCTCTGCTCCTCTCCAGACACCCATGGAAAGATTGCAATGACCTCTGTGCCCAGAATAGCTTTCCTTTTTTTCTTGCAGTAGATTAGTAACTATATGGACTCTAGGAGCTTGTTTTAACGAGTTCATTTTTTATAATAGTGTGGAAATAATTTTCAAGGTATGTTTTCAATCATTATCTCATTTAGCTACATTAGATCATTGCAATTTAAACAGACTAAATAAAATGACCCCATCTTCCTGTTGAAAAAACTGAGGTCCAATGAACTTAAAAGAACCTTCTCAAAGTCTCATGATTAAGAAATTATAAAGGGGAATTCTAGATTCCTGAATTTTAATCCAGTGCTCTTTTTTCTATATACCCTATATTATATTGAAATATGGAGCATTCTTCTCAATTCACATTCAGAACCTTACTTTGACATACAGTGTTTAATATCTTTCCTGGTTAGAAGCATGCTTAGACAAATTTGCTTTAACCAATTCATGACTGCACAAAAGTCCCTTTATCTGTGTTAGTATAAATCAATTAACCTCCTTTACTTTCTGCTGAAAGTTCTAAACTTCAAATGAATTAACCCATTAACTTTGACACTGTGCTCAGTGTACTAACAACAATAAAAGCACACATCTATATGATGTGCTGAATGTGCTATTATTATCAATTCCATTTTTTTATACATTCCTTAAAGAAAATCTTCAGGAGTTGGCCCTGAGATATTCTATTGTGACAAGGTTTTACTGATAGAGATGTTGATATGAGTGACCCCATTGCAAGAACGAGTATGATCATTTCAGCGTTTTTCCAACAATAATGTGTAAGAGTTTCAGCATTCTGTGTGCCAAATATGTGCATATTCACTCTGCAATTCTCACAAGTACACAATGGGAAAATAAACCAAAAATGCAATATACATAGAACTTTGCAAATGATTTATGAAGCTTCACTGTTTTTTTTTTTTCCCTTATAAATTAAGGTAAAGTAATTAAATTTATTTCTCTGAACAGAAGAGACCATCTAAAGCTGTTTGAGGCATAACTAAAATAAAGGAACAAGAAGTCATGTCATGACAGACTTCCAAAGAAGACATCTTTATATTTTTTATTCCTTCCTTCCTCCTTCCTTCCTTTCTCTTCCTCCCTCACCCTCTGTTTTTTTCTTTCTTGATGATGAATGAAATGCTTACTTTCAAATGTAACCTGTCATAGTTTTATGAAGTCCAGAGCATAGTACATAAATAGATAACTGCTTATACTTTCTCCATTTTTTTCTCCACTTTTTGGCTCCACTTGAGTAACCACCCCAACCTATCACATGTTGTATAACATGGTCATTCTATCTATACTTGGTCTGCAGTTCCCAGCACATGCAACTTACCACATAATTTCCACAGAAATTGAGTTGGCCTCCACCCTATTCCAGTAGACCAGTCTCCTGTTCAAATACTTATATGTCACAGGAATAACAAATGCTCCAGGAAGTGTCTAAATGCTTATGCTTAACTTCTGAACTTCTCCAAGGATTTGTAACCAGCCGTTCACTGACCAAGGCATGTCACGTCTTCCCTGGCCTTTACCACTAAGTCACTTTCCATTTGGAGTTCTGTCTTCTGTGGCTTTCTTCTAATAAAGTTTCCACACATAAGCCAGGATGATCTTTTTAAAATTTAAGCAGTCGAATAATTCCTTACTAAAATCTATCACAGGGTTCCCCTTGCAGTTAATGGTAGTCACACTTGGATGACATGAGGAATTTACATGCCTTGGCCCCTGGCCATCTTTCCTATTTAATTTCTTTCTGTGTTCCAACTTGTCACTATGGCTCCCTTACTTGGTTTGCTTTATTTGAGAACTTCTATGCATGCTCCTTCCTCAGCCTGAAATGCCTTTTCACTGCCTCCTCCTACGACTGAATTCTGCTCATCTGTAGGTGAGGACGGACAAAGTTCTGTAAAGGGCCAGATAAACATAACTTGGCTTTTGGATCCTATAGTCTCTGTTGCACCTGTTCAGTCACTGTAGAGCAAAAGCTTTAAATGAAAAAGCATTGTTATGTTGCAATAAAACTTCATTTATGGATTCTAACATTTGGATTTTATATAATTTTGCTGTGTAATGAAGTATTCTTTCTTTCTTAAAAAATTGTAATGTAAAAGAACTTGCTTAACTCAGGGTACATTAAAAAAGGTGGCATAGTCTGCAGACTCCACCTTCTAAATTTTAACCTAAATGTCATTTTATAAAGACTTTCTCTAAACTTTTGTTTTATCTAATTAAGTCTATTCCTTACCTCAACACTCTGTTATTTTAATTTATAATACTTTTCCTTTTCTCTGAGTGGTTGTTTTCTAATTGTTGATTATTTATTTATTTCGTCTTTTCATGCAATTACAACGTCCCTGATCTTGGCTATTTCATTAATCTCTATAAACCTACAATTAGAATGCCTGGACATGGTAAGTTTTCAGTGTTTGTTGGCTAAATTAATTAATTCTGTAAACTCATTTCATTGTAGCACAAAATGCTTTCAAAAGTGAGCTATGTCAAACTGTTTGTTTTAGGAGATTTAAAAGATTATGAGAATAGAGCTTACTCAACATAAACATCCTGCTATCTTCTTCACTGTATACTATCTTCAAATTAAATTTGAGAGAATATTTACTCTTTTTTTTTTAATATTTACTCTTATTTGCTCAATGTACAAATAACAGTGCATAAGAGGCATGACAGCACACACACAAAAAATACTTCTGTATGGTCATACTGTGTAGCACGTTGTGTTTATAAAAAGGTCATACAAAGAGACAATGCATCCTTATAAGTCTTAAAAAAAGACTTTTATTTGACATTCAAATTACAGTCATTATCACAGAAATGGATTCCTGTGGTGTTATTTGTGAATCTCACGGCTTGTCTTTGTTGGATAAAGAACCAGAAAAAGCAAAATAGTTTTAGCAGTCACTGTGGATGTCTGTCCATCTGTCATCCCACTTTCTCCACCCCTTTCTCAGTGGAAGAGCCTTAACCTAGTGTGCTCGTGAACCCATGAAGGTTGACCCCACTTTAGCCCCCAAATGAATGTTGGTACATCTTAGCCGATCTAGACAGTTTCATCCCTCTTGCTAATGGAATCACCAGGCAGGGGCCAATTACATCCCAGAGGTTTGCCTTTGGGGACTTTGTGAAAGATATTCCTCCCTGTCAAAAAGAGACACAAAAAGAGAAACCACTCTTCCTGTCTTGTTCAAAGGTGATGTGAAGGCGTGATATCCAGAGCTGTGGCAGCCTTCTCGGGAACATGAGTGAGAAGCTAAGAAAATTAGACAGATGTTGTCTGGGAAGCTGTAACCTACCTTCCAGTTCTGTGAAATAGCGAACTATTTCATTGATCAGGTCAGTGATTCTCAAGTTATAATATGCATCTGAATCACTTGGGAATTTTGTTCAACTTAAGATTATAATTCAGTAAGTCTACATGCTCCCTGGCGAGATTGATGATGCTGGTCCGAGCTTTCATTTTCAATGGCAAAACTTCGTGTGTGCTCAGTCACTTCAGTCCTGTCTGACTCTTTGTGACACCATGGACTGTAGCCTACCAGGCTCCTCTGTTCATGGGATTCTCCAGGCAAGAATACTGAGGTCGGTTGCCATACCCTCCTCCACAGAACAAAGCTTTAGCCCTCTGTTAATTTTGTAGCAGTTAGAGCTAGAAGCACCTTAACTGATATATTATGGGAACCAAAACTACACAGAGAACGAGAAACTGATTTCTCTCTCTATTGCCATATGCATTAGTCATACTAACAAGTATAGATTGTATAACTTCTTCACGTTGCTTTAATTAGAAAAAAATCATGTTATTCTGTCTTCACAATGAGTTTGCCTTCTCTGAAGAAGTACTCAAATCCATAGAGGCCATTTTACTTGATATCACTATCTGTGAGTTATATAAAAACTAAAACCTTATTTTGAAACTTAGTATTGTGTTGAATTTCAGTATTATGAAATTTAGTATTGTGAAACTTTAGTTTTGAAAACTAGTTGAAACTTTAGGATTGTGTTTATATTTGATAGGGATATAATTACTTTCACCATAATGTTTCAAATATTACAAATGCTGGAAACACATCATATGAATTCACAAAGAGATATTCACCACTAGATACATTCATTTGAAAATTAAATCAGGTAAGATTTTGCTCAATTAAATTTTTAAGTAAGCTTGTAAACCACTATCTATTTTTTTTAATTACACAAAGAAATATTTTTTGAAGTATTGCTTTGGATATATGTCAACATAGACTGAAATAGATCAGAGACAAAAGAATCAAGATAGTGAAAAATTAAAGAAGCATCTAAAAACTTAGAAAAAAATAATTGTGATTTAGGCCTTTTATTTAAATATGTTACAGGCATTGCCTGCCTGGAAAAATGCAAATGATATAAGGACACTGTTATGAAGTGAGCATAAACAATGAATGAAATTTCATCAGTACAAAATTAACCTGGGAAAATATGAATGATGGTTTGAGGATGAAAACTGTGTGAGTCCCATGGTAAACACAGTATGGCTTCTCTGATGATTGCTTATTACCTATAGGAAATGGATATTTTTGTATATGTTGTGATTGTTGCTGTCAACCCAATAATATTTGTCTAATGTGCTAAAAATATGTTTTGGTTAACAAAAGTAATGTTGCAAAGAAATCTAATTACATCACACTTTTAAAAGTATTTCCCAATTCAAAATAAAGGTTATATCAAATTTAAAAACTTCACTCTTTTCTGAGAATGAGTCACTATCTAGATTAGCAGCTGACCCAGATGCAAGGCCAACCGATGGGTCACAAAACGAGTCCAGCAATCCAGGAACATCATGTTGATTTTGGCCACTCCCTGAAGAATGTCCATACAAATATTCAGGGTGGAGCTGACTTTAGTTGTTCTTTCTGCTAGCAGGATGCTTAAAATGAAAACTGCAAATCTTCTTCTTATGAGTGTTTATTCTCTGATGAAATTGTAAAGGAAGGTTTTTTAAAATTTCATGAATTTTCTAGATACTTAATCAGATTCATTTCTACAAAAACCCATGATCTTGTATAAAAGATATAAGGAAATGCTTATATCTTGTCCAGGCCCCAAGTTTTTCGGCCAATTGTTATTAAGGGCAGACTTATGTTTCTCTGGTCCCATAGAATCAGTGCCATCTTGCCCCTCTCTGAATTATAGAATCCCTCAAATTGCTAACTATCTGCAGACTTTGAGTGCTACAGATTTATAAACAGGGTTATCTAATGCTGCGTTCTGGGATTAGTATGCTCTTTGCTTTTGTGTTGTATAATTTGTTTATGTATTTTATACACATAGTTCATGCATACCTTTTATATTCTGTTTTCAGTATTAAATTACAAGTTGAATGATCTTTAAGATTTACATAGAAATCTGATTTAATTCTTTAATAATTTTGGCCATTTTTGCTCACAAGGGAATAACATTTAATATAAAATAGAACACAATTTAATGAATTATTTTATAAATATTATTAAATAAAAAGTTTAATAAAACATTTAAGAAAAAGCATGTATCATCACAAATGTACCAACCATGAACTGGATTGGATGCTAAAATGATTGATGAGTGTGTTAAAAGAGGTCATTTTCATTTAAAACCTGTTTAGATGTGCTTCCTGGTACTCAGTTCATGGGAGCAAACAAAGGTTTCCAAACCAAGTAATATATTTTGGGCCCCATTGTATAATCTCATATTGGGTTATGTTTCCTGTAGAAGTTAAAAAAAAAAATGAGTGTAACGAAGTAAAGATACTAGAATCAAAGATTCTACTCTTCTACTTAGATACCAGTATTTCATATCATTTCATAACTTTTTCAAATTTCTTTTAACACTTATAACTCTAAGTTTTATCTCTCTAAAATATTGAATGTTCTATCATAAATACAAGTTATTTTTAAATATGGCAAATTGATGGTGTGACAACTTAATCAACAGCCTAAATTTAGAAAATATAGAAAAAATTGATAATATCTGCATGTTTTAACCAAAATCTTATTTTCAGAGTCTTCAGCTGAAATTTACTTGCACTTAGAGTCTTTGCTTTCTTATAGTAAAAGAGCAAGTGAACAAATCAATAGATCTTTATTTTAAGTTTTAAAAGATGTCATGTGGCATTGTTAAATTCTAGGTTACTAAGGCTATTGCAGAAAATTAAAATTATATGATGCTGTTTTCTTTTTAAAAAATCAATAAAAAGCAATTTTATTGGAGCTGTGATTTTCAAAATTATAACCTACAGATTTAGATTTGTTCTACAACCAATTCAGTAATGTATAGAATATTATCATTAGGAAAGCTTTACCAGAATGGGCTGTTTAAAGAAAAGGAGTTTCGACATAACAGATAGCCTGTATACATTTTGCTTTCTACATTTGAAGAGGCATAAGTTAAAATAATAATTTTAAAAGTCTGTAGTGCTGCCCCTTTTATGTAATAGTATTTTCTGGGATAAAAGACTATGTACTGTGTATCAGGTATAGAATTGACCCTGATAGTAATGTCACACTAAGTACTCACTATGGGGCAGGTGCCATGCCAAACACTTGGTCTACATCTCACCTTATACCATCATTCAACAGCTCCTAAAAATAGATACTTTCTTTTTTCTTTGTGTTTTAAAAATCTGAAAACTGAGGCTTAAAGTGATCGAATAACTTGCTCAAATTCAAATCATTAGCAAATATTGGTACCCAGATTTGAATACAAGCAGTCTAGGGGTCAGGAACCATGGCTTATTCATCTTGGCCTCTATGAGTCTTTGCACCATGCTGGCTCCTAATAGGCTTCTGAGTCTTAGGTGCTTTAAAAAGAAGTCAGTGAACAGCTACGTGGAGCCCCAGTGCAGCCAATTAGCTTTTGGAGGCCTTGGGAAAGTAAAAGGAAACGTTGAATCCTGGTATAATATCCAGGCTCAGCTGTATGAGCCGTCACTCTGAATCATTCTAGCACAAATTATAGGCTTTAAAAATGGTCTGTGAATGTTACATTTTTGAGTTTGCTGCACTGGACAATATCTTAAATTTCACTCCCTTCTCTGGGCAGCATTTGTTCTGACTGTATGTTGGTTTGTTCGCTCAAGTGGAGAAAGCCAGTTTGAAAACAAACCGTGGATACAGGTTGCTTTTTTACTCTCTTCCTCCTTTGTTTGTGTTTAGTACAGTGTCAGAAGTAGAATGCCTTTAGAGATATGTGCAGATAGGCTACAGGAATGAAATTTCAATTCCAGTTTGGCACTCAGTAAGCTCCTCTCCCAGATGTCTTCTACAATGTGCTGACTGTAATACTTTGACCAGAAACCGCTGGTAATAGCAAGAAATTAGGCTCTGGTTAGAAACATATTACTGCATTGCCAAATCCTTCTGTGGAATTCAACTACTACATATTTTCAGGTTAAAGAAAACTAGATCTTCTATACTTCAGCCAAATCTGACTTTGGTTTCAAATTATCTCAGAGAAGAACTTTTAGCTGATAATCCACTTTATATGGTTTGTTTCACATGGAGATATATTCACAATGTATTTGGTTAGTAAACTTCGTCAAAAAGGCTATACTTACTAAATAGAAGAAGTTCTCAGTGGAAAATACTGGTTATACTTGGAGGTGGGGGTGGGGTGAGTGGCTAGGTAGTATGAAATCTTAGATCACTGGAAGCCAGGAAGTCAGGGTTTGAGAAGAGAAATAAAGACTGGAAAGGAAGAAAAAAGGGACTCTGAGAACACCAGAGAAATACCTGGAAAAGTATTTTATTTTAGGACTTTATTCTAGGGAACATTCCTGCTAGGTTGGCATCAAGTTGTCTAGATATGATTGGCCTTGGTTGGTCTTTACCCATGTCATACATATATAGGTTGTATACACTGATATTTTTCATTTCTTTTGGTTAATTTCACCTCATTCCTCTTATCTTGAAAGATGAAGTAATGAAAATATGTGGATGAAGAAACTTTCTGGACTATCTCCCTTAAACTGCATTGGGTAAGATAACTAAGTGAAGTAGATCTGCATTTCTCTAGTAACTTGCTGTCCTCAGCCTTTTTTAATTGAGCACATCAGGAACACAAATGCCTCAGGAAAAAAATTAGGATTTCTAAAATGCAATGCAAAACATTTCTAGGGCAACAATTGATGCCAAGGAGACACTTTATTACTTATTCAACAAACATTTATTGAGTGCTTACTATATGGACATACCGGAAAGTAATAGCTTTTTTTTAGGCATTATAACTCAGAATACTTTCCCCATAAGAGCTTATTTTGGAGCAAAAGTTTCCAATTTGACATTTTGAAATCACGAGTTTGCTGAGAAGTTCTAACTCCCAAATTCCAATATAGATTCTTGTTTGTGATAAGCCCGACCCCTGGCTTTTGTAAGTTTTACTTACTTGGCCATTTTTATAATTGATCTTAATGCAGATTTTCTTATTTTCAGATCCTCCCAAGTCATTCCTGACCATTAATTTTACTAACTGCTAGCCCTAATCCTCTAAAGTGATTTGTGTCTCCTTGTTCTGAGCTTGTTGTCAATCTAAGAGATTTTAATGAGCAATAGTGACTATATTCTTAGCAAAAATGATTCATTTTCTTTACCTAAATAAAATACCTTTGTTTCAGTGATAAAACCACCAAAATGCTTATCCATAATTTTTTTTAGTTTAAAATTTTTGCTTGCATTTTAGGAATGAAAAGTTTTACTTCATGGCTTATATTCAGTTCAGTTCAGTCGCTCAGTCATGCCCGACTCTTTGAGACCCCATGAATCGCAGCACGCCAGGTCTCCCTGTCCATCACCAACTCCCGGAGTTCATTTAAACTCATGTCCATCAAGTCGGTGATGCCATCCAGCCATCTCATCCTCTGTCTTCCCCTTCTTCTCCTGCCCCCAATCCCTCCCAGCATCAGGGTCTTTTCCAATGAGTCAACTCTTCACATGAGGTGGCCAAAGTACTGGAGTTTCAGCTTCAGCATCATTCCTTCCAATGAACACTCAGGACTGATCTCCTTTAGGATGGACTGGTTGGATCTCCTTGCAGTCCAAGGGAATCTCAAGAGTCTTCTCCAACACCACAGTTCAAAAGTATCAATTCTTTGGCGCTCAGCTTTCTTCACAGTCCAACTCTCACATCCATACATGACCACTGGAAAAATGAAACTAAGCCATGACTTATATTAAGGAGTCTTAAAATACAAACTTCAGTCACAATGTTAGGGAGGAAGAAATTTTCCTCTACCCTTCTAGGCTCCTCTGATTGGTCTAAGAATTAAATTGTCATGGGGAAGATTAACAGGAGAAAATTGAGCACAGTTTAATAACATATACACATGGGAGAGACCTAGGAAAATTGAGTCACTCGCCAAAATAGCTGAAACACTCATCTACATTATCATTTTCATCTGAAGACCAATGAGGAATTGGCAGTGGTGGGGGTGGGGTGGACAGGTAGTGGTTTGGGACTTCAGAGGAGAGGCAAGTAATTCTCATGGTGATGGGAAAGCAAATGTTTCAGTCAACTGAGTCGCTCAGTCATGTCTGACTCTTTGCGACCCCATGAACTGCAGCACGCCAGGCCTCCCTGTACAATGTTTAGTAAACAAGTATTTGCTGGGCTGTGCAGAGACTAGGACACAGAGTGGACTCTGATCACCATTGCCCCCCACCATACATGGCCCATATCTTATAGGTATCTCGGTGATAACTCTATTCTGGCCCTTTGTTTAAATTCTTTTAGGCAGTGAAGGGGAAGATAAAAGGAAGACTTTCTGAGTCTTCTGTTTCTTAAAAATGATCAGCCTGAATTAATCCTCATGCCAAGGGGACACATTTTGGGATGGCAAATTTTACTTCTGTACAATAGCAATTATGGACTTTCCTGGTTGTTCAGCTGGTAAAGAATCTGCCTGAAATGTGAGAGACCCTGGTTCATTTCCTGGGTCAGGAAGATCCCCTGGTAAAGGGATAGGCTACCCACTCCAATATTCTTGGGCTTCCCTGGTGGCTCAGATGGTAAAGAATCTGCCTGCAATGTGGGTGACCTCGGTTCAATCCTTGGGTTGTGAAGATCTCCTGGAGAAGGGAATGGCTACCCCACTAGTATTCTGGCCTGGAGAATTCCACGGACAGAGGAGCCTGGCAGGCTGCAGTCCATGGACTCCCGAAGAGCGACTTTCACTTTTACAATAGCAATTGCAGTGGTTTCTGCTTATTCCAGTTTAAAAATGAAGATTTTAATTGAAATAAAGACAGGTACACAGAACAAAAACATCGGCTTCTTTGGACTAACTAGCATAGTCATATCCAGTCATAGACTACATTATATATATAAAGTGATATCACTTTTTAAAAAATGTAAAGGTTTTAAGTGTTGGATTCTTTCTCCTCCTTCCTTTCTTTGGAAGCAAATGTTTGATCAAAATAACCTAGTTTCCCGAAATTTGAGGTACACTCTTTTTTTAGAGAATTCAGAAGCACTCTTGGATGATACATTATGAAGGAATATAAGGCCTCAGTTCAGTTCAGTCGCTCAGTCGTGTCCGACTCTTTGTGACCCCATGAACTGCAGCATGCCAGGCCTCCCTGTCCATCACTAACTCCCGGAGTCCACTGAAACCCCTACCCATAGACATATTTACATTGCTAAGGAGGAAAATTTCCAGTCCTTGAGATCATTCTTCTTTTGCAGGTTTTCCTCAGCTCTGTATAGAGGATAAACATTCTGCCAAAATGTGAAGAAACTAATGGTAATCAGTCATGAGGATTTATCTTTTTGAACACCCCTTGGAAATAGACATCTTCTTTGAGAGTAATCATTTTATTAATTAACAGATTGATCTCAGATGGCCTTGGCCTGCAACGGCTTGGAGCAGGGCTTGGTTCCCAACCAGAGACTGTGCTGGGTTGTGGCGGTGAAAGAACCAGATCCTAGCCACTGGAACAGTGGTCAGTGACAAGGGCCCTGGCCCTTTGGCTTTGCAGAAAGGAATTTCCACAAAGACAGAAAGTAATGAAGCATGTAAAGTATTTATTAGGAGGAAAACGAGTACAGTAGCTGTGGATAGATTCAGAGGGAGAGTCCCTGTGTTGCTGAGTCACACATTCATAGTAGCAGTTTGAATTACTTTTATGGGGTATTTCTTCTGGGTTTCCTTTGGCCAATCATTCTGATTTACCTGGTTCACAGTCATCTGGTGTATCTCAGGATCCTCCCAGGGCTTTCCTGATAGCTCAGTTGGTAAAGAATCCACCTCCAATGCAGGAGATCCCGGTTCAATTCCTGGGTTGGGAAGATCCCCTGGAGAAGGGAAAGGCTACCCACTCTAGTAGTCTTGCCTGGAGAATTCCATGGACTGTATAGTCCATGGGGTCACAAAGAGTCAGACACGACTGAGCAACTTTCACTTCACTTCACTTCAGAATCCTCCCGTGTGTGCACACATATCTCTTAGCCAAGATAGATCCTACTGAAAAGGCGTCTGGGTAGAACATCCCTTGACATGACTCCCCTTTGGCCTCCAAGGAGCATTTTCTGCACATGCATGGTCTAGGATGTCTCCTGACTTTGGGAAAAAGAAATATGTGGTCTGTGCAGGGTCCAGCCTCCTCCCTTAATTGCCCTGGTTTTTTTTTTTTTTTTTTGCCATTTTCTTTATTTTTGATTGAATGGTAATTGTTTTACAGAATTGTTGTTTTCTGTGAAACATCAACAAGAATCAGCCATAGGTATACCCATGTCCCCTCCCTCTGAGCCTGCCTCCCATCTCACTCCCCATCCCACCCCTCTAGGTTGATACAGAGCCCCTGTTTGAGTTCTCTGAGTCATACAGCAAATTCCCACTGGCTATCTATTTTACATATGGTATTGTAGGTTTCTATGTTACTGTCTCCATACATCTCACCTTCTCCCTCCTCCCCTCCCGCCATGTCCATAGATCTGTTCTCTATGTTTATTTCTTTATTGTTGCCCTGCAAATAAATTGATTAGTACCATCTTTCTAGATTCCATTAATCTTGGAGTTTTGGTCAAAAGAGAATGACTCTCCAATGGCTTTACCTTGGTGGGCCCATTTGCTTCCTGCCTCAAGTTGATTTTACCTACTAGGTGCAAGAATAATAATAAAGAGTTGTAGCCTATTCAATAATATCAGTTCAGTTCAGTCACTCAGTCGTGTCCGACTTTGCAACCCCATGAATTGTAAAACACCAGGCCTCCCTGTCCGTCACCAACTCCTGGAGTTCACTCAAACTCACGTCCATCGAGTCGGTGATGCCATCCAGCCATCTCATCCTCTGTCGTCCCCTTCTCCTCCTGCCCCCAATCCCTCCTAGCATCAAAACATGATCAAATGTTTCCATTCACATATCAGTCTATGTATAAATATTTAACGTAGTTGACTTACTGAGGTATATGGAGTTTTCAGGTACAAGTTCAAATGATTTAGGCTACAAAGTCTGTAAGGATTTGGTATAGTGCTGCCAACAAACACTAACACTGCAATCAGCACATGTGTTCCAATTTATATTCTGCCAGGAAAATCTGTGTGACTTTTGGCAGATTATTTTAGTTCCAAGAGCCTTGATTTCCTTCTCTGCTCAGTTTCTAAAACTCAGTGATTTCTTAAGGTTGAGAGCCTATAGAGAGATAAATAATCTGGGTTTGAATAAATTTGATGGTTTTAAATGATTACCTGACTTGCTTAACTTTATCCTTGCAATTCCTTTCATGAATTTCACATTTTTGTTTTTATTTGTTTTGTTTCTCATAACATCACTGCTTCTGACTGTTTCAGTTCAGTTCAGTTGCTCAGTTGTGTCAGACTCTTTGCGACCCCATGGACTGCAGCACACCCGGCCTCCCTGTTCATCACCAACTCCCAGAGTCCGTCCAAACCCATGTCCATTGAGTCAATGATGCCATCTAACCATCTCATCCTCTGTCATCCCCTTCTCCTCCTGCCTTCAATCTTTCCCAGCATCAGGGTCTTTTCCAATGAGTTGGTTCTTTGCATCTGATTGTTTAACTGCTTTCTATAATTTGACATAGGTACTTGATTACATAACATATTTTGATTCAGGACAGGTACAAAGTACTGATAGAGATATCAAAGATGAGAATAGAAATTCATGAGCAGGATTGCATACTCAAAGTAGAGCACTGAAAGGATATTGTGTAAATTTTTTAACTTTTTTGTCATCATGTAAAGTATTGGCCTGTCGTCTGTGCCATTTCAAGCATTTAGTTACTTATTCAGACACTTAGGATTACTATTGAGCTAACTAAAATCTTAATTTTCTCTTGAAATTGCTCTTGCTGCTCGTAGCTCAGTCATGTCCAATACTGGAATGAGTTGTCATTTCCTTCTCCAGGGGATCTTCCTGACCCAGGGATTGAACCCAAATCTCTTGCATCTCCTGCACTGACAGGCAGGTGGTGCAGTGGTATAAAATCCACCTGCCAATGCAGGAGATCCAAGAAGAAGAAGCATCACCTTTCATTCCTCATTATTCTTGATCTTTGCATGATATTCACACTCCCTTGAACCCCTCCACATCTCCACTGCCTCCTCATTTGAACTCTTCTCTGACCATTTCTATTTAGAATTCTTTGCTAGCTCATCATATGGTCAGGCCACTCAAGATGGCTATTATCTTGCTTTTTATACAGCCCTGCTTGACCAGTCACTTACTTGACTCTCCACTCATCTTAATTATAGGGGTTAATCAGTAAGTACCTTTGTGTTTACCCCAGCCACTGGTTTCCCTGGTAACTGAGGGGCCAGGGGATGTGAATTCCCCTTATAAGTGGTATCTTCTTTCTCCCTGTAGTAGTGATGCTGCCATGTCCTTACCACTGCCTGCTTTCACAGCAGGGTGTTTTTTCAAGATGCTTTGCTTCACCCAGGTAAGATCCTCTGTCCAACCATGGATGTTGCTGTTTCTAGGTTATTTCTTTGCTCTCCAGACTGGGAAACTACAAGGCTTGTAGGCCTTCAAGGTACAGTCCAACAGTCACCTTCCTCTGTCTACACAATGCTGATTTAAATCCCTAGCTTCATTCTGGAATATTTCCTACTCCACTCATTCTTGGGTGAGTTTATGACTTCAGTACAATGCCCTCCAAATATCTATCTCATTTTCAACCCTCTTTCTGGTTAAAATTCCTGTTTCTAAGAGCAGTTTACTCCATTGACCTCCTACAAGACCCCCAAATTGAACAAGAAAATAATTAAATTTAATTATCTCTTCCCTCCACTCCCATCATGCTCTTTCTCCTCAAGTTATACTTTTATTACTTGTACACCATCCATGGAATCATCTAAGAGAAACATCTAGGACTCATGTTACTCTTTATTTTCCATGGTTTTCTTAGTTATGAAGACAAGACTCTAGAGTCCTCGTTTGAATTTGAATTTCAGCTTGACAGGGCTTCTACTTACTATTGGTATGAGCCTGGGGAAGATACTTGACTGCTCATTGTCTTAGTTTCCACATTTGTAAAATGGAAATAAAAATTGAATAGACACCTTGGGGTTATTATGAGCACTAAATGTGCTATATATAAAGATCTTAGAATGTTACCTGGCAAAGAGTAAGCATTCAGTGTTAGCTTTTACTGTCGTGATTATCACCATTGCTGTTACTTTCAGGTGATAGCTCCAGATTCACTGCTATTGCCTTCTGGGGCTTCATAATCTTCACCTTGGAACAATAAACTAAAGACTCTTCAGTATTTTCTTCTCTACCATCAGTTCAGTTCAGTCACTCACTCGTGTCCGACTCTTTGCAACCCCATGAACCACAGCATGCCATTCCTCCCTGTCCATCACCAAACCCCAGAATCCACCCAAACCCATATCCATTGAGTAGGTGATTCCATCCAACCATCTCATCCTTTGTCATCCCCTTTTCCTCCTGCCCTCAATCTTTCCCAGCATCAGGGTCTTTTCAAATGAATCAGCTCTTCGCATCAGGTGGCCAAAGTATTGGAGTTTCAGCTTCAAAATCAGTCCTACCAGTGAACACCCAGGGCTGATCTCCTTTAGGATGGACTGGTTGGATCTCCTTGCAGTCCAAGGGACCCTTAAGAGTCTTCTCCAACACTTAGGTTAAAAGACATCAATTCTTCGGCACTCAACTTTCATTATAGTCCAACTCTCACATCCATACATAACCACTAGAAAAACCATAGCCTTGACTAGACAGACCTTTGTTGACAAAGTAATGTCTGTGCTTTTTAATATGCTATCTAGGTTGGTCATAACTTTCTTTCCAAGGAGTAAGAGTCTTTTAATTTCATGGCTGCAGTCACCATCTGCAGGGATTTTGGAGGCCAAAAAAAATAAAGTCAGCCACTGTTTCCACTGTTTTCCCATCTATTTGCCATGAAGTGTTGGGACTGGATGCCATGATCTTAGTTTTCTGAATGTTGAGCTTTAAGCCAACTTTTTTACTCTCCTCTTTCACTTTCATCAAGAGGCTCATTAGTTCTTCACTTTCTGCCATAAGTGTGGTGTCATCTGCATATCCGAGGTTCTAGATATTTGTCTCAGCAATCTTGATTCCAGCTTGTACTTCCTCCAGCCCAGTGTTTCTCATGATGTACTCTGCATATAAGTTAAATAAGCAGGGTGACAGTATATAGCCTTGACGTACTCCTTTCCCTATTTGGAACCAGTCTGTTGTTCCATGTCCAGTTCTAACTTTTGCTTCCTGACCTGCATATAGGTTTCTCAAGAGGCAGGTCAGGTGGTCTGGTATTCACATCTCTTTCAGAATTTTTCACAGTTTATTGTGATCCACACAGTCAAAGGCTTTGGCATAGTCAATAAAGTAGAAATAGATGTTTTTCTGGAACTCTCTTCTTTTTAAATGATCCAGCAGATGTTGGCAATTTGATCTCTGGTTCCTCTGCCTTTTCTAAAACCAGCTTGAACATCTGGAAGTTCACGGTTCACGTATTGCTGAAGCCTGGCTTGGAGAATTTGAAGCATTACTTTACTAGTGTGTGAGATGAGTGCAATTGTGCGGTAGTTTGAGCATTCTTTGGCATTGCCTTTCTTTGGGATTGGAATGAAAACTGACCTCTGACCTTTTCCAAGTCCTGTGGCCACTGCTGAGTTTTCCAAATTTGCTGTCATATTGAGTGAAGCGCTTTCACAGCATCATCCTTCAGGATTTGAAATAGCTCAACTGGAATTCCATCACCTCCACCAGCTTTATTCGTAGTGATGTTTCCTAAGGCCCACTTGACTTCACATTCCAGGATGTCTGGCTCTAGGTCAGTGATCACACTATCGTGCTTATCTGGGTCATGAAAATCTTTTTTGTACAGTTCTTCTGTGTATTCTTGCCATCTCTTCTTAATATCTTCTGCTTCTGTTAGTTCCCTACCATTTCTGTCCTTTATTGAGCCCATCTTTGCATGAAATGTTCCCTTGGTATCACTAATTTTCTTGAAGAGATCTCTGGTCTTTCCCATTCTATTATTTTCCTCTATTTCTTTGCATTGATTGCTGAGGAAGGCTTTCTTATCTCTCCTTGCTATCCTTTGGAACTCTGCATTCAAATGGGAATATCTTTCCTTTTCTCCTTTGGTTTTCGCTTCCCTTCTTTTCACAGCTATTTGTAAGGCCTCCTCAGACAGCCATTTTGCGTTTTTGCATTTCTTTTTCTTGGAGATGGTCTACTATCAGTCCATCTTAATTTATGCTTTGCTCTGCCACTTTAGTGAACCCTAGGTTTATTTATTTATTTATTTATTTTTTAAAATATAAATTTATTTATTTTAATTGGAGGTTAATTTATTTGTTTTTAAATTTTTATTGGAGTGTAGTCAATTTAAAATGTGTTGAACATCTTTTCATGTGCCTACTGGCCATCTGTAAGTTTTCTTCAGAGAAATGTCTGTTTAGGTCTTCTGTCCATTTTTTGAGTGGGTTGTTTGTTTTGATGCTGTTTCATGTCTTGAGCTGTTTTTAAATTTTGGAGACTAACATTGCTAATTATTATTAGAGAAATGCAAATCCAAACTACAATGAGATATCACCTTACACCAGCCTGAATGGCTATCATCAAAAAAATCCACCAGCAATGAATGCTAGAGAGGGTATGGAGAGAAAGGGACCCTCCTTCACTATCGGTGGGAATGTAAATTGAGCAGCCACTACAGAGAACAGCATGAAGATTCCTTAAAAAACTAAAAATAGAGAGAGATACTGGAATCCCACTCCTGGGGAAATGTCTGGAGAAAAACATCTGAGAGGATATGTGCACCACAATATTCATTGCAGCACTGTTTACAATAGCCTAGACAAGGAAGCAACATAAATACTCATTGACAGAGGAGCAGATAAATTGTGGTACATATATACAATAGAATATTACTCAGCTATTAAAAAGAATGACATAAAGCCATTTGCAGCACCCTGGATGGACATAGAGAGAGTCATACTGAGTGAAGTAAGGCAGAGAAGGAGAAATATATGACATCCTTTATATGTAGAATCTAAGGAGGGTTCAGGATGGGGAACACATGTATACCTGTGGTGGATTCATTTAGATATTTGGCAAAACCAATACAATATTGTAAGTTTAAAAATAAAATTAAAAAAAATCAAATGATACAAATGAAGTTATAAAACAGAAAGAGATTCACAGAGAATGAACTTATGGTTGCTGAGGGGAAGGGATAGTTAGGGAGTTTGGGATGGACAGGTACACACTGCTATATTTAAAATGGATAGCCAATGAGGACCTACCATATAGTACAAGGAACTCTGCTCAATATTATGTGGCAGCCTGGATGGGACAGCCTGGATGGGACAGTGTTTTGGGGGAAGAATGGATATGTGTATATATATGGTTGAGTCCCTTTGCTGTTCACCTGAAATTGTCACAACATTGTTAATTGGCTATACCCAATAATAAATAAAAAGTTCAAAGGAAAACAAAAAAGAAAATAAAATACTGTGTTAGTTTCTGTTGTTCAGCAAGATGAACAGTTATATGAATCAGTTATACATACACATATATCCACTCTTTTTTTAGAGTATTTTCCCATATAAATCATTACAAAGTTTTGAGAAGAGTTCCCTGTGCTATACTTATAGGCTTTTTTTTTTTTTTTCATCTACTCTATATTCTATTCATATTGTTTGTATGTTGCCCTGCTTGACCAATATTCATCAGGGGAACAAGCATATCTTTGGATGTTTCTATTTTTAGTGCTTGGCATAGAGCTAAAATCTAAATCTTTCTTAAACAAAATAATGAATGAATGCTCATTTATTTAGAACTATGATGTAATGGGGGCTTCCAAATTTGGCCTTGGAATACGGAATGAAGCAGGGCAAAGACTAATAGAGTTTTGCCAAGAAAATGCACTGCTCATAGCAAACACCCTCTTCCAACAACACAAGAGAAGACTCTACACATGGACATCACCAGATGGTCAACACTGAAATCAGATTGATTATATTCTTTGCAGCCAAAGATGGAGAAGCTCTATACAGTCAGCAAAAACAAGACCAGGAGCTGACTGTGGCTCAGATCATGAACCCCTTATTGCCAAATTCAGACTTAAATTGAAGAAAGTAGAGAAAACCACTATCCCATTCAGGTATGACCTAAATCAAATCCCTTATGATTATACAGTGGAAGTAAGAAATAGATTTAAGGGACTAGATCTGATAGATAGAGTCCCTGATGAACTATCAGGGATCAAGATCATCCGCATGGAAAAGAAATGCAAAAAAGCAAAATGGCTGTCTGGTGAGGCCTTACAAATAGCTGTGAAAAGAAGAGAAGTGAAAAGCAAAGGAGAAAAGGAAAGATATAAGCATCTGAATGCAGAGTTCCAAAGAATAGCAAAAAGAGATAAGAAAGCCTTCCTCAGCGAGCAATGCAAAGAAATAGAGGAAAACAACACAATGGGAAAGACGAGAGATCTCTTCAAGAAAATTAGAGATACCAAGGGAACATTTCATGCAAAGATGGGCTCGATAAAGGACAGAAATGGTATGGACCTAACAGAAGCATAAGATATTAAGAAGAAGTGGCAAGAATACACAGAACTGTACAAAAAAGATCTTCATGACCCACGATGATCAAGATGGTGTGATCACTGACCTAGAGCCAGACATCCTGGAATGTGAAGTCAAGTGGGCGTTAGGAAGCATCACTAGGAAGAAAGCTAGTGGAGGTGATGGAATTCCAGTGGAGCTATTTCAAATCTTGAAAGATGATGCTGTGAAAGTGCTGCACTCAATATGCCAGCAAATTTGGAAAACTCAGCAGTGGCCACAGGACTGGAAAAGGTCAGTTTTCATTCCAATCCCAAAGAAAGGCAATGCCAAAGAATGCTCAAACTACCACACAATTGCACTCATCTCACACGCTAGTAAAGTAATGCTCAAAATTCTCCAACCCAGGCTTCAGCAATACGTGAACTGTGAACTTCCGGATGTTCAAGCTGGTTTTAGAAAAGGCAGAGGAACCAGAGACCAAATTGCCAACATCCGCTGGATCATCAAAAATGCAAGAGAGTTCCAGAAAAACATCTATTTCTACTTTATTGACTATGCCAAAGCCTTTGACTGTGTGGATCACAATAAACTGTGAAAAATTCTGAAAGAGATGGTAATACCATCTCTGGTACTTGACCTGACTCTTGAGAAATCTGTATGCAGGTCAGGAAGCAACAGTTAGAACTGGACATGGAACAACAGACTGGTTCCAAATAGGAAAAGGAGTACATCAAGACTGTATATTGTCACCCTGCTTATTTAACTTATATGCAGAGTACATCATGAGAAATGCTGGGCTGGAAGAAGCACAAGCTGGAATCAAGATTGCCTGGAGAAATACCAATAATCTTAGATATGCAGATGACACCACCCTTATGGCAGAAAGTGAAGAGGAACTAAAAAGCCTCTTGATGAAGGTAAAAGAGGAGAGTGAAAAAGATGGCTTAAAACTCAACATTTAGAAAATGAAGATCATGGCATCCGGTCCCATCACTTCATGGGAAATAAATGGGGAAACAGTGGAAACAGTGTCAGACTTTATTTTTTGGGCTCAAAAATAACTGCAGATGGTGACTGCAGCCATGAAATTAAAAGACGCTTACTCCTTGGAAGGAAAGTTATGACCAACCTAGATAGCACATTCAAAAGCAGAGACATTACTTTGCCAACAAAGGTCTGTCTGTCTAGTCAAGGCTATGGTTTTTCCAGTGGTCATGTATGTATGTGAGAGTTGGACTGTGAAGAAAGCTGAGCGTCGAAGAATTGATGCTTTTGAACTGTGGTGTTGGAGAAGACTCTTGAGAGTCCCTTGGACTGCAAGGAGATCCAACCAATCAATTCTGGAGGAGATCAGCCCTGGGATTTCTTTGGAAGGAATGATGCTGAAGCTGAAACTCCAGTACTTTGGCCACCTCATGAGAAGAGTTGACTCATTGGAAAAGACTCTGATGCTGGGAGGGATTGGGGGCAGGAGGAGAAGGGGACGACAGAGGATGAGATGGCTGGATGGCATCACCGACTCGATGGACGTGAGTTTGAGTGAACTCTGGGAATTGGTGATGGACAGGGAGGCCTGGCGTGCTGCGATTCATGGGGTCGCAAAGAGTTGGACACGACTGAGTGACTGAACTGAAGAGATTTTGCCTAAGATATACATACTTGATGTAATACAAAGCCTAAAATTTCATGGTCATCATATTGCATTTATTAAACAGAGTCTTGAACAGATGGAAGAAAAATAAATGTTGCTCTTGTTCCGGTATATTTAAAATTATTAGTAAAACTTTCGTGAGTGTGGATGCACAGAGGTGAGCTCGTGTGTCTAAAATATTGTGTTAGGTTTAAACTCCATACTCAATTTAGAAAAATTTTACATAAATTGTTGCAGGAAGTTTCCAGGTCTAATTTAACCCCTTTCTGTCTAAATAGACTTCTTCTCACCAATCTTATATCCTTTCATGAGGCCAATTAGAAGCCACTTTAAATTGTTTTCTTAGAGAATTAAGAATCTATGATAGACACTCTCTTACTAACCCTGCTAGGGAATTCAAGAATTTTAGGACTGTTGAGCCTAGCATTAGGTGAAAGACAAATATTTGACTCCCTCCTCTTTGCCAGGGTGTCCAGGACAATATGATGAGCCTCTCACATTAGATAAGATATAAGTTAAAGCCTACAGTTTTTCTGGTTAGTCAGCATCCCATTGACTGTTAACCTTTTAAGAAAATGAAAGTGGTAGGAACCTTTGAAGCTATGACCTGCTATTTTGAAAAACACTGGGATTAAAGAATAATAATTTCTTCTGAGTTCTGGCTGTGCCAAGGGATTCATTAATTCAATCAGTATAAGCATTAAATTCAAATCATTCTGGGAAAAATCATCAGTTAATTCAACAATAATTTATTTTACTTCAAATTTAGACACGACTATAAAGTTATACTCAGAGTAGCAATTCTGAAAATTGACTAAATGATAGGTTTGATTGGACTTGACAATCAATTACAGCTCTCTGAAAGCAGAATTGTATATTTTTCTCTGGTGAATTACTGCCTGAGATTGAAGAGTCAATTTTCCAGGTTTTAAATGCTATTGACATCTATTTATAGATAAATAAAAATTTATGCACAACTACTTGGAGAATTCCGTGGACAGAGGAGCCTGGCAGGCTACAGTCCATGGGGTCATCAAGAGTTGGATGTGACTGAGCAACTGTCACTCACACACACACACACCCCTTAATTACAAATACTAATTTAAAAGTATAATTCATTTTGTATATTACTCAAATCAGAAATAGTTTTTTTCTGAAATCATTTTATCATTCAGTTACTATATTAGAATTTAGTTTTGTTTTGTTTTTTGATCTATGCTTCAGTTCTTTATTGAATTACACACACACACTTCGGAATCAAGAACTGCCCTGAGGCTTTGTATTATCGTTCTGTGATTTTTTTTTAAACATATTGGATATAAAAAAATAAATAACCAAAGCTTCCATTGGTATATAAATTTACCATTTATATAACTTTTAATTCACAAAACAACTTTATGGGATACGTGCTACTATGTATATTTTATAAATGAAAAATCAGAGGTTCATGGAGTTTAAAGATAACATCACTTAGTTTCATCTGGGTAGAAAATATAGAGAGTGAGAAGACCCACGACTCTTTCCATTATGCCATACTGCATGGCATATTGATTATTACTAAAAACAGTCGCTGAGAAGTCCCAGATAAATCTGGTTAAAAGTTACTCAGCTGAGTAACTGAAAAAATATTTCATGGAATTTGGTAGAATGTCCAAGATCAGTTAGCAGACTTCTAAGGAAGACCAGGGAATAAGGATTTGTAATAGCAAATGTCAGAACTTAGTATGAATCTATAGTAAATAAGATGGTATAGTAGTGATTCATGCAGAGAAAGAAAAAAGTGGCTAAGAGATTTCTTTGTAAGATCTCAGAAAGACACCCTGTGACTGTGCTTCCCACAGTTTATTGCTTAGAGTGACATTTTTGAAACTTTCATTCATTACTGGTTCAATCATTACCCTAGTTCAAGGGCTGACTCACACTCCTACACATTATCTTTTTCTAATCACCTTAAGTAAAAAGGGAACTACCTTCTCTGCACTTCTGTGACACCTCCTTGTGCTTAGCAGCTCAGTTGTGTCTGACTCTTTGTGACCCCATGGACTGTAGCTCTCCAGTCTCTTCTGTCCATGGGATTTTTCAGGCACGCATAATGGAGTGGGTTGCATTCCCTTCATCAAACCCACAGCTCCTTTGTTCTCATGCATTGCATGTGGATTGTTTATCTGCTCAGCCAACAGGAAAGCCCCCTTACCTAGTCTTTAAAAGAGCAGATCTTCTGTAGAAGAATGCCCACAATATTTAAGCTTCAATTTAAGTAAATCACCACAAAAATGTAGTATTCTAAGGTTGCTGCCTTGGTTGAACATTTTACTAATATGCCATATTAATATTTAGAATAGAGTTTATCAAACCTTGCTCTTTAAGGTATTAATAGGTGCTTTTAGAAAGAAAGAAAAAGAGGAAACTAAATTTGGATACATTGGGCACATGCTGTCAAATATTATCTACCTATTGGTTACTTACAGCAATAACTAGCCTACAGAATTCTTTGAAATACCTGGAAGTAAAGAATTCCTCAATTGTTTAAGCTAGTCTTTTCCACATGCTTTTTTGCCAACACAACATACTTTTCTTCCAAAATTCTTAAATTTCATTGCATTTACAGTAGAAAATTTTTACGATGCTTTCCATCATTCTTCTTAAAATTTAGTGTAATTTTTGTATAAATATCCATATGGTTAAAACATCAGAACAGTACAGAAATAATACAATTTTATTTATCTTTTCCATCTGTTTCTGTCCATTGCTGTCATGATTAGCCGCTTTTTAAGGTTCTTGCGGAGTCTTTAGGGTTTTCTATGTAGAGGATCATGTCATCTGCAAATAGTGAGAGTTTTACTTCTTCTTTTCCAATTTGGATTCCTTTTATTTCTTTTTCTGCTCTGATTGCTGTGGCCAAAACTTCCAAAACTATGTTGAATAGTAATGGTGAAAGTGGGCACCCTTGTCTTGTTCCTGACTTTAGAGGAAATGCTTTCAATTTTTCACCATTGAGGATAATGTTTGCTGTGGGTTTGTCATATATAGCTTTTATTATGTTGAGGTATGTTCCTTCTATTCCTGCTTTCTGGAGAGTTCTTATCATAAATGGGTGTTGAATTTTGTCAAAGGCTTTCTCTGCATCTATTGAGATAATCATATGGTTTTTGTTTTTCAATTTGTTAATGTACATTGATCCTCTACATAGAAAACCCTAAAGACTCCACCAGAAAATTACTAGAACTAATCAATGATTATAGTAAAGTTGCAGGATATAAAATCAACACACAGAAATCCCTTGCATTCCTATACACTAATAATGAGAAAACAGAAAGAGAAATTAAGGAAACAATTCCATTCACCATTGCAACGAAAAGAATAAAATACTTAGGAATATATCTACCTAAAGAAACTAAAGACCTATATATAGAAAACTATAAAACACTGGTGAAAGAAATCAAAGAGGACACTAATAGATGGAGAAATATACCATGTTCATGGATTGGAAGAATCAATATAGTGAAAATGAGTATACTACCCAAAGCAATTTATAGATTCAATGCAATCCCTATCAAGCTACCAACAGTATTCTTCACGGAGCTAGAACAAATAATTTCACAATTTGTATGGAAATACAAAAAACCTCGAATAGCCAAAGCGATCTTGAGAAAGAAAAATGGAACTGGAGGAATCAACCTACCTGACTTCAGGCTCTACTACAAAGCCACAGTTATCAAGACAGTATGGTACTGGCACAAAGACAGAAATATTGATCAATGGAACAAAATAGAAAGCCCAGAGATAAATCCATGCACATATGGACACCTTATCTTTGACAAAGGAGGCAAGAATATACAATGGATTAAAGACAATCTCTTTAACAAGTGGTGCTGGGAAATCTGGTCAACCACTTGTAAAAGAATGAAACTAGAACACTTTCTAACACCATACACAAAAATAAACTCAAAATGGATTAAAGATCTCAATGTAAGACCAGAAACTATAAAACTCCTAGAGGAGAACATAGGCAAAACACTCTCTGACATACATCACAGCAGGATCCTCTATGACCCACCTCCCAGAATATTGGAAATAAAAGCAAAAATAAACAAATGGGACCTAATTAAACTTAAAAGCTTCTGCACATCAAAGGAAACTATTAGCAAGGTGAAAAGACAGCCTTCAGAATGGGAGAAAATAATAGCAAATGAAGCAACCGACAAACAACTAATCTCAAAAATATACAAGCAACTCCTACAGCTCAACTCTAGAAAAATAAATGACCCAATCAAAAAATGGGCCAAAGATCTAAATAGACATTTCTCCAAAGAAGACATACAGATGGCTAACAAACACATGAAAAGATGCTCAACATCACTCATTATCAGAGAAATGCAAATCAAAACCACTATGAGATACCATTTCACACCAGTCAGAATGGCTGTGATCCAAAAGTCTACAAATAATAAATGCTGGAGAGGGTGTGGAGAAAAGGGAACCCTCTTACACTGTTGGTGGGAATGCAAACTAGTACAGCCACTATGGAGAACAGTGTGGAGATTCCTTAAAAAACTGGAAATAGAACTGCCTTATGATCCAGCAATCCCACTGCTGGGCATACACACTGAGGAAACCAGAAGGGAAAGAGACACGTGTACCCCAATGTTCATCGCAGCACTGTTTATAATAGCCAGGACATGGAAACAACCTAGATGTCCATCAGCAGATGAATGGATAAGAAATCAGTGGTACATATACACAATGGAGTATTACTCAGCCATTAAAAAGAATACATTTGAATCAGTTCTAATGAGGTGGATGAAACTGGATCCTATTATACAGAGTGAAGTAAGCCAGAAGTACAAACACCAATACAGTATACTAACGCATATATATGGAATTTAGAAAGATGGTAACGATAACCCTGTATACGAGACAGCAAAAGAGACACTGATGTATAGAACAGTCTTATGGACTCTGTGGGAGAGGGAAAGGGTGGGAAGATTTGGGAGAATGGCATTGAAACATGTGAAATGTCATGTATGAAACGAGATGCCAGTCCAGGTTCAATGCACGATGCTGGATGCTTGGGGCTGGTGCACTGGGACGACCCAGAGGGATGGTATGGGGAGGGAGGAGGAGGGAGGGTTCAGGATGGGGAACACATGTATAATTTTTTTAAATTAAAATTGAAAAAAAAAAAAAGAAAAAAATAAAAGTTAGGATTCTAGCCCCCCCAAAAAAACAAAACAACAAAAAAAAAGATTCTTGCATGTGCTGCCAGTGTTTCTTCAAACACAAGGCAATTAAAACACAGACATATATTTTATCTTTTTAAAATTAAAGTTAGCACAATATATTACATTTGTTCTATAATTAATTTTTTCACTTAAATATATCATGGAGTTCTTTCTACATTAGTATATAAAGGGCTTCTTTATTCTTTTTACAGTTGTATAATGTTCCATTGAATGAGCATGTAGTAGCTTATTTCATCACTTCTCTAAATATCGGTAAAGATACTGTTTTAAAACTTAACGCTATTACAAAAAAAATGCCATAATGAATAAACTTGTGCATCATTTCATATGGGTGCTAGTATATCTGTAGGATAAATTCCAAAGATTAGTAGGTCAAAGAGTGCATACATTTGTAACTATTAGAAGTTATTACCAACTTACTCCTCATAAAAATCTCATTCTCCTCTCCCACAACCTGTTTCACTGTAGACTTGACAACAGAAAGTGCTTTCAAACTTTGAATTCTGTTATAGTTGGAAAATGAGAATTAATATTTTCTCTTACTATTATTTAGGTAGAGCATTATTTCACGTGTTTAAGGATCACGTGTATTAATTTTTTCAGGAAATATCAATTCACATCCTCAGTCTATTTTCTTTTTGAGATTTATTATTAATGAGATAGTATTTATGAGATGAGTCCTTTGTGTAATGTGAGCTCCAATTATACTCTCTGCTTGACATTTATCTCCTGATTTTGCTTCTGATAATTTTTTTTTTTTACCATGTAGAAATTCTTAATATTTCTTTACTCAAAAATGTTTAATTTTCTTTCTTTCATTTTGTTGTTGCTTGTTTGTTTCAGAATATTTTTTTCTGGAAGATTGTCTTTTCCTAAATGATCACAAGATCTTCCATTCCACACACTCTTCTTACAACATGACTGTATTAGTTTGCTAGGGCAGCTATAATAAAGTACCACAGGCTGGGTGGCTTCAACAAGTAGAAATTTATTGTTTTACAATTCTGGAGGCTAGAAGTTAGACGGTGTTGGCAGGATAGATCTCTTCTAAGGCCCCTCTCCTTGGCTTGTAGACGGCTGTATTCTTTCTCTCTCTTCAGATGGTCTTTGTCCTAATCTCCTCTTCTTATAAGGAGGCCACTTATATTGGTTTAGTGCCCACCTCTATGACTCATTTAACCCCAGTTTCTTCTTATAAAGGACATATCTCCAAACACAGTCATATTCTGAGATACTGAGGATTAGTGAATTGAAGGTGGGGGGACATGGTTCAACTTATGACTGTGAGTTTGACATTCCCTACACCCAAGATTATAAAACTGGCTTAAAACTCAACATTCAAAACACTAAGATCATGGCATCCGGTCCCATCACTTCATGGCAAATAGAAGGGAAAAAAGCGGAAGCAGTGACATATTTTATTTTCTTGGGCTCCAAAATCACTGCAGACAGTGACTGCAGCCATGAAATGAAAAGATGCTTGCTCCTGGGAAAAAAAGCTATGACAAACCTAGACAGTGTATTAAAAAGCAGAGACATCACATTGCTAATAAAGGTCCATCTAGTCAAAGCTATTTTTTTCCCCTAGAGAATTTTATTCTAGTGAATTTTCCTCACGTTTAATTTTAACTTTTTTATAACTTTAACTTTTTCTTTAACTTTGTATTTTTTAAAATTACCATTTAACATTTATATTTAAAAGAGATGGATTTATCTGGTTAACTATGAGCAGATGATTTCTATGTGTGTGTGTTTGTGGTGGTGGTGGGTTGTTGCTGGAATGGGAATGCAAGGAAAGGGCCAGAATAGCTTTCAAATTTACAGTCTTGGATCCTTGTCCCTTTAAGTATTACAGGATTCTTTCTGTAACTCATTTAAAATCTATGGTCTCTGTATAATTTTTCTTATTTCACTGGTTTGTTGTAAAGAAAAAATCAAGCACAGTTCTGCTTAAATAATGAACATACAGAGTATGGAAATTCTCTTTCTAGCTTTTCTCTGACCTGATTTGACTGTTCTATAGAAGTTAGAAAATGGATGGCTTCTCTTGCTGCATACATATAAACACAGAAAGCAAATACATGTTGCAGTTTGAATAGCTAAAACCTTGCCTCAATAATTCTGTGCACTTTTCTTGGCCTCAACCTCATTGACTTGAACAGAAAGCAGATAGCAATTTTGTCTTGCTCCATAAGAAAATTCTATTTGTTAATCTTAAAGAATGGAAATTTACAGATGCTCGAAGAGAGATGGAGGAATATCATCTTAAAAATATCAGTCATCAGAGATAGCACAAACAAGACCTTTGGCTTTAAGTAATGAACAATTCTTTTGATGTTGAGCCCTTTTAGGGAAGAGTTATTGATCACGTGTTGTCTTTTTACTATGACAGCTTAGTGGACAATATTAGTACAGTTATCATGAGATTAAAGATTACACATTTTTGACTAATGTATGAAATCATTAATCATTCAAATGTATCCCTGAAGTTAAAAACATATTTGCATACATTTAATGGATAAAAGGATTTTTTAATATTTGATGTTCAAATAGCTTAGTTACACCAATAAAAATAAAGGAAATATTAATTAAAACTGTAAATTTTAAAATACATGTAAACATAAAATCAACTTGTACACTATAGTGGAAAAAGTTACTTTTCTTTATTGAAAAATAGATTTTGAAATCTCTCTAACTTCATTCTAGCTCACATATATGATCATGTGAAAATATTTTATGTACCTGTTTAGTTCATCATGTAGAAGTGTGTCATCTTGATATATTAAGAAATAAGACATTTGTTAATAAACTTTATTAATAATCTATACACACTTTTAGGAAATATCTTCCAGTGTACACTTTAGAAAATTTGGGTAATTTATGAAATTGAACTTGGCAGCTCACAAGACAGAATGAAAGCCAAAATTTATGTTCTCTGGCTACCGTATTTCAGTAACTTGCTTAAGAAATAGCTATTTTATTTAAATAATTTTTCAAGGAGACAAACTTAAAATCTAATTTCATTGTCATTTGTTGGAAATAGAAACATAAATATTTGTCCAAACATAAAGTGGATTTATTTTTGCCTTTTGAAACTGAGGTTAAAAGCTTGATGAAAATGAACTTCCTCTTTAAAGATTTATAATTCTTCATTTTTTTTTCCATGGGAACAGAAATGCTGAAATATCATTTTCCCTTTAAGAGTACAATATTTGTGTTTCAGAGCTACACCAAACTAAAGCCATCTGGGAATTTGCCATTCCTCACTGAGTGGCGATGGTGACCCACAGCTCTTATTGTTTTGGCACTTAGGCTTATCTCAACAACTGCTGCATGAATGTCATTCATTTGCCCCTGTGATTTTTATCCATATTATTTGCAATTCGTTTTCTATAAGTCTATCTTCTGATCCAACAATAAGATCTTGACCATGTGTAATTTTTTTTTTAAAACTTATCTCAATTCCTAATATGGTGCCAATCACACAATATACACGAATAGTTACCTGTGGATTCCATAGAAAGTGATGCTGACCTGTAAGATTTAGATTTCAGCTGCTAAGTCTAATAAAGAGCATTTAAAAACATTTTATTTTAAAATTCTTATTGTGTATTGGTGAAACTACACAGCACATTATTGCAAAAATCCATGTTCTTGTTTTACAGGTTTTCTCCAATTTGTGCTTAGTCTAGGCCTAGATACCCCAGAGAGATGACTAGTCAGAAAGAGAGTGGTTCTTCATGGAAGTCCAGTCACTTAGAAATGATAGACTAAAATAGTAGTCAAATAAATAAGAGTTAAACATTGTGATAAGTGCTCAGTTCAGTTCAGTTCTGTCGCTCAGTCATGTCCGACTCTTTGTGACCCCATGAATTTGCAGCACACCAGGCCTCCCTGTCCATCACCAACTCCCGGAGTTCACTCAGACTCACGTCCATCGAGTCAGTGATGCCATCCAGCTATCACGGAATAAATTGAGAACCAAGATAGAAAGTAACAGAAGACCTACTGTTGACTGGGTAGTCAGAGAAGTTTTCTCAGAGGTGGAAATTAAAAGTGAAAGATGAAGAATGAGGAACTAGCCAAGTGAACAGACAGAGCAGAGGTACATCGTGAATTGCAAGTTTCAAGATGGCATATGTCTTGAATATTCCGTTTGTGTTTACTTCTACTAATAAAAAGATAATCATTTATATAATGTTATTTACCACTTATTTTGTGCCAAGCACTGTTCTAGTTCCTTTATTTGAATAGTTTCATTTAAAATTCAAAACCTATTGGGGATATTATTGGTGGGTTACTACTATAATTTTTATTTTACAATTTGAGAAAGCTATAGTCCAGAAAGAGTAAATACCTTGCTCAAATTAATTTCAGTTAGTTACTTCATAATGGGGCAGCAGTAACGAAAATTTTTTGATCAATTTATGTGAGAAAATAATTATTTTTTCTTTTATATAGGATTTTTGTTTGCTGTATGAACCTTAGTTATCTTAAAGTAAATTGCACATCAACATTTGACTATCCTAAATTCATCAATGCAATTTATATACTTATAATCACACAAGATAAAAAATCTTGGAATTGAAGTCATCTTTAACTCTATGCATTGCCTCCTACTACAGATCCAGTCAATAGCCAAGATATATTGGTTTTACTTCCCTGTAGTCTTTAACCTTAGTATCTTCCTTTTTATTCCTATTGTCTCCACTATAGTTACTTTCTCATAATATTTTTTAACCACTCTAAAAACTTCCTAATTAGTGTTCTGTTTTTCAATTTGTCCCCAGGTTAATTCATCAGTAACAATGCTTTCAGACAAATCTTGAAGCATAGCCACTATCACGCAATTCACAATTTCAAAACTCTTCTAAAACTCTATCTTACCTATTGGACTACATCCTTGTCTCTTCAGTTTGACATTCAAGACCTTCTACAAGTTTTGTGGCCCATAGAGAAAGCTTATTCCAACTCCCAAGAGTGAATGTTAATCTTTCAACAATTTTGTTAGTAAATTGTCAAACAGCCATTAAAAATAAATTATATAAACTTATAATTAAAAGTCTTATTAAAAACAAAGGTAATAAATACTAAAAATTCATCACATCTTAATCATTTTACTGTGTATGTAACCTTAGTTATCTTAAAGTAAATTGCACATAAACATTTGACTATCCTAAATTCATCAATGCAATTTACATACTTATAATCACACAAGATAAAAAATCTTGGAATTGAAGTCATCTTTACCTCTACGCATTGCCTCCTACTACAGATCCAATCAATAGCCAAGATATATTGGTTTTACTTCCATGTAGTCTTTAACCTCAGTGTCTTCCTTTTTACTTTTTACTGTGCATGCAAGAATATGACCTTGGTAGATTGAAATCACCATTGTGGGAATATTTACACCCTGAAAATTGGAAAACAGTACAAAGCAGGGGTCAAAATGTATAGTTTTGTTGATTGTCTAGAGCCAAGGTCAGCAAAGTATAGGCTGTGGACCAGCTTTCTGGTTTTGTGTTAGATTTGGGTCTTGCTTGTTCCTCTGTGTATTGTCTATGACTGCTGTTGCACTGAAATGGACACTGGTTTTGACAGAGATGGTTGGCTCCCAAGCATAAAGTATTTACTCTCTGGCCCTTTAAGAAAATCAGGGATTGGCCATTGAAGCTGAAAAGCAGATGAAGCTAGCAGGGAAGAAGATGGGTCTGGCTCTACCTCCTAATACTATCAGTTTGGGAATTAAAATTTTGACACAGGAATGTTGTGGAGACATGCACACTCAGAGCATAGCATTCATCGATTTCTCTCTTATCTGACTTCCAAGTTGAAGATCCAAGTTGGTTTCCATCTCAAGTAGGTAATATTCCCTCAAAACAAAAGCAGAAAGAGAGTTTCTTTATCAGAACTTCAGTGTGTTTCGCTTCTCCTGTAACCTTCCTAAATCTTACGTGTACAATGGCACCCCACTCCAGTACTCTTGCCTGGAAAATCCCATGGACGGAGGAGCCTGGTAGGCTGCAGTCCATGGGGTCGCTGAGGGTTGGACACGAAAGAGCGACTTCACCTTCACTTTTCACTTTCACGCATTGGAGAAGGAAATGGCAACCCACTCCAGTGTTCTTGCCTGGAGAATTCCAGGGACAGGGGAGCCTGGTGGGCTGCCATCTCTGGGGTCACACAGAGTCGGACACAAATGAAGTGATTTAGCAGCAACTGGAGGTAGGTTTCTTGAAGAAAGGAATTATGTCTACCTTATCTTCAAGAAACACAGAGTATTTCCAAAGCACTTAGGATAGAGCCTTGCACTCAGATGCTGAAAATAGCATTTCAAGAATGAATAAATTTCTCGTAAGTCTCCGTATTCCCTACAGTGCTTAATGGTGCTGAACACATTGTATTCACGCAATAAATAGTTGTTGATTGATATGTTAATGAAACATGAAAGTTGAAGAGTATTTGCAAATTAGACTTATATTTTATTGAAATGTAATAAAACTATCTTCGGTTTCTAAGTATTTTAATGCTTTCAACTGTTGTTTCATCTTTCCGTCACAGCCAAATTTTTATGCAATGTCATGAGGCTGTTGTCTGATCAAGTTTATAAGACACTTAAAAATGCTCAGGCCCATAGCAATGCCAGGATCTAGGGAATCTGCAGTCATTTATGATTAACGATGCTCTGTGTTTTATGAGGGATTATTAAAAACAGAAGCCTATGACTTCACTGTTTCTGACAATAACTTTGAACACAGGGTCAGTCCTTCAATTTTAATATTTCTTTGTGAGATTAAAAGAAAGTAAAAACAATAGCATTGGGAGCTTTACCCAGATGTGACAGAATAGGAGACACAAGTTTTCAATCTGCTTCTTCCAATGAAATGCCACCTCATTCATAGAATATTGATGATGAGCAAATGTTACTGAGGAGCCAATCTAGTCATCAGAAAAACATAGAGTTCAGGACTTTCTAAGGCATCACATGGTCAATTCATAGAAGATGTTAACCAAAAGACTTGAGAGCAACTTAAGACCTGACTCATAACGAATGTAGTTTAATATTTGCATTTCCCTTCGGATGAGTAATTGGAACAAGAATTATCAAGTTGAAAAATATCAAAGTACTTGAGGTTCTATCAAAAACGTAAGCAAGTAATGAATGTTTCCTGAAGAAAAATATCATACAACATACGGACCATTTTTATTCAATTACTGAAAAATAATAAGCATGTGAGTCAGCAAATAAAAGGAACAGAAACAATACAATAGTTTGCTTTTAAATGGAAATTCCAGGTTCAAGAACATACATAGTTCTCCTGCTATCTTCTTATTCACTAAATATGAATAAGTAAATGTTAGTCACTCAGTTGTGTCTGATTCTTTGAAACACCATGGACTGTAGCCCACAAGGCTTCATAACTTGCCTATAATTATCTATGATAGGTTATTTGGTTGTAATTATTAATATTTGAAAAAATGCATGCTTTTACAAAAATAAATTTAAACTTTCAATTCTGCTTACTGGCGAAACTTCACAATCCATAGGAAGTAAAAACTAACTTAGAAGAATTAGTGCAGCATTCAAAACTCATCTTGGAACTGAATAATTTCTCTCCTAGCATCTTAGAAACATTCTCTAATTGTCAGGTAACGTGATGACCATATTCAGAGGAGCTGCCTGGTGTGTAACTTTTCACGTGTTACAAGCACCTCACTGGTTGCTAGGCCACAGTCTGACCTTAAATTTGTATGAAAAATTAAGTGGAAGACCAAGGATTGAGTTGTGGTTTTTCTCAGTTTAATATGAATGCCCTGGAGTCTGGCAGGGGAAGAAAAAACCAGCTGCTTGATAGGAATTGTCACTTTCCAGTCCTTCAGTGAAACAGCACTAAAAAGGATTTAGTTGGAGCCAGCTTTCAGGCAATCCTTCTTCCTGAAAATGTGATGATGTGAGGATAGACAGGCCTAAGGACAAAATAAACGAAAAAATTTCTTCGTCACTTTATTACTACAACTTAACTTCTAGGGTTTTTTTTTTCTTCTCTTTCTTTTTAAATGGCTTCACTTGTCCTCTTTGCTTCAAAGCAGTAAAATGACGTGTCAAAGCTACACAGTTAAATTAAAGTCCTGGGCCATAAGAACAAAGATCCCACCATGTCATACTTTCAGTCGTTACAATAAACCCAGTTTAAGATAAACAGGCAATATCGGAATAAAGAGTGCTCAGTCATAATCGTGGAATTTCAAACCTTCTTTTCTATTAACCTGAACAGGATTTGTGAATTAGAGGGTGTTGTAACATGTGCTGAAATAAAACTCTTTGCAGTTAATGTCACAAAGGAAGTGAGTTATAGGTTTTGTAATAAGACACCTTTCTCTTTAAGTCATAAGTTATGATGTTGCTTTCTACTACTGGAAAAGCAGTCCTCAATTTGTGGATTTTTTTTTGGTTGTTGTTTATTTTAATTATATGACCTATCCTTGTATCCATACCTTCAGTATTTGACCAATAATTTTCAAAATACTGTACATTGTAACTAGACCAAAGTGTTCTGGATGTGGATATCTAAAAATGTTGGTTAAGCTCCAAGAACTGGAAAATACAAGTAATTGGCTCAAAGAGATTGTTGTATTTCTTCTTTGCATTTTGTGGGTCAAAAATGTTTGAAACAAATAAAAGAAATGTAAAATATTTTGCTGTATTTTGAAATTGTCCCAGACCTACAAAGTGAATCCACAACATACTTTGTCCTCTCCCACTACAAAGGAATGTGGTTTTTAAAAAGTCCCTCTGCCCTCCTGGCTTTCATTCACTCACTTCTTTATAGTAAATGTTTATCGAGCACCTAGCATGCTGAAGCATTATGCTAGGTCCTGAAGATGTGGTAGTAAAGCAGGCATGAACCCGTTCTCATGAAGCTTACACATCTAGTGATGTGAAATGGATTATAAACAAGCATATTAGAAATAATGAAAAACATTAGGAAATGATATGTCTCCCTGTGGAGGTGAGTTTTTAGTTGAGATCTGAATGACCATATGTAGCAGATTGTCTGTATAGAAAATTCCAGGCAGAGAGTGCAGAAGCTCTGAGGGAATAAACTTGATGCGTGAGAAGCTGAAATAAAGATACTCATGGCTAGATTCTAGTGTGAGGGGGCAGAAGAGGTGTGAGAAGGCCATTTTTTGGGGGGAGGGAAGGGCTGTGCTGTGTGGCATGTGGGAGTCTTAGTTCCTCAACCAGGGGTCAAACCTGCAGTGGAAGTGAAGATCTTCATCACTGGAACACCAAGGAAGTCCCAGAGGTGTGAGAGGAGATGGGAAAAAATAGTGGGGCTAGATCCTACACTGCCTCACAGGCAGGGCATGGAGGTTGGAGTTTCTTTAACTGTGATGGAAAGCCATTAGAAGATTTTAACTCGGGAGTAATATAATTTGACTTATGATTTTAAAAAGATCCCTCTATCTGTTCTTGAAGAGAACATATTGTAAGGGAACAACACTTGAGGTTGACTTCTAATCATTCTTACAGCTGTAGGGGAGACTATGTCAGACAACCTTGAATAGGAAAGTGGTTTGTGTATCTAATGGAATGCTGATAAACTTCTGTTTTTCTTTTTTTTGTAATCTGTCTTTCATGTGTGCTGTGAACACTGCCTTGCCTCCGGTCCCTGAGATGCTATTTCCCCCCTATTCCCTAATCTTCTGTATCTACAAGCTATATATATCTCCTTTATGAAATCTTCCTTTATCATAATCAATATTTATGGAAATAAATACGCCTTCAATAACAAATCTTAACTTGAATGAGATGGTCGGATGGCATCATCCACACGGTGGACATGAGTTTGAGCAAGCTCCGGGAGATGGTGAAGGGCGGGGAGGCCTGGTGTGCTGCAGTCCATGATGGCGAACAGTAGGACATGAGTCAGTGACTGAACAACAACAATAGTAATAACAAAACTAGAGGAAGAACTATTAGCCATAATGCTATTATAATAATAATTGGAGCAGATTCAATTCATCTTAACAAAAGGATGAAGCAAAGTAGAATGTTCTCTTTTACAAATAATAAAAGGAAGTCTCCAGTGGAGTCAATAAGTTGACCAACTGCTAAGTAGGGAAGCCCAAGATCTGAACCACAGCCTTTCTAACAAAAAAGTTTCTATCTCTTTTACTATTCTAAACTGTCCTTTTAGCCATGAATTTATTCTTTTTGCCAGTTACTAGGGATCTTTGCAGACATCAACATCAAAAACAAGAATACTCCTGTATATGCTTGCAAGGACAGACAGAAGTATCAATAGGTAAATGTTATCATTGTAACCAGTGATGACATCCTCATCTTAAAAAATGCAATAAAATATGAACATGAAATATCAGACCTTGTTTCAAGAGACCAGGAAAGAAAGAAACACAGCGTGATGCTTAATAATATGCCGTTGTGTTCCTATTCATGTGTACCATGGATCGTTTCAGTCAGTTCAGTCACTCAGTGGTGTCCAACTATTTGCAACCCCCTGGACTGCATCATACCAGGCTTCCCTGTCCTTTACCAACTCCTGAAGCTTGCTCAAACTCATGTCCATTGAGTTGGTGATGCCATCCAACCATCTCATCCTCTGTTGACCCTTCTCCTCCTGCCTTCAGTCTTTCCCAGCATCAGGGTCTTTTCCATTGAGTCAGTTTGTCACATCAGGTGGCCAAAGTATTGGGGTTTCAGATTCAGCATCGGTCCTTCCAATGAATATTCAGGACTGATATCCTTTAGGATGGACTGGTTGGATCTCCTTGCAGTCCAAAGGATTCTCAAGAGTCTTCTAAAACACCACAGTTCAAAAGCATCAATTATTCAGTGCTCAGCTTTCTTTATAGTCCAACTCTTACATCCATACATGACTACTGGAAAAACCATAGCTTTGACTAGATGGACTTTTGTTGACAAAGTAATGTCTTTGCTTTTTAATAGGCTGTCTAGGTTGGTCATAGGTTTTCTTCCAAGGAGCAAGTGTCTTTTAATTTCATGGCTGCAATCACCATCTGCAGTGATTTTGGAGCCCAAGAAAATAAAGTCTCTCACTGTTTCCATTGTTTCCCCATGTATTTGCCATGAAGTGATGGGACCAGATGCCATGATCTTAGTTTTCTGAATGTTGAGTTTTAAGCCTCTTTCACTCTCCTCTTTCATTTTCATCAAGAGGCTCTTCAGTTCTTCTTCACTTTCTGCCATAAGGGTGGTGTCATCTGCATATCTGAGGTTATTGATATTTCTTCCAGAAATCTTGATTCCAGCTTGTGCTTCATCCAACCTTGCAATTCGCATGATATATTCTGCATATAATTTAAATAAGCAGGGTGACAATATACAACCTTGACAAACTCCTTTCCCTATTTGGAACCAGTCTGTTCCATGTCCAGTTCTAACTGTTGCTTCCTGACCTGCATACAGATTTTTCAGGAAGCAGGTAATGTGGTCTGGTATTCCCATCTCTTGAAGAATTTTCCCCAGTTTGTTGTGATCCACACAGTCAAAGGCTTTGGCATAGTCAATAAAGCAAAAGTAGATGTTTTTCTGGAACTGTCTATCATTTTTGATGATCCAACCAATGTTGGCAATTTGATCTCTGGTTCCTCTGCCTTTTCTAAATCCAGCTTGAACATCTGGAAGTTCGTGGTTCATGTACTGTTGAAGCCTGGCTTGGAGAATTTTGAGCATTACTTTGACAGCATGTGAGATGAGTGCAATTGTGCAGTACTTTAAACATTCTTTGGGATTGGAATGAAAACTGACCTTTTCCAGTCCTGTGGCCACTGCTGAGTTTTCCAAATTTGCTGGCCTATTGAGTGCAGTACTTTCACAGCATCATCTTTCAGGATTTGAAATAGCTCAACTGGAATTCCATCACCTCCAGTAGCTTTGTTCATAGTGATACTTCCTACGAACTTGGAGGCCTTGAAGTCAAGGCCCACTTGACTTCACATTCCAGGATGTTTGCCTCTAGGTGAGTGATCACACCGTCATAGTTATCTGGGTCATGAAGATCTTTTTTGTATAGTTCTTTTGTGTATTCTTGCCACCTTTTCTTAATATCTTCTGCTTCTGTTATATCCATACCATTTCTGTCCTTTATGGTGCCCATCTTTGCATGAAATGTTCGGTTGGTATCACTAATTTTCTTGAAGAGATCTCTAGTCTTTCCCTTCCCATTCTATTGTTTTCATCTATTTCTTTCCATTGATCACTGAGGAAGGCTTTCTTATCTCTCTGTGCTAAAGGCTGTCTTATCTCTCCCTGCTGTTCTTTGGAACTCTTCATTCAAATGGGTATATCTTTCCTTTTCTCCTTTGCCTTTTGCTTCTCTTCTCATGTACCATGGATGCTACATGCTTAATAACATGCAATTTATGTTAGCACCTTCTCAAAAAGTATAAGTCTATAGATAACAGCTTTGCACCCAGTTTGTGAATACAATGTGGTTTGTGGTAGTCATTATCTCTCTGCTGCTGCTGCTAAGTCACTTCAGTCGTGTCCGACTCTGTGCGACCCCATAGACAGCAGCCTACCAGGCTCCCCCGTCCCTGGGATTCTCCAGGCAAGAACACTGGAGTGGGTTGCCATGTCCTTCTCCAATGCACGAAAGTGAAAAGTGAAAGTGAAGTCGCTCAGTCGTGTCTGACTCTTAGCGACCCCATGGACTGCAGCCTTCCAGGCTCCTCTGTCCATGGGATTCTCCAGGCAAGAGTATTGGAGTGGGGTGCCATTGCCTTCTCCACATTATCTCCCTAATTTACAGTAAATGATAGCCATAGAATCATACAACTGCCAAAACAGAATGGATCAGATAATGAACTGATCCTGTGTAACAATATCCCT
This sequence comes from Bos mutus, assembly GCF_027580195.1. Lineage (NCBI taxonomy): Eukaryota > Metazoa > Chordata > Mammalia > Artiodactyla > Bovidae > Bos > Bos mutus. The sequence goes on along the minus strand of NC_091621.1, from coordinate 57,390,036 downwards.
CTAGATCACCTGTCCCTCCTTGGTTACAATAAGATAATAAGGGCATAAGAAAATAATGCACATAAATAATCTATGAAGACCAATTTTGACACATATCCTGAAATTAGAGTTCTTGAAAATCCAGTGTGCATTTTCTTGTTGCATTATGCCAGGAATCACTTTAAAGTTAAAGGAAATAAATTATGATACTTAATTATCCTTTTGGCTGGTTAGATTCTAATTATGATCTTAGCTCACTGAGGTAAATAGACATTGCTTCTAAATCAACAATTTGAGATTGATTTTCATAGGGAAGCTGTAAGGATGCTCATCAGCCAATACGTTTATAAAACTGAGATGCCTACGAAGAGGTTAACTTTGTTTTGTATTAGCATGTAGTGGAAGAATTAAACAATGCCTGATTTCAAAATAGATTTCACTTTAAACAGAGAAAGGCTGAAGAGTATAAACACTTTAGATAGCTTAAGGGAAAAAAAAAAAGGGCTCCCCTGGTGGCTCAGATGGTAAGAAATCACCTGCAATGCAGAAGACCTGGGTTTGATTCCTAGGTGGGCAAGATCCCCTGGAGAAGAGCGTGGCAACGCACTCCAGTATTTTTTGGCTGGAGAACTCCATGGACAGAGGAGCCTGGAGGGCTACCCACCATGGGGTCGCAAAGAGTCAGACACAACTGAGTGACTAACACTAAAGGTAAAATTAAAAACATAATACTTTGCCTATATAGAAAAGCAGATTACATTGTAATTAACCTTTAAAAGGATGGGAAAAAGGGGATGAAAAATTATGCTTTGTTTTGAATTGCAGAATGTAATTTCTATTTTCTTAAAATTTCATTATCAATTTCCCACTTTTGTTACTTGAAAGTTATATACCTTAGATTCAGTTAAATAACTTATATTCAGTTTTCAGAAACACTTATCTGATGTTTAAAAAATCATATGAGCTTTTTGATACGTTATGCAAAATCTGAAAGCTGTATTTTTCCACCATTATAAAGCTGGGTTCACATTTGGAAAGATGCATTGGTTACTCTATCAAAATTGACACATCTTTATAGTATGATTACTCACAGTCTGTCCAGATCAGATCAGATCAGTCGCTCAGTCGTGTCTGACTCTTTGTGACCCCATGAATCGCAGCATGTCAGGCCTGCCTGTCCATCATCAACTCCCGGAGTTCACTCAGACTCATGTCCATTGAGTCAGTGATGCCATCCAGCCATCTCATCCTCTGTCGTCCCCTTCTCCTCTTGCCCCCAATCCCTCCCAGCATCAGAGTCTTTTGCAATGAGTCAACTCTTTGCATGAGGTAGCCAAAGTACTGGAGTTTCAGTTTTAGCATCGTTCCTTCCAAAGAAATCCCAGGGCTGATCTCCTTCAGAATGGACTGGTTGGATCTCCTTGCAGTCCAAGGGACTCTCAAGAGTCTTCTCCAACACCACAGTTCAAAAGCATCAATTCTTCGGTGCTCAGCCACCTTCACAGTCCAACTCTCACATCCATACATGACCACAGGAAAAACCATAGCCTTGACTAGACAAACCTTTGTTGGCAAAGTAATGTCTCTGCTTTTGAATATGCTATCTAGGTTGGTCATAACTTTCCTTCCAAGGAGTAAGCATCTTTTAATTTCATGGCTGCAGTCACCATCTGCAGTGATTTTGGAGCCCGAAAAATAAAGTCTGACACTGTTTCCACTGTTTCCCCATCTATTTGCCATGAAGTGATGGGACCGGATGCCATGATCTTAGTTTTCTGAATGTTGAGCTTTAAGCCAACTTTTTCACTCTCCTCTTTCACTTTCATCAAGAGGCTTTTTAGTTCCTCTTCACTTTCTGCCATAAGGGTGGTGTCATCTGCATATCTGAGTTTATTGATATTTCTCCCAGCAATCTTGATTCCAGCTTGTGTTTCTTCCAGATTCAAATAAATTTAATAAAATAATTTGACTTCAGTGTAGCAATTTTGCACTATAGAGCAGTTAATGTTTATGAAATACATACTTTGATTTACAACTGTTAAACTACTATGGGATTTTGGAAAATAAATAGATGTATCTTTTAAAACAATTATGTGAAAAATTACATTTCAAAAGAAAACTTACTACTTTTCCACATGAAAATGGAATATTCAGTCATCTAAGTGTTTAGACTATAATAAATATCAAGCTATTAAGCAACATTGACATTTTATGAAGTGTCAAAATGATAGAATTTTATTTTACTTTTTATTCAGATGTTGGTTATCTTTAGAAATAGTATTAAATTCAAATTCAGCTAAATATTTTTTAAAAACAGCATTATTTATTTATTTTTAATTTTTTATATTGTGAGAGTATGATAACACATTTACAGGAGACTTGGAAAATACAAAAAAAAGTTACATATAGTTCTACTATATATTTCAATTGTTTTTTTAAGTAAATAAATTAAGATTTTTAGTTGGAGTTTCAATATCAAGCTCTCAAAAATTAATAGAATGAATAGACAGAAAAGTAGAAGGATATAGTAGACCTAAAAAGCACTATGAATCAATTCAACATAATTAAGATTTACAGTTTTCACACAAAAGCAGAATACAAATTCTATTCAATTGTTCCCATAGACTATAAACCAGGAGACACTGGAACATATCTAGGGACATAAAATAAGGTGTAAAAATTTCATGCTCTAAAGGTTTTGAAATCATACAGAATCTGTTTTCTTATCACTGTTGAATTACGTTAGAAATCAGTATCAAAAGGTATTTGAAAATAACCCACATATTTTAAAGTGCAGTGTGACATTTACCAAGAGAGATCTTTACTTAGCCTTTGAAAGCCTCAGTAAAGTTAAAAGACTGAAAAAACACAGAGGGTGATTGAAGAGAAGAAAGCATGTAAGTGAGAAATTAAATTTATCAAATTTATTAAGAAATTTCTCAAAATGATAAATTAATATCAAAGATACTTTGAAAACCCCATGTATTTGAAAATTAAATGTCCAATTTTAAATGATGGAAAGAAGCCATAACAAGGAAAATTAGAAAATATTTGTAGCAGAATAAAAATTAAAAAAGAATTTATCAGAATTTGTTGTATGGAGCTGAAGCTGTTCAATACAACTAAATACAATGTGGAATCTTGAATAAGGTTATGAAAACCATGGACTCTGGAATAAAATTTTGTGAAATTTGAGCAAAATCTGTGTGTTAGTTAATAATACTATATCACATATTAATTTCCTGAAAAAAAAAACATTATTTAAAGTGAAGAGCATAGTTCTCTCTTCTTGTTTGAATAGAACAATGATATTCATTGTGAGTTGATTTTGTCCCCAAGGGAATGCATGGTAATATCTGGAGACATTTTGGTGGTTGTCCATAGTACAAATTTGAGAAACTCTGGAGTAGAGAAGTATTAAGGAACCTTAATATGAGAGAGTGCTTTAAAGATGAAATAAGTTAAGCACTAAGAAGTTGGGGCCTAGGTCTATCCAGCTACTAATTGTCTTATACATTGTAGAACTTAGTAAATATTTGTTGACTAAATACATTAACAAACAACAGTGTTAGTTGCTCAGTTGTGTCTGACTCTTTGAGATCCCATGGACTGTAGCCCACAAGCTCCTCTGTTCATGGAATTCTTCAGGCAAGAGTATGTATTGGAGTGGGTAGCCATTCCCTTCTTCAGGACAACTTCCTGGCCCAGGAATCAAACCTGGGTCTTTTGCATTGTAGGCGGATTCTTTAAAATCTGAGCCACCAGGGAAGTTCCATTAATTGTCTTATACACTGTAGAAACTTGGTAAATATTTGTTGAATAAATACATTAACAAACAGGTAAAATGTAATAATTGTTCCTGAAGCCTCCTTTGGTTTTTCTGTATGTAAAAGGACACACGTAGTTATTCTTTTCTATACCAAAACTGGTTAGTAATCATTGCTGTAGGGCAACGTATCCTATTTAATGTATGGGAAACATATTTAGGATTATGTTTATGACGTACTTCAGAATGCATGTAAATGAAGAGTTGAAATACATTCTTGCTCTTTCTAGTATACAGGACATATTAAGATGGATTTGGAAATACATACATGTAGCCATTTTATTATACTGTGAAATTACTGCTCATTCTTATGGAAAAATAAAATTTGTGAAAAGGGCCTTTTTGCAATTTTTAGTCATAAATGATAGAATTTTTATATACCCCAGGCACTAATATTACTTATAAATTTATACCATACAACACTTAAACTTTTTTTTTATTAAGAGGAGTGATCAGAGTCAAAACCATATGCTGTGGCTTTTGCCCTATGGAACTTTCAAATATACTGCAAGAATAATTATTCCTACTTAATGGAGTTACAGAAGAGAATGTGGTGCTGGATGGTAAGACATACGTAATCTAATGAAAACCCTCTGTAAACTCTCTAAGGACGTGTGCTAGGAGTTTTGAATTTTGTGGGTTTTCTCTTATTAAAAGACTAAATAGCAGTTGAAATCTCTAGGAGAATAAATGGATGTTAAGCATTTAAAAACTTTCCCTCTCAGAGGATTCCATCGTAAGTGAATAATAAAGAATACGGTCCTTTGGGAAATCAATGTCTTTATGAGAAAGAGAGAGGAAGAGACAGACGGGGGGAGAAAGACTTTTAATTTTTATTATAGTTCTCAGAAATATGTCAGGTTGAACTTTTCTTTATTTGGAAAGGAAAACATGAATGTAGACCCTCATCATTTTCTTTTGATTAGCCTCCTTGGTGTCTTTTTGCTCAGCCTCTTTTCTGTCCAGCCCATTCTTCAGAGCTTTGCCTGTTTTATGTTTTCTTTCTTTCTTTTTTTTAAAATTTTATTTTATTTAACTTTACAATATTGTATTGGTTTTTCCATATATCAAAATGAATCTAGGTGCCTGTCCCCAGACTCAAGATACTTGACCGCCTTAACATGGCAGAAAAATTCTTTTAAAATCCACCCCTTATTCTTCTTTCCAACTCTGATCCCAGCACTTATGCACTATGCATCCATGCCTTTACCTGTCTCTATAAATGTCATGATCTTTTGTATTTGTACTTTTATGTCTTTGTTTTTCTTCTTTTCTGGCTGGGTAATGTCAAGGTATCTTTCAAATAGCAAATCTCTAAAAGTCTTCTCTAAACTGTCTTTGACTTCTCTTCCCTGTGTTCCTGAAAGAATTTCTACATACCTACATTAAAGGATTTACCACATACTAAATTTACATTTATTTATTTTCTCATTGGCTGCCATATCTGTGAAAGAAGGGGTATATATCCTTTATCTTTGTATCCCTGCTGCCAATGCCTGGCATATAAATTTAAAAAAAAATTCAAAGGTGAACCACCTATGAGAATGGATGAAATTTAAAAACTAACCAAATCAAGTCAGTCAAGGCAAAGATGTGAAAGAACTGGAACTACTACTGATAAGAATGGAAAATAGTTTGGAGAATCGTTTGGCAGTTTCTTAAATAATTAAACATATCCTTCCATTCAACTGGGCCATTCCATTCCTAGATGGTTACTCAAACATATGTCAATACAAAAACTTGTACATCAATATTCATAGCAACTTTAATACCCCTCAAGGAGAAACAAGCCAAATTTACATCAGCAGGTAAATTGATAAACTGGTATATCCATACAATGGAATACTACTTACAGCAATATGAGTAAACTATGGAGAAATGCAATAATGTGAATAAATCTCAAAATAATCATGCAGCCAGATAAAAAAGAACATGCTTGAGTCAATATTAATTTGCTGTTAAAATGCAAATTCTCCCACAGTGACAGAAACTAGCCTTATGGTTGCATGGCTGGGGTTGGGGTGAGTACTGGAGTTGAGGAAAAGGGTCAGGAAGGAAGGGTTGAGGAAAACTCTGAGTGTGATGGTTATATTTACTATCTTGATTTTGGTGATGGTTTCATGTTTGTAAACATATGTAAAAACTTGTATTCTAAATATATGCTGTATGTTTGGAGTCAATTATAGCTCAATAAATTTTTTTTTTTAAGTCAAAGAATAAGAAGGCAAAATCTTGAAGAAAAGACATTTTGCAAGGACTTTACAAGGTAGATGCTACTGGTTTTCTTAGGATGTATCTGGGTTGTGTTTTGCTTAGTCGCTCAGTTGTGTCTGACTCTTTGCGATCCCATGGACTATAGCCCACCAGGCTACTCTGTCCATGGGGATTCTCCAGACAAGAATACTGGGATGGGTAGCCATGCCCTCCTCTAGGGGATCTTCCAAACCCAGTGATCAAGCCCAGGTCTCCCACAATGCAGGAAATTCTTTACTGTTTGAGCCACCAGGGAAGCCCAAGAATACTGTAACGGGCAGTTTGTCCCTTCTCCAGGGGAGCTTCCTGACCCAGTAATTGAAATGGGGTCTCTTGCATTCTTTACCAGCTGAGCTACCAGATATATATACACATAATTTGCATGCTGCTAAGTCGCTTCAGTCGTGTCCAACTCTGTGTGACCCCAGAGACGGCAGCCCACCAGGCTCCCCCGTCCCTGGGATTCTCCAGGCAAGAACACTGGAGTGGGTTGCCATTTCCTTCTCCAATGCATGAAAGTGAAAAGTGAAAGGAAGTCACTCAGTCATGTCCGACTCTTCGCGACCCCATGGACTGCAGCCCACCAGGCTCCTCCATCCATGGGATTTTCCAGGCAAGAGTACTGGAGTGGGATGCCATCAATATACAAATATATATATATACATAATGTATATATATGTACACATAATTTGACAATACATATTTCCTTTTTTCAAGAACAGACAGAATTATGGATTTGGGATAGTATATAATCAAGCACTATTCTTCTCCATTAAAAAATTTTAAATTCTTCTCTGTTAATAAAATATATGATTATTTAATAACTATATTTACTGTGATGTCATAGTAGAAAAAATAAACTGAGCATAAGTCTAATAATTCTGCTAAGACCATTGTGTGCCCTTCAGTATGTATCTAAACTCACTGGGCATCAGCACTTTATTTTGTAAAATAAGGCTGTTGTGTAGTGTGAATGGGTGTGTTGCATGCACTTAGTTGTTCAGGCCTGTCTGATTCTTTGCGACCCCATGGGCTGTAGCTGGCCAGGTTCCTCTGTCCATGGAATTTCTCAGGCAAAAATACTGGAGTGGGTTGCCATGCCCTCCTGCAAGGGATCTTCCTGACTCAGGGTATTTTTCCCTACCCAGGGATCCCAACCATAGTCTCTTGCATCTTGTGAATTGCAGGCAAATTCTTTACCGCTGAGCCATCAGGGATTACAGTTCAACAAATATTGAGGTTACAAAAACACTTAGGAAAGGCTGTTTAAAAAAATTCTTTTTTTTTTTTTTAGGTCCCACTGTTCAACATGTGAGATCTTAGTTCTCCCGCTAGGGACCAAACTTGGCACCCCTCTGCAGTGGAAGCCTGGAGGTTTAACCACTGGATTGCCAGGGAAGCCCCAGAAAGGTTACTTTTTACAAAGACACTTAGGAAAGTGGTGGAAGTGTTAAAAGATAAACTGAGGGGCATTAACACGTTCAAGTTTATTTGAACATACACAAATAGAAATCCCGTGGCAGCAAACCGGAAGTGGCTAGGCCTGGGCGCGTACTCCTCTGGTCGAAGCCAGCAAAGGCTTTTATGGAGAACTGCTGGAGGGAAATCTCAGGCAGCTTCCTGGGTGAAATCTAAACCAGACCGCAGCACAAGGAGGGCAAAGAGAGCCACAGCAGACTGGTAAGTGGCTGGTTTAATAAGCGAGGGAACTTACCTAGGAGGCTTGTCTTGGCGCTGCACGCTGAGGGTGTGGATCTCTGCTTCCTTCCCACCTGCCCGCCAGTGTTCTACCATTTTGTACAGAGGTTCAGTCTATATCAGCCACATGATCTCAGAACTCAATGGTCTCTCAAGGCTGAGACTTTGAAAATGCCTCCAGCCACTGTCATGGTGAGCAGAAGATGCATTCCAAGGACTGGGAGGGGTGCCAGCACCTGCTTGGGTCTACCTCCCGTGTCAACTTTGAATCACATCCTTTAGATCAGGGATCGCCAACCTCCAAGATCTAATGCCTGATGATCTGAGGTGGAGCTGATGCTGTGGCAATGGAATTATAGTGTACAATAAATGTAATGCTGTTCAATCATCCAGAAAACATCCCATCTCCCTCCCCCAATCCTTCCTTTAAAAATTATCTGTCCCTGGTGCCAAAAGGATTGGGAACCTGCTACTCTAGATCACCTCCTACAAGTAAATGCAGGAGAAAAACAAGGAAATTATTTGATTGGCTGTTACTTAAGTGGTTGCCTTATTTGGAAGGCCTAATTGGCTCTTTGTGCTTGAGTGATTCTTAAATTTTTGTCCTCTCCAGGGCAGGTGCCTTCAGAGGAATTGGCTCTGGCTTAGGTTTCAGTCTGCTCCTGAGGGTAGGAAAGCTTCAATCTTAGTCTAATGGCCTCTTTGTTTAATTACTTAGACAGTAGATGAAATTCAGGGTCTCTCAAGAAGTTTAAACTCTGGAAGGGAGATGAAGGCATGCATAAATCATTTTAAAGGCCTGTTAGGTACAAGTAGGACATACTATATGCAGTATAGGAGCCAAATCCTCTGAGAGGACAGGGAGATCCCTGCTGACTGGAGAATGGGAAGCTTGAGAAGAACATCTCATTGGATTCAGCCTTTGAGGGGTGGATTGGCTTCCAGTAAGGTGGGGCCTGCTGTTGTGGCAACACATAGTCTAAAGATAAAGGGGCCAAAGTGAAAGTGAAGTCGCTCAGTCATGTCCAACTCTTTGGGACCCTACGAACTGTAGCCCATTGGCTCCTCCCTCCATGGGATTCTCCAAGCAAGAGTACTGGAGTGGGTTGCCATTTCATTTCATTTCTCCAGGGGATCTTCCTGACTCAGGGATCAAACCCGGTCTCCTGCATTCCAGGCAGATGCTTTAACCTCTGAGCCATGCCTGTGGTACCTCAGAGGGACCAAACAGATGGGGAAAAGATAATCTAAACAAAGGTGACCTGGCAACAGTACACAGAGTGGGTTTGATGGCACTGGAGCAAACTATTAAAAACAAAAGAGGGTTTGGAAAGATTCAGTGTAAACCCCAGATGGTCTTGAATGCCATCGTTAAGAAGTTTGTATTTGTGTTATAGAATCACATTTCAGAAAGCAACTTTATGAAACTCTGCACTTAAGCCTAAACGATGGAGTAAATATGAAAAATCTTTTTTGGAAGTTAATTTTACTCTACCTAGCCTGGAGAACACTGAGACTGAAGGCAAAGTCAAGGACACGATTGGATTATCTGGTTGACAGGGAAAGCAATTAAACTCAGTTTTACACATGTTGAATTTAAGGTGCTAGTGAAACAATCAAATACAAATGGCCATTGGGCAATTGATACTAATGGGAATTTGCTGTATGGCTAAGGAAACTCAAACAGGGGCTCTGTATAAACCTAGAGGGGTGGGATGGGGAGGCAGATGGGAGGGAGGTTCAAAAGGGAAGGGATATATGTATACCCATGGCTGATTCATGTTGAGGTTTGACAGAAAACATCAAAATTCTGTAAAGCAATTATCCTTCAATAAAAATTAAGTTAATTAAAAAAATGTTTAGAATAAGCCTAAGGTCAGAGAGGTTATAATGAATGAAACATGTTTTATTTATTGATGGCTTATGGTATACAAGGCATTGTTGGAAGGAAAAAAAAAGAAAAAACAGGCTCCACAATTTTATGTACCCTTTCAGTTCAGTTCAGTCGCTCAGTCGTGTCTGACTCTTTGTGACATCATGAATTGCAGCATGCCAGGCATCCCTGTCCATCACCAACTCCCGGAGTTCACCCAAACTCATGTCCATCGAGTGGGTGATGCCATCCAGCCATCTCATCCTCTGTCATCCCCTTCTCCTCCTGACCCCAATCCCTCCCAGCATCAGAGTCTTTTCCAATGAGGCAACTCTTCGCATCAGGTGGCCAAAGTACTGGAGTTTCAGCTTTAGCATTAGTCCTTCCAAAGAAATCCCAGGACTGATCTCCTTTAGAATGGACTGGTTGGATCTCCTTGCAGTCCAAGGGACTCTCAAGAATCTTTTCCAATACCACAGTTCAAAAGTATCAATTCTTTGGTGCTCAGCTTTCTTCATAGTCCAACTGTCACATCCATACATGACCACTGGAAAAACCATAGTCTTGACTAGATGGACCTTTGTTGGCAAAGTAATGTCTCTGCTTTTGAATATACTATCTAGGTTGGTCATGACTTTCCTTCCAAGGAGTAAGCGTCTTTTAATTTCATGCCTGCAATCACCATCTGCAGTGATTTTGGAGCCCCAAAAAATAAAGTCTGACACTGTTTCCACTGTTTCTCCATCTATTACAGCCTTAACGTACTCCTTTTCCTGTTCGGAACCAGTCTGTTGTTCCATGTCCAGTTCTAACTGTTGCTTCCTGACCTGTATATCGGTTTCTCAAGAGGCAAGTCAGGTGGTCTGGTATTCCCAGCTCTTTCAGAATTTTCCACGGTTTATTGTGATCCACACAGTCAAAGGCTTTGGCATAGTCAATAAAGCAGAAATAGATGTTTTTCTGGAACTCTCTTGCTTTTTCCATGATCCAATGGATGTTGGCAATTTGATCTCTGGTTCCTCTGCCTTTTCTAAAACCAGCTTGAACATCTGGAAGTTTGCGGTTCACGAACTGCTGAAGCCTGGCTTGGAGAATTTTGAGCATTACTTTACTAGCGTGTGAGATGAGTGCAATTGTATGGTAGTTTGAGCATTCTTTGGCATTGCCTTTCTTTGGGATTGGAATGAAAATTGACCTTTTCCAGTCCTGTGGCCACTGCTGAGTTTTCCAAATTTGCTGGCGTATTAAGTGCAGCACTTTCACAGCATCATCTTCCAGGATTTGAAATCCAGAATTCAACTGGAATTCCATCACTTCCACTAGCTTTGTTCATAGTGAAGCTTCCTAAGGCCCACTTGACTTCACATTTCAGGATGTCTGGCTCTAGGTGAGTGATCACACCATCGTGATTATCTTGGTCATTTGAAGATCTTTTTTGTACAGTTCTTCTGTGTATTCTTGCCACCTCTTCTTAATATCTTCTGCTTCTGTTAGGTCCATACCATTTCTGTCCTTTATACCCTTTAGCTTATGTAAATTCTCACAACATCCCACTGAGACACCCTGTGGTCTGCTTGACTAATTTTTTTTTCCTTGACTGACTTTAATTCACATCCCTGACCTCTAAATATGAGAAAGAATGCTCCAAGGCTCAATCTTTGACCCTCTTTTCTCTTCTTCACTTGTTCCCTAAGTGATCTTGCATCCACTCTTGTCTTGAAGCACAATCTTCATTAAGTTAAATGTACCAGTGTAGACATTCCCTGAAGTTTGTACGCCTAATAGATATCTTGAAGTTAATATAGCCAAAGGTGAAGTCTTGATTTCACTTTTCTCACCCCCATTTCATTCTGCTCTTTCATATACATCCAGTTACTGAGCCAAACAAAACAGGAGCCACTCTGATTTTCCTCTTATACTTCACAGCCAATCCATAATAAATCCAGTAAGCTCTACCCTCAAAATATATCCAGAATTCATCTGTTTTTCATTACCTTTACACTGATATAAAGAAACATCATGCCTCACTATATTAATACAATTATTATTGATATATATTAATACAATATATTAATACAATTACCTCCCATATAGCCTTTTTCCACTTTTGCCCCATTTTAGCCTATCATTCCATATAATTGTCAGAGTTGTTCCTTTAAAGCATATGTCATATTATGCCACTCCTTTGCTAATAATCTTCAGAATAAAAAAAGCCAAAATCCTTTTACCAAGATGCCTAGTGAGCTTTCTAAGTGTAACTTCTCTACCCCTCGTTCTACCGAGGGGTTCATTTCATGCTATTCCTGAAACTCATGAGCAGAATTTACCCTCAAGAAATTTATACTTGCTGTTTATTCTGCCCTGAGTTTACACTTCTAAGGGTCACCCCTTGTCTATTTCTAGGTCTCTGCTTAACTGTTCACATGATCAAAGTGATCATGCTTAAATATCCTATATAAAAACAAAACAAAAGCCTCTCATTTTCATCAGTGACACATAGTAGGTCCTCAAATATCTTTTAATGAATATTCAATATTTCAAAGAATCATAAAGACTCATCTGTATGTTGAAAATGAATACCTTGCAGCTTAAATAAATTTGTCAAAGGGTATTAGGGCTGGAATTTGAATCAAATTCTTTTTGACTCCAAAACCCCAGTTATTTTGTGGGTATTTAAAATATTATGAATATTTGAATGCATGCAAATCTTCTTTAAAGAGAGATATTTGAAACTGTAGGAGGAGATGGAATTGTATAGTGGTAGATTATATAGATGGACTCAGGAGAGATACTAGGATAGAAATTCCTATTCTTTTTCAGGCCATGGATTCCTCTGAAAATCTAATGATACTCTTTGGCCCTCGTTCCCTAAACCACATGTAAGCATTTACCACAGTCTTGCATAATATTGCATGTAATTTATAACCTCTATCTTATTCTGCAGTTGAAAGGGACAGAATATGGTAAGAGAGGGTGGTTTTGGAGATAGTGTGTGCAGACTGGTCTTTTGGGAATTTTGAGAGTAAATGTAAAGAGAGGGAAGGTGGGCTTTCTAGATCTAAAGGCTATGACTCTGACTTCTCTGTTTATGCCAAAGTCATTCAAACATCATGATCTCATAGAGTCAAAACAGAAGGGACAAAAGAGATCATTTAACACCATCATTTTGCATGAGAAGCAGGGAGGCAGGGCAGATGGCCCAGTTGATTGCCTGTGTACATCCAATGGGCTCATAGCAGAACAGGGACTAGATTCCAGGTATCATGACTAAGGCCAAAGCTCCTTCTATTATACCAAGCTGCCTCTTCAGAAGCGGATTGTCCTGTGCTTCTGAGCCCTTCCCAAGGGGCTTCAGCATAAAGGATATTGGTGTTTTTCAGTATCAAAATGTATATTGAGTACTGAGGATGGACAGAGATTTGCACTAGAATTATTCTTTTCTGTAGCTGAAACATGTCAAAAAGTCATTTTGTAACTAATTCAACCTTTGAGCAATTTAGTGGGTGGTTATAACTGATGAAAGACTATCTTATGGTTAATGGCAACTTTAAAAATCTAGACAAGGCTTAGAATACAAATGCAAGAATTTCATTATCCAACCCACTTAATATGCACTTTGATTTTCATTGTGGAGACAGCTGCAAGAGTGAAGATTGTGATGTTGTGGTCAGTCACAATTACGAGCAGTGTTACACATTCCAGATCTCTGTAGAAACAGTAAAAAATGTCCTTCACTTGGAGAAGTTTAAATAATATTTAAAATCTTCAAGATCTGATAGTAATACTGAAGAGTAATTCAAGGAAATATCCCATGTATTTATCTATTTTACTCTCCGCTATGCATTTATCCATGGATTTGAAAAGAAAGGGTTTTGCCAACAACGTAGAAATCCTCCTGCATTATTTACAAGCTCTCTCAGAGTGACTGACAAGACTACCCAGAGTGCTAAGTTTCCTCTCTGCTCTAGCTTATCAGTGAACTAGTGAAATTTAACACGAATGGTGTCAGCTTTATATTTAGAGTGTAACTGTATAAACAGAAGCCACTGTGAGAATCTTGTTTTAGAGTTTTCACCTTATTTAAATTCTTAATTTGTCTCTTCAGTTTTGAAAAGGCTATTGCAGAGTGTGGTCCTGCTTCCAATTAATGAGCTTCAGAAAAGGATTAGGTTTGCCTCACTCAGCTTTCCAAAATAGGCTAACCTTGAGTCACACGAATCTGAAGAAGAGGTAAATAGTCTGTCTGATCCAAATTAACTTCGACAGGGATGACAGTCTTAGGCTGTTTATTTTATTATAGCCTGAGCCAAGAGTCCCAAAGTTTTACAGTTGATAAAAGACTTTTTTTGTTGAAAGTTAAAAAAAAATGTTAGTTTTCTTCCATGTTTCACTTATCTAATATTAATAAATACTAGCAGTAACTGATAGCATGTATCAGTGTCATGAAGTCCAAAATGTTTGGGTGATTTTGTTATTTGAAGTTAAATTTTGAGGAGCTTGTGACAAAAAACTCCTATTAAATACCTTAAGCATATTGTGAAATTATAAAGGGAACATAACTGTGTATATCTTTGTAAAGTCACTTTAAGGATATTTATTCCCCTATAATGACTTTTGGTGATTTCATAGAAATCATGATTTCATTTGAAATCTAGCTTCCTTTTTCACGAAAGTATCTATCTTCCCCTCAAATCTGTCTCCACACTCACATCTGAGAGTAGAGACTACATGTGAATGAATGTAAGATGATGTCAGTTTCTTAGTCCATCTTTGGCAATATTTTTGAATGTACTTCTGCCAGAGTCTGATTTATTTATTCCTGAATTCTTTGACTTTGAAAATATTCTGATCATATCGACAAGCACAGATATATTCTGGTCCCTTCCAAAGGTAAAATTAAACTTATACTTTATTTACATAAGGGGGACATAATAATCTGTTGTCATTTAATTACTAAAGATGATTTTTTTAGAAGCAGAGATATTTTTTAGGAGCAGAGAAAGCAACAAGAAAATTCATTGATTAAGGTTAAATTATTCGTGTTGTTAAAAATATAGAATTTAGAAGTCCAATGCACTATCCATTGTGCCATGGAGCCACCTAAAAACATAGATTTTTAAAGTTTTGTTTCACATAAATTATTCAGCCTAGGTTAAAGCAATCAACACAGCTGTAAATGAAGATATGTTTGAATTAAAACAATTAGATTTGATTTTCTTGTGTCTTGCATCTCACAGCAGGTATTCAAGCACAGCCAAAACTTGGATGTGCTGACACCTGTAATCAACACAAAAGATCTCTTTTAAACTAACAAATCATCCCTCCTAGTGGAAGTATAAACAAAGCCCTAATTGCAGATTTTGCTAACTATTCTCCCCTGCTGTGAGGAATAGTGTCTAGTGTTTAAGCTGTAACCTCAACTATGATTTATAATTGGCAGAAGATAAAGGCTAATTCTCTAGATTCAGTCAATGTTACTATGTGTTCTTAAACTGAGTCTATACCAATCAATGATTTCCTAATTACCAGCTAGTGTCAAGTATATTGAAATGATTTTTTAATTGCAAGGAGAAAAATAACAAAACATATAGTGGTGATAAAGTGCTAGACTGTCAAACACTTCTGTTTTTTTGTTTTTTTAACTCATTGAATCTTCACAGAATACATTTGCGGTAGATACTAATATTAGTCCCACTTTACAGATGAGGAAATTGTGGCTTTATAGGAGCTTCTCCTAACTATCACAACTGTGAAGCAGTGGAGGTGAGATTTGAATCCAGGCTAAAGCTAGCTGTTTGGGGTCTGTGGCTTGCCTTTTTCACTAAAGATAAAGATACAAATAAAAATTTAACTACTGTTCCATTTGAGATAAATAAATCAAATATTTCTGCAAAAAAGATCTTTCATGCAAGCTTCCTCAGGCTTATGTGTCATCCAGGAGAGGGGTTCATGATTCTAAGAACCATAGTTTGCAAGTCAAGGCACAGCTTTGATTAAAATAATTTTTGGGGAGAAATAAATGAAATCTAAGTGCACAATGAATGAAAAACCCTATCTGTTTCTCAGTGCGGGCTATTAACATGCTTTACAGCTAGAATCTCCTGTTCCCCAAAATATTCTTAGACCACAAATTAAAAACTTTTGAAAGTATCATTAACTCCTCCAGGTATTATATTAATGTAAGCAGTTTAAATAGTGCCGCAGTTTTAGTCAAAGCCTCAGTTCAGTTCAGTTCAGTTGCTCAGTCGTGTCCGACTCTTTGCGACCCCATGGACTGCAGCACACCAGGCTTCCCTGTCCATCATCAACTCCCGGAGCTTGCTCAAACTCATGTACATAGAGTTGGTGATGCCATCCAACCAAACCATCTCATCCTCTGTCATCCCCTTCTCCTCCTGCCTTCAATCTTTCCCAGCATCAGGGTCTTTTCCAACGAGTCAGTTCTTTGTATCAGGTGGCCAAAGTATTGGAGCTTCAGCTTCAGCATCAGTCTTTCCAATGAATATTCAGGACTGATTTCCTGTAGGATGAACTGGTTTGATCTCCTTGCAGTCCAAGGGATTCTCAAGAGTCTTCTCCAACACCACAGTTCCAAAAGCATCAGTTCTCCTCACTCAGCTTTATTTATAGTTCAACTCTCACATCCATATATGACTACTAGAAAAACCATAGCTTTGACTAGATGGACCTTTGTTGGCAAAGTAATGTCTCTGCTTTTTAATATGCTATCTAGTTTGGTCATAACTTTTCTTCCAAGGACCAAGCATCTTAATTTCATGGCTATAGGCACCATCTGCAATGATTTTGGAGCCCAAGAAAATAAAGTCTCTCAGGGTTTACATTGTTTCCCCATCTATTTGTCATCAAGTGATGGGACTGGATGCCATGATCTTTATTTTTTGAATGTTGAGTTTTAAGTCAGCTTTTTCACTCTCTTCTTTCACTTTCATCAAGAGGCTCTTTAGTTCCTCTTTGCTTTCTGCCTTAAGGGTGGTGTCATCTGCTTTTTCATTTGTTTAAAGCCTTGATGTTCTCATGTGGCTGGTCAACCTTATACACTAGCATCAGTGGGGACTTGTTAGAGATGCAGAATCTCAGGCAGCAAATCCCAGACTTATGAATCATAATATGCTCTTTAACAGGATAACTCAGGTGATTCTTATGCAAATACTGTTTAAAAACAAGGAAATTTAATCACTCCATTTAAAGAGGAAAAAAAGCTGAGGTTTCAAATCCCATAAAGTAAGTTCTAAAGAATTTTTATGTATTTCTATCTCTTCTCTTTATACAAAAGAAAAAGTAAATAAATATTAGCAGAAAATAAATATGAGACCATAGGCAGTTGGATTAACCAATGATATTCTCATTTTATTTTTATTTTATTACTTGTTTTTCTTCAGAAATGTGAAGTTGGAGTAGGCTAGTTAGACTTGAGGTGTCAACTATGTACAATTGTGGTTTTAACTTCTCTGTGGTCCTTTTCCTTCCTTAAAACCCACTCCTTTCCAATTAAGTCTTTGTGGTTCATTGGGACTAATCACACATTACCAGCTCTAAGTGTAGGTTCCAGACCCAGGCTCTGCCAATAAGCATCTATAATGATTGGTCCAGGGAAGACACATAATCCCATATTGACCAATGAGATCTTTTCCCAGGGTCTCCCCTTCCCACCCCCCCCCACCCCGCCCCCACGCCACACACTCACTGTAGGGGAAAGGTCATTTCTATTTGTTGAGATGAGGAGCACTAAGGGCCAAGGGAAACTAGAGTTTCCATCTACCATCTTTGCCATTCTGAGGGCAGTGAACCCTGCCTGAGAATGAAACCGACAGAGAAAAAAGTAGACAGGAGACAGAGTGATGCTTGCTTACATTGTCAGATACCTGGATCCACTCACAGCTTTGGACTTCTCTCATGAACTCTTCAGGTATATGTGAGTCAATTTCATTTTTAAAAACTGCGATATAATTGACTTAACATTATATTACTTTGAGGTTGTCTTGCTGTATCTCATGGTGCACACTGTTTGTAGAACCCATGGTAGGCCAGGCGCAAGCAGAAAACCTGGAAAAAGATAGGAGGAGCCGTAGAAACTGCAAACATGTTTATTCTGTCCTGACTGGCACAGCAGCTGTAGCAGCGGACAGGCTGTAAGCTCGCTTCTTGCAGTTGACTCAGCGGACATAGCCATAACTCAGCCTAATGGCCATAATGTAGCCACAAGGGCCTTTTCGGGGGAGCTTTTATATGTTTTCAGAACAAAAGTAGCCCATGTCCAAGTGAATACTTTATGACGCACATGTGCAGTGCTATAAGTGAGCTGAGCTGTTACATAATCATTATTTACAAAACGTGAGGGGAGAGTGCGAGGGCTTGGGGCGAGAGAGCCTGACCACTGCCATCTTGACTAATCTGCTCTTTCCCTAATGAGGTATACAATGTAATGATTTGATATTTGTGTACATTACAAAATAATCACCACAGTTAAGTCTAGTAAACATTCATCACCATAAATGTAGTTATAATTTGTTTCTTATGAGCTTTTAAGATTTACTCTCAGAAACATTCAAATGTACAATTTGTTGTTCAGTCACTAAGTTGTATCCAACTCTTTGTGACCCCATGGACTGCAGCATACCAGACTCCTCTGTTCTCCACTATCTCCCAGAGTTTGCTCAAATTCATGTTCATTGAGTTGTTGATAATATCCAACCTTCTCATCCTCTGCTGCCCCCTTCTTCTTTTGCCTTCCATCTTTCTCAGCATCAAGGTCTTTTCTGATGAGTTAGCTCTTCACATCAGGTTGCCGAAGTATTGAGGCTTCAGCTTCAGCATCAATCTTTCCAGTGAATATTCAGGGTTGATTTCCTTTAGGCTTGACGGGTTTAATCTCCTTGCAGTCCAAGAAACTCTCAAAAGTCATCTCCAACACCACAATTTGAAAGCATTGTGTAACTTACATCCCCATGACTTATTTGTTTTATAACTGGAGGTTTGTACCTTTTGACCCCTGTCACCCCTTCTCCATGGGCTTCCCAGGTGGTTCAGTGGTAAAGAATCACCTACCAATGCACGAGACTCAAGAGATGCAGGTTTGATCCTTGGGTCAGGAAGATCCCCTGGAGTAGGAAATGGCAACCTGCTCCAGTATTCTTGCCTGGAAAATTCCATGGATAAAAAACTTGCCTGGAAAATTCCATGGATAAAGGATAAAGGAGCCTGGTGCAATAAGGTCCATAGAGTCACATCGAGTTACACACATGCAGGCACACTTATTCCCTACCACTCTCCCTATCCCCTCACCACCAACTTTTTCCTGTGTCTATGAGCTCCCCCCCCCACTTTTTTTTTTAGATTCCACATGTAAATAAGATCATACAGTATTTGACCTTCTTTGTCTGACTCATTTCACTTAGCATAATGCCCTCAAGGTCCATAGATGTCACAAGTGGCAAGACTTCATTCTTTTTTATGCTTGAATAATATTCCTTTGTGTTATATACATATATACACACTGCTGCTGCTGCTGCTAAGTCGCTTCAGTTGTGTCTGACTCTGTGCGACCCCATAGACGGCAGGCCATCAGGCTCCCCCGTCCCTGGGATTCTCCAGGCAAGAACACTGGAGTGGGTTGCCATTTCCTTCTCCAATGCATGAAAGTGAAAAGTGAAAGTGAAGTCACTCAGTCGTGTCCGACTCTTAGCAACCCTATAGACTGCGGCCTACCAGGCCCCTCCGTCCATGGGATTTTCCAGGCAAGAGTACTGGAGTGGGGTGCCATTGCCTTCTTCATATATACATACATATATGTATTAATATATACACCACATCTTCTTTATTTTCACTCATTTGTTGATGGACAATTGGAATGTTTCCATATCTTGGTTATGCTGCAGTGAAAACAGAGATGTCTTTTCAGTAGTGTTTTTGTTTTCTTTGGATAAATACCTAAAAGTACACTTTCTGGATCATATGGTATTTCTATTTTAACTTTTTGAGGTACTTGATTACTGTTCTCCATAGTAGCTGCACGAATTTAAATTCTTACCAAATGGTCATGGAGTTCCCTTTTTTCCACATTCTCCCCAAAACTTTCTTATCTTTAGGATACTAGCCATTCTAACAGGTGTATGTTGATATCTCATTGTGGTTTTGATTTGCATTTCTCTGATTAGTGATGTTGAGCACCTTTTCACATACCATGTGCTGTCTGTGTGTCTTTTAAAAATGTCTGTTCAGAGCCTTTGTCCATTTTTAATCTGATAATTATTTTTTGCTATTGAGTTATATACATTTTTTATATATTTTGGATATTAACTTCTTTTCAGACATATGACTTGAAATATTTTCTCCCATTTAGTAGGTTGCCTTTTACTTTTGTTGATGGTTTCCTTTGCTGTGGGGTTTCATTTACAGTTTAGTCGCTTAGTTGTGTCTGACTCTTTGCAACTCCATGGACTGCAGCACACCAGGCTTCCCTGTCCATCACAAATTCCCAGAGCTGGCTCAAACTCATGTCTGTCGAGTTGGTGATGCTATCCAATCATCTCATCCTCTGTCATCTTCTTTTCCTCCTTCCTTCCATCTTTCCCAGCATCAGGGTCTTTTCCAATAAGTCAGTTCTTTGCATCAGATGGAGCTTCAGCTTCAGCATCAGTCCTTCCAATGAATATTCAGGACTGATTTCCTTTAGGATTGACTGGTTTGATCTCCTTGCACTACAAGGAACTCTCAAGAGTTTTCTGCAACACCACAGTTCAAAAGCATTAGTTCTTTGGTGCTCAGCCTTTTTTTATGGTCCAACTCTCACATCCATACATGACTACTGGAAAAACCATAGCTTTGACTAGACAGACCTTTGTCGGCAAAGTAATGTCTCTGCTTTTTAATATGTTGTCTAGGTTGGTCATCCTGGAGAAGGAAATGGCAACCCACTCCAGTATTCTTGCCTGGAGAATCCCATGGACAGAGGAGCCTGGTGGGCTATAGTCCATGGGGTCGCAAAGAGTCAGACATGACTGAGCGACTTCACTTCACTTCACTTTAGGTTGGTCATAGCTTTTCTTCCAAGTAGGAAGTATCTTTTAATTATTTTTCATTTTAAAATGTGGCTATTTTCTAATTTATAAAAGTAATTTTTTCTCCATTCCCAAACCTATTTATTTTATTGGCCATATGTCTGTATTTGGTTGTTGTTCAGTTGCTAAGTCATGTCTGACTCTTTGCGACCCCATGGACTGTATCCTGCTAGGCTCCTCTGTCCGTGGGGTTTCCCAGGCAAGGATACTGCAGTGGTCTGCAATTTCTTTCTCCAAGGGATATTCCCAACCAAGATATTGAATGCACATCTCTTGCATTGGCAGGTGGAATTTTTACCATTGAGCCACCTGGGAAGCACTGTGTCCATATTTTAGTTTGTTAGGACAAAAAAATGTTTAAAGTGACTTACTAAGACACCAACATAACATGAGCTTTAAATCCAAAACCATGCTGCCTAGATTTGCAGTCTTGCTTCTTATTAGTTAAGTAAACTTGGTCAAATGACATTGCCTTTTCCTCTCTCAATTTTCTTGGTGTACAAAGTAGATGCTACCATCATCACATATCAGTTCGGTTCAGTTGCTCAATCATGTCCGATTCTTTGCGACCCCGTGAACCACAGCACACCAGGCCTCCCTGTCCATCACCAACTCCTGGAGTTTCCTCAAACTCATGTCCATTGAGTCGGTGATGCCATCCAACCATCTCACCCTCTGTCATCCCCTTCTCCTCCTGTCTTAAATCTTTCCCAGCATCAGGGTTTTCCCAGTGAGTCAGCTCTTCACATCAGGTGGCCAAAGTATTGGAGTTTCAGCTTTAGCATCAGTCCATCCAGTGAACACCCAGGACTGATCTCCTTTAGAATGGACTGGTTGGATCTCCTTGCAGTCCAAGGGACTCTCAAGAGCCTTCTCCAACACCACAGTTCAAAAGCATCAGTTCTTCAGTGCTCAGCTTTCTTTATAGTCCAACTCTCACATCCATATATGACCACTGGAAAAACCATAGCCTTGACTAGATGGACCTTTGTTGACAAAGTAACATCTCTGTTTTTTAATGTGCTGTCTAGGTTGGTCATAGTTTTTCTTCCAAGGAGTATGTTCTTTTAATTTCATGGCTGCAGTCACCATCTGCAGTGATTTTGGAGCCCCCTAAAATAAAGTCAGCCACTGTTTCCATGGTTTTCCCATCTATTTGCCATGAAGTGATGGGACTGGATGCCGTGATCTTAGTTTTCTGAATGTTGAGTTTTAAGCCAACTTTTTCACTCTTCTCTTTCACTTTCATCAAGAGGCTCTTTAGTTCCTCTTCACTTTCTGCCATAAGGGTGGTGGCATCTGCATATCTGAGGTTATTGATATTTCTCCTGGCAACCTTGATTCCAGCTTGTGCTTCCTCCAGCCCAGCGTTTCTCATGATGTACTCTGCATATAAGTTAAATAAGCGGGATGACAATATACAGCCTTGATGTACTCCTTTTCCTATTAGGATTATGTAAAATAAATGGAAAATAGGCAATGAAAGTAGGAGAAAGTAAAATAAGGATTAAAAATGAGAATGTGTCAGGTGGAAGTTAGGACATAAAACATGTGCTGCAGAGGCCTGCACACATGCCAGAAACAATCCCAAGTTTTGGTTCTCAGCTTCTAAGCTGCCAAAGTGGAGACCATCAGTTACTTGATTGGTAAAAATTCTTGCTTTGGAGCAATTCATTTGTGCCTAATTTTTACATGAACCAATCTTACAACTGAAATATTTTTGTGCATAGCTTTTTAATGTGATTAGCATAATTTGTTTTTGATATATAACCAAAATTGAAATTGAGATCAGAAGGTTTAAGCATTTAAAGGTTTTTGTAAAACATAGTATACTTTTAAAAATTGTAAAGAGTGTACGATATACAGAAATGTTTTAATCAGCCCCTCAGTAAATTTTGATTTTTAGGTAATTAGCTATGAATATACTTGTTAATACTGAAAATATTTTGTATTTTAATTTTTATATTTGGAGACATTGTGGTATATCTACACGATCACTAAGCAAATCAGAACAGGTATTTTACCAATGTCAATCCAACAAAATTAATTTTTGACGTGAAAATTTTCTTTTAATACACACGAAAATATAATTTACTGAATACACTTTATTTAGAAGAGTTTACATGTATAGCTTTTAATTTTTGACAACTTTAGTAAATATTTAGAAAGAAATACATAAACAAATTTAAAAGTTTAGTTGGTTAGCATAATAATTTATATTTTACTCACCTTACGATCCATGTAGGTATTTTTGGTTGGGATTGAGGAGTCCCTCTCTTTTATTCAGTGCAGTCAAGGACTCAGGTTCATGGAAGCTCTGCGCTATTTAACAATGACGTCCACAGTCATCCAGAAATCAACATTCACTTAATGAGTTGGTGAAAGAGAGGGTGGAGAAGACATGCCCATTTTGTTCTCAAAGTGATGAATTACTTTTCCACCATTCCATTAGTAAGAACTAGTCATATGACCTTGCCCAAGTCAATTTAGGGCTTCCTAGGTGGCACTAGTGGTAAAGAACCTGCCTGCCCATGCAGGAGACATAAGAGATGTGAGTTTGATCCAGGGTCTGGAAGATCCCCTGGTGGAGGACATGACAGCCCACTTGAGTATTCTTGCCTGGAGAATCTCATGGACAGAAGAGCCTGGCGGGTTGCATTTCATGGGGTCAAAAAAGACTCGGACACGACTTTGCAAGCTCAATTTGTACAGCCTTGGGAATGTTACCTAACTTTCTAAGCTTCAGTTTTCCTATTTGTAAAATGGGGATAACAATAGTGATCACCTCATTTAGTAACTGTGAAGGTTAAATACTATATATAAAGCACTGAGCTTGGTGTCTGATTCATACGGAGGGCTTAATACTACTACTCATTATTATAATCTTTTTAGTATTAGAAAAGACATACAACTAGATATAGATTATAAAAATATTTTAGTTATGTATAATTACCCATTTAATAATTCTTAAAAGAAGCCCAGGAAACAGGGAAAAAGTTCTCTACCAAAAAAAAAAAAAAAGTGAGTCTTGGCTCAGTACTTAAATACCAGGAAAAAAAAAAAGAAAAAGAGAGTAAAAAATGTTGTGGTCAGAAATTTGATCACTGGATTAATGTATAAGGCATGTTTATTTGTGTAGTTATATGGAAAATATAGTATTAATTCTTCAATTAGAAAAACACATGAAGATATGCTTTGAAAAGTTGAAGTTAAGCATGAAGAAGACATTGGATAAAAAGGACAGTGATAAATTCTAACTTTCTGCGTTAAGTTTAAGCATTATTACAAATACTAGTCCAAAATAATCCAAAGATTAAGAAAAGCTATTGTAAGATAATGTGTGTTGTCAAATTAATGAGATAAATTCGAAGCATGAGATTATGAAAGGAGAATTTGAGGGAAGACACACTGAAGGTTTCCGTGAAGAGAGTGAGGGGGAAGGGAGAGGCTTGGAATGAGGCTGAGGTGGCTGCAGGGAGCAAAACAGGCAGACCCTTTATCTGTGTTGTGGCAGTATGTATATGTTGGAAAGTAGGGATACATGATGAGACTTGAACTTTCAGAAAATTACTCTGAAAAAAAAAAAAAAAGAAAATCACTCTGGATGAATTTTGGTGAATGGACTGGAAAAATCTAAGTGTGGATGTGGTAAATCCAGTTAGGCTATTAAAGAAGCTTAAGAAATGCAGAGTGAGGTTTTTGGCAATAGAGTACAGAGAAATTGCTACATTTGAGAATATTAGGCCTGTAGAAATGGTATTAATAAAACTCAGAATGGTTTGGACATGTGGATGAGATATGCAGGTGACGCTGAGTGCCTGACTTGGGACCCATCTAGGGACCCATGCCTGCACTTGCTCAGTCATGTTCAACTCTTTGCAACACCAAGGACTGCAGCCTGCCAGGCTCCTCTGACCATGGGATTTTCCGGGCAAGAATACTGGAGTGGATTACTATTTTCTCCTAGAAGGGATCTTCCTGGCCCAGGGATCAAGCCCACATCTCCTGTGTCTCCTGCATTAGCAGGCAGACTCTTTACCACTGAGCCACCTGAGAAACCATGACCCTAGGCAGTGGTTGGTAATGCCACTAATGACTAGGGTTGTAGATTTTTAGGAGAGACCTTGAAATTAGTTTGCGACAAATTGAGTTTGAGTGACTTTGGGACATGAAAGATGTAAGGTTATATAGACCTTTGGATATATAGATCAACAATTTAAAGGAGCTATTTGTAATAAATCATTACTGCATAGTTATGTAGGTGGTATAAGTGAAGTTTAAATAAATTTCTTGGCCTTGGCATGACTTACACTTTAGGCCAGTAGCTCTTTGTTGTGCGGGGTGTACTGTGCATTGCAGGATGTTCAGATCATCCCTAGCCTCTACTCATTAGACGCCAAGTAGCATCTCCCCCACCTCAGTCATAACAACCAATAGTATCTCAAGACTGTGCAGATGTTCCATGAGTGTGGGGAATCAACCCATTGAGAAATACTGGCCTAAATGATAGTAACTAATAGAATACAGAGTAAGAAGACAAATATATTTGTCTATTGAGACCAATAATTTGGCTCCGAAATACATGGCTCAGGCAATTTTCCTTAATTGGAATAATTGTTCTGCATGGGTATAAGAGTAGATAACAAGAACACAGTGCATTTGTACATGCTGTTATAAGTCAAAGTAGGATCCAAAGTAGATGGAGAAATGAAGTCAGAAGGATTAGAAAGTTCAAAATGTACAAGATGAGATTTACCAGACATAAATGTGTGCAATAGCTATAAATTCTAAACTGACTGTGGTATAGCATCTTTGTGTAGTTGGTTAATCCTGCGTATCCATGCATAGGCTTAACTGAGAGACAATGTTCTTGCTGGTCCCCTTTTCAGAAAAAGCAGGGCAAGGTTGTATCTCCAGTTTTAACATGGACATTGATCAGACCAGAATCTCTCCCATTTGAGTTTTTGGTCCTGTTTTTTGAAAATGATTTAATTGCTCCACAGAGAATCTTAATATCCTTGAGAGTTAGTAGAATATTAGGACTTTGCTGAATCCTGATTTTTTTAGTTGCTAAGTCATGTTCGACTCTTGTGACCCCATGGACTATAGTTCACCAGGCAACTCTGCCCATGGAATTTTCTAGGCAAGAATACTGGAGTGGGTTGCCATTTCCTTCTCTAGGGGATCTTTCCAACCCAGGGATCAAACCCAGGTCTCCTGTATTGGCAGGCAGTTTCTTTACCACTGAGCCAACAGGGAAACCTGCTGAATCCTGTAGGGTAACATTATTAGTTACATGGTACTATTAACAGTATTTTTAAAATGGTTTTTATTGTTTGCATACATTTAGATGATGAATGTTAGAAATATTTGTGTTATTTCTCTGATTATTTTATTGGTAAGTATACCTTTTATTCCTTCACAAATATATAAATACATAATCATTTTATAAAATGAAACTAGTGGAGCCTAAAATACAGTTAAATTGTATAATATCTGTACTTTTTTCATTAAAGTCATTTTCTTCATTTACAGATAGTCAGTTGAACAGTGTTTCTTGAAGTACTTGTGCTTAACTTTCATTTGATTATTTGTACTATAGAATGCTTTTGATATAAACTTTAGAGTTTCTTTGCTGCTTTACTGTGATCTGGAATACTCAGTTTGGCAAGTTGTAATTTGCTTACAACGGCCAACTCCTTTGAAAGTGAGAATGAAAAAAGAAATATCTTTTAAAATAATTTAAAGATCTCTCCTTTTTTTTCCCCTTAATGACCAGAAATTTCTAAATCCTGGTTTCTAAAAACCGTACCATTTTGAAATTTATCTGGCGGACAGCACTACTCTTACTGCATTACATGTGGTTGATGTTAGTCACATCCTTGATGTAACATAACACAAGCCGGCTAAGGTAATCCGATGTGACATATGACAGCATTTTTGAGCCAGCCTGGGATATTTGAAAATATGCCATCTTTCAAAGACCCTGGACAGATAGCATGGCAAGCCAAGATTATGAACTCCGTTACTTTCATTTTGAACAACCACAAAGACAAGGTTCTGTGATACTTAAAAGGTGAATTCCAACCTGGTAGACTCTAAGAAATACTAACAAACGTATAATTATTTCCTTGCTGGTGAGTTTATACTTGAATCCACTTAAATCACAAAGAGATGTTGATTAAGCATTGTTATAGGTATGTGAAAAAAACGCAGAAATGAGTCAACAGTATCTGGTAATATATAAAGAGGGGACAAGTTGTCATTTGGTATCTAGCTATTTGTTCAAAGTGCTCAGATCAAATCAAGTATCATTTTATTGCTTGAGGAAAAACAACCTAGAAACATGAGCACCCAGGCAAAAATGTAAGTTCTCTACACATGTTGTTGCGTTTCTCTGTAAAAAGTCTCTCTGTCCTCAGTCTAATTTATTGTGCAGGCTGTGGAGAATTTAAAAACATGTTTTCTTCTAGGATTACTTCAAGATCAGCTCCTTTGGTTTTAAATTTGTTTCACATTAGTTTGAGCAGAAAATACTAGCACTAATAATACCTGATGAATAGTGATGAATTACAGAAATGAAAATAACCTAGACACTAAATTTGATAGAGGATGGAAAAGGAAATTGAACATAATAAAAACATCTTAGAATGAAAAGGTAAAATTGAATTACAAGTAAACGATCAGAAAAGCTGTATTTTTTATGTGTGTGTGTGTGAGATTTACAACTGAAAGTTGTAATATGAGATTGTCTTACTCAATTATGTTTTAAAAATACCCTTAACTCATACAAAGCTTTTCTTATCTTCTAATATAAGTTATTTCCATTTTAAGAAATCATTAAGTAATTCCTGTATCAATCTATTAATAATATGATTTAAGTAAATACAGAAAACAGTTCACTTTGTTGCAAATTAAAAACACATATCATATATGCATATATAAATATATGTAATATATTTTTCATTACTGTTTGCATGCATAATATATTTTTAGAATATTGGGATTTAATTGCTCAGATGATATAGGGCATTGGGGAAAAAAAGGCTGTTTTTAACTTGGATGCAACAGGAAAAATTCTCAGAACTTAACAACGATTTTCTAATGCTTCCTCATTTGAAACTCAAAAATACTTGTGTATCATTAAGGGTAGACTATTTTATCCATTTAACGGAAAAGAAAATTGAGACTCAGAATTGTTCTAGGAATTGGTAGATTCCTGATTTCAACCCAGGTTTTGAACTTGTGGCCTACTATTCTTTCTTTTTATGGTTCTCATAAAATTAGAAGTTTGTTGAAGTGACCCAAGACATAATGACTAATGCCCTAACTTAATGTAAAGATAAACAGTTTAGCAGTAAATAAAGGATGGATCTGTCACCCTGAATATATTCTTAAAGAATGTTGAAAATGCTGACAGAAATTACCTTCCAAATTCTGATAATTAGATTTTAAAAAGACTGTAGCTAGAAACTGTAGTATTTTGCACTTTGTGTTATAGGATGTACTGGAATAAAGACATAAGAATGTCTGATGGAATCTAATATAGAAGATCTGATTTTTTGATTAATGGAAACAAAAATATTGCTAAACTTACTGCAGTTATAAAATAATCTAGAAAGCTCATTATAAAAGCAAAGCAAAAATTAAAAAAAGTTTGTCTCTTTGGAGTTCACTAAAGATTAAAATGTATAAATTAAAGAAAACTAAGGTCAAGCAAATTATTTCATTTGCTAGTTTGGTTTCAAAAATGTTATTTGAATATTTTAAGGATCCAGCTATGGATGACTCCTTGCCAACATTCTCTAGAGAGAATGTTGCCTTACCAGAAAGAAAGAAAGGATATTAGAAACAAGTTTTAATGCTTGCTATGTGCCTGCCATGACTACATTTTTCACAGATTATTCTCACAGAAAGACTGTGAAAAGATGTTATCCTATTATATATACAAAGAGTTGCGGCTCACAGATTGACTCATTCACAGCAAAATAGCTAATATGTGGCTGACTAGGGATTGAGCCAATTATAGGGTTGAGATGCTGAAAATATTAAAATTATGTGTGTTAATCTTGGAAGAACTGTAAGCAGAAGATAAATGACAGAGAACAGAAAGGAAAGAAAAGAGAAGGAAGTAGATTTTCCAACTGGCGGTCTAGCATTGGTAAGGCCCTACCCAGGGAAAGTTGTGCCATTAAGTTGGATAACGATAATTCAGTTCAGATATCTAGTTGAATTTGGAATCTCCTGGATAATGAGTTGGCATGCGTTTTGACCTCCTAAAATACTGTAAGGTAGAACATGGGATACAGAGCTGGGCAACTCTGAATTCATTTCCTCCTTGTTTAGTTTGCTATCTGTGTTTCTTTGGGCATCATTCTTAATTCTGCTGATCCCTAACACATCCCTCTGCAAAAGGAGTATTTGTGTTACTTACCTGCATTCTGTGAAATTACACTGTGACAACAAACATTGTCAAATCTGAATGGCTCACAACAAAGGCCCATTTCTTGCTTGCACTGCAGATCTTTTTCTGATCAGATACAGTTCTGCACCCTGATTGCTGTCTACTGGCGGGAGGAACTGCCCCTTCTGGCATGTGTTTGCCACTTGGCAGAGGAGAAAGCGATGCAGGAATCATGGAATGGCTTTAGAAGGGTCTGTTTGATGGTTTGTGCATCACGCTCACTGACCTTCAAATGGCCCAGAGGAAGTTACATGTCCAAGCATCTTGCGTATGGGGTAGGAAGGTGTCACTGTCTCCCAGGAAAGGGCAGGGAGCAATCAGGAACAATCCTACCGTCCACCATGAGGCTCACAGGATTGTTGTGGTGGATTAAATGAGAAGGAAAGGGAAGCTTCTGGCTGAGTTCCAAACACGTAGTATGTGCTCTTGAAATTTAACTTCACTTTCATCCCTGTTTGGGATCCAAAGTCAAGCTGAACAAAGGCCAGACTCATGAAATATTTCAGCTGCCTTAATAATTTTCCAGTGTCCATTTTGTCTACAACCTTTATTATAGTAAATGAGAGAATTACAAATGAGTGAATTACTGTGTTTCTCATTAGAGACTGGGAATTAAAAAAATAAAGTCATAATTTAAATATCAGTTAACTAGAAGGACCGTAATCCTTTTAATTCTCTGTAAAGAATCAAGAAATTAACACCTGGCTTCTAAAAGTACATTCTTCTTAGAAATTCCCAACTTCTTAGTAACATACCACACACACACACACACACACACACAAATATATGGAACACTAATGAGAACTATTAGCAAAAAAACAAAGTTTCAATTGAAAAGTAGCATTTGGGAGACCAGATGAACATAAATTTTGGTGA
Organism: Bos mutus; assembly: GCF_027580195.1. Classification (NCBI taxonomy): domain Eukaryota; kingdom Metazoa; phylum Chordata; class Mammalia; order Artiodactyla; family Bovidae; genus Bos; species Bos mutus. The sequence goes on along the minus strand of NC_091621.1, from coordinate 57,359,989 downwards.
GGACTATATTCCAGTAAAAAAAAAAAAATTCTCTGGAATTTTTCAAATTTTAGCACCAAAGGAAAATTCCCTATTGAATGTTTCTGAAAAGGTCTCTTTTCTGTGTCATGTGGTCAAGTCCAGCAAAGGTTTTGTATGAGTAATGGATTTGGTCTTGTAGATTTTTTGATGAATCCTTGAGGAAAAAGCCAACCAGTCTTGCTTTTGCTCTAAGAGATCAGAGACACCACTGTATTTTTGGTATGAAAATGTTCTTACCATAGTTGCCAAAAATATGCTGTTTTCCCATCATCTGGGTAGTGGCCATGTGGTGATTGACAGCCCATGTAGCCTCTCCAGGGTGGCTTCATTTCAGCTTAATGATAGTGCTTAATTTGAAAAGCACTTTTTGAAAGTCCCTTTTGGATAAAAATTATAACAGTACAAAAATAGTACTTCCCTCAGCTAACAGTTAATTAACAGCACCCAGTGTGTGAGGCAGCCCTTCAGGGATTCAGAGAATAGATTTCTGTGTGGTAGACCAAAGTATTCAGCTCTGATGATTTACCTGCCTCTTTTTTTAATAATAAATTTAATGGAGAAAAAGTTTTAGATGAAGACTGTTTCATGCTTCCACAGAGACAAATATTTGAGAATACTTTTGTGGGCAAGTGTATAAGAAAGTCATATGCCATTCTTCAGTATAAGCTATTTAAAAATAGAAATCACATGATTTTAGATATACAATACATTGAAACATATCCTCTTATATAGCAAATACCCAGTACATTCTCACAGGTGGGATTAATCATGTCTTATCAAGTGAGTCCCATAATATATAAACTGTACTTTAGTGTTACATATATGAGAAAAATTTTGGGAATCCATTTGTTTGTAGTTTATCATGCTTATTTTTTTTTAATTTTAATATGTCCAATATATTGCTAAATTAATAACAATAAATTAGCAAAAAGTAAACAAATTAACACAGATTGATTAAAAGCCTCTATCTGTCACTTGTGGAAGAGAGGAAGGGTATATGGATAAATAAGCTGCCTCTTAAAGGAGCATGCCCTTTGAACCAAAGTTCAATCTATATGAGAGTGGAGAGTCTAGCTGACTCAAAAGTATAAATCCTGCAGAGCATCCTCTACCAGGAACTATCTAGGCTTACACTAGTCTTTACAATCTTCAGATTTGTAGCATTCATTAGCTTTTCCCTGAATCTCAGGCCCAATTAAATGAAGTAATATGGAAAAAAATCTTACTGCTTTATGCTCCAAATCATAAGCCTGAGGATATAATGTCTTGAATGATTTGGACTAACTGATGACTGCTTATAGAGGTCAAAATCATGGAAATCTGCCTTACATTTTGCTTCAGTTCACAGACACTATTTAAGATTAGAGGTATAAAAAGATTGCATGGTGTGTTAATTGATACAAGAGTGTATTTTCTGCCCACTTTTGATGTTGTAAAATCAAGTGCAGCAGTTTGGAATGCAGACCTAAATGACAGGTTCCATAGGTGTGGCAGCTCACAGCCTAAACTACATTTCCCTATGCCAGTAAGCATGCATTTGTTCCACCTCTGATATTTGGGTCTTGTGCTAGGAGTATTTTTGAGAAAATATAAAAACGTCTGTGTGAAAAGTTAATAAACTACTCTGTGTTGAAGAGTTCATTGTCTCAGATTATATATTTCACGAATTCTGTTTTATCTCATTTTTTCCAAGTTACTACCTAATATGTCCACTTCAGTTTTTATATGTCCTCTCCAAAATATTCTGTTGCCTTCAGGGGATGTTTAGGTTTGTTTATATTTTGTAATGTCTTATTTTTTAAGTCTATAATACATAGTCAATTCATGCTTTAATAATTTTATTAACCAGTACAACAAAGCATTTAATTGAAATTCATGGAAACATTAAAAAACGCACACTAAATCTGGAAGTTCACATAAATGATGTTAATTTTATTGACAAATTATGCCACTCTTAATAATAGTGTTGGAGTATATGTATACATGCATCTTTTCTAAAATGAAAATCGATAGACATCTTCTTTTTTTTATTTCCTGCTGTGCAAATGTCCAGGATGTGAAAAAAAAAAAGCTTATACTCTCCATCAGAATGATGTATGACAGAGAACCAAGACATGTTCTTTGGCAGAAATACATGCAGCAGACTTAAACTGTTAGATTCTTTAAATATTTGAATGATGGTTATCTATAACCCAATCTCTTCTGATGTGTGAACTGGCCTTATCATTACTGCCTGGATCATTATCAGGAAGTGCCCTTTTTAAAAGATTTCTCTAAATTGGGAAGCTTTTAATCAGTTTGCTCCTTGTTTTATGAAATAAAATCCTTCCATAGACAGTAACCAAAATTAATAAGGTAGAGGCTTTTATTCTTAACAATGTATTTATCTTTAGACTAATGCTATTATTTGGAGTCAGAAATTAATAAAATCTACCAATACTAACAAGGTAACCAACACCTTTAAAATATGCTTAAGTGAAACTGAACCCATTTTGTATTTAAATTCCTGAAGCTTTGATTGAATCCTAATACCTATCATCCAGCTGCCCTGAATCCATTTGACGGAAACACTTGATAACTGTTCACCTTATCATCCATATACCTTCTCAGCGCTCTCTACTTACTATTTCTTGTAAAAATAAACTCAAATACCAAAGTAAAAAAAAAAAAGCAGTCTGAACACTGAATAAAAAAAGTAGCATACTCTGAAAAATAAAAAGAGAAATCTCTAAAATAATGTTTTATTTATCACATACAAACCTGTTTTCCCAAGAATTATTTCCAGTAAGGGTCACCATATGGAAGTAGAAAGCCATTATAGGAATAAACTAAGATGGTTTGTATCACCTGCATAACTTGTTTTGTTCTATGCCTCCAGGCTTCAAAATCCGCTTCCCATATTTTTTTCCTTTCTTTAAAAATAATGTACATCAGTTTAATTTATCCCAGGTCCTGACAGAAGGATCGGATTTTAAGCATTTAATGCTGTGGTTTCAAATCCAATTTCTCAGTGTTCATCGTTTCAAAAGTGGTAGAATTCAGTTTTTGAAAAGGTTCAAGAACTTGGGAAGGACTGGCATACTTTCTAAAGTCCCACAGTGATGTTAAAGGCAGCTCTGTACGGTAGAGAGCAGCTTGGGCTGAATTTTTCTATAGTGCCCCAGGAAATTCTAAACCCTTTGCCCAGTCCAACAAGAGTCCCTCTTAATAGTGTCAACCTAGGAATATTTTTTAAACTTATAAAGCATATTGGATAAATAACCTATTTACAGACTTTCTGAGCTAGGACACTGATTGGTTGGTACATTTTCCTAAAAGGAGGGTATCAATATTTCTGCTTACGGCTTCATTCCACCACATGTGCTGGGAAGTGGCTTTCCTTGATACCAATAGGTATCCATTCAGATGCTGAAGCGCTAGATGTTAGCACAGTAAATTCATTGTAGGCTCTCTTTATTGGTGGTGGGGGAACCTCAAAAGGTCAGGAGTCCAGATTGCTTCAAATAAACATCCAGAATCTCAGATGCTTTTTTGAAATGGACCCAAGTTTATTTGAATCTCTTTTCTGGTTTGGAAATCAGGCTGAAAATTTCACAGAAACAGATTTTCTTATGAGATCTCAGAATGTTGTGGTTTAAGTAAAGTAATAAACAAACTTGAAAAATGAAAGGCAAAATTGGCTCAAACTCACCTGGTTTCATTCTATTAAATGCCTGAAACTGAGTGGCATTGTGTGATCTTTGAAAATAGAAAAAAAAAAAAAAAATCAGTTTGGCTATGGCTTAGCCAAAAATCCTCAAACATTCCTCCTGAATAAGTCTAAGAGAATTTTCTGTCATTCTGTCCTCATGTTTCAATAACTTTTAATCTTTTTGTTTTTCTTTATTTTCAGTTTGGGAGACTTCAGTATTGGTCTTCCAATTAACAAATTAATGAAAAGTAATCCTTTGATCTTCTTTTGAAGATCCATCGTTTCCACTTATTTACGGGTGTGAACTCCTTGAGATGTGTGTTGTTGTATTTGTATGGTATATAAAACATGAAAAAGAAGGTGGAATTTTTATTTGAATGCTTATTAATAAATACCAAGCTTGAGAGTATAAAACTTTTACACGTGTCATATTATTTTCAGAGCAAAACCCTTAAGCAGGTATTGTTCTGCTCATTTTGTAAGTTATAAAGGAATGGTTTACGAAGTTGTGGTAACGTGCCCAATTTTGTATACTAAGTTATTTATAGCTTGGAAGTGGCAGAGGAAGGGTGGAAGTCCAGGATGTCTGTCTTCAAAGCCCATAAGACTTTACTACTACTTTACGAAATTTCCTGTATAGTTGTTGAGGTTTTCCTGAGATTTTTTTTTTAAATGCCCATCTATCCTTTACTAATGATTCTAACCCTAACCACGGTATGTAATGGCATTATATATTACATACTAGCAGGAAGGGGTATTTATTTTGTAACTCTTAGATGTGAATAGGAAATTTCTATAGTTAAGAAAGCCTGTTTTAATGATAGTGCCTTAGATTTGTAAAGCACTGCATATAGAGACCTTTTGTGCAAACCAGGAAGGAGGTAGGCAAATAAGGCACCCCAATCCACTTGTACCAATGATGAAAACCGAGGGTCCATGAAATTAAGATATTCTCTCAAAGCCATGAAACTAAGAGACATTCAGAAAAAAACTTCAAATCAAATCTTTACTTGTGTAAATTGCTCTTTGCAAATCCACACTTCCGAATTCCATTCTTCGATCTCCTGTTATTCGCCTCTTGCTTTACTTCCTCACTCTTCCCTCTTTTCAGTTGCACTGTATTTTCTCCACCGTACTTTTGCATATTCCAGTCTGCACAGATATTGTGCTTCTGATAGAAAGCACTCTCCGTTAACTGATAAAATCCAAACAACTTCTGCAAAGCCCAAAATAGTCTGGACACATGATACCAAAGCTGTTCTTGTGCTACCCATTTAAGTTATGTATCAAGTCTAAATTTAATCAAGGCCACATTTTATTTATACATTTCATGCATTAAACTCATTTAAACTTTTAGTCAGATTTCATTAGAAGAAATACTACCGTGCACATCATGCAGTAGTAAAGCTAATGTGCTTCAGGAATTTGAAAGGAGTTAGAGATCGGGGGTCTGATTTCAAAATTTCTCTTTCTTTCTCTCCTCAGAGCTTGCAGCAGGTCTGCGACTGAGCCGCACACTTTGTTTCCTAGGACTCTAATACAGTCAGCATGCTTACTACAAATGTGTAAACACAGACATTCCCTGTAATCAGGGAGGTTGGTGTCTTAAGGCAAGATTATGTTTTTTTAGGAAATGCAATTTATGTTCAAGATTGAATTTCGCTCACAGACTGATAACGTCGGAGGTTCAGGGAGATGATGATAAGTATTGTGTCCCAACTCCCTGCTCTACATCTGAAGTCTTGAATCAGTCTTCCCTGGTCGCCTTCATTATCATGAGCCCATGTAAGATTATTTAGATTCTTCGGTTCTTAGAAAGATGAGAAAAATAAATATATGAAAATACAAAACACATTTCTAAGAATTTAAAGCTTATATAAGCCTCATTGGTGGGTGTGAGTAAATACACGGGGACAGGAGGAAAAAATAAAGATGACACCAGGGCTAACATCCTTCTTTGCAAACCAGGAAATTTAAATTTATGTTGGGTACTCTGGTATTCTTGAGGTTGAGGTGGGGTTGGGTAGCATGTTAGACATGAATCTTAGAATGTAATTATTTTTGTCTGCTTGTGGCTTGGCCCTAATACTATAAAACAAATTAAATATATGACAAATATTCTTTCTGTTTTCAAATAAAAGTTGAAATAAATCCACCCAGAATATCAAGTTAGCTCTTGCTCTAAATCCTTCCATCAAAAATCCCCTAACTGTTCTATTTCTTTTACAATCCAGCAAAAAAAAAAAAAAAAAAAAGTTTTCACAAGTTAAAGAGCAGTTTCCATGCCAGAAACACACAATTTTTTTGGCCTAATACTACAGTTACGGGTTTTCTTTTTTTGCTTTCTTCTTTCTTATTCTTTTTTTAATCTTCAGAGTTAGGAATCTGAGGTTCTCCACCCCATTTTAAACAGCAAATTGCAGATCGTGCAAAAGAGAACTTAAGGCCTTGATCAGACAGCTGAGTTTTCTCCATCTTTAAAAGAAAAAAAAAAAAAAAAAAAGGGCTTTTCCCCAAATGAATTGAGTACGCAGAATTGGAACTTTTCTGACCACAAGGAAGACTGAAGTGCTTTTTTATCAGGGTAACAGGTACTGTTGGGCAGAGGCCTTACCACAGAAACCTCAATCTGCCTCAGTCGTGACTTTGAGAGTGAGAGTGACCCCAGGCAGGCTGAGGAGGGCATTTGTTTGTTCAAACATATTTTCTGAATTACTTGCTTGTGTCGATTAGGATAGAACTGGAAAATGCTGCTTTGAGTGGATTTTCAGAGTAAAATCCTTGTCTAGCATTATAGTAATCTGAATAACTCGATAGGCTCCCATAGGCAGGGAGTCAATTCTGACAGAGGGGCTGGACCAGCTCAATATTCTGACTCTTCCTGCTATTTTCTCAAAAGGTATTCACACACACACACACACACATCATCATCATTTAGAAAAAGAATTCCTTTATCCCTTCTTCTGTTTGTTCCCACTTCCTCCAAAAGCAGAATATTATGATGCTCAATATAATTTCTTTTCAAGACCATTTATTTAATAAGAATGGTCTCCTGGACTGAGATGCAATATAACTAAATATGTATTTTTTAATAGCGTTAATGTTTACTGCAGAGGTCTCAAGCACTGAAAATAGGAGCTGAACTGGCAGCTCTGACATCACTTTAGCTGCAGTCCTGCTGTCTTAACTGGGGAGAGAAATACTAGCCCTCGTCCAACCTACCTTTTCCATGAGGTGTAAAAAGCACCCTGTGCAAAGGCAGGCTGTGAAGCCCAGAGCTAATGTGATTGCGTGCATGTTATTCATATACGTGTCCCTGGTTGTAAGCGGGTGCTAGGTGAGCCCGCTGATTCTATCCATATGGAGGCATGCAGAAGTGCATTGAGGTTTCCTCTAGGGTGCCCGGATGGTGTCCTACTGGCTTCCCAGGCTTCAGGAAAAAAATGAAAAATCTTGAGTTCTCCCATTATGAGATTTCATCCAGATGTTCATGAGGTTATATATTTAACGAATCTTGGACTTAAAGGAAAATTACCGCACGCACCGTTTTAAAACTTGGCTGACTATGTGCGTTTCTCCACTGGGTGGCGCCAGAGGACATAATACTGAAGACAGCTTAGCCTGGAAACTGAAACTCTAATTTTTAAAATGGATTAATTTTTCGCAGGGAGAGAGTGGGATGATTTGGGAGAATGGCATTGAAACATGTATAATATCATATATGAAACAAGTCGCCAGTCCAGCTTCGATGCACGATACTGGATGCTTGGGGCTGGTGCACTGGGACGACCCAGAGGGATAGTATGGGGAGGGAGGAGGGAGGAGGGTTCAGGATGGGGAACACATGTATACCTGTGGCAGATTCATTTCAATATTTGGCAAAACCAATACAATATTGTAAAGTTTAAAAATAAAATTAAAAAAAATAATAAAATGGATTAATTTAAAACTATTCTTCGGATCATATTTTGAGGTTACAGTGTCACATACACTCGGACTGTACTTGTTCCTCATGCTACATTGTCGATAAGAATCCTGCTTCACAGAGTGCATAGAAACTTTTGAGATACAGAGTTTAATTATCTATGCTGGTAAATTGAAATTTTTGAAAAATAAAAATTTCTAATCAATGTATGAATAGAATGGTCAGATGATCACAATAAATTTTCTACAAGTTTTTTTTCCCCAACGTCTTTCACAGTTTTTAAGGAAGATATTTCTTGTCCCAAGTATCTTTGAAAATTTCAAGAAAATATCATTCCCCTTAATAGTACTTTGTGACTATGGTCCATTAAAAATTTTTTTTTATTGGAGTACAGTTGATTTGCAATGTATGGTCCACTGTAACAGCTCTTACAAACGATCCTGATTATTTCTGGAGCTGGAATTTTGGGGACTATATAGCACATTCATTTCAATTTAAGAATGTTCAGCTGCTGTGTGCTATATAAGCCATTGAATGTAAACGGGAAATCTTGTGTAGGGGTTTAGATTCTAATGGAGTGTGGCTGAAGTTCCTATTATATCTGTACTTCAATTTTTAGCCTACCAGGTTGGTGTTTTCTTCTTCATTCTAGCATCAGTTTCTCTTTCTATGTATCTACTGTGCAAATTCTATTTTAGGTCTTTCTTGGCTATCGCAACAAACTTCATTACTAGGGTAGGTAGGGCACTCCTAGGGCACACTCTTGCTGCCTCTAGAACCTTTTATTATTATCCAGAGCCAGATATTGGAGAAGGCAATGGCAACCCACTCCAGTACTCTTGCCTGGAAAATCCCATGGACGGAGGAGCCTGGTGGGCTGCCGTCTATGGGGTCGCACAGAGTCGGACACGACTGAAGCGACTTAGCAGCAGCAGCAGCAGCAGCGCAGCCAGATATATACACAACTGTCAAGTAGGTGATACTGTTTTTGAATCTCTTTCTCTGAACTTACGGCACATCACATGTTGTATAGTTGAGAGAATAGGCACATGGGCATAAGGTAGACTTAGCTTAGAAAGTTCATGCTACTATTTATAGATTGTGTGACATTGAATAATTTACTTACCATCTCCATATTTCCATTACCTAATTTGGAAAATGGGAATAGTAGTCTCTGTAACTGGTGGTTTTATATTAATATATTAAGTTAGATCAAGCATACAAAGCACTTCATGCCTCGCTAACTTCTCAATGTTGTTGTTCAGTCACTAAGTTGTCAGTTGACTCCTTGCGACTCCATAGACTGTAGCCCACCAGGCTTCTCCTTTGTCCATGCGATTCTTCCGGCAAGAATACTGGAGTGGGTTGCCACTTCCTTCTCAAACTTCTCAATAGATGGTGGCTGATGTCACCAAGGATAAGCATTCTTAAAAACTATTTGTATGGCATTGTGATAGATTGAGTTGAAAAGATAGTAAGATATACTGCCCTTTGATCTCTGCAGTTTAGTCAGGATAATAATTTTTTCATTATTCATTAACAAATAATGAGTAAATACCTACTACATGAAAGGGAGAGTTTTGATGGTGATATTATAACAATAAAAAAGAGGAGTGAGTCTTGCCTTCATGGAACTTATAGTTTGGCAGGAGAGACAGACTCTACACAAAAACACAATACTTGAATAATTTTTAAATTACAGTGATAAGTATCATGAACAAAAAATAAAGAATAGGGGCATTCAGACATCACCAGGGGTCACCCTTACCTTTGAATTAAAAAGAAATATTGATCCCAATCTTTTTTATCAGGTTTTCTACAAAAACTTATATCTTAATTATGGCTGTACAGATTTCCTCCAGATTTTTGATTGATTTTCTCTGATTTCTTGTTCCTATGAAAGTCTTTCTCTCTCTGTGATCTTAACTCATATGTTTTTCTTCTCCCCTGTCTATCATAAATTAACACTGATTACCCAGCTTTTCTAATGATAACAAGTATTTTTTAAAAAAATGGTCTCTAATGCTGAATTGACGCAAGTAACTGCTATGTATTAATGGCAATAATGATGCAACTACAAGATTAAGTAGGCACTCTCCTACATTTTTTTCTGAAAGAGGAATATTTTTCCTTTTCTATGTTATTATGAACTAGCATTGACCTTGGTGGAAATAATGCTAAATTATAATGATGGTGATATGAATGTCTATATGCTCTATAGGGAGAATATTAAAAGGAAAAATAAATAACACAAGTCTTTTCCCTTAGAAGTACAAAGGGATGTAAAAGTGGTCCAAAATATTTTCTTGTGGATGAACTTCATTTTTTTTACTCTTGGAGCTAAGTATCAGCAAGCATATTTCTTTTGACTTCATGTCAGCAAGTAAATAGCTTGTTTTGGGAAGTTAACTCATGTATTTAGTTGTGAGAGACTATGTGCTTATGGGTCTTAGTTATATACCCTTCAATATCCTTCGCCTGTTCACTTCAGTTCAGTTCAGTCACTCAGTCGTGTCCAACTCTTTGTGACCTCAAGAATCGCAGCACGCTGGGCTTCCCTGTCCATCACCAACTCCCAGAGTTCACCCAAACTCATGTGCATCGAGTTAGTGATGCCATGCAGCCATCTCATCCTCTGTCGTCCCCTTCTCCTCCTGCCCTCAATCCCTCCCAGCATCAGCGTCTTTTCCAATGAGTTAACTCTTTACATGAGATGGCCAAAGTATTGGAGTTTCAGCCTCAGCATCAGTCCTTCCAGTGAACACCCAGGACTGGTCTCCTTTGGGATGGACTGGTTGGATTTCCTTGCAGTCAAGGAACTCTCAAGAGTCTTCTCCAACACCACAGTTCAAAAGCATCAATTCTTCAGTCTCAGCTTTCTTCACAGTCCAACTCTCACATCCATACATGACCACAGGAAAAACCATAGCCTTAACTAGACGGACCTTTGTGGGCAAAGTAATGTTTCTGCTTTTTTAATATGCCGTCTAGGTTGGTCATGACTTTCCTTCCAAGGAGTAAGCATCTTTTAATTTCATGGCTGCAATCATCATCTGCAGTGGTTTTGGAGCCCAAAAAATAGTCTGATACTGTTTCCATTGTTTCTCCATCTATTTCCCATGAAGTGATGGGACCAGATGCCATGATCTTAGTTTTCTGAATGTTGAGCTTTAAGCCAACTTTTTCACTCTCCTCTTTCACTTTCATCAAGAGGCTTTTTAATACCTGTTCACTTTCTGCCATAAGGGTGGTATCATCTGCATATCTGAGGTTATTGCTATTTCTTCCAGCAATCTTGATTCCAGCTTGTGCTTCTTCCAGCCGAGCGTTTCTCATGATGCACTCTGCATACAAGTGAAATAAGCAGGGTGACAATATACAGCCTTGACGTACTCCTTTTCCTATTTGGAACCAGTCTGTTGTTCCATGTCCAGTTCTAACTGTTGCTTCCTGACCTGCATACAGGTTTCTCAAGAGGCAGGTCAGGTGGTCTGGTATTCCCATCTCTCAGAATTTTCCAGTTTATTGTGATCCACACAGTCAAAGGCTTTGGCATAGTCAATAAAGCAGAAATAGGTGTTCTTCTGGAACTCTCTTGCTTTTTCCATGATCCAGCGGATGTTAGCATTTGATCTCTGGTTCCTCTGCCTTTTCTAAAACCAGCTTGAACACCCGGAAGTTCATGGTTCATGTATTGCTGAAGCCTGGCTTGGAGAATTTTGAGCATTACTTTACTAGCATGTGAAATGAGTACAATTGTGCGGTAGTTTGAGCATTCTTTGGCATTGCCTTTCTTTGGGATTGGAATGAAAACTGAGCTTTTCCAGTCCTGTGGCCACTGCTGAGTTTTCCAAATTTTCTGGCATATTGAGTGCAGCACTTTCACAGCATCATCTTTTTGGATTTGAAATAGCTCCACTGGAATGCCATCACCTCCACTAGCTTTGTTCGTAGTGATGCTTTCTAAGGCCCACTTGACTTCACATTCCATGATGTCTGGCTCTAGGTCAGTGATCACACCGTCGTGATTATCTTGGTCATGAAGATCTTTTTTGTACAGTTCTTCTGTGTATTCTTGCCACCTCTTCTTAATATCTTCTGCTTCTGTTAGGTCCATATCATTTCTGTCCTTTATTGAGCCTATCTTTGCATGAAATATTTGGTTGATATCACTAATTTTCTTGAAGAGATCTCTAGTCTTTCCCATTCTGTTGTTTTCCTCTATTTCTTTGCACAGATCGCTGAGGAAGGCTTTCTTATTTCTCCGTGCTATTCTTTGGAACTCTGCATTCAAATGTGAATATCTTTCCTTTTCTCCTTTGCTTTTCACTTTTGTTTCACAGCTATTTGTAAGGACTCCTCAGATAGCCATTTTGCTTTTTTGCATTTCTTTTCCATGGGGATGTTCTTGATCCCTGTGTCCTGTACAATGTCACGAACCTCCGTCCATAGTTCATCAGGCACTCTGTCTATCAGATCTAGTCTCTTAAGTCTATTTCTCACTTCCACTGTATAATCATAAGGGATTTGATTTAGGTCATACTTGAATAGTCTAGTGGTTTTCCCTACTTTCTTCAATTTAAGTCTGAATTTGGCAATAAGGAGCTCATGATCTGAGAGCCACAGTTACCTCCTGGTCTTGTTTTTGCTGACTGTATAGAGCTTCTCCATCTTTGGCTGCAAAGAATATAATCAATCTGATTTCGGTGTTGACCATCTGGTGATGTCCATGTGTAGAGTCTTCTCTTGGGTTGTTGGAAGAGGGTGTTTGCTATGACCAGTGCGTTCTCTTGGCAAAACTCTATTAGCCTTTGCCCTGCTTCATTCCGTATTCCAAGGCCAAATTTGCCTGTTACTCCAGGTGTTTCTTGACTTCCTACTTTTGCATTCCAGTCCCCTATAATGAAAAGGACATCTTTTGGGGTGTTAGTTCTAAAAGGTCTTGTAAGTCTTCATAGAACCGTTCAACTTCAGCTTCTTTAGCATTACTGGTTGGGGCATAGGCTTGAATCACTGTAATATTGAACGGTTTGCCTTGGAAACAAACAGAGATCATTCTGTTGTTTTTGAGATTGCATCCAAGTACTGCATTTCGGACTCTTGTTGACCATGATGGCTACTCCATTTCTTCTAAGGGATTCCTGCCTGCAGTAATAGATATAATGGTCATCTGAGTTAAATTCACCCATTCCAGTCCATTTTAATTCGCTGATTCCTAGAATGTCGACATTCACTCTTGCCATCTCCTGTTTGACCAGTTCCAATTTGCCTTGATTCATGGACCTAACATTCCAGGTTCCTATGCAATATTGCTCTTTACAGCATCAGACCTTGCTTCTATCACCAGTCACATCCACAACTGGGTATTGTTTTTGCTTTGGCTCCATCCCTTCATCCTTTCTGGAGTTCTTTCTCCACTGATCTCATGTAGCATATTGAGCACCTACTGACCTGGGGAGTTCCTCTTTCAGTATCCTATCATTTTGCCTTTTCCTACTGTTCATGGGGTTCTCAAGGCTGGAATACTGAAGTGGTTTGCCATTCCCTTCTCCAGTGGACCACATTCTCTAAGACCTCTCCACCATGACCTGTCCGTCTTGGGTGGCCCCACACGGCATGGCTTATTTGGAAATGCCCGCGATATAGTTGAAATATTCCTGACCTATTACTGGAACAAGTGTCCTCTTCCCAAGTATAGGCTTGAAAGCCAGTGGTGGCAAACTGCTTTTGGTAAGTCAAAATGGTGTCCTTGAGAAGGGAGAAGTGTTTAGACCAATAAATGTCATGATTTCTGAAGGTTAGGGCATGTGTAAGTACTTGGGTTCAGTGAGTTGTATTTTATCTGAAGTTTTTCACATGTCTATTGACATATCAAATTGTGACAGTTTTTTTTCTGAACTTATTTGACCTATGCCTGCTAAGTTGATTCAGTTGTGTCTGACTTTTTGCAACCCTATGGACTGTAGCCCACCAGGGTCCTCTGTCCTTGGAATTCTCCAGGCAAGAATACTGGCGTGGGTTGCCATTTCATTCTCCAGGGGATCTTCCTGACCCAGGGATGGAACCCAAGTCTCTAACATTGCCAAGTCCTGCATTGGCAGGCGGGTTCTTTACCAATAGCACCACCTGGATAAAAGAGCTTAAAAATTTAGGTTCTAACTCTGAAGTCCTGAGTTCGTTTGGAGGATATAAAAATGGTTTCTATATTCTCTACTCTCCACGATCTCTCATTCTAATAACAGGTAAAATATAAAAATGGAATATACATAGATGATACTTCTCCAGAGATTTGGGGAGAAAAGATGTGCTATTAGTGACGAAATGACCTTTTAGTAGTTTGCCCTCAATCTTCTTTTGATCTCACTGATTTTTCTTCCCTGTAAATATCAGTATATGATTCATCCAGAAGAAAATTGCCAGCTTGGTTATGTAATTTCTCTATGAGACACATTCATTAGAAATAGAGACCAAAGAGCGATATTTTATATAGGAAGTTGCTGGTCATCAATATTTCTTTAGTTTTTCAGGCATTCTACTCAGCACTCATCTTTCTTACCATGTGGTATACTTAATCTTTATAACATCTCCCCAAACTAGCTAATCTCCCCTACTAATTCCATTCTTCACCACCAGCTCAGTTTAATTTTCTTCTCAGTACTTACAACTATTTGAAATTTGTTATTTGCTTACATTTTGTCTACACCCATTAGAATGTAAGCTCCCTTGCAGCTGTTTTCCTGATAACAATTCACTCTTTATGTGTTTTTTATTTCTCTTGTCTACATTTGACCTACTCTTTCCTTTTATAAGAAGAAATGCAGATGTCCTCAATAGATTGGTTAAGGCAAAATGCAAATTAAGAAATTTATTATGAGCAATGGGCTTCCCTGGTGGCTCAGATGGTAAAGAATACATCTGCAATGCGGGAGACCTGGGTTCGATCCCTGCGTTAGGAAGATTCCCTGGAGGGGGGCATGGCAACCCACTCCAGTACTCTTGCCTGGAGAATCACCTTGGACAGAGGTGCCTGGCAGGCTACAGTCCATGGGGTCGCAAAGAGTTGGACACGACTAACTAAGCACAGCACAGCACAGATTATGAGCAAATTGTGTCGCCCCATATGACTTTGCCTGTATTGTTTACAACTCTATGCCCAGTATCAGGAATAGTGACAGACATACAGTGAGACACTCCACAAGTATTTCTTAACTGAATATATTCCCAACTTATTAGACTAGATACAAGAAAATCATGCTGTTGTCTAAAAGGAGACCTGAGATAGGAACACAATCTTGCTGAGCCTGCAAGCTCACAAATTTTCCTATGCCAATTTGCCTCTGAACCTCATTTTTAACAACAACAGTTGATGAAGTAGAATTTAGCAGAATCTTAAAGGGAAAATTACCATATTGTATGAGTTGACTGTAGCCAAAGAAGTCCTAGCAAGAAACGAATACCCGATTTTACATAATAGGATTTCCCAAAAGTTCAAATACATTTGAAAAATTGGCCTGAGGCCCTGAAAGAAAAGATGGCTGCAAAGAGGTGGGAGGGCTTCAAAAGCGTGTCATATGTGCACTTAACCTTGACAAACCATTCCACTGCACTCAGGATGTCTTCTTTCCTCTTCATTTTCTCAGAGCAGTGTCTCATAATTCCTCCTCTGAACAAACTTCTAACAGTCTTCTCACTCTCAGATGGTGATCTTAACTCATATTTAACTGGAAAATAAAACAAGAGCGATCAGACTCTAGGAATACAACTGTCTTCAGAGATTTGTAGCTCCATCTGATGGATGGTCCAGTGGGCTGATCTGGGCTTAATAAAAGTTGCAAGGAAACTAAGTCTTGTTTACCATGTCAAAATGTTGTGCTGAGATGCTTGTGAGTTCTTAGTGAAGTTCTGGGAGGGAGAAGCTAGGTACTATGTGTCCGTGTATGAAAAAGACCTGGATTTGTTCTGTTGTGCTTGAGTCTGAAACTACATTTGACACTTGCCTGGGGCTTCTCAGGTGGTGCTAGTGGTAGAGAACCCACCTGCCGGTGCAGGAGACATGAGAGGCACGGGTTCGCTCCTTGGGTTGGAAAGATCCCCTGGAAAAGGAAATAGCAACCCACTACAGTATTCTTGCCCAGGAAATCCCATGGACAGAGATATGTCTCTGCTTTTTAATATGCTATCTAGATTGGTCATAACTTTTCTTCCAAGGAGCAAGTCTCTTTTAATTTTGTGGCTGCAGTCACCATCCACAGTGATTTTCGAGGCCCCGAAAGTGAAGTCTATTGCCCCATCTATTTGCCATGAAGTGATGGGACCAGATGCCATGATCTTAGTTTCCTGAATGTTGAGTTTTAAGCCAACCTTTTCACTCTCCTCTTTCACTTTCATCAAGAGGCTCTTTAGTTACTCTTCACTTTCTGCCATAAGGGTGGTATCATCTGCATATCTGAGGTTATTGATATTTCTTCCAGTAATCTTGATTTCAGCTTGTGTTTCTTCCAGCCCAGTCTTTCTCATGATGTACTCTGCATATAATTTAAATAAACAGGGTGACAATATACAGCCTTGACATACTCCTTTTCCTATTTGGAACCAGTCTGTTGTTCCATGTCCAGTTCTAACTGTTGCTTCCTGACCTGCATACAGATTTCTCAAGAGGCAGGTCAGGTGGTCTGGTATTCCCATCTCTTTCAGAATTTTCCACAATTTTTTGTTATCTGTGCAGTCAAAGTGAGCTATGGACAAAAATAATGTAGAGAATAAGAGTTAAATGTATCTGATGAGGATTCCAAGTTTACATAAGATAGGAAGAGAGTGTGACATTTAAAGGAAAGACTGGGAATGGGGATGAGGGAAAAAAATGGGCATAGGAAGTGGTTAAGCATACAGGTGTGGGGGAAGAGTGTCCTCACAGAACGTACAGTAAATACAGATCCTTTAACTAGGGCTGACTTCATTGGTGTGTGGTCAGGGCTACTGCACAAGACCCTTTGCACAAGACACACACCATGTTGAAATTATTGTTAAAGTTTGAACAAGAGGGCCTGCGTTTTTATTTTGCCACTACTGTCCTTAAGGCACTGCTGCTAATGCTGCTGCTAAGTCGCTTCAGTCGTGTCCGACTCTGTGTGACCCCATAGACGGCAGCCCACCAGGCTCCCCCATCCCTGGGATTCTCCAGGCAAGAACACTGGAGTGGATTGCCATTTCCTTCTCCAATGCATGAAAGCGAAAAGTGAAAGTGAAGTCGCTCAGTCGTGTCCGACTCTTAGCGACCCCATGGACTGCAGCCTACCAGGCTCCTCGATCTATGAGATTTTCCAGGCAAGAACACTGGAATGGGGTGCCATTGCCTTCAGGGGAATAGTAATGAAGTATCCATCATTAGGGAGGAGTGAGCAGGAGGGGGAAGGGTAGAGGTCACGGGTATACTGAAAGCAATACACGTTGTATGACCTTAAATGACCTTGAATAATGTTTCAGCAGGATCCTTCTAACTACTGTTTTGAAAACAGAATGAAGGGACCAAGGGTAAATTGATCACAGGGTGATCTCAGAAAGACTTGATGGTGGGGTAACATCTGTTCCTAAACATAAAGTACCATTGTATCATCCTGTTTTTAATTAAGGGCTTATAGTTTTCAATGCATTTAGATGACATTTTATGGACCAAAGGGAGAAAACCTTGTTAAAATGTGTCATTTGGTTATAGGATGCAAACCCAGAAAAAGATTGTCTCATGTTGATGCATCACTTATGACTTATAATCTAAAAGTCTCATGCATAATTTTAAAAATGCCTTATAAACTATATGAAGTTATTATCATATTATAACGGGGGAGTTTGAACTTGATCTATAAAGGTTCCTTCCAAGTCTCGTTTTCTTTACACTTTGTCTTTTGCCATTTAATACTATCCGAAATCTGAATTCATTTTGCTTACTCTGGCCCCAAACAGGTTGGGTCTATTTTCAATTCATGTTAAATGTTGAGGGTTGTACAGTTGTCAGAGTTTTTATATTTTTATATATAATTATATATATATTTCATTAGAATCAAATGAGATAATGTATATAAAATACTTTGGAAAGTCTAAATCACCCTCTAAATGCAAGAGATGAAGTATAATATTAGGAAGATTGTATTCTAAATCAGTTTGAAATAATTTGTTTGAAATCTTGCTTACATTTTCCAGCAATCTGAAAGAACTATATACTCGTTTACTATTACTGAGACATAGAACATGCTTTCATTTTATAAAATTAAATTTTTGGAGATGGATTAACTAGCAATTTTCTACATACTGTAAAGATTGTTCTTCTGATATTGGCACTGGTAGGCTGTTTAGAATATTCCTGCCAAATACGCAGTTTCTTGAGTTTTTTCAGTTGGTGGGAGAGAATTTTCTGTGCTCATGCTTGTTTCCAACTTTAGACTTCTATTTATAGGCATGAAAATAAACTTTTTTCCCCTTCTAAAATGTTAAGTTAGAGTACTCATTCCTGGATCAAGTTTTTGGCAGTTAAAATTTTTTGCTTACAAATTATCTGTGTTTTTATGATCCAGACAGTGATGCAATTTTAGATATACTTCCTTAGAAAGATGGCCATCTCTGCAAAGGTCAAGTCCTCCGTAATTGCTCTTGATCCCAGCTTCAAACATCAAGTATCAGCTCTTACTAAGATCTCCCTTTCCAGTCCTCCCTAAATTCCCAGATTAGGTCACACCCCTTTACTTCCCTGTACTCTTCCTCTAGGACATTTTTCATGATTAGGTTGATATATATTTTTGTTTATCAACTGTCTCCCCCACAGATTCTAAACTCATTTGGAGCTAAGACTGCCCTTGTTTGTTCTCCCAATCCTGTAACGTTACTTGGCAAATAGGTACTGTGTGTCTGTTCACTGAATAATTAACTCAGGCGCCTCTTTCAAGTGGGACTACAGTACTAAAATTTTTCAAAATAAGATAATATGTAAAAGTTATTAAGAGCCATGGGATGAATAGTGATGATGTAGCGAAAGTTTATTAGAAATAAACCTTATTTTACTGTTTTACTTTACTGTTTAATTTTTCACTATTGGCTAGATTATGCTGCATTACACATCTGTCTCCCAAATGTTAATGCATCTCTCATGAGATCATTGAGGTCATTGCTCTAGATCTGCAGTCCCCGACCTTTTTGTCACCAGGGTCCCGTTTCACGGAAGACAGTTTTTCCACGGACTGGGACTGGTGGGGGTGGTTTTGGTTTTACCTGCCACTCATCTCTTGCTGTGTGGCCTGGTTCCTAACAGGACAGAGACTGGCACCATTCCATGGTTGAGGGACTGGGAACCCCTGCTCCAGAAAGTTACTCAGGGACTCCAGGTGACTTCTCCCACTCTACTGGGACATGCCATCTCAAAGCTTGGTTTCCAGCGTGACTGCTGCAGGGAAAGAGAGAGGGCATGGGGACCTCACAGGCACTGTTAAAAGGTATGGGCTGGAAATGCCAAGACATTGACAACAACTCACAGCCATTTGGCCAATACTTGTCCCATGGCCCTGCAGGGTGTGTGAAAGTTGTCTTTTATGCAACTGAAAAGAGGCAAAGTACACGTGGTGAGAACTAAACAATTTTATCATTAAGTAAAAATTTTATACTAGGTAGTGTTTATTTCAGCTGTTAGAGTGAAGAATTACATATGTGACAGTAAATAGGTAAGTAGAGAGCCCCTTCCTATAAAAGAACAGGGCTTGATCAGAGAATATCATCTTGAAGGCAAAGTGTCTTGAATTAACTTTATTAGCCTGACCCCAACCATCAGCCATCAGTAACACTGCCAAATTATTTAAGACCGTTCCTTCCTTCTTCCCTCCCTCCCTTCCTTCCTTCCTCTTTCTCCCTCTTTGGAATGATCAGTTTGAAAGCTTGAAATTTATAAATAGCAGTATAGGTCAGTAAAAACAAGAATAAAATCAACTCTAGTTTTTTTTTTTAACTTTAAAAACTTTCACAGTTTAAAACATAAATGGCAAATTTATATTAAAATTATTAACTGACAATACTTGATAAAATCATTCAGTTACCTTGCTGAAATAATGATAACTCTCATAGTGAAGGATGTGACTAGGATTATGAAAGTGGGGGGAAAGTGTTACAAAGCAAAGTTACACATAGAGATGTGAATACAAATTTTTATAAAGAGGCTTGCACTGAGTCTGCATAATTCATTTTGACATTTTAACTAATTTTCAAGCTTACAAACTACTTATTTTTCAATTTAGTCAGATAACTTACTAATAACAAGTATGCCTAGCCAAAATAGTTAGTAAAACTAAGAAAAATAGTCAAACTGGTGGATCACATAGTTTTAGCTTCATATCATATCTAAAAGACTGTGACAGAATTGAGTGTGACCAAAAGTTGTTTTGGTTTGGAATCCCTGGCCCCATTTTTGGTGTAAATGTTAGAAATCGCATATTCTGGAACAACTTCTCACAGGGACGTCTTACTGAATCAAACAAACTGACTTTTTTAGCCACATCTGATTCCACCACAATTACACATGTGCAGACTAGGCATAAAAGCCATAGTAAAATGTTCTCACATAAAAGCCAAAAACTGGTCAGTATACAAATGTGTATGTATTTGTATACAATTTGTATACAATTAACATGCATGTATGTTATAAAAATATACTTTCTGGGAAACATAGTTTGGCTTACTGCATCCTCCTAGTATCTTGTCTATAGAAGGAAGCTTTACATCGAATGACAGCGTGTAATGTCAAGGGACCGTTTGCAAACTTTAGCAATGCCCATTTTGGTTAATGTTTAGCCATTTATTGAAAGTATGTCCTATATTATAGGTTGTAAGTCAATATCTTTTGAATTAAGATTAATACCAATTCAATATCAATTTGACACCTTACTTATTTAGGTTTTTTTTCATATTTCTATATGAAAAACTTCCTGTAAACTGCAAAGCATATTTGTTTTGATCAAACTGTCATTTTTTGGTCGCTAAGTTGTGTCCAAGTCTTTGTGACCCTATGGACTGCAGCACACCAGGCTTCCCAGTCTTCACTATCTCCACAATAGTAGTTATTAATGTCCAGAATATGGTTTATTCATTCGACTGTTTATTGAACACCTACTAATACCACTATGCTAGGACTTTGGTTTAAATTAATTAAACAAGATTTCTGTTCTCATCAGCGTGGGGAGAAACAGATATTAACAGTGTTAAGTAAAAAGTCTTTGTAGTGTGCTAAAAACAGGTGGCAGGAAAGTACTAAAATGTGGCTGGGCCAGGTTAGACCTCATTGAGAAGGTGCCATCTGAGCAGCAGCTGCAAAATGTTGTGGCAGTACCTGTGTAATCATTTGCAGAATATCATTCCAAGTAACGGGAAGACCAGAGAAGAGCGGCATGACTGGGGTGGGTCTCCTGCGTTTGCAGAAAAGCAATGCGGCTCATGTGACCTGAGCTCAGTAAGAGAAGAGGGGAGCTGTAGGAGCTGAGGTGCAAGGGGGGAACTGGGAACCAAGACTGAGTTTCAGCCTGAGTGAAATGGGGAGACTGTGGGTTTCGAGCAGGACAGTGACGTGATCTGAGTGGTAATGAAACCAATGACTAGTGGCCTGGCCAAGAGGAAACTGTAGGGAAGCATGCCTGAAGGAAGGAGGTCAGTTGCGTGGTGCGATGGCTAAGACGATGAGCGCCATCTGGGTGTGGAGAAGTGGATTCTGAAAATACATTGAAAATAGAGTCAATGGGATTTGCTAACCGGTTGAATGGAGCTAACGGGGTGGGGAGAAGAGGGGAGACAGGAGGAGTAAAAAGAGAGAGGACAGAGCAGAGGGGCGGGCAGAGGGTAGAGAGGAGAAGAGAGAGAGGACAGAGGGAGAAATAAAAAAACCAGAGCAGTGAGTATGAGTCCAAGGATTTTTGCCCAAGGAACAGGGAAGATGCAATAGTTCCGTGAAAGCTTGGTGGGAGGGCAATGAAGAGGATCAAGGGTTTAGTTTTGGACATGAGTTTGAGATGAATTACACGTTTGTGTGGAACATTGAGTAATTAGTTTTATATAGGAAGCTAAAGTATCAGCAAACAGACTTATTCTAATAAAAGACTATTTGGAGAAGGCAGAATCTTAAGAACTGTTTTAGAAGCATTTTCATGATTTCCGTTAAATAAAACTATTTCCCCTCTGTCCTGTATATTGTATTTTATAGCTGTGTGTGTGTGTGTGTGTGTGTGTGTGTGTGTGTGTGTGTGTCTCACATGACAGTTTATAGGCTTGCTGGTGGGAAAACAGCACCATCTTGTGGGTAGTAATATGCATACATCTTTAGAAAAATCTGTGTGAAAAATACACTTTTTTCTTCCCTGGTGACTCAGAGGTTAAAGCGTCTGCCTGCAGTGTGGGAGACCTGGGTTCGATCCCTGGGTCGGGAAGATCTCCTGGAGAAGGAAATGGCAACCCACTCCAGTATGCTTGCCTGGAGAATCCCATGGATGGAGGAGCCTGGTAGGCTGCAGTCTGTGGGGTCACAAAGAGTTGGACACAACTGAGCAACTTCACTTTAAAGGAATTGAATTCTGAAATAATTTACTGATTCTTTGAAATCTCACACAAATTTTGAGTATTTTTGGATAAGACTGTGTCTATGGGTTCCAGAATAACTGATGAAACTTGTAAGTCAGGCAATTGGATAATTCAAATAAATATCAATTGAATAAATTATCTCTATCTTCTAAGAATTCTGAGTAATTATATAAATTATACTGTAAATAGTAACTTTTAAAGTAGGAGATGGAGTGACTATATATGCATATATGATTAGTTTATTAAAGAATGTAAATTTTGCATAGTAAATGTAAATGACTATGTAAATTCACATAGTCATCCTTCCAATAGCTTTTAAAAACATTTTCATTATAATGCTTAATTATACCAGGCTCAATGAGAAACCAAAGAAATTATATAAGTCAATGTCTCTGTCCTGAGGAAACTTATTACCTAAATGAACTATTACCTGTTAAAATTTAAGGAACATTAAACTTTGTGACTCAGTAATTGAGTAATAATAATACAGTAGCTATTTATGAGTCAACATATTTGTTTAAACTAGTGATTTTCAAATTGAGTTCATTGGGTTTGCTTTAGGCATTCATCAACAGTTTGTTAAAAGATAAGAAAGTGTGTAAAATGTGTTTTTATTGTGTACATGAGCTTGGATGACATATTATTTGAAATTGTATTAGGATACAAAACTTAACAACAATTTGTTCTCATCTTTAACTTCACTTTTTTGTTATACTCGTATTTGCCTTCTATAGAGAATATTTAGCTCACTACATACATCTAATAATTTTCCTAATAAGATGGATTTTTAAAATGCTAAAACAAACAAACAGCATGTAACTTATCAAGCATCATATAGCTAATGCTGGCCCTTAGTGCTGGAAAAAAGAAACCTGGGAAGGATAAAGCAGAAATGAATGAAGTATTTGCTAAGAGGAGAGTGAAAGAGAAAGAGAAAGGGGATGAGACTTCAGTGATTATAATTTTTTATGCAGTTTTGATTTTGAACTATGCAAACACTTTCCAAATTTTAAAAATACTAAAAAATACTGAGCATCTGTGCATGAGGGTGGAGGGTGACCGGTTGGTAGAACTTAAAAAAAAAGAAAACTAAAAAATAACCCCATAATTGATCTTTGATCAGGGGAGAAAAAAATAACTATACTACATTGTTGATCTACTTGGGGATATTTCTAATGTTAGATGATTATTGTTGCATTAGTGTTCAATTTCTTGTGTATGATAATGTTATGTGATTATACAGGACAATGTCCTTGTCCTTAGGAGGTAATGAGTTAAATACTTAGGGATAGAAAGACTCATTGTATCTCATTTTACCTGTAATTCTCAGATTTTTCTGGAGAAAAAGGCAAATCTCTATCTGTATGTCTGTCTATGTCTATATCTATACTTTTATCTACATTTATATCTATGTATGAAGCAAATTTTTATCTAATTGGTGAATTTAAATTAAAGACACGAGAGTTCTTCCAGCCTTTTAATAGATCGGATATTTTTCAGACTAAAGAAATTATAAATTTTCTCATTTATCTCTTTTTAAAATAGGCTATAAAAGTACACTGATCATTGAAACCAGTATTCACAGAGTGCCGTGTTATTTACTCAAAGTGACAGAGTTAAAATATGATGGAGGCAGGATGCAAATCCAGACTCGACCGTCAGTCCTCTGTCCTTACCACGTTCTGGTTTTGCTTTCACAGCATTCTTAATCACAGTCTTCCAACTCGCTTGGGGAATACTAACTCCATTTCTTTAATCTTCTAACCTCATCTCTCTCCTGGCTTTAATTTCTGACTTTAACCAACATTTTGACTTTATCAATTCTCAGGGCACTTTTTAGTTCTTAAAATAAGATATTTGAATGGCATGAAAGTTCAGGCTTTAACTACTTCTAAGATTTTAGGCTTTCACTGACTTTAAATATTCATCTCAAGTACAAAAAAATAAGATGTGATATAATCTGTAAATGTGATTTATAAACCTGAAAGACCATAACATGCCTTCTGAATAACAACATAAATTTAAGTTCACTAAGATTTTATAGTATACACAATGTTATAGTTTTTGTTATTTGAATATTCTTATATATACTCCATTGTACACTATATCCAAATCCTTAATTATTCCAGAAATTTTTGCTTTCTTTATGCTTTTCTCAACTGGAATATTGAAAATGGATGAATTCCATCATTGGAGTTACATGTTGATATTTAAATTTTTATTTAAATAATTCAGTGATTTCAAAAATATTTTCAAGTAATTTATCTGTGAAGGGATTTCTTTCCACCTTCCTGATACCTAACCTCTATCTACACTTGGCAATGAAAGTCTCATTCACTAGTAGAGAAAATTCTGAAAGCATTTACTTTGTTTTTCTTGCTAGGATAGCTATTTCCTCTGCATTAATTAAATTCAGCAAACCTGCCTTACATTCCACCTTGCTTTAACAGAAGAAAGCATTGAGGAGTAGTAAAAGGAGGGAAAAGATAATTATAAACAATGAAAGACATCCACAAATGCAATAAAGTAGGGACAGAGATGTTTTGATATAATAAACTGAGATCAATCTAATTTGGGTGAGGGAAATTTTATGGACTTTGTAAAGGGAATAAGATTTATGGGACTATGTCAAACAAATTCCAATGCAAAATTTTCTCAGCATGTAAAAATCTAACTCAAAAAAATTTAATGGAGCCAATACTCAGAAAACAGAAAAGTTGTTGGCTGGTACTAGGAAGCAATTAAAATTATATATGTTTATTGATTAGATAGGATTCATATCTATATTGCAGCTATATCTATATATTATATTTAGATATGCTTAACAGAATATCCTCTATTATATCAGGCTGCAAAATATATTTAATAAAACTTAATATGTTGTATATGTTCACTTGATATTTATTCAGCATTAGCCATGTACCTAGCATTGCCCTGCACAAGTTGATATAAAATAAATGAAATGACCCTATTCATACAACCAAATGGGAAAGAGAGATTTTATCAGGCTGCACGTATTGGGGTCTTACCCTCTGCTACTTCACAGATTTTGAGCTTCCTCACCCCTCTGTCAGCCACCAGTGTTCTCTGTCTTGCAGCTGTTTGAAAAATCTGTGCATATGCTCAGTCATGCCCATCTCTTTGTGACCTTGTGGATTATAGTGTTCTGGGCTCCTCTATCCATGCGATTTTTTCTGACAAGGATCATGGAGTGGGTTGCCACTTCCTCCTCCAAGGGATCTTCCTTATCCAGGAATCAAACTTGTATCTCCTCTGTCTCCTGCATTGGCAGGCAGATTCTTTACCACTGTGCCACTTGTAAACTACTGTCTGTGAAAACCAGCCATTTCTGTCATGTTGGAACGAAAAAGGAATTGAGACATTCTGGTTATTTTGTACTTTTTTTAAACAGAGTTCTATTATGTTCAGGTGTCCCATGGGAACCCATAATTATGGGTGTTTTAATCATATACTTAGATAGAAATGGATTTCAGACTTCTCTTGATGACAGCTTTACTCTTATAATTCTCAGATGTGACCTTTTAATCCAAGCTCCAATGCAGAAAATGTGAAGTTAAAAAGTATTCCTGGTAATAAAGCCACTGCCACTTTAGCCTACTTCCTGTTCCCTTTCCTAAAGCAGTCAAATTAATTTTTTAAAGAAGTAGCAGATAAATAGCAAGATATGTAATACACAGAAATTGGGAGAAACCTTGACATAGGAAGGCCTTTCCGAAAAATGACTCAAATAGGTATTTAACAATCTTGGTGGCACAATTATGCCTTTAATACTGTGATTACAGCAAGTATATTAAGCAAAACGAGGCAAATGGATTTGAACATAAATAATTTCTGGAAAGACCATATGATTGTTGCCCTCTTATTTTTCATTTACACAAATTAGTTTCATGCCATTTTAAAGTACTTAATTTCTTGACAGAGTAATTCCCTTCTGTTTCTCTGACCTTTTCTGTGGCATTCCAGTCTAAGGGATTAAATTAAAAGCTTGACAGTTTTTAAGTGTCCTCAAGGGGTTTCAAAGTAAACCTTCCTAAAGATCCAAAATCAAAGTGCTGTGATTATAAGTCACTATTTCCATTTATTAAGTTTCCAACAGTATAATTAGAAAGAGGTTCAGGTAGTTTAGTTGCATATTTAATGGCAAATAGTCTCAAGAAAAATAATCTAAGAACTCTTGAAAGATGCAAGATGAATCTAAAAGCCATACTTAAGCAATAGCTCATTTATCTTCCTTGTTTCCTTCAAAGATATTGTCTTCATCCCATTTCGGTTATGGCTTTGCTTTCTGGGATGGGCAAAATTATTAACATATATGCATTTATGTGTTAATAAATAACACATAAATACACTCCAGTCTCCTCTGCTCTCTAAAGAGTATGGATCCTGTTATCTCTTCCTTTGTTGTACTGAGTGATGGATAGAGAGGCAGTAATAATAGAATACTAGAGAAATGCTGGATAGCTCTTCATCAACAAGTGTCTCCTGGAGAGATGGAAATTCCAAATGGGGAGAGAGGAAAGGTCTAGATTTAGCAGGACTTGAGAATGTTTTGTGAGAGACCTTGGCAGCTCTGTCCCAGCCCTTCAACCTCGCAGCCCCATCAGACCAGGGACAACTTGGGCTGCAGGTGCGTGGATAGAATGAAAGTTTTGTTTATTGGTCACATGTTTTCCTTCATATGTGTTTATATTTTTATGCATGCTCAGTTGCTCAGTTGTGTCTGACTCTTTGCAACCCCATGGACTGTAGCCCACCAGGACCCTCTGTCCATGGAATTCTCTAAGCAAGAATACTGGAGTGGGTTGCCATTTCCTTCTCCAGGGGATCTTCCTGACCCAGGGATCAAATCTGCATCCCCTGCATTGGCAGGTGGATTCTTTACCACTGAAACACCTGAGAAGCCCAAGTCCTGATTTAAAAATAAATAAGCTTGCTGTATTCTTTTTAGTTGTAGGCATTCTTTTGCCTACTGAATCTCTCTCTCTGGATATTGTTTAGGACCCTGAAATTCACTGGGTGCAATGCAACTCGTTGTTTTTTGTTCACATACAACCCTCCTTTAGGAGAAGGCAATGGCACCCCACTCCAGTACTCTTGCCTGGAAAATCCCATGGATGGCGGAGCCTGGTGGGCTGCAGTCCTTGGGGTCGCGAAGAGTCAGACACGACTGAGCGACTTCACTTTCACTTTTCACTTTCATGCATTGGAGAAGGAAATGCCAACCACTCCAGTGTTCTTGCCTGGAGAATCCCAGGGATGGGGGCCTGGTGGGCTGCCGTCTATGGGGTCACACAGAGTTGGACACGACTGAAGTGACTTAGCAGCAGCAGCAGCAACCCTCCTTTAGTAATTCAAATGTTTGCAAATAGTGACATTTAGCTAGTTGTGAAAGCCAAAGGTTTTTCAACCTCTTTGGATCTTCCCTCTCCCTCATTCTGCAAGTCCAATTCTTGACCATCCTTATAGTTTTGCCTCCTACATCTCTTTTCATCTAATGGCCACTATCTGACTTTAGAACATCATCTTCTCTTGCCTGGACCATTTTACTAGGCATATATTTGGTCTCTCCATTTTGGCTGTCTACATTACCACCAGTTTTCTTTCCAAAACAAAGATCATATTCCTCTCCAGTCCAGTTCCAGTTCAGTCACTCAGTTGTATCCGACTCTTGCAACCCCATGAATCGCAGCACGTCAGGCCTCTCTGTCCATCACCAACTCCCGGAGTTCACTCAGACTCACGTCCATCGAGTCGGTGATGCCATCCAGCCATCTCATCCTCTGTTGTCCCCTTCTCCTCCTGCCCCTAATCCCTCCCAGCATCAGAGTCTTTTCCAATGAGTCAACTCTTTACATGAGGTGGCCAAAGTATTGGAGTTTCAGCTTTAGCATCCATCCTTCCAAAGAACACCCAGGACTGATCTCCTTTAGAATGGACTGGTGGGATCTCCTTGTAGTCCAAGGGACTCTCAAGAGTATTCTCCGGTACCACAGTTCAAAAGCATCAATTCTTCGGTGCTCAGCTTTCTTCACAGTCCAACTCTCACATCCATACATGACCACTGGAAAAAACTTAGCCTTGACTAGACGGACCTTTGTTGGCAAAGTAATGTCTGTGCTTTTGAATATGCTATCTAGGTTGGTCATAACTTTCCTTCCAAGGAGTAAGCATCTTTTAATTTCATGGCTGCAATCACCATCTGCAGTGATTTTGGAGCCCCCCAAAACAAAGTCTGACACTGTTTCCACTGTTTCCCCATCTATTCGCCATGAAGTGATGGGACCAGATGCCATGATCTTAGTTTTCTGAGTGCTGAGCTTTGAGCCAACTTTTTCATTCTCCACTTTCACTTTCATCAAGAGGCTTTTTAGTTCCTCTTCGCTTTCTGCCATAAGGGTGGTGTCATCTGCATATCTGAGGTGATTGATATTTCTCCCAGCAATCTTGATTCCAGCTTGTGTTTCTTCCAGTCCAGCGTTTCTCATGATGTACTCTGCATATAAGTTAAATAAGCAGAGTGACAATATGCAGGCTTGACTTACTCCTTTTCCTATTTGGAACCAGTCTGTTGTTCCATGTCCAGTTCAAACTGTTGCTTCCTGACCTGCATACAGGTTTCTCAAGACGCAGGTGAGGTGGTCTGGTATTCCCATCTCTTTCAGAATTTTCCACAGTTTATTGTGATCCACACAGTCAAAGGCTTTGGCATAGTCAGTAAAGCAGAAATAGATGTTTTTCTGGAACTCTCCTGCTTTTTTGATGATCCAGCGGATGTTGGCAATTTGATCTCTGGTTCCTCTGCCTTTTCTAAAACCAGATTGAACATCTGGAAGTTCACGGTACACGTATTGCTGAAGCCTGGCTTGGAGAATTTTGAGCATTACTTGACTAGCATGTGAGATGAGTGCAATCGTGCAGTAGTTTGAGCATTCTTTGGCATTGCCTTTCTTTGGGATTGGAATGAAAACTGAGCTTTTCCAGTCCTGTGACCACTGCTGAGTTTTCCAAATTTGCTGGCATATTAAGTGCAGCACTTTCACAGCATCATCTTTCAGGATTTGAAATAGCTCCACTGGAATTCCATCACCTCCACTAGCTTTGTTCATAGTGATGCTTTCTAAGGCCCACTTGACTTCACATTCCAGGATGTCTGGCTCTAGGTGAGTGATCACACCATTGTGATTATCTTGGTTGTGAAGATCTTTTTTGTACAGTTCTTCTGTGTATTCTTGCCACCTCTTCTTAATATCTTCTGCTTCTGTTAGGCCCATATCATTTCTGTCCTTTATCAAGCCCATCTTTGGATGAAATACTCCCTTGTTATCTCTAATTTTCTTGAGGAGATCTCTAGTCTTTCCCATTCTGTTGTTTTCCTCTATATCTTTGTATTGATCGCTGAGGAAGGCTTTCTTATCTCTCCTTGCTATTCTTCGGAACTCTGCATTCAAATGCTTATATCTTTCCTTTTCTCCTTTGCTTTTCGCTTCTCTTCTTTTCAGAGCTATCAGTTGAGCTATTTCAAATCCTAAAAGATGATGCTGTGAAAGTGCTGCACTCAATATGCCAGCAAATTTGGAAAACTCAGCAGTGGCCACAGGACTGGAAAATGCGTTTTCGCTCCAATCCCAAAGAAAGACAATGCCAAAGAGTGTTCAAACTACCACGCAACTGCGCTCTTCTCACACACTAGCAAAGTGATGCTCAAAATTTTCCAAATCAGGCTTCAACAGTATGTGAACCGTGAACTTCTAGATGTTCAGGCTGGATTTAGAAAAGGCAGAGGAACCAGAGATCAAATCGCCCACATCCATTGGATCATAGAAAAAGCATAGGAGTTCCAGAAAAACATCCACTTCTGCTTTATTGACTATGCCAAAGCCTTTGTCTGTGTGTATCACAGGGAACTGTGGAAAGTTGTTAAAAGATGGAAATACCGGACCACCTCACTTGCTTCCTGAGAAATGTGTATGCAGGTAAAGAAGCAACAATTAGAATGGGACATGGAACAACAGACTGGTTCCAAGTTGGGAAAGGACTACGTCAAGGCTGTATATTGTCACCCTGTTTATAACTTATGTTCAGAGTATATCATGTGAAATGCTGGGCTGGGTGAAGCACAAACTGGAATCAAGATTGCTGGGAGAAATATCAATAACCTTAGATATGCAGATGATACCACCCTTTTGGCAGAAAGTGAAGAAGTAAAGAGCCTTTTGATGAAACTGAAAGAGGAGAGTGAAAAAGTTGGCTTATATATGCCAAAACCAATACAATATTGTAAAGTTAAAAAAATAAAATAAAAAAATGTGCATACTATCCCCCAAAAAAACCTCAACATTCAGAAAACTAAGATCATGGCATCCAGTCCCATCACTTCATGGCAAATAGATGGGGAAACAATGGAAATAACAAGAGACTTCATTTTGGGGGGCTCAAAAATCACTGCAGATTGTGATTGCAGCCACGAAATTAAAAGGCACTTGCTCCTTGGAAGAAAAGCTATGACAAACCTAGACAGCATGTTAAAAATCAGAAACAGTACTTTGCCAGCAAAGGTGTAGTCAAAGCTGT
The DNA here is from genome assembly GCF_027580195.1 of Bos mutus. NCBI lineage: Eukaryota > Metazoa > Chordata > Mammalia > Artiodactyla > Bovidae > Bos > Bos mutus. Next base: position 57,329,165 of record NC_091621.1, on the reverse strand, counting down.
GGTTTTTCCAGTACTCATGTATGGATTTGAGAGTTGGATTATATAGAAGGCTGAGCACCAGAGAATTGATTCTTTTGAACTGTGGTGTTGGAGAAGACTCTTGAGTGTCCCTTGGACTGCAAGGAGTCAATCCTAAAGGAAATCAGTCCTGAATATTCATTGGAAGGACTGGTGCTGAAGCTGAAACTCCAATAGTTTGGCCACCTGATAGGAAGAACTGACTCATTGGAGAAGAACCTGATGCTGGCAAAGATTGAAGGCAGGAAGGGAAAGGGACGACAGAGAATGAGATGATTGGATGGCTTCACCGACTCAATGGACATGAGTTTGAGCAAGCTCCAGGAATAGGTGATGGACAGGGAAGCCTGGTGTGCTGCAGTCCATGGGGTCACAAAGAGTCGGACATGACTGAGCAACTGAACTGAACTGAGTTGAACTGACCTTAGAGAGATGCTACTCAGTCTACCTGAAGTACACATTACTAGCCTTCCCTCCAGTCTGTCTTGACCACTCTTCAGCCAGACTAAATTTACACAATCTTTTTCATTAATCTGTACAATCTGTTCCTCAAACGTGTCTACCCATGTTCCCTACGCTGGGTCTTTGCACTTGCCTGTATCTCTTTCTTGAATGCATTTGTCCCGCATACACTGTCTGCATGCCAGAGTGCTCTCACTTCAGGCATCTTCTCAAATGCTGCCTTATTAGAGAGGCCCTCCCTGGCCGCGCTCTCTATAGTAGCAATCCTCCCTAAGACACTCTTTATTCCCTTACTGTTTTCTTTTACTTCCTGGCACTTCAGGGCTCTTCTCAGCAACTAACATGTTGTGTTTTGCTTATTATCTTGTTTCTTTTCCTCTACTAGAATTTAAGCTCCTTGAGAACAGGGACTTTACTTTGTGCTTCATCCCTGCACCACAAACAGTCTGTCTTTGTGATAAATGCTCAAAACACATTTGGAATGAATGCATGGATTACCTTCTTTTCAATAAACTGAATGTGTTCTTCCCTCTTATATGTCTGAATGACTCATTTTTTCTAATCAGGCAAAATTCAAATTCATTTTCACTAAAACACCATTTATTTTACTAGAAATATCTAACGACTCCATCTTCAAAGTTAGTTGTACTTTGTAAATAACTATTTCAATACATTGTTTATAGATGTTTGTTATATTGAATTTTTCCCATAGCTGACTAGAATGTAAAATATTAGAGGCCACGTACTGGGGATTCAAAAATACTTGACTGATTAGATCAATTATTGAATGGAGTGAGAATTAAAAACAAGTTCTACACATAAGGGCATCCTAGGTGGGGCTAGTGGCACAGAACCCGCCTGCCAATGCAGGTAACACAAGAGTCGTGGGTTCAGTCCTTGGATTGGGAAGATCCCCCAAAGGAGGACATAGCAACCTATTCCAGTATTCATGCCTGGAGAATCCTATGGATGGAGGAGCCTGGTGGGCTACAGCCTGTCGGGCCGCAAAGAGTTGGACACAACTGAAGCAGCTTCACATGCAAGCAGTACATATATAAAAAAATTAAATATTTTCTTTCTTTGAAATATTAAAAATATTTATTTCTTTCTCTCTGGTTAATCAAAATCACTTTTAGGGCACGTATACTTACAGTGTTAAACACAGAAATACAAAGGGGCACGGGGCAGCTGGGCTTGTTCCTAGCTTGACCTGCCCAGTTAATCCATCCTTCAGGATATAGGGACATCTACCTTCCTTAAAAGATCCCCATTGCCAACAAAGAAGAATTACACTGTCTTTCTGGATCTGATTGAAATTTTTTAGAGTTATAACAGTTTCATCTGGAGCTTGAAATTAAGCTTTTCTCCTAAATCGTTAAATTGGTCGGGAGAGCACCTTCTGAAAGATTTTAAATAACACAATTACCTGACCATTACTTTGAACACACTGAACAATTTACTTCCACTGGGAAGAAACCCAGTACTTGAGGGAAAAAAAAAAAAAAAATCACTAAGCTATAACATACTGGAATAACAGTACAAAAGCATAATTGCCAGAATTCATTTTTTTTTCTCCCTCTGACTTGCCAAATAATCTGAATAAACTGCAATTTTCATCTGGCTAAAATCATAGAAAAACCTTAATTTTCTTTATGGCTCTGTAGATCACAAACACAGACCCTAAAGTGATGGAATCATAAAGAAATGAAAAGTCTTCTCTTATAACTTTATTGTTTAGCTCATAGGCTTAAACTCAGATCCCCAATATTTCTATTGGAAATTTTTAGAGCAGTATCTGTGGTTCCCACTGACATCCTAGTATGACTCAAAATTTTACTTGTTTCCTAAAACTGAAAGTCCAGCTCAGCCTGTGGGTTGGCATTTCTATGACAATTGGCTTGAATGTTTTTCAAGTCTTCTCTTAGTAGTAATTAGTGCTTATTCTCTGTCTCCAGTGTAGTAATCAGGGGCAGTGCCTTAATTTATCATAGTGTTTGGAGCAATTACCTTCACAAGTGCCTTATTGAGAAAATTTTAATGTTAGAGACAATCACTTTTTTACCTCTCTCTGTCATATGGAAATTAAATTTGAATTCCACCATCATTAACAGTCGCACTTTTGTGGCTTAAGTTCCTCTCTGCTGTCAAACTGAAAAGAAGGGTTGTCAGAATTGATTCTTATCTGGTCCTTCATTTCCCAAGCTTCCAATAGGTAAATGGAGTGATATTTAAAAGTAAGTCACTTATTTTCAATTTTGGAAGTTTTTTTTCCTACCCAATTGATAAGTCAAATCTAAAATAAGCTATAGGTTTAGAAAACAGCATTAAATTAGTTGTAGTCCTAAATAAGTAGTTTTGTGGCTATTTTCATTGCACTGAGTGAACTTTAGACTTAATAAAAATTATTTTTCTGATATCATGATAATGCAAATGCCAACAACAATAATCATTGATATTTATGAGCCCTTAGGACTTACCTGTGGAGAAGGCAATGGCACCCCACTCCAGTACTCTTGCCTGGAAAATCCCATGGATGGAGGAGCCTGGTGGGCTGCAGTCCATGGGGTCACGGAGAGTCGGACATGACTGAGCAACTTCACTTTCACTTTTCACTTTCATGCATTGGAGAAGGGAATGGCAACCCACTCCAGTGTTCTTGCCTGGAGAATCCCAGGGACGGGGGAGCCTGGTGGGCTGCCGTCTATGGGGTCGCACAGAGTCGGACATGACTGAAGTGACTTAGCAGCAGCAGCAGCAGCAGGACTTACCTGATGGCTCAGATAGTAAAGAATCTGCCTCTAATGTAGGAGACCCAGGTTCAATCCCTGTGTTGGGAAGATCCCCTGGAGGAGGGCATGGCAACCCACTCCTGTATTCTTTCCTGGAGAATTCTGTGGACAGAGAAGCCTGGTCGGTTATAGTCCATGGGGCCGGTAAGAATCAGATACCACTGAGCGACTAACACTTAAGAGCACTTAGCGTTTGTTAGTAGCTATGTTACATATTTTAGGGCTTCTCAGGTGGCACTAGTGGTAAAGAACCTACCTGCAAATGCAGGAGATGTAAAAGATGTGGGTTCACTTCCTGGGTTGGAAAGATCCCCTGGAGGAGGCATGGCAGCCCACTCCAGTATTCTTGCCTGGAGAATCCCATGGACAGAAGAGCCTGGCAGGCTACAGTCCATAGGGTTGCACAGAGTCAGACATGACTGAAATGACTTAGCGTGCATGCATGCCTGTTACATAGTCTATGTCCCTTATTTCAATATAACAACTATGACATAACCTCTATGATTACCATTTTATAGCAAATCTTAACATTTACGGAGATTTTATAATTTTCTCTTGTTTATACATTTAATAAGTAGTAGATTATAATTGAGATTTCTCATCCCATTCCATAAATTTTTTATATTTATCAATTACATTCATAATAATGCTAAATTATAATTTCAAATGTATTTAAAATTACTGTGTCATAGTAGATGTGTCAATTGTTCCATAAACTAATATGGAAGAATTAGGCAGACTTATCTCAAAAGGAGAACTGAGATTGTTCAAACATTTAATTTACCAAAGTTGTGTAATTTCATTACAAGCTTTAAAAAAAAATCAGAAAAATGGTACCATATTAAAAGTATGGATTTTTGTTATAAATTCTTATTACAAATGATCAAGAAATTATCAAATTGTAATTATCAATTACAATTTTATCAAGATAATAGTAATAATTTTGTTTGCAATTGTGAAGAGTTTTATTATATGATTTTTGTTTCATTCTTTAATAATAAAATAATAGTAGGAGATGATAATCTTTCTTTGTTTTAATATTAAATAATCTTAATTTTTTAACTTGATAGTTATTAAAGATTCTGTTAAAGGATCAGACCATACCAGTGACATAAGTTTGATTTTTTCATGTAGAAGGGAACAGCAATATATGTGAAAAACAGTGTGAACTCATTTTGGTGAAATGAATGAATGATTTGGGGGAAATTCCTGATTTAAAGCTATATATATTTCAGTACCAAAGATCATAGGGCTATAATATGTACTTCATCAAACTGGGAGATTCTTTTAGGTCTCTTACAGCTTTGAAAAAATAAAAAGGAATGTTTAAATGGTTAGCAGAGAGAGAAGTTTATTTCTCAGTTTCACCTATAAGTAAAGCAGGAAACATTTCTCCACAGATCTTGGGGGAAACTCAAATGTGAGTCAAGGTTCAGGATCATTCTGGAGACTGGGTTCTTCCTTGACAATTCCTGCTGTGGTCTCAGAAGTAGGTTTCTGGTTTCTGTTATTCCCTTTAAGAGCTCTGCTACTGTAGGCAAGTGCTTAGCTTTCCTCTTGGCTTGGCTTTCAATGTTACTGCTTCTACTGCCCAGGAGCCCCTGCTGGCTTTTGTTCTGTCCCTGGCTTTGACTCACTCATGACTTCTCTCTCTCACACATTCAGCTACGGGAGCATTGACTTTTGGGGCCGAATGATTCTTTGCTGTTAGAAGGAGGCTGATCCCATGCTTTGTAGAATGTTTAGCAGCATGCCTGCCTCTGCCCACTAGATGCCAGAAATACTCAAACTGTGACAACCAAAATTGTCTCCAAACATTGTGAAATGTTCCCTGAGACACAAAATCATCGCTTGTTTCAACCTTTGACTTACACTTGAGAGTTTCTCCCTATGTGCTTTGTGTCATATTCTCTCTCTGTCTCCCCCTTTTTCTCCCTTTGCCTCTCCTTACTGTCTCATGGTAAACTCACTTTCATAGAAAGAGCTTCCCAGAAGGTGACATATGCCCAACCAATGTGCTACATAGTCTTTCCATTACAGTTAAATCATATCTTCATTCTAAGCTCTCAAGGGATGCTAAATAAACTAAGTTAGAGTCACAATTTCCCTTTATTCTACTAATGTTTATAATGATTTATTTTTATAAACTTAAGGGATCTTGCAGAAATAACATCTTTAGTGAAGGAAAATTTATTTAAAGTTCAATGATTCCTTCATGCCTACTTCTGTTTATATATTTTTAAATCCAAGTAAAATAAAATTGACTACTTTTGAAATGTGACTTTAATGTGGTTACATTATTTTGCAAAAGAAATTTTATCTTTCTACCAGTATATACATATAGATATTATACTTAAATGTATAATTTATATTCCAGAATGCCAAGGGTAAAATTCAGATTGATGCTTACTAGTTGTATGATCTTGGGAATTTACTTAATCCTTTTATACCTTAATTTTCTTATTATTATTTTTTTTAATTTTCTTATTTTTAAATGGGGATAAAAATAATATCGACTTCTTAGGATTTTAAAGATAACTACAAGAGTTGCTGCTACTGCTGCTAAGTCATTTCAGTTATGTCTGACTCTGTGCGACCCCATAGATGGCAGCCCACCAGGCTCCCCAATCCCTGGGATTCTCCAGGCAAGAACACTAGAGTGGGTTGCCATTTCCTTCTCCAATGCACGAAAGTGAAAAGTGACAGTGAAGTCGCTCAGTCGTATCTGACTCTTAGCGACCCCATGGACTGCAGCCTACCTAATGTTTATTTAAAATTTTTGTGTTTTTAAACGCACAATCAAAATAATGATCATATATATTATCTTCAAAATTTTCTTTATATATCATTAGATAATGATTGTGGTGACAGTTTTATGGGATGTCTTCACATAACAAACTCATTACTTGGTATATTTTAAATAATTTCACTTTATTGTGTAATAATTATTCTTCAGTTCAGTCTCTTAGCCATGTCCAACTCTTGTGACCCCATGGACTGCAGCACACCAGGTGTCCCTGTCTATTACCAACTCCTGGAGTTTTCTCAAACTCATGTCCATTGAGTTGGTGATTCCATCCAACCATCTTATCCTTTGTTGTCCCCTTCTCCTCCTGCCTTAAATCTTTCCCAGCATCAGGGGCTTTTCAAGTGAGTCATGTTTTTGCATCAGGTGACCAAAGTATTGTAGTTTCAGCTTCAGCATCAGTCCTTCCAATGAATATTCAGGACTGATTTGCTTTAGGATTGACTAGTTTGATTTCCTTGCAGTCCAAGGGACTCTCTAGAGTCTTCTCCAACACCACAATTCAAAATCAATTCTTTTGGCACTCAGCTTTCTTTATAGTCCAACTCTCACATCCATACATGGTTACTGGAAAAGCCATAGCCTTGACTGCTGCTGCTGCTAAGTCGCTTCAGTCGTGTCCAACTCTTTGCGACTCCATAGACGGCAGCCCACCAGGTTCTGCTGTCCCTGGGATTCTCCAGGCAAGAACACTGGAGTGGGTTGGCATTTCCTTCTCCCATGCATACATGCATGCTAAGTCGCTTCAGCTGTGCCTGACTCTGTATGACCCCAAGGACAGAAGCCCACCAGGCACCCCTGTCCACAAGATTCTCCAGGCAAGAACACTGGAGTGGGGTGCCATTTCCTTCTCCAGCCTTGACTAGATGGACCTTTGTTGGCAAAGTAATGTCTCTGATTTTTAACATGCTGTCTAGTTTGGTCATAGCTTTTCTTCCAAGGAGCAAGCATTTTTCAATTTCATGGCGAGAGGCACCATCTGCAGTGATTTTTGAGCCCCCCAAATAAAGTCTCTCGCTGTTTCCATTGTTTCCCCGTGTATTTGCCATGAAGTGTTGGGACCGGATGCCATGATCTTAGTTTTCTGAATGTTGAGTTTTAAGCAAACTTTTTCACTCTCCTCTTTCACTTTCATCAACTTTTATTTGAGAGCCTCAACTAAAGAGGCTGTTTAGTTCCTCTTTGCTTTGTGCCATAAGGGTGATGTCATCTGTGCATCTGAGGTTATCGATATTTCTCCCAGCAGTCTTGATTCCAGCTTGTGCTTCATCTAGCCCAGCATTTCACATGATGTACACTGCATATAAATTAAATAAGCAGGGTCCAGTCTGTTGTTCCATGTCCAGTTCTAACTGTTGCTTCTTGACTTTCATACTTCAATGAAGATGAAAAATTTATGTATATTAAATAAGTAAAAGCATATTTATAATGATGTACACATAATGATAAAAGTGGTTATTTCTAGATAGTGATAATCTATGTGGCTTGTTTGCAGCTTAAAGTGCAATTAAATTTAATTAAACTCTTCTTTTCTGCATGGTTTAGATTTTTTAAAATGAGGATATAAGAATTAACACAAACTGTTTATCATAATTTCTTAGAGGGAAGCATTTTAATTATAACCATGTATTCAATATTCATTTAATTCTTCACAGTTTGTCACTCTCTGAGGTTGCTGATAGAATATTTCTCATCCAAATCTCTGAGCACTCTTATCTGTCCTTTTACATTTTGACAGGCACACATCTGAGATAACTTTGCCCTCTCTAAATACAACTATGAAAACTCATCACTTAACTTCCCTGTATTTCTTTCCTGTATTCTGAAACAACTCATAGAGTAAATGAACCTTTCCTTACTTTTAACTTAATAGCATGCTGCTATTTAGGTACATGGTTGCTTCCTGGCTACATAACACAACCGCTACTAGCCAATTTTGGCCTACCAGTTTTTCACAAAGAGGAAGTGCTAAATTCTTAAATTTCCTCTTAGCTCCTCTGTGTAAGATTACTCTTGTTTCTTTTTGTTTCCATAAGCTGTACATGAACATGCCATTTTTCACTGAACTGTCTCTGACTGAGCCAAACTTAATAAATTTCTGTGGTATAGTGATGAGAATCTTTCCCTCTTCCTTTTTCAAATACACACAAAGTGATCCTTTTATCCTTGAAGCTATGGGCAGTTTGAAAATATTAAAAATGAGACTATAGTCTATAGGAGGACTTCTCTGGTGGCTCAGATGGTAAAGAATCTGCCTGAAAAGCAGGAGACCTGGGTTTAATCCCTGGGTTGGGGAGATTCCCTGGAGAAGGGAATGGCTATCCACGCTAGAATTCTTGCCTGGAGAATTCCATGGACAGAGGAGCCTGGTGGACTATAGTTCATGGGATGGCAAAGAGTCGGACATGGCTGAGTGACTAACACTTTCACTTTCATAGTCTGTAGGACAAAATATTTTACTAATAACAGTATGGTTACCAGTGGCCTCATGTACTTCAACATTTTAGTTAATACTTATGCTATAACACTCACTTTTTAAAGTTACTTTTATTTTTTGCTGCAAAATGTTCATTAATTATAAACATTAAGACAATGCAAATAGTTATTCTGTTTTATTCTTTTCCCATAATATTGGCAATACCAGTGCTTGCTTTTTCCCTGAACAGAGTATATAAGGACCAGAAGTACAACTGATTATAAGAATCTACCTTTTATTTATGAGATAAGCAAACACAGAACAATCTTACATTTCAATTTTTTTTTTTTTTTTCTTGGGAGCAGCTTAGAACCAGCATATTTCAACCTTATTTTATGGAACTATATTATATACATTTTTTCAAAACATATCCTTTGGCCAACTAGCCCTTTGCACAGTAGCCTTCATCATTAAGATACCCTTTTGATTCCCTGTGTAATTCTGTTCATTTCCTTTCCACAACTTCTTCTTTAACACTTGATTCTTTCTGTTACCCTCTAATTGTGTCTCTCCCACTGTCTTTTAAAATTTGCTTTGTCAGAATTGCTGCCTTGACTTTCCAAACTCCTCCTGATCTGGTGTCTATCTCTGACATGGATCTGTATCCACTCAGATTAAGTCTCTTGGTTGTATGGACATGCCACACCAGTCACTGTTCTCCATTTTTATTCTGTGTTATTTATTTTCTTCAATGTTTGGATATCTTCTTTGTCTTTCTGGGACACTTTCTGGAAATTACCTTTGCCTTAAGGCCCATTTCAAGTTCTGTTTTCTCTCCATATCCCCTGAAAACACATTTGTTCTCATCCTACTCCAATTATCTTTAAAATCTTAGAATTTAGAAGTGGAAGAACTTTTAAGAGATCACGTGGTTCATGTTCGTGGTGAGGTCTGAGGAGTTTAAGTGAAATTGTCATTGCCAGCTGATGACTGCAGAGCCGTGATGAGAATTTGGGTCTCCAGATTTTATAACACAGGACAGTGCTCTTTCCTCAGTAACATGTAGTTTTGTCTTGATATTTAATCACGTACTGCTTTTCGGTAGCATTTTGTTATCTCATTGCATGAGTCTTGCTTTCCAGTTTGGTCGAAACTTCTTGAAAATTAGGCTCATACTTGTGTATTTTGCAAATTCGTAGCCTTTTCTGAGTTGTTAGGTGTGCGTTCTCTCTCTTCATCATCTTTTCTACCCCCACTTTCTTTATTCTTTCTTGATCTCTGTGTGTATGGTACCCTACTTTCAAGTTTTTACTTAGTAGATGGTTTGTTTATTTTTTATTAAAGACTTTATTTTTAAGAGTAGTTTTAGTTTCACAGTAAAATTGAGGCGGTAAATACTAAGTAAATCAGAAGAGAAAGACAAATAGCATATGATATTGCTTATGTGGAATTAAAATATTACACAAATGGACGTATTTATGAAACAGAAAAAGACCAACAGACATAGAAAACAAGCACAAAGGTTCCTAAAGGGAGGACAAGGTAGCGGAGGGATAAATTAGGAGTTTGGGGTTAGCAGACACAGACCACTATATATAAAATAGATAAACAACAAAGTCCTACTTATAGTACAGGGAAGTATTTTCAATATCCTGTAATAAATAATAATGAAAAAGAATATATATGTGTATATATATGTGTGTATATATACATATATATATGTATAAACTAAATCTGTACAGCAGAAACAAGCACAACATTGTAAACCAACTATACTTCAATAGAAAATGGAGACAGAAATTTCCCATTAGCCTCCCCCCACCCATGCCTAGCCTTGCCCATTATACCCCCACTACAGCAGCACATTTGGTACAATTGGTGAACTTCTATTGACACATTATAATCACCCAAAGTCCATAGTTTACTTTAGGACATCAGGGTTCATTCTTGATGAGATGTCTCTTTTTAAGAGCTTTAATCATGAAGTTTTTGTATACCCAATATAAATTCTGCTAAGGAATTTTATGCGTCCTTACAAGTGTTGGCTTCTGTGCTTAATTGCTCAGTCGTGTCCAACTCTTTGCAACCCCATGGACTGTAGCCCACCAGGCTCCTTCTTCACGCAGAATACTAGAGTGGATTGACATACTGTTCCTCCAGGGGATCTTCCTGATCCAGGGATCGAACCTGCATCTCCTGTGTCTCCTTCATTGCAGGCGGATTCTTTACCCACTGAGCCTGGGGGAAGCCCTTGTAAGTGTTTAGTTTTGGCCAAATGTTAGATCATAATAACATATTGAATGATTTTCTGAGACTCCTCTGCCACCTGACTTCTTATGAGTCAGACCCATCACCTTTCTTCCTTTTGCTTTCCTTGGTCATGGGAAAGGCAGTCATACGTATGGGACAAGGTCTCACATCTCCTACATCAAGATAAATCTCTTTGAGAGGCCAGTGTAACACAGCTTTTTGCATGTTTTTAGGATCTACCTCCTTTTTTTTCCTAATCCATTACATCTCATTAGTTTAGGTTTTTTTTTTTTTTTTTGGTGTGTGCATGTTGCGAAATTATGACAAGCCACACTCACTGTATTCATTAGACAAGGTACATTTTTATACATCCATATGTAGGAATTTAATCACTCTTCTGACAGTCTCACCACAAATAGAAAACTAAGTCTGTAAGACAGAATGTGTGTATCTGTGTGTGTGTGTGGTGGGGGTTGGATTGGGAAGTAGCTACTATTAAGATAGTTGTGTGTAAACCACACGACTGAGTCATAAAATGCACTACATGAAGAGAGATGAGGTTTGAACGTAAGGAAGTCTTACAGTGAATTGCTCTTTCACAAGGGAGCAGTCCCTCTGGAACATCAAGTTAGTAATCTAAACTATACTTTACTATTAAAACTACTCAGGCTTAAAATAAGTTGTCTTAGTCATTAATTAAATCATAAAACCACTGAATAAACTGACATCTTTGTAAAATGGGGATTTAATTATAAACTTGAATCTTGGCAATGCTGCTTGAATGAAACTGAAAACTGTGACTGTAAATGTGTATACTCAATAAAATGTAACCTTTCCAGTTATTAGCAGCACTTCCCTCACTTAAGGGGTTTCCTTTTCTTAAGCTGTTGGCACATTTGACCCACTCTCCAATTTATAGGGCCTTGGGAGACATATGTACTTCTTTAAATCTGGAGACGATATTCAGAAGCTTTCAAATAACTTACGACTTAAAAACTTATGTTCAGTAAGAATTTCAATTTGGGGAAATAAATGTTAAATAGCAGCATGATATTCCTTTTCAACTGTAATTTAATTTTTTCCCTTTATTATGAGACTATAATGTTTATTAACTTTAGCAAAAGTGAATTAAAGAGAACTCTTGCTTGCCTGCTATGATATCCGTTCACTGCACTCTTTGCTGGGAAATGTACTGGCTTAGAAGAAGTACTTTCGCACTGAGATGCATGCTCATCCCTCGGATATCTTCTTTTAATTTAGAAGAATTATTTTTGGCTGCACAGAGTCTTTCTTGCTGCTTGTGGGCTTTCTCTAGTTGTGGCGAGGGGGGCTACTCTCTCTAGTTGAGGTGAGTGGGCCTCTTATTGCAGTGGCTTCTTTTGTTGCAGAGCACTGGCTCGAGGTGTGTGGGCTTCTCTCATTAGTTGTGGCGCACGAACTTCGATTCTCTGCAGCACACGGTATCTCCCTGAACCAAGGATCAAACCTGTGTCCCTTGCTTTGGCAGGTGGACAGGTAACCACTGGACCACCTGGGAAGTCCTTGGATATCTTCTTTTACAGAAAGTTCTATAATGCAGCCTGTCCTAGGAAATTGTTTAAATTAGTGAAAGTAGAATAAGTTAGCTATTAGTACTCCCCAAAGAATATAATCTCTCTTGCACAATACTTACATAGATTACCTGCCAGATGAGTGATGGAATAGGATGTTCTCCTCAGTGGTCATCCAGGCTTCCAGGTTCACAGAGTTTCTTTCATCTTCAACAAATGTTTCTGAGGATACGCCACGGGGCCACTGTCCCCATCAACTTGAAGGGAAATGCACGTTGATTGTGTGGTAAATGTTCATGGACTGGTCTTGGGCATAGTGCATATCATTTCTGCTTCTCTTCTGTTGGTTAAAACTCCATCACATGACTAAACTTAAGTACAAAGGAGGCAGGGAAACATGGTCTGGCTCTGTGTCCAAGAAGAAGAGGTGCTCCTAGATTTGGTGAGCAACTGGCTATTTCCACCACACCCATTCAAGCTCATTCAATTCCCACTGGCACAAGAAAGGACTATCTTATCCTCAGATCTTAAGAAACCTTTGATCTTCCAAGGGGAAGTCTAGTTAGGCAGTTTCCTAGGATTTAATTCAAGAAGGTAGACATGGATTTTCTCAATGAAATTGAGGCTATTGCTATCAAACACGATTCTTCAAATTGATATAATTTGCAAAAGAGAATTTATAAAATTTATAACTGTACTTTTTGTGTTTGGAAAAAGTCAAGCACTTCTATCCTTGTCGTCTATCATATTCTTTACTGACAATTTTAGGTCTAGGTAAAAAAGTCAAGGTCTATAAAACTGACTTGAACTGTTAAGTCTCAAAACTTGCCATATTTCCTAATGAGATTTTTGGGCTTCCCATGTGGCTTAAGTGGTAAAGAATCCACCACCTGCCAATGTAGGAGCTGCAGGAGATCGAGGTTTGATCCCTGGCTTGAGAAGATTCCCTTGGAGAAGGAAATGGCAACCCACTTCAGTATTCTTGCCAGAATAAAACCATGGACAGAGGAGCCTGGCAGGCTACAGCCCATGGGGTCACAAAGGGTTGAACATGACTGAGCATACATGGACCATACTGAAAAACTGGGAGGAAGAGTTAATTTGTTTCTGGGATGCAAAGGGATGACATGTTAATGGAACTGGAGGTTTCAGAAGACTTCACACTAAGTTCAGGCTTACATTATTCAAATCAAAATGAGTGGCTTTCCTAATGGAAGTTTATGCCAAATTCATTTCCTCTCTACCTTTTATTGTCAGTTGATTTTACTGATTTGCAAAAAAAAAAAAAAAAAAAAAGAGTTGGATGGGGAATACTAAAGCTTAAAAAAAAGTTGGTTCTGGCAGGATAGGTCATCTACTACTCCTGTGATGGCTCCAACTGGTGAGCACTCTGCATAGCAGCTCTTTCCTACTGTTAGCAAAGGCAGCGGCTCCAGATGGACTTTTACTCCTCATATCCGTGTAATTTCTCACAGTTATTCCCCAGTGGTAAGGTTCTCAGTGTATATGACTTCAAGAGGCCGTCGTGTTCTTTGCCGAGCTTGCCTCTGGTAGCTACCCTTGTGTACAACTCTTTTAAGATGGTGTATTCAGTGAGGCGACTAGCCATCCCAATTTGCTTGGAGCTGCAGGTTCTCCCGAGGTGTGGCAACTTCAGTCCTAAAACTGGGAAATCCCAGGCCTTCCCTGGTGGCTCAGTGGTAAAGAATTTGCCTGCCAAAACAGGAGAGACACCAGGTTCATCCCTGGTCTGGGAAGATCCCATGTGCTGCAGAGAAACTGAAGCCGGGGCGCCCCAACTACTGAGCCAGTGCTCTGGAGCCAGGTAGCCGCAGTTACTGAGGCCACGTACCACAGTTACTGAGGCCGTCACCCTGCGCCTGCGTGCTGCAGCAAGAGATGCCACCGCAATGAGAAGCCCACGTATGCAACTAGAGAATGGCGCCCACTCACTGCAGCTAGAGAGAAGACTCCTCGTAGCAATGAAGACCCAGCACAGCCCCAAATAGTAAAATGGAAATCCTGGGCGTATGGGTGAGGTGGTCCACTTAGAACCTGATGGTCTCCTAAGACAGCCAGGTAACAGCAGCAGCACAGACTGCACTTCACTGTCTCTCGGTGTTACTTTTGCTTCCTTGGAGGCAGGAAGTATCGGCTCACTTGGTCTTGACTCAACAGGAAGTAGTTCTTAAATATGGTCCCAGACCGCCTGTAGCAGAATGGAGATGGTGCTGCAAATCCCTAAGACCTACTTCAGATCAATCCCCAAATCTCAGCAGATGAGGCCTGGAATCCCTCTTTTCTACAAAGTACCCGTAAGATTTAGATGTACTAAGATTCGGGCTCTATTTCCTTATGGAGTCCATTTATAGAGTAGCTCAAGACAGCCCCCTTTTCTACCAAGTTTAGGTAAAGACAGTGTTCAGCAAAAGCCTTTCACTTCTCTTTTAGCACACTCATCTTTATTTGGGAAATACAGGCATTTATGCCAATAAAGATCGGCTTCCCTGGTGGCTCAGACAGTAAAGAATCTGCTTGCAATGTGGGAGACTCGGGACTATGTGGGAGGCATGCACACTTTGACTTTCATGTTAATAAAGAACCAAGTTATAGTTATACACAGGGGGCTTGCCAAACTCCATCCTCTAGCAGGAATCTTAGCGGTAGAACTGGAATTCCAACGATCTTTGTCTCTGCACTCCTCTCCCTTCCCACCCTCAGGGCAATCTTTAGACTTCGAGACTCCCATTAGGCTGCCTTTCTCTTGTACAGTCCCTAACAGACATAATTAAAATTCACTTTACTGCTGCCATATCTTCACTATTGTCAGTTTTTCTTGAGGGAGTTGCACTTTTTTCTCCAACCCCTGGTTATTTTCTGTCATTTCTTCTGTCTCACAGTAGTCACCCCAGTGGACCATTCCCTCCCTCCCGGGAATCTGAGCACAAGCATGTACAACTCTTTTGACATACAGCAGGTCTCTTCCTGCTCCTTCATTCCCTCTAAGCCAGGGAATAGTTTTTTTTTTTGTTTTTGTTTTTAAGAGGAGAGAGAAAAGGAAATGCTAACCATCATCTCAGTCTCTAGGTTTCAATTTCCCTCCTTAGTTTCCAGGTATCAGCTAGGACTTTCCTGGACAGCAGGCTCTCCTCCAATTATTCTTGTTTTGAGTAAAGCCTGGGTAAAGTTGGTGGTGCAGCAGGAATAAATTCACCTGCCAATCCAGGAGGCGCAAGAGGCCAAATTCGATCCCTGGGTCGGGACGATCCCCTAGAGAAGGAAATAGCAACCCACTCCTGTGTTCTTGCCTGGAAAATTCCATGGGGAGAAGAGCCTGGCAGTCTGCAAACCATGGGGTGTCAAAGAGTCAGGCAGGACTGAGCACAGCACTGCTACTGCTAAGTCACTTCAGTCGTGTCCGACTCTGTGCGAACCCATAGACGGCAGCCCACCAGGCTCTGCTGTCCCTGGGATTCTCCAGGCAAGAACAAATATGTAGAAAAAGTTAGTAGCCTGTTGTGGTCATACTAGATCTCTCCACTAGATGGCACTCTTAGGCTAGTTTTGTTTTCAGTTTCCTAGGAGGCGGTGGATTGATTTTCACCTTGCAGCAAGAACAGAGCCATGATTTGTTTCGTGATTTATTTGGCTGATTACAAGGACTAAGATATTTCACATTGTTTTGGAAATTGAGCTGTGCATTGTAATATTGAATCTGAGATAATCATACAGTAATATATTGGAGAGGGCACATTAAAATGTAGGCCAACGGTAATAAGCTGGTGAATGCTTCCATTGGGCTCCCCAGCTCTTTGCTGCAACAGACCAAAGAGACGGAAAGAGCAGAGTGACTCTTGCCATAAAGATGGAACTTGTTTCCTTTTCTTTATTTCTGGCCATTTTATGGGATTCTGAATTCCCACCACCCCTAAAACCAGGCAGCTTGATAGTGTGTGTATCTTCAACAAGAAACTGTAACTCTAAAACATAGGCTTGAGCACTCAAACGAGTCCTCCATGAACATGCCCTCCAGTTGACAGTGGAATTAATGGCAATTTATGGAAGCAAAATTCTTTTTATCTAGTGTATTAATTTGCTGAGTAAATTTTAAAAATCATTTACTGGAGTCAAGATAAATGAGCACTGAAACTAAATGTATTCAGAGTTCTAATTTGTAAATTTTATGGAGGCCAGAAGTCAGCAGAAATGGAGAAAGGGCAAGGAAAAAAGAAATTCCCTAAACTTTAGTTGTCTTGAATGAGTTTTTGCAGAGCTATGAAAAAATATGAGAAATGTTTTACTGTTATGGTTTAAACCTTTAAAATGTCAGATTTAAAGCAAATGAGAGAATGTAGATAGTAAAACTAGAAAGAACCTTTCTAGTTTATCCAAGAGAAGGCTGTAATTTTTGCTGAGTGCAAAATTAGTATTGATGTTTCTTTTCTCCTGGAAACTTTGCCAGTAACTGCCAGTAATTGCACGTTCTTTACAGTTTGGGTCTTAAAGGCTGGACTACTTACAAAAATGATTAATAGTGGAGACAGTTCTCCAATTTTCTTTTCAGTTTTAGAGATAACATTAAAAATAAAAGTATAAATATTAATGAGCACCAAATTTACATGTAAGCCATAGTGTAAATAAAACTTTTAGAGAAATACAAACAGTTACAAACATTTGATATCTTTCTCCATATTCATTTTAAAAGTGTCTTCTAATGTGCCGCTGTGTTTTTTACATTTCAGTCCTAAATTAAATGCTAAATTTAATAAGGCTGGTTGAATATTTATTTTTAATCTAAAAACTTTTAGGGCTTTATACTTATGTCTAGATCGATCACATTAACCTTCAAGGTAGTATGTGTGTGTAGTCCTTATTTTATTAATTTTGCATAGCCATCTGCTTAGAAATAGAGAAAGGAGGGTAGGAAGTAGAAAGGAAGGATGGAAGGAAATAACAGTATAAAAGAGAAGTATGAAAGGAAAAAAGGAGAAAGGGAGAGAGGGAGAAAAAGGACATGTTGATCTCTGTTATTTTCACATCCTCCTTCTCTCTCATCTCTTGGTATGTGAGTGTAGAAAGAGACCTCTGGTTCGAATTGGACATGTCAATTAACTGTCAGCTTACTTATCTAACACAGTAGCAAGCTCTTTAACATGAGGTCTATTTATGTAACATGATTCACGAGAGTGTTGCATAGATGAATCATAAGCATAATTAAACCATAAACACATAACTGCTGTTGATTTGTTGTTCAGTCGCTAAGTCGTGTCTGACTCTTTGAGACCCCATGGAATGCAGCACACCGGGCTCCTCTGTCCTCCACAGAGGATACTATCTGTGTCCTCCAGTATCTCCCAGAATTTGCTCAAATTCATTTCCATTGAGTCGGTGATGCTATCTGACCATTTCATCCTCTGCCACCTTCTTCTCCCATTGCCCTCAATCTTTCCCAGCATCTTTTCCAGTGAGTCGGCTCTTCACATCATGTGGGCAAACTTCAGCTTCAGTATCTGTCCTTCTAGTGAATATTCAGGGTTGACTTCCTTTAGGCTTGACTGGTTTGATCTCCTTGCATAAAATATGCCTTGTATTATATAGGAAATTCTCTTGGAGAAAGAGATTGATTGAAAGGATAACAGTGCTTCTCTGTACCCCTAGTATCCCTATAGTTCAGAAACTGCTGTCTAGGAGCACTGTAGTAGATATTCCTGAATTCTTGAGTAGTAGCCAAATTACACTGTTGGATAGCTTCTAAATATTTTTCTCTTCAGCTCAATTTTTCAAAAAAAAGTTTTCACATAAAGAAGAGCATGAACCAACAGAAATTCCGAACCCTTTCAGAGTTGATTCCTTTTAAACATAACAAATACTCTAAAAACAATGCGTACATAATATATCTCATTAACAAACATAATTTGAAGATTGTTGTTGTTCAATTGCTCAATTGTATCCAACTCTCTGTGACCCCATGGCCTGCAGCATGCCAGGCTTCTCTGTTCTTCACTGTCTCCTGCAGTTTGCTCAAACTCATGTCCATTGAGTTGGTGATGCCATCCAACCATCTCATCCTCTGTCACCCCCTTCTCCTCCTGCCCTCAATCTTTCCCAGCATCAGGGTCTTTTCCAGTAAGTTGGCTCTTCACATCAGGTGGCCAAAGTATTGGAAGACAGCTACTGTAAAGGGTAGCCAGCTCCAGGTTTCTCATCATCACAGCTCTCAAGTCCAAACTTGCTCCCCTGTGCTATCACAGGTTGGCCCCTTTCAGCAAGCTCCTGGGCCAAAGCAAGTCTTTCGTGATCATTATTTGTACTTCCTCGGAGCTGTATATATACTACTTAAATATTAGTAGGCTGCTAAATTAAAAATTCCTTAGAGAACAGAATGGAGGTTGTTGCTAGACCCCAAAACATCACCAGTAGAGATATGGATTGTTATAGTAGCTTAGAGTCAGGTAAATCTGTTTTCAAATCGCAACTTTGAAAATCACTGAATGTTCGATACAGTGCTAAGTCACTCTGAAGTTTCCTGTGTGTACTTCATGGGGCTGAAGATTAAACAAAACCTAACTAGTGGACTCTAACCTTCTTCATTCATTCTGTTCTCTTATAAAATATCCCAGGAACAGAAATAGAAAAAAAAATCTAAGAGGACGTGATGATGGGAATCAGAATTAAAAGGAAAAGTCAATTTTCTCGGGAGAGAAGAGGAAAGGAAGAGTATCAAATTAAATCCCTCTCTAGGGGATCTTCCCAATCCAAGATTGAACCCAGGTCTCCCACATTGCAGGGGGTAAAGGATTCCTTACCATCTGAGCCACTAGGGAAGCCTGAGAATACTAGAGTAGGTAGCCTGTCCCTTCTCCAGGGGAACTTCCTGACCCAGGAATCAAACCAGGGTCTCCTGCATCACAAGTGGATTCTTTACCAGGTGAGCTACCAGGGAAACCCTATCAAATTGAAAAACAGGTGATAAATTGAAGACCTAACTCCACTTTCAAAATTAAGATTTTTTTTTTTTTAATTTGTTGAGGCAAGCAGTAACTAGAATCATTGATTATTGGAAGGGGACAAGAGAAAGGTCATTGTTCTCATTACTTACTATTTAAATTTGATGTGTATTGCCCCTCCCTTTTAAAATGTGCCCAAGTCACTCACTGGAATCTGACTCTTCATGATGCCATGAACTGGAGCCCACCAGGCCACTCTGTCTATGGAGTTTTCCAGGCAAGAATACTGGAGTGGGTTGACATTTCCTACTCTAGGTCCCTTTTAAAATAATGGGCCTAAAAAGAGTAATGATATGTGAGAATACTTTTTTGTTAGACTGGCATTACTATGGATGTGGAAACGTTTTTCAATATTTAGTTAATCTTAAATTTCACAATTTATAATTGACACTGACACTAAAAAAAAAGTTATTTTTCTAGAAAGAGAAGATTAAAATCTCATGATATTATAAAAATAAACATATTGAAATTTAGACTTGCATTTAGAAAAAAACTACATAAGTCAAAAATTAATTCTGCCTTAACAATAATAGTTAATCCTATTCCCAAATACAGTTTGGGCTTACTAGGAAGGTAACCCTTGTTGATTCATTAACTCATTTATCTAAAAATTTTCTTAAATTTCTACTTTAGATTAGGTTCTGTGATAAGTGCTGGGAATCCAGTGATGAGTAAGATTATTATAACTTTCTACAAGGAGGTAACATTCAGTGCTAAGTACACTGTTTAGAATCACATATGAATGGATTTTTACATGTAATTTACTCGTATAGGCATACTTTCTACTGCTTTTCCAATTTTGCTTTTTGCATTTTGTACCATTCATATGAAGACTAACCATAAAATTCCTTTAGTTACTAAAATTCATTAAAGATGAAAAAGCCTCAGCTCACAGAAATGAAAACAGTTTGAGGTAGTTTATACAAAGACCTTTTTTTTTTTCCTCAGAACTAGAAAGTGAAATTGCCAAGTAATTTGCCATGTGCAGTGATCTTCAAGGGGAAATTGTCACAGCAGTGTACAAATTTCTTATGGATCACAGTACAAAATAATTCCTATTAAAGTTATCAGGAAATTTTAGACTGTCAAAAAGCCTTCTTGGAAATCCATGCTTTTAAGTGTTAGAATATCACACTGTGATGACTTACAATGAACAAACCCTGAGGTCTTTTAGTTGAATTTTACTCGGATGCTTGGAACTAATGATTCACTCCAGTGGGTATAGTTAGAAATTTAAGGCCTTTAAATAAAAATGAAGTATGATTCTATATCTCACCTCGAAACTCACAGTCACCGTGTCTCACACGTACTCCCAAGCCAGAGCAGTGATTTAGATGTGACAGGTTCCTGAGAGATTTGAAATTTTCAGCTGACTAGTTTTAAGTGGCAAATTTAGTTTTACTGTTTGCTTGAATTCTGAAAGAATTTCATGTTGAATAGCTCATGGGGAACTTAATTGGAAATATACTAGAAATCATAGCTTTGTTCTCAGTGGAATATTAGATACCTATTTATTCTTTTATTTCAACAAAAACCATCATTTCAGGAAATATCCAAGAGATAAAATTGGGATTGGTGTAAAAATAGGAGCTTAAATTCACATGAAAATGGTCTATAGTATATACTTGTTTCTAGAAAAGTTACTGTTCATAAATCCCTGTTTCCTTCTGAAGAGACCCTGTAAAGTGACCTCTTATTACATATCCTAAAATATATCACCAGGTCTATTGGATATACTTACTCATCTTGACAATATTATTGAAGTCTCACTATATACTGGGTTTCCCTGGTGGCTCAGACACCAGGGAATCTGCCAGCAATGTGGGAGACCTCGGTTTAATCCCTGGGTTGGAAAGATCCCCTGGAGGAGGACATGGCAACCCACTCCAGTATTACTGCCTGGAGAATCCCATGGACAGCGGAGCCTGGCAGGTTACAGTCCATGGAGTTGCAAAGACTTGGACATGACTGAGCGACTAAGCACAGAACTATATGTTCCCAAAATATCTGTGATATGATCCTTATCTTCAATTTAGTCACAGTCTAATTGATGAGAACAGATCTATCCATTGACACCAACATGAAACAAAGACTTCCCTCTCTACGTGGATCATATGTGAGCTACAAAAACGCCATCTTTCTTAGCTCTGAAAAGGCAAGGTTTATATACCCATGTGTGATTTGACTCATAAGACATTTTCAGCCAAAACTATAAAGTCTATCCTTTAGCTTTGTTATGACAAACGTTGAGAAATGGCCGATGTTTATTTTTCTTATATTCCTTGGTCCAGTTCATTTACCTTTCTTTTGATGTTTTGTGTTATGGACTTGAATTCTGGCTGGCAAGAAAAAAAAAATAAAAATAGGGCCACAGGATTTAGAACACTTACCTGGACCTAATTTAGAAGGTCAGAACTCATTGATAAGAATTATTTCAACTGATTCAACTTAAAAAGAAAATGTGGTGCTTTTGGGATTTAAAAAATACTATTCATTAATTTGGTTCCCTTATCTTTGGTATTGATATGTACACTGTATACAAGTATTCATAAGAAATAAGTTAAAAACCAACTAAGAAAGTAAACGTGCAACTGAGCACATACATTAAGAAGTCTGAAATTTGTTCAGATGTGGACTCGTATTCAGTCATGTTGGCCGCTTTGTGACCCCATGGACTACCGTCCGCCAGCTCCTCATGTTCATAGTTTTCTAGGCAAGAATACTGGAGTGGGTTGCCATTTCCTACTCCAGGGGATCTTCCCACCCAGGGACTGAACGCAAGTCTCCTGCATCTCCTGCATTGGCAGGTGGATTCTTTACCACTGGTGTCACCAATATGTCAATATTTGGTGCAGCCCTTTTTATAAAATATAGCAAAAATACTGTTATCATATGGGGAGTTGAATTTTACTTCCTAACATTTTGCTTTAATGAACACATACAGAAACACATGAGGATATTTCAAATATATAAGGCAGAAAACAGAGGGTAATTTGCAATAATGTATCTTTTCTTACAGAAAATGCTTGCCTTTGATACATTGCTAGTTGTACCACTAGATGGAGCTCCATATTAAAAAGTCACCCACCTCTTCAAAGGAACTACTTGAGGGAAAAAATAATGTATTGTTTATTCATTATATATTCCTTTAAAATATGAAAACATATTAAAATTTAAAATGTAAACTAAATGTTTAATAAAATTTTCCTAAAGTTGATTAACCTATCTGGGAGTGAGATTACATGTAAGTATTTGAACACTAACACATTTCAGAAAATTTCCAATTATCCTTTAATGAAAAATGTGACTCAACTCTCAGAAAAATCATCTCAAAATTTTGGGTCCTACAGAACATCTCTTACCAATTCATAGATAATGATACTGTTATGGGTATCCAGATTGTATATGTTCCATTCTTATAAAAATACCCTGTAAAAAATTACAGATTATAATAACAGACTGTAAGGAGATGGGTGAGGACGTTTCATGAAGACTGCAGTTAAAAGCATAAGCAGGTAATCAGCACAATTATGAACAACAGGGCACTATGTTCTCAATACTGAGAAGTCTGGTAGAGAGATACGCATTGATCTTTGTTCTAGTTCTTTGCATATGTTACTGCAATTATCCTGTGACCAAGAGATATCATAAAAATATAACTTAATAGAAGGGAGTAATGAGTTAAGGTGGACTTTGAGGTCAAGATGTTGGTGCTGACAAGACTGCCCTAATTCAGAAAATGCCTGTGATCATAGGCTTACCTTCATCTGCTCAGGCAAGGAGTGAACCCAAGCCCATAATGAGCAGAAAATGGGCCTCATCAGCTCACTATTTATTTATCTCTTCACCCAGCCCAGCTGTGATATCATTGAGGGCCTATTGTGTGGAGGGCACCATGCTATTAATAGTTAATGAAGATGACAAGCACTATTCACTATAAATTCTACACTGGAAATATGATTCTGATGAAATAGAGAAAGGGTTGATAAAACGTGCCCAGATTGGTAGTAAAATGCTCTGTCAAGAAGGGGATATTTGAACAGGCTTTGGAAGCGTATTTAGAGATATTAGTGATAAAGGTGTTACTGAAAAAGAAGAAAATTGTGTCGCATTGAATTGCATATAGGTATAGAGATAAGTGAGATTTAGTACAGTAAGGTATGAAAGTTAAAATGTGTGCCTTACTTATCATGTCATCTTTATGAGATCCTAGCCTGGATATAACTATGTAGAAGACTTGCTGCTGAGAACTCTAGGCTGGGAGAACTCTGGGTTGCCTCTCTTTAACCTAGAACTTGTTTTTCACAAGTGTTTGGGGCTATAGCCTCTAAATCTGAGGTGCTTTTCTCAGAAAACCATAGATGTCTGAGTCTTTTATTCTTACACACTCATGATATATTCAATGATAAGATAGGAAGATATAAAATAAAAAA
The DNA here is from genome assembly GCF_027580195.1 of Bos mutus. Lineage (NCBI taxonomy): Eukaryota > Metazoa > Chordata > Mammalia > Artiodactyla > Bovidae > Bos > Bos mutus. The sequence goes on along the minus strand of NC_091621.1, from coordinate 57,305,434 downwards.
ATAAAAATTTGGAAAATTCTTTGGGACCACCATTTCATGTCCACATAAGCCCATCATATAGCTTGTCTCCATTTGGGAAGAATTGAAGGGCATGGGAAAATAATCACCAGGAAAGCAGTCATTGGTTTTGGTTTTGGCTCTAGGAGTAGACTTTTTTTTTTTTTTTTTTTAGTTTTATTTATTTTTTAACTTTACATAATTATATTAGTTTTGCCAAATATCAAAATGAATCTGCCACAGATATACATGTGTTCCCCCATCCTGAACCCTCCTCCCTCCTCCCTCCCCATACCATCCCTCTGGGTCGTCCCAGTGCACTAGCCCCAAGCACCCAGTATTGTGCATCGAACCTGGACTGGCAACTCGATGATATTTTTCATGTTTCAAAAAATCTTCCCACCTTCTCCCTCTCCCACAGAGTCCATAAGACTGTTCTGTACATCAGTGTCTCTTTTGCTGTCTCGCATACAAGGTTATTGTTAGCATCTTTCTAAATTCCAAGTATACTGTATTGATGTTTTTCCTTCTGGCTTACTTCACTCTGTATAATAGGCTCCAGTTTCATCCACCTCCTTAGAACTGATTCAAATGTATTCTTTTTTAATGGCTGAGTAATACTCCATTGTGTATATGTACCACTGATTTCTTATCCATTCATCTGCTGATGGACATCTAGGTTGTTTCCATGTCCTGGCTATTATAAACAGTGCTGCGATGAACATTGGGGTACACGTGTCTCTTTCCCTTCTGGTTTCCTCAGTGTGTATGCCCAGCAGTGGGATTGCTGGATCATAAGGCAGTTCTATTTCCAGTTTTTTAAGGAATCTCCACACTGTTCTCCATAGTGGCTGTACTAGTTTGCATTCCCACCAACAGTGTAAGAGGGTTCCCTTTTCTCCACACCCTCTCCAGCATTTATTATTTGTAGACTTTTGGATCGCAGCCATTCTGACTGGTGTGAAATGGTACCTCATAGTGGTTTTGGTTTGCATTTCTAGGAGAAGACTCTTGAGAGTTCCTTGGACAGCAGGGAGATCAAACCAGTCAATCCTAAAGGCAATCAATCCTGACTATTCATTGGAGGCTGAAGCTCTAATACTTTGGCCACCAAATGGAAAGAGCCAACTCATTGGAAAAGACCCTGATGCTGGGAAAGATTGAAGGCAGGAGGAGAAGGGGGCGACAGAGGATGAGATGGTTGGATGGCATCACTGACTCAATGGACATGAGTTTGAGCAAACTGCAGGAGGTGGTGAAGGACAGGGAAGCCTGGCCCTCTGCAGTCCATGGGCTCTTGAGGAGCTGGATACAACTGAGCTAATAACAACAACAATGACAACTAGGAACCCAGAGCAGAGAGTAACAGGGACAAGGACAGCTCTGTTAATCCTTTTAGTATAGACCATTGTGATGGTTCAAATAATAATAATTTAAAAAAGACTCAGAAATATCTTTGTTTTTGTCTACTATGGTGGGAAAAGTACACGTGTTAGAGGATCTGGTGGCAGTTATGAGATGAGCCAGGAGCCGCTCAAGTGTCCTAGAAAGGTATTGTGCTCTTTTAGTGCATTTTGAGAAGGCTTTTGACAGAGAAATTGGGCTTCTCAATTCCTGGATGATGAGGGAAAGTCTAGGTAAGGTGGAGATTTGGGAGAGGGACAGAGAAAGGAACAATGAGAGAAATGACAGTAAAGTGGAACTTGGTTTTGTCTATCTTAATGCTTTGCTTCAAGTCCAGTACTAAAGTCTAATAAAATATTTGATACTTCCAGCTCCAAAACCAATGCTGTTTTCATTAGTACACTGAGTGAGAGAAAGACATAATTGCAACATAGAAAGCAAAGGAGAGAATAAAGATGCATTTCACATTGGCAGAGGAACTGGTTATGTTAGCACTTTAGATTGGAACATCAGTGATTCAGAACAAAACTGAGGCTTTCTTCCTTCATTCCATGACTGCCCTCCAAATATTTGTCAAGTTATCCTAAAATAGTTCTAGGGCCTAATCTTCATTCATCCATTATCCAGTGTTCACTGAGGCACTATAGCAGATTCCTTAAGAAATCTAGTCTGAACATGATTCTTTGGGCTTGAAGTGTTTATGAAAATTAGCCATTTATGTGCTGTCCCAGGAGGAAATAACATGAACTGTTTCATTATTCCTCTGCAGTATATTAATCCATCAAACCCAAGTATTTTCAAGTGGAAATCACTCATTTCTGCTGTGTTGATAAGTCATCTATGGAACCACGCTTTGAACTGCGATTGTATAACAAAGGAAATGATCTTGGAATGAATATGTTAGAAAAGCATATGATACAGAAATTTCAGCCACATACAGCTATCATAATTTTTAACAGAGGAGAAAAGGAAACAGGCTTCTCTAATGAGGGTTGTCAAGATGACTCACGCTTTCCTTCCTCTTCCTAGACTCTCCTCTATGACAATATAATATATACATGGGAAATGGCATACGAGATTTGGTTCCTACATGATGAGGTAAGCTGGTCAGCCTTTAATAAAATAAGTAAATTTTTATTCTAGCCAGAATCTGAAGAGTTGAGAACCTCCAACATGGAAACTAAAGAATAATAAGGAAAAGAAAGGTGAGGTAGGACCTAACCAGTGGGATTTATGGGTTAAACCTAGAAATCTTAGCTCACTGTTTTGGGGATCTTAAAGAAGTCTTGTCTCTTTAGATAAGAAGTTAGCAAATAATCTTTCATATTGCTTATCTAATTCATTATCTTTTTTAAAATAATGAAATGACTCTTTGATATCCCTTCCAATTAAGATTGTCTACTTATCTGAAATATTAGAATCTCCAGCTAGGGATCTAAGATATCTGACAAGAACATTTTTATGATATAGAATAAAGCTAGTTTGTATTTGATAGTAGAAAATCCACCATTATTTGGAAACTCACCACTGTAACAACTGTTGAACAACAGAAAGTGTATATTAATAATGACCCTACATAGCTAGGGTACTAAATTAATACTGAACCAATCAGCCATCCAGTTAAAAAAATTACAATATTATTTTCTTGCATTTTTAATAAAATTTGAAGCCATCAAAATTAGGTGAACCTTGGAATTAAAACATATTATATAAATGTGTTCGGCTGAGACCAAAATATACAGGGGAAGTGGACAGGAGCCAAAAAACATTTATAATGCATAGCTATTCTAAACTGACAACAGTGAACTGCTGTTGCATAGAAATTGAGAAGTGACATTGTTTAATGTCAACAAAAGAGGAGCTGGAAACATTCTTTACATAGGCGAGAAAGAAATAATTAGCCATGGAAACCTTACCCAGTTTCAGACAAACCATGTATTTCCAGTCCAGTCAGAAACCCTATGACATTTTAATTCTTTGTAAAGTGTGAGAGAGGTCACAACCTGTCTTTATTTCTTATTTTAATTTTATCAAAAACTTGAGTGCTTATTGTGTATCAGGCACTTAGCTAGATGATAGGCATATCCCTGACTTGAAATACTGTGTTGGACACACACAGAAAGAAAAAAAGAACATGCAGACTTTCTACAGAAAGCTCTATATAGTCAGCAAAAACAAGACCGGGGCTGACTGTGACTCAGATCATGAACTCCTTTTTGCCAAATTCGGACTTAAAATGAAGAAAGTAGTGAATACCACTAGATCATGCTGACCTAAATCAAATCCCTTATGATTATACAGTGGAAGTGAGAGATAGATTTAAGGACCTAGATCTGAAAGACAGAGTGCCTGAAGAACTATGGATGGAAGTTCGTGACATTGTACAGAAGGCAGTAATCAAGACCATCCCCAAGAAAAAGAAACGCAAAAAGGCAAAAAGGTTGTCCGAACAGGCTTTACAAATAGCTGAGAAAAGACACAAAAGGCAAAGGAGAAAAGGAAAGATATGCCCATTTGAATGCAGAGTTCCGAAGAATACCAAGGAGACATAAGAAGGCCTTCTTCAGTGATCGATGCAAAGAAATAGAGGAAGACAATAGAATGGGAAAGACTAGACATCTCTTCAAGAAAATTAGAGATACCAAAGGAATATTTCATGCAAAGATGGGCACAATAAAGGACAGAAATGGTATGGACCTAACAGAAGCAGAAGATAGTAAGAAGAGGTGGCAAGAATACACAGGAGAACTATACACAAAAGGTCTTCACGACCCAGATAACCATGACGGTGTGTGATTACTCACCTAGAGCCAGACATCCTGGAGTGCAAAGTCAAGTGGGCCTTAGGAAGCATCACTATGAACATAGCTAGTGGAGGTGATGGAATTCTAGTTGAGCTATTTCAAATCCTAGAAGATGATGCTGTGAAACTGCTGCACCCAATATGCCAGCAAATTTGGAAAACTCAGCAGTGGCCACAGGACTGGAAAAGGTCAATTTTCATTCCAATCCCAAAGAAAGGCAATGCCAGAGAATGCCCAAACTACCACACAATTGCACTCATCTCATATGCTAGCAAAGTAATGCTCAAAATTCTCCAAGCCAGGCTTCAACAGTACATGAACCGTGAACTTCCAGATGTTCAAGCTGGATTTAGAAAAGGTAGAGGAACCAGAGATCCAATTGCCAACATCTGTTGGATCATCAAAAAAGCAAGAGAGTTCCAGAAAAATATCTACTTCTGCTTTTAAATGCCGAAGTCTTTATTTATGTGGATCACAACAAATTGTGGAAAATTCTTCATGAGATGGGAATATCAGACCACCTGACCTGCCTCCTGAGAAATCTGTATGCACGTCAAGAAACAGCAGTTAGAACTGGACATGGAGCAACAGACTGGTTCCAAATAAGGAAAGGAGTACGTAATGGTGTATATTGTCACCCTGCTTATTTAACTTATAAGCAGAGTACATCATGAGAAATGCTGGGTTGGATGAAGCACAAGCTGGAATCAAGATTGCTGGAAGAAATATCAGTAACCTCAGATATGTAAATGATACCACCCTTATGGCAAAAAGCGAAGAAGAAATAAAAAGCCTCTTGACGAAAGTGGAAGAGGAGAGTAAAAAAGTTGGCTTAAAACTCAACATTCAGAAAACTAAGATCATGGCATCTGGTCCCATCACAAAATAGATAGGGACACAATGGAAACAGTGAGAGACTACATTTTTGGGCTCGAAAATCACTGAAGGTGGTGACTTGCAGCCATGAAATTAAAAGACACTTGCTCCTTGGAAGAAAAGTCATGACCTATCTAGATAGCATATTAAAAAGCAGAGACATTACTTTGCCAACAAAGGTCCATCTACTCAAAGCATCCATACGTGATGCTTTGGATGTGAGATGTATGGATGTGAGAGTTGGACTATAAAGAAAGCTGATCACTGAGGAATTGATGCTTTTGAACTGTGGTTTTGGAGAAGACGCTTGAGAGTCCCGTGGACTGCAAGGAAATCTAGCCAGTCAATCATAAAGAAAATCCGTCCTGAATATTCATTGGAAGTACTGATGTTGAAGCTGATACTTTAGAAGTATACTTTTCTAATACTTTGGCCACCTGATTGGAAAAGCCCCTGATGCTGGGAAAGATTGGAGGCAGGAGGGGAAGGGGATAACAGAGGATGAAATGGCTGGATGGTATCACTGATTCTATGGACATTAGTGTGAGTAAGCTCTGGGACTTGGTTACATATTGAAAGCCTGGTATGCTGCAGTCCATGTGGTCACAAAGAGCTGGACATGTCTGAGAGACTAAACTGAACCCAGACTTTCTATGTCCCATCTTTCCATTGATATTTCATTCAATAAAATGACATTGTTTTAGGACATACCATTATATGCAGAGTTAGGAAAGAGAAAGTGCTGCTAGTTAAACTATGCCAATCTGAAGTTTTTAAAGCATGCTGCAATTTTAGGAGAAGTGTTCCTCTTTAATGTGGAAAAACTGAATCATGGTTTCTTTCTCTCTTATGAGTGACACAAGGGCTGAGTATATTTGTGTAGTTCAAAAACCCAGCATCTTCTGTGGAGTATTCTATGAAACAAGTAGCTATACAGAATTTGAGTTTGTGTATCTGAGAAACTCAACTGCATAGAAAACAAAATATCCCACGCTCAAAGAAATTTGGGAAATTATAACTGAAACAGTGTTAAATTCTATTATAGGATATCATAATATCTTTATTTTCATAGGACAAATGATGGTATTAGAGCTCATAGAAAATACGAATGCATTTGGAATTTATTGAAACCAAGTCCAAATTTATGTCAATTCCTTCTCTAAGTTTTAGGTTTCTAAGAGCTACAACAAAGGTAAGATAGAAGTAAAGTGCACACTCTCTTCCCTGGCAGTATGGCTGTGCCTCATGCAACTTTCCTACCCTATTAACATGATTTGGGCAATAAAGAGAACTCAAAGATACCTCTTTGTTCTTGAGCAACACTTACAAATATTTCCCAACCTCTTGTTCCCTGGGAATCAATCTCCATTAGAGTATACTCCTCTTCCTTGCTCAGCTTCTTAGTCATTCCTTTTCACAGGGAAGTATGTGTTTTCTCCACAGATGGGAGGCTGGATGGTGTTCCAAGTTCTGAACTGAGTGTCAGCAAGCCTATTTGACCACATGCTTAAGCAATGTAGTCCAGTCCAGATTTTATCTGTAATAAGCATCCAATTTCATCTGCAACTCTCTTGTACTCTTTGTTGGTTCTTAATTATGGCATAAAAGTCTTACTGCTTAAACCCCAAAGCCCTACAGTTTTGTTTTTTTTTATGTCTTTACATTGAAAGTGCCTGGGAGAGTCAGACCCAAACAGATAACTCTTTATGACATATCCTCCAACCTTACACAAGCATCTCCCAGTCTTAAAAGAATATCTTAAAATAAGACACATCTTAATTTAAGAGGCATTATAGAAGCCCATGAATCCAAAATCCCATACAAAAACTCTTAAAATAGCATTAATGTGTTAGTCACTCAGTCATGTTTGACTCTTTGCAATTCCATTGACTACAGTCTTCAAGGCTCCTCTGTCCATGGGATTTCCCAGGCAAGATGCCAGAGTGGGTAGCCATTGCTTTCTCCAGGGCAACTTCCCAATCCAGGGATTGAACCCAGGTATCCTGTATTATAGGCAGATTCTTTACCATCTGAGCTACCAGGAAAGCTTTAACTCTACACAGGTTTTCCTAGAATGATCCATTCATTCCTGCTGAGGCCTCAAAAAACACCTTTTTTTCTTTCATTCTTTTTTTTTGCTCTTTTTATTTTGCACTATATAAAACAACAGCAACAACTGTAACATACTGCTCCTCTTCACATTTGTATGAATTGTAGGAAATTATTGTCTTTTTCTCTGAAGAAATAACCTACAGACAAAAAGAAAACATAGCACCACATTGTGAAATCTGCAAACCCCCGAAGTCAACAGTTGGATAATACCCCTGGGGCAGGGGAGAAAACGATTGTTGGAGGGGATGAGATAAGCTGGGGAAATGATCATCTCAATGCCACTGACCTAGACAGTAGGTACCTTTCCCCCCTGGCACCCACTGCCACCACCTCAAAAGGATGAGTTTCGGTCTATGATATGAGCTCTTTTCAAATGATGTATGTGTTGCTTTGAGGAGAGGTGCAGTGAGAAATGTTCAAGTATGAATAAGGATCAGAAATCAGGAAAAGAGTCCACAGTGAAAAGAAAGCCCAGAAGTGTCAATGTCTTGCTCTTCAACCAGTGCTTTCATTAGGCCCCAAAGAGAATCTCAAAAACATTGGAAAGTTGTAGTCAGCATACGTTGCACATCCCTCCACCCTGCAGGGACACTTTCTGACTAGATGCTGGATCCAGAGATTGCTAGAGTTGAACATTCTCTAGTTGTTTTAGTTCTGTGATGTCTGATGCTGCTCAAGCCACTTCCTCTCTGAGAAAATGGCAATGATAGGGAATAGGATGGGGGTAACCCATTCATTTCTTCACCTTCCTTCCTGGAAAGTCAACATTTTTAGGAAGAATGAGGACCCTCTCTCCTATCTTTCCATTTCTCTCCAAAGCTTTGCAAGGTTGTTGGTCCAGAAGAATTTTGAAAGCTCAAAGAAAGCTTCTCTTACTGTGATAAGAGAATTCTTAGGGACAGTTATATTACAGCTCACTTTTACTTACTGAAACTTTTAATTCTTTCCCTTCAGTTCTCTGTGTGTAATATCTATGAAGGGTGAGAATAGTAGATGAAAAATATTTCAGCCTTTATTAATCTGTATAAAAGTCTAAAATAACTTTTCTCTTTTGCATCCTCTTCTTTTTTCTCCTCTGAGAGGGAGATTTCTGGCAAATTTTGGGTTGGAAAACTTCAGTCATTGTCACAAAATCTAATTGTAAATCCAGTGGTTACTTGTCAAAGGCAATTGCAAAATAATAATATAACCCTCTAGAAAAAGTTCAGTCTTGACTGAGTCTTCCTCATGCCATGCTGTACTTTGAAGAGAATTCTTTTATCAGGTTATTGACATTCTCAGTTTGGAAAATTACTAAAGAGGAAACATTATAAGCCATTGACATTTTCTTTGGGGGATTTTGCCCAGGATTTAGGAAAATGAATGAGGCATGTGAGAAAACATTAATAGGTAATGTTGGCATATTGTAGAAATTTAACTGTGTGCTATTTTTGAAAACTGTACAACAAATTTTGCAAAGTGGAGACTTCAAAAGATAAAGGTCGCTGTAGCATAAGGAACAGTAAGAATATGTTACAGATTCCAAGCAGACTAAGAAACCAGAATGGAAAGAATAATTTTCCTGTCATGAAGGAAAAATGGGCCATTTTTTGTCAATCAGCTCTGCCTCTATGTCCTTGTTTGGCCTTAGAAGGAGATTAGAATCCCTCTCATTTCTTCTTACATGGGACCTGAGGAGAATTGGAACGTCTGGGGCATATGTTTCCTTGAGAATGTAACCTATAATAATTTATCCTAGGGCCAGATTCTTGTTGAAACACAGGGCAGAGATGTTTTGCCAGTAATTTCTGAGCTGTTGATTATGTTCTGTAATCTGTCCTGCTTCCGTGAGATAAATTTCGAGGATGATAGAACAGAATGTATTTCTATGCACCTTGCGTCACCTCCATTGTCACACTTGTTTTTGAGCTCAAAGAAAGAAAAGTAGACTCTGTAAATAAAATATAGAGCATCTTTTTTATTTCTGGCCTGTTAAAGCCCTGAGAAGTCAGTGCTCCATGTTTGAGAGATTTAAAATCAAAGCTGGTAAATCTGAGATTTTTAAATATCCACACATAAATGCATTGATGAAATTTCAGTAACTGATCAATTGGATACCTAAAAAGCACTGATTAAGTATTGAGAGTATCTCTATAATTCATATAAATGTGTTCATAAATCAATGATTTGCACAGCTTCTCTGCCCAAGTCATTCATATTTCCTGAGTTATTTTCCCTGATGTTGCAATATTCCTCCATTTAGTCACAGAAAAGCTCAAACCAGGAGTTCCTAGCCTTTCTTTGGAAGTTTGCTTTTGTTTAGTTACTAAATTGTGTCCAACTCTTTTGCGACTCCATGGACTATAGCCCTCTGGGCTCCTCTGTCCATGGGATATCCCAGGTAAGAATACTAGAGTAGGTTGTCATTTCCTACTCCAGGGTATCTTCCCAACACAGGGATCAAACCTGCATCTCTTGTGTCTCCTGCATTGGCATGGGGTTCTTCACCACCAAGCCACCTGGGAAGTCCACTTCTTTGGAAATAGACATGTTTAAAAGTTGTATAAATCTCTGGATGTTCTCCCTTGATCCTTCAATGCACACACAAGTACAAAAGCAATGTTTAGACTATTTCAAAATATTCACTGGTCCCCTGAAAGCGTGGCCATATAACTGGTTTTCCCAGGACAGTCCCAGTTAATTCCTGTTTCCAGTGTCCCAAATGTCTTTAGTAGTTTCCTCCTTAGGACAGTAATCACACAGAATCCCTACCTAAAAAGCACAATTAGGTTAAAAATGTGAAAATAAATAAAAAATGAAATCAAGGCTGGCAAATGTAGCATCTCAAATTAGCCTATGCAAACATGGTATACTTGTCCAGATTAATAAAAGATTATGTTAGGAAAACTTCAGTTCCTCAGAAAATGGTCATCTTATTTATAGCATCATTTCATTTAGAATAAAAACACCCAGACATTCTTTGTAGGATTGTCTGTGTAAGGAAATTCAGTTTTTTCTTTCACTGTTCACATGAATTATTGGTCTTGACATTCTAAAAAGTCTGAACTACAAATCAAGCTGCCATTATGTAAAGAATTCTCTTTAAACAAAAACTCTCCCATTTCTCACTTGTAATAACCAAAATACAAATGACTGAAGACTCACTGAAGAGCTCCAGTCACTGCAATTCAACGTGGCTATCAAGGGAATGTCTGAACATAAATTTTATAAAGAGCTTTAAACCAAGAGAAGCGTGTTTTTTTTTTTTTTTTTCTACAAACGTCTTCAAAACATCCCCAAGGAGACAAATTATTGGACATGAGTCTATTATCACTTTCAGAATATGACATAAGATCAAATTTTATTTTTTTAGAGTTTACAAAATGATTCTTTTTCCCAGCTCCCTTCACAGTTTATTCTCCTGTAAGCCTAAGTATATCCTGTGTATTGTTTAGTTTATATAACTGGCCATTAGATGACATGAACTATAAATCACAGTATGAAATAGCTTTTTTTGGCCAAACGGAAGGGGCAAAAAAGAGACTATAGCTGCCTTTATTTCATTTTACTCCAGATTGGTGAAAATTTTATGTAATGAAGTTTCCAAATCTAAATGGACATCGTCAAACAAAGATTGCATTGAAAAATCAGAGGTTAAAACTGATGAAAAGCACATTTTATTATTAGGAGATTTCCATTCCTAAATGCTAATCCTTTTAAAAAATTATAAACTGTGTAAATGCATAGATAAATAATAACTGTTCCTTAAGAAGATGTTTACATTGTAGTGGCTAAGTGGACATGGAGGCAAAATTATAAAAATTCCCCAGTTGACTATAGGTATGTGCAAAAAAACACTTCTGGACTCTATAGACAGTGGATACATGATAAGAAACCATCAATTTAGAAAATAGAGAATGAGATACACCCTTTTGTTGTTGTTAAGTTGCCAAGTTGTATCCAGCTGTTCGTCACTCCATGGACTGTGGCATGCCAGTTTCCCCTGTCCACTGTCTCCCAGAATTTGCTCGAATTCATGTCCATTGAGTCAGTGATGCTATCTAACCATCTCATCCTCTTCTACCCCCTTGTCCTTTTGCCTTCTATCTTTCCCAACATCTGCATCTTTTCCAATGAGTCTATTCTTTACATCAGGTGGCCAAAGTATTGGAGCTTCAGCATCAGTCCTTCCAATGAATATTCAGGACTGATTTCCTTTAGGATGGACTGGTTGGATCTTCTTGCAGTCCAAGGGACTCTCAAGAATCTTCTCCAATGTCACAGTTCAAAAGCATTAGTTCTTCACCACTCAGCCTTCTTTATGGTCCAACTCTCATATCCATACATGACTACTGGAAAAACCATAGCTCTAACTATACGGACCTTTGTCAGCAAAATGATGTTTTTGCTTTTTAATACACTGTCTAGATTTGTCATAACTTTTCTTCCAAGGAGCAAGCGCCTTTTAATTTCTTGGCTATAGTAACCATCCACAGTGAATTTGGAGCCCCTGCAAAATAAAATCTGTCACTGCTTCCACTTTTTCACCTTCTATTTGCCATGAAGTGATGGGACTAGATGCCATGATCTTAGTTTTTTGAATGTTGAGCTGTAAACCAGCTTTTTCACTCTCCTCTTTCACCTTCATCAAAAGGCTCTTTAATGCCTCTTCACTCTCTACCATTAGAGTGTTGTCATTTGCATATCTGAGGCTGTTATTTTTCCTGGCAATGTTCAGTCCAGCTCGTAATTCACCCTGCCCAGTATTTCACATGATGTACTCTGCTTAGAAGTTAAATAAGCAGGGTGAAAAAACACAGCCTTGTTGATTTCCTTTCCCAGTTTTGACACAGTCAGTTGTTCCTTGTCTGGTTCTAACTGTTGCTTCTTGAGATAAGTAAGGTAGTCTGGTACTCCCATCTCTTTAAGAATTTTCCAGTTAGCTGTGATCCACATAGTCAAAAGCACAGCATGGCTTATACCTTCATTGGGTTAATTGAGCCCCTTCACCACAAAAAGAGTGGAGATCCATAGTGGGGATATACCCTCTATTTAAAATCAACTAATTAAATGGACAATGTTAGGAAGCAGACTGTTTCTTCTCACCTGCCTACCTCACCCATGGGCAGAAATGAACTCAGGGTACAGAGAATTGGAGTTTTGTCTATAGTAATTTAAGTCATAGAAAGTATAAGAAATATACAGTGGCACCTGAAGCACATAATTTTTAGGGGAAAAGCTTCTTTCCATGTAGTACAAAATAATTGTCTTCATTTGTAGAGCTCATGACTTGACATATATTTTGCTAGGAATGAATTTTATTAAATTATCATTTTCAGTGATCATTTATTAATAAAAACATCTCATTAGGCAATTTGGTGTGCCTAACAAGTACTGTGACTAAGACTATGTTTACATTCAAATTAAACATAAACACTCGGAGATGCTCATCTAAAATGACTTAATCATAATTTAATTACTATATACCAAAACACACCCATTACATAATTCAGACTGTATTGACCAAATAATAGTTACAAATATAGTATGATCTTATAAGACTGGATAATAAATTTATTTATTCAATGTTCGAGAAAATATTTTAGGAAAAGATTCTTAGGGAAGTTGTAGTGAAGAAAAGAAATCCATTTTTTTTTCAAGTTTAGATTCTTTATTTTCCAGACACGTTTTTCTAGTTTGATGATCAATCAGTTCAAAACCAATTGCACAGTTGCCTTTCCGAATACAAATAGACACTCATGGCAACATATCCTGACTCTCACATGTTTAACAGTTACATATCTAATATCTTCTTCTATGATATAAAGTTAAGAAGAAATGGAACAAAATATTTTTACTCCTTAATATTTTAAACAAAGAACTTCATGGTGGGAAGAGCTCATCTGCCATGGGGGAAAATCTGCCCCCAATTTTCAAGATCCCATCTCATTTCTTCTCAAGGTAGTAAATGGTTTGAAACTCACTTTCTTAGTTAGAACAATCAAGCTGTGGGATAACAGAACTCTTGTGTTAGAATGGGATTCCCAAGTGGCTCAGTGGTAAAGAATCTGCCTGACAATGGGGAGACTCAAGAGACACGGATTTGATCCCTGCATTGGGAAGATTCTCTAGGGAAGGATTTGGTAACCCACTCTAGTATTCTTGCTTGGGAAATCCCATGGCCAGAGGAGCATATTACTCCCCTGGACTACTGTCCACAGGGTTGCAAAGAGTTGGACATGACTGAGCAACTGAGCACACATGAACATATTAGAATACAGGTTTAAATATGTTTAACACTGGACTGTTTTAACACATATGCTTTTTTATTGGGATTCCCTGGTGATTCAGTGGTAAAGAATCTGCCTGCCAATGAAGGAGATGTGGGTAGGGAAGATCCCCAGGAGAAGGAAATGGCAACCCACTCCAGTATTCTTGCTGGGAAATCTCATGGACAGAGGAATCTGGTGGGCTATAGTCCATGGGGTCACAAAGAGTCAGACATTACTTAGAGACTAAACAACAACATTGTGATTTCAGTAAGAAACAATTTTGAACTAAGCTCATTCTTTCCAATTAATTCCACAAATACTGCTTAACCACAGTACTGGAGATTAAAGTCAGGTCCAGGCACAAACTTAAGAGACCCTGTGATCTTTCCTAGTGAAGATTCTCCTTAAGTTGAAGCTTACTTTATGAAGGTCACAGTACATGGAAATTGAAGAACAAAGGGAACTCCAACTTGCAAAGTCAGAGACATGGATCCATACTGGTCTTTGTACACAATCTAAAATTTTTTATCTTCAAGTGTAAGTTACTCCAAAATCTGGTACCCCAATTATCCACTGCAGATGGTAACTGCAGCCATGAAATTAAAAGATACTTACTCCTTGGAAGAAAGGTTATGACCCACCTAGATAGCATATTAAAAAAAACAGACACATTACTTTGTCAACAAAGGTCTGTCTAGTCGAGGCTATGGTTTTTCCAGTAGTCATGTATGGATGTGAGAGTTGGACTATAAAGAAAGATGAGCGCTGAACAATTACTGCTTTTGAACTGTGGTGTTAGAGAAGACTCTTGAGACTCTCTTGGGCTACAAGGAGATCCAACCAAAGTCCATTCTAAAGGAAATCAGTCCTGAATATTCATTGGAAGGACTGATGCTGAAAGCTGAAACTCCAATACTTTGGCCACCTGATGCGAAGAACTGACTTATTTGAAAAGACCCTGATGCTGGGAAAGATTCAAGGCAGGAGGAGAAGAGAATGACAGAGGATAAGATGGTTTGGATGGCATTACCAACTCAATGGACATGAGTTTGAGTTAACTTTGGGAGTTGGTGATGGATAGGGAAGTCTGGAGTGCTGCGGTCCATGGGGTCACAAAGAGTTGGACATGACTGAGCGACTGAACTGAACTGAATTATCCATCTGTCAGCTTTCCAATTTCTATCTATTCCTTCCCTTTTTCTTCATTATTGCTTTCAACAATCTTCCCTAAAACCCCTAAATTGACCAAATCTTTTCTTTACATGGTTCATTCCATCCCACTTGGCAGCCAGAAAAGTTCTACCTTCATTTTAAGATCCAGATGAGGTAATTGTGCTGTGCTCAGACGCTCAGTTGTGTCCAGCTCTTTGCAACCCCATGGACTGTAGCCCAGCAGGCTCTTCTGTGCATGAGATTCTCCTGGCTAGAATCCTGGAGTGGGTTGCCATTGCCTCTTCCAGGGGATCTTCCCAACCCAGGGATTGAACCTGAGTCTCTTACATCTCCTGCATTAGCAGGCAGGATGAGTGCCCCCTACACCCACAAGAACTCATGTTCCCATGGAAAGACAAGGGTGGAATGAAACAAAAAAACTATAACACAACAATAAGAGCTAACTTTTATTAAGTCATTACTGTATACCAAGAATTGTAATAAATCTTTTCAGGAATTATCACAAAGATACTTCATGGTAACCTTAGAAATAGTTGTTATTATTGTGTGTGCTAAGTCACTTCAGTCATGTCCAACTCTATGTGACCCTATGGATTGTAGCCTGCCAGGCTCCTCTGTCCACAGGATTCTTGCCAGGCAAGAATACTGGAATGGGTTGCCATACCCTTCTCCAGGGTATCTTCTTGGCCCAGGGATTGAACCAGCATCTCTTATGTCTCCTGCATTGGCAGGCAGGTTCTTTACCACTAGCATCACCTGGGAAAGTGAAAGAAAGTGAAAGTCCCTCAGTCATGTCCGACTCTGTGACCCCATGGACTATACAGTTCATGGAATTCTCTAGGCCAGTATACTGGAGTGGGTAGCCTTTCCCTTCTCCAGGGATCTTCCCAACCCAGGGATCGAAACCAGGTCTCCCACATTGCAGGCAGATTCTTTACCAGCTGAGCCACACGGGAAGCCCAAGAATACTGGAGTGGGTAGCCTATCCCTTCTTTAGCAGATCTTCCCAACCCAGGGATCGAACAGGGGGTCTCCTGCATTGCAGGCAGATTCTTTACCAACTGAATTATGAGGGAATCCACCTGGGAAGCCCATTGTTATTATTATGTCAATTTTATAATTTCCTATGATCCCTTCTCATACAATATTGATATTTCTTTGTTATTTATCAATCTACCCATTCTAGAATATAAGCTTTTTGAAAAAGAGGCTGTTTCTGACACTGTTTCACTCATAACATCTGATGTGTCTACCAGCTAACAGATAATTAAAACATTTGTTAATGTATATGTGTTAATGCATTCATACATTGTTGTAGCACACATTTACGCAGTGCTTATACTGTTCTGGGGACTTCCCTGATAGCTCAGATGGTAAAGAATCTGCCTACAATGTGGGAGACCCAGGTTCAATCCCTGGGTTGGGAAGATCCCTTGGAAAAGGAAAGGGCAACTCACTCCAGTATTCTTGCCTAGGAAATCCCATAGACAGAGAAGCCTTGCAGGTTGCAGTCCATGGGGTCACAAAGAGTTGGACATGACTGAGCAACTAACACTATACTGTTCTAAATATTTCACAAATGTTAGTTCATCAGACCTTCACCACATCCTATGAGCTAGCTTCTCTCATTGAAAACTGCAGGTAATGTTTTATAGGTGAGAAAACAGAGGCAGATATAGGTAAGTCAATTTGACCAAGGCTATAGGGCTAGTTAACTATCGTGAATGCTGCACTTTCTAAAAAATTATTTTTGTTTTAAAATTTACTTTGTTGAAATATAGTTGACTTACAATGTTGTATTAATTTCTGCTGTACAGCACAGTGATTCAGTTATGTATATACACACATTCGTTTTCATATTCTTTTTCATTATAGTTTATCACAGGATACTGAATATAGTTCCATGTGCTACACAGTAGGATCATGTTGTTAATCCATCCTATGTATAATAGTTTGCATCTGCTAACCCCAAACTCCCAGTCCATCCTTCTCCTGCCCCCTGCCATCTGGCAATCACAAGTCTGTTCTCTATGTCTGTGGGTCTGCTTCTGTTTCATAGATAAGTTCATTTGTGTCATATTTTAGAGTCCACATATAAGTGATATGGTATTTTAAACTTGAAACTCAGCATTCAGAAAACTAAGATCATGGTATCCAGTCCCATTGCTTCATGGCAAATAGAAGGGGAAAAGGTGGAAACAGTGACAGATTTTATTTTCTTGAGCTCCAAAACCAATGCAGACAGTGAATGCAACCAAGAAACTAAAAGATGCTTGCTCCTTGGAAAGGAAGCTATGACAAACATAAACAATGTATTAGACAGCAGAGACATCACCTTGCCAACAAAGGGTCATATAGTCAAAGCTGTGGTTTTTCCAGTAGTCATGTACGGATGTGAGAGTTGGACCATAAAGAAGGCTAAGTCCTGAACAATTGATGCTTCTGATTGTGATGCTGAGAGTTCCTTGGACTGCAAGTGGATCACTTCAATCCTAAAGGAAATAAACCTAGAATATTCATTGGAAGGATTGTTGGTGAAGCTGAAGTTTCAATACTTTGGCCACCTGATATGAAGAGCTGACTCATTGGAAAAGACCCTGATGCTGGGAAAGATTGAAGGCAAAAGGAGAAGAGGGCAGCAGAGGACGAGATGGTTACATAGCATCATTGACTCAGTGGACATGAATTTGAGTGAACTCTGGCAGATAGTGGAGGACAGAGAAGCCTGGTGTGCTGCCATCCATGGGGTCACAGAAAGTCAGACATGACTTCGTGACTGAACAACAACAATGGTATTTTGTCTTTCTCCTTCTGACTTACTTCGCTTAGTTTGGTAATCTCTGGGTCCATCCACATTGCTGCAAGAGGCATTATTTCATTCTCTTTTGGGCTTCCCTGGTAGCTCAGCTGGTAAAGAATCTGCCTGCAATGCAAGAGACCCCGGTTCGATTCCTGGGTCAGGAAGATCCAGGGAGAAGGGATAGGCTACCCACTCCAATATTCTAGGGCTTCCCTGTGGCTTAGCTGGTAAAGAATTCGCCTGCAATGCGAGGACCTGGGTTCAGTCCCTGGGTTGGGAAGATCCCCTGGAGAAGGGAAAGCCTGTGTATTCCGGTATTCTGGCCTGGAGCATTCCATGGACTGTATATATATCCATGGGGTCGCAAAGAGTCAGACAGAACTAAGTGACTTTCACATTCTCTTTTATAGCTGAGTTGGATGCTGCTCTTAAAGGTGAACTAAGATTAAAAACCTAGACTGTAAAATCAAACATAGTAATCTACTGAAATGGGTAAGCTAGGAAGATTGTAATAGCTTTAGGTAATTCCATAATCTTACCTGGTAAAGCCCTTATCCTGTCCTGGTAGTTTCCCTTTATGCTGGTTCAACATCTCCAACCTGTATTATATGCTTGGCTTTCCTTTACTGGTGCAGGTAATGTGCTCTCTGAAAATTGTTCTTTCTGTATTACTGTGTATGTTTTTCCCTCAAACTGCTCCTTAAAGAATAGAATCTTGGTTACAAGTACCCAGATTTTAGAGCCTATATTACAATTTTATTCCAGTTTCTGTTCCTAATTACTATTGCTCAAATTTGTTTATAGTATAATTGCAGGAAATGTGGTCTTTTTTCAGATGTAAATATGGCTTTAATGATAATTAGACTAGTGGATATTTTAGATCTTTGCAGTTCTAAATAGGGGGAAGGAAGTCTTCCATACAGATCTTCCACACTGTTCAAAATTTCTTTTTCCAATATGGTTGTTTCCTAATTATTGCACCAGTGTCCCCATTTTAAAGGAACTATTTCAAAGGTACCCAGTGTTCAGCTCAGTTGAAACAATTACCCATCCATTATCATACATGTTTATTAACATTTCTCTCCCATATACTGTATATCTATTTTGTGATTACATTTTTCTATGTACATGGACTCACTTTTCAAACAGCAATGATCATTGATTTATTATTGGCAAAATTGGTTCCTAGAGATTATACGTAATTTAGAGAGGGGTTCCTTGGTGAGTTGTAATTGCACGTTAATCACTTTTTCTACACTAATAACACAGGATACAGAAATTTAATTGCTCTCAAAGGAATGCTACTACAGAATAACAAGATATTTTAAATGAATATTTAAAAATCATTAAGACCAAAGGTTAGAAGGTGTTGAACATATAAGAACATTACCGATTTTTGTAATTTGGAATTAATTTTGAATATATAGAAGCCTGAATGTACTATTGTCACTTATTAAATAGCCCTTATATTTGTTTTCTAATGCTGGATAATAAATTTTCACAAATTTAGAAATTTAAAACAACACTCATTTATTAGTGCATAATGTTTCTACATCAAAATTACAAGAAGATGGGGCTAGGTTCTCTGCTCAGTTATATGGCTGAAATCAAATATTCTTCAGGGCTGATTTCTAATTAGGAGGAGCTGGGGAAGAATCTTCTAGAAGCACATTTAGACAGTTGGCAGAGTCTAGCTCTGTGCAGTTTTTAGTCTTCGATCCTGAAGTTTTTCCTCCTAAAGAATTTCTAGAGGCCATCCTCAGTTCCTCTCCATATGACCACCTCCTTCTTTAAGTTAACACTGGGATTTCAAACCTTTCACTTATGCTTCTGTAATTAGCCAGTGGAAACTTTTTGGTTTTATATTTAAATTTTTTTATTGACCATATAGTTGATGTATACTATTATATTAGTTTTGTGTACACAATACAGTCATTCACAATTTTTAGGTTATGTTCCATTCATAGTTATTCTGAAATGTTGGCTATTATCCTTGTGCTGTACATTATATCATGTATCTTATTGATGTTATACATAGTTGTTTGTAAAAGCTCCCTGTTCATGGTGCCTTTGGGTCTCATTCATTCTCATCCTTGAATTAATGAAGTTTAACCAAGAAAGTAACCATTCCTGCTTTTCGTTTCTTGACCTATGTAATGTCTGACTTTCTGTGACGCTATGGACTGTAGCTCACAAAGCTTCTCTGTCCACGGGATCCTCCAGGCAAGAGTACTGGAGTGGGTTGCCATTCCCTTCTCCAGGAGATCTTCCTGACCCAGGGATTGAACCCACATTTCTTATGTCTCCTGCATTGGCAGGCAGGTCCTTTACCACTAGTGCCACCTGGGAAGCATGGCTTTGCCCACCAGAACAAGACCCAGTTTTCCACACAGCCAGTCCCTCTGATCAGGAAGCCTCTATCCTCGTCCATTACAGGGCAGACAGAATGAAAACCACAGTCACAGAAGACTAACCCCATGAACAGTGTGAAAAGGCAGAAAGATATGAATGACACTGAAAGATGTAACCCCACCCTCACCCCCCGCCCAGGTCGGTAGGTGTCCAGTGTGGAGAAGAGTGGAGAAATAACTTCAGAAGGAATGCAGAGCCTGAGCCAAAGTGGAAATGATGCCCAGTTGTGGATATGTCCAGTGGCGAAAGTAAAGTCCAATTCTGTAAAGAACAGTATTGTACAGGAATGTTAGGTCCATGACCAAGGTAAATTGGACGTGGTCAAACAAGAGATGGCAATAGTGAACACTGACATTTTAGGAATCAGTGAGCTCAAATGGATGAGAATGGGCAAATTTGATTCAGGTGACTACTATATTTTCTACTGTGGGCAAGAATCCCTTAGAAGAAATGGAGTAGCTCTCATGACCAACAAAAGAGTCCAAAATGCAGTACTTGGGTTAAATCTCAAAAGTGAAAGAATGATCTTGGTTCATTTCCAAGGCAAACCATCCAATATCATAGTAATCCAAGTCTATGCCCCAACCACTAATGCCAAAGAAGCTGAAGTTCAATGGTTTGATGAAGACCTACAAGAATTAACACATAAAAAAGATGTCCTTTTCATCATAGGGGACTGGAATACAAAAGTAGGAAGTCAAGAGATACTGAGAGTCACAGGAAAGTTTGGTCTTGGAGTACAGAATGAAGCAGGGCAAAGGCTAACAGAGTTTTGCCAAGAGAATGCACTGGTCATGGAAAACCAACAAGAGATGACTCTACACATGGACATCACCAGATGGTCAATACTGAAATCAGAATTATATTCTTTGTAGCCAAAGATGGAGAAGCTCTATACTGTCAGAAAAAACAAGACCGGGAGCTGACTGTGGCTTAGATCATGAACTCCTTATTGCAAAATTCAGACACAAATTGAAAACAGTAGGGAAAACCACTAGGCCATTCAGGTATGACCTAAATCAGATCCTTTTTGATTATACAGTGGATGTGACAAATAGATTCAAGGGATTAGATTTGATAGACAGAGTGCCAGAAAAACTATGGACAGAGGTTCATAACATTGTACAGGAGGCAGTGATCAAGACCAACCCCAGAAAAATAAATGCTAGAAGGCAAAATGGTTGCCTGAGGAGGCCTCACAAATAGATGAGAAAAGAAAAGTGTAAAGCAAAGGGAAAAGGAACGATGTACCCATCTGAATGTAGAGTTCCAAAGAACAGTGAGGAGAGATAATGAAGCCTTCCTCAGTGAACAATATAAAGAAATAGAGGAAAACAGTAGAACGGGAAAGACTAGACATCTCTTCAAGAAAATTAGAGATACAAAGGGGACATTTCATGAAGAAATAGGAACAGTAAAGGACAGAAGTGGTAAGGACCTAACAGAAGCAGAAGATATTAAGAAGAGATAGCAAGAATACACAGAAGAACTGTACAAAAAAGATCTTCATGACCTGGATAACTATAATCGTATGATCACTCACCTAGAGCCAGACATCCTGGAGTGTGAAGTCAAGTGGGCCTTAGGAAGCATTACTACAAACAAGCCTAGTGGAGGTGATGGAATTCCAGCTAAGCTATTTCAAGTTCTAAAAGATGATGCTGTGAGTATGCTGCACTCAGTATGCCAGCAAATTTGGAGAACTCAGTAGTGGCCACAGGACTGGAACAGGTGAGTTTTTCATTCCAATCCCAAAGAAAGGCAATGCCAAAGAATGCTCAAACTACCACACAACTGCACTCATTTCATATGCTAGCAAGGTAATGCTCAAAATCCTTCAAACTAGGTTTCAACAGTACGTGAAACAAGAAATTCCAGATGTACGAGCTGAATTTAGAAAAGGCAGAGGAGCCAGAGATCAAATTGCCAACACCTGTTGGATCATAGTAAAAGCAAGAGAGCTCCAGACAAACATCTGCTTCTGCTTCATTGACTACATTAAAGCCTTTGACTGTGTGGATAACAACAAACTGTGGAAAATTCTTCAAGAGATGGAAATACCAGACCATCTTACCTGCCTCCCAAGAAACCTGTATGCTGGTCAAGAAGCAACAGTTAGAACTGGACATGGAACAACTAAGTGGTCCAAAATTGGTAAAGGAGTACATCAAGGCTGAATATTGCCACCCTTATTATTTAACTTCTATGCGGAGCATGTGATGCAAAATGCCAGGCTGGATGAAGCTCAAGCTGAAATCAAGATTGCTGGGAGAAATATCAATAACCTCAGATTTGCAGATGACACCACCCTAATGGCAGAAAGCAAACTCATTGGAAAAATCCCTGATTGCTGGGAAAGATTAAAGGCAGGAAGAGAAGGGGATGACAGAGGAAGAGATCGTTGGATGGCCTCACTGTTTCAGTGGACAAGAGTTTGAGCAAACTCCAGGAGATGGTGAAGGACAGGAAAGCCTGGCATGCTGCAGTGCATGGAGTTGAAATAGTTGGACACTATTGAGACTGAACAACAATAACAACAAATTTATAACTTAATCCCCTACCCAAATCTTCTTCCTCCCCATTTCCTGTCCCCACTGAAAGTATGGGTTTGTTTTGTATATCTGTGAGTTTGTTTATTTTTTGTTGTATTGATTAGTGTGTTTTATTTTTTAGATTCTACATGTAAGTATTAATATAAAATATTCATCTTTCTCTGAGGTTCACTAAGCATAATTTTCTCCAGGTTCATCCCTATTGTCTCAAAAGGCAAGATTTCATCTTTATTCATGGCTGAGTAGTAGTCTTGCTTTTTAAAATTCAGTCTGACACTCATCCTTTTACTTGGGACATTTAGTTCATTTAAGCTTAATGCAAAAAAAAAAAAAAAAGTAATTTGGACAAAACTTGAAAAAATGCATAGCAAGGGTAGGAAAATTAACACAGGCACATCATGAGAAGACAGTTTAGAGAACTGAATTTCTGAATTAGAATGAATACTTGGACTGTGGAAACAGTTTATGAAGATGTCTAGTTCTTTCTGTACTGGCAGGGATCTTCATAGGCAATCTGTGTAAAAAAATGGTTATTGATTGAAATGCGAATGAACGAATGAACATATAAACAAATAGTTAAATATATTATATAAAGGTTTAAAAATGCACCCAATAAATTGGATTCAATGCGACAAAAAGGGAATTTTGTGAAATTTTGAGCAGAGAAATATGTTTGTATAATAATAATTTTTTGGATAAACTCAGTTCCTGCAACTCTTGGAAAACTTTATAATGTTCACACTCCTCTGCAATGAGAAGGTCTAAACACACACACTTTTCCAAGGGACACTTTCTTCTACTGGTATTTAGAGGAAAGCTAGCCATCAGTTCACTGGTCTCCAGGCTTTTCTGCTCTCTCTTGACAGCACTCTTGAATCTGAGGCTTTTCTGTCTTTATAGCAATTTGAGATTTATGATTATTTCTGCAAATCACCACCAACTCAACACTGCCATATATATTTTATCTTTTATGGAAAAATTTGGGGAAAACGTAGAATTATAAAACAAGCAAGAAGTAATTTCAAAAGTTAATTCCAGTCATGCCATTTCATACAAATTCATGAGCTCTCTACACAAAGTTTCCTATAGGTGATTCTCTGCTAGCTCAGATGGTAAAGAATCTGCCTGCAATGTGGGAGACCTGGGTTCAGTCACTGAAGGGAATGGCTACCCACTTCAGTATTCTTGCCTGGAGAATTCCATGGACAGAGGAGCCTGGCAGGCTACAGTCCATGGGGTCGCAGAGTTGGACATGACTGAGCAACTAACACACTTTCTTTCCTTTTATAGGTCCTGGTTGAGGCCCATCACTTTTATTTATTTATTTATTTATTTATTTTATTTTTTAACTTTACAATATTGTATTGGTTTTGCCATACATCAAAATGAATCTGCCACAGGTATTTATAGTTAGGACTTTTGACTTAAACTATGCTTCCTTCATACTGTAATTGAAGAATTCAGCCATCTTATTCACACGTAAGATGGAGTTGTGGGCTTGTTATGAGGATTTTTAGTGGGAATGCTCAGAGTCTGATGCATAGTGACTTGCAGCAAATCTGAAATTCTGTAAGCTGTTTATTTTAGGACCAGGGAGTTCTGCTAGGTAGCTCATATAGTCACTCAGGTGTGAGGAAACTAGACCCCAGACAGGGAGAGCAGAGTGATGGAAATGAAAAGTATAAATGGAGATGCAGTTTTGGGGAGGAAATGGCAGAAGTTTGGGGAGAAAGGGAATAAAGTAAAGGAGACAGTGTTATATCAAAGAGAACGGCAATACCACTGACAAGTCAGCATGTATTCCAATACAGATTCTATTTGATTTTTTAATTAAAAAAGGGAGAGATCAGTGAAGCTATTTGGCATGCTTGTGGAGGAAGAATGATTTTCATAGTGCAGAAAAACTAAATAAAAATAAAATAAGTAGAAAGTAGGGGAAGGGAGGCACATTAGAAGTAAATATGCATCATCATGGGGGTGATAACTGGTAAGGTGAGCAGAGAGAGTTAGGCTACACACCCACTTGAAGTGATGGGTTCATATTGTGAGTCATAATATGATTGGCAGGGAGTAAAGAAAATTGGGCAATTATTACCCATGTCCATCCAATCAGTCTCCAGAGCCTATTATGAGTCCATTTTAAATGTCTTTCAGATTTGCTATTCCCATCTCCCATTTCTTTGTTTAGAACGTCCCTTGTCATCACCAAGCTCTGTGCATTGTGAAATGTTCTCTTAACAGTTCTCTCATAACTCCCACCCAGGAATTGCTCCCTCCTCCAATCCTCGCTGTGTGCTATGTCAGTGGGTCACCATAAAGCTCTGTTATCATCCTGCCTTTTGATATGATTAGTCACATCCAGGATGTAGTGGCAACAGTGAACTAGGGCCAGAAAGCCAAGGAAAACCATGAGGACATCTTGAAACAATGTACACAGCCTTGAGTATCTCAAAGGTGCTTGCTACACGTAAGAGTAGAGATGAGGATTTCTTAAATGCACTTGACTTTTAAAGGTCCTGCTCGCCAATGATAATGTCTGTTGAAAAGTACTCTTTAGTTCAGTGTCTGCTCACCTTAAATAAAAGGGCCAATGTATGAAATATGCAGGGCTTTCTGTGGTTTTCTGCTACAGAGTACAAGTAAGGATCAGTTCAGTTCAGTTCGGTCGCTCAGGCGTGTCCAACTCTTTGCGACCCCATGAATTGCAGCACACCAGGCTTCCCTGTCCATTACCAACTCCCGGAGTTCACAAACTCACGTCCATCGAGTCGGTGATGCCATTCACCCATCTCATCCTCTGTCATCCCCTTCTCCTCCTGCCCCCAATCCCTCCCAGCATCAGAGTCTTTTCCAATGAGTCAACTCTTTGCATGAGGCGGCCAAAGTACTGGAGTTTCAGCTTTAGCATCAGTCCATCCAGTGAACACCCAGGACTGATCTCCTTTAGAATGGATAGTAAGGTGTTAAAATTTTACTAACAAATATATCACAGCATCTAAAATTAAGTAAGAGCACAAAGATTTTAAATTGATTAGGACCAACTGAACAAGATTATATCTGTCAACTATTTTTGGAAGGCAGTGGTAGGCAAGACGGGAGAAGAGTTTAAAGATTATTATATATATATATAGAAATATGTTTATAACATATTTAGAAAGCTACTAAGCAATAATTAGAACTGTATACATAGCTGTTTAAAGCCTGGTTTGTGTGTCTCTCAATGTGCTAAGGATTTTCAGTGTTTGTTCATGGGGAAAAAAAGTTAATATAATTTATATAAGTGAACAAAAGGACCTGAATTTAGCATACCTTTTTTTTTATTTAAATAAAAATTATGTTGTACAATTTATAAATGATTTAAAATCAACATTTCTCTTGAGAATACAATATTCTTTCAATGAAATAATTACTGGATTGGAAATCAGCTCCAGGTACCTTCACTGATTTTATTGCATAACATTTTATCCCTCATCTGTAAATGTGAGTCTGCTAAACTATTTAGGGATACATTGCTATTATTGTTGCTTTATACAATAATATCTTTGAGTTTACTAGAAGGAAAGAAAACCAAATCTCTATACCTTTTTAATATATATATATATTTTGAGGATGCTTATCTTTGAGGGTCTTTAAACAAAGCACAGGCAAGTTTTAGAGTTGGTTTCAAAATATAAATTGTGGTTTTATTAGTTACTAAATCAAGAACACTTCTCTGTATTACTTCTAAACAGTTGTTGTCTTGTAATATCATTTGTTCCCCTAAGCACTGGAGTTAACTCAGTGTGGAGGTGTTCACTAATGATCTTTTGAATCATCTGCTCCTCCATAATTTTTATCCCTGTATATTAGGAAGCTTATAACATATTGGTAAGTTCACTAATGAAATGTAATGAATTGTATGGGTTTCCAGATTATTAAATGAATGACCTTTAAGCTGATGTTTCAGTGTATACTCCAAACTCATAATCCATAATTGCATGGAGATATTTTTTTTATAATTTTGTGGTCTCTTAACTTAATATCATACTTAATTGCACCACCTGCTATTCCAATTTGGCTAGTTAATTGTCATTGACATGTAACACAACTATCTTTTTAGCTGTGTATCACACAGGTATAATGGAAAGATAAAATTATCTCTCAACTAGTATATCTTAT
The DNA here is from genome assembly GCF_027580195.1 of Bos mutus. Classification (NCBI taxonomy): domain Eukaryota; kingdom Metazoa; phylum Chordata; class Mammalia; order Artiodactyla; family Bovidae; genus Bos; species Bos mutus. The sequence goes on along the minus strand of NC_091621.1, from coordinate 57,278,895 downwards.
GCTAAAAAAAATAAGTAAACACTCTTAATTAAGACAAACTACCTCAAAGCAGGTATGTATATATATATAGATTTACAATTAATTTCATTTATCTACTTTTCTAATTTCTGCTTTAGTTCCTTTATTGCACTTGTTACACTCTGAAACTACCCTGTTTGTTTACTGGCTTTTTGTCTCTCTTCCTCACTGTAGCATCTGTAAGCAAAGGGAAATTCTGTCTTGTTTCATGCTGTATTGTCACTGCGTAGAACTGCATGTGTCAAATCACAGACTTTTAATAAATAGTCACTTGACATATTCTGTCATTGAATGCTAGATTTAAAGCTATTTTAATCGCAACATCTAATAGCTCTCTTCAAAAAAAAATATAGGAACATTTTATTAACAATAAAGAAAAAAATGGGCTTCCCAGGTGACCCAGCGAGTAAAGAGTCCACCTACAATGCAGGAGCCTCAGGAGACATGGGTTCAGTTTCTGGGTGCGGAAGATGCCCTGAAGGAGGGCATGGCAACCCACTCCAGTATGTCTGCCTGGAGAATCCTATGGACAGAGGAGCCTGGTGGGCTACATTCCATAGGGTCACAAAGAATTGGACATGACTGACTGAGCGACTAAGCATGGACAAAGCACAGATAATATATTTGCTGACTAAACTATGAATATACTAAATCAGATTTTTAATCTACCTATGAGTATCATGTGTCCATGTTCTAATCATTTTTAAGTTAAATGGAAAAGTATTAATTTAATTAAAAACAATTTCTAAAAATTCAGTTCATCATGGGGTTAGAATAAGAACCAGACCTTATTTCAAGAATATATTCCTTAAAGCAGTTTTTTTTTTTTTTTAATCAAAGAAAACTAAGAAATTAAGAACAAGCAGAATGCATGTTCAAATGGGAAGCTATGAATTGCTTTTAGGAGGCATATTAAAATTTTTATGTTTATTTCAGTTCAGTTCAGTTCAGTTGCTCAGTCGAGTCTGACTCTATGTGACCCCATGGACTGCAGCATGCCAGGCTTCCCAGGCATGAGTAAACTCCGCCAACTCCCAGAGTTTAATCAAACTCATGTCCATTGAGTTGGTGATGCCATCCAACCATCTCATCCTCTGTTGTCTCCTTCTCTTCCTGCCCTCAATCTTTCCTAGCATCAGGGTCTTTTCAAATGAGGCAGTTCTTTGCATCAGGTGGCCAAAGTATTGGAGTTTCAGTTTCAACATCAGTCCTTCCAATGAATATTCAGGACTTATTTCCTTTAGGATGAACTGTTTGGATCTCCTTGCAGTCCAAAGGACTCTCAAGAGTCTTCTCCAAAACCACAGTTCAAAAGCATCAATTCTTCTGTGCTCAGCTTTCTTTATAGTCCAACTCTCACATACATACATGACCACTGGAAAAACCATAGCTTTGACTAGATGGACATCTGTTGGCAAATTAATGTCTCTGCTTTTTAATACGCTGTCTAGGTTGGTCATAACTTTTCTTCCAAGCAGCAAGCGACTTTTAATTTCATGGCTGCAGTCACCATCTGCAGTGATTTTGGAGCCCCCCAAAATAAAGTCTGACACTGTTTCCATTATTTCCCCATCTATTTGTCATCAAGTGATGGGACCAGATGCCATGAAATTAGTTTTCTGAATGATGAGTTTTAAGCCAACTTTTTCCCTCTCCTCTTTCACTTTCATCAAGAGGCTCTTTATTACTTCTTTACTTTCTGCCATAAGGATGGTGTCATCTGCATATCTGAGGTTATTGATATTTCTCCTTGCAATTTTGATTCTGGCTTGTGCTTCATCCAGTCCAGCGTTTCTCATGATGTACTCTGCATACAAGTTAAATAAGGAGGGTGACAATATACAGCCTTGACGTACTCCTTTCCCTATTTGGAACCAGTCTGTTGTTCCATGTCCAGTTCTAACAGTTGCTTCCTGACCTGCATATAGTTTTATCAAGATGCAGATCAGGTGGTCTGGTATTCCCACCTCTTTAAGAATTTTCCACAATTTGTTGTGATCCACACAAAGGCTTTAACATGGTCAATGAAGCAGAAATAGATGTTTTTCTGGAACTTTCTTGCATTTTTGATAATTCATTAGATCTTGGCAATTTGATCTCTGGTTCCTATGCCTTTTCTAAATCCAGCTTGAACATCTGGAAGTTTATGGTTCATGTACTGTTGAAGCCTGGATTGGGGAATTTTGAGCATTACTTTACCAGTGTGTGATATGAGTGCAATTGTGTGGTAGTTTGAGCATTCTCTGGCATTGCCTTTCTTTGGGATTGGAATGAAAACTGACCTTTTCCAGTCCTGTGGCCACTGCTGAGTTTTCCAAATTTGCTGGTATATTGAGTGCAGCACTTTCACAGCATCATCTTTTAGGATTTGAAATAGCTCAACTGGAATTCTATAACCTGCACTAGCTTTGTTCATAGTGATGCTTCCTAAGGCCCACTTGACTTCGCATTCCAGGATGTCTGGCTCTAGGTTGATGAGCACACCATCGTGATTATCTGGGTCATGAAGATCTTTTTTTGTATAGTTCTTCTGTGTATTCTTGCCCCTCTTCTTAATATCTTCTGCTTCTGTTAGGTCCCTACCATTTGAGTCCATCTTTGTATGAAATGTTCCTTTCGTATCTCTCATTTTCCTGAAGAGAACTCTAGATTTTCCCATTCTATTGTTTTCCTCTATTTCTTTGCACTGATCACTGAGGAAGGCTTCCTTATCTCTCCTTGCTGTTCTTGGAACTCTGCATTTCAAATGGCTATATATTTCCTTTTCTCCTTTGCTTTTTGCTTCTCTTCTATTCACAGCTATTGGTAATGCCTCCTTAGGCATCCATTTTGCCTTCTAGAATTTCTTTTTCTTTGGGTTGGTCTTGATCACGCTTCCTGTACGCTGTTATGAACCTCTGTCCATAGTTTTTCTGGCACTCTGTCTATCAGATCTAATCCCTTGAATCTATTTTTCACTTCCACTGTATAATCATAAGGGATTTGATTTAGGTCATACCTGAATGATCTAGTGGTTTTCCATACTTTCTTCAATTTAAGTCTGAATTTGGCAATAAGGAGTTCATGATCTGAGCCACAGTCGGCTCCCAGTCTTGTTTTTGTTGACAATATAGAACTTCTCCATCTTTGGCTGCAAAGAATATAATCAATCTGATTTCAGTGTTGACCATCTGGTGATGTCCATGTGTAGAGTCTTTTCTTGTGTTATTGGAACAGGGTTTTGCTGTGACTTGTGGATTCTCTTCACAAAATTCTATGAACCTTTCCCCTGTTTCATTCTGTACTCCAAAGGCAAATTTGCCTGTTACTCCAGGTGTTTCTTGACTTCCTACTTTTGCATTCCAGTCCCCTATAATGAAAAGGACATCTTTTTTGGATGTTAGTTCTAGAAGGTCTTGTAGGTCTTCATAGAACCGTTCAACTTCAGCTTCTTCGGCATTACTGGTCAGGGCACAGACTTGGATTAGTGTGATACTGAATAGTTTGCCTTGGAAACGAACAGAGATCATTCTGTTGTTTTTGTGATTGTGTCCAAGTACTATATTGACTCTTTTGTTGACTATGATTGCTACTCCATTTCTTCTAAAGGATTCTTGCCCACGGTAATATATGTAATGATCATCTGAGTTAAATTCACCCATTCTAGTCCATTTTAGCTCACTGATTCCTAAAATATCGATGTTCACTCTTGCCATCTCTTGTTTGACCACTTCCAATTTGCCATGATTCATGGACCTAACATTCCAGGTGCCTACGCAATATTGCTCTTTACAGCATCGGACTTTACTTCCGTCACCAGTCACATCCAGAACTGGGTGTTGTTTTTACTTTGGCTCCATCTCTTCATTCAGAGATAAATTTGAATCAAGCAGCCTCCGATCTAGTATATAGAAAGGAGCTCTGAGAAGCTATACAAAATTGAAGAATTTTGAAGGCAGAAGGGAACAGGAGCCAGAAAGTTATACTAAGCAAAAGTTGATTGGTTACTGCAAGGTAACTTTCCTTCAGGGGTTGGCTGGGATCTTTTGGGCAGATTTCCTCACTTCTAATCAGGAGATTCCTAACTGACTGGTATAACATTCCATTTCTGAGAGATCTGAAATTGTAAGTACATCTTGGTTTGGTCATGTGCAGCTTAGCATAAGTGACTCCATTTGGAGCCTGTTGTCTTATTTTTAACAAGGGGAAAGGTAACTAAACGATTTTTGAAAGTATCCTAGCATGTGTAAGTAATCTATAAGTAAAAATGAAGTGGAACATGCAAAAAAGCAAGAGGTGCTGGATGCTATTGAATGCATTGGAGGATTGGGTTTGGTTGTAGTTGTTTGGCAAATAAGATTAGAATAAAGGTGTGGGTGTTGCTAACCAAGCTTTCCATTCCATTCAAAAAAAAAAAGATATTTAATTTATTAATAAACAGAATCATTAAATGTTTCTAATGATGGGTGTGAAATTGTAAGAACCCTGCTTTTGTGTGATTTGTATAACCAGGATTAGTCATTGTGATGGAATTAATGTAACATGAGGCAGGAGAATAGGTAGTGAGTGTCTAAAATTGGTCAGAGAGTTACCAGGCATTGCTGAGATTGAATAATGGGTCTGGGACTTGACAGCATATTTAAAGAGAAAAGGGGCTTCCCTGGTGGCTCAGATGGTAAAGACTCTGCTGCAGTGCAATAGACCCAGGTATAATCCCTGAGTCGGGAAGATCTCCTGGAGAAGGGAGTGGCTACCCACTCCAATATTCTTACCTGGAGAATTCCATGGACAGAGGAGCCTGGTGGATTGCAGTCCATGGGGGATGCAGAGAGTCAGCATGACTGTGCAACTAACACTTTCACTTTTGAGGAGACAAAGTTAGGAATCTCTAGGACTTAGATGAGGGTAAGCTCATAAACTAGTTCTGGACTATGATCCCCATTCTGATTTTGATCAGTTCACCAATTGTTCTGAAGAGGAAGCCCTTACACACATCCTATCTGTCCCATTTTTTGTTAAGCCCTAAAAAAAGGTAGTGGAATATAAGGTGCATTTTGGGGGCCAACCATTGCTTTTGTAAAAACCCTAAATTAAAATTTTTATCAGTATTCTCATTTTTTGTTTCATATATGTAAAATAAATATCAAACCTGGGAATATCAACAGAGAATATCTGTCCCCATATTCTACTGTATTTTGCAAGTACGCTTATTTGTGACTTATTAGGAATTTTAATGATTATCAAAATGTATTTGGTAGCATTGAGCAGTATAATACGAAAGGGACAGGCAGTTCTCTTTCTGTTAAACCTCCAATTTCCAATCTATCAAGTTTTGTTTTTGTAAATTGTATTATTTATAGTGGCAAAGCTTAAGGTGAGTTTCTTCAAGAATACTACCTCCCAGGACTGTATGCCTTCTCCTTCTTACAAAAAAAACATATGGGGTCATATGTTTCTGTTCTATGTGCTACCCTTCCAGACTTTGTATACGACTTATGCTCACCTTAAGTTTTGACTTTAATACTTTATTCACTTTAAAACTTCCAATATAGAGAAAATACTGGAAGATTTGCTTAGGAGCTGAGAATGTACCTTTCTTTCTTTTGGGATCCTCATTTTCCAAGTCTTTTCAAGTATTTTATTTCATCACTTTTTTTGTAAAGTTAAAGTAGCTTTCTGATTCTTCTGTAGAGCTATCATAGCAGAACAATGGGAGACTGTCGTGCCAAGGTACTCCATGAAGTCACTGAAATACCAGTGATTCTCTAGGTCATCTCAGTTTACACTCTTCCCGGGTTATTGAAAGCTAAACACTTCTTTCTTAGACATGAGAACATTCTTTATTTCCCCTGAGGCATAGTCTTACCAATTTCAACACAAGGCCACAGGCTCTTGGTCTTTTATAACTAGCCACATTTCTCCACTGGATTCCCTGAGTTCTGAAATTGAGTAAGAAAAAAAAAAATCTAAATTAAACTATTAAACTATAGAATATATATTTTATATATTCTATATATATTCTATATAAATATATTTCTATATATATATATATAAACTATAAAACTATAAAAGCAAGACTTTTCATCTTACTGTATGGAATAAAGTTTAGCAAAAACCTGTGATATCAAATACCTCAAATGTAATACTCTTAACAGATTATTTAAATAAAATGACTATATTCTTTTAATGAGTAACCAGGTGAAAAACAACATTGAGTTTCTAGTGGCATTTTGGTACCATTCGGGTGAAGCATAGCACCTATTGAATTATAAAGATTTGTATCACGTAATTAACTAGAAAACTTTAGACACACTATTTGTGTCTTTTTTCTGTTTAAATAAATATAAGCAGTAATTCTAGCCTGGGTATCCTTTTGTGGGATTGATATCTAACTTTGGAGGTATTGTAGGTAGTATTATTACTGTTTTGTTTTTTGATGTTGAAACATTATTATGGACCAGAGAGTTTGAGTCCATGGAGCAAAGTGTGTAGGAACCACAAAGGCAGGGCGACCACATGTATTTCAGTTTGTCTGAGTCCCAGTCAGTTCAGTTCAGACTACTTGTCCTCAAGTGATTAGTAATTCTGTCTTTCACTTTCAAAGTGTCTTAGTTTAGACCATAAATTATATGTCAATTATAAGGCACAAGTTAAACATATCTTGTCAGCTAAAATCAATACATTCACAGTTGAAAGATGAGACTGGAACTGTGCAAGGGACAGGGAAGAGAACAGTAGAATGAAAAAAAGTAGTAAACAGAACAGGGTTTATTTACATAAAGGGCATAATCAGCAAGTCATTAGGCTGTATTGCCACACATTAATTTTTTTAGGTCTAATTCCATTTGACTAAGCCCATATCACCAGTGACTAAAATATTCCTTGTTGAAAATTTGGCTAAATGACAAGTGGAGAAAATTGTGTTGATAATGGCCATCAGCCAAGTAAAGCCCATTGTTTGAGCAGCAACATTAATTTGCAACATTTCTTTACCAGAATAGAAATACTTACTGATTCAGTGACAGAATAAGAAATAGAATGTAAGGTTTTAATTCGAGGCTCTATTAAACTACACTTATGGTTGTGAACACAAAGATAAATAATATGAAGAGAGCACTGGTATCCAGATGTGTAAAACAGACACCAGTTGGGGTAGTAAGTGCCCTAAAAAAATATAGGCTATTCCATTTTAGAAATGAAATGTTCAGTATGTTATATAATTCTATGTTTTAATTGAAAATACCTAAAAATATTACCCATAAAATAAGCATTTTTCACAAAGAGAGAAATTAAACAGGTTTGCAGTGGTGTTCTCGAAATCTTTGCAGAATTTCTAGGCATGATATATTAGATCCTAATGGGACCATACTGTAAAAAGAAAGGAGTCCACAGTTTCATGTTTATGCTAGTATCTTCCTTTCTCTAATAGGGATAACATTGGATAATGTCAAACCCTACTTATTACCAGTGAATAAATTTTTGTAATTTATTTCATTAATTTTGTATTTTTATAAGCCTATTAGAAACTATTAAAATGTTGTGAAAATATAGATTTTGGTTAGTTTTATGACTTACAATTTTGCTATGGTTGCCTTTTTATAACTGTACTCAATTCTGGTTTTTTGATTCAACTGTTACAAAACTCTGGGAGATGTTTTATACAATGGTGATATGTGTGTTCACACAACAAGTATAATGAAAAAGTGATATTAGCCATCAAAGAAGTAAAATTTGCTATGGCAAATAGCTTTCCTTCCTTTTTTAAAAAAAACTATTTATTATGCAAACAAAATCCAAAAAATTACTCTGTTATAACTCTTTAACTTCATGTATTCATTTTTCCATGTCAAGTGCGTATGCAGCTTATAAGCATTTAACCAAGGTATGTTGTGATTTTTGTTCTTTTACAGTATGTAATATCAAATAGAAAATAGTTTTTATGCATATACAAAGTTTTTGAGATTTACTTCATAGAATTTAGTTGGTCTGGGATAACAAAACATTTACTGACCATATGCCTAGTACTAGAAATTTAATTTCTACTTGTGTGCTATATAATGACAATCAATATCTTTAATATATACATTTTTGCATCTTCTCAATTATTTCCTTAATAGAAATTCTTTTGATTGAAATAATTAGATCAAACATAAGAGCTATATAATTTTAAAATTGGCCAAATGCCTGCACATAATTTATAGTGCCACCTAAACAGCAGAGGAGTTTTCGTTTTAGTGCAACTCCACAAGAATTCTTTTAAATTATTAATTCAGTTCAGTTCAGTTCAGTCACTCAGTCATGTCCGACTTTTTGTGACCCCATGAATTGCAGCACGCCAGGCCTCCCTGTCCATCACTAACTCCCAGAGTTCACTCAAACTTACTTCCATCGAGTCAGTGATGCCATCCAGCCATCTCATCCTCTGTCGTCCCCTTCTCCTCCTGCCCCCAATCCCTCCCAGCATCAGAGTCTTTTGCAATGAGTCAACTCTTTGCATGAGGTGGCCAAAGTACTGGAGTTTCAGCTTTACCATCATTCCTTCCAAAGAACACACAGGGCTGATCTCTTTCAGAATGGACTGGTTGGATCTCCTTGCAGTCCAAGGGACTCTCAAGAGTCTTCTCCAACACCACACTTCAAAAGCATCAATTTTTTGGCGCTCAGCTTTCTTCACAGTCCAACTCTCACATCCACAGTAGGTCTAAATGGTCAAATTTTGTTTAATTTGTGATTTTTTTTTAAATTTCTAAGATGAATAGATAAGTTTTCTCAATGTTTGTTTAATATTTATATACTTAGAGTGTGGAGATGGGTTGTGGAGTTTGGAAGGAAAAAGCACTTAGTTTCTGTTGAAATTAGTAACAGATACATCATTGCTTTACTACAACTTTATTATAAGACTAATTTCAAATTAAATGTTGACTCTTCACTCAAATCCTTAACTGAAGATAATAGCAGATGTAGGTAAGATGATTTGTAGGAAGAAAAATATTTGAGCGCTTCTTTAAAATTAATTGGCAGTCAATGATAAATATATTCAGGGTACTCATTGAATCATTACTAAGCCAAAAGGTTATTTCTGTATGCTCATTCTCTGCATACTGACTTTTTAATTAATGCTTTAATAAGATGGAAATTGGAAATAAAGTCATTGAAGTGTAACTGTATATTAGATGATAGAATTATATTTTTCTTGAGATACTCTGTTTATGTTTATTATAAGGCAAATAGTATTTAATGTTAAAATTTTCTTTACTTCAGTCAAATTATTAAGCCACCAGTTCTTTTTTGAAATTTGACTTACATTTTCACTTATATGCTGATGAGTGAGAAAAAGAAACAAAACTAAGGCTATTTACTTCTTTGAATTGCCAGTTATATATAAAGTAAGTGTAAATACATGCATGACTGTGACTCAATGGGAAACCTATAAACTGACTGTGTACCTAGTTGAATTTATTATGTGATTGAATGAGACAAAACAGCATCCATTAAATTATATACATAATCTTAACTTTTGGTGAAAAACCATTGCCTTCAGAAATATGATTTTTAACATTTTGAAGAATATGACTCTTACATAATTTTCTGCTTCTATTTTATTTTATTTAATAAAATGTTTTCCCAAAAATTCAATTGCAAGCCTTTTAATATTCACAGTCTTTTAAGTTAATATAAGTAATTATTTGCATAATGATTATACCTGAGAGAATCATAAATGTTTCTTTTTTCTTTTTCCCTTATTGTGGCTCAGCAGTGGATCAAAAGCAAATTGCAATAATTTTTTAATAAGTTAAAGCTCAAAAAAATCCAGAGAAGAAAAACCTTTTCACCTTTTTGTAACCATTGTTCTTTTAGCACAGAACAATGGGAAAATCTGGCTGACAATAGATTTTCTGTAATAAATCGTAGCATTGCCAATGGTGACACAGGCAGGCATTATGCACTAACTATCGTGGTACCAAATATGGTACACAACATCACGTGGGGTATTATTATCAAAAAATGTTTAGTCTGAGTCTGATCAAGTCTTGGGTATTGTTTTCAGTTTATGAGAAATAAAGAAGATAGAAGAAAAGTTAAGAAAATTCCTTTGTTAGATACTGAATATCATTGTATATACCAAAACACTTATCATTAAATTTGATTTGTTATTGTTTTACCCTTTTCTCATCCATTGCCAAGTATAATGCTTTATAAAATATCACCATACTAAAAATTGATGACTTCAATTTTTATGGAATTTAAGGTTTGCCTATGTCATCCCATTTGAAACATATCACAACCTTGGGAAACAGAGAAAGCTGTGCTCAGTTTCAAGATGAATCTGACTCTGGAAGAATATCAGTGCTCTACTCCTAAAATACACTGCACTTGTTAAACATAGCAACATTCCTGAGGAACTGTTCAAGTAGCTGGGGATGGGGACATGTTGCAGTGCTAGAGAGTTCAGTGTTCTAGGAGAAAGATCAGTAGAACTGTTTAATTGGCATCAGTTATATGAAAGTAATTTCATAGAAGTTTTTGAATCATTTAGTTGGTTTGAACATCATCTTTAAGAAGTCATTCATTCATTCACATGTCTCAACTATATACCAGACAGTTATTGAGGTATAGAGGAAGTAGCAATAAATGAAATGCCCCTATCCTTACGGACCTAACATTCTGGTGTGAAGGAAAGAACCTTAAACTACTTTTTAAAAGTGCATGTAGAATTTCTCAAAAATTAAATACATTTTATCAGTCGTGTTTGACTCTTTACAACCCAAAGAACTGTAGCCCACCGGGCTCCTCTCTCGAAGGGATTTCCCAGGCAAGAATACTGGAGTGGGTTGCCATTTCCTTCTCCAGGGGATCTTCCCAACCCAGGGATTAAACTTGGGTCTCTTGCATTGCAGGCAGATTCTTTACCATCAGAGCTACCACAGGAGCTCTAAATACATTTTATAGAGAAAAATAAAGCTAGGTGGCTAAGTGAGGGAATCAATAAAGGGAAATGCAGAGCAGAGCTGTATTATTCAGGTGACTATGGAAATCTTCACTATAAGAGACTTGAACTGTGTCTGAAATAAGTGGGAAGTTGAGCTATGAAGATATCTAGAGAGACACCTGCTCAGACAGAGGGAAGAGAAATGGAAGAAAATCGATGCAGACATGAGCTTGCCAAGCTAGAGAAAAAGCAAGAAGAACTTATGGCTGGAGTAGAATGAATGAACTAAAGGGTAAGCAGAAGGAGACAGAATTAGAGAAGCAGCTGGTAGCCAGATCATCATCAGGAACTTTGGAAGGCACTGTGAACACTTTGAGTGACATGGGAAGCCCGTGGAAGGGTTTGTCAAAGGAATGATGTGATCTGTATCAAGTTGGTGCATTTAAAACATTTTTGTTCCTGATTCAGTTCAGTTCAGTTCAGTCACTCCTGATTATCAGATAGTAATGGTGATGGTGGAGGCCTAAAGCAGTAATAGCCTCCCAGAAAGAAAATTTAGTGGCTTGGATGAGGTGATTAGTGGTGGAGGTGATAATAAATAGCTTCCAAATGAATTTCAAAGACATAATCTAAAGAAACTTACTAATAAATTGGATGAATGAGAGGAAGCATGAGAGAAAGAGTTAAGCTAAATCTCTAAGTTTTCAGACTTAGGCATATGGAAGGATAAAGCTGGCATGTACTGAAATGTGGAAGTCTATGAAGAGTATGGTTTTGGCTGGAGGTGTCAGGACAGAGAAAGAAATAAATAGCATGATGAATATTATGACAACAGAAATAGACAAAGCTACGTAAAGTAAAAATAATTCAGCCTGATTTCATTTTAATAGCTTGGTGAGTTGTGGCTCTACCATGTAGGTAGAATGTGGTAGACATAGAAAAACAAAACAATAAAAACCTCAACCAAAAGCAAAACAACAACAACAAATTGTACAAGTGTGTGCCCTCCAGTGAGAGGATGGAATCAAGAAATTACAAAAGAATGACACAAATAACTCTACCAAATAACATTAGTAAATCTTTATAGACATAAGAGAGGCATGAATGTTTTAAGTCAAGCAAAGAAATGCAAATGAAGCAGGCAAAGGAAATGGGAAAAACAGTGGGACCTCAGACTTCTCTGAGTAAAAACTAAAAGAATCAGGTAACAATTTGGCTTACATTAGGACATGGACTTTATTTTTTAAGTTTTGGAGATGTAATTTGTGTGACCAATAATGGGCTCAGCATGTGACTTTAAGGGCATAGACAGAAAAAAATTCTGTGATGTGAACACAATTTTTAATGGTTTATATGGAGGCTCAGTGTATTAGCATAGAATTTCTAATTTTAATGGATTGGGATCTTTTTAGAAATATTTAGAATAAGTATGAAAAGTGAAAGTGTTAGTCACTCAATCATGTTCAACTGTTTGTGATCCCATGGACTATAGCCTGCCAGGCTCCTCTGTCCATGGACTTTTCCAGGCAAGAATACTGGAGTGGGTTGTCAATTTCTTCTACAGGGTATCTTCTCAACCCAGGGATGGAACTTAGATCCTCCTGCATTGCAGGCAGATTCTTTACCATCTGAGCCACCAGGCAAGAATAAGTATAGAAATTATATATTAAACCATATCCACGGAACTGTGGTTTTTACTTATGGGAGTAATCTGTACACATTTCACATTTAAGTGTAATTAATGTTTGAGAGAATTTTATATATTATACTAATACATTTGTCTTACATTTGTAATTTAGTGAATGATTCTGAATTTTAATTTTAGTTTGGAAGACATAAAAGGTTTCAGTTAGTTCAGTTCAGTTGCGCAGTCATGTCTGAGTCTTTGAGACCCCATGAATCACAGCATGCCAGGCCTCCCTGTCCATCACCAACTCCCAGAGTTCACTCAGACTCACGTCCATCAAGTCAGTGATGCCATCCAGCCGTCTCATCCTCTGTCGTCCCCTTCTCCTCTTGCCCCCAATCCCTCCCAGCATCAGAGTCTTTTCCAATGAGTCAACTCTTCGCATGAGGTGGCCAAAGTACTGGAGTTTCAGCTTTAGCCTTATTCCTTCCAAAGAACATGCAGGGCTGATCTCCTTTAGAATGGACTGGTTGGATCTCCTTGCAGTCCAAGGGACTCTCAAGAGTCTTCTCCAACACCACAGTTCAAAAGCATCAATTCTTTGGCTCTCAGCTTCTTCACAGTCCAGCTCTTACAGCCATACATGACCACAGGAAAAACCATAGCCTTGACTAGACGGACCTTCGTTGGCAAAGTAATGTCTCTGCTTTTCAATATGCTATCTAGGTTGGTCATAACTTTTCTTCCAAGGAGTAAGTGTCTTTTAATTTCATGGCTGCAATCACCATCTGTAGTGATTTTGGAGCCCCCAAAAATAAAGTCTGACACTGTTTTCACTGTTTCCCTATCTATTTCCCATGAAGTGATGGGACCAGATGCCATGATCTTCATTTTCTGAATGTTGAGCTTTAAGCCAACTTTTTCACTCTTCTCTTTCACGGTCATCAAGAGGCTCTTTAGTTCTTCTTCATTTTTGCCGTAGGGTGGTGTCATCTGCATATTGGAGGTTATTGATCTTTCTTCCAGCAATCTTGATTCCAGCTTGTGTTTCTTCCAGCCCAGCGTTTCTCATGATATACTCTGCATATAAGTTAAATAAACAGGGTGACAATATACAGCCTGGACATACTCCTTTTCCTATTTGGAACCAGTCTGTTGTTCCATGTCTAAATGATGGAATACTTGTTAGACAATTGAAATGCTAAAAGACTAAATTTTAATATTAGCTTATAAATAGTTTATCTGAATATTCAAAGTATAGCCTCTGAATCATCTTCTGTAGACCAAAATACTTCAAGAACAGGAGAGATATGGATTGCTAGGTCTTTGAAATCAAAGATCTATTAACCTAGCACTGTAAGGCATATAGGGGCTTCCAGGCTGGCTCAGAGGTAAAGAATTTGCCTGTGATGCAGGAGCCTCAGGAGGTGCATGTTCAATCCATGGGTTGGGAAGATTCCTGGAGGAGAGCATGACAACCCACTTCAGTATTCTTGCCTGGAGAAGCCCATAGACAGAGGAGCCCGGTGGGCTACCATCCATATGGTCACAAAGAGTCAGACATGGCTGAAGCGACTTAGCAAGCATGCATTTTGCATATGGAGGATGCCCATTAAACATTTTAAAATGAATACTGAACCAAATAATGAATAAATGTGGAACTGTTAGAATTATGTTTGAAAAGTGAAAGTGTTAGTTGCTCAGTTGTGTCCGACTCTTTGCGACCCTATGAACTGGGACCCACCAGGCTCCTCTGTCTAAGGAATTCTCCAGGCAAGATTAGTGGAGTGGGTAGCCATTTTCTTCTCCAGGAGATCTTCCTAACCCAGGAATTGAACCCTGGTCTCCCACATTGTAGTCAGATTCTTTACTGTCTGAGCCACTAGGGAAGTCTGAAATTATATTTAGTATTGATATTTAATAACATTAGAAATGCTTGTGAAAGAAGGACCAAGAAAAGTTGAGTACACACCTATAATTAAACATGACTTTGATTCTAAAAAGATTTCTATCTATATTTAAATATATATATATTATATGAATGCTCTCAGTGGAAATTAAGCCAAACTTTTTGTTTATTTTTAACCCTCAGCAGAGCAATGTGTAAAAACTCTCCCTTCTAAGCTATAAGCTTACTCTCTTCCAAGAAGTGAAGATGCGAATTACCTTTGGGAAAAAATTTCAGGGGGAACATTTTTTTTTTCTTTATTTTCAGAAATATAAAACAAGTACTATGCATTACGCATAGTGAAAATGGAAAGATCCTATTTTTGTGTCTTTTTGATTGTGTTAATTGCGTGTAGTTTGTATCTGGGATGAGACTCTGCAGGCTGTTGGTTTTTGTGAAATGAGGAAGAATGTTTATTTTAATGTATTAATGCAATACTGTGGCTCTGAACGGAGAAGGCAATGGCATCCCACTCCAATACTCTTGCCTGGAAAATCCCATGGACAGAGGAGCCTGGAAGGCTGCAGTCCATGGGGTCACTGAGGGTTGAACACAACTGAGCGACTTTACTTTCACTTTTCACTTTATGCATTGGAGATGGAAATGGCAACCCACTCCAGTGTTCTTGCCTGGAGAATCCCAGGGATGGCAGAGCCTGGTGGGCTGCCGTCTATGGGGTTGCACAGAGTCAGACACGACTGAAGCAACTTAGCAGCAGTAGCAGCAGCAGTGGCTCTGAAATATACTTGGTTTCACTCATGCAGAGTAAAGGAAATTAGCTAGAGTTTGAATGTACACATAGTAGTTTTGGGGACCCAGTAAACCTTGACCTGGCTTTCTGTGCTGCTCAACCTGGAATTGAGGGTCCCTGACCATGGGGTTGCTAAGAGTTGGACACAACTGAGCGACTTCACTTTCACTTTTCACTTTCATGCATTGGAGAAGGCAATGGCAACCCACTCCAGTGTTCTTGCCTGGAGAATCCCAGGGATGGGGGAGCCTGGTGGGCTGCCGTCTATGGGGTCACATAGAGTCAGACACAACTGGAGCGACTTAGCAGCAGCAGCAGCAGCAGCAGACCAAGTCTCCGGTTATATGACTCTGAGTATCTTGAATGCTATAGGTTGTGTATTATGTTCTGATATCAATTGTTTTGATGAGGCCACAACCAAAGATCCCAATCCTGTGGTTTTCCGGCAGGCATGGAGCATTTCCATTCTCAGTCATCTTGGAAAAGGCAAACCCTCAAAAAAAAAATGAGGGTTACAGAGAAAAGACTTTAAACTGATGTTAGGTGATGGGACCTGGGAGCATGAGCCATTTCTTAACTATGAATCGTGCTTGGCTCATCTCTGGTGGTAGTTATGGAGGGAGGTGGGGGTGGAAGGTAACATAAATGTTCTAATTCTGTAAATATGCCTCAAGTGAGGTTCAGAATCTATGTTAGTGTCAAGCTCTCCTCCCCACCACCCATCACCCCATGATTCTGATGAATATAGCTTGTGTACTATACTTCAAGTAATAATAATCTTTAGAAAATTTAGCATATAAAATCAAACACATAATTGGACAATAAAAATAGCTTTTAAAAATACACCATTTTGTCATGTTCAAAACTGTGTAACTAGTTTATGCCAACACTGTATGTTAAAAATTTGTTAGAGCTCTATCCAGTCAAAAAATTATGGCTGCACTCTTCTATTTGAAATAGCTGCCATGCTGTTTTATAAATGTGGCTGATGTGATGAGCTCCTTTCTCAAAGTCATCTGGGATCTTTGTTATCAACTTGGCCTGTGGGAATTAGAATATGCTGAAGTGAAATTCATTGCCCTTGGTTGTACCTGAGGTATGGAAAGTGACACCGGTCTCTTGATGACCAATTAAGGAGTGATTAAGTGATATCAGGGTGCACAGAGTGAAAAAGGAAGGATGTGCACAGACTTCTCATTTTGTACATTTACACAATTCACATTCTGACTCAAAAATAAGATGTAATGGTCCTACTATATAATATACAGAGACAGTCTTCAGTTTGACTAGCAATTAGTTTTAAATGTACTTTTCTGTTAATAAATGACAGCTAGTAATTATTGATTGCCTTGTGTCCTCAGTTGCATACAAGCAATTTTAAAGTAAATGCATCAATATCACTCAACAATGATAAATATCACAGAAACAACAATTATCACTTATTCTTTCTTGAAAATATTTAACCATTTTATTGATTGTATATCATGGAGATAAAAACATTTTCAGAGTAATTATTTACTTTAGGTTAAAAATAACAATGAAGCTTTTAAAGAGTAAGTCAAACACTTAGGCTTATTGCATTAAAATTTGTACTTTTCTCTGGAAAACAGATGTGGGTCAAGATATATTTTTGAACTCCAATTGCAACCACATCTTCAATAAAAACTGCCCCCAGAGAAGAAATTTCTTCTCCAAAGGCAGGTCCAGGTAGTCATTTTTGCCTTATTTAATACTCCCACTTAACAGGAGAGGATCAAGGCATGATAGGACTATCAGTTAGAAGATGAGGAATGTACTGTATTTTCTCTTTGGGAATTTCAGGAGTAAGTTGATGCTTGTGACTTCTAAAATTGAAACAATGTAAAATCAGACGAGTTTATACTGACCGTAAACTTAATTTTGGGAAGTAGAAACTATCAGTAAATAGAGTAGACCAGCAATCAAGAGAGGGTAAGGGAGATGTAGAGAGAAAAAAGAAACAAACAAAAAAAAAAAAACAAGAGAAAGAACCCAAAGCTGGCTTCCTGGAAGTGGAATCTGTTTAATCACATGGGACCCCCCATACAGAAGGGCCCTGCCCTTGGTTTAATGCTCTGTTGCCACTCATTTGAAATTATTCCTTGTTTTGAACAAGGGATATTGATTTTCATTTTGCATTACACCTTGCAAATTATGTAACTGATCCTGCTTGTTCCCATACAATTTCTTCTCTATGGGGCAGGCAGATTAATCTTTAAACTATAACTCAATCATGTACTCCCCTACATAAAACTCTTTTTCACCCGCCATAATTTTACAATAAAATCCTTATGCTTTAGAGAACCTCCATTATATGGCTCCAGCCTAACTGGCCCACTGCTCACTCTTGCCCGGTCAGCCTTCTTTACGCTCTTCCCACAAGCCAGACTCTTTCCCCAGGTCTCTGTGGTTTCAAATCTTCAGTTTAAAACCTTTCCTCCAACTCTCCTCCTCCTCCAAGAGTTTGTAAAATAATTTGACTCTTACCTCCCGTGTTACACTGTTAGTGAGGCATCACCTAAGTTTTTAGTAACGATCTTCTGCATTTCTTTCATTTGTACATTTATTTCTTTGATTTTCATCTGTCTCCTCAGCCAGCACTCCCCAACCTCACTCCATCAGTGTCATCTCTGTGAGGGTGAGGATGTCGATGGCTGGTGTGCATCTCGACCAGGGTGGGGAATATGGTCATTGCCCACAATTGTTTCTTGAACAAACAAATGAAAGGCATTAGAAGTCCTGGAAATGGGAAAAACAAATTTGATACAGTTCAGTGCCCAACATACTTGTTAATATTTGCTCCAATGTGTGCTAGTCATCAGTCGTGTCTGGCCTACCAGGCTTCTCTGTCCATGGGATTCTCCAGGCAAGAATACTGGAGAGGGTTGCCATTTCCTCCTCCAGGTCTTTCCAACCCAGGGATTGAACCTGGATCTCCTGCATTGCGGACAGATTCTTTACCATCTGCCTATTTGCTCCAATAAAAGTGCCATAGCATTGTTCATTTGGTCCAAAACTTAAGAGAAAAATAAGAACATAGAGTATAGATATGAACTGCTTAATATAGACATAATGTTTATCAATAGAGAATATAGTTAAGCAATAGTAAATCTGCTATCGGTCATATATCCAAGATTATCAGGAAACTTTTATTGATTTTATCTAAAGTCATTTTTTAAATTAATGCTTGTGAACACCTGGAAGTAGTAAAAAATCAGAGATCATGCACAAGTGTTTATGCTTTGAATATTTCTCATGATAAGTAATCTGGTATTACTTGTATGTACACACTTGTGCAATGACAAAATGTGATTCAAAATACAGTAATGTTCTAAGAATATGTTATTAATAATATACTTTTTGTCAACACGTTTTAACCGAACTAGCCACACCTCAAAAAGGGTGGATGTTATAATGTGTTCTAACACTTTGCGTTCAGTTTCCTGTGACAATACATTAAACTAGTGTTTTCCAAGTAGTGGGTCACGAAACTCAAATGAACTGCCTGGGCGGGCATATCTGGTGTGGCTGATAGCTTCCCAGCCTTTTCTCCTGGAACTTGTAATTAATCATTAAATATGGGAAGGGAGAAGAAAAGCAAATTTTACATAAGAGCTTTCATAGATGGAGAGCTTACTATGTATTTTACATATTTGCAATCTCACAGCAAACTGATAGAGTAATTACTCTATCTTCATTATGTGGAATGTAATATATGAGGGACTGAACATATGCCATACTGTATAAATGTTCAGGACTTTATGCAAGAGTTAATATCATTCTTATTTTATAAGTAATAAAAATAAGGTTCAAGGATGGTAAAGAATTTCCAAATACATATAACATGCTTGTGGAAAATCAAAGATTGTAATACAACTCTAACACTGAATTCTGCGAGATCCTGAGGATTTTTGTCTAAAAGAGTTTAGACAAAGTATTTAAAATTTCAATTCTAAGTAAATGTTGATGCTCAGTCACTTTAGTCGTGTCTGACTCCAGCAACCACATGGATTGTAGACAACCAAGCTCCTCTGTCCATGGGATTTCCCAGGCAAGAACACTGGAGTGGTTTGTCATTTCCTTTCCATCTTCCTGACCCAGGAATCAAATTTCAGTCTCCTGCACTGCAGGCAGATTCTTTACCAGCTGAGCCTCCAGGTTCTATTAGCTCCTCCAATACTATTTTGCATGTTCCTTATGACTCTTAAAACTGAATGTCCTGTGATGGAAAATTGCTGATCTGGGTCAAGGAATCTTCCTTAATATTACCTCCTCTCTGTCATGATCACTCAGACAAATCAGTTCCTCCCTTTTCAGGCCAAGTCTATCACCTTCCATGTCTGTGTTAGCTATGATTCACATCCTTGACCTTTCCATGAATTCATCTTTTCTTGAAATAGCTGAAAATCTAGTTTCTCTCTGTACTAGTTTCTGAGGGCTGCCACAACAAATTATTATGAACTGAATGGCTTAAATGAACAGAACTCTATTCTCTCAAAGGTATGGAGACCAGCTGTAGAATAACTAATCCTGCCCCAATTATACAAATGAGAAAACAGGTAGAGTACAAGGAAGCTACTGTTAATGATCACTAATCATTTAAGAACAGATTTGAACTCTGGTTTGCCTGAGTTCTTAGTCTTTTATCATGAGCTCTTAGTCATGATACCTCATGACAACCTAAATTCGCACTGCTCTCTAATTTAAAAATTTAATTTAAAAAGGCAATATTAAAAATAAGCTTTATGTCATTCTTCTATTCAGTAAGTCCTGCCAGTGTGAAGGTGTGATGTTCATATCAACTCAGAGAACCAAAGTTCATTCATCCTTAATTGTAGTCTGCATTAAAAGGCATCTTTACATTAAAAAAAAAAAATGTGAAAGTGAAAGTCGCTCAGTTATGTCCGACTCTTTGTGACTCCATGGACTATACAGTCCATGGTATTCTCCAGGCCAGAATACTGGAGTGGGTAGCCTTTCCCTTCTCCAGGGGATCTACCCAACCCATTCCAATCCTACCGCATTGCAGGTGGATTTTTTACCAGCTGAGCTACAAGGGGACTGTATAGTCCATGGGGTTGCAAAGAGTCAGACAGGACTGAGCACAGGGACTGTGATAATTGTGATTTTTAAATATGTTCCTAGGAAATTTTTGGTTTTGCCACACATATACAAAAAAATCAAACTCATAGTTCTTGAGCATTCATCAGATTATTGAGACAATAAAGTTCTGTGGTCATTTTATTCCCAATTTTTTTAAAAATTTAAACTTAAGCCAGACACTGGAGAAGGAAATGGCAACCCAATCCAGTATCTTTGCCAGGAGAATTCAATGGACAGAGGAGCCTAGCGGGCTACAGTCTATGGGGTCGCAATGATTTGGGCATGACTGAGAGATTAACACTCACTGAGCAAAATAAGCATTATAAATTGCAGGGAAGCCCCAGTTCTGACACTTGGAAGGCCCCACCGCTAAATCCCCTGAGGGGTTCAGATTTATCTGCTTCTGAAGCAGGGTTCACAGGGATTTGATCACAGCATGGCAACCTGAGTGATATGGGATCTACCTTGGGTCAAGTCAGAGATTTACCATCAAAATTGTGTGCTTTTAAGCAAGTTACTTAATCTCTCTTTAACAATCGTTTTTATCCATTACAAAATCTAATATAATCTCATCTAGTCATGTACTCTAGTCAGAATTTTTGTGAAGTTTGCAATAACAGGAGTATGGTACCTAGTACCCACCTTTGAATACATTACAAAATATTTTTCTCCTTAAATCCTTATTTAACAGGGGAACAAAAACCCCTCCTTTTTTGTTTTTCTTTAGTCAGTTTACTCCATTGATAATACTTGTTATTGTTCATTCATTCAGTGATGTCCAACTCTTTGCGACTCCAGGCTTTTCCCTGTCCTTCATTATCTCCAAGTTTACTCAACTTGTATCCATTGAGTCGACAGTGCCATCCAACCATCTTCTCCTCTGTTGTCCCCTTCTCCTCCTGCCCTCCACTTATTAAAAGGCATTCTACCTATTTCTCTCTTAAACCTCGTGCGTGCTGTCGCTTCAGTTGTGTCCGACTCTTTGCAACCCCATGGACTGTAGCCTGCAATTGTGGCAAATAAGTATCTGTTATGCAAAAGTGAATTTATGCAAAACAGGTACAATAGGATAAAGATCTGATCCCTACCATTGCACTTCCTAAAACATATTTGTTTCATTAATTCCAGTAATTTATTACCCCATTAAAACCCCAAACTCTGAGTAAAACCTGGAGAAAGGGCCTCTCTTTATTAAATAGAAAATTATTTCAGAAAATAGTCCTTGTAACTTTAGTGTTTATTAGTCTAGGTTTTTTTTTTTTTTTTTAGTTTAGGGGTTTAGAAATGAATGTGATTAGATTAAAGGAGAAAACTGACTTGCAGATTCTGAGACAGTAGGATTTTTACCATAATCCTTGTGGACAAGATTTGGCTTGAAAATATGTCCAGACTTTTCCCCAAATCCTGTCAATGCCAAGAAAGATTAGCCTTGAAATTTCATTTTTCCCTTTAGCTACTTGAAGATTTGTGTGAAAAATACCAACTTGGTAATTATTTTACAAAATATAATTTTTTTCCCAAATGAATAAAATTAATTTCCCCCAGATTACCTCCAATGTATTGTTTGGATTTTGTACCTGGTAAAAATTAATTGATAAAATATTATTCTTTCCAACAACTAGAAATTTTAAATCATTCTTTATCAGATTTTTCTTTTATGAAATTTGACTAGGAGACTGTATCCAACTTTTAAAAAAAATTATAAAATATTTTTTTCATGAGAAGCAATTTCTATGTATAATTTAACACCCACTTACCTTTCAAAAAAGAATCAAAAGTATTTAGGAGCATCGTTAAACTGCTCATCTTCAAATATGACTAATTAGTTTAACATCACCCTTCAGGCTTTCCTTTAAATGACTCTGGAAAAGACCTTAATTGTGCATTTCCATCCAAGTGAACTGAGAAAACAATGTAAGACTGGCAGTGGGTATAATAAAATCATTTTGTTGATAATTTGACATCAGTACAATAATAAAGAGGAAGTTTTTTTTTCTTCCTTTTTTTTTTTTTTTTTTTTGCTGTCACCAGGACTACAATCATATTTTTAAAAATATTTTCTGTAAAAGGTTCAAGCCTTTTCTTGCTTAGCTTTCTGAAAGATAATTCAGTTGTGGACTTGGATCCTGAGAAATTGTCAGACACTAAAAGTACGTTTTTCAGTGAAGGATGAGACCAGGGATCATTTAACCACCTTTTTTTCCTTTCCAGAAAGAGGGTTTGGGCTGGTCCTGAGAGCTTTTCCCTAGAGGGGCCCCAAGAAACAGGGCACTCAAAGCCGGTGCACTGGGACACCCCAGAGGGATGGGATGGGGAGGGATGTAGAAGAGGGGGTGCGGGATGGGGGAACATGTACACCCGTGGCTGATTCATGTCAATGTATGGCAAGACCACCACAACATTGTAAAATAACTAGCCTCCAATTAAAATAAATTAATTAATTTAAAACAATTTCACAACTGAAAAAAAAAAAAAAAGAGTAGGCACACATTCCCAGAGTCTCTGATCTCTTGTTAAATTATAAATGATTATGACCTACGGATCCCTTCTCAGAGGCTCCTAAATGAGTTTGTATGTTGGGAGTATCTTTGTAGATTAAGGGATGCTAGACACACCAACAACATACACTTTTATAAACTGAGATCCTTGACCTGCTAGATATTCTGCTTTCAGAGTAGGTAGTGGACTTAAACCTTCATACTCACAGCTCAGGTTTTTTCCTGGTCACAGGGCTACATGCCCTGAAAATATAAAGTGGGTGAAAGAGTCCTGTGCTGGATGAAAGGGTAGGGGCAAGCTCAGAGTCCGCCTCAGTCTATTCAGAAACCTGACTAGCTCCCATGTTGCAACCCCAGGCTCACACTCCAGGAGCCCAAGTACCCTGAGTGGCATAGTATGGGAACCAGCTGATATGTTCTTCTGCTTTTTTTCTAGTTATTTTCCAGTCTCCTCAAAATTTATTTCAGACACATACATGGAATCCACACTCCTTCTCCAGGAAATGTTCTTTTATGAGAGCAAAGTTTATAGCTAACACAGAACAAATTCTAATATGACGTAGATATAAGAGAAGTATCATATGTTCTTGACCTTTTGCCTAAAATTTCTCTACCATCATTGAAGTGATTCATTCATGTATACTAATAATTTTTATTAGGTGTATAACACTGGAGTTAGGTCTTTATTCTCACTGAATGATTTGAGTAAATAAAAACTTTCAGTGGCATGTAAATTATGTGCATATGAACGATGTTGTATGCATCTATAATGTTAAGAACATGTATACATAAGCACAGGTAACTGTGAACTCTATAAGGTAGCAGTTAAGAGGGTATGCCCTGGAGATGAACTTTCTGTTTCAGATACCTAGGGAAATTTTTTAACTTCTCTGTGCTCTCTCTCCTCGTCTATTAAAATAAAGACAATAATATTACTCATTTAAGGGAATTATTCAGTTAGTGTTTTCCTGTCATGTAGTTAGGCTCTATACATACATGCTAGTAATATTACAAACAAGCCTGGAAGATTTGGGGTGTAATGAAGGCTGAATAATGAAATGTCTTCTTTGAGAATTATTTCTGAAGAAGCAAATACAGTTGAGAAAGAGAACTCACGCATGCTTTTCGAATATGTTAAGAAGCACTGGGCTGCTGTCTACTGTGTGGTTCTGTTCATTTTCCATCCGACGGGATCACTGAGACGTAATATTCAATCCTGGATTAGTACACAATAGAGAAGGAAAAGCAATTCAATGCTATTAAACTCTGCAAATTGAGATGAAACAAAAGCATCTTTCAGTTTCCAGGAATAAGAAAACTAAATTGTATTTTACTTAGCTTTTCATATGGAGAATTGATTGCTGAAGTTTGAAGCTTCCTTTAAGTGAAAACACTTTGGTGATGCATTTCTCTCTTCTAAGGCTTCATTAAAAGTAGTAAAAGTATATGAAATCATTCAGTGCCTAGTGTTTCAGAGTTTGATATTGCATTACAGCTAGCTTGCCCTCATGTTATCTTCTTACTTCTCATGTCATTACTTTTGAAGAAAGATCAGTTCGCAGTCTAATGCCTTAAAATTTTGTCTAAGATATACTGAGTTCCTTGCTCAATAATCACTTCTAATATTTTACTTACTTGTTAGACATGTCATCCTTTTACTTTATTGTCCATGGAGATGAGAGGGACGATTTGCTGTCCCTGGTAAATCCCTGAAAGCCCTCTGCCCATTCCGCCAGCCCCATACAAACCTTGCTCACGGTGCCCCATGTGGTTGTAATCCAAGGCCTATCCTCTCATACCTATGGTGGCCTACACAGCCCCACAGGCCTATTTCTACAAAACTCAGGAGTCTCCAAAAACCGTACTGCATATGGTGAGAGACCAAAATAAGTTGAGGTTGCTTTCCTTGACTCCCCCAGCCCTCCTCCCTCCTGGGAGCTCTACTGATGCCTCAAATGGGACATCTTCACCAAATCCTCTGACTGAAGCCAGGGATTTACTATATCTACACAGGTATTTCTTTTCCAAAGCAAAGGGTTGTTGAGTGCTATATAATTCAGTGACCTGATCTTTCTAATGTTCAAATTTCAGTTCTTCTTATTTTCTTACTCAATTTTTTATTTTTTTGCATTTTAGTTTGACCCAGGACTAAGCTCTGGGATACAGATTTATATTTTATAAATACATACTATTTATAGCATTGGAAAAATATAATATACCACTGATAGCACCCAGGCAATTTTCAAAAAATAAATTTAGGTCTTTAAAAATATTAAGCAAGATCATGTAGTGCTGTTCAATATATTTGATATATTCATTAATCCAAAGTCTGGAGATGTAAAACAATAAAAATCACATATTCTTTGGGTCAGAAATTCTGTCAGGGCAATGTTGGAGTGACGTTTCTGTTTTCCAATGTCTTGGATCTTCAGCAGGAAAGTTGAATAGCTGCGGGCACTGAAGATGTCCAGAATCATTTAGAAGCATTAGAATCACATTTCTAGTGCCTAGGATATCATGACTTAAAAGCTATGTTCAGCTCAAATTGTCAACCAGAGCCTCTATATGTGGGCTGTCCATATGGCTTGGGCTCCATGGTTTCCAAGAGGGGACATCTGGAGAATGAGTATACCAAAGGATCCATTAGGAAGCTGCATGGTTCTTGGTGACCTAGCTTGGAAGTAATAGGGATTCATTTCCTTCATAGCCTATTGGTCAAATACAAAGATGCCTCTATTCAAGGGGAAGGGGCAGAGACAGCACCTCTTAAAGGGAGGAATAACAACTAATTTGCACACTTTTTTGAAGTTCCACAATCTGTACCCTGGCTACAAAGTATGTATAATCTTAAGTGTAAAACTATATCCATTATCTCCAAAGACACACCCAAAGCTTCATTTTATTTTAGCATCAGACTAAAATAGAGACCCAAAATTTCATCATTTAAACTAGATTGAGGAGTAGATGAAACACCTCAGGGCCAATTCCTTGGGAACATTTTTTTTTTTTTTTTTGTCAATGGGAAGACCTGTTAGCTACTCCACGAGCACCCAGTAAATGTGGTTAAATAGGCACAATATAGCTGTAATGTTTAGATCATTGCTGTTGTTATTCTTTAGTCGCTAAGTCATGTTCAACTCTTTTCTGACCCCATGGACTGTAGCCCACCAGGCTCCTCTGTCCATAGGATTTCCCAGGTAGAATACTGGAGTGGGTTACCATTTCCTTCTCCAAGGATCTTCCTGATCCAGGATCAAACTCGTGTCTCCTGTATTGGCAGGTGTCTTCTTTACCACTGAGCCACCAGGGAAGCCCCCAGTATTTAGATACTTCCATTTAAAAAGAAGGGCATTCAGTGAACATAGATCCATAGCAGTTCTGAAATCCAGTGAGGTACATGTTGTTATTTCCTTAATCATAGCCCAGTGGTGTTCTTAAGACTGATTCCCCACAGGTCTTGACTATACCTCTTTGAATCTTCTTCCTTCTAAGTCATTTCTCCTTAGCCTTTATTTTTAGCTATGTAGTTTTCTTGGCTGGTTCCTACCTGTAGAAGTTGAGGAGTCCAAAGACCCTCTTTTCATTTTGTACTGTTCCTAACCTTTCCAATGCAAGCTAACATGTTCATCCTTTGTAGCTTCTGTGAGTTTTAATATTCATCCATTGGTAATCCACCACACTAGACAGTGGGAAGCCCCTCCCACAAATCTCCTTGAGGCAAGTCCTTCTCTAGCTTGGGCGTCTTGTGCAGCTTCTCCATCTTGGGTGTCTAATGTTTCCATTTTCCTTGTGGGCACCCTGGTTCTGGAGTTGATGAAACACAATTCTCTGCTATACTTAATGCAGAAATATTTTAGACCCTGTGACTCGATTCAAGATTGAATCAATTTATGACCTACAGGGTAAGGAGAACATCACTAGAAACAAAAGGACTGATGACTTTTTGTAGTGGAAACTTTTTTGATATCTCCCTAGTGAGTTTAATTTTATTTTTATGAAATGAAAGAGAGGATATGCTTATCTTGGAAGGGATACACAATAGAGCATGCTAATCAATTGTGTTTTTAAAAAAGTCCATGTCTGGTTTATATTTTTTCTTATATCTTAAAGGTAACAAATTCCATGTAACTAGAATATAAATATTAATGCCATTTTGACTAATCATATAAATTGTTGCAAAAATTGCTAAAATTGATTAATAGAATGATTGAATATAATAGCTTATCACTGATTCAGAATCACACTCTATATTTATGAATTAAGCTTGATGGGGCTTTATGGTTTAGCAGATGGATAATTATCCTCAAGTGTCTCTTTCTAATACATTATGTATTCAAAACTTGTGTCAATGGGTCATTACCAGAAATTACCATTTCAAAAATTGATGCTCTGGATCAGAGTCATCAGCAATATCATTGCAAATGTTCAGCTCTTGTTTGTGAGTTACCTGAGTGGCAGGGATGTCAGGTGCCTGGGGATTAGGTGATACTTTCAAGTTCAGCTCATATTCTCCTAGGAAGGTGAATAAAGTCATGTTGCTGGTCATACATCCCCTTGACAGTTTTCAGTACTAAAATGTACAATTTTATCTTTTCTAGCACTTATTTCCAAATTTTTCATATTTAAAATGGTTTTTAAATAATTTAAAGGCTTCAGTAAGAAATGTAAAGATTTTCTTTATTTTATTTTTTAACTTTACAATATTGTATTGGTTTTGCCATATATCAACATGAATCCACAAACCTGGACTGGTGACAGGTATAAGTCACTAAATCATCCCACCTCCCCTCTCCCAAGACAAATAAGCAGCTGTTTTGTTAACTATATACATCTTACTGTTACCATCTTTCTAAACCACACATTTTATTTTATTTTTTTTTTTTTTTAAACAAGGACATATTTGTATTAGTTTTTGCACAAATATCAAAATGAATCCCAAGACAAATAAGCAGTTGTTGTTAACCGCTCACAGGTATACATGTGTTCCCCCCCATCCCGAACCCTCCTCCTCCTCCCCATCCTCCCCCTCCTACCATCCCTCTGGGCTGTCCTAGTGCACCAGCCCCAAGCATCCAGCATTGTGCATCGAACCTGGACTGGCAACTCGTTTCCTGAACCACACATTTTATCAGTTCATTATTATCTAGTTCATTCTTGTAAATGTGTTGTGTTTCCCTGCTTATGGAATTTTAGCCTCTTGAAGACAAAATCCATTTCTTATACCCATTTTTAAAATTATTTATTTCAATTGGAAGTTAATTATTTTACAATATTGTGGTGGTTTTTGCCACACAGTGACATGAATTTTTGTACATCCATAATCTCTCCTTTTCTCTGCACTTATATTGAAATGATGAAGCATTTAAAAAAATTTATTATTGTAACATGTCCATATTATTATGTTATTACTTATTCTGATTACCTATTAGACTTATGTATTTTTTATTTATAGTCATTATTTGTCTTCTGACAGAATAATCAATACTCTCTGATGCAGGAATGGACAGATACATCACCAGAGAAGATAGGCAACTGTGTGAATATTGATGATGATTCCTGGTATTAACACTTAAAAGTTAGTAAATATTGCATGCTGTTCAATTTCATCAAATTACACTTATCTGTTTTATTTTTCTTTTAAATGCTAAAAATAGTTGAAAAGTAAATGTTTTCATGGAATCATAATGCTAGAAAGGACCTTAACAATTTTACATTTCCCTTTGCATTCAAATGGATTTTATCGAAGACTCTCCAAATTGTTACACACTAATAGATATCATTTGTAAACATATATATATGTATTTATATAATGTTATAATTCTTTATAGCTAATAAAATATATTACAATTTTTTCCTATTCCAATGCAAATTCTTATATGTTGCTCAAAAGAGTCTACATTAATGGTTATAATCTTGTGGACATGATGGTAGGATGACAAGTTATATTGCTCCAAGGTTAAAATAACTAGTAGTAATTACAAAAAACCCTGTAAAATGCAGACAGCAGAATTATTTACATGTGAAAATAAAACTTATTTCAGAATAATTTCCCTTAAAAGCTGATTTTTTTCCAGCTTTTATTATTTTACTGTAAAGTAGCAGTTTTTTCTTAAAATAATCTTGCTATAACATAGTTTGCTATTTTATGAATATTGTGTGACCCTGAAAAAAATTACCAAACCATCTCAAACATAGTTTTTCATCTGCAAAATGGAACTAGTAAAGATCTAATTTAGAATATTTTGTAATGTCAACAACCAAATAATTCCAAATCTTTTCCATTATACGTCATAGGATTGTTCTTCCTAGTCCCCTGGAATCTAGTTGGGACTTACATCTTATTTTGGTCAACAAGTAGAAGTGATGTTTGACACTTCCACTTAATATCATATATGAAATGAGTCGCCAGTCCAGGTTCGATGCACGATACTGGATGCTTGGGGCTGGTGCACTGGGACGACCCAGAGGGATGGTATGGGGAGGGAGGAGGGAGGAGGGTTCAGGATGGGGAACACATGTGTACCTGTGGCAGATTCATTTTGATATATGGCAAAACCAATACAATATTGTAAAGTTAAATAAAATAAAATTAAAAAAAAAAACAAAAAACTTTAAGGGCCTGTGTATAAATTGCCACACTCAATGTTCCTGGTAGTGTATCCTCTATCAGCCTGGTTTTAAGTGTCAGGACAACGTCAACAGAGCACCTAACCAAACAATAGCATATATGTAGAAAGAGCAAGAAATAAATTTTGTTGGTTTAAACCACTAAGATTTGGGGATTACAGATTAATATAGTATAATTTAGTCAAAGTCTGAGAAAATGCATACAAAGTATAGGCCATACTGTTCAGCACAAGTATTATTAGTAATATTACTATGAACGTTTCATATAAGACAAACATAAATCAAGTGAAAGGCATTATTAGTAATATTACTATGAATGTTTCATATAAGACGAACAAAAAATCAAGTGAAATGTAAACACTATAACCAGTTAGAACACATAAAACCTAAATACTGAGGACTGATTATATTCCTCAGTATTAGATTGTAATAGGGGAGAGTGGTATATTCTCTTTCATCTTTGGTGCTGAGTCTTTTCCAATAATGGTTAGTATAATTATTATAAAATCATAATTTATAGGAAGAAAGTTTCAGTGTTTTGAAAGTATTAGCTCAGTCATGTCTGACTCTTTACAACCCCATGGACTGTAGCCCAGGAGGTTCCTTTGTTCATGGGATTTTCCAGGCAAGAATATTAGAGTGGTTTGCTGTTTCCTTCTCCAGGGGATCTTCCTGACCCAGGGATCAAACCTGAGTTTCCTGCATTGCAGGCAGATTCTCTACCCTCTGAGCTACCAGGGAAGCCCTCTCAGTGTTTTGAGAGAGTAATTATATGTAAAATTACTGATACTTAAGAGAATATAGAAAACAGAAGTATCAGAAAGGCAACATATACATTTGTTTACTCTCTTAACAACCCATTAAAACTGTAACTCTAGCATTTGGAATAATCTCTGATCTGTATACATTTATTGAATATATGAATGAGTGACTTTGATAATCCATACCAAAATATTATTCTTTTATCCTCACTTTCAACTTTATGTGTGTGTTTCTGTTAGTGAAATTCTGTATTTAAATTTTTTCTCTAATAGCAGGGCCATACCTTTTGTAAATATTAAAAAGGTATCTTCTGTGATTTTACGTATTCTTCATATCTTTATCTAGCTATATAATCAGCCACAAATTCTTATCAATGAAAACTGAAAATGCATTTGTAGCCTGTCTGTTCAGGTAATATACTTTCATTACTCCTGAAACAGTTCTTATCATATAGAAATTGTAGAAGGTAGTAAAAAAAGTAACTTAGGAAAGCTAAACTCATAACAGAATTAATTAAATAGATTAGACTCAGCAGCAATTTGGACAGAGGTAAAAATACAAATAAAATAAATCAGAAAATTGTCACTTTTTATTACCAATAAGCCTCTAGTAAGACTAGGAAAATAAAAAATAAAAGTATCAGTTTGAGATGAGAAGAGTGTTTTCTCTTACCTAAGTTGCAGGTAGGTATTAATAATAAATGAAGTTAATACATCAAGGAAAAGAAAAATGAGCTAATTTTCTGGAGTTATGGGTTAAACACCAGAATTAATTAAAAACAACAACCACTATGGCAAATGGTTAGAAAAGGTTATTTGAGGAGAGGGAAAGAACAAAATTCAAAACCATTGCTTTTCACCATAAGCTCTTCTGAATTACTTGATAACCTGTGTAAGTGTTGTTTTGATCTAACTGTCTTCTTGACATCTCTATCCGGGTGGCTCAAATGTATCTCAAGAGGAAAAACATCCAACCATGAATTCGCAGTCTCCATCTTCTTTCACTGTGTCTTCTGTCAGTTAATGGCATGAATCCATTTATCTAATCATCCTGGACACTTCCCTCTCCCTCGTGTTCTTGTCCCATTGCTCACTGAGTCTACCAGTACTGATCTCTTGACTACCCCCAGAATATATAGATTTGTCTTTTTCTTCGTGGCTCCCTTTATGCTCTGTTCTTTGTTGCAGTACTGAAGTAGCTTCTTAATAGTGTTCCCTAAGGAGATCCAACCAGTCCATTCTGAAGGAGATCAGCCCTGGGGTTTCTTTGGAGGGAATGATGCTGAAGCTGAAACTCCAGTACTTTGGCCACCCCATGCGAAGAGCTGACTCATTGGAAAAGACTCTGATGCTGGGAGGGATTGGGGGCAGGAGGAGAAGGGGACGACAGAGGATGAGATGGCTGGATGGCATCATTGACTCGATGGACGTGCGTCTGAGTGAACTCCGGGAGTTGGTGATGGACAGGGAGGCCTGGCGTGCTGCGATTCATAGGGTCACAAAGAGTCGGACACGACTAAGGACTGAACTGAACTGAACTGAAATCTACTCTGAGTTCTCTCATCAGAATTTGAGTGATCTTTTCAAACCTCAAATGTGACTGTGTTTCATATTCTTGGACAGAGCACACTGATGACTTCCAGCTCCTCTTACAAAACAGCTGTACAGAACAGCTCCTTCTCCTCATATGATCTAGGAGGCTGTGCAGGGTGAAGCTCTAATACCATTTTATACCATGTATTTCACTCTCAGTGCTCTCATCCACTTTAGCTCTCTAGTATTTTTATTGCTTATTTTGCTTTTATTTCTTTTTTTGAGTCTTTTAAAGAATTGAAATATAGCTGATTTACAAAGTTTTGTTAGTTTCCAGTGTACAGAAAGTGATTCAGTTATACATGTGTATGTATATTCTTTTTCAGATTCTTTTCCATTATTGATTATTACAAGATATCGAGTATAGTTCCCTGAGTTGCACTGTAGGTTCTTGTTGTTTATCTATTTTATATATAGAGTGTGTACCTGTTAATCCCAAGACTTAAACTCACAAAATCCATCTATTTACAGAACCTTTGCCCATGTTCTCTTTGCTGCCTTGTGTAACTACCCTTACACACCTTCACCCTGCTCAATCTTAATCATCCTTCAGCGCTCAGCTAAAAAGACCAACTCTGCCACACTGGCCCCAGTCGCGGTCCTTTATCATGTTTTCTTAAAGAATTATATTCATTTGAGTGACAATATTTGTCTCTTTTTGGTTGTTGTTGTTGTTGTTGTTTTTAACCCAGTGTCTAGCTTCTCTGAATTCTTAATCAAATAGGAAAGTAACTATATAGATTTCTGCTCACTATTACAAGTATAGCAAATAATATAGTTAACTGGCAAATTGTAAAAAATCAAAACATTTGTTAAAGAATTAATATATGGCCCACTGATCACTTATTCCAGCAATAATGCAAACTTTCTCAGTCTTCTAGCAATACTCCTCCAAAAGTTTTGCTATTCTTTTTCTTATTGGACCCTTGTTTCTATTCTTAATTGCTGTCAGACAGTTTTATACAGTGCTGAGACAACAGCTTACTTTAACTGTAGATGAACTCTACCCAAGAAGCAGAAAGACTTCTGCTACTTGGCATTTGCTAGATCTTCGTGGATATAGGAAAGAGAAATTTCTTTCTCATTTAGTGCTGATCATATTTTTCTTTTTTCTCCAATGTTTTTATTCTTGGTCATTTTCTCTATGTTATATATTCCTTGCAGAATAAATAAATAAATACCTATCTCCTTAAATACATTTAGCCAATTAAACTAATTTTCATATTTATATATTTTCAGATAGTTATATGTAGGCTATTATGTTTCCATAGAGAGAAGCTGTCACGTTTACTTCTAAACCATAATTGAGGTCATTATCAAGAACAGAATATTATGTTCTATGAACTAAGTACTGTTTTATAAATTATTAAATAAATAAAACACAAGATCTGAAGACAGATCAATTGATTAATGAAGATTTGCTTAACGGAAGAAAATTACATCTTTCTTGAAGAGGAAAATCAAATAGAAGTCAGCATTAATGATGCTTGTGGAGCTGTTCCTTTGTTTTGGAACTACTATGGTAAGGAAAGCCTTAGCATCCTAAATAAGAGACAGGGAAAGAATGTATGAGCTTATACAGTTAGCTTCTCTATGTTCAAGTGGGCCAAACAAGGATAGTATAAAGAGATTTTTAATTGTCCAAGGTAGTGGTATATTTAAAAATTAAAAAAAAATACCACATTCTTGACTACTCTATATTGCTGATCCACAGCAGTTAATTCATAAAATCGGCAGTCTTAACATTTTCTGTGTGTTACCAATTGTTAGTCAATCTTTCTAATTCTGAGGAAAACTTATGGATTAATTCTGATTAAATAAAATTGTTCCCAGGAGAGAATTATAGAAGTAAAACTAAAGTATGTTATGTCAAGATTTTCTGTTAAATTTCAGATTGAAGAGAAAAAAGACAAGGTTTCCTTAGTTTAACAGACATGGTATTTTGACTTGGATAGATGAAAAAGATCAAAGAGTTAGAGATAAATTTCCACTTTCTCCTGACTTCATCAAATTGCAGTAGAGTTTGACAGGCTCTTTTCTTTTACTAACTCCCACATCATAAATTTGAGCTGAGAATTCTCAATAAATGTCAAAGATGCAGCTTGTCTCTTAGTTTTCCTTACATGAACAACCCAGTGAGGCATTTTGCTATAATCTAGTTATAAATTAAGAGGCAATTATATTGTAGAGATGGTTCCAAAATGATTGCTGGAATCTGTTATCTGTGTTGCTTTAATTCTCTGGAGATTACAAGACTTACTATGCAGACAGATATCATTCCTTGAAATATCATTGAAAGATACATTTTTTATGACAAATGCTCAATGGTGTTCGTGTATATGATGTGTTCATGTATATGATATATTTTTTATTACCTCCATAAGAAACAGCTAAGATAAAACAACCTAAAGATTAATATACAACTCTTTAGCTACATATAAAAATCACATTTCACTAGTGTATACTAGCTTTATATTTAATCAAATAAAAATGTCCTATTTTTGGTCTACTTGTTAAGAATTAAATAAAGGAACATTTTACTGCAGTTATTTTTGCTTAATGGAATAAATTATGAATGTGACCAGTCAGATGTCTAATTGCATTTTATTTGTTTTTTATAGGTTGGATTATGAAAGAATGATTTCATTTATCTTAAAGCATCAAAACCCATGTAGCTTAAAATAAATGACACTTTCTTCACTAGAAAGTTTGAACTGTTCCTTCTGGCACTTACCTTTCCTTCAGAAAGATCCTTCACAGAGAGCTATAAAATATCTCCTGGCAGATGCACACAGTTTTAGTGTGTTTTTTTGTTTATTTTAGATTATCATAGTATTATTGACTATATTTTCCACACTGTACATCCCTGTGACTTATTAATTTTGTAGGTAAAATTTTGTACCTCTTGAAACCCTCACCTTCATTTAAAAATACCCTGATGCTGGGAAAGATTGAAGGCAGGAGAAGAAGGGGATGACAGAGGATGAGATGGTTGGATGGCATCACTGACTCTATGGACGTGAGTTTGAGTAAGCTCTGGGAGTTGGTGATGGACAGGGAGGCCTGGCGTGCTGCAGTCCATGGGGTCTCAAAGAGGCAGACACAATTGAGTGACTGAACTGAACTGAACTGATTTTTCTCATTCCCATATGCTCCACCCCTCTGGTAACCACCTGTTTATTCTCTATATCTATGTCTGTTTCTGCTTTCTTATGTTTGTTCATTTGTTTTGTTTTTTAGAACCTACATATTAATGAAATTATATCATATTTGTCTTTCTTTGTCTGACTTAATTTCACTTAGCATAACCCTCTAGGCCCATCCATGTTGTTGCAAACGGCAAGATTTCATTCTTTTTTGTGGCTGAGTAATATTACATTATATATATACACACACACATACCTCATCTTTATGATTCCCCCTCACGAAAGAATCGATACTTTCAAATTGTGCTAGAGAAGACTTTTGAGAGCCTTTTGGACTGCAAGGAGATGAAACAAGTCAATCCTAAAGGAAATCAACCCTGAATATTCTTTGGAAGGACTGATGCTGAAGCTGAACCTCCAAAACCTTGACTACCTGATGTGAAGAGCTCACTCATTGGAAAAGACCCTGATGCTGGGAAAGATTGAAGACAAAAGGAGAAAGGGGTGGCAGACGATGAGATAGTTAGATAGCATCACTGACTCAATGGACATGAATCTGAGCACATTCTGGAAAATACTGAAGGACGGGACCCTAGTGTACTGCAGTCCATGAAATCACAAAGAGATGGACACAACTTAGCAACTGAACAACACAATCCCTTTTAATGCTTTGATCTGAAGATAATAGATAGAATTAAATATCAGAAATTTTATGTGAAAGAGAAGAACAAAACCTGTTTCCCTCCATCGCTCAAAGAAGAAAGGATTCCTTTAATCACATAAGTTCTAAATCCATTTATTTGTTTTTTAAAACATAACTAGGCAACTCTGGAAAATCTAATTGTTGCAGTAGAGTGAGCTTCCTTGATGGGCTGATACTAAGACTTTGGCTTCCATAAACCTCATGTATGCATTTTAAGGAAAAATTACTTAACTCAGTATTTAGTTTTCTGTCATTCTAAAAAAGAAGTAAAGCAAAGTTCATGAACTCCTATCAATATGGTGAGAAAATTCCTGGGAAAGACTGTTGTATAAGCAGGAATACTCTCCCTAGTGTTGGGAAACTCTGAGATCAGTAGAAAATTATTCAAATTTCTAATCTAGAAGAAAATAAAGACTCAGAAAAATTCCATTTAAAACAAATATATTCCATTTAAAACAAACTGCTCCATCTGAGCCATCCAGGAAGCCCCTATGTTAGGGGAAGCACACTGACTAAAACCACCCACCCTGGCCAGGCACCATAGTAACCATTTGCGTGAGTTGTTTTATGACAGGAGGTCCTGGTAAGGAACACGGAACTAATAAGCCACCACCAACCGGAAGAGTTCAGGAAAGGTCAAAAGGAGACACCACATGTCTGACCACCTCCCAGAATCCTTCTCGCTGGCATCCTTCTGGGCTGCACCACCAGAAAGGACTCTGAGACAGAATGATTGGGTAAAGACAATCCGGAAACTAATCCCATCACCATAAAACCCAAGCCATGTGGCACAGCTGTTCTTCTGGGTTCCCTTACCCTACTGCTCTCCATCTGGGTCCTTTCCCAATAAAATCTCTTGCTTTGTCAGCACATGTGTCTTCTCAGACAATTCATTTCTGAGTGTTAGACAAGAGTCCAGTTTCGGGCCCTGGAAGGTGTCCCCCTTTCTGCAACACCTACATAACCTTATAAAATTAGGAATAAGCCTGAGATGCAAAGAATAATGATTTAACAAAAAGTCAACAAAACAGCTGGAAAGAATAAAGTTATTTTTATGGGGTTTTTCACCAATCAAACTCTGAAGAAGAAAGAACCTCAGCATGGCAAAAATAATTAATGTGTAAAAGCAAAAAAGAATAAGAAAGCATTATGAAACCAAGTAGTTTGAACATAAACAAGCTTTTAAAGTAGAATAGAATCAGGAGATAGACTGGGATTTGATAAATTGACAACATTGAACTTTTACTATAACCCTGGAGATTGGATTGAATGTTAAAGAGTCAGAAGTTGAGCTTGAATAAACAAAGTATAGCAACCAGATGAAAGAATTTTAAGTATTCTAAATTCCAAATAATATCCAGAAACTTTTTATTGTTCAGTGGAAATTATAATAAGCTATGGTTCAATGGGTCCTATCAGGTCGGACTGAAAACAACTTTTCTCTCAATACCAATGTTGAAAACACATATCAGAAGGTAAATTTTCGCTATTATTAACTAAAAGATCAGTGACAATGAACTCAGAACTCCTGGGGCATATTCTTAAAAAATCATTGTTAGTAAGATATTGATAATGATGACTTGTTTGATAATTTGTGATGACAGTACTAACTATTGCATCACAATATTTGTTGGCAGCTATTTTAAAGAAAACGATATTTTGAATGCAAATTGGAATGTATATACAGCTTAGATTGACTGTGAATAATAGCACTCAAATGCCCCCTATTAGCATAAGTATTGTTCTTTTCCCAGTCACTTTTAACCTTTCAGTGAAAAAGATCCTCTTATAGCATAGTTTAAGCCAGCCTTCTTTGTAGGTCTCCTTACTTTCCCAAACATGTTTAATGCTGGTGTATTTTCTTAATTCTCTTGGTTACTACAGATACAGGGTTGTTTTGTCTGCAAGCCTTGGAACTCATTCCTAACTTTAGTTTGCTATATAGCATCTTCAGTTCAGTTCAGTTGCTCAGTCATGTCCAACTCTTTGCGACTCCATGAATCGCAGCACGCCAGGCCTCCCTGTCCATCACCAACTCCCGGAGTACACTCAGACTCAAGTCCATCGAGTCAGTGATGCCATCCAGCCATCTCATCCTCTGTCATCCCCTTCTCCTCCTGCCCCCAATCCCTCCCAGCATCAGAGTCTTTTCCAATGAGTCAACTCTTTGCATGAGGTGACCAAAGTACTGGAGTTTCAGCTTTAGCATCATTTCTTCCAAAGAAATCCCAGGGCTGATCTCCTTCAGAATGGACTGGTTGGATCTCCTTGCAGTCCAAGGGACTCTCAAGAGTCTTCTCCAACACCACAGTTCAAAAGCATCAATTCTTCAGCGCTCAGCCTTCTTCACAGTCCAACTCTCACATCCATACATGACCGCAGGAAAAACCATAGCCTTGACTAGACAGACCTTTGTTGGCAAAGTAATATCTCTGTTTTTGAATATGCTATCTAGGTTGGTCATAACTTTCCTTCCAAGGAGTAAGCGTCTTTTAATTTCATGGCTGCAGTCACCGTCTGCAGTGATTTTGGAGCCCCCCAAAATAAAGCTTGACACTGTTTCCACTGTTTCCCCATCTATTTCCCATGAAGTGATGGGACCGGATGCCATGATCTTCGTTTTCTGGATGTTGAGCTTTAAGCCCACTTTTTCACTCTCCACTTTCACTTTCATCAAGAGGCTTTTTAGTTCCTCTTCACTTTCTGCCATAAGGGTGGTGTCATCTGCATATCTGAGGTTATTGATATTTCTCCTGGCAATCTTGATTCCAGCTTGTGTTTCTTCCAGTCCAGCGTTTCTCATGATGTACTCTGCATATAAGTTAAATAAGCAGGGAGACAATATACAGCCTTGACGTACTCCTTTTCCTATTTGGAACCAGTCTGTTGTTCCATGTCCAGTTCTAATTGTTGCTTCCTGACCTGCATACAGATTTCTCAAGAGGAAGGTCAGGAGGTCTGGTATTCCCATCTCTTTCAGAATTTTCCACAGTTTATTGTGATCCACACAGTCAAAGGCTTTAGCATAGTCAATAAAGCAGAAATAGAAGTTTTTCTGGAACTCTCTTGCTTTTTCCATGATCCAGCGGATGTTGGCAATTTGGTCTCTGGTTCCTCTGCCTTTTCTAAAACCAGCTTGAACATCAGGAAGTTCACGGTTCGCGTATTGCTGAAGCCTGGCTTGGAGAATTTTGAGCATTACTTTACTAGCATGTGAGATGAGTCTTAACGCCATGCAAATCCACTTTAGCCATATGTCCCTGACTTCTGATCATGGACGTGTTTTGAATAGGGTCCTTTTTTTTTTTTTTTTCCTTTTTTTTTTTTTTTTTATGCGCTCTGTTTAATAACTGAATGATTTCATATTCTTGCTTTGGTACCTTCTTTATCACCTTCATTCCTATATGACTTAAGCCTTGACTTAATTGTCTTTTTGAAATTTGCTTAATTGTCTTTTTGAAATTTGATTTCTCATCTTCATTAATGCTCTTCTCAACCTACTGAGGATTATCACTAACCTTGCTAGACTCACCTCTTCAGCCTACATATTCTAATTATGATAGTGGGAAAGATGAATGTTTGCAAGGGGAAATCAATTTTTATTTTCTTTTTCTCCTAGAGGAAGATTATTTTAAGTATGCTTTCAGGAAACTTCTCTTTCTAACAGAAACATGGTCTCCCAAAATAGAGAGGTTAGGAAAGTGAACCCAGAGTAAATGCATAGAATGCAATGTAACCAAAGTACTTTCCTACACTTAAAAAAAGTATGTTTGTATTATATTGAGCAAATTGTATAGAATTGGAAAGTTCTAGTCAAATAGCCAAAACTTATGCTATATCCAATTATAAAAGGGTCAGCATGAAGCATAATTTTAAAAACTTAAGCATGCCTGATGCTTTATCTTAGCATTTTGAAAAGGGATTAGTGATAAGTAAGGACATATCTTTGTTACACATATTGAAATAAATTATGTGTGTATCGGTCAGAATGTCAGAAGGAAACAGAGTTCAGTTCAGATGGTTAAATTGAAACTAGTTTGGAAGAGGACTATGTAAATTGATGTGGCTGTTGCCTAAGAAAAAAAAAACAAATAGTGATGAGATACACAGAGACTAGCAATGGTGGGCAGCTGCTACATCCTCAGAGGCAACTAAAACAATGCAGGCACAGTCACTTGAAGAGAGCCAGTCACGGAGGGACAAAGACACTGCTGCTGCTGCTGCTGCTAAGTCCCTTCAGTCGTGTCCGACTCTGTGCGACCCCATAGACAGCAGCCCACCAGGCTCCCCTGTCCCTGCCAGAGATGTAAAATCAAAAGAGGGAAGAAATATCCCAATGTTCCTTATTTTTACCCTCTAGTTTTCTGTTGGTGTCTCCTCTTCGTCAGTTCCTTCCTCAAGCTGATCAATGGAAAAACCTAGTGTAAACAGTTCATCCTTAGAATTCAGCATACTGAGGCATGGAACACATCAGGGAATCTGAATAATGGGTGTGAGCGGAGGAAACACCTAGTAAAATATGAACCTTATTTGACCCTTTGGTAAATTTGTGTGATGGACTGACTCATTGGTCCCATATTAGTCTTATAAATCCATTTCAAGTTCGCCTTTCCACTTTTCCACTTTGAGCTTGGCCAGTGTTAGCAACTGTGGTACAGAGGCTTAAACATTCTTGCACAGCTTCATTTGCCCTCTTGTATTATTGCCTTTGCCAGGACACCATACTCCAGTAACACTTCAGCTTGGGTCCTCTGCCACCCTCTCAAAAAATGACCTATGGAGCAGAGTCCCCAACCAACCCACAGACCTACAATCTGAAGCAATGCTTTTCCAGTTGACCTGTAAGTGTGAAAATAAATTATCACTTTTTTAAGACACTGAATTTTGCAGTGGTTTGTTACACAGCAGGTCTGCACAGCTGACCAACATAGTATGCATGGTGCTCATTCCATGTTCAACCCTTTAAAAATTCTGAGTCATTAAAATAGTACTTCAGATAAATGGAAAGATAGAACTATCTGAAACTGAGAGAGCCCAACTGATTCTATGGTCATTATCTAGTACTATTCTGGTGTCTTAAGAACTGACTTTAATTCAGAAGATGGGATGCTAAAGACTATAAAATCATTGCCCCAGTACAGACTTGTCTTCCATGAATTATTGGAGAAATATTTTTAATACTTTTTCTACTTGTATACTTTATTTTCTTAATATAATATTGTATGCATATAAAAAGAATACTTAATATGCATGTACTATGCATACATAACAGTATAATGGATTCCTAGACCACCCATTCCCACTGCATATAATAGAACATTTTATCTAAGTGTTTCCCCCCCCGCCATTCTACTGTTTTTCTGATTCATGAAAATGATATCATACTGGACATAGTCTTTGGATGCTTGAAAAAATTTGTGTCTAAGATTGATCAATAGTATTTCTTATTGTATTTCTAGAATAAGATAGTATATCTTATTACTATCTAGAATAAGATAGTATTTCTTACTACTCTATTCTTTTTTGTTGTATAATATTCAGTTGGATTTATATGTTGTACTTTATCTGGTAGTTTTCTTGTCAATGGATATTCCCAAACTCTACCTTCTGTGGGCACAATGTTCTGTAAATGAGTACAGTTACATGGCAAGAAGAGGTATAATTAAATTTACTGGTTAATATCATTCCAGCACAATGTGCAAGATTTGGTTATCAATTTCAGGAAATGCGAATTATTCTAGTAAGAGTTCTTGGACTCATTTGACATTGATTTTGAGTACCTTACTCTCTCAAGTTATGAGAAAATCTAATAAGATTGCTATCAGAAGCAGATTTTAAAAGTCTAGCTTTTGAAAGATTAGCTACATTTACTAAATGAAATAAATTGGCATCTATTTAACATTTACTAGGTGCACAGGACATTAAATTTACCCCTGCTGTGATGAGAGACTCTTAGTGAGTACAGAATACATGTTAATAGTTATGCAATTCATGGAGCTGTTTCAGCTTGTATTTCAAAAAAACATGACCCCTTCCACAAGGATTCCTAATCACTGTTTCAGTGCAATACAATACAATGGAAAGTGAAATATAGATACTTTATAGAAAGTTCCAGATCATTTTAAAATGAGACACAGTGAGCCACTACAGAACTTAACCATTTCTATTAAAACCAGCAAGACTGATATTTTGAACAGCGAGTTAGAGTAAAATCTTCAGTAGAGATCAGCTGATACAAATTCAGAAATAAAGACTCTGTATGAAGTAAATGCATAAAAACTCTGCAGTTAACTGAAAAGGGCCCTGAAGTACTAACCATGATAGTTTGGAGCAAGATAATATGGGACTCTCCAAAAAAAAATCTTTTTATGTTCAATAATAAGAAAAAGAGTGAAGTTCATGCCAAAAAATTTTCAATAGTTTTTCATCTGATGGAAGCAAGATTAACATTGTAACCCTTCCGCCTATCATTTATTCATTATAGTCTGCCATTCATATACATACACACATATGCTTTAATTAAAAAGATCAAGTTCAGTCTCTTCTCAAAAAACACTTTAGTCTCATTCATAAACACCCAAGTTAAAAAAAAGTCTCTAGATATTAAAAGATAAACATGTGGATAGACTGTGTGAACACATCTTATTGGAGTTGAAGTTTTGGCGCTCAGTATGGGTGTGCCGTCTATGGGGTCACACAGTCGGACATGACTGAAGTGACTTAGTAGCAGCAGCATGGGCGTCCATAAGTAAGTATTTCATCTTACACAGTAACATTCCTATGCAGCTTAATTCTCTTAGAAGTATCACAAATAAGATTGTTGCATAGCTAGTCAGGAGCAGAAGCTACAGAGCTTCAAACCATTAGCTTTTTTCCTTCCACATCTTTCTGCCTAAATTCCCATCCCAATTAACAAGATCTTCTAAAAATAAAATGTTCAGTCCTTTTACTCCTAAATCTATTTGTCCATTTACCTTAAGTAGCTTGAATGATCACCATGCTAATTAAGATAAAGTTACTTCCAAAGAGAATGACTGTACTTTAACCCAACCTAGCTACCTCTAAACTTTATACTGCTGGTCACAACACAGATGGAGTAGGAGATTATGAATGGATGAGAGCACATCCACAGTAATTAAAGAAAAACCAACTATAATGCATTCATATTGCTGTTAGACAATCTGTATCATCTTTGTATGCAGACTTGTGTATTACATTCTAGGACAATCTATGCCAAAGACAATTAAAAGTCTTAAGTATATGAGGGGTTATTATACCAAGGATGCTATTAAGTTGCCAGCCATCTGGCAGTGATGAGATGAGCTTAAATTTTAGTGGATGGGATTTAGGATGCTCCTGATCATAGCTGATATTGATGGAACATTCCTGGAGTATGGATTGGTGGATAAAAGATGTAGGGAAACATACTGCTGTGGGATTAGAGGCCCTGGCACAGTAACAGGTTTCCCAGGGAGGCTTGTAAATCTCCTTTCCAGGAAATTGTTGATAGACGCCTTCCAGTCTGGTCTAGTGAAAATCTGTCCTGCCTCCATCAGAAGTGATGATCTCATGTCTAGAGGTCCTTTCCAAGCCTATGACAGAGAGCTAAAGACAACACAAAGAACAAAGCATCGTGTCAAATAAATTTTTTGTATCCTCCTTAAAGCTTCTCTATTACCTTTAGCAACAGATGACTCTGAGTACCAATTATATGAATAAAACAAGTCATCTCACAATTAATTATGGTGTACATTGCATGTAGTGATCTTGACAACTATTATTCTTATCATTTAATCATGATTTAAACTAGATTTTAAAAAGAAGAAAAACAGCTCTGGTAGTAAAATCTTCTTGTAATGATCACAGTGTTTTTCTATGGGCCACTGTGGAATGATAGTGATGATTTTACAGGATAAAATATTGGTCTGGGGAGTTCTTTACACATGAAAGAGTAAGCACATAAGACTTCTCTAATAAATCTTTCCCTTCCCTGTATTTGATTTACTATGCAGGTCTGGTTCCACTCTTATTTTGGCATCACATTTCATACATCATAGAAACCTGAACAGCAGCCCTTTTAAAGAAGCACTCACACCCCAAGCTGCTTTGCTCTCCCACTGCTTACCCCTCAACTCAGATCTTTCATTGTTTCCTTTCCTTTTGAGTGCTTTGGTTCAAGGGCTGTTTTTATCACCTTGAAAGCACATTATATCACCTGGAAAACAGGTACCCTGCTGACTCCACTTCTGCTGAAATGTGCTATATTGCACTTCCTGTGCATCTCTTCAGCAAGACACGATGCTATGAAATCTCCTTTCCTGTCACTGTTTCAAATAAACCTTTGCAACCACAGATCAAGACTTTTAAAGTTCACTCCCTGATTTAAAGTTCACTCCCGCTCATTGAATGTTTTCCAGGCTTCAAACATGCTGTTGCAAAGGAACAGTGAAGCTTTTAATGTTTGAAAAGCAGCAGGGATTCACTTCTTTAATGGAGAAAATTCAAATTTGCAGATCCAAGCTTGGCATTGTGGGGTGTCACATTTCCTACAATCTTGTGAGGCCAGCAGGTGTAATAACCCTGCCACATGTCTAAATGAACACGACTGCTCCTTCTATGTGCCACAGAGTTAAGAGTTTATCTCCTTCTTTTCCATTTTCTTGCTGCAAATCATTTTCAGAAACCCACTTAGAAGGCTGGACTGCGATTCAGCATTTCTGCTTTGTTTTTTTTTCTGATTGTAAATGTCCTGATATTCCTGACCGTTCACAGAAGAACCAAGTATCATTCCTATGCATTGAATAAAGCTGTATCACATTCAAACACAAGCCAAAAATCAAATCTCAGCTTTCAAGAGAATACTACAGATACAGTTTCTTTTAACTCACCGCTGTCTCATTTTTAACCTCTCATCTAAGCTACACAGGAGATAGTAAGGCAGCAGGAGTACAAACAGGATGTTCAGAATCAGAAGACAAGAACCTGCTTTTTGTGTGCTTTTGCTCTAAGCTTCCTAGCTTTTTAAAGCTTCTGTACTCTTCTCTGCAAAATAAGATGCAAATTGCATTAGTATGAGGAGTGAAAGAAATTATGTCATTTATCTGTCCAATGAGCCATTCAGCAAACATTTATCAAGGACCAATTCACTCTGTGGATCAGATTAATGGGTATAACA
Organism: Bos mutus; assembly: GCF_027580195.1. Classification (NCBI taxonomy): domain Eukaryota; kingdom Metazoa; phylum Chordata; class Mammalia; order Artiodactyla; family Bovidae; genus Bos; species Bos mutus. Next base: position 57,234,018 of record NC_091621.1, on the reverse strand, counting down.
ATAGATAAGACAAAATACTGATCCAAAGTAAAAAGCATTATGTTAATCATAAGACATTATATTTTTTTTCAGATGTCACTTTTACAACCTAAAGTGGGAGTTTAGAACTAGCTAAGTAGTCAAGAAACAGTATTGATAATCTTACAATTTGTAATCATAGACAATCAACAGGTACTGATGGAGAAACTATAAAAGTATAAGAGTTGGAGAAAATTGTTATCTCTTGTGTAGTAGAAATTCTGCAAAGGGTCTGATGGAAAAAAAAAAAAAAAACAACCAAGCAACATTATTTTTTCTTGTTTCAATACAAAAAGACACTGAGAAAAAAAAGTTTGTGTGAGTCAAATTATTGTTCATAATGGCAGATAATGGTTACAAAATTGCATCATTGCCTTATTTTCAATGTGGGTAAAACAGCCCAAATTTATCAAATAAATGGAAAGAAATGTATCTTCAATCTTCAATTGTATCCAAGGAAATTTTAATGTAATTCCAACTTTCTTCCTTCACAAAAAATCAAGGCAAACTTATAAACAACTGTTGGACTAAGTCTTGTACAAAGCCTTATGGGGAGATAGCAGAGTAAGTGAAGGCCCAAATTTTACTTTTTGATAGTTTACAAGCTATTTGAGAGAAATAGGTTTGACCTATATGAAACAACTAAAATATGTTGCATATTAAGATAGAACACAAAGCTCATTAGATTATAATCTAAAATGCTTATACAATAAAAAACATAATCATTTTAAAATAGAATTTCAAGGAGCTTCTCTAAAGGATAAATTCTATAAACAGTTCAAACACACAGCCAGTGTTTTTGTCCCCTTTCTTTCTGTTAGAACTAGGTTCAAATATATGTGTGTATTTCATTATATATATATATATATATATATATATAGGTATATATTAGCATGAATAAACCTCAAAAACATGTTAAAGAACACATATAATATGTCGACTTCTTATAACATGGAAATACATTAATAAATTCTATGTGTTAATATATATGTATGCTCAGTTGCTCAGTTGTGTTCAACTCTTTGCGATCCCATGGATTGTAGCCCACCAGGCCCCTCTGACCGTGGGATTTCCCAGGCAAGAATACTGGAGTGTTCCTCCTCTAATATATATGTATAGTCAGTGTATAAGCCTGCAAAGAATGGCATATGCCAAATTCAGAAGAGGAATTAATGACCTCTGCTCTTGAAGGAAATTGAACCTGGAAGCAAGTATATATAGAGGTTTACATTTTGTCAGCAACTATTTTTAATTCGGTCAGGTAGTAGATAACGATTTTTTAAAAATACTGTCATCTATGTTTGTATGTTACTTAGTTTATAATTCCAAAAATAACAATGCCATAATGAAAATGATGCTTTAAAAATAAAAGATGAATCTGTTATACAGAATGGATTTAGTGGGAGTGATAGGAAAAAAGACAGGCAATAAAGGTACCTTTTAGAGGTTGCTGTTCAGATTTCCTTTATTGCCACTGGATTTCCTGCTGTTTGTATGACCTTCCTAAACAATGCTTTGCGCAGAGCTTAACTTGAAGTTAATTGTCAGTAGAGCATTTTTTAACAGTATATATAAACTTAAAATTCATTGACTTTACTATATTAATAATTAGCCCCATTTAGTAGAAATTGCTTGTTTACCTGATAAAACTGGCAATGCTTAATATCTTAAGGAAGATGGAGAGAAAGTAGTGGGAAAACAGGCAAAAAAATCATACTTGATTCTATAAAGTTATTTGAAGATCATAAATAAGATACTATCATTATACATTCAATAATTTTTCTCTATGTTGTCATGTCCAGTCAACATTATCAAAAAATATCTTCACTTGTAAAATTAATTTATTCTTAATTTGTAGGTTATATTATTGATATTCTGAAAACTAATGAAATAAGCAAGACATGTAAGCATCTCTAGGACAAAATGAAATATTTCACCCAATGAATACATTAATTGTAATTTTTAGGTTTTTCTGCTATTATGCTTTCCTAATTAGTCTCATTTATATTTATCAATGTTTACATATTACTAATTATATTAAGTTTGATAAATATTATATAATCAGTTATCACAATTCAGTGATTTAAATCTTTCCAGAAATTAATAAATAATGAAATCAAACAGATAATTTTAAGTAACTGGTTTGTACTCTGGGTTATTGTCACTTAGGACTTCTTTATCCATATCAACTTCTCTGTGTTAAGCCAATGTCCACATCATGGAAAATCACTATCTCTTCTTACTGACTGTTGTTGAAGAGGGTGGTGGTGTAATTTATATTTTAAGCCTATCATACAGAGTACCAGAAAAGCAAATTTAGTGTTATATTTAGGGCATATACCTGATGCAGTTCAGCGTGTAACATAAATTACTTTGGAACCATCAGCTCTTTGGAACAAATTGCAGAGTAGAGTTGTTTCCCTATTTAGTTTTCCTCTGTGATTTTAGAAAAAGTCCAAAGTGGTGATGATATATGTCAAAGTAATTTCCATGGTGCCTAAAAGCAAGTGAACACTTCAAAACTTACTTTGATGTGACCAAGGGAAATACAGTTAAGATGTAATGAAAAATGGTGATGATGGTGATGATAATGATGACTTGAAAGTTTTAACTGAATTGATAATTGGATATCCAGACCAAATTAAAGATAAACTGAACTGCAGACTTTCCCTTGATCAATTGCTTATCTATATTAAAAATAATTTAGATAACGGTGCATAAATAATGAGATTTAAATCTCATATTAAGAATAACATGAAGGTAAAAAGCAAGGGCATGGGGACCAGACTACCAGGGTTCAATCCTAGTTCTGCCAGGAAGGTTATATGACTCTGGGCATGTTACTCAGCCACCTCATGTCTCAGTTTCTTCATATGTAAAAGGAGGTTAACAGTAACACATCCCACATAAAGTTGATATGAGAATTAAATGAAAGTACTTGTAGAGTGCTTCAACCAGTGTTTTCCATGTTCAGTTCAGTTCACTCACTCAGTCATGTCCAACTCTTTGCGACCCCATGGACTGCAGCTTGCCAGGCCTCTCTGTCCATAACCAACTCCTGGAGTTAACTTAAACTCATGTCCAATGAGTCGGTGATGCCATCCAACCATCTCATCCTCTGTCGTCCCCTTCTCCTCCCGCCTTCAATCTTTCCCAGCATCAGGATCTTTTCAAATGAGTCAGTTCTTTGCATCAGGTGGCCAAATTATTGGAGTTGCAGCTTCAACATCAGTCCTTCCAATGAATATTCAGGACTGACTTCCTTTAGGATGGACTGGTTGGATCTCCTTGCAGTCCAAGGGACTCTCTAGAGTCTTCTCCAACACCACAGTTCAAAAGCATCAATTCTTCAGCACTCAGCTTTCTTTATAGTCCAACTCTCACATCCATACATGACCACTGGAAAAACAATAGCCTTGACTAGATGGATCTTTGTTGGCAAAGTAACGTCTTTGCTTTTTAATATGCTATCTAGATTGGTCACAACTTTTCTTCCAAGAAGCAAGCATCTTTTAATTTCATGGCTGCAGTCACCATCTGCAGTGATTTTGGAGCCCCCCAAAATAAAGTCTGACACCGTTTCCACTGTTTGCCCATCTATTTCCCATGAAGTGATGGGACCAGATGTCATGATCTTAGTTTTCTGGATGTTGAGTTTTAAGCCAACTTTTTCACTCTCCTCTTTCACTTTCATCAAGAGGCTTTTTAGTTCCTCTTCACTTTCTGCCATAAGGGTGGTGTCATCTGCATATCTGAGGTTCTTGATATTTCTCCCGGCAATCTTGATTCCAGCTTTTGCTTCTTCCAGCCCAGCGTTTCTCATGATGTACTCTGCATATAAGTTAAATAAGCAGGGTGACAATATCCAGCCTTGACGTACTCCTTTCCCTATTTGAAATCAGTACGTTGTTCCATGTCCAGTTCTAACTGTTGCTTCCTGACCTGCAAATAGGTTTCTCAAGAGGCAGGTCAGGTGGTCTGGTATTCCCATCTCTTTTAAGAATTGTCCACAGTTTGTGGTGATCCACACAGTTGAAGGCTTTGGCATAGTCAATAAAGCAGAAGTGTTTTTCTGGCTGGGGAACTTTGAAGCCTGGCTTGGAGAACTTTTTTCTGGCTGGAGAACTTTGAAGCCTGGCTTGGAGAACTTTGAGCATTACTCTACTAGTATGTGAGATGAGTGCAACTGTGTGGTTTCTGAGCATTTTTGGCATTGCCTTTCTTTGGGATTGGAATGAAAACTGACCTTTTCCAGTCCTGTGGCCACTGCTGTGTTTTCCAAATTTGCTGGCATGTTGAGGGCAGAACTTTCACAGCATCATCATTTAGGATTTGAAATAGCTCAACTGGAATTCCATCACCTTCACTAGCTTTGTTCATAGTGATACTTCCTAAGGCCCACCTGACTTCACATTCTAGGATGTCTGGCTCTAGGTGAGTGATCTGGGTCATCGTGATTATCTGGGTCATGAAGATCTTTTTTGTACAGTTCTTCTGTGTATTCTTGCCACCTCTTCTTAATATCTTCTTCTTCTGTTAGGTCCGTACCATTTCTGTCCTTTATCGAGCCATCTTTACATGAAATATTCCCTTGGTATCTCTAATTTTCATGAAGAGATCTCTACTTTTTCCCATTCAATTGTTTTCCTCTATTACTTTGCAGTGATCACTGAGGAAGTCTTTCTTATCTCTCCTTGTAATGCTTTGGAACTTTGCATTCAAATAGGTATATCTTCCCTTTTCTCCTTTGCTTTTCTCAGTTATTTGCAAGGCCTCCTCAGACAACCATTTTGCTGTTTTGCATTTCTTCTCCTGGGGATGGTCTTGATCCCTGTCTCCTGTACAATGTCACGAACCTCTGTCCATAGTTCATCAAGTACTCTATCAGGTCTAATCCCTTAAATCTATTTCTCACTTTCACTGTATAACCGTAAGGGATTTGATTTAGGTCATACCTGAATGGTCTAGTGGTTTTCCCTACATTCTTCAATTTAAGTCTGAATTTGGCAATAAGGAGTTCATGATCTGAGCCACAGTCAGCTCCCAGTCTTGTTTTTGCTGACTGTATAGAGCTTCTCCATCTTTGGCTGCAAAGAATATAATCAATCTGATTTTGGTGTTGACCATCTGGTGATGTCCATGTATAGAGTCTTCTCCTGTGTTGTTGGAAGAGGGTGTTTGCTATGACCAGTGCATTCTCTTTGCAAAACTCTGTTAGCCTTTGCCCTGCTTCATTCTGTACTCCAAGGCCAAATTTGCCTGTTACTCCAAGATTTTCTTGACTTCCTGCTTTTGCATTCCAGTCCCCTATCATGAAAATATTGTTAAATATATACTTGTTAAATAAATTTGCAGTTAAAATACGAACAACTAGTATGAATAAAACTGTTGTTAAGATTGTAGTTCCTGGTATTCAGTAGGCTACTGAACTCCACGTTTCCATTTTCATTTGTTTTTATGCCTTCCCTCATTTTCCTGCTTCTCTCAGTTTGGATGTAAACTTAATAGATTAGCAATAGATTGTTTTAAAGGCTAAATAATATTATACAGCCAAGTGGGCTTCCCAAGTGGCACAAGTGATAAAAATCTGCCTGCCAATGTAGAAGATGCAAGAAACGCAGGTTTGACCCATTGGTGGAGAAGATCCACTGGAGAAGGAAATTACAACCCACTCCAGTATTCTGGCCTCGAAATTCCATGAACAGAGGAGCCTGGTGGGCTGTGGTCCATGGGGTCACAAAGAGTCAGACAAGACTAAAAGTTTGAGCACATACCCACACACCCTCACCCCACTCCCAACACACACAGCTAAATACCTCTTGACTTATTCCAACATTGGTTTCCAGGAAGCATAATTAAGAAGTTTATTCTCCTTTCTCCATCATATAGTATGTAATTAACAACTGGTATATTGCATTTCTTATCAAGTGGGAACACTATTATCTTCTTAATTGTATTAAATAAAAATATCATTAAAATTGTATTTTCTTTAACAAAGTTTCCCCTTCTACACATAAAAGCTTATCATCACATAGATATGTCCTGTTATACTTGGGATAGCAAGGGAACTTATGAAATCAGATAGAATGGCCTATATTGCCAAGTTTATGCTAACAACTGACTCTCTTAACTTGGCATCGTGGATGCCTTATTCTTAGCACTTAGATCTTACATCAGGATTTGCAGGAATGTCACCTGATAGTTTCTCCCGTGGCTTCTTCAGCTTCCCCATGAATATATGTTATGAAAACTATACAGTCATAGTAAATGTGCCAGTTGCTGTGTTTAAGTATTTCACATACATTAAATTATGTTCATCTCCACAGAAACCTTTTAAAATAACCTTTATTATTCCAATTGTACTCATGAAAAAATTGTGACAATGACCATGTTAAGTAACTTGTTCAAAATCATGGAGAAAACAGTGGATCTGGTATTTTTAATCTAGGCAGTTCAGCATCAGAGTTATGCTTTTAACCATTAGAGTTTCCTGTCTCTTCCACATTTCATGCACTGGAGGGAGAGGGAGAGAGAGAGAGAGAGAAAGGAAAGGAAGGAAGGGGAGGAAAGGAAAAGAAAGGGAGAAGATACGGGGGGAAAGAAACAGGAAAGGAGAGAGAGTGCAGAGATAGTAAATTAATTTTTGTGAATTTCTCTGCACATTTTTTTCTCTATTCACTTTTAGGAAATAAAGGATAATGGTGTTGAAACACAGTGTTTACCAAGTCACATAAAACTAATATCAGTATCAACAACCAAGATGCAATACAAACTAGCAATACAAAAACTAGCTTTTGAAGTGGTTGCCCCAAAGACAGGTTTGGGAGGGAAATGGGAGCACTTGGTCGAAAGTAGGTGTATAAAGTTACTACCCTTCCTAACATCATAAACACAGGCATCCAGTCTTGTAATCATTGTGTTTATTTTTTAATACAAAATAGTAAGCCAGGCTTGAAAAATGGTAGATAAGCACATTTAACATGGTATTTTCTTTCAAATGTCTTTCACATTTCATATTTTTGATCCCTAAGATATTATACCATCTTTTACAAGCCTAATTTTATTACTTTAAAAACTTGAGGACATACACTTTATTCCATTATCAATAAATATTGAAAGTCATAAAAGTGTTTTCTTTAAATGAGTAAGGCAATCAAGTATCTATAGTGGGAAGTATTTGAGACATTGTAGATCACAAATTTTTAAATGTCTCAAAAAATTTTTTAGAAACATCTTTATTACAAGTTTTAAAAAATACTTCATCACATGATTATGTGTATTAGAGAATGAAAATAACTTATAAGCTTTTATTGACAACTGGCTCTTCTTTTAATATATTTTCTTTAACTTGGCTTTACTGTTTCTTCAGTCTTGACCCATGCCAAGGCATAACTTGGCAAAATAATTAATATTTCTTGTATTAACTTATCTTTGTTCTTGGAAAGAACTCTATTATGTGAAAGACAATGCTATCATTTAAAAATACACCAGCTATATTCCATACTAAGAAGTTTTGAGACATGTTGCCTATTCCCTTTTCCTTATTTTTGTGGGCTACTGTTTTAAGCTTTTATGTAGTTTAAAAACTGAAAGTGACCAGAGTTACCTAGTTTAATCCCCTGATTTTTTGAAATAAGGAAACTGAGTTCTAAATAGATTAGATTATTTCATTGAAAATGAAAGACTTGATTGATTGACTTTCTTCTCTAATATGCTCATGCTTAGTCGCTTCAGTTGTGTCCGACTCTGTGACCCTATGGACCGTAGCTTACCAGGCTCCTCTATCCATGGGATTCTCCAGGCAAGAATACTGGAGTCAGTTACCATGCTCTTCTCTCGGGAATTTTCCTAATCCAGGGATCAAACCCATGTCTCTTACATCTCTTGCATTGGTCTCTGAAAGTCAGGAAATTAAAACATGTTTTGGAATAAGATGAAAACAATTTGGAATAATCAAAGTTTTCCTAATAACCTTGGAAACAGCTCAGAGAAAGTAATCTTAAAATATCCTGAAGCAGATACTGTTGTGTTATAGTAAAGACTGTTCTTATATATCATGAAACAATATTCATTATAAATATTTTTTCATATGAAATATGCAGCCAGAAAAATTTATTCCCATTAGTGAGTATAAATAAACACAGTATTTAATTTTACACTTGAGACATTGTATTTTTCTTTAATTTTAAGAATAATTTTCTGTTTGTGATAATAAAATAATTGTTAAGTCACTAATTAAAATAATTCCATAAGAAAACATTGTATATGTTTGGTTTTTGTGGAATGTAAACTTTTTTTTGTCGAAAGACACCAAATAAGCAAAGTTCCATAGTAATATATCCCCTATGTCTGTACTTAGGCATTCTGGAAAGTATTTAAAGAAAGATCATAGTGACATTCTTTCACTTTTGGCTTTGTAAGACACATAACGAGTATTGGAGTCATATAAAAATATCAAGGAACGATTAATAACACATCAGAAGTAAATATGAAAATTCTACCTAGTACATAAAAATCAAAGGATTATAAAGGAATTACTCAAATATAACACTTAGGAAAGATCCTTCATCAATTGAGGTATTTCTGCACCATAATGCTTAAGTCATCAAAATTATTCAGTAAAGTATAATTGTACTTAAGTCAAGGGGAAGAAAAACAGCCTCTAGGAATACTTTTTGAAGTATATGACATTGATAACTGGGACAAGATATTGATTTTTTGGGTGAAAATGTAAAAATCAAACTGGATTGGATTGTATTGGCAGATGCATCTTTTATTGGCAGATGCTAATAAAAATAAAGGACCAGGAAAGGCAACATAGATGGCAAAGACATTAGGAGACGCAGTGATTTTATATAGTGTGGTTTGAAGTATAACCTAATCCACATAGAAAATTATAATAATGTCAGTTTGCTTTAAATGTTTAGCAATTGTTCAGTGATTTACTGAATTTAAACTGTAAATTAACTGGAAGTAAGTAAACTGAACTATAAGCTGTAGAAGTAGACAGTGAATACCATGTAGGAGGTAGTCACAGTGAAATGACCAGTTTCTTATCTTTTACTGGGTGAATATATTATGTATACAATCTACATGTGACAGTGTTATGCTTTGTAAAGATAATTTAATTTTCCTTAAAACAGAAGCTAAATAAACATATAAAGGTAAGTTGACTCTTTCAGCCTTAGAAACTGAAAGTCATTCAATATTGTTAGTTTTTTTTTTTTTAATAAGTGTAGTTTCGGTGATTTGAAAGATTACAAAATGTTTGATTTTTACCTAAATATTTTAAATGATTGTCTTTTTCTCCAAGGAGGGAAACTTTTGCACAGGAGACATTCTTGTGAAATCATTGTGATAAGACAGTACAATATAGGGTAATTTGTCTGGGAAAAGTCAAGAACAGTGAAAACCCTAGCTGGAGCTGCATGTGAGTTCTCTGGGGATGCTTCAGGAACTTGGCACACATGAATTAAAAAAAAAGATCGAAATATGTAATTCCCTATTGGCAAGGGGGTCAGATAATTGTGATAATGCCCAAGTGATCAGAGAATGCTGCCTCATATCCTCATTCAGAGATGAATATACATTTTTCAGAAAGTTCAAGCTTAACTGTTTATAGGACAGTTGCTTAATGTGAGATGTGTCATAGCTTGGAGAACAAGTAGTACTCAATGAATGAATAAAGAGAGAAATACTAGATGGTGAGTAATGTTGGGATTATTAATGCCCATTTCTTGTGCTTTTCCTTTGTATTTTTTCACCGTTAGAGACACCGCATCTGTTACAGTGCCACTAATGTGGCATGTTAACCTCTTTATCACAGAAATGTTTGGGGTTTGGATAATTTCACTTTTCACATCTAGCTAGTATTTATCATTACATGTTAAGTAACAATCCAGTCCTTGTCTTCTTTAGTTTTTGAGAAAACTCTGATAAATAAAATAATAGTTTTCTCTTTTCTTATTAAACTGAGAGATGGGCATATTATACTCAGTATACTCTATGAAAGATGCCATCTATATTTAATGTTCAAAAATAATGGTGAAACCAAGCTAATCAAGTCATAAGAGAGTTGAGTAAGACTATCATGGCTAAGTTGTTTTTCAATATGATAAAAAACAAACAAAAAAAAGATGTTCTGTAGATAGCTACAGTCTAATTTTTAGCTATTAGTTTTCCATTTAAAATGACTTTCTGACTCCCATTTTTTTTATTGTAAGGTATATCCTGTCATTTTGGTTTTTTTTTTACCTAGTATTAACACTACTCCTGATTCTAGTAATAGAAGACTGATTTTTCTTTACATGCATTATAGATGGAACATGTTTTCCAAGACTGTGTGGCTGAATGGCACTGCCAAACAGAGATCACTTTCTCCAACCAAGGTGTGGTCAGACACCTTGGACAGAATTCTGTGGACAGAATCTCCTGGAAATACAATCATTGAGCCAAATGTAGATTCAGGATCAACCATTTTGTTTCAGTGAGATTTTCCAGTATTTCCTGCTACTAGGATCTCAAGAGTCATTCTAATTCCTACATTTTCATTTTGTATGCTGTTTATTTTAGAGTGTTATGTGAAAGAGCATAAGGCATTTTTAGTGCCTCTAAAATTTTAATTTAGACCAACTTAGGTTAAGTATTATGGATTTCGCTTTCTGCCATACGCAGATGTCATCGGAGTATCTGAGGTTGTTGAAATTTCTCCTGGTAATCTTGATTCCAGCTTGTACTTCATCCAGCCCAGCATTTCTCATGATGTACTCTGCATATAAGTTAAATAATCATGATGACAATATACAGCCTTGATGTACTCCTTTCCTGATTTGGATCCAGTCTGTTGTTCCATGTCCAGTTCTAACTGTTGCTTCTTGACCTGCATACAGATTTCTCAGGAAGAGAGGTCAGCTGGTCTGGTATTCTGAAGAAGAACTAAAGAGCCTCTTGATGAAAGTGAAAGAGATGTGTGAAAAAATTGGCTTAAAATTCAACATCCAGAAAACTAAGATCATGGCATCCAGTCCCATCACTTCCTGGCAAATAGATGGGGAAACAATGGAAACAGTGACAGACTTTATTTTGGGGGGATCCAAAATCACTGCAGATGGTGACTGCAGCCATGAAATTAAAAGACGCTTGCTCCTTGGAAGAAAAACTATGACCAACCTAGGCAGCATATTAAAAAACAGAGACAAAAGCTATGTTTTTTCCAGAAGTCATGTATGGATGTGAGAGTTGGACTATAAAGAAAGCTGAGCACCAAAGAATGGATACTTTTGAACTGTGGTGTTGGAGAATACTCTTGAGAATCCCTTGGACTGCAGGGAGATCCAACCAGTCAGTCATAAAGGAAATCAGTCCTGAATGTTCACTGAAAGAACTGATGGTGAAACTGAAGCTCCAATACTTTTGCCACCTGATGCCAAGAACCGACTCATTGGAAAAGACCCTGATGCTGGGAAAGATTGAAGGCAGAAGGGAAAGGGGACTACAGGGGATGAGATAGTTGGATGACATCAACGATATGATGGACATGAATTTGAGTAGGCTCCGGGATGGACAGGGAAGCCTGGCGTACTGCAGTCCATGGGGTCACAAAGAGTAAGACATGCCTGAGCGACTGAACTGAACTGATTATGAATTTCAACTTGCCGGGGACCAGCCCCGGCTGATCCAGGGTATTCGAAGGAGAGACGGCGTAGGCGAAGATCAGGATACAATAGCTTCAATTAGATATTAATTAAAGATATAAAGAGTAATAGAATAAGGATAGCTCAGTAGGAAAATTCAGTGGAGAAAAGAGGCTGAGTAGCTTGGTTTACGCGGGAGACCAATAAAACTTCAAGACAAGAAGTTTGCACCACTTACGTAGGCCGCAGGCGTCCTTCCATTCTCCCGAAGGAGAGAAGACACTGAGGCCTCCCCGGTCGGATCTTAGAAGCCCAGGCATAATTAGTAAGCATGGTGGGTTCCGCGCTCCAGATGGAGACTCAACCAGAGTGAGAGAGAGAGCGACATGGGGAGACCAGTATTTCGAGAAACTGATCCCAATTCTTTATTTTCCAGAGTCTGTTTTTATACACTAAGATGTTATGCAAAAGTCACGCGGGGTCAGCAGTCCTGACTTTTATCAAAGTCAGGTGCTTCATACAAATGTATACAGAGGTCTTAGGGGTGTTACATCATCTTCTGGCCAGGGGGCCTGCTGACAATTTACGACCCCCTCTCCTTGTGACAGCGGTCAGTCAACCAGGACACTTATTTCTCCAGGGGTGATTATTCTCAAAACAGACGCCACCCAAGTAAAGTTACATTCCTACAGGGTGAGGGTGTAGTGGGTTTTAGTTAAGGAAAGAATTTACTTAGCCTAAGGTCTAACGTGATTAATATCAAAGGTTAATACTTATTTCTTCTATATATTCATTAATGTGTGTAAGGGCAGGGGATGTGGAGACGTAGCAACAAACATTGGCTCAACAAATGAAAAACCCTTCACCAATACAATATCTAATCAGCCCATTATACTTATACTAATAGTTTTCTAACTTTTCTAAGGAACCTGTTTTTAGAAGGTTTAAAGCGTCTCGTGCCTCTCACGGTTGGGAGGCTGTGAACAATCACATGTGGCCGGACGAGCCTGTCAGGCAGGCTAGAGAACCTTCAGAGGAGTTTGTAGGTTAAAACACTCTTGTCACACCCAAGAGTTTTTATTGACTGGAGCTCTAGGTTAACTCCTTCTCCGAAAGAGGTGGTGGGGGACAGCCCCCCGTAAAGTCAGAGGTGTAGGTAAGAGCACAAAGTAGTAAAGTAGGCAGGCTCTGGTTATGGGGGTAGACGCTCGGGGATTTCCAGGGGGACTCCTGAGGCTCGATCCCGCCTTTGCGTATGTCGAGCCTCCTTCCTCATGACCTTTGCCATGGGCGGAGTACCTCACTCTGGCCCCCAACATCAACTTAAGATCAATGGGAGCCATTAAAAGCCTTTAAGCAGGGAAAATATATGATGTGATATTAATTTTGGGAAACCATTCTGGTTTCCACGTGGAAAAACAGGTTAGTGAGAAACTTAGAAGGTGAAGAGGAGCAAGACATGACTTAGGGATTGTTGCTATCACTCTCCTTTAAAGAGATGATGGTCTAAAATAAAGATGTTCCACTTGAAATATAAAGAAATGGACAAAGAAGTATTGGGTTGGCCAAGATTTTGGTTCAAGATCTTTTTGATCAACCCAATAGATTAGAAAACCCCTAGTGATTCACTGTATATGGACAATATTGTGAAAATAGAGGCTAGTATGACTCCAACATTTCTGAGTGGAACAAATTGTATGGACATCTTCACTACATAGAGAACATGAGAGGAAGAAAAGCAGGTTTTGAAGGGGAAAGAGTTTGATTTAACATACTGAGTCTAGTTTGCTTTTAGACTTACATATAAAGATAATAAGTAAGTTCACTGTCTACACTGGAAGAGAAATCTAGACAAAATTTGCTGTACGACACAGACTTTTCAAAATTAATTATAATTAAATTTATCAAACACATAATATGTATCAGGAATAAAATATGTGCTCTTTAATCATCACAAAACCAACACGGTATTGCTATTATTACTACTGTTACTATTGTTGTTGCTACATTATTAGTGACTTACTAAAGATTGGAAAAAACCCTGATGCTAGGAAAGATTGAGGGCAGAGGGTAAAGGGGTTGACAGAGGATAAGATGGTTGAATGGCATCACCGACTCAATGGAATGAGTTGGAGCAAACTCTGGGAGATAGTGAAGGACAGGGAACTCTGGCATGCTGCAATTCATGGAGCTGCAAAGAGTGGGACAGGTCTTAGCAAACTGAACAACAACAAAGATATATACATTATGTAACTTACCAAAAATATTGAATTTAGAAATAAATGACAAAGATTTGATTTAAGCATCATATTTGTTTCCAGAAGTAACACTCTTAATCACTATGTTGATTCAAACAAGCATAATATGAGAAACGGTTTTCTTCTAGGCTAAAGGAAATAATTTAGGGGAGAAAAGTCAGGCAAGATCTTCTCACTTCAGGAAAGCATATTTTCTAATTGTTTTGCCCATGGTGATACAGATTATCAAGACTTTTAAACATTTCTAGTAAGTGAAGCAAAGAGTAGAATAGTTATAAATGTAATCCCTGTAAATCTACCAAAATATTATCAATTTAGGTTTGATGAAATCTTATTGTGCTGTGGAGACTTTCATACACTATCCATGAATTTGTCCAAATTAGCTAATACATCTAATACACTTTATCAATCCAAACCATGAGTGGTGATGGTTATTTTTACCATTTGTGAGCACATCTAATTTAAAGTCTGTAGTTAAAAAAGTAAGGGTAGTAAGTATATGACATAATGATATAGTATCTGTAATAATGATATTCTCTTGGATTAGTATGGCAGATCAGTTTTCACTAAGATTTTCCCATGGGAACAGAAAAAAGAAAGTTTATTTAAACATAGTAAGAGGAAAATAATCATCCCTCTTTTTTTTTTTTTTTGGTCACTAAAATTGAAACAGAATGTATTGGGTGCTAAGTACTACATTTATGTGTAAATTATATAGAATGTTCTCATCTCCACTTTCTGTCCACTACCATGATTTTAAAGCGATAATGACCATCAGTTATTAGAGTTGTGATGAGCGTAATTGTTCCCCATCCTCCTTGCTCTGTAGACACTTTTAGAGTGATCCACACCATTAGGTAATAGGCAACTTTCTTGTTACATATGTTTCACAGAGTGGATGATGTGACTAAGTGGAAAACTGCACGCCTCAACTTGGGCTAACGTGTAAATGAGCTATTGGAACTAAAACTCAAATGTAGGACTCCCTTGCCATCAAGAGAAAAATAGCAAATTGACAAATTATGAGAATCATATCTTCCTTTTACATCAAGGTTTGGAATTTTGATATTATTATTAATATTTGGAATATTCTCCTCTGCATTGCAGACTATTCAGCAGCTGCCCTAGATGCTGGTAGTACTGCTTGAGTTGTAACAAGAAAAAATGTCTCCAATATCCATCCCTTGAGGGATGAAATTGTTTCTGGCTGACAACTATGACTTAAAATGTCCTAAATTATGATAATACCCATAATGTATTTACTTACATTTTTTGCCTCATTTACTTAACATCATTATCAAATCAGTTGTCAAGGACCTATGGAATATTTATGGGACATAGTTTGTCATTAAATAGGGTGAGATTAGTGAATGTAAGATATACCAACTATATAAGGTTTACTTAAGACACGAGAATTGCGCCATATGACATTTTTATTGGAGTATCATTGCCTTACAATGCTGTATTAGTTTCTGCTGCACCACCAAGTGGATCAGCTATACAAATACACATATCCCCTCCTTCTTGAGCCTCCCTCCAATACCCCAATCTCATACCATATGAAATTCTGACATGTGCTTTAATAAAATAATTTTTGAGAATTTTTTCTTCCTGTATAAAAGTTTACCTTCAGGTAGATAAAGTTAGATGATATATGTACAAAAAATGAGGGAATAATGAAGATAACAGAGAAATGAACGTTTGAAAGAATAACTGCAAAGGATAAAGAAAAAATGATTGGAAGTTGGAGACAGTAGCTCTCAAAACCACTTTTTCAGAGGGAAAAAAATAGTCTATGAACTCACTTCAGAGGAAATTTAAGTTATATATGATGGAATAGACCATTTTTTATTCACACAGATTGATTGTTCTACTCTGGATCAGAGAAGAAAATTACACAATCATGTTGAGCACTTAGATTACTTGGAGTAAATGGCAGCAAAGTTTTACTAAGATAAGAGAAATTGGCTAACATGATAGACAATTTTAATTCATTAATATAAAAACTCTACACAAAAACTACCGCTAAAACATATTCAAATTCTGAATAAACTGTTTTTTGAGATGAAAGAGAAAGAACAGTTGAATGATATAATCATAATTTTTAGTGGACTGAAATTAAAGCTGCTATCACAGTTTGAAATTATCAAATGAAAATCTCTGCATTTCAGGGAACTAAAATGCAGTGAATATAAGACATAATTATGTTGAATTACTTTTTAAAGGCATATTAATTTCAAACATGTTTTCACAAATTTTTCTGTGATAATTTTAGAGCAACTCAAAAGGGTTTTTACCTGAGGAGTATTTAATCTTTATTAAAATTCACTTGCAAGAGCACTTTTGTAGGCTGCAATGAATCCAGCTTTAGAATTAGAGGTGGAAAATATCCCATGAGCAAGGAATATGAAGCCAGGAACACTGATTACTACTGCACTTGCACTTCTATAAAATATTCTATTACTTTTTAATTGTACCTTTGTACATTATTTTGATTTACCTATTTGAAGCATTTAATATGTGTATATGAAAAGACAAGTTAGAATTAATAAGCAATAGCTACCTTAGTAGTATAATTATAATTATGCTTATACTTAAATTATAATTATGGCATACAGTACAATTTTTTATATGTAGTCTTATATAACTCTTACAGGTGACCTTGCAAGAATAACAGGAAAAAAATTTATTGCAGTCTTGCAGATGTAAAATGTCATGCTTAGCTATATTAAATGATCATTTAGAGTTAGTAATTAGAAGAGTTTGAAACTGGAATCCCAAGCAAGTAAGCAATGTCTTTAAAGTACACTGAAATTTATACTTACAGATATTAGTGTTAGTCTGATCTCAGCAAGCTTTGTAAAGTCTGTTTCAGATAAATTTTATGATTTTCATAAACCTGCTGTGTTTAAACCTTTCTCTCTCTACCTTTCAGTGTGCTTTTGTTTTCATATAAAACATATTACCTTCCCCCCTTTACTCTATATCTCTTCCAGACACATGTAAGTTATAAGATCACTATAAAATTTTTTGAGCAAAGCTTGGAAATATCTTTCCACTCACTTCCTAGAGCTTTTAGAGTCATCATGCTTGCATCTAATTACATTTCAAACTGTTATTTGCTATCAATTTAAGTATGTTTTTCTTACCTTTAAACTGTATTGTAATTTGAGAAAAGGAAACATATGTTCATAGTTCTGTTTCTCTGTAATTTGATGCATAATGTATGTCTAGATGCTCAATTTTATATTGGTCTTTAGTTGTTCTGTTTGGATACCTTGAAGATAAAATACTACATTCATCACTTATTTACTGACATAAACTGTCTTAATCATGGTGGGTTGACCAACCATTTAATCTACTGCTATTAACCTTTCATTTTGGTGACAGGTTTTATACACACACATACACACTCTCTCATATTCACACATTCACACATATACAGTAGCCTCATGCTCCAAGCCCATGTCCTCAAGAAATTGTTTTCTGCTGGTTGGCCATAAGAGCACTCTGTATTTTTTACTGTGGAAATTTTTTTTTTAATTTGGGCAAAAGAAAGATATGCATATTGTTTACTGTGACAGAATAGAAAGGAACAGAATTTACTAGCCATGTTACAGGGGCAGGGTTTGGGGCTTAAATTGGCTTCAGAGTTGTTGAGCTTGAATGACCTCGGGAAAAATAAGTTATTGATTCTCACAGGACAATAGATACCATTTTCCAGTGAAAGAAACCAGTGCTCCTTGAAGATGTGGCTGCTTGTAGCACTAAGGCACATCATGTGTATAGAGCCAGAGAGTGAGGCAAGCTTAAAAAAAAAAAAGGATGAGGTATATAATGTAACACAGGAGCCAAATTAAAAATGCTCTGGATGATCAAAACTAGGCTGGTTTTAGCAATAAAATTAGCCAAGCAGTATTAGATAAATAAATAGATATGAATATGCATTTATATAAATTAAATATTGATTAAATGCATGAATGGGGATATAGGATAAATCTTTCTTATAGAAGAATGCCCAATGACATGTGTGTGTGTGTGTGTGTGTATATATATATATGTATATACATATAATGTATATACATACTTTTGTCTTTAATAGAGAACTTAGAAATAGACCCATATAAATATAGCCAATTTATAAAGGAGCAAAGACAACACAATGGAGAAGACTGTCCTTTCACCAAATGATGCTGGAACAACTGGACATCCACATGCAAAAACGATGAACTTAGACACAGACTTTACAGCCTTCAGAAAAATTAAGTCAAAGTGGATCTTAAAACTGTAAAATATTTAGAACATAACAGGGAAAAATCTAGATGAATTTGTATTTGGTAAGGACTCTTTAGAAACAACACCAAAGGCATGCCATGTAAAAGAAAGAATTAGTAAGCCAGACTTCATTAAAAGGAAAAACTTTTTCTCTCTGAAAGATACTGTCAACAGAATCAGAAGACAAGCCACAGATAGAAAATATTTTAAAAAGACATATCTGATAAATGTCTGTTAACTATACACGTGAGTGAGTGAAGTCGCTCAGTTGTGTCTGACTCTTTGCAACCCCATGGACTGTAGCCTACCAGACTCCCCCCTTCATGGGATTTTCCAGGCAAGAATACTGGACCGGGTTGCCATTTCTTTCTCCAGGAGATCTTCCTGACTCAGGGATTGAACCTGGGTCTTCCGCATTGTAGGCAGATGCTTTACCGTCTGAGCCACCAGGGTACAAAGAAATCTTAAAACTCAATTATAAGAGAACAAATAACCCAGTTAAAAATGGGCAAGAGACCTGAACAGACACGTCACCAAAGAAGATATACAGATGACAAATAAGCATATGAAAAGATGTGTCGACATAAAAACCCTCACACAGATGTTTCCAGCAGCTTTATTCATAATTGCCCAAACTTGCAAGTAATCAAGATGCCCTTCAATAAAATTAACTGTGGTGCATGCTAGGTAATAGAATAGTACTTAGTGGTAAAAAGAAATGAGCTATGAAGTCATGAAAAGACCCATAGAAAATTTAAATACCTACTACTAAGCTAAAGAAGCCAGTTTATAAATATTATATACTGTATGACTCCAACTATTTGGCATTCTGGAAAAGAAAAAACTATGGGAAAAGGGTAAGGATCTGTGGTTGCCAAGCGAGACTGAGAAGGGAAAGATGAGGGAGGGAGGCAGAGCACAGAGGATATTTAGGACAGTCAAACTCTGTAGGATACTCTGTATGGTAGACACATGCTATCATACATTTGCAAAACCTATTGAATGTACACCCCAAGTGGATCCCAGTGTACACTATGGACTTTGAGTGATAATGAAGTGTCAATGTATGTTAATCAATTATTACAAATAAACCACATGATAGTCAGGAAGACTGTGCCTGTTTAGGTGCAGGGGATATGGGAAGTCTTTATACCTTCTGCTCCACTTTTCTGTGAATCTAAAACTTCTCTGAAATATAAAGTGTTTTTAAAAAATCTGATACAGCCTATAATTTAGTTAATAATGATGTTTCAATGGTAATTTCCTGTACCAAGGGAAGGCAAGATGTTAATATTAGATTGTTGTTCAGTTGCTCAGTCGAGTCCAGCTCTTTGTGACCCCATGGACTGCAGCATGCCAAACTTCCCTGCCCTTCACCATATCCCTGAGCTTGCTCAAACTCATGTCCATTGAGTCAGTGATGTCATTCCACCATCTCATCGATGCTCTGTTGTCCCCTTCTCTTCCTGCCTTCAATCTTTCCCAGCATCAAGGTCTTTTCTAATGAGCTAACTCATTAGTCACTTTGCCTCAGGTGGACGAAGTACTGGAGCTTCAGCTTCAACATCAGTGCTTCCAATGAATATTCAGGATTAATTTCCTTTAGGATGGACTGGCTTGATCTCGTTGTCATCCAAGGTACTCTCCGTCTCACTTCAGAGCAGATGAGGAGCCTAAGATAACAAATTAAACTTTCTGATCCATCCTGTTTGATGATTTTTTTAAATTCCTGTGAATAATTATATTCTTTCTGTCATGGTAAATTATTCTCTACTCATGCATACTGCATCAAATTATTCCTGGGTTTTATTGTTCTCATCTATCTAGACTTCCAAAATCTTCTCATCAACCTAAATCTTCTCCAACACCACAGTTCAAAAGCATCAATTCTTTGTCACTCAGCCTTCTTTATGGTTGAACTTACATCTCTACATGACTACTGGAAAAACCATAACTTTGACTATATGGACCTTTGTTGTCAATGTCTCTGCTTTTTAATATGCTGTCCAGGTTTATCACAGCTTTTCTTCCAAAGAGCAAGCATCTTTTAATTTCTTGGCTGCAGTCACCATCTACAGTGATTTTGGAGCCCAAGAAAATTTCTGTCACTGTATCCATCATTTTTCCATCTATTTGTCATGAAGTGATGGGACCGGATGTCATGATCTTAGTTTTTTTAATATTGAGTTATAAGCCAGCTTTTCACTCTTCTGTTTCACCTTCATCAAGAGTCTCTTAGTTCTTCTTTGCTTTCTGCCATGAGGGTGGTGTCATCTACACATCTGAGGTTACTGATATTTCTCCCAGCAATCTTGATTCCAGTTTGTGCTTCATCCAGCCCAGCGTTTCTCATGATGTACTCTGCATGTAAGTTAAATAAGCAGGGTAACAAGGTTAATATTAGGGGAAATGGGTAAAGGGCCTGGGTGAGTTCCATGTATTATGTTTGCAACTTTTCTATAAATCTAAAATTATTATACATAATGTATAACTCTAAAATTGTTACAGTGTTAAATGTTTATTTTTTAAAAGAGTCAATTAACTACATGTGATTGAAAGTCAGGGAAATGCGATTGGTTATGCTAGGTATTGTCCTACTTGCCCTGGTTATCTCTGATCATATTTAGATATATTCTTGAAAAGTAAGATCTTGGGGGACCAGAGAGTATCTTTTGGGGGAATAAATCCTAACTCTGAGACATAATTTGGCAAGTTGTTTAACCTCTCCTTAGTTCCTCGTCTACAAAATGGAGATACTATGTCTCTATTGTAGAAGACTACTATAAGAATTGAGATCCATTAAGAACATCGCCTAGGACAGACTCTATGTCTAATAAATGTTACCTATTGTTACCATTATTGTTATTGAATATATATTTATATTTCTTCTGTGCTTGACAATCCATAAAGCCAAATTATCCCTTATCCAGTTAAATCTTGTGAGTATATGCAGGTATTTCTGTGGAATTTATGCTTCGTGAAGGCCCCATGTGGTAACAGCAATGTGAGTCAGCTTGCAGCACAATAAAGGAGTATCATATTTTCATAGGACTCCTGACTAGTCCCACTCCACGTGGAGAGAACTCTGGCTCCAGTGCACTGGCTTCTCTGTTGAGTCAGTGACGGCCAGAACCTCCTGTCCCCCTTAGAGCCGATGAAGAGCCTAAAATAACAGATTAAACTTTCTGATCCATCCTGTTTGATGATTTTTTAAATTCCTATGAATAATTATATTCTTTCATCATGGTAAATTATTCTCTGCTCATGCATACTGCATCAAATTATTCCTGGGTTTCATTGTTCTCATCCATCTAGACTTCTGAAATCTTCTTATCCATCTAAATTCAAAAATCTTCAATAGCTCACCTGCTATTTACACAGAATTGTGGTGTTACATCTCATCTTGAATTCTTGCCATGCGATCTAAGATAGAGCAGGGAATATACTGCTACAGGCATGGTTTTAAAATAGGCAAGCGCCTACAGGTTGTGATATTTAGGAATTCTGGGATAATCCTGACCTGGAGCCAAGCTACGCTGGATGTTGTGACTTAACGGCTGTTATTTGAAGGTAACAAATTTTCACTTTAGGGTTTCTCAGGTATACAAATATATGTATGTAAGTGTGTGTTTATATTTGTGTAAACATAATAAGTAACTGAAAATAAATATTTAAACATTTAGATTTTAGGTTCTATATAAAAACTGTGGGCAATAACATTTTTATAATGATCTCACTATAGTCATGTTTTAGCATATTTCCTGACTATAGTATTAGTTTCCTATTGCTATATAACAAATTATCTCAAATAGTGCTTAAAATAGCACATATTTATTATCTTATGGTTTATATGGGATAGTCATAATAGTCATAAGTTGCTCAGTCGTATCCGACTCTTTGCGACTCCATGGACTGTAACCTACTTAGGCTCCTCCATCCATGGGATTTTCCAGGCAAGAATACTGGAGTGGGTTGCCATTTCCTTCTCCAGGAGATCTTCCCAATCCAGGGATTGAACCCGGGTCTCCCGCATTGTAGGCAGACGCTTTACCATCTGAGCCATGATTGGAAGGCTGCAACGAAGATTTTGCCCAGTATTGCATTCTCATCTGAAGCTCAGTATCCTCTTATAAGTTCATTCAAGTAATTGGCAGAATTCAGTTTTTAGGACTGAGGCCCTTAGCCTCTATATGCTGTCCTCTCCATTGGTGACTCAAAAAGTGCTTGTTGCTTCTTCAAGGCCAGCAGGTCAGCATTTCTGCTGTTTTAAGTATCTTCTTTCAAGGAATATTCTGTTTTAAGGGGCTCACAATTCATTAGATCCTATATACCCAAGTGTCATGAGTCTGGATCCTATGAGATGGCCTACCAGGCCTGTCGGGCCCATAATCCTAAGCTAACTTGTACTTGCACTTGTATCCCCAGACTTGTCCCCACTGCTCACTGTCATGCACCCTTGTATCACTTCATGTTCCAAGATATAAATATGAATTTCAATGTAGACAGCAGAGCTTCAAACCAAGTTCAGGACTCTTCTGAGAGCAAGAGCATTGTCTGCTATATCTGTGTCTGCTTTTTAAAGTAAAAGACTAGAATTATGCCTGCTTTGTGATGATATTAAACGAGAAAAAGTATATGAAGAATTTGTAACAGTGTCTGTTACACAGAAAACATTCAATAGATGTTATTCTTTATATTACTATGACAGAAGATTCGCTCAACCACTCAGAGGTGTCTAGGTAGAGAGACAGGCATGTGAGCAGCTTATTGTAATACAATAAATAAAGCCACTAGGCACCAACTCAATGGACATGAGTTTGAACAAGCTCCAGGAATTGGTGATGGACAGGGAAGCCCAGCATGCTGCAGTTCATGGGGTCCCAAAGAGTGGGACACAACTGAGTGACTGAACTGAACTAAACTGAGGCACTGAGAACCTAAAAATGCACTGTTTACAAGGGATTTATAGAAGTGAAACTGATAGATACATAATTATTGTTCAATATGATTAGTACGATTTCCAAATCTACTTTGTTAAGGGAAGAGGAGAGCCCTCTAAGACTCTCAGTTTCACATCAAGCAATTCCAGTCCAGTAGCTCAGTCGTGTCCGACTCTTTGCAACCCCATGGACTGCTGCATGCCAGGCTTCCCTGTCCCTCACCAAATCCCAGAGCTTTCTCAAACTCATGTCCATCGAGTCGGTGATGCCAACCAACCATCTCTTCCTCTGTCATCCCCTTCTCCTCCTGCCTTCAATCTTGCCCAGCATCAGGGTCTTTTCCAATGAGTTTGTTCTTCTCATCAAGTGGCCAAAGTACTGGAGTTTCAGCTTCAGCATCAGTCCTTCCAATGAATATTCAGGACTGATTTCCTTTAGGATGGACTGGTTGGATCTCCTTGTGCTTAGTGATCTCACACTAAGCAGGAAATATTCAAAAACCCACCAATCATCATTGATATTTAGGCCATAACAGAAAGCTGTCAGTAGATGGCAGCAAATCTCAACCAGGCCCTGGACACGTCAAGATTTTTCCGCTGGACTCCTGGACCGTCCATCTTTCTAGACCTGCAGCTTGGCCCTAGTTATTTCATTAAACTTGTCATGCTACAACTGTGTTGTTGCTCAGTTGCTAACTTGTGTCCTACTCTTTGTGACCCCATGGGCTGTAGCACGCCAGACTTCTCTGTCCAGTATCTCCCGGAGTTTACTCAAATTCATGTCCATTGAGTTGGTGATGCTATCTAGTTATCTCATCCTTTGCCACCCCCATCTCCTTTTGCCTTCAATCTTTACCAGCATCAAAGTCTTTTCCAGCGAGTCAGCTCTTTGTATCAGGTGGCCAAGGAATTGGAGCTTCCGCTTTAGCATCAGTCCTTCCAAGGTTGATTTCCTATTCATGAGTTTATTTAGGACTGACTGGCTTGATCTCCTTGCAGTCCAAGGGACTCTTAAGAGTCTTCTCCAGCCCCACAATTCAAAAGCGTCAATTCTTCAGTGCTCAGCATTCCTTATGGTCCAACTCTCACATATGTACATGACTACTGGAAAAATTATAGTTTTGAGTGTTTGGGCAGTTGTCGGTAAAGTGATGTCTCTGCTATCTAATGTACTGTCTAAGTTTGTCATAGCTTTCCTTCCAAGGAGCAAGCATCTTTTAATTTCATGGTTGCAGTCACCATCTGCAGTGGTTTTGGAGCCCTAGAAAATAAAATCTGTCACTACTTCCACTTTTTCCCCTTCTATTTGCCATGAAGTGATGGGACCAAATGCTATGATCTTAGTTTTTTGAATGTTGAGTTTCAAGTCAGCCGTTTCACTCTCCTCTATCTCCCTCATCAAGAGGCTCTTTAGTTCTTCTTCACTTTTTGCTATTAGAGTGGTATCATCTGCATATCTGAGGTTATTGATATTTCTCCTGGCAGTCTTGATTCCAGCTTGTGATTCAGCCAGCCCAGGATTTCACATGATGTACTCTGCATGGAAGCTAAGTAAGCAGGGTGACAATATATAGACTGACGTACTCCTTTCACAGTTTTGAGCCAGTCCCTTTTAGTCCACGTCTGATTCAAACTGTTGCTTGTTGGCCTGCATACAGGTTTCTCTGGAGACAGGTAAGGTAGTCTGGTATTCCCATCTCTTTAAGAATTTTTCCACAGTTTGTTGTGATCCACACAGTCAAAGGCTTTAATGTAGTCAATGAATAAGCAGTAAATTTTTTTCTTGAACTCCCTAGCTATGATCCAATGAATGCTGGCAATTTGATCTCTGGTTCCTCTGCCTCTTTGAAACCCAGCTTGTTTGGAACCTGGAAGTTCCTGGATCATGTACTGCTGAGCCTAACTTGAAGGATTTTTGAGCATAACCTTGCTTGCATGTGAAATGATTGCAATTGTATGATAGCTTGAACATTCTTTGGCATTGCTCTTCTTAGGAATTGGACTGAAAAGTCACCTTTTCCAGTCCTGTGGGCACTGCTGGGTTTTCCATATTTGCTGACATATTGAATATAACACTTTAGCAGCAGCAACTTTTAGGATTTTAAATAGGTTAGCTGGAATTCCATCACCTCCCCTAGCTTTGTTTGTAGTAATACTTCCTAAGGCCCACTTGACCTCATACTCTAGGATGTCCAGGTCTAGGTGAGTGATCCCATCATGTGGTTAATTAATAAAATGTACTTTTTTCCCTTAAGCACCATCAGCTGTCATGATAATGAAATATCTTTTTTTCTTCTTTCCATTTGTTTCCAAAACCACCAATTCAAAAAATGGTATTACTTGAGAGATGTTCTGTGACTGCTTGGGAGGAAGAGAACACACAATACTCACATACACACACTACTTGAAGATGAAATAAATGTCCTGGTTCAATTTTTCAAAAATAAAATCTTAAATTACAGTGGTACACAAGAAAGGAGAGCATAAGGAAGCTTTGAATGTAGTTTCTCGTGTCTTCAGGGACCCTGATGGAACACGATATTATCACTGACAGCACAAACACGGTAGTATTTGCTGGATATGGAAAATTCAATCCTTGCTTTATCATGGATTGCCAAAGGAGGATGGCTGTTAGATATGGCTAATTTAAAAGTACATTTTTCTCTTTACAGAACTTTTTACTATTAGAATGCAGTGATGATCTTGCCTATATTGGTATCACACACTGGAGATTGCAGGATGGTAGTTTGCTCCTTCTTTTATTTCCTTTCATTTTAGCTTGGATCTAAGAGAAAAAAACATAACTATGCAACACAAGCCCACTGGTTTAACCTAATATCACATCAATTTAGAAGTTACTAGGAGAAGAAAAAGAAATGTTTGAGTTGAAAGATATATTTTAAAAAATAAAACCCTTTCTCATTCTTTTTGATGAGTTTCCAGCAGGTAAGAGTTTACCTTTCTTGTTCTCTTCATTATTTTGTTGGAAGTTTGATGTCTTAAATAAACCTAGATAGGCCAGTTTTATTTATTAGATTTCTTATCTTGACCTGTAAGACTCTGTATGATTTTGTCCTTACTTGACCCCCCAAATTCTTCTACAGTTCTCTCTGGTAATTAGCAGAGTACAGATGCACTTGCCCCTTCTTATTTCTCAGGCACATATAGTTCTGCTCAACAATTCAAGGAATATTGTCATATGAGTTGTTTCTTCTTGTCTTTCATTTCTTAACCTGTGTCCTCTCCAAAGCCAATACTTTGCTGACCTTTCAGTGTAAAGAAGCTGCTGCCTACTCGATATTACAGGACCCTTCTTAAAAGCCATCATAGTGCTGGTGATGCTTCCCTTATAGCTCAGTTGGTAAAGAATCTGCCTGCAGTGCAGGAGACCCAGGTTCAATTCCTGGGTTGGGACGACCCCCCCTGGAGAAGGAAGTGGCAGCCCACTCCAGAATTCTTGCCTGGGTAGAGGAGCCTGGTGGGCTACAGTCCATGGGGTTGCAAGAGTAAGACACAGCTTAGCGAGTAAAACACCACCACCACTACCACCCTGGTGACATCTGATTTCATCTTACTTTGGTAGAATGTAAGTTCTTGGAGAGTGGGCATCGTGGCTATCTGTTCCTCGCTGTATCTTGCCACCTAGAATAGGGTTGAAAACAATGTTTTTGAATGAAAGAAACACCTCTGCTTTTACACTTTCTAAACTGTTATCTTTCCACTGTCTTTAATAGGTATAAAATATTGATTTAAAATTGCTTTGGGTAATGGCAATGAAAACTTGGTTTAATCCTTGTACTAAGAAATGTGGTATGTGTGTATGTGTTTGTGTGTGTGTGTATATGCATGTGTGTGTAAATATCATGATGAGATACTAGTAAGGCAATTATAGGGTCAAATTCCAAAAGAAAAGAACTAAAACCTAGAGATGTGAACTTACTATTTAACTGTACATTTCCTTTAGAGGACCTGCCAATACTGGAGGAGGCAATTGAGAGGCCAAGAAACTGATAAGAAGAGTTTTTGAAAGATTTACAGAAATAAAATTTCAAGTTGGATTCAAGGCTTGCCAGGGACATTGGTAAATCATGTAGGATTCTGATTAAGATCCTTATGGTCTACACTCCCAAATAAGGGTGAAAGGCACTTGCAAGGATTGAAGAAGTGTGACTTCTAAGTCAATCACTGGTAGTATTAAGGCAACTCTAGTTTGCTGAGGACCCCAGCTACTTTCCTAAGCAAATGATAATCTGCTCCAGTGAGGGGAAAAAACTTTCCTAGATCTTAAACCCTCTTTGCCTAGTTGTATAATGAACCCTATACTGTATACATCATATTCTGTATACTGTATGAAGTATACTGTATACTTCAGATTCAGACTTAAATGGAAGAAAATAGGGAAAACCACTGGAACATTCAGGTATGACCTAACTCAAATCCCTTACGAATATACACTGGAAGTGACAAACAGATTCAAGGGATTAGATCTGATAGACAGAGTGCCTGAAGAACTATGGATGCAGGTTTGTGACATTGTACAGGAGGCAGTGATCAAGATCATCCCCAAAAAAGAGAAATGCAAAAAGGCAAAATGGTTGTCTGAGGAGGCCTTACAAATAGCTGAGAAAAGAAGAGAGGTGAAAGACAAAGGAGAAAAGGAAAGACATACCCATTTTAATGCAGGGTTCCAAAGAATAGCAAGGAGAGATAAGAAAGCCTTCCTCAGTGAACAATATAAAGAAATGGTATGGCCCTAACAGAAGCAGAGGATATTAAGAAGAGGTGCAAGAATACATAGAAGAACTGTACAAAAAAGATCTTCACGACCCAGGTAATCATGATGGCATGATCACTCACCTAGAGCCAAACATCCTGGAATGTGAAGTCAAGTAGGCCTTGGGAAGCATCAGCACAAACAAAGCTAGTGGAGGTGATGGAATTCCAGTTAGGTGATTTCAAATGCTAAAAGATGATGCTATGGAAGTGTTGCACTCAATATGCCAGCAAATTTGGAAAACACAGCAAGGGCCAAAGGACTGGAAAAGGTTAGTTTTCATTCTAATTCCAATGAAAGGCAATGCCAAAGAATGCTCAAACTACTGCACAATTTCTCTCATCTCACATGCTAGCACGGTAATGCTCAAAATGCTCCAAGTGAGGCTTCAACGGTATGTGAACTGTGAACTTCTAGATGTTCAATCTGTATTAGGAAAGGCAGAGGAATGAGAGATCAAATTGCCAACATCTGTTGGATCATTGAAAAAGCAAGAAAGTTCCAGAAAAACATTTACTTCTGCTTTATTGACTACGCTAAAGCCTTAGCCTGTGTAGATCACAACAAACTGGAAAATTTTTCAAGAGATGGAAATACCAGACTGCCTTACCTTCCTCCTGAGAAATCTGTATGTAGGTCAAGAAGCAACAGTTAGAACTGGACATGGAACAACAGATTGGTTCCAAATCAGGAAGGGAGAATGTCAAGGATATATATTGTTACCCTGCTTGTTTAACTTATATGCAGAGTACATTACACAAAATGCTGGGCTGAATGAAGCACAAGCTGGAATCAAGATTGCTGGGAGAAATCTCAATAACCTCAGATATGCAGATGAACCATCCTTTTGGCAGAAAGCAAAGAAGAACTAAACAGCATTTTGATGAAAGTGAAAGAGGAGAGTGAAAAAGTTGGTTTAAAACTCAACATTCAGAAAACTAAGTCATGCCATCTGGTCCTAGCACTTCTTGGCTAATAGATGGGGAAACAATAGAAACATTTAGTGACTTCATATTTTTGGGCTCCAAAGTCACTGCAGATGGTGACTGCAGCCATGAAATTAAAAGATGGTTGGCCCTGGAAGAAAAGCTATGACCAAACTAGACAGCATATTAAAAAACAGAGACATTACTTTGCCAACAAAGGTCATCTAGTCAAAGCTATGGTTTCTCCAGTAGTCATGTATGGATGTGAGAGTTGGACTATAAAGAAAGCTGAGTGCCGAAGAATTGATGCTCTTGAACTGTGGTGCTGGTGAAGACTCTTGAGAGTCCTTTGGACTGCAAGGAGATCCAAACAGTCCATCCTAAAGGAAATCAGTCCTGAATATTCATTGGAAGGACTGATGCTAAAGCTGAAACTCCAATATTTGGCCACCTGATGTGAAGAACTGACCCTTTTGAAAAGACCCTGATGCAGGTAAAGATTGAAGGCAGGAGGAGAAGGAGACAACAGAGGATGAGATGGTCGGATGGTATCACCAATGTGATGGACATGAGTTTGAGTAAACTCCAGGATTTGGTGATGGACAGGGGTGCCTGGCCTGCTGCAGTCCATGGGGTCACAAAGAGTTGGACACAACTGAGTGACTGAACTGATACTGAATCCAGTGGATAAGAAAGAACAACCAGGCAAATTAAGAAATAGATAATGTTGCAGGAAGCAAGAGAACCAGAGAAATAACTAACTCCAGTAAACAGCACTCACAACAGAAACTTGCTACATGCTCTTTGGGAGCAATACATACACTGAATGCTGAATCATCTCACCTTCATGAGCCTAAAAATGAACTCTTCATTCTCCGCCCTACTCTGCTCCACCCTGGCCTTACTTGTCTCTGTCACTGGCAACTCCATGGTTCTAGTGCTGAGCCATGACATTACTGACTTTTTTCTTTTTGTCATACCCTATATAGGATTGGTGAAGAAATCTTCACTCTTGTTTAAAAATACAGGTAAATACAGAATCTGATCATTTCTCATGACATTGACAGCCACAAGCTTACTACCCTGTTCTTACTGAATTGCTTGTATCTCTGCCCAATATAGGAATCAGGACAATTCTGTTAAAGCATATATCCAACCAGATTCTCTTCTGCTCAGAATTTTACAAAAGTTCACCCTTCTACTCAGAGCAAAAGCAGAAGTCTTTAAAATGGCTTATACTGTTCTATACCTTTAAAGTCCAAGTCAAGGCTTTTAGAGCAAGTTTTATATCTGTACAATAAAAAATTGATCTCACCCAGATTTTTATAGTGTAATGTGCCATAGGATGTCAGCTGTATTAATTTTCCTGTAATACACATACATTGAGCCAAGAAATTTTGGCATTGCTAAAACTGCAATGAAAACTATTTCCTGGAAACTTATATTAATCATTTTTTAAACTCATAATTTTGGTAGCAGATTAGGGTTCAGTCATCATAAATGAAGATTATCTTACATTGTTAATGAGCTTTGACTGCTATTGTAACAAACAACACAAAAAATATCTTCATCTAATACAAATTTAGTTTTGTGTGAGTTCATCTTATTTCTCTTATTACTTTTCTTTCATATAATGTTTTCTGATTAAAGTAATCTCACATGGCACATTAGATGGTTTTTTTTTTATTAACCTATTTTAATCTACCACTGTGGGCAAGAATCCCTTAGAAGAAATGGAGTAGCCATCATAGTCCACAAAAGAGTCCTCAATGCAGTACTTGGATGCAATCTCAAAAACGACAGAATGATCTCTGTTCATTTGCAAGGCAAACCATTCAATATCAGAGTAATCTAAGTTTATGCCCTGACCAGTAATGCTGAAGAAGCTGAAGCTGAGTGGTTCTATGAAGACCTAAAAGACCTTCTAGAACTAACACCCCAAAAATATGTCCTTTTCATTATAGGGGACTGGAATGCAAAAGTAGGAAGTCAAGAAACACCTGGAGTAACAGGCAAATTTGGTCTTGGAGTACAGAATGAAGCAGGGCAAAGGCTAAAAAAGAGTTTTGCCAAGAAAACGAACTGGTCATAGCAAACACCCTCTTCCAACAACACAAGAGAAGACTCTACAAATGGACATCACCAGATGATACACACCGAAATCAGATTGATTATATTCTTTGCAGCCAAAGATCGAGAAGCTCTATACAGTCAGCAAAAACAAGACCAGGAGCTGACTGTGGCTCAGATCATGAACTCTTTATTGCCAAATTCAGACTTAAATTGAAGAAAGTAGGGAAAACCACTAGACCATTCAGGTATGACCTAAATCAAATCCCTTACAATTACACAGTGAAAGTGAGAAATAGATTCAAGGGATTAGATCTGATACAGTGCCTGATGAACTATGAATGGAGGTTTGTGACATTGTACAGGAGACAGGACTCAAGATCATCCCCAGTAAAAAGAAATGCAAAAAAGGCAAAATGGCTGTCTGAGGAGGCCTTACAAATAGCTGTGAAAAGAAGAGAAGTGAAAAGCAAAGGAGAAATGGAAAGATAAACTCATTTGAAAGCAGAGTTCCAAAGAATAGCAAGGAGAGATAAGAAAGCCTTCCTCAGTGATCAATGCAAAGAAACAGAGGACACAATAGAATGAGAAACACTAGAGATGTCTTCAACAAAATTAGAGATACCAAGGGGGCATTTTTTGCAAAGATGGGCACAATAAAGGACAGAAATGGTATGGACCTAACAGAAGCAGAAGACATTAAGAAGAGGGGGCAAGAATACACAGAAGAACCATACAAAAAAGATCTTCATGACCCAGATAATGACAATGGTGTGATCACTCACCTGGAGCCAGACATCCTGGAATGCAGAGTCAAGTGGGCCTTAGGAAGCATCACTACGAACAAAGCTGGCAGAGGTGATGGATTTCCAGTTGAGCTATTTCAAATGCTAGAAGATGATGCTGTGAAAGTACTGTATTCAATATACCAGAAAATTTGGAAAACACAGCAGTGGCCACAGGACTGGAAAAGGTAAGTTTTCATTCCAATCTCAAAGAAAGGCAATGCCAAAAAATGCTCAAACTACCACACTGTTGCACTCATCTCACACATTAGCACAGAAATGCTCAAAATTCTCCAAGCCAGGCTTCAGGAGTATGTGAACCATGAACTTCCAGGTGATCTCTAGAAGAACTAGAGATCAAATTGCCAACATCTGTTGGATCATTGAAAAGGCAAGAGATTTCCAGGAAAACAACTATTTCTGCTTTATTGACTATGCCAAAGCCTTTGACTGTGTGGATCACAACAAACTGTGAAAAATTTTTAAAGAGATGGGAATACCAGACTACCTGACCTGCCTCTTGAGAAATCTGTACCCTGGTCAGGAAGCAACTGTTAGAACCAGACATGAAACAACAGACTGGTTCCAAATCGGAAAAGGAACACATCAAGGCTGTATACTGTCACTCTGCTTATTTAACTTATATACAGAGTACATCATGAGAAATGCTCGGCTAGAAGAAGCACAAGCTGGAATCAAGATTGCCAAGAGAGATATATGATATGACCTCAGATATGCAGATGATACAACCCTTAAGGCATAAAGTGAAGAAGGACTAAAGAGCCTCTTGATGAAAGTGAAAGAGGAGAGTGAAGAATTTGACTTAATGCTCAACATTGAGAAAACTAAGATCATGGCTTCTGGTCCTAACACGTCATGGCAAATAGGAGAAACAGTGTCAGACTTTATTTTGGGGAGCTCCAAAATCACTGCAGATGGTGATTACAGCCATGAAATTAAAACACACTTACTCCTTGAAAGAAAAGTTATGGTGTCATCTGCATATCTGAGGGTTTTGATATTTTTCCCAGCAATCTTGATTCCAGCTTGTGCTTCTTCCAGTCCAGAGTTTCTCATGATGTACTCTGCATATAAGTTAAATAATCAGGGTGACAATATACAGCCTTGATGTACTCCTTTCCCGATTCGGAACCAGTCTGTTTTTCCATATCCCGTTCTAACTGTTGCTTCTTGACCTGTATACAGATTCCTCAGTATTAATTTAGAAACCAAATTTTATGTTTGAATATCATCCAAATAAGATTGGATGTAAGTATATTTTGATGTAAATTGCATGAGGCAGAGATGCTAAAATCTAGAGGATAGCCCTAATTATCATGTAGTGATTTCTTTTGTCCATACAGCTAAATTTAGAGCTAAATTTAAATACATGATTGTTAAATTTTGAAAGTTGAATTTTTAATAGAACATAGCTTCCATTGTCCTTTCAGGTGTATGTATGTGTATATATATATATATATTTTTTTTTTTCTTTATCTACCTAAGTGTAAATTATAACTACTGTTTAACTATAATCTATTCTCTTGAATTCAATCAAATTAGATTATATAATTGAGCTAAAATCAGAATAATAAAACAGAAGTTAAAGCAATGCTGTACGCCCATTTCATATCAACATTTTTAGCAGGATGACTAATACATTAATAAATCTAATAACTTCGGTTACTGTCACCATGACCTGGACCCTCCTAGTTTACATCCTGAGTCAGGATCTCAGACGTCACCCAGAATGGAACTTGTGACCTGTCAGTGGAAAAATGGAAACCACATTCAGATATTCAGTTCTGTGGAGGAAACAGTTTGGCCAAAAACAATTTACTTTGTAATTTTTCATTTCAGTTATCTGCAGCATGATGGCTAAAATGTGTTTTCTTCTCTTTTGTTCTGATTTGGTGAGGAAGCACAGATCAGTCTACACGGCCACCTGAACACAGCTGCCAAGACTGTTCCTTAAATAGAGGATTATTTCTACATAATAGGGAGTGCAAACACATTTCCTGCCCCTGTCAAAATTCTATATACTTTGGAATAGGAAAATATACACCATTCTGCTTTTCCAAATAGATAGTATTAATTTTTTTTAAAGAAGGCAAATTATATATTTAAATATCATACATTATAAGACAAAGTACTTAAAATTTACCTTGATACTAATTCTTGCTTTACAAAAATGTTTTTTTAGGCATAAACATATCTTAGTCAATATCTTCCAACTGTGTACTTCTCTTAGTAATTACTTTTCTGTTTACGTGTGTACAAAAAGGGCTAACTTAATTTTAGAGTTAATAATAAAAATATTTTAACTTATAAAAATCAAATAAGAATATCTTAGAAACATTTGAACAAATTATTTCATATATAATTTTTTTCTTTCACAAAATAAGGCAATATAGCTGTTTTATATAGAAGATTTATATTCTTACAGTATTCTTATTTATAAGATTAATATTCTTAAGTATTCATATCGTCTTACTAAAATTCTTATCTCTATGCACTTGTAAGGTATTTGGCACTTAATTTCAGGCAATACTGGTACATAATTGCATTAGGCTGGATTCAAAATTCTGAAGTTTAGATATACTTTGTCAGTGGTATCTT
Source organism: Bos mutus (assembly GCF_027580195.1). Lineage (NCBI taxonomy): Eukaryota > Metazoa > Chordata > Mammalia > Artiodactyla > Bovidae > Bos > Bos mutus. The sequence goes on along the minus strand of NC_091621.1, from coordinate 57,199,721 downwards.
TCATCTTAAAATCTTGTTTTCTTAAAAAACACAAAGCAATCTGAGACCCTTTATAAACGTATTGTTACTTACTTCATTCAATAAGTCTTGATTGGGTGCTGACTTTGCATCTAGAAAACCTCAGTAGTAATGACACAGCATAAAGAAGGAGGAAACTTCCTGCCCTCAGATGACTTAGGGCAGTGGGTATAATTAAATGGAAAGTATCCATTGTTATGGAAATGTATCAATTTCCTCTGTACCTTGGACTTTTACTCAAAGTGATTATGTGTAATGCTTATCCCTTCCTACGTATTGATCTTTTAAAAATGTTTGAAAGCAAACATACGATCTTTTTTCTGAAGATGACTCTTTTTTCATTATGTAGACAAAACATGGAATATGTAGTTTACAATTCACAGAACTCATTATTCTCGTTCCCATTCCTTTTTGACTATCTGTTTCAAGGTCAGTGCAGAATACATGTACAATCCCCATAATCTGTGAACAAATATAAAAGTCAGGTATGTGTAAAATAGTTCTTATTTTTCTATTGGCCTGAAATACTGATGTGACTCCCCAAAGACAGTGCCAGATTAATTTTCAAGGATCATGGCACCATCTTTATTTTTTTGCAGCATCTTCAGTTCACATACTTGCAATGAATTGCATATCTTGCTTATACATTCTTTACCTTCTGACTCATTTTTGTACTTTTTTTAGTTAGAATTTTCCTAAAGTCAAAGAGCATGCTTTATTCATCAATTTAAATTTATATGGAATCACAAAATACCCAGAATTGCCAAAGCAATTCTGAAGAAAAAGAACAAAGCTGGAGGTATAACCCTTCCAGACTTCAGACAGTACTACAAAGCTTGGATCATTTGTAGAGATCCACATGGATTGATCTAGAAATTGTCATGCAGAGTGAAGTAAGTCAAAAAGAGAAAATCAAATATGGTAGATTAACACATATATGTAGAATCTAGGAAAATGGTATTGATGATCTTAATAGCAAAGCAGAAAGAAAGACATAGATACATAGAAAAAATATATAGACATTATGGCTATAAACAGGGGAATGGGAAGTGGAAGGAATTCAGAGATTTTGATTGACATATATACACTATTGATACCATGTATGAAAAAGATAAGTAATGAGAACCAACTGCATTGCTCAGGGAACTCTACTCAATGCTCTGTGGTGACCTAAATGGGAAGGCAATCCAAAAAAGAGGTGTTATTGGATAGAAAAGTCTGGCCGGCTACAATCCATAGGGTTGCAAAGAGTTGAACACGACTGAAACAAGTTAGCATGCATACACGTGTATACATATAGCTGATTCACTTTGCTGTACAGTACAAACTAACAAAACATTGTAACACAACTATACTCCAACAAAATTAATTTAAAATAACTTAAAAAAACCATCATGGTGCAAAAGCAGACATACAGATCAATGGAACAGAAGAAAGAGTCCATAAATCAACCCACACAGTTATGGTCAATTAATCTACAACAAAGGAGGCAAGAATATACAAGGGAAAAAAGACAGTCTCTTCAGAAAATTGTGTCGGGAAAGCTAGAAAGCTGCATGTAAATCAATGAAATAGATCACGTCCTCATTTTTATGGATGAGTAACATTCCATTGTGTGTATGTACCAAGTCTTTATCCATTCATCTGTTGATGGACATTTAGGTTGCTTCCATGTCCTGGCTATTGCAAATAGTGCTGCAATGAACACTGGGACACGTTTGTCTTCTTGAACTATGGTTTTCTCAGGATATCTGCCTGGTAGTGGAATTTCTGAGTAAAAAGGAACAAAGTTTCATCATTTGTAGAGACATGGATAGACCTAGAGTCTGTCATATGAACGAAGTAAGTCAGAAAGAGACTCTGTGTATATCAATGCACATATGTGGAATCTAGAAAAATGGAATAGACAAACCTATTTGCAGCATAGAAATAAGATGCAGACATAGAGAATGGATGTGTGGACATGAGTTGGGGGAAGGAGGGGGTGCTGAATTGGGAGATTGGAATTGACATATACACACTACCTTGTGTTAAATAGATAGCTAATAGGAACCTGATGAATATTACAGGGAGCTCATCTCAGTGTTCTGCAGCAACATGCATGGGTACAATGGGGGTGGGGGGATCCAAGAGAAAGGGGATATAAATGGGTGTCTCACTTTGTTGTACAGCAGAAACTAATACAACATCATAAAGCAACTGTGCCTCAGTAGAAAAAGAACACTCTCTCACACCATATACAAAAATAAACTCAAAATGGCTTAAAGACCTTAATTAAGACAAGAAACAATACCACTCCTAGAAGAGGACAAAGGCAAAACATTCTTAGAAATTTAGACTTATCTAAACTCTTAGGTTAGTCTCACAAGGCAAGAGGAATAAAAGCAAAAATAAACAAATGGGACCTAATCAAACTTAAAAGCTTTTTCATAGCAAAGAAAACCATCAGCAAAATGAAGGCAACCTATGGAATAGGAGAAAATATTTGCAAATAATGTGACTGACAAGGGAGTTAATATCCAAAGTATATAGCAACCCATGAAGCTCAATATCAAAAAACAAACAACCCAGTCAAAAAATGGACAGAAGATGTACTTAGACATTTCTCCAAAGAAGGCATACGGATAGCCAACACACATTTAAAAAATGCTCAACATTGCTAATGATTGCTGCTACTGCTAAGTCACTTCAGTTGTGTCTGACTCTGTGCGACCCCATAGACGGCCACCAGGCTCCCCTGTCCCTGGGATTCTCCAGGCAAGGACACTAGAGTGGGTTGCCATAATGTATGAAAGTGAAAGTGAAGTCGCTCAGTCATGTCCGACTCTCTGCGACCCCACGGACTGCAGCCCACCAGGCTCCTCAGTCCATGGGATTTTCCAGGCAAGAGTACTGGAGTGGGGTGCCATTGCCTTCTCCGTGCTAATGATTACAGAAATGCAAATCAAAACAACAATGAGGTATCACCTCAATAGTCAGAATGAGCTTTTGTTCATAAAAGCTTATGAATCATATTAACAAATGCTGGAGGGAGTGTGGAAAAAAGGGAACCCGTCTATACTTTTGGTGGAAACGTAAATAGGTGCAGTCACTATGGAAAACAGTATGGAAATTCCTTTAAAAATTAAGAATAGAGCTACCATATGATCAAGCAATCCCACTCCTGGATATGTACTTGGAAAGATGAAAACTTTTATTTGAAATGATACATATACCCCAATATTCATCAGTTCAGTCACTCAGTGACCAACTCTTTGAGACCACATGGACTGCAGCATGCCAGGCCTCCCTGTTCATCACCGACTCATGGAGCTTGCTCAAATTCATGGCCATTGCGTCGGTGATGCCATCCAACTATCTCATCCTCTGTCGTCCCCTTCCTCTCCCACCTTCAATCTTTCCCAGCATCAGGACCTTTTCCAGTGAGTCAGTTCTTCGCACCAGGTGGCCAAAGTATTGGAGTTTCAGCTTCAGCATTAGTCCTTCCAATGAATATTCAGGACTGATTTCCTTTAGGATTGATTGTTTGGATTTCCTTGCAGTCCAAGGAACTCCCAAGAGTCTTTGCTAACACCACAGTTCAAAAACATCAGTTCCTTGGCACTCAGCTTTCTTTATAGTCCAACTCTCACATCCAAACATGACTACTGGAAAAACCATAGCTTTGACTAGATGGACCTTTGTCAGCCATGTAATGCCTCTGCTTTTAAATATGCTATCTAGTTTGGTCATAACTTTCCTTCCAAGCAGCAAGCGTCTTGTATTTTCATGGCTGCAATCACCATCCACAGTGATTTTGAAGCCCAAGAAAATTGTCTATTACTGTTTCCAAGTTTCCCCATCTATCTGCCATGAAGTGATGGGGCCAGATGCCATTTTCTTAGTTTTCTTAATGTTGAGTTTTAACGAAATTTTTCACTCTCCTTTTTCACTTTCATCAAGAGGCTCTTTAGTTCTTCTTTGCTTTCTGCCATAAGGGTGGTGTCATCTGCATATCTGAGGTTATTGATATTTCTCCCGGCAATCTCGATTCCAGCTTGTGCTTCATCTAGCCCAGCATTTCACATGATGTACTCTACATATAAGCTAAATAAGCAGGTTGTCAATATACAGCCTTGGCATACTCCTTTCCCAATTTGGAACCAGTATGTTGTTCCATGTCCAGTTCTAACTGTTGCTTCTTGACCTGTATACAGATTTCTCAGGGGGCAGGTCAGGTGGTCTGGTATTCCCATCTCTTTAAGAATTTTCCAGTTTTTTTTTTGATCCACACAGACAAAGGCTTTGGCATAGTCAATAAAGCAGAAATAGATGTTTTGCTGGAACTCCCTTGCTTTTTCTATGATCCAATGGATGTTGCCAATTTGATCTCTGGTTCCTCTGCGTTTTCTAAAACCATCTTGAACCATCTGGAAGTTCTCAGTTCACATACTGTTGAAACCTCACTTGGAGAATTTTGAGCATTACTGTGCTAGCATGTGATATGAGTGCAATTATGCAGTAGTTTGATCATTCTTTGGCATCACCTTTCTTTGGGATTGGAATGAAAACTGACCTTTCCCAATCATGTGGTCACTGCTGTGTTTTCCAAACTTTCTGGCATATTGAGTGCAGCACTTTAACAGCATCATCTTTTAGCATTTGAAGTATCTCAACTGGAATTCCATCACCTCCACTAACTTTGTTCATAGTGATCACTATGAATAAAGGGTCTTTAGTTCATAGGCCCACTTAACTTTGCATTCCATGATGTCTGGCTCCAGGTAAGTGATCACACCATCACAGTTATCTGGGTCATGAAGATCTTTTCTGTATAGTTCTTCTGTGTATTCTTGCCACCTCTTCTTAATATCTTCTGCTTGTTTTAGGTCCATACCATTTCTGTCCTTTTTTGTGCCCATCTTTGCATGAAATATTCCCTTGGCATCTCTAATATTCTTAAAGAGATCTCTTTTTTCCATTCTATCATTTTCCTCTATTTCTTTATGTTGTTCACTGAGGAAGTCTTTCTTATCTCTCCTCACTATTCTTTGGAAATCTGCATTCAAATGGGTATGTCTTTCCTTTTCTCCTTTGCCTTTTGCTTCTCTTCTTTTCTCACCTTTTTGTAAGGCCTTCTCAGACAGCCATTTTTCCTTTTTGCATTTCTTTTTCTTGGGAATGGCCTTGATCACTGCCTCCTGTACAATGTCACAAACCTCTGTCCATAGTTCTTCAGGTACTCTATCAGATCTAATTCCTTGAATCTTTTTGTCATTTCCACTGTATAATCATAAGGGATTTGATTTAGGTCATACTTGAATTTTTAGTGGTTTTCCCTACTTTCCTCAATTTAAGTCTGGATTTTGCAATAAGGATTTCATATCTGAGCCACAGTCAGCTCCTGGTTTTGTTTTTGCAGTCTGTATAGAGCTTCTCCATCTTTGGCTGCAAAGAATATAATCAGTCTGATTTAGGTATTGACCATCTGGTGATGTCCACGGGTAGAGCTGTGTCTTGTGTTGTTGGAAGAGAGTATTTGCTATGACCAATGTGTTCTCTTGGAAAAACTCTGTTAGCCTTTTCCCTGCTTCATTTTGCACTGTCAGGCAAAATTTGCCTGTTACTCCTGGTATCTCTTTACTTCCTACTTTTGCATTCTAGTCCACTATGATGAAAAGGCTATTTTTTTTTGGTTAGTTCTAGAAGACAATGGCAACCTACTCCAGTACTCTTGCCTGGAAAATCCCATGGACAGAGGAGCCTGGTAGGCTGCAGTCCATGGGGTCACTAAGAGTCAGACATGACTGAACGACTTCCCTTTCACTTTTCACTTTCATGCATTGGAGAAGGAAATGGCAACCCACTCCAGTGTTCTTGCCTGGAGAATCCCAGGGACAGGGGAGCCTAGTGGGTTTCTGTCTATGGGGTTGCACAGAATCGGACACGACTGAAGTGACTTAGCAGCAGCAACAGCAGAAGGTCTTGTAGGTCTTCATAGAACCATTGAACTTCCAATTCTTCAGCTTTATTGGTTGGGGCATAGACCTGGATTACTGTGATATTGAATGGTTCACCTTGGAAACGAACTGAGATCATTCTGTCATCTTTGAGATAGTCATAGTAGTACTATTTACAACAGTCAGTCAAATAAATTAATATTAACAAGCAAATGGTTTAAATAAATTATATATATATATATATATATATATATATATGTAATGCATTACCATTAAATATTGCATTTGTAGCAAATGGTTTAAGAAGATATCAAAACAGAAGTTAAACACACATAATATGATGTCATTTATATGTAGAATCTAAACATCTAAATTAAATGAATATATATACAAAATGGACACAGTCTAACAGACACAGAAAGCACACTTAGATTACTAAAGGGGAAAGGGAGGATAGGAAGGATAAATTAGGAGTATGGGTTTAACAGCTACAAACTACATAAAAGAGATAAGCAACTAGATTTTACTGTATAGCATAGGGAACAATATTCAATATCTTGCAATAATCCATGATAGAAAATAATTTTAAAATAAAATATACATATATATTAATACATAAAATATATGTATGTATAACTGAATCATCTCACTGTACACCTGAACCTAACACAATATTGTAAATCAACTAGACTTCAATTAAACAATAAAGATAAAATGAGAGAATCCAACATAAAGGAAGTACAATAGTGGTTAAAAAATTCATACTTAACTCCTTCTGAATTATTTGGTGTTAACTGTGTAACTAAATGTTGGGGAGATGCAAATAGGGTTGTGCCTTCAGGTGAACTCAAGGGAATCACTTAACGAATCAGAGTGAAGAGTTGCCAGTTCCACATATATGAAAGCTACAATAAGTGTATCTGAGATTCCTCCAGGTAGTATTCCCTGACTTCTCTTTCCCACTGGCCGCACTGCTCACACTCTCTCCTCCTCTTAAGCTGTGCCTGTACCTGCACATGCTCAGTCATGTCCAACTCTTTATGGAAGATCCCCTGGAGATATTTAGACTGTACCTCTTCTCTATCATCCCTTAATATTCTTTCATTTAACAGGTGGTTTGTAATGCTGAGTTATTGCTCCACAGAGACAATGAACTCTTTGAGGGCAGGGAGTATGTTTTGTTCTTTGTAAAGTTTTAACCTAGTTTTTAATAGTTTGAGTTAATTAATATATCTCTATGCTATGGAATGTTGCTTGAATGAATTGAGTAAGTGAATGAATGAGATGGTCACTATTTTGGCTGGGTAGTTTTTTCCTTCAGATAACCTAGTCAACTCTCCAGGATGGTTTTCATTCTACTGTCTCCAAGGTGGTTTTGTTTTCTAGCCTGATTATTTAACAGATAATATAAATTTGAAGTGGGCTTCCCAGATGGCTTAGTGGTAAAGAATCCACCTGCCAATGCTGGAGACAGAAAACCCAGGTGTGATCCCTGGGTTGGGAAGATTCCCTGGAGAAGGAAATGGCAACCCAGTCCAGTAATTTTGCCTGGGAAATTTCATGCACAGAGGAGCCTGGTGAGCTATAGTCCAGGGGGTTGCAAAAGAGTCAGACAGGACTTAGTGACTAAAACAACAACAATTACTACAAATCAGAAACAGAGACATTAAGGTTATTGATATAGAAGATCACTCAGCAGAACTAAATCTACAATTCCAGATGTATCGAAGGAATGAGACAGGTGGCCTAGTGGCTAAAAGTATAGTCGTTTTGTGTAAAAAAACAAAAACAAAAACAAAACTCAGATTAGAATACAGATCCTCTTGTTGATAGGCTATCTTTAAAAAGTGGACCTGATTTTTCCAGAGCCTCTGCTTTGACTAATGCCTATTTCATAATATTGCTGTGAAATAACTTTGAATCAATCCTTAGCATATATTAAACATAATAATCTCATATGTATTTTAAATATGGACATTATGACTTTAAAGCAATAATAATAAATTGGATTAAAAATATAAAATAAACACACAAAAAAGACCCATGGAGTCCATATGACAGAGTGTATTAACATAACTCCTAGAGTTAAAGACAGTAGGAGGTAATTTTGTGATGGGGTAAATATATCAGCAAAAGGCTCTGTGGCCCTAGTGAGTAAACATCCACTTGTGATCAGGATAGACCAATTTATGATTCTTGTATTTAATTACTAATAGCTCTCCATTTCACTTTCACAATACTCAGGGTTTGGACAATGAATTGTGAGGTTACTTTATGATGGTGCATGTGCTGATCTGGAACATTTTAGGAGGAACTTTTTGCACTATCTAATAAGCATCATACACTTAAAATTTGCACAAGCATGTATAGGGAGAGTTTCATCTTCAGTATACAAAGATATGGGTTGGTCAACATTTCTATTCTTTCCAAATAGTCAATTTTTATTTTATCCAAATAAATATCTCTATTTCTCTGTCTGACTCACTTCACTTAGTATGATAATTTCTAGTTGCATCCATCTTGCTGGTAAATGGCATTATTTCATTCTTTTGGGGGGCTGAGTAGTATTCCATTATATATCTGTATTACATCTTTTTTGAGATGTCTTTATTTTAAAAGCTATCCATCTTCCAGCTATTGCTGCTGCTGCTGCTAAGTCGCTTCAGTCGTGTCCAACTCTGTGCGACCCCATAGACGGCAGCCCACCAGGCTCCCCCATCCCTGGGATTCTCCAGGAAAGAACACTGGAGTGGGTTGCCATTTCCTTCTCCAATGCATGAAAGTGAAAAGTGAAAGGGAAGTAACTCAGTCATGTCTGACTCTTAGCGACCCCATGGACTGCAGCCCACCAGGCTCCTCTGTCCATGGGATTTTCCAGGCAAGAGTACTGGAGTGGGGTGTCATTGCCTTCTCCGTTCCAGCTATTAGGCTCATTTAAAGTTTTAGATCTTTAATTTCTCTCATATTACCAATTAGATATATATTTGTTGACTTTTTTAAACAAGCTGCAACTCTGGCTTATCCTATATGACACTCTACTACATAGTCAATCTGTGCAGACCAACTTTTCACAGAGGCCTAGAAATATTCAAAATTCCAAACTGAAATTATCAAAGAGTTGAAGTTAATGGTGGAACAAAGATTTCCAGTGTTCCTCCATTTCTTTTTTTGGATTATTCAAGGCATTGAGGCTTAGTACACACAGTGGGATAAACTAGGGTGATTGTGAAGTACTAACATGAGGTAATAAAGGAAGCCTCCCTTCCAACTGATCAATCATCCAAAGAAATGTAATTCAAGGAAAAAAAATAATTATAAAATATGCTACAGTCTTCCAGAGTTACCTTTACAAAAAGCAACTCTTACTGTGTATCTTCCCTTCATAAAGTGAAAACTGGCTTCCATCTCCCTCTCCAATCTGGTTTCACACCCTGTTCTCCTTCAAACTTGTACTGTAGCCACATGATAATTTTATTCCTTTATATTTGCCATGATGCATCAAGATACCAAAAGATAACCTTTACGAATATTGCTTTTCTCCCCTTCTTTCACCTGCTTATCTGCTACTCATCCTTCAGAGCTCAGTTGAGGTGATACTTCCACAGGGAAGACTTCATTGAATTTGGTGTGAGGTCAGTTTCTCAGTTTTCTAGCACTGTGTACCTCTTCTACAATATTTGCGGAAGTTGAAATTCACCATTATTTTCTGTGATTATTTTATATAAATCTGTTTTCTCCAGTAGAGAAGACTCAGTTCAGTTCAGTTCAGTTCAGTCACTCAGTCATGTCCAACTATTTGCGACCCCATGGACTGCAGCACGTGAGGCTTCCCTGCCCATCACCAACTGCCAGAGCTTGCTCAAACTCATATCCATCGAGTCCATGATACCATCCAACTATCTCATCCTCTGTTGTCTCCTTCTCCTCCCACCTTCAATTTTTCCCAGCATCAGGAACTTTTCAATGAGTCAGTTCTTTGCATCAGGTGGTCGAAGAATTGGAGTTTCAGCTTCAGCATCAGTCCTTAAAATGAGTAATCGGGACTGATCTCCTTTAGGATGGAGTGCTTGGATCTCCTTGCAGTCCAAGAGACTCTCAAGAGTCTTCTCCAACACCACAGTTCAAAAGCATCAATCCTTCAGCGCTCGGCTTTCTTTATAGTGCAATTCTCACATCCGTACATGATTACTGGAAAAACTTGGTTGATGCATGCAGGGTCTTCCATCTTTGTTGTGGCACGCAGGATCTTTAGCTCTGGCATGTGCGATCTAGTTCCCTGATCAGGGATAGAACCTGTGCCACCAACACTGTGAGCATGGAGTCTTAGCCACTGGACCACCAGGGAAGTCACGTAGAAAAGATTAGAAGGAAGCAAATGTGGTATCAGCTTTTGGAGCTAGTGCAATGCCTGGCTCAGTAAGCATGAGTTGAATGAATGCATGAAAAAACTCAGCTTCACATGTTTTATACAGAAGGAGAGTTTGGGCTGTGCTGGTTGCCTAGAGAAACTGGAATATTTTTACCTTTTGAGTCTAGAGATGAAGTGATGAGAAAATAATGTGCTGCTAAATGTAAAATTCCCAAGTTGCTTGGGTAGGTATAAATACAAAAGTGTCAGACACGCAGAATAAGTAACAGTGGCCACCTGCAGCTTAAAGAGAATGCTAACCACCCATAATGGTTCCTGTTATATTCTGGGGTAAAATAACAAATTTTCTTTCTAATTTACTCATTTTCACTTTAATTAATCCTTAACTTTCTGGGTGACCCATGACATTTTCTACAGATCCACCCCAGACTGTGTGGGTCTTAATATTGCTGACAGTCTTTGTATACCACATTTCTATACAAGGGTTTTATACAAGAGTATCTGTGTGTGTTTGTGCATTATGGTTACCATGGTTAGGAAATATTTCCTGAGAATGGTCTTTTAAAGTAGCTATCAAAGTCAGGTAAACAGCTGTTTCAAAGTTGATAACGGTGAGCACGTAGATAACACGCAGACTTTGTTGCCAAGGACTGCAACAGTCTCAGGAGATTATTAATATTGTATTTTCAGTAAGATAACTGAAAATACCAAGCAGATCAATCTCTAAGGTACATGTCAGTAATCCTATAAATTGCAGAAGCAAAAGCACACCCCTAAAAAATCAAAATTATATTCAGATATAATAAAATTTATTGGATGTATAAAAGGAAAGTTTAATGAATAAAGAAGGAGAGAATAGTGGGAAATAGAGGAAATGGATGGGGAAAAATCCTATAATTAGAGGAAGATAAGAAAAAGAAACTTTCATGTCATGAAGAGAGTTCATGTCAAATTAAAAAAATAAATATGTGAGCACATTTCTTCAGTAAAAGAATAAAATTATATTTCCAAGTACTATAATTATGCCTTGATTAAATCAGTCTACTCCTCTCTCAAGTGTAAAATTAATGACAAAATTCCAGTTATTAAAGGATCAAGTGGTTTAAAGATTTGTATGATCTTCACTGAATATATAACTCAGTATATTACAAACGTGGAAGTTTTTTAAAAGTTTTAACAACCTCAACCTTTTAAAATTTAAAATGTATAATCTTAATTCAGACACAGAACTATAAACCAAATACCTCATATAGTAAGCTAAATTAACCTCATCATTTTCCTTTAAATGTAGTCATTAGATATTGTTTATATATATATTATATTAATACATGTAATAATTAAATTTCTTGCAATTTGAATGTATTTACAGTTCCCAGTGTTTTCTGTTCTTGTTTATGATTTTTTTTTTTTTTTTGCTTGCTGCTGCTGCTGCTGCTAAGTCGCTTCAGTCGTGTCCGACTCTGTGCGACCCCATAGATGGCAGCCCACCAGGCTCCACTGTCTCTGGGATTCTCCAGGCAAGAATAGTGGAGTGGGTTGCCATTTCCTTCTCTAAGGCATGAAAGTGAAAAGTGAAAGTGAAGTCATTCAGTTGTTCCCGACGCTCAGCAATCCCATTGGACTGGAGCCTACCAGGCTCCTCTGTCCATGGGATTTTCCAGGCAAGACTACTGGAGTGGGTTGCCATTGCCTCCTCCTGAGATACTTAATATTCAGGCCTCACTTATCTTTATCAGAAAATTACATACAGTTGACCCACAATGTCAGTTTGACTTGCAAGTTTCCACTCCTTCATGGAGTTTTTTTCCCATAAATATGTACTATGGTACCGCATGATCTATCTGTGGTTGGTTGAATCTGAGAATGTGGAGCTGCGGTATGAAAAACCAACTGTGAAGTTTTTAAAATTTATTTGTTTTTAATTGGAGGATAATTGCTTTACAATATTCAACTGCAAACTTATCCTTTGGTATTTTTCCTTTGTGGGGGTTGATGTCTCTAACTCCTGCCTTGTTCAGGGGTCAACTGTATATTCTTATGGACTGAATTGTGAACCCCAAATCTATTATGTTGAAGCCTTACACTTTAATGTGACTGTTTTTGGAGATAGGGCCTTCAGGGAGGTAATTAAAGTTACATGAGGTCATAAAGGTGGGGCCATAGGCCCATAAAACTGATAAGATAGAAGAAGGAAAAAGAAAACTGATAAGAAGAGGAAGAAGCACTAGATAGAGATCACTCTCTCTTCCCACACACACAGAGAACAGGCCATGTGAGGACAGAGAGAGAAGGCAGCCTTCTGCAAGTCAGGAAGAGCGGTCTTACCAGAAACAGACTTTTCCAGCACCTTGATCTTGGGCTTCTAAGCTCCAGAACTGTGAGAAAATAAACTACTATAGTTTAAGCCACTCAGTCTATGGTATAATATTACAGCAGCCCTAGCAGTCTAATACACAGAGCATTGCATTTTATAACACACTTGAACTAGAGCCCTATTGTTAGATCTACCAGATTTAGCGTAGACATACATACTTAACCAATCAAAGAGATAAAATAAAACTTACATTATCTGATAATATAGCACATGCGTTTCATTATTTAGTCACAAAGATATATTTTTCTATTTTATGATATAGCAATATCATAAAATAAGATATAGAAATTGAAGATGTTTAACATTTTTTTAATTAAACATTTTAATTTCTTTGAAGAATCTCAGGTTTTTTGGAAGTGTTTTCTATCAAATTATCTTTAAGTATATTAATACCTATGTACAACATTTGACTGTCATCCCTCATTTAGTATTTGGGCAATATCCTCAGGAAAGTGATGAGGCAGAATGGTGAGGAATAGAGAATTAAAGTATATTAAGTATCTACTATAATCGATGAAGATTTTCCTTAAAAAGAAAAATCTTATTATAATAATATATTAAAGTAAATCATAGCTGATCCTTTAACAACACAGGGTTGGGTGCTGACCCTCCACATAGTCAAAATCCAAATACAATTTACAGCCTTATGTATATGTTTGTTGTTCTTTGATATCATCTATTTCACATCCACAGATTCAGACAGCTGGCAATCATGAAAAGCTTCAATTACTTACATCCAGACAAGAATATCTTTTAATATCTTCTCCAGGTAAGAATACTGGAGTGGGTTGCCATGCCCTCTTCCAGGGGATCTTCCCCACCAAGGTATTGAACATGCATCTTTTGTGCCTCCTGATTGGCAGGCAGATTCTTTACCACTGTTTTAGGGGTTACAGATTTGAAAGATGGAGAAGAAACAGCCAGAGGTAACAGGTAAAAGCAGAATATATAAATTCTATGGAAGACAAATGAGGAGGGTATCTCAAGGAGAGAAGTCTCTTAGGACCTTCAACTTCTTATAGATATTTACCCTCCAACCTGAAACAACTAAATCAAGATGAAATAAATGAAAGAACAGCTTGCAAGATTTTGAACATCAGACAACAAAGGATAGTGATCCCTGGCTAGGGGATTCCCAGGTGGCCTTAGTGGTAAAGAACCTGCCTGCCCATGCAGGAGACATGAGAAGCAGCCTCAATCCCTGGGTCAGGAAGATCCCCTGGAGGAGGGCATGGCAAACCATTCCAGTATTTGTGCCTGGGAAAGCCCATGGACAGAGGAGCTTGGTGAGCTACAGTCCCTAGGGTTGCAGAGTCAGACACGACTAAAATGATTTAGCACTCAGCACATCCCTGCAAAGACAAGAAGCAAATGAGTCTTATGATTAGCCCAGCTTACTACATTTGAAGAGACTCCAGGCTGGTGCACGGAGGAGGCGATCGGGTGATACCAAGAAATGAGATGCAGCTGAGAGTTTGAAGAGACCAAGGTGGCTAGAATTCACAGGGCAGAGCACCAGAGAGGAGAGAGCTGTGTGTAGAGAGAACCCTAAACACCTGCAGAGGCCTTCCTTGAGCATTCAGAGCCCTGCTCGGTACTCCTGGAGTGCAGAGCCCAGCTCAGCACGCCAGCTCACACAGCTGGGGCTGATTTGCCTGAACCGATTACAGGAAATATCACCTGAGGCTCACACAGGATGGCAAATGAATGCCTGTCCTCATCAGCCAGACTGGGAAGCCTAGTAATTCATGGGACTTTATGGGATATTCAGAAGGCTTTGCCTGAGTAGTAGGAATATTTAGTTCAAAAGGCTGCTCTTGTCTAACATCTTCTGAAAAGTAAAACTAAAAATAACAAATTGTTTTCAACTAATTTAACTTTATTTCAGAAGAAAGCTCAAGAATTGTAATACAATTTTTTAGTTTCAAACAAGGTAAAATTCACAATGACCCAGGGATCGAACCAGGTCCCCTGCGTTGCGGGCGGACTCTTTACTCACTGAGCCACCAGGGAAGCCACCTTAAACCTATACAGTGTTTTATGCTAATTATATATCAATAAAGCTGGAAAATATTACAGATTTTGAAAAATCAATATTTTGACTTTATGTAGAAGATATCTATTTGCTTATCTCTATACAATTCATGATGATGGCATCATCTCTTCGACTCTCTACCTGAATACAGTAATGATAACTTAAGGAAATGGGTAGTGATTAAACACTGAAATCTGTTTTTATTTTTAGGATATTGTATTCTCTAGCCTTAAAATACTGAAAGACTATATTAATGATCACTATATACAATATACTGCCCAGTTATAATCTGTTGGATTTGCAAATTATATTTTCCTTGTTTATTCAAATAGTTAGTAGGAGGTCTGGATTTGATGTTCCTTAGAAACAGTTGTTGATTCAATTTATTCATCTCTTTAGAGAAAGAAATCAATTTTTATAGTCATATAAAAATGCCATGAAGACATCAGTGCACTTCATTTTCAGAAATAGTACACCATAAATAGAATAAGTGCATTTTATATTTCCTGTATTGATATTTTAAAAATATCCCAAGAATAGTACTTGTAAAAGATAAATTCAGTCAGGTGAATACCTGAAATCTATATCACCAGGACGTTTACTCACTCATTCAAAAAATTTTGCATTTTTGGTACACATCTGTGAAATATAAAAGTCACTAATTTTGCTTGTGCTGTGAAGGAAACAAAGACAGCAGGCAGAAGGATAAGTGATATTCTTATCTGCAGCAAACCCATAATCTACTAGGATTGTTGAGAAATCTCCATAGTAAACTATAATGAAAGGTCACAAGGAAGTAATGGTAATAAAAAAGATATAACCGGTAGTTTATAAGAACCAGTGTGTACCAGTGGATTCAAACATGATTTCACACTATAGCTGACATTTACATTGGACTATCAATAACTTCAGATATGCAGACGACACCACCCTTATGGCAGAAACTGAAGAAGAACTAAAAAGCCTCTTGATCAAAGTGAAAGAGGAAAGTGGAAAAGTTGGCTTAAAGCTCAACATTCAGAAAACTAACATCATGGCATCTGGTCCCATCATTTCATGGGAAATAGATGGGGAAACAGTGGAAACAGTGTCAGACATGAAATTAAAAGACGCTTACTCCTTGGAAGGAAAGTTATGACTAACCTAGATAGCATATTAAAAAGCAGAGATATTACTTTGCCAACAAAGATCCGTCTAGTCAAGGCTATGGTTTTTCCAGTGGTCATGAATGGATGTGAGAGTTGGACTGTGAAGAAAGCTGAGCACCAAAGAATTGATGCTTTTGAACTGTGGTGTTGGAGAAGACTCTTGAGAGTACCTTGGACTGCAAGGAGGTCCAACCAGTCCATCCTAAAGGAGATCAGTCCTGGGTGTTCATTGGAAGGAATGATGCTGAAGCTGAAACTCCAATACTTTGGCCACCTCATGGAAGAGTTGACTCTTTGGAAAAGACCCTGATGCTGGGAGGGATTGAGGGCAGGAGGAAAAGGGGGCAACAGAGGATGAGATGGCTGGATGGCATCACCAACTCAATGGACATGAGTTTGAGTAAACTCTGGGAGTTGGTGATGGACACGGAGGCCTGGCGTGCTGCGATTTATGGGGTTGCAAAGATTCGGACACGACTGAGCAACTGAACTGACCTGATGACAGGTTAACCATGAATGGGCAGAGATCATGAAGAACACTAAAGTTGTGAGGGAAGTGATCAAATTAAGGGAAGAATATTTGAAGGAGAATACTTTGTTTCTATATAGAACTTTATATTCCTTTGAATAGAAAGTGTTTAGAAATGCTTAAATTTATGTACAGTATCATTGTTCAGTCACTCAGTTGTGTGTGACTCTTTGTGACACCATGGACTGCAGCATGCCAGGCTTCCCTACCCTTTACCATCTCCTACAGTTTGCTCAAACTCATGTTATTAAGTTGATGATGCCATCCAACTATCTCATCCTCTGTTGCCCTCTTCTTCTGTCCTCACTCTTCCCCAGCATCAGAGTCTTTTCCAATGAGTCGGCTTTTTGCATCAGGTGATGAAGTATTGGAGCTTCAGCTTCAGCATCAGTACTTCCAATGAATATTCAAGGTTGATTTCCTTTAAAATTGAATGGTTTGATCTCCTTGCTGTCCAAGGGACTCTCAAGAGTCTTCTTCAGCACCACAGTTTGAGAGCACCAGTTCTTCGGTGCTCAGCCTTCTTTATGGTCCAACTCTCACATCTGTATATGACTACTAGAAAAGACATAGCTTTGATTATATGGACCTTTGTAGGCAAAGCCATGTCTCTGCTTTTTGATACACTGTCTAGGTTTGTCATAGCTTTTCTTCTTTTAGGAGCAAATGTCTTTTCATTTCATGGCTGTAGTCATTGTGCAGTAATTTTGGAGCCCAAGAACATAAAGTCTGTCACTGTTTCCATTGTTCCCCCATCTATTTACCATCAAGTGGTGGAATCAGATGCCATGATCATAATTTTTTTAATGTTGAGTTTTAAGCCAGTATTGTAGTTTATGAGAAACAGGGAAACATTATCTAATGTAATAATGTTGAGTTTGAGATACAAATAACCCATTAAAAAATAATAGCTAACAATATAACATGCATCAGCTCAAACCACCCCCAGATTATCTAACTGCTCTCAGGCCTGACTTCCTTAGTCTAATAATTTATGTTGATAGATTCTGAGATAGAAAGGTCCGGTGTTAAAGCACAAGAAGAATTAGAAGCTGCTCACTACAGTAAAGAAGTAGAGATGGTCCCTAAGATCTGTAATCCAATGAAAAAATCACTTGGTAAACATGCACTTAAATAGGATCTCTATCTCTGAAAATATATGTCACAAGGGAATATTCCTCTAATGTCATATTTCCTCAAATAAAGGACTCATATGATCTGTTTCCCAATCTGTTGTGAAAGTCTCACCAATGGCTAATTCGAAATGGAGTGATAAAACTTAAAAATAAGAGAATGTCTCCTCAACAACGATTTTATACCTTTCCTGTGCCACTTAAATTTTATACCACTCTCATTTCAGCTGATAACCATCTTCATCTGTAATTGTAAACACAGACATCATCAAAAAGGAATTTCCTTCTTTTCCCATAGGAGCAAATTTTATTTGCACTTCATCAATCTTCTCCAAGTTCCCATCTCTTATTAAGTGTCAGTGCTGGTGTGTGCATGCTCACTTGTGTTTAACTCTTTGCAATCCCTGGTCTGTAGTCCACCAGACTCCTTTGTCCATGGGATTTCCCAGGCAAGAATACTAGAGTGGGTTGCAATTTCCTTCTCCAGAGGATCTTCCCAACCCAGGGATAGAACCTGTGTCTCCCACATTGGCAGGCATGTTCTTTACCACTGAACCACCTGTGAAGCCCTGTCAATGCTGGTAGCAAAAGCTAACTGACCCCATTTGCGTCTTTTGTCCTATTGACTCTCATCTTCTCAAGAAGCTCTTTTCATTATTATACCCCTTTTTCCTGACTTCTCAATCTATCATTCATTAGTTATTTTTATTAACAGTCAACCAATCTCTAATATTTTCCATTTTAAAAAAAGCTCCTCTTGACCTCGTATCTTCTTGTAGTTACTGTACCATTTCTCTGTTACCCTGAATTTCTAAGCTTATGAAAAAACAAGCATCCATCTCTCTGGGCTTATGGCATATATATGAAGGACATGATTTGTTTCAAATCAGAGAGTACCACTCACTTTAACATACAAAAATTATCATTTAGAATAAAATCAAGAAGCTTTTCTTAATGTAAAACTGGCTGGATCCCTTAATCTTTCTTTGCCTCCCTTTTTTTCATTGAGAAAATGTGACTAATAATGTCCATTCTGTCTAATTCATCAGAATGTCTTGAGAGAATTATGGGTTAAATTTCTGAGTTCTTATTAAACTATAAAATATGTTAAAATATGAATTATAACTATGACCATTTCATTATAATGATAATAGCAATAACATTGAATGCTTTCCAGATTAAAGGGTTTTACCTATTTAAAAATGCCTTTGTCATTACTTATGCTTTATTATTGTTTTAAGTATAGTTGGAAACTGCCTTCAGTCCTTTCTAAGACATCGTTAATGTTGAAAATTCAAATCAGTCCAAACAGCTAATTTGAACATGTATATGCTATGGAAAGGGAAACTATTCAATACCCCCATTTGATTGAGATTTTTGACTACATGTTGTCATGATAGTCAAATTAGATAGCCCTAGTCTAGATGATGCTAGCTCACTTTAGAGGATGTTGCTGTGAATTCGACAAATAGCAATTGCTGAGCACAACACCAACGGTGATGAATACTCCAGTTTCAGCCTGTCAAAAATGAACCGAAGAGCTGAGGAAACACATGATAGGAAACATCTGGTCCCTTTCAAGCCTGCTGAGAGAAGATGAGGATTGTCTTTTGACAATAAATAAATACATAAATCATAAAATAAAACCCTAAAAGGCAGAGTTTTTTTTTTTTTTTTCACATTACCTTGTTGAACTAAAGTGTGAATGTGATTTTTAAAATAAGATGGATGTAGCAACTTAGCAGCAGCAGCAGCAGCTCAATGATTAAAACACACGGAAAAACCTTCGAGCAATTTTATCTCCATATTTGAATGAGAAATAGATTAATAAGAAACTGAAGATAAACCTTTAAAGGCAGAAAAAAGGAAGTTGTCAAGGTATATCAAGGAGTAATAAGATTCTTACCAGTATCTGGTGACTTCTTTAATTTTTCATTTATTAGGAACCCTTTCATGTACAAGGTAAACTTAGGCCTTGAAAGATATTTTTACTGAAAGTTCAGTTATTTTTACATCTTCCATATGAGAGCAGAAAATTGTATGTAATTGGTATTCAAATGAAGAAAGGTTGGAATTGTGAACTAATTCCTTTCTGCGTGCACATGTGCTAAGTTGTTTCAGTCATGTCCAGTTTGTTGTGCTATGGACTGTAGCCCACCAGGCTTCTCTGTCCATGGGGTTCTCTAGGCAAGGATACCAGAGTTGAGTTGCCATGCCCTCTGTGCCAAGGGATCTCCCCAACCCAGGGATCTAATCTGCATTTCTTATATCTACCTGCATTGGCAGGAGGGTTATTTACCACTAGTGCCACCTGGGAAGCCCAATTCCTTTCTGCCCCCCCTGCCCCAACAAAGTAAAGTTGTTGAAGGTTTTCTTTTCCACATCATATAGGCCTCTTTTGTACTATCACTGGCCTTCGAGGTATCCAGACTCTCTGTTTGGCAGGAGGTGCACGACTGGGAGTGGAAAGATTCAATAATATTCTGGCACATTAGCAGGGAGATTGATGATATTGGTCATTCCCGCAGGGTAGGGGTGGATATTACTCCTGTTTATTAGCTGATGATATGCATCACTTAGACATACAAGAAATCCTATGTTCTCACCTGGGAGAGTGTGTTATACTCAACAGCTTGGTGATGGGATGGGCTCCCAAGGCAATCTCAGTTTACACAGGATTCCTTGGCCAGTCTCATGTAGAGACTTGACAGTTCTCAGTGTTGATGATCAGGATTTTCAGGTTGGGTCCTCTTACCACAAACCCCTCCCCTTGGTCTCATCTCTTCTCTTCTCTCCTTGCCTAGCTTCGGTAGCCCTTAGGTTGGAAGATTTGGCTCTTTTATTATTGCTCTTGTAATATGTTGCATTTGGCATAATATTCATGCTCTGCTCCCATCAAGACTTAGTCTTTTGAGTTCCAAAATACTCAGTTCTTACAAATGAGAAATTAACATTCAAGATAGTTATCTCTATGCTTTGAAAGTCTGTTTTGGCATCCAAAGCTAGATTTTGAGTATTCTCAATATGCACACCATATTGGAACTCTATATTTTCTATTTCAATAATTGGTTTTAATAGAGGGAAAGCCTTGTGGTAAAAAAAAATAGTAAAATAGTAATAATAGAAGAAATTAGAGGGATAAATTGGTTGATATGTCAAAAATATTCTCCCACTACACATAATGGTATACCTTAGAAACGTGCATATGTGCTCATTCAGATGTGTCCGACTCTTTGCATCCCATGGATTGTAGCCCTGCCAGTCTCTTCTGTCCATGGGATTTTCCAGGCAAGAATACTGGAGTGGGTTGCCATTTCTTACTCCAGGGAATCTTCCTGACCCAGGGATAGAACCCATGTATCTTGCGTCTCCTGAATAATAGGAGGATTCTTTACCACTAGGCCACCTGGGAAGCCCCAAATGAAAATGAAATAGCAAAACAAGATTAAACAAACAAACAAACATCAATAGTATCAATCAACAAACATCAAATAAGTATCAATAATTCAGGGGATCAACTGATGCTATTAATATTAGCTCACTAATTGTTGACTTTCTTGGATAGTATTTAGTTATTATTTTCTATTTTAAAATATAGTTCTTCCATAAACCTCAATATATTTTAAATGCAAAGGAGAAAACTGAAAAGAATTTTGAGCAATATTCAAAATGAAGGAAGTAATCTTTACTATTTCATATATTTAAATAATAAAGTAGTAGACTTAATTTCTTTTCAAATTGTCTAAAAATTTTTTGTAACTCAATTTTTTGCAGATTTGATGGGTTATAAACAGGGTGTATGTCACAATATTAACACCATGAATAGATGTGTATGTACAGAACAATCAAAGGATAATTGCTTTCAGGTTGGAGTGAGGTCCTGGGGCTCCTAATGTGCCAAGCACTACCTTTATAGCTGCTGGATTGAGAAAAGTCCAAGAATTACAGAGAAGTGGAACTTGAACCAGGGTAGCTGAGGCAGTGGGAAGTAAATTTGCTCGGCTTGGCAATGCAGGTGTCTATTCAGCTATTTATTTATATCCCAGACTGTTGGCTGACTATCAACTTTGGGTATCAACCTGTGACAATATGAATTTTCTTCTCAGGCTCAGATATTAGCACTATCACATGGCTTCACGATTCTAAATCAGAAATGCCAGGCTCAGAGAACTCTGCTCAGTGTTATGTGGCAGCCTGAATGGGAGGGGAGTTTGGGGAGAATTGGTGGTTTAGTCACTAAGTCATGTCTGACTCTTTGTGACTCCACAGAGTGTAGCCCACCAGGCTCCTCTGTTCATGGGGTTTCGCAGGCAAGAATACTGGAGTGGGTTGCCATTTCCTCCTCCAGGGGATCCTCCCAACCTAGGGATTGAATCCGTGTCTCCTGCATTTCATGTGGTCTCCTAAATTACAAGTGTATTTTTTAGGGACTGAGACACCAGGAAATCCTGGCGGGGGAGAATGGATACATCTATATGTCTGGCTGAGTCCCTTTGATGTCCACCTGAAACTATCACAACATTGTTAATCTGTTATACTCCAATATTAAATAATAGGTTTCTAAAAAGTAGTAAAATAAATATCAGGCTCCAACCCCCCCCAGCTCTTGCGTTGGGCAGGAAGTCGCTTCACTCTCTGTGTATGTGGCGGGTAAGGGAAGTGCTTGCACTATCCCTTCATTTCTTCTGTTTAGCCTACTTAAGGGGTTTCCCAGGTGACTCAAGTGATAAAGGATCCACCTGCTAGTGCAGGAGACCCAGGTTCAATCCCAGGTTGGGAAGATCCCCTAGAAAAAGAAATGGCAACCCAGGCCAGTATTCTTGCCTGGGAAGTCCCATGGAGAGAGGCGACTGGCAGGCTACAGTCTGAAGGGTCACCAAGTGTCAGACACAGCTGAGCACGCAGGCACACATGCATTCTCTTCTCTCCCCTACTCCCCCAGTCTTCTCTTTCTAGAATCTATATGACTTTTGAGGGTGGGAAGTAGCTAATTCTATTTGGAGAGGCTGCCATGTTGTGAAGCATGGTGTTGAAATGATGTTTTGGATTCCTCTACTGTTTCCCTCTTGTGGATTTTAGCTCACAGAGTAGGGCCTCTTCCATCCTGTACCTCGAAGCCCAGCCTCTCCTTCTGCCTTCTGGGAGCATTCAGCTTTACTCTTACAGCAGTGGACCCATAACAAAAGATTATCACTCCCTGGGGTAAGGATTTGGAGTTAGCTAGTGCTTGGAGTGTTCAGACTTTTGAGGGACTCGATACTAATAGATATGGGGAAAGGAGACTCTTTAAGTTTGTGAAAAGAAAAAACAACATATGAGAAAAAAAAAAATATATATTTTTTATAATTCCCCCAACTACCCAAAAACATCCTAGTAACTAAGCTCTTAACCTTCAAGATCAAGGATTGTGTTTTATTTATGTATGTCTTCTCTTGGAGTTTTGCCTCACATAGGTGACATTCAGCAAATATTTATTGAATTAGTTACTAAACAGAAAAATAATCTTAGCCTAAAACTCCTAAATATTTTATTTCCTGGCAATTGTGGGCATTTAATCAGCTGCTAATTTTTAAAAGCAGTAATTAAAGTTGTTTTCAAAGGTTTGTTTGATAGAAAAGAGCTAGTAATTCTAAAACATTAGCATTATAATAAACAGCATTATTGAAGGTCTTTTTTACCCAAACTTTGAACTGAGTTTAAATGACTCACATATTTCTAAAAAGAATCTCTAAATAAGTAGGCACTATGACTACTGTCAGAGCCCTTCTGGTATTATCAGATAACTGTTAATGAATAATAAGTAACTAGCATATGATTACCCAATTTACATTTAGTCCCCTTCATTGTCCTTGTTATTTTCGTTAAACAGCAAGGAAACTGAAATTTAAAAGACAAGTAATTATTTGATTAACTCAAACATTAAAGGCTCCACTATTTATTACTCTTAAACATGTTTTCATTTATTTATTATCATGTGTTTGATAAAAGAAAGTTTTTAGTCTGCAAAACACTTTCAGTTCAGTTCACTTCAGTTCAGTCGCTCAGTTGTGTCTGACTCTTTGCGACCCATGAATCACAGCACAGGCCTCCCTGTCCATCACCATCTTCCGGAGTTCGCTCAAACTCACATCCATCGAGTCAGTGATGCCATCCAGCCATCTCATCCTCTGTCATCCCCTTCTCCTCCTGCCCCCAATCCCTCCCAGCATTAGAGTCTTTTCCAATGAGTCAACTCTTCTCATGAGGTGGCCAAAGTACTGGAGTTTCAGCTTTAGCATCATTCCTTCCAAAGAACACCCAGGGCTGATCTCGTTTAGAATGGACTGGTTGGATCTCCTTGCAGTCCAAGGGACTCTAAAGAGTCTTCTCCAACACCACAGTTCAAAAGCATCAATTCTTCGGCACTAAGTTTTCTTCACAGTCCAACTCTCACATCCATACATGACCACAGGAAAAACCATAGCCTTGACTAGACGGACCTTTGTTGGCAAAGTAATGTCTCTGCTTTTGAATATTCTATCTAGGTTGGTCATAACTTTCCTTCCAAGGAGTAAGCGTCTTTTAATTTCATGGCTGCAGGCACCATCTGCAGTGATTTTGGAGCCCCCCAAAATAAAGTCTGACACTATTTCCACTGTTTCCCCATCTATTTCCCATGAAGTGATGGGACCAGATGCAAAACACTTTAGTATCTTTCTAATATCCATCCCTCTTCTACCTCTGATAGCTTAAGTTGGTTTATGGAATTTATAATCAGACTTAACTCAAATAAAAGGAATAGTGTAAGAGATTTTGTAAGTATAGACATGGATTTTGAGTTTCCTTAATGGAGACTAAAGGAGAGTGATTGAGGGAAATGCTGGGAGTTGGAAAGTTTCCTGGGAATGCCCTAGGATTTGCAAAGTGACAGCAAACTGAGCCTAGCAAATGCAAATCAATTACCCAGAGAAAGTTGAGGAAGAGCCTTGCATATATTAAATCAGCACTGTCCCAAAGAGAGAGATTTCGAACCAACTAAAAATAATTAAATAGTTTAATAGTTACAATAAAAGAAGTAAAAAGAAGCAACAGAATTGTATATTGATATCTAGCTCTGTATGTTCCAAATACTATCATTTCTTTATATAATCAATATAAAATTATTAATGAAATATTGTACTTTTTTATACTAAGTCTTTGAATTTGGCATTTATCTTTCACTTACAGGCGATCTCAAATCAGACATTAAGTTTTTATTAATGTTCAATATTTAGATGTCATAAAATGTACAGTCAGAAAGTATATTCATATGCCTATGTTGTTCCAATAGCTTTCCGATAACTGAAGTATTCATATTCATTAAAATAAACATTTTGGTTTTCAGTTGCACTAGTTGTGTTGCAAATGTTGAATAGCCACTTGTGACTAATGGTTCCCATACCAGTTAGTGCAGCTCTAGACTGAGAAATTTGAAGTGACAAAGGCAGCCTTAGAAAGAAACATTATGAAATGCCAGGCAGATAGAGAAAGGAGCAGGGCGTGTAATATTTACAAGCCAGGTAATCAGATACTGAATGATTCAGTGTTGACTCTAAGATGCTCTTGTTCAATGTTGCCGTTTCCAGTTATAATGATATTTTTATCAAGAACAGAGTATAATTTGAAGAAAGTCTTCAAATCATTTAAAAATGCTAGTGCAAGACACAAAGAAATCTTGGGTGTCATCTAGTCCAGTTCATTTTATAATAGTGAAACATGTCCAGAAATTATTATCCATTTATCCGAGTCTCAGTCAGTTAAGGCCAAGGGAAAGCTAGAATCTAGACCCAGGTTATGTTGGTTTTTTTCTTCTATATCAAGCAAGACTTTAGTATGATATTAATATTGATGGATAATCTGCTAATACAATTTTATTCCATTTACCTTATATATAAACCAGTTTTTAAACAGCTGAGCTATTCTTTATTTGAATAGTTGATGGTACTTTAGTTGTACCATATCAACTCTACTGGTGTAAAAGGGTAGAGCTTACATTAAGTGTTTTTATCAAAAAATAAAAGTAACAAAGAGAGCAGGGGGATCCTTTTAGAGGTGGTGGACATGTTTTTTGCTTAGATAACAGTGATTGTTTCATGAATGTATACAGAAAAATCAACTCTGCTGGATAAAATACAAAAATTAAATG
This sequence comes from Bos mutus, assembly GCF_027580195.1. Lineage (NCBI taxonomy): Eukaryota > Metazoa > Chordata > Mammalia > Artiodactyla > Bovidae > Bos > Bos mutus. The sequence goes on along the minus strand of NC_091621.1, from coordinate 57,174,012 downwards.
GAAAACTGAATATATTAATCAGTTCCTTTAGTAACAATGAGAAAAATACAATTTGGAAAGAAAACTTTAGTTTTGAACCCAACAAACCAAGCATCATGTATATCATATGTAAGAGAATTCAATTTAAAATCGTGCATTTAATAAACCTGTGAATCCACTGTCATCTCCTGAACCAAGGTAAGGAAAAAATGTACTTTGCCTGGTTTTTGTGGATGGAATTCATATGTGACACCTTGTAATTACTCACCAATTACCTCCATACTTTGTGTTTAATAGAATAAAATGTTGCAGCTATTTCTTGTCTTTAGAGAATAATCATTGGTGCCAACTGAACATGTTCATGCAATTCAATTATTACTCATCATTGAATATGCCATATGCTGTCTACTTTATCTCTACATATAAATGAATAGAGGCTATATAAGTTTAGAATTATAGATAGATTATTCAACAGTTACATCCATTGAGTGCTTATGGTTGTATAGATCCAGCTATTAGAAGTAAAACCATAGAAACAGTCACTAGTTTTTAGGAATTAATCCTCTACTTAGCTCTCTTACCCAAAAGGTTAGTGTTCAATTCAGTTAAATCACTCAGTCGTGTCCAACTCTTTGCAACCGCATGAATCGCAGCACACCAGGCCTCCCTGTTCATGACCAACTCCCGGAGTTCACTCAGACTCATGTCCTTTGAGTCAATTATGCCATCCAGCCATCTCATCCTCTGTCATCCCCTTCTCCTGCCCCCAATCCCTCCCAGCATCAGAGTCTTTTCCAATGAGTCAACTCTTTGCATGAGGTGACCAAAGTTCTGGAGTTTCAGCTTTAGCATCATTCCTTCCAAAGAACACCCAGGGCTGATGTCCTTCAGAATGGACTGGTTGGATCTCATTGCAGTCCAAGGGACTCTCAAGATTCTTCTCCAACACCACAGTTCAAAAGCATCAATTCTTTGGCACTCAGCTTTCTTCACAGTCCAACTCTCACATCCATACATGACCGCAGGAAAAACCATAGCCTTGACTAGACGGACCTTTGTTGGGAAAGTAATGTCTCTGCTTTTGAATATGTTATCTAGGTTGGTCATAACTTTCCTTCCAAGGAGTAAGCATCTTTTAATTTCATGGCTGCAGTCACCATCTGCAGTGATTTTGGAGCCCCCAAAATAAAGTCTGACACTGTTTCCACTATTTCCCCATCTATTTCCCATGAAGTGTTGGGACCAGATGCCATGATCTTAGTTTTCTGAATGTTGAGCTTTAAGCCAACTTTTTCACACTCCTCTTTCACTTTCATCAAGAGGCTTTTTAGTTCCTCTTCACTTTCTGCCATAAGGGTGGTGTCCTCTGCATATCTGAGGTTATTGATATTTCTCCTGGCAATCTTGATTCCAGCTTGTGCTTCTTCCAGCCCAGCGTTTCTCATAATGTACTCTGCATATAAGTTAAATAAGCAGGGTGACAATATACAGCCTTGACGTACTCCTTTTCCTATTTGGAAACAGTCTGTTGTTCCATGCCCAGTTCTAACTGTTGCTTCCTGACCTATGGACTGAAATTCGTGATATCATACAGGAGACAGGGATCAAGACCATCCCCATGGAAAAGAAATGCAGAAAAGCAATATGGCTGTTTGAGGAGGCCTTACAAATAGCTGTGAAAATAAGAGAAGCGAAAAGCAAAGGAGAAAAGCAAAGATAAAAGAATCTGAATGCAGAGTTCCAAAGAATAGCAAGAAGAGATAAGAAAGCCTTCCTCAATGATCAATGCAAAGAAATAGAGGAAAACAACAAAATGGGAAAGACTAGAGATCTTTTCAAGAAAATTAGAGATACCAAGGGAACGTTTCATGCAAAGATGGGCTCGATAAAGGACAGAAATGGTATGGACCTAACAGAAGCAGAAGATATCAAGAAGATGTGGCAGGAACACACAGAAAAAGTATACAAAAAAGATTTTCACGACCCAGATAATCACAATGGTGTGATCACTCACCCAGAGCCAGACATCCTGGAATGTGCTGTCAAGTGGGCCTTAGAAAGCATCACTATGAACAAAGCTAGTGGAGGTGATGTAATTCCAGTTGAGCTATTTCAAATCCTGGAAGATGATGCTGTGAAAGTGCTGCACTTAATATGCCAGCAAATTTGGAAAACTCAGCAGTGGCCACAGGACTGGAAAAGATCAGTTTTCATTCCAATCCCAAAGAAAGGCAATGCCAAAGAATGCTCAAACTACAACACAGTTGCACTCACTTCTGCTGCTGCTACTGCTAAGTCGCTTCAGTCATGTCCGACTCTGTGCGACCCCATAGATGGCAGCCCACCAGGCTCCCCTGTCCCTGGGATTCTCCAGGCAAGAATACTGGAGTGGGTTGCCATTTCCTTCTACAATGCATGAAGTGAAAAGTGAAAGTGAAGTTGCTCAGTCGTGTCCGACTCTTAGCGACCTCATGGACTGCAGCCTACCAGGCTCCTCCGTCCATGGGATTTTTCCAGGCAAGAGTTCTGGAGTGGGGTGCCATTGCCTTCTCCGCCTCACACGCTAGTAAAGTAATGCTCAAAATTCTCCAAGCCAGGCTTCAGCAATACGTGAACCGTGAACTTCCAGATGATCAAGCTGGATTTAGAAAAGGCAGAGGAACCAGAGATCAAATTGCCAACATCTGCTGGATCATGGAAAAAGCAAGAGAGTTCCAGAAAAACATCTATTTCTGCTTTATTGACTATGCCAAAGCCTTTGACTGTGTGGATCACAATAAACTGTGGAAAATTCTGAAAGGTTTGTGTAAGAAGAGGTAAAGTTTATTTATTCAGAGCAAGAGGAAACTACCATCACTGGTGTTTTGACAGAGACTCGAAGATCAGAGAGAGGAGTGGGAAAGTTTTGTAGAAAAGAGAAGGCTCCAGGTGTGCCTTGACTGGAATAGTCTTTGGCAGGGGAAGCTACAGATGGGGTACCTAGAGACTGGGTATCCTATGTGATTGGTTGAAAGTAAAAGTCGCTCAGTCATGTCTGACTCTTTGTGACCCTATAGACTATACAGTCCATGGAATTCTCCAGGCCAGAATATTGGAGTGGGCAGCCTTTCCCTTCTCCAGGGGATCTTCCCAACCTAGGGATTGAACCCAGGTTTCCCCCGTTGCAGGCGGGTTCTTTACCGGATAAGCCACCAGGGAAGCCCATGTGATTGGTTAGGGGTGCATATTTGGCTCTCTCTGGTTGGTCTTAAATTGGAAGTGGAGATACAAATTAAGGAAGCTGTTAGTTATTAATCAAGTCCTGGCCATTTTAGGCCAATTGATACAGGAGTTTAGCTTCTTAGTTGGTCTGACTTCCTAGAAATCCAACTTATAGATGGCAGGTTGGCTGATTACTGTAGAGAATGGATTGGTTTCCTGGGCTTTTTGCTGCAGATTGTGGGTTAGAATTGTATTTTTGTATAGTTTGGCTATTGTCCATGTGTATATTCAGTCTTTCAATCTCTAAATAATAATGGCTCACTGTGACACTTAACATCAATCAACTGAGAGACAATTTTGTAAATTAATGACATTCCTTTTCTTCTTACACTAATTAAATTTGTATTTATCTTGCTTTTGTTTTGTTATTCTGTTGCTCTGAGGCTGTGTGAACCACTCAATCTGTGTTATATTTTTTACAAGGGAAAAGAACAAGATACCTGCTTGAGCATCATTTTCTAAAATTACCGACAATAATCAGACACTTCTTTGAGTTTTTTGGTTATTTAAGACCAAGAAAAGAATTTGAAAGTAGGATAAACCATGTAAATAGAAGTGCAAACAAAATGCTTGGTCAAAAATTTAAGTGTAATTTTACAAATTTAGTTTATTTTCTTTTTTGTCACAAAAAAAGGAAGCACTGTGATAAAATTTTCTTTCATTTAAAGAATTTGATTATTTCAATAATATAAGCCCTCAGGACTGAAAAACTATGTGAAATGTTTGAAATTTAAGCACAACATGATGGTTCACTGCGGGTAGCCATTCCCCTCTCCAGGGGGATCTTCCTGCCCCAGGGATCAAACCTGGGTCTCTTGCATTGCAGGCAGATTGTTTGCCATCTGAGTCACCAGGGAATGATTAAGCAGAGAGGAGATAACCTAGAAAATGAAGCATATACAACAATTCAGCCAGTTGAACAGACATTTTGTTTATTGCTGGACTATTTTAATCGCAAATTTTCGGCTTCTAAAACTAGAGATTTCACTTATTTGTTTATTTACTTAGCTTTTTCTTTACAAAAATATTTGAAGTTAATGACAACTAAGTACCACACACTAGGCAACTTAAAACAACAGAAATTTACTTTCTCACAGTTCTGAAAGCTAAGCGTCTGAAATCACAGTGTCCATCCTGTTCCCTCTGACTGATCTAGAGAATATTTCCTTGCCTCTTCTAGCTTCTGATGGCTGCCAGCAGTCCTTGGCATGTCTTTGTATCACCATAATTTCAATCTTCTCTTTTGTCTTTATAGGACCCTTTTCCCTGTGTCTCTATATGTCTCCATGTCCACATTCTCTCTTCTTAAAAGGACACCAGTCATTGAATTAAGGCCTGTCCTAATCCATATAAATTAATCTTGATAACATCTGCAAAAACCCTATTTTCAAATAAGGTCATATTCACAGATACAGGAAGTTAAGACTTCAACATACCTTTTTTGGAGCACACAATTCAATAATATTGCCCAAAGTCTTAACTTGCTTCTTATTAGATTTTCTAAATAGTTTTATCTTTTTAGCTTAAAGCTCACATCATGATCAACTTTCTGGTAGTTAGAAAATTTTCAGCCTTAGAGGAGCCCTCAGAAACATAGGTAGGTAAATAAATAGATGTTTTTTTGTTCCATCTCTCAGTTGTATCTGACTCTTTGCAGCCCCATGGATGGCAGCATGCCAGGCTTCCCTGTCCTTCACCATCTCCTGGATAGACAGATAGATGGATAGATAGGTACCTATACCATTCTACATTATACTTACTAAATGACAGACACTGTTTAAGTACATTTATGTGTGTGTATATGTATATATATATTTCATTTAATTTTCACAAAGCCTTTATCTGTTTATTACTATTACTACTCCATCTTCTTATAGGAGGTAACTGAGTATTATGAACTGAACTAAATCAATTTAATTGTTCAAAATCATTATACTGTTTTAGGTAGTTATAGTTAGATATTGGATAATCAACTGTGCTGCAGGTGGCATGAATTATAATGAACTCAAGTCTCCAAGTGAATTTGCCTCACATTTAACAGCAAGAAAGTACAAAAATAACCATACCACCTGTTCTGTATACTTGATGAAATTCCAGCTCTCTATTATTTTAAGTACTCTGACAGCACATATCATGAAAGGTTCATTCCAGGCAAAAGCAATGTTATTAAAGTAGCAGAGTAGCAGAAGTCAGCTAACCTAATTGAAGTCAAGTGAAAAAATACTCCAGTAAGTAGTTAACCTAATACCATCAGAATTCTTCTGAACCTAGACATCATCCTGACAAAAACAAAAGTCAACACACATAAGAACAAGACAGGGACTTAACGTAAATTTGCCCAAGGTATGCAAAAATCATTTAATGGAGATTTTTAAACTACCAAGCTATAGTACCTATTGCAGAAATAAAAATACAGCGAATATGGAAAAATAGTTTTAAAAAATAGCTTTATTTGTAATAGTCACAATCTGGGGAAAAACACAAAATGCCTATCGAAAGGTAAATAAACAGCATGTGGTAAACTATATGCATACAATGGAATTCTCTTATAGGTAAAAAGGAAACAAACTTTGATATAACCAAAATATGGATGAATGTCAAGTTCATTATGTTTGGTGAAAAAAGCAATACAAGACTGCATACTTTATTATACATTTATATAAAATTCCAGGAGTTACAAAGTAATCTATAATGGCAAAAAGCAGATCAATGATTGCCTGTCATGGTCATAGAATGGGACCAAGGTGAAATGAGAGATGAAATTGCCAAGGGGCATGCAGGTACTTTTGTGGGGGGCAAGCAGTTTTGCTAGTCTGACTGTGATGATGGTTTTAAATATATAGACATAAGTACATGTGTCGAAGCTCATCAAACAGTACTCTTTAATAAGTCATTTTACTATATGTAAAAAAAAAAAACCTCAGTGAGTTCTTAAGAAATGTAATTATTGTGAGTGTTGTCTCAAAACCTGAGAAGAAAGGATCCCCAAGGGAGCAGAGGAAGAAGATGAAATCCTGCAACTTCATTTCAGATTGAACTCAAGATGCACCTGAAGAGGCATAATCCTTCCCCCACCAACCTGGATCTTATCCCTGTGAGTTAAGAAATTGCCTTCTTTTGCCTCAGCCATTTGGGACAGGTATTCTATTACTTGTAATAGAGAAAATCCTACCTGCAACAGAAATATTGTCTGCCACTCAGTTCTAGCAAAGATGAATAAAAATGTTTATGCTAAATCTAATTTAAAATTTAATTATTTTCAGGGATTGGGCTTCCCTGGTTGCTCAGTGGTAAAGAATCCACATGCCAATGCAGGAGATGTGGGTTCAATCTGTGGGATTGGAAAATCCCCTGGAGAAGGAAATGGCAATCTATTCCAGTATTCTTGCCTGGGAAATCTCATGGACATAGGAGTCTGGCAGACTACAATCCATGGGGTCGCAAAAAAATTGGACTGACTTACCAAGTAAACAATATCAACAAAATTTCAATGATTAATGTGTCATGTATCTGTTTATCATTTACTAATTGTAAACATTTAGCCCAAGTAAATAGTTCTGTCAAAGGTTTAGATTATCTTTGGGGATTTGTTTATTCTCCAGTAGGTTCCAACCAATGTTCACCACTGGATTTTGAGATGAGTCCCATGATGTGAATCTCCTTTTGCCTAGGAAAAGAGGACTTGTGTCTAAGAAGGTTTAGATTTTAATACCCTGGGTCTCAGTATAAAGTAATTCCTACATGACAACAGTTGGCAGTTTTACCTTGAGAAAATAAAAGATTTTCCTCAAGGTCCAAATGCCACTTCTTCTGTGAAGCTTTTATCTTTTCAACCTTCCCTTCCTACTCTCAAGAGAATGCAAATTCCCCTTAATAGTGATATTTATTTTCCTTTCTTCTCCTCAGACTCTGTATTTTTCCCTAAAGGCTTAGTTATTTAGCAAGGCAGAAACTGAAGAGGAACAAAAGAGCCCTCTTGATGAGGGTGAAAGAGGAGAGTGAAAAAGTTAGCTTAAAACTCAACATTCAAAAAGCGATGCCAAAAATGGCATCCAGTCCCATCACTTCATGGCAAATAGAAGAGAAAAAGGTGAAAGAAGTTAGAATTTATTTTATTGGGCTCCAAAATCACTGCAGAGGGTGACTGCAGCCGTGAAATTTAATGATTACTCCTTGGAAGGAAAGCTATGACAGACCTAACAGTGTATTAAAAAGCAAAAACATCACTTTGCTGACAAAGGTCTGTCTAGTCAAAGCTATGGTTTTTCCGATAGTCATGTATGGATGTGAGAGTTGAATCATAAAGAAGGCTGACCATAAAGAAGGTAGTCATGTAGGATATGAGAGTTGGATCATAAAGAAGAACCATAAAAAAGCCAAAGAACTGAAGCTTTTGAATTGTGGTGCTGGAGAAGACTGTTGAGAGTCCCTTGGACTGCATGGAGGTCAAACCAGTCAACCTTAAGGTAAATCAACACTGAATATTCATTGGAAGTACTGATGCTGAAACTGAAGCTCTGATACTTTGGCCACCTGATGCGAAGAGCTGACTCATCGGAAAAGACTCTGATGCTGGGAAAGATTGAGGGCAAAACAAGAAGAGGATGGCAGAGGATGAGGTGGTTAGTTAGATAGCATCACCAGCTCAATTGGACATGAGTTTGAGCAAACTCTGGGAGACAGTGAAGGACAGGGAAGCCTGGCTTGCTGCAGTCCATGGGGTTGCAAAGAGTTGGACATGACTTAGTGACTGAACACACAAGGATCAATTTATTTTTTAATTTCTTTTTCTTTGGAGGGTAATTGCTTCACAATGTTGTGTTGATTTCTGCTGAACAAAAACATGAATCAGCCATAAGTATGCATGGGTCTCCTCCCTGTTGAGCTTCCCTCCCACACCCCCATCCCACCTCTCAAGGTCAGCCTTGACCACAGAGCACTGGCTGAAATCCCTGTTATACAATTTCCCACTAACAATCTGTTTTACACATGGTAATGTATATATGCCAATATTACCCTCTCAATTCTTCCCACCCTCTCCTTCCCCTGCTGTGTCCACAAGTCCATTCTCAATGTGTGCCTGTCCTGAAAATAGGTTCATCAGTACCATTTTTTCTAGATTCTATATATATTCTTTGATATACGATATTTATTTTTCTCTGACTTCCTTCACTCTGTATAATAGGTGTAGGTTCATCCATCTAGTTCAGTTGACTCAAACTTGTTCATTTTTTTTTATGGCTGTGTAATATTCAGTGTATATATGTACCACGACTTCTTTATCCGTTCATCTGTTGATAGACATTAAGGTTGCTTCCGTGTCTTGGCTATTGTAAACAGTACTATAATCAACATTGGGGTACATGTATCTTTTTTAATTTGTTTTTTGCAGGGTGAATGCCCAGTAGTGAGATCGCTGGGTTAAATGTACACTGAAGATAATATTATTTTCTAGGGCTCCTATAACAAAATACCACAGACTGATGACTCAAACAACAGAAATGTATTTTTTCACAGATCTGGGAGCTAGAATTCTGAGATGGAAATGTCAGGGTGTTTGGTTTCTTCCAGGGCCTCTCTCCTTGGTGTGTGGCTGGACAGCTTCTCGCTGTTTTCTTGTACAGTCATCCTTCTGTCTGTGTTGTGTTCTAATCTCTACTTTGAAACACTCCTAGTCATATTACACTAGGGCCCATCCCAAGAACCCCATCTTAGCTTAATTACCTCCTTAAATGCCTTATCTCCAAATTCAGTCATATTCTGAGGTCTTGGAGCTTCAACATATGAATTTTGGAAGGAGATAGTTCAGTCTATAACAGAGATAATAATCCATATTTTCTGCTCCTTATTCTTCTCTTATAAACTGAAAGCTCTGAGAGAATGAACTTCAAATAAATAAATATTTTGAACTTATAATGAAACCAGGCAGGCATATTTGCTTTGGAATTAAATAATCAAGTTATTAAAAATAATCATGTCAGGTTGAAGTGCCTGAACAAATGTATCTTATAAACCACACTCCATTACACATGTCAAAGTCATTTGATTGAACTAAATTATAAATGTTTACCTTTATATTTTCCCACATAATAAATTATCAACTTGATCAAATAAAGTATCCCAACAGAGAATGTCCTCATCTGGTACACCTCCTCACTCAAGTACTTAACCAAATATATCCATATTCCTCAGGGTTTCCCTGGTAGCTCAGATGGTAAAGAATGTGCCTGCAGTGTAAGAGAACTGTGTTTGATCCCTGGGTCGGGAAGATCCCCTGGAGAACGGAATGGCAAAGCACTCCAGTATTCTTGCCTGGGGAATCCCATGGACAGACCATGGGGTCTCAAAGAGACGGACGTGACTGAGTGAATAACACTTTCACTTTCATATATAGTCCCCAGTGTTTGTGTGTTTGCTTTATTCTGCTTCATGTGCAATCAGGACATTATGCCATCTGATATTCCTCTTAGCTTTATGACCTTCCCCTTTGCAATATGCAATAGGAACCTCCTTTGAACTTACCTTTTAGGGTTTTCTTTGCTGTTTCCCAGTTGCCCTCTGATTCCCACTCTTCTCCAAGAGGGAGAACATGTCTTTGTCTCCTATTTATATAAGAGGATAATCAGTGAAAGATTCCTGCTAGGCCATTGCCATTTCTGCCATTGAGAAAATTTAGTAACTGCTGGAGTATGATGACACAATGTATGTGGACAGTCTCTTCCTGAAACTGTGCACCGGATATTCTCTGACTCATATTACGCTCAGATCTGTCAGCCTATCATTTTCTGACTGACCTATGTCAAACTGTACTGAGGCTCGAGTTCTCAGAGGTATTCATAGGACAATCTCAGCATGTGTCTCAAGACTAAGAATGTTTTCTAAAATATCTCAATGCTGTAGCAAAAAGCATGGATAGAAGATAAAAGATTAGGAGTGATAAAATAACTCCCATAAATTATTTTTTCTCTGGGATCAAGATTGCAAGATTAAGCTGTTAGTTTTTCTTTGCCACTCACTGTCTGAACAAGTTTTATGCCTCAGTTTCCTCAAATAAGGTATTAACATTCCTGAAAGTGTGTGTCATACATAACTAATGATGGTAATGACCTTGAATATATGAACGCTTATTATAAATCCTGTGTGCATTCCACACACTACTGAAAATAATAATTACATTCTCTGTTAAGGTTCCTACCATACAGAATCTCCAAAACAATTATAGTTTTTAGAGCCAGAATCTGTGGGAGGCAATTTCAGTGTAAAGAAAGATAAGTAAATTAAGCCAGGAGTCAGGGGCTGAAATGTGTACTTTTTTAACTGTTAGTTTCTTTATCTCTGAAATTTGTTTATCATATCTATCTTTGTTTAGTTCCCCAAATTTTCATAAAATAATTTTAAGCAGATTGGAGCATTTTTATAGTTGATATTTTATGTAACAATACATATAATAACTCACTAGACAGAAAGATTCATCTATGTAAAGGATTCTTTGGCCATATTCTCTACTTTTTTCCCTTCTTCCTCAGGTTTTTCAGGCAACAGGAAGAGTAGATCAATAAGACCTTGAAGAAAATATCTTCAGGATATTTAGTTCATTTACTTCTAGAAGCCTGAGACACCCATTTTATATACTGTTTATGTACTCTTTTATGTATGTACAGTGAAAACACTGTTTCCAGTTTTATTTTTCTTATTGTGATCTTTTTGAAATATAACATAAATACTTTTCATATTCACAAAAGATATTAAAATTGAAAGATATAATATTCTAAGTGTCCAAAATCATACTTGGTTAATTAGCATGCTGTTAATACCAAATAACTTAAAAGGTGACACAGTTGAATTGAATTGCAGTGTGCGAACTATTTCACTGATTTGTATAACCCGAAGTCAACATATAAAGCCAGTCTTTGGTAGGAACTGTAACATTAAGTTTAATTATCTATACAGATTCAATTATATTTATAGAAGATTAATGTGATTGTTTTGCAAGAAGTCTTAAACCCTACTGGGAAAAGTACGATTTTTTCTAAGAGAGTAAATTTTTTTCTTTGTACACTTGGTTTCAATTTCTGTATAAATCTAGAGAGTAGAGGAGTTAAGAAAATACATTTAAGGGAAATGCAGTAATTTGTTAGGGCTGCCTGGCAATTTCGGTGGTTTATTCAATCTCTCACCTTTCTATACTCTTTTCTCCTTAAACCTTATACCCTTTTCTCCTTAAACCTGAAATACTTGTTGCCACTTATTCTGTGCTGGTGATATCAGTTCCTTTTCCATTTGAAACAGGGAGAAGTCAGAAGAGAACTATTTTATGCTCCAGCATCTGCTAGCCTGCATCCATCTGCTTCCATAGGTTCTCTAGTTCCCCATAACCCACAGACCAAGGAAGAGCCAGTGCTCTTGTCTAAAGCTGGCCTCTCTCTTCATGGCAAGCACTTTTTACCCGCTGAAAGGCACTGCTCTAGTACTGTCTCCTTCTATCTCTTCCACAATCAATCTTATTAGGTTGGCCCAAAAGTTCGTTCGGATTTTTCCATAACATCTTACTGAAAAACCAGGGCAACTTTTTGTCCAACCCCAAACATCCCTCTAATAAATCATTCCTATTGAAATAAAAACATGCCATATTATATCCACCTGAAAAAATAACTTGTTTTCATAAAAACTCAAGTCACTCTACCTTTCTCTTCTATTCCTTTTCCTTATCCCTTTAACAGTGAAACTCCTCAGCAGGGTTTCCTCCCCTCTTCTCCCCCCAACTATTCTTTTTATTCTTCCTCGGACTCACTATAATCAGGTCCTCATTGCCATCACTCCTTTGTAACAGCTCTTTACACCATTTGGTCTATTTTATTAATTATTCAACAAAACTTGTGAGCACTTGCTTTGTGCCACATCTCTTCAAAGTACTGAGTGGAGAACCTCAGAATGATATTTTTATTTCCTTCTGGTCTAGAAGTAAAGTTTTATACTCTCTAAGGGTAGCATAGCTGGATAAATCTTGGTACACTTTCAGGAAAATTACACAGTTGGGCAAATCCTGTGCACCTCAATTTCCTGTTTGTCAGAGGAGATGGGATGTACAGCCACCCTAAAACAGACCCAGGGCATCTGGAGCAGTGAGTACATTCTTCTGTGCACTGGTGACCTCGGCTTGGCCCAGACCGTCACACTCTAAGTCTGGGTTCCACACACAATGTCTCTAAATTACACAGACTCAAACATGCAGAGAATCTCAATGCACATATTCCTTTTAATCACCTTTATCTTCATGACTGTCCCAGCCTCTAAGACAGCATACTTAGATACTAGATGGCTTCTAGACATCTAGTGTTCTCTGTGATGTGACTTTTTTTTTCCACTTCTGCTTTCAAGTGCCTTGACTGTATAGACTCCAGAAGATTCCCTGATGCTTTTGGCTTCACTTTTAATATTTTATTACTTTTCTTGAAAACCCTCATCAAAAACCTCTTGGTGGCTAGTGTAGAGAAAGGAAGCAATTTGGTAATTGTCTCTGGGTACTGGGATGCTGCTTTAGGAAGATATCACTTACTTTGTCAAAGACTGAGTTTATCAAGGCATTTATAAAGTGGAAGATAGAGGGCCACTTTTTTTCTTTCTGTTTCAAATGGGTGCTTTTGGGACTTCTCTGGTGGTCCAGTGGCTAAGACTCCAGGCTCCCAGGGCAGAAGGCCTGTGCTCATCCTGGCAAGGGAACTAGATCCTGACAACCAAAGACCCTGTGCAACCAAATAAATAAATATTTTTTAAAAAGGATAGGACATCTTTCTCTCAGCTATAGTTTAAAAAATGGAAATCACCCATCAATTCTTTGGTAACAAGTAATTTGAGTAATAAATTTCAAATAATGTTGTCAATAATACACTGAAATGATTACTTTTATATTCCTAACCTCAAGTAACATGTACCCTGCAGTTCCACTGACAGAAGCGTGATCTAAAATGTTCCAAGTTCCTAAGAAAGGCATCCTCTTGTATTTGATGAATGGTATATCTGAAGAGCATCCTCCTTTTAAAGATTACCAATTTAAACCATTTATTAATTTTACTGGTTGTCTCTAGTTATTAACAAAGAACAGAAGTAGAAGCTGACTTTGTGGAAATAGCAATGGACCTAACAATAGGATGTTACATGAAGCAATCAGGAAGAACTGCTTGGATTAAAATTATGAACACACAAAAATAACAAAACTAAACTTACAGAGTTCCTTCTATTGCATAACTCCAGAGCCTTATAGCAATAATAACAACACATTTTCCAATGAGGTACAGATCTCTAGGCTGGACACCTGTAGGTCTTATGGTCAGTGTTTTTCAATCCTGGTCCTTTTAACATTCCTCAAATGAAAATAAGTCAAGCATTTGATATAAAGCCACCTTTAGGATTCTTTAAAACAGGTTTTCTCCTCTGTAGTGTAGTAACAGATTTGCATCTTTCTAACATACCTCTAACAGTTTATGCTGGCAACAATGCAATTTCAAGCAGCAGATGGTTACTTGCATATCATAGATAAGAAGGGGAAAAGGCGAGTGATACACCAACTGGGATTGTAACTCTGGGAAAGCTTGCATATTTCAGCAAAGCCTACAGAGATTGAATGTTTATGAGCAATAAAGAAAGGAAAAGTGAACAGGAGGCACAAACTTTAATAGAAAAAAAAGGAAAGGTTAACGGGGCAGGTGGTATAGGCCTGTTACTCCTCCTTGAGCAGAAAGCAAGTGCCTTTGATAATGCTGTTGCGGCATAATTTGTATACCATCAGAAGAATGCAGCATGGACACAAAGTTCTGTAATGAGGAAGATAGGGGCTCATCGTGCCCTCACCACTGAGACTATCTTAACACTGTATGACTCCTCTGCACATACAGTCAAGCTCCTACTTGTAGTCTCCTTTTGCTTTCTTATCTGTTGATCCTGGTTTTTTTTTTTTTTCTCATCTCATCATTAATCTATATCAATTATACAAACTTGCTAATAAATTTATCACTTCTGTAATGTGTGGTGAATGCTCTAATTTGCACACAGATTTAACAGGATGTTCTGATATATTGTTACCAAATCCAGGTCCAGTTGCTTGCTGCTCAAAAACCCAGGCTGGTGGAAAGAAAAGTTTGCTTTATTTTGGATGCTGGCAATGGTGGGGGTTTGGGGAGGGGGCAGATGCCTGTCCAAAAGCCGACTCCCCCCCCCAAAACCCCATCAACAATCAGGGTGTAAGAACTTTTATAGATAGAGATAGGATTGTTCATGCAGAAATAGCACAGTCAGCTCTGACAGTCACCCTGAAATCGGTCACTGGTGGTCTGACCAGTATCATCTTGTTTGTTTTAGGTACAGTTAATCTTCAGGTCCCTGGGGTGCTGCTGTCCTTGAGGTCCTGAAGAGTCAGAAATGACTGAGCGTCTGATCAATGACAATAATCATCAGTTCAAGAGTAGGTTTATTTTCATTTCTCTAAGGCCAGTTTTTGGGATTATGGCAGCTTATGTGATAGCTGCAGTCTGGTGATCATGTAGTTAACATTTTTTTATCTGGTGGGAGTTCAGGCTTCCTAGGTGGCACTTGTAAAGAACCCGCCTGCCAATGCAAGAAACATAAGAGATGCACGTTCAATCCCTGGATCAGAAAGATCCCCTGGTATAGGGCATGGCAACCCACTCCAGTATTCTTGCCTGGAGAATCCCATAGACAGAGGAGCCAGGTGGGCTACAGTACATAGGGTCACAAAGAGTCAGATACGACTGAAGTGGCTTAGTGCAAGTGTGCCCAAGACAGCTCACAGAATATGGCTCAGAGTATCATCTATAGCCTTTGAAGAGCAACTACAGGTCCTTGACTTTGCGTAATGACTAAATTGTTACTATTTGGTCTCCTTTGACTGTTTTATTTTGTGATTGCATGTTGTCAGTTCTCTGATTAAACTTATTCTTTGGCTAAAGCTTTTCTACAAACAAAAAGCAGGCAGAGGACATGGGGGCAAGGACCATAGGGTCCTGCTACATTTCAATAGGAATGAGATTTGGAACACATAACATACTGACTGTAGAATTCACTGGGTTTCAGAGCAATCCAGAAAAAAATTTCTATAGCTCATCTGATACCTGAGGCCCATTTTGTTATTTATCTGTATATTTCCTCATTTGCAAAAGGGGATACTTCCAGTACCTACCACATAGGTTTGCTATGAGGATTTAATGAGTAAACATAAAGCACTAGAAGAGCAAACACTCTGTTGATTACTCAATGATATTTTTATTTATTTTATTTATTTATTTTTTTAATTTTATTTTATTTTTAAACTTTACATAATTGTATTAGTTTTGCCAAATATCAAAATGAATCCGCCACCGGCAATGACATTTTTAGTGTTATCACGTTAATATGATTTGTAGCGTGTGGATAACACTGCTGCGGAGTTACTGCAGACTTTTCTCTAAGAATTCCAATTATCTGCCAGTGCAACAGATGATTTGCCAAATAATTAGAGCTAACCTTTAGTGTCTCTCATGTATGAGGCACTATTTTGAGTGCTTTCTATGTGTGAACATAGATAATGGTCACAATCAGCTCAGTTCAGTCTCTCAGCTATGTCTGACTCTTTGTGATCCCATGGACTGCAGCAGTTCAGGCTTCCCTGTCCATCACCAACTACTGGAGCCTACTCAAACTCATGTCCATCGCATTGGTGATGCCATCCAACCAGCTCATCCTCTGTCCTCCCCTTCTCCTCCTGCCTTCAATCTTTCCCAGCATCAGGGGCTTTTTCAATGAGTCAGTTCTTCACATCAGGCAGCCAAAGTATAGGAGTTTCAGCTTCAGCATCAGTCCTTCCAATGAACACCTAGGATTAATCTCCTTTAAGATGGACTGGTTGGATATCCTTGCTGTCCAGGGGACTTTCAAAAGTCTTCTCCAACACCATAGTTCAAAAGAATCAATTCTCTGGGGCTCAGCTTTCTTTATAGTCCAACTCTCATATCCATACATGACCACTGGAAAAACCACAGCTTTGACTAAATGGACTTTTGTTGCAAAGTAATGTCTCTGCTTTTTAATATGCTGTCTAGGTTGGTCATAGCTTTTCTTCCAAGGAGTGTCTTTTAATTTCATGGCTGCAATCACCATCTGCAGTGATTTTGGAACCCCCAAAAATAAAGTCTCTCACTGTTTCCATTATTTCTCCATCTATTTGCCATGAAGTGGTGGGGCCAGATGCCATGATCTTAGTTTTCTGAATGCTGAGTTTTAAGCCAACTTTTTCATTCTCCTCTTTCACTTTCATCAGTAGGCTCTTTAGTTCTTCTTCACTTTCTGTCATAAGAGTGGGTGGTGTCATCTGCATATCTAAGGTTATTGATATTTCTCCTGGCAATCTTGATTTCAGCAATAGTGCTATGATAAAGATACTAATACCACCCCTATTTTCTATATAAGGAAATGAAGGCACAGAGAAATAAAACCTTATTGTCCTGAGGCAACATGGTCAAAAACTGGCAGAGTTCATCTTCAGACTCAGACTATCCATCTCCCAGGCCCACATCCTTGACCACTTTCCTCATGCCTATCTATGTTTATTCTCATGTTATCCTACCTCTGTGTCTCATGCGTTCAGCCTCTAACTCAGCTGAGATTCTCACCTGTTTTTTTTTTATTATTAATTTATTTTTTACTGAATCATAATTGCTTTATAGAATTTTGCTGTTTTCTGTCAAACCTCAACATGAATCAGCCATAGGTATTCATATATCCTTTCCCTTTTGAAACTCCTTCCCATCTCCCTCCCCATCCCACCCCCCTAGGTTGATACAGAGCCCCTGTTTGAGTTTCCTGAGCCATACAGCAAATTCAAGTTGGCTGTCTATTTTACATATGGTAATGTAAGTTTCCATGTTACTCTTTCCATACATCTCTCCCTCTCCTCTCATCTCCCCATGTCCATAAGTCTATTCTTTATGTCTGTTTCTCTATTTTTGCCCTGTAAATAAATTCTTCAGTACCTCACCTGTATTTTTACTTGATGATTTCCCATCTTTTGCCCAGCAATTGGTAATTCTCCCTTCCTTTGAAGTATTTTCATTCTCTTCTATATCGTTGATTTTTTAGTTGCTTTCAAACATCAGTTTTCCATTTTCTTAAAATAAGTAAACACAACTCTTAGATTAATATCATTGTGTCTAGGAATATTCAAATTTTTCCATTTTAGTCCATATTGAGCAGCACAAAACAAGTAACTATATTCTATGTGTTCTTTCCTCATCTACTCACAACATTCCCCTGAAACTGCTCTTTGAAAGTTTATTTTGACCCAAGCAAATCTAAAGATTTCCTTTGGATCACCTCTTATTGGAGGCAGGAAAGGGCCTTTGGAAATAGAGCCCACAGAGGTAGTTATTCCAGGAAATGAATGACTTAGGGCAACAGAGAAAATAGTATAAAAGTCTTCCTTAAAAAAAAAAAAAAAAAATCAGTGTTCAGGATTCCCTGGTAACTCAGAGATAAAGAATCTGCCTACCAGTTCAAGATACACAAGTTCGATCCCTGATCCAGGAGGATCCCACATTCCACAGAGCAACAAAACCCGTGTGCCACAACTACTGAGAACATACTTGAGATCCTGGGAGCTGCAACTACTGAAGCCCACGTACCCTAGAACCTGTGCTCTGCAATGAGAGAAGCCACAGCAATGAAAAGCCCTCACACCACAACTAGAGACTCATCCCCACTTGCAGCAGATAGAGAAAAGCCCATGTAGCAATGAAGACCCAGCACAGCCAAAATTAAATAAAAATATTTTTGAAAAGAAATTCAGTGTTCTTTTTTTACTTCTATTTACTAGCTCTTCAGGAGCTACTGTTGATTACTTAGTATTTAAATTGCTCATTCTTACCAATATCTATATGTTTGGGGATTTTTTGTTGTTGTTGCTCATTCTTTTGACTTTCCGTTAAGTTAATTGTTCTGTTATCCCAAACTAACAACCTCACAAAAACTTCTTGCAAATAATTAGATAATTAGCATAATAATGTCTGTGACTTTCTATTTCTTAAAGTGATTGACATTTAAGAAATAGTAGAACAGCTTGTCATTAAACTGCAATAATTACCTATGGAATTTGCAGATAATTGTTAATTTAAAAACAGTCATGGTTTGATACTGAGTATTGTTTAAAAAGAAACGTCAGCACATGCTTAAACTACTTATCATTTGAATCTCAATAAAATTCCCACAGTTCCAAAAGAAGATTTAAATATATGTCTGTCTGTCTACCTGCTTAACATCTGTTTATCCATCCCTGACATAACTTGAGAGCTGAAACTCTACCTGAGTTTTTAATCTGTCTACCTGCTTAACATCTGTTTATCCATATGTTAAAATCAGAGTTTTTAATCTGTCTACCTGCTTAACATCTGTTTATCCATATTTAATATAACTTGAGAGCTGAAACTCTACCTGAGTTTTTAATTCCAGAGGTCTGTTCATTCAGGAATTCTAATAATCATATTTTAATGATGCTTATAGATATTTTTCTCAAAAAAGAAAATTAAAAATACTTTTTTTTTTCTGGTGTAGTGTGTTTTTCTCACTGAAAAGAAGAAAAAAGAAACATCAGTATCTATGAAAGGGCATTTAAAAAAAATTTTTTTACAGTATGTTGGTTTCTGCCATCAAACAATGTGAAAGGGCATTTTATTATTGAGCTGGCATTCATGCAATGTCATTTCCTCACAGGGTTTTAAGTTCACCTTTTTAAGGATATCTTTGTATCTCTCACAACACTAGCACAGTGTCTAACATAGGTTAAATTCTCAATAGCTGTTGAATGAATGCATAAATTTATGGTGGGTTGAAAAGGTATATGGGAGTATTTTCAGTCTGTGTTGTTTCTCATCCACATGTTTCACTTAAGAATAATGTGGTGTTCCAGAAGAATCTTGTAAGTTGAACTGTAAATAGGAGGGAAAACATAGTACACAATATCCCCTCTTTCCACTGAATTCTATTCTAGCAGTCGGGGTGTTTAGCACTGTTAGGTAGTTAGAATAGGAAAAAGGAGTCCATAAAACAGTGGCTAAAAGACAAAGAAGGGAAAAGCTGGTGGAAATAGAACAAAGGAAGGTCCAAGAACTGGAGTAAGAACCTTAGGGAAAACAAACAACCCTCCTGGCTGTCCAATTTACATAAGTAGGCTCAGGGGGAGGAGAAGAAACATATAAAAAGAAGAGCCAAAGTTGAGCTGCGGGCTTCTCTTCTCTTTGTATCTTTTGGGTAGCCAGCCCTCACACCTCAAGGATGTACTAGCCTTTGCTTGTCAAATAAAGCTGAGCTGTAACATGGAGCTGTAACACTGGTCCATCCATCGCTTCAAATTTTTGCTGTAGCAAGACAGAACCGAGGAAATTGTAAACTCCCCCAACATATATTGTGCCATTTCCCTGATTTAACTTGGCTGAAACAACCTTGGCTCGGCTCCCACGAGGCAGAGGCTGAGCACAGCAGAAGCTCAAGTTGGTGAAAGCTCCCACAGTGGATGCTGAACGTGAAGAAAACCCAGCACAGTGGAAGTGACAAGAAGCCCAGTGTGCTGGAAACCAGGACAGCAAAAACAAACTTGACAGAAAGCTCACACGACTCAGTCTCAGATTCCAGGAGGCTCTGGTTGGGGTAGCAAGTAATCACTCCTATGGTTGGAAGGACATATGGCTAACAAAATCTTAATTCCTTTACAATGTCTCATTTATTGTTTCCTTGAACCCCCTGTGAACAGGCAAGCAGCAGAGGGTGCCCCAGGGTGTCCCGAAGGCTCTACTATCTGCAGTGCCCTAGTAGCTGTAGCCCAAGCAGGTGGGGGTCCTTCTGTCCTTAATCTTCTTTGTGCCAAGGTTCAGACCAATGAAAACTGTGAGCACAGGTCAGGTATTTAGCAGATTTTCCAGCAGGTTATGAAAGGGATTCCTTGTCACGTTTTTCCCACTGCTGTTTCCTCCCATCCTTCAGCTCCTCTCTCCATCTATGCCACTGCTTACAAAGTATTGGGTAGGTTATTATCTTTCATTTCTAAAAGTTGTGCTTGAAACCATTTACCTAAGATTGGGACTCAAACCCACATGGCAGGGACTCTGTGCTGTGCTTTGTCACTCAGTTGTATCCGACTGGGACTTGAGCCTGGCCCAAACCTATGATGCCTGGTTTTAGGACCTAATAACACTCAGGTTCTTGATGTCTCATTGCAAAAAAATTCAGTGAGAGACACAGTGATAGGTAAGAGGTGGATTTGTTCAGATTTAGAGAGAAGCACACTTCAAGAGTGTGGGCCATGGAATGTGGTGTGTTTAGTTTTCCCAAGCTTGGTGATTTCATATGCTAATGAGTGGGAGGATCATTCCAACAATTGGGGAACCACACACTGCTGGGTCTTTTGACAGTGATTTGGAACTGTTCTGGCACCTCTGGGTGTATCATTTAGTCTGCAGACTGAGGATCAAGGTCTAGTTGAATTTGACTTGTCTTCTTGGACCTACTTGATTTTAATCAGTTTATGTTATGCACTTGGGCTATGTCATTCTTTCAAAAGCTGTGCCCTGCCCCCTTTCCCTCCTGTTTCATGCTCTTTTCCTCAGCCCTGTCCAGGCCCACAATGTTGCCTCTACAATCATCTGGAGGGACAACCAGAAAATAGCTGGCCCTTGGGAGGGAAATACTGTAAAATACCCAATCCCTCTAGAATTCAGGCCTTCATCTTCCATGTTTCCTACAACATGTGCAACAACAGCATCTCTTAGTGAACCCACTAGGGATGGATGACAGGCACACAATGCCTGCTTGAAGTCCATCTGTTGATGGGATTCCCTTCAAGGGCAATTGGGCTTCCAGGGATAATGTTTTCCACTTTGGGAGTTAGCCCTGCAGGCTGTTTGGGCCCAAACCCTTGCCACCCTTCTCCTAAAGTTACAAACATACCCTTGGATCAAATCTCCACTCTGCTTTTATGGAACATTTGCTCTGTTGCCTGTTACGAATTTGTTCTTAAACCGCTTACTAACTCCTACAACTAGGACCTTGCCCTCTTGTAGGTAACATTGCTCCACCCTGCTTATTATTAAAATATTCTTAATGCCCCTAACAGGACCAGATAACCCACTCCTTTGTCATTACTTCTAATTTTACCTAAAGTGTGTCTATGACAATGAAATGTTTACCAATGGAGACACTCTAAACTGCTCTTATGAAAAACTAGGGGAGGAAATCAGTGACTTACATTTCCTAAGAGCAATAAGAGGATAAGGCTTATGGCTATTTGCCCAGGTTCCCAGCATCAGGGCACAGACTTGGACTGCTTTACATCATGGTATCTATTCCCATGTGCAGTGGACAAACAAGCAATGAGTTAAGATTAAAATCCCTTAAACCTACCCAGCATTGGTCATACTGGAGACCTTGGGGATGCCCAACTCCAGTCTAGGGGTCCCAGGAGGTCAACCTTCCTCGACCTGCCTAGGGATCTGGTCCTCAAAAGGTTGTCACACTTCAAACTGCTTGGGGATCCACTGGTCCAGTGGACATGCCTCAATCTGCCCAGGGACCCAATTCTTGGGAGGCTGACCTGCCTCAACCTGCCCAGGGATTTGATCTCCAGGAGGCTGTCATGCTTCAGTCTGCCTGGGTATCTGCACTCTGACCCGGGGATGCCTGGCTCTCAGGTTGCAACAAGACTGGGTAGGATAAACTTCAGAAAGACTCACCCCTAAGGAAGTCCACCCATGGAAATTGAAGGAGGTCTATTAGTTGTGGGACTGTGCCCAGTCTCAGCAGTAACTCAGGACCCCAACGAGAACTTCATTGCCTTTCTGGAAGGGCTAAAAGAGGCCCTCCAAAAGTTTACCAATCTGGACTTACACTCTTTTGAGGGACAGGTGATTTTAAAGAACAAATTCCTGTCCCAGTGTGCATCAGACATCAGGATAAAGTTACAACAGCTATAGCAACAAGACCTTGCTGCCTCTTATAGATGAGATGGTCCAGATAGCCACCAATACCTTTTATAGCAGAGAATGGGAGAGAAAGGCCAAGGCCCAGGAAAGGGAGAAAAGGAAAGAGACGAAGCATATCCAGATCCTGGCCACCCTCCAGGGAAACCCTGTGGCAAACCCTGAGTCTTTAAAGGACAAGGCACTAGGCAAATGCCTAATCTGTATACAGGTGGGACGTTGGGCCAAAGAGCGTCCAAACCATGACAAGTCTCCTAAAACAGCTTGCTACAAATGCCATCAGTTGGGACATTGGGTGGCACTCTGCCCTTGGGACCCAAGAGCCTCAAGGTCAAGTACCAAGCCTTCCCTCATGATGGTTCAACAGGACTGAAATGGCCCGCTCCAGTCAGCCCACCTGTCACAGATAACCATCACGGGGCTGGAGCCAAGGGTACAACTGGATGTGGCTGGTAAGTCCAAGAATTTCTTGGTTGACACAAGGGTTACCTACTCTGTCCTGACTTCCTACTCTGGAGCCTTCTCCGCTCAAACAATTTTGGGTGTTACAGGAAAAACAATTACAAAAAAATTCACCCAAGCACTTCTTTGTTGCTAGGATGGACAAATATTTTCCCACCAGTTTCTGGTGATCCCTGACTGTCCTACTTCCTTCTTGGAAAGATATCTTTCCCTTCGAAATCTTGAAGCTATTGCAGTCCTGATAGAAAATGCTTTAAAACTCTCTTTTGGGGTAAACTAACTATTTTTACCAGCCACCAAGTGAAACAGCTTCTAAATGGGAGAGGTCATTTATGGATGTCTGATCAAAGAATCCTCAGATATCAAGTAGTACTGCTGGAATATTCAGGACTGACTATATCCCTTTGTGAGGTTCGTAACCCAGCTACCCTCCTGCTTACTCCCGAGGGCTCTCTCCCCTTTCACTCTTGCCTAGAAACTTTGGACCATTGGACAATCCCTTGAGAGGGATTGTCAGAAGATCCTCTGACCAATCCTGAGGAAATCTGGTACACTGATGGAAGCAGCTTTGCCTTGGATAGAAAAAGAAGAGCTGTATATGCAGTAGTTTCCAATTTGGGGACCTTAGAGGCTAAACCTCTGCCACGGGAACTTCAGCCCAATTCAGTTCAGTTCAGTTCAGTTGCTCAGTCGTGTCCGACTCTTTGCGATCCCATGAATTGCAGCATGCCAGGCCTTCCTGTCCATCACCAACTCCCAGAGTTCACCCAAACTCATGTGCATCAATTCGGTGATGCCATCCAGCCATCTCATCATTTGTCGTCCCCTTCTCCTCCTGTCCCCAATCCCTCCCAGCATCAGAGTCTTTTCCAATGAGTCAACTCTTTGCATCAGGTGGCCAAAGTATTGGAGTTTCAGTCTCAGCATCAATCCTTCCAGTGAACACCCAGGACTGGTTTCCTATAAGAAAGACTGGTTGGATCTCCTTGCAGTCCAAGGGACTCTCAAGAGTCTTCACCAGCACCACAGTTCAAAAGCATCAATTCTTTGGCACTCAGCTTTCTTTATAGTCCAACTCTCACATCCATACATGACCACTGGAAAAACCATAGCCTTGACTAGATGGACCTTTGTGGGCAGAGTAATGTCTCTGCTTTTGAATATGCTATCTAGGTTGGTCATAGCTTTCCTTCCAAGAAGTAAGCATCTTTTAATTTCATGGCTGCAATCACCATCTGCAGTGATTTTGGAGCCCCCAAAATAAAGTCTGACACTGTTTCCACTGTTTCCCCATCTATTTCCCATGAAGTGATGGGACCAGATGCCATGATCTTAGTCTTCTGAATGTTGAGCTTTAAACCAACTTTTTCACTTTTCTCTTTCACTTTCATCAAGAGACTTTCTAATTCCTCTTCAGTTTCTGCCATAAGGGTGGTGTCATCTATATCTGAGGTTATTGATATTTCTCCCAGCAATCTTGATTCCAGATTGTGCTTCCTCCAGCCCAGCGTTTCTCATGATGTATATAAGTTAAATAAGCAAGGTGACAATATACAGCCTTGACATACTCCTTTTCAGCCCAGTTTGCTGATCTCATAGCCCTGACTCGAGCTTTACAGCTGGGAAAAGGAAAAAGAGTAGCCTTTTACACTGACTCCAAGTATGCCTCTCTGGTTCTACATGTACATGCTGCTATTTGGGAAGAAAGAGGCCACTTGACCACCCGAGGATCCCCAATCAAATACGATAATCAAATCCTTAGGCTCTTGGTGGCAGTACATCTCCCTGCTGAGGTTTCAGTCTCTCATTGTAAAGGACACCAAAAGGGGAGCACAGAAGTGGTATGAGGGAACCAAGCAGCTGATCCAAGCAGCTAAGAGAGCAGCATTACAGAACAATAACCTAATAGGGGTTTCCACCTTAGTTCCACAAACTAATTTGCCAGAAACTCCTTCATATACTGAAGGTGAGACTCTTAAAGAGTGAGGGCTTTCAAGATTACATGGGGGTGGTTCCAAAAGGAGGGACTCCTTTTTCTGTCTGGGAACAGTGGAAGTTGGTTAACTTCTTACATGCCACCACTCATTTAGGCCCTCCAAAGATTACTAGAAAGGTCCTTCAGAGGAACAAGCCTCCAAACAACTATAAGGCAAGTGGTCTCCTCTTGTCCCACTTGTCAATTAAACAGTGCCCAAGGAGCTCGAAGACCCCAGCTGACCCAGCCCATCCAATGGCATGGGACCTACCCAGGAGAGGACTAGCAGATGGACTTCACCCAGATGCCAGTTTCTCAAGGGTATAAATACCTATTAGTGATAGATGCATTCACAGGATGGATTGAAGGCTTTCCCAATCAGATTGAGAAGGCCGAAGAGGTGGTAAAAAACTGCTCCATGAAATCATTCCAAGATATGGTCTGCCCAGGTCATTACAAAGTGACAATGGGACATCATTTACTTCTAAGGTCACCCAAGGGGTCTCTAGAGCATTGGGCATTACTTATTATCTCCATTGTGCCTGGAGGCCTCAGTCTTCAGGAAAAGTAGAAAGAGTGAACAAATTCTTAATATCAGTGATAAAAAAGATAACCCAGGAGACCTTCCTGGGATGAAGGAGGCTTTACCAATAGCTCTCCTTTGCACCCATATTACCCCAAAGGAACAGGTTGTTCTTAGTCCTTATGAGATGCTGTATGGGAGACCTTTTGTTTATGTCAATTATCTTTTCCTAGATATGGAGGCTCAAACCTACTGATCTTATACTATGGCCATTGGGCAATTCCAACAAGATATATGCTTCTGGGGTGTCAACCAGGACCCAAAAGATTCTAAAGAACCACCACTATATGCTCCAGGGACTCATGTCCTAATTAAAGTTTGGAAAGATGGGTCCCCAAAAGCTCAACTCCAGCCCACATGGAAGGGTCCCTACTCTGTAATACTTTCTACCCCCACAGCAGTCAAAGTACCAGGACATGATTCCTGGATTTACTACTCACAAGTCAAGCCATGGAGAAAAACAGAAGAGGACATTCAATCCACCTGTGAGCCCATGGGAGATCACAGATACCTATTCAGAACTACAAATGGGTGCCATCCTAATGAACACCCCCAAAATTAAGTTTTTGGGGATCAGATTTCTCAGGATAGCTCTAAAGAGCCAACACAGCTTGGCAGAGACAACAAAAAATAGACAGGAGATAGATTTCCTGATCCCTAAACAAAGAGGGACTTGAGCCATCTTGAACGAGACTTGTTGTTTCTGGGAAAATACTTCCAGCCAAGTTAAAAAAGTCTCACGGCCCTCAAGAAAAACGTTAGATTCTATAGGATCTCAAAAAATGAGCTGGAGAGTTCTCAGGTGGATATAATCTGTTTTGGGGATCCTTCTCCTGGCAAGAATAGCAAGAAGAGATAAGAAAGCCTTCTTCAGTGATCAATGCAAAGAAATAGAGGAAAACAACAGAATGGGAAAGACTAGAGATCTCTTCAAGAAAATTAGAGATATCAAGGGAACATTTCATGCAAAGATGGGCTTCATAAAGGCCAGAAATGGCATGGACCTAACAGAAGCAGAAGATATTAAGAAGAGATGGCAAGAATACACAGAAGAACTGTACAAAAAAGATCTTCACGACCCAGATAATCACGATGGTGTGATCACTGACCTAGAGCCAGACATCCAGGACTGTGAAGTCAAACGGGCCTTAGAAAGCATCACTACGAACAAAGCTAGTGGAGGTGACGGCATTCCAGTTGAGCAATTTCACATCCTGAAAGATGATGCTGTGAAGGTGCTACACTCAATATGCCAGCAAATTTGGAAAACTCAGCAATGGCCACAGGACTGGAAAAGGTCAGTTTTCATTCCAATCCTAAAGAAAGGCAATGCCAAAGAATGCTCAAACTACCGCACAATTGAACTCATCTCACACGCTAGTAAAGTAATGCTCAAAATTCTCCAAGCCAGGCTTCAGCAATATGTGAACCATGAACTTCCTGATGTTCAAGCTGGTTTTAGAAAAGGCAGAGGAGCCAGAGATCAAATTGCCAACATCTGCTGGATCATGGAAAAAGCAAGAGAGTTCCAGAAAAACATCTATTTCTGCTTTATTGACTATACCAAAGCCTTTGACTGTGTGGATCACAATAAACCGTGGAAAATTCTGAAAGAGATGGGAATACCAGACCACCTGATCTGCCTCTTGAGAAGTTTGTATGCAGGTCAGGAAGCAACAGTTAGAACTGGACATGGAACAACTGACTGGTTCCAAATAGGAAAAGGAAGTACGTCAAGGCTGTATATTGTCACCCTGCTTATTTAACTTATATGCAGAGTACATCATGAGAAATGCTGGACTGGAAGAAACACAAGCTGGAATCAAGATTGCCGGGAGAAATATCAAGAACCTCAGATATGCAGATGACACCACCCTTATGGCAGAAAGTGAAGAGGAACTCAAAAGCCCCTTGATGAAAGTGAAAGTGGAGAGTGAAAAAGTTGGCTTAAAGCTCAACATCCAGAAAACGAAGACCATGGCATCCGGTCCCATCACTTACTTCATGGGAAATAGATAGGGAAACAATGAAAACAGTGTCAGACTTAATTTTTTTGGGCTCCAAAATCACTGCAGATGGTGACTGCAGCCAAGAAATTAAAAAACGCTTACTCCTTGGAAGGAAAGTTATGACCAAACTAGATAGCATATTGAAAAGCAGAGACATTACTTTGCCAACAAAGGTTCATCTAGTCAAGGCTATGGTTTTTCCTGTGGTCATGTATGGATTTGAGAGTTGGACTGTGAAGGAGGCTGAGCACTGAAGAATTGATGCTTTTGAACTGTGGTGTTGGAGAAGACTCTTGAGAGTCCCTTGGACTGCAAGGAGATCCAACCAGTCCATTCTGAAGGAGATCAGCCCTGGGATTTCTTTGGAAGGAATGATGCTAAAGCTGAAACTCCAGTACTTTGGCTACCTCATGCGAAGAGTTGACTCATTGAGAAAGACTCTGATGCTGGGAGGGATTGGGGGCAGGAGGAGAAGGGGACGACAGATGATGAGATGGCTGAATGGCATCACTGACTCGATGGGCGTGAGTTTAGGTGAACTCCGGGAGTTGGTGATGGACAGGGAGGCCTGGCTTGCTGCAGTTCATGGGGTCGCAAAGAGTCGGACACGACTTAGCGACTGAACTGAACTGAACTAAATGCCCCTATTAATCCGTGTCATAAACATATTGATGCTGCTTATGATTGCTCCATGTATTATCAATTGTCTAACCCATTTTGTTTCTTCTCAGGTTAACAAGCTACAACATGCAGTGCCAGTTCAACAAGGATATATAAAACTACACCCAACCATGGAAAATATCACTCACCCTTAGTTGGACACCACTTTAAGGACTCTGAGTGAGGCTTGAGACTAAGAAGGGGAGGCCCAGTTCCCCTCGTTGTCCCAGGTCAGCAGGAAATAGCCAGAGAGACATCTATGCTCCTGTTCCCAAAGAATTGGGCCTCCCATCTCTTGAGGGGGGAATGTTAGGTAGTTAGAATAGGAAAAAGGAGTCCATAATGGTGGTGGCTAAAAGAGAAAGAAAGGAAAAGCCTGCAAACAGAACAAAGGAAGGTCCAAGGACCTGTGTGAGAACCTCAGGGAAAACAGACAGCCCTCCTGGCTGTCAAATTTACATTAGGCAGGCTCGGGGGAGGAGAAAAAACATACACAGAGAGGAGCCAAAATTGAGCTGGGGGCTTCTCTTTGTGTCCTTTGGGTCAGCCTGCCCTCAAGCCTTGAAGGTGTATTTTCCTTTGCTTGTCAAATAAAACAGCTGTAATCTGATGGACAGACAGCTGGTCTGTCCATCATGTCAAATTTTTGCTGTGGCAAGACAGAACTGAGGAAATTACAAACTACTCTGACAGCAGGAAATAATAGTTACAATAGTCATAATAATGCAAATGCTGGATGTTGATTTAAAAAATTGTGCTAGAACTACATTGAAATCTGTATTAATCAGGGTCCTCTACAGAAACAGAATCAATAGGATAGATATCTATCTGTACATAGTTATCAATACGGATGTTCTGTGCTGTGCTTTGTCGTGTCCAACTCTTTGTGACCCCATGGACAGTAACCCCCCAGGATCCTCTGTCCATGGACTTTTCCAGGTAAAAATACTGGAGTGGGTAGCTATTCCCTTCTCTAGGGGATTTTCCCAACTCAGGGACTGAACCCAGGTCTTCTGCATTGCAGGTAGATTCTTTACCATCTGAGCCACCAGGGAAACCCAGTTATAGATACAGATGTAGATAGATAAATATAAACAGTTATATCTATCCAGGAAGCAACAGTTAGAACTGAACATGAAACAATAGACTGGTTCAGATAGGAAAAGGAGTACGTCAAGGTTGTATATTGTCACCCTGCTTATTTAACTTATATGCAGAGTACATCATGAGAAATGCTGGGCTGGAAGAAGCACAAACTGAAATCAAGATTACTGGGAGAAGTATCAATACCTCAGATATGCAGATGACTCCACACTTATGGCAGAAAGTGAAGAGGAACTAAAGAGCCTCTAATGAAAGTGAAAGAGGAGAGTGAAAAAGTTGGCTTAAAGCTCAACATTCAGAAAACTAAGATCATGGCATCTGGTCCCATCACTTCATGGGAAATAGATGGGGAAACACTGGAAACAGTGTCAGGCTTTATTTTGGGGGGCTCCAAAAGCACTGCAGATGGTGATTGCAGCCATGAAATTAAAAGACACTTACTCCTTGGAAGGAAAGCTATGACTAACCTAGATAGCATATTTAAAAGCAGAGACATTACTTTGTCAACAAAGGTCCATCTAGTCAAGGGTATGGTTTTTCCAGTGGTCCTGTATGGATGTGAGAGTTGGACTATAAAGAAAGCTGAGCAATGAAGAATTGATGCTTTTGAACTGTGGTGTTGGAGAAGACTCTTGAGAGTCTCTTGGACTGCAAAGAGATCCAACCAGTCCATCCTAAAGGAGATCAGTCCTGGGTGTTCATTGGAAGGACTGATGTTGAAGCTGAAACTCCAATACTTTGGCCACCTGATGCAAAGAGTTGACTCATTGGAAAAGACCCTGATGCTGGGAAAGATTGAGGGCAGGAGGAGAAGGGGTCGACAGAGGATGAGATGATTGGATGGCATCACCAACTCAATGGACATGAGTTTGGGTAAACTCTGGAAGATAGTGGACAGGGAGGCCTGGTGTGCTGCAGTTCATGGGGTTGCAAAGAGTAGGACATGACTGAGTGACTGAACTGAACTGAACTGAAAGAAATATTTTTATTTTATTTTTTAACTTTACAATATTATATTGGTTTTGCCATATATCAACATGAATCTGCCACAGGTATACACATGTTCCCCATTCTGAACCCTCCTCCCTCCTCCCTCCCCGTACCATCCCTCTGGGTCATCCCAATGCACCAGCCCCAAGCATCCAGGAATTAATTCACACAATTATGGAGACTGGTGTGTCTCAAGATTTGCAGAGTGAGTTGGCAAGCTCGAGAACTAGGAGCCCCAATGGTTTAGTTCTAGTAAAAAAGCTACCTGATTGAAGACCCAGGAGGAGTCAATACTCAACTCAAATATGAAAGCAGAAAAAATCCAGTGACCCAGTTCAATTCAGTTGCTCAATCATGTCCGACTCTTTGCAACCCCATGGACTGCAGTATGCCAGGCTTCCCTGTCCTTCACCAACTCCCGGAGCTAACTCAAACTCATGTCCACTGAGTTGGTAATGCCATCCAACCATCTCATCCTCTGTCGTCTCCTTCTCCTCCTGCCTTCAATCTTTCCCAGTATCAGGGTGTTTTCCAATGAGTTAGTTTTTCACATCAGGTGGCCAAAGTATTGGAGTTTCAGTTTCAGCCTCAGTCTTTCCAATGAATATTCAGGACTGATTTCCTTTAGGAGGGACTGGTTGGATCACCTTGCAGTCCAAAGGACTCTCAAGAGTCTTCTCCAATACCACAGTTTAAAAGCATGAAAGCCATCAGAGAGTCCTACTTGAAAGGGTCAGCCTTTTTGTTCTATACAGACCCTTAATTGATTAGATGAGGCATACCAACATTAGGAAAACCATCCGCTTTATGCCATCTACCAAGTTGAATGTTACTCACTCCCAAAACACATTTATAAAAATACCTAGAATAATGTTTCACCAACTATCTGGGTGCCCTATTGCCCAGTCAAGTTGACACATCAAACTAACCATTGCAGATGCTCTCAGAGTGTAGTGTATGTGGGACAGGAGCTAAGCTCATGGCATGAGGAGGGAGGAGTAAGAAATCTAAACAGTTGTTAAGCAAATAGGTAATTCTAAAATATACAGATCAGAAGCTAGTAGTGTAAGACTATTTGAAACTCTGTATTAGAATTCTTTATAAATATGAAATAGGATGTGTTTAGAACAATACCCAACATACCATAACACTCAATACATATTAAGTCTTATTTCTCAAATATTAGGATTCTTAATGGTGTACATTTCCCTTTCTTTTAATATTATTTTTATGCTCTGTATATTAATTTCTCAAGTAGTCTCAGTTTCAATATTAAGTAAGTAATTTTTCATATAATAGTACTGAGAATATGACACTCTATGAAGAGAGTAAAAAGACTTACAGTCAGTTCCTACCAAAGAACTGTGGTGAACTCTAAAAATGTGAATTTTGAGGTCACGCATAACCATGTCAAATATTAGACTCATATTTTACCAATGCAAGCTCATACTCATGATATTCCACAGATAGCACTTTCAGTTTGTGAAATACAGTAATGATACCTAAATCAGAAGTTGCTGTATGGTATAAATGAGTCTTACATGTGCTATACTCTGCATACAGAGGCAGGATGAATTTAGAGAGTACTAATTCTTCTTATTTCCTCTGAGGACTGAACAGACTGATTAACAATACATATATTCTAGATTGATCTAGGGCAAGTAACTCAGTCTCTGTGTGCTTCTGTTTTCTTATCTATAAAGTGAGGTTAATAATAGTACCTTATTATTATTGTAACCTTAAGTGTTGTGAAGATTAATGGAGTGAAAACTTATAGTGTGTAGAAGGCCCTTGGAGTAGTCCTGGAATCAATGGGAGCTATTTGTGTGATAATAATAAAACAATAATAATAATTACTGTGATATTATTTGCCCCCAGAAACAGTAGTATTAGTCACAACTAAAACAAATAACAACTATTGTATTTTCCAAAGTCTGGCTTTTAAATTATTCATTTTTCAGCTAGTCTTACACAAGTTCAGGCAAGGTGCTAAGGAGGCACTAGAAGGGTCAGGAGTCTATTCTTATAAGAAAAGCCTAAGAAAATGACCTTGGATGCTGACAGTAAGGGATTTTGTGGCAAGTTTGCCATTATGTTTGTATTCTATTTCCCTTTCCATTCCCCCAAAGCAAGGTACTCTAAGAGACAAACTCTAAACATTTACATTATGTTCCTGAACTTAAGGGAATAAATAATGGTACACAAAATCACTTCCCCAAAGCATTTTCAAAGAAAAGGCCAGCCAAAGAATCCTGAGGAAGCAATATATGGAGTAATGTGCTGGTATATGTTTACCAATTGTCAGACCCTCCAGGAGGGGAAAAAATATATACATACATACATATATATGTATATATATTTAAAAACCCTGATTTGTAGGACTTGCTGATTACCATCATATAAGTATGGGCACTATGGTGAATTTCAAGTTACCACCATGAAGTTACTGAACACTGAATTGGAAATTGATGCTATCAGCTTTCATGAGCCGTAGGAGCAAGCTACATTCCTACAGAAAGCATTATCTTTAACAGTTAAAGTTCTAGCAGGTGAGGCTATCAGAAGAAACTGTTGAAGCATCCTACAAGAAAAACAAAGCCACCATCGTAACCAATACAAAGACCCAACGTTAAGTTACAACTGAACCAATCATGTAAAGTCTTTTTTACCCTTTCACCACTTCTCTATTCCCCTACACCTTGTTGATATTGGACGGTGGCACCAGCAGTAAAGAACCCATTTGCCAATGCAAGAACCGTAAGAGTTGTGAGTTTGATCCTTGATTCGGGAAGATCCCCTGGAAGAGGGCCTGGCAACCCACTCTGGTATTCTTTCCTGGAGAATCCCACAGACAGGGGAGCCTGGCAGGCTACAGTTCAATGGGATCACAGAGTCTGACAGGACTGAAGCGACTTAGCACACAGGCAACAAGCAGAAACCTCAAATAAACTGAGAGACCTGGAGGAGGAGCTCTTACATCCTGTGACAGTAGCAGAGGCCAGCAGAGAAGAAATACTTTAACACTTCTCTTTCCTGGGAGGGAGCCAGGCAATGAAAAACCAAGAACTCCTTATTTACTAAGCCCTCCCAACTTCCTTTTCCTCTCTGTAAGAGCGTGTCCCTTCTCTTGCTGTGCAGGGGGATCTGCACATGGCTCACCATGGTTGCAGACTCCACATTGCAATTCTCAGTTAATCCTGAATAAACCCATATATGCTGGAGAAATATCTGGCAGTCTATCTGCTTCAGGTCTGTTAGCCTTACACTGTAGAGAAGAGAAATGTGAGATAAGAAGTGACAGAGCATGAGGTAGGAAATACATCAAGAGAAAAAAAATGAAGTCAACTATGACATTTTCCCCCAGTACAGCCTGTAGCAGTCTTGAGCAGATGTTGGAGAGACGTTTTAAATTGAATAATGGTCTATATTTTTATGGGAAAAACATAGATTCTTTTGTGTTATTTTAAACTTTTCTAAAAACTATGGAGTCTACTGAACTTCTTCTGGGAAAAGGAAATGACAACAACAAATCTTCAGATAAAATCCAAAAGATAGAGGTGAAAAAAAGAAAATAAGAGTTGCATTCTGCCCGTGCCCAACCTAGTCTAGCTGGTTCAAGAAATTGGTTGTAAAGTAATATAGAGAGCTTCCCCAGTGGCTCAGCAGTAAAGCATCTACCTTCAATGCAGGAGACATAGGAGATGCGGGTTTGATCCCACATCTCGGGATCCCGGTCAGGAAGATCCCCTGGAAGAGCGCAGAGTGCAGAGCAACTCACTCCAGTATTCTTGCCTGGAGAATCTCCATGGACAGAGGAGCCTGGCAGGCTAGTTCATAGGGTCACAAAAGAGTTGGACATGACTGAAATGACTGAGCACGCATAAGTAATATAGAAGTCAATCGAGAATAAATGCTTCATAAAGATATAATTTTAATAAAGAAGTTTCCTTCCAAGGAGTAAGTATCTTTTAATTTCATGGCTGCAGTCACCATCTGCAGTGATTTTGGAGCCCAAAAAAATAAAGTCTGAGACTGTTTCCACTGTTTCCCTATCTATTTCCCATGAAGTGATGGGACCAGATGCCATGATCTTCATTTTCTGAATGTTGAGCTTTAAGCCAAATTTTTCACTCTCCACTTTCACTTTCATCAAGAGGCTTTTTAGTTCCTCTTCGTTGAACTGAACTGAATGGTCACAGTGAAGCCCATGCTATTCAGTTCAGTTCAGTCACTCAGTCGTGTCCGACTCATTGTGACCCCATGAATCCCAGCATGCCAGGCCTCCCTGTCCATCATCAACTCCTGGAGTTCACTCAATCTCATGTCCATAGAGTCGGTTATGCTATCCAGCCATCTCATCCTCTGTCGTCCCCTTCTCCTCCTGCCCACAATCCGTCCCAGCTTCAGAGTCTTTTCCAATGAGTCAACTCTTTGCATGAGGTGGCCAAAGTACTGGAGTTTCAGCTTTAGCATCAGTCCTTCCAGTGAACACCCAGGACTGATCTCCTTCAGAATGGACTGGTTGGATCTCCTTGCAGTCCAAGGGACTCTCAAGAGCCTTCTCCAACACCACAGTTCAAAAGCACCAATTCTTCAGTGCTCAGATCTCTTTACAGTCCAACTCTCACATTCATACATGACCACTGGAAAAACCATAGCCTTGACTAGACGGACTTTTGTTGGCAAAGTAATGTCTCTTTTAATTTCATGCCTACAGTCACCATCTGCAGTGATTTTGGAGCCCAGAAAAATAAAGTCTGACACTGTTTCCACTGTTTCCCCATCTATTTCCCATGAAGTGATGGGACCAGATGCCATGATCTTGGTTTTCTGAATGTTGAGCTTTAAGACAACTTTTTCACTCTCCTCTTTCACTTTCATCAAGAGGCTCTTTAGTTCCTCTTCACTTTCTGCCATAAGGGTGGTGTCATCTGCATATCTGAGGTTATTGACATTTCTCCTGGCAATCTTGATTCCAGCTGTGCTTCTTCCAGTCCAGTGTTTCTCATGATGTACTCTGCATATAAGTTAAAGAAGCAGGGTGACAATATACACCTTTGACGTATTCCTTTTCCTATTTGGAACCAGTCTGTTGTTCCATGTCCAGTTCTAACTGTTGCTTCTTGACCTGAACATAGGTTTCTCAAGAGGCAGGTCAGGTGGTCTGGTATTCCCATCTCTTTCAGAATTTTCCACAGCTGTAGCCCCTGCTATTATAGTCACATTATTAAAATTAATCACACTTTTTAAACCCCAGTGAAGGTTATTCTTCCCATAAAGTTCTTAGCACAATCTTTCTTTTATTTTCTCTTGACTACTGAATGTCCTCTGACTGTGAATACTTGGGGGTTGGAACCAAGTACTGTTTTCCTGCACTGCATAGAACACAGTACACTTTTTCACCTGTCCATAGCTGTGTGCCATCATGTACTTGGTAAACATGTGTTTCCTTTAGTAGATTAAAAATATTCTTTGTTCTTTGTATGGAATTAATTTTCTCAACAAGTCATTTTTTATCCAAAATGTAATGATCAATTTAATCCCAATTTTGGTCAATAAAATGGTATACTCCACTCAACTAAAATGGAAATTAATGGTATTTTATCATCCAGCGGGCAGGATTCACAGTGCCTACAAACCTGAAGAATCAGCAGACGCTGGAAAGAGCACAGTTAAATGGTGGACATAGTGAATCTTTAACACCAACACCATAAAAGTATCTAACTCTTTTGATGAATGTCTTCCCTTTGGAATTTTGTGCCATAAAAAGAATAACTTCTTAATTGCGTGTGTAATATTGTAGTTAAAAAAGAGAAATATTAGACATCCTATAAATTTATGTGAATTAACGTAAAGAAGAACACCATCCTTTTCTAATTCATTGGAACAAAATCTGTTAGCTCTTGTTCACAGCTCTTTCTGTGGTCTGAAATGTATGTATCATCTCACCTATGTAATGGGCTTATTCTCAATCATATTTATTTTGGAATTTCCTAATTTGCACTCTTGTTGTATTTTCCTCTCAAACTTGTTACATGCACAGCTTTCCATTGTTTGTTTGAAAGTAGCTCTATCAGCTTATAATTGTTCTGGTCAAAAAACCTTAGCATCGTCTATGACCCTTTTCTTTTTCTCATACTCTACACTTGTCAGGAATCCTGCTAACTTAACTTCCAAAAATATATGGAATCTGACTCATTTTGTTGGTCCAAACTGTCATCTGAAATGATCATAAGCTGATATTCCTATTTATATCATGTCCCTTTTCTCTTACAGTGAACATTACTTTCTTTAAAAAAATATTAATCACTTTTAATTATTTAATTGCTCTATTCCCTATTACAATGTGAGTTCCACTAGGGCAGGCATTTTTCTCTGTTATGTGTCCACCGATGTATCAAGGACACTTTATACAGTACCTGGCATGCAATAGGCCCTTAAGCACTTTTTGAGTGAATAAGTATTTGGCCTAACAGATATACTTGGATAATATCTCTATTTTTACATGTATGTGTGTATATACTATATATATTATATGTGTTATCCACACATATGTATATACACACATTTATGTATCTGTATAGAAAATATTATATCCATATAATTTGGATAGAAAATTTATTATTCTGGTGGAAAGAATGCAAATATATTTATTTTGGATCTTACTAAACACATTTTTTTTTCAAAATTCCATTCCACACAAAGATTATGACTTAACTTGTTCTATAAAGTTTAAATCAACATTTTGAATGAGGAATGGAGTTCCTCAAACAAACCATAGAGAAGATATTAGAGAAATGGGTTTATGTCATTTATGGATGTATTTATGGATGTATCTAAACAGCATGTTGCATGTCTTATTTGACAGAAAAATGGCTGAACTCTTCACTTAAAAATATTTCTTTAGTATATAGTACTCTTGCCTGGAAAATCCCATGGATGGAGGAGCCTGCTAGGCTGCAGTCCATGGGTCACTAAGAGTCGGACACGACTGAGTGACTTCACTTTCACTTTTCACTTTCCTGCATTGGAGAAGGAAATGGCAACCCACTCCAGTGTTCTTGCCTGGAGAATTCCAGGGACAGGGAAGCCTGGTGGGCTGCCATCTATAGGGTCGCACAGAGTTGGACACGACTGAAGTGACTTAGCAGTAGCAGCATATCTATTATTGTAAATAGTGTTTTTTTTTTTTTTAAAGCACTAAAGTGAATGAGACCTGGGCATTGCTCTTAGGAATCTAATAAGTTTAGAGTTTTATTTAATATTAAACTAATTATAACATGTGAGTAATAATATAATTATTATCATGCCAGGAGCATACACATAGTGTTATAGGCACTCAAAGAAAGAAGAACTAAATATGAAGTTTTGTGGTTTTATTTCCTTATTGTATTGATGTCATAGAGAACAGCAAGGAAACTTTTCAAGTTGGAGAACTTCCCTTCCTCTTTGAAATGAAATATCTACAAAAGCTTATTAAAATATCATGCAGCAATTAAAGACATTTTGAAAGTATTATCTTTTTAAAATTTCAAAACTCTTACACTTTGAAATGTGGGATAGTTAAATTTTTATAACATGAAAGACTACAAGAGTTTTGTTTTTATGGAACATTGTAATATAGCTATTTCAGCACAAACATCCAAGTTAGGCACTAATTAAGTATATATCAAAAGGATCACCCATATAAAAAAATCTTAAATACCCCTTGAATTAAGATAATTTATGTTTATGATTAAATGTAGGAATAATTAGTCCACTCATAAATTATGGAATGAAGAATATAAATTTGTGTTAGAAACAACAAACTCCTGTAGCATTTACTTTTAGCTATGAAGTAGACAGTGAAAATATTTTTGCATTTTTGAAAGATAGTCTGATTTCTTAAACTCAAAATTTGTAGTTACTCCATTCTGCAGTTTCTGGGTTTAAATTTTATTCATTTACTCCTTAATATATCCATCTCTAAAGGAAAGAAAAGAGCAGGTATTTCTAGGATGTTATGCTTTTCTCTCAACAAAGGGAAATCTCACAAATTCAAAATATTCAGAAAATTCTCCCTAAAATTCTATATTTTCTTATTCCCACAGAATATAGTCCATTCCCCTAGTATTTATTCTTATCATTTCACTTCTAAGTTCCTTCACAAATTTCCCTGACTTTGATAACCATATTTATTCCCCCTGTTTCTTTTTAAACTCAGTTTATATTCTTCTTCTGCTGCTGCTGCTAAGTCGCTTCAGTCGTGTCTGACTCTGTGCGACTCCATAGACGGC
Source organism: Bos mutus (assembly GCF_027580195.1). Lineage (NCBI taxonomy): Eukaryota > Metazoa > Chordata > Mammalia > Artiodactyla > Bovidae > Bos > Bos mutus. The sequence goes on along the minus strand of NC_091621.1, from coordinate 57,135,703 downwards.
AGCCCACCAGGCTCCCCCGTCCCTGGGATTCTCCAGGCAAGAACACTGGAGTGGGTTGCCATTTCCTTCTCCAATGCATGAAAGTGAAAAGTGAAAGTGAAGCCGCTCAGTCATGTCCGACTCTAGTGACCCCATGTACTGCAGCCTACCAGCCTCCTGCGTCCATTGGATTTTCTAGGCAAAAGTACTGTAGTGGGGTTATATTCTTCTACATATTAATAAATCCATAGGGTTTTAGATTTGAAAGACCGAAAACTCTCAATCATTGCACTGACATCACCTATAAAAACCCTGTAGTATGCAGGTAAACTAGCTCTCAGAAGGAAAAAATAAAAATCCTGATTTATAGTGTTTGCCAGTATCTCTACTGTAAATATTCCCAAAGTTTACTGATTTTAAGATACCAAGCCAACTGGAAAAATTCCTAAATATTTAACATTTGTCTTTCATAACTGGTAGGAGATAACTCAAGCACATGTTGTTAGTGTTCAACTCTCTCTATTTAGAATATTTTTTGTGACCTGCAACTACTTCACGAAGAAGCCCATGTACTGACAGACTTCAAGTTTTAAAGAGATCTCCCTTATATATACTCAAAATGCTTTGCTGTGAAATTTACCTCTGAGTTGGCATTAATCACAATTCAAAAGCTACACAATATAAAAAGAAACTTTTTGCCATATGACAGTCAGTCAAAGACTTTAAGGCAGCTTCTACTTCTATTAATGTCTTCTTTCCCAGATTAACCGTGACATTTTTTTCTAACTCTTTCTCATATCCATAGTTTCCATAGCCCTTAACAACCACTTATGTTCTTGGGGTGTACTATAATTAAGTCAACCGAGTCTGAAAATTAACAAATAGCTCCAGATGTGGTCTGGGCAAAGCAAAGAGACAGAGAATTATTACTTTGCTTTCCCTGGGTATTAAAATTTTGCTAATGCAGTTTGAAAATTCATTAGATAATTTTGGTTGCCGAATCACACAGTTGGCTTCACAGAATTCTAAAACTGACTTTATCCAGACAAGTATATATATATTTTTTAAACTAAAATGCAGTTAAGCCAGTGTGTGTGAATTTTGTTTTGTTTTGTTTTTTAATCGAATCATCCTGTACTTGCGCAGCTAATTTCTGAAAATAGGTGTAGGAAATTACATTAATACCTCTGGCATTTGATCCTATTAATTCAGCTTTTCTTTTCAAACAACAATGCAATCGAATTCATAGTCTGTCAGCTTCCCCTATCTTTATGTTTGTGATATTTTCAGATATAAAAGTATACGTTCACTGTTTGCATCCAAATACAAAATAATCTAAATGATAAAGTGGCAAGAGTGGATGGAGAGCCTTCCTATGGGAAGCAGCATATGAGAAAAGCCTGAACTTTACATCTTTTCATTTTTCTCCTGAGATGGTCTCTTTTCCTTCTCTGACATCCCTCATTCTCAAATGAGGAGCTTTAGCCCAGAAAATACCATCAAAATTTTTGTATCATCTGCATGGTCTCAATTCCAAATGCTTATTTGTATTCAAATGCAGTGTTCAGTTAGATAAAAGGATGACAACTTCAACTGTACAATCCAAATCTCCTGCTCCCAAACCTTCAGATTTCAACCTAAGACTTCAAAGTAACTAAAGATATCATTCATGTTCCTTTCTGATATTTCACTTACTTACTCAAGACTCAGCAGGAGAAGAAAGTTATTTGGGCTTTTTAGAGATTTTGGCAAATTCCTTCTTATCTTAAATAAGAATTTCTTGGAAGATAACACCTTTCCCAATTATCTATGTGCATGCTCAGTTGCTCAGTCCTGTCCCACTCTAGTGACCTGCCGGGCCCCTCTGTCCCTGAGATTTCCCAGGCAAGTATACTGGAATGGTTTGCCATTTCCTACTCCAGGGGATCTTCTTGAGCCAGAGATCAAGCTCACATCTCCTGCATTGCAGACAGATTCTTTCCCACTGAGCCACCTGGGAAGTTCAATTAGCTATGGGGAATCTTTATATAACCAACTCTATATACTTCAAGAGAAAATCTTCGGTGCTTACTGTACATCTTTCTTCCAGGAAATGATACCATTCTCTCTGTGCTTATTTATACAATCTATTTATTTTGCATATATCAATGTGAGTATATCATTGTATCAGCCTATGTTGTCATATACCCCTATATATTGTAAGCTTACTGTTTATATCACTTCTTAAAATCAGCATGTTTTAATTAATTTATATCTTACAAGGCACTGAAATTGCTTAATAATTTTTATTAATATGCTTGCTATGTGTCTTAAGTGAGAATTTTCTCAAAGGACTAACTAATGTAGTAATATGACTGTAAGATTGATTAAAATCTAAGATAAAAGTGAAAGAGGAGAGTGAAAAAGTTGACTTAAAGCTCAACATTCAGAAAACTAAGATCATGGCATCTGGTCCCATCACTTCATGGCAAATAGATGGGGAAAGAGTGGAAACAGTGGCTGACTTTATTTTTCTGGGCTCCAAAATCACTGCAGATGATTGCAGCCATGAAATTAAAAGACGCTTACTCCTTGGAAGGCAAGTTATGACCAACCTAGATAGCATATTCAAAAGCAGAGACATTACTTTGCCAACAAAGCTCCGTCTAGTCAAGGCTATGGTTTTTCCAGTGGTCATGTATGGATGTGGGAGTTGGATTGTGAAGAAAGCTGAGTGCTGAAGAATTGATGCTTTTGAACTGTGGTGTTGGAGAAGACTCTTGAGAGTCCCTTGGACTGCAAAGAGATCTAACCAGTCCATCCTAAAGGAGATCAGTCCTGGGTGTTCATTGGAAGGACTGATGTTGAAGCTGAAACTCCAATACTTTGGCCACCTCATGTGAAGAGCTGACTCATTGGAAAAGACCCTGATGCTGGGAAAGATTGAGGGCAGGTGGAGAAGGGGATGACAGAGGATGAGATAGTTGGATAGCATCACCGACTCAATGGACATGAGTTTGGGTAAACTCCAGGTGATGGACAGGGAGACCTGGCGTGCTGCGGTTCATGGGGTCTCAAAGAGTCAGACACAACTGAGAGACTGAACTGAACTGAACTGAAAAACATGGCTATTTCTTTATTGAAATAATAACAGCAACAAGAAAGTTTTATCCATCATTCCCAAGTGAATTAGACACCCCAAAATAATTTCATCTCTCATTTTTATTTTCTAACTCTTATTTTAACAACTCCACTCCTCTTCTCACATAAAACTTGGTCTTTCTTGCTTCTTGGTTTTATTGCTTTGACTTGTCATGGTTCATTCTGTCCTTATTTTATCTACTCATGTCTCTCATATCAAATCTGAGATCTAAGCGAGGCTTTTCTGGGAAACCTGTCCTTAGTAGCCATGCTTGACCTTCATCAACTCTTTCTATGCATCCTCTCAAGCCCTGATGTACATACTCAGTGTGAAGAACACTAACCCACACTTATTAATATATCACAAACACATTACCATTCATCATTTTTCCATCTTTGTCACATGCATCCCCACATCCATAACATCCTCTGCCTGGGTATGGATGTTGTCAATTTATTATAACTCCCTGCTCAGAGCCCTTCCAGGCCCCCTGCTATAAAGCTAAAATTTCTTTGAACAAAATATGAAGCTTCTGACTGCTGTTCATCTTCTGAGCTCAACATTTGATATAAACAGCTCCTCACATCTAAGTCTGAGTTGCTCTATAAAGTTTCTAGAAACTCTATACATTATCCCACACCCAGTGTGCTCCTGCTGCTTCCTGAAATGACTGAAACTATATCCTGATTAGAAGAAAATGTCTTTAGGCATCAGGTTCAGCCCAAGTACTACTTTCTTGATGAAATCCATCTTGTGTTCATAACCATAAAAAATGTTACACTTTTCCACTCAACTATCTTTTCCACTGATGGGATTCTATAGGCAAGAGTCAGCACAAGCTTTATAGTCACATAGACCCAATGTGAATCCAGTATATTCATTAACAGAAAAACATGAACAAAAACTAATGACTTGTCATTTTCTGATATAGCCTGTATTGTGTATCCTCTAACTTCCTTCTAGAATGTCCTTTGCCTTCATCTCTACCCTACTTTTTCTTACCATTATATTTAATTTGTATATCTCATAGACTCACCTCTTAATTTTATATGATAGACTGTTAAAAATTGAAAGGTGATTACAAATAAACTCTAGTTGAATTTTCTCAAAAAGGGTAGAAAATAAGAGAAAAGACATTTGTATTATTTTTCTCATATCACATGAAACTGAATAACACATTTTTAAAGAAAAGTAAAACTTCAGATGGCTTTAGCCTATAGTCATGAATTTATTATTTTGCTTCTCCATTATAGAAAGTTTTGCATCCAGTATCTGTCATGCTGAAGGATTTTCCAGATTTAGCTCTTTCTCAGATTGCACTGGCATTGTCATGAGTTGCTCTCCTTGTGTTTCCACTATGGTGAAGCAAGTTTATAGCAACAGTACATTCTTGTTTGCCCTGCGTCTGATGAACTCTATTTTTCCTTCATTGTAATTACCTTTTAACAGTTATCATCAGAGTCTTCCTTTTAAATGAATTTTTAAAATAATATTTGTTTTTAGTTTTGACTTAAAAATTAAAAGAAATAATTCTAAATTCTAAACCTATATTACCAAACAAAGCAATGTCATCTGACAAGGTCAATCCCACTTAGGAAAGTACCTGTCCTCTTGCTTTGGGTATTTATTTTGCCCCTTCATTTACTGGAGCACTGGAATGAGTTCCTAAAAAGTACTGATGTTTAATTCACAAGATATTGGTGGAGTCTCTTATTTTCTGAATTTCTCTTATTAATTTGAACGCACATTTTAAAGAAAGAAATAAATATCATCACTACATTTTTTCCAAAAGCATATCAATTAATCATCCTTAGTGAGAGGAAGGTATATTAGATTATTATATTCTACCATGCATTCTATTTATAATTATGCATTTCATTCTCTCCTTGATTTGAAACTCCTGAAGGTAAAATGCCTACCTTCTCTATTTCATTTAGCACTGAGAAAGTCAAATACATTGCCTTGTCAAGAAGAATAAGTGCATTAAAAATGTTGAATCAAACTACATTTGATTAAGTCTAATTACTGGATTGGAAAGATCCCCTGGAGTAAGAAATGGAAACCCACTCAAGTATTCTTGCTCGGAAAATTCCATGGATGGAGAAGCCTGGCAGTCTCGAGTCTATGGGGTCACAAAGAATCAGACATGACTGTGTGACTGAGCATGGAGCACAATTACACGACAGTTATTTTGAGGAGAGGGGAGGTCTATTTACGTATGTTGTTGTTTTGTGATTGTACATGGCAACATTCAATAAAAGGTTCAAACAATTTAAATTTAAAAATGTGTACTGCAATCAATGTTAATCTTTATCACAAAAATTCCTCTACCAAAATCCCACCTCTCATCGAAAATGTCAAGTCTCATTGCTGTTAAGAAATGAGATGTTCATGTAGAAATAAAATGATAAAAAATATTCAGCACCTGCTGCCTTTAGGCAAATTCTAAATTAAAGTTTTCCATGTTTAGAAATACTACACATCTAGAGAGCAAAAGTGTAAAATTTTGTTTGGCAAGATTTTCTCACTTCAATTTTTTGATGTATAGATATTTATGTGAAATAATTCAGTCACCACTTATTGGTTATGTGAAAAAACCTTTGTACTCTTATTATCAGAGGATTCATTGAATTAATTGGTCTTCTTAGGGTATTCTTTTGACTATAACATTACTAAATTATAATTTTCAGAAAGATAAAATTATGACATATAAACATGGGCCAAAATTTTATTTAATTCATTAATTAACGGGGAAATCAGTAAGATGTTATAATCAGTTCAAAGGAGAATTTGACAATCAGGCCTTCAGAAGGCCTGATTGAAATTAATTCTTCAAATTAATTCACTAATAGATTTAAAATTCTTTAATCTTCCATGCAATGTTAGGTCATATTTGATGTCATCTTTTCCATGGGACAAAAATCAAGTTTTTTTCTTCCCTGGGCCATATTTATTTGCCCTATGATCCTTTTTTGAATAAGTTATCATCTACTCTTACAGTGATTTAAAATGACCTAATTGAGAGAAAGACAGTAATATCAACACACCTTTATGTGCTAAGTCGCTTCAGTCATGTCCAATTCTTTGCAGCACCATGGTCTGTAGTCCACCAGGCTCTGCTATCCATGGGATTCTCCAGGCAAGAATACTAGAGTGGATGCTCCAGGCATGTTCCAGACCCAGGGATCAAATCTGTGACTCCTGCGGCTCCAGCATTGCAGGCAGATTCTTTACTACTGAGTTACTGGGGAAGCACACCTTTAAAGAATCAGATAAAACCCAGAAGATAAAAGTGTATCCAATACTCTCCTTTGTAAATTTGGGCATTTTTTTTTTTTTTATGAAAGAATATCTAATTTTGGAAGGTGATCTTGATATTTAATCTTTTCTAGGATTTTTCTCAGTAGTGGAGCCTATTACAGTTTGTTTTAATGTTATTCAACAGTATGATTAATTTTCTTTTAAGGATATAAACTTTTCATGGCAACAGACTGGTTCAGAATTTAGCTAGATACCAGAATTATTTAATATAGGCGATGACTCAGGAATTTCTCATTCTGTGACTATTTTGAGCTCAATCCTCTTAAGTTGAAGCTTTACATTATTTTCTCTGCTTCTCTAGCTTCTAAGGGTTTGTGGTCTGATTTAAACTACAGGTCCAAATTAAGTTCAAAGCTATTTCCAGTCCCCGAGATCAGAAACTCATTCTATTTTCTTCTTAATTTTCATATCCAGAAGTTTTTTGAGTCCTATTGTTCTCAGGCCAGGATAAGTTTTGTTTGCTGTCAAATAGGGCTGAGTGGAGAAGAAGGGGGTTTCAGATTTTCTCTACCAGGGTGTGTCAATGGATCACTTTTTCTTTGATGAAAGACAAGAGTAATTCTACTTGTTGGGGTAGTGGTGAGGGCTAAATAAATGCCTTAGAACCACATCTTAGCCAAAGACAGAGTGATAACACTTTAAAAAAAGCAAAACTCCTCAGAAAGCACCTTTCCACTTCAAGTCATAGGGAGCATTTTCAAAGAGTTAGATTTCCAAGGAATCAGTTTGTGGGAGAAGAGCTATGCAGGTGATGAATTTGTTATTTTAGAAACTAATCATATTCTATACTTGGTGACCTGAAGAATGACATGCCAAATCATTTGCCAAGTATAAGAACATAGTTTCACTCTTTGAAACCATCTTTTTTATTCTTTTTTTTAAATTTAATTTTATTTTTAAACTTTACAATATTGTATTGGTTCTGCCATATATCGACATGAATCTGCCACAGGTATACATGTGTTCCCCATCCTGAACCCTCCTCCCTCCTCCCTCCCCATACCATCCCTCTGGGTCGTCCCAGTGCACCAGCCCCAAGCATCCAGTATCGTGCATCGAACCTGGACTGGTGACTCATTTCATATATGATATTATACATATTTCAGTGCCATTCTCCCAAATCTTCCCACCCTCTCCCTCTCCCACAGAGTCCAAAAAACTGTTCTATACATCAGTGTCTCTTTTGCTGTCTCGTATACAGGGTTATTGTTACCATCTTTCTAAATTCCATATATATGCGTTAGTATACTGTATTGGTGTTTTTCTTTCTGGCTTACTTCACTCTGTATAATAGGCTCCAGTTTCATCCACCTCATTAGAACTGATTCAAATGTATTCTTTTTAATGGCTGAGTAATACTCCATTGTGTATATGTACCACAGCTTTCTTATCCATTCATCTGCTGATGGACATCTAGGTTGCTTCCATGTCCTGGCTATTATAAACAGTGTGTGATGAACCATCTTTAAATAGTCAAACCAAACTTCATTTTTATAAATCAAGTATGCTTTCATGTTCTATTACTTAGCAGTGCTATCAAAGGTGAATTAATGATAGGTAACAATAAAGACAAGGAGCCCGGTTAAATGGACATTTCAATGGTTCAAGTAAGATTTAATGATAAACTGAAATGAGGGTAGTTGCTATAGGAAAGGAGGTGGTTCAAAAGCATAATTATCAGAATTTGGTGAACCAAGTGTGAGGGAAAATGTAGGCTATAAATTGGCTTCATTTTTTCTCAGAGATTTATTAGCATAAATACAATATGCACACAAACTATCTATTCATTTCCTTTGCTGCACAGACAGGCATTGGAACTGGAGACTCTGGTGGCCAGCTGGGCTGCTCTTTCCACAATGGCTTTGTGGTTCTTGGAGGAGACATAGTGTCCTCTCAGTACAGTAAGATTCATTGCACATCAGTAGCACTTCATGGACTGGAAACTTCTAGAAGCCACTGAGCAGCAGGTGCTTTGTTTTCTTGTTGCTCCCATAACCCATGTTGAGAATCAACATTTCCATAAACAGAGAATTCATTAATTGAGGTTTATTACCTAAATAGTAGATGTTGGAGACGGAAATGGCAACCCACTCCAGTGTTATTGCCTGGAGAATCCCAGGGATGAGGGAGCCTGGTGGGCTGTCGTCTATGGGGTCACACAGAGTCGGACACGACTGAAGTGACTTAGCAGCAGCAGCAGGAAATAAGAGATGCTGTGACATTTGACACTGATGATGTTGAGTTTGAAATTCTATTAACTGTTTTGGAAAGTAGTTCAGGATCTGGAAACTGGAAATACACAACTGAGGTTATTGTGTTTATAGGCTTTAGTTAACCCACAAGTGATGATATTGCCAAAGAGAGTGTGTGCATGGAAAGAAAAGACTGATCATTAAGAGAATGAAACCTGATAATCAAACCAAAAAGGAAACTAAGAAAGTTAAGTCAAGAATTTGTTGAAAAACTGGATAAGTTGTTGTCAATTAGATTATTGGGAGAATTGAAAGCCTTGAACATATACATATATTCACACATTTATATCTATAGCTGTACCTATCCATCCTGAGGGCATAGACCAATAGAAATCAGGAGAAGTTAAATATTTAGGAGAAAGAAGATAAACTTGTTGGACAAAGATCCTGGAAGGAGAATATAAAAGCATCTGAAGATATAAATTATTTTGTACAAAATAGGCAGGTAGTTGATATGATTCATGCCTGATGACCTCAATTTTATTTTAAAAATGCAGGTAAACTTGTTAAATGTGTCAGAGTAGGCTTTTTAAAAGAATCTAAAGAAGAGCAACTATATGTATACCAGCAAAGATTCACTTTGCTGTGTACCTGAACTAAATACAACATTGTAAATAAACTACACCCCAATAATTTTTGTTAATTCTAAAGAGAAAGATAAGTATACGAAAGGTATTAAAAAGAAAGGGAAAAAAAAGTAACTGACCAAGAAAAATATAGGGATGGTTGAGTGTTTCTATAGTCCAGCTGAAATATGATTCCATTAATTTATAGTGGTTTAAGTAACACTATAACACACTAAATCTAGGGAACTCCATGATTTTCTTCAGTAATGGCAGATCTGTATATTAAGAAGTTGAGAATACTTGTTCGAATCAGGTTCAGTGATTAACCAAACATCTAGGTACATCAGAGAAGAAAGTTCAACTGAGAATAATATACTGGGAAAAAAAGGACCAGAAGTCAAAGAATAGCTTCTGGAAATGAGGATTTGAGAAAACAGGAATTTTAGGAGATGAGAAATTTGAGATTTATGATTAGAGAAGTGAAATTGACTCAAAGTTAACTGAGTTTAAAGCAATAAGAATCTGTGAAATTAGGCCTATAAATAGGTGCTTCTTTTGGACTTTGAAATCACCACAATTAATTATAGAACACTGAATAAGGAAAAATACTGATTCAGATACCAAAACCTTTCATCAATATGAGATAGTGATTAAATGTTTTTAGATTACTGTAAAAAGGAAAAATAGAGAATGACGTATTCAGAAGTTGTGAATTTCAAATAAAAAGGAAATATTGCATGAAAGTAGAGAGTAAAAGTTTGGAAATTAGTAGTAGAAATCACCCACACAAGGCCTTATGGTTTACAGGAAAAACAAATATTTACTTTTTGTGAAAAATTGAAGGGAAAAGATAAGGGAGGTGGAAAGCAAGTATTAATGTTGTTAAGAAAGAATTCTTTTTTATTTTATGAATATTTTAAAATACTGGACTAGTAATTCGTTAGATCTATTTTAAAGTGCAGAACAGAGGGTGAGAAGAACAGTTGTGTGTGAGAGGCGATCAGGTAGTAATATATAGAAGAGAGATTTCCATAGTGAATGTTGAGCAAGATGTAAGGAGCAAAGTTGTAAAGGGTACTCTAATGATCTGGCCATAGAGTTTGGAACTGTAATGTCAACTTGGCCACAGCTTCCTGGTGTTTCAGAAAGGGATACTCACATGGAAGCCTAAGGCTTTTGGAGTGAGAGTTGATGGAGTTGGGGTCTAAACTAGAGCACAGTGTCTGCCTTTATGGACAATTTTGGGATGTTCCTCATTGCCCCACTAAACATCTTCAAATGGCAAGATTTCCCTTTTTATCCTCTTTTGAGCAAGCTATGGCTTCCTCAGTGTTCTTAATGTGGTACCCAGAAATAGTGTATACACTTATGTTCTGACCTAAACACAGAAGAGAACTAAGATACTCCCAATGCACACATGAGTGTAAATGCAAGGGAATACTGTGTTAGCTCACTGGACACTATTGTAATATTGTTAAAAAGCAACTTCCAATATAACCCAATACTTTTCTCTTTCAATATGATATATATATATATTTTAGATTTGCTCAGACTGTAATTATTATTTAACATCATGATTTCAATGTACTGATTTTCCTTCCCAGTATGGTGGTTTGAAAATTTTAGTAAGTTGGAATCACCAATGTTGATTACAAATATGAAATAAGGCCCAAAGATACAGCCTGTGGCATGATATTAAAGATCTCTTTTCAGGTTGACATCCTTCACGTGTTGTGGTTTGTTCACCTAAAAGCCACTCACCCATAAACTCTTATCATCTTTTCTACATTTGTGTAGTATTAATAAGCATACCATGGAAAATGTTGCAGGCAGCTTAATTAGCACTGTGCAGTCTCTTTGTGTGTGTTTGTTGCTCAGTCGTGTCCAACTGTTTGTGACCCCATGGACCATAGCTACCAGGGTCCTCAGCCCATGGGAATTCTCCAGGCAAGAATGCTGGAGTGGGTTGCCATGCTCTCCTCTAGGGGATCTTCCCAACAGAGGGGTCAAACCAGGTCTCCCACATTGCAGGTAGATTCTTTACTGTCTGAGCCACTAGGGAAGCCTAAGAATACTGGAGTGGGTAGCCTATCCCTTCTCCAGGGGAACTTACTGACCCAGGAATTGAACCAGGTCTCCTGCATTGCAGGCGGATTCTTTACCAGCTGAGCTACCCAAGAAGCCCTACAGTCTCTTTACTTGACACCAAAAATTCCATAAATCAGCACTTCCTAGAATTTATGTGGTGTGGTGAAAGTATCTTGATAAATCCATCCCCTGAAGGCTTTTGCTCTTGTTTTCCTATTCCCCCAATTCTCCTTGATACTTCTCAAAACTCTAAACCAGTTAGTTTTCTGAGACAAGTTTGTTTTTTGTTTTGTTTTGATGGCACTGTGTGCCATGTAGGATCTTGGTTTCCCAAGTAGGAGGTAGAACCTGCGGCCCTTGCAGTGGAAGCATGGAGTCTTAATCGATGAACCACCAGGGAAGCCCTCTGAGACAAATAGTTTAACTAAAGATTTTAATACAAACTTTCTCGAATCATCTCTGACTGGAGAGAGGAGAGCTCTCCAGTGGAAGATCTTGGATAATAATAGAAACTAGTGCTCCAACTTATAAATAGCTTATAAATAAATAATATCTTTCTGTCCCTCAAGCCTCAATCAAGTTATTTATTCATCAGCAGACTCACCACTGTCCTATTTGTATTGAAGTCACTTTTGTTGAATATTATATGTACCAGGCCCTGGCAAATATTGGAAATCCACAGGTGAATACAATTTAGTTTTTATCCTTAAGGAGCTCGTAGTCTAAAGACAGAAATAGATATTTAAATAGACACTTCATGGTAACAAGTGTAAATAATATGAGAATATATAAGAGTTGAAACAGGTACCTGCTGGAACCTAAGTCTAAAAAATTTCATAGTGTTCTCAAATTAGTACCATTTATATAGAGTTTTGTCTGAAACTTTTCTCATTACATGAAACATTCTGTTTTGAGGCAAACACTTGAAGGAGGCATTTTGTCGGACCAGTCTTGGTCCACTGACATTGAAGGGCTGCCCACACCTATGTTCATCCACCAGCTCTCTTAGATGTACGTTTTTGTTGTTGTTTTCTCCTTGGGGTCAGTAAAATACAGTCAGAGTATCCCTGAGCGTAACTCACAATGCTGATTAGCAATCCATTTCAGTTCCTATTTCACACGAACCCAGGGTCTGTTTCTCCACACATATTGCTTAGCACAAAGTTAAAGAAAATAAATTCATTGCTTTGTGGATGAGAAAGCAGGCCTAGGCTTGTTGACATCTGTGGCTTCTTTCCAAGCGCTTACTTTCCAAAGCCAGATCTCCATTCTTTTGTTGAGCTGAAAAATCAAGAACAACAACAAAAAAGCTATAGGAAATTTTCTTTGTGGAGGAAGAAACCATGTGTGAAAAATTTTCATTCACTGTGCACTGTGCATGTTCTTAAGTACTGAGAGCACTGCCTCGCGATTAAATCTGCATACCAGTGATTAAGGCCATAAATTACACACAGAAAATGAGCATTCTGCTAAAATAATTGCTCCAACATTAATTCTACCCTGTTACATCTTGCTAAGAATTCTTTGCCATTTATGTAGTCCCATCATGTTTATTGCAATTTTCAAGCCTGGTCTAATAAGATTCCCACCCCCCTAACTAAATCCTACTCCTTCCTTGTCTTTAAGTATCATAAGGACTGGATAATGAAAACTTTAAAATTACTCTGCAATTCTTGCTTACAAGGTGGTTGAAACTACCCAATTTTATTAGTACATTAAAAAAGCCATATGAAAGAATTAAATTTATATGTTTTTATGCTAGCAGCCCTATTACAATATTCCTTTCAGTTTCTATGAGAGGCCTTTCATCCTTAGAACTACAAAATTAAGAGACATTCTGGAATGAAATAAGGTCCTTTCATGTTTTAAGTATCAGAGTGATTTACGACTCCCCATTGACATGAAGGTGCTCAAATTATTGCCACCCCCCATATTTCTTTTCAAGTTCAAGATGAACAAGTGAATTTGCCTTTGGTGTTTTACAATGTCAATGAATTTTTTAAAGCTTTTGAACAAATAATATTGCCTATGCAGCCACCTGGGACAAGATCATCACTTGATTTGTGTTTCTATTCAATTGAAACTGTCTCACTGATTCAGACAGGGCTCTGTAACATGGGTGCCTTGATACTTCGACTACTGCCAACACCATTCCCAGAAACCTTGCCCAGCTGGGCTTTCCTTGAAGGTCAGTTCTCTTATCCTTTCCTGTGAAGAAGAATTACTACTAGCAGGTGGCCTTACCACTACAGGTGTGATTTGGCCCCTCCTTCAAGTGAAGTCTATACCTTCTCAAATAAATCTCTTACTAAGGCTCCTTTGTATACATGAAATTTTCACAAGACCTCTGCTAAGCCTCATCCTTTTACGCTAGCATGGCTGCCCACCACTCATGTCTCATTTAAATTAGAAACTCTCACTCTCCTTTTCTCAGACTTCAATGGATTTACATGTAACCAGACTACTCTTTTCTGGGCTTCCCTGGTGGCTCAGCTGGTAAAGAATCTGCCTGCAATGAGGGAGACCTGGGTTTGATCCCTGGGTTGGGAAGATCCCACAGAGAAGGGAGCAGCTACCCACCACTCCAGTATTCTGGCTGGAGAATTCCATGAACTATATGGTCCATGAGGTCGCAGAGTCAGACAAGACCGAGCGACTTTCACTTTCACGCAACTTTAGTTGCTCTACAGTTAAACTGCCTTTGATGTCCAAAAGTTGAAGCTTGCACATGAAGACTCTCAAAGCTTGAGACTTAATTCACTGAACAGGGACAGAGCATGACTAGAATGAAAATAATACTTCTTTTCAGTTCTGCGGTATTATTAGCTGTCACAAACAAAGCAGGCTTGGACTCATATCTCTCACGAATGACAGCCCTTGAAATAAACACATGCTACTTCATGAAAAGTGTTGTTGAATCTTGGGGATCATATTTTTTTCTAGCAGTGATATTATTTAGAAAAACTAGAATAGTACTCTCTTGAAAGGCTTAGCTATTTATAGGCATGTCATCTTAAAAGTTTCTTTTCATAATGATGACTATAATAAGCATCTCTGAAAAGGTACGTGCCTCTATAAACAATTATGCTCAAAGTAGTTTTTGAAAGTTAAATGTAATTTACTCAGGCAACTCAAATGTTATCATTCTGATTTTTCCTAACATAATTAGATACAACTTTTCTTGCCCAGCAATAGTATATTTGTTTTTTAGCCATCATTAAATTCTTTTAGACCTGAGTTCAATCCCTGGGTTGGGAAAATCCCCTGGAAAAGGGTATGGCAACCCACTCCAGTATTCTTGCCTGGGAAAACCCATGGACGGAGGAGCCTGGGGGCTATAGTCCATAGGGTCTCAAAGAGTTAGGCACTACTGAATGACTAACACAACACAACAACAAAAAACTCTTTTATCATGCTCAATTTTTAATGCCAATAATCATTATCTAATTAGAGTCTGAAAGAAATTAGATTTGCATACTGCATATTTGAAATAAATGAATTGTATTTTATTATAAACAGTCTATTAAATTGTCTTATATGCCTTTAGGTAGTCATATACTAATTTGTGAAAACTTTAGAATGCTCTGACAGTACTTTTTAAATGTAATATGGCTATAAGTATAACTAGAATGGTTTGTTAACCTATATCAATTATATCTTATTGGACATGCCAATAAGATATTGGTATTTTACAATATCATTTTCACAAATAAACATTTCTTCTTGAATCCAAATAAGTGTTAAATACACTTAGGCTGAAATCTAAATTGTCATGATTGAATTCCTAAATTATAGTCTTTAAGAACTGTGCTAAATAGAAAAGTATTTCAATTAACAAAAGGTCATGGTGTTATTAGGGGGGAAAATAATTTTCCTCTACCCTTGTAGGTTCTTCCGGTTGGTCTAAGAATTAAATTGACATGAGGCAGATTTAACAGAAGAAAATCAAACAAGATTTAATAACATGTATACTTGGAAGAGATCCAGGAAAGCTGAGTAACTTATCCAAGAGGCTGAAAATCTCACTTAAATATCGTCTTTAGCTAAAGACAAAAGAGGATGTTGGGGGAAGGGGTTTGGGACTTCAAAGAAGAGGAAGACAGTGAACATGGAGTTAGACAAATATTTGATAAGTATATGTTGCTGGCCATACCAAGACAATGGGACACTGAGGGAACTTTGATCTCTAGGGAACCTTGCTTCTGCTCCCCACCACACTGAGCTCATATTCTTTGCAGAAAACTCTGGTGATAGCTCTATTTCAGGAACATGCCCTCTAGCTAAAATTTTTCAGAGACAATTAGGGAGAAGGTCAAACTTTATTTGTGAGTTTTTTGGGCCTTGATTATTTCTAGTTCCAAATAATCCACACATTTGGGGGTAGCAAATTTTGTTGCTCTATAATGTACCCCTGAATATGTATACTCTTATACACCTTAGATTTTAAAATTGTTTCCTACTATTAAAAGTAGCAGGGGCTTACCTAGTAGCTCAGTGGTAAAAGAATCGGCCTGCCAATGCAGGGCACTCAGGAGATACTGGCTTGATCCCTGGGTGGGCAAGATCCCCTAGAGGAGGAAATGGCAACCCTCTCCAGTATTCTTGCTTGGAAAATGTCATGGACAGAGGAGCCTGTCCATGGGGTAGCAAAGAGTCAGACACCACTGGGCAACTGAGTATTCATGCATGCAATAGCCCAGATGGTGAAAGTTCAGTATTCCCCCCAAACTGGCCCTGATCCTTATATTTACTTTTTCGTCTTATTTTTAGCACACTGAGTCTGCTGCTGGCATTTTCATTCAGGCTGACAGTGTTATTAT
The DNA here is from genome assembly GCF_027580195.1 of Bos mutus. Lineage (NCBI taxonomy): Eukaryota > Metazoa > Chordata > Mammalia > Artiodactyla > Bovidae > Bos > Bos mutus. Next base: position 57,119,556 of record NC_091621.1, on the reverse strand, counting down.
TTTCTGAGATTATATAGGTGTTTTATGGAGTTCTTTATTGCAAGAGCAGCCAATTAACAAGCTGAACTGGGTTATAGGGTGCTACCAGTTGGAAGCAGGAGGTGTTTGCTTCAAATTTGTTTTCTTCCCTGTATTAGAGAACATACGTGTGCTTGTAAAAATATCATTAATCCTTGAAAACATTTATTCAGCTGGACAATGTTTCTTCCCCTGTTACATGTGCAGTTTATGGCTTTCTAAAATAGAGATCAAGACGTTCCCCAAGTAAATATTAATAGAGGTACATCACATTTAGGGAATGAAAACAAAAACAAACAAACAAAAACATAACAAAACTAAAAGCAGACCTACTCAACTGAGTTAGATATGTAAAATTCAATCTAGAAATTAATATATGTAGAATTAAATAAGAATTCTGAGTACAAATATATGGACCTAACAGAAACAGAAGGTATTAAGACGAGGTGGCAAGAATACACAAAGGAATGTTGAAAAAAAGGTCTTAATGACCCAGATAACGACGATGGTGAAATCAAACACCTAGAGCCAGGCATCCTGGAGTGTGAAGTCAAGTGGACCTTAGAAAGTATTATTATGAACAAAGCTAGTGGAGGTGATGGAATCCAGCTGAGCTATTTCAGATCCTAAAGGTGATGCTGTTAAAGTGTTACACTCAATATGCCAGCAAATTTGGAAAATTCAGCAGTGGCCACAGGATGGAAAAGCTCAGTTTTCATTCCAATCCCAAAGAAGGGAAATGCCAAAGAATGTTCAAACTACTGGACAATAGCATTCATCTCACATGCTAGCAAAGTAATGTTCAAAATCCTTCAAGCTAGGCTTCAATAGTATGTAAACCGAGGATTTCTAGATGTACAAGTTGCATTTAGAAAAGGCAGAGGAACCAGGTATCAAATTGCCAACATCTGCCTGATCATAGACAAACAAGGGAATTCCAGAAAACATCTACTTCTGCTTCATTGATTATGCTAAAGTCTTTGTGTGAATCACAACAAACTGTGGGAAATTCTTAAAGAGATGGGAATACCAGAAGAGCTTATTTGCCTCCTGAGAAACCAGTACGCAGATCAAGAAGCAACAGTTAGAACAGGACATGGAACAGCAGACTGGTTCCAAATTGGAAAAGGATTATGTCAAGGATGTATATTGTCACCCTGCTGATTTAACTTATATACAGAGTACTTTATGCGAGATGCCAGGGTTGATGAATCTCAGGCTGGAAACAGGGTTTCTGGGAGAAATATCAATAACCTCAGATATGCAGATGACACCACCCTTATGGCAGAAAGCTAAGAGGAACTAAAGAGCCTCTTGATGAAGGTAAAAGAGAATGAAAAAGCTGGTTTAAAACTCAACATTAAAAAAACGAAGATCATGCCATCTGGTCCCATCACTTCATGGCAAATAGAGGGAGAAACAAAGGAAAAAGTGACAGACTTTATTTTCTTAAGTTCCAAAATCACTACAGACAGTGACTGCAGCCATAAAATTAAAAGACGCTTGCTCCTTGGAAGAAAAGCTATGACAAACCTAGACAGCATATTAAAAAACAGAGACATCACTTTACTGATAGAAGCCCATCTAGTCAAAGCTATGGTTTTTCTAGTAGTCATGTACAGATGTGAGCTGAATCATAAAGAATGCTGATTGCCAAAGAATTGATGCTTTTTATTGTGATTCTGGAGAAAACTCTTGAGATTCCCTTGGACAGCAAGGAGATCAAACTAAATCCTAAGGGAAATCAACCTTGAATATTCATTGGAAGGACTGATGCTGAAGCTGAAGCTCCAATACTTTGGCCACCTGATGCAAAGAACTGACTCATTGGAAAACACCCTGTTGCTGGGAAAGACTGAAGGTGGAAGGAGAAAGGGATGACAGAGGATGAGATGGTTGGATGGCATCACCGACTCAATGGACATGAGTTTGAGTAACTCCGGGATCTGATGATGGACAGGGAAGCCTGGCACGCTGCAGTCCATGGGGTCGCAAAGAGTCAGACATGACTGAGCAACTGAACTGAACTGAGCATGGCCCCACCTATCAGAACAAGACCCAGTTTCCCCCCCAGTCAGTCTCTCCCATCAAGTAGCTTCCATAAGCCTCTTATCCTTATCCTTACCAGAGGGAGACAGAATGAAAACCACATTCACAGAAAACTAATCAAACTGATCACACAGACCACAGCCTTGTCTAACTCAATTGACATGCATACACTGCTATAATTAAAATAGATAACCAACAAGGACCTACTCTGTAGCACAGGGAACTTTGTAATAAACTAAATGAGAAAAGAATTGAAAAAGAATAGAAAGAAGGAAGGAAATACTCTAGCTTCATTCAGTGTATCATGAAAAATGCCAGGCTGGATGAAGCACAAGCTGGAATCAAGATTGCCAGAGAAATATCAATAACCTCAGATATGCAGATGACATCATCCTTATGGCAGAAAGCATAAAAGAACTAAAGAGCCCCTTGATGAAAGTGAAAGAGGAGAGTGAAAAAGTTGGCTTAGAACTCAACATTCAGAAAACTAAGATCATGGCACTGGTCCCATCACTTCATGGGAAATAGATGGGAAAACAGTGGAAACAGTGAGAGATTTTAATTTTTTTTGGCTTCAAAATCACTGCAGATGGTGACTGCAGCCACGAAATAAAAGACGCTTGCTCCTTGGAAGAAAAGCTATGACCAACCTAGATAGCATATGAAAAAGCAGAGACATTACTTTTCCAACAAATGTCCATCTAGACAAAGCTATGGTTTTTCCAGTAGTCATGTATGGATGTGAGAGTTGGACTATAAAGAAACTTGAGCACCAAAGAATTAATGCTTTGAAGACTCTTGAGAGTCCCTTGGACTGCAAGGAGATTCAACCAGTCCATCCTAAAGGAAATCAGTCCCAAATATTCATTGGAAGCACTGATGCTGAAGCTGAAACTCCAATACTTTGGCCACCTGATGTGAAAAACTGACTCATTAGAAGAGATCCGAAGCTGGGAAAGATTGAAGGCAGTAGGAAAAGGGGACGACAGAGGATGAGATGGTTGGATGACATCACCAACTTGATGGACATGAGTTTGAGGAAGCTTCAGGAGTTGGTGATGGACAGGGAGGCCTGGCGTGCTGTGGTCATGGGATTGCAAAGAGTTGGACATGACTGAGTAACTGAACTGAACTGAACTGATTCAGTGGAGAAAAAATATTAGCAAAATCTATACCTGGTAGAAAGGAAATACAGTCTCAAAGTGGCAACTGGGAAGCAGTTTCCATGCCCTATTTAAAGAATTTTCCTAAAGGACTCATGTTTGATAGAGTCAAGGTAATCTGAAAAATAAATTGTTTTCACTCTATTACGTTCACTTAGAGGAAGCAGGAATACAATGAAACCTTTTACTATTTGTAGACTGAGCATATTTATAAAGTTCCAAAGATTTTAAAGATAACCTATTTCAGATCCTTCATTTAACAGAGACAATTCTATGTCCTGAACAAGAATATAATCTTCCAACCAGAGTTTAAGGAAGAATTAGAAATCAGATCTATGAACTTCCTCCCTACTGCAAATTCTACAGTAAAATAAAAAAAAAAAAAAAAACAGTATTTACATTTTTCTGGCACCAAATTATAAAGACGACTAAAGCTGACTAAATAGAAAATGGAGCAAAGTCTATGATAACCAGAATTTCCAGCTCAGAGAATAAAGAGATGGAAGAATTACATGGTTAGAGGCAAGGTGAGCCTACAATCCAGAAAGAAGACTGACACTTGAGTCAAGATGCCCTCTAAGCAGAATGAGATGTGGAAATGACCTAAAGAAAGGGGGGAAAGTCCAATGACAAAATGGCAAATGAAGTTTTATGTGCTAAAGCCACAAAAGCAGAAGGACCCACAAGAAAAACTAATTGAGTTTAACAGCTAAATTATTTTCCTGCCCAATATTTTTTAAAATAATTCATTTATTTACTGCCATGTTAGATAATAAATAAAGACTATGATGATACTGACTTACACATGTTAAGATAAAAGAGATGGTACCTTTTTGGGACTTCCCTGGTGGTCCAGTGCAGGGGGCCTAGGTTCAACCCCTGGTCAAGGAATTAGATACCACATGCTGCACAGCTAAGTGTCCTCACGCCACAACTGAGAGTTCACAGGCCGCAGCTAAAGATCCCAGATACCATAAGGAAGATCAGAAATGCCCTGTGCCTCAACTAAGACACAGCACAGCCAAATAATTAAACTTCAAACATTTTTAAAAGATGATATCTTCTGAATAGTAACTAATCAGCTTATGCTGCTGCTGCTGCTAAGTCACTTCAATCGTGTGCGACTCTGTGTGACCCCGTAGACAGCAGCCCACCAGGCTCCCCTGTCCCTGGGATTCTCCAGGCAAGCACAATGGGGTGGGTTGCCATTTCCTTCTCCAATGCATGAAAGTGAAAACTGAAAGTGAAGTCGCTCAGTCGTGTCCGACCCTCAGCGATTCCATGGACTGCAGCCTTCCAGGCTCCTCCGTCCATGGGATTTTCCAGGCAAGAGCACTGGAGTGGGGTACCATTGCCTTCTCCAAATCAGCTTATGGGAAACCTTATATTTAATATCTAACAACATAATGATTTCATTTCATAGGTTATATAATTATGTACATTTTGCCTGAAAAGGCAAGTATGTTATTATGGAAATTGTTCTAAAATTACAATAATTTACTGCTGCTATAGCAATAAACTTGGGTCTATGTTTTTGAAAATTGTAGACCCTTTGGTTGGTACTTAAAAGTTTATTTTAGAGTTTGTGAAAATATACTTTCTTGACGATTACTTATTCTTGGCTCTAATAAAGTATAATGCTTTAAAAGTCGTAGGTAGGCAACAGAATTACCACTGATACTTTAAAAACAAGTATTTTTTTAACAGCAAGTAACAAAATAATCACTGATAATTAAAAAACAAGGCGTTTAGTTTAGAAAATTATTCCTCTCAATATTTTATTCCAGGAATGAATTCAAAAATTCAAAAGTAATTCAGTGAATTCAAAAAAAGTAAAATAATTCTATCTTAGGATTTCAGTACTATAAGATTTAAAAATAAAATGTAATATAAATTGTGATAGGTACAACACTGCTCTGTTGGCTTTGTGCTGTGCAGTGCTAAGCAGTCGTGTCTGACTCTTTGCAAAACTATGGACTGTAGCCCACCAGGTTCCTCTGACCAAGGAATTCTCCAGGCACGAATACTGTTGGCTTTACTTGTGTGATAGTTTTAGAAAAAGATTCAGAAAATAAGCAGAAGTCTATGATCTTAAGAAAAAGACCCATTTTTTACTCTACTGAAACGGTGAGCTAAATCACATCTAAAGAAGAGACTCACCCAAACCAAGGGTTTTAGAGTTCTGGCAAGAATTCTTATGACCTTAGGCAAATAAAATAATGGTCAGCCTTAATTTAAGAATGTTTTAAAGTCTTAGTGTAGAATGTTGTAATCTAGTTAAGTAACATTTGCCACAATAAATTATATGATTATTTTATTACATGTGTGGTTTCCCTGAGGTGGAATAAGGCAAACCATCAAAAACATGATATGAACAATGCCTAAACCAGAGTAACTACAGTGAAAAGATATATGTGTCCCCATTAGGGAAATGTTATTTTTTGACATTTGTACATATCCTGTGTTACCTCTCAATTGAAAAAATAATTTGAAACTGATAATTAGTAAGGATAATAAAATTTTACTTCAGGGAGTCCTGGGAGAGATGGGAGAGGGAAGAATACAAAGAATAGTTCAGAGGGAAAATGAAGGGATCATGTAGTTTAGAATCTACTGGATCTCTAAAACTTTTCAAAATGTCTAAAACTTCTACAAGCAATGTAGGCTTAATGTTTCACTGCATATTAAATGGCTGGATCCTAAGAGGAAGATTTAAATTACTGACCCATAACAAATAAGTTCAAAACTCACAAACAAAAAGAAGGAAGAAAAAAGTTCCTAATCCTCTTAGAGATGTCATTTCATTTACTTGGGAAGTCAACACTGTGCAGATAATATTATTTTTCTCATTTTATTTATAAATATATATAAAATACATATATAATTTGTATATATTGAAGTAAAAAGTATAGCAATGTTTCAGGTGTACAGCAAGATGATTCAATTATATGCATACACATATATTGATTTTGAAATTATTTTCCATTATAGCTTACTATAAGATATTGCTATAGTTCCCATTGACTATAGTTCCCTGTGCTATGCAATAATGTATGGATATGAGAGTTGGACCATAAAGAAAGCTGAACACCGAAGAATTCATGCTTTTGAACTGTGGTGTTGGAGAAGACTCTTGAGAGTCCCTTGGACTGCAAGGAGATCCAACCAGTCCATCCTAAAGGAAGTCAGCCCTGAATATTCATTGGAAGGACTGATGCTGAAGCTGAAGCTCTGATACTTTGGCCACCTGCTGCAAAGAGCCACCTCATTAGAAAAGACCCTGATGCTGGGAAAGATTGAGGGCAGGTGGAGAAGGGGATGACAGAGGATGAGATGGTTGGATGGTATCACCAATTTGATAGACATGAGTTTGAGCAAGCTCCAGGAGTTGGTGATGGACAGGGAAGCCTGGTGTGCTGCAGTCCATGGGGTTGCAAAGAGTCAGACACGACTGAGCAACTAAACTCCTTCTTTTGTAAGAAATATTACTTAGGTTAATGAAGATCACTTTGAAATTTTCAGTAAGATTTGTAGAAATGAAAGAATCATGTTCTCAGTGGTGCAGGGACATGTGTAAGACTGAATCCTCAGTAGCCAATCAACTCATTTGTATGCCTGAACTATGGTTACTTTGTTATGATTTCAATTTTCTGTCATATTATATGTGAGGTAACATTATGGATATGTAAAAGAGAAGGATACCTACAAGTTTCAAAATTTTGATTACCTATGATGGATTGGGAGTTTCTACTCTTTCCTTAATTTTTCTAAAAAGTTTATTGAAGTAGAGTTGAATTACAATGTTGTATTAATTACTGCTCTATAGCACAATGACTCAGTTATTCTTTTTCATATTCTTTTCCATCATGGTTTATCACAGGATATTGAATATAGTTCCCTGTGCTATACAGTAGGACTTTGTTTTCTATCCATTCTATATATACCAGTTTGCATCTGCTAATCCTATGATATAGAGTTGTATGAGCTGTTTATACATGTTGGATATTAATTCCTTACTGTCAGATCATTTGCTAACATTTTCTTGCATTCAGTAGTTTGTCTTTTTGTTTTGTCAGTGGTTTTCTATGCTGTGAAAAAACTTTTAAGTGTAATTAGGTCCCACTTGTTTATTTTTGCTTTAATTTCCTTTGGTTTACAAGACATAAAAAATTGCTACAATTTATAACAAAAACTGTTCTGTTTATGTTTTCCTCTAGAAGTTTTATGGCTTCCACTCTTACATTTAGGTCTTTAATGCATTTTTAGTTTATTTTTGTATATGGTGTTAGATAATGTTCTAATTTCATTCTTGGACATATAGCTGTCCTGTTTTCCCAGCTTACTGAGAGACTGTCTTTTCTCTTTTGTATATTCTTGCCTCCTTGGTCACAGATTAATTGACCATAGGTATGTGGGCTTATTTCTGGGCTCTGTAGTCTGTTTCACTGATCTATGTGTCTGTTTATGTGCCAGTACCATACTGGTTTGACTACTGTAGCTTTGTAGTATAGTCTGAAGTCAGAAGGGGCATAGTTCCTTCAGCTCTAGTCTTCTTTCTTAAGATTTGTTTTGGCTATCTGAGATCTTTTGTAATTTATTGAATCTGTTTTTTAGTTCCAGCTAGTTTTTGATGGGGTATTTAGCTTTTCTACATGTAATACCATGATATCTGCAAATAGAAAAAAATGTATTTCTTTTTTTCTGACTTGGACACATTTAATTTCTTTTTCTTGATTAATTACTCTGGCTATAACTTTCAGTACTATATTGAATAAAAGTGGCAAGAGTGGGCATCCTTGTTTTATTTCTGTTCTTAGAGGAAAACCTGTGAGTTTTTCATTATTAAGTATGATATTAGTTGAGGGCTTTTCACATATGGCCTTTATTATGTTGAGATAAATTCATTTTATACCCCTATTGTTCAGAATTTTCATCATAAAAGTATCTTCAGTTTTGTCAGAGCCATTTTAATCAGTAGATAATTTACTCTTCATTTTGATAAAGTGATATATCACATTTCTTTGTTGATTTGTGAATATTGAACCATCCATGCATCTTTAAAATAAACCCCTCTTGATCATGGTATATGAATTTGTGTCCCAAAGTGGAGGATCACATTCAGCACCTAGATAATGCTGCTAAGAAGCTGAAATCTCAAGCAATATCTGGTAGAGAAGAGTAGCTGGGAGATGAGGGTTTTTGCCTGTTAGCTCTGTACTGGGCCTGGGTATATAGCTGGGGGAAAGGGGAGGCAAATCCTCCTGTACCTGTTAAGAATTGTTGCTCTGTTTGCTACAGTCCTGTGGGAATCATGAAAGCAAGCACCACTGATTATCAGAGCCATATGATCTGGGGATCTAACCTCAGGCAGCAGTCCATACACTGGGATGCAAACATGTGTTTGAACTCCTTCTAGGGAGATGCTGGCAACTGGGAGCAAACTAATGGGGGACAACAGGTAAGGTGTCCAGTGTTTCCCTGGTCTCTGGGGAGGATCATAGCCAGCCCCTATACATGTGCTAAACTAGAAGTCTGACCCTCAGCTTGCAGGTTTCAAAGTCTGCCAATGGACTTCTTTCTGAGAAAGACTGAGACCTGTGCATTTTTGCCTGTTATCTCTATGTTAAGCCCTGAGGGGATATATGTAGCAAGTGCTTTTATATCTGTTAACAACTGCTGCATTATTGGCTATACTTATACATGTCATGGGGCTTTCCTGGTGGCTTAGATGGTAAAGAATCTGCCTGCAGTGCAGGAGACCTGGGTTCAATCCATGGGTTGGGAAGATCCCCTGGAGAAATGAATGGCTACCCACTCCAGTATTCTTGCCTGGAGAATTTCATGGACAGAAGGCCTGGTGAGTTACTGTCCATGGGGTCATAAAGAGTTGGACAGGACTGAGTGACTTTTACCTTCACTGCTTTTTATAGGTATCATAAGCACAGCTTCTGGCTTAAGGACCTATACCATGGGTGGGAGTCTTAAAGGTTGGGGTACTAAATATGGGCTCCAAGCCCTTCACTCCTCAGGGAGAAGCTGAGAGTTAGAAGTTCCTTCCTGACTGTATGGAACTGTGTGTGTGGGGGGGTGTGGGTTGGGGTGGGGAGGGGTAGGGTTTGTGGTGACAGTGTGTCTCAGCCTTTCCTATCCCTTCCAAGGTGGACATTTGTTTATTTGCTGAAGGTGTAGGAGTCACTCAGCTAGTTTCAGAATTTCTTTCAGAAACAATTGCTCCTTGTTGCCTATTTGATGTGTCCATAGAATGATGGGAGTTCAGGGCCCTCTATGTCACCATCTTGGTCAAGCCTTCTTCACAATTTGTTATATCCCTCTTCCTCAGGGAAATCATTAGGTCAGTGGAAATTATAACTACAAAAGGAATTTGACTGAAAATTTCTTGGAATCATATATAATCAGAAATAAAGTTACTAATTGTCCTCTTGTTTTATGCATATAAGAACACAAAAATGAAAGCAAAACAGAATTAAAAAACAAAATAAAATATAGATTTTGTTAACTATTAAAATAAATAACTTAGATACACAGTTCAATACAATGCATTATCTAAGAAACATTCAAGCAAAATTCCTAATCTCAATTAGATCCTTGGTAACATGTACAAAAAGAGTATTTCCTTAATGAGGGTTCTAGTATGGTATGTAGATAACAAGGAGAGGTGATTGTTATAGATATTGGCTATATTAATCAAATATGTTAATTCTTCTTTATTGGAGAATTCTTGCTTTATAGTGTTGTGTCCGCTATACAATAAAGTAAATAAGCTTTATGAATAAATTTATCTACCCCTATTAAACAATAGCAGAGAAGGCAATGGCACCCCATTCCAGTACTCTTGCTTGGAAAATCCCATGGACGGAGGAGCCTGGTAGGCTGCAATCCATGGGGTCGCGAAGAGTCGGACATGACTGAGCGACTTCACTTTCCCTTTTCACTTTCATGCATTGGAGAAGGAAATGGCAACCCACTCCAGTGTTCTTGCCTGGAGAATCCCAGGGATGGGGGAGCCTGGTGGGCTGCCATCTATGGGGTCGCACAGAGTCGGACACGACTGAAGTGACGGACACGACTGAAGTGACTTAGCATAGCATTAAACAATAGAGATTGTCTTTTAATAATTTGAATTACCACCTTATTTAGCATATTTTCCTTTTAATAGTATTTTCCCACAAAGTCTAAGTTATTGCAATTTATTTCAATAACCTCCCAAGAAATACAGAGTTGAACCATGTTGCTTCAGTCATGTCCGACTCTTTGCCACCCCATTGACTGTAGCCAGCCAGGCTTCTCTGTCCATGGGATTTCCCACACAAGAATACTGGAGTGGGTTACCATTTCCTTCTCCAGGGGATCTTCCTGACCCAGGGATTGAGGGCACATGTAAAGAAGTAGAATTGATAATAATGTGCTTACATTTTACTTTTCATTATGGAAAGATTCAATTGAAATATATTAACATCTGTGTTTATGTTCCTATAGGAAACCGCCTACTTTGATGCTTATAAATTTCCCCCCTGTATCTTACTCTATTGGAAATAAGCCAGTCCTTTTGAAAATACACATTCACATGTGAGTAATCAACACATTTTTTTAAATGAGAACATTAGTAATCAAGGTTATGGATGTTTAAAATGCTTTTTACAGTTACTGAAATCCTAAGTTATTTTATGCTTTTGAAATACATACACCAAGATTACCACAATTGAAATGTTTGAAGAATATTGTCTGTTCACTTTCAGATAAACTTGCTTCTGAAGCATGTAGCTTTCTTTTGTGATAGCCTCGTAAAAGGCCAACTCCCTTCTGTGTTTCCCTAATGCTGTTATTCTCTGTGAAGCTGGACTTGGGGCAGTTCCATCAGTTGCTCAGTGGCCTGGACTGGACTTTCACTGGCACTTTGGAAGAAGCTTATCAACATGGTTTTAGAAAGGGGCAATGTTATCACGCTGTTTCAGTTCCTTTGGTCTTGAAGGTGGGGAATTCATGACAGAAACCAGTCTAAATCAAGGTCATTACATTTTCACTTTACTTGTCTTGCCAAATCTTTTCTACTTGCGGAGTTCTCACACCAAAGAATTCTTCTGAATGATGAAAAAGCTTTTATTTGCTTTTCCTATAACATACCTCCAAGTAACCCTCTAATTATCTCATTTCCTTCCCCAGTGAACAACCTGTTCATAATTAGTGCTAATAATTTTATTTTGGAAAGATTTACTTATCTTTCGCTTATACATGAGTATTGCACAAAAATATTGGGAAGTGATTTCCTATGTATTCATCAAGGGAGATGGTAATCAAAGTGCTTTAGGGTTTTAGATACCTCTGATATCATAAATATCAGATATTGTATCTGGATATTGTATTCTCAGGACAGTTTATGCTTTTATCTCAATGTGAAATATAGTTGCAGTTTAAGTTTGTGATTTATTGCCATAGACATTTTTTAATTAGGTGAAAAATGGAATGATATACTGATTTTTTTAACAGTTCATGACACTTAAATCTATTAAAGAAAGTGATCATATTAATACAGGGGTTTTATGCCTGTACTCCAAATAACTCAGTCTGACATCTATTTTCTTAGGAAATGCAGATATGAAGAATGTCTCATACAAAATGGCAGTCTATTTTAGGTGATCCTTCAGACATTAGTCCCCCCATCCCCAAAAACATATATGTGAATGTAAATGTGTTTATTGTCAGAGAAATTTTAAATGAATTCATGTAATTGTGTTATATATCTTTGGTCCAGGTGATAATTATATTAAACAGAAGTCATATTAAAGGCCAAGTTATGTAGGTTTTAGACTAGAAAGAAATGCTGAGTAATTTTGATGGAAGTGATACACTTCATTACTCAATTATGTTGATGAATGATTATCTCAAATAAAATTATCAGATTACTGAAATTTTTTTTCAGTCTTTTGATTGAAATTAAAATGAAAACTTGAGGGAATTTTATTGTCCTCTAGTTATTGTATCTGAATATGCAATATGATTTGAATAACTCAGTTGCTATAAAATATTAATATCTGTTTTATGTAAATGTTGCTTTCTTCAACGAAGATCTTATTTCAGAAATGTTTTCCTAAATTCTCCAAAGTAAATCACTTCAGCTATTAAATACTAAATGTATTTGAATCAGGAAATACTTTGGGAAGAAAATGTGTGGGTCATTACAATAATAAAATTCTGCTAGTATGGAACTGGTATATATTCAATCTCTACTGATACCTTTTCCAATAGAATCACTTGAAATGCTATACCAATTGGTAACAAAGACTTATTGATGAAAATAATAAAGAGCTCAGTTTAACTTTCTTCTGCTCTCCCAAAAAAGCTATTGAAAGCCATCCAAAAGGTGTTGGGCAGCTAACTCTTCAGTCAGCCGGCGCTATTTGTCTCCTCATGTTTCTTGGCCTCTGAAAAATAGTGCTGTGTTTAAAATATTCACACTGAGTTGAAATTTCTATCTGTGTCCTATTTATGCAACCTACAAACTGATACTCTGCAACCTTTTATTGATCAAAGAGTTAATTCATCATTTAAAAAAATTAAATGTTTTTGCAAGTTCAGCAATAAACATGAAACCCAAGACTTTCTAAACTGTGTTAATTGTTATTAAAAGTTTAACTTTATAATTTGTTTCCAAATTCTCTCAAAATTAATAACATAGATAAAAAGGCAGAAACAGTTTAAAATTAGGCCTTATGATCAAAATATGCTTCCTGCTGCTGCTACTGCTGCTAAGTCGCTTCAGTCGTGTCCGACTCTGTGCCACCCCATAGACGGCGGCCCACCAGGCTCCCCTGTCCCTGGGATTCTCCAGGCAAGAACACTGGAGTGGGTTGCCATTTCCTTCTCCAATGCGTGAAAGTGAAAAGTGAAAGTGAAGTCGCTCAGTCGTGTCTGACTCTTAGCAACTCCATGGACTGCAGCCTACCAGGCTCCTCCATCCATGGGATTTTCCAGGCAAGAGTACTGGACTGGGGTGCCATTGCCTTCTCTGAAATATGCTTCCAGTCCTCACTAAATGGCTGAGTTAAAATACTGATAGTATTTTGAAAGCTGAACAAATGAGAAATGAATGTAGTTGACATTAAAAAGTCTTTGCTGAGTAGATCTCATTATTGATTTCATCAAAATAAGCTAAGTGTTTCAAACTCTGCTGTGTTTTCTATAATTTTATCTTCTTCTCCCTCCCCTCTTGAAAAATGTAATTTACTTGTCAGATAAAAAATTACCACCAGGTAGGGAAAGAAAAATACAAATTTGATCTATTAATCAATTAATATCCAGACAGTTTCCTAGGGAAATATATATTTAAATACAAGATTCAAAATTTGGAGATTTAAATCCAGTGCGTGGTGCTAAATCACTTCAGTCATGTCTGACTCTTTGAACTAGCTATGGACCGTAGCCTGTCCATGGAATTCTCCAGGCAAGAATAATGCAGTAGGTTGCCATTTCCTTCTCCAGGAGATCTTCCTGACCTAGGGACCGAACCCAGGTCTCCTGCATTGCAGGCAGATTCTTAACCTTCTGAGCCACCAAGGAAGACCAGACGATAAACTGAGGGGACATTAAAAAAAAAAGTTAGAACATCAAATATTGTGAAGAAGAGACAAAACCACAATTTTCTCAAAAGAAAGATATTTGAGACTTAAGTGGGTTATTTGGAATGAAATTCATCTTGTACCTTCAGGTTCTCCAGTCCCTAGCTGAAATGAGATTTCTAGCTCAGTATTTAACACAGCATTAGAGAAATAGTCTTGATTTGCCTGTTGATTAGAAGATGCTTGGGCAAGTAACATGTTGTAGAAGTGGATGACATAGTTCCTATCCATCTTCTGGTTTCAGGGTATAGACTACTTTGGTGATGTCCTTTCTGACTCACAAAGACTTGTTTATGTACCTCAACATATGTGCTGTTTACTTTGTACTAACTCATTTGTCCATTTGATTTAATGACTGGTTCATATCCATTGACATATCTTTCTGCATGATTGGTTGTATGTCAAGATAATCTTAATGTTTCTGCATAAAGATAGAAAATAAACACAATTATGAACCAAATAATTTTAGAAGTAAATTATTTCGTAGTTTACATATCTGTGTATAGTCTGATTCAGTTCAGTTCAGTTCAGTCACACAGTTGTGTCCGGCTCTTTGCGACCCCATGAATTGCAGCATGCCAGGCCTCCCTGTCCATCACCAACTCCTGGAGTTCACTCCAACTCACGTCCATCGAGTCAGTGATGCCATCCAGCCATCTCATCCTCTGTCATTCCCTTCTCCTCCTGCCCCTAATCCCTCCCAGCATCAGAGTCTTTTCCAATGAGTCAACTCTTCGCATGAGGTGGCCAAAGTACTGGAGTTTCAGCTTTAGCATCATCCCTTCCAAAGAAATCCCAGGGCTGATCTCCTTCAGAGTGGACTGGTTGGATCTCCTTGCAGTCCAAGGGACTCTCAAGAGTCTTCTCAAACACCACAGTTCAAAAGCATCAATTCTTCAGCACTCAGCCTTCTTCACAGTCCAACTCTCACGTCCATACATGACCACAGGAAAAACCATAGCCTTGACTAGATGAACCTTTGTTGGCAAAGTAATGTCTCTGCTTTTCAATATGCTATCTAGGTTGGTCATAACTTTCCTTCCAAGGAGTAAGCATCTTTTAATTTCATGGCTGCACTCACCATCTGCAGTGATTTTGGAGCCCCAAAAAATTAAGTCTGACACTGTTTCCACTGTTTCGCCATCTATTTCCCGTGAAGTGATGGGACCGGATGCCATGATCTTCATTTTCTGAATGTTGAGCTTTAAGCCAACTTTTTCACTCTCCTCTTTCACTTTCATCAAGAGGCTTTTTGTTCCTCTTCACTTTCTGCCATAAGGGTGGTGTCATCTGCATGTCTGAGGTTATTGATATTTTTCCCCAGCAATCTTGATTCCAGCTTGTGCTTCTTCCAGCCCAGCGTTTCTCATGATGTACTCTGCATATAAGTTAAATAAGCAGGGTGACAATATACAGCCTTGACGTACTCCTTTCTCTATTTGGAACCAGTCTGTTGTTTCATGTCCAGTTCTAACCGTTGCTTCCTGACCTGCATACAGATTTCTCAAGAGGCAGATCAGGTGGTCTGGTATTCCCATCTCTTTCAGAATTTTCCACAGTTTATTGTGATCCACACAGTCAAAGGCTTTGGCATAGTCAATAAAGCAGAAATAGATGTTTTTCTGGAACTCTCTTGCTTTTCCCATGATCCAGTGCATGTTGGCAATTTGATCTCTGGTTCCTCTGCCTTTTCTAAAACCAGCTTGAATATCAGGAAGTTCACGGTTCACATATTGCTGAAGCATGGCTTGGAGAATTTTGAGCATTACTTTACTAGCGTGTGAGATGAGTGCAATTGTGCGGTAGTTTGAGCATTCTTTGTCATTGCCTTTCTTTGGGATTGGAATGAAAACTGACCTTTTCCAATCCTGTTGACACTGCTGAGTTTTCCAAATTTGCTGGCATATTGAGTGTAGCACTTTCACAGCATCATCTTTCAGGATTTGAAATAGCTCCACTGGAATTCCATCACCTCCATTAGCTTTGTTCATAGTGATGCTTTCCAAGGCCTACTTGACTTCATATTCCAGGATGTCTGGCTCTAGGTCAGTGATCACACCATCATGATTATCTGGGTCATGAACATCTTTTTGTACAGTTCTTCTGTGTATTCTTGCCACCTCTTCTTAATATCTTCTGCTTCTGTTAGGTTCATGCCATTTCTGTCCTTTATCGAGCCCATCTTTGCATGCAATATTCCTTGGTATCTCTAATTTTCTTGAAGAGATCTCTAGTCTTTCCCATTCTGTTGTTTTCCTCTATTTCTTTGCATTGATCTCTGAGTAAGGTTTTCTTATCTCTTCTTGGTATTCTTTGGAACTCTGCATTCAGATGCTTATATCTTTCCTTTTTTCCTTTGCTTTTCACTTCTCTTCTTTTCACATGTATTTGTAAGGCCTCCTCAGACAGCCATTTTGCTTTTTTGCATTTCTTTTCCATGGGGATGGTTTTGATCCCTGTCTCCTGTACAGTGTCATGAACCTCTGTCCATAGTTCATCAGGCACTCTATCTATCAGATCTAGTCCCTTAAATCTATTTCTCACTTCCACTGTATAATCATAAGGGATTTGATATAGGTCATACCTAAATGGTCTAGTGGTTTTCCCTACTTTCTTCATTTTCAGTCTGAATTTGGCAATAAGGAGTTCATGATCTGAGCCACAGTCAGCTCCTGGTCTTGTTTTTGTTGACTGTATAGAGCTTCTCCATCTTTGGCTGCAAAGAATATAATCAATCTGATTTCAGTGTTGCCCATCTGGTGATGTCCATGTGTAGAGTCTTCTCTTGTGTTGTTGGAAGAGGGTGTTTGCTATGACCAGTGCATTTTCTTGGCAAAACTTTATTAGTCTTTGCCCTGCTTCATTCCATACTCCAAGGCCAAATTTGCCTGTTACTCCAGGTGTTTCTTGACTTCCTACTTTTGCATTCCTGTCCCCTGTAATGAAAAAGACATCTTTTTTGGGTGTTAGCTCTAAAAGGTCTTGTAGGTCTTCATAGAACCATTCAACTTCAGCTTCTTTAGCATTACTGGTTGGGGCATAGGCTTGGATCACGGTGATACTGAATGGTTTGCCTTGGAAATGAAGAGATAATTCTGTCGTTTTTGAGATTGCATCCAAGTACTGCATCTTGGACTCTTTTGTTGACCTTGATGGCTACTCCATTTCTTCTTAGGGACCACTGCCCACAGTACTAGATATAATGGTCATCTGAGTCAAATTTACCCATTCCAATCCATTTTATTTATTTATTTTTAATGTAAATGTATTTATTTTAATTGGAGGCTAATTACTTTACAATATTGTATTGGTTTTGCCATACATCAGCATGAATCTGCAGTTCGCTGATTCCTAGAATGTCAACATTCACTCTTGCCATCTCCTGTTTGACACTTCCAATTTGCCTTGATTCATGGACCTAACATTCCAGGTTCCTATGCAATGTTGCTCTTTATAGCATTGGACCTTGCTTCTATCACCAGTCACATCCACAACCTGGTATTGTTTTTGCTTTGGCTCCATCCCTTCATTCTTTCTGTAGTTGTTTCTCCATTGATCTCCAGTAGCATATTGGGCGCCTACCGACCTGGGGAGTTCCTCTTTTAGTATCCTATCTGATAGTGATAGAAATAAGAATGGTATCCAATGTGGACAAGCAAAAATTCAAATCTCAGTCTGTCTAAAGATATGTATTGAATGTGCAGTGACTCAGGAAGTCATCAGTATTTGAGAAATTTTTGTCTTCAATTTTTTATTGATTTATAATTTAAATAACAGTAATACCACATATCTTTTGTGGGATGAATTTAGATGAATATATGTACCCATGTGAAAATGTTAGTCACTCAGTCATGTCTAACTATTTGTGAGCCCATAGACTGTAGCCTACCAGGCTCCTCTGTCCTACAGGTCCTCCAGGAAAGAATACTGGAGTGGATAGCCATTCTCTTCTCCAGGGGATCTTCCCAACCTAGGGATGGGAACCATGTCTCTTGTGTCTCCTGCACTGTTCTGCATCTCTAGTGCCACCTGGGAAGCCCTTGTTCACCCAAGTTCTTGTCCATTGAAACAGTGATACCAAGGGCCACCTGAAGCGAACAGTTGACTTGTTGGAAAAGACCCTGATGCTAGGAAAGATTGAAGGCAAAAGGAGAATAGGGTAGCAGAGGATGAGATTGTTGGATGGCATCATCAAATTAATGGACATGAACTTGGGTGAACTCCAGGAGATGATGAGGGACAGGGAGGCCTGGCGTGCTGCAGTCCATGGGGTTGCAAAGACTGGGACATAACTTAGCAATGAATAACAAGTCAGCTCCTCAATTAAGACAGAGTTCCCTCATGCTGGTTTCCAGTCAGGTCTCCCTAATCCCAGCATGAGCCTACCATGGCTTCTCTCACCACAGAAGGGTCTTCATTGTTCTTGAACAGTATATGTATATATATGTGTGATTACAGAGTATGTACTCTTTTGAGTCTGTTTTGTTTTTATTCAAAGTTATGTTCACGTGGTTTATCCATACTGTTGCACATAACAGCAGTTCAGTCATCTTTATTGCTCAGTTTTGTTCCACTCTATGACTACATCCTAATTTGGCTATGTCCAAGCTGAAGAATACTTGGGATGCCTTCAGTTTTTATTTATTACAAATAAGGTTTCTATGAGCATTCTATTAAGATCTTTGTACCATCCTTTATTCAAGTCCCAAAGCACGGTGTTAAGAAATGGTACGATTCTGAATATTTTTTGAAGCTAGAGTTAGTAGAACTTGCAGATGGACCAGAAAAAGGACTAGGTATAAACCACATAATCAGTCAAAAATATGAATCAGCTCTGTTGCTTAGCTTGCAGGTATTTCAAAATGAAATAAAATTAAAATTGCAGGTATTTAAAAAGTTAATTACTTTTAAGTTGATCCAGGACCACAGGTTATACCTCTAACTCCTGCAACTGGTCAAAACATCATACATAGAAGACAGAAATGAATCACGTTGTTCAACTCCACCACAAGAAAAGCAATAAAAGCATTTTCATCCTGTCGACTTAAGACTGTAGTTCTCAATGTCATTTTCTCTACGCATTTGTAACTTGCTATGAATTATGGTGCATATCATAAACATTTTGTACCAACAAGAACTATAGTATTAAACTAGATAACTCTTAAGTAATTTTATGTAGCTCCAAGTTCATCCCATACCATAATACATTATTCCTATTAACATCCTTTCAATATTCCTCCTTGAATGAGAGGGAAGCTAGTGCCTTATAGTGAGAATATAGGATTAAAATGACTGAAGTGTATTCAGTAGAGGGGGACATGACCAGATTTGCTTTCAGGCAAGAACACACTGACTCTTTCTCTTAGGCAAGGAAATGGTATTCCCTGAGATGTCAGCATAACTGAAGAAGAGTAAAGTAAGTGAAAGAGTAGAAGATGAAATTAGAGATGTACAGGGTTTGCAGGGGACAGATCACACAGGGTCTTGTAAATAATGGCAAGATTTAGGTTTGTATTCAGAATTAGAGGGGGAAGCATTGAATCATTTGAACATAAGCATGATATGATTGACTTATTTTTAATAAAATTACTCTGGCTATTGTATTGACAATAGACTGGTGGAAGGAAAGGAGGAGAAAGGTGGAAAAAGGCTCATCAATTAGGGAGCTCTTGGAATAATCCAGGTGAGGGACAATGATGGATTAGACCAGGAAGATAGCAATGAGGTGGTAAGAAATGATGAGATTCTGAATATATTTTGAAGCTAGAGTTAGTAGGACTTGCAGATGGACCAGAAAAAGGAGTGAGGAAAAGAAATCAGCAAAGAATTTTGCCAAGGGTATTGGGTTAAGCAGTTGGAAGTCAAGAACTGGAGGCTTTCATTCAGCCCACTATAAATGTATATCCTTTGTAATGCAAGAATCAAGCAAATATTTCTGAAAACTGTACTGAAATTATTAAGCTACACCTATTAAACAGAATTATTTAGATGGGGAGATTATTATTGACAAGGAAAGAGTAATGAGATCTGGGTAGAGAATAGGCTACTGATGCCTCTAACTGAACTTTCCCTGTTTTAAATGTGACATAATAAACAGATCACTACCTGGCCTTTGTTGCTTTGGCTATGGATAGAAATGTTATTAATAATAATTTGCATTCACAAGGGACCACATTAAGGTATGTACATGCAAAAATATTACAAATTACAAATGGAAAAATAATGCAAGGCATTTTGTTATATTATATATTATTACATAATGTTATAGAATATTCATTTGTATCTACTTTGCTTTTTTAATCTTTCTAGCATTGTGTTTTATTATCTCTTCATATGGGCTTTCCAAGTGGTGCTAGTGGTAAAGAACCCACCTGCTGATGCAGGAGATATAAGAAACATGGGTTCAATCCCTGGGTTGGGAAGATCCCCTGGAGGAGGGCATGACAAACCACTTTAGTATTCTTGCCTAGAGAATTCCATGGACAGAGGAGACTGGCAGTCTATGGTCCACAGGACCATAGCAAAGAGTTGAACATAACTCATAGCAAAGACTTGAACACAACTGAAGCAACTTAGCACACATACATCTCTTCATATAACCACAGTTTTGAAACATCTTTTTCTGTCGAGTCAGTATAAAGATAATGTAGGCTTTCTTTAATTAGTCACCCAAATATCATTTTTTATAATTGAGAATTTGAACAATTTTTTTTGGTAATTTTTAACCATTAGAGGTTTTAAGTTGCCCTGTGATATAATAAAGTAGTTAACATTGTGAAACTCTGCTGGTTCTTTTTTTTTTTTCTTTCAGTTTTTGTGTCTGGCTTTCACCAAAATACTTTTTGTCATATATAAATTTGGGCAAGATTAGTAGGAAAAAAATGTAAAAACCTAATCTGAAATTTTGGCCTACTCAGGAGCACTTCAGATGCATATCTAATTGTCTCTGTGTTGTATTGAGCCATTCAGTTCTGTAAACAAATGACTCTTACAGTACATAGTTTAGATTATTGACAAATGTGTAGGAGACATCACTGGAACACTTGTTTCTTCAGGCTGTTTGCTACATTGGTGTCAGTTTTACACATCATTCTACCTGAACCTGCTAGACTCTATCAAGACAAAATGTGTTAGATAGGCTAAGACTTGATCCCTATACATAAAACATGAGAATTCATGTCCAGACATACTTGGGATTTGTCATACTGCTCTCAGCAGTACCCATCCTACCAATATAATAACTGATCATTTCTATTTTGTACAATTCTCATTAAAGAAAAGAATTTGCACATATAATTTACTGCTTAAGTGAATATACAAAACAGAACTTCTGTGTTTGCTAGGCATGGGAACAACTAAAATCTACTGCTTAATATTTTGCACATATAATGACTAGAACAATTTTCTACAGAGTAGTTATGATTCTGGTTCTGTATATTTCAAAACTTGCTTCTCCTCTGCCACCCACATGCTTCTGACTGTCACCTTCATGAGTCCATGTATTGCACCTACTAAGTAAGTCAGTGTGGTGAAGTGATTGGAAGTCTTTCTGAGGCTATTCTAACTGTGACAAACAAGACCTTAATTCTGGCAAGAAATGACTATAAATCAAAGAATAATATCAGCGTGAAGCCAATTAACTGTCAATTCAACTCAACTGCTCTTTATAGAGATCCAAAAATACGCCTGTGACTACTGTCAGAACTGAAATGTGATCAAGGCAAGATCAATATAATAGGATGTATGAAATTGTAAGCATATTATACATCAGCTATACCAAGATAAATTGTAATACATAAAACATGTGAGTTCACACACAGATGAATTCACCATTTGTAGTAGTGTTTATGTCCTACAAATATAGGAATTCTGGTTAAATGTAGCTTGTGTATTTCCATACAAAGGAAAACACATAGCATTTATAACTTATAATTACAGTTCTAAGTATGTAAGAAATAATGTGACCATACTGTGATTATGTCCAGCCCTGGATTTCACAATGCCAGGTGAATCTGAAAAATCCAACTTGCATTCAGATAAAGTATAAAATTAAAAATGCTACAATGTGACATCCTTTCACAACATGTGGTACTATAGATATTAAGCACAAATGTCATTCTTTTTTAGTCCTTAAATAGTACCAGAATCCAGATGGAATCCATGTAAATAGCATATTTTGGCCTATTTTTAATAATTCGGTGAAAGCAAATTTAAATATTTATGAAGGTAGAGTTTATTTTTAAATATATTATTCACAGGCCAATCTCTTTCATATAACCAAAGCTCAGGGAAAATATCAACCAAGGATCATGATTCTATCCACCACTATGTATTAAACCTTAAACAGAACTATTTTCTACAAAAGGATGTTTCATATTATGATTGATTGCCAAGTGAGATAAACTGATTCAAAAATTGACAGCCATTTCAGTTTCTGATATACCAGAATTAATTTGAACAGATCCTTTTAGTTCAAAGCAATATAGAGTCTGGCCCCTTTCCTTTTGAAGTTCAACATCATTAAAATATCTTTGATGAAATGAGAAGGCTTGCTTGACTGACGTCATCTTGTAGATGTGGACAGCAGGTACTCATAAAGTGGAATTTACTGAAAGGATCAAAAACTATGTATTCAGGACCTGGGCTCAAAACCAATTTCCAGAATACTGTGTGGTTGAGACAATATTCCCCTTCTGACCTAGCCATACTCATACTAATATGGTGCCCTTCAGGTAAATGCAACTTGTAAGTTCAAATTTATAAATGTGATATAGAACTGTTATAGAATCCTGCCTGTTCTTTATCGTGGTGTTAATGCATGCTCAGTCACTGCAATGTAGCCCACCAGGCTCCTCTGTCCTTGGGGATTCTCCAGGCAAGAATACTGGAGTGGGTTGTCACATCCTACTCCAGTGGATCTTCCCAACTCAGGGATTGAACCCATGTCTCCTGCCTCTCCTCACTGAAGGTGTATTCTTTACCACTGAGCCACAAGGGAAGCCCTTATCAGAGTGTAACTATTGCTAATCATAGTATGGGGGAAGAGAGGTTTTCTACTCTAATGCTATCTACTCTCTGAGAAACTTCTGTGTGTGTGTGCTATGTTCCTACAGTCATGTCCTACTCTTGGCAACTCTATGGACTGTAACCCTCCAGGCTCCTCTATCCATGGGGGTTCTCCAGGCAAGAATACTGGAGTGAGTTTCCATGCCTTCCTCCAGGACTGTTGCAAACTAGCAAATATTCCATAGAAAAAAATATATAGTTCTCTATAGGTCTACTGGGGCTTCCCAGTACTCAACCTTGGAGGAAATGAATAATACAGTTGCAATTGGGAAAGTAGAACCCTCAAGACTAAGTATTATTTCACATAACTTTATTTCTAAAATTTGCTAGAATTCTTAAGTTACTTGATAAGGAGCCAAATGAATTTTGAAAGTTTTTATGTTTAATTGTGATATTTAAATTAGTTCTATAAGTGAAAGTGTTAGTCGCCCAATCGTGACCGACTCTTTGTGACCACATGGACTATAGCCTGCCAGGCTCCTCTGCCTATGGAATTCTCCAGGCAAGAATATTGAAATGGGTTAGTATGCCCTTCTCCAGGGACTCTCCAACTCAAGGATCAAACCCATGTATCAAACCCAGGTCTCCTGCTTTTGGGGAAGATTCTTTACCATCTGAGCCACCAGGAAAGCCCAAATGAGTATTAATGTAAATTAAACTTTTAAAGCATCATGATACCACATAGAGTGTAGATGAAATTATCCAGAGAGTATGTGGATGAGAGGAGAAGGGACAAATATGAAGAATACATGAATACCGAATTTCAAGAATTAGATAGAGCTTGCTAACTAGGCAGGGAAGGAGCAGATGGAAAGTAGAGCAAACAAAAGGAGAAAGTAGTCAAAGTGGCCGTACTGACATCTGGAATACCGCTGGTGATCTATGAAGACAGTGTGATGCAATGTTATATAATAATATTTGTGTGTGTGTGTGTGTGTGTATGAAAAGCAAAATAGTCGAATGAAAAACTGCTTTATAGTTGAAAAGATCTGAATTTGTAACTTGGGTTTAATACTTAATAGCTGGATGACTTTGTATTGCCTCAGTGTCATCCTTTTTTAAATAAAGACATTAATGCTTAAGGTGTCTTTAAGGAATAAACTAAATAGCATGTGTATACTCACTAGCCAATTTTAAGTACTAGGTAATGGTAGCTATTGATACTGTTAAAACAGAGCTTAGATCTTCCCTCTTTCTAATGACTTTATTATTAACAATGGTATTACTCATGATCATAATATAATGCTAAATGATGCTGACAGAATGTCTACTAATCAGGTTTTCTTGATGTCCAATATGAAATATAATTAACTTAAGCACTAAGGGAATTTATTGGAAGCATGTGTCATGTACTTTACAAAATTAAGTAAAACAAAGATGCTGAGAACAGGCATGCATTGCAGAAGACAAGGCATAGTCAAGATGACAAAAGATTGTCACAGAAGCCATCTGCTCATGACACTGAACCTTGGCTAGACTGGTAGATGTTCCCTGCCACCTCCTGAAACCCGTTGCTAAGATACAGGTTGTCCACTCTGCCACAGGGCTACTCAACCTCAGCATGACTGACATTTTGGACCAGACTTTGGGTTTTGGTCTTCCTGGTAACCTGTAGGAATCTTAGCAACAACTTTGGCTTCTGCCCATTAGATGCAAGTAGAAACTTAGAGATACCAAGGGAACATTTCATGCAAAGATGGGCTCAATAAAGGATATAAATGACAGGGACATAACAGAAGCAGAGGCTATTAAGAAGAGGTGGCAAGAATACACAGAAGAACTGTACAAAAAAGATCCTCACAACCCAGATAATCACAATGGTGTGATCACTCACCTAGAGCCAGACATCCAGGAATGTGAAGTCAAGTGGGCCTTAGAAAGCATCTACGAGCAAAGCTAGTGGAGGTGATGGAATTCCAGTTGAGCTATTCCAAATCCTGAAAGATTATGCTGTGAAAGTGCTGCACTCAATATGCCAGCAAATTTGGAAAACTCAGCAGTGGCCACAGGACTGCAAAAGGTCAGTTTTCATTCCAATCCCAAAGAAAGGCAATGCCAAAGAATGCTCAAACTACCGCACAATTGCACTCATCTCACACGCTAGTAAAGTAATGCCCCAAATTCTCCAAGCCAGGCTTCAGCAATACGTGAACCGTGAACTTCCAGATGTTCAAGCTGGTTTTAGAAAAGGCAGAGGAACCAGAGATCAAATTACCAACATCCGCTAGATCATGGAAAAAGCAAGAGAGTTCCAGAAAAACATCTATTTCTGCTTTATTGACTATACCAAAGCCTTTGGCTGTGTGGATCACAATAAACTGTGGAAAATTCTGAAAGAGATGGGAATACCAGACCACCTGATCTGCCTCTTGAGAAACCTATATGCAGGTCAAGAAGCAACAGTTAGAACTGGACATGGAACAACAGACTGGTTCCAAATAGGAAAAGCAGTACGTCAAGGCTGTATATTGTCACCCTGCTTATTTAACTTATATGCAGATTACATCATGAGAAACGCTGGACTGGAAGAAACACAAGCTGGAATCAAGATTGCCGGGAGAAATATCAATCACCTCAGATATGCAGATGACACCACCCTTAGGGCAGAAAGTGAAGAGGAACTAAAAAGCCTCTTGATGAAAGTGAAAGAGGAGAGTGAAAAAGTTGGCTTAAAGCTCAACATTCAGAAAACGAAGATCATGGCATCTGGTCCCATCACTTCATGGGAAATAGATGGGGAAACAGTGGAAACAGTGTCAGACTTAATTTTTTTGGGCTCCAAAATCACTGCAGATGGTGACTGTAGCCATGAAATTAAAAGACACTTACTCCTTGGAAGGAAAGCTATGACTAACCTAGATAGCATATTCAAAAGCAGAGACATTACTTTGCCAACAAAGGTCCGTCTAGTCAAGGCTATGTATGGATGTGAGTTTTGGACTGTGAAGAAAGCTGCTAAGTTGCTTCAGTCATTTCCAACTCTGTGTGACCCCATGGACAGCAGCCCACCAGGCTCCCCTTTCCCTGGGATTCTCCAGGCAAGAGTACTGGAGTGGGTTGCCATTGCCTTATCTTCAGCTGAGCACAGAAGAATTGATGCTTTTGAACTGTGGTGTTGGAGAAGACTCTTGAGAGTCCCTGGACTGCAAGGAGATCCAACCAGTCCATCCTAAAGGAGATCAGTCCTGGGTGTTAATTGGAAGGACTGATGCTGAAGCTGAAACTCCAAAACTTTGGCCACCTCATGTGAAGAGTTGACTCCCTGGAAAAGACTCTGATGCTAGGAGGGATTGGGGGCCAGAGAAGTGGACGACAGAGGATGAGATGGTTAGATGGCATCACTGACTCGATGAACATGAGTTTGGGTGAACTCCGGGAGTTGGTGATGGACAGGGAGGCCTGCTGAGCTGCGATTCATGGGGTCGCAAAGAGTCGGACGTGACCGAGGGACTGAACTGAACTGAACTGAGCACTTCCTCAGTTTTGACATCAAAAATTTCTCCAAACATTTTTAAAAGGCTCAGTTGAGAAACACTGTTTTGCAAGTATCTCTGACTTACACCTTTGCTTACCTCTTTCAAAATTCAAATATGGAACAGGGGCATCCACTTAGTTATACCTGGCTCACCTGAACAGCTTCTAATTACCAGGAGCTGAGAAGAAAAATGATATTGCTCCAATTTAGTTTTCATTGTTGGAGACACTTGGTCCCCACTTACCTTGAATTCCCTTATTATATGTGAATTATATTAGAGTACTGCTCTACAAAAACAACAAGTATCCATTGAGTCCCCTATGTGCCAAATATTTTGCTAGACCATTTACAGTGACTTATAATATTTGCAATAACTTTAGGCAAATACTGTTAAAATCATTTAACTGATGCACAAGATGATTTTTTTTTAATTGGCATCAGTGCTTAATTTTTTGTTCCTTTTTTGTATTTTTTCAATTGGAGGATAATTGTTGTACAATGTTATGTTGATTTCTGCCATACAACAATGTGAATCAGCCATAAGTATAACATCCCCTCCCTTTTGAATAACCCTTGAAGATGTTTTTCAGATGATATCTGAATAAAAAAAAGTCAATTCTAAGTTTTCTCTTGCCCAAGTTCATTTTCATATCCTAATTATATATAAACTAGCCAACTCGGGGTTTCTCCTCCTAACTAGCAACCTAGCCCCAAATCTGTCAAATTGAGTAAGTCCCAGTATGGACGCTTGCTGGCTATACACCTAAAGTATCTTGAGGACACTGCCCAACTGGCCCATGTAATTTGTGCCCTGATGGCTTTTAGTCCAGCGGTATCTATTGTATAGACATTGCTAAATGATTCTTCATTGACCACTTAGTTTTCTGTTACTTGGTAATCTGTGTAAATATCTTACCGTCTAAGCCTATTTGGTCTACTGCAAAAAAACACTATAGAATGTGGCCTAAACACAAGCATTTATTTCTTAAATTTCTGGAGGCTAGAAAGTTCAGGTTCAAGGAGCTGGCAGATTCACTATCTGGTAAGAGCCTGCTTCCTGGTTCATAGATGGTCTCCTCTGTGTCCTCACATGGGGGAAGGGAGAAGGCAGTCTTCTGCGAGTCTTTTTTAGAAAGGACACTAATATCATTCACGGAGCCTCACCCTCATGACCTAATCCCCTCCCACCGCCTACACCATCACATTGAAGATTAGGAATTCAACATATGAACTTTCAGTCCTTAGCATTTATTTTGCTTTGTATTTCATCCTTACCACACACTTGCATTTATTATCAGGTTGTTTAGAGACGTTTGATTCAACAAATATAAACCTCACTGAACAAACATGCAAAAATTACTAAACAGTACAGTTTTGTTAGCAATAAATGGTTTGACTGCATGCCAGTCCACTTGCCAGAACCAGAAATATTATAGCATCCATTACTGATAATGATCATTTTTGGACTAAGAAGTCTGTTGCTGTCATTATGACCCAAATTCTTTCATTCTCTGGTGAATATCATGCTTTTTAAGTTTTATCTTTCTACATAAAATACAGATAAGAAGAATGGGAAAGTCTGTCAAAAGAAAGAAATTTAATCTCAGTGAGTTTCACTCTTTTCCATAGTATATCCATATCAGTTAAGGTGCCAAAATGTAAGAGTAGCATAACAATATTAATAGCCCTTCTTAATTAAGTGTATACCAGGTTACATGTACTGGACAAAACAGTTTGTATGCTTTATTCAGTTATTATTCAAAAACCACTAGGACCTAGATTTATTATTACTTGTTCTATAGCTGAGGAGTTTGAGTTACAATAAATTGAAAGTGTGCAGCAGGTCAGTACCAGGGCCATGTTTTACTTGCTGCTTTCTAATTCAGAAACCTAGTTTACATTCTTGTTGGAGGAGACCCACATTTCCTACACTGGAAGGCAGATTCTTTACCACTGTATCACCAGGAAGTCCCATCTCCTTTTTACCAGGCTTAAATTCCATGGTGAATGGTAAATAATTCCTTGCATAGAAATTTTTCCATCCCTACTTGATCTTTTACATCAACTTATTAGTGTGTTGTTATATCTCTGTCTTCTCAAAAAGTACAAAACTTATATTACTCCCATTTCTCTTTGTAAATACCACCCCATTTTCCTCTGGTCTTTAAAGTAACACTTCCATAAAGGCATTTTTCTACACTTACCACCAGTTTATCCTCTTCCATTTCTTCTTGGACTACTTCAGGTCTTTACCTCTAGTACTAGATCAGAACTACAATAACCAGCATCACCACTGATCATTGTTCAATCCAAAAACTAATTCTTAGCCATTGTACTTTTGATACATCAACAGTTTTTAAAACTTAAAATACTTTATTTTTCACTTTTTTCTTTCTTAATAATGTTAAGAAAGAACAGTGTCTTAATAATGTTAAAAATAGCTTTGACTTTGTGGATCCTCTGAAAATTTCTCTGGAACCTGAAAGGCTCTGAGAACCACAGTTTGAGAACTAATATCTGAAGTGCTTTGGAAAATCAGAATAAATATGACAATATAAACATAAGAAGCTTCAGTTCAGTTTAGTTCAGTTCAGTCGCTCAGTCGTGTCCGACTCTTTGCGACCCCATGAATCTCAGCACACCAGGCCTCCCTGTCCATCACCAACTCCCGGAGTTCACTCAGACTCACGTCCATCGAGTCAGTGATGCCATCCAGCCATCTCATCCTCTGTCGTCCCCTTCTCCTCCTGCCCCCAATCCCTCCCAGCATCAGAGTCTTTTCCAACTGTAATAATTATTAATACCACCAACATATGAGAAATGCAATTAAATAGCAAGCATTTTCAGATGCCATGCCATGACCTAAACACAAACCCTGGAGAGTAAGGAAGAACAGTGTGTGTCAGAACTTTAAAAACAAAACTTCTCAATTAATGGAAAATCATAGTTTAGAGGCAAGTTCAGAAAATCTGGAAAGTTTAAATGACTTATACTCATTTAATTATTGAGAGAGCTAAGACTGACTTCTTCCCAGTATGCTGTGCTTTATTATTATTATTAATTTATTACTATTTATTATTATATTATTATTATGCTGTGCTTTTTTTTAACTTTTTAAAAAAAATAGCTGTGCTTTTTTTACTTTTTTTTTTTTTTTTTACTTTATTATTATTTTTTTTTTATTATTATTATATTTATTATTATGTGCTATTTTATTATTATTATTTTTTTTTTTACTTTACAATACTGTATTGGTTTTGCCATACATCAACATGCATCCGCCATGAGTGTACATGTGTTCCCCATCCTGAACCCCCCTCCCACTTCCCTCCCCATACCATCCCTCTGGGTCATCCCAATGCACCAGCCCCAAGCTTCCTGTATCTTGCATCAAACCCAGACTGGCGATTCATTTCTTATATGATATTATACATGTTTTAATGCCATTCTCCTAAATCATCCCCCATCTCCCATAGACCAATACAGTATGCTAGTGCATATATATGGAATTTAAAAAGATGGTAACAATAACCCTGTATGCGAGACAGCAAAAAAGACACGGATGCTGTGCTATTTTAAAAATGACACTAGCATGCACAATTCTTGAAGCTGTGGGTCTAACTCAGATATTTCTCATATATAGAGTCAGATAGCCTTTCAACTACTTTAAGAGCATCTCTGTCAGGCTACTTGTCACTCTGTTCCTTTTCTGAACACCCTGCTATCCCACAAGCTCCCTGGGGGAAGATGCTACATTCCTCCTTTCTATGGCCCACATATGTACAGCCTAGCATTTAGTACAATGGCTGGAAGATGGTAGTTAACATTTCTGAAAAGTTTTCTCTTTCCCCTTCACTTTGCCAAGAAATAGCTTTTACTGTTCTCAGGTCTTTCTATGTGTTCTCATTTAACCCTCACAACAATGCTATCAGGTAAATATATTGTCTAGGTTTTATGAAAATAAGTGTAAGATCCTCCAAGATGATGAGTAATTTACCCAAGTTGCCAATGTTAATAAGCAATGGATTTCAGGTTGAACCCACCCTCATAGTCATGCTGAAATGTATAGTAATGCTCAATAATTGTCAATTAAATGAGTAAAGTTCACTTTGGAAGGCCTTTAAAAACATGAATAAACAAATCTCATTTTGATGGGTTTCATTGCTCCTTGGAAGGAAAGTTATGACCAGCCTAGATAGCATATTCAAAAGCAGAGACATTACTTTGCCAACAAAGGTCTGTCTAGTCAAAGCTATGGTTTTTCCTGTGGTCATGAATGGATGTGAGAGTTGGACTGTGAAGAAGGCTGAGCACCAAAGAATTGATGCTTTTGAACTGTGGTGTTGGAGAAGACTCTTGAGAGTCCCTTGGACTGCAAGGAGATCCAACCAGTCCATTCTGAAGGAGATCAGCCCTGGGATTTCTTTGGAAGGAATGATGCTAAAGCTGAAACTCCAGTACTTTGGCCACCTCATGTGAAGAGTTGACTCATTGGAAAAGACTCTGATGCTGGGAGGGATTGGGGGCAGGAGGAGAAGGGGACGACAGAGGATGAGATGGCTGGATGGCCTCACTGATTCGATGGACATGAGTCTGAGTGAACTCCGGGAGTTGGTGATGGACAGGGAGGCCTGGCGTGCTGAGATTCATGGGGTCGCAAAGAGTCGGACACGACTGAGCAACTGATCTGATCTGATCTGATTGATTGAATTATGGGGAAGCAAACCTTCTTATTGGAGAAGGCAACGGCACCCCACTCCAGTATTCTTGCCTAGAAATCCCATGGACAGAGGAGCCTGCTAGGCTGCAGTCCATGGGGTCGCGAAGAGTTGGACACGACTGAAGGACTTCACTTTCACTTTTCACTTTCATGCGTTGGAGAAGAAAATGGAAACCCACTCCAGTGTTCTTGCCTGGAGAATCCCAGGGACGGGGGAGCCTGGTGGGCTGCCATCTATGGGGTTGCACAGAGTCAGACACGACTGAAGCGACTTAGCAGCAGCAAACCTTCTTATAATGATTTATATATATATAGTTCAAATATGTTCTTAAATTAAAAGTGTTATAAAATTTTACCAAGGGAAAATAACTTTATGAGGAATGTTTATATTGATATAAATACTATGAGGTTATTTATATTCACTCATTTTTTCCTATGTCACCAAATATATTTATTTGCTATTTATAACAAGTGGGGAGGCTTCTTCTTTGAAAGTTAGCACAATATTAATAAATGTTTATAGACAAAACATTACTCTAGCAAATGGATGCCAAACTGCATATTGCTTTAAATTCTCAGATTGTTTTTCCTGTGCAAATAATGCATTACTTTCTCAAGTCCAGAAATGGTTTTGTATGGGGTGTATAAAAACAGAAATATACATTATATTTCTCTTGACTCTGATACATCAGTGTGTACAAAAAACTAAACTGGATGCTTGTCAGTCAACCAATCATCAACTTAATAGCTTACATATCAGGGAAGATGCTGTGGGAATTTTGTTTGAATAGAGTCAGTGATTATTTCACTTACTTTCTATCCAATTACTTGCATTTACTGGTTTTAGCTTCAGAAAATAATTCTTGAGAGTTCATATCACATACTTTCTTAATTTTGTATATATCCATAAGAATCTCTCACTTCTGTTTATCATCCTTCTCTAGCTATCCTCTTTGGATGAAATGAAGTTTTATATTAATATTTCACCATTGCCCTGGAGCATTTAATGGGAGGATCAAAGTTGTCAAACTTCTCTTTTTCTTCCAATGATCTGCTTTCCAAAAAGTTCTAATGATAAATACTTTCCAGTAGTCATGTATGGATGTGAGAGTTGAACTATAAAGAAAGCTGAATGCCAAAGAATTGATGCTTTTGAACTGTGGTATTGGAGTAGACTCTTGAGAGTCCCTTGGACTGCAAGG
Source organism: Bos mutus (assembly GCF_027580195.1). Taxonomy (NCBI): domain Eukaryota; kingdom Metazoa; phylum Chordata; class Mammalia; order Artiodactyla; family Bovidae; genus Bos; species Bos mutus. Next base: position 57,087,229 of record NC_091621.1, on the reverse strand, counting down.
AGATCCAACCAGTCCATTCTGAAGGAGATCAGCCCTGGGATTTCTTTGGAAGGACTGATGTTGAAGCTGAAACTCCAATACTTTGGCCCACTGATGAGAAGAGCTGATGCATTTGAAAAGACCTTGATGCTGGGAAAGATTGAAGGCAAGAGGAGAAGGGGACGACAGAGGATGAGATGGTTAGATGGCATCACTAACTCAATGGACATGAGTTTGAGTGAACTCCGGGAGCTGAAGATGGACAGGGAGGCCTGGCGTGCTGCAGTCCATGAGGTCGCAAAGAGTTGGACATGACCGAGCAACTGAACTGAACTGAACTGATGCCATATCTATCAGAAATTTTAAGCACATTGTAGATGACTAGAAAGATTTATGTCCAAGGGAAGATGACAAGGCTCAAATACCAAGGAAGTAGAACTTACTTGTGAATCATACACCATAACAAAAGCTTTCAAGTTGGACACATGTTGGTTCAAATTCTTGTTCTATCACTTATGATTAAGGCAATTTAAAAAGCTTCTCTGAGAACTATACAATCTTGTAAAACAGTGGTAACCAGCTATAGCTTTGTGATTACTGAATTTAATATATATAATCATATATAATCTATGACTAATTATTGAACCCAAGATCCCACATTGCAGGTGGATTCTTTACCAGCTGAGCCACAAGCTAAGCCCAAGAAGACTGGAGTGGGTAGCCTAACACTTCTCCAGCAGATCTTCCTGACCTAGGAATCGAACTGGGGTCTCCTGCTTACAGGCAGATTCTTCACCAACTGAGATATCAGGAAGCCCATATATATTCATATATAAATATCTAATCTATTATTATTTATCATTATATGTAATTAATTTACAATATGGTGTATACTATGTACTGACCTAACGGGCATGAGTTTGAGCAAACTCTGGAAGACAGTGAAGGACAGGGAAACCTGTCATGCTGAAGTTCATGGGGTCAAAAAGAGTCAGAACTGACTTAGAAACTGAAAAAAAAAAACATATACTATGCCATGTCATATCGTATGTCACACACCATATACCATGTATTGAAACTGCCTATTGTATTGTAAATATGCAAAATATATAAATACTCAATATAAATACCATTAGTTCCAAGACAAATTGTAGTAAGCATAAGAAATGTTTGCAGTTTGAATGTAGGTTTGCCATTACAGATTAGCTAGCAGTGGAACTAACAGACCTAAAGTAAGCAAGTTTTTTATCAAATGTTCAGTTGCTGACCATAATTTAAACCACAGTTGAGTAATAAAAATTATCTTTAATGTGTGAATGCTCATTGTGCTCAGTTGTTCAGTCATGTCTAACTATTTGCAATCCCATGGGCTGTAGCCCACCAGGCTCCTCTGTCCATGGAATTCTCCAGCAAGGATACTGGAGTGGTTGCCATTTCCTTCTTCAGAATATCTTCCCAACCCAGGAATTGAACCCAGGTCTCTTGCATTGCAGATGGATTCTTTACCAGCTGAGCCACCAGGGAAACCAATGTGTGCATAATGATCAGAACAATTTTGGCTTTTAATATTTTAGCTTATGTCATTTTCTTTTGCTTTATTTTGATAGTGGTAGGGTTAACGAGTGGATAAAGTGTGCTTTCAATGGTTCCTCATAGTCTATAAATAGATACAGAAGCACACAGAAATGTTGCCATTTGAAAGGCATGTCTATCACAGGTGATGAAACCGTGAGGATTATAAACATCTTTGAATGAAAGGAATGCATGTTCACCATTATAATAGATGAAAGATCATGAATTTTACTTATGACAGATAATCTAGTCCATAGTCTATAATATTCAAAGGTTAATTGAACAAGATGAGTTTGATATTGATTATAAAATGTCATAAAAATAATCATTTTCAAGTAAAAATGTAGACATCACCAATCCTTCTCCTCAAAATCAAATCTCTCTGATCTAAAAAGGTGATTTTACCACAGTGCCTGAATGCTTAAATAACTTTTGCACAGCTAATTAATCATGGACCAAAGATTATATTGATATAAATGTTAGAATCACCATAAATTTAACTGGTACCAAACCTCAGGCCTTTTGAATTGTGGCTGCTGCTACTGCTGCTAAGTCACTTCAGTCATGTCCGACTCTGTGTGACCCCATAGATGGCAGCCCACCAGGCTCTGCTGTCCCTGGGATTCTCCAGGCAAGAACACTGGAGTGGGTTGCCATTTCCTTCTCCAATACATGAAAGTGAAAAGTGAAAGTGAAGTTGCTCAGTCTTGTCCGACCCTCAGCGACCCCATGGACTGCAGCCTTCCATCCATGGGGTTTTCCAGGAAAGAGTACTGGAGTGGGTTGCCATTGCCTTCTCTGTTTGAATTGTTAGATTTGTATTATATTACTAATGATTACAGCAATCTTAATAAGAGGGTTGTAATGTTTATACATGGCAAGCTCTGGGAGATGGTGAAGGACAGGGAAGCCTGGCATGCTGCAGTTCACGGGGTCACAAAGAGTTGAACATGACTGAATGATGAAACAACAACAACAATGTTCATACTCATAGTTAATAAATAATGGTTTTGGACATTTTAAAAATGATTTAAATAGCATCAATTTAAAAATATTAATTTCTGTTTCTAGAAACAATTTTAACTTTGTTTTTTAGAAAATAAAGATGCCTTATCTTAATTACTTTCACTCTGTGAAAATGAATCTCTATGTGAAATCTAATTCTCATATCAAAGCTAAAATATTTGTAGTATCTGGCATAGTAATTAGTAAACAAATAATGAATTGCCACATTTTCATTAAATAAATTAAGAGATACAACTGTATTCTATTTCATTGAAAACTTTAGGGATTCTGTGATGATGGTTCATATCATTTTAAACTATATTCTAGGTTACTTTCTTTCATCACTTTAAGTATGTCTTGCCATTCCCTCCTGGCTTGAAGAGTTTCTATTGAAAGATCAGCTGTTATCCTAATGGGAATTCCCTTGTGTGTTATTTGTTGTTTTTCCCTTGCTGCTTTTAACAAGTGGTGCTGGGAAAACTGGTCAACCACTTGTAAAAGAATGAAACTAGAACACTTTCTAACACCATACACAAAAATAAACTCAAAATGGATTAAAGATCTCAACATAAGACCAGAAACTATAAAACTCCTAGAGGAGAACATAGGCAAAACACTCTCCGACATACATCATAGCATGATCCTCTATGACCCACCTCCCAGAATATTGGAAATAAAAGCAAAAATAAACAAATGGGACCTAATTAAACTTAAAAGCTTCTGCACAACAAAGGAAACTATTAGCAAGGTGAAAAGGCAGCCTTCAGAATGGGAGAAAATAATAGCAAATGAAGCAACTGACAAACAACTAATCTCAAAAATATACAAGCAACTCCTACAGCTCAACTCCAGAAAAATAAATGACCCAATCAAAAAATGGGCCAAAGAACTAAATAGACATTTCTCCAAAGAAGGCATATAGATGGCTAACAAACACATAAAAAGATGCTCAACATCACTCATTATCAGAGAAATGCAAATCAAAACCACTATGAGGTACCATTTCACACCAGTCAGAATGGCTGCTATCCATAAGTCTACAAGCAATAAATGCTGGTGAGGGTGTGGAGAAAAGGGAACTCTCTTACACTGTTGGTGGGAATGCAAACTAGTACAGGCACTATGGAGAACAGTGTGGAGATTCCTTAAAAACCTGGAAATAGAACTGCCTTATGATCCAGCAATCCCACTGCTGGGCATACACAGTGAGGAAACCAGAAGGGAAAGAGACACGTGTACCCCAATGTTCATCGCAGCACTGTTTATAATAGCCAGGACATGGAAGCAACCTAGATGTCCATCAGCAGATGAATGGATAAGAAATCAGTGGTACATATACACAATGGAGTATTACTCAGCCATTAAAAAGAATACATTTGAATCAGTTCTAATGAGATGGATGAAACTGGAACCTATTATACAGAGTGAAGTAAGCCAGAAAGAAAAACACCAATACAGTATACTAACGCATATATATGGAATTTAGAAAGATGGTAACAATAACCCTGTGTACGAGACAGCAAAAGAGATACCGATGTATAGATCAGTCTTATGGACTCTGTGGGAGAGGAAGAGGGTGGGGAGATTTGGGAGAATGGCATTGAAACATGTATAATATCATGTATGAAACGAGTCGCCAGTCCAGGTTCGATGCACGGTACTGGATGCTTGGGGCTAGTGCACTGGGATGACCCAGAGGGAGGGTAGGGGAGGGAGGAGGGTGGAGTGTTCAGGATGGGGAATGCGGGTATACCTGTGGCGGATTCATTTCGATATTTGGCAAAACTAATACAGTATTGTAAAGTTTAAAAAAAAAAAAAAAAAAAAAAACTATATTCTAAATGGATGTTGTGATGAGCTGCCCACAATATTTTCAGTTCAGAGGCACTGATATCCCCAGTAGTCAAAAAAGTGTTCACTACAGATGGCTTAAAAGCCAAGACTCTCTTCAGGACCTACACTCAAAGGAGCTGCCTTGCCCAAGCTTATGCCCCTTCTTGGAGCTAATCTATATCCAATAGCTAATTGACCATGGGATACAAAGACTTGGCAGCCTTTCCTTAATTCTAAAGGTCATCTCAGGTTTAGAGTTCCTTATGGTATCAAACAATGCCTCTGATGCAGTGGTATTGTGGTTCAACTTCTTCTGCCTAACCCTACCTCCCTCATCCATTTGTATTATGTTTCTGGGTGAATTCCTCAAATATCCATCTTAGATCTGATTCCAGGAAATGTAAAATATATTATATCAGGAATGCTCCTAAAACAGGCTATAAAATGAGATTTTATAAATGGAATGACAGTTGGAAATAAAGATTCATCACTTATTGTAGCTGACAGCTCCTGGAATGCTATAGTGGTACAATTGCTGAAATCTTTACTGAGGACAAATTGGGATGAGATAACACATAGAAGGGATTGTCCTTGGCTGTTGCAATGCCTCTTATAATTATTAGAAAAAAAATGAAAAGTCAATAGCTCACATTAAGTCTATTTACCAGAATTACTATGGCAGATGGTGGAAGATAGAAAAGCTCATAAAATTATCATAGTAGGAGGAGCCACCTATGTTCTGTGAGAGAACTGATGGTAAGACTCTTTTAACTAAAGCCATAAGAAAGGCACTGGCAAGAGGATTGCCTTTATCGTTGAGGTGGGTTGTCCTCTTGTGTTCAGGACTAGTGGTAGTAATAGACTCCCTGATAATAATTATGAAGATAGGAACATAAAGTACCCATGGAATACAGCCCACCAGGCTCCTCTGTCCATGGAGATTCTTCAGGCAAGAATACGGGAGTGGGTTGCCATGCCCTCCTCAGGGGATCTTCCCAACCCAGGGATTGAACCCAAGTCTCCCTCATTGCAGGCAGATTCTTTACCATCTGAGGCACCAGGAAAGTAGAAAATAAAGTCAAGTTACAGCTTTTAACTACCAGAAGCAACGTGGGTGCAATTATTATCATTGGCAAGTAGTAGATCAAAGAGGTCTGACCTACGGAGACTATTCAGGTAGTTAATAGAATGAAACCAGGAGCAAATTATACAATGGAGTCCAACAAATGTGGAGTTTAATTTATAAACTAAAAGAAATCATCATGGATGCTCAAAAGGTCAAAAGGCAGCCATCCTGATAAAAAGCTCTATTCCCTTGCCCAGTTTCTGGAATTAAACCAATCACAACTCATGGAACTGTACACTGCAAAAATAAAATTGACTATGTATAAATGTAAATCTTAATTTAAAACTCACCTGGCCCTCTGGATTCAAAAATAACAATTTAAGTTTTTGAGAATAAATGCACTGTGTTAATTGAAAATTTATGACACTTTTTTATTGCAGTATAATTGATTTAAAATATTGTGTTAGTTCCAGGTGTACAGCACAGTGATTCAGTTCTTTTCCAGGTTCTTTTCCCTTACAGGTTATTACAAATTATTGATTGTAGTTCCCTATGCTATACAGTTGGAGAAGGCGAGGGCACCCCACTCCAGTACTCTTGCCTGGAAAATCCCATGGATGGAGGAGCCTGGTGGACTGCAGTCCATGGGGTTGCTAAGAGTCAGAGAGGACTGAGCAACTTCACTTTCACTTTTCACTTTCATGCATTGGAGAAGGAAATGGCAACCCACTCCAGTGTTCCTGCCTGGAGAATCCCAGGGATGGCGGAGCCTGGTGGGCTGCCGTCTATGGGGTCGTACAGAGTTGGACACGACTGAAGCGACTTAGCAACAGCAGCAGCAGCAGCAGCATGCTATACAGTAGGTGCTTGTTGGTTTTTTGTTTTTTATGTGTGAACTGTGCTAAATTGCTTCCACTGTGTCCAACTCTTTGTGACACTATGGACTATAGCCTACCAGTTTCCACTATTCATGGGATTCTGCAGGCAATAATACTGGAGTGGATTGACATGCCCTCTTCTAGGGGATCTTCTTGGCTGAGGGATTGAACCGGCATCTCTAATGTCTCCTGCATCGTCAGGCAGGTTCTTTAGCACTAGCGTCACCTGGGAAGCCCATCTATTTCATATAGAAGTGTGTATATGTTAATTCCAAGCTCCTAACTTATCCCTCACCTCTTTTCCCCCTTTGGTAACCATAAATTTGTTTTCTGTGTCTGTAGGTCACTATCTGTTTTGTAAATAAGTTCATTTGTAACTTTTTAAAAAAAATTTATTTTAAAAGTCATCATTTGGAGGCTAGGGCTGCCACAGCAAAGTACTAGAGACTAGATAGTTTAAGAACAGAAATTAACTTTTTTACAATTCTGGAGGCTAAAAGTCTTAGATCAATGTGTTGGCAGGATTATTTATTCTGAATTCTCTCTCCTTGGCTTATAGATAGCTCTTTCCCCTGTATTTTCATATTATTATCTCTATCTACATTTCTGTGTCCAAATTTCCTCTTCTAATGAGGACACTAGTCATATTGGATTAGAGCCCGCCCTAATGACCTCATTTTAACCTAATTACCTCTTTAAAGAAGTTATGTGCAAATATTAGCATATTCTGAGGTCTTGGGAGTTAGGACTTCAGCATACAAATTTTGGGAGGGATTCAATTCATCTCATACAACCACCCATTTATTCAATTACTCATAGACTATTATGTAAAATAATACTAAAATACAGTTGACCCTTGAACAACATGGGGGTTATGGGTGCCAAACCCATCATCTCCTCAAAAACTAGTGTGTAACTTTATAGTCAATCCTCTATACTGAGGTTCCAAACCCACAGATTCAACCAACTACAGATAGTGTGGTGCAGTGGCATATGCTTACTGAAAAAAAATCCCCATGTAAGTAGACCCATGTAGTTCAAACTCATATTGTTCAAGGGTCAACTGTAATGGTACAAGCTAAAACAGGTAAAATATTAATTTATTAATTTCTAATGTCCAAGTACCCAATTCAAATGCTAATTCAAGTCACCAGCATTCTTTATCTGAAGATAGTTTTATAAACACGTACAAATACCTTCTAGGTCATTTTACTTTTCTTTTGGACTTGAATGTAACTCAAAATTCATCAAAAAACTAACAACATCATTATTGGGACTCCAAGTTTGTTGTTGTTCGTTGTTCAGTTGCCCAGTTATTTCTCTCTCTTTGCAACCCCATGGACTGCAGCACACCGGGCATCCCTGTCCACCATCTCCCAGAATTTGCCCAAGTTCATGTTCATTGTATTGGTGATGCTGTTCAGTCATTTAAGGCTCTGACGCCCTCTTCTCCTTCTGCCCTCAAGCTTTCCAAGCATCAGGGACTTTTGCAATGAGTCATCTCTTCTCATCAGATGGCCAAAATACTGGAGCTTCAGCATCAGCCCTTCCAGCGAGTATTCAGGGTTGATCTCCCTTAAGGTTGACTGCTTTGATCTCCTTGCTATCCAAGGGACGTTCAGGAGTCTTCAGCACCACAGTTGGAAGGCATCAATTCTTTGGCACTCAGCCTTCTTTATGGTTGAGTTCTCACAGCTGTACCTGACCACTGGGAAGACCATAGCCTTAACTGTACAGACCTTTGTCAGCAGAGTAACGTTTCTGCTTTTCAACACACTATCTAGGTTTGTCATCACTTTCCTGACAAGAGGCAATCATCTTCTGATTTCATGGCTGCAATCACTGTCTGTGGTGATTTTGGAGCCAAGAAGAGGAAATCTGTCACTACTTCCACATTTTCCCCTTCTATTTGCCATGCAGTAATGGGGCCAGATGCCATAGTCTTAGCTTTTTTAATATTTAGTCTTAAGTCAGCTCTTTCCCTCTCCTCTTTTACCCTCATCAAGAGGCTTTTTAGTTCCTCTTCGCTTTCTGCCATTAGAATGGTATCATCCGCATATTGGGCTTCCCTGGTGGTTCAGACAGTAAAAAATCTGCCTGCAGTGTGGGAGACCTGGGTTTAATCTCTGGGTTGGGAAGATCCCCTGGAGAAGGGAATGGCTACCCACTCCAGTATTCTTGACTGGAGAATCCCATGGACAGGGAAGCCTGGCAGGCTACAGTCCATAGGGTCTCAAAGAGTTAGACACTACTGAATGTCTAAGCACAATCAACATATCTGAGGTTGTTGATGTTTCTCCTGCTTCTCTTGATTCCAGCTTAAACTCATCCAGCCCCGGCATTTCTTACGATGTGCTCAGTGTATAGATTAAACAGAGTGACAGCAGATAGCCCTACTGCTCTCCTTTCTCAATCCTGAACCAATCAGTTGTTCCATACATGGTTGTAACTGTTGCTTCTTGACCCACACACAGGTTTCTCAAGAGACAGGTAAGATGGTCTGGTATTTCCATCTCTGTAAGAGCTTTCCACAGTTTGTCATGATCTACACAGTCAAAGGCTTTAATGTAGTCGATGAAACAGAGATAGATGTTTTCCTGAAATTCCCTTGCTTTTTCTATAATCCAGCAAATGTTGACAATTTGATCTCTGGTTCCTCTTCCTTTTCTGAACTCAGCTTGGACATCTGGAAGTTCTTGGTTCACATAATGTTGAAGCCTAGCATACAAGATTTTAAGTATGACCTTACTAGAATGGGAGATCAGTATAACTGTCTGACGGTTAGCGCATTCTTTGGTACTACCCTTCTTGGGAATTGGGATAAGGATTAATCTTTTCCAGTCCTGTGGCCACTGCTCAGTCTTCCAGATGTGCAGGCATGATGAATGCAAAACCTCGATGGCTTCCTCCTTTAGGAATTTGAACAGTTCTGCTGGAATTTCATCACATCCACCAGCAGTGCTTCTAAAGAAGGCCCACTTGACTTCACACTCCAGAGTATCTGGCTCTGGGTGACTAACCACACCAACTCAGTAATCCAGTTCATTAAGATCTTTTTTTTATACAGTTCTTCTGTATATTCTTTTCACCACTTCTTGATCTCTTCAGCATTTACTAGGTCTCTATGATTTTAATCCTTTATTATGCCCATCCTTGGCTTGGGCAGAATGCTCCCTTGAGGTTTCCAATTTTCCTGAAGAGATCTCTAGTCTTTTCTTCTATTATTAAATATTGTTCATTGAAGAAGACCTTCTTGTCTCTTCTAGCTATTCTTTGAAGCTCTGCATTTAATTGGATGTACCTTTCCCTCTCTCCCTTGCTTTCTGCTTCTCTTCCATAATATTGTATAGGAGATGGTGAACAAAACCATCCCAAAGGAAAAGAAAAGCAAGAAGGCAAAGTGGCTATTTGGGGAGGCTTTACGAATAGCAGAAAAATGAATAAAGAGACTGAAGTTATCCATCATTAAAACTTTCCTCTCTTCCAGAGAGAAGCCAAGTAGTTCATCTTGTCTTGTGATCATGCTCAGTTGTGTCCAACTCTTTGTGACCCTCTGGACTGTAGCCCAGTGGTCATTTATGGATATGAGGGTTGGACTGTAAAGAAGCTGAGCACCAAAGAATTGATGCTTTTGAACTGTGGTGTTGGAGAAGACTCTTGAGAGTCCCTTGGACTGCAAGGAGATCCAACCAGTCCATCCTAAAGGAGATCAGTCTTGAATATTCACTGGAAGGACTGATGCTGAAGCTGAAACTCCAATACTTTGGCCACCTGATGGGAGGAACTGACTCATTTGGAAAATCCTTGATGCTGGGAATGATTGAAGGCAGGAGGAGAAGGGGATGACAGAAGATGAAATGGTTGGATGGCATCACCTACTCGACGGACATGAGTTTGAGCAAACTCTGGGAGTTGGTGATGGACAGAGAAGCCTGGTGTGCTGCAGTCCATGGGGTCACAAAGAGTAGAACACGACTGAGCAACTGAACTGAAATGGACTGTAGCCCACCAGCTCCTCTGTCCAAGGAATTTTTCAGGCGAGAATACTGGAGTGAGTTACCTTGCCTTCCTCCAGGGGATCTCCCTGACTTAGGGGTCAAATCCTTATCTCCTGTGTCTTCTACATTGCAGGTGGATTCTTTACCTGCTGAGCCATCAGGGAAGCCCCCAAGTAGTTTATATTTTATCACAAATTTCCTGAAATTCATTATTTCTGGTACCATTTAGTTTGACTGTCACTTTGTCATATGGTGAGTTAATGCCATTGAAGGAAGGAAGGTACCATTCATGGTTACTAGGAAAAGGAAGCCAGAGCAACTCTACCCCACTTCTGATTTTGATTTTCTGATTCACTCTTTTCCTGCTGTCCATAAGCACTGCCTTTGTGAGTTACAGTGCCCTTTCCTTTAGACTCAAGACACCAGGGCATTTTCTTACATTGAAAGTTTAGCAAGAAGACAACTGATTTATAATAAGGTTTTTTTTTGTCTCAGGTTTTGTTTTGTTTTTTAATAATACATACATATATTTCTCCATTTATGAGTTCTTGCTCAAAGTCAGGGAAGTAGTATTCATGAAATGTAATATTATTGCTGTGATTCTGATTCTCTGTTTATATTACACACAAAGGTGAATATGTATGTATTTTCATTTACCCTACATTATATCCTTTCCTCACAGTTGAATAATGAAGGTAATTTTCAGGCAGAGTAATTTTTTTAAGAATGCTTGGCAATTACTTTGCCATTCAAATCTACTTAACTGCAAACTGTTGCTTTGCTGTCCCTAGGATGTAAAACCAATTCACTTCTAAAGTCTGAATATCACTCTGGAAGCGTAAGTATAAAATAATGCCATAGGCAAGATTGTGAGGCAAATGAAATAGCTCTCTAACTGAATGCAAATGTATTCATGAAGGGTATAATTTTTGCACAACAAAATCAGAGCTCTGGCCGGCACTTTTCCAGTGGGAATGTTCTTAGTGACGATTTAGGTATTCAGAGAATTGTTGTTGTTTAGTCTCTAAGTCCTATCTACCTCTTTTGTGACCCCGTGGACTGTAGCCCACCAGGCTCCTCTGTCCTTGGGATTCTCCAGGCAAGAATACTGGAGGGGGTTGCCATTTCCTTTCCAGGGGATCTTTCTGCCCCAGGCATCAAATATGCATCTCCTCCATTGCCTGGCAGATTCTTTACCACTGAGCCACTTTGGTAGCCCATTAAGAGAACAGTCTTTTTCAAAGCCTGATAATATCCATGAGGTTAGAATACTTCTGCTTGAGAAAAAATTACCAAGACTTTAAGATATACAAATGTGCTTTTTTTTTGGACATATATTACTTAAATCATCCTCTATATCAGGATTTTTCAACCATAGTATTATTGCCATTTTGGACTATCCTTTGCTAGAGGGGGCTTTCCTGGGCATTGCAAGATATTTTACCAGCATCCTTTGTGTCTACCCACTAGATGCTAGTAGCAAACCCCCTTACTTCAATCATGGAAAAATATCTCCTGGCGTTGCCAAATGTCCCCTGGGGGACAAAAGTATCCCTATTTGAGAACCAGTACTCTTGCCTGGAAAATCCCATGGGTGGAGGAGCCTGGTAGGCTGCAGTCCACGGGGTCGCTAAGAGTTGGACTCAACTGAGTGACTTCACTTTCACTTTTCACTTTCATGCATTGGAGAAGGAAATGGCAACCCACTCCAGTGTTCTTGCCTGGAGAATCCCAGGGACTGCGGAGCCTGGTGGGCTGCCGTCTATGGGGTTGCACAGAGTCAGACACGACTGAAGCGACTTAGCAACAGCAGCAGCAACATAAATATATGCCTGCCATATTCTGTGCACTTTATACCAAAGGTGTTTATTTTCAAACCTGGGTACTATAATCAGACATTTTCCAGTGTTTGCATCATTTCTGGATGCTCAAATAGTAAATGGACTTCAAATGAAGTAATGCAAGTAGTCTTTGAAGAAAGTGGCCATTACTAGAAAGTCTATAGGGACAAAAATAGTTCTTCGATTAGTAGAAAGGACACACTTGGGATAAGGATTTGTCTTTTCTATGCAGATTCAGAGGCTGAATTAGGAATGTGAGTGGAGATTACAGGAAGAAAGATTGTAACTGTGTAGAATAATTTAAATAGCACCTTGATAACATGCTGCTTTAGTTTTTTTATTTTAGTTGTTATTGAATCTACACATTTCTAATATCTACTTTACCTTGTAAAGTAATGTAAATGTAAATTTACAATGTAAAGTAAATGTTTATGTTCTTTGTAATTTTACTATTGTGGTATTTGTATTTTCTTTTTAATTTGTAATTGCTTTTGTACAAGAAGACTGTTAACTTTTGCCTGCTATGTAGCTCATATATTAGTACTATCTTTTTGAACTTATTCTTTTTATTTTTGATATATAGTTCTTTAAAAATTGTGTACTCCAAACCATTAATTTGTTGCTATTGTTTCTTGATTTGCTTTTGTATCTAATAAGCTCTTTCCCATAATTAGGAAAATAAATACATTAATTTGTGCATGAATTTTTATATTATATTTGTAAATTGTGAAGGATTTTTAATGCAAGGCTAATGTATCTTGGAAAAAGAGGGGAAAGCAATCTAACTGAATTGTTATATTGTCAGTAAACCAATCTAAAGTTTACTGAGTGCCTATAGCAAGCCTGTGGAGAAGGCAATGGCACCCCGCTCCAGTACTCTTGCCTGGAAAATCCCATGGACGGAGGAGCCTGGTAGGCTGCAGTCCATGGGGTCGCTAAGAGTCGGGCATGACTGAGCAACTTCCTTTTCACTTTTCACTTTCATGCATTGGAGAAGGAAATGGCAACCCACTCCAGTGTTCTTGCCTGGAGGATCCCAGGGGCGGGGGAGCCTGGTGGGCTTCCGTCTATGGGGTTGCACAGAGTCGGACACGACTAAAGCAACTTAGCAGTAGCAGCATAGCAAGCCTGATACCATGCTAGTTGGTTTATAGACTGATCCTAAATGTAAAACCACCATTAACATTTTATCATTATTATTATGCTTGGTTTATAAATAAGAAACTGAAGCCCACTAAGTATAATAGCTTGATCAATGACACCCCGTTTGTAGGGCTTCCCAGGTGACTCAGTGATAAAAGAATCCCCCTCCCAGTGCAGGAGCCACAGGAGAGCCAGCTTCAATTCCCTAGGTCAAGAAGATCCCCTGGAGAAGGGAATGGCTACTCACTCCTATTTTTGCCTGGGAAATCCAATGGACAGAGGAACTTGGCAGGCTACAGTTTATGGGGTCACAAAGAGTTAGACACAACTGAGAAGGCACACACACGCACCATCCACTTTGTAAGCCAGAAATTTAGATGGTTCTCTTTGACCTAAAGCCCATGTTCTTTCTATATTCTATAAGCGATATTCTATAAGTAACAGTGAGGCTCTTGGACTTTTGAGTGGAAAATAACATAGTCAGAATTGGGCTGTAAGAAAATCATTTTAACAACGGCTGAGATGGGAAATTTTTGTTAGTGAAAGGACATTCTGGAAGCTATTGAAGCAGATCAAGTTAAAGATAATAAAATCCCTGTATCTGAATGCAAGTAGTAGCTAGAAACTGCAGAGGAAGGAATAGAGAAGAGATACTAAGGATATAGAATTGACAGGACATGGCAATTGGATGTTGGGGAAAGATAGATGTATAAAGATGATTAGAAATCTTCTGGAAAGTCATCTTGAAAGAATACCAGAGTAGTTTTTCAAATATTAAGTTTTTCTAAGGAAGATTAGAAGGTTAATTTTGTATAATGTCAAGTGACAAATGAAGAGGGATAGTCCTATGTAATGGAGAAGACGATAGCACCCCATTCCAGCACTCTTGCCTGGAAAATCCAATGGACAGAGGAGCCTGGTGGGCTGCAGTTCATGGGGTCGCTAAGAGTCGGACATGACTGAGCGACTTCACTTTCACTTTTCACTTACATGCATTGGAGAAGGAAATGGCAACCCACTCCAGTGTTCTTGCCTGGAGAATCCCAGGGATGGAGGAGCCTGGTGGGCTGCCGTCTATGGGGTCGCACAGAGTTTGACACGACTGAAGCGACTTAGCAGTAGCAGCAGCAGCAGTCCTATGTAATGGTTTAAACTAGGATTGCATCTTGGGACAGGAAAACTCGGGTTAAAATTGAGTTGGCAATCAACTGCACTGATACAAGGAAACTGTGAGGTTACCAAGGGTACAAGTTGAAAGGAGAAGAATCATGGGAATATCTGTATTTAGGTGGTGGGAATAGAACAAGAATGTGGATACAAAAATAGTGTGGCAACATGGATGGACCTAGAGATTATCATACTGAGTGAAGTTAAGTCAGACAGGGAAGGACAAATATATGTTATCGTTTATATGTGAAAAAAAAAAAAAAAAAAAAAGTGCAATTGAACTTATTTACAAAACAGAGTCACCAGTGTAGTAGAAAACAAACTTGTGGTTACCAGGGGATGGGGGTGGGAGGGTAAATTGGGAGATTGGGATTGACATATACACACTACTATATATAAAATTCTGTCCTTTATTGAGCCCATCTTTGCATGAAATGTTCCCTTGGTATCTCCAATTTTTTGGAAGAGATCTCTAGTCTTTCCCATTCTGTTGTTTTCCTCTATTTCTTTGCATTGATCACTGAAGAAGGCTTTCTTGTCTCTTCTTGCTATTCTTTAGAACTCTGCATTCAGATGCTTATATCTTTCCTTTTCTCCTTTGCTTTTTGCTTCTCTTCTTTTCACAGCTATTTGTAAGGCCTCCTCAGACAGCTAGTTTGCTTTTTTGCATTTCTTTTCTATGGGGATGGTCTTGATCCCTGTCTCCTGTACAATGTCAGGAACCTCCGACCATAGTTCATCAGGCACTCTATCTATCAGATCTAGTCCCTTAAATCTATTTCTCACTTCTACTGTATAATCATAAGGAATTTGATTTAGGCCATACCTGAATGGTCTAGTGGTTTTCCCTACTTTCTTCAATTTAAGTCTGAATTTGGCAATAAGGGGTTCATGATCTGAGCCACAGTCAGCTCCCGGTGTTGTTTTTGTTGAGTGTATAGAGCTTCTCCATCTTTGGCTGCAAAGAATATAATCAATCTGATTTCAGTGTTGACCATCTGGTGATGTCCATGTGTAGAGTCTTCTCTTGTGTTGTTGGAAGAGGGTGTTTGCTATGACCAGTGCATTTTTCTTGGCAAAACTCTACTAGTCTTTGCCATGCTTCATTCTGTATTCAAAGGCCAAATTTGCCTGTTATTCCAGGTGTTTCTTGACTTCCTACTTTTGCATTCCAGTCCTCTATAATGAAAAGGACATCTTTTTTGGGTATTAGTTCTAAAAGGCCTTGTAGGTCTTCATAGACACATTCACCTTCAGCTTCTTCAGCATTACTCGTTGGGACATAGACTTGGATTACTGTGATATTGAATGGTTTGCCTTGGAAACAAACAGATCATTCTGTCATTTTTGAGATTGCATCCAAGTACTGCATTTCGGACTCTTTTGTTGACCATGATGGCTACTCCATTTATTCTAAGGGATTCCTGCCCACAGTAGTAGATATAATGGTCATATGAGTTAAATTCACCCATTTCAGTCCATTTGAGTTCGCTGATTCCTAGAATGTTGACCTTCACTCTTGCCATCTCCTGTTTGACCACTTCCAATTTGCCTTGATTCATACGCAGGTCAGGAAGCAACAGTTAGAACTGGACATGGAACAACAGACTGGTTCCAAATAGGAAAAGGAGTACATCAAGGCTGTATATTGTCACCCTGCTTATTTAACTTATATGCAGAGTACATGATGAGAAACGCTGGGCTGGAAGAAGCACAAGCTGGAATCAAGATTGCCAGAGAAATATCAATAACCTCAGATATGCAGATGACAACACCCTTATGGCAGAAAGTGAAGAGGAACTAAAAAGCCTCTTGATGAAAGTGAAAAGGGAGAGTGTAAAAGTTGTCTTAAAGCTCAACATTAAGAAAATGAAGATCATGGCATCTGGTCCCATGACTTCACAGGAAATAGAAGGGGGAACAATGGAAGACTTTATTTTTTTGACCTCCAACATCACTGCAGATGGTGACTGCAGCCATGAAATTAAAAGACGCTTACTCCTTGGAAGGAAAGTTATGACCAACCTAGATAGCACATTGAAAAGCAGAGACATTACTTTGCCAACAAAGGTTCATCTAGTCAAGGCTATGGGTTTTCCAGTGGTCATGTATGGATGTGAGATTTGGAGTGTGAAGAAAGCTGAGTGCCAAAGAATTGATGTTGGTTTTGAACTGTGGTGTTGGAGAAGACTCTTGAGAGTCCCTTGGACTGCAAGGAGATCCAACCAGTCCATTCTGAAGGAGATCAGCCCTAGGATTTCTTTGGAAGGAATGATGCTAACGCTGAAACTCCAGTACTTTGGCCACCTCATTCGAAGAGTTGACTCATTGGAAAAGACTCTGATGTTGGGAGGGATTGGGGTCAGGAGGAGAAGGGGATGACAGAGGATGAGATGGCTGGATGGCCTCACCTACTCTATGGACTTGAGTCTGAGTGAACCCCGGGAGATGGTGATGGACAGGGAGGCCTGGTGTGCTGTGATTCATGGGGTTACAAAGAGTCGGACACGACTGAGTGACTAAACTGAACTGAACTGAACTGATATATAAAATAGATAACTAATAAGAAACAAAATAAAGGATAATATAGATAAGTAGAAGGAGAACACATAGTTTTTATAAAAAGAGGATAATTACCTGTTGCAAATGATGTAAATATTTTCAAATGACGTATAACCTGCACTGTCAGTGTCATGCTCATAGGCCCTCACACTAACCAGAGTAGCACATGGCTATTGAAATTCCTACTCCCAGGACCTGCTCTCATCATCAGAATCTGCCATCTTTGCTCACAACACACTCATAGTGTCATAGGATTTCTTTCCAACCCCAGCAACCCTCAACTAATTGATGTGACTTCGGGCTTCCCAGGTAGCTCAGCTGGTAAGGAATCGGCCTGAAGCAGAGACCCTGGTTCCATTCCTGGGTCAGGAAGTTCCCTTAGAGAAGAGACACCCTTCTCCAGTATTCTTGGGCTTCTCTGGTGGCTCAGACAGTAATCTACCTGCAATGTGGGAGACCTGGGTTTGATTCCCTGGAGGAGAGCATGGCAATGCACTCCAGTATTCTTGCCTGGGGAATTCCCATGGACAGAGGAGCCTGGTGAGCTACAGTCCATAGGGTCACAAAAAGCTAGCCTCGACTGAGCGACTAGGTACAGCACAGCATGGTGAGTGTATAAATACTCCAGCTCCCTTAGTCCTTGAGAGGATGCTGCTGAGGCACCTCTTCCACACTGACTATGCCATTTCCCCAGCATGCTTGACTTTAAGTTGTTCTCAGGGGACATTTTATTGATTATCTTATCATTGCCCTGGTAGTGTTTCATGGAATCATTTAAGAATGTGTTCTCAAACTCAAATCTACCTCAGGATCTTCTGGAAGAACACACGTGAAAACAGGACAAGAAAAAGGGTCAAGGATGTTATTCTTAGGGTCAGAGAGGACATTGATGACTTCAGAGACAGCCCTCACAGGTGAGTGGCAAATAAACTGGATGTAAGAAGACTGAGAATGAGAGAATGCTTGGAGATGCCAGGTAATCTGAGGTGATGTCGAGGGAAGTTGAGAGGATTTGATCTTAGTCTGAGTTGAGAATGGGTTTGAGCCTTGCTTCTCAGCCTAGAGTGAGATGAAGGGAGATATTGAGGTTCTAAGAAGAGCAGATGAATCCTAGAATAGCTGCTGCAGATAACATGATAAGCCATCCGTCAAAATTAAAAATATTTTAAGATATCATATAATATTAGTTAATGAAATGAGCATTTTTTTTTTAGTCAGACAGACCTGCATAGGTATTCTGGCCTTACCACACCAACTGTGTAACATTTAACTTCTCCGGTCTCATTTTTCATCTGTGAAATAGGGATTTGTCATTGTTCAGTCACTCAGTCATGTCCAGCTCTTTGTAATCCTATTGTGAAATAAGGATAAGATTCATCAGTCAAATATTTGTGGATTAAATGTAACAATGTTTAGGGTTTCCTGGCACATACTAAACAATAAATGTGAGCTGTTACCCCATCAGAGGGATGAAAAGACCCCAGTTGGAGTGTGATTGTATGAGTTCAGACTGGCAATATTCAGCTTGGTGTTATGCACCTTTAAAAAAATAAAAATGTTTATCTCTACTACCCAAATCTTGAGATAAGAAGTACCTATTGGTTCCAAGTTTTCCTTTCCCAGGGGTTCTAACAGACTCACAGGTCCTATTTTGATAACCTACTACATTTGTATGGCATGCACTTAAAAAGATAACAAAAATAATGGTTACTTCAGCTTTAGCTTTACGGATATTTTACATGGGTATTATTTTTCAGGCATTGAATGATATCTGATTATTATGGGAATATCAGGCTTGACTTGAGGTTTCCTTCTTCAATTTTATTTACAAATCAAAACAATGTACTGAATACCAAATAAAAAAGAAATTTTCAGCCACATTGTTATGTCCGCAAAGGAAGCAATAACCTCAAGTGAACTTCCTTGTTCTTAATATTCTATTTAAAATTTTTTCTCTTTTAAAAGTAGATTTTATATACTTTGACATTCTTTTTATTATTAGGATTTATTATTTATGGTATTAATCAGAAAACACTATTTCTATAGCTATGAATCAATCATGTGAATTTTTTGTGCACTATACTTTCTAAAAAGCATGGATGAGAAATATTCACATAATCATTAAACTTTAAAGTTTATGGGGTCAATTACTCTTACTAGACACTAGCAAGTAGGAAGCAAAATGTTTGTGTCAACTATGATGCTTCTGGCCTTTGAATATGAATATTCTGGGATTCTGTTTGCAGATGGCAAGGTTTTTTTTGGTTTTTTTTTACTCTTTACAAATCCAGATTAAAGTAAATTTCAATAAAGAATAAATTTAATAAGTTATCAGAAAGCATTTTGGCAGCATTGAATTGCACCTGAAATTATATTTAAAATATGCCAAGAAAGTTTATTTGGGTAATTACAGTAGAATATGGATTTATACCCTGTGTTAATTTAAATTATTCCACATTATCTTATTGAAACTTGCCAGTTCATATGTTCATTAATAAACACAGAAGTCACAAAAATGAAAAACTCACAGTGCCATCTCTCAAGAATTTTAAACACCCAGAGAAATTATTAACCTGTCCACTTCCCTTTTATGAATATAAATTACAAAAAATGGGATTTCCTTAGAGAGGAATTCAGTCAGCATAAAAATATTTTTTTCTTTCTCTGATTTTGTGGCTTCCAGAATTTTGGCACTAATATAAACCTTGAATTTAGCCATCCATGCATATAGCCCATAATACTAAAATAACCTCCTAATCTGCACTGGAATAATTTTAGACATCTCAAAGTTAATGCTCTCTCCAAAGCCTTCTCCTGTCCAAAATTTTTCCATTCAATTCAATAATGTGCTTACACCCAAAAGCTAGAAATCATCTTTTATCCCTTTCTTAACACCCTTAATCTGATACATCAGCAAGTATGCCAGTTGTAACCACTTATCGTTTCTCCCATTTACCTAGTCCAAACATTATCATTTCTCATCTTGGCTAATACAACTGCTTCATAAACAGTCTCTTTATCACCACTCTCACCCCTATGTCCACTCAGCCACTAGAATAACTTTTAAATTATGTAAATGGGTTATATCCCACAAAATACAATCATATATCATATCCTCTCCCAACTCTAGTCCTGCTTTAAATACTCCAGTGGCTTCTGTTCCAATTAGAATAGCATTTAAACTCCTTACAACATCTCCCTGGGTTGGGAAGAGTCCCTGGAGGAGGGCATGGCAACCCACTTCAGTATTCTTGCCTGGAGAATCTCCATGGACAGAAGAGCCTGGTGGGCTACAGTCGACGGGGTTGCAAAGAGTCACACACAAATGAACGACTAAGCAGAGCACAACACAACATCTCACAATCTGAGACCTCATCCATCTTCTTTCACTCTTCCATTTATTCGTCTTTCTTCCCTGGTCTTACTTTTCTTAAGAATGCCATTGCTTTTCTTCCTTTTTAATATAAACTTTTCAGCTATATATTTTTTTCATTAAGCACTGTATTAGCTGCATCCCATACGTTTTCATATGTTTTGTTTTCACTTCCCATCATCTCAAAATGGTTTCTAGTGTCCCCTGTGATATTTTTTTCTCTGACTCATTGGTTATTTAGGAGTGTGTCATCTAGCTTTTACAGAGTTGTGACTTTCCCAAGTTTCCTTCTACTATTGAATTCTAACATTGATATTCCCTGGTAATATAACATATTAATACTTTGTGTAATCTCAGTCAGTTTACATTATTGAGACTTGTTTGATATAGTCTATACCAGAGAATGGAGCCATTTTGCAGTATGCACTTGGGTCTAAAGTGCCAGCTGGGAGGCCTCTGGGCCCAGCCTCCTTGTAAGCCAGTGAAACTAGAAAGCACAAAGGAGAAAAAAAAAAAAAGAGGAGAACAAGATGGGAGAGGAGCAGGTGGATGTGGAGTACATCTTTCTCCATGGATACATCAGGAATACACCTTCAGGCACAGAGGTACATGCAGGACACCAGCTGAGAGTGGACAGGAGCACCTGACCAGGGAAAAGAATATACAGAACCATGCAAAACTTGAGGTCAAGCCCTGAGCCTTTGGAGTGGGAGCACTGACTCCAAGACCCTAGACTACCAGAGAACCAACCCTAGGGAGTATCAAATAGTGAGAATCCACACTGACAAAACCACTTGAATAGGAGACCCAGCATCACCCAACCACCAGTAGCACCCTGTGCAGGATGCCTCATCTAAACAGCAAACAAAACCAAAATACAATCCCAGTCATCAGCAGACAGGATTACCATGTCACTCACTCTTGGCCATCAGAGGAAA
Source organism: Bos mutus (assembly GCF_027580195.1). NCBI lineage: Eukaryota > Metazoa > Chordata > Mammalia > Artiodactyla > Bovidae > Bos > Bos mutus. The sequence continues at coordinate 57,065,874 of NC_091621.1, read as the reverse complement.
AACAAACAAAACTCAGCACAAATCTCACCCTATACAAAACTTACACAAATCACTAGACCAACCTTAGGAGAGCAGAAACCAAAAGAAAGAAAGAATTCAACCTTGAAGCCTGGGAAAAGGAATTACACTTTGTGTAATCTCAGTCAGTTTACATTATTGAGACTTGTTTGATATAGTCTATACCAGAGAATGGAGCCATTTTGCAGTATGCACTTGGGTCTAAAGTGCCAGCTGGGAGGCCTCTGGGCCCAGCCTCCTTGTAAGCCAGTGAACCTCAGGCTTTTACACAAAGTAAAAGCCTGAGGTTCATTTTATATAACGAACCTCAAACACAGTAAGTTTATATATATATATATATAAAATGAAAAGGCAGAGAAATAGTACACAAGTGGGAACAAATTAGAAACCCAGAAGTCCAAATAAATGAAGAGGAAATAAGCAAACTACCTGAAGAAGAATTTAGAATAATGATAGTAAAGATGATCAAAAACCTTGAAAACAAAGTGGAGAAAATGCAAGAATCAATTAACAAAGACCTAGAAGAATTAAAGAATAAACATACAAAGACAAACCACACAATTACTGAAATTAAAATATTCCAGGAGGAATCAATAGCAGAATATCTGAAGCAGAAGAATGAATCAGTGAGTTGGAAGATAAAATAGTAGAAATAACCTCTGAAGAGCAGAATAAAGTAAAAAGAATGAAAAGAACTGAAGATAGTCCCAGAGACCTCTGGGACAATATCAGACACACCAACATTTGAATTATAGGGTCCAAGAAGAAGAAAAGGGAGGAGCTAAGATGGCAGAGGAGTAGGACGGGGGAACACTTTCTCCCCCACAAATTCATCAAAAGAACATTTAAACGCCAAGTAAATTCCACAAAACAACTTCTGAATGCCAGCAGAGGACATCAGGCACCCAGAAAAGCAACCCAAGTCTTCAAAAGGAGGTAGGAAATAATATAAAAGACAAAAAAAGAGACAAAAGAGGGAGGGACGGAGTTCCGTCCTGGGAAGGGAGTCTTAAAAAGAGAGAAGTTTCCAAACACCAGGAAACCTTCTCACTGCCGAATCTGTGCCAAGCCTTGGAAGCACAGAGGGCAACATAACAGAGAGGGAAAATAAATAAACAATTAAAACCTGCAGATTGCCAGCCCTACGGTAACTCCCCCAGCGGAGAAGCAGCACAGACGCCTGCACACGCCCAAGTGGGGGCTGGGCAGGGAGGCACGGCGCCGGCTGCATCGCTTAGAGTAAGGATCTGGCCTGAATACCATGAGCGCTATCTGAGTGAAATAATTTGGGCTAGCAAACCAGACTGTGGGATATCTATCACGCGAAAAGCCAGCCCTAACCTAAGACACCACCAGGCCCGCGCACGGAACAAAGGACTGAACAGAGATAGCCGGCTGCAGACCTTCCCCCTCCAGTGACAGGCAGCCAGAGCTGGAAGGGGGCAATCACAGCCCCAGAGAGACATTATCTATAAAACTGTAAACAGGCTTCTTTGCTAACTAAAACTTCTTGGGGGTCTGGACAGTCAACATCTGCCTGAGAAGGTGCGCTGGTTATACACCTAGATAACCGAGTGGCGGGGAGGGGATAAGTTGCAGCAATCGCGCTTGCCAAACACCTCACCACCTGAGCTGCTCGGACCTGGGAAGGGCACAAAACGCAGGCCCAACCGAGTCTGCACCTCTGAGGACTACCCGAGTGCCTGAACCTGAGCGGCTTGGACCTGGGAGGTGCAGGCAGCCCATGGCTGGCCACGGATGGTCCCCGGCGGAGCAACCTAGAGCCTGAGCAGTGTGGGCAGGGAGGCTACACGCGCCGTGAGCGGGGGCAGACCCAGTGTGGCTGAGGCACTGTGAGCACACGCCAGTGTTATTTGTTTGCAGCGTCCCTCCCTGCCTCCCCACAGCATGACTGAACAAGTGAGCCTAAAAAAAAAAAAAAAAAAAAAGTGTCCTCCACCGTCCCCTTTGTGTCAGGGTGGAAACCAGACACTGAAGAGACCAGCAAACAGAAGAAGCTATAACAGAGGGAACTGCCTTGGAAGCTACAGGCAATAGATTAAAACCCTGTGGTTAGTACCGACTACATAGGAAGGGGCCTATAGATCTTGAGAAATTTAAGTCGGACCAAGGAACTAGCCAAAAATGAACTGAACCCACAATACTCACAACAAAACCAGAGAAAGTCCTAGATATATTTTTATGATCATTCTTTCTTTCTTTTTTTTTTTCTTTAATGTTCTTAAAAAATTTTAAGTCCTCTATTTTCCTTTAATTTTCACTTTTATAACCTATTACTTTGCAAAAAAAAAAAAAACAACCTATTTTTTTAAAGCAAACTTCATATATACATTTTTATAATTTTTTTTGAACTTTTTTTTTCTTCTTTTCTTTAACATTGTAGTTTTGAAATTCCAACTCTACTCTAGATTTTTAATTATAGCTTTTGGTGTTTGTTATCAATTTTGTACCTATAGTTTTCTTTATAATTTCTGTGACTTTTTTTTTTCCTCTGTTTCTTTCTCTTCGTCTTTTATATAACATTGTATATCTGAAATTCCAAACTCTACTCTAGATTTTTAATTTATGCTTTTTGGTATCTGTTATCAATTTTGTACCTATATTTTCTTTATAATTTTTGCGACCTTGTTTGTTTTTGTTGTTTGTTTTTTCTCTATTACTTTTCCTTCTTCTTTTCTTTAACATCATATTTTCTAAATTCCAAACTCTACTCTAGATTTTTAATTTTTGCTTTTATGTATTTGTTACCAATTTTGTACCTTTAAGAACCCAATATTCAGTACCCATTTTTCACTAGGGAGCGAGATTACTGGCTTGACTCCTCCCTCTCCCTTTGGACTCTCCTTTTTCTCCACCAGGTCGCCTGTGTCTCCTTCCTAACCCCTCTCTACTCTACCCAACTCTGTGAATTTCTGTGTGTTCCAGATGGTGGAGAACACTTAGGAAACTGATTACTGGCTGGATCTGTCTCTCTCCTTTTCATTCCCCCTTTTTATCCTCCTGGCCACCTCTGTCTCCTTCCTCCTTCTTCTCTTCTCTGTATAACTCCATGAACATCTCTGAGCGGTCCAGTTGTGGAGTGCACATAACGAAGTGATTACTGGCTAGCCCACTCTCTCCTCTATTGATTCCACCTCATCTCATTCGGGTCACCTCTAACTCCATCCTCCCTCTGCTCTTCTCCATGTAATGCTGAGAGCCTGTCTGGGTATCCCTCATGGTAGAGAAACTTTTCATCTTTAACGTAGGTGTTTTATCAATGGTGCTGTATAGAAGGAGAAGTTTTGAGATTACTGTAAAAATAAGACCGATAACTGGAAGCAGGAGGCTTAAGTCCAAACCCTGACGCCAGGGAACTCCTGACTCCAAGGAACATTAATTGACAGGAGCTCATCAAACGCCTGCATACCTACACTGAAACCAAGCACCACACAAGGGCCAACAAGTAACAGGGCAGGACATACCAAGCAAATTCTCCAGCAACAAAGGAACATAGCCCTGAGCGCCAAGATACAGGCTGCCCAAAGTCACCCCCAAACCATAGACATCTCATAACTCATTACTGGACACTTCATTGCACTCCAGAGAGAAGAAATCCAGGTCCAACCACCAGAACACCGACACAAGCTTCCCTAACCAGGAAACCTTGATAAGCCACCTGTACAAACCACACACAGCATGGAAACGCCACAATAAAAAGAACTCCACAAACTGTAAGAATACAGAAAGGACACCCGAAACTCAGCAAAATAAACAAGATGAAGAGACAGAGGAATACCCAGCAGATAAAGAAACAGGATAAATGCTCACCAAACCAAACAAAAAAGGAAGAGATAGGGAATCTACCTGATAAAGAATTCTGAATAATGATAGTGAAATTGACCCAAAATCTTGAAATCAAAATGGAATCACAGATAAATAGCCTGGAGACAAAGATTGAGAAGATGCAAGAAAGGTTTAACAAGGACCTAGAAGAAATAAAAAAGAGTCAATATATAATGAATAATACAATAAATGAAATTAAAAATACTCTGGAGGCAACAAATAGTAGAATAACAGAGGCAGAAGATAGGATTAGTGAATTAGAAGATAGAATGGTAGAAATAAATGAATCAGAGAGGAAAAAAGGAAAATGAATTAAAAGAAATGAGGACAATCTCAGAGACCTCCAGGACAATATTAAACGCTACAACATTCAAATCATAGGGGTCCCAGAAGAAGAAGACAAAAAGAAAGACCATGAGAAAATACTTGAGAAGATAATAGTTGAAAACTCCCCTAAAATGGGGAAGGAAATAATCACTCAAGTCCAAGAAACCCAGAGAGTCCCAAACAGGATAAACCCAAGGCAAAACACCCCAAGACACATATTAATCAAATTAACAAAGATCAAACACAAGGAACAAATATTAAAAGCAGCAAGGGAAAAACAACAAATAACACACAAGGGAATTCCCATAAGGATAACAGCTGATCTTTCAATAGAAACTCTTCAAGCCAGGAGGGAATGGCAAGACTTACTTAAAATGATGAAAGAAAATAACCTATAGCCCAGATTATTGTACCCAGCAAGGATCTCATTCAAATATGAAGGAGAAATCAAAAGCTTTTCAGACAAGCAAAAGCTGAGAGAATTCAGCACCACCAAACCAGCTCTCCAACAAATACTAAAGGATATTCTCTAGACAGGAAACACAAAAATGGTGTATAAATTTGAACCCAAAACAATAAATTAAATGGCAACAGGATCATACTTATCAGTAATTACCTTAAACGTAAATGGGTTGAATGCCCCAACCAAAAGACAAAGACTAGCTGAATGGATACAGAAACAAGACCCCTAGATATGTTGTCTACAAGAGACCCACTTTAAAACAGGGGACATATACAGACTGAAAGTGAAGGGCTGGAAAAAGATTTTCCATGCAAATAGGGACCAAAAGAAAGCAGGAGTAGCAATACTCATATCAGATAAAATAGACCTTAAAACAAAGGCTGTGAAAAGAGACAAAGAAGGTCACTACATAATGATCAAAGGATCAATCCAAGAAGAAGATATAACAATTATAAATATATATATGCACCCAACATAGGAGCACCACAATATGTAAGACAAATGCTAACAAGTATGAAAGGGGAAATTAACAATAACACAATAATAGTGGGAGACTTTAATACCCCACTCACACCTATGGATAGATCAACTAAACAGAAAATTAACAAGCAAACACAAACTTTAAACGATACAATAGACCAGTTAGACCTAATTGATATCTATAGGACATTTCATCCCAAAACAATGAATTTCACCTTTTTCTCAAGCGCACATGGAAGCTTCTCCAGGATAGATCACATCCTGGGCCATAAATCTAGCCTTGGTAAATTCAAAAAAATAGAAATCATTCCAAGCAACTTTTCTGACCATATTGCAGTAAGATTAGATCTCAGTTACAGGAGAAAAACTATTAAAAATTCCAACATATGGAGGCTGAACAACACGCTGCTGAATAACCAACAAATCACAGAAGAAATAAAAAAAGAAATCAAAATTTTCATAGAAACGAAAGAAAATGAAAACAAAACAACAACCCAAAACCTGTGGGACACTGTAAAAGCAGTCCTAAGGGGAAAGTTCATAGCAATACAGGCATACCTCAAGAAACAAGAAAAAAGTCAAATAAATAACCTAACTCTACTCCTAAAGCAACTAGAAAAGGAAGAAATGAAGAACCCCAGGGTTAGTAGAAGGAAAGAAATCTTAAAAATTAGGGCAGAAATAAATGCAAAAGAAACAAAAGAGACCATAGCAAAAATCAACAAAGCCAAAAGCTGGTTCTTTGAAAGGATAAATAAAATTGACAAACCATTAGCCAGACTCATCAAGAAACAAAGGGAGAAAAATCAAATCAACAAAATTGGAAATGAAAATGGAGAGATCACAACAGACAACACAGAAGTACAAAGGATCATAAGAGACTACTATCAACAATTATATACCAATAAAATGGACAATGTGGAAGAAATGTACAAATTCTTAGAAAAGTACAACTTTCCAAAACTGGACCAGGAAGAAATAGAAAATCTTAACAGACCCATCACAAGCATGGAAATTGAAGCTGTAATCAGAAATCTTCCAGCAATCAAAAGCCCAGGTCCAGATGGCTTCACAGCTGAATTCTACAAAAAATTTAGAGAAGAGCTAACACCTATCCTACTCAAACTCTTCCAGAAAATTTCAGAGGAAGGTAAACTTCCAAACTCATTCTATGAGGCCACCATCACCCTAATACCAAAACCTGACAAAGATGCCACAAAAAAAGAAAACTACAGGCCAATATCACTGATGAACATAGATGCAAAAAATCCTTAACAAAATTCTAGCAACCAGAATCCAACAACACGTTAAAAAGATCATACACCATGACTAAGTGGGCTTTATCCCAGGGATGCAAGGATTCTTCAATATCCACAAATCAATCAATGTAATACACCACATTAACAAATTGAAAAATAAAAACCATATGATTATCTCAATAGATGCAGAGAAAGCCTTTGACAAAATTCAACATCCATTTATGATAAGAACTCTCAGAAAGCAGGAATAGAAGGAACATACCTCAACATAATAAAAGCTATATATGACAAACCCACAGCAAACATTATCCTCAATGGTGAAAAATTGAAAGCATTTCCTCTAAAGTCAGTAACAAGACAAGGGTGCCCACTTTCACCATTACTATTCAACATAGTTTTGGAAGTTTTGGCCACAGCAATCAGAGCAGAAAAAGAAATAAAAGGAATCCAAATTGGAAAAGAAGAAGTAAAACTCTCACTATTTGCAGATGACATGATCTTCTACATAGAAAACCCTAAAGATTCCACCAGAAAACTACTAGAACTAATCAATGATTATAGTAAACTTGCAAGATATATTTTCAACACACAGAAATCCCTTGCATTCCTATACACTAATAATGAGAAAACAGAAAGAGAAATTAAGGAAACAATTCCATTCACCATTGCAATGGAAAGAATAAAATACTTAGGAATATATCTACCTAAAGAAACTAAAGACCTATATATAGAAAACTATAAAACACTGGTGAAAGAAATCAAAGAGGACACTAATAGATGGAGAAATATACCATGTTCATGGATAGGAAGAATCAATGTAGTGAAAATGAGTATACTACCCAAAGCAATTTATAGGTTCAATGCAATCCCTATCAAGCTACCAATGGTATTCTTCACAGAGCTAGAACAAATAATTTCACAATTTGTATGGAAATACAAAAAACCTCGAATAGCCAAAGCTATCTTGAGAAAGAAGAATGGAACTGGAAGAATCAACCTGCCTGACTTCAGGCTCTACTACAAAGCCACAGTCATCAAGACAGTATGGTACTGGCACAAAGACAGAAATATCGATCAGTGGAAGAAAATAGAAAGCCCAGAGATAAATCCACGCACATATGGACACCTTATCTTTGACAAAGGAGGCAAGAATCTACAACGGATTAAAGACAATCTCTTTAACAAGTGGTGCTGGGAAAACTGGTCAACCACTTGTAAAAGAATGAAACTAGAACACTTTCTAACACCATACACAAAAATAAACTCAAAATGGATTAAAGATCTCAATGTAAGACCAGAAACTATAAAACTCCTAGAGGAGAACATAGGCAAAACACTCTCCGACATATACCACAGCAGGATCCTCTATGACCCACCTCCCAGAATATTGGAAATAAAAGCAAAAATAAACAAATGGGACCTAATTAAACTTAAAAGCTTCTGCACAACAAAGGAAACTATTAGCAAGGTGAAAAGACAGCCTTCAGAATGGGAGAAAATAATAGCAAATGAAGCAACTGACAAACAACTAATCTCAAAATTATACAAGCAACTCCTACAGCTCAACTCCAGAAAAATAAATGACCCAATCAAAAAATGGGCCAAAGAACTAAATAGACATTTCTCCAAAGAAGACATACAGATGGCTAACAAACACATGAACATATGCTCAACATCACTCATTATCAGAGAAATGCAAATCAAAACCACTATGAGGTACCATTTCACGCCAGTCAGAATGGCTGCCATCCATAAGTCTACAAGCAATAAATGCTGGAGAGGGTGTGGAGAAAAGGGAACCCTCTTACACTGTTGGTGGGAATGCAAACTAGTACAGCCACTATGGAGAACAGTGTGGAGATTCCTTAAAAACCTGGAAATAGAACTGCCTTATGATCCAGCAATCCCACTGCTGGGCATACATACTGAAGAAACCAGAAGGGAAAGAGACACATGTACCCCAATGTTCATCCCAGCACTGTTTATAATAGCCAGGACATGGAAGCAACCTAGATGTCCATCAGCAGATGAATGGATAAGAAATCAGTGGTACATATACACAATGGAGTATTACTCAGCCATTAAGAAGAATACATTTGAATTAGTTCTAATGAGGTGGATGAAACTGGAGCCTATTATACAGAGTGAAGTAAGCCAGAAAGAAAAACACCAATACAGTATACTAACGCATATATATGGAATTTAGAAAGATGGTAACAATAACCCTGTGTACGAGACAGCAAAAGAGACACCGATGTATAGATCAGTCTTATGGACTCTGTGGGAGAGGGAGAGGGTGGGGAGATTTGGGAGAATGGCATTGAAACATGTATAATATCATGTATGAAACGAGTCGCCAGTCCAGGTTCGATGCACGGTACTGGATGCTTGGGGCTAGTGCACTGGGACGACCCAGAAGGATGGTATGAGGAGGGTGGAGGGTTCAGGATGGGGAACACATGTATACCTGTGGTGGATTCATTTCGATATTTGGCAAAACTAATACAATATTGTAAAGTTTAAAAATAAAATTTAAAAAAAATTAAAAATAAAAAAGTAGAGTAAAAGAAAGGGTATGAGAAAATTTTTAAAGAGCACGGGTATACCTGTGGCAGATTCATTTCAATGTTGGGCAAAACTAATACAATATTGTAAAGTTAAAAAAAAAAAAAAAAAAGAGAGATTATAGTTGAAAATTTCCCCAACAAGGAAAAAGAAATAGTCAATCAAGTCCAAGGGGCACAAAGAATCCTATACTGGATAAACCCAAGGAGAAGCAAACCAAGACACATGCTAATCAAACTAACAAAGACTAAATACAAAGAAAGAATCTTAAAAGCAGCAAGGGAGAAGCAACAAGTAACATACAAGGAAAACACCATATGCTTAACAGCTGATCTTCAGCAGAAACTCTGCAGGTCAGAAGGGAATGGCAGGATATATTTAAAGTACTGAAAGGGAAAAATCTACAACCAAGATTACTGTACCTGGGAAGGATCTCATTCAAAATTGATGGAATAAAAAGATTTTCAGACAAGCAGAACTTAAGAGAATTCAGTACTAACAAACCAGCTTTACAACAAATGTTAAAGGGACTTATATAGTCAAGAAATACAAGAGAAGGAAAAATATCTACAAAATCAACCTCAAACAATTAAGAAAAAGGCAATAGGAACATATATATCAATAATTACTTTAAATGTAAATGGATTAAATGCTCCAACCAAAAGACATAGACTGGCTGAATGGATACAAAAACAAGACTCATCTATATGCTGTCTACAAGAAACCCACTTCAGACCTCAAGACACATATAGACTGAAAGTGAGAGGATGGAAAAATATATTCCATGCAAATGGGAAGCAAAGAAAGCTGGAGTAGCAATCCTCATATCAGACAAAAAATACCTTAAAAAGATTACAAGAAATAAGGAAGGACACACATAATGATCAAATGATCAATCCAAGAGGAAGACATAACAATTGTAAATATCTATGCACCCAACACAGAAGCACCTCAATACATATACCAGAGAATGTTCCATGTGCAATTATAAAGAAAACATATTCTACCTTGTTGGATGGAATGTTCTATAGATGTCTGTTAAGTCTACTGGTTTATAATATTGTTCAAGTCTTATTTTTTCTTGTGACTATTCTTTCTGCTAAGTCGCTTCAGTCCTATCCAACTCTTTTCAACCTTGTGGACTGTAGCCTCCTAGGCTCCTCTGTCCATGGGATTCTCCAGGCAAAGATACTGGGGTGCAATGCCATTTCCTCCTCCAGGAGATCTTCCTCAACCCAGGGATCCAAAAGGCATTTTTTATGTCTCCTGCATTGGCAGGCAGGTGTGTTTTTTTTTTTTTTTTTTTTTACCATTAGCATCACCTGGAAATCTTTACAGTGGTTCTTTCTCTACTGAAACTGGGATATTGAAGTCTCAAATTATTCTTCTTAAACTTTCTATTTATCTTTTTAATTATATAAGTTTTTGCTTTATATATTTTGGGGTTCTTTGTTAGTAACAATGTTTGTCTTAAAGTCTATTTTCTCTGATATTACTTCATCTGTTATTAATATAGCTGCTCTCTATCTCTTTTGGTTACTTCTTATGTGATATGTCTTATCCATCTTTTTACTTTCAATCTGGTGTACCTCTTTGAAGTGGGATCAGTTTTGAAAATCCATTGTGTCAATCACTGCCTTTCAACTGAAATGTTTAATCCATTTCATTTAATGTAGTTACTGATAAGATAGGATTTATCTCTGCCATTTTGCTGTTTGTCTTCCATTTGTGTTACATCTTTTTGTTGTTGTTGTTTCTCCTTACTACTTTTATTTTTTTGTTGTTGTTGCTGTTAAGTAAATAGTTTCAAATATATAACTTTAATTCCCTTGTAGTTTCCTATATTAGACTTTTTGAGTCATTTTCTTGGTGGTTGACCTGGGTAATACAATTAAAATTGTAATTTATAACAACCTAGTTTGGATTAATACCAACTGACTTCGGTAGTATACTAAAGCTTCGCATCATTCCCTCCCCATTCCTTTGTCATCTATTTGCCGTAAAAATGACATCTTTATAGATAACATGCCTATGAATATAGATTTATAATTATTATTTTATGCAATTGTGTTTTAAACTTAGGGGATAAAAGTTATACACAAAAACCACATTTATACTATCTTTTTATGATTTTCTATGTAGCTAGCTACTTCTTCTCTGGTGCTCTTTATTTCTTCATATCAGTTTAAAGTACTGGATTGTTTCCTTTCATTTCAGCCTGAAGAACTCTTTTAACATTTATTACAGGTCAGGTCTACTAGTGACAGTTTAGCTGCTATTTCTTAATCTGGGAATGTCTTAATTTCTCCTTCATTGTTGAAGGGTAATTTTGATAGATACAGAATTATTGGTTGACAGACTTTTCTTTTCAGCCCTTTGAATGCCTTCTGCATTCCAGGTTTATGTTGAGAAACCTCAGTTAATCTTATTGAGCATTTCTTTTATGTGATGAGTCACTTCTCCCTTGCTATTTACAAGACCTTCTCTTTTGCTTTGACCTTCAACAACTGGATTTTGATATGTATATGTGTTGATCTTTTTGTGTTTATACTCATTGTTACAAAGCTGGGGAGGGTAGAATGGGAGAGGGCAAGTTAAAAACACCACAAATTTTACTGCATTTGATTAGATCTAGCCATTTATTTTGAATAAATTCTTTTGGAGAGCTTCAAGCTTTCAGCTAACTTTCCGATTTCTCCAAAAACTGATTTTAACAATTTTCTCATTTCTCTCAGTTTTCTCATTTTTCATTAGTGCTTTCATTAACTGAATAGGCTAATTTTGAGTTTCATCTTAACAAAGAAATTACAGTAAATTCAGTTTTTAATCTCCTTTTGTTTTGAACAGAAAAAGCTTTTCAGCAATCTGTAAAAGTTTTGACATTGTCCATCTCAAACACATTAAGCTATTCTTAGTATGTTTGAGCAAAAATTATTAGACCTATACTGCTGCTGCTGCTAAGTCTCTTCAGTCATGTCTGACTCTGTGCGACCCCATAGACAGCAGCCCACCAGGCTCTGCCGTCCCTGGGATTCTCCAGGCAAGAACACTGGAGTGGGTTGCCATTTCCTTCTCTAATGTCAGACCCATGAAAAGTCCAAAATAGAGAAATATATTTCTGTAGTTAGAGTAAATTGGTTGCAAGAAAACAGAGAACATACATTAATTGAAAGAAAAAAAATTTTAAGTACAATTAAAAAAGGGCAAAGTTTTCCAACAAAGGACAGATAATAAATGGCATCAGGATACTGCTGAGAGGCATAATTAAGTTCATAATTGTCCAAGGGCACATTGTTACATTAGATAATTTACCTGTTCAACTTTCTCTAGACTTGCATGCATTATTTTCATTTATATCTTTTAAAGTGAATTTGTACAATAACTAAATCCAGGAGGGTTGAAAATGGAATAAACACTGCTTATGTTCAGATTTCTTCCCTTGGATAAACATTACAAATGCAGGTACTTAAGAGCACAGACTTTAGGATGATATAAATCTAATTTCAATTCCTGCCCCATCTATTTAATAGTCCTTTGGCATTAAACAAGTTACTATTTAGAAATATAATTTTCTCCCTATGAAAAATGTAGAACTTATGAGAAATAAATTAAATAATGTTTGTAAAGCTCTTAGCTCAGCTCCTAGGTTATAATGAGTGCTAAAAAAATGGCAGCTATGAATAGTGCATTGCCTGTATTAAATATCTTATACCTATAAAAATGACTTCTCCTATCTCAACAATTTTCATAATAACATAATTTTAAATAAGGTCTAATCCACATGTGAATGTAAACTACATACAACTTGATCAATAGTTAATGTGTACAACACAATTTGTAAGAAAGTATGACTCTATCATACCTACTCCTCTGTGTTATTCAGGAAAATAATACAAAGCTGTTTAAAGTGAGAGGATGAATAATTATGTTCATTATCTCATTCTTTCATTTCTCTTATTTAATTTATTCATAAGTCTGAATTGTTTTTAATGCAGCATAATTTTTTTCCCGTCTTTTTATACCATGCTTGTTTCTGTTTGGAATTAGAGCAAGTATACTACTGTAGAAAAGTCTTGCTGTCATTCAAGTTGACTTCTGCACCATTTATCTCTCAAACTCAAATGCATAACTTATATCTGCAGGATTTCTATTGATATAGCTATTTTTCTTAATTTCTATTTCACAGATCAACAAAATACTATATTATCTTCTATAATGGCAAACATAATAATCACTTCTATTCGTTGAAGATTCTCTATGGACTAAACAGTCTCAAAAATCATAATACTAGTGTCTACTGTTTATTGAGAAAAGATGTATGTATATCTCAATCTTTATAACAAATATATTAAGGAATTATTATTCTTATTTTATATATGAGAATATAAATATATTCTGGTGTCAATTCATCCTCATCACAGTTCAGGAAAAGGTATCATCACACAATTTACAATCAACCTCATCAGTCAAGAGTGAAGTAATGTTCAGGTACTTTGGTTTTCTTCCTTATAATTAATGATGAAAGAAGATAGGGATAACTTATTATAATAGCCATCTTATTTGTTTCCATACAAATAAACAGGCCATCTCTCTTCAAGTTCACATTTTTTGAGTGGATCTGATATAAAGCATGCTTTTGGCAATCATCAAATTACTCAGGTTAGTGCAAAAGCACTTTAACAGTGTGGAAGGTGTTTTCTATGTTATATTTCCTGTCCCCAAATAATTCTGAATTCTGTATACTCTGCCCAAAAAGAACTAGAAAAATATAGTAAAATAAAGAAAAGTGGCAAGCTGTGACTTATAGAAAATTTGTAGTGACAATATGATTTAAAATTTAGATAATTGTGTTTACAATAAGATAAGGCAGAAACTGTTTATTTTAAGATATTTATATGAATCTAATTTTCTAAATTCATTTAACCTAGAATTAGTGTCTATATTTTTAACAAGGTCAATAATATTTGATATTATACTCTTCAGTTCAATTCAGTTGCTCAGTTATGTCCAATTCCTTGCGATCCCATTTCCTTCTCCAGGGATCTTTCCCATTCAGAAATGGAAGTCCTGTCTTCTGCATTCCAGGCAGATTCTTTACTGAATGAGCTATGAGGGAATCCCATGAATCTCTGATTGTCTGTAAAAAAATGTGTTTCAAAGATTATACTATGGTGCTTTTTTAAAGCAAAAATTATTGTGTAAACCGATGGTTCTCTGTTGCAAGCCTGGCAAGTCAATTTAGGAAGTAGAAATAATTAAGCCCCTTTAGACTATCAGAGATTTTACAAAGCTTGGAAAGATTGAAGATTCATTGCTGTGTCACAAAAAGCGATCATTCAAGCATTGAAAGATATCTATCAAAAGCTTCCAAATGACATTTTAAGAGAAGTTGTTTGATTTCTGGCATTGAAAAAAAAGAGGATTGGGGGGCTTACTAAAGAAAAAATGCACATGAAATTCTAGAATTCTTTGATATACTGTAAGATGATAATTCTTCAAGCTGCAAATAATTTCAAGATCTTGAGCATGTAATATCAAAGTAGAAATCACTGGATGTGCATACTTTTGATGGTGATTCAGAAGAGCATTTAGACTAGATAAGGAAGACATTTAAACTTTTGATATTAAAGTTTAAGATGGTCTGTAGTTACATGGAAACACATGCTCTGTTGCAGTTGTCATTTTAAATGATTTTTTTAATTTAAGGTAACATTTTGTTTTTCTCACTAAGCTTCCAGAAAATGGATGATGTGTCTTACAATTAATAAAGTCTATGAATTGAGGAAATATGGTACTTATATTCACAAAGCAAAATCTCAGCTCAAATAATATTTTACTAGTAAGACTGGTTCCAAATAGGAAAAGGAGTATGTCAAGGCTGTATATTGTCACCCTGCTTATTTAACTTATATGCAGAGTACATCATGAGAAACGCTGGGATGGATGAAGCACAAGCTGGAATCAAGATTGCCAGAGAAATATCAATAACCTCAGATATGCAGATGACACCACCCTTATGGCAGAAAGTGAAGAGGAACTAAAAAGCCTCTTAATGAACATGAAAGAGAAGAGTGAACAAATTGGCTTAAAGCTCAACATTCAGAAAACAAAGATCATGGCATCTGGTCCCATCACTTCATGGGAAATAGATGGGGAAACAGTGTCAGACTAATTTTTTTGGGCTCCAAAATCACTGCAGATGGTGATTGCAGCCATGAAATTAAAAGACACTTGCTCCTTGGAAGGAAAGTTATGACCAACCTAGATAGCATATTCAAAAGCAGAGACATTACTTTGCGAACAAACGTCTGTCTAGTCAAGGCTATGGTTTTTCCTGTGGTCATGTATGGATGTGAGAGTTGGACTGTGAAGAAGGCTGAGCATCGAAGAATTGATGCTTTTGAACTGTGGTGTTGGAGAAGACTCTTGAGAGTCCCTTGGCCTGCAAGGAGATCCAACCAGTCCATTCTGAAGGAGATCAGCCCTGGGATTTCTTTTGAGGGAATGATGCTGAATTGAAACTCCAATACTTTGGCCACCTCATGCGAAGAGTTGACTCATTGGAAAAGACTCTGATGCTGGGAGGGATTGGGGGCAGGTGGAGAAGGGGACGACAGAGGATGAGATGGCTGATGGCATCACCAACTCAATGGACGTGAGTTTGAGTGAACTCTGGGAGTTGGTGATGGACAGAGAGGCCTGGCATGCTGCAATTCATGGGGTCACAAAGAGTCAGACACGACTGAGTGACTGAAATGAACTGAACTGAACTGTTCTCTACCTGGGCTTTCCAGAAGGCTCAGTGTTAAATAATCCACCTGAATTGCAGGAGCCATAGGAGATATGGATTCAATCACTGGTTCATGAAGATCACCTGGAGTAGGAAATAACAACCCACTTCAGTATTCTTGCCAGGATAATCCCATGGACAGAGGACCTGGTGGGTTACAGTTCATGGGATCTCAAAGAGTTGGACACTACTGAGCAAGAAGGCACACAGGACTGGCCTCTACCCACTAGATATCAGTAGCAAATTCCTTGCCTCCCAGTTGTGACAATCTGAAGTATCTCTCCACATTGCAAAGTGTTCTCTTGGGAGCAAAATTGTTCTGACTAAGAGGCTCTGATCTATTGTAATGCTTAAAAACTAGATAAAGTTCACCAGTGGAACTATGATTCAAAACCCGGATTTATCCATTACTTATAATTTGTGTGATATTGGGCCTCATTTTTATATCCTCTGAAACATACCTAATACATTTCTTATAGAATTATTAGAATTTGATGGAATAATATATGTTTTAGGATAACAATTCATACCTTTTACTATAAAGCAGATTTCAAATACTAAAAAACAGAGGGGGGAGCTAAGATGGTGGAGGAATAGGATGGGGAGACCACTTTCTTCCCCAAAAATTCATCAAAAGAACATTTAAACGCCAAGTAAATTCCATGAAACAACTTCTGAAAGCTGGCAGAGGACATCAGGCACCCTGAAAAGCAGCCCATTGTCTTCGAAAGGAGGTAGGAAAAAATATAAAAGACAAAAAAAGAGACAAAAGAGGGAGGGACAGAGCTCCATCCCGGGAAGGGAGTCTTAAAAAGAGAAAAGTTTCCAAATACCGGGAAACACTCTCACTGCCAAGTCTGTGCCAAGCCCTGGAAGCATAGAGGGAAACATAACAGGGAGGAAAAATAAATAAACAATTAAAACCCACAGATTAAGAACCCAATGGTAACTCCCTCAGTGGAGAAGCAGCGCAGACGCCTGCACCCGCCACTAGCAAGTGGGGGCTGGGCAGGGAGGCATGGGCTACATCGCTTAGAGTAAGGATCTGGCCTGAATGCCCCGAGCGCTATCTGAGTGAACTAACTTGGGCTAGCAAACCAGACTGTGGGATAGCTACCACGCGAAAAGCCAGCCCTAACCTAAGACACCGCCAGGCCCGCGCACAGAACAAAGGACTGAACAGAGACAGCTGGCTGCAGACCATCCCCCTCCGCTGACAGGCAGCCAGAGCTGGAAGGGGGTAATCACAACCCCAGAAAGACATTATCTACAAAACTGTAAGCAGGCTTCTTTGCTAACTAAGACTTCTTGGGGTTCTGGATGGTCAACAACCACCTGAGAAGGTGCGCCAGTTGTACAACCAGAAAACCAGGCGGAGGGGAGGTGATAAGTCACAGCGACCACGCTCACCAAACACCTCATCACCTGAGATGCTCAGACCTGGGAAAAGCACAAAACGCAGGCCCAACTGAGTCTGCGCCTCTGAGGACTACTCGAGTGCCTGAACCTGAGCGGCTTAGACCTGGGAGGTACAAGCAGCCCAGGGCCGGCCTCAGATGGTTCCTGGCGTAGCAACCTAGAGCCTGAGCAGTGTGGGCAGGGAGGGTACATGCGCTGTGAGCAGGGGCAGGCCCAGTGTGGCTGAGGCACTGCGAGCACACGCCAGTGTTATTTGTTTGCAGCATCCCTCCCTCCCCACAGCATGACTGAACAAGTGAGCCTAAAAAAAAAAAAAAAAAAAGTGTCCACCACCACCCCCTTTGTGTCAGGGCAGAAATCAGACACAAAAAGACCAGCAAACAGAAGAAGCTAAAACAGAGGGAACCGCCTTGGAAGCGACAGGTGCAATAGATTAAAACCCTGTGGTTAGTACCAACTATATAGGAAGGGGCCTATAGATCTTGAGAAATATAAACTGGACCAAGGAACTAGCCGAAAATGAACTGACCCCACAATACCCACAACACCACCAGAGAAAGTCCTAGATATATTTTTACTATTTTTATGATCATTCTTTCTTTTTTTTAAAAAAAAAAATTTAAGTCCTCTGTTACTCCTTTAATTTTTACTTTTATAACCTACTATTACTTTGCAAAAAAAAAGACCCCATTTTTTAAAAAAGCAAACTTCATATATATATATTTTTATACTTTTTGTGACTTTTTTTTTTTTTTTTTTCTTTCTTTTTTTGTTCTTTAACATTGTATTTTTGAAATTCCAAACTCTACTCTAGATTTTTAATTTTTGCTTTTTGGTATCTGTTATCAATTTTGTACCTATATTTTCTTTATAACTTTTGTGACTTTGTTTTTTTGTTTTTTTCTTTTTCTTCTTCTTTTCTTTAACATTGTATTTTTGAAATTCCAAACTCTACTCTAGATTTTTAATTTTTGTTTTTTGGTATTTGTTATCAATTTTGTACCTTTAAGAACCAAATCTTCAGTACCCACTTTTACTTGGGAGAGAGATTACTGGCTTGACTGCTCTCTCCCCCTTTGGACTCTCCTTTTTCTCCACCAGGTCGCCTGTGTCTCCTTCCTAACCTCTCTCTACTCTACACAACTCTGTGAATTTCTGTGTGTTCCAGATGGTGGAGAACACTTAGGGAACTGATTACTGGCTGGATCTGTCTCTCTCCTTTTCATTCCCCCCTTTTATCCTCCTGGCCACCTCTGTCTCTTTCTTCCTCCCTCTTCTCTTCTCTGTAAAACTCCGTGAACATCTCTGAGCGGTCCAGTTGTGGAGTGCACATAAGGAAGTGATTACTGGCTAACCCGCTCTCTCCTCTATTGTTTCCACCTCATCTCATTTGAGTCACCTCTAACTCCCTCCTCCCTCTTCTCTTCTCTATGTAACTCTATGAACCTCTCTGGGTGTCCCAACGTAGATGTTTTATCAATGGTGCTGTATAGAAGGAGAAGTTTTGAGACTACTGTAAAAATAAGACTGAAAACCGGAAGCAGGAGGCTTAAGTCCAAACTCTGACTCCAGGGAACTCCTGACTCCAGGGAACATTAATCCATAGGAGCTCATCAAATGCCTCCATACCTACACTGAAACCAAGCACCACAAAAAGGCCAACAAGTTCCAGAGCAAGACATACCATGCAAATTCTCCAACAACAAAGGAACACAGCCCTGAGCTCCAAGATACAGGCTGACCAAAGTCACCCCAAAACCATAGACATCTCACAACTCATTACTGGACACTTCATTGCACTCCAGAGAGAAGAAATCCAGCTCCACCCACCAGAACACTGACACAAGCTTCCCTAACCAAGAAACCTTGACAAGCCACCTGTACAAACCACACACAGCGAGGAAACTCCACAATAAAGAGAAATCCACAAACTGCCAGAATACAGAAAGGACACCCGAAACTCAGCAAAATAAACAAGATGAAGAGACAGAGGAATACCCAGCAGGTAAGGAACAGGATAAATGCCCACCAAACCAAACAAAAGAGGAAGAGATAGGGACTCTACCTGATAAAGAATTCTGAATAATGATAGTGGAAATGATCCAAAATCTTGAAATCAAAATGGAATCACAGAAAAATAGCCTGGAGATAAGGATTGAGAAGATGCAAGAAAGGTTTAATAAGGACCTAGAAGAAATAAAAAAGAGTCAATATATAATGAATAATGCAATAAATGAGATAAAAAACACTCTGGAGGCAACAAATAGTAGAATAATAGAGGCAGAAGATAGGATTAGTGAATTAGAAGATAAAATGGTAGAAATAAATGAATCAGAGAGGAAAAAAAGAAAAACGAATTAAAAGAAATGAGGACAATCTCAGAGACCTCCAGGACAATATTAAACGCTACAACATTTGAATCATGGGGGTCCCAGAAGAAGAAGACAAAAAGAAAGACCATGAGAAAATACTTGAGGAGATAATAGTTGAAAACTTCCCTAAAATGGGGAAGGAAATAATCACCCAAGTCCAAGAAACCCAGAGAGTCCCAAACAGGATAAACCCAAGGCAAAACACCCCAAGATACATATTAATCAAATTAACAAAGATCAAACACAAAGAACAAATATTAAAAGCAGCAAGGAAAAAACAACAAATAACACACGAGGGGATTCCCATAAGGATAACAGCTGATCTTTCAATAGAAACTCTTCAGGCCAGGAGGGAATGGCAAGACATACTTAAAGTGATGAAAGAAAATAACCTACAGCCCAGATTACTGTACCCAGCAAGGATCTCATTCAAGTATGAAGGAGAAATCAAAAGCTTAACAGACAAGCAAAAGCTGAGAGAATTCAGCACCACCAAACAAGCTCTTCAACAAATACTAAAGGATCTTCTCTAGACAGGAAACACAAAAAGGGTGTATAAACTGGAACCCAAAACAATAAAGTAAATGACAACAGGATCGTATTTATCAATAATTGCAGTAAACATATATGGGTTGAATGCCCCAACCAAAAGACAAAGACTGGCTGAATGGATACAAAAACAAGACCCCTACATATGTTGTCTACAAGAGACCCACCTCAAAACAGGGGACACATACAGACTGAAAGTAAAGGGCTGGAAAAAGATTTTCCATGCAAATAGGGACCAAAAGAAAGCAGGAGTAGCAATACTCATATCAGATAAAATAGACTTTAAAACAAAGGCTGTGAAAAGAGACAAAGAAGGTCACTACATAATGATCAAAGGATCAATCCAAGAAGATATAACAATTATAAATATATATGCACCCAACATAGGAGCACTGCAATATGTAAGACAAATGTTAACAAGTATGAAAGGGGAAATTAACAATAACACAATAATAGTGGGAGACCTTAATACCCCACTCACACCTATGGATAGATCAACTAAACAGAAAATTAACAAAGAAATACAAATTTTAAATGATACAATAGACCAGTTAGACCTAATTGATATCTATAGGACATTTCACCCCAAAATAATGAATTTCACCTTTTTCTCAAGCACACACTGAACCTTCTCCAGGGTAGATCACATCCTGGGACATAAATCTAGCCTTGGTAAATTCAAAAAATTGAAATCATTTCAAGCATCTTTTCTGACCACAATGAAGTAAGATTAGATCTCATATACAGGAGAAAAACTATTAAAAATTCCAACAAATGAAGGCTGAACAACACGCTGCTGAATAACCAACAAATAACAGATGAAATCAAAAAAGAAATCAAAATTTGCATAGAAACAAATATAAATGAAAACACAACAACCCAAAACCTGTGGGACACTGTAAAAGCAGTCCTAAGGGGAAAGTTCATAGCAATACAGGCATACTTCAAGAAACAAGAAAAAAGTCAAATAAATAACCTAACTCTACACCTAAAGCAGCTAGAAAAGGAAGAAATGAAGAACCCCAGGGTTAGTAGAAGGAAAGAAATCTTAAAAAATTAGGGCAGAAATAAATGCAAAAGAAACAAAAGAGACCATAGCAAAAATCAACAAAGCCAAAAGCTGGTTCTTTGAAAGGATAAATAAAATTGACAAACCATTAGCCAGACTCATCAAGAGACAAAGGGAGAAAAATCAAATCAATAAAATTAGAAATGAAAATGGAGAGATCACAACAGACAACACAGAAGTACAAAGGATCATAAGAGACTACTATCAGCAACTATATGCCAATAAAATGGACAATGTGGAAGAAATGGACCAATTCTTAGAAAAGTACTTTCCTAAACTGGACCAGGAAGAAACAGAAAATCTTAACAGACCCATCACAAGCATGGAAATTGAAGCTGTAATCAGAAATCTTCCAGCAATCAAAAGCCCAGGTCCAGATGGCTTCACAGCTGAATTCTACAAAAAATTTAGAGAAGAGCTAACACCTATCCTACTCAAACTCTTCCAGAAAATTTCAGAGGAAGGTAAACTTCCAAACTCATTCTATGAGGCCACCATCACCCTAATACCAAAACCTGACAAAGATGCCACAAAAAAAAAACTACAGGCCAATATCACTGATGAATATAGATGCAAAAAATCCTTAACAAAATTCTAGCAATCAGAATCCAACAACACGTTAAAAAGATCATACACCATGACTAAGTGGGCTTTATCCCAGGGATGCAAGGATTCTTCAATATCCGCAAATCAATCAATGTAATACACCACATTAACAAATTGAAAAATAAAAACCGTATGATTATCTCAATAGATGCAGAGAAAGCCTTTGACAAAATTCAACATCCATTTATGATAAAAACTCCCCAGAAAGAAGGAACAGAAGGAACATACCTCAACATAATAAAAGCTATATATGACAAACCCACAGCAAACATTATCCTCATGGTGAAAAATTAAAAGCATTTCCCCTAAAGTCAGGAACAAGACAAGGGTGCTCACTTTCACCAATACTAGTCAACATAGTTTTGGAAGTTTTGGCCACAGCAATCAGAGCAGAAAAAGAAATAAAAGGCATCCAATATCGTGCATCAAACCTGTCCAAACTGGAAAAGAAGTAAAACTCTCACTGTTTGCATATGACATGATCCTCTACATAGAAAACCCTAAAGACTCCACCAGAAAATTACTAGAACTAATCAATGAATATAGTAAATTTTCTGGATATAAAATCAACAAACAGAAATCCCTTGCATTCCTATACACTAATAATGAGAAAATAGAAAGAGAAATTAAGAAAACAATTCCATTCACAATTGCAATGAAAAGAATAAAATACTTAGGAATCAGTTCAGTTCAGTTCAGTTCAGTCGTTCAGTCGTGCCCGACTCTTTGTGACCCCATGAATTGCAGCACGCCAGGCCTCCCTGTCCATCACCAACTCCCGGAGTTCACTCAGACTCAGGTCCATCGAGTCAGTGAGGCCATCCAGCCATCTCATCCTCTGTCATTCCCTTCTCCTCCTGCCTCCAATCCCTCCCAGCATCGGAGTCTTTTCCAATGAGTGGACTCTTTGCATGAGGTGGCCAAAGTACTGGAGTTTCAGCTTTAGCATCATTTCTTCCAAAGAAATCCCAGGACTGATCTCCTTCAGAATTGACTGGTTGGATCTCCTTGCAGTCCAAGGGACTCTCAAGAGTCTTCTCCAACACCACAGTTCAAAAATATCAATTCTTCGGCCTTCTTCACAGTCCAACTCTCACATCTATACATGACCACTGGAAAAAACATAGCCTTGAATAGACAGACCTTTGTTGGCAAGTAATGTCTCTGCTTTTGAATATGCTATCTAGATTGGTCATAACTTTCCTACTAAGGAGTAAATGTCTTTTAATTTCATTGCTTTAAATGTCTTTTAATTTCAACTTAGGAATATATCTACCTAAAGAAACTAAAGACCTATATATATATATATATATATATATATATATATATATAACTATAAAACACTGGTGAAAGAAATCAAAGAGGACACTAATAGATGGAGAAATATACCATGTTCATGGATTGGAAGAATCAATATAGTGAAAATGAATATACTACCCAAAGCAATTTATAGATTCAATGCAATCCCTATCAAGCTACCAATGGTATTCTTCACAGAGCTAGAACTAATAATTTCACAATTTGTATAGAAATATAAAAAACCTCGAATAGCCAAAGCAATCTTGAGAAAGAAGAATGGAACTGGAAGAATCAACCTGCCTGACTTCAGGCTCTACTACAAAGCCACAGTCATCAAGACAGTATGGTACTGGAACAAAGACAGAAATATAGATCAATGGAACAAAATAGAAAGTGCAGAGATAAATCCACACACCTATGGACCCCTTATCTTTGACAAAGGAGGCAAGAATATACAATGGATTAAAGACAATCTCTTTAACAATTTGTGCTGGAAAAACTGGTCAACCACTTGTAAAAGAATGAAACTAGAACACTTTCTAACACCATACACAAAAATAAACTCAAAATGGATTAAAGATCTAAACGTAAGACCAGAAACTATACAACTCCTAGAGGAGAACATAGGCAAAACACTCTCCAACATACATCACAGCAGGATCCTCTATGACCCACCTCCCAGAATATTGGAAATAAAAGCAAAAATAAACAAATGGGACCTAATTAAACTTAAAAGCTTCTGCACAACAAAGGAAACTATAAGCAAGGTGAAAAGACAGCCTTCAGAATGGGAGAAAATAATAGCAAATGAAGCAACTGACAAACAACTAATCTCAAAATTATACAAGCAACTCCTACAGCTCAACTCCAGAAAAATAAATGACCCAATCAAAAAATGGGCCAAAGAACTAAATAGACATTTCTCCAAAGAAGACATACAGATGGCTAACAAACACATGAAAATATGCTCAACATCACTCATTATCAGAGAAATGCAAATCAAAACCACTATGAGGTACCATTTCACGCCAGTCAGAATGGCTGCGATCCAAAAGTCTACAAGCAATAAATGCTGGAGAGGGTGTGGAGAAAAGGGAACCCTCTTACACTGTTGGTGGGAATGCAAACTAGTACAGCCACTATGGAAAACAGTGTGGAGATTCCTTAAAAACCTGGAAATAGAACTGCCTTATGATCCAGCAATCCCACTGCTGGGCATACACACTGAGGAAACCAGAAGGGAAAGAGACACGTGTACCCCAATATTCATCACGGCACTGTTTATAATAGCCAGGACATGGAAGCAACCTAGATGTCCATCAGCAGATGAATGGATAAGAAAGCTGTGGTACATATACACAATGGAATATTACTCAGCCATTAAGAAGAATACATTTGAATCAGTTCTAATGAGGTGGATGAAACTGGAGCCGATTATACAGAGTGAAGTAAGCCAGAAAGAAAAACACCAATACAGTATACTAACGCATCTATATGGAATTTAGAAAGATGGTAACAATAACCCTGTATGCGAGACAGCAAAAGAGACATTGATGTATAGAACAGTCTTTTGGACTCTGTGGGAGAGGGAGAGGGTGGGATGATTTGGGAGAATGGCATTGAAACATGTATAATATCATATATGAAATGAGTCACCAGTCCAGGTTCAATGCACGATACTGGATGCCTGGGGCTGGTGCACTGGGACAACCCAGAGGGATGGTATGTGGAGGGAGGAGGGAGGAGGGTTCAGGATGGGGAACACATGTATACCTGTGGCGGATTCATGTCGATATATGGCAAAACCAATACAATATTGTAAAGTTAAAAAATAAAATAAAATAAATTACTAAAAAACAAAAGGAAGCAATGTCATGTTAAAATGTTTGTATTTATTATTATGTCAGCTATTGAGCTGAATTTAATTTTGAAAATTATTTGGCATATCTCATAAAGTTATTTTCAGTATATTTTTTCTCCCACCTCTTGCTGTTTTCATGAATTTCTTTAGACCTGATACTTTGAAAAGGTACAGAACATTTGGGCCCTTCTTTTTTGTACCTCCTCATGTAATTAAGTTGAATTCTTGAGTCCAACCTCACACCTACTGTAATTATACTCAATTATGCCTATTAGTTCTACTTTTATTATCCATTCTAACTACTAATCATTACTTTCAACCAGGTATATTTCTCTTCATGCACTGGCCCCTAAAATTTACTCCTGCTTAAATTGGGAGTTAGAATGTTAGAATTCTAACCTAGTTAGAAATTAGGCAATGGCACCCCACTCCAGTACTCTTACTTGGAAAATCCCATGGATGGAGGAGCCTGTTAGGCTGCAGTCCATGGGGTTGCGAAAGAGTCGAACACGACTGAGTGACTTCACTTTCACGCATTGGAGAAGGAAATGGCAACCCACTCCAGTGTTCTTGCCTGGAGAATCCCAGGGACGGGGGAGCCTTGTGGGCTGCTGTCTATGGGGTCGCACAGAGTTGGACACGACTGAAGTGACTTAGCATAGCATAAAAATTAGGAGTAGTATCTATGTGGTTGTATCTTAGCTCTTAAAGGTCAATCTAACTTAAGCCTCTCAAGTGCTTATTCTCACTAGTCTTAAATATCATCCAAACTTTGATGGCCTACCTTGACTCAGGTGGCCTGGGAAGAATGGAAGCAGAGGAAACTAATAGAAGACTATTTCAGTAATCTGTGAGAATAATGAGATTGTAATGAAGAAGAGATGGATATAAGACATATGTAGATAAAAATCTGTTTGAATGTTGTTGGTGAGCAAAATTGTGGCATCAGAAATAATTGAAATTTTGTGGGACAGCTATAATTTATTTGAATAAGGAATTGTAAGAGTAAAGAATAGCAAAAAAATGATGAGGTGTTCAGTTTAGAATAAGCTAAGTTTGAGACTTAAATGGGAAACCCAGGCCCAAAGATCTGGTAAGGAGTTAGATTAGATCCACAATATTTGGAACATAGAATTTTTAGCCAAAGCTAAACATTTGGATAAATATATTAACATATATATACATATATAACCAATTATATATCCAATATAATGTGTGTATATATATGTATATGTATATATGCATATACACATGTGTGTACGTATGTATGTACAGTAGTTAAGGCTTAAGATGGACCATAAAAAATCACATTCTCAGGCACTGGAATTACTAGTATCACATTAAGTCCTCTCTGATAGACCTAGGAATTTTTTTTAAAATCTCAAATAAAAGAATGTTACTTGTGAAAAAAATACCAGCCATCATATGATTGCAAATGACAAGAAGATGACAATATTCTCAACACGTATTACTGTAGTTCACAGACCATGACTTTGTGACAGCTGTGTAATTTTAGTGAAATTACGGAGTAGAACAAAGCATCCTAATGTTGGAGAAAAGTGCTTCAAAATCAGCCTTTGAACTGAGAGACTATATAATAACATGGTTGCTACTGACAAATACTTTCCTCTCAATTTTTTTTTTCAGTAAAAGGAGCTGTCATATATTTCTTCTCACATATTAATTTCTAACTTCATTTATACTAACATAACTAATCAGACCTTAATTTCTGACAGGAACTTGCTGCTCCTTATTTCATACCTCTCAAAATTTACTTTAAATAGTTAAATTGAAAATTCAGACTCTTCTACAAAAGTTCAATTTAATCCAACATCCTTCAGCTATTTTTCCTTCCATTGGGCTCTTTCACTAATTGGAGAAGATGTTGTGAAAAGAACTCACAGAAATGTTTTCAAATAATACCTACATTTGGTGATCTAACACAGTGAAGCTTCAAACATCAGTAGGATAATGAGTTTGCTTTCAATCAGAAGCAAAGAATATGACATTTTGAAAGATTATTTTAAATTAAAGGAGATTTGTAATTCCATATTTATAGCTTGCCTTTCCATAATGTAATCATGTAATTTATGAATTGCTGCTGCTAAGTCGCTTCAGTCATGTCCGACTCTGTGTGACCCCAGAGACGGCAGCCCACCAGGCTCCCCCATCCCTGGGATTCTCCAGGAAAGAACACTGGAGTGGGTTGCCATTTCCTTCTCCAGTGCATGAAAGTGAAAGTGAAGTCGCTCAGTCGCGTCCGACTCCTAGCGACCCCATGGACGGCAGCCAACCAGGCTCCTCCGTCCACGGGATTTTCCAGGCAAGAGTACTGGAGTGGGGTGCCATTGCCTTCTCCAAATTTATGAATTAGTTCTATGGAAAAAAGACTATTAATATAAAATACAATTTATGTAGCTATAATATGATGTATAGATACACACACACATGTAATAAGCTCATGGAACTTATTGTATGAATTTAAATAAAAGTTTATCTTTAAATTTCACAGTCCCTTTGAATCTGCCTATCAGAGAGTTTTTTTTCCCTTTCCTGGGGAAAAAGAAGGACATTTCCATAATATTCAGCTAATATCATTAATGAATAACAGAGTCCTACACTATTACTTAACTCACTAACATGACCTCACTTTAGTAACAAAAGTGACCAGTCTCATGTCACAATGAGAACTTTGAACTTTCTTTAAAGCTGAAACTTCTTTCTCATCTAAAAGAGACTCTACTAATGGAAACAGGAAAAAGAATACAAAGTACTTCTTTTACTTTTTTCCTTAGTTTAAGTTTCCATCATTCCTCTTCTGTCAGGGACATTTCAATTTCTGACTTGTCTGGAGATAAAGCAACAAGACATTAAAAAGCAAAAGAATGAAATTTTATTACTGTACTTACAGTATTTGTAAGATGACAATGTTCTCTGTGTCTGGTAGAAGTTCTAAGCTGATAGATTTCATAGAAGACTTTTTCCCCTCTCACTTATTTTTTATTTTATTTAAAATAGCAAATGAATGAAATTGTATATATTATTTAATAGATAGTGCAAGCATAAGTCCTTGCTATATCATTAGTACTTTTGTCTGTCTCTTAATTTTTGTACAAACACATTCATCTTTTACTGACTTTGAAGTATTTGAAATTCACAAAACCATCCCAAAGTAAAAGAAATGCAAGAAGGCAAAGTGGTTGACTGAGCAGGCTTTACAAATAGCTGAGAAAAGAGAAGAAGCAAAAAGCAAAGGGAAAAAGAAAGATCTACCCAACTGAATGCACAGTTCCAGAGAATAACAAGGGGTGATAACAAGTCCATCTTAAATGAGCAATGCAAAGAAGTAAAGGAAAACAATAGAATGAGAAAGACTAGCGATCTCTTCAAGAAAACTGGAGATATCAGGGACCATTTCATGCAAGAATGGGCACGATAAAGGACAGAAATGGTAAGGACTTAACAGAAGCAGAAGAGATTTTGAAGAGGTGGCAAGAATACACAGAAGAAGTATCCAAAAATTTCTTAATAACCCAGATAATCACAATGGTGTTCTCACTCACCAAGAGCCAGACATCCTGGAGTGTGAAGTCAAGTGAGCCTTAGGAAGCATTACTGCCAATAAAGGTAGTGGAGGAGATGGAATTCCAGCTGAGCAATTTCAAATCAACAACCTCAGATATGAAGATACCACTCTAGTGGCAGAAAGTGAAGAGGAACTAAAGAACCTCTTGATGAGGGTGAAAGAGGAAAGTAAAAAACTGGCTTAAAACTCAACATTCAAAAAATGAAGATCATGACATCCAGTCCCATCACTCATGGCAAACAGATGGGGAAGCAGTGACAGATTTTATTTTCTTTGGCTCCAAAATCACTGCAGATGGTGATTGAAGCCATGAAATTAGAAGACACTTGCTCTTTGGAAGGGAAGCTATGACCAACCTAGACAGCAAATTAAAAAGCAGAGACATCGCTTTGTTGATAAAGATCTGTCTAATCAAAGCTATGGTTTTTCCTGCAGTCACATATGCATGTGAGAGTTCGACCATAAGGAAGGCTGAGCACTGAAGAATTGATACTTTTGAATTGCAGTGCTGGAGAAAACTCTTGAGAGTCCCTTAGACTGCAAAGATAGCAAACCAGTCAATCCTAAAGGAAAATCAACCCTGAATATTCATTGGAAGGACTGATGCTGAAGCTGAAGCTCCAAAACTTTGGCCACCTGATGTGAGGAGCCAACTCATTGGAAAAGTACCTGATGCTGGGAAAGATGGAAGGCAAAAGAAGAGGGTGGCAGAAGATGAGATGGTTAGATAGCATCACTGACTCAATGGACATGAATTTGAGCAAACTCTGGGAGATAGTGAAGGACAGGGAAGCCTGGTTGCAGCAGTCCATGAGGATGCAAAGAGTAGGACACAACTTAGCCACTAAACAAAAGCAACAAACCTAGATTTTCATCCTTCCTCCCATGCCTAGAAAAGGTGTCTATAAATTAGACAACAAAAAGTGTTAACTGTTACTTCAACAACCCAAAATACTTTTAAGTGACTCAACAATTATTCCAAGTTATGATTCACTGTTTCTGAAGGCTTCATTGTTCCATTACTGGAAAAGTTTTAGTATATTTTTTGTGGAGTAGTGATGAATTTTCTTCCTAATGGATGCTCTATGTCAACATCAGTAAGAGTCTTACTGGCAGGACTCTCATCATTCTAAATTCTCATATAGCTCATATTTAGAAAACACTCATGCATTCTTTTCTCCCACCACTCTGTGAGTAAGCCCTACCAAAACATCTCAGTCCATTTCTACCTTCTGGATTTTTCTATCCATGATCTACAGAAGAGTCCATTGTATCTCCCTAACTCCAAGAGATATTTGGCAAGCACTTTAATATTGAAGCTTTGCTGCCCTGATCTGATGTAAAAAAGTGAGCAAGGTGTACTGTCAATCTCTCGATAAAAGAGAGAGCTATTGAAGCACAGATATTGCCAAGGAATTTCTCATCACAGACTTTCTCCCAGTTTCCTATAACTTGATGTGGGTGAAAGACGAAGACTAATGAAGCAAATACTTGGCCCTCCTTTAGAAACCTTCCTTTGGAAATGTGCTTTCAATTCTGTCTTGTAGTCTGATACAGGGAATGCCTTATATGCATTGTATATACAATGCCTTGTATATAATACAAGGAATGCCTTATTATGACAATGCATCAATCAATATTTCTAGTTCAACATCGTGCTCTACATGTTATACACTGAGGCAAATGGCTAATTGACACAGAATTTCTTCATTCTTACAATTACAGGAGACAATTTTGCTAAACTTTCTGCCACTACATATCACAGATGTCCCATTCTCTGGCTTCTGATAATGTGTTCCTCATTTTTATTTGAAGAGTCAATGGCTTAAAATCTTGTCTCCATTAATTATATTCATCTGAAATTCCAGACCTTTTAAAATTTCTATGTGGGTGTGTGGTTTTCTTCAGCTCAATTTTGTGACCAAATATTAGTATTTACACTGCATATCTTGCCATCATGGCAAATCCCACAAGATAAAACTATAGTCAGAATTTTTTGTCAGCTTGGCTCTGCTTACTGGATTAGTTCTTTTTGTTAATGATACTAGCACTCTCATACATTCAGTAATTTTTATGTGTTAGTTTGTCTCATTTTACTCCATTATTTTATGCCTGGAGCTGAGCTATTATGGAGGATACAAAAAAAAAAAAAAAAACAGATGAACTTTGAGTCTTGTTTTAGGTGGAGGACTACTCACCAACTAGCCAGATGTGCAATGCTAAATGATAGATTATCTAGTTATGGTATGAAAAGCATGCAAAGGATGTATATAAATGTCTAACAGGAAACTGAAGTAGAGGGTCAGAAGATGCCTCTAAATTCAATCTGTATGATCTCAGAAAAAAAGGACCACTGAAACTAATTAACAAATTTTGTTTTGAAGTTTATTTGTTGTCAGCAAAAAGGGTATGGGAAAAGAAAGAGTTCCTCTGTCAGAAGGAATAGCAGTTATAAAGACATGAAGTCACTTGAGCATGAAACATTCTTAACCTAAGTCTCTTGAGCATGAAACATTCTTAACCTAATTCCTACTCTTGCCTTTCCTCCCATAATCAATTTGTCACAGAGTCTTTTACTCTAATCTCAGAATATTCCTCTCACTTTCTCTATTTCCTTTGCTACACTTGAAATTTATTTACTCTCATCTGAATTTATCTCTTTGATTCTTAACTGATTTTTCCACATTTCCTCTCTTCTGATTCTAACTCATCCTACACTCCAAAGTCAGATAAATATAATTGTTAGAAACATGAACAGAATTTTGTTTTAACATCTGAATTAGAGCTTTTTACTATTCTAATTAGAGACTGGATGTTTGAGTCAGTCTGTAAAATAAAAGAGACAAGAAAAATAAAACGTGGTGTCTTTCTAAGGTAACATAGCCTGAAGAGATAGATAGATGATAGATAGATAAAATGTAGAACAGAGACTGTTTCATGAAGAAGAATCAGAAGGGAAAGTTTGTTGCCTTCTGATTTTCAGCAAAAGTCACAAAAAGAAGCTTCCATTTGAAAGACACTCTCATACGTTACTAACATATAAGCGACAAGGCTTAAATGTATTAAGCTGTATATGTTGTTTCTTGATGAGAAGACAATATTTAAAAGCTGATGGCAATTCTACATAAATCATACTTTAATATGAAGCTAACATGACAGAATTATTTTTGGATTGAATGCTTATGAATAAAAATGTGTTCATCCTCCCCAATGACTTCCAACATTTTCTGAGGGTTTCTCAGGATGAGGAATGCTTAAAGCAGTCTCTTTCTTTCTTCCTCCCAAGCTTTCTTGGTATTCTCAAGCTGACTGTATTGCAAATAAATTTTATATAATCACCTCTCTGCAGGACACAACTAAACTGAGCTGGTGACTGCCTCCGTGACCAGCATTCTGGCCTCCAAGTGCTTGCTAAGTCACTTCAGTTTTCTCCAACTCTTTGTGATCCTATGGACTATGGACCACCAGGCTCCTCTGTCCATGAAATTCTCCAGGAATACTGGAGTTAGTTGCCATGCCCTCCTCCAGGGAATCTTTCTGGCCCAGGCTGGCCTCCAAGAAGACAATAATCACCTTTTTAATTCTGTTTCATGAAGAAGACCAGAACTTGATTTCAACTGAATGATTTACAACTGCTTCTGGTGGGTTACAGTCCATGCGGTCTCAAAGAGTCAGACACAGCTGAGCCACTAACACACACACACACACACACACACACACATCCTAAAGTCAGGCTGATGTTCTTTAACCAACCAAAGTAATCCACATCTCCATACTGTAGAATCCAGAAAAAACTTTCACCCGCACTTAGAGAGAGAAGGATAGAGGATTAATTTTTATTAATTTCAAGTGAATATTTATCACCTATTAATTAATAAATAATATTTTACCTGAAAGAACTCAAATAATATTCTGTAAAGAACTTTGAGAGATAGGAAAGCAAAAGTGAAGATTCTGTCTTTATTTTTTTTTTAAGATTCTGTCTTTAGAGAATTGAAAGATGAAATTAACACATAATTACACCTAGAGAAAAATGTGAACAATATATAATTAGTTGCTAAATTGCATGGTATAACTGCAATATAAGAAATTAGGCAGGATAATTTCTAAGGGGCTTGACAGTCCTTCAATGTATGGCTTCTGACATTGGTGTACAGATGTTTTAAGGGCCAGAAATGACATATGTAGTTTGCATATTTAGTGTTAATAAAACCATAATTTTCTAAATCTGTTTCAAAGTGTATTTTATTTCTATAAGATTTTCATTAAAGTGCCTTTTATGGAAATCTGATTGATTATCCCCATCTTTTGCTGTACAGTGTACAGAATCCATGGTGATTCTGATCATGTGTTAATGCAATGCCCATTAACACCTATATCATTACATATAATCTTCTAAGGTATAAATTACTATCCTTACTTTGAAATTATTGAAAATGAACCCAGGAAGTTAAAATAGTTTACCTGATCACACCATCAGTTCAGTTCAGTCACTCAGTCATGTCTGACTTTTTGTGACCCCATAGACTGCAGCATGCCAGGCCTCCCTGTCCATCACCAACT
The DNA here is from genome assembly GCF_027580195.1 of Bos mutus. Taxonomy (NCBI): domain Eukaryota; kingdom Metazoa; phylum Chordata; class Mammalia; order Artiodactyla; family Bovidae; genus Bos; species Bos mutus. Next base: position 57,032,802 of record NC_091621.1, on the reverse strand, counting down.
CCCAGAGTTCACCCAAACTCATGTCCATTGAGTAGGTGATACCATCCAACCATCTCATCCTCTGTCGTCCCCTTCTCCTCCTGCCCTCAATCTTTCCCAGCATCAGGGTCTTTTCAAATGCATCAGTTCTTCGCATCAGGTGGCCAAATAATTGGAGTTTCAGCTTCAACATCAGTCCTTCCAATGAACACCCAGGACTGATCTCCTTTAGGGTGGACTGGTTGGATCTCCTTGCAGTCCAAGGGACTCTCAAGAGTCTTATCCAACACCACAGTTCAAAAGCATCAGTTCTTTTGCACTCAGCTTTCTTTATAGTCCAACTCTCACATCCATACATGACTACTGGAAAAACCATAGCCTTGACTAGATGGACCTTTGTTGACAAAGTAATGTCTCTGCTTTTTAATATGCTATCTAGGTTGAGCATAACTTTCCTTCCAAGGAGTCTTTTAACTTCATGGCTGCAATCACCATCTGCAGTGATTTTGGAGCCCAAAAAATAAAGTCAGACACTGTTTCCACTGTTTTCCCACCTATTTGCCAAGAAGTGATGGGACCAGATGCCATGATCTTAGTTTTCTGCATGTTGAGCTTTAAGCCAACTTTTTCACTCTCCTCTTTCATTTTCATAAAGAGGCTCTTTAGTTCTTCACTTTCTGCCAAAAGGGTGGTGTCATCTGTATATCTGAGGTTATTGATATTTCTCCCAGAAATCTTGATTTCAGCTTGTGCTTCACCCAGCCCAGCATTTCTCATGATGTACTCTGCATATAAGTTAAAGAAGCAGGGTGACAATATACAGTCTTTGCGTACTCCTTTTCCTATTTGGAACCCGTCTGTTGTTCCATGTCTAATTGTAACTGCTGTTACCTGATCTGCATACAGGTTTCTCAAGAGGCAGGTCAGGTGGTCTGATATTCCTGTCTCTTGAAGTATTTTCACAGTTTATTGTGATCCACACAGTCAAAGGCTTTGGCATAGTCAACAAAGCAGAAATAGATTTTTTTTTTTAAACTCTCTTGCTTTTTTGATGATCCAACAGATATTGGCAATTTGACCTCTGGTTCCTCTGCCTTTTCTAAATTCAGCTTGAACATCTGGAAGCTCACAGTTCACATATTGCTGAAGGCTGGCTTGAAGAATTTTGAGCATTACTTTACTAGCGTGTGAGATGAGTGCAATTGTACAGCAGTTTGAGCATTCTTTGGCATTGCTTCTCTTAGGGATTGGAATAAAAACTGACCTTTTCCAGGCCTGTGGCCACTGCTGAGTTTTCCAAATTTGTTGACAGATTGAGTGAAGCCCTTTCACAGCATCATCTTTTAGGATTTGAAATAGCTCAATTGGAATTCCATCACCTCGACTAGCTTTGTTCATAGTGATGCTTCCTAAGGCCCACTTGACTTCACATTCCAGGATATCTGGCTCTAGATGAGTGATCACACCATCATGATGCACAAAACTGGTGTGAGTTCCTGGAATATTCAGTAAATGTCAGCGAATAGGATGCTGGGGTGGGCTTAGGCAGGGAAGGGTAAAAATTTGTTATCAAATGCAAAACATCTCTTTTGGAAAGTAGATTAAGTATGCTAGGAATAAATTTGTTTTAGAAGAATCAGAAAAATAAATGTTTCATATTAAATTTTAAGAAAGGAAAAACAGGGTTTTCTGGTGGCTCAGTGATAAAGTTTTGCCTGCCAATGCAGGAGACACGGGTTCAATCCCTTGTCTTAGAAAAATCTCACAGGCAGCGGAGCAACTGGGCCCATGCACCACAACTGTTGAGCCTGTGCCTTAGAATTCCGGAGCTGCAATTACTGAGTCCACATGCCTTGGAGCCTGTGCTCTAGAACAAGAGAAGCCACTGCAATGAGAAGCCCATGTACCTCAACTAGAGAGTAGCCTGGGCTCACCACAACTAGAGAAAAGTCTGCACAGCAACAAAACTCCAAACAGCCATAAATAAATCAATCAAGAAACAAAGTTATTTTGAAAAAGAGAAGGAAAGGAAAAACGAATGATGAGAAGTTCATCTTAAAGAAACAAAACAAGATAGAAGATAGGTCAATTTAAAAAACATAGGAAATAGTAATGTAAGAGGGAAGATAACTCATTTAATATCTGGTCACATCTTATCTCTTCATCTGTATTTCTTCCCACTTCTCTTCCCAGATACTGTAGTCAAAATGAGCATTTTTTACATGTCTTGCAAATTAAGAACTCTCTAACACTGAATTTTTTTACTTGTTCTTTTTTATCCAACACCATCCTAGTCATACTTGTAGATAGTTATTCCTATCATAAAAAGGCTATGTTATGAAAAGGGAAAAACAGATTAAAAGAAAGCATTTTTATGTATCAATAATATACTCACAGAAATAAAAATAACACTCAAATATTAATATTCACACTTACAACCTTTATTCCATGCTGCATCAAAGAAGGGTTTCTCTGGTGGTTCAGACAGTAAAGAATCCACCTACAAGGCAGAAGACCCAGATTTGATCCTTGGGTTGGGAAGATCCCTTGGACAAGGGAATGGCAACCCACTCCAGTATTCTTACTTGGGAGAATTCTATGGACAGAGGAGCCTGGTGGACTACAGTTCATGGGGTCACAAAGAGTCAGACATGACTGAGCAACTAACACTCCGTGTTGCATCAAAGAGACAAAGAAACATTGTCAGGAAAACCTGAATTTCCAGACTAAAAGAAACTACTGAGTTCTCAGTAGAGTCTGAAATTTTATCCTGAAGAAAAAGAGAAGACTCTAAAAGCTTAAGAGAGAGAAAGAGAATGAAAAAGGTGGCATACAAAGGTGAATGAATGGGTAAGTTATAAGGTTTCTAATCTGCCATATCAGGAAAATAATGCTTTCAAAATGCCAAAAGAAAACTACTGGCAACCTAAAATTCTCTAACCAGCCTAACTATTGGTTGAGAAGACTATAATGAAGACATTTGCAAACATATATTAATTTTTTGATTAAAGATATGGTTTTATGAATATACAAAATACATTAATGATTTTCTTTCATCCATTGTTGTTGTTCAGTCACTAAGTGGTATTCGACTCTTTGCAGACCCCATGGAATGCAGCACCCCAGGCTTCCCCATCCTTCATTATCTCCTGGAGTTTGCTCAAGTCCATTGAATTGGTGATGCCATCCAAACATTAGCTGATGTTAAAACAAATTCAAAGGAGAATTTGAATATATATTTAATAGAAATGCTAAAATTAATTTGCAGTTATACAAATTATTAATACTTATACAGCAATATGAGGTAATGCTTGAAATCATCTTTTCTTTAAGGCAAAAATCAATTGTATCTCTATATACTAGACAAAATTCATTTGAATTATTATGGCAAATATGATTTGAATGACTATCAGTTTTCTGCACCTTGACTTATATCCCCATACAATTGTAAAACAATTTAGCCAAAGGGAATGTTATAAATGAAATACACTCGTCAATCCCTAAAGGTTTTGCTAGCAGATGCCTAGAAATCCACTGAAAGGACACTCAGTAACCTTCTTGTCCATTTCTAAATCTCTGACATTTTTTCCTGACAAGAAAGAGAACTCTCAATTTAAATTCTTAAGCATTTAGGAAGCCAATGAAAAATAACCTGAGAACAGGGAATAATCCAAGAAAAAAATAATATATGTGTCAAGAGGATAGGTGATTTTTCCAGTTCCAGGGCTCAATTGCTGCAGGAAAGCAGAAAAGCTCCAAGAATATGGCCAAGCATCATTCACAGCAGGAAACCAATCATTAAGAGCAATGTGAAAAAAAAATAAGTGCTGTTATATGTTATGCATATATGGGATCTCTGGAGAAAATTATTCCTATATTGTAACAAATCTGTTGATGTATTTAGAAAAGAAAAAAGCAAAAACAAAACCCAAAAAACCAGTATATACCTAGAAAACTAAACAAATGAAAAACTGAAATTATTTATGCCAGGGAAAAACACTATTTTATAAGAAGATAAAAATAATTGCAATGCAATGTTGGATTGATAATAAGACAGGTAACTATACTGGGCTATTGGATGTTGGGGCTATTGGATACTGAGATGTGGTGAAATAAAAGAGCTAAAACCATTGTATGGTAGAAAGCTAACAAATGATGTCAAAATTTGATAGATTAGAAAAAAAAAACCTTAGAACATTACTTTTAAAAATTATAGTATTTTTAAATGTAAATAATGAATGAAACACTTGAAAATTTGTCTTGGGGGAGAGAATCTAGGTTGAGTGAGAATTGAAGAGTATGCTCTTAGTTTTCATGAAAAGTCCTTTAGTTTTATTTCATTTCTCAACTATGTGTATTTATAATGACAAAAATATAAAATGATTTCAAATACAGTGAACCAAGATGTAACTGCACAGTGTGTGTGTGTTTGTGTGTGTGTGTGTGTGTGTGTGTAGTAAAACCAGGATTAATACATGTAGGCGAAGTTAGGAAATTATTCTTAGTTGAGATATGTTTTGAGATTCAACATTTTCTTGATGGAAAAGAGAAGTAGAGGTTTTTCAGTATAGAAAATATTATGTGAGCTGGTCTCTACCATTCAAATAAGTTTATTGAGGTATGGATATAGCTGAGTTGTGACTATAATTCTCTGTTCAATTACCTCTGACATTTCCAGGCTACTTACATAAAATGTACATCTATATATAATGAAATACATTAAAATTACATAAATTTAATTCCTTGTATCCTTGCTTCATGTGTGTTACATAGATTTGTCAGTGTCTTTGCTTTTCTGATGTTCTAACTTGTTCAGGAGAGAACAAAGGGAAGAATGAATTACATGTGGATTGACATGAAGAACTTCCACACTCTTGTACGGAAAGCAAATCTTTAATATATGCAAGCATATATTTTCTTATAAGCAGATGTTGACATTACGAAATAACAAGTAATTGAGCGCAGATGGTGTGCTTGGCATTCTAAAAGTGCTTAAAGGAGAGCACTTAGTAGAAAGCACAGATTTTCTTTTCAGTTAGAATTCTTTTGGCTTTAAATATTCCAGACTTCTTTCTCAGTTAATGCCTTTTTGCAAAAGGAGTGTTCTGAACCAGTATGAAAATAGTAATATGCTGAATATTAATGATAGATATAAAAGTGTTTTTTATTCCAAATCAACCTCATGAGAATGATGGTGTATAGCTTACAGGTAAATGGTAATTAACATTAATATTATGTATAAATTACCTTTATATCTTTTATTTCAATTTTTATTATAGTGATATGACTATTACATTCATTTGTATTAGTCATTGAATAAATTAAGTTAAAACATGCTGTGATAATAGCTTAGTACTTTTGATAATTGCAGTGAATTAAACCTGCAGCACAATAAAATAATGTCTACTTTCTCCTATTAATGTTTCCTGTGGAAATGTGTGTAACTACATAACCAAAATACTAATGATGGTAATTGAAGGAGGAAATGGGAAAAGAAATAAACTTTTAATTCTAACTAAGAGATAGATAATGGTTTCAAATTAGCATTGTGTGTAGCAAAATAATGCTAATTTTAATTTTAAAATATAATACCAAGACAGCCACACCATGTTCACAGCACTGACTTTTAAAGATATTAAAAGATGTATTTGAAGTTGATTTATTCTTATAAAAGAGGAGAGAGGGCAGATTCTATCACAAATTTCTGGCTGGTGTCCACAAATTTTTATGTTCAACTGAGAAAGAACTTGCATCATTTTATGCCCCAAAGACATTTGTTCCCTTACAAAGGTTTTACCATTGACTTCAAAGTAGGAGCCACAGGAGGGCATATTAACATTGAAATGGATGAAAAACAGCTTCAAGTGTTTGAATGAGCATAGCAAATTGGAAGGCATCTCGTAGAAATAATCAGCAAATCAGTTACTCTGACAGACCATTTGAATCTCTATTAAAGTCAAATGAAAAAGATGAACATACTTTTTGCTTTGAATGTGGAAAATCTGACAGTCGAAATGCATATTCACAAGACAGGGGAAGAGGAAACATTTAACTCCTTAGATGCAATGAGCTGTGACAAAGAAGCACGCAGGATACTTTATTGTTCACATCTCATGCTAAATCTCAGGATACACAGGGATTTGGGTGACTTAACAGTTCTTAGTCATTCTCACAGATAATTTTTTAAAAAATAAAGACCCTAGAGGAGTTAGTTAAACTCTGATATTCTCCTGAGTATGGGAAAAGATTGAAGGCAAAAGGAGAACGGGGCAGCAGAGGATGAGATGGTTGGATAGCATCACCAACTCAATGGACGTGAATTTGAGCAAACTCTGGGACAGAGTGAGGACAGAGAAGCCTGGCATGCTACAGTCCTTGGGGTTGCAAAGAGTCGGACATGACTGAACAGCAACAAGAATAACTATGGGTTAGGAACTGGTCTAGGTGCTGGGGATTGCCCAGAGACCAAATGGCAAAAGATGTCTACTTGGCAAGTTGTATCAAAAATACTGACTTCTGGGTCCTGCAAAAATCAATTGACTCAGACTACCTGGGGTGACCAGCCTGAAGATTGGTACTTTGTAAAGTCTCTGCATCTAACCTGACAATGCCACCATGGTTGAGAAACAGTGTTAGGAGATGGAGCCATATTGCTCTATCATCTATCCTTCTTAAATGGTTCTTCTGTTTCCATGACAGTAAGTAAGAAGACAGTAACTGTTCACAATGAATTTTAATATACACTTTAATGATCACTGTTTTGCAGTTGGTACTGTATCAGTTGACTGAACTTTAAGCTTACCTGAAATTCCACTGGGTGAAATCCTTCACTTATTCTTGGTGCCTTCAACTGCAGATTCCTCTGTTCAGTTTTAATAATTTATCCAATCTCATTAATTATCTTTCTGGAGTTTTTCAAAATTTTGTTCTGTTAATGCCATTCTTTCTGCTCTTTGTATTATAATGGCCTCAAATTTGCTGAATAAAACTTTTCCTTTGATTATTCTGCAGCAACTAGTTCACTAGCATAACATATTCAATAAATATGTGATGAGTCAAGTTAATTAGTAATTCTTTACCCCAGAGTGAAAAGAAAATTTTGAAATGTATAGAAAGAATTTTAATCACAGCTTCCCAAAGTAAATCTTCCATGGTATCTATCCTCTTGACTCTTAAAAGACTCATATGAGGCAAATCTTCTCCAAAAAATATCTTATGTGGCTGTCATTCAGTCATCAAGTTATGTCCAGTTCTTTGTGACCCCATGGACCGAGACATGGCAGGCTTCCCTGTCCTTCACTATCTTTCAGAGTTTGATCAAATTCATGCCCATTGAGTAGGTGCTGCTATCAAATCATATCATGCTCTTTTGCCCCTTCTCCTCCTGCTTTCAATCTTTCCCAACATCAGGTCTTTTCCAATGAGCCATCACTTCTTATCAGGTGGCCAAAGTATTGGAGCTTCAGGTACAGCAACAATATTTCCAATGAATATTCAGGGTTGATTTCCTTTCAGATTAACTGATTTTATCTCCTTGCAGTCCCAGGGACTCTCAAGAGTCTTCTCCAGCCGTAGGTTCAATCCCTGGTCAGGAAGATCCCTTGGAGGAGGAATGACAACCCACTCTAGTATTCTTGTTTGGGAAATCCCATGGACAGAGGATCCTTGTGGGCTATAGCCCGTGAGGTTACGAAAGAGGTAGACACCATTTAGCAACTAAATAACAACAACACGTAGTAGGAAGTGAGCAAATATTGGCAGAATGAATGGATAGATGAATGAGAATCAGATTGTCTTTAGGAAGAATATTAATAACCAGATAGTTGTATAAATGGAAGATAAGATCACAGTTCTAAAGAAAATAACAGGGATATATAACAATAATCTAGATTATAAATAATCCTAGGTTATAAATACTAATACATATATAATGTATAAATAATAATATAATTTAATAATCCTAGATTTAAATAATCTAAGATCAAGTGATCCTAGTATTTTACACAGTTGAATGAGCAATAAAATGTTAGGGAAAAAACAAGCATCTTTAGAAATATACATACACAATTTACTACTAAAGCAAACTATGGAAAAGCATGGCTCAAGGTCATACCATAAAAAGAAATCCAAGAAGTGGAGCCCAGGATATAAGTAGCATTTGAGTACAGCACAGATGTAGTAAGTAAAATCTGAAATCAGTTCATTTCAGTCAGTGGCTCAGTCATGTCCAACTCTTTGCAACCTTATGGACTGCAGCATGCCAGGCTTCCCTGTCCATCACCAATTCCCGGAGCTTGCTCAAACTCATGTCCATCGAGTCAGTGATACCATCTAACCATCTCATCTTCTGTAATCGTCTTCTCCTCCTGCCTTCTTTCTTTTCCAGCATCAAGGTCTTTTCCAAGGAGTCAGTTCTTCGCATCAGGTGGTTGATGAAGTATTGGAGTTTCAGCTTCAGCATCAGTCCTTCCAATGAATACCCAGGACTGATTTCCTTTAGGACTGACTGGTTTGAGCTTGCAATCTAAGGGACTCTCAAGAGTCTTCTCCAACACCACAGTTCAAAAGCATCAATTCTCTGGTGCTCAGCTTTCTTTATAGTCCAACTCTCACATCCATACATGACTATTGGAAAAACCATAGCTTTGACTAGACAGATCTTTGTCAGCAAAGTAATGTCTCTGCTTTTTAATATGCTGTCTAGGTTGGCCATAGCTTCTCTTCCAAGGAGCGATTACCTTTTAATTTCATGGCTACAGTCACCATCTGCAGTGATTTCGGAGTCCCAAAAAATAAAGTCTCTCACTGTTTCCATTGTTTCCCTATTTATTTGCATAAAGTGATGGGACTAGAAGCCACGATGTTCATTTTTTTAATTAATTTTTTTTATTGAAGGATAATTGCTTTACAAAATTCTGTTGTTTTCTGTCAAACCTAAACATGTGTCAAATGTTGAGCTTTAAGCCAACTTTTTCACTCTCCTCTTTCACTTTCATCAAGAGGTTCTTTAGTTCTTCTTTGCTTTCTGCCATAAGGGTGGCGTCATCTGTGTATCTGAGGTTATTGATATTTCTCCTGGCAATCTTGATTCCAGATTGTCCTTCATCCAGCCTGGCATTTCGCATGATGCAATCTGCATAGAAATTAAATAAGTAGGGTGACAATATACAGCCTTGTCATACTCCTTTCCCAATTTGGAACCAGTCTGTTGTTCCATGTCTGGTTCTAACTGTTGCTTCTTGACCTGCATACAGATTTCTCAGGAGGCAGGTAAGGTGGTCTGGTATTCCCATCTCTTTATGAATTTTCCACAGTTTGTTGTGATCCACATAGTCAAAGACTTTGGCCTAGTCAATAGTAGTAGATGCTTTCTGGAACTCTCTTGCTTTTTCTATCATCCAACAGAAGGTGGCAATTTGCTCTCTGGTTCCTCTGCCTTTTCTAAATCCATCTTGAAGAGAACCCAGTAGACTTTGCCACTTGGAAGATTCTCAGTAGTGCAGGAAACTGGTTTTACAGTGAACAATTTTATAATGAAATTTTAAATGCTATTTATTATATTTGAGTTCCTTAAATCAAATCAAGCCATAAATATTTAATAAAATGACCAAATAAAATATAACTGCTAACAGCTGCAGTGTGACATATATTTGGTCTTTGTTCCTGGTTACACACAGAAAGAAGTCCTAAATCTCTTGAGATTCTCTGAGTGATATGAATATCTTTTGTTATTCTTAAGGAACCTCATTTGATCACACTTGAGTGTATGCTAATGAAGTGACTAAGAAGATGGGAATCCCTAGATAACCTCCAGATGGTGGTGGTCACCAAAACAAATAATGGTAGGGCTAGAATTTCAGCTCCACCCATCAACCTCCATATAGGGGAGGGGCTGGAGATTAATTTTTATGAAAGCTCCTGAACAAAGCATTTGTTGGGCTTACATTTTCACATGCTTGCTCCTGTGCTGGGAACGCTTCCAGACTCTGCCCTATGTACCTCTTCATCTGGCTGTTTATCTGTATCCTTTAAAATAACCAGGAAATAGAGTAAAGTGCCTCTGAGTTCTGTGACCTGTTCCAACAAATTATTAAACCTCAGGATAAAGTTGTGGGAACCCCTTATTTATAATGGATTTATAGCAGTACTTCAGTAAGAAGTATGTGGGCCAAGACTTGTGACTGGCATCTGAGATGGGGAGTCATATGTGAGACTGAGCCCTTAAGTTGAGCCAGAACTGAATTGAATTCTTAAACACTCATTTGGTATCAGGTGAATCAGAGGATTGATTGTTGATTTTGGAACAATAGCCTTAAAATTTTTAAAGCAAGAAAAAGTGAAATATTAAAAGGAGAATGGAGGATTAGAAAAGATATACATAATCATAGCACTATATGAAGTGAAGTTGCTCAATTGTGTCCGACGCTTTGCGACCCCATGGACTGTAGCCTACCAGGCTCCTCAGTCCATGGGATTTTCCAGGCAAAAGTACTGGAATGGGTTGCCATTTCCTTCTTCAAGAGATCTTTCCAACCCAGGGATCAAACTGGGGTGTCCCACATTGTAGGCAGATGCTTTTACCATCTGAGCTACCCAGGAAGCCCCCATTAGTGTGCTAGCATATACTAATTAAAATGGGTTTATTATAGAATGTGAATATAAATACAGTAGTTAATATGATAAACATTGCCATAGAGGACAAAATATGGGCTTCCCTGGTGGCTCAGATAGTAAAGAATCTGCCTGCAATGCAGGACACCTAGGTTCAATCCCTGGGTCAGGAAGATCCCCTGAAGAAATGGCAACCCACTCCAGTATTTCTGCCTGGAGAATTCCATGAACAGAGGAGCCTGCCGGGTTACAGTCCATGGGTCTCAAAGAGTCAGACACGACTGAGCGACTATCACTTTAGCTTTCATAACCTGAAATTATCATAGGAAGGATGATGAAAGATCTTGTATCCATTGCTCAGTTTTCATATCGGGCAGCTGATACATATGAAAAATTGAAATAATAAATAGAAGTGTAACATCTAAATTATATGAACAGCTGTCAAAATAAAAGCAGAAACTCTGCTTGTTAAAAGTAATAGCCTCTATGGTGGTGCGTGATCATAGAGTTTTTTCTTTGTTCAATATTCTTATGTTCTATTATGAAATGTTTGCAAGTACTACTTCTATAATTGAAATGCTTAATTTATTATTTTTTTGAAATGCTTAATTTAAAACATGTTATCAACTACAAAAGAAATCACCATTATCTATAATAACAGACAATCCAGATAAACGTCTAAATGTTAATATTTTATGAATATGGCTTATAAAATACACATATTTGAAAATAAAAGACATATCCCTGTGTGTTTTTTATTTATACAATATATCCCCTGGAGGAGGGCATGGCAACCCACTCCAGTATTCTTGCCTGGAGAATCCCCATGGATGGAGGAACCTGGTGGGCTGTAGTCCATGGGGTCACAAAGAGCTGGGCATGACTGAGCAACTAAGCATACACTATATATGCAATACATGTTATACCTATTATACATTATAAAGCTGCTAACTTGTTAAAATATTACCTACCTATTTCAAGTATGTAGATGATTATTTGACCTACTTTTTCAAATACATTGGGGCAATAAATTTTATAAAAAATTCTTTCTTTTTAATTCTGTTCTAACTCCTTCACAAGTTTTGCCTGGATTATAGAATTATTCATAGAATATTTCAGAGTGTAGTGCTATCAATTCTTGGATTTTTTTGTCTTTCGTAATTTGCTTCTTTGTATTTAAAGAGTTTTTCTAATTTTGTGGAAGTCTTTAAAATCATAGTTTTAGGAAAGTTGCACAGTGTGAGATTAAATTAATTAAGGGCCGTTAGTGTGCTACAGTGAGATACTGAATATGAGATCTTCAAAAACTACTTAGGACTTAATTATTTTTGATTTATAGCACATCTATTTCAGAGTAACTACAGCACTGACCTGTCATGACTTAAATACAAGAAATTTAGGGGAATAAAGTTGGAAAGTACTTTGATAATGTTTGCCCATTTATACTTGAACTTGTCTTTGTGAAATTTGCCCTGTTTATGTGGGCACCTGCTTTCAGAAAGCAGTTTCCCTCTTTGTGAGCTCAGTGAGATGGTTTAGTCGCTAAGTTGTGTCCTTTTCTTGCGACCCCAAGGACTTTAGCCAGCCAGGCTCCTCTGTCCATGAGATTTCCCCGTCAAGAATACTAGAGTGGGGTTGCCTTTTTCATCTCCAGGGGATATTCCTGACCCAGGGATTGAACCCCAGTCTCCTGCACTGCAGGTGGATTCTTTACCTAGTGAACTATCAGGGAATCCAAACTAGGTACTGGGAAACTCATGCCAATACAAATTTATGAGGATAATCTTACTTAGATTCAGAAGTTACTCTTCTATGAAAGAATCTTTGTTTCCTAATGTGCCTGAAAAAAGGAAATGTATAAAAAATTAAAATGGAACTAATAATACACATAAATGATATGAATGAGTTTACTTAAGCTGCTGCTGCTAAGTCACTTCAGTCGTGTCCGATTCTGTGCGACCCCATAGACAGCAGCCCACCAGGCTTCCCCGTCCCTGGGATTCTCCAGGCAAGAACACTGGAGTGGGTTGCCATTTCCTTCTCCAATGCATGAAAGTGAAAAGTGAAAGTAAAGTTGCTTAGTCGTGTCTGACTCTGTGCGACCCCATGGACTGCCGCCTATCAGGCTCCTCCATCCATGGGATTTTCCAGGCAAGAGTACTGGAGTGGGGTGCCATTGCCTTCTCCGTTATTTAAGCTAATTGATTACATTTAATATCTCAAGTGTAATAGTTCATTAATCTAAGAAGTCTTTGTATTCATCAAATATTCCTTTTTAATCTACAGATTTCTTATGTAAACTGCAGAAGTCCTATAGATTTCCTTTGGAACTTAATCAGTGTCCATTTATCCATAGTTCGAAATTGCTGCTCACTTCTTCAAGCTTACTCTTTAAAAGAATGACTATACATTGTTCTTTTTCTGTTTTGCACAGTTTCATGTTGACTGACCCCTCTCTCATCTGTTTTGTTACTGTCGCTCTTTTTTTGCCCTGCAAATAGCTTTCTAATTTTCTGTTTAGCCATACTTGTACTACTATAATTTAGGGCTCTAGGATCACTTCAAATCTGCTTTTAAAATTTTATTTATGCCTCCTGACTCTATATTCTTGGAGGTTTTATCTTCTTCCTATCAGAAACCATGGATGTAAAGTGCTGCCTAATCAGGAGATGGTCACAACAAAATCCCACTTCCCTCTCAAAACACAACATAAACATCCTCTTAATGATGCTTTCTGGCTTCCTTCCTTTAAAGCATTGGCTATCAGAACTAGGAAATAGTCAAGCCTTTGAACACCCAACTAGAGTGATTAAAATATTTGTACTCTTTCTGTTCAGTATTTACGAGCTACATCACCATGAGCAATCTGGTTAAAAAGATATGACAAGTTACTTTTCCTTCTCAGTACTTCAGTTTCCACACCTTCAAACATGAGAATAACTGTCCTTACATTTACACTTTATTCTAAAGATTAAATAAAATCAACACATGTTAGCACAAATTCCCAGCACAAGATCTTATACAGAGTAAGTTCCTTTAGAGATCTTGAAAACCATTGCCCAATAAGTATTTATCAAAAGGCTTTTATTCTGTTGTTTTAATTCTGGCAAAGGAGATTTATAAATTGCTAATAATCTTTGAGCATTTTCTTCAGTTCAGTTCAGTCGCTCAGTTGTGCCTGACTCTTTGTGACCCCATGAACTGCAGCACGCCAGGCCTCCCTGTCCATCACCAACTCCCAGAGTCCACCCAAACCCATGTCCATTGAGTCGGTGATGCCATCCAGCCATCTCATCCTCTGTCATCCCCTTCTCCTCCTGCCTTCAATCTTTCCCAATGTCAGGGTCTTTTCAAATAAGTCAGCTCTTTGTATCAGGTGGCCAAAATATTGGAGTTTCAGCTTCAACATCAGTCCTTCCCATGAACACCCAGGACTGATCTCCTCTAGACTGGACTGGTTGGATCTCCTTGCAATCCAAGGGACTCTCAAGAGTCTTCTCCAACTCCACAGTTCAAAAGCTTCAATTCTTTGGCGCTCAGCATTCTTTATACTCCAACTCTCACATCCACACATGACTACTGGAAAAACCATAGCCTTGACTAGATGGACCTTTGTTTTTGTTTTTGTTTTGTTTTGTTTTTTTTTAGACGGACCTTTGTTGACAAAGTAATGTCTCTGCTTTTTAATATGCCCTCTAGGTTTGTCATAACTTTCCTTCCGAGGAGTAAGCATCTTTTAATTTCATGGGTGCAGTCACCATCTGCAGTGATTTTGGAGCCCCCCAAAATAAATCCAGCCACTGTTTCCACTATTTCTCCATTTATTTGCCATGCTTAGTTTACTTTAATTGAAGCTATGATATAGTGCTAGGTGCACCTGCTGTTTTTATACTCCAGATTTTAGAAAAATAAACAGAGACAATAAAACTAAAAATGCTTTCAAGGATCTTATCAGTGACCTTGATTGATCAGGCATGGCTGAAATAATGTGATCCAAATGCAGTAGTTTTTGTTGGATTTTCAAGGAAGCCTACTACCATCAATATAGGCTTGCATGCCCACATGCCTTTTGAATTGTAATTTTCTGATTATTCAGTTTGAAGAGTAAAGCCATAGCAAATTCAATAGGAATAAATTCAACCAGAGTTCTGTCATAGCTATGGCAAATCAATAAACATATATTTTATCTCACCTTTTTCATTTTTACTACACTGTAGTGTGGGTTTTTATTCCACATGTCAATCTATGGACAAAGCCCAGATTTGGAAAAATAGAAGGATATATTATATTAAGGTTCTTATACTGTGTACAAAGTGGAAGCTCTTAAAAAACTAAGTACTCATCTCAGTTCAGTTCAGTCGCTCAGTCATGTCTGACTCTCTGCAACCCCATGGACTGCAGTAGGCCAGGCCTCCCTGTCCATCACTAACTCCCGGGGCTTTCTCAAACTCATGTCCATTGAGTCAGTGATGCATCCAAACATCTCATCCTCTGTTGTTCCCTTTCCTCCTGACTTCAGTCTTTCTCAGCATCAGGGTCTTTTCCAAGGAGTCAGTTCTTCGCATTAGGTGGCCAAAGTATTGGAGTTTGAGCATCAGTCCTTCCAATGAATATTCAGGACTGATTTCTTGACTGGTTTGATCTTGCAGTCCAAGGGACTTTCAAGAGTCTTCTCCAACACCACAGGTCAAAAACATTAATTTCTTTGGCACTCAACTTTCTTTATGGTCCAACCCTCACATCCATACTTGACTACTGAAAAAACCATAGCTTGGTCTAGATGGACCTTTGTTGGCAAAACAATGTCTCTGCTTTTTAATATGCTGTCTAGGTTGGTCAAAGCTTTTCTTCCAAGGAGAAGCATCTTTTAATTTCATGGCTGCAGTCACTATCTGCAGTGATTTTGGAGCCCAAGAAAGTAAAGTCTATCACTGTTTCCATTCTTTCCCCATCTATTTGCCGTGAAGTGATGGCATTGGATGTCATACTCTTAATTTTCTGAACATTAAGCTTTAAGCCAACTTTTTCACTCTCCTCCACTTTCATCTAGAGGCTCTTTAGTTCTTCTCTTTCTGCCGTAAGGATGGTATTATCTGGATATCTGAGGTTATTGATATTTCTCCGGGCAATATTGATTTCAGATTGTGCTTCATCCAGCCTGGCATTTTGCATGATATACTCTGCATAGAAATTAAATAAGCAGGCTGACAATATACAGTCCTGAAGTACTCTTTCCCAATTTGGAACCAGTCAGTTGTTCCATGTCCTGGTTTTAACTGTTGCTTCTTGACTTGCATACAGATTTCTCAAGAGGCAGGTCAGGTGGTCTGGTATTCCCATCTCTTTAAGAATTTTGCAGTTTATTGTGATTCACACAGTCAAAGGGTTTGGCACAGTCAATAAAGCAGAAGTAGATGTTTTTCTGGAACTCTGATCCAAGCTCTCAGAGGAGAAAGCAGGCAGCACCAGAAGCAGCCAGAGAGATGGGAGACGGGGGTAAGGGTGAGCCCAGGGGCTGCCCAAGCACAGAGTGCCCACTGGCAGCAGCGACAGTGGTAGAGGAGGTGCAGGAGCCCAGCGCTGTGCAAGAAGGGGTGGACAACCATGTCTTGAGGTGAGGAGACTGCAGGGACGCCCATGGCTGGCTGATCCTATTCTGGGATGGAGGGGACAGGCTCCAATGGAATACTATTCAACCATAAAAAAGGAATCTTGCCATTTGTGGCACCATATGTAGACCTTCAGGGCACTATGCTAAGCTTAATAAGCCAGACAAAGAAATATAAATACCATATGATCTTACTTATATGTATTCTTAAACAAACAGATACTTCATAGATTTAGAGAAGTAGGGTATTTGCCTACTAAAGTCACCAGGAAATCACTGATCTGCTTTCTGTCAATATAGATTAGTTTATATTTTCTAGAATATTGAAAGTGAAAGTGAAGTCGCTCAGTCGTGTCCAACTCTTTGCAACCCAGTGGACTGTAGCCTACCAGGCTCCTCTGTCCATGGGATTTTCCAGGCAATATTACTGGAGTGGATTGCCATTTCCTTCTCCAGGGGATCTTCCCAACCCAGGGATCAAACCCGGGTCTCCCACATTGTAGACAGAAACTTTACTGTCTGAGCCAATTGTATTATACAGAATGTATTCTCTTTTTTGACCTGGCTCCTTTCATTCAGCATAATTATTGTGATACTCTTAAGTATAATATTATGTATCAATAGTTCTTTCCTTTTTATTGCTGCGTACTGCTTATTTCAGGGATATACAATAATTTATCCATTTACCTGTTGATCAACAGTTAGATTATTTCTCATTTACGGCTTTTACAAATAAAGCTGCTATGAACATTCATCTGTAAGTCTTTGTATAGTCATGTGCTTTCACCTCCTTTGGATAAATACCTAGGAGTGGAAAGTCTGGATCATATGACAGGCGAATGTTTAACTTTTCAGGAAATTGCCAAACCATTTTCAATTTTGTATCCTACCAACGGTGTATGAGAGTTTTAATTCTTTTGCATCCTTGACAATACTCACTATGGTCATGTGTATATGTGTTTGTTTAAGTTTAGTTATTCTCATGTGTGTAATAGTATCTCACTGACTCTAATTTGCATTTTCCTAATCATTAGTATTGTTGAGTAGTTTTTCATATGGTTATGTTTTAAAGTTCTTTATCTTCTTTGATAAACTGTGTGCTTAACTAATTTTGGTTTTGTTTCTTAATTGGATATAAAGTAGTGTTTTAAAAATTCCCCTCAGGTGCTTCAAGTTCTTGAGAAGAATTTGTTAATTTTGTGTTTTCATTCCATTAAAAATTAGTGCACTTTCATTATGTTTTATCAGGATAACACTGTATAACAAAGCTGTGCCAAGCAATTTCAGCTCCTGCATTTCCATTTGTGTGCAGAATTATCCAGCGCTACCTATAAGTGAATAGTTGCCTATTTAATACTTAAATATTTGTGCAGAATAACTGATCCCAAGCAATTCACAGCATATTACTGATTTTACCCTCTGGAATCTTAAGATTTTTGCATCAGTTTTTCTCTAATCAAGCAATTCATATAAACAAATTGATTTTGATATTCTGTTTTTTTCTAGATTTTTCTTCCTTATGTGTCAATATCTTCCATTCTGCTTATCGCATTAAAAAAAAAAAAAAACTTATTTTTTAAAAGTCTCTTTTTGCTAGCTTAGGAAAAAAACATCTCCACAACTACATCACTTTTGCTTATGATCAAGGAACATGTAAGATTTGCAACATTCCCCACATTTATTTTTAAACATGGAACCACAAAATTATTAACATGAAAAAGTAGCACCATTTTGTTTACGATGATATGTTTTATTACCAACACGTTTTTTTCCCCCTCTGTGTCAATATTGGCACATCAATGTAAATATTTTAAACCACCCTTCAGCTGAGGTAGAGAAAGGAGAGGTGAGAAAGGAATATACGTTTGTAGCAAATTTCTCTCTCATTATAGCAAAATGCAAACTCTTAAGCAAGATTCATAGCAGTGTATTTAAAGATGTAAAAATGAAAGCAAAACCTCAGCTGTTCTTATTATTTTTTATATTTTTAGTAAATCATGGTTCAATAAAAATGATCACTATACATTTAAAATGTATAATGAAAAAATTATTTGTTTTTTCATTCAAACAATAACAATTCCATTGAAGCAAAACAAATTATTGGTTTGAAATATTTTACTTAGTGTTTATAGGGAAGTTTTTATATTCCTGTATATTGCAAAAGCCTTATGGAAGAAAAGTGATTCATTTAAAAGTTTTTCTTGAAAATAATTACCAAAAATGATATTAAGACTCTTATTCATTAGATTTCTTTCTTAAGGATTCACAGAATGCTGATTTAGAAAAGACAGTTCTATAATGAAGTATTTTATTAGAGGTTTTTAAATGCCTCAAACTAGTATAGTGCATTTATCTTGTGATGAATGAAAAATAATTTTATCCTATTGCTTATTTTCAAGAGCACTTAAAATTCTAAATTGCTAAATTACATAAATTACTTTCTTAGTAAAAGTGAATCACTTTCTCATTATCAAGATGATAAAAGAGCTCTCATTTATCATTGTTACATTTTTATGATAACGATGCTGTCTGAAATGCTTGGCTGATTTAAAGTGGTACTTTCATTTTTTTGTGAAATTAAAGTAAAATCCCCGAATTTTACACACCACCTCTTAATATCCACCTTTACTAACTCAGAACACTTTTTTGTTTGATATTTTTATTAAGTGTATCATAAGTCTTTCAGTAGGTAATTATGACTAAGAATGATTTAGTAAAAGCATGTTAATTACAGATTAGAAAGTTAAATTTTTTAAAATCTCCATTTGCTCTTAGAAACATTTTAAAAAGCTAATAAATCATTGTCGAAACCTTTATATATCTATTTCACTAAAACTTGTACAATAACAATGAGTAAGATACTTTTTGTCAGTGTTTAATATTTTCATTTATTTTGATAGCACCCAAATATCTTCTTTCTCATCAAGTAATTTTCAACTTTTTCTTTCTATATTACTCACATTGAAGTATAAGGTAGATAATATTTCTCATTTAAGACAGGACAAGAATGGAATTCAGAAATGAGATTGATGGAAACCTGTTAATCATAGGATAAGGACAAACAAGAAGAGAGGGAGTAAATCATTTGCCGATTCATGTATTCCACAATTATATGTTTAATATTAGGTGCTATGCTACATGCTGATGATATAAAGGGGAAAGAAGACATGGGCCTTGCTTCAGTAGAACTTTACTTGTCCAAAATACATTTTCCAGGCTACTTGTATTTGTACAGTTTGTAGATGCACTAACTGTGACTAGATGATTCTCTTGTTTTGGCTAAACAGGAGAGAAATACTAGAGAGTCATCTTTTTTCTCTGCCTAGAGATTGGGAGAAGGCAATGGCACCCCACTCCAGTACTCTTGCCTGGAAAATCCCATGGTCAGAGGAGCCTGGTAGGCAGCAGTCCATAGGGTCGCTAGGAGTTGGACAGGACTGAGTGACTTCACTTTCACTTTTCACTTTCATGCATTGGAGAAGAAAATGGCAACCCACTCCAGTGTTCTTGCCTGGAGAATCCCAGGGACAAGGGAGCCTGGTTGGCTGCCGTCTATGGGGTCACACAGAGTCAGACACGACTGAGGCGACTTAGCAGCAACAGCAGCAGAGATTGGAATTTGGATCATTACAGACTTAGAGTACACTGAGAATGTCAAGAACACTTAGAAACAATGTGTGTGTGCTTGTATGCTCATTCGTATCTGACTCTTTGCAACCCCAAGGATCAAAAACATGTCTCTTGCATCTTCTGCATTGGCAGGCAGATTCTTTACCACTTGCTACCGTTTGTTCTAAGCTCACATATTTATTTGCAGTAACAAAATTTTATTCAAGATTAGTATATTTTCCTATATCATGGCATAAAAGAATGGACTTAGCTGATTACATCATCATTTATATATCTTTTATTTTCTTATATATTTTAAAGGAAGAGGGGGAAATGCTTATTTGTTATATTAATGCAATCAAGAGTTGTTAGGTAATTATTTCTGGTATGATATCATATGTATTGTTATTTATGCTTTCCATTGGTTGCTTTCAGTTCAGTTCAGTCACTCAGTCACATCCAACTCTTTGAGACCCCATGAACTGCAGCATGCGAGGCCTTCCTGTCCATCACCAACTCCCAGAGTCCACCCAAACCCATGTCCATTGAGTCAGAGATGCCATCCAACCATCTCATCCTCTGTCGTCCCCTTCTCCTCCTGCCCGCAATCCCTCCCAGCATCAGGGTCTTTTCCAATAAGTCAACTCTTTGCATCAGGTGGCCAAGGTATTGGAATTTCAGCTTCAACATCAGTCCTTCCAATGAACACCCAAGACTGATCTCCTTTAGGATGGACTGGTTGGATCTCCTTGCAGTCCAAGGGACTCTCAAGAGTCTTATCCAACACCACAGTTCAAAAGCATCAATTTTTTAGCACTTGGCTTTCTTCACAATCCAACTCTCACATCCATACATGACCACTGGAAAAACCATAGCCTTGACTAGACAGATCTCTGTTGGCAAAGTAATGTCTCTGCTTTTTAATATGCTGTCTAGGTTGGTCATAACTTTCCTTCCAAGGAGTAAGCGTCTTTTAATTTCTTGGCTGCAGTCACCATCTACAGTGATTTTGGAGCCCCAAAAAATAAAGTCTGACACTGTTTCCACTGTTTCCCCATCTATTTCCCATGAAGTGATGGGACCAGATGCCATGATCTTAGTTTTCTGAATGTTGAGCTTTAAGCCAACTTTTTCACTCTCCTCTTTCACTTTCATCAAGAGGCTCTTTAGTTCTTCTTCACTTTCTGCCAAAAGGGTGGTGTCATCTGCATATCTGAGGTTATTGATATTTCTCCCAGCAACCTTGATTCCAGCTTGTGCTTCCTCCAGCCCAGCGTTTCTCATGATGTACTCTGCATAGAAGTTAAAGAAGCAGGGTGACAATATACAGCCTTTGTGTACTCTTTTTCCTATTTGGAACCAGTCTGTTGTTCCATGTCCAGTTCTAACTGTTGCTTCTTGACCTGCATACAGGTTTCTCAAGAGCTTTACCCAGAAAAACTTCAGATTATTTAATATTCTAACACTAATGAACAACTTGGACACAATACTCTCTCTACAATTTAAAAATTAAATTAGGAGTATTTAATCCTCAACATTATGTATGACACTTAATACAAAATATATACAAGTCATTCATAGCAGAAATTTGATTTATTTGATTCGGTTGCAATCTAACAAATTGTTCTGAGTCACTTTCATTTCTACCTACTCTTTCACTGATTTTTATTTTCATTTTAAACTGTATAATTCTATCTTCCAGTCTTTTTTTTTTTTTACTTTGTTATCTTATTTATGCTTAAATTTACAAGCTATTTCTGACAAAGTGATGCAATGTGCTGCAGCCTCTGCTTAATTTATCCTATTGGTAAAATTAAAATTGTATCCTAATATGACCTATCAGCTTCTAACACTTGTTCAAAGAATTGCAGGCTGCCTTATTCCCTATTACTTCACTCTGCCCTGTATTTCTGCTGTCATTACCACCTACTCCTCACTTTATCACTGTCTTGTTTCGACATGTTGTATAACTACCCCTTTTATGTCTGCCTGTGTTCTCTGCCACCTTAATTTCATACTGTCTGCCAATGTAGGAGACATAAGAGACTCCAGTTGGATCTCTGGGTTGGGAAGATCTGCTGGAGGAGGGGATGGCAACCCACTCCAGTATCCCAGCCTGAAGAATCCCATGAATAGATGAGCCTGATGGGCTACGGTCCATAGGGTCATGAAGAGTCAGACATGACTGAAGTGACACAGCACACCTACAACATTGTCCCTTTTTTATATTAACCATTTTATTTTTCAAACCAGATAAATTGCTATTTCTAATGATTTTTCTAGTCCAGTCCCCAAATCAGTGGAAATTATCATGAAATTAAAACAGAATTTTGTGTCTGATTAGAAGAGGACTTTTCTTTGAAAGAACAATACTTTGTAAAGCTACAGTAACATGTATCAGTTACTCAGTTACTTTGTTTCATAGTTACCATACCCTTAGTGAAAAGTGGCTCTATTGTTAAAATGAAATTAGAAGTCACATATAGAGGAAATTCATTAGAAATTAAAATTTATGGAAAGTTTTCAGTCAATATAGTAAGCCAAATGAAAACCCAGCATTTGTAGAAAGGAGGCAAAATAAGCAAATCATCCTTTTGATGCATGATACTGGATGCTTGGGGCTGGTGCACTGGGAGGACCCAAAGGGATGGTAGGGGGAGGGAGGTGGGTGGGGGGTTCAGGATGGGGAACACGTGTATACCTGTGGTGGATTCATGTTGATGTATGGCAAAACCAATGCAATATTGTAAAGTAATTAACCTCCAATTAAAATAAATAAATTTATATAAAAAGTGAAAGTACTCTGTATACTAGAGATAATAGTACATTATAACCATTTTAATCAAAGAAAAAATGTAGTAGTTGCTTTGAGGAAGCAACCATTGTCTGGAAAATTTCACTTACAGGCTTATTAATAGAACGTTTTACCTTTATTCACAGATTTATAATATTAACTCCTCTCCAGTCATTCTCTACTGTTTCATTTCCTCTCCACATGCCTTTATTGCATATGCTTAATATTCCTTAAGTATGTTTATAATTCTATGTACATTTTGTCAAGCTAAATTAGATAATTTGACATCATTTCATATTTCTTTTTTTGTATCAATCTAGGTCTAATATTATCACGATGGTGTAATCACTTACCTAGACCTAGACATCCTGGAATGTGAAGTCAAGTGGGCCTTAGAAAGCATCACTACAAACAAAGCTAGTGGAGGTGATGGAATTCCAGTTGAGCTATTTCAAATCCTAGAAGATGATGCTGTGAAAGTGCTGCACTCAATATGCCAGCAAATTTGGAAAACTCAGCTGTGGCCACAGGACTGGAAAAGCTCAGTTTTCATTCCAATCCCAAAGAAAGGCAATGCCAAAGAATGCTCAAACTACTGCACAATTGCACTCATCTCACATGCTAGTAAAGTAATGCTCAAAATTCTCCAATCCAGGCTTCAGCAATACATGAACCGTGAACTTGCAGATGTTCAGCTGGTTTTAGAAAAGGCAGAAGAACCAGAGATCAAATTGCCAACATCCGCTGGATCATTGAAAAAGCAAGAGAGTTCCAGAAAAACATCTATTTCTGCTTTATTGACTATGCCAAAGCCTTTGACTGTGTGGATCACAATAAACTGTGGAAAATTCTGAAAGAGATGGGAATACCAGACCACCTGACCTGCCTCTTGAGAAACTTATATGCAGGTCAGGAAGCAACAGTTAGAACTGGACATGGAACAACAGAGTGGTTCCGAATAGGAAAAGGAGTACATCAAGGCTGTATACTGCCACTCTGCTTATTTAACTTATATGCAGAGTACATCTGAGGAAAGCTGGCCTGGAAGAAGCACAAGCTGGAATCAAGATTGCTGGGAGAAATATCAATAACCTCAGATATGCAGATGACACCACCCTTATGGCAGGAAGTGAAGAGGAACTAAAAAGCCTTTTGATGAAAGTGAAAGTGGAGAGTGAAAAATTTAGCTTAAACCTCAACATTCAGAAAACTAAGATCATGGCATCTGGTCCCAACACTTCATGGGAAATAGATGGGGAAACAGTGGAAACAGTGACAAACTTTATTTTTGGGGGCTCCAAAATCACTGCAGATGGTGATTGCAGCCATGAAATTAAAAGACGCTTACTCCTTGGAAGAAAAGTTATGACCAACCTAGGTAGCATATTGAAGAGCAGAGACATTACTTTGTCAACAAAGGTCCATCTAGTCAAGGCTATGGTTTTTCCAGTGGTCATGTATGGATGTGAGAGTTGGACTGTGAAGAAAGCTGAGCACCAAAGAATTGATGCTTTTGAATTGTGGTGTTAGAGAAGACTCTTGAGAGTCCTTGGACTGCAAAGAGATCCAACCAGTCCATCCTAAAGGAAATCAGTCCTGAATATTCATTGGAAGGACTGATGCTGAGGCTGAAGCTCCAATTCTTTGGCCATCTGATGTGAAGAACTGATCCATTAGAAAAGATTCTGATGCTGGGAAAGATTGAAGGCAGGAGGAGAAGGGGATGACAGAGGATGAGATGGTTGGATGGCATTACCAACTCAATGAACATGAGTTTGAGTAAAGTCCGGGAGTTGGTGATGAACAGGGAAGACTGGCATGCTGTGGTTCATGAGTTTGCAAAGAGTTGGACACGACTGAGTGACTGAACTCAACTGACTGATAGTTTTTGAACAGAGTCTGAGACTTAAGGTTTCTATTCCCAAATGTAGGAGAAATGATTCACAAATATTCTGATGGACTGCTGGACCATCAAGCTTATCTTCCACAATTGCCAACAACCTAGCTATGAAAGCTTTTGAATTTAGAATTCAAGAATTCCAACTAATGTGTGCACTCAGATAGAAGATAGTAAACTCATTAAAAAGAAAAAAAAAAAGAAAAAGAAGCTTAGATAATAAGGACTATTAAAATCAGTTTCACTAGCGGCTCAGAAGGTAAAGAATCTGCCTGCAATTTGGGAGACCCAAGTTCAGTTCCTGGGTCAAGAAGTCTATCCCCTGGAGAAGGGAATGGCAACACACTCCAGTATTCTCACCTGGAGAATTCCATGGACAGAGGAGCTTGACAGGTAGTTTATGATGTCTCAAAGAGTCTGACATGACTGAGCAGCTAACACACATTAAAATAGTGAAACTGAAGTTCACACACTAGAATTAGTTAATAAAAAAGGAAAGTGGAAAAGGAAAGTGAAGTTGCTCAGTCACGTCCGACTCTTTGTGACCCCATGGACTGTAGCCTACCAGGCTCCTCCATCCATGGGATTTCCAGGCAAGAATACTGGAGTGGGTTGCCATTCCCTTCTCTAGGAGATCTTCCCAACCCAGGGATTGAACCCGGGTCTCCTGCACTGTAGGCAGATGCTTTACCATCTGAGCCACCAAGGAAGTCTCATCAGTTAATAAGAAACTCTAGTGCAAATGCAAAATAAGAACAGCAGGAGTATCTATAAAATCACTGCTTATTCTCAGTAGTTTACTTTATGTCTAGGTTGGGGATTTTTAAAGCAGAGATGAATAAAAAGCCATTACAGCTGAAGTCAATGGAAGTGGGAAATGAGGTTCCCTAAAATAAGCTTCCCTAAAAATAAGACAGCGGGCCATGCAGGCTGACCAGGAGATACCAGGAGTGGGATATCAGTCACAACTCCTTTCATGGGCTCCAATGAGATTAGTTACCCTTCGTTCATGAAGTAGGATTGAAAGGCAAAGAGTGCAACTCCTGGGAAGTCCCTCCACGTGGAAACAGGAGGATTGAGGATAAAGCGAGCTCTCCTAACAAAGCACTGAAGGTTTGTACTCCCTTCTTTCAGAAGTTGTTGCTAAAGATAATGAGAAAGTGCTCTCATCTCTCTGGGTCCCTTCTTTTAAAGGCCTCTCTTCTCTCTCCCTCTCTCTCTGCTCCCCTTCCCCTCCACTCTCCACTCCCCTTCCTCTCCCCTCTTCTTTCCCTTTCTCTTCCCTCCCTGTCCCCACTTCTTTCCCATCTCTCCCTCCCCACTTTCTCCCCTCTCTGTCTCTCCTCTCTCCTCTATCTATTGTACAACAAATATCCCTCCCTGTTTTGGCTCCATTTCAGAGTACAGTGCTTTGTTGTCTTCTACAATAGGGCTAAGAACAGATCAAGGCACTTAAGATTTTGATGAGTAAGAGGTTGCATCTTGCTACCCTGCTTTAATAATTCACTAGAGCAGTGATCCCAACCTTTTTGGCACCAGGGACTGGTTTCAGGTTGGTTCAGGCAGTAATTTGAGCCAGCAATGAAGAACAGATGAAAAGTCCCTTGCTTGCTATTCACCTCCTGTTGAGGGGCCCAGCGTTCCTAACATATTGCACTAGAATATGCCAAAGAAAAGGTTATTATTAGCAATAGAACTGCTCATCAAGTAGTTGTTTCATTTTGATAGTAGAATAGAATTGTCCTGTTTTCTTCATTATTACTTTCTAAGCATGAAATCTGAAAAACATGATAACTTTCCTTCAGCCCAATAGAATGGGGTGTGGGGTGTAAGCAGGTGACTGAGGGTCAGCCTCAGAGGGGAATAGGGCTGGAGTTTCCTATCCTTCCAGACTCCCAGGTATAGTTTGTTTATATCTACATCTGCCAAATCTCCTCTCACCAGAAAAAAAGGTTAAGTCCACTCCCTAGGGGCTTCCCTGGTGGCTCAGACGGTAAAGCATCTGCCTGCAATGTGGAAGACCTGGATTCAATCCCTGGGTCGGGAAGATCCCCTGGAGAAGGGAATGGCAACCCATTCCAGTACTCTTGCCTGGAAAATTCCATGGATGGAGGAGCCTGGTAGGCTACAGTCCATGGGGTTGCAAAGAGTCGGACACGACTGAATAACTTCACCTTCTTTCTTTCTTTCCACTCCCTATCCTGTAATTATGGGTTTTGGTTCTGAATTTTGGATTGAGACCCCCATATAGCCTTTTCTAGCTGACACAGATCTCTTCCTACCTAGAGCTTTGGGTGGGTCCATTTCACTATATTGGAAGTACTTATCCTATCTTTTTTTGTTGTTGTTCCTTTAGCAGCCTTCTCAGCAGCTCTGTTCACTTTAAATAGTATCAGGAAAATTAAAGAGAATATCTTTTCAATATGAAAAAACATTGTAGAGAAATTTTGAAAATGTTATTGGATTTAAACTCAGTGTTCTGTGCTGATTATTTTTTAGTTTTCATATGTAGCATTTTATTCAGAAGTCTAATAAAGTACATAGGCTGTTAATATAATAATTCAAGAAATTATATCAGAAGGCTGAGACATTTTCTTCTGCTGCATGCTTCTACAATTAGTCCTTTATCAGCTTCATCATTTCTGACTAGTTTTTTCACAGTCTTTTAAATTTTCCTTTAGAATGTTGGTTTCTTTCTTTGTAAGCTTCTTTTTATTTTTAATAATATAATTTGATTGCTGTGTTTTGGAATGACTTCATACCAACTGAAAGTGTCTTATTAGGCAAGAATAATAAAAGCACATTTTATTGTAAGTTATTGAAAATGTTCATAGGCAAATGGAAATGATAACAAATACCATTTTTGCATTAAGAAATGTAAGTTCTACAAAGGAGATAGTGAAAATAAAATAAACAGCTATTAAAGTGTATAGACTTAAATGAACCAAAAGAAAAATATGTAAAAATTAGATTATCTGGTCTTATTCCACATACATATGTTAATATTAAATGATGCTCCTTTATTTTTCACCGAACTCAGTGCTTTGCAATGATTGCTTCTATTGTTTTGATATTGTGTTAGTGCTTGTAGCATTTAGGATTGTGTTTGTTTATGTATCAGATCTATCCACAGTGGCTAAAACAAGTAGGAGTTCCTTTTTTCAACTAACAAAAGTCAGAAAATAGGCAGTTGAGGTCAGTGCAACTGCTTAAGGAAATTATCAAGGACCAGAACTCATACTGGCTTCCTGATCTACCATTCTTAGCATATAATTTTGTACACTGCTCCACTTCCAGGGAATGTGATATTATTTCAGGCAGAAAAGAAGAACAAAAGGCAGAGCAAGTCAATACATCCTTCCAAGGGACCTCTACTTATAACCTTGGCTAGAAAAGAGCAACCCCTCTTGCAACTATTTTTATCTGTGTGTTTTAGCCAAATAAAAGCTGGGCTCTCTTAGTTCTTCCTCAAAAAATAAGAAAAATCTCAAATAAACAACCTAACCTACCACTTAAAAGATTTAGAAAAAGAAGGACAAGCAAAACCTAAAATGAATAGAAGGAAGGAAATAATAAAGATCAGAGAAAAAAAATAAAATAAAATAAAAAAAAAAAAATAGAAAAGTCAGTAAAACCAAGAACCGGTTCTTTGAAAAGATAAACAAGATTTACAAACCTCTGGCCAGGTTCACAAAGCGGTAAAGAGAGAGAACACAAACAAAATAAGAAATGAAGAACATAACAACTGATACTGCAGGGAAAAAAAAAAAATACTGTGAACAATTATATGCCAATAAATTCGACAAGCTGGAAGAAATGGACAAGTTCTAGAAACATACAACCCACCAAAACTAAATCAAGAATAAATAGATAATTTGAACAGACTGATCATGAGAACTGAAATAGAATCTGTAATTTTACATCTCCCTACAAACAAATGCCCAAGACCAGACGGCTTCACAGGTGAATTCTCCCAAACATACAAAGAACTTGTACCAATACTTCTCAAACTCTTCCAAAAAATTGAAGAGGAGGGAACACTTCTTAGGACATTCAATGAAGCCACCATCACCCTAATACCAAAACCAAAGATTACACTAAAAAAGAAAATTACAGGTTAAAGTAGAACTCTTCTCATAGTAATAAAATAATATATTTGCTTTTGTATTGCTTTTTGACAGAAATAGTTTACAACACTATAATGATTACAGAAGTTTTCAAAATTAGAATGCTTAAGATTCATCTAGAAAGTTTATCATAGATGGATTTCAAGTCCTCAGAAGTAGAAACTCATTTACCAAGGGAGATTAAGCTCAGTTAATTCTAATACAGATTGCTCACAGACCATTCTTTGAGAAATAGTAGTAACTTCTAACAAAGTTCATTGAAGATTATCTCCATTATGGTTAGTGGAGTTAAAAGATAATTGGTATTCTAATTTATTTGAACTTTATGCATCATCTTCTTATAATTGTATTCTTTATTTCCTTCAAATATCAATATTTCCATCTTTTCCTTCTTTATTTTATACATGAGACTGGACTATCTTATTGCAAACGCTGTCATTTCTAATTATAATAATGTTTAAGTGAACTTAATAATTATTTTTCTGTCTTCACTGATTCTTAAAATGTAACCAGTCTGGAAGCTGTTATATGGTTTTGGGAATAAACTGTAGATCCATTACATAAGGTAAATTTTCAGACATATTTAAATACGGCAACATAATGAGAATTTTTCAAGTTTGAAAGTATGCAAGCTTCAAGTCCTCAAAACAGTCCTCAAAATAAGACTCCTTTTCTGACTCCTCCCTTGATTCTGGTACTGATTTTAGCAAATATCTTTCCTGGCCTTCCATTGACTAGAATGTAGTCTACTTTAGAGGAAGCAAAAGGGCTTAGTAGTTGTAAATTACTAAGCTGTTCCACCCTCCTTGCTCATATTTAGTAAGGAGCTGGATCAGGCTTGTGCCTGTTAATTAGAGCCAAGTGTCAACATCTATGCCCAACTTCATTTTCCATGATGTCAGGTTGGTTGTTTGAAACTGGCCTTTGTGGGTATATTTTACACTACAGAAATCAGCAAATGCTACAAATTAGGTTTTGTTTTGCTTTGTTTTTACTAGAACATTATTTATATTGCTTTTAAATTTACTCAACTTTCCTCAGCTTCAATTCCTTAGAAATTTGAGTCTTCTTTTACATATCTAAGAAGTAGATCTCAAAGGAAAATGAAAAAAAATGAAGAAAGGAAACTAGGAGAAAGGAAGGAAGGATGGCAGGAAGAGAGAGAGACTTGGTGAAATCAACCAAAATTTTGGCCTGCCTTGTTCTCAGTTTCATTAGAAATTAAAAAAAAAAAAAAAAAGGAATTGGCATCAGATGATCTGAAATAGAATCCTTCTTCATAAAAAAAAATAAAAAAACTTTTTTTCCCCCCAATATCTTAACTAGTTTCTACCAAAAAAACTCTTGGTTATGTTAAAATTGTTATGCTTATCCATCTCCAAATGAAGAATCTAGGAATTTTTGAAGGATGAGATAGGAAGAAAGGTGTGGAATAGGTATAGAACAGTGAGTCATAGAAATTATTTACTGTGTTCTGTAGGCTACAAATCATGAGTTGCTGAGGTCATCACAGTGGAAAATACTGATTTGCGTATAAGAAACTTGAAAGTCAGAACTGAGTCAACCCTCAAAGAACACTACAGAATGATTCCCTATAAAATTCTACAAAGACAAGCTGCATTGTTAGGCAGCCTCCATACAACCTAGTTTTGCAAGATGCCCTTGACTGATATACAGAGTCAGCTATCCTTAAATCAACACAGTATGTTAATAATAAAGAAATCATTTTATAATTGCTTTTGGTGGGGGGAGTAGTTCTTCAGAATTGTCAAGGCAAATTGCATACTTTAAAATGGCATAAACTACTGAATTACTCCTCCAAAAACAGCAGTCCCACATAGGTCATTGATAAATGACATACAATACATACAATCTGGTTAAAAGTTTGTATTTTCAAGTCAATCTAAATAAAACTGGCACACCATGTAGTAGACTTGAAAAAGACCTCAGCTAAGGATATGAACTTTCCTAAGACAGATATGCCAAAGAGACATTGTAAAGAATGAAGTCACCATTCCTTCCAAAATAATCCAACGTTATCAATCATTAAAGGTTATTCTCCTTAGCATGCCCAAATGGATTAATTGCAATGTTAGTTTAAAATAACAGAAAGACTGAAATAGATATTTTACGAACAGACAAGGCAGTCATAAGAATCTATAACTGTGTATACATACCTATTAAATGATATTATTTTGATTCTAATTTTTGTTTAAATCTGTCTGTGTCTGGTTTCATTCACTTTCATCTATACATACTATGGAAGACATTTTTTCTTATTGGTATTGATATTTTAATATTATTATATGTTCTTCTAAAGAATTATATATCAAATTATTGGATTAAAAGTAATTAATCCACCAAATCGCAGTGGGTATTAAATATTGACTTGGCAGAAACCTAACTCAAAGTAGAGAAATTTTAAAAATAGGTCAGTCTCGTAATAACTAAGAAGGATAGGTGGAGAGGTGACAGAAGCTAAGAGTGGATCTAGGATTCACATATTGTCCTTAGAACTCTTTCTACCTGCTCACCCTGCTTCTCTGAGTTTTTGGCCATATTTTCTGTTAATGCTCAGCTGGTAAAGAACCTGTCTGAAATGCGGGAGACCTGAGTTCAATCCTTGGGTTGGGAAGATCCCCTGGAGAAGGAAATGGCAAACCACTCCAGTACTCTTGCCTGGAGAATCCCATGGAGGGAGGAGCCTGGTAGGCTACAGTCCATGGGGTTGCAAAGAATCGGACATGACTGACTTCACTTTCTTTCTTTTTTTCTTTCTGTTAATGCAATCAGGTTTCCTCCATGTGGTGGGGAAAATAGGCAAGGCCAGCATTTAAATATACTTTTTGCACTGTGATTCCAGAAGTAAGAAAGTAACTTTTAATCCTCCTAACAAAGAATGTCCCACTTTAGTCTAAAGTATAGGTTTCTTTTTGAAACCAATCACTGTGGACAGGACAGGGAGTCAGTCAGAAGCCCTAGATGAGAACCTAAATCATATATCCTCTCCTAAATCTGGGAGTATTGAGGTAATTTATTTCCTATGTATATAATTTATTTCATATTCATGTATACACATATATAATTTATTATATATATATAATATATATATTTTATATATAATTTATTTCTAGCTTCCCCAAAAAAGTAAGCAGAATTTTTAAAGTTTTCTTCCAGTCCACACAGGAATAGCTTATGAACATACATAACAATATTCAGCTTACAATTTTTTTCTTCAGAGACATCATCATGATTGCTTCATGTAGTTTGAGTAGGTTTTTGGCATTTATTGGGCTTCCCTTGTGGCTTAGCTGGTAAAGAATCTGTCTGCAATTCAGGAGACGTGAGTTTGATCCTTGGGTTGGGAAGATCCCATGGAGAAGGAAAAGGCTACCCACTCCAGTATTCTGGCCTGGAGAATTCCAAAGACTTTATAGTCCATGGGATCACGAAGAGTCGGACACAACTCAGTGACTTTCACTTACTTGGCATTTGTTGCTGAGAAATGGAATTTACAGGCTGCAGTGGACTTGGTTTTCCACATTTAGTTCAATTCATTAAAGTTATAATTATTCCAAATGAGAAAACTGGGATTTAGAGGTGTTTTTCAAGTACCCAAGGTGAATAAGGATTCTATTTCAGAATTTCAGACCTCAATTCATGTTTCTCTTCTTTTTTGTTTTGTTTTTCAATTGTGAATGAAATTGCAAACAAAGTAGGTCCAGATATTGAGGCATTTTATCATATTTATTTATTTAAATGTCTGTACTATCACTAGCCTGTCTTTTGAAGCCAACTATATCCCAAAGCCAGTAAAATTCCAAATGTGGCTTTCATTTCAATGGACACTTATAAATTACTTTTTGGTGAATGAGAAACAATGATTCCATTTACAATATAAGACTTCCTAGTTCTTGATGAAATTGCTAATTTGTATCAACAGAATTAGAAAAAAATCACCTTGGTTCTTACAACAATACTGTTAAGTGAGCATATTTCTTAATTTTCTGTTCATTTTGTGGAAGAAAATTTGAGCATCATTAGCCTAAGGCTTTATTCAAAAATACTGGACACAAGAATGTTCACGAGCATTGTCATGAAGAAGGAAAGAAAACCGTAACTGAGTTTTATTTAGCAAGGTCGTTGCACACCATTGAGCTAATTTTGGAAATAGTTGGTTTCAAATTCAGTTCTAGGAACAGGGAGAAATTGTTTTGCAGATTGGTAATTTACGTGTCTGTCCATTTGAATTTCTCAAGAAGTATAAGGAGAAAGAGTTAGCGACTAAGGTCATGTGTCAGTAGGCTGGGAAGAAACAGCTGTGTGAGACAGGGACCTGCCTTGATGGAAACTGTCAGTCTTTCAACTCTCTTACAATTCTATTCTAGTTTATGGAGTGTAGACTCATCTCCCCTCATTTATGTTTAGCTAACATTGTCTATCTGCACTGCTACTAACAGAACTCTATTAATGTACCTCAAGATTTATTTATAAGAAGATCCAGCTTTTTAAATTCCTTTTTAAAATGAGTTACTTGGGGACCTCCCTGTCAGTCCAGTGGTTAAAACTCTCTTGCCAGTGTAGGGACCTAATCATGGATTAGGTAACTAAGATCCTACATGCCCTGTGGTACAGCATAAATAAATAAGTTATTTATACTTAGCCCAATCAAACCCCAAATTTAACTAAAACAAAACAAATATTTAAAATCCTCTTTCACTCATTGTCACTCAATGTTTTTAAAAATATTCCCTTGATAGCTTTGATCTGCATTCTAATATCAGCTATAATTGGACAATAAGAAACAGCTAGGGTAATACATGAATATAATATTATACATAATTTAACACAGTAGTTAAAAGGGTGAATCAATATACCTTAATGTAAGCTAACATTTGAAATCTGTGTTGCTTAAATGTATTACTTGGAAAATAACATCAAAAATTCTGTTCACTGGAAACCATATAATAGGGTCCTGAAAATGTATGAGAACTAAATAACATTCACTATGGAAATTCATTTTCTAATAACATATCAGTGCAGCCCCTTCCATTGTATTAATATAATATGCTCACCTGATTTACAGGGCACCTTCTTATGTAAAAGTTATCAGATCACACATAGTTAATAATTCAATTTATCAGCCTAATTTGAAATAACTGATTGCTTTATTGAGCAATATAATTAAAATATGTCCATTCTATTTTGCATTTAGCTTATTAACATGGTGACAAAACATTTAAAGGTTCCCAGTCATCACCGCAAAAAAACATGGAGGGAAGAGCAAAGAAGCCAAGAGGTACCTGTTTATGCACAGTGTGTTCATTGGACCCATTGTATCTTTGGATCAGACTGGTTTTGAAGACAGAGTGTTTGTAAAAATAATAAATACAGTCACCACAACAGAGAATCTCTCTGTTTTGAGAATAATAAAAAATAAAATATATCAGTTGCATAATTTCTTCCACAACATTGCTGTAATCTGAGAAGCACAAATGTTTCACCTTGTCAATATTTCATTGTCAATATGAAGACCAGTCCTGGGTGTTCATTGGAAGGACTGATGCTGAAGCTGAAACTCCAATACTTTGGCCACCTCATGCGAAGAGTTGAGTCATTGGAAAAGACTCCGATGCTGAGAGGGACTGGGGCAGGAGGAGAAGGGGACGACAGAGGATAAGATGGCTGGATGGCATCACCAACTCAAGGCACATGAATTTGGGTGAACTCCGGGAGTTGGTGATGGACAGGGAGGACTGGCGTGCTGCGATTCATGGGGTCGCAGAGTTGGACACGACTGAGTGACTGAACTGAACTGACTGACTGATACATTTTAAACAAATGTTGATATAATACATATTGTTTTTGTGTCTGTAATGAATGCATAGGAAGCCATTTCCATAAATCCAATAATTAATGATACTCAAGCACAACTTACTAGCATTTGATTAAATTGAAAATACATATAGCAAAATTAACTGAAACTTGGACCAAATAGTCAGTTTCTTATGAGTAAATTTAAATGTAACTTCTCTCTTGACTAAGATCTTCCCAGGAATAAATGCAGCATATGAGTGACATTAACTGCCTCACACCAAAATACAGTTTAAAGTGTATCAAAGCTGCTGTACACTGTGGCCCACAGCCTTCCCTCTCCTGCAGAAATCCAGTGACATTAAAGACTCTTGCCTGACTGAGAGGTTAGAAACATAAAGATTCTAGAGATAGCTACTGGGGTTCAGACTTTGACTCTCCCACTCACTGCCTTTAGGACTTTGGACAAACTGCTTAAATTGTCTACTCTAGTGTGCTTTTCAAATAAGAGAAATAAGAAGTAAAAACCTATCTCACAGCATTGCTGTGATAGTTACATTGTTGGGTAAATGCAAAGGACTTTAAAACAGTGCCTGTTTCATAGTGTGACCTGTGTACATGTGAGTTCGTATTACTGTTTAGCTCCATCCCTGTTCTAGATGTCCAGGGTGTTTTTCTGCGAGGGAAATGACTTTAAATAAATATTAAGGCATAACTCTGAGCAGAGACATGAGGTCTCCCCAGGTGGCGCTAGTGAGACCCAGGCTCAATCCCTGGATAGGCAAGATCCCCTGAAGAAGGAAATGACAACCTGCTAGTCTAGTATTCTTGCCTTGGATATCCCATGGACAGAGGAGCCTGGTGGGCTACAGTCCATGATGTTACAAGAGAGTCAGACATGGTGAGCACAAGCACATATATTGAAACTGAGCAGAGACATAGAATTTGGGTGACTAACCACTAACTTGAGCATCCCAGGAAAGTGGACTCAATGATAATTTCCATCAAAATTCAAACTTTAGGATCATGCATGGAGACAAGAATGAAAGGTCAGATTTTTATATTTTTGCTCTTTTTTCTCTTTCTCAGGTTATTCCTAGACAGTAGACTACTACACGGGCTTCCCTGGTAGCTCAGCTGGTAAAGAACCAGCCTGCAATGCAGGAGACCCTGGTTTGAGTCCCAGTTCAGGAAGATCCCCTAGAGAAGGCATAGGCTACCCACTCCAGTATTTTTGGGCTTCCCTGGTGGCTCAGATGGCAAAGAATCTCTCTGCAATGCAGGAGGCCTGGGTTTGATCCCTGGGTTGGGAAGATCCCCTGGAGGAGGGCATGGCAATCCACTCCAGTATTCTTACCTGGAGAATCCCCATGGATAGAGGAACTTAGCAAGCTACAGTCCATGGGGTCACAAAGAGTCAGACACAACTGAGTGTGTCAGACTGATTAAGTGTGTTAGAGTGATTAAGTACAGCACAGACCACTACAGGTCCACTTTCAATGTAGTTTTGGTTCAAAGTATTAGTTCTAAATCTGTCTCCAAGAAAATACTCAGAAAATATGTGAATTTTGAAAGTAATTCTAATTATCATTTTACAGATAAAATAACTCAACTTAAAAATGATTACTTAACTTTGTCACATAAGTAATTACAATAGTTAATCCATATTGGTATCAACTAGACAGGCTCTAGTTAAACTCATAGATTAAATACTTTGGGATTTCACTATATCAAACCAATCAAGGGTAAATTCAGTTTAAAAAATAAAATGGCTGAGCTACAGTCAAATGAAAGATTTTAGCATTAGAACAGACCATGCTGTCCAGGTTGAAATCATAAGGCAAGACTTGTAATCCAGATGCATAAGTAATTTTATTCTGAAGTTATCAAAACTGCGTGTTTTCCTAAGTTTTGTTTGTGTTCCTCTGATGCTCTCTCTTCAGTGTTAATAAGTACCATTTTTTCAATGTGAATGATACTATGGTCTTTCATCTTAGACTTTACCTTCTCTTGCCCCTACTTCTTTGCAAAAAACCCAATTATTATACTTCAAAATCTCTCTTTGTCTCCTCTCTATCTCCCATCCGTCCATATCTCTAGCTCACTTCAAGATTTTACCAGTTTTGCCTGGATTGTCTCTTGATCTCCTTTCTCAGTAATCTTCCCATTAAAGTCTGAGTGTTAAAACCTTAGTATTATATATAAAGGCCCTACATAATGAGACCTAACCCCTTCCACCACCTCTTTACTCCTTAAGTGAAAATGAAAGATATTCTGTCTGATCTGACTCTTTGCGACCACATAGACTGTAGCCCGCCAGGCTCCTCTGTCCAAGGGCTTCTCCCAGCATGAATACTGTATTTCATGTTCTAGGTTGACCACTGGGAAAGTTATTGCTTTGCTATTATTGTTTCTTGCTCAGACTCCTTTCCGTTTTCTTACCTCTCACAAAAATAGGAGGAGAGATGGCCTCAGATTGCTAGTCACAGTATCCTCACTCTACTGGCAATGGTTACTGGTCTAGAACTGATTTATCCTGTCCAAACAGAGTCTGTTTCCAGTGTTTTTCTTATGGTACTAACAAGAAAACTGTATTGTTCTGTACACATGGAACAGGAAACATGGGATCTAGGTCAGCTAATGTCCATGTTCCCCATTACATGAAAAAGCCTGTTTGTAGGATAACAAATGATGCTAAATGGAGAGGAAAGATGCATAGAAAAATAGTATTGCCAGAGGTGTGGTCCTCGTATAAACCCTGAAGTTTCCAGAGATGCCGGGGTTGCAGTAGAACTTCCTTTACTTGTGACAGAATCTTTTCTTTACAACATACCTCCTTTTTTGTATAAGCAAATTAACTAGGTTTCTGTCACTCACAACCACAGAGTCCTAACTATAAAAATACCCAACCTGAACCACAGGCTATCTGAGTACTCTCATTCTCTGCTGATTTATGTTTGTATATTTCATTTCCCAAATAAGACTGAAAATTTAAGGGATGAAAAGAGAGGGTGATGCTTGGTATATGATTCTGCAAATATTAACACAATAAACAATACATAATTATTGAATAAATATGTTAGATTATACACTTAGCAAAGCTTTGGAAATAAAGCAAATTTAAACTCATGCACAATTATGGATTTTGAAATAATGAATTTTTATAAATCGGTTTTGAAATGTTTTCTTGTAATAAAATTGTAAATTATATTTGACCACAGTACTCTTACTGCCCAATGTTATCATTTTGCAGATGAAAGATATAGGCTCCATACTGATTAAACTTAACCAAAATCACAGTTCTCTTATGTGACAGTCTCCTCAACCTTACACAGACATGAGGCAAAAAAATAAAAATAGTTTTATAGCATTTGCTTGGAATATTCAAGCAAAAGTAATTCAGTGAGTTAAATTAGATAAAATTACTTAGTCATCTTTATTAGTGCCATTGCTTTGTTAATTTTATTTGTTGTTTCTGCTTTTAACAACAAATTTGCAAGGAATTAAAGTTCTAGTCACTATAAAAAATAGATTTCTTTCCTTTTTGTGTATTTATGTTTATCCAACAGAGAGTAAAATCAATAGTGAAAAAGAGAGTGAGTCTGTCAATATGACACTCCAGGATACATAATTGATACTTAAGCTTTTTGACATTTGCCCTAAGTATATATTGAGCATCATTCATCAAGACTTTTAAAAGATTTTTTAGTTTATTATAAATAAACAGTGAAAGTTGAGATGAAGCAGTCTTACAACATTTTCTCTGAGATAGGCTTCTCACAGATTACTTAGTGAGAAATGAAATATTTCAGAAATATTTGTAAATGTTTTAGTGTTAAAGCTATTAAAAATTCTACATCAAATAGCTTGTGAAATTTAAAAAGACAAAATTCTTTTTTTTTTTCAGTAAAAAATATTATTTCCTTTAAGAAACCTGGTTTAAACTGTTTATATGAAAATTTCATCAGTAATATTAGGGATTAATTTTATGTTTAATTAAGCATCTACAAAAAAGGAAAAAACAAAACTTCCTTTGTTTTACTTTTATACCACATCTAATGTTTTAGTAAAAAGTTCACCACATATCAAAGTATACCCCAACTTTGGTCCCTTTTCACCACCTTCATTTCTGTCACCTTTATTTAAGCCACTGTTTCCCACCTGAACTGTTTCGGTGGATTTTTACTGTCCTGTATACCCCATGTATATAGAACAGCTTTCTGTTCTATATACAATATCCATAGGGATCTTGTTAAAGCATAGCTTTAATTTTGTGCCTCCTGTGTCTTCCCAGTTTACCCAGAGAAATGGTAACCTGTATAATGACCTACCAGGCCTACACAATAAGCGGTTTCCTCTCAGATTTCCTCCTCACCATGCTCCTAACCATCCTCTCTTCTTTTCTGTTCTGTAAAAACATCATCAGATCAGATCAGATCAGATCAGTCGCTCAGTCGTGTCCGACTCTTTGTGACCCCATGAATCACAGCACGCCAGGCCTCCCTGTCCATCACCAACTCCCGGAGTTCACTCAGATTCACGTCCATCAAGTCAGTGATGCCATCCAGCCATCTCATCCTCTGTCGTCCCCTTCTCCTGCTGCCCCCAATCCCTCCCAGCATCAGAGTCTTTTCCAATGAGTCAACTCTTCGCATGAGGTGGCCAAAGTACTGGAGTTTCAGCTTTAACATCATTCCTTCCAAAGAAATCCCAGGGCTGATCTCCTTTAGAATGGACTGGTTGGATCTCCTTGCAGTCCAAGGGACTCTCAGGAGTCTTATCCAACACCACAGTTCAAAAGCATCAATTCTTTGGCGCTCAGCCCTCTTCACAGTCCAACTCTCACATCCATACATGACCACAGGAAAAACCATAGCCTTGACTAGACGAACCTTTGCTGGCAAAGTAATGTCTCTGCTTTTGAATATGCTATCTAGGTTGGTCATAACTTTCCTTCCAAGGAGTAAGCGTCTTTTAATCTCATGGCTGCAGTCACCATCTGTAGTGATTTTGGAGCCCAGAAAAATAAAGTCTGACACTGTTTCCACTGTTTCCGCATCTATTTCCCATGAAGTGATGGGACTGGGTGCCATGATCTTCATTTTCTGAATGTTGAGCTTTAAGCCAACTTTTTCACTCTCCACTTTCACTTTCATCAAGAGGCTTTTTAGTTCGTCTTCACTTTCTGCCATAAGGGTGGTGTCATCTGCATATCTGAGGTTATTGATATTTCTCCAGGCAATCTTGATTCCAGCTTGTGTTTTTTCCAGTCCAGCGTTTCTCATGATGTACTCTGCATATAAGTTAAATAAACAGGATGACAATATACAGCCTTGACGAACGCCTTTTCCTATTTGGAACCAGTCAGTTGTTCCATGTCCAGTTCTAACTGTTGCTTCCTGACCTGCATACAAATTTCTCAAGAGGCAGATCAGGTGGTCTGGTATTCCCATCTCTTGAAGAATTTTCCACAGTTTATTGTGATACATGCCCACAATTCAGGTTATGCACCTTCCCTTCTCTCTAAAGTGCTCTTCAACCTGTTATTTTATAATACATTTTGCTTATTTCCTTCCTTCAAGCATCTGCACAAATGTTACCTGTTCAGGGAGACATGGGTTGACCATTGTACATAAAATTAGACATACTTTTATACACTGCATTTCTTTTTTATAGCAAGTTACACCAGCTAATATATTGAATATTTTTCTATCCCTATTAACATAATATAAGTTGAATGAACGCAGGGACATTGTTTTGCTCATTGATGTATTCTCAGAAACAAGTGAGGGTTCAAAAATAGAGTGTGAAAGAATAGGTAAAAAATCAATGAATCAGTGAATGAACAGAGTAATAGCATCTAATCTATATTGAAACATTTAAGGATGTTTTGTTTCTAACTATTGTCATTTCTTCAATCATTTTTATTTCAAAGTTTGCAATTTTTATTCCAAATAATTTGGAGATTTTACAGTTGAAGCTAGATGTGTGACTTTAAGGTAACTAAGACATGTATTTCTTCCAAGTTAGTGCTTGAGGGCATAATCCCTCCTAATTTGAGCCTTCAGATGAGACCATCTTGATCACAATCTTGTGAGCACTTTTGAAGAAGACCTAGCTCAGCTGTTTCTAGGCTGCCAACCTACAGACACTGTGAAATAATAAATTTGTATTGTTTTTAGGTTGCTAAGCTTTGAGATAATTTGTTATTTACCAATAGATAAATGATCATGTTAAGTAATTTTACGTGAATTTCTTTGTGCATAGAACTTGAAATATTAATATAAAGGTTTCTGGTGTGTTCTCAAGACATTTTTTGTTCTTTTGGCAGTGCAGTAATTTATCATTAGTGAAGTATAGCTTCTTCATCACTCAGGTATCATCACTGAGGTCTAAGAATAATCAAAACTTCTTGAACTTTTTCAATTTTTTATTATAAAGGAGCTGTTAGAGATTTCCCCGGTGATCTAGTGGTTAAGGCTCCACGCTTCCAAAGTAGGGAACGCAGGTTTGATCCCTGATTGGGGACTAAGGATCCCACATGCCTTAAGGTATGGCAAAAACAAACAAACAAGCTAAAAGAGATGTTAAAGGAATGATTTCATCATATATTATATGTAAAGATTAAACGTGCTCTGATTTACTTATTGTGCTCAGTTTGTTTCTCACATATTCTATTCTGTTGTTTCTAAGGAAAGTTGCTTACCTGTGGAAATTTCCATTCCATATCTCTCGCAGAGTCTTGAGTATTTGCTTTTTGATTTTGGCACATCTCTGAGATCTTTCTTTGACTACATAATCTGTCACCTAATTTATGACTAATTTTTTTCTTTGTGACTCACTACCATTTTTTTTGATTTACTGTATTTTTTTCCTCACAGTGATATATTAACATTTCTTCTTTCACTTTATGTAATTAAGAACTTGTATTCAAACACGACAAACCAAAACAAACAACAACTAAAACAAATAAGCAAAAATGCCACGAAGACCACAAAGGCTTTAGGGGTTACTATTATACCTCAACAAACCAGTTCAGTATATTTTGTGTTACAACACAGTAGCAGATCATTTGTAAAAACAAGAGCAGCTTAAAAAAAAATAGTTGAATGTAGCTAAAGTTAATAGAATTTAAAGTCATAAAACCAGCATTATTAACCTAGAATTTCTGTCTCTAAACCTTCATGAAAGAAGTAGGTGCTCAATATCTTGATTAGCTGGAGTATCATGGGATCGAATAAAATATGCTCAGTTTTCAACAGGTGAGGATTAAAACCAGAGAGAATCTTATTATTTTAAGACAACTTCATTCTAGAAAGAAAGCAATTGCTTTGCCCTTTTCTCCTATTGGTGAGTCACATTATATCTCTATATAATTAATCACTTACTGTAATTTGGCCTAAATCCTTCATCTCATTGTTTACTTATTTGCTCTGTCATGTCCCACTCTTTGTGACCCTATGGATGGTAGCCCTCCAGGTTCTTATGTCCATGGGGATTCTCCAAGCAAGAATACTGGAGTAGGTTGCTGTGCCTTCCTCCAGGGGATTGTCCCAACCCAGGGATCGAACCCAGGTCTCCCTCATTGCAGGTAGATTCTTCACCATCTGAACCACCAGTGAAGGCTATCATCTCATTAGATGCCTGTCCATTACTTGTAATATGTGTTTCTGTGTATAGCTGAAACCTGTAGCTTAATTATGTGTCTTAAATATAGTACAAATCAAACTATTAATTATTTGTCCTTGGAAATCCTTTCCATCAGATACGAGGAAATAAGAAAAGGAAAACAACAGAATGACTTTTCAATCCTAAACAGCAAAAGTACTTTCTATTTTCAATTCATTTTCTCACAGGAACTACTCCTCAATTCAGTAGATACATTCTGTTGTAAATGATTAACCTTCTGATTGTAGGCATGTTCAAGTGTTAGTTTGAGCCAAATGAATTTGAATATTTCTTAAGTGAAAAACAGTTTAATAACAGTAACTTTATATTGCTTTACCTAGCAGGATACCTGATGTTCAATTATTCTTTTAAGAAAGGTTAACCTAAGTTTGGATTATTCTTCACTTGAAAGGAGTTATTCTTTCCCACATTGTTTTTAA
This sequence comes from Bos mutus, assembly GCF_027580195.1. Classification (NCBI taxonomy): domain Eukaryota; kingdom Metazoa; phylum Chordata; class Mammalia; order Artiodactyla; family Bovidae; genus Bos; species Bos mutus. Next base: position 56,990,255 of record NC_091621.1, on the reverse strand, counting down.
AATCCACTGAATACCTTTGCATGTGAGATTTTATCTTTCCCACACTCATTTATAATCATGTTTTCAGCATATGTCTAAATGTGAGACACCACAGTATTACATATAATACCACTAGATTACCTCCTGACCCAGGTGTGGACCGGCACTGGTGCAGGCTTACATTTGTGAGTCAGCTGTCTGTAATTTTCTATGAGAATGTGAAAGAGCCTTTTAAAGTCCAAATTGAATTTCTCTTGTGATCAGTGGAGCATTTGGTCAAGGAGTTTTTTTTGTTTTTGTAGATATAGTATATGCTCATGGTAAAAACCTTAGAATATATAATTGGACCAAATGGACAAAAAAAAATTGAAACCACTTTCTCTAGAGTACAGTCCAAGGGTTTGCAAAGAGTCAGACACTACTGGGTGACTGAGCACACACAAACACACACACACACACACACACACACAAACTACTATTCTAATGTATGTTCATTTAATTTTTCTTAAGCCTATGTTATATTTATATGAATCAATATATGTACTACCATCATATATTTTCTGTATGTTTATGGCATGCATATATATACAATTGCATGGAAAAAAATAAATGGTTGATGGACCTGTTAATATGTTCTTCTTATGAGTTTTTATTATTGTGGTACCCTCTATTCCTCTGTATCTACAAACATTTTGAGGCCAACACTAATATATTAGTAATAATTAATAATTCTTTCATATTGTTTTAGAGATACGAGTATTTGTAGATTCCTATAACACCAGAGTTCCAAAGAATAGCAAGAAGAGATAAGAAAGCCTTCCTCAGGAATCAGTGCAAAGAAATAGAGGAAAACAACAGAATGGGAAAGACTAGGGATCTCTTCAAGAAAATTAGAGATACCAAGGGAACATTTCATGCAAAGATGGGCTCGATAAGGGACAGAAATGGTATGGACCTAACAGAAGCAGAAGATATTAAGAAGAGGTGGCAAGAATACACAGAAGAACTGTACAAAAAAGATCTTCACGACCCAGATAATCACAATGGTGTGATCACTTACCCAGAGCCAGACATCCTGGAATGTGAAGTCAAGTGGGCCTTAGGAAGCATCACTACGACCAAGGCTAGTGGAGGAGATGGCATTCAAGTTGAGCTATTTCAAATCTGAAAGATGATGCTGTGAAAGTGCTGCACTCAATATGCCAGCAAATTTGGAAAACTCAGCAGTGGCCACAGGACTGGAAAAGCTCAGTTTTCATTCCAATCCCAAAGAAAGGCAATGCCAAAGAATGCTCAAACTACCGCAATATTGCACTCATCTCACACACTAGTAAAGTAATGCTCAAAAGTCTCCAAGCCAGGTTACAGCAATACGTGAACCGTGAACTCGAAGATGTTCAAGCTGATTTTAGAAAAAGCAGAGTAACCAAAGATCAAATTGCCAACATCTGCTGGATCACAATAAACTGGAAAATTCTGAAAGAGATGGGAATACCAGACCATCTGACCTGCCTCTTGAGAAACCGATATGCAGGTCAGGAAGCAACAGTTAGAACTGGGCATGGAACAATAGACTGGTTCCAAATAGGAAAAGGACTACGTCAAGGCTGTATATTATCACCCTGCTTATTTAATTTATATGCAGAGTATATCATGAGAAATGCTGGGCTGGAAGAAGCACAAGCTGGAATCAAGATTGCTGGGAGAAATATCAATAACCTCCAATATGCAGATGACACCACCCTTATGGCAGAAAGTGAGGAGGAACTAAAGAGCCTCTTGATGAAAGTGAAAGTGGAGAGTGAACAAGTTGGCTTAAAGCTCAACGTTCAGAAAACGAAGATCATGGCATCTGGTCCCATCATTTCATGGGAAATAGATGGGGAAACAGTGGAAACAGTGTCAGACTTTATTTTTTGGGGCTCCAAAATCACTGCAGATGGTGACTGCAGCCATGAAATTAAAAGACACTTACTCTTTGGAAGAAAAGTTATGACCAACCTAGATAGCATACTGAAAAGCAGAGACATTACTTTGCCAACAGAGATCTGTCTAGTAAAGGCTATGGTTTTTCCAGTGGTCATGTGAGAGTTGGCCTGTGAAGAAAGCTGAGAGCCAAAGAATTGATGCTTTTGAACTGTGGTGTTGGAGAAGACTCTTGAGAGTCCTTGGACTGCAAGGAGATCCAACCAGTCCATTCTGAAGGAGATCAGCCCTGGGATTTCTTTGGAAGGAATGATGCTAAAGCTGAAACTCCAGTACTTTGACCACCTCATGCGAAGAGTTGACTCACTGGAAAATGCTCTGATGCTGGGAGGGATTGGGGGCAGGAGGAGAAGGGGATGACAGAGAATGAGATGGCTGGATGGCATCACTGACTCGATGGACATGAGTCTGAGTGAACTCCGGGAGTTGGTGATGGACAGGGAGGCCTGGCGTGCTGTGATTCATGGGGTTGCAAAGAGTCAGACACGACTGGGTGACTGAACTGAACTGAACTGAACTGATAACACCAGTACACAAATGTATTCTTCAATGAATGTAAAATCAAATATTCAATAGAAGCTTCAATAGAAATGAAGCTTTGTTTACTGAGTTAAAGACAAAAGAGAAATTAACTGGCTACTTATTTCAATAGAGTAAAATTAGAAAAACTAAAATATTCCAGAATAATTTACTTCCTAATGAATGTGAAAATATAATTGCTAAGACTACAATTTAATTTGCACTAGGCAAGCCATTGTTTCCCCAAATGTCTCATAAAATGCTACTCTAGTTGATGCTTTATAGATGTAACAGAAAAAATAGAGTTCAGAAACCAAATAATCTTGGACATAGTTATCTTAAATGAAGAAGGGTATTTATTATTGTGTTGTTCTTATTGTGTATTTTTGTTTGTTTTTAACACAAATGTTCTCAGATATTTTAACATGCTCATATGCATTGCAAATAACCGTTAATAGTAGGATACACTGTTTCTCAAAATATTGGACCATGGGACTCCCCCATTTCTTTTCTTTTTTAATAACTGACAAGTGTTTTAGTCAAAAATCCCTGGTTAATGCTTGTGTAAAAATATCAGAAATGATTTTTCTTGAATATTTAGCATGTTATTTCTTTTAGTAGCTTCCACTTAGTGGTCTATGTAGACTAGATTAGAAACGTTGTGCAATTTTTTTACACAATAGTCTCACAAGGCTTCAAACTCTTTAAATTCAGTGATCTTTACTCTTTTGACTCTTTAGTCCTCAAGGTATTTGGATGTTAATTTTTTTTTTTTTTTTAATTTTTTGGCCATGCCGTGCAACATGTGGTATCTTAATTCCCTGATTAGGGCTCGAACTTGCATCTCCTGCCTTGGAAGTGCAGAGTATTAACCACTGGACTCCCAGGGAAGTTCCTTCCATGGCTTAATCTTAAACTCTGAAATATTTTTCTCTTATCATCTCCTCTATCATACTTCTTTACTTACCTGAGCAAATTCCCAATTATTAGGCATCACAGTCAGTACCTCAGTGAACCTCTTCCTTCTTTTTCCTACTTTGGTTTTATCAATATAATCATCAGAGCTCTTCTTAAAGTCATTATAGGGAATAGCCAAGGCTCAAGGCTTGGACTGAAAGGAGATCCAGCCAGTCTATCCTAAAGGAAATCAGTCCTGAATATTCATTGGAAGAACTGATGCTGAAGCTGAAACTCCAATACTTTGGCCACCTCATGTGAAGAACTGACTCATTGGAAAAGATCCTGATGCTGGGAAAGATTGAAGGCAGGAGAAGTAGGGGATGACAGAGGATGGGATGGTTGGATGGCATCGCCGACACAATGGACATGAGTTTGAACAAGCTCTGGGAGTTGATGATGGATGGGGAAGCCTGGAATGCTGCAGTCCATGGGGTTGCAAAGAATCACACATGACTGAGCGACTGAACTGACGGAAGGCCACTGCTCCATGAATTTTCTCTTAGTGATAGCAACCGATTTTTTAATTCTAATGAAACCTCAAAATCAGCAAATCAGAATCTTTAATTTTTTAATCTACCTTGGTTCTACTAAGTCCTACTCAATTTACAATTTTATGTATGTTTTGTCTCCTTCCTCAACCATAGACCAATATTTCAAACACTTTCCTACAGTTAATATTCCTGAGTATCTGTCCTGTTTTTCCCTCTATAATCCCAATAGCAGCCACCCTTTAACACCTCGTTTCCTCCTAACTACATTTTGCTATACCATCTATTCGTTTATCCTTCCAGAATGGTAATCTCAAAAAGTTTTGGTCATGTTATTGCCAATTTATTAACTATTTAAATTAAATACAAACAAATGCAACATTTGTTTATCACTTTTCCCAAGTCTGTTTCCTTTAGCCAGGCTAGACTATTCAGATCTCTTTCTCATTCCTTAATCTTTGTATTCCTTTGTTTACATTTTTTTCTCTCTACCAACTGTCGAGACTTCCCTAAGGGTAAAGAGTCCGCCTGCCAATGCAGGAGACCCTGGTTTGATCTCTGGGTAGGGAAGATCCCTTGGAGAAGGAAATGGCAGCCTATTAAGTATTTTTGCTATGGAAATCCCATTAACAGAGGAGCCTTGCAGGCCACAATCCATGGGGTCATAAAGAGTCAAACACAATTTAGTGACTAAATAACAACCACAACTTTCCAAGTCCTTTGGGGTCCAAAATAAGATCTTTGGCATCATGAACTTAGTTTCAAATCTGACTGTATTATCATGGGAAATAAGCTTATCCTCTTTTAGCCTCAGAGTTTTTTGTTTGTTTGTTTGTTAATCTGGATGGTTGAGATGATAATATCTATCGCAGGCTTGTGCGATTGAAATGAGATAATGATTGCAAAGTCCCTAGTTAACTATGCTGCTGCTGCTGCTGCTAAGTCACGTCAGTCTTGTCCGACTCTGTGTGACCCCATAGATGGCAGCCCACCAGGCTCCCCCGTCCCTGGGATTCTCCAGGCAAGAACACTGGAGTGGGTTGCCATTTCCTTCTCCAATGCATGAAAGTGAAAAGTCAAAGTGAAGTCGCTTAGTCGTGTCTGACTCTTAGCGACCCCACGGACTGCAGCCTACCAGGCTCCTCCATCCATGGGATTCTCCAGGCGAGAGTACTGGAGTTGGGGTGCCATTACCTTTCTGCTAGTTAAATATAGACCCTCAAAAGTGTTGTTTCTTTCCTAACTGATTTTCCCTTCCCTACAGATTTTCTTTAAAATTCTGCCATGTTACTTTTTAATTATAATCCTCACTTCCTCTCTTGTCATGGCTGTATGTCTGTCTTGCTTCGAGACTGCACCCATCTTGAATCATACTTCTTTTGTCTTCACCACAGTACTAAGCATGTATTGCTTTCATTGTTAGGATCATCAAATATTAGTTGAATGGATTTTGCTAAATAAGTTATACATTGTTCCATTGAAGTATAATCTAAAATCTTGAAAATTTAAATTGTGAAGAATTTCATGGGTGCTCCTAATCTATAGATGAAAAAAAAAAAAGCCATCTAACTTTTGGTATTTAAAAAATGAACACAAAAGAGAGGAAGGAAGGGAGGGAGGGAGGGAATAAGGGAGGAAGGCATGTCAAGAAGAGCAATTAAAATGTGGTTTTTAAAAAGTAAAATGTGTGTACAGTTTAAGATAAGAAACTGATATGAGAGAACTAAAAGACAAGTTTTATTCTATGCCTACACCTTGGAGGATAATGCATGGATGTGCATTTTGATGTGCTTTTGTTTTAGCATCTATAAAATGCAGTAAATTCACTTAACTCTTTTCCATGTGAGTTACAATGGTAGGATGATATCATATATGGAAATCTTTTGAGATTTTTGGAAAGTTTTAATTACTGCTATTTATAAAATGGGGTCATCTTTGTGTATACTATAAATATTGTGTAGATTTAATTCTTTCAGATTTATAATATTAGTTTATTTTTATAATTTCTTCTTGTTAGTGATGATTTCATGTTTACATAGCATTCATTTTACCTGATATGATCTATTCTTCCTTCCCTCCCTCTTTTGCTGAATATGCTCCCTGAAACTGGGACCTACCTAAGTTCAGCTTCTTCAGTCATCCCTAAAGGTTGTGTACCTTAAGTTTTAGGCTAAAGCTCAAGATGTTTGTTATTATAATTAAAGTACAGTAAGCTCTCAATTATCTATGATAATGGGTTACTGGGAGAGCCTATATAAACAGATTGGCTTGGAGATTTTTCACCTTGAGTAAACTCTCCCAGGGTGTCCCCTGGGAGTGGCGAAAAGGGTAGGGTGAGAGGAATCGGCAGGCTGACTCCCCACATTGACTGGAACTCCAGAGGGTGGCTTAACAGATAACTTCTGGAATGTTCCTGTGTCATTTATCCTTGCAGGATGAAAGGACTGACAAAACTGAAAGCCTTTAGCAAGAAACATTTGTTGAGTAAATGAGTGAGTGAGAGGATTTATTTGGTGTGGCTCCAGCAGAGAAATCTCTTCTTTTATTCCCATCACAAGTTTGGAGTAAATAAACGCATCCATGGAAGACAGACTATGGCTGTGCAGACTCTTGTCTCAGGAAGGCAGACTTCAACAAGAGATACTCTGTCAGCCTTTCTATAAACTATATTCAAGGCAACAAAGCAACAAATAATAATGCAATATTTTAAAATCTGCTAAATGTGAAATAGCACTTCTTTAAAGATTGTCTAATACTTATGACATTCAGAAACAATATTTATTCTGCCCCTTTGGAAACCGCTGCTGATTTTCCTGTAGTTATTTTTATTCAGTCACAAAGTCATGTTCAACTCTTTGTGACCCAGTGGACTACAATAGCATGCCAGGCTTCCCTGTCCTTCACAATCTCCTTACAGTTGGCTCAAACTCATGTCCATTGAGTTGGTGATATCATCCAACCATCTCATCCTCTGTCACCCTCTTCTCTTCCTGCCCTTCAGTTTCCCAGTATCAGGGTCTTTTCCAATGAGTCAGCTCTTTGCATCAGGTAGGCAAAGTATTGGAGTTTCAGCTTCAGTGCCAGTTCTTCGAATGGATATTCAAGGTTGATTTCCTTTAGGATCGACTGGTTTGATCTCCTTGCTTTCCAAGGGACTCTCAATAGTCCTGTAGTAGATACTTTGAAAAATGTTAACTGTTTATTGAGATAGGGAGAAGGTACATGTCTTTGAATTGTATAACCTGTTGTGTAAAATGACTAGTTCATTTGAATTCAACCAATATTCATCAAATACTTGTCAGGTCTAGCATTTTCTAGTAATTAAGGATGAAAAGGTAAACAAGATACTGCAGTTGTCCATTTGTTGCTTCTGTGAGTATGTGGTACGAGTTACAGAGAGCTTTGATCCCAGACTCTAAAGCTTCCAGGGCTTCATAAGACTTCTCTATCAACTGCTTTGTTTTGTTTTCCCCTCAGAGAAGGAAAGGATACTAAGATAAATATTCTTAGAATATTAGAATTGGGACAGTGTAAGTGGTAAGTTAATACAGAGACTGCAAATAATCTACTTTCCTAAAGGCAACATGAAGAAAGAGAGAGGTCTGAATCTCAGTTATAATTCTGCCACTAACTGTCTTTAAAACATCAGGTGTCTGAAATTTTGTTCATAATATGAAAAACATGAAGTACAGGAACTCTTAAATTTGTCTCAGGCCCTAACTGCAATAGTCATGTCCAACTCTTCGCGATCTCATGAACTGTAGCCTACCAGGCTCCTCCGTCCATGGGATTTTCCAGGCAAGAATACTGGAGTGGGTTGCCATTTCCTTCTCCAGGGGATCTTCCAGACCCAGGGATCGAAGCCAGGGCTCCCGCATTGCAGGCAGATGCTTTAACCTCTGAGCCACCAGGGAAGCCCCTAACTGCAATAAGACCATAATAAATATGGGATTTTTGAGAACTATGTGGATGACCAAAATAATGGATCATTTAATGTGAGAATTTGATGTAGTGAAGAGTCTACAGCATTACTGAGGTTTCCAATTGGATAACTTATGTCTGGGTAAAGGTTTTAGAGAGGTTAGTTAACTATTAACTCCTTCCTAATATACCTGAAATAAGAAGGAAGCAGCAGCCAGGGTGATTCATATACTTGACAATTGAGCACTGATTGCCTAAGAAAACTATAATCAATCTTTTTTCTTTTCCTTTTCCTGACTTGCATGTTCTTGTTCTACCCATCTAGAAAAATTCCCCTGGCGTTTGCATTAAAAATTCATAACTCATTTAGCATAGAGTAAGCATACACTCTTCAAGCCTCATTTAATTTGTATCTACAAGGAATGATGAATGCCTAGCAAGGGCTATAATTATAATTTTAAGATAGTGGAGTAAAACATAAAGAAATGACCACCCATGATCCCAGTTAATGGTGGTATTAAGTACAATAAGGTGGAGACGGAGACTTCCAGAGCCAGTTTCAGCTGAGCTTCCATGGTGACTGAGGCCTGTACACAGTGCTTGTAAAAGTCTATCTGGGCTGACACATCACTGCATCAAGGCTTTAAAGTATTCAACTCACTTCACATCCTTCAATTCCATTATATAAAAAAAGTTGCTTACTTATTTATGTGTGTATATATGAAAAGACATACGATTTCAGTTGAAAATAAGTATATATTTTATCTTTTTATAGCATTTTGGGATTCTTCATGTTTAATCATTATTGATACTTTGGTTATATTGTAACAGCCACATAATTTTTTCCTATAGTATTTTTATTACTTGAATCTCGAACATAATTGATACTAATTGCTAAAGTAATCTTTTCTTTTTGTTAATGTGACATGGAGATAGAGATCGGAGTTGGTCTCTTTCCAGGTGTTTCCAGCTGTTTCATAACTATCATCTATTTCCTCATGTGCCAAAGTCACATACTGCCTCCTCCCTCGCTCAACTAAACTAAAGTAACATTAGAGAAAGATGGTCAGCAGCCTTTATTTCTTTGGAAATTGGGGTTTTGATTATGTCTTTCTTGATGTTATCTGTTATGAAATAATAATGGTAAGGTAAAATGTACTATACATAGAATAATGTGTATTTGCTCAGTAATGTTTTTTGAGGAATGAAAGAAACACTACATGTTATAACATTATTGGCCAACCATTGTATCACTAACTTTTCTGTTATAACAAAAGTGCAGGTCAGTCTTCCTCTTAAGAACTCCTGAATTGTTCTAAATCACAAAGTATTGACAATTATGACTACTTCATATGTACCTATGGAGAAGGCAATGGCAACCCACTCCAGTACTCTTGCCTGGAAAATCTCATAGCAGGAGGAGCCTGGTAGGATAAAGTCCATGGGGTCACTAAGAGTCGGACACGACTGAGTGACTTCACTTTGACTTTTCACTTTCATGCATTGGAGAAGGCAATGGCAACCCACTCCAGTGTTCTTGCCTGGAGAATCCCAGGGACAGGGGAGCCTGGTGGGCTGCCGTCTATGGGGTCACACAGAGTCAGACACAATTGAAGCGACTTAGCAGCAGCAACAGCATATGTACATAAAATACTGGTTTCATAACAAATATTTATGAACTTGATCTCATTATCTTGAGAAACAGAATGTAAACACTCTGTAATAGCTTGATTCCTTAACATAATTGAATATTATTGGAAATTAATTTTTCCAAACAATCAGTCAGATGTTTTTGAAAAATTGTCATTTGGTGTCTGAGAGATATTCTGCACCATACATAATTTACTCACACCAACATTTCTTAACTTTGAAAATTTTGTGGTCTATTTTGAGATTCTAGGCAATTTTTGCTGCCTTTAATTGTCTGTTCTATGAATACACAATCCCTTCATAATTGTCTCAATGACCAAGTATAGTGCAACTTTATCTTATTAATTTCATTAAAATTTTGATTGTTGCTTCAAATTAAGTATAAAAGTAGTTGTTCTCCAAGAAAGGATATATATATATGTATTGCTAATAAAACTTGCATTTATATTTCAATTTATAGCTCTACTTCGATTCTTTTTTTTTTTCATACAAAATTTTAATTTTCATGCTGGACTGTAGTCAAGTATGTTAAGTGAAATTTTATGGTGTAGTACAAACTGTGTAAATACATAGCTGAATTGGCAAGTGGGATGAATAGACGGACACTCTGTAAATAACCCCCCAAAACTGACAGCAAAAACTAACATAACCTACTCTTCAACCCGATGGGCATTTAAAATTTTTTGACATAAATGAAATGATACATGATTATTTCATTATCCTTAACATATTAAAAAGTAATAAGATTGAGAACATATTGTTGTAGTAATACTTGCTGCAATTAAAAAAGGCCTACAGGTGCCATGCTCAGTATTTTTCATGCTACATCATTTATCCTTAAAGCGTTACAAAAATTCAGATACTGTTATCTCAATTTTTTAGTTGAGAAAATTCAAGCACAAAATGCTTGAACAATTTGACTAAAATCATGTAGAAAAACAGCCTGAAATCCAAATTGAACAGAATTGACCTGGCTTCCTGAGTGAAAACTCTTAGCTATTTTATGATGGAAGAAATCATATTTAATTTGAGCTAATAAAACACACCAGGTTGGATAGTTTATTATTCTCAATATGCAAGTCTACTTACCCGCCTCTTTGAGGAAAAGAGTATGAGACACACAAAAAAATATTTGCAGTACGTATATGTCAACAGTAGTCCCCACGATAGTCTAATTTCTTCTATCATTTTCACCTAATATTACATGCTGTTTGAAAGTGATACAATAAGGGTTCTGTCCTTGGGCACCTGCCATCTCTGAATTTGTTAAAAGCTGCCTTTTAACAAATTTAGTGTCTGTTTTCAGATTGCCTTTGGCTTCAGACCCTAGAACTGTTTACATCTTTCCCAAGCCAATGATCTTAGTCAATTTGAGAATTCTTGCTCCTCACATCCTTTATAGTAAAGCCTTCAGTTACTCACCAGCTCTGCTAGAATTAATAAACCACAATTGAATGTTGCTGCTTTAGAAACATTAGGGTAGCTGTTTAACAGCACAAAAGTTGGGGCTACAATCTAGACCTCCTTTAGTCCAGTTCTCCAGGGTGAAGTTTAGGAATTTTTAACAAGCACTCTTTGTGAGTCTGTTGTGGAGATAGGTTTGGGGAACTACTGCAGAAAGCTTCATGGCTCAGAATGCCTAAAAAGTTAACTCTCCAACCCAGGGCATGTTCCTCCCTACTCTGACATACTTTTGAATTATAAATCCCAGTTAGCATTACCATGCTTCATCCCAGGGAAACTGCTGTTCCTCTCAGGATTGACATTTGTCATGATATAATCTTTTGGAAGATGACCTCAGGAGTGGGTAGTGTGAGTAGATGCTGAAAAGGGGGCAGTTAACTTTTCTGTACATCTTTGGGCTCTTTCTCCTTAAGGTAATTTAGCTTTTTGTCAATACTTGAAAAATCAGAAAAAATATTGGCAATCACTATGTCCAACACTTGCTCTTGCTAGAGGAGTGATTCATGAAACTCACATATGTAAAAACTAAGAAGCATTTCAAAGTCTTAGTTTCAGTTCGGAAATGGTATAAAACTCTCTCCATTCTCTTGTGTGAGGTATGACAAATGCTACTTAGAATGAAAAATAAACTTTAAAAATAGGACTCAGAAGGGAAAAACCTTACCTTGAATGTGCCTCTGTATAAGTGCTAGTGTATTTGTACTGAGTGATAGACAGTTATGATATAATCTTTCCAAGATACTTAAATTATAATAAGAAAGTTATTGGATAGAAATTTCACTTTTTGCATCACTTACATAATAATAGTTAACAGTTATAGAACAGCTTTTATGGTCTAGGAACTGTGCTAGAACTCTTAGTTACACATCTGATTTTACTAAAAATTTTTTGGTTAATACTAGGTGCTAATATCTGTTAGACTGGAGCAATATAAATATAAATAATACAGGCTATTTTTCTCTCCAACTCTATTTCCAGCATAGTTTTTTCTGTTCTGGAAACATAAATGATGTTCTTTTTCCCTGGCCATGTATTGTTTAACTAACATAACCATGACTCCTTTGTCTACCAAGGGCCATGCTAACAGCCCTACAGCCCTGTCCTAACTAATCTGGAAAGAGATAAGAGTGAAAATATTAAGAAAGGCAGACTTTTTAGTTTTAACTCCTTCTTTCAATGGGTTACTTTGATTTAACCTTGCATAGCTGCTGCCACCGGAGAAGGCAATGGCACCCCACTCCAGTACTCTTGCCTGGAGAATCCCATGGACGGAGGAGCCTGGTAGGATGCAGTCCATGGGGTCGCTAGGAGTCAGACACAACTGAGCGACTTCACTTTCACTTTTCATTTTCATGCATTGGAGAAGGAAATGGCAACCCTCTCCAGTGTTCTTGCCTGGAGAATCCCAGGGACAGGGGAGCCTGGTGGGCTGCCATCTCTGGGGTCGCACAGAGTCGGACACAACTCAAGTGACTTAGCAGCAGCAGCAGCTGCTGCCAGAGATAAAAGAAAGAGAACAGAGCCAAAAACAAGAAATATATCAAGTGTTTGTTGTCATTTACCAAAGCCATTGAATGCATTATCTTACATAATTTAATCAAGCTAGAAAGAACCATTGCTCTTGTTGTTTAGTCACTAAGTCATGTTCCTCTCTTTGCAAAATGGACTCTGGCTCACCAGGCTTCTCTTTCCATAGGATTTCCCAGGCAAGAATACCAAAGTGGGTTGCAGTTTCCTTCTCCAGGGGATCTTCCTGACCCAGGGATCAAACCTGTGTCTCTTGCTTTGGCAGGTGGATTCTTTACACTCAGCCACCAGAGAAGCCAAATGTGGATTAGCTAATTTATTTTTTTAACTTTTCATTTTCTTTTAAAAAATTATTTTATAGGTAGGAATTTGGTATTCTGGGATTCAGAAGGTTTGCTTATAGCATTCAGGCTTTCTGTTCCCAGTTGGCTAATCTTATCATTATTCATCACTCTAGCTGTTTGATGTACATGAAAGTCTCTAAGGAGTCTCAGAAAAAAATATAAGAAAGTCAGAAGGATATTTTATTATGTACAGAAAACACTTTTAATATCTTTAGGTTATGATGTGTATATATGAATATATTGTGAACCAAATTTTCACCTTAATACAAAAACTCTTAGCAAAAAATATGCATCTTCATTTTTATATGAATTTGCTATTTGGTATGCATTTTTTAAAAAACAGAATTGGTCAATATACATTTTCACAACATATTAAAAAAAGAGACGTCACTTTGCCAACAGAGGTCCGTATAGTCAAAGCTATGGTTTTTCAAGTAGTCATATATGGATGTGACAGTTGGACCATAAAGAAGGCTGAGTGACAAAGAATTGATATTTTCAAATTGTGGTGCTGGAGAAGACTCTTGAGAGTCCCATGGATTTCAAGGAGCTCAAACCAGGCATTCTAAAGGAAATCAGCCCTGTACATTCATTGGAAGAACTGATATTGAAGTGGACACTCCAATACTTTGGCCATGTGATGGGAAGAGCCAACTCATTGGAAAAGACCCTGATGCTGGGAAAAATTGAAGGCAAAAGGAGAAGAGGGTGGCAGAGGATGAGATAGCTAGATAGTATCACCAACTCAATGGACATGAATTTGAGCAAACTCTGGAAGATAGTGTAGGACAGGGGAGCCTGGTGTGCTGCGGTCCATGAGATCACAAAGAGTCGGACATGTCTTAGTGACTGCAACAACAACAATGCATGTTTTTGTTTTTTTTAAACAGAATTGGTCAGTATACATTTGTAATTCCTTTCTTTCAAACTAGATTTCTCTGTTGTATGGTCTTATAAAAACATCAGTATTAATGTTTATAAATTTCTCACACAAGTAACACCTCAGAATTTACCTAATTTCTCTATTATTGGGCTTTTCATTTACTATTATTCATAAAAACTTGATAAATACTTGAATGTATATGTGTTTTCACAAATTTTGGAATATTTGCTTGCCATTTATTATGAAAAATAGGAGTACTGACTGAAAGCTGTGAATAATTGGAGTTGTTGATAGATACCAGCATTTCCAAGTTACTTTCTAATGTTAGTTATAGCAATCACCAGGTAAAGCACAAATTCTAATAAAATACACATCTAAATCAATGGAATGCTATAAATAGAGGAAAACAACAGAATGGGAAAGACTAGAGATCTCTTCAAGAAAATCAGAGATACCAAAGGAACATTTCATGCAAAGATGAGTTCGATAAAGGACAGAAATGGTATGGACCTAACAGAAGCAGAAGATATTAAGAAGAGATGGCAAGAATACACAGAAGAACTGTACAAAAAAGATCTTCACGACCCAGATAATCACGATGGTGTGATCACTGATCTAGAGCCAGACATCCTGGAATGTGAAGTCAAGTGGGCCTCAGAAAGCATCACTACGAACAAAGCTAGTGGAGGTGATGGAATTCCAGTTGAGCTATTTCAAATCCTGAAAGATGATGCTGTGAAAGTGCTGCACTCAATATGCCAGCAAATTTGGAAAACTCAGCAGTGGCCACAGGACTGGAAAAGGTCAGTTTTCATTCCAATCCCAAAGAAAGGCAATGCCAAAGAATGCTCAAACTACCACACAATTGCACTCATCTCACACACTAGTAAAGTAATGCTCAAAATTCTCCAAGCCATGCTTCAGCAATATGTGAACCGTGGATTTTCTGATGTTCAAGCTGGTTTTAGAAAAGGCAGAGGAACCAGAGATCAAATTGCCAACATCTGCTGGATCATGGAAAAAGCAAGAGAGTTCCAGAAAAACATCTTTTTCTGCTTTATTGACTATGCCAAAGCCTTTGACTGTGTGGATCACAATAAGCTGTGGAAAATTCTGAAAGAGATGGGAATACCAGACCACCTGACCTGCCTCTTGAGAAATTTGTATGCAGGTCAGGAAACAACAGTTAGAACTGGACATGGAACAACAGACTGGTTCCAAATAGGAAAAGGAGTTCGTCAAGGCTGTATATTGTCACCCTGTTTATTTAACTTATATGCAGAGTACATCATGAGAAAGGCAGGGCTGGAAGAAACACAAGCTGGAATCAAGATTGCCTGGAGAAATATCAATCACCTCAGATATGCAGATGACACCACCCTTATGGCAGAAAGTGAAGAGGAACTCAAAAGCCTCTTGATGAAAGTGAAAGTGGAGAGTGAAAAAGTTGGCTTAAAGCTCAACATTCAGAAAATGAAGATCATGGCATCTGGTCCCACCACTTCATGGGAAATAGATGGGGAAACAGTGGAAACAGAGTCAGACTTTATTTTTCTGGGCTCCAAAATCACTACAGATGGTGACTGCAGCCATGAAATTAAAAGCCGCTTACTCTTTGGAAGGAAAGTTATGACCAACCTAGATAGCATAATGAGGAGCAGAGACATTACTTTGCCAACAAAGGTTCATCTAGTCAAGGCTATGATTTTTCCTGTGGTCATGTATGGATGTGAGATTTGGACTGTGAAGAAGGCTGAGAGCCGAAGAATTGATGCTTTTGAACTGTGGTGTTGGAGAAGACTCTTGAGAGTCCCTTGGACTGCAAGGAGATCCAACCAGTGCATTCTGAAGGAAATCAGCCCTGGGATTTCTTTGGAAGGAATGATACTAAAGCTGAAACTCCAGTACTTTGGCCACTTCATGTGAAGAGCTGACTCATTGGAAAAGACTCTGATGCTGGGAGGGATTGTGGGCAGGGGGAGAAGGGGACGACAGAGGATGAGATGGCTGGATGGCATCACTGACTCGATGGACGTGAGTCTGAGTGAACTCCGGGGGTTGGTGATGGACAGGGAGGCCTGGCGTGCTGTGATTCATGGGGTCGCAAAGAGTTGGACACGACTGAGCGACTGGTCTGATCTGATCTGAAAGAAAGTCCAGAAATAGACCCAAAAAACACACCAGAGGTTGGTTCACCAAAAAAAGGTGGGACAGATTTATTTAGTAAGTGATTAGGGATAACTGGTAACTATCAAAATAATTCTTTTTCTAGTAAGTATCAAAAAAATTGTCTTTCTACTTTTGAACATTGTGGTAAACTCAATTTCAGATAGTTCAAATGTTTAAAAATAAGACATGAAACAAATATAGCATACAGAAGATATGATAGAAACAGTTTTAAAATCACTTATCATGAAATGGAAAGGCGGTTTTAAAGAATAATCCCAAAAAAAACCCTCATGTGTTATTAATGAGAAAAATCCATAAATTCAAAATAAAATTTTTTTTAAATGTTTACATTCAAATACACAAGCAGCACACACTGTGGAAAGAATGAGTATGTTTCCAATTCAGTTCTTAAAGAGTTAATTTCCTTAAAGAATAATTAGCAATGTTCATTCAATTTTTAAAAATATATTTTTCATTCTTTAACAGAGTATTTCTCTAGCAATCTAGCCTATCAGAAATGCATTGATGAGATAACAGTAAATGATTGTTAATAATAATAAATTGGAATATACCTAAATGTCCATCAGAAGAGGACTAGTGAAATAAAATTATGGTTGATATAGTGGAATCCCCTGCTACCATCAAACCTCTACATGAATAATGTAGGAATATATGTGTGTGTGTGCATATATACATATATATATGCATAGGTTATCTCTAAAACAGTAAATAACAGTGATATTTCTGAGGAGGATATCTGGATAATTAAGTAATGGGAGACTTACTTTTCCTGGTACACATTTTTTGAGTATTTGAATTATAGTAATAATAATATAAATATCATGTGTCTATTTTACTTGAAAACAAACTCAATGGTATTACATGTACATTATATATATACATATGTGATGTAGGGAGAGACTTAATAGTCTTCTATAAAAATGTGTCTGATATTTGTATTTAGGAAAAATTTAATAAATTCCTTTTTTAAAAATATGAAGGCATTTAGTTTTTCACTTCCTGATATGAAACTATTCATTATGGACCTTACAAATTGTGATTCTCCATTCCAAGGGTTATTGAAAACACAAGTTAATTTCAGGTTAAGAAAATGACTGCTGTGCATTTTCTCTCACTATTGAGATACACTAAGAAAACAGTGTTAACTTATTTCTATGTGTCACTACTAAATATTATATACAATCTTTCAAGAGCAATTTCATGGTCATTTATAAAGTGAACAAATGAGTTTCCTTATTTTCCAAATCATTGAGTTATTTCCAAAATTAATTAAAATTATTGTTGTTTGAGAAATAAGGGTAATGACAAACTGAATAATAGCAGGGTAGATACGTACTTGAGTAGTTTGGTTTTTAACTGGACTTCATTATAGAAAGTAAGATAGCCGTCTAGTATCCATCTAGTATAAATCCCACCATCTAGTATAAAAGCGAGGACATTCTTTCATGATAAGTTGAAAACAAACATGTATGAAACCCAAAACAAAAGGTTTTGTTAGATCATTTTGCTCTATATTAATACTGTCATGAAACGATGCCTGATATTAACTTGTGCGAGTCAGCATGACAATTATATAATTTCAACTGAAAAACATTTATTTTTAATAGACAGATAACGCACCCCAAAAGGCAAACAATATCATACAAAAGTATACAACTATTCCTTTTATTATTCTGGACCAGTTACACTTGAAAAAATTGTATTTTGTACTTGTCACATCAAGTTATTAAACCAATCAGGTAGTATGAAAAGAAATAGCCTAATATTTAAAAGAAATCTGTATCATATTAAAAGGTATTCCTTTTGTCTCAAGAAAAATACATTTCAATTAAAATAATAATCCTACCTTGAAAAATTATAAAATGCAGCCACAGATATATATTTTGTCATGTACAGTAGATGTTTAAATAAATATAAAAATAAAATTTTAAGGGATTAAAATAGCTTCTACACACCAATGAAAGGCCATTTATTTATATTTTTAATGAAAAAGATAAAATAAAATAGTTAAGATATTTCAAAGTTATTTTGTGTGTCTACCACTTAAAACCTAGCTCTATGAAATATTTTTCATTAAATGCAGGGATGCAGTGAAAAACACCATAATTTAACCACTGAAGCTTTTATAAAGAAAATATTCCCATTGTTTGTAATCAGTAACTCTGTGAATTAAAAATAAAATAGAAAATAGTACGGTAACATTTTTTCATAATGACACTAAGACATAGTCTCTCTTCCAAAGGATTTATAAGTAGAATTGTTAATGTTTTAAGTTTGCTAAAATGCATATTTATATATAAAATGCACCAGTATTATTTACCATGTACAGAAATAACTTTTTTAAGTTATAATCTTCTAAAATTTAGCAATTCAATTTCAGAATTGAGTAGGGGCAAAGAGATTGATTAGAAGCAGTAAGGTTAACAAGACAGACAAGTAATAAGACAATAAAAATGTGTTGAGGGAGGGAAGTTAGATAAGTACATATATAAATATATGCTAAGCCAGAATATAAATGCTCCTTTATGAAAAATACACCTGATATAATTGTGGGTTCAGAGATAAATTATTACAATGGTTGAATAGAAAAACATGTTTCATAGCAAGAGATAACACATTGAAAAGCTTGAAATGGATGGTATTTCAGTATACAGCAGATGGAAGAAAAAAAGACATTTCAAGTGGGAGAATGAACAAGACACACTCTGAAAATCTGTCTTGTTACAGATTTTAGTCAGGGAAAAATAGTCAGGTTTTATTTGCTATTTCTAGCTTCATATAACAATTTCATAGTTAATCTGTTAGGTTATTCAAGAATTTATAAACATTTTATTTTAAAGCTTCTATAAATAACTAAAATACTAAAGTTTCTATCAAGTTCTAAATTTAGACTATACATTCTCATTTAATTTTGCATAGCTCAGTATCCAGAGATGAGGGCACTGCATTTTAGTATTTTTATTTGTATTAATATATTATTCTAAATTAGAGATTCACCATGGTGATTGATGATTTAATACTGTAATGAATCAAAGGCACAAATACATTTGTATAACAACAGAACAAATTGAAATTTTAATGTGATTTTAAAACTCAAAGGTCTTGCTTTCTGACAAAAGTTTTTAACATTATTTACTGAAAAAATAGAAGAATTAGCTCTTAGAATGCATCACTATGCTTAATTGTATAAAATCAAACATTGTATAAAATCAGGCAAAGTTTCTAAAATGCCATTATCTAACTAGTTCTATTTCTTATCAGATTTGGATTCAGATAATTAATCAAATTATATAGCAGGTAACAATGTTCTTCTCATTATTTTCTCACTAGAGAGTAATCCAAAGAGATTCAACGAGATTACTTTTGAAAAACAATACTACAACTGTTTTATCTTTGATGATGATCTTCTGAGTTTAATCCCCAGAAGAGAATAATAAATATGTCAATAGCTTTCCATAGTACTGAATGATTAATGAAATATTAGGCAAATAAACTTCCCTTTCTTAAATGACTATTTAATTACTTTCTTATTTCTTTCAAATTAAACCCATGTTTGTGTTATTACTTATTATCATACTTTCCCTACAGTGGAAATTCCTACTTTTCTTACCATGCAACTTCAGATAAGGCCTTCAGCAGAATCTTAGTATGAAAAAGGGTAACATTAGATACTCCCCAAAACTGAAATATTAAGAAAATTTTAAATATCTTCCCAAAGGTTGGCAAAATGTCTGGAGGATGGAGAAATTTTAAAAATATTAGGAGACTGAGTTAAAACATATAGTACAGTAAACATAAAGATAAAAAGGAAAGAAATGAGAAATACTGAGAATCTTAACTAATATCCACATATTCAAACTAAGTAAAATAATCTATTTACTCACATGTGAAGAAGATGTTAGCTAAAGGAAAAACAATTGCAGCTGTATTCATGCAATAGTACAACAAAACACTTTTTAATACAATTATGTAATGTGTTCAATAGCAAGAAATAAGGCAGGGAAAGAAGGAGATAAGAGAGAGAAAGAGAAAGAGAAAGAAAGGAACTTCCTAACTAAAACCAAGCCAAACCAAGCCTCTTCTGGCACTATAATGATTCTTAGTCAAGACAGAATCTAAATCATCTATTCAATTTGTTGGATATTTACTTTCATGCTTGAGAGTGGGATAGAGTAGAGCTCTTTTTTTTTTTTTTTTTCAGTTTGCACCTTAAATGAAGGACCATATAGACCATCTGAATTATAGTGTAGCAGAATAAAAGGATTTTGTTCACATGAGTTCCTATCTCTATTTTCAGAGGAAAAATACTAATATTTATGGATTTTTTTGTGTGTGCCAAGTTGCTTCAGTCGTGTCTGACCCTCTGTGACCCTATGAATGGTAGCCCTCCAAGTTCCTCTGTTCATGGGATTCTCCAGGCAAAAATACTGGAGTGGGTTGCCATGCCCTCCTCCAGGGGATACTTAAGGTACATGGAGTTCTACTTTACCCACACAAAGGACTCCAAGCTGCATCCCTTCACCTTTTTTAGATAAGGTATAATCAAACAGGACTATGACCCTGTGATTTTTCTCTGTGACTCACACCGTATCTCACTCAAGAATGAACCTGCATAGATGACTTGTTTGAGCTAAAGGTTTGCATATCAGATAGAGAAAGCACATAAATATCTATTAATTTTCAGCTTTTTTAGAAAAGTTGCTATTGTCTGCAAAACTTGGCTTTTCTTATTTATACCCCTGTCTGATCCACTGACGGTATTTGTACATGTTCCAGTAATGACCCTTCCATCTCCTCTTATCTAAACCTAAACAGGTAGAGGGATTCAGGAACTAACAGAGATGATATACATTCTAAATAGCAAAGAAATGAACAAGGATTTGAATTAATATAGTTATAATATAAGAGTTATCATATACTTTACAGATTATAAAATACCAATGATACAGTGTTGAAAACTCTATAACAATACATCTTAATTTTACTTGTTCACGTGTATAGTTTCAATATATTGATGCTAATATTAAGAACTAGTCTGAAGTTTGAATACATCACTTCTCATAGAAACAGACTATAATTCACATCAAATTATTTCTCTGTTATATACCTACAAGCTATTTTTGCTGCATTCCTAATAAACAGCTCATTGTTTGAACTTGTAATAATTAGATAACACTGGAACTCTTAAATCAAAACAAACCAACAAACAAACTTCTCTAGCTCTTACTAGCTACTGAATTCCTTAACATTATTTACATTTTTATCAAGAGTGGAATATTTAAATTTTCCTATTAAATTAAACAAACACAAACAATATTAAAGTAAGTCAGAGTGAAGCCATTTAAATTATGTTGACAACAGCACCACATCTCCTGCAGTTGTTTCCGAGTCCTGACTGTGGTTAGAGCTGATACCAGTGTCTGAGTCTGTGTCATTTGTATACATGTTAAATATTCTTTGAGTAAATGGAGAAACCACCCCATTGCTGGTGGGCACCTCAGATTCCTTTCCTCTGTTTTCCTTTAGCTGGCATTCATCTGCATTGCTGATATGAAGGGAATTGAACTCCTTGGCGAGGAGCTCATATTCCTTAGCTTTCATCTGAAGCAATGAGTCACTGTATTTAATCTCTTTCTGGATGCCACTCAAGTGAGAGTGGATTTTCAAACCAGCTTTCATGCTTTTCTCCAAATCACACTTAACACTCTCTAAATTAGAGCTTTCAAGTTCACTGGCAGCTGCCCCTTCTGCATCTTCATTTATCTCCATGCAAACACTTTTTACTTCTTTTTCTATTTCGGCAGAGAGCTTATCAATGAGCTTTCTGTAGTAGGTCAGTCGTTCCTCCAGCTGTACAATTCCATTACTTTCTCTCAGGTCCTCCAGCATCTGCCTTTCATCATATTCCAAGCCTAGCTTTTGCTCAACTTCACTGAAACTGGGCATCAAATATGCATCCTGGACATAATTTTCTCCATTATTTTCTACCCGATCAAGATGAAATTTAGCTTCACACTTTTCAATTTCCAGATCCAGCTCTTTCATTCTCTTCACTTGTTGATTAATAGTGTGATCCTGGGAAATAATCAGATGAACTAATGTCTCCATACTATCTCGCTCCTGGGAAACTGTGTCCTGCTTAATTTTAGCCAGTTTCCGGAAAGTTTTCCTGACTATTCTTTTTTGTTTATCTGGTGGTAATGTCTTCATGTAATTTGCCGGGCTGAGCTCCCACAGTTTTTCTGTGTTTTGCACTAATTTGGCTTCAGCTGTCCGCCACAAGGGAACTGGAAGAAAAGCATCTGCTTTAACCAAAACAAACTGCATATTAGGCTGCTCGTCTCCCCATGCTTTCCAAAGCTTCAGGATTCTAGTTAGGGGAGGAAGAACCCGTTCAGAGCCTCTCCATTTTTCTATGATGCAGTAATCACTGGGATTTCCCAGAAGAAATCGTTTCTCCCCAAATGTAGTCTCGTGTTCCTCAAGCAAAGCCTGGATGACGTCGGCAGAGGTGGTGCGTTTGGTTAGCCCACAGACAATCTTCTCTTCTTGGCAAACCCAAACCACAATTTCCTTCTCTTCTGAATCCATTTCTTTAGTTGGAGATCTAAAAGAAAAACAAAGTACATTATACTACTGTCATCACGTGTATAAACTCAGAAAGATGGTTTAATTTTAATACCCTCTCTAAATCTTACCCTTAGTGAGAGATGCATTTTGAGGTGAGACTAAATAAGAATCACACATTTTATGGTAATAAAGAAAATTTAAGACCATGAAAAATATCTTAGTTTTCTTTTTAACTCCTATTGGGCTCTGGAATAGGCAAATTGTTGTCAAAGATAATGGAGGCTATGTTATCTTTAGAAAGCCAGACACAATATAACTGCAGTTAGAATTACCAGAGTTAAGATAATAATCAGAGTGGTGATGAATAAGAGGTAGAATAAGACTATTCTGGGGCTTCTCAGGGCAGTGCTAGTGGTAAAGAACCTGCTTGCCAATGGAGGTGACCTAAGAGTTGCCGGTTCAATCCCTGGGTCAGGAAGATCGCTTGGAGGAGCACGTGGCAACCTACTCCAGTATTCTCACCTGGAGAATCCCATGGGCAGAGGAGCTACAGTTCATAGGGTCACGAAGAGTAGGACACAACTGAAGTGACCTAGCATGCACATACAAGACTATTTTGCTGGAGATGTAGGACTAGGGAATAATCATGGAAATGTAAATAGAATGTTAGTAGAGTAAAAGAATTGAAAATAGTCCATTATTGAAATTAGTGATTATTTCATCCTGCAAATATTTACTGTATGCCAACCATCTGCCAGATATGTCTGAAGATGCTAAAGATATAGCAATAAGCAAAGGAGACAAGGACATGGACATAAATGTGTAATTAAGATAAGATAGTGGTAAATGCTAGGAAGAGAATTAAAGAGGATGAAGTGATAGAGAATGACTTGGAAGAGAAGAGGTCTACTTTATTTAGAGAGCTCAGGAGAGATTTCTCTAAGAAGGTGACATGTGAATAGGAACAAAGTCACACAGTAGTGACAAAGTGAAGATTCAACCTAAGCAAAAAAGCTGACTGGAGTGTACTTTTAATTAATGCACTGTGAAAACAAGTTTATGAGTTTAATGGCTTAGACATGTGGATTAAATTGGAAGAAAAACCATAAACTACTTCTTAAAGAGGAACTTTATCACATAAATTAGCCTTTGATAGCAGTGGAACCACAGTGCCTCATTAGAGCACCCAACTGGTCAAGGAAGGACATTTCCCAATAGCCAGCCATGGAGAAAAGCATGTGGAAATGTATTACCTTCTATGCCTTTTTCTTATTAATCTTGTTCCTGCTTTCATACAGCAATAAAGGATTTTGACTTGCCTGGATGCCTCACTTAGCTGACAAAACTCTCATAAATATAAAAGCCCTACTGCTAACTCCTTAGAGTAATCCTTACATCCTGTTACATTTTCTAGATGGGAAACATCAGTTCTGGGTCTGTAGCTAAGGATGACACATGACTTATAAGCGCTTCAGCTCTACACTGCAGCTGTGAAGAAGACTGGAAAACAGGGATCAGGGAGTCTTTATGTACGCTAGAATAATAATGACATACATGAGAATTCCCCAGTTCTTCCATGATCCCTGCACTAATTGGGATTCTCTTGTTTTGGAAGGAGCAAGTGCTTATATGTTATGGCTTCCACTAGAGACCTGATAGTTTTCAGCTCATGTGGATGATATAACCCTAACAGTCATTATGCACAATCAAGAAAGATATTATTATTTCCATATTATATACGAGAAATTGAGTGCCTTTATTAACAGTTCACAAGCTAACTGGTTTCAAACACTTAAAAAAAAATTTGCTCTAAACGTCCTTTTATTTTCTTGACTCAATTATTCTCTAAATATTTTGAGGAATTTTTATTATCATCATTCAAACCAGGTAATTTTCGAAACTTCTGCCACTTGACTGAGCGTGTTTAAAAGTAATTACTATTCTTCATTGAATGTAGGCAGTAAATCTTCCATACCTAGTATAAGCCACATTATGTTTAATTCTACTTTGTAGCAGGCTTAGGATTTTGCAAATGATGTTTATTTTATAGTATGGCTCCAATCGAGTTTCTATTCACTCATTCATTTGACAAATATTTGCTGAGCATTTCTTCAGCGGTTGATACCATCATGGAAATGTGGATCACAGAAATATTTGTATGATTTATAAAACATTTGCTGTTTAGTTACTAAGTCATGTCAGCCTTTTTTACCACCCATGGACTGTAGCCCACCAGGCACCTATGTCCATGGGATTTCCCAGGCAAGAATACTGGAGTGGGTGATCATTTCCTTCTCCAGGGGATATTCCTGATCCAGGGATAGACTTGTCTTTTGCATCTCCTGCATTGGCAGGTGGATTCTTTTACCACTGAGTCCCCTGGGAAGCCCAATATGTAGTATACTGCACCTATAATTATGTAGTATGAAAGTGTGTTAGTTGCTCAGTCATGTCCCCATGGACTCTTTGTGACCCCATGGACTGTATGTAGCCTGCCAGGCTCCTCTGTCCATGGGATTTCCCAGGCAAGAATGCTGGAGTGGATTGCCATTTCCTCCTTCAGGGGATCCTGACCCAGGATTGGAACCCAGGTTTCCTGCATTGCAGGTGGATTCTTTACCATCTAAGCCACGTAGGAAGTCCTTATTATTATATACACAATATATACTACATAATTATTTACTATATATTATGACCTTTCCCATACATACTTTAGAAATTATATATGTATTTTACACTTTATTAAATTTGATATTATTGAATATATCCAAAGATTCTAATTAAGTATTGTTTTGTTTGGGATCCAGATTGATGGGAGAAATAGCAATAACCTCAGATATGCAGATGACACCACTCTTATGGCAGAAGGTGAAGAGGAACTGAAGAGCCTCTTGATGAAGGTGAAAGAGGAGAATGAAAAAGCTGGCTTAAACTCAACATTCAAAAAATTAAGATCATGGCATCCAATCCCATCACTTCTTGGCAAACAGATGGGGAAACAATGAAAACTGACAGATTTTATTTTCTTGGGCTCCAAAATCACTGCAGATGGCAACTGCAGCCACAAAATTAAAAGATGCTTGCTCTGTGACCAACCTAGACAGCATATTAAAAAGCAGAGACATTACTTTGCCAACAAAGGTCCATACAGTCAAAGCTACAGTTTTTCCAGTAGTCACATTCTTGGCTGGAGAATGCCATGGGCAGAGGGGCCTGGAAGGCTACAGTCCATGGGGTCATAAGAGTCAGACACGACTTAGTGGCTAAACCACCATCACCATGTTTGGATGTGAGAGTTGGACCATAAAGAAGGCTGAGCGCCGAAGAATTGATGCTTTTGAACTGTGGTGTTGGAGAAGACTCTTGAGAGTCCCTTGGACTGCAAGGAGTTACAACTAGTACATTCTGAAAGAGATCAGCCCTGGGATTTCTTTGGAAGGACTGATGCTAAAGCTGAAACTCCAGTACTGTGGCCACCTGATGCAAAGAGCATTAGAAAAGACCCGGTTGCTGGGAAAGACTGAAGCCTGGAGAAGGGGATGACAGAGGATGAGATGGTTGGATGGCATTACTGACTCAATGAACATGAGTTTGAGCAAGCTCCGGGAGATGGTGAAGGACAGGGAATCCTGTCCTTCTGCAGTCCACGGGGTCGCAAAGAGTCGGACATGACTGAGAGACTGAATAACAACAACATGCTCTGTTTATGTTTTCAAATAGTTTATAATCACAAAATAAGCTTAAAAATTATTTACGTATATAAAAGAAAATAAAAAACACTCATAGCACCACAGTATCCATTTTTATCTGATGCTTTAAATTCTTTTTTGCCTTCTGAAACATTAACAAGATTTATTTGTAAAGATTTTCAAAAAAGGAATAGTAGGAACAATACTTGATAGTTTAAAATATGATTTCATCTTAATTTTCACTAACAATTCATTTTCACTAATTCATTTTGAATTCAATAAATTATTTTAATGTATAGAATTTATTTATAAATTTATTTATGAATTTATAATTAGAAAAATTATAAATTTTTCTAATCTTCTGTCCTCATCACTGTAATACTGCAATATATATTATATATCTGACTCACATTTCTCACAAGATTGCTTCAAATATCAGATAAGAGAAAGAAGAAGAGTCCTTTGAAAATTGTGGAAAATGTACTGGGTAAATATAGGTTATTAACACTAATGGTAAAATTACTGTTATTATTACTTAATGCTGAGAAGGGTGTGGTATTATTCAGTAACGTTATTGAGCTTGCTACAGTAGTTAACAGTATTATTTTCAAAATATTTTCCAATCCATCCCACAATATTTTTTCACCTGTTTTTAGCTTGTCAGTATTTTTGCATGTACACTTCCAATATAACACAACTGTTTATCTAATTAAAGATGTTTAAAAGGATCATTAGTATAATATTTGGATCACAGATGAGCTGAAAATCCTTTTAATCTTTCTCTGATTTATAACTCTTTGATTTTAACACTGTGGTAATAAAGTTTATTATACTGAAAATAATCTATACATATATTTATATTTCACCTGACTACTCTTCCATAACTATTTCATTATTCAGTTTTTTCCTTTTAGATTATCTTCTTCAGATAATTAAGAAAATGTATATGCCAAATGAAACTATTCAGCAACATGTGTTAGCCTCACAGGTACTTTTCCAGATTTATTCTGAAATAGAGTGAAAATTATATTTGAGAATTTTTGCATTCACCCTGTATTCAATCATGAACTTAAAAATGTCTCCACTGATAATTAGTTTTAATACCACAGAACACACAGAATTAAGATGAGTTGGCTTGGAATTATATATGCAAATTCATACAACTAAACATTTCTTCAACAAGTTTCCATTGAGAAACTATGGTGCATAAAGCAGTAGGGAATAAATCAACTATTTAAATCTGGAAATCTTAAGTATTAAATAAGACATTTTAATGTCAAATTGAAGATCCACAACATAAGTATTTACCGAAAAAGGATTAAGTGTGAAGGCAGAGAAAAATAAAGATAAATAGATAATATTTGGCTATCTTTAAGTTGTACAAAAAAAAAAGAACTTGGGGCCCAGGAGAATAATTCAAAAAATGACATTTCTTCCTAGTATGGTAGACATTGAAGTTTAATTGAAATTTGATATATAAAATTTATCAGGACAAATATTACATATTGTGCCCTACTTAAAAAAAAATAAGAATCATTAAAATGAGAAATTATTAAGAATAATTACATTATAAGATATGCTAAAACCCAGTATATGTAAACTAGCAATCCATGGTATTTATAAAAAATATTTAGATCTCTGAATGCATTTTTCCAAAGAATCTACATTATAACTTTTTATTTCCTAGGCCAGCCTGGAAGTATGATACTAACATAATCTAGCTGCCATATATAGGAGTGATTCTAAGTGAAATGCTCTTATTGCTCAACTCTGCAGAATCATATTCCATGCTTGGAAATCAAAAGTTATACTTTTATCAGTTTCAAGCAATTGATGGAACCTCTGTCTGCAAACAGTGATGGAAGTCTCCAACAGATTGCAGGGTACAGACCTGTGAAGCTTTACGAGCATGTTGGACATATCTCTTAGTGTTGCCTCATTGCCCAAAGACTCTTCTGTTTCTTTTTATTACCATTGCTTATTATGTAAACTGAAGGCTCTCCTTCTAAACCAGTGGTTCTCTACCAGCAGTGATTTTGCCTGAAATGTGTGGGGACATTTCAGGTTTTCACATTAGGGTCTGGGGATGCTAGGAGCATGGGAATGATCTAGCCTAAAATGTCAACAGTGGTGCTGTTGAAGAACCATGTATGCATACATGCGTGGGCTCATTGCTTAGTCATGTCCGACTCTTTGTAACCCGGGGACAGTAGTTCACTAGGCTGCTCTGTCCATGGGATTGTCCAGGCAAGAATATGGAGTGGGTTGCCATTTACTCCTCCAGGGGATCTTCCCCACCCAGGGATTGAATCTGCATCCCTTGATCCCTTGTGGCTCCTGAATTGCAGGTGGATTCTTTACTGATGACTCACAGAGGAAGCCCGTTGAGGAATCTTGATCCATATATACAACAAAATATACTTTCATCACAGCTTTGTCTATTCTGTTTTTTCTTACATCTTGTGGAGAATCTAACAGTAAAATATATTAAAACAAAAATAACAAATAAGTGAGACATTTCCTAAATAAGTGATGCAAGTTGGCATTCTACTTAATGGATTGCCAATGGAACTTTTTCTCCTTTCACCCTCATGGCCAGTATTTATGATTATTATTATTAATCCTGTCCAACTGGACTTCCCTCTGTTAGTCCCAGAACTGGTCCTAAAGAATACTGATAGCTGCATTAAGATGCTATAGAAACACAAGTATTCAGAATAGGATTAATTTTAGTTCAGGGGAAAAACAAACAAACTTGCATTCATAGATTTCATTAAGAAATAGTAAATCTTCCTTCTTCATTAAGAAATAGCATTTGAATATCTGACCATTAAATGGGGAATGGACAGTAGGAAGAAAAGATGTGGGGATGAAATGACAGGATAGAAGTGGCCAAGGAGACTAGGGCAGTGCCAGAGGCATGGAGAGGGTTGGAAGTCAACAGAAAGGGTTTCATTGTATTTCTCCCTTGCTCTTTCTTTGCAAGTTTATTCTGCCCTGTGACAGAGTGGACAATCAAAGACCAGAATTAGGAATGAAGGTTTTGAGACACCTTCAGTTTAGGAGAAGAAGTAGTTAAGATAATATCTGCATCCTTTACAGGACCAAAGGGAAATTCCCAGAGATAACCAAGGGAAGTGAGAAAAATAAATAAATAAATAAATCTATCACTTAGTTAAGGTTGTGGACAGTACAGGCATGTATGACATGCCTAGACAAGTTAGAAAGTATCTTTAAAAATACCTTAGCAATAAAACTACACTGAATATAACATTTTCTTGCTTTGGTTATTCAAAGGCACCCTGGAATATAATATTGTCTTGAAGTCACATTATTCAAATGAATTGGAATACAATACTGTATTTTTATTTTATTTTATTTTTTAGATCTAAACCAATTTTTTAAATTTTTATTTTATTTTTAAACTTTACAATATTGTATTGGTTTTGCCAAATATTAAAATGAATCTGCCACAGGTATACATGTGTTCCCCATCCTGAACCCTCCTCCCTCCTCCCTCCCCATACCATCCCTCTGGGTCGTCCCAGTGCACCAGCCCCAAGCATCCAGTATCCTGCATCAAACCTGGACTGGCGACTCGTTCCATATATGATATTATACATATTTCAATGCCATTCTCCCAAATCATCCCACCCTCTCCCTCTCCCACAGAGTCCAAAAGACTGTTCTATACATCAGTGTCTCTTTTGCTGTCTCGTATACAGGGTTATTGTTACCATCTTTCTAACTTCCATATATATGCGTTAGTATACTGTATTGGTGTTTTTCTTTCTGGCTTACTTCACTCTGTATAATAGGCTCCAGTTTCATCCACTTCATTAGAACTGATTCAAATGTATTCTTTTTAATGGCTGAGTAATATCCCATTGTGTATATGTACCACAGCTTTCTTATCCATTCATCTGTTGATGGATATCTAGGTTGCTTCCATGTCCTGGCTATTATAAACAGTGCTGCGATGAACATTGGGGTACATGTGTCTCTTTCAATTCTGGTTTCCTCAGTATGTATGCCCAGCAGTGGGATTGCTGGATCATAAGGCAGTTCTAGTTCCAGTTTTTTAAGGAATCTCCACACTGTTCTCCATAGTGGCTGTACTAGTTTGCATTCCCACCAACAGTGTAAGATGGTTCCCTTTTCTCCACACCCTCTCCAGCATTTATTGCTTGTAGACTTTTGGATCACAGCCATTCTGACTGGTGTGAAATGGTACCTCACAGTGGTTTTGATTTGCATTTCTCTGATAATGAGTGATGTTGAGCATCTTTTCATGTGTTTGTTAGCCATCTGTATGTCTTCTTTGGAGAAATGTCTATTTAGTTCTTTGGCCTATTTTTTGATTGGGTCATTTATTTTTCTGGAATTGAGCTGCAGGAGTTGCTCGTACATTTTTGAGATTAGTTGTTTGTCAGTTGCTTCATTTGCTATTATTTTCTCCCATTCTGAAGGCTGTCAATACTGTATTTTTAAAAATCTGATTATTTGTGCTTTTCTGATTGCTGAATACAAAACAAAGGTTGCTATTATTCTAAATTTTATCAGACTTTTGGCCAAACTAAGATATTGTCTTAGTATTTTTTTTACATGCAGTTCAAATTAAATGAATGCTTTCCAAACTTCTAATTCTATAGAAAAGTAGGAATAATCTCCTTAATATTTCCTAACACATAGTAAAATTAATTCCCTTTGAAATTTTGATTAAACCTCAAAATATATTTAAACTCCTCAAAAGACATTTATTTTTCCCTGATATCATCATGCAGTTCAAAGCCATAGCAAGGACCACAATCAGAATTAATATAACATATGTTATTCATTTATGTATCCTGTAATAAAAATAAGAGTACAGAGGAAAAAAAAAATACATGTTGCACTGAATTCTGATTCAGCACAGAGAACAGACTTCAATGCCTCCTAATAGTAAGATTTTTCCATGGAAAACATAGATGCCTGTAGAATTAAAAAAATCCTTCTTATGAAGTCTGTTCTCAAAATATCTTGACCAAATAAACTATCACAGGGAATTAGGTCCAGTCTATAGAACTCTTTAGTGTATAACCCACTACATGTGGCACTCATATTTAAAACAAGTCAGTAAATAACACTTGGAGACAGACTAACTCAACAATGCAAGATTCAGAACTAAAGATTAGGAATGGCAGCTATAATACAGTAACAAAAGAAATTCAATTTCAGGATATTTATCTCAGGCTCAAATCTAAAATTACCTTGTAGAAGTTTACATTGTCTTGAATAAAAGCATATAATTAATTAAAGAATAAAGATCAGATCAGATCAGTTGCTCAGTCGTGTCTGACTCTTTGCAACCCCATGAATCGCAGCATGCCAGGCCTCCCTGTCCATCACCAACTCATGGAGTTCACTCAGACTCATGCCCATTGAGTCAGTGATGCCATCTAGCCATCTCATCCTCTGTCGTCCCCTTCTCCTCCTGCCCACAATCCCTCCCAGCATCAGAGTCTTTTCCAATGAGTCAACTCTTCGCATGAGGTGGCCAAAGGACTGGAGTTTCAGCTTTAGCATCAGTCCTTCCAAAGAAATCCCAGGGTTGATCTCCTTCAGAATGCACTGGTTGGATCTCCTTGCAGTCCAAGGGACTCTCAAGAGTCTTCTCCAACACCACAGTTCAAAAGCATCAATTCTTCGGTGCTCAGCCTTCTTCACAGTCCAACTCACATCCATACATGACCACTGGAAAAACCATAGCCCTGACTAGATGAACCTTTGTTGGTTCTGCTTTTGAGTGTCTCTGCTTTTGAATATGCTATCTAGGTTGGTCATAACTTTCCTTCCAAGGAGTAAGCGTCTTTTAATTTCATGGCTGCAGTCACCATCTGTAGTGATTTTGGAGCCCAGAAAAATAAAGTCTGACTCTGTTTCCACTGTTTCCCCATCTATTTCCCATGAAGTGATGGGACCAGATGCCATGATCTTCATTTTCTGAATGTTGAGCTTTAAGCCAACTTTTTCACTCTCCACTTTCACTTTCATCAAGAGGCTTTTGAGTTCCTCTTCACTTTCTGCCATAAGGGTGGTGTCATCTGCATATCTGAGGTTATGATATTTCTCCCGGCAATCTTGATTCCAGCTTGTGTTTCTTCCAGCCCTGCCTTTCTCATGATGTACTCTGCATATAAGTTAAATAAACAGGGTGACAATATACAGCCTTGACGAACTCCTTTTCCTATTTGGAACCAGTCTGTTGTTCCATGTCCAGTTCTAACTGTTGCTTCCTGACCTGCATACAAATTTCTCAAGAGGCAGGTCAGGTGGTCTGGTATTTCCATCTCTTTCAGAATTTTCCACAGTTTATTGTGATCCACACAGTCAAAGGCTTTGGCATAGTCAATAAAGCAGAAATAGATGCTTTTCTGGAACTCTCTTGCTTTTTCCATGATCCAGCAGATGTTGGCAATTTGATCTCTGGTTCCTCTGCCTTTTCTAAAACCAGCTTGAACATCAGGAAATCCACAGTTCACATACTGCTGAAGCCTGGCTTGGAGAATTTTGAGCATTACTTTACTAGTGTGTGAGATGAGTGCAATTGTTTGGTAGTTTGAGCATTCTTTGGCATTGCCTTTCTTTGGGATTGGAATGAAAACTGACCTTTTCCAGTCCTGTGGCCACTGCTGAGTTTTCCAAATTTGCTGGCATATTGAGTGCAGCACTTTTACAGCATCATCTTTCAGGATTTGGAATAGCTCAACTGGAATTCCATCACCTCCACCAGCTTTGTTCATAGTGACGCTTTCTAAGGCCCACTTGACTTCACATTCCAGGATGTCTGTCTCTAGGTCAGTGATCACACCATCATGATTATCTGGGTCGTGAAGATATTTTTTGTACAGTTCTTCGTGTATTCTTGCCATTTCTTCTTAATATCTTCTGCTTCTGTTAGGTCCATACCATTTCTGTCCTTTATTGAGCCCATCTTTGCATGAAATGTTCCTTTGGTATCTCTGATTTTCTTGAAGAGATCTCTAGTCTTTCCCATTCTATTGTTTTCCTCTATTTTTTTGCATTGATCACTGAAGAAGGCTTTCTTGTCTCTTCTTGCTATTCTTTGGAACTCTGCATTCAGATGTTTATATCTTTCCTTTTCTCCTGTGCTTTTCGCTTCTCTTCTTTTCACAGCTATTTGTAAGGCCTCCCCAGATAGCCATTTTGCTTTTTTGCATTTCTTTTCCATGGGGACGGTCTTGATCCCTGTCTCCTGTACAATGTCACGAACCTCATCCCATAGTTCATCAGGCACTGTATCTATCAGATCTAGGCCCTTAAATCTATTTCTCACTTCCACTGTATAATCATAAGGGATTTGATTTAGGTCATACCTGAATGGTCTAGTGGTTTTCCCTACTTTCTTCAATTTAAGTCTGAATTTGGCAATAAGGAGTTCATGGTCTGAGCCACAGTCAGCTCCTGGTCTTGTTTTTGCTGACTGTATAGAGCTTCTCCATCTTTGGCTGCAAAGAATATAATCAATCTGATTTCGGTGTTGACCATCTGGTGATGTCCATGTATAGAGTCTTCTCCTGTGTTGTTGGAAGAGGGTGTTTGTTATGACCAGAATAAAGAATAATTATAGGTGAAGATAAAGGGCAAGTTTATTAAATCACATTCCATACCAAAGATTATAAACTGGTATTTTAACTTACAAACCCAGCTCTACAAATTATGAAGTTTAAAATACTGAGGAATGCCATAAGTAATTAGTTTGGGTAGTCAGGGTTTAAATTACATGACACATTTCTTTTCAAACTAAAAGGTCAAGCTTCCAAATTTAATAGCATCTTTTCCCAATAATCAAAATTATCAGAATACAAATACTGGTTTGGCCATAACATCTTACAGAAAAACTCAAATGAACATTTTATCCAATTCAATACAATGAGTTTAGCTAATTAATTAGTTAATATCACTACTATTATGTAAGAGAAAAATTCATATTTTGTGTACTATAATTGGGTGGCTTTGTAGTAAGAGAAAAAAATGACCCAAACAGAAATTTAAGACAGACTCTGGTAAAGATAAAAGTTTAAATATATGATTGAAAAAAGTTCTATGTAAATCAAATCTATCCTAGTAACTAATAAGTTAGTTATTCCCCAAATAAATTGTCCATTTTGAATTATAGCATACATATTTTTATAACTTCATTCAAGATTCATTTCTTAACACATTACTGACCAGAGGCATTAGTTTCTGCAAAACATCCCCTGGTCAATAATGTGTTAACAGAATTATGATTTTAATAAATATGAATAAACAATGCGGGTAAAATTCTATAGAAGATAAGATGATCTTTAATTTCAGAAATGCATTATATAGCTGGGGAAGGACAAAAGATATGTTTAGAGAGAAAGATTTTAAAATTTCAATATCATCTTAAATATTATTGGAAATCATGAGATATTAACATATTCTGTATAAAAATGCCACAAAAATTTTTAAAAAGCAATAATAATCAAAGTTAGGTAATATGTAATAAACCATAATAAGACACAGAAGTTGACCCCAATGTCTTCAAGACATTCTCAATTTCCATAACCCTTTAAAGTCAAATTAGGTAAAAGAACCTCATGAGATTTCATTTGGGACAGGATCTTGGATCCTGTATCTAAGATCCTTAGATCTTATCTGTGAGGAGGACTCTTTCAGTTTATTACTTAATATGATGATGTTTAGGCTTGGTGGTTAAGGAACAGATACTTAGAAAATAAGTAAGGTGACTGGGGAAAAGAACAGTGGGGTGTGTGTAGAAGGAGACGTTAGATAACAATCAGATCAGATCAGTCGCTCAGTCGTGTCCGACTTTTTGCAACCCCATGAATCACAGCACGCCAGGCCTCCCTGTCATGACCAATTCCCTGAGTTCACTGAGACTCACGTCCATTGAGTCAGTGATGCCATCCAGCCATCTCATCCTCTGTCGTCCCCTTCTCCTCCTGCCCCCAATCCCTCCCAGCACCAGAGTCTTTTCCAATGAGTCAACTCTTCGCATGAGGTGGCCAAAGTACTGGAGTTTCAGCTTTAGCATCAGTCCTTCCAAAGAAATCCCAGGGCTGATCTCCTTCAGAATGCACTGGTTGGATCTCCTTGCAGTCCAAGGGACTCTCAAGAGTCTTTTCCAACACCACAGTTCAAAAGCATCAATTCTTCGGTGCTCAGCCTTCTTCACAGTCCAACTCTCACATCCATACATGACCACTGGAAAAACCATAGCCTTGACTAGATGAACCTTTGTTGGTTCTGCTTTTGAATGTCTCTGCTTTTGAATATGCTATCTAGGTTGGTCATAACTTTCCTTCCAAGGAGTGTCTTTTAATTTCATGGCTGCAGTCACCATCTGTAGTGATTTTGGAGCCCAGAAAAATAAAGTCTGACAATAGCTCACATTTATTTCATGCTTAATATGTGCCAGGCATTGTTTTAAGTGCTTAAAATATATAAACTCATATAATTTTCATCACAACCCTATCAGCTATGTCCTGTAATCAAATTCATTACAAAGATTAAAAAACTGAAGCACAAGAAATTAAGAATTTGTTCAATACCACCCTCAGTTAGTAAGTGGGAGAAAATACAGATCATGTAGAAATAAGGAAAATAAGAATAATTTGGATTAAATGAGTTAGAATTGAACCCGTATTGATGAACTCCCTACTGCCTAATAAAATAATCAACATATTTCATTAAGTTTTCTCTCACTGGAAACAAGATACTAAATCTGAGTCAGATACAGTCATCTACTGAAGAGGGAAAAAATTGTGGTATTATGATAAAAGTATTTTATATATTTACTTACTACCTGCTTCTATACATTGTCCATACATACAGGATCATCTATCAATGTGATATTTAATGACTGACTTTCTTGGAAATCTGGAAGCTTGTCAGTACACAGACTCCTAATTCTTTCACCTGTTTAAGAAGCAACTATAAAATAATTTTATAGTTCCTCTAGTAGACATCTGTGTAAAATGCTGAATTGCCCATTCAATTCAGATTTTTTTAGAAGTATTTTATTCATCCCAGCAACTAGAGAGAATAAATATTTTTTCTATACATATACTACATTTTTAGTAAGTTCTAAAGCATGACATGGTCTCTAATCATTTAAAAGCTATACTGAGAACCTCCCTGGTGGTCCAGCGGTTAAGAATCCACCTGCCAATGCAGGGTGCACAGGTTCAATCCCTGGTCTGGGAAGAGTCCACCTGCCACAGGGAAACTGAGGCTGTGAGCCACAACTGCTGAGCCGGCGCCCTAGAGCCCACACTCCACAAGAGAAGCCACCACGATGAGAAGTCCACGCACCACAACTAGACACTCTGTGCACAGCAATGGAGACCCAGCATGATCAAAAATAAACACATTTTTAAAGCTATATTGATTTTAAAATCTATTTGGTTTGGGCTGTTTTCTGTACTTAAACATTGATCACCTTAATGCACCATGAAGGCATGTGAAGTAAGCAAATGTACTATTGATGGGATTCAATACATGATATGTCAAAATATGGTACCTGGAGTATTTGAAGCGGAAGGAGTTCTAGAAAATGGGAGAAATGGGGAGTTCACTTGGACATTCCATCCAAGCCTCTCCCCTGAAAGTGATCCTAGCATCCTCAGCTGAGAGATGCCCTTCCTATATCGGAAGGAAAGGAGCACTCTTATCTCTGAATACAAAGTGAAGAGACGAATCCAGACTCCATTAAATTTCTCCCAGTTTGCTATACTTACTTTGTATTCTTTGACCTATCTACCACACTTCTCCATGACTGTGCATTCTTCATTAAACCTAGCATAAAACAATTGGGATTTAACCATTTCTTTAGATCTTCATTTCCTTAAGAAGGCTCCTGTGTCATGTAAAACTTACAATAAATTAATTTGAATGCTTTTCTCTTGTCAGTCTGTTTTTGGTCAGTTTAATTTTCAGAACCAGGCATGGAACTTAACAGGGTCAAGGAAAACATTTTATTCCCATACACTACCCATAAAATTAAAAACAAAACAAAAAAAAAACCTGTTAAGTGACAATTTTGACTCTTTCTGTAATGTTTACACACTTCAGTTCAGTCGCTCAGTCGTGTCCAACTCTTTGCAACCCCATGAATCATAGCAAGCCAGGCCTCCCTGTCCATCACCATCTCCCAGAATTCACTCAAACTCGTCCATCAAGTTGGTGATGCCATCCAGCCATCTCATCCTCTGTTGTCCCCTTCTCCTCCTGCCCCCAATCCCTCCCAGCATCAGAGTCTTTTCCAATGAGTCAACTCTTCGCATGAGGTGGCCAAAGTACTGGAGTTTCAGCTTTAGCATCAGTCCTTCCAATGAACACCCTGGACTGATCTTATTTAGAATGGACTGGCTGGATCTCCTTGCAGTCCAAGGGACTCTCAAGAGTCTTCTCCAACACCACAGTTCAAAAGCATCAATTCTTCGGTGCTCAGCTTTCTTCACAGTCCAACTCTCACATCCATACATGACCACTGGAAAAACCATAGCCTTGACTAGACGGACCTTTGTTGGCAAAGTAATATCTCTGATTTTGAATATGCTATCTAGGTTGGTCATAACTTTCCTTCCAAGGAGTAAGCGTCTTTTAAGTTCATGGCTGTAATCACCATCTGCAGTGATTTTGGAATCCCCCAAAATAAGGGAATGGTTTACACACTTAGACACACACAAAACAAAGTCTGAACACAATTAAAATTAATGAAGCAGACAAATGGTGAGGAATCTCTCTGCATCTACATGCTAAAATAACTCTGGTTATTTTACCCAGAGAATAACGCATGCCCTCTGAAGTAAAATTTTTGAGATCATAGTACTGCAGTCTCAGGAAGAGATCATCACAGATCGTGTCAGTCACAAACAATACAAGTCTTTGCTTAGGCTGCTATGTAAATTTGGATTACTGTTTTGATAGATGAAGCATGAAAATAGTGCTATCAAATAGTTTTCATTAAGCGCAAACTGTTTATTTTATTCACATTTTATTAAAATAGTTTTAAAACTAGAGTCCTTCAGAAAATTAATCATTCTATGAAAAATAGGGGCAGCAAATATTAAAACTATCTTGAAAATTAAAATTTTATGCATATATATGCATAGAAAAAATCACTAGTTCTATGCATTACTAATACCAGTTTTAATTTTCTAGGGTGTAATAATATAAGCCAGTCATATAGGATAAGAAAAACCCTAAACATTCCATCACTGCAGGGTCCTATAATACTATACATAATTCCCATAAACAGAGAAAAGGGAAGGGGATGTGTAAAGAATGTGTATTGGAGATTACTGGAGGTTAAGTAAACTAAGCTTATAGTTCAGACTCCGGAAGTTGATTATACTCAAAATGTAAATATTAACATGTAGTGTTTACCAGATGAAATGCTGAGAAAACATCTAATCTTATTGGAAATTCTAGGGCTTACTTCCAAGTGTTACCTGTGCTTCGCAAAACTTTCCTTATTGATTTGTACTTTGTAAAGAAATAATTCAAAACAAGAGAGCACATTCATTAAAGGAAAGTTACCCAGCCTGAATATTTAGTTTAACAATAGCTGTAGTTATGTCAACTACTAACATTTGTTTTCCTTTTGGCAGCTAAGCCCATAATTGGTTTTGCCTTCTTAGTGGAAGCTGTTTTCTAATGACGGTGATTTTCAGCTTGTATTTGCCTGCAGCCACCTACTCATCCCTCTCTAAATGTGTTCTGAAATATGATGGTAGATTTGAATGGCACTAGAAATATGTAAGAATTTGAATTATCCAGTAGGATAGCTGAAAACATAAGAGGAGTTCCTTTATTCCTGATTTCTACATTCTGAACATGGTCTATAATAAACAGTAATAAACTGTGACTTCCAACTGGCAGTTTTATTTAAAATAATCATCTCTTCACATTAGTCACAAATCAATTACCTAAAGAGCAACAAGTAAATTACTTGTAGAAATAAGAATATACCAGGGCCTCATGCCATTTTTTAAAAGAGCTACTTGAAAACGTTATGGATAAAAGAAAAACATTGGTCATCTACATGAAAAGTATCTTACATCCATTTACCTTCTCAAAGTTTTTAACTCTTTAATAGCCTCTGAATGTCACTGTCTCCACCTCCTCTAGGACTTTGCTTCATAATTTATCCCTTCTTTTACAATGTTTTAAAATAACTTTATTTTTATTTATTTATTTGGCTCAGTGGGATCTCAGCTGCAGCACGTGGGATCTTCATTGCATCATGTGGGATCTTTTGTTGTGATGCACAGAATTCTCTAATTGTGGAGCTCAGGCTAAGTAGCTGCAGTACAGGGGCTCAGCTGCTCCGGGGCATGTGGGATCTTAGTTCACCAACCAGGGATCAAACCCCTGTTCCCTGCATTGCAGGGTGGATTCTTAACCACTGGACCACCAGGGAAGTCCCAGTTTATCCCTTCTTGCTTCCCTGGTAGCTTGGATGGTAAAGCGTCTGCCTACAATGCAGGAGACCTGGTTTCAATCCCTGGGTCGGGAAGATCCCCTGGAGAAGAAAATGGCAACCCACTCCAGTATTCATGCCTGGAAAATCCCATGGACCGAGGAGCCTGGTGGGCTACAGTCCGCGGGGTTGCAAAGAGTCGGACGTGACTGAGCGACTTCTCTTCACTCTTCAAACTCTTTATATCTTCTATCTTTACTTCTGGTCCTTCCTACAATCAGGTCACTCAATTTGACCACACACACACACACCTCAACTATCTTTCCTTCACAAACTCAAATAATAACCCACAGTCACTTTCTCCAATTCACCTCTTTACAATAACAACCACTTTAAAGTGACTTCCACCACCACACACCCACAGCAGACACATTTCTTCCTAGCTTTATCAAAGACGTAATCTCTAAATCCAATTGCTATTTTTGGAACTGATCTGACTTGACCTCTTTATAAGATTTATGTTGTGACCTTTTCCTCTCATTTTTGCAGTAGTCTGTTCCCTTGACTCTTTCTTTACTCTTTATTTCGTTCCCTTTCTAACTTCTTTTCAGTTCTGACGTGGCCCTTGTTTCTGCATACTCAATAAATGTAGATGTGATGCAGGGGTGGCCACTAATTCTTTGCAGCTTTTTCCATTGAAAGATGGAATCTATTTCTTTTTCCTTGAATAGACCTTGGGACTAAGTATGGCCAATAGAATGTGATGAAAACCACATGTGCACGTTCTAGAGTCCAGGCTTCAAGAAATCTTGGAACTTCGCCTTCTTCCTCCTGGAATGCTGTTCTGAGACTGCTGTTTAATGAAAAAACTTGAGATGAAAGACCACATGGAAAGACAGGGAGATCCAGCCATCTCAGTTGACCAGTTAACCCACTGAACCCTAAGCCTTGACTAACTCATTGCTCATGAGAGAGCTCAAGTAAAAACCAGAATAACGATCCCAATTTATCCAGAAAATCAAGCAAATAATGCATTGCTAGAACTTTCCTGGTAGTCCAATGGCTAAAACTCCATTCTCCCAATGCAAGACGCCCAGGTTCGATCCTTGGTTGGGAAACTAGATCCCACATGTTGCAACTAGACCCCACATGCTGCAACTAAGACCCCATGTGGCAAAAAAAAAAAATGTTTTCAGCCACTAATTTTTATGATGCTTTTATTATCAGTAAATGATAACTGATACAATAGGCATCTTCCAGGTTTTTAATGACTCATTTCTTGTCTCACTATATACACAGGACTGGAAAAAGTCAGTTTTCATTCCAACCCCAAAGAAAGGCAATGCCAAAGATGCTCAAACTACTGCACAATTGCACTCATCTCACATGTGAGTAAAGGAATCCTCAAAATTCTCCAAGCCAGGCTTCAGCAATACGTAAACTGTGAACTTCCAGATGTTCAAGCTGGTTTTAGAAAAGGCAGAGGAACCAGAGACCAAATTGCCAAAATCCGCTGGATCATGGAAAAAGCAAGAGAGTTCCAGAAAAACATCTGTTTCTGCTTTATTGACTATGCCAAAGCCTTTGACTGTGTGGATCACAATAAACTGTGGAAAATTCTGAAAGAGATGGGAATACCAGACCATCTGACCTGCCTCTTGAGAAACCTGTATGCAGGTCAGGAAGCAACAGTTAGAACTGGATATGGAACAACAGAGTGGTTCCAAATAGGAAAAGGAGTTCGTCAAGGCTGTATATTGTCACCCTGCTTATTTAACTCTTATGCAGAGTACATCATAAGAAACGCTGGGTTGGAAGAAGCACAAGGTAGAATGAAGATTGCCGGGAGAAATATCAATAACCTCAGATATGGAGATGATACCACCCTTATGGCAGAAAGTGAAGAAGAACTAAAGAGCCTCTTGATGAAAGTGAAAGTGGAGAGTGAAAAAGTTGGTTTAAAGCTCAACATTCAGAAAACTAAGTTCATGGCATCCAGTCCCATCACTTCATGGCAAACAGATGGGGAAACAGTGGAAACAGTGGCTGAATTGATTTTGGGGGGCTCCAAAATCACTGCAGATGGTGATTGCAGCCATGAAATTAAAAGACGCTTACTCCTTGGAAGGAAAGTTATGACCAATGTAGACAGCATATTAAAAGCAGAGACATCACTTTGTCAACAAAGGTCCGTCCAGTCAAAGCTATGGTTTTTCCAGTGGTCATGCATGGATGTGAGAGTTGGACTATAAAGAAAGCTAAGTGCTGAAGAATTGATGCTTTTGAACTGTGGTGTTGGAGAAGACTCTTGAGAGTCCCTTGGACTGCAAGGAGATCCAACCAGTCCATCCTAAAGGAGATCAGTCCAGGGTATTCATTGGAAGGACTGATGCTAAAGCTGAAACTCCAATATTTTGGCCACCTCATGCGAAGAGCTGACTCATTTGAAAAGACCCTGATACTAGGAAAGATTGAAGGCAGGAGGAGAAGGGGATGACAGAGGATGAGATGGTTGGATGGCATCACTGACTCAATGGAAATGGGTTTGGGTGGACTCCGGGAGTTGGTGATGGACCAGGAGGCCTGGCGTGCTGCGATTTATGGGGTCCAAAGAATTGGACATGACTGAGCAACTGAACTGAGCTGAACTGATATATATCTTATGGGTGACTGTAATGTCAGCGACAACCTTATCAACCAGCTGTATGATGATAGTTCCAACATCTATTATTTTTTCCTTTGAGCTCTAGACCAATATTCCCAACTTAGTATTTACATGTTTACTTGATCTTTATATTATAGCCACCTCAAACATGGCCCATCAAAATGAATTCACCATTTCCTCCTCACACATCTCAAACTCCTCCATCTCTTGATTTCCCATCCTAACAAAAGGGAATCACTATCACCCTGCCATTTCACTCGAGTTTGCAAATTCGGAGTCTTCCTAGATTTTTTCTCTAGCTCATCCCCCTTTAACACAGTCACCATGTCTACCTAAGTGTTCTTTTATTTATTTATTTTTTTGGAGCATGAGTGGTGGAAGGGTTTTGAGGGAGAAATAAATAAAAGGAATTTTTCAGTCAACTAGGACCTGCTGGTTATAACTATCCACTCCATGTAAATAAAAATTAGTTTATGTATAGTCACACCCACTTAATTCTGAATTGTCTATTTCACACCACATGGAAAGAGTTGAGTGGTTGAGACATTATGGTGGGAATAACCTAAACATTTATTATATGACCTTTTACACAAAAAGTTTACCGACTCCTGACCTAGATGATTTACTTGTATCAAAAATCTAGATTCTGTTTATTTAATTACTAAAATATTATTTGAACTCTGATATCTATACAGTGGTTCTATGTATTATTCTTTAGGGGATAAGAAAGTAAAAATAGTGTGAGGGAGGTTCAAGAGGGAGTTGATATATGTATATATATAGCTGATTCATGTTGTACAGCAATTATCCTCCAATTAAAAACAAAAGAAAGTAAAAAGAATCTGGTCTTTATACAGTAGAATGCATAATCTCATGGAAGTCATGACCATGTTTGGAGGTAATTTCAGCCAAAGGCAATGAGTGAAGGCTCACTAAGACGATGGCAGTGAAATGCTGGATGAAGAATGAGTAGGTTTAACATAGGATTAGTCAGCTTGAAGGTCTTGGCTGGGAAACTAGTGTGTTTTGCCTTTAAAGTCCCATTCCAGGTGCAGTATGTTCCATATTAATCAGTCCCATATGGATGTCAGGCGGGATGGGAGTAGGCTGGATGAAAGGCTGCTTTCAATGTGCAGGGTGTCCAAACACCAGGTGTTTGGAGGTGGAATATTTGGTAACATTCAAAGGACACCTTGAATTTTTTTACTCTTCACCCTCATGTTCTTCCCTCCCTCAAATTACTCTTGCCACTTTTTCTTTTCTTTATGATGATACAACTATATTCCTATTTACTCAGAGCCCAAATTATAGTTATCATTGATTGGTTTTTTCCCATCCTGATACTTTCTATCATGCCCTTCTACTCAGTTTTGAATTCTTATAGTTCTGTCTTTATAGTGATTCCTATAACTGTAATCTCTACCTGAAATTTCTTGTTCATTTATTGTTTGCTTACTGTCTGCCTGTCCACCACGGCACTACAACCTCAATAAGAATAGAGAGATTGACTGTCTTTCTCACTTTTTAATCTGCAACACATAGAAAAATGTGTGGCACACATCTTAAGGTAAATAAATATTTTTGTTGAAAGCATAGATTTTATTATGATGTTTTAAAATACCTGCCTATATTTTAATTAAAGTATGTCTGTGTGTCTACCAAGCAACAATTTCCTTAAAGTAAGGTCCATTTAATCTTATTAATGCCCCCCAAAAAAGGGATTCATTTGATATTTTTGAATTTTTAAAAATCATCAAATAACCATTATCTTGAGTCCGAACAAGGGAAATATATACAAGTAGATACTAAATCTGATAGAGTGGGAGAGTTGAGAATGTTTTATTTTCAGATGCTAAGGTAGATAATAAAGCAATACTATTATATGCTGAGAATACATAAGGCATTGCATAGCAAAAGCTGCCATTTTACGTAATTCTCTAAATTGCGATTAAGCAAGTTCTCCTAGCTAAAATAGAACCACTAAAAATGATCATTAAAAAAAAACAAACTTAGTCTAAGTTCCATGCCTATTATTAGTAATTCTAAGAAAAAGTTCTTTGACTTTCACTATCAAAGTAGAAGAACAAGCAGTCAAGAAATTAAAGCTAACACTTTGTGGTTGCCTGCTACAAAGTGCTTGACTTCCG
Source organism: Bos mutus (assembly GCF_027580195.1). Classification (NCBI taxonomy): domain Eukaryota; kingdom Metazoa; phylum Chordata; class Mammalia; order Artiodactyla; family Bovidae; genus Bos; species Bos mutus. The sequence continues at coordinate 56,945,799 of NC_091621.1, read as the reverse complement.
GTGCATTAAAAATGGTAGAACTCAAAGGTCCACTGGAGTTTCATAAGTGCTTTTGCTAATTGTGTACAATTCTTTTCTTCTTATGAGATTGTAGTTATTATATGTCTACTCCATGGAGACATCCATGGTTTTTCAATAGCATCTCTCGTAGCTTCCAGACAAAGCTAATTATGTGCAGAGCTAAAAATACATATCTCCAAGTTCTACTCTCAAGGTCTGTGGGGGTGTGCATGCTAAGTCACTTCAGTCGTGTCTGACTCTTTGCTACCCTATAGACTGTAGCCCGCCAGGCTCGTCTGTCCATGGGATTCTCCAGGCAAGAATACTGGAGTGGGTTGCCATGCTCTCCTCCAATGGATGTTCCCAGGGATCAAACCCATGTCTCTTACGTTGCCTGTGTTGGCAGATGGGTCCTTTAGCACTAGCACCAGCTGGGAAGCCCAAGAAGGTCTGTGGTCTCCCCCAGGCTGATTCACTGCTAATAGTTCTTACGTACCTTCAGTTAACCGTAACTGCAGGGAATTCTAGAAGGACTGAAAAAAACCAGAGTAAATGAGGAGCATAAGAGTAACCAAAGACATCTTAGGTGGCTATAAAATAGCTCAGTCATTGGTTGAGACCAAATATATACTGTGTACATCAGTAAAACCCAGACACAAAATTCCTATCAATTATACCCCATAATTAGTGAGGATGAAAATTTGTTGAAATTGGACCACTATCTGCATTAGTAGAGCTAAAATTTAAAAGATCCACAAAATAGTAGAACAACTCAATTCTATAAACTGATAGACTGACCAGTTTAACATGATTATTAGAATAAACACCAGTCAATTAAAGTTGACTGTAAGTCTATTACTGTTATATAAACACATCCTTAACATTTTTCTCAATTGTCAAATATTGTTTTCACCAACCCAAGCAAGATTCTGGATTCTTGCCAAACCGACCCTATTTCTGCGGGCTTCCTGAATTCTCTTTTGATCATCCTGAGTCATTCCTAGCTTTGTATGATTCAGTCCCCTCCTACCTCTCTTTATATACCTTGCTGTGTTCCCTTCTCTTGTCCAAGCCTGTCACCTAACTGTGGGAGTTCAATAAACACTAATTATGACGATGCTCCTTTTATTTTTATTTTTCTTCATTTACTTCTCTATTATGTATTTCTATTTAGAAGCAGTCAAAAACATTTAGTGAGCAGCTACTCTACAGAGGAACAGCCTTCCTCAACTCTAAAAGATTATACTTTCATTTTTTAAAATTGTAGTATAAAGATTATGACTTTATTTACCCTGTCAATGGTAGTTTCCCATGGAAGAGTGATTTTTAAAAAACAATTTCATGCATGAGCTACTATAGTGCTGTTTTCTCAATTAGGAGTTTAGTCTCTTAGGAATGAGGTTGTGTCTTTGCATGTTTGGTACAATATGAAATACATTGTTTACCAGTCCTGAAGAAATAAAATAAAATGATAGCTATTCCTAACATTTTTACATTTGTGCTACTAAACTTAAAATTGTGCTTAGCAAATACTCAATAATTCTTAGATATTATAATTTATAAACTAATCATGTCTCTTTATAATTGAAAATAAACCATTTGACTTTTACCATAATGTTACCTTTCATGGTGGAGGTTATGTGGCAATGCATGAGATGTTTAAGTAAAATAAAATTACAAGAAAAAATCTTTCTTTCAATTCCATTTTTAAAAGTTTTCTTGAAAAGGCATAAAAAGCAGGACAAGAGAATTGAATTATATTCTGCAGAGGGAATTTCAAAATCACAGAAGCTTGAACCATGAAAGACACCTTAAGTATTCAATTCAGTCTCTCATATTATTAAACAAAGATAATACTAAAATATTCAAATTATGTATCATTTTGTTTTAGTTAAGTTCACAGAGGCACATAAAGAACCGTCTCTTAAACCATGCTGAGCATTGCTGCACGCTAAGTCACTTCACTCGTGTCTGACTCTTTGCAACCCTGTGAACTGTAGCCCACTGGGCTCCCCGCTCCATGGGATCCTCTCAGCAAGAATACTGGAGTGAGCTGTTATGCCTTCCTCCAGGGGATCTTCCCTACCCAGGGATGGAACTCATGTCTCTTATGTCCCCTGCATTGGCAGGAGGTCCTTTACCACTAGCGCCACCTGGGAAGCCCTATGCAATACACTGCAAAATCATTAATTGTCTCAGAATTTTGCTAAGATGAGATGTGATGACAATTAATTTTGCTAAGATTTGCTGAGATGACAATTAAAGGGAAAACTGTCAGAATTGAAATATTTCATCAAGATCCAAAGTTAGTACTGTGCAACATTTATATACTTATATCTAATTACATTCGGTCATTTTTGATGTTACCTCTTTGTATCTAGGGAGGAAAAGAGATGAGTGGTGATCAGGAAAAAAGACCAGAGTTCTAGTGAGTCAAGGTTGAAATTTTGAACCACAAAATATCATGTTTAGGTATTAAAAATTTAAGATATACTTCATAACATATTTAATCCAAGAGACTTAAACAAGGAGTGAATATTTACTGAATTTTTACTCTCTTAGCACTGTGCTAAGTTTTTATTTACATTCAGATTTAATCCAAATTCTTGATGGTTTAGGATTAGCTCTGTTTTAGAGATGAGAAAACTAAATACTAAATAAACTATGCAGAGTAATGGTTAAGAGGATGGATTCGAATTCTGTCTCCGCCACTTATTAATTGTTGCACTACTCTGGGTCTTAACTGACTAATATGTATGAAACAGGGGAAAAAGTCGTACCTTCTTCACAGGGCAATTTTAAGTATTATGTAAATTACTTAGTGCACATAGTAAGTGTTTTAAGACGTGTTATAAACGGATTTACTCTGAATCTAATGAAGTTGAGGCATAAGGGCTTCCTCACTTGCACAGTCACATTCCGAGGCCCCATAATGACTTTAGTGTATTATCAATCATAATTGTGTATTTCCTCTACTTAAAGAGCAACCCCTTCAACTGTCAAACTTAACATTTTGCCTTTGCAGGATAACTGCTTTACAGAATTTTTCTGTTTTCTGTTAAAAAAAAAAAAAATTGCCTTTGCTTGCTCTTGTTACTGTTATTGTTGCATTAGAAAGATAAAATAGGGACTGCCCAGGCAGTCCAGTAATTATGACTTTGCCTTCCAATGCAGAGGGTTTGGGTTCCATCCTTAGTCAGGAGAGAAGATCCTACATGACTTGAGGCAAAAAAAACAAAACATAAAACAGAAGCAATATTGAAACAAATTCCATAAAGACTTTAAAAAAAAAGGTGCACACAACCAGTGATGGCAAATCCGAGATAAGACCTAAACTTTAGGTGACTAAAGAACTGGAATTTTCAATTGATTACTTTCTGCCTATTTCTAGCATTTTCCCAATGTCTCATAACTGTAATTGTCATATACAAAGAGCATAAATCCTCCTTTCATGTGAGAAAACAAACTGGTCCCCAATTGTATTTCCCTCTTGTCTCCACAGAAGAAGGAAATGTTCTACATTCAACAGTGGGGTCTAGAATAGCCAGCTACCATCACCCGCCAAACCTAACTCACATACATACATGGCTACACTCAAGGAGCATGAGTGGAAGTGAGAGCATCCCTAGAGAAGAATGAATCACCCTGTGCCTTGGTTTGTTTTTTACCAGGAGTCCAGTAAAAGTCTCTTACAGCATCTATTTCTCATAGATGGCCCTTAACCATCTGAAAGCAAGGACTTGAGCCTAGAAGCTGGGATGATGAGAGGTCAGCCATGAATTTATGGATTCATTCTTTGACTACCCATGAATCTGTTCACCACAAATGTACAAGTCTGATGCAAATGCTTTATGGGGACCAGCTGTATTTGGGGAGTATGAATTCATTTATTCAATCAACAAGTTTTATTGAGCACCTACTCAATTTTATCTAGAAAGAAACAAGATAGGAGAGGTCCCTGATCTCACTGAGTGTGTATACTCTATGAGAATTTTTTATAGATATCTTAAGTCATCTTACTTATAAAAACAGTGGGCATTCTAACATGCAGATATAAACCATTGAGAGTAATTTGCCTTGTTAGTCAGCATATTTAATACCCATCACTCATTTTTGTTCTTGAAATAGTTTACTGATCACTGCCAATGCTAAACATCTCCCCAAGACTCTATTTCATTCACACAAGTAATTATTAAATACTTTGCTGTTGGGTGACCATTTGCATTAGTAATTACTTCAAATTACAATCAACAGATATGCAATTTATGCAGATATGCAATATGCAACAGATATCTCTAGAAGGTGTAGCCTTGCAATAGTCTCCCCAATAATTGAATCAGAATCCATTTTTTTTAAAAAGAGATATAAAGAAATCAATGTTGTATGCGTTATGCATGTTTTGCCAAATGGATATCTTTTAAAACTCCCAGGCAAGTATACATTAAAGAACATTATTACACAGAAGTACGCTGAATGTTTTCCGGTCATGTGTACACAATGCAGATGGCATGTTGCCTTGTTTAAGAAAGCCAATATGTTACTAAGAGATTTCTTATCAAGGACTGGCATCCACATTTACCTGGAAGAGGTAAATTCATACTACTACTTCAACTTTTTTCCATTTTTAGAAATAAAATCAAAAGAAGAGAGCCATAGTTTTGTGAATTACTTAGAGATCTACCCAAATATATACCAACCAAATAACATCAAAACTTTCTAAGTTATACAGTCTAGCTAATAAAAAGGCCATATAAATAAAACTGTTAACCAGCTACAAACTTTTAAATACTTAAAAAAAATCCTTAAGATTTTCATCTTTACATGTTTCAGGAATTGATATGGTGCATAATAAAGCATCTTAAGTACTGGGCTCTAAGTTGGCTTGTAGTTTTTTGAATAACAATTCAAGATTTAACCTAGGGCTCAATTTCACCACAGCCACTGCTCTCAGGGTATTTTTGCCAGGGTTAGAGCATTCCAATCATTGTTCCTAATGCACTGTCTGCTGCCAAGTAATAACTACTTAAGTTACCAGGTATCATCAGGGGAAATCTCTTTCAGGAACACCTGGGAACTGAAAAGATGTACGTACTCAAATATCTGGCATTTCTCAAGTCAGTTTCAGGGGCATTTCAAATATTTACTGGAGGTTAGACAAAACAGTTCACATGATAGTTTCCTGTTTTACAGAATTCATAAATTACCATACTTCTAATTACAAAGAGAAAACATCCGGCTTGCCAGTAATTTCTATCATGAGCACAAAACTTTAATTCTTCCTTCTGATGAAGTATTTGTGGCATGCGGAGCTTCCAAGAGCAATATGAGGCACCCGGTTTTAGAAAACTTGGTTAGATATGTTTTCATTCATTTAAAAGCAAATTTTAATGCAAATTATATGTCAATTATAAAACAATATAGCTGTGTTATTTACTACTAATAATTTTTTTACAAAATGTTTGGAGACTTTTGATTTCAAGTAGATATTAGGGCAAAGTTTGTTATCACCTCTGATATAGGTATAGGAAAATGCCAAAGGAAAGACAAGTTGTCTGAATAGCGCATCCATGCATGCTAAGTCATTTCAGTCATGTCAGACTCTTTGCGACCCCATGGACTGTAGCCCGTTAGCTTCCTCTGCCCATGGGATTCTCCAGGCAAGAATACTGGAGTGAGTTGGCAAGGCCTCCTCCAGGGGAACCTTCCCTACCCAGGGATCAAATACATGTCTCCAGCATTGGCATGAGGGTTCTTTACCACTGGCCCCACCTGAGAAGCCCAGCTGAATGACACCTAATGATAATTATAAGGTCTTATTCACACAATTACCCACTGCAGTGTTCTTGCCTGGAGAATCCCAGGGATGGGGGAGGCTGGTGGGCTGCCGTCTGTGGGGTCGCAAAGAGTCGGACATGACTGAGCGACTGAACCGACAGATATGGCTCTACCCTCCTCAACATTTACAGGGCATGTTTTCTAAAAGTTTTTATGCTTCATACTTTGAAGCTTCATTTGTTTTTCATCTGTCTTTAAGACTCTCAAATATCCATGTATTATGAGACTACTGGCAGAACTACCTTAAGAGGTTCAATCTTGGGTGATTAAATATCATTCTATTAATAAGAGTGAACAAAACTGAAAAGAGCGAGAACACGATGCACTGGGACGACCCAGAGGGATGGTATGGGGAGGGAGGAAGGAGGAGGGTTCAGGATGGGGAGCACATGTATACCTGTGATGGATTCATTTTGATATTTGGCAAAACTAATACAATTATGTAAAGTTTAAAAATAAAATTAAATTAAAAAAAAAAGAAAACTTCAATAAACTTTCTTCAAATTTTATGATCTCAAAATGCTAATATTCCCTCCAAAAATCCTCATTTCCGTACTGACAAAGATACAATAATCCTTTAACTGCATACATTTTATATCACAGTGTATACAAATACATTGTTCAAATTCTTCCTTTACTTTTTACAAGGAATTTTATACTATGTACTTAAAGAATGCATTGGCTGTTATCAGATAACTGTTTTATCATCAAAGAATGAATCGATCAAAGGATGAATCACCTGTCATTTAAGGAAAGTTATTTGGTTTCTATGTTTTGGAGTATAATTATTTAAATCATTATAGAACTCGGGAACTGAAATTGATAAACTTAATCCTGTAACTAAATTTCACTTGTAGTTTTACCTTTGAGAATATGGAAAAACAAAACAGACAAAACAACAACAAAAAATCTCATCTATAGCAAAACTAAACCTTGAAGAAAACAAATATACATTAATTTTCTTTCAACACACCACGTGACTTATTTACCTACTTAGTTGGAAATACCCACAGTTTTACATCCCAAGTCACCTCTGGGTTTAAGTGTTTCTTAAGGATTGGAAAAACACAAATCTTTAATAACATAGTTATTACAGTCGTTACAGACTACTACCACTTTCACCAAAACACATGTTCATAATGAAGCATCACCTTCGATTACTTCAATACCATTCCGCTTTCTCAGAGCAACTTAAAATACTATTAAGCTTCCCCATCTTTCATTGTCTGCTTCCACTTTTTCATAATTTTGCATAGAAAAGGTCATATTAAAATGTTTGTATACTCACCTCCATGAACAAAAGCCAGTTGTAGGGGTAGATGTTGAAGAGTCAATTTGAGGCAACGGAAGTAGACATGGGAGGGAAACTCCCAGGGGTGTACCCAGATTTGTTGTACGGTTATTTGGCGTACCAATGACAGAATTCTTGAGTTATTTAAAACGCACATACAAATACAAAACAACTCTGATCTACAGGGGTGCTATTCAGAAAGATCACTATACCGAAAACATAACTTGTTTTATAATACCATGAACTTTCCCAAAGTAATCTTTTATATATCTTTACAGCATTAAACAAACACACTTCAGAAATAATGGTACTGAAATACCCTTCAAAAAGCAGTAAGGATTTTCTTTTGGCAAAGGGAGTTGTTTGAAATAATTTTTAATGCATCGGCAGTGCTAAAATACAAGCTTATTTTTGATAACTATCACTACCACATTTTTAAAGACTACTCTGGTAGCTCAGACAGTAAAATTCCGCCTGCATGCTGTGCGGGAGACCTGGGTTTGATGCCTGGGTTGGGAAGATCCCCTGGAGGAGGGAATGGCTACTCACTCCAGTATTCTTATCTGGAGAATTCCATAGACAGAGGAGCCTGGCGGGTTACAGTCCATGGGGTCACAAAGAGTCGGACACTGAGTGACTAATACTTTCACTTTCTTTAAGATACATTTAACATATACATAGTCTCACTAACGATAAGAAATATTTGTGATATATATTCAAATTATTAGAAAATAAAACATATTTAGAAAATTTGATAGTACTGATTATTGCTGCTTTCATTTCTTAATTTAGTCAACTAATTCATAAAGACACTTGGAAAGAGATAATGACAGTGTTTTTCAAGTAGACATTCAGGCCCAAATTAAAGTCTAGAGATTGACTTTAAAGTTGTACCACTATAATGCATGCAGACCCTCTAAAATAATCGTATCATTTCCTGCCATGTAATTATACGCTTTCAAATTTATACTACGTAAATTATGACAAGTACAAACAAGTGTGTTTGAGAGAAAAGTTGTGGAAAAGCCCTTGTGTCAAAATATTTTAAAAAAGTAAAGCCCCTCTCTACAGTTACCCTCACATTTTTTTAGGCATAAAAATGTGGTATTTGAGTTAATAAAATATTTAATAGGACTGACACACACATAAATACATTTCGAGAAAAATTTGCATGTATGTGAAATACATTTATTTACACTATGGGCATTGCTGGCTTGAAAAATGGTAAATCAAATCAAATAGTAATAATAAGGATTAAGGAGGACAGCTGTTTGAATCCTTTTTAGTGCCTAAAATCACCTAAATTTCTCAAAGATTTTCGAAAGAATGAGTTCACAAAAAGTTTCTCTACCGAGAATTTTCACTTTGGGAACTTTCCAGGTTTCAAGAATGCCCCACTCAAAGGGGAGCCAAAGCATTGTTTCCAGACTGTATCAGCAGTTCTGGTTTCTTTCTAATTAGTAGGTAATAAATTGTAGTTCTATCTTCATCTAATACACTAAAATCCTGTCTGACACAAAAGAAAACTTGCCATTCCACTACTATCAAATAAGCAAGGCAACAAGCACAAAGAGCAGGATGCTAGTGGTGGAACCAGCAGTGGCCAAAGGAAGAAAAAAGGGAGTTAAAAACATCATTTTTATTTTCAGAGATCCTTCAACTGCGGTCACTGCAGTCACTGTGACTGAACAATATCCTTACCAGTGGAGTGCAAATACAATACCTAACTCTCCAGGACTTTATTCCCCCAAGAGCATTTTAAATCAGAATCTAACTACCACAGAACACATACTTTCACACAGAAGCTTCTGAACACACACACGCTGAACTTTTACCTGTTTTTATGCCGAGTCTTTAGCAAGTTTCTTCCAAAGGGAGCCATGATCCGCCAGGCCAGCGAACAGCAAGGATGATATCTTAAAGTTCTCGGGGAGAGAGTGGGGGTGGGATGGGGGGGTTGGATTTGTAGGGTGGAGGGAGGAGAACTGGGAGCTTCCTCTTCACCTCCTCAGATGCTCCTGGTTTCTTAGCTCATTAGTAGCCGCCTAAAGAGAGCGGCTGAAAGTTGTGCAACTGCTGCTTAACTTTGAACTGCGGGATTGTTGTGACTGCTGCACCTTTGGAGACCTGCCCAGCTTCAGCCTCCAAGAAGGCGTTTGGAGGCAGGAAAAGGGAAAAAAAAGAGAGAGAGAGAGCTAGAGAGAGGAAGGGAGGGGGACTGTATTGTGTTCTGTAGTTATTTGCAGACTTGCTAAACTTTAAAGAACTCCCAACCCCACAGGCATGATAATACCCACGAATGGGAATTTCACTAGATTTGGAAACCCCCCCTCCCCCGCTCTCCACACCCAACCACACAAGGTGTAGTGAACACATACAAAAGATTTAAAAGTAAATATCCCCCACCTCCCAGCCAGCTCCAGTCTGTGAAAAGTAATCTGACCGAGGCCAGCAGGAGTGAGGGTCAAGAATTCTTTGCCTAGCGATTCGCCACAAAAATCCCTGCCTGGGGTTTCAGGCTTAGAGGAGCGAAGCTGGAGGCTGGGTCCTGGTGGACTCGAAGACCACCTCGGAATCTGAGCCCCCCGAGTTCAGGAGGTTAAGAGGTTCCCAGCTCCTCCGCCCTTCCAGTTCATCTTTCAAAAGTTGGAGGACCTGAAGGACCAAAGGGCTTCAGGGCTGAAAGATCGCAGCACTGGCACAGGAACCAGCCAGGGTTTGGGGTCTCGACCCCGCCCCATCTTTGTCATTGACTAGCCCTTTTAGAGTTGAAGGAAGAGCCAAGTGCCTGCTCTCACCCCAGGACGAGTAAATTGAGATAGGACGCGCCGGGCGGCCTTTTGGGACCGGAAGTGTGTAGTGCTGGTCTAGGGGCTGGGGGCATCTCCCGGTCCCACGTAGGCTCGAACCCGGGACCCCGGCAACCCGCGGGTGCGGGGTGGGCGGAGCTCGCCTGCGCGGAGACACCGTGAGAAACAAAGCGCTGTCCAGGGCCGAGGCCCTGCAGAATTTTCCCAAGACATTTTTTTATCAGATTTCATTTCCACCCCTCTCCTCCGACTCCCCTCTCGTCTGCCACCTCCTCGCGCCACCTCCTGCCCTCCCCCAGCCCCGCCGCTCTTCTGATCTTTGCTTGGAGGAAGGGAGGGGAAAAGAAAATCAAAGGACTGTGGCTTCAATCTGAGTAACACTTCAGGCTAGTGGATCTCTAGCCCTCAGCGAAGGACATGAAAGGCTTTTACTTTCTTTGGGAGCACACTTCTGACCCTCAACAAAAGCACACCGAAAAAAGGGTGATCTCAAAGTTTTCTATTATTTTTATATGCACTGATTTGTACAGAATTCTACAGAGCTCAAAAAACTCATCTTTCCAAAATTTATCATAATTCTTACCTAGTCCTCTGTGCTGTATATATATATATATGTATTTTATATAGCACTATTATTTAAAATTTATTATTTGTAATTGTACATAAATATTACAAGCCACATATATATCCCTAATTGTTATGTTAGCTCATTTATTAGAATAGCCAGTGCTTTAATTCCATTCAGTTCAGTTCAGTCAGTCATGTCCAACTCTTTGTGACCCCATGGATTGAAGCACTGATAGGCTTCCCTTACCTTTTATCTACTCCTGGAAGATAGGACAATTTTTAAAAAATACAGTCATCTTTTAAATGCATCTGTGGCAATGATGCCAGAGAAAATCTTTAAAATACTAAAAGTAGTATTAATGACATATTTTGTTTTATATGTTTATATATATACATATTAATTTATACCTGTATGGGGCTTCCCAGGTGGCTCAGTGATAAAGAATCTGCCAGCCAAGCAGGAGACTCAGGTTTAATCCCTGGGAAATGGCAACTCACTCCAGTAGTCATGCTTGGGAAATCCCACGGACAGAGGAGCTTGGCAGGCTACAGTCCATGGGATCGCAAAGAGTCAGAAAGGACTTAGCAACTAAACCACCACCACCACCATACACATGTATGTGTGTATATATGTATATATACATATACACGTACACACTTTACATGCAACATAAATAAAACAATCTTGGATATAATTCAGTTTCAGTCCTTGACTTTATTTTACAAGCACATCCCCCCAAAATGATACTATCATGGAAACTTGCCCAGTTATTCTAAGTTGTTCAAAATAGAATCCCCTAAAGCTATGCTGTTCACTTATTAACAATGGCTGCAGCCAAGTTGGAAAGAATTTTGCATTTACAAATATCCCTGCGTTTCCTGTAGTTTCAGTCCTCGACCCTTATTAACATTATTTATATATGTAGTTTTCATATAAAACAATTTTTAATAGAGCAGTTTAATGGAACAAGAGGAAACAACATTATATCTTTATTAACATAATCATGTTGAGTTTCAAGTTAGCACAAATGAACCTCATTTAGGATGTAATTATTCCTCACATAAAATATTCTATTAATACTATTTATGACAAGCTCTTTGATGTATGAGAATTAAACACAAAGGATTAATATCCCTCAGATATTAAAAGCTGAAAGGAGTCAAAAACATGGTCACTTTTATCTAAATAGAAATGCAAGTGAACAATAATTTGAAAGAAAATAACAAAACTATGTTTTAAAAAAACAGCTATTAACCAGATATTATGTAGATAAATTGAAATGAGATTTTATTTTTCATCTACCAAAATGCCTGATTTTTAAAATGATAATGCTCAACTCTGTCAGTTGATGGTCAGAGTATTCTATTCTACATGAATAGTACAGATGGTTATATCCCTTATAAAAATGAATTTGGCTATGTACATCAATAACCTTTAAAATATTTGAACTCTTTTATCCAAGTTTTTTCTCATAAGAATTTTTCTTAAGGAAATATTCAATTTCATAAAAAGGCTTATGCTTATTAATGCTCTGTTGAGAACTAAATAAAAATTACACATGAAGTGTTGACACAGTATTAGACAAGGAACTGGGTACTTTTCTTTATTAGGTAGAAGGTAGTATAAAAATTATCTAATATTGAAAATAAGGCAAACTAATGACTTCATGGCCTTTCAGTGATATAGTGGAACTTTTTTCTAACAGTTCCTCTCAAAGACCATCCAGTTCCCTTGAAAAGTGAGATTTTTTGAACTTACTATTTACTACTGATTAGGCCCAAACTCTGTGAAATAAGGGCTTAAGTTGTATAAAAAAAAAGAAACAGAAGAAAATAAAGATGCAAGTAGAAAGATAACTCAAAAGATTATAGTTTTATTGCTCTGTGAGACATCAACCAATCTTACATCTAACTGAGAACTATTTCAGCCTTCTTTCTTTAATTCATTAACTGTTAATATATATGGCAGTCTTTCCTATCTGCTTTTGGACTGGCTTTACAATTCTGTTGAATTCTTCGTTAATACGTTAATCATTGACACTTGCACACTATATATTAATATTTGTATGAGATTCATACAGTTCAGGTTTTTGAATAATATACTTTAGAAAAACTCTGAACATGCATCTGTCCTTTTCTGAACCAATGGAAAATCTTCTTAGCAAAAATTTGGTTAACTTCCTATACAATCCCTATCTTTATTAAAAGATAAAACGTGTAAAATGTGTTTTGATGGTAGAAAATAGAATCTTCCTTCAATCATAGTTAAGTATACAGCTCAGCCAAAATAAATAAAAATAGTATATTTAAATTAAGATGAAAATCAACAAGAAAAATACACATCAGACTTGATAGAAGAATGAATGTTCTCCTGAATCATATGAATGCTATTGAATCTGTGGTTAAGCTGTTATCAGAAGCTAAATAGTGTCAAAACAGGTATTCTGATAGAAAGGCCTGTTTTAGAAGGAGGTATAACAAGATATATGTATGAATTTGGGGTCCAGTTTATTCAGAGCCTCTCTTCATATTAAGAAGGTTTTTGTGTTTTTTTTTTTTGGCTACACCATGCAGGATCTTAGTTCCCTAACCAGGGATCTAACCTGTGTTCCCTGAAGTGGAAGCATGCAGTCCTAACCATTGAACCACCAAGGAATTCCCTAGGGAGTCTTTTTTAAATTGAATTTTCCCAGTTTTATTGAGATACAATGGACATATATCACTGTATAAGTTTAAGGGGAATGGCATAATTGTTTGACTGGCCTGTATTGTGAAGTGATTACTACAATAGGTTTAACCAGCATCCATTTCATAGATATAATAAAAAGAGAAAACAAAAAAAAGAAAAAAAAATTTCTTGTGAGAACTCTCAGAATTTACTCTCTTCAAGTTAGTATACCTTTTGAAAATGAAAGTGTTAATCGCTCAGTCGTGTCCGACTCTTTGGGACCCCATGGAGTGTAGACCACTAGGCTCCTCTGTCCATGGGATTCTCCAGGCAAGAATACTGAAGTGGGTTGCCATTCCCTTCTCCAGGGGCTCTTCTCGATCCAGGGATCAAACCTAGAACACCTGCATGCAGGCAGATTCTTTACCATCTGAGCCACCAGCCCAATGTACTTATACACCAGTGTTAACTGTAGTTATCATGCTGTTCGTTGTATCCCCAACACTTATTTATCTTGTAACTAGAAGTTTGTACCACCTGCCTCCAATTCCCCCTCCCTCAACCCTGTCTACACTTCTGCTGACCTTTTTATTATATGAATTTGGCTGACTTTTAGCTTTAGCAGTGTTACTTCATTACAAGGATAGTAGATATGAGTATAGCCTTCCCAGGCGGCACTAGTGGTAAAGAACCTGCCTGCTAGTGCAGGAGACATAAGAGATGTGGATTCAGTCCCCAAATCAAGAAGATCCCCTGGAGGAGGGCTTTGCAACCCACTCCAATATTCTTGCCTGGAGAATCCCTTGGACAGAGGAGCCTGGTGGGCTACCGTCCATGTGGTCATGTGAATGAGCGGCTAATCACTCCACTCCATATGGTAATCTGTGAAGAAATAGCATACTATATGTTATTATATTTTACTAAATATAACAGCTTATTATAATCAATTAGTTTAGTGATTTACTGAAAACGCCATTTTCAATTAAGAGAAAAATAATAAGACAGAGAGAGCTTCTCAGGTGGTGCTAGTGATAAAGAATACACTTGCCAATTCAGGAGATGTAAGAGACTCAGATCTGATCCCTGGGTTAGGAAGATCCCTTGGGGGAGAGCGCAGAAATCCACTGTGGTTTTCTTGCCTGGAGAGTCCCATGGACAGAGGACACTGGCAGACTACAGTCCATGGGGTCGCAAAGGTGGACACAACTGAAGTGAGTTAGCACAGCACAGCAAGACAGAGAACCTGTTTTATTTGGACAATGAAGAACTCAGAGATAATTAATACTAGCCAGAAGAGTGGAATCCAAACTTGGATGAGAATCTCTGGGCAATCAAGATGCAGCAAAAGGGCACCATGTGAAACAGAGCTGTTTAAAGCAAAAGGTAGAAAATCTAAAAAAATGTGAGTGGAAGATATGGTTAAATGGAATTCCAGAGCTATTATCACTGTTATTATTATTCCAATAAGTGTCTATCTTCTGAAGTTCTTTCCTCTCTTAAGGGTGCTCATGGAAGTAGAAAGCATGTCTAAAAAGGGGAATGGATGTACTTTTTCTCACAGAATCTTTTAAATAATGGATGTGTTATGGGTTATGAAATAACCTCTCTAAAAGTTTGAGCAAGGAAGAAATAGCAATCTTGAATGGTTGAGGAAAAGCCCAGAAGCACAAGTTCATTTCAGTTCCAGGATTCTACAGTGGCAATGCTCTTTTGATTCTCCCAAAATAAAAATTTTAGAATGGCACTTTGAAGCTTTTGAAGATTTTACATAAGCACATGTCTAGTTAGTCATACAGCTTCAATAGGTGGCTTCAAGCTTTTAATTGATTAAACAGTATTTGAAAAGCTGGCTTGTTGGGTGTTGGCCAGATACCTGTGTCCTAAATAAAAGGCCAAATTTCTTCCCTTAACAGCCATGGCTATTATTAACCCTAAATGAGATAAAGTGACAAATCCACATAAGGAAGGCTGTTCCTAGAAATTGATCAACTTCAATGATTATGTTGTGAAGCACAGATACTTTAATAAAATAAAATGAGTATATATGAATATATAAGCATCCTCAAATATACATTCACCTGTTATATGAAATAATAGAATTATAACATTATGTTATAACAATAGAATTCAATAATAATAGAATTATAACCTTTGTGCTTTACACAAAGCATTTATATGCTTGATCCCAGTATGTTCAGCAGAAGAGAAAATACTGTTTTAGTTTTATAAATAAGGAAAACTGAAGTGTAGAGCCATGTGATGGTTTAACTATTATTCAAGACAAAGAACAAAATGTGGAGGCAAAGATGACTTTAGTATAGGTAAGAAGCATAGCTCTACCCTCTACTTCAAATCTCTCATTATGTAAATGAAGAAGACGAGACTCAGATATAAATGCACTTGCTCAAAAAAATGTGTTAACATGAAGTAGAACCAAGAACAGACTTTGTTGGCTATATTAACAACTCAAATACAGCTTTTTGATTAACATTAAAATAGAACAAAATAAAAATAATCAGCATAAATAGCATAATTAAAAACACAGCCCTTAGAATTCATCTGTGCAAGGGCTCATTTTACTGCTTAAGTGCAGAGGAGAGTAGATTTCCAAATTTAATGCAGTAGTAGGCTTTCAACACAGTTCTTCCAATTCAGTATTCTTGTAAAATTATATAACTGTATGTCCTTAATCTATTTTTCAAGCATTTAAATAACCAGTTCAAATCTCATAGACCTAAATAACCTCTATTTCATAGTTAATAAAGAAGGAAAACTATTTTAATTCAGTGAAAGAAATTTTTATGAACTCATGAAGCACTAAGAGTTTTTGCTGCAAAAATTATATGTCTTATAGAGACATGTGATGTGTTTATTATGAGAAACTTACTATTCAAGTTTTAATATGCCAGAAACTAACAATTTTAACATTCAAAACTCTCCTTTAGAAAATATAATATGGAATGAATAAGAGAAGGTGATACAATATGTTTCCCGTAAGGAAATTAAACACTACTTTAGGTAGTTCAAGATAAGTGAGGTTTGATGCAGCAAATTGGTTACAAAGGTGTTGGAAAGAATGGAGAACTATAAGCTGAATACCAGGAAGTTGCTACCATGATTGTACTGAAACCCATGAGCTAGCACCAGATTCTCAGCTTCTGGAGAAACTTCATCAACTTCTTCCACTTCTGTTTTAACTATTCCCGGTGAAAATCCTGAAGTGTGCATTCCAATAGCACTGGGTCAGTATTTGCAAATCTCTCAGCTTCTCCAACTTTCCAAACTCTGCCTGCATTTCTCAATGTTAGAACTTAAGAGAAAGTTGGCACTGAAGCCACTAGCTTGGCAAGTTCAGTTCAATAACTCAGTCGTGTCTGACATGACTGAGCTTGGCAAAGCATCTCATAAATATAGTTTGCAGACTTCTAACCCTGTTGATGTGGGGAAATAAGAGAATGATATGGAATTAAGAACATCATACACAATTTGACATTTGGTAAATAGTATTTCAGTGTAGAGCCGCCAGGAAGATTTCAGGGACAAAAGACATGCTTGCTGTGTATGAACTAAATGAGTGAAAAAAAAAAAAAATTCTAGAACATGGTCCAAAGAGCCTGAGTAAACAGTCAGACTGTTGGTATGGCCCATCTTATGACTGATGTAAATAGAAAATCATACAGTGAGTGCTCAAGATTTGGTTCATACTGTTAATGGAAGCTCCCAGTCAACATTCCCTTCTCTAAGAAAAGGGTCAAATGTTCTAAGAGAGAGAACTATTGTCAGGTAATATAATTTCCTAACTAATTTCAAATAGAATCCATACTTAATGTGACTATTATGAAAATTAGTATAGTAACAGAGATAACATTCAAAGTACATTATACCTGATTAACAGTCAGTTCCATAAACCTGCAGTCCCTCCCACTCTGAGTGTGTATGTTCAGCTCAGTTCAGTTGTTCAGTCGTGTCCAACTTTTTGGGAACCCATGAACTGCAGCATGCCAGGCCTCCCTATTCATTACCAACTCCAGGACTTTACTCCAACTTATGTCCATTGAGTCAGTGATGCCATCCAACCATCTCATTCTCTGTCGTTCCCTTCTCCTCCTACCCTCAATCTTTCCCAGCATTGGGGTCTTTGCAAATGGGTCAGTTCTTCTCATCACGTGGCCACAGTAATGGAGTTTCAGCTTCAACATCAGTCCTTCCAATAAATATTCAGGACTGATTTCCTTTAGGATGGTCTGGATGGATCTCCTTGCAGTCCAAGGGACTCTCAAGAGTCTTCTCCAACACCACAGTTCAAAAGCATCAATTCTTCAGCACTCAGCTTTCTTTTTAGTCCAACTCTCACATCCATACCTGACTACTGGAAAAACCATAGCTTTGATTAGACGGACTTTTGTTAGCAAAGTAATGTCTCTGCTTTTTACTATGCTGCCTAGGTTGGTCATAACTTTTCTTCCAAGGGGCAAGCATCTTTTAATTTCATGGCTGCAGTCACCATCTGTAGTGAATTTGGAGCCCAAGAAAATAAAAGTCTGTCACTGTTTCCATTATTTCCCCATCTATTTCCTATGAAGTGATGGGACCAGATGCCATGATCTTCATTTTCTGAATGTTGAGTTTTAGGCCAACTTTTTCACTCTCCTCTTTCACTTTCATCAAGAGGCTCTTTAGTTCTTCTTCGCTTTCTGCCATAAGGGTGGTGTCATCTGCACATCTGAGGTTATTGATATGTTTCCTGGCAATCTTGATTCCAGCTTGTGCTTCATCCAGCCCAGCATTTCTCATGATGTACTCTGCATATAAGTTAAACTAGCAGGGTGACAATATACAGCCTTGATGTACTCCTTTCCCTATTTGGAACCAGTCTGTTGTTCCATGTCCAGTTCTAACTGTTGCTTCCTGACCTGCATACAGGTCTCTTAAGAGGCAGGTCAGGTGGTCTGGTATTCCCATCTCTTTCAGAATTTTCCACAGTTTATTGTGATCCAAAGCCTTTGGCATAATCAATAAAGCAGAAGTAGATGTTGTTTTGGAACTCTATTGCTTTTTAAATGATCCAACAGATGTTGGCAATTTATCTCTGGTTCTTCTGCCTTTTCTAAATCCAGCTTGAACATCTGAGAGTTCATGGTTCACGTACTGTTGAAGCTTGGCTTGGAGAATTATGAGCATCACTTTGCTAGTGTGTGAGATGAGTGCAATTGTGTGGTAGTTTGAGCATTTTTTGGCATTCCTTTTCTTTGGGATTGGAATGAAAACCGACATTTTCCAGTCCTGTGGCCAATGCTGAGTTTTCCAAATTTGCTGGCATATTTAATGCAGCACTTTCACAGCATCATCTTTTAGGATTTGAGATAGCTCAACTGGAATCTGGAATTCCACCCACTAGCTTTGTTCGTAGTGATGCTTTCTAAAGCCCACTTGACTTCACATTCCAGGATGTCTGGCTCTAAGTGAGTGATCACAGCATCGTGATTATCTGGGTTGTGAAGATCTACTTTTGTACAGGTCTTCTGTGTATTCTTGCTACCTCTTCTTAATATCTTCTGCTTCTGTTAGGTCCATACCATTCTGTCCTTTATTGAGCCCATCTTTGCACGAAATGTTCCCTTGGTATCTCTAATTTTTTTGAAGAGATCGCTTGTTTTTCCCATTCTATTGTTTTCCTCTATTTCCTTTGATTGTTCACTGAGGAAGGCTTTCTTATCTCTCCTTGCTCTTCTTTGGAATTCTGCATTCAAATGTGTATATCTTTCCTTTTCTCCTTTGCCTTTTACTTTTCTTCCTTCCACAGCTGTTTGTAAGGCCTCCTCAGACAACCATTTTGCCTTCTAGCATTTCTTTTTCCTGGGGATGATGTTGATCACTGCCTCCTGTACAATGTATGACTCAGGCTCAAATTATCCTGTTGGATGGATTGTTCTTGGACAGAACTGGGGTCACTTCTTCTCTTCTCACTTCCTCAACCACTCACAAATGAAATTGATAGAATTATTACTAGTGAAAAATTAAAGTTGGTTGTCAACCTTCAGGTTTGACTAAGTTATAGTTATTATTAGTAAACATTTAAAAGGAGTTAACTTTTATATGTTGAAGATGAGGAATAATTAGACTATTCTTCAATCAGAGCATTTAAAAATGTTACAAAGGGCAATCATCTATTGATTTAAGATTCTTGGATTGCCTCAAGTATTCAGTTCAGTTCAGTCACTCAGTCATGTCCGACTCTTTGCAACCCCATGAATTGCAGCACGCTAGGCCTCCCTGTCTATCACCAACTCCCAGAGTTCACCCAGACTCACGTCCATCGAGTCAGTGATGCCATCCAGCCATCTCATCCTCTATCGTCCCCTTCTCCTCCTGCCCCCAATCCCTCCCAGCATCAGAGTCTTTTCCAATGAGTCAACTCTTTGCATGAGGTGGCCAAAGTACTGGAGTTTCAGCTTTAGCATCATTCCTTCCAAAGAAATCCCAGGGCTGATCTCCTTCAGAATGGACTGGTTGGATCTCCTTGCAGTCCAAGGGACTCTCAAGAGTCTTCTCCAACACCACAGTTTAATTTAAAGCATCAATTCTTCGGCGCTCAACCTTCTTCACAGTCCAACTCTCACATCCATACATGTCCACAGGAAAAACCATAGCGTTGGCTAGACAAACTTTTGTTGGCAAAGTAATATCTCTGCTTTTGAATATGCTACCTAGGTTGGTCATAACTTTCCTTCCAAGGAGTAAGCGTCTTTTAATTTCATGTCTGCAGTATTACTTATAGCCAAAATTAAAGCCTTGAATCTGGTTTTCTTCTTTGAAATACATTTTGTGAGTGAAAAATTCAAATTAATTTGTGGTAATTTGCAGAGAATTTTAGAGAATGGCAAATTTTGATGATTTTTTAACAAAGGTTAAAAACAGTTAAATTATTAGTGTTAAAAAGATACAAGCATAATCTTATACATTTGCTAATTAGTATTTCTTCTCATTTATGTTTGGTTCATGTTTAACAAGCACATTGGCTTAAGGCTATTAAGTTCTTTGACAGAATAAATGTTTATTAGACTACTAGAGTATGCAAAGCACTGAATTAAAAGTCTGCTCTTAAAAGGTGAGAAGGCACTGTTCTAGTTTTCAAAAAGTTTGAGTTGAATGTGAAAAGCAATGGTAATATAAAGCATTATCCCTTGAATTAAGCTGTGCATAAAACACAGTGGTGTTATGGGGGAGAAGCAATTAAATCTATTAAGGCAAGTTAGAGGAAAATCATAATAGCTCTGAGAACTAGGTATTATTATTTCTATTTTATGAATGTTTGCAACAATAATAATTTAAAATTATAATCACTTACGTGATCTTTGGAAAATTTTCCTCATATGATACTTAATAGATATGTTATTAAGTACATTTGGGATTGTTTCCTTTTTTAAACTTAGTAAAGATTTTGTGAATGTAATTTTAGTTCACCACACTAAAGAAAGATTGCTATCTTTCTTTATGATGTGTAGAATGTACTAGCCTCATATGTGTCACAGCACTAATATCCATTGTTATGGACAGAACTGTGTCCTCCCCGAATTAATAAACTGAAGCTCTAACCCCCAGTGTGACTGTATTTGAAAAGACAATATTTGGGGACTCACCTAAATGAGGTTAAATGAGATAAGTGTGGAGTGCTGCTCCCACAGGGCTGGTGTCCTTATAAGAAGAGGAAGAGGCACCAGCACTTTCTCTCACTGTAGGCAGAGAGAGGAAGGTCATTAGGACACAGAGAGAAGACAGAAGACAGTTTATGAGCCAGGATGAACATCCTCATCAGAAGCTAAATTTGCCAGCATCTTGGTTTTGAGTTTCTAGCTCCCACAACTCTGAAAAAATGAATTTCTGTCACTTAAGTAACCCAGTTTGTGATATTTTGTTATGACAGTCCAAGCAGACGAATATACCAATAATATGAAGCAGATACATTTGGACTAATCTTTCTTGGGGAAGAACAAACCAGAACCTTTTGTCCCAGAGAAAATATCCCTTTTGAACCTGTTGTCCCTCCTTTAATATTCCTTGTGTTCTTGGAGAAGAGGTGGGGCAGTTTGCACTTTGATCTGGGAGCCTCCTGAGAAGGGCAGGGGTCTCAGTCCACATCTTCAATTAATATTAAAGGACTTCTCAATGAATAAAGGTGCCATTCTGGACCAAAAATATACCAGGGCTGCCAAGGGTGATTCAAAGTCAACTTGAAAGAAGTTTTCAGGTTGTGTCTTTCTCACTAGTGTTCTATCAGAAAACTCTAAGCCTGTGAGGGAAGACTTATTCTGGAAAACTCTCAAAGTAGCCACCATAGACTTTCCAATTCTACCTATGTTTGTTAGGGTAGGTTAGGAAGAAACGTGTGACCTTCCAAGTTGCCTTTTATGCACTTGCTTTTTAGGGCAGTGGACACAGATCTGACTTTGTGTTTCCAGTTTTTGAGACTGAAACCTTGTGAGAGCGATAGGGACAAGGGCAGTTAAAAATCTAGAAAAAGTTCACATTTGCAAAATTTCCTTCCCAGTATTTTCTGTGAGCAGGATTGCTTTGTTTTTCCAAAGAAGGAAGAAAGTAAAGGAGAGAGGAAGAGGTGATACTAGATTTCCTCATAAATATAGGCATTTACTCAGGTGATTGATGGGAGAGATATGTTTTTAAAATGTGACTCTGTTGCTACTCCAATCTTGTGGCTTACAATTTGTAGATTCTCAGATGCAGCAGAGTCCTAAAACCTATGACTTAAAAAAAAAATGGTCATGTTTGTAAACAGAAAATTCATAGAAAGATTAGAGATATCCAGTGTTGAAGTGTTAAAAATATTTCCACAGGTTCTTTGATGCTCCCTCCTTCAATAAGATGAAGCTTAATTCTCCTCCCCTTGTGTGTTGACGGGTCTTAGAGACACACTTAATAGCCGTAGGTTTGACTGAATGACTTTCTTCTAACAAATAATGGCAGAAGAGACCATATGGCTGATTTATTATAAAAGGATATAACTCAGGAACAGCCAGAAGGAAGAGACATCCAAGGCAGGGTACGGGGACAGGACTCAGAGCTTCCACGCCCTTTCAGAGTGCTCCATTCTCCTCCTAGTTCCAAATCCAGGTGCACTCTGAACCCCATCCTTTTAAAATTTTATGGAGGTGTTGTTACATAGGCATGATTGATTTAATCATTTGCTATTTGTGATTGAACTCAACCTCCAGCCCCTCTCCCCTCCCTGGAGTCGATAGGGGGCAGGGGAATGACAAGTGCAACCCTCTAATCAAATGGTTGGTTCTCCTGGCAACCAGACCCCTATCCAAAATTCACATAAAAAAGACAGACATCGTTATCATTCTCACTTAGTAAATTCCAAGGGTTTTAGGACCTCTGTGCCAGAAATGGGAATGAAAATCAAATATATATTTCTTATTATCCCATCTAAAATTCACCTCATTTACATAAAAAGACAGACATCTTTACCATTCTCATTTAGTAAATTCCAAGGGTTTTACAACCTCTGTGCTAGAAATGGGCATGAAAATCGAATAACTATTTCTTATTATAAATCACAATATTACACAATATTATATGGTTAAATAACTATTATTATCATACTTACTAGATACCAGAGAAATGCTAAATAGAACAACAAAGTCAAGTAACTTTTTCAACATTACATTGGCCAAATTTTAAAAATAATATTTACCAGGGTATACACTTTTTGTAGGTATTCAATCAAAATGATCTGTTTGGGAAATAATTTTCCAGTGTACACTCTATAAAAATGTAAAGTATACATATCTTTGATTCAGTGGTTCTGCTTCTAAAAATCTAACCTAAAAAGTATTTGTAAGTGTCCAAATGGTGCACTATTGTATCATTGTGTGCAATAGTGAAAAACAAATTGTGTAATGAACATACTATATGTTAGCACTTTCCTTAATTCTTTTGAGAGTCTATGCGGTAAGCTCATTTTTCACATGATTCAGTTCAGTTCAGTTCAGTTCAGTAGCTCAGTCATGTCCGACTTTTGCAACCCCATAGACTGTGGCACGCCAGGCCTCCCTGTCCATCACCAACTCCTGGAGTTTACTAAAACTCATGTCCATTGAGTCTGTGATGCCATCCAACGATCTCATCCTCTGTCGTCCCCTTCTCCTCCTGCCCTCAGTCTTTCCCAGCATCAGGGTCTTTTCAAATGAGTCAGTTCTTCGCACCAGGTGGCCAAAGTATTAGAGTTTCACCTTCAACATTTATATAATTATGTCACAGATAAGGGAGACTAGAATGTACACAAGTGAAATAACTCCCTTGAGGTCACAAAGCTACTGAACAGCAGGACAGAGAAGCAAAGCTATGTTCTTACCAATTACGATAGGCTGCCTCTCATAAAAAGAAGCATTTTGAATACAGTTTAATAAGAAAGTATTTAAATAAATAATGTACTCCAATTTTAGACAACTCTATTAAAAATAGTGTTAGATCTATATACAGTTTGATGAAATAAGAAATGATTTCCTTCAAGCTAAGCTACATATCAAGGATTGCTAAGGAAAGTACCTGAAAGTTGTTAACAGCTGATGCTAACGAATACAGTGCCCTGCACAGCTCTAGCATATTGGAGCTATGTGGAATATGAGTCCATTGGAGCTATGCTGTATGTGACTCTGTATTGCCCTGTGGCAAAGCAGTTGAGAACTTGAGCCTTTGAGCCAGATACCATGTTGAATGCCAACTCTACCATTTGCTAGGTGCTCAATCTTTCTGTGAGATAGGGATTATAATTGTATGTACCACTTCAAAATACTGTGAGAAAATAATGGCTGAATAAATATTAGCTATTATTACTGTGCAAGCCAAGTATTAGATTACCAGAGCCTGGTGCCAGAAACCATTCTTATCATTTAGCAATCTTTGTACTGATTTCATTCTCGCAAAACAACTCTTGATTATAATAGACTTGTATCAAATGAAAGAATGTTTTGGTCTGAGGGTGTGGCAGCAGACTTTGAGGGCAACCCACTCCAGTGTTCTTGCCTGGAGAATCCCAGGGACGGGGGAGCCTGGTGGGCTGCCGTCTATGGGGTCGCACAGAGTCGGACACGACTGAAGCGACTTAGCAGCAGCAGCAGAGAACTCAGTATATATTAAGAAATTGCTCTTTCAGAGTAAATTGCTGTTTACTCTCCAGTGAGTTCAGTTATCATGAATTAAGTTGTCTAGGATTTGATTATATCTAAAACTAAGACATGGTTAGTTTTCTGGATCCTAAATCATGGCGAATTCACTAATATAGATACTAACCAAAGAGAACTCTTGGTATTTAGGCAGTTGAAATGTTCTATTTTTTTCCCACTGTGATATTTTTCTTTCAGGCTTTCTTCTCTTAAAATTGAAATAAAAAATTATGTCTCTCTTCCTCATTGTTTAATTCCTAATCTTTAACCCAGTGCTTGACAAAAAGTCACTGTTCAATAAATATAAATGGAATGAATTAATTTAAAATGAATCAACAATTAACAAACAATTTTCTTTGCATGAGGTGGTTTGTTGCCATTTACCTTGTTTCAATTGAAGCGTTACTTGAGAGAATGATTTCTCGTTCATTGACGGTCCCTTTTAGTTGAGTTCCAAGTATTGAGTATTTTGCTGTGTCTTTTACAATTGGAGCAGGAATTGGAGAGTGGAAAATGAGGAGTGGAAGAAAAGAAAAAAAATGAGCTATTTGAGAGAACATCTTTCATTCCTTTGTGGGTAAGAGTTTGCGATAATGATTTATATACACAGCCAGTCCTGGCCACAGAAGAATACTGAATGTCAGGTTTATCTTCCTGCCATAAAAAAATGAACAAAATAGAATGAAATATATGAAACCCCTTTTTAAGCTTTGGAAAAAAACATAGCATATAACCGTAATTCATGAAAGAAGGATAACTCCAGAACTGAGTCCCACATTCCCTTCGATTTTCTACCCGGGCACATTCAAACTGCTGTCTAAGAATGAAGAACTCCCAGAGAAGAGAGCAAAGCTGCTGGTCAAAGAAAACAGTGATTCTATTTTGTTGCTGCTACTTTTGTCTGCTATATTCCATGGCATAGGCTAGCAGAGATGAGGGAGAGGCACAGAGAAGGAGCCTCAGAAGTATGCGTAGTGGCCCCTCCAGATATCCAACTAAACAAATTCATGGCAATGTCCTGCAAGACTTGACTCCACAAACAGGCACTCAGTAATTGCTCAGAAAATGAGAGCAGAGATTCTGGAAGTAGCCCAGTATTGGAAGAAATTGGGTTTCCAAACTGCTAGAGAGAAGAATCTTCAGAAAGGCCATCCTTGGAGAATAAGGACCGTGCCTGAGCTCAGCCTTAGCATCATTTGGGAATTTGTTGGAAATGCTGATTCTGTGACTCCAACCTGGTCTACATAATAAGGACTTTTCAGGGTGGGATCCAGCACTCTGTGGATCAGAAAGAAAACCTGCGAGTAAATTAAAAAATGTTTTTAAATGAATGGTAGTGAAAATACACTTTAATAGGAATTAGTGAGAAACAGCTAAAACCATGATCTGATAAAACAATTTATATGTTTAAATGTTTATATTGGGGAAGAAAAAGAATAGCTTTGAAATTAATGTTCTAAACCTAACCTTAAAAAGATAAAGAAGGAAGAATAATTTAAGCCAAAAGTAAGAAAAAGGAAATAGGAGTAAAGGTAAGACTGAAAATCAGTAAAATAAAGATCAAATGATGGAAAAAATAAAGACAAAAGTAGCTTTTTTGGAAAGATGAATAAAACTAAAAAATCTGCCACAAAATTGATCAAGGAAACAGTGAGAAAAGAGAAGCACAAGCAATATCAGCAATTAAAAAGCGAATGTTGCTGTAGAAACTCTCAGACAATAAAAAGATAGTAAAGAAAATTTACTAAAAATGGTATATGAATACCTTTGATAATTTGGACAATTTAATAAAATGTATTGAAGGATACCAACTAATAAGAAAAGGATAATTCAATCAGGTCACATACATGCATTTTATTTTATTTTTTCACATACATGCATTTTAAAATAGTGAAATACTGAGATAGCATCTCAAACTGATTGTGATCATGTTGTCAGATTAGTAGACAACTTCCTAAGATGACATAATGAAAGACAATTATTGAGAAGTGTTGGTGTTAGCATTTATTAGTCTGGGATAGAGCCTAATGGAGAAAGCAATGGCACCCCACTATGGTACTCTTGCCTGGAAATCCCATGGACAGAGGAGCCTGGTAGGCTGCAGTCCATGGGGTTGCTGGGAGTCTGCCATGACTGAGTGACTTCACTTTCACTTTTCACTTTCATGCATTGGAGGAGGAAATGGCAACCCACTCCAGTGTTCTTGCCTGGAGAATCCCAGGGACGGGGGAGCCTGGTGGGCTGCTATCTCTGGGGTTGCACAGAGTCGGACACGACTGAAGCGACTTAGCAGCAAACTGTTGGTTATCCATACCTTAAATGGTTTGTGATATCAGAGAAATTTACTGGGAATGTGTGCGTGTGCGTGCTAAATCACTTCAATCGTGTCTGACACTTTGCAACCCCATGGACTATAACCTACCAGGTTCCTCTGTCCATGGGATTCTCCAGGCAAGAATACTGGAGTGGGTTGCCAGTCCCTTCTACAGGGGATCTTCCCAACACAGGAAGATCTTCTTCGAACCCAGGTCTCCCACATTGCAGGCAGATTCTTTACCATCTGCATCACCAGCTGCTAAGCTAAGTTGCTTCAGTCGTGTCTGACTCTTTGCAACCCCATAGATGGCAGCCCTCCAGGCTCCGCCGTCCCTGGGATTCTCCAGGCAAGAACACTGGAGTGGGTTGCCATTTCCTTCTCCAATGCATGAAAGTGAAAAGTGAAAGTGAAGTCGCTTCAGTCCTGTCTGACTCTTCACCACCCCATGGACTGCAGCCTACCAGGCTCCTCTGTCCATGGGATTCTCCAGGCAAGAATACTGGAGTGGGTTGTCAGTCCCTTCTACAGGGGATCTTCCCAACCCAGGGATCAAACCCAGGTCTCCCACATTGAAGGCAGATTCTTTACCATCTGCATCACCAGGGAAGACTGCAATTATTATTTTTAGTTTACAGATGATAATACAGGCTCAGAGAAGGCTTAAAGTCTAAGCCACAGGGAGAAAGTTATTGGAATAGGACTAAAACCAGGGAGTAGCAGAATGGTGGATCTTGAGGCTGAATTCAGTACACAGACATTTCAGTTTTCTTGGTACTGCAAAAGAGAAAATTGAAGAAAATATTTGCATTTAAATATTGTGACATTTCCATAAGAATCTAAAATTTTGGAAAATACTGAAAAAAATGGGTAATTTGCCATTTGGGGTCTATGTTTCCATATGGAAAAAAATCATCTGAAGCTCAGTATCAAGCAGAAAGTGAATGTTAGTTGATCAGTTGTTTCTGAGTCTTTGCCACTACACGGACTGTAACCCACCAGGCTAATCCATGGGATTCTCCAAGGCAGAACATTGGAGTGGGTTGCCATTCCCTTCTTCAAGGGATCTTCTTGACCAAGGGATTGAACCTGAGTGTCCTGCACTGCAGGTAGATTCTTTACCATCTGAGTCAGCGGGGAAGTCCCAGTATCAAGCAGATGGTCCCCTTAAATAGGACTTAAATAGGACAAGTCACCTCCTTGTCCTTAAAGGCATTTGAGGCTCAGTGGTAAAGAACCCATCTGCCAATGCAGGAGACAAAGGAGTCTCAGGTTTGATCCCTGAGTTGGGAAGATCCCCTGGAGGAGGAAATGGCAAGCCACTCCAGTATTCTTGCCTGGAAATTCCCATGGACAGAGGAGCATGGTAGGCTACAGTTCATAGTGTTGCAAAGAGTGGGACATGACTGAGAAGTTATGTGCACACTTAATTTATGACCATGTTTTTCTGAATTCAGGGCCAGAGAAGACATAGGGAAAAAGGTCATATTACACTGTGAATGGGGGGACAAAAGATAATATGAGTAAGGAATCTATTACTTAGAAGCGAAAGGATGTGTTTACTGAAAGAGAGCAACAAAACCTGATAATGACCAAAGCAAGATAAAAGAACAAGACAAAAAAACAGACCTGTCCAAAATAAAAGTCCATTCTACAGTGACTAATACCCATTGGATGCTTTCCAGCTTGTTATGGGGATGCTGTACTGTAACAGAGAGACTCATAGAAGATAAATTAATTTCTTAAAATCACTTGACTGATATTGAAGAATAGCCTTCTTCTGGAATAAGAAGTGAAGTTAGAGTCTGTGCAATCATGACCAATGTGATGAAGAGTTGGAAAATAGAGGAGATTTGTAACTCATTTAGGATGTCTAGATCTGTATTCCCTTCTCTAAAATTTAAATATAAAACCGCTTATTCGTAACAGCCTTTTTGTTGTGACATTCTTTGGCTTCATGAATTAAGATGACATTAAAACATGACCTGATTCCCCAGAGTGCTTGTGTGGTGTTTTCGTACTAGACATACAAATGCCTCCACCCAGAGTCCGAAGTGGGAAGTATCCTCCTTTTCAGATCACTCACTCCAACTCTGCACAAGCTGTAACCTCGCTTAACTTCCTGATTCTTCTTCCATACTTTCTAATTTACTACCCCAGTTGAAACAATTCAATGCATGTAGAGCCATTGAGATGCAACATAGCCCTTATAATGAACCCTGCTTCATAGTAGGCTATATTACATGAAATCAAATTAATTTGGGACCGTACTTGTCATGGAGTAGATTTTCAATAAATAAATTTCAAGTTTAATCTTTAGATTACTCTGAGGTCTATGGTATTGGTTATGGTAGTTGTTTCTAGACTCAGAAGAAGAGGATTCTGAGATTGTTATTATTTTTTTTTTGCTATTTTATTTTTTATTTATTTTTTATGATTATTTATTCATTTGTTTAATATGTGCAACACATCTAAACCTGAAAAGGGAGAAAAACAGGGCTAAGCTGATGACTTAGAATCAATTTGAAAATAAAATCCAATCTGACTTTTACTAAATGTACTTTTAGGTTAAAAGTATTAGCCAGCCCTTTATTTGGCATAGTATTTTCTATAGCATGTTAATACAAGATTTTCTTTGACTTGTACTTGGATC
Organism: Bos mutus; assembly: GCF_027580195.1. Taxonomy (NCBI): domain Eukaryota; kingdom Metazoa; phylum Chordata; class Mammalia; order Artiodactyla; family Bovidae; genus Bos; species Bos mutus. Next base: position 56,916,475 of record NC_091621.1, on the reverse strand, counting down.
CAGCATTAATATTACAAAGATTAGTTGTTGCTTTAGAAATGAAAGCCTTGTTCAGTCCTATCCAAGTTCTACTGAATAAGTCTCCTTATCCTTATTTAAACTCACTATGGCCTTAGTTTTTTTAAACCAATACAATGGGAATAATATCATTCTGTGAACCACGCTTCATAGTATGTTATGATACATGAAATCAAATTAATCTCACACAATGTCTATCATAGTGCAGGTTTTCAATAAGTCCATTTCAAGTTTAATCCTTATATTACTCTGAGGACTGTGGTATTGGTTACGGTGGCTGTTTCTAGATGCAGAATGCTATATTGTTGGCTGTAGGCCTCTGCCTCTGACAACTTGTCCCTCTATATACTTTCTGTACAAACTGACTCACCAAACTGGAAACATCAACATGTGCTTTTAGGACCACCATACTTCCACTTTTCCTTAATAATAACTTGCAAAATATTAATTGCAATTAAAAATAACATTCACGACTCCCCTGAATGGAAGCATTCTCTTATATCATTTGAGAAAAATTCTCTCCAAAAGAAATTTGCTTCCTGGGTTTCATTGTACACAGACTGCAGAGTGAAAATGTCTTTGTGAGAGATGAAGGAGAAATAGCCACCCTAAAACATCAGGGACGGCTACTAAGAATTTTGTTAGTTCATTAATTCATCCAATTAACAGTATTTACTGAGTCCCTACAATGGAAAAGCATTATTTCATGTTCTGGTAATATGAAAAATTAGACCAAAAAAAAAAAAAAAAAGTCCTGCTTTTAAGCACAAAAGACAAAAATAAGTGGACAAATAGAGACTATAGAGATTGAATCAAGTAGCAGTGAGATAAGTTTTAAAATAGACAGTTGCTTCAGTCAACCATTGCCTCGAAAATGCTGCATAACAAGCTACCCTAAAACTCAGCTACTTAAATAATTTAATTCTCTTTGTATAGCTGTGAGTTAGGGTCAACAGGACCCTGCCTTAGGCTCAGGAAGCTCTGCTTCACCATTGCAGTTTTGCAAGTTGACTAGTTTTGCTTGATGTTGACTTTGCTTTACTTGATGTTTCTTCTCATTTTGGGGTAAAGCACGGAAAGTTCTTGTGGCAGTGGCAGAGAAGCAGGAGGGCAAGTCCCAAGATACAGCTGGTATTAAGCCTTTGTTTTCCTTATGTGTACTAATATCTCCTGCCTACTAATATCTCCTTGGCTAAAGCAAGCCTCATGGCTGAAGTCATAGTCAAGGGTATGGATGTATATTCTACCCACTCTGGGAGGGTATTTGCTGAATGAAGGTCACAAAGAGTCAGACAGGACTGAGTGACTACCACTTTCAGTTTCTTTCTATCTAATTCCAACATTTATTGAAGATCTCCGAAGGAAAATGTTGGCTTTCTTTAGGGAAACATCAGAAGCCCAGTGTGCTTGAAATATACAGACAGAGAGGGAATCAGAGGCCCATTCAGGATAATAAAGGTCACAGTCAGAAGTTCCTCCTAAATACAGCAGGAAACCTTTAGAGAGTAATAAGAATACATTTACCTAAGAAAGAAAGAAAACAAAAACAACAAAAAACAACAAAAAACTTCTCTGTATGGTGACTAGATTGAAATGGATTAAGACTGTTGGTATGTGTACTAGGTAAGTGACTATTACTGCGGCCCAGAGGCGCAGTGGCGGCTCAGGCCTAAATGGTGATAAGAAGATGATAGCTTGGAGCTGAATGGTGATGATGGAGTCAGGAAAAGGACTGGGACTTGGAATACTTTTGGGTGGCAGACCTGCACCCTGGGGAGATCTGATAACTTGGAAGTGATGGGGGCGTGGAAATTGTAAATGACTTCCAGTTTTTGGATCTGTGCAATTCAGGGAATGACGCTTCTAATTGCTGAAATGGGGAACACTAAGGGAGGAGGATATTTTTAGAAAGGTGTTCGAAGGACTCAAAAGTTTTATTTTGGGCATGCCATGGCCGCAGGTGGAAACCCTGACACCCTGGAAACAGAAGTGAGTCTGTCTGAAGGCCCTTGACTGGACCCCAGGTCCTGGCAGAGGGACTTATCTTCTTGGGCCAGCGGAGGGTCAAAGGGCAAGGAGTGTCTTTTGTGAAGGGGGACAAGGGCAGCCCCTGTGCCTCACCGGTGGTGCTCAGCTACCCTGAACTCAAGGTCCTCCAGGAAGCCCCCCTCATCCTGCAAGCCCAGGAGTCCTCCCAGTGTCCCCTCATTTCTCTTCATCATACTGGAATGGAACTCACCAGTTCATCTCCCCTGCATGCTAAGTCGCTTCAGTCATGTCTGACGCTTTGAAACCCCAGGGGCTGTAGCCCACCAGACTCCACTGTGCTTGGGATTCACCAGGCAAGAATACTGGAGTGGGTTGCCTTGCCCTCCTCCAGGGGATCTTCATGGCCCAGGGATTGAGCCCGAGTCTCTTAGGTCTGCAGTGGCAAGTGGGTTCTTTACCACTAGTACCATCTGAGAAGCCCTTAGCTGCCCTGCTAGAATATAAACCTTATGATGAGTGATAGGAACCATGCTGTCTTGCCCACCAGCTGTAGACTTGGCACCTAATACAATGCCTGGCACACAGAAGACACTTGAACAGACACACAATTCATGAACTTTGGAGTCAGCGGCTCAGGGAGACTTGGCTAAAGAAGAGCTTGAGGAAGCTTCAGTGTTTCCCATCCCTGCTCCCCTGCCTGCTCCCAAGGATGCCATCCCCCTGCCTCAGTGTCTCTGTCAAAGTTAAACTAGCAGAAATGAATTGATACCCTGCTGACAGTTTGGTGAGGATTAAATGAGTTCATACAGAAAGCAATTTAGCATCACGGGGCTGTGGTAAGCACTCAATGAGTAAATGGACTGCTGCTGCTCAGTCGTGTCTGACTCTTTGTGACCCCCACGGATTGTAGCCCACCAGGCCCCTTTGTCCATGGGGTTTTCCAGGCAAGAATGCTGAAGTAGGTGGCCATTTCCTCCTCCAGGGGATCTTCCTGACCCAGGGATCAAACCCGCATCTCTTGAGTCCCTGCATTGGCAGGCGGATTCTTTACTACTGAGGCACCTGGGAAGAAGCAAGTAAATGTAAACCCCTATTAATTCTGAAGGTGACTTCTTGCTTTCCAAGACACGATTCCCTTGTTCCTGTCACTCTGTCCCTTTCTCTAGCAGCGGAATTAACCCCCTTGTCATCTGTGTCTTAGGCCTCTTGTTATGTGTGTGCTATTACGGTACATCTCACACTCTATTAAAATTACTAGTTTAAGGGATACTTGCATACTTTATGACCTGTGATCAGAGCACTCTCCCTGTTACAAGAGTCCTCCATTCATTGTAATAATTATTTTCAATAAAGTCTCTCCTTACTTCAAAAAAAAAAAAAAAAAGTTGTCTTTTGGACAGTAAGTATACTTTAAGTAGAGCTGCAGAAGATGTGATTGGATATGCAATTTGAGAAGTTGGAGATGCAAATTGAGGGGATATTAGGGAATAGATAGAATTCACAGCCATGAGATTTAACAAGATCAGTAGGGAAAGAATCTAAGTTGAAAAAAATAGTAAGACGAAGGAGTAGTAATAATATAGACCATTATATTCCAAATTGAGTGTCTAATATAGTCTTCAGATAAAGAAGAAAAAAGTCACTGAATCTGCCTCTGGTAAATGGGGACTCAAGTACATTTGTTCAGTTTTGTGTGTTATAAGTGATAGAGAAATCTTCTTAGATTTTATAATAAAAAAAGAGAGAGAGAGACGCTTTTCTTTAAAATAAAACTCATTCATCTCATTTTTTACTCAAAATAATTACACTCTAATTTGTAAAAATAAAAAATAAAAAAAGAAGCTTGTTAAGAACTTTTCCTGTAATTCTTTCATTTTGATCTTGTCAGGTGAGTGTATTCTCCTTGGTTCTGTCTGGTCTCAACAACGATTTGGACTGATGGACATTAAAGCCCTTGGCGTGTCATAGCTCTCGGATCTTGGATAGACCTTGTTATAGCTCTCAGGTCTTGAAAAGACCGTGTTATAGCTCTTAGACAGATCAGTGTTATAGCTCTGTGTTACAGCTCAATTTTATTTAGAAAATAGCAGGAAAATCCATCCTCAAGGTGTGAGGGCATGGAAAACGTGAAGAGAAGAGAGTGCGGGAGTGCACCAGTGCGCAGGAGAGAGAGAGAGAGAGACCCCCAGTCCTTTGGTTCCTCTTTTTATATGTTTTTTTCCTCCCCCTAGGCCTACCCTATGTAAATTGGGCTCTCCAGGAGTGCTGTTTGTTCTACCTGAGGTCCTCACTCTGGTCCTTGGACCTTCCTTTGACCTCCCTTTTTTCTATTTCACGGGCTTTTCCCTTCCTTGTCTTTCAGCCACTGCCATTCTGGACTCCTGTTTCCTATTCTAACTACCTAACAATCTTACTCAAAAAGAGGGCTTATAAGGACAATTGCTGGAGCATCACATATAGAGGGGAGTGATTTTTGTGAACATATCAATGCTTTCTTTGATATGAGAAATGAGATTATGTGAGATCAGCAGAAACTACAATATGGAAAATCCTTAGTCAAATATGGCAACTCATTAACATGTGAATCCCAGGCAAAGCTTGTGTTATAATTGGAGTTCAAGTTGCAAAATATGCTTTGGCTGCAGAAATCCATCGTCAAGTTTTCCAAGTTAATTACCTCTACGGATGCAAGAGCACAGACAGGAAGAGCCAAGGGGAAAGAAGCTGGGAATTTACAGGGATTATGGGCAAAGCATGATTACACATAGATTGGAAAATTGGACATTTGGTTTACATTTACTTAACTCTCCAAGGACTGGATTATACCTGCTGTGTGTGTTCAATAGTATATGTGGGTGTGGGTCTGTGAATGCATTTAATTGTCTGTTTGTTTAGAAAATGGACCTCAATTGAACAGAAAAATCAATTGAGTTTACAAAGAGATTGGCATCATTGTTTGTTCAGAGGAATCACAGTTCCAGTTCCAAACCAGAGACTTAATTAGAGGAATGGAGTGAACCTGCAATTTATTCACTCAACTGGTGAATGCACATGATCCCAGGTTGTATGTCTTAAATATACTTTTAAAGTTGACTTCCCCAGTCAGGGAGGACACTAATGACTAGAGTGAAGTCTGAGAGAATTGACCTCATTATGAAAGACTCATATCAAATATTAAGATTAGTGATAACAAGAGTTCTCAGTCATTGAAATTAGAATTGTGGCTGAAAGAAATGTCACAAAAGGAAATATGGAAGAACAAGTTAGAAATTTAAAATAATCAGCATTTCAATTCAATTTAGTGATTGCGTATTGAGTACTTACAGATTGCAAACCTTGGAAGAAGGGAATATATAATCATGTGTGAGCATCCTTTTTTTCTAGAGGTTTACGGTTGAGTGTGTGTTCTTAGTTGCTCAGCTGTGTCTGATTCCTTGTGATCTTATGAACTGTAGCCTGCCAGGCTCCTCTGTCTATGGGATTCTCCAGGCAAGAATACTGGAGTGGATTGCCGGTCCCTTCTCCAGGGGATCTTCCCGATACAGGGGTCAAAGCTGGGTTTCCTGCCACCTCCTCAGAATCTCCAGATTCTTTACCATCTGAGCCACCAGTGAAGCCCTATTACAGTTGTAGGGGAGGGGAAAACAAATTTTCCCTCTACCCTTCCAGGTTTTCATCGAGATCCCCATCCCCACTCTCTGCACCATAATAACTGATTAACAGTTTACAAATAGGAGTTTAATACCAGATACACTTCCTGTATACATGGGAGATACCCAGGAAAACTGAGCTGCTCCCAAAATGGTCCAAGCCACCATAATAAATATCATCTTTGGCTAAAAGCAAGAGAGATGTCGGGGAGGGGCTTGGGGAAGGCCTGTTAATGGGAGATTATCAGGGAAAGCACAGTAAACCTTGATGTAATTGTTATGCAATTGGTGCCTTCTCCACTGGTGAGAGTTTTCAGAGATGCAGTCATCCTTCCCTTCCAGGCATAGTTTAGAAAGGAAGATAACCTTACAAGTGGAGATTCTCCTTATTAAAGTAAAGGGCCCTTAAAAGTGGGGTAGCTTCTACTGTTTTCAGAGCTTCTCTTGTCTTGGCTGTGTCTTAAAAATAACCAGCTCAAGATAATCAACACAGCAAAGAGGCATATTTTGGGAGTGCAAATTCTGCTTCCTTTCACAGTTGACCACAAACAACTAGCAGAAACTGGAAGTAGTAGAAACAGATGAGACTTTCGGGATTCAAACTTGGAAGAGTTTACTTTGATAAGGTCATAAAATACAGCCTTTTTAAAATGAAAGATAATGTCAGAAAGTGAGAGACAGAGAGGTCACAGAGAAGAAGGAAGGAAGATTCCAGATGGTAGAAACACTACAGGGTAAATTTTAGGTATTAAAGTATAAAAAGGTTGGAGAGTCCAGGAAGCTCTATGTAAATGGGTTACTGGAACCTTCAAAGGTAGAGGAAGAAATCACCTAAAAATGAAGAAACACTATTTATTAAATAGTTCCTGAGCTTTCCATCTCCAAATTAAATATGTTTACAGACCACTCTTTGCAGTTGCCAATCCTTCAGGCATTTCTGTTGATTTTTTAAAATCAATAATCGACTAATACAGGTCTGAATTAAGCCACAGTAGAAACTCAGAAATCTAGCTACAGTAGAGATGTTATCATCTGTGCTTAGTCGCTCAGTCATTTCTGACTCTTTGAGACCCCATGGACTGTAGCCCGCCAGGCTCCTCTGCCCATGGAATTTTCCAAGCAGAGTACTGGAGTGGGTTGCCATTTCTTATTCCAAGGGATCTTCACAATCTTCCCAGGGATTGAACCTGTGTCTCTTGCATTGGCAGGTGCATTCTTTTACTACTAGTGCCACCTGGGAAGCCCCTTAAACCTATTTAGATAAACCTATGGAAATGGCAGTTCACCCCAGTACTCTTGCCTGGAGAATCCCATGCACAGAGGAGCCTGATGAGCCGATGGGGTAGCAAAGAGTTGGACATGACTGAAGTGATTTAGCATTCAAGTATTCAAGCATTTAGATAAATAGATAAAACCTGTTTAGAATTAGCTGTTCCATGATGACCTCAACCTGGAAGGCCAACAAATAAAGATTGTACTCAATCACTGCAATCGTGTCTGACTCTTGCAAACCCATGGACTGTAGCCTGTGAGGCCCCTCTGTTCATGGGACTTTCCAGGAAAGAATACTGGAGTGGGTTGCCATTTCCTTCTCCAGGGAATCTTCCTGACCCAGTGATGGAACCTGTGTCTCCTGCATTGCAGGGAGATTCTTTACCACCTGAGCCACTAGGGAATCCCAGGGTAATGTTCAAACTCTTCATTAGTATTTCAAGAGCTAAATAAAAATTAGGGTTTTAGGCATAAAATCTTTAGAATAAGGATATTTCACCCACCTCCATAGAAAGTAGCCTGAAATCCTGCATAAAAGGCATCATTGTGGTACTTCTTAAAATACTTTTAAAGGCAAATATCCACACATAACTTTCCTTTTCTTAGAACAGATAATCTAATTGGCTTTCCATAGCTTAAAGACATTGGGGCTGAAGAACAAAGGTGTAACAGACTTTTTCAAAACACCATTTCAAGGTCTGATAATGTTTATCTATATCATAATTTTACCACAAAAGTCACATACCTTCTTTTCCCTACAAAGAAAAATAGTGTATACAATCTATCTGATTTTGAATCATTTGACATTTGTTTACACATTTCCCCCAATTCTTTCAGTTTGTCATATTTAAAATAATTTCTACACTGACAGCTAATATTAAAGTGGTACATTTAAAACAAGGAGAAGGCAATGGCAGCCCACTCCAGTACTCTTGCCTGGAGAATCTCATGGCAGGAGGAGCCTGGTAGGCTGCAGTCCATGGGGTCGCTAAGAGTCGGACACGACTGAGCAACTTCACTTTCACTTTTTCCTTTCATGCATTGGAGAAGGAAACGGCAACCCACTCCAGTGTTCTTGTCTGGAGAATCCCAGGGACAGGGGAGCCTAGTTAGCTGCCATCTATGAGGTCACACAGAGTCGGACACGACTGAGGCGACTCAGCAGCAGCCGCAGCACCATTTAAAACAAATTGAATTCCCATTATCCATTCTACTCCTTTTTCAGCTAACTAATTAGGAATAAATTTTGCCAACATTTCCCTGAACCTCATGTATTAAAAAATCAGTTGAGATAAATAGGAATCACACTTACTTTTTACAATCTGGCTGCTATCACACATTTGAAAAGATTAGTTTTTATATTTGCAAGTCAGAAGCTCATAAAATGACTAATTTAAATGTGATGCAAAAAAATATAAAATTTCTTGATATATTTATTAAAGTGCCCTTAAAGTATTCTGTCACAAAGATGCTCTAACAGTGAGAAAAAAGTAAGCAGAACGCTCAGAATTCTAATATGATCGGTTAAGTGAAAATACAGCTTTTTAGACCTCTATTGCGCCCCCTAGTGGCGCGGAAGCAAAAATTCAGAGTACATATTTCGCATTTCTTTGCTAGTTAATTACACTGTATACACAAAACTTTCCTCAAGTGAGTCATGTTCAATGCTGTGTGGCATGTAGACCTGTAAAACAAACTAAAAGTAGTAAAAATATCAGCCATTGTTAAATTCCTAAATATTAAATTACATGAATGACTATTTTAAATTATTAAAAGTTGGAAATTAGTCCTTCTTCTTAGGTGTAGGGTAAAATAGAGTAGCCAATCCCATAGACATATACTATAGGGAATAAATCAACTCTCTGTAGTAATCAAGGCTTCTTTTCTAGATTGTTACTATCTGATATGTTTCAGAAGTGAGCAGGTCTCAGACCCCTTAACCTCAAATATTCACATTTCTAACAGTACCATCTTTTCAGATCATGTCATATATCCTGAAATACTTAATACAAGAAGAAAACTTCACTCCAAAAAACATTTTGAGCAATTTTCTACTGAGAACCCCGAGAGGGAATGAGTGTCATTGTAACTCATGTGAAGAGACGCTGTATTAGAAACATGACTGGTGGACAGTGATTATTTAGAATTCTCTCCTTCCCAGAAGCGCAGTCTCATTTTTGTGACTGTCACGGGGCAAGAAATCTGATACAGTGGTGAGAGCCAGTGAGAAGGGGGTTACAGACTGAACAAAATGTGGCAGCAAGAATGATTGTAAAAGGAGCAGAGCAATGCAGACAGAAAAAGAGGAAAGTATCAGAAAACAGCAGTCAGTGATGCAGCAATACATATTTCTGACTGCTAGCACATAAATGATTTATAGTTGGATTTTGTAAACATCAAATTATTTTTCTAAAACATTCAACCATAAGTCAGCATATGTAATTCAATCATCCTTCCAGTTACTTATATAGGTTTTACGATTTGTTAGGAAATAATACTCTTAGAGCTACGAGTTTCCCTTAAAATTGGTTTTCTCTCCTTTCTCTAAATTATCTTGCTTAACCTAGTATTATAACTGATTCTCTGCTTATCTTCCACCTCCTTTCTTCTTTCAGCTTATTGGCAACAGTGTATAGCAGAACTATATTATTCCTGAAACCACAAAACACTTGTTCAAAAGTGTGGGTTATCAGAAAAGAATCCTAACTCTTTAACAACTTCCAAACCTAAAGAATTGCTGACTTTAGGCATTCATCCTGGAGATTTTTCTCACACTAGAAATAACAGATCTTATGCCTCACGAAATCAGAATGACAACTTCTTAAAGAATGAGAGGAAATGGGGGAAAGAATAGTACTGGGAGTTCTTTTCCAGTATGCTCTATATGGAATTGCTTTTGAATGACTCCTTTTGTGCGTCATAATCTGGAGCAGCGGTGGCAATTAGGGAAGATGTCACTGTTCCTGGATGTTCAGAAGTGGGGGTGAAGTGTGAGGGGACAAAGGAAAAGGGGAGGAGGAAGTGGGGTGGGTTGGAGATGAAGGGTACATCGTGAAGAGATAATCTCTGTATACTCATGACGTCATCTCCTGCATGTATATATAGGGAATGGTCAAAGCATCTCTCATAGTTCAGTACTTCCAAAGTCAGCTGTGCTAGAGAGCCCCCTTCAGCCTGTTCTGACGTTTATGAACTTGGCTTGCTAGAAGGCTCAAGATGATGGCAGGAATGAAAATCCAGCTGGTGTGCATGATTCTTCTGGCTTTCAGCTCCTGGAGTCTGTGCTCAGGTAAGCTCAGCTGCATTTCACAACTCCCTGAAATGATATCTTTTTCTGTTTTTGCAGTGTGTTGTTACTAATGCTAATGTATCTGGGGAGAAGAGTTTCTCCCTTATTCTGATTTGCTTTTTAGTGATAGAAACTGGATATTTTCTTTCTCTGTCTTTATGATTACAAGAACTGAAAATTTTCCCTTCCCTTTTTAAATTTGCTAGGTAGTATAAGGGATTTCAATGAGACACTTCATGTTCCAGTTTGCAATGTAATCACTAGGGGAAAAAAATGTAAAACTTAAATCAAGCTGATCTAATGAAAAGTACAGAAGTGGTGCCTGTCAAAATGCAAACTCATAATTCAAACTGATTGTATTTGAAATGTTTTATATCATTTTCATTCATTCTCTTAAGACATGGTGGCTTCTCCCTCTCAAGAATTATTTTCTTCATAGTGTGTGTATAAAGATAAAATGAATATTCATGTTTAATGAATCAACTGAATAAAGCATTATTTGTAGAAAATGATCTCTAGGAAAATAAAAAAAAATGCCAAGTTTTTTTTAAGAATATATTTTAAGTAACTTTTTTCTGTGACAATTTCACTATTTTCTTGAATGTCATTTAAGTTAATACATAATGTAACTAGAATAATATCATTCTTATATTGATAAAACTTATTTCCCTATAGTGTATTTTGCATGTAATAATTAAGAAGAAATCATACATTGCTAAATATCTATCAATAGCTTACCTTGAAAATAAATTTCAAATTTTAGAGAGTAATATGAAATATAATGATTGCAATATGCTCCAATTAATGTTTGAAAAATAATTGAATGATCACATCAAGGTGGAAAAAAAAAACAAGGGATAAGTGTAGAAAAAATCATTTAACCTGTTTTATACTGTAATGTCATAAATATAACACTGAAATGTTTAATTCAAATTCCTGCTCTGGTTTTCATTATAGTGTCCCGTAGCTTTATTTCTATTACCTTATGTATTTTCCAAGTTTTTCTTCTCTATGAAATATTCATTAGTGGAAACAAAGGATATTCTAAAAAATATCAGAAGTCCGTTTTCAACACTCTTGTACATGTATTGGTGGACATCTCTACTTTTGCTTAAATGATTTTTTAATAGCCTGTGATAAAATTGCCAAGTACACATAATTCTAAATTGTTGCTTAATATAGAGAAACAAATCTTTCAAAGTGTGTTTTGTAAAATAGCATCTCAAATAAAATAAATCTCAGTGTCTTCCTTATTCCAAAATTATCAATAAGTAACTTCCTTTGGTTTTATCTTTAAAAAATGTCTTGTACTTAACTTTTCATTATCTTGCTTTGAAAATATCAATATATATACACTCTATGTATATGTAGACTACTGCCAGTAAAAATTAACCAGCATATTTGATGACATCTTTGTAGTAATCAGGTTTTATTATCCTGAGATTCAGAGATTAAACAACTCCAAATCATCGAGAGCTCTCGGCATAAAATCATGTGCCTATTTTTGTAAAAGTGCTTCTATTGTTCTATTCTGTTAGCCTAAAATAAAACTATAATTGTTTTTTTAATATTATTATAAGGAGAATAAATACATAGCAAAGACAATAAACTTCTAAGACAAAGTTTTCTGAGATTAATCTTAAATATTCAAATTATAATTATATGATATGTGGTTATATAGTAAACATGTGGTTTTGATTTTACTCAGATTCAGAAGAGGAAATGAAAGCGTTAGAAACAGATTTATTGACCAATATGCATACATCAAAGGTAACTTTTTCTTTCTTTCTAAACCAAAGACTGAAAACATATGAACTCTTGTTACAAACATGGTGTCCTCTTCTTATAGTAAGAGCTTCCCAGTGAGACTGAAAAGCTCACTGGGAGGCATTTCCTTTTTGGGTAAACTGTTCCTTAAGTTCAAAGGACTTAAGGGTATCATTGTGACAGGGACAGAAGTTTAGTGATATCAATCACTACATTGCAAATTTAATTAAGTAGTCACATTTATGTGGAAATCCTCTCTCCATTTCAATCACATTGTATATGATGAAAGATACACTGACTTCAAGTTACATACATAAATGAAAATTAAGCGACATTTTTGCCTTTTGTTTTTGTATTGGGGAGAGTGAAATGAAGTTCCTAAAGTAAGAATGAAAGTTTGTGAAATCCATGAAAGAAATGTGACAGAAAGTAAAGAGCAAAGACCGGCAAACAGAAACTTGGAGATCTAAGCCTGCAACTGTGCTTGTGAACAGTCTGATCTTAAGCAAGGGGGCTAGTTAACAATGCTTGCCTTTGTATCCTTATTTTCAAATGTTGGGGTGGGAGTTTATGATCTCCTAGTTGTTGTTGATTGGAGAAGGAAATGGCAAGCCACTCCAGTGTTCTTGCCTGGAGAATCCCAGGGACGGGGGAGCCTGGTGGGCTGCCATCTATGGGGTCGCACAGAGTCGGACACGACTAAAGCGACTTAGCAGCAGCAGCAGCAGTTGTTGTTGATTAGTTGCTAAGTCATGTCCAATTCTTTTGTGACCCATAAGCTGTAGCCTGCCAGGCTCTTCTGTCCATGAGATTTGCCAGGCAAGAATACTGTAGTGGGACATTTACATGAAGTCCTCCTCTGGATTTAAATTCTCCCCATAACAGAAATGTTATTGGAACCTGCGTATTGTTTGTATTGAATCAGATAAAACTTTGTACTGGACCTTATTATTCCTCTCTTGGGATCTTGAAAGCAAGGTTTTTAGACTCCAGCCTATACCTAAGAATAAAACTCAATTAGAATATCCCCAGGTACCACACTACTACACAATTTTGATTTACTCAGAATGAAATAATCAGAATATATCTAAATGTAGGGTTAGAGAACAGCGTTCCCAACCAAAAGATGTTTCTCAACAAAACAAAACCAAACCAAAAATCAAAAATATATTTTGAAGTGAGGCAGTCACCCTGTGTAATTACTGTTGTAACACGGGTCCCAAAGTTGAGGACTCCAGACTCCACAGATGCTGTGATTGGAAAGTAGATGTTCAGAATCCCTCCTGCCACCTCAGGTCTTCCCTAATTAGATGATGAAAGATATACTGGGCAGATATCCAGGGCAATACCTCTAGCATGTAAGTAGAATTATGTTCAGTAGTGGATGTGAAGGGGAAATACCCATTTGTGTGTGTGTTTAGGATTGTGAGACATTATTATCTGAAAGCTAACAGACATATTTTCTACTATGGTCCTTAGAAGACATTTGGGTATTTCCACAATTGCCCAGATCTATAAAAGTTGAACACATTGAAACCAAATTCTACCATAACTTGTTAGACTTCCTATCACAAATGATCAAATTTTATTTAGTCATTAAAACTCAGTGACCAAGTATATTTAACTTTAAGAAAATGGATCCTTTGTTTAATATTCAATCAGAATAACCATGACTACAATCACTTCAACTCATAAATAGGAAGACAAGTGAAGTCAATAGTCTTATTTAAATAATGAAGCAGATTAGTATGCCTTAGTGTATTGGTAGAGATTTTACCTTTATGATTTCAAGTTTAAATTGATAAATAAAGGTCCTAAGTAATCTCCAAAATGTGTTATGGTTTGAGGAGTGCTAGCTAGTTTGCAAAAATGTGGGAGTGATTATGATTCCTTCCTTGATGAAGATACTGCAAGGGAAAAGCAATTCCAGTATATGGTGTGGTTTAGTTTTATTCTTAAGAAAAATACGTAGCAAAAGTGTAGACACAGTTATATATTTCTCTTTCATTCAGTTATGGAATATGTCTTTAAAACAGATCATGGAAGAAAATTTGAATCTCACTGCCTCTTTGAAATAACTCACTGCCTCTTTGAAATAAGTAAAATACAGACTACTATGAGGAAGCACTCAGAAGCATAATTATCCCAATTTTGGTGCTAAATGGGAACAAAAAGCTCATTTCTTGCTTTGTACAAAACTACTACCACTTATTTCTCTCTGATTCAATTCATGTTTGCTGTGGGTATTCTATGCAAATAAGAACTCTAAACTTTTGACCATTTTAAGCAAATTGCTGTATTTCAATTTTTAAAAGGATAGTATTATTAAGACTATTTATTAATTAATAATACTATTAATAATTCCATATTAAAAGCTTCTAAAACCTCCAGCTTTCCTCTTTCCACTCTAAAGGTAAAATATGTGAGCAGTTCCAATTTTAAAGTAAAACTGTTTAGACACCAAAATGTAGCAACAGAAAGTCAAGGGAAATGGCAAAGTTTGACTAGAAGTGGAAGATAAAGGAATTTTTTCTCACAATAGAATTCTCTTCATTACTGATCCTAGTGCTTTGGTATAGTTTTATGAAGAAAGAGAACTATCCACGGTATGCAGAAAGGTCAAGTTCAACTCCAAATACAACAAAGACAAGTGTGGATTTCCAGCCAAGGAGCAGGGTTGGAGTGGGGGGTGGAGGGGGTCAGTGTATGGAAAATTACTAAAAGGAAAATCTAAATCTAGGAGGATTCTTGCTAGACTACTAAGCAGAATTCTAGGATGATCAGATACTAACAGTGAGGCATTTTTACGAACTTGACTCTGAAGGATTCTTGCTAAAATTGGCCTCAGTTGGATGAAGGACAAAGACCAAGGTCGGGACCTTGTCAGGAAGAGGGTTCAGGGGATCCTGACTCAGATTTCATCAAAGAGAGAGTCTTTGTCATTTTCTTGAGTAAACTATTTAAACCTCATAAGAAATGTTCTCAAATATTAATACCTGTCTATTTAGATACCGTATGGTTCAAAGTACTCTCTCTGCTGTGCTTCCAGAGTATGACAGGGGCTAAGGTGATATTAAATAGTACTGCTAAGTGTTATAGTGACTGTTTTAACTGGCAGAAGAGAGCAAGATGCTTTACTGTTTTCTCAACCAAAAATTAATCAGACAACAAAAGTCCTGACAAATAATTTATGAATAAAGCATTCTGTGGCTAATTAGTTTGAAGAGCATTGGATATTATCTTGGCACCATTGAACAGTTGGCTTCCCTGGGGGTTCAGATGGTAAAGAATGTGCCTGCAATGCAGGAGACCTGGGTCCAATCTCTGAGTGGGGAATGTCCCCTGGAGAAGGGAATGGCTACCCACTCCAGTATTCTTGCCTGGAGAATTCCATGGACAGAGGAGCCTGGCTGGCTGCAATCCATGGGGCTGCAAGCAGTCAGACATGACTGAGTGACTAACATACACACACACTGAAAAGTTTTAATGAATATTTGCAAGCAAAAAATTCTGGGGATACTAAATTCAAGAATCTTTTAAGTTTCCTTTAAACTCAAGTTTTTCAATTTACTTGACAGCAAAACTCCTTTTTAAAAACAGTGAGTACAAAGTTAGTGTTCTAAGGAACATATTCAGATGATCTCTAAAGAGCTTTCTGGATATAAAATTGTAGCGTTGCCTTAATTGGTAACAAATCAGGTGTTGCTGCCACAGAATGGAACATTTTACCTCTTAAGTTTCCCATGGCAGAAAAATTGAAGCAACGGGTTTCCAAACTGGTTGAAAACATTTTAGTGAATATCTTTGTACTTATAGGTTTTCATGTCCCTAGGATAAAATCTTAATCAAAGGGTATGCACATTTACAATTTTAATACATATTGCTAAAAACACTTTTCAAAAAGTTATTGCAAGGTTTACTCAGACCAACAAATATTTAGAAGATAAAGTGTTGTTTCTCCATATCCTCATAAATACATCAAGTGTACTTATACTTTTAGGGTCCTTGACTTGCTAGTAGCCAAGCTGAACGTCATTCCACATATTTCTGTTACATATTTGTTCTTTGATGAGTGATTCTGTGCCTGTCTGCTCATATTGTTTGCCTGAGGTTTAATATCTTTTATGGAGTATTCCCCAGTTTCTTTTTGAAGAGCTGCTCCTGTGTTAAGTATATTAGCATTTTGTGACAGCTTTTACGCTATATCTTGCTTTTGATTTTAGTTCAGGCTGTTAGCTTTCTAGAGATAATTTACAAATTTATGCATATAATTATTTTTTTCTTTATGGATTCTGGTTTGGCTATTTGATTAACAATATATTTCCAAATTTATAAAATAAATTCTATATATTTACATATTTTTATTTTTACTCATATTTAACCCATCTGGATATTGTTAGACTATAATATATAAATAAAGGTTATAACTAGATCTAAATCCAGATTTCCCCTGAACCAACTGTCTTAAGGACTTCAAATGCACACTTTGCTATGTGCTTTTCAATCATATGGACTTGGATCAAAATTTGGACATTATATTCTCTTTTGAGTTTAATATTTATTCTTGCTCTGTTGATTTACTCTTTGATTCAGTCCAGTTCAGTTCAGTCACTCAGTTGTGTCTGACTCTTTGTGATCCCATGGACTGCAGCACGCCAGGCCTCCCTGTCCATTACCAACTCCCAGAGTTTACTCAAACTGAAGTCCATTGAGTTGATGATGACATCTAACCATCTCATCCTCTGTCGTCCCCTTCTCTTCTTGCCTTCAATCTTTCCCAGCATTAGGGTCTTTTCAAATGTGTGAGCTCTTCGCATCAGGTGGCCAAAGTATTGGAGCTTCAGCTTCAACATCAGTCCTTCCAATGAACACCGAGGACTGATCTCCTTTAGGATGGACTGGTTGGATCTCCTTGCAGTCCAAGGGACTCTCAAGAGTCTTCTCCAACACCACAGTTCAAAAGCATCAATCCTTTGGCGCTCAGCTCTCTTTGATTGCTCTTTGATCACTCTCTGATTACTCTTTGATCACTCTCTGATTACTCTCTGATCACTCTTTGATCACTCTCTGATTACTCTCTGATCACTTTTCGATCACTCTCTGATCACTCTGATTACTCTTTGACCACTCTTTGATCGCTCTCTGATCACTCTTTGATCACTGAGCTCTAAGATATCTTTCAATATCTGGCAGAGTAGGTCCTGACTCATGAGCTTTTTATTTTCCTAAATTTTCTTGGTTCTTACACATTCATACTTCGAATTCATAATTATTTCCCTACACTCCCTCTTCTTCCAGTCTCCCCATATTTTCCAGATTTGCAATTGCACTGCATTTGGAGAATAATTCAGAGAAAATTGATGCCAATAGAATCGATACTAATATTTTTGAGTCTTCTTATCACAGCTCTGTGTTCATTACAAAACATTTTTTATGTTCTTTAGAAAAAACTGATGCTTTTTTTTATCTGTGTCCTTTGAGGTTTATTAATTTTTATAAGTTATTTCACATTTAGTTTCTCCTAAAATTGACAAATGAGAAGGCTGTTTACTATGGTAATAATGGTTTCATACAGGGTCTTATTAGAAAAGAATAGTTATTTTAGAAAATATTATAATTTTAAGATAAATAAATTAGTCAGCTTTGATGCTACCTATGACAACTATTCTGGAGAAGGAAATGGCAAGCCACTCCAGTGTTCTTGCCTGGAGAATCCCAGGGATGGGGGAGCCTGGTGGGCTGCCATCTATGGGGTCGCACAGAGTCAGACACGACTGAGGCGACTTAGCAGCAGCAGCAGCAAGATGACAACTATTAATGTGTGGAATAGATTTGTGGTCTCACAATACTATAATTGCCAATATTTATTAGTACCATCATAGTTGCTGTTCCATTGGACACTAACCTGAAGTATAATAAAGAGAGAGTGGTATTTGAATATTTTCACCTGTGATGTATACATATATATTTACGCATTTCTATTTACTGTAATTTCTATTTTCTTTCTTGCTTTGCTTGTGTATGTGTGTGTTTATGTGTTAGCTTTATTGCTTTTGTTAAATAGAGGATATGAAGTATTTGGAGCTATTCAATTTTGTGATATGAAGTTACTAAGTTAATAACAGTGTTAGGCTAGAGTAACAGTAGATCCTAAAAGGTAATGGCTTAGCACAGTAGAAATTTTTCTAACTCATACGACATAAGTTTAATTACAATAGCTATTTCTTTCTACATTTCAGATCAGTAAGGCAAGTGTTCCCTCTTGGAAAATGAGCCTGCTGAATGTCTGCAGTCTTATAAATAACCTGAACAGCCAAGCTGAGGAAACAGGAGAGTTTCATGAGGAGGAGCTCATTACAAGAAGGAAATTTCCTGCTGCCTTAGATGGTTTTAGCTTGGAAGCAATGTTGACGATATACCAGCTCCGAAAAATCTGTCACAGCAGGGCCTTTCAACACTGGGAGGTAAAACAAAAGAAAAATATGAATATGATTATGGTTATACTAGTTAACTCTCATTTACACTGATTGTTTTAATCCTGATAATTATCATAACAGGAAGACTTACAAATATTAAGGAAGAATAAACCATGTGTTGAGGTTAACATTCCTTCAGATCTTTAAAGTGTTTTGCAAATATTTGAAGTTTAGCAAAATATCTTTCCTTTGGTCTCTAAAGGGGGATCTATCTTCAGGCAGATTTGATCCACAGGCTTTTATTGTGGATGGCGTGCTTAGGCAGCTTTTGGTGCTGGTGGTGGTAGTGGCATGCTGAAGAAATTTAGGAAACTCAAAATGTTTTCTTAGAAACACTAAATCCTGTGTGTTTGTTTATAAATAAACACAGAACACAAAAGGTTTCATTTGTATTTGAAAATATTAGGTAAATAAAACTGGAATGATAAGAATATATATATTTCCACTTACCACTTCTACTTCTATTTTAATTGAGTGTGTGGATGGTGGATTTCAATCATCCTTAGAAGCTGAATTAGATTCAGCTAATTTTATTTGGCTAATAAAGCCAAATATAGAACTATACAGAACTACAACAAAGGAATGGATGTATATTATACACCACATGTGTAAAATAGATATCTAGTGGGAAATTGTTATATAACACGGGGAGCCCAGCTAGTGCTCTGTGATGACCTAGAGGGGTGGGATGGGGGTGGGTGGGATGGAGGCTCTAAAGGGAGGGGGTATATGTGTATACTTATGGCTGATTTGCATTGTTGTATGGCAGAAACCAATACATCATAAAGCAATTCTCCTCCAACTAAAAATTTAAAAATGAAATTAAAATTTAAAAAAATACTACACTGGTGACTCACCACCTTTGGTTTGAAAATATTTGGAGGAGAAAAGGAAGATGAAATGTTTTAAGAAAATTTATAATTTTATAATTTTCCCAACAAGGGAAACATTTCTTTCGGATTAACCCTAAGGGAAATTTACTTCATGTTTCATATTCTGAGCTTACACCAACATCAGGGATCTGAGGGTCTGAGGGTGCCTTTCCTGCTAATATGACCATCTCTATAACCATCTCTATAACATGCCATCACAGAGATATCCTGTAGAAAAGAGGAAATGCAGTGCAGAACTTCTAGTATTTATTCTAACTTTTAGACAAAAAAAGTATTTTCCAGATTAAAATAAAATAAAAAAATGGTTTTTAATTTTTCTTGCTGGATTGTTTATCCTCTAATTCCAATTCCAGTTAAATGATTTTCTCTTTAAAATATTATGTCAATAAAACATGGAAAATTGGGAAATGTCAATTATGTGCTCTTTATTCAGAAAAAAAAAAACCCCTTAATAAACCATAATACACAAAAATCAGGTGCACATAAGATTAAAACTTTTGCTATTTGAAATGTTACAGAGTGATTTAAAATGAAATGATGATATTACTCAGAGTGTGGTACAAGTAATTACAGACTATGTGCACAGAGAAACAAAAGATTAAGGAACTAGATTTTCTGACAGTAGCTGTTTTTCCTTCTCTGAAATTGAATAGCTGTGGGTTGAAATAAAGTATTTGTGATATGATTCAATGCATACAGATTATGATTAAAAACTTAGTCTCCTATTAGTACTAGTTATAGTCACCCCAAAGTTTAGAAGATAATCACAAATATGAACATAATTCTTATCTTGAGCATTAGCATTGATTTGTTTAAAAATCTTATGTAAATCATGTGCAAAATTCTGGGAAGAGTTTCTAAATATTTTATGCTGGTTGAACATTTTGAATCAGAGCAGTACTATCTGAAAAAGTGTTTGGAACTAATTTTAGAATACAGCGTGTTCAATGAGATATTAGGCAAGATTCTACATGAAGATTAACTCCCTTGAGTTTTTGAATGTGAACTTGATTTTAATGATTAATTAAAGAAGCACAGACTAAAGATCTTTAACACTTAAACAGAGCCTTGCTTAAACAGCTGAGCAAGTAGGCAGAACAAGCATTCCTCTCTAATGACTGAGAAATGGATCTCTAGAATGGCTTTCAATTCAAATCATTAATTAACAATGGAATATAAATTTCTATTGACCTTTGAGGTCAAACTTGGTTCACTAAATTCAGATCTCTATATTTGTTGTAACTTATGATATATTTCCATCTTTTGATCTATCATACATTGAAGGAAAATACTGAAAGTAACATTAAGTGAATTTTTTTCATTTGGAGGTAGTAATATGGCCTTGACAAATAAAAAAGTTTAAAGCTAGCTGATGAACTAGGAAGAACACTGAACAGAGAATAAGAAAAACCATGTTTTCATCCTCTCAGCCACCTGATATCTACCTGTCCTCAAGCAAAACACTTAATTGCTATGAACCACATCATCCACATATGTCTTATGTCTGAATGCAAATGAGATAAAAGGTAGATGAAACAGCTTGAAATGGAAGACTTTAATGCATGTAAGTTTGATTCATATTCTGTCTATCTTGTAGTTGATTCAGGAAGACATTCTTGATGCTGGAAATGACAAAAATGAAAAGGAAGAAGTGATAAAGAGAAAAATTCCTTACATTCTGAAACGGCAGCTTTATGAGAATAAACCCAGAAGACCCTACATACTCAAAAGAGGTTCTTACTACTACTGAGAGGATAAATATTTTATTTACATGTGATTGTGATTTCTTTTAATGAAATATCAAATTATATTTGTGTGGAAATGTGACAGAGCACAATTATTTTGTCTCTTCTACAGTTGTGGTTTATTAGATGTGATTTTTTTCTGCATTACTATAAATTGGACTAAATGTTTTAAAATAAATCTAGATCTTGAGCATGAAATGTTGTGTATAATTGGAGTAGATATTAATTAAGTCACATAGAATGTTTTGTCATTTTGCAAAGCACTTAATGGGTTGTTCAAGCAGTTAAAATGTTTGCCATTCTAAACCAAATTAAAAGAGATTAGGACAGTTTTACCGCAAAGTCTAGCCTACCTGTCATTAACCCAGAACAAAGTAACACCTGTTTTATTATTTGAATGTTTCATTGAACTGAAACACATGCGCTTTTCCAAGACTTACTCATTAATCTCAGAAATGGGGAAGGCAATAGAAGTAAAATAGGACCATCTTCAAAGAATGATTAATGAATTATTGTTAATTATGCGTGTCTTAATGAATGATCTTAGACTGAATTTGTTTTTCTGTTAAATGAATTTAATAGCTAATAAAAAGACAACAGCCATCAGAACTATGTTTCTTTGCAAATTTACTTCCATTAGAATAGTTACCCTTATCCACTTTTTCCCCTCACATTCAGTAAATGATAGCTTTATTTTTAACTTCACTGAGGAATTTGTATGACTAATATGTTTCCCACTTAGGAGAACATTTTTGAGGCAAAAGGAATACTTTAAATAACTCCTCATAAATTTCCTTAAAAACTGTAGTTATGGTCTCGTAAACCCTCATAGTCCTTCCGACCCACCATTAACAGTGGTCTCCTAGACTGCTGCTTTGACAGGTGGCCTATGAGGACCTCTATTTACAGCAATGCAACCAAGTCCCACAGTCATCTCTGAAGGAAGATAACCAGGTTTTGAGTTATTCTGGAATTAAGGAGTTTTGAGAACTCTGTGTCCTTTAGTTGAGAGCACTCCCTCCCATAGGCTAAACTCCACTTAGGATTTAAGTGTAGCCCACCAATCTCTGAGTTTTTTTCTGGTAAAATCATGATTTCTCATAACCACTTCCCCACCATCTTTTACAATCCTATCAGCTTCAACATTAAAAAGTGCCCAAGGAACTGATCCTAAAAGGGAAACTATTCCATAGTGATTAGGAGTGTCCACTCTGGAGTCGGGACGCCCAGCTTCAGCCCCACTCTTCACTAGTATTCTTGGACACCTCTGTCTCCTCAACTACAAAACGTCAGAGCTGGGTGAGGGCAAAGTGGTCTGATATGGCATAAAATGCTTAGAACAGTGCCTGGAATATATTAACCACACTACATTTAACAGTTCTTCTAGCCACTTTCATACCGGTTTTCCTTTCTCCTTCAAAAAACCACAGAGCATAACACAATTTCATGATCTAACCCTTGGCGTTTTGAACAACAGCTGATCTCCTATTACTTGCTTCATTCGTTATCTATGAGTTTCACCTACGTGGGCAAAATCGCTCCACAATCACCCTCCTCAGTCTCTGACATCTTCACTTCCAATAATAAACATTTTAACCATTTCATCTCATCCCATCATTTCCACAGTCATACTATAGAACTTATTATACTCTCAATAAATTCAACTTCTCCAAAAATCTCAATTCCAAACACTCTGCTCACTCTATCCACGTCATCTTCTCTTTTCAGTTCATATAATCTATGATTCTCACTCTACCATTTATGATCTTACTTAATCTATTGCCCACCTCTGTTCACTTTTCAACTACTAATCACACTCTCACTTTGCACTTTACTTAGCTTAGATTTTATCATCCAAAACTAAAATTACTGTCTTACTACCCTCAACATCCTGTCCTTCCACCTTGTATGAGCCTGTGGAAACACCATTTGTTAAACTGAAATCTCCCCTTGATTCTGACCTCACCTGAGAAGCTGAACATAGCTGGAGAAAAATCCCCAACCTGATGAGGAGACACATTTCAAATTTGTGATCCCCAATCTCAAGTGGGTCCTTAGTAATGTCCAATACCCCTATTTCCTTTGCCTGATAAATTTTGCCTCTAATTCTCTCTACTGGTTGTTTTGTATCTTATCTTTTTCCTTGAATTGCAACTCTCATCCTTTTCCTCACATTTGTCAGATGCCTTTCTAATGATCTCACCTAAAATTCAAAGCAATAAGGAGAAAACTATATCATTGTCCTACAACTGAATGTTACAATCCCCTAGCATTTCCCTTCACTCTGTTCTATTTCAATGGAGGAAATGTCTCTTCTCTTCTGAGGTTCACTGCTTCATTTCTGCTTGTTAGTAAATGGTCCCACCACCTACTGAGGTATAAAAAAAATCTAGTCATAATTCTTAACTCTTCTCTGCAACACGCCACCACCCAAGTGGCTCAGAGGTAAAGAATCTGCCTGCCAAGCAGGAGACATAGGTCTAATCCCTGTGTGGGGAAGATCCCCTGGAGAAGGAAATGGCAACCCACTCCAGTATTCTTGCCTGGACAACCCCATGGACAGAGGAGCCTGGCAGGCTACAGTCCATGGGGTCTCAGAGAGTCAGACACGACTTTGTGACTGAGCATGCACTCACGCTCTTTAATACGAACCTGGGATTTCATCTATTAAGAACTTTTGCTGCTTTGCATTCAAAAGACATGTCATATCTCTCTGCTTCTTGCCACATCATCCACCATTATTGCCTTAATTTGCAAGTTTCCCCCTCTTGCTGGACTGTGACAATTTCTTCCTAACCATTTTCCCATTGTCTTTCTATTTATCTGCATCCATATAGCAGAATAAGGTTTTAAAAATATTAATTAGATTATGCCATATGTCTCTCCTCAACTCCCCACAATGTCTTTCCATTTCACTTTGAATAAAATCAAATGTTGTCATGAAAGGTCTGAAATGCTTTGGTATTGTCTATTCTATTGAATTCCACTCATCCTCCTCTGGTCTCAGGGCTTCCCTGGTGGCTCAGACAGTAAAGCATCTGCCTGCAATGCGGGAGACCTGGGTTCGATCCCTGGATTGGGAAGATCCCCTGGAGAAGGAAATGGCAATCCACTCCAGTGCTATTGCCTGGAAAATCCCATGGGTGGAGGAGCCTGATAAGCTACAGTCCAAAGGGTCACAAAGAGTCAGGCAGGACCAAGCGGCTTCACTTCCTCTGGTCACACTGGCCTTCTTGTCATTCCTTTAACATATCCAGTTTGTTCTGCTCCAGAGCCTTTACAGATGCTGAAACTTCTTTTCTGGAAAGCTCTTCTGGTTAAAAATCTTTTTACCTGTACACAGGACACCCACTAAAAGACAAGTCTCCCTTTTCATAGGAATGCCTAAGTTAGAGCCAACAGATAATGGGTAGAAAAAATGTAAAAATATAACTTGTGGGTCTATTATAACTTAAAGAGAAACTTCATTCCCTGAACTTTGACTTTTTCCTTATTTTGTTTTTTTTTTTTTTGGTTTTAAATATGAATTTATTTTAACCACACAAATGAATACCATTCTCTTGAAGATGACATTGATTGATAGAGCTTAAATCCTTTAACAATGCTGTGGACCAAATCTGCCTCACCACCCTGGATCAACCAGACTGTTACTTGAAAGAAAAATGTATTTCTAACTTATTTCAGGCACTGCATTTTTCAGCCTCCTTGCTATGCCTCAACCATTATTTTAATTGCTACAGTCTTCTACAGAGTTTCTCATAGTTTATTTTTCACATCATTTAGATCTCTGCACATGTGATATGCATACAGTAAAGATTTTTCTTAAATTACCTTTATCCCTGAGTCAACATCCATCCAACTTTCTTTATTTGTCCACGGCCATACTTCCCTGAATGCGTTCCATCTCATTTCATCTAACTTACTTTACTTTTCTTTATATGTGAAAAAGAAAAGAAAAGCAGCCACTGACAGCAATCAACTGGGAGTTGTCCTGGCACCAGCAGTGAGGCTATGGTGCCCTCCTGTTAAATGATTTCACAGTATAAAACTTCAGACAGGGTCATTCTAACCCTGATGGTGAAAGACAACAAACAAGACCACTCTGTAATTCTATCTGAGCAAAATCAAAAACAAGAACACCACAAACCACAGAAATGATCAAACATCTTCCTTTCCACATAATTTGATCGAGGCCACTTTAACTAAGCTCTATTTTTCTACCTCTAGCGTAAAACCACCATCATATCTAGTCAAAAAATTACCCTCATTTTTCTGAAAACACCCAAAGCAGAGTAAAACCACACTTTCAGAACACTCCTCAAATCACAAGTCTAAATCCTGTACAAAAAGAAAGTGTTAGTAGCTCAGTCGTGTCCGATTCTTTGCGACCCCATGGGCTGTAGCCCGCCGCCAGGCTCCTCTATCCATGGCATGCTCCAGGCGAGAATACTGGAATGAGTTGCCGTTCTCTTCTCCAGAGGATCTTCCCTACCCAGGGACTGAACCTGGGTCTCCTGCACTGCAGGCAGATTCTTTACCGTCTGAGCCACTAGGGCCCATACATATACCCTCTTACTGGGATCCCATGATTTTCCATTGAATGAGGTTTCCAGCACTGGCAAACTCAATTTTGTGGGAGTGTGCTTTCTGTGGTCTTTGGCTCGTAGGCATCAGCAAAGCACATGTCGTAACCTGAAGCTATATAGCCATTTATTTGTTTACTCGTATATAATTTCTCACCCCCACCCAAATGTGTAATCTTTGTGAGGACAGAGATTTTGCCTTTCTTCTTCACAGTTGAATTCCCAAGGTTGAGCACCAGTCCTGCTAAGCATTAGTAAGGATTTGTTAACAAATGAATAAATTAGCAGCAAAAGGGATTTTCTCTTATAATAATGTGACCTAACTCAAGCCAGCTGCTCACTGCTCAAAAGCCAATAAAGAGGCCAAGCTGGTGGAAAGGGAAGTTTGCTTTATTTTGGATACCAGCAACTAGGAGAGAGAGGGAGGCGGACCTTGGTCCAAAGGCCGACTCCCCCCAACTGACAATCAGTGGGCAAGAACTTTAATAGTCTGAGGGAGCGGGATACATGCAGAGATAGCACAGTCAGCTCTGACAGTCATCTTGAAATTGGTCATAGGTGGGCTGATCAGCATCGTTTTGTTTTAGGTACACTTTATCTTCAGTTCCAGGGTCAGTGTGTTTCCATTTCTTTGAGGCCAGTTCTCAGAACTGTGGCAGCTTTTGTCATGGCCAGAGTCTGCTCATGGTGTAGTTAACTTTTCCACCTTTTTTTTTTAGTGGGGGTTTCAGTATCTATAAGACAGCTCCCAAGTTACAGCTCAGAATATTATCTATAGCACCTGAGAAGGAACAAAAGATCCTTGACGATGCTTAATGACTACACTAATATTATTTGGTCATTTTTGACTGTTTTCCCTTGTTTCTGCATGTTCTCATTTCTTTGCTTAAACTCATTCTTTGGGTAAAAATTTCCACAGACAAAAGGCAGGCTGAAGACATAGGGAGCAAGGACTACGGGGTCCTGCTCCATTTCAGTAAGAGGTTTTCCACATAGCTTCTACATATTTTCAAGCCCCAACTTAGTGATTCTACTTCAGAGGGATTGGTTATGAGCTCAGGTATCTATACAATGTCCCCGATTTTATGTGAAACAACACAGAATCTAGGTAAAAACTCACCTTCATCAGTGGCAGCCTGGGAAATGATGCCTCAGTTTTCGTCTCTTAGATTCTGTTCTGAGAAGGAAATAAACAAAAATGTCAAGTGAAATTGACAGTATTGTTGGTCCTTGAGCAACATGGGGGTTAGGGGCACTGACTTCCTGTATAGTTGGAAACTCATATATAACTTTACAATCAGCTCCTTATTTACTGCATCTTTAGGTTCAACCAACAGGGATTGTGTAGTACTGCAGTATATATTCATTTTAAAAAATCCATATGTAAGTAGGTCTGTGCAGTTCAATCTCATGTCGTTCAGGGTCAACTGTAGTTAAAATGGGAAAGAATAGATTTGTGAAATACAAAGAGGAAGAACTACTTGAATGTGAAGGAAATAATACAGGAATATTCTCAATTATTTTGAGATGTAAAGTCAGGAACCTCACTCTGTATTTGCACTTTTTGAGATTTCCCAATCACTGTTCGGTTAATTTGAGCTATGTGAGACTTAAATTTAAATCCATCCCCTGCCTGAGGTCCACCCCGATGACAGCATGGAAGGCTCCTGAACTCCTTCACCAGAAGGCATGCCAAATTTACAAGCATCCATGGAGAAGACTCTTGAGAGACCCTTGGACTGCAAGGAGATCCAACCAGTCCATTCTAAAGGAGATCAGTCCTGGGATTTCTTTGGAAGGAATGATACTAAAGCTGAAACTCCAGTACTTTGGCCACCTCATGCGAAGAGTTGACTCATTGGAAAAGACTCTGATGCTGGGAGGGATTGGGGGCAGGAGGAGAAAGGGATAACAGAGGATGAGATGGCTGGATGACATCACCGACTTGATGGACATGAGTTTGGGTGAACTCTGGGAGTTGGTGATGGACAGGGAGGCCTGGCATGCTGCGATTCATGGGGTCGCAAAGAGTCGGACATGACTGGGTGACTGAACTGAACTGATGGAACCATTCCCTCTGAAAGAAATCAAGAAACTAGCTGAGCAACTCCTACACATTGGGCAAATGAGAATATACCACGTTGAAACAGGTAAGAAAAGCTGAGACATGCCTTGGCAATACAACCCAATCTTGGCACCATGGCATACAATTGGGAGGGGATACCCAACTCCTACTGTCACCTTCAGAAGCGAAGGATTTGGACTGCACATCTGGTGCCCCTACTTTTTACACTTCCACTTGAGGAACAGGTCCCCCACAACACTGAGTCCTGAAAGCCAACATGATTTATGTCCATGAGACCTAGAAGACTATGGTAAACAAAGGAGCGGTTCTTAACAGGCATGCTCACACTTGTGCAATGTTGGGTATTGGTTTGATATGATTCAAAATCCACTTGTTTTTTGTTCTAATGAAGTTGTTTACATTGAGAAAGCTGTGTCAGGATATCATCATTAGCATGAACACTCTAGTGGTGTTCTCTAGTGGTCCAGTGGTTAAGAATCCATGTTGCAATGCAGGAGACATGGCTTTGATCCCTGGTCCAGGAACAACCCACATGCCATGGAGCAACAAAGCCCATACACCACAACTACTGAGCCAGTATTCTAGAGCCAGTGAGCCTCAACTACTGAGTCCGTGTGCTGCAGCTCCTGAAGCCTACCACCTAGAACTCACACTCCACAATTAGAGACGCCACCACAATGAGAAACCTGTGCACCAGAATGAAGAGTAGCCCGCACCCACTGCAACTAGAGAAAGCCTGCGAGCAGCATCAAAGACCCACCACAGCCAAAAAATTAAGTAAATAAAAAATTTTTCTTTTAAATAAAAGAACTTTTGTGAAAGAGTGACTCTGGCTAGAGGATTTTAAGCTTTAAATATTAAGAGGTTTGACCAGCAACTGAAAATGTTTGGCCTGGGGAAGGCAACTTTTCCTTGCTAATCAAAATAGCTTTCCAAAGACCTTGGGGCACTAGCTCCTGGCTGGGCAAGGCGATTCTTTGCTGGCAATGGTCAAAATCATGCAGAGGCCCCAAGAAGAAAATCATCTTTCCCATCAAAGCTGGCATCTTTGTACCCTAGCAACGACCCTAGCAACAAAGGACTTTTGCTTTTGCACCAGCAGTTGGACATCAGCTCACGGTTAGCTAAGCCAACTCTCTCGAGAACAATGCATAGAAAGATATTCCTCCACTAAATTTGGGCTTTATTCCTTTTATCTCCCTTGCCTGAAACAATATTGTAATTAATCTGTTGATGGTTTGGAGTAGATTATTTCTTTATTGGCTTATTAAGAGACATTATCCTGTATACTATTGGCTTGTGAAATTATTATAATTCCTGCAGTGAACCTGTGCTAGATAAGTTCTTGGCAAAGCAGTTTCGGTGTCTGAACATAATTTGCTGCCAGACGAAGCATGTATTAATACTCCCTATCCCCCAGGGCTCAGTAGAGGGAGAGCAGGCAAAACCTCATCTCTGTCTTTTCCTACAAGGGGTCTACCTTCATATCCTACAAACTCTGCCTGAGGATCTGACTTCTAATTTTAGCACACATCTAGAACCTGACTGTGGTTCTCCCCAGAGAACAACAAAAATGTGGACATTTTCTTCACCTTATCCTTCTGGCTCTCTATAGTGATAAAATGAATATCTCCCTAGAAGGAGCTACTCACACATCTGGTGCCCCAGACTTTGTAGCTGCTGCCTGAAGGATGGGTTCCCCAAACTACACCCATGCCTATCTCTATTTTGAAAGTCAGAGATAATCTTCAACAAAATCGATAAGTGTTCTTTTCCCTATTTACCTTATGCCACCCAACTTGGTGGTACCTAAAGAGTTGGCAGCTCTCATAAACATTTTAACATTTTCAACATGTATAATATTTATCTTTTCACTTTGATAAAACAAGAACGTTTCTAAAGCACAAAACTCTTTGCATATATCTAACCACTCCCTAAATGATTCCAACCAAAGCTTAGCATACCCAAAGGCTAAAAATTCTAAGGAACAGATATAAGAATATAATTCAGAATGGAGACTGAATTAATGGCCTGGTACTTAGTATGTCGGGGGCTTCCCAGGCTGCACAGTGTCAGTGCAGGAGATGTAAGAGATGCCACTGGGTTCAGTCACTGGGTCAGGAAGATCACTTGGAGTAGGAAATGTCAACCCACTCCAGTATTCTTGCCTGGATAATCCCATGTACAAAGGAGCCTCGTAGGTTACAGACCATGGGGTCACAAAGAGCCAGACATGACCAAGGCAACTGAGCATGCATGCATTTTATTGATGGAGACTTATTTCCCACCTGACAATCTGTTTGACTTAATTAGACTTTCTTTGTATCAAGTTTCAGGTTAAAAGGACTTTCGTGGTGGTCCAGTGATTAAGAATCTACCTTGCAATGCAGGGAACACAGGTTTGATCCCTGGTTGGGGAACTAAGATCTCACACACTGGGAACTAGTGAGCTCACGTGCTCTGGAGCTTGCAAGCCACAACTAGAGAGTCTGTGCATCACAAGGAAAGGTCCCACATGCTGCGACAAAGACTGAATGCAGCCAGAAAAAGTTACAGGTTAAATTAAAAACTTACTATTGCCTCAAGTAAGGAGACATGATAAACTAAAGTTGTCTTAAAATTCCCTAGTCTTTCTTATAGGGTTACAAAAATATATATACTAGAAACTCTAAAATCACTAAATAAAATTTTATTATGCTACCCTCCATTACCATTCAAACATGTAAGTAAGTTGAGGAGGGAATGGAGGAACCCATTTTATTTTATCTTCCCTGGTTTTTTACTCTGCCCAACTCCACTTCACACTGAGATGGGAAATCTGATGAGGTGCCACATCTGTGGCAGAATGTCTTTCTGGTAACTGATTCAGTTTTCATCTGAATGATTATTGATGGCATAGAAGTACTCTTGAAGTCAAAAGAACTTGATGTAATGAATCCTTCATTTCACAGGATCAGAATATTGCAAGGTTTTAAAGTTATGCCACTGATACAATTTAAAACTATATTGAAAATGAGTCTGAATTTTCCTTCTGCTTTGAATTCACTTAAGTGTAAAAATACATCTAAATAAGCCATCCCGCATCCAACACGGTGTACACTTAGTATATGACCAAGCTCTCCGGCTTCATCTTCCCTCACAGTCACGCTCTGTGTGTTTACTTCAAACCACTTGTGATTTGTGATTTTTCTCTTGTGCCTTTTGCTCCACACTTTCTCTTGTTATTTATTCTACTTAACATTTACTTCTTGGCTTGTCCAACTGATCGTGTCCCATTCTTTTTGAGATTAAGATGAAATCCCACTTCTTGGAAACATTTTTAACCTATCAACTCACCACCCAAAGTTGAGTTAGGTTTCCTCTGTATTTGTCCCAATAATAAGGGATTATTGCTATAATCCCTGTGTATGTTCCTGTTAGCACATTTCCTGCATGTACAATAACAAATTGCATGCTCTTCTGAAAATAGGTCAAATTTCCTTAAGTTAGATATTATGCGTTGTTCATCTCTATATCCTGATGCAGATCCTGGTACATTTAAGAAGATCTTTGTTGATGAATAAACCACTGTTTAGCTGAGATAGGCAGTGCTTGTAATCTCTTACTCTCATCTCACTCCTTTGAGGATAACCCTCTAGAAAGATGCCCCCAAGAAAGAACCAAATCTATCCCCTTGTAGATTCAACTATAACATTCTCTATGGATACAGAGATTCTACTTGTATCAGTCATAATGTTCTTATTTCACAAGGATCATGGAGCTCTCCCCAAATTTGGAGTGTCATTAGCCTCTTAATGAGCTAGTGGCTTCAGGGATTGACTTACCCAGCTCAGTGTGTGATAGTTCAGTTCAGTTCAGTTCAGTCACTCAGTAAGTGGCATACAAAATGAAGTCCTCGAGAGAGAGCAATCCTACCTGTCTGATATTCATCCTGGAAGCATCTCTGACCCATCAGGAAGCATTGAAAGTTTGCTATCCTCTTATAGAGCCCGGCTACCCTGGACAACAAATTGGCTCCTTCCACCAGGGATTGCTACCCTGATCAAGACCAACACAAACCAGTTTTTCCTCTAATTAAGAATAGCAGCCTAAATATAGTTAGGCTTTCTGTGATAGGAAATTTCAGTGCTTTGAAGATTTTTGCAAAGCTTCATTAGATTGCATCTGATTTTACCTTGTTCCAATTTAAATTACTTCAGACATTTATAGGGCATTCAGTATATGGACTTTCACTTTAGGAGAAGAACTCAGATGAATACTGAAATACTAGCAGCTGGAAATATGTGTAAATGAATCTAAGCAAGAGTTTTTGAGTATTTTCAGCAAGGCCCTGGGGAGGAAGAAAGTGAGGGAATTTAAGCCATTTCTTGTGATATTGGTAACTTTTAAAGGAGGTGTGAAATAACAGTGTGTGACTGCATTTACCATGACACAACCTCATGAAGACAACACATCTGGCATTTACAAGAGAAGACTTTATGTTTCTTGATTTAAATTCAGTAAGTGTTAAGATACCCTCTGGGTCGTGCTTGTGAAGCTTAATTTCTATTCATTTAAGAATTTCCCACTTCCTTAGTAGATAGAAGCCTGCTGTTTAACTGTCTTGAAGGAAGCAATCTGACTCACTGTTGCTAACCAATTTTTAATCAAGAGAAAGCTGCCTACCGACAGAGCAGTTCAGAGATGTTAGATATTTATTTCTTCCTGAAATGTCTTCCTGGTATCTAAAATGTGCCAAAATGAAACAGACATAGGACTGCCAAAATATTTTCATGAAATACCTAGGAAACAGTCACAAAGATGCTAGAGTGAGTTCCAAGTCCATATCAACTTTCTGAGACCATCTTTCTTTCAGATTTAAAGTTTTAGATTTTTTTCAAAAATTTCCCCAAGACTTCTGATTCTTATTTTATCAGAGTTCAGTTGATAATTTGGTTACTCTTTTAATTAACAAGTATTTCCTCAATATGTACTCCCTGAGGTACTGTGCAAAGCATTGAGACACCAAGTTAAAGTCATGCTTCCTACTGTGTAAAAATACATGCATGTGTGCGTGTTCAGCCGTGTTTGACTTTTTGCCACCGCATGGACTGTAGCCCACCAGGCTCCTCTGTCCACAGAATATTCTAGGCAAGAATACTGGAGTGGGTTGTCATTTCCTCCTCCAGGGAATCTCCCCTCCAGATCCAGGGATCAAATCCACAGCTCCTGTATTGGCAGGCAGATTCTTTACCAGCTCTCCACCTAGGTACAAATAATATATTCCCAAATCACATGCTATGTTGATGTGACCGAGTTGGCCGTTGGGATACAAGAGGAAGAGTTAACATGACAACTTCCTAGAATCTCCTTGAACATACAACGGACACACAGTCTTTGTACCTTGTGTTTGATCTCTTCTCCATCCTGCCTCCTGGAATGTAAATACCATCTTGGACTTTAATATCTAGGGCAACACACAAAGTGTGGCATGGTGACCTAGAAGGAGTTCAAGTCCCTGAGAAGCAGAGCCAACTGACCAGCATTGAATTGTGTACTTTCAAATTTGCAGGTGAGAAATGCTATGGACACTGGGGGCACATGCATGGTTTCATCTTTTTCAGATATATATCCAGGGATAGTATTGCTGGGTCATATGGTAGATCTATTTCTAGTTTCTTGAGGAACCTCCATACTGTTTTCCTTGGTGGTTGCACCAATTTATATCCCCATCAACAATGTAGAGGCGCTCCCTTTTCTCCACATCCTCATCAACATTTGTTCTGTGTAAACTTTTTGATAATTGCCATTCTGACAGGTATGAGGCTATCGATACCTCATTGTGGCTTTGATTCCCATTTCTTT
The DNA here is from genome assembly GCF_027580195.1 of Bos mutus. Lineage (NCBI taxonomy): Eukaryota > Metazoa > Chordata > Mammalia > Artiodactyla > Bovidae > Bos > Bos mutus. Next base: position 56,882,863 of record NC_091621.1, on the reverse strand, counting down.
TATGGTTAGTGACGTTGAATATCTTTTCATGTGCCTGTTGGCCATCTGTATATATTCTTTGGAAGAATGTCTGTTCAGGTCTTCTGTCCATTTCTTGGTTAGGTGGGGTTTTTTGATACTGTTTTGATACTGTATGTGCTGTTTATAGGAGAAGGCAATGGCACCCCACTCCAGTACTCTTGCCTGGAAAATCCCATGGATGGAGGAGCCTGGTAGGTTGCAGTCCATGGGGTCACCAAGAGTTGGACACAACTGAGTGACTTCACTTTCACTTTTTACTTTCATGCACTGGAGAAGGAAATGGCAACCCACTCCAGTGTTCTTGCCTGGAGAATCCCAGGGACAGGGGAGCCTGGTGGGCTGCCTTCTATGGGGTTGCACAGAGTTGGACACAACTGTAGTGACTTAGCAACTTAGCAGTGCTGTTTATATAGTTTGGATATTAATCCCTTATTGGTAAAGTGATGCAAATATTGTCTCCCATTCAGAAGATTGTCTTTTATCAATGATTCTAATTAAGAACTTTAACAAACTAAAAAAGAAAACTTTTACAAACTGGAGAATATATAGGTAGTGAAGATAAGAATAATAAGAGTGCTTTTAAAATGAGTCATAAGGAATTGGGGGAGAAGGCAATGGCACCCCACTCTAGTACTCTCGCCTGGAAAAATCCCATGGATGGAGGAGCCTGGTGGGCTGCAGTCCATGGGGTTGCTGAGGGTCGGACACGACTGAGCGACTTCACTTTCACTTTTCACTTTCATGCATTGGAGAAGGAAATGGCAACCCACTCCAGTGTTCTTGCCTGGAGGATCCCAGGGACAGGGGAGCCTGGTGGGCTGCCATCTATGGGGTCGCACAGAGTCAGACACGACTGAAGAGACTTAGCAGCAGCAGCAGCATAAGGGATTGGGGCTCATATCTTTGAAAAAAGAAATTTTAAGAGGGGCATAAGTGACTTCAAATAGGTGAGAGAATTTTATGCATACGAAGGCTGGATTATCTTGATTCGCTACTGAGTGGAATGAATGACTCCTAGGATTCCAGCCTGAGGAATCAAGATGCACTAAAAGACAGTGATGTTGTCTCATTTGTTTTCTGTTCAGTGGTTACTGTTGAGTTTGGGGAGTGGGTAGGTAGATGTACTAGTTTCCCAGGGCTGCTAGAACAAAGTATCATGAATTAATGGCTTAAAGAGCAGACATTTATTGTCTCACAGTCTGGAGGCTTGAAGTCTTAGCTCAAGGTATCTGTAGGATAGGCACCTTCTGGGGGCTGTGAGGAAGAATCTGCCTCTTCTGTAGATTCTAGTTGTTTGCTACCAATTGCTGGCCCTCCTTGGCTCATGGAAACATCAGCTTAAGCTCTGCTTTCACCTTCACTGGCATTCTATGTGTGTGTATGTGTGTGTGGCCAAATGTCCCCTTTTTATAAGGACACCATCATACTGGATGAGCGGCTCACCTTACTTCAGTATGACCTCATCGCAACTTATTACAATTAAATGAAGTGTTAGTTGCTCAGTCATGTCCAACTCTTTGTGACCCATGGGCTGTAGCCCCCCAGGTTCCTCTCTTCATGGAATTCTCCAGGGAGGGATACTGGAATGGGTTATCATTCTCTTCTCCAGGGGATCTTCCCAACCCAGGGATTGAACCGACGTCTCTTGCATTGCAGGAAGACTGTTTACCCAATAAACTGGGAAAGTTTATTGGCAATTGCCTTATCTCCAAAAAAGTTCACATTCTGAGGTACTGTTGTTAAGACTTCCACATAGGATTTTTGAAGGGAAACAATTCAATCCACAACAATAGGGAAGTCACAGTTCAGGAGTTGACCTTGGCTCGTATTGGGTTTCATATATGTCTGAAACATCCTTCGATATTCCCAAATGTAAATTGTCTGGTAAGTGGCTGAATAAAGGGGATAGAATTTTAAGGAAAGGTCAAGCTGGAGGTACAGGTTGTGAAATTAAAAATCATAATTATATAGATAGTATTTGATGGCCTATGCATTACTGATATTAATTAGTGAACAATAATAGAGAAGAGAACTTAGCACTGTATATTGAACTTTGTTGAAGAAAAATGAGAAGAATCACATTCATTCATAATATTATTTAACTATCTGTAAGGGTATAGGGAAGTACTATATGGAAGACAGTCATGAAACTCATTAAAGGAAAAGCTATAACATCCTCACCTTTCAGAATAAAATATGAAAGTGACATAGGTGACCTTCACCCTGTTATGTCACTCTCTTTCTCTCATTGTCTCTCATTCCAATAGCAATCAATTTAAAAATCCATTTCCTACCTAACACAGTGTGCATATTTCTATGTCAGACTTCCTGGAGTTATAGAGGGCAAGATTTGGAATAAGGGTATTTTGGATGGGAACTTTTTAAAAAAAAATGTTTAGATTGAAGAACTGCTAGAGTTATTCCAAACTAATCTTGTTTTCCACCAGCCACCGATGACCTTTTCATTTTTAGCTGTTTTTCAATCCTAGTTTGGGAAATCATGTAATAAGTTAACGTGCTGAGACCAGAGTCAGAATCTCTCTATATTTATGGACAAAGAACCAACATATATTTTGGACATTTCTATGAACTACAAAGGAGCATGATGACTTCAAAAAATCTATGATTTGATGCAAAAGGACTACTGTGAATCTTATTTTGCCCTCTTCTCAGGAACCTAAACAGTCTTTGAAATAAGTACACAGTTCTATTTGGATCCTTCAACAAAATGCAAAGATGAAAAGTACCCAGTACATCGCTGCCTTGCTCTTTGAAAGGAATCTCTCATCTCTTTGTGGTGGGCTATACTTCGACCTGGGTCATTCCTGTGCTTTTGGCAATAGATGATTTCTGAGAATCATTCTCACTGTAGCTCTTATTGAAGCAATCAGCATGCTGCATCAATTCCGAGGGATTATGTGTAATGATGCAAAACCTTCCATTGCCGCCATTATTTGTGACTAAAAGCTAGAGAAAATAGCTCCTAGAAGCATTCTGCCTCTGCAGCAAGGTTACACTTATTAACTAAGGGGTAGAATAATAAGTTCAGCCAAATGCTCTGGCCTAGGAGTCAGAAAGATTGCCATAAATACGTAAAGGAAAATAGCCTCTGGGATTTCATAAGGGAGTAGAGAAATCAATGCCAATTTGGGAGTGATGGAATAAAGCCTTTCTCCTTTCTACAGTTCAGTGACAGGAAGTGATGAAATGGCTCAATCTTGCAATATAAGAGGAAAAGTTAATGAAATCCAAAGTTTTGTATATCTTGAAGATTTTTTCTCAAATAATAAAAAGCGAACCAATTTTTACCTCCAGGTCAGGATGGCCTGAAAAGTATCAAGTTAATTGGCACTGATTACACTTACATGATGTATCAATGAAAATTGAGACACTGTCAATGTATTTTCACCCCAAATATTCAGTTAATGTATATATATTGGATTGCCTAGCCAAGTGTTTTTAAAATATTTACATGTAACACTAGTTCCCTGGGATATGAATGTTTGTTTTTAATAAAAGGTTTTCAGATTGCACATAAACAATTGTGCATGTCCTGCGACTGCTCATTACACTCTAGGTTTAATGGAATGCCACAGTTTTGATGCCTGGTCATATTCATAAGCAGTTTCCTATGGATGGGGCTATAGGGAGCAATTTTATCCTAAGCTTGGATGTGAAATCAAGGAGCTTCAGCTTGCAAAAAGTAACTTTTGCACCAATGTAAGGTGATTATGCTGAAGTTTCATAGTGACATGTAAGAGGCTTGAAGAACACTAGAAAGATCCCTACCAGGGCAAGCAGAATAGCACCATGAGCTATTCCATTGTGTCTTCCAGGCGGAATTGGAGACTTGGGAATTCAGGTCCATGAAACATTTCCACAATCTGCTAAGGCTTGTATGTTTTGCTGAGTCTGCCATGACTTCTTTAGGATTTATTTTTCAGATTGTTCATTTTTGGCAAGACTCTGGCCTGCTACTCACAAGAAAGTATGACACAAAATTTGGAAAACGCTCCTCTAAGCGATGTTGTTTAAACAACTCATTTTACTTCTGGATTCTGAGGGCATCTCTGGTAGCTCAGATGGTAAAAATTCTGTCTGCAATGCAGGGGACCCACGTTCAATCCTGGGTCAGGAAGATCTCATGGAGAAGGGAATGGCTATCCTCTTTAGTATACTTGCCTGGAGAAATCCATGGACAGAGGAACCTGGTGGGCTACAGTCTATGGGGTCACAAAGGGTTGGACACGACTGAGCAATTAACACACTCAGCCCTTAAATGTCACCATGAGGAAATGTAAGGTATATGATTTCCTAAACTTATTGAACCAGAGAACTCCCTTTCATATAATATTTCTTGACATTGTCCATTTACACATTTCAAAAAATATCAACTGCACCAACACTAACTTATTTCATGTACTCCTATTACATGCCTGACAAGGTTGTAAGTGCTTGAAATCCAAGGAGAATAGCTATCCAAGGCCACTGCTCTTAGAAGTCTCATTTCTAGACCCAGGTACAGAGACAATAATAAAAAAGGGAAAAAAATGAACTAACAAAATAATTTAACTCAGTAAGCAGGACTAAAAAATAAAACAAAATTATATGGAAAATTACATGTGTCACTTTAGGATGGGCGATCAGATCCACAGAAAGACATGAAATGGCTACTTCCTGGGTTAAATTTTCAACTTTAGATTCCCCATAGACTCGAATAAATTATTTAAATCTTTGAAAAATCTTTGGTAGAGTTTTTGACCAATTTCTATTTTCCTTGATAAGTGGAATGATACAAGAGCAAAATGAGAATAAATGTATTAAAAAAAAAAATCCCAAATTTCTTCCCTGACAGACAGTTCAGTTCAGTTTAGTCACTCAGTCGTGTCCAACTCTTTGTGATGCCATGAATCGCAGCAGGCCAGGACTTCCTGTCCATCACCAACTCCCAGAGTTCACTCAGACTCATGTCCATCGAGTCAGTGATGCCATCCAGCCATCTCATCCTCTGTCGTCCCCTTCTCCTCCTGCCTCCACTCCCTCCCAACATCAGAGTCTTTTCCAATGAGTCAACTCTTTGCATGAGGTGCCCAAAGTACTGGAGTTTCAGCTTTAGCATCATTCCTTCCAAAGAAATCCAAGGGCTGATCTCTTTCAAAACGGACTGATTGGATCTCCTTGCAGTCCAAGGGACTCTCAAGAGTCTTCTCCAACACCACAGTTCAAAAGCATCAATTCTTCGGCGCTCAGCCTTCTTCACAGTCCAACTCTTACATCCATACATGACCACTGGAAAAACCATAGCCTTGACTAGACGAACCTTTGTTGGCAAAGTAATGTCTCTGCTTTTGAATATGCTATCTAGGTTGGTCATAACTTTCCTTCCAAGGAGGAAGCATCTTTTAACTTCATGGCTGCAGTCACCATCTGCAGTGATTTTGGAGCCCCAAAAAATAAAGTCTGACACTGTTTCCACTGTTTCCCCATCTATTTCCCATGAAGTGATGGGACCAGATGCCATGATTTTCATTTTCTGAATGTTGAGCTTTAAGCCAACTTTTTCACTCTCCACTTTCACTTTCATCAAGAGACTTTTGAGTTCCTCTTCACTTCCTGCCATAAGGGTGGTGTCATCTGCATATCTGAGGTTATTGATATTTCTCCCAGCAATCTTGATTCCAGCTTGTGTTTCTTCCAGTCCAGCATTTCTCATGATGCACTCTGTATATAAATTAAATAAGCAGGGTGATAATATACAGGCTTGACATACTCCTTTTCCTGTATGGAGCCACTCTGTTGTTCCATGTCCAGTTCTAACTGTTGCTTCCTGACCTGCATACAGGTTTCTCAAGAGGCAGGTCAGGTGGTCTGGTATTCCCCTCTTTTTCAGAATTTTCCACAGTTTATTGTGATCCACACAGTCAAATGCTTTGGCATAGTCAATAAAGCAGATAGATGTTTTTCTGGAACTCTCTTGCTTTTTCCATGATCCAGCAGATGTTGGCAATTTGATCTCTGGTTCCTCTGCCTTTTCTACAACCAACTTGAACATCAGGAAGTTCACGATTCACGTATTGCTGAAGCCTGGCTTGGAGAATTTTGAGCATTACTTTACTAGCGTGTGAGATGAGTGCAATTGTGCGGTAGTTTGAGCATTCTTTGGCATTGCCTTTCTTTGGAATTGGAATGAAAACTGAGCTTTTCCAGTCCTGTGGCCACTGCTGAGTTTTCCAAATTTGCTGGCATATTGAGTGCAGCACTTTCACAGCATCATCTTTCAGGATTTGAAATAGCTCAACTGGAATTCCATCACCTCCACTAGCTTTGTTCGTAGTGATGCTTTCTAAGGCCCACTTGACTTCACATTCCAGGATGTCTGGCTCCAGATCAGTGATCACACCATCGTGATTATCTGGGTTGTGAAAATCTTTTTTGTACAATTCTTCTGTGTATTCTTGCCATCTCTTCTGAATATCTTCTGCTTCTGTTAGGTCCGTACCATTTCTGTCCTTTATTGAGCCCATCTTTGCATGAAATGTTCCCTTGGTACCTCTAATTTTCTTGAAGAGATCTCTAGTCTTTCCCATTCTGTTTTCCTCTATTTCTTTGCATTGATTGCTGAGGAAGGCTTTCTTATCTCTTCTTGCTATTCTTTGGAACTCTGCATTCAGATGCTTATATCTTTCCTTTTCTCCTTTGCTTTTCACTTCTCTTCTTTTCACAGCTATTTGTAAAGCTTCCACAGACAGCCATTTTGCTTTTTTGCATTTCTTTTCCATGGGGATGGTCTTGATCCCTGTCCTGTACAATGTCATGAACCTCATTCCATAGTTCATCAGGCACTCTATCTATGAGCTCTAGGCCCTTAAATCTATTTCTCACTTCCATTGTATACTCATAAGGGATTTGATTTAGGTCATACCTGAATGGTCTAGTGGTTTTCCCTACTGTCTTCAATTTAAGTCTGAATTTGGCAATAAGGAGTTCATGATCTGAGCCACAGTCAGCTCCTGGTCTTGTTTTTGTGGACTGTATAGAGCTTCTCCATCTTTGGCTGCAAAGAATATAATCAATCTGATTTCGGTGTTGACCATCTGGTGATGTCCATGTGTAGAGTCTTGTCTTGTGTTGTTGGAAGAGGGTATTTGCTATGACCAGTGCATTTTCTTGGCAAAACTCTATTAGTCTTTGCCCTGCTTCATCCCATATTCCAAGGCCAAAATTTCCTGTTACTCCAGGTGTTTCTTGACTTCCTACTTTTGCATTCCAGTCCCCTATAATGAAAAAGACATCTTTTTTGTGTGTTATTTCTAAAAGGTCTTGTAGGTCTTCATAGAATCTACAACTTCAGCTTTCTCAGCATTACCGGTTGGGGAATAGACTTGGATTACTGTGATATTGAATGGTTTGCCTTGGAAACAAACAGAGATCATTCTGTCGTTTTTGAGATTGCATCCAAGTACTGTATTTCGAACTCTTTTGTTGACCATGATGGCCACTCCATTTCTTCTGAGGGATTCCGGCCCGCAGTAGTAGATATAATGGTCATCTGAATTAAATTCACCCATTCTAGTCCATTTGAGTTCGCTGATTCCTAGAGTGTCAACCTTCACTCTTGCCATCTCTTGTTTGACCACTTCCAATTTGCCTTGATTCATGGACCTGACATTCCAGGTTCCTATGCAATATTGCTCTTTACAGCATCAGACCTGGCTTCTATCACCAGTCACATCCACAACTGGGTATTGTTTTTGCTTTGGCTCCATCCCTTCATTCTTTCTGGAGTTATTTCTCCACTGATCTCCAGTAGCATATTGGGCACCTACTGACCTGGGTTGTTCCTCTTTCAGTATCCTATCATTTTGCCTTTTCATGCTGTTCATGGGGTTCTCAAGGCAAGAATACTGAAGTGGTTTGCCGTTCCCTTCTCCAGTAGACCACGTTCTGTCAGATCTCTCCACCATGACCTGCCTGTCTTGGGTTGCCCCACAGGCTTGGCTTAGTTTCATTGAGTTAGACAAGGCTGTGGTCCTAGTGTGACTAGATTGACTAGTTTTCTATGAGTATGGTTTCAGTGTGTTTGCCCTCTGATGCCCTCTTGCAACACCTTCCATCTTACTTGGGTTTCTCTTAACTTGGATGTGGGGTATCTCTTCACGGCTGCTCCAGCAAAGCGCAGCTGCTGCTCCTTACCTTGGATGAGGGGTATCTCCTCACCACTGCCCTTCCTGACCTTCACCGTGGGATAACTCCTGTAGGCCCTCCTGCGCCCGCACAGCCACCACTCCTTGGATGTGGGGTTGGTCTTCCTGGCCATCGCCCCGGGCCTCAGGCGTTGGGTAGCTCCTCTTGGCCACAGCCCCGGGCCTCTGATAGACAGCTGCTGCTAAGTCGATTCAGTCGTGTCTGACTCTGTGCGACCCCATAGACAGATGGCAGCCTGCCAGGCTCCCCCATCCCTGGGATTCTCCAGGCAAGAACACTGGAGTAGGTTGCCATTTCCTTCTCCAATGCATGAAAATGAAAAGTGGAAATGAAGTCGCTCAGTTGTGTCCAACTCCTAGCGACCCAATGGACTGCAGCCTACTAGGCTCCTCTGCCCATGGGATTTGCCAGGCAAGAGTACTGGAGTGAGTTGACATTGCCTTCTCTGCTGACAGACAGCAGCAGCAGGTAAAAACTATAGGGATTTCTCTGTAAATCATACATTCACAAGACATTATTAACTTAACAAGTGAGAAAGCTTCTGATGTATTTTCTGTAACAATAGCCACAGTGTAAACAGGGACTACTAATGTGTTCACTTAAAATTCCAGAAGGATAGGCACAACTTGGCAAAACAAAAAATTTCTTTGGATTCTAAAGTTAAGTGCCATTATTGAAAGGCAGACTTGAGAACAGTCATGATCCACTCTTAAACATAGAGGGGCAGAGACTTCTCCACCCAGAAATGTGAGTCTTTCTCCTTCCTTGTTAAATCCTCAAAAGTAATGCTTTGTTGTCTGCTTAATATCATCTATATAGAAAGGGAATTAAGAAAAAAAGGAATCACAACAATATCTTGAACTTTCAGCTGCTCCCACCAATACATCAACTCTTAGGTTTCCCACAGGGCCTAGGAGCACTTCAGTTCAGTTCAGTTCAATTGCTCAGTCGTGTCCGACTCTTTGCGACCCCATAGATGGCAGCCCAACAGGCTCCTCTGTCCCTGGGATTCTCCAGGCGAGAACACTGGAGTGGGTTGCCATTTCCTTCTCCAATCATGAAAGTGAAAAGTGAAAGTGAAGTCGCTCAGTCGTGTCCAACTCTTAGTGACCCCACGCCTGCAGCCCACCAGGCTCCTCCATCCATGGGATTTTCCAGGCGAGAGTACTGGAGTGGGGTGCCATTGCCTTCTCCACTCCAGCACCACAGCAATCATCAAATAGGAAAGCAGAGACTAATCACTTCAAAAATGACACATGAATGAGGTAGATAAATTAATGTTTTCACATCTAGTACTTGCCTGTTCTAACTTGGTAGCATTCATGCAATACCAGAAAGGAAAAAAAAAAAAAAAACATTCATTATCATTTGGCATTAGTCACAATCAAGGGGATTTTAGTACAAATCAGCGCATGTACTTACTAGTATATATAATAAGAAAAGACACTCTTCCTTGAGTTTCTTTCTTCAAGAATGGACCCCAGCTCTTCAACAGGATAGGCACTGGTGAGCTAAGCTATGTCACCTGAGATTCCCTGCTCCGGTGTTCACCTCTCCTGGTTTTAGGAAGAAGAAGGCATCTGGAAAGCATCTGGAGGATCTTGGTGCTCTTGGGGCACCACCTGAACTGTGTGTAAATAAGCAGCAACACTCACACACTGACTCTCTAATGACTAAAATTAGTCTACTTGAAAGCATCCTATTTAAGGTTTCAAGGTTGAAAAGAATTTTGGAATTCTACAACCTTGGCTTTAAAAAATAGTACTTTCAAAAAACAAAAGAAAACTGGATTTGGGGTTGGAAGAATACAAAACAGGTCCTTGAATAGACCACAGGCCTTGTCCACTTACCTGCATACACGTCACTGCAGAAATAAGTATAGAGTACCCTCAACTCAGCCCACTCCTCAGAATCTCTCTTCTGGGACTAACCCCGAGGATCTCATGGATGGCACACTGCCTAACCACCTGCACTCCAGGCCTTCTCCAGAAAGTGAGGATGGATTCATCCTATCGGATGGAACCAAACCATAATTCCCCAAGGGTTGGTGGCTTCCAAGGGAGTGGGACACTGAGCTAGGGTCAGAGACCCTGAAACTGCAGCAGAGGTGGAGAACATCCACAAGACCGCCCTCAACCCCAACAAATGTCTCACTTGCCACTCTGTCCTAAGCTGCCAAAGCTCCCTCAAGAGGCGTCACTGTACTCATACTGGGGAGAGGCCGTTCCAGTGTAAGATCTGTGATTGGGCCTTCTCCACCAAAGGCAGCCTGAAGACGCAGTTCGGGGTCCACCCAACCAACATGCGGGTAAAGACGCAGCATTAATGCCGAATCTGCCGGAAGAAGTTTACCAACATTTGAATGCACACGGGCGGTCAGATTCTCAGATGCCTCTGGCGGAGAATCCCTGTAACTTTATGGGTCCTGAGCCAAGGATGATCAGGGGAAATGGTGCCCTCTGTCATAGGGATGTTGTTGAAGTCATCGATGTAGATCAAGTCTGCGCCCAGGAGGTCCCTGGGAGCTCCTCGAAGGTCTCCGAGCGGCTTCCCAGCATCCACTTGTCATCACCTTCCTCTAGGGTTGGCCACGGTGGCGTCCCTGGATGCCCCAGTGAAGGCGGGTCTCGCTACTCTTGTCCTGACTCTGCAGAGCAGCAGAGAAATGGGTTCCGTGGAGAGCAATGGCTTAACCAACAACTCTTCCTTCGCAGTGATGGTGGACAAGGAGGATCCGGTACCTGAGGCAAAGTACAAACATCCTGGAGACCACATCCTTCCAGGAAGTCTTCCTCGCCAACAGCCAAGGGGAGAGTGTCAAGTCCAAGTCTGCTGATGCTGGCGGCAATGCGGACAGCTCCCAGAACAGCTGCACTGAGATGATGGAAGGTTGGAGCAGTGTCCCTTCGACATGTATCTGAGCCCAGCCAACCTATGTCAAAGTTGAATTTCCTGGTGTTGCTCATTGATCCTGAGACTATGTTTCCACGGATGACAACTTACTTAGGGGCCCAGCCAAGCAACAGGGCTCAGCACCCATAAAGTCACAGGGACTCTCTGGCAGAGGCATCTGGGAATCTGACCGCCACAAATATCATCCACTCTCCGCTTGATGGACATTTGGATTCTTTTTGTTGTTGTTGTTGTTTTGCACTCTAATCCTAGGTTTATTCAGTACAATTCCTTTACTCTACACAATAAAGTACAAATGCAACATTGTCTAAAATGCTACAAAGTTACAAAACTCAAAACAGAAAATTTATAGTACTGACTGTACATTAAAAACCAAAAAAAGCAATGTACACGTTGCCAAGGTAACCTGCAGGACCGCTATTAATATCAACACAACAAAGGGTTCTGTGATGACCCTACAGAGCTGTCAACTTACCAGTTTCAGGGTGGAAGGCAGACATGAGTGTGTGTGTGTGCATGCACAGGAGTACATGTGAAAGGAACCATTTGGGCAGGCTGGGACGTATCACACCACCTGGAATCCTTTGCCTATCCCTGCTGGCTTTGCCACTAACCTGGCTTTCAGGCACTAGAAATATAGAAGCTTTCTAGCAGAAAACAGGAGGGCACCTTTATAAGTAGGACTCCCAAACCAGCAACTCCTGCAGCGGGAACTCTGCCAGATTGAAAAGTGACAGAAGTGAGTTGGATGGGATACAAGTCACAGGGGCAGACCTTGGATGGCCCTGCTCGTGGAGGGGAGGCATTGGAGCTGGAGAGGCTCCTGTGCCGGTGACTGGGGGGAGGGGAGTGGGATCTCCAGCCCCCAGGGGGCCTGTGCTACATGGGAAGCCATGGCAGCTCTCTCCCAGCAGGGCTGAATTGCCTGGGGGGATGGGGAGGCAGGTAGGGCAGGTGGCTGAGCCCAGGGAGTCAGCACCTTGGTGACAGTGATCTGGCCATGACTTGTCCTCCATCCATGCGCTTCAGTACCTTCTTGGCCTCATCTAGACTCTCAAATTCCACATATGCAGAGGCTTTATAGACAGATGCGGGTTCATCCTTTCTACAGGCATGTCAATCATTTGAATTTTCCCATAGGTGGAGCTACCGGGGCTTCCCTGGTGGCTCAGTGGGTAAAGAATTTGCCTGCAATGCAGGAGACCTGGGTTCGATATTTGGGTCTGGAAGATTCCCTGGCAAAGGAGATGACAACCCACTCCAGTACACTTGCTTGGAAAATCCTGTGGACAAAGGAGCCTGGCAGGCTACATACAGTCCATGGGATTGCAAGAGTCACACATGACTTAGTGACTAAACCACTACCAATAGGTGAAGAATATCTCTATGATGTGAACCTTGGTCACACTCCTGGTGAGCCTGCCAATGTGGGGAAGGGCTTGGCCTCTAACTTATCTCTTTTGGGACCTAGGCCTGGGGTTGCTGCGACCATGGGAAGCGCTGCGCCTCTTTCAAGTTTTATCCCTGCTACTAGCCTTCTCGCTTGACTCATTCAGTTCAGTTGCTCAGTAGTGTCTGACTCTTGGTGACCACATAGACGGCAGCACGCCAGGCCTCCCTGTCCATCATCAACTCCTAGAGTTTACTCAAACTCATGTCCATTGAGTTGGTGATGCCACCCAATCATCTCATCCTCTGTCATTCCCTTCTCCTCCCTCCTTCAGTCTTTATTAGCATCAGGGTCTTTTCAAATTAGTCAGTTCTTTGCATCAGGTGGCCAGAGTATTGGAGTTTCAGTTTCAGCATTAGTACTTCCAATGAATATTCAGGACTGATTTCCTTTAGGATGGACTGGTTGGATCTCCTTGCAGTCCAAGGGACTTTCAAGAGTCTTCTCCAAAACCACAGTTCAAAAGCATCAATTCTTCAGCACTCAGCTTTCTTTTTAGTCCAACTCTCACAACCATACATGAAAAAACTATAGAGAGGTCTTTGTTGGAAAAGTAATGTCTCTGCTTTTTAATATGCTGTCTAGGTTGGTCATAGCTTTTTTTCCAAGGAGCAAGTGTCTTTTAATTTCATGGCTACAGTACCATCTGCAGTGATTTTGGAGCCCCCCAAAATAAAGTCTGTCATTGTTTCCACTGTTTCCCTATCTATTTGCCATAAAGTGCTGGGACCAGATGCCATGATCTTCGTTTTCTGAATGTTGAGTTTTAAGAAAACTTTTTCACTCTCCTCTTTCACTTTCATCAAGAGGCTCTTTAGTTCTTCACTTTCTGCCATAAGGGTGGTATCATCTGCATATCTAAGGTTATTGATATTTCTCCTGGCAATCTTAATTTCAGCTTGTGATTCATCCAGCCCAGTGTTCCTCATGATGTACTCTGCATATAAATAAAATAAGCAGGGTGACAATATACAGCCTTGACGTATTCCTTTCCCTATTTGGAACCAGTCTGTTGTTCCATGTCCAATTCTAACTGTTGCTTCCTGACCTGCATAGAGATTTCTCAAGAGGCAGGTCAGGTGGTCTGGTATTCCCCTCTTTTTCAGAATTTTCCAGTTTGTTGTGCTCCACACAGTCAAAGGCTTTGGCATAGTCAATAAAGCAGAAATAGATGTTTTTCTGGAATTCTCTTGCCTTTTCAGTGATCCAGCAGATGTTGGCAATTTAATCTTTGGTTCCTCTGCCTTTTCTAAATCCAGCTTGACCATCTGGAAATTCACGGTTCACGTACTGTTGAATCCTGGCTTGGAGAATTTCAAGCATTACTTTACTAGCATGTGAGATGAGTGCAATTGTGCGGTAGTTCGAGCATTCTTTGGCATTGCCTTTCTTTGGGACTGGAATGAAAACTGACCTTTTGCAGTCCTGTGGCCACTGCTGAGTTTTCCAAAATTTTTGGCGTATTGAATGCAGCACTTTCACAGCATCATATTTTAGGATATGAAATAACTCAACTGGAATTCCATCACCTCCACTAGCTTTGTTCACAGTGATGCTTCCTAAGGCCCACTTGACTTTGCGTTCCAGCTTGACTCATTGGTGGCCCCTTTATCTTTAGAGTGATCCTTGGACATCTCATCAGAGTACTGTTTTAATTTAATAGGAGAAGGAGCCCCAGTGCTGGACTTCTTATTATTTTCTTGGCCTTGTAGCAAGCTCTTCTTTTTCTCTCCTGATAAATCTCTTCTCCCATTCTGTGGTGTTCAAAACAGCAATGGTAGGCTCACTTATCTGAACTGTCATTTCTATCTTGAGTTTGAGAAAGGATCCCTCATGATTTGCAATTTACCTAAAGTGCAGCATCTTCCCATGGCCTTGACCTCCTACCACTCTCCTACACTTTTGGACTTTTAAAAATCTTTTATTGGGATTTTGCCAGTGGTTAAGTGGCTAAGACTCCTGGCTTCTAATGCAGGGGGCACAGGTTCCATCCCTGGTCAGGGACCTGGAGATCCCACATGCCAGAGTGGAGATTCTCAGTGGGGCAGCTAATACCTGGAACAGCAAAATTAATTAATTAAAACATTAGAAAATAAAAATAAAACCTTTGTTGCTACAAAAAAAATGCTGCTACAAATATTTTTAAATGTTTTTGATGCACACACAGCTAAATATTCATCTAGGCTAGAGGAGTTACTGATTTTAGACTAATGCGTTTCTTCAGTTTTCTATAGAAACCTGACTGCTTTCTAAAGATGTCATACCAATTTATAGTCCCAACAGCAATGTATGAAAATTCCGCATTATCATTAACATTTATTAGCCTCAGTCTTTTTGATTTTTGCCATTGTTGTGTATACATAGTAATACTAAAATTTGCTTTTAGTGTGCAGTTCCTTGATGAATAATGAAATTGAAGATCTTGCTGACTATTAAAAAAATCCTCATTTTGGCATTAATCACCTATATATATGTTTGTGTGTGTATATATATACATATACACACACACACACACACACACACACACATATATATATATATATGGCATGGTACTGTAAGTATCTTTTTAGTAGAATTTCTAGTGCCTTTCATTCTTATAATAGTGTTTTAAAAGAAATAACTATTTTTCATTAATTTTAAATTATTTTTATTAAAGTTAATTTTATTGTAGTTACAATTGTAAATATTTTCTTTACTATTAATCCTGCTTATGTTTAAGAAATATTTGACTTTCTTGCAAATTTTTTGGTAGTTTTCTCTTTTATATGGATATTCATTTTTCCTAGCATTTATTGAAGCTTTACTTCCTCTACTACTCTAAAGTGCCAAATTTATTAAGAATTTAGTATTCTCTTATGGTCTGAAATCTCTACTGTGTTCCCTCGGTCAATCTGTGACTCTTGAAGCAATATCACACTGTCATAATCACTATAACTTTGTTATAGTTCATTAAGCAAATCCCTATTTTTCTTCCTAAAGAGGGTTTAGAGTTTTCTATATATAATATCATGTTGCCTGCAATAGGATTGTGGAATCATAACAATTTATCCTAAACAATTTTCCAATACATTTCTAGTAGTGAAACTGGGCTAAAGTGAATATTCATGAACAATTTTCACCCTTTAATAATAAGTACTTAATAATTAAGTAAATAATTTAATAATAACTAAATAAATAATCAAAGGTAATTTGAGGAATGTTGGTGGATGTGTGTCAGGTTATCTAAACACATCTATCTAGTGGGTTTAGAGACCTGATGCATTTAAAAGCTTTGAGCTCCTGGACAATGAAATTCATCCGTGCTTCTCAGTTGATTGATGTTCTCAGTCGTTGTTAATCTCAAGACCTAATTCACATGTATCCTGGAAGGTCTCCAGGATCCTCTTTTATTTTTTTTTAATTAAAAATTAATTTACTCATTTATCTATTTATTTTGGCTGTGCTGGGTCTTTACTGCTGTGAGCCAGCTTTCTCTAGTTGTGGAGAGCGGGGACTGCTCCCTGGTTGCAGTGCTTGGGTTTCCTATCATGTTGCCGTCTCTTGAAGCAGAACATGAGTTCTAGGGCACATGGGCACCGTAGTTGTGACACATGGGCCAGATGGCTTTTCCTGCACATTTCATAATTTTAAGAACGTGACAGGAGGAAAAAAAGATACAAAGATGGGTGCATAGATGATAGGACCTTATTACTATTGAATTAAAGATAAACTTCAGGGAAGCTGAGGGACATATTAATAAGATTATTTGTGAAAAAAGTCAATCTAGAAATTCCTTTTTAAACTATTTTTTTTATTTTTTGCCTTATAGTGTCACCTAATGGTGACAAGTGGTATGATGAGCAAAGAATTTATAACACCTAGATGTCTGGAAGCCTTATCATAGTCAATAAATACAGAAAATGGACAAAAAGTAAATATAATATCAGTATCATTTGGTAGATTACTCTTAAATTAATTAAAGAGTGGTTTTATATATATGCATATTGGTTGCAGGACTTCCCAGGTTGCTCAGTGGTAAGGAATATCCATGCAATGCAGGAGATCTGGATTTGATCCCTAGGTTGGGGAGATCCCCTAGAGAAGGAAATGGCAGCCCACTCCAGTATTCTTGCCTGGAAAGTTCCATGACAGAGGAGCCTGGCAGGCTACAGTCCATGGGGGTTGCAAAACAGTCGAACACAGCTTAGTGACAAAACAGCAACAATGTTGGTTGAAACACTATTTGATTTTAGGCCACTCACGTATTTATGAGTATGTTATTGTGCTCCCCATTCTTAATTGACATATTGTAAAACTGGACCTTTAGAATCTTGACCAGGAAAGGGATAGAGGTATACTAGAGGAGCTGAAAACAGGATCAACTTTAAGACTTTTAAACTTTCTTAATCCTTCTGGAAAAAAATCACTTTACTGACAGATCACTAATCACTGAAAGAATTGCTGTCAACTCTTCGATATTTTGGTGAAGAATAAAATGTATTTTCAGAAGAACTCAAGCATTTGGTCGAAGAGCTTATTATTAAAATTAAAATTTGATTAATCAAAATTCTGTTAACTATTAATAATTGTATTATTTTCAAGACAAAAAAGGAGATCAGAGAATGGGACTTAACAGTTTCCCAGGCAAGAGATTCTTTCATTCTCTATTGGGCTTTCTGAGCTCCCCCAGGCTCCAGGAGGGGAGGTTCTGCCCCAGCAGTCACCCAGCTGATGGAAGTGAGCACCGAGTCTGCCTGCCTCAAGCTCACCCACACTGAACTCTGAAAGAGACAGAAAAAGTCCTTCAATGAAGGGTTAATTGGAGTACTCAAAAATCACCCAGAGTAGAACTTGCCATCTTATTGAGATAATGTATATGCTTGTGCTGAATAAATGTGTATAGGAGAGGGTAGGAGAAAGGAGAAGTGAGCCATGCTACTGATGGACTAAAGGGCTTCATGTTTATGGATTTTCCCTGTTCCCTTAATTTTCCCTCTCATCCAAAACTCATTCAGCAGCATTTCTCACAATTCTTTCTTTAATTCCATCATCATCCACCCGAAGACATTATCACACTTCACACGATAATGGAAATTGCCTCATGTCCCTTTTTGTCTCCTGCACATTTTATTTATTTTTTTAAAATTTATTTATTTTTTAATTGAAGGATAATTGTTTTACAGAATTTTGTTGTTTTCTGTCAAGCCTCAACATGAATTAGCCATAGGTATACATATATCCCCTCCCTTTTGAATCTCCCTCCTGTCTCCCTCCCCATCCCACCCTTCTAGGTTGATACAGAGCCCCCCGTTTGAGTTCCCTGAGCCGTACAGCAAATTCCCATTGGCTGTCTATTTTGCATATGGTAATGTAAGTTTCCATGTTACTCTCTCCATACATCTCACCCTTTCCTCCCCTCTCCCCATGTCCATAAGTCTATTTTCTATGTCTGTTTCTCCATTGCTGCCCTGCAAATAAATCCTTCAGTACCATTTTTCTAGATTCTGTATGTATGTGTTAGAAAAAATATTTATCTTTCTCCTTCTGATTTATTTCACTCTGTATAATAGGCTCTAGGTTCATCCACCTCATCAGAACCGACTCAAATGTGTTCCTTTTTGTGGCTGAGTAATATTTCATTGTGTATATGTATCACTTCTTTATCCATTCATCTGTTGATGGACATCTAGGTTGCTTCCATGTTCTAACTACTTAAATAGTGCTGAAATGAACAATGGGATACATGTGTTTTTCAACCCTGGTTTCCTCAGGGTATATGCCTAGGAGTGGGATTGTTGGGTCCAATCCATTCTAAAGGAGATCAGCCCTGGGTGTTCTTTGGAAGGAATGATGCTGAAGCTGAAACTCCAGTACTTTGGCCACCTCATGCAAAGAGTTGACTCATTGGAAAAGACTCTGATGCTGAGAGGGATTGGGGGCAGGAGGAGAAGGGGATGACAGAGGATGAGATGGCTGGATGACATCACCAACTCGATGGACGTGAGTTTGAGTGAACTCCGGGAGTTGGTGATGGACAGGGAGGCCTGGCGTGCTGCGATTCATGGGGTCGCAAAGGGTCGGACACGACTGAGCGACTGAACTGAACTGAACTGAGCTGATGGTGGTTTTATTCCTAGTTTTTTAAGGAATCTCCATACCATCTTCCATAGTGGCTGTATCAATTTACATTCCCACCAAACAATGCAAGAGGGTTCATTTTCTCAAAACCATCTGCAGAATTTGTTGTTTGTAGACTTTTTGATGATGGCCATTCTGACTGGTGTGAGGTGATATCTCACTGTAGATTTGATTTGCATTTCTCTAATAATGAGCAATGTTGAGCATCTTTTCATGTGTTTGTTAACCATCTGTATCTCTTCTTTGGAGAAATGTCTGTTTAGGTCTTTTCCTTATTTTTTGATTGGCTTGTTTATTTTTCTGGTATTGAGTTGTATGAGCTGCTTGTATAGTTTGGAAATTAATCCTTTGTCAGTTGCTTCATTTGATATTATTTTCTCCCATTCTGATTGTTGTCTTTTCATCTTGATTATAGTTTCCTTTGCTGTGCAAAAGCTTTTAAGTTTAACCAGGTCCCACTTTTTTACTTTTGTTTTTATTTCCATTGCTCTAGGAGGTGAGTCATAGAGGATCTTGCTTTGATTTATGTCATTGAGTGTTCTGCCTATGTTTTCCTCTGAAAGTTTTATAGTTTCTGGTCTTACACTTAGGTCTTTAATCCATTTTGAGTTTATCTTTTTGTATGATGTTAGGAAGTTTTCTAATTTCATTCTTTTACATGTAGTCATCCAGTTTTCACAGAACAATTTATTGAAAAGGCTGTCCTTGCCCCACTGTATATTTTTGCCTCCTTTGTCAAAAATAAGGTACCCGTAAGTGCATGGGTTTTTTTCCTGGGCTTTCTATCTGGTTCCATTGGTCTAGATCTCTGTTTTTGTGCCAGTACCATACTGTCTTGATGGCAGTATCTTTGTAGTATAATCTGAAGTCAGGAAGTTTGATTCCTCCAGCTCCATTCTTCTTTCTCTCAAGACTGCTTTGTCTGTTCAGGGTCTTTTGTGTTTCCATATGAATAGAGAAATATTTGGTTTTCATTCTGTGAAAAACGCCATTGGTAATTTGATAGGGATCACATTGAACCTGTATATTGCCTTTGGTAGTGTAGTCATTTTCACAATATTGATTCTTCCTACCCAGGTACATGGGATATCTCTCCATCTCTTTATGTCATCTTTTATTTCTTTCATCAGTGTTATAATTTTCTGTGTACAGTTCTTTTGTCTCCTTAGGTACGTTTATTCCTAGATATTTAATTATTTTTGTTTCAATGGTGAATGAGATTGATCCTTTAATTTCTCTTCCTGATTTTTCATTGTTAGTATATTGAAATGCAAGTGATTTCTGTATTGATTTTGTATCCTGCAACTTTGCTAAATTCACTGATTAACTCTAGTAATTTTCTGATACTGTCTTTAGAGTTTTCTATGTACAGTACCATGTTACCTGCAAACAGTGAGAGCTTTACTTCTTTTCTGATCTGGATTCCTTTTATTTCTTTTTATTCTCTGATTGCTGTATCTAGGACTTCCAAAACTATGTTGAGTAACAGTGGTGAAAGTGGACACCCTTGTTTGTTCCTGATCTTAGGGGAGATGCTTTCAGTTTTTCACCATTGAGAATAATGTTTGCTGTAGGCTTATCATATATATGGCCTTTACTATGTTGAGGTAGTTTCCTTCTATGCACATTTTTTGAAGATTTTTAATCATAAATGGGTGCTGAATTTTGTCAAAGGCTTTTTCTGCATCTATTGAGATTGTCATATGGTTTTTATCTTTCAAGTTGTTAATATGGTATATCACATTGATTGATTGGCATATGTTGAAGAATCCTTGCATCCCTGGAATATACCCAACTTGATCATGGTGTATGAGCTTTTTTGATGTGTTGCTGATTCTGTTTGCTAAAATTTTGTTGAGGATTTATGCGTCTATGTTCATCATAGATATTAGCCTGTAGTTTTCTTTTGTTGTGTTGTCTTTGTCTTGTTTTGGTATCAGGGTGATGGTGGCCTTGTAGAGTGAGTTTGGATTGAAAGAGTTTTCAAAGGATAGGCATTAGCTCTTCTCTAAATGTTTGATAGAATTCTCCTGTGAAGCCATCTGATCCTGGGCTTTTGTTTTTTGGGAGATTTTTGATCACAGCTTCAATTTCAGTGTTTGTAATTGGGTTATTCATAATTTTTATTTCCTGGTTCAGTCTTGGAAGATTGAACTTTTCTAAGAATCTGTCCATTTCTTCCACACTATACATTTTATTGCCATATAGTTGTTCATAATTGTCTCTTATAATCCTTCATATTTCTGCATTGTTTGTTGTAACCTCTCCTTTTTCATTTCTAATTTTGTTGATTTGATTCTTCTCTCTTTTTTCTTTGATGAGTCTGGCTAAAGGTTTGTCAGTTTTGTTTATCTTCTCAAAAAATGGCTTTTAGTTTTATTAATCTTTACTATTGCTTCTTTCATTTCTTTTTCACTTAGTTCTGTTCTGATATTTATGATTCCTTACCTTCTACTAATTTTGGTTTGTGTGTGTGTGTGTGTGTGTGTGTGTGTTTCCTTGTACAATTGCTTTAGGTGCAAAGTTAGTTTGTCTATTTGATGTTTTTTTGTTTCTTGAGGTAGGATTGTATTGCTCTAAACTTCCCTCTTAGGACTGCTTTTGCTGCATCCCATAGATTTTGAGTTGTCATGTTTTTATTGTCATTTGTTTCTAGAATTTTTTTGACTTACCTTTTGATTTATTCAGTAACCTGTGGTTATTTAGAAATGTATTTAATCTCCATGTGTTTGTGTTTTTTACAGTATTTTTCTTGTAATTGATCTAGTCTTATAGCATTGTGGTCAGAGAAGATGCTTGATATGATTTCAATTTTCTTAAATTTACTGAGGCTTGATTTGTGACCCAAGATGTAGTCTATCCTGGGGAATGTTTCATGTGCACTTGAGAAGATGGTGTATTCTTCTGCATTTGAATGGAATGTTCTGAAGATATCAATGAGATCCATCTCATCTAATGTCCTCGTTTAAGACTTGTGTTTCCTTATTAATTTTCTGTTTTAATGATCTATCCATTGTTGTAAGTGTGGTGCTAAAATCTCCTACTATTATTGTGTTGCTGTCAATTTCTCCTTTTATGTCTGTTAGTGTTTGTCTTATATATTGAGGTGCTTCTATGTTGGGTGGATAGATATTTACAATTTTTATGTCTTCCTCTTGGATTAATCCCTTGATCATCATGCAGCATCCTCCCTTATCTCTTTTAATATTCTTTACTTTAAGGTCTATTTTATCTTATATGAGGATTGCTACTCCAGCTTTCTTTGGCTTTGCATTTGCATGAAGTATATTTTTCTATCCTCTTACTTTCAGTCTATGTATATCTTTAGGTTTGAAGTGGATTCCTTGTAGACAACATACATATGGGTTTTGTTTTTGTATCCATTCAGCCAGTCTGTGTCTTTTGGTTGGAGCATTTAATCCATTTACATTCAATGTAATTATTGATATGTGTTCCTATTGCCATGTTCTTAATTGTTTGGGGTTGATTTTGTAGATCTTTTTCTTCTCTTGTATTTCTTTCTTTCTTTTCTCTTGTATTACTTGACTATATAAGTCCTAACATTTGTTGTAAAGCTGGTTTGGTGGTACTGAATTCTCTTAACTTTTGCTTCTCTGAAAAGTTTTTTATTTCTCCATCAATTTTGAATGAGATCCTTGCTGGGTACAATAATCTTGGTTGTAGATTTTTCCCTTTCAGTACTTGAAATATATCTTGCCATTCCCTTTTGGCCTGTAGAGTTTCTGCTGAAAGATTAGCTGTTAAAAGTATAGGATTTCCCTTGTATGTTACTTGTTGCTTTTCCCTTGCTGCTTTTAATATTCTTTCTTTCTGTTGCATCTTTGTTAGTTTGATTAGTATGTGTCTTGGCATGTTTCTCCTTGGATTTACCCTATATGGGACTCTTTTCTCCTCTTGGACTTGATTGACTATTTCCTTTTCTATATTGGGGAAATTTTCAACTATAATCTCTTTAAAATTTTTCTCATAGCCTTTCTTTTTCTCTTCTTCTTCTGGGACCCCTATAATTTGAATATTGGTGGGTTTAATATTATCCCAGAGGTCTCAGAGACTATCCTCAATTCTGTTCATTCTTTTTACTTTATTCTGCTCTTCAGAAGTTTTTTACACCATTTTATCTTGCAGCTCACTGATTCACTCTTCTGTCTCAGATATTCTGGTATTGATTCCTTTTAGAGTATTTTTAATTTCACTACTTGTGCTGTTTGTCTCTGTATGTTTAATTCTTCTAGGTCTTTGTTAATTGCTTCTTGCATTTTCTCCAATATGTTTTCAAGGTTTTTGATCATCTTTACGATCATTATTCTGAATTTTTTTTCAGGTAGTTTGCCTATTTCCTCTTCATTTATTTGGACTTCTGTGTTTCTAGTTTGTTGCTTCATTTGTGTAGTATTTCTCTGCCTTGTCATTACTTTTTTTTTTTAACTTATTGTGTTTGAGGTCTCCTTTTCCCAGGTTTCAAGGTTGAATTATTTCTTCTTTTTGGTTTCTCCTGTTCTTAGGTTGGTCCAGTGGTTTGTGTAAGCTTTGTATAGGGTGAGATTTGTGCTGAGTTCTTTTTTTCTCTCTGATGGGAAAGGCTGAGTGAGGTGGTAATCCTGTCTGCTGATGATTGGGTTTGTATTTTTGTTTTGTTTGTTGTTTAGACGAGGCATCCTGCACAGGGTGCTACTGGTGGTTGGGTGATGCCAGGTCTTGTATCTAAGTGGCTTCCTTTGTGTGAGTTCTCACTGTTTGATACTGCCTGGGGTTAGTTCTCTGGTAGTCTAGGGTGTTGGAGTCAGTACTCCCACTCCAAAGGCTCAGGGCTTGATCTCTTCATCTAGGACTGGTGAGATGAAAACGACTGCTTTGTTTTTCAGACCACCCGTTGTAGTTATTTTCAGAATCTGGCTGACTACATTTGGGAAATCCCATGGACAGAGGAGGGGGCAGGATGTAGTCTTCAGTTTCTCTGCATCCCAGGTCATCACAATATTAACAGTAGTCTAGATAAACCAGCACTGGTTTAGTGTCCTCCCAGTATGAGTATTCTAGGCCTGGTACACTTCCTTTGTCTCTCAGATATCTCTGAGGAGACTGAGGCAGAGGATAGGGATAGTAGGTATGATGCCAGCAGCGATCTGCAAGAGGGTCCCCATCCATGCTAGGGATCCTGCTCCTGGAATAACCCACACTTCCCTCTGCAACAAGCACCTGCTGCCCAGAGCCAGGATTTTGAGGGAGAATTCTGTTATTTTTTATTTTTTTTTTCCGTTCATCAGCTTATGGAGGTGAGTACTGATCCTATGGAAGGCAGTAGAGGAAAGGGTTCTACCAGCTCACTGGCAGTGAATGTGGCTCTGCTTCTACTAAATTACTTCATTAAAATCATGCATATACCATCACTGTGAATTTTGCTGTCTTTATATAGAGAATAGACAGTATTTAATAAATATATGCCTTCTATTAAATAATACAGCTTTCTTGCTAATGGAGTATTTATCTTACTCATTACAAGGAACCTTCATATTGGCTGAGAATTCTATTAGGATGCAAGAAGAAAAATAGTTTGGTTCAGTTCAGTTCAGTTCAGTTCAGTCGCTCAGTCGTGTCCGACTCTCTGCGACCCCATGAATCGCAGCACGCCAGGCCTCCCTGTCCATCACCAACTCCCGGAGTTCACTCAGACTCAAGTCCATCGAGTCAGTGATGCCATCCAGCCACCTCATCCTCTGTCATCCCCTTCTCCTCCTGCCCCGAATCCCTCCCAGCGTCAGAGTCTTTTCCAATGAGTCAACTCTTCGCATGAGGTGGCCAAAGTACTGGAGTTTCAGCTTTAGCATCATTCCTTCCAAAGAAACCCCAGGGCTAATCTCCTTCAGAATGGACTGGTTGGATCTCCTTGCAGTCCAAGGGACTCTCAAGAGTCTTCTCCAACACCACGGTTCAAAAGCATGGTACTAATATAAAATACTATACCCTGTCTTGAAGTTTCTCAATTCATATGAGAAGAGGAGGAATCTATCACACTCAGTTCAGTTCAGTCGCTCAGTCGTGTCCAACTCTTTGTGACCCCATGAACCGTAGCACCCGAGGCCCCCTGCCCATCACCAACTGCCGGAGTTCACTCAAACTCACGTCCACTGAGTCGGTGATGCATCCAACCATCTCATCCTCTATCGTCCCCTTCTCCTCCTGCCCTCAATCTTTCCCAGCATTGGGGTCTTCTCAAACGAGTCAGCTCTTCTTATCAGGTGGCCAGTGTATTGGAGTTTCAGCTTCAACATCAGTCCTTCCAATGAACACACAGGACTGATTTCTTTTAGGATGAACTGGTTGGATCTCCTTACAGTCTAAGGGACTCTCAAGAGTCTTCTCCAACACCACAGTTCAAAAGCATCAATTCTTTAGCACTCAGCTGTAATATTATGGGTATGTGTATTGACTATAAGTCACATGATATAGGTTACATTTTAAAATATGAATATTACTATTTGCTTCTTTCTTTGCATGGTTATCTCACATTTAAAAATAAAATAAATATTTTCATTTATTATAAGTTTTTGTATAAAATGCATTATAAAACCACTGTCTTGGAGTTGTTAACTTGCTACCTAATAGTATATAAATTTCATGTATTATATGTATGATTCTCTGATGCTTAGTGGAGAAAGAAACCCTGGAAATTATAATATACCTAGAACACCTGGTATGTGTCCAGAGAAGTAGATCTTGGTAACACACAAAGAGTCTTTATTACATATTTATTAAATAAGTGAAAGAATGACTAAATGAATAAATAAAAGGCTGGCTGGATGGGTGGAATGCCAAACATCTTTAAAGTCTTCCTCTCCAGGAATTTAAATAATAGTCATTTAAAAATTCTCACAACTTTCTCATGAATGGAACAATTTTTTAAAAAATTGCCCTTGCTTCTATGAAAGTCCAATCATGCCCCTCCTAAGAATTCTTCAGGAAGGGTCTCCATTTAAAACGGTAGTTGTCCCTAATAGCCCACCCTGATACTTCTCTGTTTATCAGGCCACCTTGGAGATATGGCAGATTTCTCTTACAGACCACTGTGATAAGTCAAATATCACAATAAAGCAAATCATACAAGTTTTTTGGTTTCTCAATGCATAGAAAAGTTATGTTTATACTATGCTAACAGTCTATTAAGTGTGCAATACAGTAGCATTATATCTAAAAAAAACTGTACATAACTTAATCTAAAAATGCTCTTGCTAAAAAATGCAAACCACCATCGGAGCCTTTAGTGAGTTAGAGTGGTAACGTCGCATGTCAGCAGTCACAGATTACCATAACACATATTATAATAATGGAAAAGCTTGAAATATTGTGAGAATTACCAAAGTGTTACACAGAGACACAACGTGAGCAAAATGCTTTTTGAATACTTGTGCCTGTGACGTTGAACACACTGCTGCCACAAACCCCAAAATATAAAATCTCAGTATCTGTCAAGAGCAATAAAACAAAGTGTAATAAAACTAGGTATTTCCGCAATAACCTGCTAGCAAAAGCAGCAATATATAGTTTACTATAAACATAGATTTATAATTATGGATGCTATCTATATGAACCTTGGTGCAGTGGAATCGTCCCATGACCGATTCTGCCCTGGGATGTGGGAGCCCCATGCCATCTGCCTTGAATTCTGGAGCAAAGCCTGCAGGACCGGCATTTGGCAGGGGAAGAGACTGATGTTTAGTACCCTTTGTTGTGACTTAGGAAAAACATATTGATTAAAAGCCTTAAACACTGAAGTAAGAATGTACTGGTAAACATCTACATTTTTGTAAGACAATTTAAAAAAGTAACAAAAGAACAAAAGAAAAGAAGAAGAACGAACAAAAGTTCTCTGTGGAAGGCTGGCTTTATTAAATGGTCTTTGACCAGGGATGTCATTATCGGTGCTCTACAAAAAATGAGGTATATAAATATCCAATGGCCTGCTTTGCTGAGAAGCATACAAAGAGAAAATTGTTACAAGAGCTTTAGGTTTCAAAGGTGAGAGTGGTGGTATTGATGGTCGTGGTGATGGTGTGGGTGAACTTATAAGCTTCTTGATGATCTTTAGTCACTAAGTCATGTCTGACTCGCTGGGACCCCTCCGCATTTGGCAGCCATTCCAACCCAGGAATCGAACCAGGCTCTCCTGCATTGTAGGCAGATTCTTTGCTATCAGAGCCACCTAGGAAGCCTGCCAAATGTACCTGGTCACATCACCATGGAATTTTCCAGGCAAGAATACTGGAGTGAGTAACCATTCCCTTCTGCAGGGGATCCTCCCAACTCAGAAATCAAACTCAGGTTTCCTGCATTACAGGCGGATTCCTTACCTTCTGAGCCACCAGGGAAGCCCCCATGTTAATGAGGCCCTTTAAAGTAGCATATGTGAAGATAACCCTAAGAGTTAACTGGAAACTTCTGTCAACATTTCTTCTAATAAGCCACACTAATAGAGATCTAGAATTTCAATATTAAAAAAAAGCCTTTTAGGAAAATACTTAACAAATGTCTATTTTCTTAAGGATACTAATGACAACATGTCAAAATCAATTCAGAACTAAAATCCTCACTGAAATCACAGGGCTATTCTGGCTCAAATGAAAACTGTCATTGTTCTATAAGTTGCAATTTGTAGCAAAATGTTTTCATAAGTTTTGTATTGCTGCTGTAGCAAATGCCCATGACTTCAGTATCTTCAAACAACACAATGGCTCCCCTAGTGGTTAAGAAACACTTAGGGGGACTGCAGGGGATGCAGGTTCAATCCTTGGTCAGGGAAGTTCCACCTGCCGTGAGGTGTGGCCAAAGAAAAAGAAAAAAAGAAAGGAAAAAAAAATCAAATTTGCAAACTTAAAAAAAATACAAATGTTTCTTTGTCTTTTCAGCTTCAAGTGGTGGCTTATATTCCTTGTGTGTATGGTTCTGTAGCCCTTTCTCTCGTCCTCAAAGCTCATCACCCCAGCTTCTGTATCCCACATCATGTTACCTTCTCCGCTGCCTCTTGCTTTACCTGTCACCCTCTTATGACAACTGTTGCAATGACACTGGACTCACCCAGTTAATCTAAGAGAGTCTCTTGATGGTACAATTGTTAACTTATTCCCCTCTGCAAAGTCCCACCTGCCATATAAAATAACATTTGCAAGTTCTGAGAATATGACATGGACATATCTGAGAAGTATTTTTCAGCCTATCACTGTTCCCAGGTAGCTAAAGTAGATAGCTATGAATATTTATTTTAACGGCAATGATTCACAGAGATATGTATGAAAATTTATAGCTATCAATATTAATCTCCTATTCAAATGCTCAAAAGTCAAACAATAGATGAACAGTACTTACATTTTTATGCATTTTTGTTTAATTCTTACTCTCTTTTACATTTCATTTTTTTATTCTATCAAAATTGACTAAATCACAGTGCAAATTAAAAATATTCAGTTGACGATTAAAATACATGGATTTGAGCTACGTGGATCCACTTATATACAGGTTTTTTTCAGTAGTAAATATGACTACTATTACTATATGATCTGATAGATGAATGCATGAATGCGGAAGTCTGGATACAGAGGAACTGAGCATATGGAGGCCAACTATAAATTATATCAGGATTTTTAACTGTGTGGAGTGTCCATGACCCTAACCCCCACATTGTTCAAGGTTAACTGTATAATGTTTTCACATATTCTCTTGTATTTCTGCCATCTCATTTTTTGAGCAAATAAGCCCTCATGGGTTTAAAATACTTTACCCTTACTTTTATTGAAAATTCAAAGCTCTAAATGATAAAGAAAGAATATGCTCAAGGGAATTAAAATGAAGGAAGAGGCAGATATGCAGCATCTACATTAAGGAACAATTAAGGAAGCTTTCTGTTTTTGGTGGTGTACACGACTGAGCGACTGAACCCCTGAACACTAGCACCAACATGGTTTTGTTGTGACTCAGCTGGCAAAGAATCTGCCTGCAATGCAGGAGACAAAGGAGATGCACGTTCGACCCCTGGGTCTGGAAGATCCCCTGCAGGAGAACATGGCAACCCACTTCAGTTTCCTCCCTGAAAAACCCCATGGGCCCGTGAGCCTGCTGGGCTACAGTCCAAAGGTTTGTAAAGAGTCGGACACAACTGAGCAACTAAGCCCACAGCACATATAGACAAGCATAAATATTTTTGACCACTAGGTGGTGCTCTTAATCCACAGAACTATAATGAAAACGCTCTCTAATGATCTCATTTCTTTCAGAACTTAGGTGGTGGTGATTTAGTCGCCAAGTCGTGTCCGACTCTTGCGACCCCATGGACTGTAGCCCGCCAGAACTTTCGCCATTTTATTATCTGTGGCCTAATTTCTTTTTTTAATTTTATTTTATTTTAAAACTTTACAATATTGTAATGGTTTTGCCAAATATCGAAATGAAGCCGTATCTGTGGCCTAATTTCTAATAAAAGATTTAGATCAATCAGTGGTTTCTGACTCAGTACCTTGCCACTGAATTTCAATATCACATGCACATATTTTACTTTATGCAATCACATTTTTTAAATGAAGGAATAGATGATGTGCTTGGTTGCTCAGTCGTGTCCAACTCTTTGCACCCCTACGGTCTGAAGCTCACCAGGCTCCTCTGTCCATGGTGATTCTCCTGGCAAGAATACTGGAGAATGTTGCCATGCCCTCCTCCAGGGGATCTTCCCAACTCAGGGATGGAACCCAGGTTACCCTCTGAGCCACCAAGGAAGCCCTTATAGATGATAGCTCGTCCATTTAAAAAATTAATATAATTTCTGAATTGAAGTACCATAAAGTTAGTGCAAACCAAAAGATAGTTAGCCACTCTTTCCTTTGAGGATTCAACCAAGCATCAATACCGAAAAATTAACATTTTCAAAATAATATGTATTATATATGCTCAGATTTAAATCCAGCTAAATAATTGAACCACCACCTACTTTTGGTGTTCCAGATAAATACTTTAAACCAGATAATAAAATATATAATATATTCCTCCAATATTTTCACAGCTCTAACATAATACAGGGCCATCATATGCAACTGACCTTTGTGTTACTGTCATAGCACTAAATATCACATTTATATACACACATCTTCAAAGTATAAATTTCTACAGCAATGTCAGCAGCACTACATTCTTTAGGCCATGGTGAGTGTTATCATCTTTGCGAGAAGTAAATACTTGTGAAAATACAATTACAGATGTTGTCTTCCTACTTTTTTTTTTTTTTTGGCTGTGCAGAGTGGGATGCAGAATCTTAGTTCCAGACAAGTGATTGAACTTGTGTCCCCCGAAGTGGAAGCCTGGAGTCTAAACCATTGGACCACCAGGGAAGTCCCCTTTGTTTTTTTTTTTTTTTTTTTTTTTGATGATGTAAGGACACACAATTCAAAAATCTTAAAAAATTTATGTGCTATTTTTTTCTGATTCAGTTTTGTCTTTTAAATACATTGAGATGTTTTTAGCTCAAGTAGGAGACCAACAAGGCAACTGTGACTGATCCTGTCCTGAAAATGGTTAGAAACACTGAACATGAAAACGAAAAATGTGGAAGAGCTAATGTTTCAGTGAAGGCTCACAAAGATTCAGAAGAAAGAAACCCAGAAAAGTGAGCTTGATTTTGGAATTATTTCATTCTGGGGATTTTTTTTCCCCCTTTAATTGCTACCCAATCCCTGGTAATACCCCAGACATTTGTTACTCACCCTGAAGGACTACAACTTCCCTGGTGGCTCAGACAGTAAAGCGTCTGTCTACAATGAGGGAGACCCGGGTTCGAGCCCTGGGTTGGGAAGATCCCCTGGAGAAGGAAATGGCAATCCACTCCAGTACTATTGCCTGGAAAATCCCATGGACAGAAGAGCCTGGTAGGCTATAGTCTATGGGGTCGCAAAGAGTCGGACACGACTGAGTGACTTCACTTTCTGAAGGACCACACACTGTAAGAGCAACTTACAAGTGAGCTTGAAATAGATAGGCTCTCACACGGATTGAAGCTCAGTTTAGAAACATCTTGGTGTCTTGTAGGTCTGAGAGCTAGGATTCAGAGACCTTTTGCATTATACAAACAAATACAAATCCTCTTTAGGGAAAGATAATATCATTCTAGACCTCAAAATGTGAAGTGAGGTGAAAGTCGATCAGTTGTGTCTGACTCTTTGCGACCCCATGGACTGTAGTCCTTCAGGCTCCTCTGTCTGTGGGGATTCTTCAGGCAAGAATTCTGGAGTGGGTAGCCATTCCCTTCTCCAGGGGATCTTTCCAACTCAGGGATGGAACCAGGTCTCCAGCATTGCACGCAGATTCTTTACCATCTGAGCCACCAGGGAAGCCCAGACCTCAAAATAGCTCTGGAATTTTTCATATTCATGCCTAGCATGCGAGATATATTAAGAAAGCACAGAAAGAAGAGACCTGAACAATAACTACTAGAAGCAGAGACAAGGAACACAGCAGATCCTGATAATAGAACCATCACAGAAAGTTAGAAATAAATGTGTTGTGTAAGTTCCAAAAATAATAAATGAGATTGAGAATTTCAGCTTGTTTTGTGTTTCAGTTGCTGTCATGTCCAAATCTTTGTGATCCCATGGAATGCAGCATGCCAGGCTCCTCTGCCCTCCAATATCTCCTGGAATTTGCAAAAAAATTTGATGTCCATTAGTCCGTAATGCTATCTAATCATCTCATCCTCTGTTGACCCCTTCTTCTCCTGCCTTCACTCGTTCCCAGTATCAGGGTCTTTCCCAATGAGTTGGCTCTTCGCATTGGGTGGTCAGAGGATTGGAGCTTCAGCTTCAACAACAGTTTTTCCCATGACTATTTAGGGTTGATTTCCCTTAGGATTGACTGGTTTTATCTCCTTGCTGTCCAAGGGGCTTTCAAGTCTTCTCCAGCACCACAAGAAGTCTGTAAAAAGAAGTTTTTGTAAAAAAAAAAGAACTTAACAAACTTTAAAAAATAGAACTCAAATTACATTAGGTGAAGTAAAAATACAATAGATGGTTTGTAAAGTAGATTAGAAAAAGCTTTAGAGCGTAATCACAAAATTAAAGATGAGTCAGAAAAAAATATCCTAAATGAAGTACAGAGAAATAAAATTTTGAAAATTATAGAACAGGGCTAAAGAGACAGAGGCTACAGTGGATATGTTTAAATATCTATTCACTAGGAGTCTTAGGAAGAGAGTAGAGGAAAGGGAAAAATACCAGAGTTCAATACAAGTGGTAATGCTTAATATTGTTTCAGAAAACTTGTGTTTCTGATTCATGTGTCTGCTATTAATTCACTCTACTGAGGCAATAGATGGTATTCTGAAAACCACTATGTTAGATTATGTCATTCATGATAGCAGATCCTAGATCTTTTCCAAAGATATTATTTTCATTCCTCTTGGCAGGATTCATGCAGGAAGCATTTCCAGTGGACCTAAAATTCCTTGAACATGAGGAAATGTCATACAATGTCAGGAAGACCATTTGAATATCCTGTATGTTTGAAATGGAATAAAATGTAAATGTTTCTCAGATTAATAGCTGTATGTGTACCAACTTGCATTAACTGCAGATATACCACCCTAATAACAATAACTTATAATAGAGCCTAAAGAGATATTTCAATTGTTATTTTAGCAGCAAGGTAGGCATCTTCAGACAAATTCATCACACAGACTTATCATTTGGTGTAAGCATGTGTGTGTGTGTGTGTGTGCGCGCGCTTAGTTGATCAGTCATGTCTGACTCTTTGTAAACCCTTGGATTGTAGCCCGCCAGGCTCCTCTGCCCAAGGGGATTCTCCAGGCAAGAATACAGGAGTGGGTTGCCATGCCCTGCTCCAGGGGATCTTCCCAATACAGGGATCAAGCCTAGGTCTCCCATACTGCAGGTGGATTCTTTACGGTCTGAGCCACCAGGGAAGAGTGTGAAGTTTGATGATCAGGAGGCTGAGAGAACAACAAAATCATTCTTCAATGGTAACTGCTCCATTCGTGCTCAGTCGCTCAGTCATGTCCGACTCTTTGCAACTCTGTCCCACATCTCTTATGTCTCCTGCTTTGGCAGGCAGGTGCTTTACCACTAGTACCACCTAGGAAACCCAGTGGTATCTGCTGCTGGATTTCAAATCTCTCACTCACCATCTTGAACAAATTGTTAGATTTTAGGTGCGGGTTTTGCTCAGCATTATGAGTTTCATAGTTATGGGCATCAAAGATTGTTAAAAAGATGCCAGTGGCCAAAATTGGACTGCCTTTCAACAACAGAATTCTTTGATGCATAGCCATCTTTTTTCTGTGGACCTGCTTCAAAAGTCACTTTTTATATGCCGAGCCTATTTAACTTTGAGTTCCACTGTAGTCACTCACAACTGGAAAGGGCACTAATGATGGTCCATGGTTTCTCCTTCCCGGATGGTTTCTTTAACCAGAGGCATTTCTGGACCCACTTCTACACATAAGAATCCACGTTCTACCCACTGCATTCATTCCTGCAGATCTCTCACTGTCCATGCGTAACTGATTCCTTTAGTTGGAACTTTTCCGTCATAGTCTAGTTTCCTAGAGCCATCTTTAGATTTTTAGTGTACTTTTAATTTTTCATGGTTTTATGGATTTTTCTATTTTTAACAAATGAAATTTTGGAATAAAGGTTTACTATTTTGTTCTTGGAGAGGGCAATGGCACCCCACTCCAGTACTCTTGCCTAGAAAATCCCATGGATGGAGGAGCCTGGTGGGCTGCAGTCCATGGGGTCGCTAAGAGTCAGACATGACTGAGTGACTTCACTTTCACTTTTCACTCTCATGCACTGGAGAAGGAAATGGCAACCCACTCCAGTATTCTTGCCTGGAGAATCCCAAGGATGGCGGAGCCTGGTGGGCTGCCGTGTATGGGGTTGCACAGAGTCAGACACGACTGAAGCGACTTAGTAGCAGCAGCAGCAGCAGCATTTTGTTCTAGATTTATTCTGCTTAAATATAAGCAGAATACATTTTGTAGTTTTAGGATAATTTTTTTTACAGAAAATGTGGTCACTATCCTCATTGGATGATTTGATTTGTAGATTTATGCCTGCTTAAGAATTAAAGTTAATTTTTAATGTGGCCAGGGAAACTTCTCAGTCTACTATAATACGGAGGTAACAATGTCTTTATTTACAGGGTGATTGCAAAGTGGTATTATAAGGGCTTTGCTGGCCACAATTCTATGAAATGATAAAAAAAAGTTATAGTAATTATAGAAGTACTATTACTAGGCACACTGAGACTAGAGATAATAAAAATAGTTTTTCAGTTTAGTATGTATATTTTATATTCTTTGAAAACTGTACATTCTCCTTTGCTATTACCAGATAAGATCACAGTGTGATACAACTGGAACAGATGTTATTTTCCAGATGGAAAGTGAGGCCCAAGGAGATAATATGACTCCCTCATAAGTGGCAAAGACAGAATTGGACTCATATCATTAAATCCTGGAATGGGGAGGGGAAGTAAGAGGGGATTGTTTAGAATTTCAGTAAGAATCCCAGATCACTATTTAATAGTTATGACACTCTAAACCATTTTTTCATTTATAAAATTAGAACAACAATATTTTTACTCACATTAAGAATTAAACAATAGTTCAAAAACAGAAAAATAAAAATAGAAGAAACTAAGATATTATCATCATATAATGTCTTTAAGTAAATCAATTCTTTCATCTTCTCCTCCCTTCCCCCTTCTTTCCTGTCTCCCTCACTCCACCTTCTTTTTTGCTATTTAATTTATCTTGCATATTCTTAGTATCCTGTTTAGCCTACCACTTTCAAGGTAGACTTTGTTAATTTTCTCTGCTGAAGCACTTGACAAAGTGATAAGGAATTCATTCTGAAATCTGTTGTGGGAGAATTTGGACAAATATTTCTGACTTGGGTGGGTTTCCTTTCATTGTGATGTAAATATGAATAAATCCTAAATTCTTTCAAGCTGAGATAGCAAAATAATAGTAACAAAAAGAATCTGAAGCAAAATCATGTGGCAAAGTAATTCTTTCATTGGTTGACTGGTTAGTAAACCAGATAATTTTGCATCATAGGAAGCTGTAGTGATCCTTTTTGTAGTGCTATATTTTATTTAACAGCAAAATATTTGACTATTTCCAGAGATATTTGCAAATCAGTTCTGAATATTCATTGGAAGGACTGATGTTGAAACTGAAGCTCCAGTACTTTGGCCACCTGATGTGATGAACTGACTCATTGGAAAAGACCCTGATGCTGGGGAAAATTGAAGGAAGGAGGAGAAGGGGATGACAGAGGATGAGATGATTGTATGGTATCACCAAGTTGATGGACAGGAGTTTGAGCAGGCTTCGGGAGTTGGTGATGGATAGGGCAGCCTGGTGTGCTACAGTCTAGCAAAAAATCAGGGTTGCAAAGAATCGGATATGACTGAGCAACTGAACTGAACTGATGCATTTGTGAAATACATAAAATATGTATTCTGTTTCTATTTATACCAAAGTAAATTCAGTTATTCCAATATAACTCCAAGGAGTTTCTTATGGCAAATTGGAAAGGAATATTTTTACAGTTTCCTAAAATCAAATCCCTTATGATTATAGAGTGGAAGTGAGAAATAGATTTAAGGGCCTAGATCTGATAGATATAGTGCCTGATGAACTATGGAATGAGGTTCGTGACATTGTACAAGAGACAGGGATCAAGACCATCCCCATGGAAAAAAAATGCAAAAAAGCAAAATGGCTGTCTGGGAAGGCCTTACAAAGAGCTGTGAAAACAAGAGAAGCAAAAAGCAAAGGAGAAAAGGAAAGATATAAGCATCTGAATGCAGAGTTCCAAAGAATAGCAAGAAGAGATAAGAAAGCCTTCTTCAGCGATCAATGCAAAGAAATAGAGGAAAACAACAGAATGGGGAAGACTAGAGATCTCTTCAAGAAAATCAGAGATACCAAAGGAATATTTCATGCAAAGATGGGCTCGATAAAGGACAGAAATGGTATGGACCTAACGGAAGCAGAAGATATTGAGAAGAGATGGCAAGAATACACAGAAGAACAGTACAAAAAAGATCTTCACGACCCAGATAATCACGATGGTGTAATCACTGACCTAGAGTCAGACATCCTGGAATGTGAAGTCAAGTGGGCCTTAGAAAGCATCACTATGAACAAAGCTAGTGGAGGTGATAGAATTCCAGTTGAGCTATTCCAAATCCTGAAAGTTGATGCTGTGAAAGTGCTGCACTCCATAGACCAGCAAATTTGGAAAACTCATCAGTGGCCACAGGACTGGACAAGGTCAGTTTTCATTCCAATCCCAAAGAAAGGCAATGCCAAAAAATGCTCAAACTACCGCACAATTGCACTCATCTCACACGCTAGTAAAGTAATGCTCAAAATTCTCCAAGCCAGGCTTCAGCAATATGCGAACCATGAACTTCCTGATGTTCAAGCTGGTTTTAGAAAAGGCAGAGAAACCAGAGACCAAATTGCCAACATCCACTGGATCATGGAAAAAGCAAGAGAGTTCCAGAAAAACATCTATTTTTGGCTTTATTGACTATGCCAAAGCTTTTGACTGTGTAGATCACAATAAACTGTTGAAAATTCTGAAAGAGATGGCATACCAGACCACCTGACCTGCCTCTTGAGAAACCTGTATGCAGGTCAGGAAGCAACAGTTAGAACTGGACATGGAACAACAGACTGGTTCCCAATAGGAAAAGGAGTATATCAAGGCTGTATATTGTCATCCTGTTTATTTAACTTATATGCAGAGTACATCATGAGAAATGTTGGACTGGAAGAAACACAAGCTGGAATCAAGATTGCTGGGAGAAATATCAATAACCTCAGATATGCAGATGACACCACTCTTATGGCAGAAAGTGAAGAGGAACTCAAAAGCCTCTTGATGAAAGTGAAAGTGGAGAGTGAAAAAGTTGGCTTAAAGCTCAACATTCAAAAAACGAAGATCATGGCATCCGGTCCCATCAGTTCATGGGAAATAGATGGGGAAACAGTGGAAACAGTGTCAGACTTTATTTTTGGGGCTCCAAAATCACTGCAGATGGTGACTGCAGCCATGAAATTAAAAGACGCTTACTCCTTGGAAGAAAGGTTATGACCAACCTAGATAGCATATTCAAAAGCAGAGACGTTACTTTGCCAACAAAGGTCCGTCTAGTCAAGGCTATGGTTTTTCCAGTGGTCATGTATGGATGTGAGAGTTGGACTGTGAAGAAGGCTGAGTGTCAAAGAATTGATGCTTTTGAACTGTGGTGTTGGAAAAGACTCTTGAGAGTCCTTTGGACTGCAAGGAGATCAAACCAGTCCATTCTAAAGGAAATCAGCCCTGGGATTTCTTTGGAAGGAATGATGCTAAAGCTGAAACTCCAGTACTTTGGCCACCTCATGCGAAGAGTTGACTCATTGGAAAAGACTCTGATGCTGGGAGGGACTGGAGGCAGGAGGAGAAGGGGATGACAGAGCATGAGATGGCTGAATGGCATCACTGACTCGATGGACGTGAGTCTAGGTGAACTCCGGGAGTTGGTGATAGACAGGGAGGCCTGGCGTGCTGCAATTCATGGGATCGCAGAGTCGGACACGACTGAGCGACTGAACTGAACTGAACTGAACTGAAACATCACAAGACTTAGAATGAAAAACTTTGAGCAGATACTGGTCTTCTTTATGATTTTCATTAATATTTCAGTCCTGTGAAAGCCAGATTTTTTTTAAAAAATGTGATGTGTGATATGTAACTCCATTATTTTACAATCATTTATGAAGCCAAGAACAGTATGGACCATATATAGCATCTTGGTATCCCCCATCTCACTTTTAAAATCAGTCTTATTTTAGGAAGAAATAATAGTAAAGGAGAAAATTCTCATTTTAAAATATATGATCCAAAATGAACATTCAGGCATGTTTCTTTTGTTACTTCCATTTATCAGGATTGTGGAGAATTAAAGGACTAAGGGTTCAAGACAATGGATGGTGCTGGTGGATACTGGGTGTAGTGGTCATCATTGGGAGCTAGAGCAGATATCTCATCTCCCAGATACTTGGGGCACTGGCAGACTTCCAGAGAGACCTGCTCTTGGTTAAATGAGAGTATCCTTGCCTGGGAACACCATCACATCTCAAAGCCTGCTGGCAATGACTGGTTGACAAGGGAATATAAGGGGATCCCCAGAAAAACAGAGGACAAGTAGCGGTGGGACCTCATGGTGGGACCCACCCCCAGGTGTGATTTTTGCTAGACCTCTCCCCATGGGATCAAGCTGAGGCTCACTTTCATTTGAAATCATAAGCCCATTTTCCCTGCTTTTCTCATTTTTTCATGAAAATCACTTCTCAAATAAATTGCTTGCTTAAGCACCCCCATCTCTGCTTCTAGGAAACCTGACCTAAGACAGTGAGTACCAGGAATTGTTCTAAGAAGCAGAGTCTAAAGTTGGTATTCTGGAGAGGAATCAGGGGCTGGACAGATGGTAAAAAGAACCCCCTTAAGGGTGGTAGGTAGAATATCAATAATCCCAGGCATGCTGCAGCAATGGAATTGACTGTTGCTGTTGTTTGGTCCCTAAGTCATGTCTGACTCTTTTGTGACCCATGGACTGTAGCCCTCCCAGCTCCTTCTGTCTATGGGATTTCCCAGTCAAGAATACTGGAGAGAGTTGCCATATCCCCTAGGGGATCTTCTGCACCCAGAGATCGAACCTGTGTCTCCTGAGTTGGCAGGTGGGTTCTTTACCCCTGAGCCACCAGGGAAGCCCATTTATAAACAACCAAGTTCTCTAGATTATTTACCTTATGTGAGACACACTCTGGTAGAACAGTAAAGACAAAAGAGCACTCACAGAGCAGAAGCAGGGAATCCACCACAACTGTTGACGTTTCATTCTCGACCCCTCTGCACACCTTTACATACACCCTCAGTACATCTACTAAGTTCTTCTGTCACTAAAATGGTCCCTGGCACCATGCCACTCTCTGGCATCTCTACTGTATTTAAACATCGGTGAAGAGAAGCTAACACTGCCTGAAGTACTTTCCTGCCAGTTATGGCCATTCCGTCCACATGGTTATAAAGCTAGTGGTGGCCATTCTCTGAAATTGCCCTGCTGTCAAGCTGTCTGGAACATGAAATATGCCCCATATCTGGAGGAAGATATCTCTATAGTAATCCTCTGCTGAACGAGACTGCTGGGGACTAGAGGCTAGAATCTCTGCAGTCAGGGAACATGCCTTCCATTCAGCAGCTATGCCCTCAGCATCGCTCTCACCAGGCTCCCCACACCTGCTCCTTCCAAAATGCCCCAGACTACTGCTGGAACAACACTGGGCCTTCTTAACCTTTCAGACAGGAGCCACCCACATAGATGTGGAAGCCAACCTGGGGCCTGGTACCTCATGTGAGTCTTCCCATCAGTGCAGGTGGATAAGTCATTCCTGGATGGCTAGTGGTTGATACACTTGATCCAAGATGTCTCTCAGGGCCTTCCTTGATAGTGCTCTTTCCTCCTCAATGGACACCTCTTCCTCAGGATTCTACCGTGTCTTCCTGGAACGTGTCCTCCGCAGAATCCCACCTGGTACAAACCTACAGTGATAGCCCCCAAAATACGTGTGCTTAGCCACTCAGTCACCTCTGACTCCTGCAACCCCATAGACTCCTACCAGGCTCCTCTGTCCATGGGATTCTCCAGGCAAGAATACTGGAGTGGGTTGCCATTTCCTTCTCCAAGGGATCTTCCCGACCCAGGGATTGAACCCAGGTCTCCTGCATTGGAGGCAGACTCTTTCCTGACTGAGCTATGAGGGAAGAACCAAAAGCAGGTTCCCCAGAGACATAGGCTGAGCAACATTGAGGAGGACCTTGTAGTTCCTGTCCAGCCCCAGGTTGCACTGAGCGCAGCACTGGACACATCCCACATCCTGAATGAGGGCCCCAAACTCAGTCTTGTATCTCAAAGGGACTCCAGCACCATACAGGAGATAGGGGCAGACCCCCAAGGTCACTACACACTGCATAGATTGCACAGTCTTTCGCTTTGAGACACTAAGCATATCCAGGATCAGGAGCAGCTTCTGGTCCCAGCTCGAGGGCTTAGTTGTCCCACAGAATGTGGTATCTGGGTTCCCTCACCAGGGATGGAACCCACTTTCTGTGCATGACGAGGCAGATTCTTAACCACTGAACCATTGGGCAAGTCTGGAGAATGCATTCTTCCCTGAATTTCTACCATTGTTTCAACTAGGCCTTCACACTTTTTGTCCTTTGATTTCAAGAGATTTCTTCTGAAGTTTAAGGAGGGTCTCTGCCTCCCTTGTGGCTCAGCTGGTAAAGAATCTGCCTGCAATGCAGGAGACCTGGGTTCAATCCCTGAGCTGGGAAGATCCCCTGAAGAAGGGAAAGGCTAGCCACTCCAGTATTCTGGCCTGGAGTATTCCATGGACTGTATAGTACATGGGGTCACAAAGAGTCAGATACAACTGAGTGACGTTCACTTTCACTTTTTTTTCCTGATTCTCAAAATTTGCTTAAATTGTTAATAAATGGGGATCTGTCATTTTATCTCTGATTAGCAGCATGCACCCAATCATGTAGTCTGTATAGTCACTCTTTCCTTCATGTCTATCAAATAGCAGATGTTGCAGTGGTTAGTGTATCCCTTTCTACTTTGTATTTGTCAAAATTTCACCCCAAATGAAAGTCTTATCAAGAGTGAAGGCCTGCTTGAGGCAGTGGTAGAACTTCAGTGAAGAATCCATTCTTGGAATTTCCTTGGTGATCCAGTGGTTAAGAATCTGCCTTGCAATACAGGGGACTCAGGTTTGATTCCTGGTCAGGGAACTGAGATCCCACATGCTACGTGGTGACTAAGCCCTCAACCTGCAGCCACTGAAGCCTGTACCCCTCAACTAGAGTCCCTGAAATGCAAAAGATCCTGCAAAGCACAACTAAGACCCCATGAAGCCAAATAGACTGTTGGCAAGAATTCTTCTACCCCACAATTAGAGCTCTAATAGGGAAGGATTTGAACCCTGAAACCTGGTTTGAATCTTGAAATCAAGTTTGGTAGATGCACCTGAGATCTCTCAAATTCTTCTGAATCTTCCTGTCTGTGGAAGTGTCCGGTCTTCCTCTAGAAATACACCTCTGTTAGTACACACAGAGACCTCAAAAGTGACATGTGCTTTAGAAGTCAACGCCAGCTTTCAGGATCTATCCTAACCTCTTTCCTGACCATCAGGTCCATGTGAGCAAGCTAGTTGCCTAGTTGTAGCTGACCCTTTGAAACCCTATGGACTGTAGCCCATCAGGCTCCTTTGTCCATGGGATTTTCCAGGCAAGAATAATGGACTGTGTTGCCATTTCCTCATCCAGGGGATCTTCCTGACCCAGGGATCAAACCCAAGTCTCCTACACTGGTAGGCAGATTCGTTACCACTGAGACACCTGGGAAGCCCCATCAAGTCCATAACTATGCTGAAAATTCAGCAAAGTCTAACTGGGAAAATGCCGAGCCTGCTAAAGGAGGAGAGGGATGTTACACCAAAGC
This sequence comes from Bos mutus, assembly GCF_027580195.1. Classification (NCBI taxonomy): domain Eukaryota; kingdom Metazoa; phylum Chordata; class Mammalia; order Artiodactyla; family Bovidae; genus Bos; species Bos mutus. Next base: position 56,841,525 of record NC_091621.1, on the reverse strand, counting down.
GGCTGCACAGTCTGACTCACAGCGCACAGGCAGGAGCTGGAGAATATGCCTAGAAGTGGTCCCTGGGGGTGTGGCATCAGGGGGTACGTTATATAAAGCTGATGAGAGAGTTTAATTATGTAGGACTCTCCTGTGACAGAATTAACATCTTGACGAGAGCCCCATAAGTTGCTTCTAAGTTGTTGCTGGGATGGTTCTTAGAAGCATGGAAAAAGTCATGGTTCACATAAATGAATCACAGATGTCAGAACTGCCATGACATATTAAGGAGAAAGAGATGAAAAGGCTCAGAGAAGGGAGCACGAAGGAAGGAATCTACTCCCTATGATTAGAAAGCTCACCAGATGCTATATCCCTTGAGATGGTGCAGAGGAGACATATATTTATCAAGAAGGTAAGAGATATTGTGATTATGGTGGCAGAACATTCTAGCAGAATCTTAGAAGATCAGTGTCAGCTGTCCTCCATAATCTAGGGCTGATAGTAGAATGTGCTGTTACCATATCTAGGCTCATAAGTAGCAATGAGAATGAGAGGATCCAGGAATAGCAGAGGCCAGGTGGTACCACTTAAATATTAGCTAAATAACTGAGTGAAATTCTCGTAATAATCAGCAGCTTGGAGTGGTGCTCAGAGGGCCACATATCATGCCCATATATGAAATACATATGGAATGTGTACTGGTTCCTAGGGACAAGATAAACAAGCAGCCCAAAGATGTTACTTAAAATATGCAATCATGGGACTTCCCTGATGGTCCAGTGGTTAAGAATATGCCTGCCAATCTCTGCCAACACGAGACTGATCCCTGGCCCAGAAGATCCCTCGTGTCCCATAGTAACTAAGCCCAGGAGCTGCAACTACTGAGCCCGTGTGCCTAGAGCCCATGCTCCACAAGAGGAGCCACCACAGGGAGGAGCCTGAGCACCACAGATAGAGTGTGGCCCACTCACTGCAACTAGAGAAAGCCTGAGTGCAGCAATGAAGACCCAGCACAGCCAAAAAATAAATGAAATAAATACAACTTAAAAATATATGCATATGATAAAAAAGATTCAAAAATAGATGAGAGCAGAGGCCTGAGGTAAGATTTCACAATAGAAAGTCATCTTCCCATACCAAGTTTCTAGACCTGGGTTAGTGATTGGACCCAGTTATCAGAATCGACCAACTGAATAAAAACTCTGCTGCAGATGGAAAATGTATATAGTCCACCCTCTTTTTCTCCAAAGGGCTTCCAGCCATTTTCTCAGACAACTGTATTCTGGGGAAATAGAATACCTGTCTTCTGAGGGCGATGTGGCACAAGTTCTAATGTGATTACATCCTGTGAAAATCCAAGGAAATATTACACTTTCCCTTGTTAGATAAAGGATGTGCAGAGGTCAGGTGTAATTGGAGTCCTGGCCCAATACTGTGTCATAATGGATCCAGTAATTCTGTAGAGCTACCCAGTGGTCATTTATTCAATTCCTAAATAATTGTAATGGACATACTTTATTCTTGGTGTATTTCTCATATTGGTCTCTTGCTCATTAGAGTAAGAGCTACAATAGCAGTAAAGCCCAGTGCAAACTCCTGAGTATGCAACCCCAAGTCAAGATGGTAAATCAAAAACAATACTGGATCCCAACAGGAATGACAAAGAGTATAGTACCACCCTTAATATCATAAAGGATGCAAGAGTGGTGCTTCTCACGATGTGCGTGCATGCTAAGTTGCTTCAGTTGTATCCAGCTCTTTGCTACCTACGGACTAGAGCCTGCCAGGCTCTTCTGTCCATGGAATTCTCCAGGCAAGAATACTGGAGTGGGTTGCCATGCCCTTCTCCAGGGGATCTTTCTGACCCAGGGATTGAACCCTCATCTCTTATGGTTCCTGAATTGGCAGGTGGGTTCTTTACCACCAGCGCCACCCAAGAAAGCCAGTTCTCTCCATAACTTTCATTTAATTCAACAGTTATATCCATGTAAAAACTGAATGGTTCATGGCATATAACAATGAACTATCACAAACTCAACCAGTTTGTGATAGCCTCGGTTGGAACTGTAGCGCTGGATGTAACATTATTGTTGTTCAGTATTGTTGTTCAGTTGTTTGTCCAATACTTTGGCCAAAATATTGGAGTGTCAGCTTTAGCATCAGTCCTTCCAATGAATATTCAGGGTTGATTTCCTTTAGGATTGCCTGGTTTGGCCTCCTTGCTGTCCAAGGGACTCTCAAGAGTCTTCTCCAGCATCACAATTCGAAAGCATCAATTCTGCCGTGCTCACCCTTGTTATGGTCCAACTCTCACATCCATACATGACTACTAGAAAAACCATAGCTTTGACTATATGGACCTTTGTCAGCAAAGGAATGTCTCTGATTTTTATATGCTGTCTAGGTTTGTCATAGCTTTTCTTCCAAGAAGCAAGCGTCTTTTAATTTCATGGCTGCAGTCACCATGAAGTAGGTATTTGAGAAGAGTGTTTGTTTTATGTTTGTAGAACATTTGGACAGTATTTAACTTATATGCAGAGTACATCATGAGAAATGCTGGGCTGGAAGAAGCACAAGCTAGAATCAAGACTGTCGGGAGAAATATCAATAACCTCAGATATGCAGATGACACCACCCTTATGGCAGAAAGTGAAGAGCAACTCAAAAGCCTCTTGATGAAGGTGAAAGAGGAGAGTGAAAAAGTTGGCTTAAAACTCAACATTCAGAAAAGGAAGATCATGGCATCTGGTCCCATCACTTCATGGGAAATAGATGGGGAAACAGTGGAAACAGTGTCAGACTTTATTTTTGGGGGGCTCCAAAATCACTGCAGATGGTGACTGCAGCCATGAAATTAAAAGACGCTTACTCCTTGCAAGGAAAGTTATTACCAACTTAGACAGCATATTGAAAAGCAGAGAAATTACTTTGCCAACAAAGGTCGATCTAGTCAAGGCTATGGTTTTTCCAGTGGTCATATACGGATGTGAGAGTTGGAGTGTGAAGAAAGCTGAACATCGAAGAATTGATGCTTTTGAACTGTGGTGTTGGAGAAGACTCTTGAGAGTCCCTTGGACTGCAAGGAGATCCAACCAGTGCATCCTAAAGATCAGTCCTGGTTGTTCATTGGAAGGACTGATGCTGAAGCTGAAACTCCAGTACTTTGGCCACCTCATGCAAAGAGTTGACTCGTTGGCAAAGATCCTTATGCTGGGAGGGATTGGGGGCAGGATGAGAAGGGGATGACAGAGGATGAGATGGCTGGATGGCATCACTGACTCTATGGACATGAGTCTGAGTGAACTCTGGGAGTTGGTGATGGACAGGGAGGCCTGGCATGCTGTGATTCATGGGGTCACAAAGAGTCGGACATGACTGAGTGACTGAACTTATTCATGTAATCATGGATCAAAAGGAATGACATGGAATTTTTTAGCCATTGATGTAAAGTTATAATCCTATAAATTGGTATCAGGAGCAACATTTTATGTCATTTTCTATATTTCAAGATAAGTATTAAGTTAGAAAATATGTAGTAAACGATAGCACATGAGGTGCTACAAAACCATGTTCTTTCTCTTCTACTCATGAATCATGGCATTTAAATGTCTGTTTCATTTATGTGTGCATGCTCAGTAGTTTAGTCATGACTGATTCTTTGCTGTCTCTGATTCCTTTATTGTCCTTTGCATTTGTGAGTGAGTGATACAGGTGTACAGATCTTTGAGGATTTCACAAACAACACTGGATTAATAAGAAGAGTGATGCAGTTTATACATGTAGATACATTTTTACCTTCTAAAAATGTATACTTCAGAAGCTACAGATTAAAAATTCTAAAATATTAGCATTATCATTTTCAAATTCATCATATCTACCCAGTCATTATGACTAAAAATACATACTCTACAGTTTTAATTTTTCTTTGATGTATACATGCTTGCTGAGGACATTTTTAAAGGAGTAATTTTAAACATGAGTTTTGACAGTTTCAAATGATCAAAAGCAGAAATTGTTTTATAATAAAAATCTCTATCATATATACCATTAAAATAGATGACAACTTTTCATGTGTGCAGTGTCATTGTAAAGCATTTTAAATTAATTTAAAAATTTTAAATATTATGAAAGATAAAAAAAAAGAGATTTCAGTATTTATTAACATGCTAAAGATCACTAAGCTAAATAAGCTTTTTTTGCTCTATAGTGGGGAAATCAGATGCTTGGGTTTGAAATTTACACATCTCAGACAAAGAAAATACAACTTGTGTCAATTTATAACGTTTAATTTGATTTTGCTTGTCTCATAGGAAAAGCCTCAATTATCAAGGATTTCTACTTTTTGAGTTAAGAGAATCAACTTAAAAAAAAGCACACATAGAAATGCCATTAGGTATATTTGTTTTTAATTCAACTGTCAAAAATATATTTAAGTTTGATTTGAAGGAATCAAATTTATGAAGAAGCATATTCTGTATGGAAATTAAAGAGTGTTGTATTGTAAATATCTGGCTTTCTGTTTATGCATTCAGAATACAAATTTTCTTGTGGCAGTCATTTTGAGGCAATTATCTAGGATTTACTCGATGCAGTAGTGGTTATCTGGAAGTATACACAAAAACAAACATAAAATAATGGGTCATATAAAATCTGCATTATGACAAGAATTCACGTATTTAGATATCAGTTGTATGTGAAAATTTATTGACAGCACAGTAAAACAGCCTTGTGCAATTTCTTCTACATGTGTAGAACTTGATATAGCAAAAATAATTGAGGTAGGAATTTAAATAGATGCAATATTCTCACACGCTAGTAAAGTAATGCTCAAAATTCTCCAAGCCAGGCTTCAGCAATACGTGAGCCATGAACTTCCAGTTGTTCAAGCTGGTTTTAGAAAAGGCAGAGGAACCAGAGACCAAATTGCCAATATCCACTGGATCATGGAAAAAGCAAGAGAGTTCCAGAAAAACATCTATTTCTGCTTTATTGACTATGCCAAAGCCTTTGACTGTGTGGATCACATTAAACTGGAAAATTCTGAAAGAGGTGGGAATCCCAGACCACCTGACCTGCCTCTTGAGAAACCTGTATGCAGGTCAGGAAGCAACAGTTAGAACTGGACATGGAACAACAGACTGGTTCCAAATAGGAAAAGAAGTACGTCAAGGCTGTATATTGTCACCCTGCTTATTTAACTTATATGCACAGTACATCACGAGAAACGCTGGACTGGAAGAAACACAAGCTGGAATCAAGATTGCCAGGAGAAATATCAATAACCTTAGATATGCAGATGACACCACTCTTGTGGCAGAAAGTGAAGAGGAACTCAAAAGCCTCTTGATGAAAGTGAAAGTGGAGAGTGAAAAAGTTGGCTTAAAGCTTAACATTCTGAAAACGAAGATCATGGCATCCGGTCCCATCACTTCATGGGAAATAGATGGGGAAACAGTGGAAACAGTGTCAGACTTTATTTTTTGGGGCTCCAAAATCACTGCAGATGGTGATTGCAGCCATGAAATTAAAAGACACTTACTCCTTGGAAGGAAAGTTATGACCAACCTAGATAGCATATTCTAAAGCCAGAGACATTACTTTGCCAACAAAGGTCGATCTAGTCAAGGCTATGGTTTTTCCAGTGGTCATGTATGGATGTGAGAGTTGGACTATGAAAAAGCTGAGCGCCGAAGAATTGATGCTTTTGAACTGTGGTGTTGGAGAAGACTCTTGAGAGTCCCTTGGACTGCAAGGAGATCCAACCAGTCCGTTCTGAAGGAGATCAGCCCTGGGATTTCTTTGGAAGGAATGATGCTAAAGCTGAAACTCCAGTACTTTGGCCACCTCATGCGAAGAGTTGACTCATTGGAAAAGACTCTGATGCTGGGAGGGACTGGAGGCAGGAGGAGAAGGGGATGACAGAGGAGGAGATGGCTGGATGGCATCACTGACTTGATGGACGTGAGTCTGAGTGAACTCCGGAAGTTGGTGATGGACAGGGAGGCCTGGCGTGCTGGGATTCATGGCGTCACAGAGAGTCTGACACAACTGAGTGACTGAAGTGAACTGAACTGAATGTTTTTAGAGGTGTAAAGATCTGGAAGTTCAAGTATAATAAGAAATATTCTCCAAATAAAAATGAATGTTACCAATCAATTGTAACTTTGATAGCAACACATGCCAAATATTAGTATTTAGTTTCTCAAAACAATCCCCCACTGCATCTCCCTAATAACAAAACAGGTAGTTACAAGGTAAAAATAAACCCTAAGGCATCTGTGTGTTTTCTCATTAGAGACGCCCAATAAACAGTTCACTGTTTCCTGTGTGGTATTTTGAGTATTACTATTTTAATATCTGTTTTGGATTATGAAAAACCTGTGGCTATAAGAAATTATTGAGGAGAAGGAGAAGCAGACGAGACTTCTGTAACATTACTTTATGGTCTAGTCTCTGTCAATAAATATTGCATGCACATTTATTTATACAACAAAACATATGTTTAAGTTTGTGAGTAGAATTTCTATCCATCACCTTCAACCTTGCCTCCTCAATCAATGATAAGGATGGATGTGATGTAACTAGGACATCATAAAGCCATAGTCCTCAAAATTAACTTAGTAGGCTTGCTTCATATCTGACTTATGTATGTCACAGTGCATCTTTTAGAATATTCAGGATTAATATAATACTCAATACTGTGATTCATTGAAGGTTTATATTACTGCTCCCTGCAACTTTAACTTATTGCTGGAGACTAATGCAGTGACCAAAGAACAGAAATCACGCATGTCTATGGGGCCACCAAAATGCTAAGAAACGACCATGGGCCTGGGAATCATGAATATCCTTCAGGCTCAGCCCTAAAAGAAATTTCTTTTGCCTCTACACAAATGCGAACTTCCTGTTTTTTTTTTTTTTTTTTTTACTTTCTCTAGGGAACGTGGAGCACAGGCTTTGAATTAATTACCCACTTTACCTCCAATAAAACATAAAGTATCTCAAGATAATTTGAGTCATATAATCATATTAATATGAATACAAAACTAAAAATCAATGATGGTCTTAATAAACAGTGTAAACATTTTCTGAAATAATTAGGTATGTATCAACTTCCAATTTAACTTCTTATTGACATTCTTCACAAAAGCTAAATTGACCAAGTGGGGATCATTTAAATGTTTTTAAAACTACACACAGTATCCATTTTTATGCATCTACTTTATTCTGTTCTGCTTTATTGAATCACATCAAAGATTTGTGGTAACCCTGTATTGTCAGATGATGGTATCTTTAGTTATGGCATTCGAAAATAGTTGCAACATGTGGGGTCTATTTCCCTGCCCAGTAAAGGAACTCGGGCCCCCCTGCATTGGAAGAACAGAGTCTTAGCCAGTGGACCACCAAGGAGGTTCCAGTATTTACAGCAATAATTATTTTTAAACTGGATTTCCTTGGTGGCTCAGTGGTAAAGAATCTGCCTGACAATGCAGGAGATGCAAAAGGCACGGGTTCAGTCTCTGCATTGGGAAGATCTCCTGCAGAAGGAAATGGCAACCCATTCCAGTATCCTTGCCTGGGTAATCCCATGGACAGAGGAGCCTGGCCGGCTACAGTCCATGGGGTTGCAAAAGAGTCGGACACTACTGATCACAATGCACAAAGTACTCAGAAAACGTTGTTATTGTGAATACAGACTCAAATAAAGAATACTTTTTAAATTAATACAGAGTAAGTTGTCCTTCTTATAAAAATCTTATTCTTTCATATTACTTTTTAACTTAGAAATACACAAAATTGAGTTCAGTTTTTAAAGAATGGAAGTAAAATTTCTTTGTTTTTGAGTAAGTTTCTTTGTCCGGTAATTTAAGGATATATGCTCACTACAGTCAGGGATTTATCATTCAGAAGAAATTCCATCAGAATAAGAGCTGTACCATTAAAAGTTACTTTATATTAAGATGAAGGCTGATGCTTATACTTGATTGTATGGAACTTCAGAATAAAGGATAATAGAATTTACTTTTCTTATGGCTAGTTTCTACACTATTTTTATGCACTAAGCTCATGGTGACTTTGGAGGCATAAATATTTCAGAAAGAAATCAATGTAGAGATTTTCCTGTAAATAAAGGTTCTCTGTGACTTAAAAGTGTCCTATAAAGCAAAGTTTATAAGGATCGTAACTGTCTCATGAACTTTTGTTCAATTTATATATCAGATGTGATGTCATTTTTACTTCTATACTTAACCTGCAATAATAAAAAAATAATATTTAAAAAGTCCAGAATATCTCTAGGTCACATATCATGCTTTTTATCTATTAGGAAAAGACAGAGGAACATTGATTGACCACATTGATCCTAGTGGGTTTTCCATAGTACTTACCTGGGTTTGGAAAAAATGGGGAAAATTAGAAATAAAAGTCACCTTTGATCAGTTGCTCTAACGTGCTATCAGTGTCTATAAATCATGGCTAGTAAAATTCTTTCAGTGTGTACTAGTTTCAGTGCCCATGAATTAACTGACTTTTGATAATCACATGTAGGAGTCTTAAGATCAGTAGCAAGGCATGGGAATTAGAGATTATACAAGCATCACCGACTCAATGGACATGAGTTTGAGGAAGCTTGGGGAGATGGTGAAGGACAGAGAAGCCTGGCATGCTGCAGTCCATGTGGTTGCAGAGTCAGATATGACTGAGCGACTGATGAAGTGTTACTAAATAGAAAGGCCTAGATTATAAGACGGAGAAGGCAATGGCACCCCACTCCAGTACTCTTGCCTGGAAAATCCCATGGATGGAGGAGCCTGGAAGGCTGCAGTCCATGGGATGGCTGAGGGTCAGATACGACTGAGCGTCTTCACTTTCACTTTTCACTTGCATGCATTGGAGAAGGAAATGGCAACCCACTCCAGTGTTCTTGCCTGGAGAGTCCCAAGGATGGGGGAGCCTGGCGGGCTGCCATCCATGGGGTCACACAGAGTCGGACACGACTGAAGTGACTTAGCAGCAGCAGCAGACTACAAGATTCAGGAATCTTAGAACTTACACTAACAAAGTGCATAGATATTCAGCCAGCAATTCCATTAGTGGGAGTTTCACAGCAGACAGAACAAAAGGACCGATTGAGATTTATATGGTTGAGCTGTGGTTAAACCTAATCTTTATGAAGACACATAAAATTGTGAATGGCACATAATAGATGCCTAATAAGTATGTTTAATTAATATATATATAGATTCTTTACCGTCCTAGCCACCAGGGAAGCCCAAATAAAACATTAATAAAAATCACAATATGACTTGCTTACCATTGCTTCACACCACCACCACCTCCAACATCCATTGTTTTGGAACAAACTGACTTCTCCAACATCTTTGGGGAAACTAGAGCTCTGAAGAAGTCCTGCTCTTATGAGTAATCAATGAAAATAGGAAAGACGCATCCTCTTTCACAGGTTTTTCTAGTCCTTAATGCAAGAGTTCATACATGATAATCTAAAGAATGTCTCTTCTAATGTTATATTGTCTTCAAACTCTTACCTGAGGAATTATTTGGTAAGGGAGCAGAAGCAATAGTGTGATTTTTGTTGTTGTTTTGTGTATCTAAGTTTTGTTGTTTTGTATCTAAGTTTTATAGTCATATATGGCTTTCCAATCAAGAATTACCTAACTCTCATGAACTCACCAATAAGAGTCAAAAGGCAAGCTCAGAGATGGTAAATAAATATTTATCAAATAAAAAAGACAAAATGCTGATATGCAGAAGACAAACAACACAATTTGTAAGAAAAAAAAAAAAAACACCATATAAAAATGGACTGAAGACATATAGCCACATCAAAAAAGAAGATACAGGTTGGGGAGCCAAGATGGCAAAGCAGGAAGACTCTGTACTCACCTCCTTTCGCCAGCACACCGGAATTATAGGCATTCACAGAGCAACTGAGAGAACTACATGAAGACTAGCAGAAAAGATATTCCACAACTAAAGACATAAAGAAGGGATGATTCCCTGGAGGAGAGAAAGGCTACCCACTTGAGTATTCTGGCCTGGAGAATTCCATGGACTTGCATGGAGTCCATGGGGTCACAGAGAGTCCAACATGACAGAGTGACTTTCACTTTCACAATACATGGGTAGAAGGAGCAGAGATATGATATGGTCAGCATCCATATCCCGGGATGGGTGACCTACCAATGAAAAGAATACCACAGTTGGAGAGATCCTACCCAAGAAACCTATAGTGGACTCCCCAGCCCAGGTGTTCTGTATCAAGAAGATGAGCTCTGGAAGGTCTGGCTTTGAAAACCAGATGGGTTCCTGTTCGAGAAAACCAGAGGCTTATAGAAAACAGAGGCACCTCTCTTAAAGGGTGTGCAGAAAATCTCACACGCCTCAGGTCCCAATGTAGAGTTGGTAGTTTACAAGCAGCCTGGGTAGTTCAAATGGTAAAGGGTCTGCCTACAATGTGGGAGATCGGGGTTTGACCCCTGGGTTGGGAAGATCCTCTGGAGAGGGAAATGGCAATCCACTTCAGCACTTTTGCCTGGAAAATCCCATGGATGGAGGAGTGTCGTAGGCTACAATCCATGGGGTCGCAAAGAGTCGGACAAGACTGAGTGACTTCGCTTTCGCTTTTAAGCAGCCTGGGTCTCATTCACTTGCTGATCTGGGAAAGCCTCCCAGGGAGGCATAAGGCACCTGGGACTCCGAGATGTTGGGGACAGAGGAGCTGGCAACAGTCATTTTCGAGAACTCATTTTGTCATGATGTCAATGGTGCTGGCAAGGGCCAGTTTGGAATTCTCCCTCTAGCATATAAGTGATGGGGGGTTACCCACCTTCCAGTGGGCTGACACCAGCCCAGCCTGCTTGTATTGCCTGCTCTGTCCTCCAGGATAATTCTAAAAGCTTATGAATAATTCCTAGATACATTCTAGCTCTGCATCTATGTTAGATTAAGCAGAATGATACACTTAGTTGGGTACTGTCTACATCCTTAATATCAGAAATGAAGTCCCAAATTTAGAGAGAAATAGGAGTCTTTATGGTTTTACAAAGGAAATGAAAGAATTTGTGTCAATTCAGAAATGTGAAGGAAGGCTGCATTTACTTCCACTTCTGTATTTCAATGAGAGAAACTTTATGTGTCAAAATTTTTTATCAATAGGAAAATTGAATATACTACATTCGGGACTATTTGAATATTTTGTAAAAAAGAAAAAGTAACTCAAGTTTTACCTCTAGATTGGTGTGACCTGATAATTTGCTGACATTGACCATAGTTGCAAAATAATTCTATGACAAGTAAAGCATTCTATCAAATACAGTTTTACTTTTGAATTTTGACAAAATTTCATTAAATTGATAAGTTCAGTCAGAAACAGAGTCCCACATATACATTGGCTATACAGCCTAAGCCACTTGCCAATGTAGGAGACATAAGGGACCCATGTTCGATCCCTGGGTTGGGAAGATCCCCTGGAGAAGGAAATGGCAACCCTCTCCAGTATTCTTGTATGGAGAATCCCATGGACAGAGGAGCCTGGTGGGCTACAGTGCATGGGGTCCCAAAGAGTCAGACATAAGTGAAAGTGACTTAACATACATGCATGCATTAGAGTTCACATGATAAATGTATATATTTTTTGCAGCACTGCATCCTGCTTTATTCAAAGTGTTGATATATAGTTCATTGTGAATTTTTGTAATAATTTTGATTTTTAAAAAGATTGCTTAACTTCGCTGTGGGAAAGAGACGTATTCTCGCCTGGATAATCCCATGGGCAGAGGAGCCTGGGGGACTACAGTCCATGAGGTTGGAAAGAGCCGGATGCTACTGAGCACAGCACAGAACACAGCATTTACCAAACGCATTTGACACCTCTTCTTCAATGGATTTCTTCCAACACTAGTGTGTGGCTGACCACACAGGACCCATCCCTGCACTGCTGTTTCTTTTTTAATTCCCTCACTCTCCTAACTGTGACTGTTTGAACTGCCCTTTGGAAGGTCCAGGAGGCTGAAAGCCCTTTCTTACAAACAAGAAATGCGGGACCCAGGAAGGCTTTCATGCCCAGGAGGGTCCCACAGGGTCCTGCTCTCTATTAATCCCCCATTTTCTTTGATTCTCCTCAGTCTTAAGAACAGGTATCAGACACAAAAAGAAATAACATTTTGGATGGAGAAGTTAATCATAAACTTGGCAGAGGAACTCAGTTTTAGGGAGATTGCATGCATGAACCTGGGTTCCATCAAGAATGCAGATATTCTAACATAAAGTTAGAAGGATGGCACAAGTTAGATTTTTATCTTCTAGCATGTTTTTAATGCCTATATTGTTGTTTCCGTTCAGTCACTAAGTCATGTCCTACTCTGCGACCCCATGGACTGTAGCAGGCCAGGCTTCCCTGTCCTTCACTGTCTCCTGGAGTTTGCTCAAACTCATGTTCACTGAGTCGATGATGCCATCCAACCATCTCATCTACCTATGTGGCTTGGTCTATGTTTTTATGAGCTCTTAGAGAAACATACAGAATTGGTCCAGGGAATTCCCTGGTTGTCCAGTGGTTAGGATTCATAGCTCTCAAGTCTAGGTTCCGGAACTAAGATCCCACAGCTTGCATGGCACAATCAAAAAAAAAAAAAAAAAATTTTTGGTCTCGTTAACAGTTAAGTGCATGCAAAAATCTGCCAAATGAATTCCATCCATCAAGATCCTATTTCCATTAGTAGCCTATGGAATCCAATAAGGTACTTTAAGAAATGACCCTATATTTTTAAAAATATGTCTGCATTTTTTGGTTATAGAAAGACTAGTTTCATATATTATGGATAAAGAATTTAAAAGGAATTACATACAAATTAATATAAAATGATTACTTCTAGTGTTGGCAGGTTTGAATTTGCACATCTTACAGAATAGCCATAATTCTCTGAATTATTGGATCCATTATGGACTGTCCTTAGTTCATTAGAAGCTTTTGTTGATTAGAATTCATAGGGCTCATTTTGGTTTTATTGAAATGCCATCTAACTATATAATAGCTGTAGATATCAGGTGCTTCTGATGACCTGAATATATGTGTCTGATGTGTGGGAAACTTTATGAGTTTCCTCATCTGTCATGTAGATAGTTATATATGGATATGTTTCCAAACTGGCCTGGGTTCTTGGACTCTTTATGCAATGGAAATCTAGAGGAGGAATTCAGGCAAGGCTTTACTGGGACTCATGTTGCAACATGAGGTAGCAAGAACAAGTAACAGGTCCCTTGCTTGCTCTCAGAGGGGTGGTGATAAGGTCCATTAAAGGGGTAATAGTGGAGGTAGATCTGTGCATTGGGCTGGAGAGGTGGCGTAGGTGGGCAGCCCACGGCTTTTGTCGTGCTTGTGCAGGGGGCATGCACAGTTCCCTGCTTTTGCTCCAGACACCTCCCAAGTGGCAGTTGGGTTTTGACCTTTCTGTAGGTTGTTGATTACTTGCTCCAGTTGCACACACGTGCAGTTATCTTTAGTCCCTCAGTTTCTTAGTATTTTGTAGCTCAAGGACATGTTTGGGAGTAAACATTGCATTAAAGGGTTTCAGGTCCCAGCCTGTCTCAGATATAGTAACAAAAATAAAAAGAGTGAGGGGTTTTGATTCTCTTTGACTTGAATATTATCCCTGTATGCTGCATGAATAAAACATTTCCCTTATTTCCATCAGAGTAATATACTTGCTTTAATTCTTAAACATAGTGAACATGATATAAATATATATGCTGAATTATTTGAGAATAGTGCATTTAAAGCTATTTTAAATGTGCTTTTATCTGTAAGGCATTGCTTGTTAAGAAATTGGTTGTTATCCTTACGGTTCTAATTGGATGGTAAAGGTGTTCTTAAGAATTTGCAAGTACTTTAGATTTTCCAGATTGAATGAGGGAAAGTTGTATAACCATCCTGCTGTTTCTTTAGTGCAGTACAATACAACTCTGAAATGTTAACAAAAAATGAAAAGGTGAGTGTAACATGGTGTTGTGTTTTCTACACTCTAAGTGGAAACATTTTATACTACTTATAAAAATAGATATTTGCATATAAAAAGTTTCATCTGAGTGAACCGGAGAAGTGATTGGAAAACTTCCATTTATGCCTCACTTTCCCAAGGTATATACAGATAAGTTCCAACATGCATGTGTGGGTGCTAAGTTGCTTCAGTTGTGACACTGTAGCCCGCCAGGCTCCCCTATCCATGGGATTCTCCGGTTAAGAATTTTGGAGTGGGTTGCCATTCTCTCTTCTAGGGGATCTTCCTGACCCAGGGAAGGGTCTCCTGTGGCTCCTGCATTACAGAAAGATCCTTTACCCCTGAGCCACCAGGGAAGCCCCAAGTTCCAACATAAATAAAGTTATTTTCCAAACAACTTAATATGAACAGATTTTTAAGATATTTTGAGCATTTATTGTTGTTCCTTCAAGATAAATGTCAATAAAGGCTAAAAAGATAACAGAAATGTAAGCATAGAATAAAATAGATTATATTTTGTATATTAAATGAATTACCTGAGTAACACTGTAAATAAGAAATGTTATACTGTGATGTTGTTACTGAAAGTGTCCAGCTGCTCACTGCTCAAAAGCCAATAAACAGGCCAGATTGGTAGAAAAAAAAGTTCGCTTTATTTCTGATGCTGGCAACTGGGGGGCGGGGTACAGGGTGGTGGACATCTGTGCAAAGGTGGACTCCCCTCTCTCCCCAACAAGCAGAGGATGAGAGCTTTTATAGACAGAGTGGGGGTAGATGGCTACATGCAGAAATAGTACAGTCATCTCTGACAGTCATCTTCAAACTGGCCATCAGTGGTCTGCCCAGAGTCATGATTATTTTAGGTACAGTTAATCTTTAGTTCCCGGAGAAGGCAATGGCACCCCACTCCAGTACTCTTGCCTGGAAAATCCCATGGACGGAGGAGCCTGGAAGGCTGCATTCCATGGGGTCTCTGAGGGTCGGACATGACTGAGCAACTTCACTTTCACTTTTCACTTTCATGAATTGGAGAAGAAATGGCAACCCACTCCAGTATTCTTGCCTGGAGAATCCCAGGGACAGGGGAGCCTGGTGGGCTGCCGTCTATGGGGTCGCACAGAGTCGGACACAACTTAGCAGCGGCAGCAGCAGCAATCTTCAGTTCCAGGGTTGGTGTGTTCCCACTTCTTTTTGGCCAGTTCTCAGAATTACAGCAGCTCATATGCTGGGTACAGTCTGGTCGCCATACAGTTAACTTCTTCCACCTAGTATGTTAGTATCTATAAGACAGCTCACAGGATATGGCTCAGAATATTATCTATAGCCCATGAGAAAGAACTGAAGGTCTTTGACTATGCTTAGAGATTGCATTATTATTATTTAGTTTCCTGTGACTGTTTTCCTTTGTTTCAGCATTTCTTACTTCTCTGGTTAAACTTATTCTTTGACTAAACTTTTCCACAGACAAAAGGCAGGCAAAGGGCGTGGTGGGGGTGGGGTGTGGGTGCGGGGAGGACTGTAGGGTCCTGCTCTGTTTCAATGTGAATTGGAGCATATACTAACATTTTATTTTGAGCACAAATTAGAAGCAATGTTCATTGATCATACACCTTTTTTTCATCAACATATTTAATATCTGCTATATGCCATGTACAGTGGATAGAAATATAGATAAGCTAGAGCCTCTGCCCTAAAAGAGTGTATTCTGAGGAAATAGACAATGAAACATTGTTTTAAAACCTATAATGAAAATAAGTAAAAGTATGGTGAGGATTGTGGAAGAAAGACACAGGGCAATGAGAATCCAAGTTTTTAAGAACTAATCTGTGTACTAATTCACTGACTCCTCACAATTGCATAACTTAAATATTATCATTTCAATTTTTACAGATAGGCAAAATAGAATCCTTCAATCTTAAGAATGAGAAACTTGCCCAAAGTCTTATGTCCAGGTTTCCCTGGTGATTCAGATAGTAAAGAATCTACCTGCAATGCAGGAGATGCAAGTTCAATCCCTGGGTTGGGAAGATCTCCTGGAGAAGGGAATGGCAACCCACTTTGGTATTCTTGCCTGGACAATTCCATGGACAGAGGAATGTGGCAGTCTACAGTCCATGGGGGTCACAAAGAGACCAAATCTTACATGCAGAATGTTTTAATTTGAGTAACACAAAAGTACCCAGAGAGACCAACAATTCTACCAAATCAAGATATTATGTAATTTGATAAACTTCATAATACATTGGTACTTTGCAAACAAAAATAAAATTTAACTTGTGTAAATGTTGGAAAATGTTATGTGTACATTGTGGATCCTATAGACAAAACATTCTTTCCACAGTGGATAAGTTGTCAATCTAAAGTCAAAAAATGCAGCAGAATTATAAGGAGATACAGGATCCACAATAAATAACGTTATTTATTCTTCCAAATGTGAGTCTCTATTATTGCTTATGCTTTATCACCTTTCATTGTCTAAAATCAGCTATATTTATTGTTGTTGTTATCCAGTCACTAAGTCATATCCACCTCTTTATCACCTTATGGACTGCAGCACGCCAGTCCTCCCTGTGCATCACCAACTCCTGGAGTTCACTCAAACTCATGTCAGTTGAGTCATTGATGCCATCCAACCATTTCATCCTCTGTCGTCCCCTTCTCCTCCTGCCTTCAATCTTCCCCAGCATCAGGGTCTTTTCCAATGAGTCAGTTCTTCACATCAGGTGGCCAAAGTATTAGAGTTTCAGCATCAGTCCTTCCAGTGAATATTCAGGACTGATTTCCTTTAGGATGGACTGGTTGGATCTCCTCGCAGTCCAAGGAACTCTCAAGAGTCTTCTCCAGCACCACAGTTTGAAAGGATCAATTCTTCAGTGCTCAGCCTTCTGTGTAGTCCAACTCCCACATCCACACATGACTATTAGAAAGACCATAGCTTTTACTATATGGACCTTTGCCGGCAAAGTGATGTCTCTGATTTTTAATATGCTGTCTCAGTTTTTCATAGCTTTCTAAGGAGCAAGAGTGTTCATTTCATGGCTGCAGTCACTGTCTGCAGTGATTTGGGAGCCCAAGAAAATAGGATCTGTCACTGCTTCCACTGTTCCCCCTTCTATGGCATGAAATGATGAGGCTGGATGACATGACCTTAGCTTTTTGAATGTCGAGTTTCAAGCCAGCATTTTCATTCTCTTCTTTCACCCTCATCAAGAGGCTCTTCAGTTTCTCTTCACTTTTTGCCATTAGAGTGGTATTGCTTGTATCTGTTCACTCTTGTCGTCTCCTGCTTGACTATGACCAACTTGCTTGATTCATGGACCTAACATTCCAGGTTCCTATGCAATGTCATTCTTTACAGCCTAGGACTTTGCTTTCACCACCAGACGCATACACAACGACGTATGTGTATGTATTCTGCTTTGGCCCAGCTGCGTCATTCTTTCTGGAGCTATTAGTAACTGTTCTCTACTCTTCCACAGTAGCATATTGGACACCTTCTGACCTGGAAGTGGGGTGGGGAGAGTCATCTTTTGGTGTCATATCTTTTTACCTTTTCATACTGTTCATGGTGTTCTTGAGGTAAGACTATTGCAATGGGTTGCCAATCCCTCCTCCAGTGGACTACATTTTGTCAGAACTCTTCGCTATGACCCATCTGTCTTGGGTAGCCCTGCACCAGCCAGCTCATAGCTTCAATGAGTTACCCAAGCCCCTTTGCCATGACAAGGCTGTGATCCATGAAGGGGTCAGTTTGTCTGACTCTTTGCAACCCCATGGACTGTAGCCAGCCAAGTTCCTCTATCCATGGAATTCTCCAGACAAGAATACTGGTGTGGGTAGCCATTCCCTTCTTCCGTGAACCTTCTCAGCCCAGAGATTGAACCTGGCCTCCTGCATTGCAGGCAGATTCTTTACCATGTAAACCACCAGGGAAGCCCTGGTTATATTTACCAGCATGCTTTTTTGGAAAGATCACTGAAACTTGTGGAACTACTGGTAATTCGCCCTGTACAAATCTCCTTGATTTTTCTGAATACTCTTAAACCAGTGAAATAAAGTGAAAATGAACATGCAGGGAATATTTTGAAGAGAAAATAAAGAGCATAAATATATTTTTAAGACTGTGTGGATAAACCAATCAGTTTATTCAACCCTCATTGCATGGGGCAGTGTGGGAGCAGGATTTATGGGAGGAGAGCTCACTGACTACGGAAGCCTTAGTCTCAACTGGCTACAGCCTGCCTCAGTATCCTGTCTGAGACCCAAACCCACAATTCTCAAAGCATTTGTCTCATAGAAAGTGCCTCTGGAATTAGCAAAGATAAAATCATATTTAGTCTGTTTTAAGCAAAGGATATTCTCCAATCCAAGTATTAAGCAGGCCTGACCCTGCTTAGCTTCTGAGATCAGACAAGATTGGGTGCTTTCAGGGTGGTATGGCCATGGACAGAAAAGGATATTCTTATTCCCTTTTATTTATTTTGAAAAACAGACTCTATATGGTAACAAAAAATGTATTTTCTTTTTCAAGAAGAGTCATAATATAAATTTTTTTCTGTAACTCTAGTACACGTTATGACTCCTCTTTGGGTTATATATGATGTTGAGATTAATAATCACAAATATTCCTGTTGTGATCAAGTAGCTAGAAATTTTTTTTTTGTATACAAGATAATGTTTTCTTTTTGTGTGTGTGTGTTTATTTATTTATTTTAATTTTATTTTTTAACTTTACAATATTGTATTGGTTTTGCCATATATCGAAATGAATCTGCCACAGGATTACATGCGTTCCCCATCCTGAACCCTCCTCTCTCCCCTCTCCCCATACCATCCCTCTGGGTCGTCCCATTGCACCAGCCCCAAGCATCCAGTATCCTGTGTTTTCTATATTTTAGCATAATAATTTAAAGGACTTGATGGGGATGATAAAAATGAATAACAGGGTCCAATTTTTGAGTGAAACATGTACATTTAAAGAAAACATTGCGAGAAAATAAAAGCTAGAGATGTAATTCACCAAGTAAAATTAGTCCTTTCATTTTTGTCTGGCTTATATTAATAATTTACATTATATTGCCATCTAGTGGTTAATACAAGTATTAAAAATAAAGATGTTAAAATATCTTATCATCATAGGGCCAGTATATAATCAAGAATGTAGATTTAATACGAGATAAGAATATAATGTATGGTATCAGTTTAAGCCCAGGATCCTAAAATAATATTTTAAGAGTGTACAGAGCAAGAAATTCTTAGGCACAAAGGCAGTAAAGCTACAAGCAAAGTCTCTTATCAGTTAATCAAGTATTTCCTGTTTCCTGAGTCTCTAGGGTGCTCAGTTCTTGTTTATTCACAAGCAGCTTCTCTAGCTTGGAAATGTTGTCAAATCCAGGCAGAGCCTGCTTAAATTGAATAGGAGAACTTTTAACATGGGGATTCCACTTTAAAGCTTCATAGTTTGATTAACTGTGGGAAAGCCTCACTTCTGGCAAAACATTAACAAATTAAATCAAACCATACCAAACAAACAAAAAAAAACACAGTTCTTTACATTGTCTTTTTCCAAGTTATTGTGCAATTACATAATAACACAAACCTTGTTGGGTGTGTTAGTAAGAGGTATTCAAATTACAGTAAAACTTTAAAAAATCTCCTTTGTACGGGGAAATTATAAAATAAGGCATTCTAGGTATCAAATTTTGTCTTAATTACAAATTAAATTTATTTTGAGGCATTAAACTTTGTATTACAAAGTAAAATTTTGTATCAAGTATGTGAGAACTCAAAAGCATTGTGGGTGCAGTAGTTTGTCAAACTTTGGTTGAATGTGCACCAAGCAAATAAATAAATAAAGTTGAATTTATGAAGACAATCCTTTCCTATTGCAAGCACAAGTTCATGTGCATCATGTACAGTGAGGCTAAATAAACTGAACTGGTGGAGTTTGGAGTACAGAAATGTTGACTGTAGGAGGATGATATGAGGTTGGGAGGGTGGCTCCTGCTCAAAAACCCTGAAGGGTTTCAGAAAAAGCACTTTAAAAAGCCAGATAAAGCCAGTTCTCTAACTGGCTGATGGTGAGGTAATAGGAGTCCCAACGGTTAAATTGTCAGTCTTTAGGTCTGGGGCAATGTGCTCACAGTCATCAGGTAATTAACATCTCCATTTGGTGGGAGGAGTTTTCACAGGTGCAGAACAACTCAGGAAATGTGCCTCCAATACTATTATTTGAGTACTTCAGTTCAGTTCAGTCGCTCAGTCGTGTCCAACTCTTTGTGACCCCATGAACCGCATCACGCCAGGCCTCCCTGTCCATCACCAACTCCCTGAGTCCACCCAAACCCATGTCCATTGAGTTGGTGACGCCATCCAACCATCTCATACTCTGTCGTCTCCTTCTCCTCTGGCCTTCCATCTTTCCCAGCATCAGGGTCTTTTCTAATGAGCCAGCTCTTCACATCAAGTGGCCAAAGTATGAGAGTTTCAGCTTCAACATCAGTCCTCCCAATGAATATCCAGGACTGATTTCCTTTAGGATGGACTGGTTGGATCTCCTTGCAGTCCAAGGGACTCTCAAGAGTCTTCTCCAACACCACAGTTCAAAAGCATCAATTCTTCGGTGCTCAGGTTTCTTTATAGTCCAACTCTCACAACCATACATGACCACTGGAAAAACCATAGCCTTGACTGAGTACTTCAGAGAACAGCTAAAGCAGAGGATGTGGGGGAAGGGCTGTTCCAGAAGGCCCCAGGCTTCCCATTTCTTACCCTGTTAGCCACTTGTTTGTATTTTTTTTCTGAAAATTTGATTGAAATAAGAAAGTTTAAATTTGATTAATATTTATTTTGTTGCTGTCATATGATTACCTCATGCTATCATATCTCCCTCTTTGTGAAAAAAACATGCAAACTTGGAGCGAGAGGAAGAAAGGTCAATACACATCACAAATTGAAGAATTCAGTACTATTTCGGGAAAGCCTGACTGTATGGTTACCCTAGCAATGGCTCATGCTCACACTTTCCTGAACATCATTTTGACTGTTTACACAAGTTAGTTCTTTGAGACTGTGATAACTATTATTTTGTCTTTTATTGAACTAAGCAGTATTGTTTATAGTTTTCTACATAGTAGTGCAATTTCCCTTAGGCTAATGTATTTTTGCTTTTGTTGATTGTTGGTTCATTTATTGACTTGATCACCCATTCATTAGTAACCATTTTCAGCACTGTAAAACTATCAAGAGTAGATAATTTTACTTTGAAATATTTAAGGCTGTATTTTTAGCATCTACCAACATATTTGTTGTTGAGTCACTAAGTTGCATCCGACTCAAATTTTGAGACCCCCATGGACTGTAGCCAGCTAGGCTCCTTGGTCCATGGGATATCCCAGGCAAGAATACTGGAGTGGGTTGCCATTTCTTTCTCCAGAGGATTTTCCTGACCCAGGCATTGAACCCACGTCTCCTGCATCTCCTTTATTGGCAGGCAGATTCTTTACCACTAAACCACAAGCGAAGACCACCAACACATTTAGACCGCCCCTAATAAGATGTGCTTGAATATCACGTATGGCCTTTGGGATAGTCAGTCTTTCCATTTTTGTTGTTGTTGCTGTTTATGTGTTTTGTTTTGGTTTAAACTAGCGTAGCTAAACATTACTTGTGGTCTAGAATAGCAACAACACATAAAATGAGGGTAAATGACGAGAGGTTATTATGAGGGAGTGAGACTTTAAGGGTGTGTTTATATGTGTATGCATGTGTGCGCATGTCCTTTTGTCTTTCTCAGAACCAGGGGTCTTTGATCCTGTTTGCTGATTTTGGGAAGAAACTGTACCCTCTCATGGGCCTCAGAGGTGCAGGAGTCCCTGAAACTTTTCCTAATTTTTCTGACTGGTCTCATTTGTTGGACCAAGGAATCCTTGTGGGCTATATTTAATGAGTTGGACTCTGAAGATAATATGAGAAGAAATGGACTAGATATGCTGAGCATTCTAGTTAGGTAGAATCTGAATCATTGGGCCATTTCTTTGTGGAACAGGCTAAGAAAAATTGGAAGAAAATTTTAGTCATTAAGAGAGATCTTTCTGTTATTATTTCATATTAGTAAATAACTGGAACTTAATGAAAATGTCTTAGTTAAAATACATATGGACACTTACTTTTTCTTCCAGAATTCTAAAAATTCAATTTACCCTCTAATTTAAAATGCTGCTAAAAGTTTAGATTCAATCTTTTCTGCTCCTTATAGCTATGCGGGACTATTTCAACAACAACAAAAAAATCCACAGTTTTGCAAGAGGATAGTCTATGACTTGCAATAAAGCCACCATATACTTTAAGTAAAATTACCTATTATTATTATCTAGAGAATGAAACCTCTTTTTCGAGTCAGCTTACTCTTTGTGAAGCGTGGTGACGTTTATGATGTTTGATGAGACAGTACTATTCATATCAAACTCCATTAGTCTTTTCATTTATAAATTTTGAATAGCATTGACTGAGTGGTATGCTTTTACATTTTAATATGCAAGTTTTTCACGTCATATTGTTTTAGATCTTTCTGTTTTTTTTTTTCTAAAATAAATACTAAAATGGTAAAACAAGGAATGAGACAAAATAAAATTCTTGTTTTACATGATGCAATTATTGATTTATGTATTTATGTTTTTACTTTTCAAAGGAAATCTTGGTTACAGGATTTGAATACTTTTCAGATGCTTTCAGAAAAAATCATAACTTATCAAATGATAAAAAGGATATTCAAAGTAAAACACCAAGGAAAGGGATCTATGGACATTTATAGTGGGAGTTTGAAATTTTACCACTAGATGGTGAACATAATCCAAGTATCTAATTGAATAGGTCTCACAAGATATTAACTTTTGGAAACAAGAGTCATATTTTAGTTTTAAGTCAACTCTTCTTTTTAATTGCATAAAACATTTAATCCAGCATATTAGCCATTTATGATTATATTTTCCATCAATATTACTCTCAGACAGGAATTTTTTGATTTATATACCCACACAATTTAGAATGAAAGAATAGAAATAACAATATTCTCTTCCCATTTCGGTTCATAAGATTCTCTCACAGATTACCATAAAATTATGCTTAAGACAAATGACAGCTTTTTTTCCTTTTGAGTATTAGTACAAGATTCAGTTGATGAAAACAAATTATTACAGAAAGTGTGTACAGTGATTTTATGTTGTTCAGTCTTCACAGTTTTGAGCAAATCTCAATTTGCTGCTTCAAATGAATATCAAATCATAAGCACAGGTATAAAAACAGCAAGAATCTATTATGTTACAGAATTTAAAAAGTATGAGGCACATATTTACAATTAATTGCGCTACCTAATGAAGAAAGCATCTAGTTCATTAGTTTTACATATTTTATACAGGTATACATTTTGATCAGTAAATGTTGACTGTGAGATCCATGTGACACTCTTTAGGGCACAATCAATATTACTATCTATGATGAAAATAAGTCCATGAACATAGTGGTTAAAAAGTAGAGATTTTTCAGTTAGCTTAACAGAAGTGTGATTTTTACAAAACCAGTTTCATGGGGAAAAAAAACACACACACACACAAATAAAACCTCTCTTTCAAACGAAAAATGATAGATCTATGTCAGAGGTCCCCAACCTCCAGACCACAGACTGGCACCTCCTGTCGTAGCAGCAGCAGCATTAGATAGGAAGTAAAGTGCACACTAAATGTCATGTGTTTGAATCATCCTGAAACCATTCCTCTTGCACCTTCCGTGGAAAAATTGTCTTCCACAAAGTCAGTCCTTGGTGCTAAAAATGTTGGGGAACCCTGAACTTTAAGTGGCAGATAGTTTTGATGAATTGGATTTTAGAAAATTGGACATAATCTTCAACTGTGGAGAGTACAATGGGAATTGAAATAATTTTTTGAAAACTCTTTGGCTATGCAAACATACAAGCATCACATTTTTATCAAGCCACTTGGCTACCATCTGTGACACTGGCAGAGAAAGGAAATTGTGGATTGCTCTATTACTCAGTTTTGTAGAAGAAACTGTTTATGCTAACATGAGAATTCTTTCTCTGTAGCTTTGGTATTTTGTTCATGCTGAGATAACAGAAATAATATATACATTATGCTTCCATTTCAGACACATCAATGTTAAGGTTTTAAAATTGCTGAAGCACTTTGATAAACTTTCCACAATATGATTTCAAGACTTGAGAAAGTTAGTCTGTAGAAAAGATCAAACTCAAAGAGCAATACGTTGTTTAAAACAAACAAAAGTGTCATTAAAATTTTAGTTTTCAGCTTGTCATGTAAGATTAACCCAAACCCCAGGGAGCAAACCACATAGTTAGATAATGAATCATGAGACCCCGTTCTATCCTCAGCCAATGCTAATCATGCAAAAATGAAACAGAGCCAAAGACCAGGAAAAAACATAATTTATGACATGAAATTGAAAAAAAAATCTAAGTCTACAGTATTTTATTTTTGTTTTCCATCACCCAAATTATTTTGGGGATAACCTCGCCTCAGAAGCTTTATTGAGCTGACACAGAAAATAGAAATAAACCCTTAAGCAAATACCAAAGTCAATTTTGAAATAAGTTACAAACTGCTCAGTGGAGGTCTTCTTTTCGTGAAAGCGGATTTCATGATTACAGGTCTTTCAAGCAGGTGCAGAATCATTGGTCAGTCTGACAAAATGATGTCAGAATCTAGGTGAAAGCACTTTGCCAGTTTTAAAGCTTAAAGAGTATAAGCTGGTCATTTTGTTTTTATCTACATTTCCTCAAAGCAGTCCACTTAAAGACTGTCATTCAGGATTCAATTATTTATCAAAGAAATAGTGTTAACCTCCTACTTGACTCAAGCCAAGGAAATGAACTAAGCCTATGCTTAATTTATATATACATATATATTTGTTTTCTGAACAATGTTTATGATTAGTATTTATTTTCACTTTTTGTTTTCATCTGTGCATAAAGGCATATTATTTGTGAAGGACCCAAAGCAAGGATCTTTCAGACCTTTCTGTAATGAGGCCATGTCACTTCATTCATTGCAAAATTTCAAAAGTTAAGAAGAATAAGAATTAGTCATTAAGAATTTGCCTGTCCCCGAATCCACAGGGGACACAGGTTCGATCCCTCATCCGGGAAGATCCCACAAGCGGTGGAGCAACTAAGCCTGTGCACAGCAACTACTGAGCCCATGTGCCCCAGAGCTCGTGCTTGGCATCAAGAGAAGCCACCACATTGAGGAGCAGTGCATGGCAATGAAGAATAACCTTCTCTGGCCACAATTAGAGAAAGCTGGAGAACAGTGACAAAGACTCAGCACAGTCAAAAATAAAATAAATAAATAAAAATTTAAAAACTGTTCATGTTTAGGTCTTTTTGAAGGGCATGGATCAGAAGTACATGTACAGAAATTGCCATCCAGCCTTCCTGTCAACCATACACATGAATTCCAGTTATAGCTAGAAAGGAATGAAGAGTTTGGGAGGCTGGGCAATAGGCCTTAAAAGATACTATCAAGTATCCTGCAAAATAGCAGTTAGCTCTGAAGAAAGAAGAAAACTGACCTTTATCCTAGTTTCCTTCTCCTGAAGATAGCTGAAGATAGCTCAGTTTTGTCAAAGAAAACCACGGATTTTCCTTTTATTGCAGAGTTGAACAAGAAAGCAAAAACCTATCAGTCATGAAGTGAGTCTGGACAGATCATACAGCAAAAATACAAACTGAACTCCTCCAGCTAAAGATTTCATCCATTCAGCAGAGTTCAGCTGGTACAAGACATTTTAGGATATGAAAGTAGATCTTGGGTAACGGGAGCCACCATTGTGTACTGACTTCAGTTGCTTTTTTTTCATATACATTTGGAAATTGTTTACTTGGTCCAAATTATTTCACTTGGACTATGTGTGGGACTTGTCCTTAACGTATAGCGTAATACACAATTCAACATTTTTCCCAAATATGAGACCTAATTAACTGTTCATATTTTTGGAATGTTTCATATCATGCACATTTAAGAAATGAAATTTTACTCATGTCTGAAATTTATTTAACTTCTCTAGAGATCAGTCTTTTTAATTCCTTGGAGATAGAAATTATCATAATACTTCACATTAAGTGTCTACAATTGACTGTATATTGTGAAGAACAGAAATACATGTGAGGAACAGTTAATTAATATTTTAAAACTACCTGGGAAACCCCAAGTTATTTAACTGTTAAGTAAGCAAGAATAATTCTACTATTTGTCCAGTGAGTATGGGGAGGTATTAATTAATCTTCAAAAATTTATTTAGAACTATAAATTTTAAAGATGCTTATTATAAATTGAGCCTCCTTCAAGAACTGACAAGTATATCATAGGGGTAAAAACCTAAGATGGTAATGGCATGGATATTCAGTTTAGTCAAGCTCAATTAACTATTGCCCAACTAATTGACAGATGGTTAAATTGTACATAATCTTACAAAAATCTATGTTTTGGCATATACCTATCTTCTTCACATTTTGAAATAAGAAAAATACAACTGAATTGGGCAGAAGAGAAAAAGTTTGATTATTTTGCTATGTCATTAAATCTCTGTGGTTTAATCACTAAGTTGTGTCTGAGTCTTTGGGACACCATAGGATTCCCAGGTGGCTCAGTGGTAAAGAATTCTCCTGCCAATGCAGGAGACCCAGGTTTGAGCCCAGGTTGGGAAGATCCCCTGGAGAAGAAAATGGCAACTCACTCCAGTATTCTTGCCAGGAAAATCCCATGGATAGAGGATCCTGGTGGGCTTTAGTCCCTGGGGTCACAAAGAATCAGGTACTACTGAGCATGCATGCATAGCACAGAACTGGCTCCTCAGTCCATCCTGCCAGGCTCCTTTGTCCATCGGATTTCCCAGGCAAGAATACTAGTTGTTGCTTGGCCGCCAAGTCCTGTCTGACTCTTTTCAACCCCATGTACTGCAAGGTATCAGGCTTCCTAGATGGTGTTAATGGTAAAGAACCCTCCTGCCAATGCAGGAGACATAAGAGATTCAGGCCCAATCCCTGGGTTGGGAAGATCCCCTGGAGAAGGGCATGGCAACCCACTCTAGTATTCTTGCCTGGAGAATCCCATGGACAGAGAAGCCTGGTGGGCTACAGTCCATGGGGTCACAAAGAGTCAGACACGACTGAGGCGACTTAGCACATAGCACACAGTGGGACTGGAGTGTTTTGTAACTCAATGAAGCTATGAAGCCAGTGCCAGATAGGGCCACCCAAGATAGATGGGTCATAATGGAAAGTTCTGACAAAATGTGACTCACTGCAGGATGAAATGGCAAACTACTCCAGTATACTAGCCATGAAAACCCTGTGAACTGTATAAAAAGGGAAAAATAAGTGGAAAGAATATTGGAGTGCATTGTTATTTCCCTCTGCAGGGAATCTCTTGACCCAGGAATTGAACCCACATCTCCTGCACTGGCGGGCAGAGCCATCAGGAAAGCCCAATTAGACCTCTACTAACTATTTAATTCAATATAAGCAGACAGTATCTAAACTTTATTCCTCAAGCTTTACTTCATAAAATGATAGAATAAAGAGAATCTTCTTCATAATTTTGTTTAATTATAATCATATGTTCATTTCCAGGCAATGAGACAACTTAAGTAAATTGCAAGATCAATATAAAAGTCAGAAAAACTGGAAAATCTCATGAGGACTAGATGATTTATACTTCCATGAATTTCTTTCAATCTTTTGAGGTATGCTAATAAAAGATGTATGATATGTGAAGTTTGGCAAGTGTATTAAGTCTTTGTTTTTCAGGTTTCAAGTTACAGATTTTTCTTCTCTTTACCCTCTTCCTTCCTTTCTCTCTCCCTTTCCCTCCTTGCTTTTCTTTTTTTTTCTTTCCTTTTTCTTTCTTTTATTTTTTCTCTCTCTCCTTCCTTCTTATTAACGTTTGCAATTTCTTCTCCAAAGCTTCTATAATTCTAAACCTTGAATATTTAATTGGATTTAAAGTAGAAAATTCATATCCAGTTCTATTCTAAATGGATTTTGCTATTTTAGACAAATAGAGGAAACTGTTTTTAAGCCTTACACCAACATGAGTAAATATTCTTAAGTCCTGCTGCAGTTTCATGGAGCAACTTCTGTTCATCACTCACCTTAAACATTCCTCATGGCTTCTGGATTTTTCTATTTTTACTTGCTGAATTTGAGATCAATATTAAGTTTTTAAGTTAACATTCCTTAAAGTTAACTGAAACAATGAAATTACTTTTAAGTAAAATGTTGGTGTTGATTTATTAAATTTACTATAAAGTATATACTTATTCAAGTATTAAATATATCTCTAAATCAAGTATACTTCAATTAAAAAAATAAGAGGACATCTAGTCATCTTATCAAAGGAAAAAAAAATCAATGCTAAATCCCTTTTGTTCATGACCAATATTTTATTAAACTGAATATTTTACTCCTCTATGAAATTATAAAAATAAAATCATGCTTTCCTTATCTTTCAGTTTTACTGTGATAATATTAGAACAAGACTGCTTTTTCTTTTTTTTTTGGACAAGACTGCTTTTTAAAGCTGCAATTCAGTTTCAAAAGAAATTGCTGCATTGACTGCATTGATTGGGTTCTGATGTTCATGAGATATAGCTTATTTCAGTTATTTTACTGACTTTGGTGGCCATAGTACCTCACTAGCTAGTTCTAGGCAGACTTACAAAGGACTACCATAGAATATAAACATACTACAACTGGAATCTATTTTCAACAAACATCTTTGTTCTCTCTCCATATTACACAAACAAAGATAGGACCAGAAAATAAGTGACTTTCTCACTGAATAACAAAATAAGAACCAACATCAAAGCCATCTCAGTTCAGTTCAGTTCAGTTGCTCAGTCGTGTCTGACTTTTTGTGACCCCATGGACTGCAGCACGCCGGGCCTCCCTGCCCATCACCAGCTCCCAGAGTTTACTCAAATTCATGTCAGTTGAGTCAGTGATGACATCCAACCATTTCATTCTCTGTTGTCTCCTTTTCCTCCCATCTTCAATCTTTCCCAGCATCAGGGTCTTTTCCAATGAGTCAGTTCTTCACATCAGGCTGTCAAAGTGTTGGAGTTTCAGCTTCAGCATCAGTCCTTCCAATGAAGATTCAGGACTGATTTCCTTTAGGATGGACTGCTTGGATCTCCTTGCTGTCCAAGGGACTCTCAAGAGTCTTCTCCAACACCACAGTTCAAAAGCATCGATTCTTCGCTGCTGAGCTTTCTTTATAGTCCAGCTCTCACATCCATACATGACTATTGGAAAAACCATAGCTTTGACTAGATGGACCTTTGTTGGCAAAGTAATGTCTCTGCTTTTTAATATGCTGTCTAGGTTGGTCATAACTTTTCTTCCAAGGAGCAAGCGTCTTTTAATTTCATGGCTGTAGTCACCATCTGCAGTGATTTTGGAGCCCAGAAAAATAAAGTCTGTCACTGTCTCCATTGCTTCCCCACCAATAAATGGGGACATCCCAGCTTTGGGGAGAAATTGACAGATGGAGGCTGCCGGGTCTTCATGTCTGAATACCAGTTCTATTACTAAATATTGTGTCCTCATTGGCTAGAATAAGGATAAATAATTTACCACACAAATTTGTGGTTTGAATTGAGTGACAGAAATTGATGGGAAATCTAGGAAAAGGATAAGCAGAAGGCAAGCTCAGCAAATCAGTCCACTCTTGTTTTCTGTCCCTTCTTTAACCTTTAAACTGATTTGGTTGATGATTACTGTTTTGATGCAGCCCCTAATTCATGGCTCAGCTGGTAAAGAATCTGCCTGTAATGCAGGAGACCTGGGTCCGATCCCTGGGTTGGGAAGATCCCCTGAAGAAGGGAAAGGCTACCCACTCCAGTATTCTGGCCTTTAGATTTCCATGGACTAAGGGTTGCGTGGGTTGGGGGCGGGGTGGGGGGGGGAGGTTGTGTCCATGAAGTCACAAAGAGTTGGACACGACTGAGCGACTTTCAGTTTCACTTCATAATTCATAGGTAGAATAAGCAGTACTGTTGTATATTTGCAAATACTTTGCAAACTGAATAGGGAAAATTCTCTGAAGCTTGCCTTGAATGAGTTGAATGGCTGCCTTTTTTTTTCTGGCTGTGCTGCGTATGAGACCTTAGTTTCCTGACCAGGGATCAAACTTGTGCTCCCGCATTGGGAGCTCAAATCTTAACCACTAGACAACCAGGAAAGTCCTGAATGGCTGACTTTTGATAGTTAGTGTTTCTTTGCCTATGACATGAATGGGCCCATACCATATACCATAATTAATCTGAATTTCAAAAAGTAATAATTTGATGTGAAAATCATAAGTTGAGACAATTTCCTCCTATCAATAGTTTGATTTTTACTGGACCTGTAAGTATTTATTTATATAAGATATGACACTTTATTTTATGACTATACCTCACTTAAAAGGAGTCATTTTATTTACACGAATTTACAGAGCTCTACACATTTTTTAATACCTATTTAAAGAACAGGTATTAGTCACTTTGTCACTTAGTCACTCCAATGACTTTGACCATAAATTAGAGAACAATATTCTTTCTATAATATATGGCCACAAGGGCAAGAACTACAAATTGGGATCATATAAGGAAATGGCTATTGACTGTCATTAGTATTCTAGTCCTGGCGCAGTCAGATTTACAAAGTGTGACCCATAGCATCTAACTCCTTCATTTTATAATAATTCTTGAGGCTGTCAACTGTAAAGGCATTGTTTAGCAACCTCAAAACACTGAGATTTTTACTGTCTTATTTCAGAGAAAAGCCAATTAAATGATAAAAATAAACTTTTATGAGCTCAGAAAAAGTGCCTAACATGAACATTTAGACATCTCCTTTTTGTTATTTCCATTTCAGAGAGTGAGAAAAGTTAAGAAACAAAGGGAATGTGTCTGAGGATGGTACTAGTAAATAATGAAATTACATGATTTAGATTGTAATCAGAAGAATTACATATATTTATATATTACATATAACATATGTATAGTTTAGTTTCTAATTTACAGTCATCCTCCATAAAATAATTTCTTCTATATCTTTTTTCTATGTCTTACTACCTCAGGAATATTTCATGTGTTTGTCTCTATACAAACTACCCTAAAGAAATTTCCATACTAGACACAATATGAGCATTTGATGAAAACAACAAAACACAGTCTTTTATTTTCTTGAATTCATTTTTTGAACCTGGCCTTGCTTATGTGAGAGTTCACACTCACTTCATACTATACACAAGCAAATTTATATACACTCTGAAGTTCCAGGAATTCATTATTTTAAAGTTATTCTGTGATGATGGAGCTTAAACAGTATGAATTGATTAACCATTGTCAAAAATCACTCTCTATCATCAGAACAGAATAGTAATGACCTATGTCCAATTTTTTTTCTAATTTTATTTTTTTTTTTTTTATTTTTTTCTAATTTTATTTTATTTTTAAACTTTACATAATTGTATTAGTTTTGCCAAATATCAAAATGAATCCCCCACAGGTATACATGTGTTCCCCATCCTGAACCCTCCTCCCTCCTCCCTCCCCATACCATCCCTCTATGTCCAATTTTTTTTCCCACTCTTTTTGTCTATCTCAATAAGACGTGTGGAACACATAACCATAGAATATTCTTGTGGTCCCATTAGCAACTTTTAAAACTATAATTATAAATATCATCTGAAGACTTTGAAAATGTCATTTAGGAAAGAATACATTTTCAAGTCAATAAGCCTTATATGCATCGTGGTTAAACAAGAATTTTATGATAACACTGGCCATAGAATCATAGAATGCTACTCATGGAGAGAATTTAGTGACTTTTTTTTTTTTTTTTTTTATGTCTGGAGGAACTAATAGTTGGGACTTCTCAGGTGGCACTTGGAGAAGGAAATGGCACCCACTCCAGTATTGTTGCCTGGAGAATCCCATGGACAGAGGAGCCTGGTGGGCTACAGTCCGTGAGGACGCAAAGAGTCAGACACGACTGAGGGATTAACACTTCCTCAGGTGGCACTAGTGGTAAGGAATCCATCTGCCGGTGCAGGAGACATAAGAGATGTGGGTTCAATCCTGGGTCAGGAATATCCCCTGGAGGAGGGCATGGCAACCCATTCCAGTATCCTTGCCAGAAAAATCCCATTAACAGAGGAGCCTGGTATAGTACAGTCCATACGGTCGCAGAGAGTTGAAAACGACCGAAGCGACTGATCACACATGCACGCACAAACTAACAGTATTCTATTTCAGAGCCTTAGACAATATCCATTAGAGGAGAAAGGTATCTTGATTAAACTATGCTTTTAACCATAAAGGGGAATCCAAGTGATGGAAATTGACTTCATGAGGGTAATTATATTTGCTGATAAAGAGAACATTAACTATTTATGGAAGATAGCACACCCTTATCTCAAACATAGGCCAGAGAAAACTGCAGCTCCTGTGAAAACTGCAATTATTTTCTCCCAATATTGTAGCTTAGTTTTAAGGTCTCACCTATTGTTTCTTCTGACACTTCAATGGTAAAGGAGAAACTATTATCAGTAGCAATAATTTTTCTCCCCCCCTACAGAGTCAGCCATATGGAAAAGTAGAATTAGTTGCCACCTAGGTAAATGTGATTTGATAAAAGTCCTTCGTCCCAAAATAGATACCCCATCTGTGGGCTGATGCCTGAAATTCCTATTATTATACTGACTTTTTAGGTATGCTAGTGAGACTCCAGAATGTCCTTGTGAAATGCAAATGTACTATCACTGATCTCCCTAGGATTATTATGTGGAGCTTGGAGTTTTTTATTTTCTGCCAAATGTGGAGGTCAATCATGAATCCATCCTGGTACCTCGGCTGAAAGCTCATGAAATCTGCATTAACTTCTGTAGACATATCTTCTTTAAATGAAAGAGATTTGTTTGAATGTTCAAGGAAGATTCTTTATGAAATCCATTGCTTTTAACATTTCTTGTTACTTCCTAACTGCTAATGAAAATTGTGAACTTGGAAAAAGGACATTCTCAACAAGTGGATGAGAACCAAAATAAGAGCAGGAGAAGAGATAATTATGAACAAATATGACTTTCATATGTGAACATTGGAAGCAGAACTTGTCCTGTACTCTGAATGATTAGAACTTTCAGCTGTGTATTAAATTTACTTAAAATTGGCATGTTTTGTCCAAGTGTGTGACACGGCTCATGCCAAATCTAGAGATGTAAAATTATCCAATTAATCACCTTCTCAATTATCTGAACTTTTTTGACATTTAAAAATAGACAAAATTTCACACAATATATCTAATAAAGGTGCAAAAAACGGATTTCCAAGGTTATGCTAAGAAAGGGCTACACCTGGAATTCAGTGAGTTCTCACTAAATGATAACTAAGTGATATTTAGCCACACTGAGTAATTTTATCAGTGCTTTTTTTCCCTATTATCCAGAAATTTTGCATTATGGTTATATTATGTGTGATTGTATCCAAAATAATTTAAGAGGCATTCAGTTCTACATTATCAAAAATCTAAATAATAATAATACCAAGAGAGAAAAAATGATGTCCTATCACTTAATTATTAATTTGAAGGCCTTTCTTTAACTGATCATTCATATTTATCCCTATCTTATTTGACAACATTCTCTCAGTTTCTTTTATTCTAAGTTTATGGAAGAAGCTAAAAGTTACTTTTTCTAAAACTAACAAAACTATCTCTATCTACCTACCTACCTAACATTATAAAGAAAGCTTAGCACAGAAGAATTGATTCTTTTGAACTGTGGTGTTGGAGAAGACTCTTGAGAGTTCCTTGGACGGCAAGGAGATCCAACTAGTCCATCCTAAAGGAAATCAGTCCTGAATATTCATTGGAAAGACTGATGCTAAAGCTGAAGCTCCAATACTTTGACCACCTGATGCGAAGAGCTGACTCATTGGAAAAGACCCTGATGGGAAGGATTGAAGGTGGAAGGAGAAGGGGACGACAGAGGATGAGATGGTTGGATGGCATCACTGACTCAATGGACATGAATTTGAGTATGCTCTGGGAGTTGGTGATGGACAGGGAGGCCTGATGTACTATGATCCATGGGGTCACAAAGAGTTGGACATGACTGAATGACTGAACTGAACTGTGAATGCATCTATATATATATATATTTTTGAATTTTCAAACTTGATAAATCACAGACAGACCATTAGATTCTGAAGAAACATTGATTTGTGTTGTCACCTTTGGTAGTAACAAGGAGTAAAACTTTGAATAAATTTGTTAAACTTTCTAGCACTTCAGATTCATAATCAATCAAAGGTATTCAATTATAAATCATTTGATTTACTTGATGTTTGACAAATAACAAGTTTCATTTCCTCTTAGAGGAAAATGTTATTCAGGACTTCCCTGATAGTACAGTTGGTAAAGAATCAGCCTGCAATGCAGGAGACCCTGGTTTGATTCCTGGGTCAGAAGATCCACTGAAGAAGGGATAATCGAGTAATCTTGAGCTTCCCTTGTGGCTTAGCTGGTAAAGAATCTGCCCACAATGCAGGAGACTTGGGTTCAATTCCTGGTTTGGGAAGATCCCCTGGAGAAGGGAAGGCTACCCACTCCAGTATTCTGGCCTGGAGAATTCCATGGACTGCATAGTCCATGGGGCCGCAAAGAGTTGGACATGACTGAGTGACTCTCACTTTTCACTAATCAGTGGAAAGTTTAAGATAAAACTAATCTTTGTGAGACTATCAAATAACTATGAGAAATCTCTCTACATTTTAAGTATATGACATCCCTAAGTTCAAGCTTAGTATCTGACATTGCCAGTAATATTTGCAAAGGGCAAATAAGTAATATGAATGAGTGCTCCGGAAACTCTAATTTTAGGTAGATCAAGTCTGAAAATCCTGTGAGTCCAACATAAAAATTGACCTCAGATTATTATTTATGATATCTCCTTATTCATAAAAATATTTAATTTTAACTAGAAACCCTGTGGAAGAAAAATTACATTTTTGAATAAAACAAAACTTCAGCATATTAATGTATGATTAGCCTCAAAAAGATTAAGTGACTAGATTTTTTTTTTATCAGTGAATTTAATTATACTTGTTCTCTTCAGCAGATAACACTGAGAGTTTGTGAGTTGAAATTGATGTATCAGACTCGTAACTATGTGTGAATGTATGTATAAAGGTATGTATGTATGTGTGCATAATTCATTCTATTCATTGCCTTTGATTTTTCTGGCTCAATCAGCCATCATCAAGCTTTCTGATACTTTATAGATATTTGAGTAAACACTTTAATTTTTCTGTTGGAATATATATCAAGGCTTATCTCAAACTCTTTAGACATTCAGAGCATGTCAGTGTTTCTCTATTACCTGAAATTTGAAAGTTTAACAACTACATCTTTAGACTACCCAGTTCCTAGAAAAAGATAACCAAATAAGTTACAAATTTGGATAATATGGGCTATGAAAATATAAAGAAAGACATAAATGTTGACATTTGGAGAATTTATGAAAAAAATGTCCACTCTTGAAAAGATGAAACAAAGTTCAAGTAAGTGGTAGTTTTTCTCCCTTCTTGAATAAGTTTACTTTACTTATGAAAAGAAGAAGGTATGCCAGATTACATTAAATAAAACCATGTTCTTATATTTTAAAAAAACTAAAAAGATGACATTATTATATTTTTGTATTAAAATGATTCCTAGTTTTTAATTTAAAAGCTGTATATGTCAAGATCGATATAAAGTTATGCAGTTTAAAAAATCTATTAATATGATCCCAGATTAAATAAAAAGTGAAGTATGTTGACCTCTATAAACCTGACAAGGCAACAGGAAGTTGGCTGGAACTTGTATTTTTTAATCCAATTATAAGTGTTGGAATAACTGCAAAGACGGAATAATAAAGGAAAATGTACACCTTCTATCTCATTTCCTAATCTATGGCCTCCTAATGTAGATAAATGATAAGCTGGAATTTTACTGAGGTATGTGCATTCCTCCTCAGTTGCTTCAGTTGCTTCCCATTCTTTGTGACTCTATGGACTGTAGCCCTACCAGGCTTTTGTGTCTATGGGATTCTCCAGACAAGAATACTGGGGTGAGTTGCCATGCCCTCCTCCAGGGGATCTTCCAGACTCAGGGATCCAACCTGGGTCTCCTGCGTTGACGACAAATTCTTTACTGCTAAGCCACTGGGGAAGCCCTTACTGAGGTACAGTGATTTTTGAATCATTCCCCATTCTGGCTGCATGTTAAAATTGCTTAGGAATTTTTTTTTTTTTTTTTTTTTGAATACTGATTCCTGGAAACCACAGATCACCTATGATAGACTCTCTGAGAGTGGAACTTCCATGGTGATGTCAACAAGCAGTCAGTTTTAAAAGTTACTAATTTCATAAATGTAAGTGAATAATAAATGCTCAGAAGACTTGGGTTTATGATTTCACTAACAAAGTCAGAATTTTGATCCACCTGGACTGTGCGAACATCAGCAAATTGCACAATTCTAAACTGAGATACCACATCTGTAAAGTAGGAATAACAGTTATTCCTACTGGCTAGGGCTGTAAGGATTTAATGTAGTGTTTCTGAAGGGAGTTCCTCTACCACCTGCATCAGTGTTAACTGAAATACATTGAAAATAATACCAGTTCCTAGACTCATATCTACCATGCTATGCTAAGTCACTTCAGTCTTGTCCGACTCTGTGCGACCCCATAGACAGCAGCCCACCAGGCTCCCCCGACCCTGGGATTCTCCAGGCAAGAACACTGGAGTGGGTTGCCATTTCCTTCTCCAATGCAGGAAAGTGAAAAGAGAAAGTGAAGTCGCTCAGTCGTGTCCAACTCTTAGCGACCCCATGGACTGCAGCATACCAGGCTCCTCCGTCCATGGGATTTTCCAGGCAAGAGTACTGGAGTGGGGTGCCATTGCCTTCTCCGATATCTACCATAAGAATCTAATATTCTGTTAAGTATTTTCAATGAAATATTCAGGTGATTCTTTTCCATAATGACTTGTAATAATCATTATTTTAATGAAATAACAGAAGTACCTATTAGGATGAATACCTCATACATACTAGGCAACTATTACACGTAAGCCCTAAGCAGATAACTGCAACTTTAAAGTTTATTGGCATTTTCTAATCTTTCCAAAATACCTGCTGGAAAAAAAAAAAGTCAGTTAATCAAAGACATTTCACTTATATAGCCAAAATACCAGTTAGGCAGATTTGGGGTTAGAGTTATGAAAGACCATCATAGAATGCAGTAATTGAACTTTACAACTTTGGGAGTCCTTTAGTGTACCAAGTCAGAAGTTTTGTTTCTTTCTCAAATAGCTGGAATTAGAATAAAACAAAAAAAAAAGTTAAAAAAATCCAGAACCTTGGACTTCCAAGCTGTGGCTGAGTACAGTAAATAATTTGTAAAAACATCTTAGATTGC
Source organism: Bos mutus (assembly GCF_027580195.1). Taxonomy (NCBI): domain Eukaryota; kingdom Metazoa; phylum Chordata; class Mammalia; order Artiodactyla; family Bovidae; genus Bos; species Bos mutus. Next base: position 56,803,990 of record NC_091621.1, on the reverse strand, counting down.
TCAAATTTTTTTTTTTAAATGAGAAAAACATTTCATATGAAAGAGGTGATATACAATAGTGGTTAAGAGCATGGACTTTTGAATCACACAAAAGAGAGATAGAATCTCTTTTCCATCATACATTATTGATAGTTACACAACTGTCAACAAGTTACTAAACTTCAATTTCCTCATATGCTGTTAGGTTTAGTAGTAGCTCTCATCTTATATGATTGTTTCACTTATTAAATAAGATAATGAAATGTATGTGAAGTCATTGCACCGTGTCTCTCAGTTGCTCAGAGCATGTTATTTATCTGTAAGCACTGTTTTAGGCTGAGGCTACAGAAATAATCTATAAATTAAAGGACATTTGTTAGCTTTGTTTTCTTTTCTTATCAGCCCAGGTATCTTTTCTTTGGAACCCAGATAAGTTAGTCTCACTCTCTGGCTTCCTCTTTTTCTCTCCATTAAATATGAATTATTAACATCATGATTTAATGACTCAGCTTGTAAGGAAATATTAATTTGTTAAATGTAAGTGTTAACATATGAAACTGAATGCCTTTCCACTGTCACTCAGAACTTATTAATTTGGGATAAAATTCAATAATTCCTATAGGGATGTGGCTTGCATAATGGCCAACAGAAGATTTTTCCTTATATATTTATTTTTTTCTAACAGACTGATAGGCAATTCTATCAAGGGATGAATCAAATGGCAAATTTTGAGTTATATGGTATATTAACATAATTAACAAATTCTATCAAAAACCAAACTTCAAAATTGAAAAAAATAGGTATTTTTATTGTATTTCTTAGAAATATAACCTTGAATGTTGGGTTAAGTCGGTGAAAGCTGTTAAAGTGATATGAATGTAGACACATTATTTAATTCATCTCAACTACTTTAGAACCCATGAATGCTTTGTCATTATGCTTCAGTTTTAACATGACCAAGTATTCCTTGTTATTTTTAAGTCTATGTAGGCATAACTGACTTCCTTGTGTGTATTCATTTTAATAAAGTGCTTGTCTTGAATACTATGAAGAAAATTACTGATTTAACAAATTGAATTTACTATTTTAAGACTATTTCAAATTCCTAGTGTCTTCATAGTCCAGATACTATTTTGCTTTGAAATCAAATGGAGAAGCTGTAATCAATTAAAATAAAAATGATTTGTTTTACATTATGTTTTATATGGTAAGACCAATAAATTGACTAATTGAGAATGCTGACATATTTTGTAGAGCTAGTTAAATAGCTTCTTTACCTGTGCAATCTTTATCTCTATCACTCCTGAAACATGAGTGGCTAAAAAAGCAAAGTTAATCACATAGATTATGAGATTAAAATAGAGTAAAGCAGTGGCATAGGAATTGTTATTTATGTTAAATAAAAGTGTGTCTTGTAAAATCTTTTTATATATTGTGAGAGTGATATATAAATTTCATTGCAGCAGTTATTAAATTTACTGATGAAAATCAGAAAATGGTAAAATTAATGTATTTATAATAAATTTATTCATAGCAATATAGTTTACATTAATAATAATATAAATATATTTGAAAGAATAAAATCAAAAGAATTTAATAAATGTCACTTTCTTCTTATAAAAAACTTAATGTTAGAGTGACACTATAAATGATATTTATGATAGCTATTTTTGGTAGTGCATCATATTAGAGTTTATTAAGTGCTTGCTTATTTGGTGATGTGTTGATTGATATTGTGTTGCTTACATACATTAAATTGATTTGTCCAGTTGAAGGATTTATCAGGAAACAAAACATTGCAAAGAATCTTTTTATTTTTCAAAGATGATCATTTTAGATTGCTTTAATTAGAAGGGCACATATTTTTTATCAATCTTGTGGGAAGCACATGACTCAAATTCATCATTGCTCAAATTAATTTGGACAGCCTGTTATAGCATGCCCTAGCAGAAAAATGTGTATCCATTTTATAAAATGGCAAATGAAATACAGCTTTAAGTCTAATCTGGAATTTTTATTTCATTGAGAATGAATTTGAACTATTTGGTCAAGTAAGTGAAAACGCCAGATTTAACACTTACATTGTCTTTTGACCTCATTCAAGAATCAAATTTTGATTTGCCTGCTCAAACCTTTGAGGAGTATTGTCAACTGAAAAGTTGAGCCATGGTAATTTTGTATCACCAGGAGGAAAGATAAAAATTTGCCTTACGCAAAATCATGAGGCAAAGCTTTTCAATCTGAATCCTTCCAGCTCTTGTATGCAGTATTTCCTGTCATGATTTTACATTCTTTGGTTGCCCAGGAAACTCTCCATACCACAATATTGAAAGGATTATCTTATCAATAATCCAAGTTAATAGCAAATCATTTATTAATATCACTCATTTGATAACAATTTAATATGCTAGAGAATGAGTTCAGTTCAGTTGTTCAGTCATGTCCAACTCTTTGTGACCCAATGGACTGCAGCACGGATCACAGGCCTCCTGGGTCCATCACCAACTCCTGGAGCTTACTGAAACCCATGTCCATCGAGTTGGTGATGCAATCCAACCATCTCAACCTCTGTCATTGCCTTCTCCTTCCACCTTCAATCTTTCTCAGCATCAGGGTCTTTTTCAATGAGTCAATTTTTCACATCAGGTGGCCAAAGTATTGGAGTTTCAGCTTCAGCATCAGTCCTTCCAATGAATATTCAGGACTGATTTCCTTTAGGATGGACTGCTTGGATCTCCTTGCAGTCCAAGGGACTCTCAAGAGTCTTCTCCAACACTACAGTTCAAAAGCATCAATTCTTCAGCACTCAGCTTTCTTTATAGTCCAACTCTCACATCCATACATGACTACTGAAAAAACCATAGCTTTGACTAGATGGACCTTTATTGGCAAAGTAATGTCTCTGTTTTTTAATGTGCTGTCCTGTGTAGGTTGGTCATAGCTTTTCTTCCATGGAGCAAGCGTCTTTTAATTTCATGGCTGCAGTCACCATCTGCAGTGATTTTGGAGTCCAAGAAAATAAAGTCTGTCACTGTTTCCATCATTTCCCCATCTATTTGCCATGAAGTGATGGGACCAGATATCATGATCTTAGTTTTCTGAGTGTTGAGTTTTAAGTCAACTTTTTCACTCTCCTCTTTCACTTTCATCAAGAGGATCTTTAATTCTTCTTTGTTTTCTGCCATAAGGGTGCTATCAGCTGCATATCTGAGGTTATTTTTATCTCTCCCAGCAATCTTGATTCCAGTGTGTGCTTCATCCAGCCCAGTGTTTCTCATGATGTACTCTGAATATAAGTTAAATAAGCAGAGTGACAATATATAGCCTTGACATACTCTTTTCCCAATTTCAAACCAGTCTGTTGCTCCATGTCCATTTCTAACTGTTGTTTCTTGGCCTGCATACAGATTTCTCAGGAGGCAGGTCAGGTGGTCTGATAGTCCCACCTCTTTAAGAATTTTCCACAGTTTGCTGTGATCCACGCAATCAATAAAGCAGAAGTAGATTTTTTTTCAGGAATTCTCTTGCTTTTTCTATGATCCAACAGATGTTGGCAATTTTATCTCTGGTTCCTCTGCCTTTTCTATGTCCAGCTTGAACATGTGGAAGTTTGTGGTTCATGTACTGTTAAGAATATGCTAGAGAATATGTTAAGAATTTTTTTTTTAATGACTCTGTGTATGAGAGTGGTTATAATTAGTCAGAAGAAAGTTACAGGGTAGAAATAGGCACTTTGGTTCATGAGTTTAATGGAAAAAATCTCCAACCATTAAATTACAGAGTGACTCAGATGGTAAAGAACCTGCCTGCAATGCAGGAAACTTAGGTTTGATCTCTGGGTTAGGAAGATCCCCTGGAGAAGGGGTGACAACCGTCTCTGGTATTTTTGCCTGGAGAATCCCCATGGACAGAGAAGCCTGGTGGACTATAGTGCTTGGGGTCACAAAGAGTCAGACATGACTGAGTGACTGAATACTTATACATATACACTTCAAGCACACACTTAACTCTTAGAAGTCTTCTTGACTGTAAGTGACAAATTTTCCAAGTATTTTTCCAAAATAATTGTTTTTTTCTGAAAGATTTATAAGGACACTAATGAGGTCATGATTGTTATCAAATTATGGTGGATAAAAATAGCACATGTAATAGGCAAAATTTTTGTGCTCAGTTACATATGATTTAGGGCTTAAGAAATGTTGATAATAAAAGTTAAAATTGTATTTACAGGAATCAATCCAAGAGGAAGACATAATAATTGTAAATATCTATGGCCCCAACATAGGAGCACCTCAATACATAAGACAAACACTAATAGACATAAAAGAAGAAATTGACAGTAACACAATAATAGTAGGAGACTTTAACACCCCACTCACACCAATGGACATCACATCAAAACAGAAAATTAATAAAGAAACACAAGTCTTAAATGACACATTAGATGAGATGGATCTCATTGATATCTTCAGGACATTCCACCCAAATGCACCTTCTTCTCAACTGCACAGGGAACATTCTCCAGGATAGACCACATCTTGGGTCACAAATCAAACTTCAGTAAACTTAAGAAGATTGAAATTGTATCAAGCATCTTCTCTGACCACAGCACCGTGAAACTAGATATCAATTACAACAATAAAACAGTAAGAAACACAAACACATGGGGATTAAACAACACGTTTCTAAATAACCAATAGGTTACTGAAGAAATCAAAAGGGTAATGAAAAAATTCTAGAAACAAATGACAATGAAAAGACAATAACTTAAAACCTATGAGATGCAGCAAAAGTTGTCCTAAGAGAGAAGTTTAGAGCAATACAATCTTACCTCAAGAAACAAGAAGAACATCAAATAGACAACTGAACTTTACACCTAAAACAACTGGAAAAAAAAGAACAAAACACCCCAAAATTAGTAGAAGGAAAGAAATCATAGAGGTCCAGGCAGAAATAAATGAAAAAGAAATGAAAGAAACAACAGTAAAGATTAATAAAACTAAAAGCTGGTTCTTTGAGAAGATAAACAAAATTGATAAACCTTTAGCCAGATTCATCAAGAAAAAAAGATAGAAGAATCAAATCAACAGAATTAGAAGTGAAAAAGGAGACGTTACAACAGATAATGCAGAAATACAGAGAATTATAAGAAACTATTGTGAACAACTATATGGCAATAAAATAGACAACCTGGAAGAAATGGACAGGTTCTTAGAAAAGTTCAGTCTTCCAAGACTGAACCAGGAAGATATAGAAATTATGAACAACCCAATTATAAGCACTGAAATTGAAGCTGTGATCAAAAATCTCTCAAAAAACAGAAGCCCAGGATCACATGGCTTCACAGCAGAATTCTATCAAACATTTAGAGAAAAGCTTATGCCTATCCTTCTAAAACTCAAAAAATTGCAGAGGAAGAAACACTTCCAAACTCAGTCTACAAGGCCACCATCACCCTAACACTAAAACCAGACAAATACAACACATAAAAAGAAAACTATAGGCCCAAAACACAGATGAATGTAGATGCAAAAACCCTCAACAAAATTTAAGCAAACAGAATTCTGGAACACATCAAAAAGCTCATACACCATGATCAGTTGGGTTTATTCCAGGGATGCAAGGATTCTTCAACATATGCCAATCGATGTGATACACCATATTAACAAATCGAGAGATTAAAAACCATATAACAATCTCAATAGATGCAGAAAAAGCATTTGACAAAATCCAGCAACCATATATGATTAAAACTCTTCAGAAATGGTCATAGAAGGAATCTACCTCAACAATAGCAAAGGCCATACATGATAAGCCTACAGCAAGCATTATTCTCAATGTTGAAAAACTGAAAGCATTCCCCTTAAGATCAGGAACAAGACAAGGGTGTCCACTTTCACTACTATTATTCAACATAGTTCTGGAAGTCCTAGCTACAGCAATCAGAGAAGAAAAAGAAATAAAAGGAATCCAGGTCAAAAAAGAAGTAAATCTCTCCATTTGCAGATGACGTGACACTGTACATAGAAAGCCCTAAAGATAATATCAGAAAATTACTAGAGCTAATCAGTGAATTTAGCAAGGTTGCAGGATACAAAATTAATACACAGAAATCACTTGCATTTCTATATACTAACAATGAAAATTCAGAAAGATAAATTAAGGGATCAATCCCGTTCACCATTGCAACAAAATAAATAAAATATCTAGGAATAAACTTATGTAAGGAGACAAAAGACCTATACACAGAAAATTATAAGACACTGATAAAACAAATCAAAGATGACATAAAGAGATGGAGAGATATTCCATGTAACTGGGTAGGAAGAATCAAGACTATACTACCAAATGCAATCTACAGATTCGATGTGATCCCTGTCAAATTACCAATAGCATTTTTCATAGAACTAGAATAAAAATTTTCATAATTCATATACAAACACAAAAGACCCCAAATAGCCAAAGTAGTATTGAGAAAGAAGAATGGAGCTGGAGGAATCAACCTTCCTGACTTCAGATTATACTACAAAACTACCATCATCAAGACAGCATGGTACTGGCACAAAACAGAAATATAGACCAATGGACTAGATAGAAGCCCAGAAATAAACCCATGCATCTACGGGTACCTTATTTTTGACAAAGGAGGCAAGAATATACAATAGGGCAAGGACAGCCTCTTTAATAAATGGGTTTGGGTAAACTGGACAGCTACATGTAAAAGAATGAAATTATAAAACTTCCTAACACCATACACAGATAACCTCAAAATGGATGAAAGACCTAAATGTAAGACCTGAAACTATAAAACTCTTAGAGGAAAACAGGCAGAACACTTGATGACATAAATCAAAGAAAGATCCTTTATGACCCACATCCTAAAGTAATGGAAATAAAAACACAAGTAAAAAAGTGGGACCTGATTAAACTTAAAAGTTTTTGCCCAGCAAAGGAATCTATAAGCAAGGTGAAAAGAAAATCCTCAGAATGGGAGAAAATAATGGCAAATGAAACAACTGACAAAGGATTAATTTCCAAAATATACAAGCAGCTCATAGAACTCAATTCTAGAAAAACGAACAACCCAATGAAAACGTGGGAAAAAGACCTAAACATACATTTCTCCAAAGAAGACATACAGATGGCTAACAAATACATGAAAAGATGCTCAACATTGCTCATTATTAGAGAAATGCAAATCAAATCTACAATGAGATATCACCTCACATCAGTCAGAATGGCCATCATAAAAAAGTCTACAAACAATAAATGCTGGAGAGGGTGTGAGAAAAGGGAATGCTCTTGCACTATTGGTGGGAATGTAGATTGACACACTATGGAAGACAGTATGGAGATTCCTTAAAAATCTAGGAATAAAGCCAGCATATGACCCAGAAATCCCACTCCTAGGCATATACCCTGAAGAAACCAGGGTTGAAAAAGACACATGTATCCCATTGTTCATTGCAGAGCTATTTACAATAGCTAGAACATGAAAGCAACCTAGATGTCCATCAACAGATGAATGGATAAAGAAGTTGTGGTACATATGCACAACAGAACATTACTCAGCCATAAAAAGGAACACATTTGAGTCAGTTTTGATGAGGTGGATGAACCTAGAAAATATTATATAGGGTGAAGTGAGTCAGAAAGAGAAAGAAAAATACCATATTTAAATTTTGAAAATTCAGCAATGGCCACAGGACTGGAAAAGGTCAGTTTTCATTCCAATCCCAAAGAAAGGCAATGCCAAAGAATGCTCAAACTACTGCACAATTGCACTCATCTCACATGCTAGCAAAGTAATGCTCAAAATTCTCCAAGCCAGGCTTCAGCAATACATGAACCATGAACTTCCAGATGTTCAAGCTGGTTTTAGAAAAGTCAGAGGAACCATAGATCAAATTGCGAACATCTGCTGGATCATGGAAAAAGCAAGAGAGTTCCAGAAAAACAGCTATTTCTGCTTTGTTGACTATGCCAAAGCCTTTGACATTGTGGATCACAATAAACTGTGTAAAATTCTGAAAGAGATGGGAATATCAGACCACCTGACCTGCCTCTTGAGAAATCTATATGTAGGTCAGGAAGCAACAGTTAGAACTGGACATGGAACTACAGACTGGTTCCAAATAGAAAAAGGAGTATGTCAAGGCTGTATATTGTCACCCTGCTTATTTAAGTCATATGCAGAACACACCATGAGAAACTCTGGGCTGGAAGAAGCACAAGCTGGAATCAAGATTGCCGGGAGAAATATCAATAACTTCAGATATGCAGATGACACCACCCTTATGGCAGAAAGTGAAGAGGAACTAAAAAGCCTCTTGATGAAAGTGAAAGAGGAGAGTGAAAAGTTGGCTTAAAGCTCAACATTGAGAAAACGAAGATCATGGCATCTGGTCCCATCACTTCATGGGAAATAGATGGGGAAACAGTGGAAACAGTGGCTGACTTTATTTTGGGGGACTCCAAAATCACTGCAGATGGTCATTGCAGCCATGAAATTAAAAGACGCCTACTCCTTGGAAGGAAAGTTATGAGCAACATAGATAGCATATTCAAAAGCAGAGACATTACTTTTCCAACAAAGGTCCATCCAGTAAAGGCTATGTCTTTTCCAGTAGTCATGTATGGATGTGAGAGTTGGACTGTGAAGAAAGCTGAGGGCCAAAGAATTGATGCTTTTGAACTGTGGTGTTGGAGAAGACTCTTGAGAGTTCTGGGACTGCAAGGAGATCCAACCAGTCCATCCTAAAGGAGATCAGTCCTGGGTGTTCACTGGAAGGACTGATGCTGAAGCTGAAACTCCAATACTTTGGCCACCTCATGCGAAGAGCCTACTCATTGGAAAAGACCCTGATGCTGGAAGGGATTGGTGGCAGGAGAAGGAGGGGATGACAGAGGATGAGATCCCTGGATGGCATCACTGATTCGATGGACATGAGTTTGAGTGAACTCCGGGAGTTGGTGATGGACAGGGAAGCCTGGTGTGCTGCTATTCATGGGGTCACAAAGAGTCGGACACGAATGAGGGAGTGAACTGAACTGAACTGAACATACATATACAGAATCTAGAAAAGTGGTACTGAAGAATTTATTTGCAGGGCAGTAATGGAGAAACAGACATAGAGAAGAGACTGATGGTCACGGGGAGAGGAGAGGAGAGGGTGAGGTGTATGGAAAGATTAACATGGAAACTTACATTACCATATGTTAAACAGATAGCCAACAGGAATTTGCTGTATGACTCAGAAAACTCAAATAAGAGCTGTGTATCATCCTAGAGGGATGGTATGGGGAGGGAGATGGGAGGGAAGTTCAAAAGGGAGGGTATATAAATATACCTATGTCTGATTCATGTTGAGGTTTGACAGAAAACAACAAAATTCTGTTAAACAATTATCTTTCAATAAAAAATAGGAAAGCTTCTTCATTGTAATTCTATAAAAAGCTAGGGTTATAGATGTTTTCATTTAGGGGAAAGCCATCATCCTCATTCTATTAGGAGAGATAAGCTTGCCCTTTTGAAAATAACTGACTTAGATAGGTTGATTTGTGAATCAAAGAAATTCAGTCTTAGGGAATTATTATTCTTAAATTTATCCTTTATTAATGGTATATTTATTTGTAGGTATTATTATAATGGTATAATTATCTAAGTGTGGCTGGTTCCTTTACCTCTCAATCCAGTTTCCATGGAAATTTTTGTTTTGGAGTTTTGCAGCTAAAACAGGCTTCTTATTCCTATGCTTGGGGGATCAATAGGGTGGTAGGAGTAAATGGTCTGATTAAAAATAAAAATTGCAGGTTTCCCATTCAAGATATTAGAAGACTTCATTTGTAACATTGTCAGTTATACATAACATATGAACATATCTTTTAGGCTGAAAGAATAAAATTTATGTATAGTGAACATCGAGTGTGATCTTAAGACACACAGTCATGTCAGCCTACACGTAACATACATAGAGACAGCAATAACTTCTGGGAATTTATAAATTAGGGAATTAGTTTCTTAAGGTTTAAAATTCATGATGATTTCTCCCTTTGCAAAATATAAAAACCAGTTCTTTCTAGTATTTGATCATTAAGATACTATGTCAGGGACTTTTTTCATTAATCATTACATACCTGATATCACCCATCCATATGTTCTGATGTATCACCGATCTTTTATATATTATAAATTTTACTGTATTGTATTTGGAAGCATAGCAGAATACATGCAAAATATATGCAGGTTATAAAGCATGATTAACAAATGAACACTTACAAACCCAAGGCAATCTTTAAGAACTAGAACATTATAAATAATTTTGAATCAATCTTTTTTGGTAGTCACATCCTTTGCATTCTCCCAAGATGTAACCATCATCCTGGGTTGTTTTCCATTTCTTCTTGAAAATAGTTTTATTACGTGTGCATATATCTTTAAACAAGAATACTTAGCTTTAAAATAATATAAAATGCATGTGTATTTTTCTGCAATTTTTTCCATTTGATTAAGACTCACCCTTATTATTGTATATGACTATAGCTCATTCAGTTTCACTTCCATGTAACTGTCCATTGTTTGACATACTAGAATTTGTTTCTCTGATCTCCTGTGGGATATTCGTTTTTTTGTTTTTTTTTTTTGAGATTTTTAAAATTATAAAATAATCTAGAATTTATACATAGATATAAAATTATGAATTTTCAAGGCAAATTTTTAACTTTTTAAGATGCCAAATTATGTTCCACAACAGTTACATCATTCCTTTAACTTTTGTCCCAGTTTTTCTCACTTCCCTCTTTGTGTTTAATTTTACTTTTATTTTAAAATTAGAGAAACCACTTTGAAATTAGTAGGGTTTCCCTTCCCACTTCTAGCATAAAATTTCCACTAAATGCCCATCTTTATTGCTTTATATTTCAAAATTTTCTTACTATACGTTTGTTCCATATTTGTGGTATACCACTGTAAAACATGGCTTCTCTGGTAGCTCAAATGGTAAATAATCTGCCTGCAATGCAGGAGACTTGGGTTTGATCCCTGGGTTGGGAAGATCCCCTGGTGAAGGAAATGGCAGGTCACTCCAGTATTCTTGCCTGGAAAATCCCACAGACAAAGGAGCCTGGCAGGCTACAGTCAATAGGGTTGAAAACAGTGGAACATGACCAAACGACTAACATGCACAAACACATTTCTAGGTATATTATTCATAGGTAAGGAATTATCATTCAAGAATATATTCAAAGCATTAAAAAAAGGAAAGGTGCAAATCCTCAATACCTTTCAATAGTATTAGTCATTGTTAAAATGTGAGCTGTAGCTTGTTAAAGAGTTTAATTTCTAATATGGGAGAATAATTTCTGCCAACTATTGATACTATCTTCTGTAGTCCCATAATGACCAATAACACACAGTTGTAAGATCATAGAAGCAGTTTGTTGTAAAAATCAGATTGCTTTAAAAGAGACAAATTTGTTAGAAGAGTTGAGATCATTATTTTAAGTGTCTAGAAAAATACTGTCACTCATTGATAAAGTAAAAAAATGTGAAATAATAGTGTGTGGAAGAATACAAATATATTTAAAAATTGAGGGAACTACATATGTTATTTTAAAATGGGAATTCAGGAAATGTCAAGCAGTTGAGCAAATGTAGTATATTTCATAGGTAGGAAAGATGCATGTAATATTTTCATAGTTTTCAAATAATTGAGGAAATAACACAGAGAAAATGATAGATTAATATTTGATAAGAAAATTGACACAGATGAAATTGTAATAAAAGTGTCTTAAAATGTATGGTTTGTAACAGAGTTTGAAACCTTGGAGACTGACAATGGGATTGCCATTTATCTCTATGTGACACTTCAGGTACTGTATTTCCTTGACACACCATGAAGTGTGGGAGGAGGTAGGTAAGAGAGAAAAATTATTGACATCTCTTTCAGACCTTTGAGTATAATATAAATTAAATATTTTAAATATTTTTGCTACAATTAGCTTTCAATTAAGAGTGCTAACAGCCTCTATTACTTTATGTCTCCTTTGCTTTAATGATTTTTATACATTGAAATTGTATTTATTTATAGGTAGGCAGGATGATTGTAGGTTATGTTAGCTATTGTAGTTTAAGTTGTATTAACAAACTTATTGTATTTTGAAATTATAAACTGAGTTTCTAAATATTTTTTAATTCATTGTCATTGTTTACCTGTTAAGGTGTTAATTTCCTGTATGTTCAATTTAATAAGCATATGCCTAATGAAATTTTTCATTTAATAGAAACAGTATTGAGAATCTTACACTGTATCTTCAATTCAGATATTTTAAAGAGCTAGCTATTTAGGGTATTGTTTGTTCCTCCTATAAGACATGAAATTTGAACATTCTCTACTTTTAATATAATTGTATTTTTCTATAAGCATATACAATTTACATGTTTTCTCACATAGTGAATTTAACTTTTGAGTAAATCTCCAAAGAGGATATCTAGGCAGAGTGAGATGGGAAGCTGAAGCAATTGTTCAAATAAAAAACTGCTTTGGCCCCCCAAAATGTATGTTTTTCAGAATAGATGTCCATAACCAATTATTCAGAACATGGCCTCAAATCTAACATTTCAATCTCAATGTTAAAAATAGATCAGTAAAGTATATCAGAAGATTTTGCAATTAATGAAGTGATTTCTACTCTGGACTTAAACTGGAGTTACCTTGATAAGCAGATTAATAAGGTATAAGGGACTAGAACTTTAGGGATGTATGACCTTGTTACTAGAATATCTTTGTAGTTTGGAAATACAACACCTTGCAACTCATGTTTTAATCTTCAAATGTTAAAGAATTTAAACAAAAGAATAAGGAATTTAAAGAATCTAAAGGGTTACACAAAATTTCCAACGAGCTATAATTTTCAGAGGATATCATGTACAAAATATGTGTGGTAAGGACGTGTAACCAAAAGCCAGTGTGTCTACTTCATAGTGGGTGGGATGGGGAGAGGGGTAGGAGGGAGGTCCAATAGGGACCTATACTTGTATATGTATAGTTGATTCTTTGTACAGCAGAAACTAACACAATATTGTAAAGCAATTATGCTCCAATTAAAAAAAAGTAAAACAAATTTAGAAGGGGAGCATAACCAGGAAGACAATGTGTCAGGAAAGGTGAAGCCAAGAATAAGAGGAAGTGTGGAAGCTAAAAATAACGCTAAGGATACATATCTCTCTTTCAGCTACATAAGTACACATCTATGCAGACAAATACATACACAGAGACATATAGATATATTCATATATAATATGTATAGGTTTGTGTGTATACCTACACATAAAATATATATAGAGACCAATCATGAGAGATAGGTAGATATACACATGTGAGATGAAGAAATGTTTTTGGAACATATAAAATATAATTAAAAAAGATGCTTTCTCTGGGGGCAGATAAATACAGTTAAAACCAATGGAAAAACAAAAATTAAGAACTAATACAAATATATTTCATTTCAGTCTTTTCCCTTCTAACAAGAATAATTCTGGGGGGAACTGTTGTAAATAGCAGAGGAATAGGATGGGGAGATCACTTTCCCCCCCACAAATTCATCTAAAGACCATTTGAATGCTGAGCAACTTCCACAAAACAACTTCTGAATGTTGGCAGAGGACACCGGGTACCTAGAAAGGCAGCCTATTCTCTTCGAAAGGAGGTAGGACAAAATATAAGACAAAAAGTGAGACAAAATAGTTAGGGATGGAGACCCATCCCGGGAATGGAGTGTGAAGGAGGAGAAGTTTCCAAATACCAGGAAACCCTCTCACTAGTGAGTCTGTGGGGAGTTTTTGAATCTCAGACGGCAACATAACTGGGAGGAAAACAAAACAAAACAAAACAGAATATGCGCCTAGCCACAACTACCAGCGAAGTAGACCGGGCACTCATATCCACCATCAGCAAGCGGGGGCTGAACAGGGGGCTGAGGGTTACATGCTTAGGGTAAGGACAGGGCCTGAATGCCCTCTGGACAATCTAAGGGAGCTAACATGAGATAGCAACCAAACTGTGGGATAGCCAGACCAGGGGGAGAAAAGGGAGAGTCAAAAAGAGAGAGATCAATCAAGCCAGTAATCACACCCCTAAGTAAAAATGGGTACTGAGGATTAGATTCTTAAAGGTACAAAATTAATAACAAATACCAAAAAGCAGATTAAAAATCTAGAGTAGAGCTTAGATGCTCAAAAATACAATATTAAAAATACAAAACAAAATCAATCACAAAAATTATAAAAATATATATATATATGAAATTTGCTTTAAGAATAGGGTAACAGTATGTTATAAAAATGAAAATTAAAGGAGTAATGAATTTAAAATGAAAAACAATTTTAATTGTAAAAATATATCTAGGAATTTCTCTGGAGTGCTGGAGGGCAGTGTGGGTCATTTCAGTTTCAGATAATTCCTTATTTCAGCGTATACTTCTTCTCAAGGTCTATAGGCCTCTTCCAATGCTTAGTCAATGCTAAGTACAGGATTTTAATCTGCTGAACCTGTCACTTCCAGAGTGGTTCCCCCTTTGTTTATTTTGGCTTCCTCTGTTTGCAAGTCTCTTCAGTGTCTAATTTCCTCCCTGACACAGGGGGGCAAAGGTGGTCACTTATTTAAGCTCACTTGTTCAGTTGTGCTGTGGGAAGGGAGGAACACTGCAAACAAATATCATGGCATGTGTGGAGAGTGCTCTCAGTGTATGGACCACACCAGGTTTGTCTCAGCTCATGGCACATGTGCTTTCCTGGTCTACACTACTCAGGCTCCAGATCCCTCTGCAGGGGAACTGTCCAAGGTGGGCTCTAGGTTTTGTGCACTTCCCAGGTCTAAGCTGCTCTGGTTCAGGTTCTCAGGTACCCACAAAGGCTCAGACTTGGATGGGCATGCATTTTGTGCCCTTCCCAGGTCCGAGCAGCTCAGGCGACCAGGTGCTTGGCGAGTGCATTGTCCCAGATGGGCTGTGCGTCTTAATCATCTCCCCTGTCCCAGCCGCTCAGTTTCCTGGGTGCACCACAAGAGCACCATCTCAGGTGTGCTGTGTGTCTCCTCTGGGGTGCTGGTTTCTGGCTGCAACCCTCCTGGCAGATGTCAACCATCTAGGATCCCAGATGGTTGGTTAAGAACTGGGAGCCAGCTCACAGTTTGGTGGAGGATGCCATCTCTGGGGCCGAGATTGCTCTGGCCTTCCGGCTCTGGCTGTCACCAGCCTGTCTTTCTTCCTCTGGTGGGGGGATAGGCCTCTATCTCCTCCCTCCCCCTTCACTTCTCTACTTAACTCTGTAAATCTCTCTGGGTGTTCTGGGCTCTGGAGAACACTTAGGGAACTGCTTACTGGCTAGATTGCTCTCTCCCCTTTTGATTCCCCCTCTTCTCCTCCTGGTCTCCTTTATCTCCTTCCTCCCTCTTCTCTTCTCCATGTAACTTTGTGACTCTTTCTGGGTGTCCCTCCCTGTGGAGAATCTTTTCACCATTAACCTAGATGTTTTATCATCTGTGCTGTATAGATGGAGAAGTCTTGAGGCCACTGTAAGAATAAGACTGAAAGCCAGTGGCAGGAGGCTTAAATCCAAAACTTGAGAAGACCAGAAAACTGACTTCAGGGAACATAAATCGACAAGAGCTCATCCAAAAGCCTCCATACCTAGCCTGAAACCAGGCTTCACCCAAGAGCCAACAAGTTCCAGAGCAAGACATACCCTACTAATTCTCCAGCAATGCGGGAACATAGCCCTGAGCATTGAAATACAGTCTGCCAAAAGTCACGGCAAACCCATAGACACCTCAAAATTCACTACTGGACACTTCATTGCACTACAGAGAGAAGAGATCCAGCCCCACCCACCAGAACACCAAGGCAAGCTTCCCTAACCAGGAAACCTTGACAAGCCACTCGTCCAACCCCACCCACAGAGAGTAACCTCCACAATAAAGAAGAAGCACAAACTTCCAGCATACAGAAAGGCTATGCCAAGCACAGCAATCTAAACAAAATGAAAAGGCAGAGAAATACTCAGCAGGTAAAGGAACATGATAAATGCCCAACAAAACAAACAAAAGAGGAGGAGATAGGAAGTCTACCTGAAAAATAATTCAGAATAATGATAGTAAAGATGATCCAAAATCTTGAAAACAAAATGGAGTTACAGATAAAAAGACTAGAGACAAGGATTGAGAAGATGCAAGAAATGTTTAACAAGGACCTAGAAGAAATAAAAGAGTCAATCAATAATGAATAATGCAATAACTGAGATCAAAAGCAATCTGGAGGGAACCAACAGTAGAATAACTATGGCAGAAGATAGGATAAGTGAGGTGGAAGATAGAAGGGTGGAAATAAATGAAGCAGAGAGGAAAAAAGAAAAAAGAATGAAAAGAAATGAGGACAACCTCAGAGATCTCTGGGACAATGTTAAATGCTCCAACATATGAATCATAGGAGTACCAGAAGAAGAAGACAAAAAGAAAGGCCATGAAAAAATACTTGAGGAGATAATACTTGAAAACTTCCCTAAAATGGGGAAGGAAATAGCCACCCAAATCCAAGAAACCCAGAGAGTCCCAAACAGGATAAACCCAAGGCAAAACACCCCAAGACACATATTAATCAATTTAATGAAGATCAAACACAAAGAGCAAATATTAAAAGCATCAAGGGAAAAGCAACAAATAACACACAAGGGGGTTCCCATAAGGATAACAGCTGATCTTTCAATAGAAACTCTTCAGGGCATTTGAATCAGTTCTAATGAGGTGGATGAAACTGGAGCCTATTATACAGAGTGAAGTAAGCCAGAAGGAAAAACACCAATACAGTATACTAACGCATATATATGGAATTTAGAAAGATGGTAACAATAACCCTGTGTACGAGACAGCAAAAGAGACACTGATGTATCGAACAGTCTTATGGATTCTGTGGGAGAGGGAGAGGGTGGGAAGATTTGAGAGAATAACACTGAAACATGTAAAATATCATGTATGAAACGAGATGCCAGTCCAGGTTCGATGCACGATACTGGACGCTTGGGGCTAGTGCACTGGGACGACCCAGAGGGATGGTATGGGGAGGGAGGAGGGAGGAGGGTTCAGGATGGGGAACACATGTATACCTGTGGTGGATTCATTTTGATATTTGGCAAAACTAATACAATTATGTAAAGTTTAAAAATAAAATAAAATGAAAAAAAATGTTTTGTAGGAAAAAAAAAAAGGGAATGGCTGCTGTTGCTACTAAGTCACTTCAGTCGTGTCCGACTCTGTGCGACCCCGTAGATGGCAGCCCACCAGGCTCCACCATCCCTGGGAATGGCAGGACATACTTAAAGTGATGAAAGAGCAAAACCTACAACCCAGATTACTATACCCAGCAAGGATCTCGTTAAAATATGAAGAAGAAACCAAAAGGTTTACAGATGAGCAAAAGCTGAGAGAATTCATCACCACCAAACCAGCTCTTCAACAAATGCTAAAGGATCTTTTTTAGACAGGAAACAGAGAAAAGGTTTGTAAAGTTGAACCTGAAACAACAAAGTAAATGCCAATGGGATCATACTTATCAATAATTACGTTAAATGTAAATGGATTGAATGCCCCACCCAAAAGACAAAGATTTGCTGAATGGATACAAAAACATGACCCCTATATATACTGTCTACAAGAGTCCCACCTCAAAACAAGGGACACATATGGACTGAAAGTGAAGGCCTGGAAAAAGATATTTCACACAAATGGAGACCAAAAAAAAAGCAGGAGTAGCAATAATCATATCAGATAAAATAGACACTGAAATAAATGCCATGAAAAGAGACAAAGGACACAACATAATCGTCAAACAATCAATCCAAGAAGAAGATACAACAATTATAAATATATATATATATATATATATATATATATATATATATATGCACTCAACATAGGAGCACCGTAATATGTAAGGCAAATGCTAACAAATATGAAAGGGGAAATTAACAGTAACACAATAATAGTGGGAGACTTTAATATGCTACTCACACCTATGGATAGATCAACTAAACAGAAAATTAGAAACTAAACACAAACTTTAAATGATACAGTGGGCCAGTTAGGCCTAATGGCTATCTGTAGGACATTTCACCCCAAAACAATGAATTTCACCTTTTCCTCAAGTGCACACAGAACATTCTCCAGGATAGATCACATCCTGGGCCATAAATCTAGTCTTGGTAAATTCAAAAAAAATTGAAATAATTTCAAACTTGTTTTTTGATCACAATGTGGTAAGATTAGATGTCAACTGTGGTAAAAAACTATTAAAAATACAAATGTGTGGAGGCTAAACAACACATTTCTGAATAACCAACAAATCACAGAAGAAATAAAAAAGGAAACCAAAATATGAATAGAAATTAATGAAAATACAACAACCCCAAACCTACAGGATTCAGCAAAAGCAGTGCTAAGGGGAAGTTCATAGCAATACAAGTTTGCCTCAAGAAACAAGAGAAAAATCAAATAAATAACCTAACTTTACATGTAAAGCAACTAGAAAAAGAAAGAAAAAATGAAGAACCCCAGGGTTAGTTGAAAGAAAGAAATCATAAAAATTAGGGCAGAAATAAATGAAAAAGAAACAAAGGGGACTAAAGCAAAAATCAACAAAACTAAAAGCTAGTTCTTTGAGAAGATAAATAAAATAGGCAAACCATTAGCCAGACTCATCAAGAAAAAAAGGAGAAGAATCAGATCAACAAAATTAGATATGGAAATGGAGAAATCACAATAGACAACACAGAAATACAAAGGATCATAAAAGACTACTATCAGCAACCATATGACAATAAAATGGACAACTTGGAAAAAATGGATGAGTTCTTAGAGAAGTATAACCTTCCAAAACTGAACCAGAAAGAAATAGAAAGTCTTAACAGACCCATCACAAGCACAGAAATTGAACTGTAATAAAAAAAATCTTCCAGCAAACAAAAGCCCAGGATCAGATGGCTTCACAGGTGAATTCTATCAAACATTTAGAGAAGAGCTAACACCTGTGCTACTCAAACTCTTCCAGAAAATTGCAGATGAAGGTAAACTGCCAAACTCATTCTATGAAGGCCACCATCACCCTTATAGTAAAACCAGACAAAGTTGCCAGAAAGAGAAAACTACAGGCCAATATCACTGATGAACATAGATGCAAAAATCCTTAACAAAATTTTAGCAAACAGAATCCAACAACATATTAAAACGATCATACATCATGATCAAGTGGGCTTTATCTCAGGGATGCAAGGATTCTTCAATATCCACAAATCAATCAATGTGATACACCACATTAACAAATTGAAAGATAAAAAACATATGATTATCTCAATAGATGCAAAGAAAGACTTTGACAAAATTCAACATCTATTTATGATAGAAACCCTCCAGAAAGCAGGCATAGAAGGAACATACCTCAATATATCATAAACCAACAGCAAACATTATCCTCAGTGGTGAAAAATTGAAAGCATTTCCCCTAAACTCAGGAACAAGACAAGGGTGCCCATTCTCACCACTATTCAACTTAGTTTTGGGAGTTTTAGCCACAGCAATTAGAGAAGAAAAAGAAATAAAAGGAATCCAGATTGGAAAAGAAGTAAAACTCTCACTGTTTGCAGATGACATGATCCTCTACATAGAAAATCCTAAACACACCACCAGAAAATTACTAGAGCTAATCAATTAATATAGTAAAGTTGCAGGATATAAAATTAACACACAGAAATCCCTTGCATTCCTATACACTAATAATGAGAAAACAGAAAGAGAAATTAAGGAAACAATTCCATTCACCATTGCAATGAAAACAATAAAACACTTAGGAATAAATCTATGTATAGAAACAAAAGACCTGTTTATAGAAAACTGCAAAACACTGATGAAAGAAACAAAGATGACACAAATGGCTGGAGAAATATACCATGTTCATGAATCAGAAGAATCAATGTAGTGAAAATGAGTATGCTACCCAAAGCAATCTATAGACTCAATGCAACCCCAATCAAGCTACCAATGGTATTTTTCACAGAACTAGAACAAATAATTTCACAATTTGTATGGAAATACAAAAAAAAAAAAAAAAACTCAAATAGCCAAAGCAATCTTGAGAAAGAAGGATGGAACAGGAGGAATCAACCTGCCTGACTTCAGAGTATACTTGCAATGCTACAATCATCAAGATTGTATTGTACTGTCACAAAGACAGAAATATACATCAGTGGAACAAAATAGAAAGCCCAGAGGCAAAACAACGAACCTATGGACACCTTATCTTTGACAAAGGAGGCAAGAATATACAACGGAGAAAAGACAATCTCTTTAACAAGTGATGCTTGGAAAACTGGTCGACCACTTGTAAAAGAATGTAACTAGAACACTTTCTAACACCATACACAAAAATAAACGCAAAATGGATTAAAGACCTTAATGTAAGACCAGAAACTATAAAACTACTAGAAGAAAACATAGGCAAAACACCCTCTGACATAAATCACAGCAGGATCCTCTCTGACCCACCTCCCAGAGTAATGGAAATAATAGCAAAAAAAAAAAAAAAAAAAAAAAAAAAAAGGGACCTAATTAAAACTAAAAGCTTTTGCACAATGAAGGAAACTATAAGCAAGGTGAAAAGACAGCCTTTAGAATGGGAGAAAATAATAGCAAATGAAGCAAATGACAATCTCAAAAATATATAAGCAGTTCCTGTAGCTCAATTCCAGAAAAATAAACGACCCAATCAAAAAATGGGCCAAAGAACTAAACAGGTATTTCTCCAAATCAGATGGCTAACAAACAGATGAAAAGATGCTCAACATCACTCATTATCAGAGAAATGCACATCAAAACCACAATGCGGCAATATCTCACACCGGTCAGAATGGCTGCTATCAAAAAGTCTACAAACAATATATGTTGGAGAGAGTGGAGAAAAGGGAACCCTCTTACACTGTTGGTGGGAATGCAAACTAGTTTAGCCACTATGGAGAACAGGGTGGAGATTCCTTTAAAAAGTGGAACTAGAACTGCCATCAGTTCAGTTCAGTTCAGTTGCTCAGTCGTGCTTGACTCTTTGTGACCTCATGAATTGCAGCACGCCAGGCTTCCCTGTCCATCACCAACTCCTGGAGTCCACCCAAACCCATGTGCATCGAGTTGGTGATACCATCCAGCCATCTCATCCTCTGTTGTTCCCTTCTTCTCCTGCACCCAATCCCTCCCAGCATCAGGGTCTTTTCCAATGAGTCAACTCTTCGCATGAGGTGGCCAAAGTATTGGAGTTTCAGCCTCAGCATCAGTCCTTCCAGTGAACACCCAGGACTGATCTCCTTTAGGATGGATTGGTTGGATCTGCGTGCAGTCCAAGGGACTCTCAAGAGTCTCCTTCAACACCACAGTTCAAAAGCATCAATTCTTTGGCGCTCAGCCTTCTTCACAGTCCAACTCTCACATCCATACATGACCACTGGAAAGACCATAGCCTTGACTAGATGGACCTTTGTTGACAAAGTAATATCCCTGCTTTTTAATATACTATCTAGGTTGGTCATAACTTTCCTTCCAAGGAGTAAGTGTCTTTTAATTTCATGGCTGCAGTCACCATCTGCAGTGATTTTGGAGCCCTCCAAAATAAAGTCTGACACTATTTCCACTGTTTCCCCATCTATTTCCCATGAAGTGATGGGACCAGATGCCATGATCTTAGTTTCCTGAATATTGAGCTTTAAGCCAACATTTTCAGTCTCCTCTTTCACTTTCATCAAGAGGCTTCTTAGTTCCTCTTCACTTTCTGCCATAAGGGTGGTGTCATCTGCGTATCTGAGGTTATTGATATTTCTCCCGGCAATCTTGATTCCAGCTTGTGCTTCTTCCAGCCCAGAGTTTCTCATGATGTACTCTGCATATAAGTTAAATACGCAGGGTGACAATATACAGCCTTGACATACTCCTTTTTCTATTTGGATCCAGTTTGTTGTTCCATGTCCAGTTCTAACTGTTGCTTCCTGATCTGCATATAGATTTCTCAAGAGGCAGGTCAGGTGGTCTGGTATTCCCATCTCTTTCAGAATTTCCACAGTTTATTGTGGTCCACACAGTCAAAGGCTTTGGCATAGTCAATAAAGCAGAAATAGCTGTTTTTCTAGAACTGTCTTGCATTTTCCATGATCCAGCAGATGTTGGCAATTTGATCTCTGGTTCCTCTGCCTTTTCTAAAACCAGCTTGAACATCAGGAAGTTCACGGTGCATGTATTGCTGAAGCCTGGCTTGGAGAATTTTGAGCATTACTTTACTAGTGTGTGAGATGAGTGCAATTGAGCAGTAGTTTGAGCATTCTTTGGCATTGCCTTTCTTTGGGACTGGAATGAAAACTGACCTTTTCCAGGCCTGTGGCCACTGCCATACGACTTAGCAATCCCACTGCTGGGCATACACACCAAGGAAACCAGAATTGAAAGAGACACGTGTACCCCAATGTTCATTGCAGCAACATTTATAATAGCTAGGATATGGAAGAAACTTAGATGTCCATCATCAGACGAATGGATAAGAAAGCGGTGGTACATATACACAACGGAATATTACTCAGCTATTAAAAAGAATGGATTTAAATCAATTCTAATAAGGTACATGAAACTGGAGCCTAGTTTACAGAGTGAAATAAGCCAGAAAGAGAAACACCAATACATTATATTAATGCATATATATGGAGTTTAGAAAGATGGCAATGATGACCCTATATGCGAAACAGAGAGAGACACAGATATAAAGAACAGACTTTTGGACTCTGTGGGAGAAGGCAAGGGTGGGCTGATTTGAGAGATAGCATTGAAACATGCATATTACCATATGTGAAATAGGTCATAGTACCAGGTTCGATGCATTAGACAAGGTGCTCAAGGCTGGTGCACTGGGATGACCCTAAAGGATGGGGTGGGGAGGGCAGTGGGAGGGGTCTTCAGGATGGGGAACACATATATACCTATGGCTGACTCATGTCAATATGGCAAAAACCACTACAATATTATAAAGTAATTAGCCTCCAATTAAAATAAACAAATTAATTAAAAAAAGAAGAATTCTGAAATAAATAGAGAAGAAATTCAAAGCAGTAGAAATACAAGCACAGAAACTCAGAGTAGTCAAGGAGATAAGCCACCTGTGTCCTAAGTTTGAACATCACTACCTGTGTAATTTATGTCAGTACACTGGTCACTTTTGCCAGCAATGGAAAATAAGCCAGAGAACAGGAAGTCAGCATTAAATGTTTTTTTTTTTTTGAAAACCATGGTTCTATGAGCTTAATAAAGATTCTGAGAATAATTTTAGAAATGTAAAAAGCCTTTTTTTATTTTTCAAAGTAAATTAATTTAGGTTTCTTAAAAAAGCAATGGTCATTAATATTTACAGTGGAAATGTTAGGAACAGATGTTACAAATTTTGAATAAGACCTCTAAAATCATAGATTAGAATGACAGAAATATATTTTGATTTTTGGAATGCATTTACATAATCCTACATGACATTCTTTTGGACATGATATAAAAAAGGTGGAACATTTCTAATGGGCAGTGAAGTTTATGATTCCTATTGATCAGCGTGAAGGCCTATGGTAGAGTGTAGAAGGACCAAATCCTTTTACACTTATATAACATGGCTAAAAGAAAAGGAAACATAAGTTTCTTGATGAGTTTACATTATCTGATCACCAGCTCTAACATCCTACAAGGTAAAATTATTCCAATTTCACAGATGAGGGAACTGAATTTCAAAGAAATTAAACAACTTTTCTCATATCTAGAAGTTAGTAATTGCAAAACTGGGTGTCCAACTCAGATCTCCACAAATCTTCCACTGTATCTCCTATGAGGACAAAAGACACATATTAAATTTGTGGTAGCATACATTTGAGAAATTATGTTAAAATACTGAATGACAGAATCAAGAGCAGAAACGTATGGGATCATGGCCAGAAGAAACAACATGAGATTCTTTTGAAATTAATATTAAATCTTAAAAGAAATCTTCAGAGAATCAGTTGAACATGTACAAAATGGCAAATTATTTTTTATCAGTAGATTATGTAACAAATATCATAAAGTTTGAGTGTGGACTCTATTAGTCAGTAGTATGGTGATAAAAAGATAACAGTGTTGAATTAGTGGATATATTGATAAGGCAAATGTAGAGAATTACATTATTATGTTCAACTGTAGGAGGAGATTGCAAGTAGTGTTTGCAATGTTAATTCTAGGTGCCATGTTCTAAAGGGCATGTTGCAAGCTGACAAATATTGAGTCAAATGTCATATGAACATCTAGAAGAACAAATGCTTTCCCTGCTATATCTTATATTTCATGTTTGTTTCATTTATATACCATTATTGTACAGTTTTGCTATGATAGCTTTATAAAAATTCCCAAAGAATATTGCTCAGTAAGAAATGGAATGTTCCAGTGTCATAAGTGCATCTGTATGACAGAAATAGTTCTAAATGACATATTGGTTTCCAAATTATATTTTATAATTGGAAAACATCTGATTTATAAATTGCACAAGGTTACCACTTTTCAATGAGAATGTAAAAGTGCTTGCATTACAAGTTTTATGTATTTTTTTATATCCACCTTTATTATTGCTGTTAAAATATGTGTTTTCTAAAAATGTTTATCTCCAATTTGTATTGTGCTTTAACAAGATGCTTTTCTTTGATTTTCATAAATACTGAAAAGACTCTCTTAAGAATTTTAAGCATAAGTAATGTTTAAGTCAGTTTAAAGTATACAAATCAAGATTTTTTTATGGTCATACCATATTTTGTGCTTGAAACCTGTCAGTATCTTATTTTATAGCAATTAAATAACTCAATAATTCATGTCACATTCCAGTCTTTTTCAATGGACATTTGCCAAAAGAATTTGATGTAAGTGTTTTTAAAATTACTCAAAAAAGAGAGAGATCACATAATGCTTAATAACAGAATATAATTAAACTTCCCTTTCTTGCTTTGTGTTTCTGAGACAAGATTACTGGAGTCTTATTCATTTTAAAACATAGGATTACACCTTGAACCATGTAAAGATAAAGAACGTTTGGTCAGATATTTTTTGAAAGAGAAACGTTATTTGTACCACTGATCCATAATGGAGAAGCTTTCTTTGTCAAAGTCTTTTCCTTAGAAAGTTGACCCACGGTCAACCTGTAATGAAAACAGAGACATTCTTAGGTGGTTGATCAGCTTAGGCAATCCCAGTTTTAGTAATGAAAAGCTCAAATTTAAGATGAAATGTGACCTCAGTAGTTCACATTTGCATTTGTAATTTTCCAGCAAAACTCCATTTCATTAATGTTTCTTGAGGTATTTTCCAGAATTTAATGTCAATGGTTGGCCTTTGTGAACACTCAGAAGAATATGTAAACGTTAACAACTCACCTCATGGAGTCTACCTAGGTCTTGGTATTTTATGTCCCTGTTGTGTACCTTTTATCCTTGAAAGTGCAGAAAAAAAAGATTATTTCTAATTTCTAAGATATGTGTAGAATACTATATAGTTAGCCAGGTAATAAAAGAGAGAAAAGTCAAGAATATGGAGTATCTTTAAGTACTGGCAAGCATCCTCCAAATCAAAATAAAAGTAATAGTTTAGTGGCAGGCGTGTGTGTTAAGTCTCTTCAGTAGTGTCCTACTCTTTGTGACTCTATGGACCATAGCCCACCCAGCTCCTCAGTCCATGGAATTCTCTAGGCAGGAATACTAGAGTGGGCTGCCATTTCCTTCTCCAGGGGATCTTCACGACCCAAGGATCCAACCTGATTCTCTTACGTCTCCTCCTTGGCAGTTTAGTGGCAGTATTTTTGTTATAACTTTGACACTTAAATGTGCCACAGAATATTATACATTCATTGTTTTCTCAAATACTGTAGCAACTGTGTGCAAAGAAAGTACACATTAGCTATTGTATCAATAAAAAAATTCTCAATAATTTTATCTGAGTTTCTAATTTAATTTATTTGAATAGAATTAATAAAATATTTTCCAGTCTTTTCTTGGACTCTATCATACAAGTGATTCCTAAGAATTTTGTTTCAGGATGGAAAGAAGAACAAGAGGAATTCTTTATGTCTTTTCATTATCCCAAGTCTGGTATTTCATCTATCTCTCCATATTGTATATGTTGCACATTGATCTATATAATAGTATATTTATTTGTCTTCATGAGTTTGAGTTAACTCTGGGAAAGATTGTGAAGGACATGGAAGCCTGGTGTGCTGCAGTCCATGGGGGTCACAAAGAGTTGGATACAACTTAACGACTGAACAACAATAAACAATAAATCACTTCATCTTTGCTGTTTGTCAAAAAAGAAAAGGATGAGACAAGCTCAGGACATTCTGAAAAAACAATGATTTTAGGATGCACTATTGTAGGTGTCCTGAATTGCTTTAATGACTCTATGGTGTAGACACTATAGTGAAGTCCCTCACAGTAAAATTTAGACAAGTTTGCTTACCATTTGGGTGCATATATCACAAGAGTATCATTTAGGACACTTTAGGATTATTTTACAGAATGACAACATGACTTATGGAAAAATTATGCAAGCTATTTTCAGATAGAATAACTTTTTAACTGAGACTCATGTACCAGAGAAACAAAATCATAAATTATGTGAAGACCAATCTTTACATAAGAGAAAGAACATAGTCTGGGTATTAAAACATTTGATCTCTCATCTTGGACTAGCTATGAGTGTAGAAAAAATGACTGATTTCTGTTTCTTATGTTCTTCCTTCATAAAATGTCCATTTGAACTCCAAAAAAGTATATGATAAATCACAAGGATTTTAAGCATATGAATTTTAATACAAACATATAAAATCAACTTCAAAAATTTTCTGCATATACTGAAAATGTTCATTAGGAATGGACTAACCATAAGCCTTCTCTATTTTTTTCCTATTAAATGCAGGTACCCAGTGGAACCTGAAAATACTGAGCATAACATTTATTTTCGCAAAAGGGAACCTGGAAAAAGACTGCTTCCCACAGAAAATTTATTGACAGTAGGTGTTCAAATTTTTATACATTGAACAATTTCCCCTCCTATATAAATAATCAGGGGAGGATATTTTTAAGTTTCTTTTTCTTCTTTTCATCACCTCAGAGACACAAAAAGTTCTGTTGTAAAGACATCACTTCTATGAGGAGGTATTCATTGTAGATGTACAGAAGTCTATGGAAACCTAAGTTTACAAGAAAAACAAGACAGATTATCATTCTAACCAACTGCATAGTCACAGAGATGCTTAATAATCTGATGATATAATGAAATAAATTCTTGAATAAGTGCATACAGTGGGAACTATCTTTCAAGATTCACCATTGAACAAACCACATTTTCTCATTTTAAATCCTTCATGTCACCATTTTGACATGCAGGTGAAAATTTGAAAGTAACACAATAACATTAAAATATAAACAAAAGTATTATTAACTATGAACTGATTCTCAGCTTCAAAAGTTAAAATAAATGTGTGTATAAGAGTAAAAGTATGCTGACAATGAGCAGATCAGAACTGCCACAATGACTGACTTTTTAAATATCCAATCCATTGCGTTCCTCTAAAGGACAAAGGGAGCAAAAGAGGAAGTAGCAAAGCAGGAAACAGGAAGACCTGCTCTAGTAACTGGACATATTGATTTAATTGGCTAAGAAGTCCAAATGCTAATACTCCTAATAATCAGCCATTCCTTTTGTGTTTTGGTAACATATATCCTCATACAATGGATATCAAATGGAATTTTTTGATTTACATCAGATACTTCAAAGTTTCCATTTCTGAATTCTCCTAGTTTAATGTAAGTAACACATTGTCTATTTTGTTTAAAATATCTAATATTCCCCCCAACATCTAGAGCTCCATGATGCAAAATATCATTTTGTCGATCTTCTGTTCCAGTATTCACTTTAATTCTTTTTATTACAATTGGTTTTTCAAATATAATCACAAAGACATCTCCTGTTGACGGTGGTTTCCCCCAGAAGTAGTCATCAACACTACTGTAGGCTTTGCTTGCATCATAATTTTCAAAAACACTCATGTTGGTATAAAGACTTGCAGGAGGGTTATCTGGGAGGTCAAATGGCTCCTCTTCAAAATCATCATCCTTCAACTTATTCTCAGTTCCTTTATATGATGAATAATAACCCATGTGTTGAAAGAGAGATGGTTTAAAACGAATCACATTTTTCTGAGCTAACAGACTCCGGAAATGAGTCAATAGCCAATCACAAGGCATTTCTTGATAAAACATTAATAAAAAATGTGCCAAACGTGGGAGATCATGAGAATGATAAAGTTTTCCAATATAGCCAAGTTTAGAGAACTCAAGGGTTACCCAGTAAGTTCCTTCTAAGGATGCAATGACTTTCTTGATGGCAGTTAAGAAATTTTTTGAACAACGAACATCATCTTCAAGCATTACATAATAGTATGAAATATTGGCACAAAAGTTGAGCAAAAAAGCATAATCTACATTTTGCTTGGAACGGAATCTGACTCTATCTTCTGGATCATTGTAATTTCTTTTAAGGCCACTCAGGATTGGGTAATATTCCTCTGGAGCATGTATAACCATTAACCTTCCAGCAATAATATGGTGGGCAAATTTCTGTGTAATATCTTGCAGCATGACCTCACGCCAGGATGAGTTAAAGTCAGCTAGATGAACCACCACTGAAAGTTCCTTCAATTCTTCGTAGCTGGATTGCTCAAAAATTGACTTGATTGTCTCAAGTAAATAGCTTCCTTTTTTTCGTCTCACTGATGAAAGTCCAATTGTAAGAAATCCTGAACAAAAGAATCCAAAATGAAGACAAATTAAAGGCGAAACTGGGTTTTGAATAACGTAGAAAAAAGAAAAAAAAGTTCTTTTCCCCTTAGGCCTTCTACTCTATTAAGTACATCTAAGTGAATGATCATATATAGAGCATTTTGTGATTAAAGGATTATGCTAAATATGCAAAAGCTTCCCAGGTGGCGCAGTGGTAAAGACTGACTGCCAATGCAGGAGACACAGGAGTAACCGGTTCAACCCCTGGGTCAGGAAGATCCCCTGGAGGAGGAAATGGCAAGTTACTGCAATATTCTTGCCTGCTCTTACTCTCTGTTTTATATTACCTCTTTAGTACAAAGCAGTTGGAAAAGGAAATGGCAAACCACTCCAGTATTCTTGCCTGGAGAGTCCCATGGACAGAGGAGTCTGGAAGGCTACAGTCCATGGGGTCTCAAAAAGTCAGACACAACTGAGTGACTAACATACACAAACTCTCTGTTTTATATCGCCTCTTTAGTATACAGCAGTTGGTATATGTGCCAGCACACATTTGTAAGGGATTAGTAATGTGTGAACAAAGGTGGTGCAATAGATGGAGATTTTAAAAAATAGTGGCAGTCTTTGAAATTAGGACAAAGTTTAAGAGAAGTAGACATTTGAAATGGAAGAAAAAAGATCTAAAGAAAGCTAAACTATTGCATTTTTTCCTCAACCTGGTGATCACAAACTCACTTGCATAAACGCTTCTTAACAGGGAACTCAATTTTTGTGGTCTCCACACCATCTACTAAGAAGTTCATGATATCACTGTGTATCACTGATTCTAAAACATATTTTTCACACAGAAATATTTTAAACTCAGGTTGTATATCACAACTGATAGCATCTTACAACTTAAACTTGATGATGCTTGTACTTTCTTAGTGGTTCATCAATTAGATCATGATATTGTCTATAATTTACAATGTCTTGAAATCCATGAAATGTAGTATGTTACTTCTTGGATCAAAGTGCCTGTACTGGATTGAATAATTGCCTCCAAAATTTCATGTCTACCTGGAACTTTAGACTGTGACCTTAAGATGCAATTAGTTAAAGATCTCCAGATGAAATCATATTGGATTTAGATTGGACAGTAAATTCAAGGACTAATGTCCTTATAAGAACGGGAGAGGACACAGAGAGACAAAGAAGGGCCATGTGGAGAGTGGCAGTGATTGCAGTTTTGCTACAACTAACCAAGGGATGCCAAGTGTGACCAACACCTGGAAGAGGCAAGGAAGGATTCTCCTCTAGATGGAGTCTGGTGCTGCCAGCATCCTGGTTTCTGAATTCTGGCTTCCAGAAATGTGAGAGAATCAATTTCCATTGTTTCAAACCACCTAGTTTGTGATTGTTCATTATGACATCTTAGGAAACAAATACAATGATTTTCACTACTTCAAATTGGTGGGCATGTCATAAAACCAATGTTTGGAAATGTATCACTGTGGGAATAATTATTTTTAAAAGCTAACTTAAAAAAGTTAAAGTGAATTGCTTTTTCCTAGTCTCCCTACATGAATTCTATAGCAAACTGTTAAAAATTTCATGTCACAATTAGGCATTTAATTTTTTTTGGTGTTGTTATTAATGAAATTGGATTGGTGAATAACTGAATTTGTGAAGAAACACAATGTTTCCCAAAATATATCTTACGTTAGTAAAGCCCATAAATTTATTGTTATACAAATGAAACATGTTATCATTCTTTTAAAACAAAGTATTTTATTGTTCTTGATTTTAAAAATATAAGTATACTTACGCTTTCTTTGTAAAGGCATGACAGCTAAGTAGCGATAGGTGACATTGAGGGCTCCTGAGAAATTAGACAAATCTTTGAAAGTATGCATGTAGTGTTCTGGACTCAGCTGATGTGTAGATGTTTCCCTTAAAATCTGTTTGTCTCCTTCCTGAATGCCAAGAAGGAGGAAGAGAGAAATAACAGATGGTCATGAATTAAATAAACTTTCTCCTTACACAATAATAATATATATATATATATAAAAATGGGTATATATATCTGATATACAATATGTTGTTATTGTTGTTCAGTCACTCAGTCATGTCCAACTCTTTGCAATGCTGTGGACTGCAGGACACCAGGCTTCCCTGTCCTTCACCATCTCCCGGAGCTTGCTCAAACTCACGTTCATTGAGTTGGTGTTGTGATACCATCTACTCATCTCATCCTCTGTCGTCCCCTTCTCCTCCTGCCTTCAATCTTTTCTAGCATCAGTGTCTGGAGAAGGAAATGGCAGCCCATTCCAGTACTCTTGCCTGGAAAATCTCATGGATGGGGAAGCCTGGTGGGCTGCCATCTACGGGGTCGCACAGAGTTGGACACAATTGAAGAGACTTAGCAGCAGCAGCAGCAGCAGGGCTTTTTCCAATGAGTTGGCTCTTTGCATCAGGTGGCCAAAGTATTAGAACTTCAGTTGTAGCAACAGTCCTTCCAGTGAATATACAAGGTTGATTCCCTTTATGTTTGATCTCCTTTCAGTCCAAGGGACTCTCAAGAGTCTTTAATATGGGTATTATATAAATATCAATGACTGGCATTAGAAGCTGTAGATAATTATTTTTCACCTGAATTCTAGATTCTGTTCACTATTTTCCACTTTTTATTTTATGTCTACAGTTGCTTTTGTAAAGCATACATTAATAATGGCATTCTCTTGATAAAAAAAAATTTGAAAACTCCTACTCCTTTCATGTTAAAATTCACATTATTTACAAGAATCTTCAAACTTGACAGCGATCTTTACAGTTTCATGTAAAGCTAATTCTCACTAGATTCCCCATATCTGAATCATATTAAACTACTTACTCTTCTTCAAGTGTTGTCAAATAAAAGACCACACATTATTTCTAAGATTTTGAAATTTTAGGAATGATTAGAAGGATGCAATAGTGAACATAATGATTGGAGTTTGAATAACTTATTATCAAGAAGTGTTAGTCAGTCATTTATGTAGCCACTATAATCGAAGCCTATTGAGAATGGACAGCAATAGTCTTTTTGAAATGATAGTATATTTTACAAATATCTTCAAGATATCTTGATTAGGAGACATTAGTACCAAATGTTCAAGGAAATGTCTTTAGACCTTGTAAAGGTCTTTCCCACGATGTTTGCTTGTTGCTTGTAAGTGTAGAGGGGAAGAGGGAGTATCCTGATGAAAGTGAAGTTTAGATCTTTTATATTTAAAAACTTTAGTATCAATTTGATAATGGAATTATGTCATACAATCTTCAGGATGGTTTATATTCAAGAAGATATTTCTATTCAGCTTAAAAATATCCTGCTAACAATTAATTGCTTCCCTTTATCTCCCTCTGATATAAATTCAGTTGTAGGTTTTGATTATCTAATCATTTGAACAAGCCTCTATTAGTTATATATTACTAGCAACATGATGACCTGCTTGGCTTTTGTATATGTTTTATTATCACTGGTAAAATATTAGGACAACCTAATTAGATTTTTTTTTCTTTTCTGGCAAAGTATCTATTGTGTTGTGTGAGTTCTGTGGCTATTTTGACTATTCAGTATAAGATTGGCAGGTCAGGTATGAGCAATGCCTTTGAGACAACAGAGAAAGTGAATGTATTAAATAAATTTGGTCTTCATACTATTGGACTTTGGTCAATAAAACTTTAATCAATTAAACATTATCCTAAAATACTAGAAAAAATTCAAATACAAATTTTACTTTAGTTGAAACATTTACTGCTTTATTTCAGATTCAAATATCAAGGGAAAAGGTGACTAACTCAAAGTTTTAAATCTATGGCCAGGCTGAAATTGTCTTAGAATAAAAGTTGAAATAGTGAATATTGACTAGCAAGAGCTTTCAATCTGGTCCTTGATAAATGAATATGCATTCTGTGTATCTTTTCTGTATATTGAATTATGTTTATGAGCCTATATTTGCTTTTTAATAGTGTATAATATTTTATATTTGCCTTGATAACTTGGACAAAGAAAAATACTTTATTCTGATTTATAATGTGTTTGCCATGTATAAGTTAAAGAATTTTAAAATACATGACATTAAACCTGGGAGGCTAGTTGTATAAATGTACTAATTAATATGCATTGAATTCTGATTATTTTAAATTAGTTGCATATAAATATTTTCATCTTTGTATTTTTGAAAACCTAAAAAAATCATGAAAGTTTTAAAATGAACAAATTTAGGATTTTCAAAAGATAACTGGAGACTCAATTTTTCATTAGCTACTTTAATAGTAAACATGATGTCCATATTTAACAGGATCTAGAAAATATATTTATAAAAATCAGGCAGTAGTCACAATACTGAATTCATTTTACCATTCTGTTCTTATGTGATGTCACATTCTAAAGGAAGTGCAGGATACTGAATATCTCTTTAAGAATTCTATCTTGAACACGTAAAAATCCAGACCTTTTCTGTGATAAGATAGAGTACATTCATCCTGATTGAAGGACATAACAGAATATAAGATGAAATGTGACATATGAAAGCACTTTATTAAATTCTCAAGAACAAGTCTTTACACTTTTCAGCGTAAAATAAATAATGCAACTTTCACCTGAGTCAGCCTTGTTGGCTGCTTTCCAGAAGCATCTACCTGAACAGCCAGGCTCTCCCTGGATACCTCCTTTCTATAGCTACTATGCTGTAGTGTATTTTTCAGTAACAAGACAAAGCTTTATGACAATCATTTTCTGGATGGGAATGAAATTCAATGGACTAGCTACAGGCTAAATATATACCCTAGTGGCTACTTTGAAGATGCTCACAGCCGAGAGGCTAAGTTGATTGGGCATGCAGTGTCTCTTCTACTTAGTTTGCCTTGTAATACAATTTGTCTATTACACTGAACTTGGCTTTCTTTCCTACTGAAAGGCACATATGCCTCTATCATGTAAGCAATACACTAAGCTGTTATACACCCAGGATTTGGGGCCACTGATGGATTGTCTAGCAAGAAGAATAGAATCCATGTGCTAAATAACCCTAGAGGCCTTATTACTGTAATTGTTTATCTGAGTTCTCTGAATTATAACTACAATTTCCTCCTGATTTAAGAAAAACAAGGAACTTCCCTGGTGGTCCAGTGGTTAAGACTGTGCTCCCAGTGTAGGGGGCTGGGGTTCAATCCTGTATCAGGGAACTAGGTTCCTCATACCACAACTAAGAGGCCAGTTTTCTATGGGTACTAACATATTGCTTAAAATTCTCCAAGCCAGGCTTCAATAATATGTGAACCATGAACTTCGAGATGTTCAAGCTGGTTTTAGAAAAAGCAGAGGAACCAGAGACCAAATTGCCAACATCTCCTGGATCATCGAAAAAGCAAGAGATTTCCAGAAAAACATCCAGTTTTGCTTTATTGACTATGCCAAAGCTTTGACTGTGTGGATTACAATAAACTGGAAAATTCTGAAAGAGATGG
Source organism: Bos mutus (assembly GCF_027580195.1). Taxonomy (NCBI): domain Eukaryota; kingdom Metazoa; phylum Chordata; class Mammalia; order Artiodactyla; family Bovidae; genus Bos; species Bos mutus. The sequence goes on along the minus strand of NC_091621.1, from coordinate 56,769,621 downwards.
GAATACCAGACCACCTGACCTGCCTCTTGAGAAACCTGTATGCAGGTCAGGAAGCAACAGTTAGAACTGGACATGGAACAATAGACTGGTTCCAAATAGGAAAAGGAGTACGTCAAGGCTGTATATTGTCACCCTGCTTATTTAACTTATATGCATAGTACATCATGAGAAATGCTGGCCTGGAAGAAGCACAAGCTGGAATCAAGATTGCTGGGAGAAATATCAATAACCTCAGACATGCAAATGACATCACCCTTATGGCAGAAAGTGAAGAACTAAAGCGCCTCTTGATGACAGTGAAAGAGGAGAGTGAAAAAGTTGGCTTAAAGCTCAACATTCAGAAAACGAAGATCATGGTATCTGGTCCCATCACTTCATGGCAAATAGATGGGGAAACAGTGGAAACAGTGGCTGACTTTATTTTGGGGGGCTCTAAAATCACTGCAGATGGCGATTGCAACCATGAAATTAAAAGACACTTACTCCTTGGAAGGAAAGTTATGATCATCTTAGGCAGCATATTAAAAAGCAGAGACATTATTTTGTCAACAAAGGTCTGTCTAGTCAAGGCTATGGTTTTTCCAGTAGTCATGTATGGATGTGAGAGTTGGACTGTAAAGAAAGCTGAATGCCGAAGAACTGATGCTTTTGAACTATGGTGTTGGAGAAGACTCTTGAGAGTCCCTTGGACTGCAAGGAGATCCAACCAGTCCATCCTAAAGGAGATCAGTCCTGGGTGTTCATTGGAAGGACTGTTATTGAAGCTGAAACTCCAATACTTTGGCCACCTCAAAGAAAGAGCTGACTCATTTGAAAAGATCCTGATGCTAGGAAAGATTGAGGGCAGGAGGAGAATGGAACGACAGAGGATGAGATGGTTGGATGGCATCACTGACTCGATGGACATGGGTTTGGGTGGACTTCGAGAGTTGGTGATGTACAGGGAGGCCTGGCATGCTGTGGTTCATGGGGTCTCAAAGAGTCAGACATGACTGAGCCAGTGAACTGAATTGAACTAACACATGAGCAACTGAACTGAAGAACAATTTTAATGTAATTGTATATGAATGACAATGAATATTTAAAAGTTTGTACATATTAAGCCTTGGGATAAAATTTAGTTCAAAATGTAATTTAGGTAGAAAACATCCTCTAGTAAAGAGTGAATATTTAAATTAATAAAAATATTACCACTAAATTTTCAAAATGGGGGGATGCTTATATTTAACATCCATTTTAATTCACTTTTTCTAAATAATGCAAATTTCTACTTAATAAAGTAAATATTTAAAAAAATTCAGTTTTTTTTTAAGCTAAGAAGTAATTAATCTCTTCTCTGTACCTGGGATGATTTGTAAATCTGATTAGATATATATGGGCTTCCCTGGTGGTATATGGCTAATGTAGCCAGATTTCATTGAAAAAGTATTCTTTAGTAAAAGCTGCTTCATTAAATCACACTTTTAAATAATGCGGTAGGACTGATGTTTAGACAGAAATGTATAAATAGAGCAATAGCATTTGATCTTCATGGGTATGTACTCTATTACTTCTTATACATTTTATGGTGAATTTGAAGTGGTTCTCTTCCAAAAGACATAAAGATGTTTGCTGCATATAATAATATTTTGTCTACTTAAAGTTAAATATTGAAATTGCACTTGAAAGAGTCTATCATCACTAAATGCAACAAACATCCTACCAATACCATGTTTTTGATTTACAAGACGAGATTTACTTTTACCAGTACACAGAGATGCAAGAAATAAATGTTTATCACAAAATTAAATCATTAATCAAGAGCTCCTCTAATTAATTTACAATCTTCAATTCTCTTAATTAAAATATAGCTGGATCACCTAGGTCTTGATCTATTGTTCTTAAATTTCATAAACCTAATAGTCAGGTTAAAAAAGTCTAAAATGCATATCACTCGTAAGTCTTTCTAGTTTGCTATTTTTAACTAGATCATGCCTAGTCAAATTTTATTAACTGTGGTACCTTCAATATGGTGAATTGACTAAGGATGGTAGAATTAAACCTATACTTGAAGGTAAAAGCTCACAAGATTAAACCTATAACTGAAGGTAAAAGACATAGGCAGAGTCAAGATCTAGGAATGTGACAGAATTTCACCATCAAAGAACAATGCTAAGGGAGGCAAGATGCTTTACAGAAGACCTCTTAAGAAAATCTGTACCAACTAAGATCATTTGGTTGGCCTGTAGAATATAGAATAGTATCTGAGAAGTAACTGGTAGTTACTAAATCATTTTCAATTAATAAAATAAAACATTTTACTAGGAAATGATCTTTGAAGTTGTTGTCAATTGTCTCTCTAGTTACTAATTGAAAGTTTTCAGCATGCTTGTATGAAAGAAAATACTTTCCAGTCCTCTGTGTGTTCAAAGGCTTTGGTTTTCTGAAATATGTAAACAGGAATCATTGCACAAGTATTAGAATTTTCTCAGATATTTTAACATCAGTTATGATGGAAAAAGTAAATAAGAAATTATGTCCATAATTATTCTCATTAGACATGAATTATGTGACAATCATAACAAAAGTAAATAATAGAGACATATTGAGTTCTCACAATTAGTCAGAATGTGTCTTTTTGTACACTTTAATAGTTCACTTAAAATTCATTCAGGGAATTTCCCTGGCATCCCAGTGGTTAAATCTCTGTGCTTCCATTGTAGAGAGCATGGGTTTGATCCCTGGTCAGGAGCTAAGTATCTATGATTGTGTGGTGTGGCCAAAAAAAAAGAAAACTATTCCCCCCCCCCAAAAAAAAACAACAACAACAACCCATAAAATTAGGGACTTCCTTGGTGTCCCAATGCATATCATTAGTAAGTTTCTTCAGAGGCTAAAATTCCACACTTCCATTGTAGGGGCATGGGTTTGATCCCTGGTTGGGGGCTTCTTAGGTGGCTCTAGGGGTAAAGAACCTGCTTGCCAACACAGGAGATGCAAGAGATAAGAGTTTGATCCCTGGGTCAGGAAGATGCCTTAGAGGAGGGCATGGAAACCTATTCCAGTATTCTTGCCTGGAGAATCCCATGGCCATAGGAGCCTGGATACTCCGTAGGGTCATAGAGTCAGACAAGACTGAAGCAACCTTAGCATGCATGCATGCATAGGGGACTAAGACACCTGCATGCTGCCAGACATGGGGGACAAAGTCTACTAACGTACTAATTTTATCTTTTTTAAACTACTGAATAGTTTTCACATTCTTATGACTATAAGGGTAAAACATGGTGGTCATGTACAGCTATTCAAGATCCAAATGAGATGTCACACATTAATAAAGCATTCCTTCTTAACAAAATAGCACACTTAGTATCATTAGACAATAGGATTTGAAAATTTTTGATAATATAGAAAAGTATAGAAAGTAAGGAGTAATACCTATAAAAATTTGTTTAGTCTATTTACAGGTGACTCTGCCCAGTTCTACTTATAAGTGTATTTTTTTCAATAAATATGTAATATATTACTATGAGCTTCCCTGGTGGCTCAGTGCTAAAGAATCTGCCTGTCAATGCAGGAGATATGGGTTCCATCCCTGTGTCAGGAAGATACGCTGGAGAGGGAACTGACAACTCATTCCAGTAGTCTTGCCTGGAGAAGCCCATGGACAGAGGAGTCTATGAGGTCATAAAGAGTTGGACACAACTGAGAGACTAAGCACACACACACACACAGACATACAATTAATTCAGATAGGGATGATAGCTAACTTATTTGTAATTAGATGTGCATATTTGCATTAAATATAGCATATAGCATTAAATAAAGCGTTGCACCATGAGCCAAAACAATTATGATGTTGACAATATGTAATTGACATAAAAAGTAGCTAGATGGGAAAGATATATGTTATAATTTTGCTCAGACTAAGGCTATTTCAATATCCTGGGACTGAAGTTATGCTGCAAGTGGACTGTCTTGTTTGACTTAGGCCTTACTTTGAACAAAAAGTAATCAACCTCCAAGACTTACCATAACATAGCTATCTTCAATGTACAAGTTCATAAACAGAAGGAAAATGACAAGAACTCCCAAGAATGAGACAGTAGAACGTTTTCGCAGGCATCGCATTTTATCTAGTATATCAAAAATATGTTTCACTTGGTGAAATTTAAGCATTCTCTCCTGTGGAAAAGAGGCACAGAATTACTAACAATTAATTATGCATGTAAATATTTCCTCACCATATCAATCAACAGGCCTTTATAAAATTTTACTCTCCAAATATTTGAACCAAAATTGTTTACACTTTCACAATAAAAGTTGGCATAATTTATTAATACATTAACATAAAGATAATGCAGTGGTTTATCTTGATGTAGTGTAAGTAAAAGTGAAAAGCACAGTTATTTCTGAACAAATAAATATTGGTAACAATAATGTAAGAAAATAATAGTCCCCACTGCACATGGTGAATGCAGTCATGAAATTAAAAGACACTTCCTCCTTGGAAGAAAAGCTATGACCAACCTAGACAGCATGTTAAAAAACAGAGACATTACTTTGCCAACAAAGGTCCATCTAGTCAAAGATACGGTTTTTCTATTAGTCATGTATAGATGTGAGAGTTGGACTATAAAGAAAGCTGAGCTCAGAAGAATTGATGCTATTGAACTGTGGCATTGGAAAAGACTCTTGAGAGTCCCTTGGACTGCAAGGAGATCCAACCAGTCCATCCTAAAGAAAATCAGTCCTGGATATTCATTGGGAGGACTGATGCTGAAGCTGAAACTCCAATATTTTAGCCCCCTGATATGAAGAACTGACTCATTTGAAAAGACCCTGATGCTGGGAAAGATTGAAGGCAGGAGGAGAAGGGGATGACAAAGGATGGGATGGTTGGATGGCATCACCGACTCCATGGACATGAGTTTGAGCAAGCTCCAGGAGTTGGTGATGGACAGGCAAGCCTGGCATGCCATAGTCCATGGTGTCAGAAAGAGTCAGCCATGACTGAGGGACTGAACTGAACCGATGAGAAAGAATGAAAATAAAAGAAAAGCAAGCATTAAGGTAACATCTATCTCCTCATATTATAATGTAATAAAAATAGAAGACACCAGAAGTTTGGGGCTAATACTGATCTCAGAGTAGGTCCACTGAAAAGAAATATAGGGAGAAAATTTGAGTGAAAGGAAGAGAAGTCACAGAGGAAGTTAAAGTTTTGGGGGTGAGTCTACACAAAAATTCAGTTATAATTGCTTTGTTTATTTTTCCCAGTAGTTCTTGCTAAATCAGTGTAAATCCTGGAGTAGCATATCAACATTGCCTTGCTCAATCTATTGTTTATAATGATTTATGGACTACAGAAAGCCAAACTGGAGTTGGTAGGGTTAGTGGAAACCTAATTATTTTCCATTTCACTCTTCTACATTTTGTGATCCACTACAATTATAAATTCATTTACATTACCGATATTTTTAAAAATTATATAGAAAACCTAGAATGATCAAAAGGTTAGAGAAATCATATTTTATCCATAAACAACAATTTTTGGAAATTATGCCTTGTTGAGTTATATACTATGTCTTCTTGGGTTCAGCTTTAGGATGAAGTATTTATGGGCATAAAGAACTTCAGGAGGTGAAAAAGGGCTGTACCCCAACAGTTACAACAATGTCTAGAATACATCCAGCTAATAATGTCTCTTCCACGAATTAATGTAAGAAAGCATTTCTGAATCTTTGAAAATTATAGGAAAGAAGATGAGGAATTGGGAGAAAGAAATGTTAATGAAAGCTCATTTTCTTTGGCCATATTCTCTTGAGAGTTATTTTTTCTTGATTTTTAGCTATAAATATATGTGTAGAGATGCACATATATATATTTTTATAATGTTTTTAAAAAAATACTTCCCTATCTTGATGTCAGATGAATGAGTGAGTGAGTGAGTGAAGTCACTCAGTCATGTCCGACTCTTTGCAACCCCATGGGCCGTAGCCTAAAAGGCTCCTCTGTCCATGAAATTTTCCAGGCAAGAGTACTGGAGTGGGTTGCCATTTCCTTCTCCAGGGGATCTTCCCAACCCAGGGATCGAACCCAGGTCTCCTGCATTGCAGGCAGATGCTTTACTGTCTGAGCCACTATGAGTCAGATAGATAGTCTCATTTATTTTCTTCTGTGTTTTTTTTTTTTGCTTGCTTTAATAGACAGACTTCTGTTAGTACACCTGGAATTTATCTTTGTGTCTCTTATGAGGTGAAAGTGAAACAATTTATCTCTTCCACATGTAGAGCTGAGCAGTTCAGTAATAATAGTATTACCACTCTAATTTCAAGGGGGTGGGGAGGTAAGAAAAACTGGATACTGGAAAACAATAATGAATTAATGAAACTATGAGGCATGCCATGTAGGGTCACCCAAGACAGATGGGTTATGGTGGAGAGTTCTGACAAAACGTGGTCCACTGGAGAAGGCAATGACAAGCCACTTCAGTAATCTTGCCTTGAGAACCTCATGAGCAGTATGAAAAGGCAAAAATATATGACACTTAAGGATGAACTTCCCAGGTCAGTAGGTGGCCAATATGCTACTGGAGAAGAGTGGAGAAGTAAAACCAGAAAGAATAAAGAGAAGGAGCCAGAGTGAAAACAACGGCCAACTGTGAATGTGACTGGTGACGGAAGTAAAGTTGGATGTGGTAAAGAACAATATTGCCTAGGAACCTGGAATGTTAGGTCCATGAATCAAGGTAAATTAGAAGTGGTCAAACAGGAGATGGCAAGAGTGAACGTTGACATTTTAGGAATCAGTGAGCTAAAATGGACTGGAATGGGTGAATTTAATTCGGATGACCAAATTAAATTGTAAAACAATATTTACAATTGTGGGCAAGAATCCCTTAGAAGAAATGGAGTGGATATCATAGTCAAAGAAAGAGTTCAAAATGCAGTACTTGGGGGAAATCTCAAAAATGACAGGATGATTTCTGTTAGTTTTCAAGGCAAACCATCCAATATCACAGTAATCCAAGTCTATGCCCCGACCAGTAACACTGAAGAAGCTGAAGCTGAATGGTTCTGTGAAGACCTACAAGATCTTCTAGAACTAACATCCCCAAAAGATGTCCTTTTATCAAAGGGGACTGGAATGCAAAAGTAGGAAGTTAAGAGCTACCTGGAGTACCGGGCAAATGTGGCCTATGAGTACAAAATGAAGCAGAGTAAAGGCTAACAGTGTTTTTTGCCAAGAGAATGCACGGGTCATAGCAAACACCCTCTTCCAACAACACAAGAGAAGGCTCTACACATGGACATCACCAAATGGTCAACACCTAAATCAGACTGATTATATTCTTTGCAGCCAAAGATGGAGAAGTTCTACACAGTCAGCAAAAACAAGACTGGGAGCTGACTGTGGCTCAGATCATGAACTCCTGCCAAATTCAGACTTAAATTGAAGAAAGTAGGGAAAACCACTAGACTATACAGGTATGACCTAAATACAATCCCTTATGATTATACAGTGGAAGTGACAAATAGATTCATGGGATTACATCTGATATTAGATTCCCTGAAGCACAATAGTTGGAGGTTTGTGACATTGTACAGGAGGCAGTGATTAAGACCATCCCCAAGAAAAATAAATGCAAAAAGTCAAAATGGTTGTCTGAGGAGGCCTTACAAATAGCTGAGAAAGGAAGAGAAGCTAAAGGCAAAGGAGAAAAGGAAAGATATAAGCATCTGAATGCGGAGTTCCAAAGAATATCAAGGAGCGATAACAAAGCCTTCTTCAGTGATCAATGCAAAGAAATAGAGGAAAACAATAGCATGGGAAAGGCTAGAGATCTCTTCAAGAAAATTAGAGACACCAAGGGAATATTTCATGCAAAGATGGGCTCAATAAGGGACAGAAATGTTATGGTCCTAATAGAAGCAGAAGATTAAGAAGAGGTAGCAAGAATACACAGAAGAGCAATACAAAAAAGATCTTCATGACCCAGATAATCACGATGGTGTGATCACTCACCTACAGCCAGACATCCTGGAATGCAAAGTCAAGTGGGCCTTAGGAAGCATCACTACAAACAAAGCTAGTAGAGGCGATGGAATTCCAGTTAAGCTATTTCAAATCCTAAAAGATGATGTTGTTAAAGTGCTGCACTCAATATGCCAACAAATTTGGAAAACTCAGCAGTGGCTATAGGACTGGAAAAGGTCAGTTTTCATTTCAATCCCAAAGAAAGGCAATACCAAAGAATTCTCAAACTACTGCACAATTACACTCATCTCACATGCTATCAAAGTAATGCTCAAAACTCTCCAAACCAGGCTTCAGCAATACGTGAATCGTGAACTTCCAGATGTTCAAGCTGGATTTATAAAAGGCAGAGTAACCAGAGATCAAAATGCCAACATCTGTGCTGGATCATTGAAAAAGCAAAAGAGTTCCAGAAAAACATCCACTTAAGCTTTATTGACTATGCCAAAGCCTTTGACTGTGTGGATCACAACAAACTGTGGAAAATTCTGAAAGAGATGGGAATACCACATCACCTTGCTTGCCTCCTGAGAAATCTGTATGCAGATCAAAAAGCAACAGTTAGAACTGGACATAGAACAACAGATTGGTTTCAAATAGGAAAAGGAATACATCAAGGCTGTATATTGTCACCCTGCATATTTAACTTATATGCAGAGTGGTGGTGATTTAGTTGCTAAGTAGTGTCCAACTCTTGTGATCTCATGGTCTGTAGCTCACCAGGCTCCTCTGTCCATGGGATTTCTAGGCAAGAATACTGGAGTGGTTTGCCATTTCCTTCTCCAGGGGATCTCCCCCAGGCAGGGATTAAACCTATGTCTCTTGCTTGGCAGGCAAATGATTAACCAACTGAACTTTACATCATGTGAAATGCCAGGCTAGATGAAGCACAAGTTGGAATCAAGATTTCTGGGAGAAATATCAATAATCTCAGATATGCAGATGACACCACCCTTATGGCAGAAACTGAAGAACTAAAGAGCCTCTTGATGAAAGTGAAAGAGGAGAGTGGAAAAGCTGGCTTAAAACTCAATATTCAGAAAACTAAGATCATAGCATCTGGTCCCATCACTTCATGGCAAATAGATGGGGAAACAATGGAAACAGTGACAGACTTTATTTTTGGGGGCTCCAAAATCACTGCAGATGGTGACTGTAGCCATGAAATTAAAAGACGAATGCTCCTTGGAAGAAAAGTTATGATCAGACCAGACAGCATTTAAAAAGCAGAGACATTACTTTGCCAACAAAGTTCCATCTAGTCAAAGCTATGGTTTTTCCAGTAGTCATGTATGGATGTGAGAGTTGTACTATAAAGAAAGCTGGGCACTGAAGAACTGATGCTTTTGAAGTGTGGTGTTGGAGATGACTCTTGTGAGTTCCTTGGTTTGCAAGGAGATGAAACCATTCAATCCTAAAGGAAATCAGTACTGAATATTCATTGGAAGATCTGATGCTGAAGTTGAAACTGCAATACTTTGGCTAACTTATGTGAAGACCTAACTCACTGGAAAAGACCTTGATTCTGGGAAAATGGAAGGCAGGAGGAGAAGGGGATGACAGAGCATCAGATGGTTGGATGGCATCACCGATTTGATGGACATGAGTTTGAGCAATCTCTGGAAGTTGGTGATGGACAGGGAAGCCTGATGTGCTGCAGTCCATGGGGTCGCAAAGAATCAGACACAACTGAGAGACTGAACAGAAATGAAACATTAATAATGCATAAACAGTTAGTCACCCGGTCAAGTCCGGCTCTTGTGATTCGTGGACTGTAGCCCACCAGGCTCCTCTGTCCTTAGGATTCTCCAGGCTAGAATACTGGAGTGCATAGCCATCCATTTCTCTACCCAGGAATTGAGCCCTGGTCTCCTGCATTGCAGACAGATTCTTCGCCGTCTGGGTCATCAGAGTAGGCCTAATACCACACCATATATTAAATCATCTCATCTTTTGGTTTGTGATGTCAGTTTTAGAATAGGGTCAGTTTCTAATTTGCATTTATGTGTCAAAAGTGTGTCAATAGACTCATCATTTATCTTTTCCAATAAGAAAATACACACATACCACTTTTGAACCGAAACATTGTTAAGTTAAATTCTGTTGTCTCATTCAATAATCTGAAGTATACTGTAATGTGGTCCTCAATCTACAGATAAAATATTCTGCTTGTAAAAGGTTTTTTTTTTTTTTTTCTGGATTTGGGTAGGATAAGATGCATTTTCATGTTCACTGCAGCAGTAACTGGCCTAAGTTTGCCCAGCAACGATAAGAAGCAAGATTAATACCATAGACTCTCCATCTGTGGCTCATTTCAAGAGAATGATACTCTGGTAGGGTACTAGGCCCCAAGGACCTGGAGGGGCTGCCTACAGGGTACAGAGTCTGGATGCAGCTGGGATCTGTTAGCATAAATGCTTGTAAGTCTGGATGCCTGAGGCAGAAGTCTCAGGGTCGCCTGAGAAGGACTGTTTTGAAGTAGGGTCTGGTGAAAGATTTATCTTTTTATATTCAGTGACCAGTCTCAGAACTCTGGTGGTGTTGTTGTTCAGTTGCTAAGTTGTGTCCAACTCTTTGTGACCCCATGGACTACAGCATGCCAGGGTCCTCTGTCCTCCACTGTCTCCCGGAGTTGGCTCAAATTCATGTCCACTGAGTAAGTGACACTATCTAACCATCTCATCCTCCACTGCTCCCTTTTCTTTTGCCTTCAATCTTTCCCAGCATCAGGGTCTTTTTCAACGAGTTGGCTCATCCCATCAGGTGACCAAAGTATTGGAGCTTTAGCATCAATCCTTTCAATGAATATTGAGGTTGATTTCCTTTAGAATTGACTGGTTTTATCTCCTTGCAGTCCAAGGGATTTCTAAGAATCTTCTCCAGCACCACAATTTGAAAGCATTAATTCTTCAGTGTTCAGCCTTCTTTATGGTTCAACTCTCACATCCATACATGACTACTGGCAAAACTGTAGCTTTGACAATACAAATATTTCTTGGCAAAGTAATGTCTCTGCTTTTTAACACACTATCTAGGTTTGTCATAGTTTTCCTTCCAAGGAGCAAGTGTCTTTTAATTTCATGGCTGCAGCAAAGAACTCTGGTGCCACCCTCTATATCTTAGGATGTGCCTGATTCAGGTCCAGGAGAGGATGCTCCAAGAACACTGAGGGTGTACATCCCTAAGGGTTTGGGTTGAAGGAAGAGGTGGAATTGAGGTGTTTCAGGACCCATCCTGGGGGATACCATGGGTTAGTATAAAGTTTATGTTACACATTCTGTTTCCAGAGAGGGCTGAAATATGGACTCAGATCTGTTAACATGAATATAAAAGCATTGTAGGACTTCCCTGGTGGTCCAGTGGTTGAAACTCCATGCTCCCAATACAGAAGGTGTGGGTTCGATCCCTTGCCAGGGAACTAGATTCCACATGCCTCAATTAAGACCTGGCCTATTTAAATAAAAAATAAAAGTATTGTGGATGGAAGATCCAGGACCCTTGGTTGGTTGGGAGACTAGGTTAAAGGTGTATATTCTGAACCTGGGGATGTCTTGACAACATTGAGAGAGAAGATTCTTGCAGAAAAGGTGTTTGGGAGGGACTTTCAGCCTCAGAGTCTAGTTCTATGAAGAACAGAGGTAGTTGCTGAATGCAGCCTTGAGTACTGGCTAGGAGCAAGGCTTTCAGAGCCCATCAACTCTGTAGCAGGCCTGAATCCTCAAGCCAAGGCATTACTGGAGAAAACTCGGCCTGGGAGCCTGTGCCTGAACTTCTATCCTGGCCCACAGCTATCCACCCTGGTGCATGTCTTCCCCTCCAACCAGGTTCATCTCACCAGAGGCTCTCAACATCAGTGTCAGGGCTTTTAGAACCACAACTCCACGTTGCCCATGGATTTTTCTCATGCTTTGTCATCAGCATACACATGAAGGTGTTTTCATCACAAATTTGAATGAAAACCAACAAGTGAAAGTAGAGAAGATGTTTCAATAATTTGTAGTGTTAGTAGATTGAAGCCATTCATAATGTAGCCTTAAATGCGCATTTGATGGTATACAAAGGAACTTATGAGCAAGGTTAAGTAATAAAATGGGTTATAACAGCACAAAAACATTTTTATCTGAATTTGAAATGACAAAGAATTAGAACCTAATCACACGCAAGTGACACAATATTTCTGAATGTCAATTTGGGAAGATGACGATAGCATGAAATACCTTTATTCCCCTTAACTCAGCAATTATACTTCTAAAAATCTTTTCAAATATAAAACAATTGTATTTGTGAGCCAAAGTCTTACTATGGTATAGCAAAGCAGGGATGTCTGTAAAACAAATTGGAAACAATCTATAAGATGTTAACAGTCATTATCTCAATGTAGCAGAATGATCAGGAATTTTCAATCTTCTTTTTACTTTTCTAAGATTTCCATATTTTTAAAAGTACATGTATCATGATAATGGATGCTTGGGGCTGGTACACTGGGACAACCCAGAGGGATGGTACGGGGAGGGTAGAGGAAGAGGGGTTCAGGATGGGGAACACGTGTATACCTGTGGCAGATTCATGTTGATGTATGGCAAAACCAGTACAATATTGTAAAGTAATTAACCTCCAATTAAAATAAATACATTTATATTAAAAATATTTTTAAATGTTACTTTTAATTTTCAAAATTCTCTATTGTCTGTTAGAAAATAAAAGACATTTTATTTCCTGAACACAGAAGCATAAACAGCAAACTCTTTTTAAAGAAAATAAGATAAAAAAATACATAATACTTTATGTTTCTGAAAATTGAATGTTTTAAGTTCAATATAAATGCTAAGTCAAGAAGAATTCCATCCTAATTCTACTCTTTTGAGACAAAGAGAAAATGCAAATGATGTGACACAAATTGCATTTGCAAAGTTCAAATGTAGATAATTATATATAGAGATAATAAGCATATCTACTAATATTTATTAAATATTTCTAAGTGCTGGGTGATATACTTTGCATAGGTAGCTTATTGAATCTTCATACCAATGCTAAAACTTTAATACTATTATTAGACCAATTTTACAATTTAAGAAAACCAAAGCTTTCTTGAGGTGTCTCCATAAGCTATGATGCCAACTTTCAAATCTTAGAATTATCAGAGTCTGCTCTATTAACTACTATTGGTATACAGTTTATTAATTAGGCTTCTTATGATATTTTAAATATATTGTTGCCAATAGACAATTAATAACTTGTGACATTGATCTGTTACACAAAAAATAAAATAACATAATAAATATAAATACAATTTTCTTGGCAGAAAGCAAAATTTTGATTAAACCTATTTAACTTAAAATATACATAAATATATAATATGATACTGCTGAGGCTGCTAAGTCACTCTAGTCAGGTCTGACTCTTTGTGTCCCTATGGATTGTAAGCCTGTCAGGCTTCTCTGTCCATTGGATTTTCCAGGCAAGAGTACTGGAGTGGGTTATCATGCCCTCTTCCAGGGGATCTTCCTGACCCAGGGATCAAACCCATGTCTCTCATGCCTCCTGCACTGGCAGGTGGGTTCTTAACTACTAGAGTACCACCTGAGAAGTCCCTATAATATGATGAGGTGGGTCATACATGATATTTCAAGTAGTATTGTTTGTCTTCTTTGATGACTGCATGTATGTGTGTTCAGTCATATCTGACTGTTTGTGACCCCATGGATTGTAGCTCACCTGTCTCCATTGTTCATGGGATTTTCTAGGCAAGAATACTGGAGTTGGTGGCCATTTCCTCCTCCAGAAGATTTTTCCAACCCAGGGATCCAACCCATGTGTTCTGTGTCTCCTGCAATGCAGGTGGATTCTTTATTGCTGAACAAAAAGGGAAGTTTCAACTGGTATAGGTGGAAATATAAATCTTTGAAGATAATACACTTGTGCATTTTGCATTAATGCAAAATAAGACAAAACAACACCACCAAAACCTTGTCATATAATTCCAAGAGTTAACAAAAACAGAAGTCCTTAAAGAACAATGGTAGTCACCTAAGTTCTAATATCCAATCCTCCAACTTATAATCCTCCAAAGTTCATTCAAAACAATCAAAGCACAAATAAACTTTCTGTAGTATATACCCTCAGCACAACCAAGAGAAAAATAAAATAACACAAAGTCCAATTTATATGTAAATAAAAGCAATAACATTAAGGACAAGCAGAACTGGCTGAGGAGCCCAAATTAGAGATCAAGAGACAGACCAAAATATATGTCATTTATTAAACAACATTAAACTATACCATAATAAAAGATTAAGAAAGATAGTAATCTACCCAAAGTTCTCTCTCACCGCAAACACAGAATTAGATGGTTCCAGGAAAAAACAAGTGAATATTCAAGAAAATAAAACATACTTATGGCAAAAAAAAAAAAAAAAAAAAAAAATTCAGACCAATGTCAAACAAATTTACTGAGAAGAAAACGGAAATATCTGAAGGAACTCTGATATTTGGCTTTTGTTGTTCCATGAAGCAAGGAATCTCAGAGGTTAGTGGGGTCATGGAGAATAACCTGAGAAGGTTTATATTGAGAAAACTTGGGGAAAAAACAGTGATCAAAAAATGACTTTGATAGTAAAATACTGAATTAGTATAAATTCATGATTATATTGTGATAATAAAAAAGAAAGAAAATATGAAACCTATTTGCTACAATTGGATGTGACCACAGCACCATCATCTGATCCCCAAATCAGTAACTGAAAGAAAAGAACTAAAGTTTCCCCACTTCCCAGGAGGAACTGTATTTCATCAACAGTTGATGATTTTTTTTTTTTTTTTCAGACACTGGCAGTAGAGAGCAATGATCCTTAAGAAAAAAAGAAACAAAAGAAGTAAGACACATAATTTCTCCCATTTGCTGCCAGGAGGCAATTTTTAAAAGGCAGGGCAGAATACTGATGCAAGAAATTGAAGAAGACACAAATAGAAAGATATTCTTTATTAATGGAACAGAAGAGTTAATATTGTTAAAAAGTCCATATTACTTAAAGTGATCTATAAATCAAATGTGAACCCTGTTAAAACACCAATGGCAGTTTTCACAGATTTAGAAAAAAGGCCCTAAAATTTGTAGGACACTACAAAGCCTTTGAGACCCCAAAATAATCCTAAGAAAGCAGAACAAAGCTGGAGGCATCACACTTCCTAATTGAAACTGTAACAAAGGAGAAAAGGAAAGATATATCCATTTGAATGCAGAATTTCAAAGAATAGCAAGGAGAGATAAGAAAGCCTTCCTCAATGATCAGTGCAAAGAAATAGAGAAAAACAATAGAATGGGAAAGACTAGAGATTTCTTCAAGAAAATTAGAGATACCAAGGGAACATTTCATGCAAATATGGGCTCGATAAAGGACAGAAATGGTATGGACCTAACAGAAGCAGAAGACGTTAAGAAGAGGTGGCAAGGATACACAGAAGAACTGTACAAAAAAGATCTTCACGACCCAGATAATCACGATGGTGTGATCATTCACCTAGAGCCAGACATCATGGAATGTGAAGTCAAGTGGGCCTTAGAAAGCATCACTACGAACAAAGCTAGTGGAAGTGATGGAATTCCACTTGAGCTATTTCAAATCTTGAAAGATGATGCTGTGAAAGTGCTGCACTCAATATGTCAGCAAATTTGGAAAACTCAGCAGTGGCCACAGGACTGGTAAAGTTCAGTTTTCATTTCAATCCCAAAGAAAGGCAATGCCAAAAAATGCTCAAACTACCACACAATTGCACTCATCTCACATGCTATCAAAGTAATGCTCAAAAATCTCCAAGGCAGGCTTCAACAATACATGAACCATGAAATTCCAGACGCTCAAGCTGGTTTTAGAAAAGGCAGAGGAACCAGAGATCAGTTTGCCAACATCCGTTGGATCATAAAAAGGCAAGAGAGTTCCAGAAAAACATCTATTTCTGCTTTATTGACTATGCCAAAGCCTTTGACTGTGTGGATCACAATAAACTGTGGAAAATTCTGAAAGAAATGGGAATACCAGACCACCTGACCTGCCTCTTAAGAAATCTGTATGCAGGTCAGGAAGCAACAGTTAAAACTGTACATGGAAATAACAGATTGGTTCCAAATAGGAAAAGGAGTACATCAAGGCTCTGTATGGTCACCCTGCTTATTTAAATTATGCAGAGTACTTCATGAGAAACGCTGGGCTGGAAGAAGCACAAGCTGGAATCAAGATTGACAGGAGAAATATCAATAACCTCAGATATGTAGATGACACCACCCTTATGGCAGAAAGTGAAGAGGAACTAATGAGCCTCTTGATGAAAGTGAAAGAGGAGAGTGAAAAAGTTGGCTTAAAGCTCGACATTCAGAAAAGAAAGATTATGGCATCTGGTCCCATCACTTCATGGCAGATAGATGGGGAAACAGTGGAAACAGTGTCAGACTTTATTTTTTGGGGCTCTAAAATCACTGCAGATGGTGACTGCAGCCATGAAATTAAAAGACACTTACTCCTTAGAAGGAAAGTTATTACCAACCTAGACAGGATATTAAAAAGCAGAGACATTACTTTGTCAACAAAGGTCCGTCTAGTCAAGGCTATGGTTTTTTCAGTGGTCATGTATGGATGTGAGAGTTGGACTGTGAAGAAAGCTGAGTGCTGAAGAATTAATGCTTTTGAACTGTGGTGTTGGAGAAGACTCTTGAGAGTCCCTTGGACTGCAAGGAGATCCAACAAGTCCATACTTAAAGAAATCAGTCCTGAATGTTCATTTGAAGGACTAATGCTGAAGCTGAAACTCCAATACCTTGACCATCTGATGCAAAGAGCTGACTCATTTGAAATGTCCCTGATGTTGGGAAAGATTGAAGGCGAGAGGAGAAGGGGACGACAGAGGATGAGATGGTTGGATGGCATCACCGACTCAATGGACATGAGTTTGAGTAATCTCTGGGAGTTGGTGATGGACAGGGAGGACTGGCATGCTGCAGTCCATGGGGTCACAAAGAGTTGGACATGACTGACTGTACTGAATTGAACTGAATAAAGATATAGTAATGTCATGTCATGACTGACATGACTCCTGTACTGAATTGAACTGAATAAAGATATAGTAATTAAACTACTGTCACAAAAACTAAAAGCTTCTGAACAATAAAAGAAAATCATCCAACACAGGAGGACAGAGCCCTATTCCTTGAAAGAGATATGGTGGTCTACAATAGTAAGTTGGAAATAGGATGGCTAGGGGAGAGATTTAAAAGCAATGTAGCTAGATAGCAAGATAGAGTTACTGGGTAGCCGTTGAAACTTAGATTTAATCCACAGACACTAGAACAATATGTCTCTCAGGTCCCAGTATAAAAAGACAGCATGTTGTTAAAAGCTACTAATAATACTGATTATCTATAGAAAACCACTAAATCAAAGAAGGCATACACAAGTTCACCTTCCTTTAAACTGCAATTGTTAAAAAAAATAAAAATTTGGTTTCAAATTTTTACGTAGGTGACCATATCCTGATAATATACATACACTTACATATAGAATGTTGCTACTTGAAAATATTAGTCTCACAAATGAGCATAAGTTACTTGAAGAGTATTTGGTTCCATATTCAAACAATGTCTTATTTATTAGAAATTTACCACTTTGCCTTAAATAATTTCAGAAAAGTTTGAAAGTGTTATTCAAAGGTAATGGGTTGATTGCTACAGATTAGTTTTATTTAGAAAAACAAGAACTTTTATTATCATGGCTTGAGTGAATTATTTTCTCAAGTTGATATATCATTTTTATATACCCTAAATGTCACCAGAGATTCATCTGTTAACAACATATGCTACAATATACTTTATCTTTTGTATATACGATGGGAAATACTGAACATATTTTGTTTAGCAGATTTATAGCAAGTGTTTTCAAAAACAGTCCCTTTGTCACAAGTTTCTAATACAACACTACTGATTTTGAATACAGTTATGGCAATATGAGGGCTTCCCCAGTGGCTCATCAGTAAAAAATCTGCCAGGAATGCAGGAGACTGGAGTTTGATCCCTGGGCAGAGAGGATCCCCTGGAGAAGAACTTGGCAATCCACTCCAATATTCCTGCCTGGAGAAACCCATGGAGAGAGGAGCCTGGGGGGCTATGGTTCAGTGGGTTTCAAAGAATTGGACACAACTGTAGCAACTGTGCAGGCACATACACATGGAAATAAGAATGCATATTAACCCTATGCTCCACCCCAACTGTATGCAAAGTTGGCACATCTGGTTCAATAAGACTTCATTGGTTTTTGCTTATGGAAGAATCACATGCCCTTTGGAAGACGCAGGTGCTAAATGTTTGTATATATGAAACTACTATAACAAAACATCAAATACACAAATGTGCAAAATTATTTTGATGTGTCACCATAGCAAATAATTCATTCTTAAATAGAAAGCAATCATTTCAATAATTCCCATCATCATATATAAGTACATGGATAAATATACTTACATATAAAATGTATATCATATATTCATATATCTTACAAAGAGCTTTGAAATTATAAAGTGGCATATACTCCTCTAGATTTATATACACATAATTATACATATATAAATATAGCTGTATTCACTGACAATGAAACAGGTACATCGGTGAGAAGGTACTATTCTTTCTCAATATTTAAAACTGATACTATCCGAGTTTGGTCTTCTCAATTTACAAACAATCACCAAAGGCTTCCCTCATAGCTCAGTTGGTAAAGAATCCGCCTGCAATGCAGAAGACCCCAGTTGGATTCCTGGGTTGGGAAGATCCGCTGGAGAAGGGAAAGGCTACCCACTCAAGTATTCTGGTCTGGAGAATTCCATGGACTATACAGTCCAAGTGCAAAGAGTCAGACATGAAGCAACTTTCACTTCACTCACACCAAGATATACAAGATCTTCTTAATAATCATCTTTTCCTTCTGTAATATTCTTTCTCACTGTTCCATCTAACCTTCTTTCTTGTCTCCCTTGGCAAACTTTTGACATTACATAACCTCTCTTACAAACATTTTTTGAGCAAAATTAAAAATTTAAATTCTCAGGTAGTACTTCTTCCTGAGCCTAATTCCAATTTTTCATTAAGGACTATTACCTCTAAGTGGATTTCCCTCTGCCTACTCAAACACTCTGGTGGCTCAGATTGTAAAGAATCTGACTGCAATGCAGGAGACCTAGGTTCCATCCTGGGTTGGGAAAATCCCCTGGAGGAGGACAAGGTGACCCATTCCAGTTTTCTCACCTGCCGAATTCCATGGACAGAGAAGCATGGCAAGCTACAGTCCATGGGGTCACAAAGAGTGGGACACGACTGAGCAACTAACACACATACACTCAAACACCAGGAATCTAACACTATAGCTGATTTTTCCTTCTGGCCTGCTCCACCTATCTGTCTCATTTTTGGTAGACCTAGCTTTCTAATCTCCTAGTCAAACTATCTAAAAAAAAAAAAAAAAAACAACCCTCCTGGTCTCCCATAGTCAGAGAACCTCCTCTCCAGACCTCAATTTCTCTCTCACAACCTGCCACAATTTCTCCCATTTAGTACGTCCTGTCATCATCAAATTTCAGGCTAATACTTTAACTTTGGAAACAGCAATAGATTCAGATCAGATCAGATCAGTAGCTCAGTCATGTCCGACTCTTTGCAATCCCATGAATCACAGCACGCCAGGCCTCCCTGTCCATCACCAACTCCTGGAGTTCATTGAGACTCATGTCCATCGAGTCAGCGATGCCATCCAGCCATCTCATCCTCTGTCGTCCCCTTCTCCTCCTGCCCCCAATCCCTCCCAGCATCAGAGTCTTTTCCAATGAGTCAACTCTTCGCATGAGGTGGCCAAAGTACTGGAGTTTCAGCTTTAGCATCATTCCCTCCAAAGAAATCCCAGGGCTGATCTTCAGAATGGACTGGTTGGATCTCCTTGCAGTTCAAGGGACTCTCAAGAGTCTTCTCCAACACCACAGTTCAAAAGCATCAATTCTTCGGCACTCAGCCTTCTTCACAGTCCAACACTCACATTCATACATGACCACAGGAAAAACTATAGCCTTGACTAGACGAACCTTTGTTGGCAAAGTAATGTCTCTGCCTTTGAATATGCTATCTAGGTTGGTCATAACTTTTCTTCCAAGGAGTAAGCGTCTTTTAATTTCATGGCTGCAGTCACCATCTGTAGTGATTTTGGAGCCCAGAAAAATAAAGTCTGACACTGTTTCCACTGTTTCCCCATCTATTTCCCATGAAGTGGTGGGACGGGATGCCATGATCTTTGTTTTCTGAATATTGAGCTTTAAGCCAACTTTTCACTCTCCTCTTTCACTTTCATCAAGAGGCTTTTGAGTTCTTCTTCACTTTCTGCCATAAGGGTGGTGTCATCTGCATATCTGAGGTTATTGATATTTCTCCCGGCAATCTTGATTCCAGTTTGTGTTTCTTCCATTCCAGCGTTTCTCATGATGTACTCTGCGTATAAGTTAAATAAACAGGGTGACAATATACAGCCTTGACGAACTCCTTTTACTATTTGGAACCAGTCTGTTGTTCCATGTCCAGTTCTAACTATTGCTTCCTGACCTGCATACACATTTCTCAAGAGGCAGATCAGGTGTTCTGGTATTCCCATCTCTTTCAGAATTTTCCACAGTTCATTGTGATCCACACAGTCAAAGGCTTTGGCATAGTCAATAAAGCAGAAATAGATGTTTTTCTGGAACTCTCTTGCTTTTTCCATGATCCAGCGGATGTTGGCAATTTGATCTCTGGTTCCTCTGCCTTTTCTAAAACCAGCTTGAACATCAGGAAGTTCACGGTTCACATATTGTTGAAGCCTGGCTTGGAGAATTTTGAGCATTACTTGACTAGCGTGTGAGATGAGTGCAATTATGTGGTAGTTTGAGCATTCTTTGGTATTGCCTTTCTTTGGGATTAGAATGAAAACTGACCTTTTCCATTCCTGTGGCCACTGCTGAGTTTTCCAAATTTGCTGGCATATTGAATAGATTACTTGATGGTTTTTCCTACCTTTTCACTATTTAGCATGTTTCTAAAGTATCAGAACCTAAACTGGAAGAGGATTTGGAAGTACCAGCTCCTAAACCAGGTGAGATGGTGTGGCGGAGATGTCAGGATGAATTCCAGTCCTGAGGTGTTAAAAACATGCTTGCTTGGTGAGTTTATTAGAAAAAAAAAATATATATATATAAAAACAAGGTCCTGATGTGCCCCCAGGCAGGCAGAAGTCAAGAAAGTGCCTGCAAATCGCCTGTGTCATCACAATGATAAAACAATGCCCCATTGGGTACCTTGGTTATCAAGGAGGAACAGCCGGTCCTGCACAGAGCTCAGCCAGCCGGTGCATTCAAACATGGTGAATTCAAAAACTCCCCACGCTACTGAATCCCAGGACTTACACAGTGGAAACTGTCTGCAGAAGACAAATTCAGTTGATCCGTTTCAGTAATGCTATTTGGAAAACATCGGGAAGAACCTAATGCCTCTTTCAGAATGATTTTATGTATTCATTTTTCAAGTTGTAGAATTAGCTTCATTTTAATTTTCACACTGCATTTCATGAGAAAGTGACACTGGGAAGAGCCAAGGAGGTAGAAGGCCTGGGCAGTTCTTTTGAGTCAAAGCTACAATTTCTTATCCATCCTGTTGGACTTCTACTTCCCACTCCTGAGCTAAAATAACCAAAGTTCATCCTATTTTGTGATGAGTGGTATTTATCATTAAGTGCCTGACTTTTTGCAACCCCTGTTCTTATAAGAGTAGTTTTATATTGAATTGAAAAAAGAAATTCTTCTCTATAGGAAATAACGAAATAATTGGTGTCCAGTATGATGGTGGCTCCAGTGCTTCAGGCATTGTGTCCTTTTGCTGCAAGCTGCACATGCTGAGGTCATGAACAATCACCTAGTGTTCAACGAGGAGTCAAAGGACCAGCAGAGAATACATCGCAGGATAGCATCCCCTTTCTGGACTGTATGGAAAGCAGAAGCCTGACATCTTTTGCTTGAGGACATTGAAATTTATACACTTTGTGATTTTGTCCAAAGTCATCTAACTGGAAGAAACACACTGCAAAGTTGCCACCACAGTGTAGTTTGGATTGCTTGAAACTGGAGCTTCAGCAATTGCTACAATAACTGGAGGAAGAAATACTTTGAAACCTTACTAGCTTTATCCAGAGTTTCAGTATGTCAACCAAAGTATCAGGCTGCCAACCCCAGTGTCCTCCCTTTGACTTTTAAAGAAGTTAAACTGCTTTCTCATAATGTTTCACTTGTACACAATTCACATCTTTTAAAAATGCAAAGCAAGTGATCACGAGTCTATGGCTCAACTAATTTTGAAGTCCTACAAGGTTGACCATCTCTATAATTTGGATTCATCAGACTGTGAGTGGTTGTGGGCTATACCACTTTCTCATATATGCAACCCTTAAACTACTGTAACTCTACATTGAACACCAGTGGAATAATTCTGATTCTTTTGGACAGTTCAGAAAAAAGATCTAAGGAATTAATTTCCCTAGAGGATGGATGCGTGAAAAGGAAGGATCAAGTAAAATTTAATAGTAATAACCCTTTCTGGATTTGGCCTCAAAATCTTTGATGAACTACCATGCACATATCTGTGGGATGGAGAACAGTTATTAAAATAGGACAGTACCTTTTTTAGAAAAAAAAAGAGTTCATACATTTATTGGAACTTTCCATCCAACAAGTCCAATGCTCCTGTGTCTTCAAATTTTGTCACAGGCTTAAAATCAACTACCTCTGAAAAATTTCAGAGCCAGAAGATTTTTGAAAGTCCTGCTTGAATCACGGCAAGATGCTTTGGTTTTACTAGGACTTTGGTTGAGACAAGACCCAAGCTACTGAGAGTCATATTGTGTACCAATAGGAGAGTCCCAGGGGAGCTATACAATTTCCAGACACAGAAGTGTAACTGGCCCTGGGAAAGATGAAGATGGCTCCCGGGAAAGAGCAGACTTTCATGTAAGGTCTGTCAGATTCTCTTTTGGAACTCAACACTGAATGTCATCAGTCTTGCATTAGAGGTTAAACTAAGTCACATAGAAGTGAAAACTAATCTGTGTTAGTTTTGGAATTCTTGCTCCTAATTAGAAAAAATTAAGGGTTGAATTATTTAGAAGTACATAAGACCAAGAAGGATATTGTTTGGTGCAACACAGTTTATTTCTCAAAGACCTTACTATAAATTGCTATGTATGTGGATGTGCTTTTGTACATAATTCCTTTTCCTCCTGAAACTCAGTGTATTCTAAGCATTAGCTTAAGAAAAGTACCAATCTCCACATTTCTTTTCATTTAATCTTTATGGATTTGCTCTCTTCTCTTACCAGTGCTCACATTTTTAGAATTTAATTTTACATCACAATGATGGTACTTTCTTGATAAAGATTTCTCTGAATCTCTTTTTCGGTCAAAAATTGTTCATCAACACACAGAAATCCCTTGCGTTCCTATACACTAATAATGAGAAAACAGAGAGAGAAATTAAGGAAACAATTCCATTCACCATTGCAACGGAAAGAATAAAATACTTAGGAATATATCTACCTAAAGAAACTAAAGACCTATATATAGAAAACTATAAAACACTGGTGAAAGAAATCAAAGAGGACACTAATAGATGGAGAAATATACCATGTTCATGGATTGGAAGAATCAATATAGTGAAAATGAGTATACTACCCAAAGCAATTTATAGATTCAATGCAATCCCTATCAAGCTACCAACAGTATTCTTCACAGAGCTAGAACAAATAATCTCACAATTTGTATGGAAAAACAAAAAACCTCGAATAGCCAAAGCGATCTTGAGAAAGAAGAATGGAACTGCAGGAATCAACCTACCTGACTTCAAGCTCTACTACAAAGCCACAGTTATCAAGACAGTATGGTACTGGCACAAAGACAGAAATATAGATCAATGGAATAAAATAGAAAGCCCAGAGATAAATCCACGCACATATGGACACCTTATCTTTGACAAAGGAGGCAAGAATATACAATGGATTAAAGACAATCTCTTTAACAAGTGGTGCTGGGAAATCTGGTCAACCACTTGTAAAAGAATGAAACTAGACCACTTTCTAACACCATACACAAAAATAAATTCAAAATGGATTAAAGATCTAAACGTAAGACCAGAAACTATAAAACTCCTAGAGGAGAACATAGGCAAAACACTCTCTGACATACATCACAGCAGGATCCTCTATGACCCACCTCCCAGAATATTGGAAACAAAAGCAAAAATAAACAAATGGGACCTAATTAACCTTAAAAGCTTCTGCACATCAAAGGAAACTATTAGCAAGGTGAAAAGACAGCCTTCAGAATGGGAGAAAATAATAGCAAATGAAGCAACTGACAAACAACTAATCTCAAAAATATACAAGCAACTCCTACAGCTCAACTCCAGAAAAATAAATGACCCAATCAAAAAATGGGCCAAAGAACTAAATAGACATTTCTCCAAAGAAGACATACAGATGGCTAACAAACACATGAAAAGATGCTCAACATCACTCATTATCAGAGAAATGCAAATCAAAACCACTATGAGGTACCATTTCACACCAGTCAGAATGGCTGCGATCCAAAAGTCTACAAATAATACATGCTGGAGAGGGTGTGGAGAAAAGGAAACCCTCTTACACTGTTGGTGGGAATGCAAACTAGTACAGCCACTATGGAGAACAGTGTGGAGATTCCTTAAAAAACTGGAAATAGAACTGCCTTATGATCCAGCAATCCCACTGCTGGGCATACACACTGAGGAAACCAGAAGGGAAAGAGACACGTGTACCCCAATGTTCATCGCAGCACTGTGTATAATAGCCAGGACATGGAAGCAACCTAGATGCCCATCAGCAGATGAATGGATAAGAAAGCTGTGGTACATATACACAATGGAGTATTACTCAGCCATTAAAAAGAATACATTTGAATCAGTTCTAATGAGATGGATGAAACTGGAGCCTATTATACAGAGTGAAGTAAGCCAGAAGGAAAAACATCAATACAGTATACTAACGCATATATATGGAATTTAGAAAGATGGTAACAATAACCTGGTGTACGAGACAGCAAAAGAGACACTGATGTATAGAACAGTCTTATGGACTCTGTGGGAGAGGGAGAGGGTGGGAAGATTTGGGAGAGTGACATTGAAACATGTAGAATATCATGTAAGAAACGAGTTGCCAGTCCAGGTTCGATGCGCGATACTGGATGCTTGGGGCTGGTGCACTGGGACGACCCAGAGGGATGGTGTGGGGAGGGAGGAGGGAGGAGGGTTCAGGATGGGGAACACATGTATGCCTGTGGCAGATGCATTTTGATATTTAGCAAAACTAATACAATTATGTAAAGTTTAAAAATAAAATAAAATTTAAAAAAAATTGTTCATCACTTTTTTAAACTCTTAGCATTTTATCTATATTGCTCTTAATCAACTTAATAGTTTCTGCTTCTTCATATTGTATTGGTAAGTCTTATTTCCTGTTGGATTCTGAGCTTCTTATATGCAAAACATTGTTTTGAACTTCTATCATTGTATTTGATTACTTAGTGGATTTTTTTTTTTTTAAGATTGTAAACAATCTTCCCTGGACTTCCCTGGTGGTCCAGTAGCAGTTAAGACCTGAAGTTTGGGGCTTGTCCACTGGGATGACCCAGAGGGATGGTATGGGGGTTCAGGATGGGGAACACGTGTACACCCACGCTGGATGCATGTTGATGTGTGGAAAAACCAATACAATATTGTAAAGTAAAAAAACAACAACAATAATAATAAAATTTAAAAAAAGAAAAAAGAATTGACTTATTCATTGAAAGAAAAAAAAAAAAAAAAGACTTTGACATCCAAAGCAAGTGATGTGGGTTCAATTCCTTGTCAGGGAGCTAAAATCCCACATGCCTTACAGCCAAAAATCCAAAAGGTAAAACAGAAGCAATATTGTAACAAATTAAATAATGAAGACTTAAAAAACGGTAGGTGACTCAGGCAGTAAAGAATCTGCGTGCAGTGCAGGAGACCTGGTTTTGATCCCTGGATCAGGAAAATTCCCTGGAGAAGGGGATCTTCTCCACTCCAGTACTCTTGCCTTGAGAATTCCATGGACAGAGGAGCCTGGTGGGCTACAGTCCATGAGGTCGCAAAGAATCAGAAATGACTGAGTGACTAACACATATATACACATCAAAAAAGTCTTGAAAAGAAAAAAAGCAAACAGCTACTTTTTGTTGACTACTTGGTGCAGGCGGCTGCGACTGGCACACTCAGCATGGCCGAAAGGAGCTACCCCTCGTCCGAGGTCAGGGGCAGAAGCCAGGAGGACCCCATGCCCAAGGGGAAGTGGCCAAGAGGAGCTACCCTGCGTCCGAGGCCGGGGGTGGCTGCCAGGAGGACTTACTCCATGCCTGAGGCCAGGGATGGTGGCCAGGAGGAGCAACCCCACCTCCAAGGAGCAGTGGCTTCGCAGGCGCAGGAGGGCCTAGAGGAGCTATTCCACGTTTGAGGTCAGAAAGGATGGTGGTGAAGAGATACCCCTCGTCCAAGATAAGGAGCAGTGGCTGCACTTTGCTGGAGTGGCCTTGAGGAGAAACCCCATGTCCAAGGTACGAGAAACCCAAGTAAGATGGTAGGTGTTGCGAGAGGGCATCAGAGGGCAGACACACTGAAACCATACTCACAGAAAACTAGTCAATCTAATCACACTAGGACCGTAGCCTTGTCTAACTCAATGAAACTAAGCCATGCCCATGGGGCCACCCAAAATGTGCGGGTCATGGTGGAGAGGGCTGATAAATGTGGTCCACTGGGGAAGGAAATGGCAAACCACTTCAGTATTCTTGCCTTGAGAACCCCATGAACAGTATGAAAAGGCAAAATGATAGGATACTGAAAGAGGAACTCCCCAGGTAGGTAGGTGCCCAATATGCTACTGGAAATCAGTGGAGAAATAACTCCAGAAAGAATGAAGGGATGGAGCCAAAGCAAAAACAATACCCAGCTGTGGATGTGACTGGTGATAGAAGCAAGGTCCGATGCTGTAAAGAGCAATATTACATAGGAACCTGGAATATCAGGTCCATGAATCAAGGCAAATTGGAAGTGGTCAAACAAGAGATGGCAAGAGTAAGCATTGACATTCTAGGAATCAGTGAACTAAATTGGACTGGAATGGGTGAATTTTACTCAGATGACCATTACATCTACTACTGCGGGCAGGAATCCCTCAGAAGAAATGGAGTGGCCATCATGGTCAACAAAAGAGTTCGAAATGCAGTACTTGGATGCAATCTTATAAATGACAGAATGATCTCTATTCATTTCCAAGGCAAACCCTTCAATATCACAGTAATCCAAGTCCATGCCCCAACCAGTAACGCTGAAGAAGCTGAAGTTGAACAGTTCTATGAAGACCTACAAGACCTTTTAAAACTAACACCCAAAAAAAGATGTCCTTTTCATTATAGGGGACTGGAATGCAAAAGTAGGAAGTCAAGAAACACCTGGAGTAACAGGCAAATTTGGCCTTAGAATATGGAATGAAGCAGGGCAAAGACTAATAGAGTTTTGCCAAGAAAATGCACTGGTCATAGCAAACACCCTCTTCCAACAACACAAGACAAGACTCTACACATGGACATCACCAGATGGTCAACACCGAAATCAGATTGATTATATTCTTTGCAGCCAAAGATGGAGAAGCTCTATACAGTCAACAAAAACAAGACCAGGAGCTGACTGTGGCTCAGATCATGAACTCCTTATTACCAAATTCAGACTGAAATAGAAGAAAGTAGGGAAAACCACTAGACCATTCAGGTATGACCTAAATCAAATCCCTTATGATTATACAGTGGAAGTAAAAAATAGGTTTAGGAGACTAGATCTTATAGATAGAGTGCCTGATGAACTACGGACTGAAGTTCGTGACATTGTACAGTAGACAGGGATCAAGACCATCCCCTTGGAAAAGAAATGCAAAAAAGCAAAATGGCTGTCTAGGGAGGCCTTACAAATAGCTGTGAAAAGAAGAGAAGCAAAAAAAAAAAAAAAAAAAAGGAGAAAAGGAAAGATATAAGCATCTGAACGCAGAGTTCCAAAAAATAGATAGAAGAGATAAGAAAGCCTTCCTCAGGAATCAGTGCAAAGAAATAGAGGAAAACAACAGAATGGGAAAGACTAGAGATCTCTTCAAGAAAATTAGAGATACCAAGGGAACATTTCATGCAAAGATGGGCTCAATAAAGGACAGAAATGGTATGGACCTAACAGAAGCAGAAGATATCCAGAAGAGGTGGCAAGAATACACAGAAGAACTGTACAAAAAAGATCTTCACGACCCAGATAATCACAATGGTGTGATCACTGACCTAGAGCCAGACATCCTGGAATGTGAAGTCAAATGGGCCTTAGAAAGCATCACTACAAACAAAGCTAGTGGAGGTGATGGAATTCCAGTTGAGCTATTTCAAATCCTGAAAGATGATGCTGTGAAAGTGCTACACTCAATATGCCAGCAAATTTGGAAAACTCAGCAGTGGCCACAGGACTGCAAAAGGTCAGTTTTCATTCTAATCCCAAAGAAAGGCAATGCCAAAGAATGCTCAAACTACTGTACAATTGCACTCATCTCACACGCTAGTAAAGTAACGCTCAAAATTCTCCAAGTCAGGCTTCAGCAATACGTGAACTGTGAACTTACAGATGTTCAACCTGATTTTAGAAAAGGCAGAGGAACCAGGGACCAAATTGCCAACATCCACTGGATCATGGAAAAAGCAAGAGAGGTCCAGAAAAACATCTATTACTGCTTTATTGACTATGCCAAAGTCTTTGACTGTGTGGATCACAATAAACTGTGGAAAATTCTGAAAGAGATGGGAATACCAGACCACCTGACCTGTCTCTTGAGAAGTTTGTATGCAGGTCAGGAAGCAACAGTTAGAACTGAACATGGAACAACAGACTGTTTCAAAATAGGAAAAGGAGTACGTCAAGGCTGTATATTGTCATCCTGCTTATTTAACTTATATTCAGGGTACAGCATGAGAAACGCTGGGCTGGAAGAAGCACAAGCTGGAATCAAGATTGCCAGGAGAAAGTGAAAAAGGAGAGTGAAAAAGTTGGCTTAAAGCTCAACATTCAGAAAACGAAGATCATGGCATCTGGTCCCATCACTTCATGGCAAATAGATGGGGAAACAGTGGAAACAGTGTCAGACTTTATTTTTCTGGGCTCCAAAATCACTGCAGATGGTGACTGCAGCCATGAAATTAAAAGACGCTTACTCCTTGGAAGAAAAGTTATGACCAACCTAGATAGCATATTGAAAAGCAGAGACATTACTTTGCCAATAAAGGTCCATCTAGTCAAGGCTATGGTTTTTTCAGTGGTCATGTATGGATGTGAGAGTTGGACTGTGAAGAAAGCTGAGCGCTGAAGAATTAATGCTTTTGAACTGTGGTGTTGGAGAAGACTGTTAAGAGTCCCTTGGACTGCAAGGAGATCCATCCAGTCCATTCTGAAGGAGATCAGCCTTGGGGTTTCTTTGGAAGGAATGATGCTGAAGCTGAAACTCCAATACTTTGGCCACCTCATGCGAAGAGTTGACTCATTGGAAAAGACTCTGATGCTGGGAGGGATTGGGGGCAGGAGGAGATGGGGATGACAGAGGATGAGATGGCTGGATGGCATCACTGACTCGATGGATGTGATTCTGAGTGAACTCTGGGTATTGGTGATGGAGAGGGAGGCCTGGTGTGCTGTGATTCATGGGGTTACAAAGAGTCGGACATGACTGAGTGACTAAACTGAACTGAACGTTTTGTTGTGTGTGTGCGTTTTTGCTTATGGAAGAAACTACCAACGTGTGAATATTT
This sequence comes from Bos mutus, assembly GCF_027580195.1. Taxonomy (NCBI): domain Eukaryota; kingdom Metazoa; phylum Chordata; class Mammalia; order Artiodactyla; family Bovidae; genus Bos; species Bos mutus. The sequence continues at coordinate 56,739,627 of NC_091621.1, read as the reverse complement.
ACTTTTCTTTCTCACAGCTCAGCACTCAAAAAAGTTTGTCCAAGAGCTTCCCTGCCATGACCTAGACCTACAATGTAATCTCTGGGCTCTTTGGTTGCAGAAATGCAAATGAGCACACTAAACATAACTTTGTCTATTATCAAAGAGCCAGACTCTTTAATGCTTGTTTGTTTTTATAATTTATTTGAGAAATGAAGATAATGACATTTGCTAGTTTTATTATTTAATGGATTAAAATATTTTATATGCAAGATAAATAACAGTTTTGGGGGACATTTAATGTAGCAGAAAAAATTAATCTCTACACTGTGAACCAGTAGCAAAATAAATGGCTTGTGCTCGGGAGCCTCCAACAGATGTATTCTGATCTGTTGCTTATCAGAATTCAGATACGGTACAAAGTTTTAGAAGCCATGCAATTTGGGAACTGATATTCATTGGACCTATAGGACTGTCTATATATCTTTACTACTTCACATGGGGCTTCTGTGGTAGCCTAGATGGTAAAGAATCTGCCTGCAATGTAGGAGACCTGGGTTCAATACCTGTGTCAGGAAGATCCCCTGGAGAAGGGAATGGCTACCTACTCTAGTACTCTTGCCTGGAGAATCCTATGGACAGAGAAGTCTGGTGGGCTACACTCCATAGGGTCACAAAGAGTCAGACATGACTGAGTGACTAACACACACACTTCACATATCTGCATACATATGTATAGGAATAAAGATTCTTTGTGACATTATGAATATCTGTTTTAGACCTCAAATCATTGCTCATGGAGGCAGATAAAGTGTTGGTTGTACAAACTTCCTTACATTTCTTCTTGGGAAGACACTGTGGGGGAATCTTATGTTTTCATTAACTTAAAAAAATCCTTTCATTTGGTAAAGAATTTATACTGATACAAAGTGACAAGTGAATTACTACACAGTAGAACCATTTGCTTAGAGGGCATATGCTTATGCATATTATCATGTTTCTGTAATGTTACCTGGATTATATTACCCGGACAAACCACCAAATGTTAATGAGTTCAGTTCTCTCCCTCCAGTTATTTAGGGTAAAATCATGCTTCCCAATGCAAACTATTCCATGGTCCATAAATAAAAAGATGGAAGAAAGCAAAACCGTATTCCTACCTATCTGAATGAAGGTGACTACATTAATCTCCCCCAGGGCACTAAGCTTATAATTTACATTACATTTAATAGTCTATTTTAAAATCAACAGAATGTTAAAGTAAATTACGTTCTTCACATCACATGGGCTTGTATCCAATACTTAACCTCCTGTCAGCAAACATGAAAGTCTTGCAGTCAGCTGTTGCTCTGTCTGACATGTGCCAAGATGCGCATCTGACTTGCTTGGCTTGCCTTGTTTAGTGTGCACCCAGCTTGTTTTCCTTCATTGCTTTGTGGACGGCTACACATGCCCTTAGGGCAGTATCCAATACTTTCCAGTGAACAGAAAAGAAGGTTGCTGACAGAGCAAAAGCTTCAGTACCCCATGAAAATAAAAAGGGTCTTATAAAACATGATTATCATGTTTTGTACAAAAGGTTCAGATATTCTGATATTGATAGGAACAAATGTAATTGTTTCTTCCATTTAAACTTTTTTTTTTTTAACAATCCCAAGTTTTACTGTCCATGAGTAGCTATAGGTGGTAGCGGAGTGGAAAATTATAGAGGCTAGACGAGTCCATAGGGGTCACAGTGATGACCAGCAAGATTTATTTTTTGGTTCCTTTAAGCTTCAGTGCAGATATAAAATGTGTAACGCTGATAGGCTGAAGATTTTCTGCCACTAAATATAAAAATAGCAAAACTTGAGATGAGGACTGGGAAGAAAGAATAGTCATTTTCAACACTGAAGCTAAGACATGTACTTAATTTACCAATGTCTTTTACAGATTTCTAATTTCTTTCCAGTGAGCTAGAAAAGGTCTGGCTAGAGTAGAACCAATAAAAACAAACACTGAACTAACTACTTTAGAGAGAATGCAGGAGTTAGTGCTAAGGAATGGTATAGCTTTGAAAGGTGTTTTAAGACGCAGTGAGGAAGAAAGAATAATGATAATGATGGTGATAACTAATTCATTCAGAGGGTTGTGAGGTATATTGCATTTAATCTTCCACAAAATTTATGAGGTAAATAAGAATATATTTATAGTCATTCTTATATTTCAAATAAGGGAAATGAGGATTAGATAAAGTCCTATGTCCAGGTATACTATTGAGCAAGTATGCTGTATGGGTATGATAAATGATAGATTTTCTTTCTAAATCTGTAACATTTTATGCTTTCCAGTCTACTCAAAAGTTTATCTGAGAGATGAGTTCACTTCAGTTCAGTTCAGTCACTCAGTTGTGTCCGACTCTTTGAGACCCCATGAATGGCAGCATGCCAGGCCTGCCTGTCCATCACCAACTCCCAGAGTTCACCCAGACACACATCCGTTGAGTCAGTGATGCCATCCAGCCATCTCATCCTCTGTCATCCCCTTATCCTCCTGCTCCCAATCCCTCCCAGCATCAGTCTTTTCCAATGAGTCAACTCTTCTCATGAGGTGGCTAAAGTATTGAAGTTTTAGCTTTAGCATCAGTCCTTCCAATGAACACCCAGAACTGATCTCCTTTAGGATGGACTGATCCTAAAGGATCTCCTTGCAGTCCAAGGGACTCTCAAGAGTCTTCTCCAACACCACTATTCAAAAGCATCAATTCTTCGGTGCTCAGCTTTCTTCACAGTCCAACTCTCACATTCATACATGACCACTGGAAAAACCATAGCCTTGACTAGCCGGACCTTTGTTGGCAAAGTAATGTCTCTGCTTTTTAATATGGTGTCTAGGTTGGTCATAACTTTCCTTCTAAGGAGTAAGTGTCTTTTAATTACATGGCTGCAGTCACCATCTGCAGTGATTTTGGAGCCCCCCAAAACAAAGTCTAACACTGTTTCCACTGTTTCCCCATCTATTTGCCATGAAGTGATGGGACCAGATGCCATGATCTTCATTTTCTCAATGTTGAGCATTAAGCCAACTTTTTCGCTCTCCTCTTTCACTATCATCAAGAGGCTTTTGAGTTCCACTTCACTTTCTGCCATAAGGGTGGTGTCATCTGCGTATCTGAGGTTATTGATATTTCTCCCAGCAATCTTGATTCCAGCTTGTGCTTCTTCCAGCCCAGTGTTTCTCATGATGTATTCTGCGTAGAAGCTAAATAACCAGGGTGACAATATACAGCCTTGACGAACTCCTTTTCCTATTTGGAACCAGTCTGTTGTTCCATGTCCAGTTCTAACTGTTGCTTCCTGACCTGCATATAGGTTTCTCAAGAGGCAGGTCAGATGGTCTGGTATTCCCATCTCTTTCAGAATTTTCCACAGTTTACTGTGATCCACACAGTCAAAGGCTTTGGTATAGTTAATAAAGCAGAAATATATGTTTTCCTGGAAGTCTCTTGCTTTTTTGATGATCCAGCGGATGTTGAGAATTTGACCTCTGGTTCCTCTGCCGTTTCTAAAACCAGCTTGAACATCTGGAAGTTCACAGTTCATGTATTGCTGAAGCCTGGCTTGGAGAATTTTGAGCATTACTTTACTAGCGTGTGAGATGAGTGCAATTGTACAGTAGTTTGAGCATTCTTTGGCATTGCCTTTCTTTGGGATTGGAATGAAAACCTACCTTTTGCAGTCCTGTGGCCACTGCTGAGTTTTCCAAATTTGCTGGCATATTGAGTGTAGCACTTTCACAGCATCATCTTTCAAAATTTGAAATAGCTCAACTGGAATTCCATCACCTCCACTATCTTTGTTCGTAGTGATGCTTTCTAAGGCCCACTTGACTTTGCCTTCCAGGATGTCTGGCTCTAGGAGAGTGATCACATCATCGTGATTCTCTTGGTCATGAAGATCTTTTTGTACAGTTCTTCTGTGTATTCTTGCCACCTCTTCTAGATATTTTCTGCTTTTGTTAGGTCCATACCATTTCTGTCCTTTATCGAGCCCATCTTTGCATGAAATGTTCCCTTGGTATCTCTAATTTTCTTGAAGAGATCTCTAGTCTTCCCCATTCTGTTGTTTTCCTCTATTTCTTTGCATTGATCACTGAGGAAGGCTTTCTTATCTCTCCTTGCTATTTGTTGGAACTCTGCATTCAGATGCTTATATCTTTCCTTTTGTTCTTTGCTTTTCTCTTCTCTTCTTTCACAGCTATTTGTAAGGCCTCCTCAGATAGCCCTTTTGCTTTTTTGCATTTAGGTGCTTCCAAATCAAGTTAAAATTTGGATAAAGCAACACTCTTAAGGAATATTAATGATCATATTCCTGTCACTAATACATAAGATGATTATTTTTCCCCTAAATGAATTGTACAAACATTTATACACTGGTATAGTGTAAAAGTCTATAATATGTTGTCTCAGTAAAACTGCCACACATTTTTGTATGCCAGTGTACCAGGTAAACTTTAACTTGAATTTAGTAAGATCAAATACCAACTTGAGTAGATAATATATATAATATATGGTAGATTTCCAGGTGATTCAGTAGTAAAGAATTGATCTGCCAAGCAGGAGACACAAGTTCGATGTCTGGATCAGGAAGATACCTTGGACAAGGAAATGGAAACTCGTTCCAGTATTCTTGCCTGGGAAATCCCATGGACAGAGGAGCCTGGTGGGTTACAGTCCATGGGGTCACAAGAGTTGGACATGACTTAGCGACTAAACAACAACAACAATACGATATATGGAGAAATCATTTTATTTAAATAATACTCTGTATTAGAAGAGCAATTGCTTTTCTCTTTAAGTAAGAATTATTTTTATTAAGGTTATTATTAAATTCTAAAATCAGAATGATTAAGTATATTATACCTTATTCATCACCAATTTATTTATCCTTTCAAACATGGAGTTCAGTTAAGTACCAGGGATCTATACTAGGCACAATGACTGCAATTTCATATCTAGCTTAACTAGAACAGAAAACAAAACAAAATAAAACCTTACAGAGGAAAATACAATAAAAAACATATGATGTGGTTAGAAATACTTTCCTGATAGCTGGTATCAGGAATTTTTAGAAACATCACTAAGTGATTGTTCAATCTATGTTGCCCTGAAAGTGAAAGTGAAGTCGCTCAGTCATGTCTGACTCTTTGCGACCCCATGGACTGTACAGCCTACCAGGCTCCTTTGTCCATGGGATTTTCCAGGCAATAGTACTGGAGTGGATTGCCATTTCCTTCTCCAGGGTATCTTCCTGACCCACGGATTGAACCTGGGTCTCTCACACTGTAGACAGATGCTTTACCATCTGAGCCACCAGGGATGTTAAATATTGCTTTGACCTTTCAGCATTTATTTATATTTCAATATGCATATGACATTGTGCTAGAAAAAAAGTTTAATATGCCCATGTTTTTGCACTGCTCTTTAGTGTAAGGTAAATGTAAGGAAGACATGCCAAAATTCAATCCATAAAGTATTACATGTATGACTTTAGAAAAAAGTTGCTCAGTTGTGTCTGACTCTGTGGTTCCATGGAATGTAGCCCACCAGGCTCCTCTGTCCATGGAATTTCCCAGGCAAGAATAATGGAGCCAATTGCTATTTCATACTTCAAGGGATCTTCCCTCTCCAGGAATCTAACCTGCATTGCTTTTGTCTCCTGCATTGGCAGACAGGTGCTTTACCACTAGTGCCACCTGGGAAGCCCACGACTTTAGAAATGTGTGCAAATTACAGTAGAGACACAAAAGAGGGAAAGTAGGGAGGTGTGCTCTTTACTTTGGAGTGGTATCTTCAGGAAATATCCCATAGAAGAGATGACAGATAACAGGATAAGGGTGGGGAAGATTCCAGGAAAAGGCAGAGCAGAAAGCAGCTTGTAGAGTATAATATTTCTGTTTTATGAAGTTGTTTTCCTTTTATAAAAAAATAACTTATTTATTTTTGGCTGTGCTGGGTATTCTTTGCTTTGTGTGGGCTTTAGTTGTTTCACGATGTGTAGAATCTTTCCAGACCAGAGATCGAATCTGTGTCCCCTGCACTGGCAGGTGGATTCCTAGCCACCTGTGCCACCACACTGTACCACCAAGAAAGTCCCTGAAGTTGTGTTCTTTTTCCTTAAAAATTTCTAACATCTTCCCTGGTGGCTCAGTGTAAATAATCTGTCTGACAATGCAGGAGATGCCAATTTGGGAAGATACCCTGGAGAAGGAAGGTAGGAAAGATTCTCTGGAGAAGGAAATGGCAATTCATTCCAGTATTCTTGCCTGGGAAATCCCATGGACAGAGGAACCAGTGGGCTACAGTCCATAGGGTTGCAAAGAATTGGACAAAACTTAGCTTTAAACAACAATATTCACATTGACTTTAAATTTGAGCAATGAAGTTGGACTTTATATTAAGTACTACAAAACTTGTGAACCTTTAGATTTTCTAGAATCAAGAAATCTGCTTATAAAACTGTACCCAGTGTTCAAATAGGATGTTACCCGTTGTTTATGGCCACTTGAAGCCATAACTGGATTTTTTTCAGTTCATGAACTTGTTTATGATGGTTATAACTTTAACGCAGTTTGGAGTTTACAAAGGTAATTGCCAATGAATTTTGGGTCTTGTTTATACCCATCTGAAAGTAACTTAAAGGTCACTTCCTTGTCAAGAAATTTAAGGAAAGAAAATTTTGTTTCTATATCTTAAGAACTCTTCCTGAGTGAAAATGTCCTATATCATATCAATAAGTCACCTATTACCTTGTATAATATTATCTTTCATCTAAGATTTGTAAATACTCTTATTTATTTACTGTTCTTAAATACACATAAAACTTTAACTTAAAATGCATAGAGAAAAATATTAAAGAACTATAATAAAATATTAATACTAGCTGTATGCACTTCATACAAATTATGTATGATTGTTATTGTCTTCCTTATATTCTTCCATATTTTTTCATTTTGTTAGTAGGCATATAATATATTTAAAATAATATATTTGTTTAAAAAGCACCTAAAATTCTACATATATTTTAAAAATTATGCAAAATAGTGTGAAGCAAAAAATACTAGATGGAATTAGTTCTAATGGCAAAGGTTGAATGTTTTCTGAGCCTAAGAATGTTTTGATTCTTCTTTTTCTTTTCATGTTGTAACATTACTGCTCATATATGAATTTTATGGAACATACACTTTTCACTTTTATAAACACTTACTACTTCCAGAAAAACATCTATTTCTGCTTTATTGACTATGCCAAAGCCTTTGACTGTGTGGATCACAATAAACTGTGGAAAATTCTGAAAAAGATGGGAATACCAGACCACCTGATCTGCCTCTTGAGAAATTTGTATGCAGGTCAGGAAGCAACAGTTAGAACTGGACATGGAACAACAGACTGGTTCCAAATAGGAAAAGGAGTTTGTCAAGGCTGTATATTGTCACCCTGTTTGTTTAACTTATATGCAGAGTACATCATGAGAAATGCCGGCCTGAAAGAAGCACAAGCTGGAATCAAGATTGCCGGGAGAAATATCAATAACCTCAGATATGCAGATGACACCACCCTTATGGCAGAAAGTGAAGAGGAACTCAAAAGCCTCTTGATGAAAGTGAAAGTGGAGAGTGAAAAAGTTGGCTTAAAGCTCAACATTCAGAAAACGAAGACCATGGCATCTGGTCCCACCACTTCATGGGAAGTAGATGGGGAAACAGTGGAAACAGTGTCAGACTTTACTTTTCTGGGCTCCAAAATCACTACAGATGGTGATTGCAGCCATGAAATTAAAAGATGCTTGCTCCTTGGAAGGAAAGTTATGACCAACCTAGATAGCATATTCAAAAGCAGAGACATTACTTTGCCAACAAAGGTCCGGCTAGTCAAGGCTATGGTTTTTCCTGTGGTCATGTATGGACGTGAGAGTTGGACTGTGAAGAAGGCTGAGCGCCGAAGAATTGATGCTTTTGAATAGTGGTGTTGGAGAAGACTCTTGAGAGTCCCTTGGACTGCAAGGAGATCCAGCCAGTCCATTCTGAAGGAGATCAGCCCTGGGATTTCTTTGGAAGGAATGATGCTGAAGTACTTTGGCCACTCCAGTACTTTGGCCACCTCATGCGAAGAGTTGAATCATTGGAAAAGACTCTGATGCTGGGAGTGATTGGGGGCAGGAGGAGAATGGGATGACAGAGGATGAGATGGCTGGATGTCATCACTGACTCAATGGATGTGAGTCTCAGTGAACTCCGGGAGTTGATGATGGACAGGGAGGCCTGGCAAGCTGCCATTCATGGGGTCGCAAAGAGTCGGACATGACTGAGCAACTGATCTGATCTGATCTGATATAGCCCAGTACCTAAAAGGACAACTTAGGCCATAAGTTTCTCTATCATACAGGTTGATAAATAATTTCAGGTTGACTAAAGTGATAATGTAGATATAAGAAGACAAATATATTTGTCCTATATTAACTGTCCTGTAACCTGGTCATGGTGAAATTGACAGTCATTTCCATAGTTAAATTCTCAAATGGGAAACCTGTATCTGACCTAGGGATATTTCTAGCCATGGTATAACTGACATTTTAAAAAATGTATTTTTTTAATTTATTTTTTAACAGCAACAACAACAATGTTTATTCAATGTAATTATTATGCAATTAAAATATATTATACAATTAAAATATCATTTTTAAAAAATCCTACTAAAAACTTACATGTAACTTTATCAAATTGTTCATCATTTTAAAGTTTATTTGTTTGAAATTACTTTGATTTTTTGTATTTGAGTAGCAGCTTTAAAGACAACTAAACTAATTTTCTTTTTTTTTTATGATATTATACATGTTTCAATGCCATTCTCCCAAATCATCCCACCCTCTCCTTCTCCCACAGAGTCCAAAAGACTGTTCTATACATCAGTGTCTCTTTTGCTGTCTCATATACAGGGTTATTACCATCTTTCTAAATTCCATATCAAAGAGGACACTAATAGATGGAGAAATATACCATGTTCATGGGTTGGAAGAATCAATATAGTGAAAATGAGTATACTACCCAAAGCAATTTATAGATTCAATGCAATCCCTATCAAGCTACCAACAGTATTCTTCACAGAGCTAGAACAAATAATTTCACAATTTGTATGGAAATACAAAAAACCTCGAATAGCCAAAGCGATCTTGAGAAAGAAGAATGGAACTGGAGGAATCAACCTACCTGACTTCAGGCTCTACTACAATGCCACAGTCATCAAGACAGTATGGTACTGGCACAAAGACAGAAATATAGATCAATGGAACAAAATAGAAAGCCCAGAGATAAATCCACGCACCTATGGACATCTTATCTTTGACAAAGTACGCAAGAATATACAATGGATTAAAGACAATCTCTTTAACAAGTGGTGCCGGGAAAACTGGTCAACCACTTGTAAAAGAATGAAACTAGAACAGTTTCTAAAAAAATGTATTTTAAAGTCTCAATTCCCTTTATCCACCTTGTTGTCCGAAGTCTTAAAAAATTTTAATGTATCAGTTCATTTTTTTCAATTCCCAGACCCTTAAAGTAAGGATTAAGGCTAATAATATTAACAGCTGTATGACAATCTTGGTTCATTTGATTTACTCTCATGTGGAAACAGAATCAAGACTTTTTATTTTCCCCTCAGTTACTGATTTCTTAAAGTAGATTGTTAGGCAATTTTTAAAAAATAAATAAATGAATTTTAAAAAGCCATTTTAACCTAGATTTATTATCAGTTCCTTAAATATAATTTTTATACTAACTTCTCAGTCTTCCCTCTTTTTTATTCTCCCATGGTATGAATTATTTTATTGATTAGGAAACTACAGCCTGAATACATAATGAAAATTCACATGAAAAACATTTTAGAAAGAAATTAGTAGTTTGAATAGTGAAAATCCAATTTTCCTGTGTTCAATCTTGTCATCTTTTCACATTATTTCCCACATGTACTCCAAAGATCACTGATTCTTAGAACTGTGCAGGTAATCAAATAAAATGAAATAATTATATAAAATATGTTTTTTCAAGGCTAATGTCTAGCTCTCTCATATTAACATAGTTATGTTCTATATTCAGAAGCAAAATATATTATTAGAGAATTAAACAGCTTTGAATATGTACTATTACTGAAAAATTCATACAAAATTTTTTTCAGAAATTATATACTTTATTGAAAATAGGATATTAATGTAAAGCTAACAAAAAGCACTAAAAGAATTCCAACAGGCAATGTGCTACAGCATTATCTATTTTAGTCCTCCTAAGGCTCTAGTAAGTGGATACCATGATATTCATTTTTCAATCAAGAAAAAAATCAGGCTTTAGGGAATGTTTAATAAACTTGTCCTGAGTCACATGGTTGCTGAGATTCAAGCCAAAGGTCTATCTCACTTTATGTATTATGCTCAAACATTATACTATCTTGTCTCTTCATATAGAGACAGTGATTCACTATCAACTAGATTCTTGAACAAAATAAAGTATACATTCATATGAAAAAAGATACTTATGCATAAATTTCACCTGCCAAACTAACCCATGGTAGTAAATGGCAATGATTAATTAGGAGAAATAATGTGCTGCAGTTATGATGGCATGTTTATGTCACTAGTGCTGAAATTTCATGTTTTTGCTAGTATAAAAATAAAAACAGGACTTCCCTGGTGGTACAGCAGGTAAGAATCTGTCTACCAATAGACCTGGGTGCAATCCTTGGTCAAGGAAGATTCCACATGCCATGGAGCAGCTAAGTCCGTGTGCCACAACTGCTTAGCCTGCCCTCTAGAGCTGGGGAGTCAAAACTAGTGAGTCTGTGCATCTGGATCCTGTGCTCTGCAACAAAAGAAGCCACTGCAATAAGAGTAGCCCTTGCTTGCCACATCAAGAGAAAGCCCGTTAGCAGCAATGAAGACCCAATGCTACCAAAAATAAATAAATAAGTAAAAATAAATCAAAATAAATTCTAAAATATTATAATAAACAAAGGAGATGTTCAAGTCCCAGCATAAGAAATGGGGATAGAAAGAGAGCCTTTCATTTTTAAATGAGTACTTTCATTTTTAAATGATGCAGATAATGCAAGGATATACACAAATAGAAGCAGTGAATGCCCTCCTTTACCAGGCCCCTAAATTCCTGCTAGAGATAACCATTCTCCCGCCACCAACCCTAACCAGGTAAGTTAATTTTCCAGGGCCTTTTCTACACACACACACACACACACACACACACCCCTACCTTCTTCTTAAAATAACACATATATTGAGTCATTATATGTACTAACTTGTTTTTTTATCTCTTCATATATTCTGGAAGTTCTTTCATATTCAGTTCAAGTAGAGTACTTTTTTCTTTTATATAGCTTAACAGTCCAGTTGAAACACTTAATTATATGACCCTTGCCTTATAAATATATTTGTTAGCTATTTCCAAATATTCTCTATTCTAAAAAAGTGCTATAGTAAAGATTTGGGTTATATACTTCTGTGCATAATTTTTGGATATAATCTTATAAGTGATCCTGTGTCAAAGGGTAGGTGCATTTATGATAGATACTGCCAACTTCCTTTAACCTTGTAATATACTTCTGTGTATTAAATGTAACACATTTAGAACTGGTTCTGTGTTTATTGTCAGCATTTCAAATAGACCTCACCACCTCCCAATAAATTTAAGCAGATCTGTGAGATTGTTGTTGACAGCTTAGTTAAATAAGCTTTCTTAGCTCTTCCAATCTGTGTGATTTTAATTCCTCTAGAGCCAGAGACATTACTGAAAGGAGTCCTTTTAATTAAGGCAGCAACAACAATGCATTTGTGTATGGTAGCATTTATTAAGTAGACTGGTTTTTCACAGAAAATGTGCGTGTTTCATAAAACAGTTCAGAATTTTTGATGCCCTGTGGCCATAATTGCTTTTACTATAATTTTTCAGAGGTTTGACTAATTCTAAAATTCATCTCATTTTGCTAAGCTTATCTTTGAAATAATAGTTTAGACTTTAATGCACTCATTTTTCCTAGAAATATATTATACATGTGCAGTAAAACTCATCAATATAAAATATTATAGATATGAGTGACTTATCATTAATGTAATATTTGATTTTACACATTATCCAATGACTTAAAATATTTAAATTTTCCAGCCTTTGAAAGTTAGTGTATCTAGTCCAGAAACCATTAAACACATGTTGTTAAAACTGATCCATCAACTGCCATCTTTAAAGAATGTCTTGTAGTTTTCATATCACTTTCTACACTCCTTTTTCTCGTCTTTCTTTTTTTAAAAAAATATTTATTTTAATTGGAGGCTAATTACTTTACAATATTGTAGTGGTTTTGCCATAGATTGACATGAATCAGCCATGGGTGTACATGTATCCCCCATCCTGAACCCCCCTCCGACCTCCCTCCCCACCCCACCCCTCAGGGTCATCCCAGTGCACCAGCCCTGAGCACCCTGTCTCATGCATTGAACCTGGACTGGCGATCTGTTTCACATATGATAATATACATGTTTCAATGCTATTCTCTCAAATCATCCCACCCTCGCCTTCTCCCACAGAGTCCAAAAGACTGTTCTATACATCTGTGTCTCTTTTGCTCTCTCGTATATAGGGTCTTCGTCTTTCTTAAAACAGATTTGACCATATCACTCCCAAGCATGAGATACTTCATTACTTCATTTGCTGATGATTCAGAGTTCACATTTTTTTTCAGTTTATTGAAAGCTCTTGTCACTTTCTCTGGCCCTTCTCTACAGTTGACAGCATTGCATCTTATGACCATGTGCTACATCTGTTCAAACATTTTTCCTACTCCCCACCCCAGCAGATCAAGTGATGCTTCCCTATGAAACATAGTGAGATTCTTCCCTCTTTTAGGTAGAAGTAGTCAGTACTATCTATGGGCCATCTGTGAAACTAATGTAACTTATCCATTATATCACATTTAACATTTCATTGCAAGGATTTCTTTACATAGTATTTTTTTCTAACAGATTGTGGGTTTCTTCCAGTCAAAGAAACTGTCTTTATATTTACTTTATTTAGAAAAATGTATACCTTAGAAACATTCCCCAACATTTTGGATGGATTATTAATAAATGAATTTGCCATTTGAGAATGCAGACAAAAACATCTCTAATTAAAATTTGAATAATTCTTGGTGAAACTTCAAGGAGTATGATTCTAACTATAAGACACTATTTTACTATTCTATTTACTATGCTGTCTCCAAAAGTGTGGGTGGGAATTTGAACCTGCTAGGAGATTCTGGAGGTTAGAAGTTAAGATCATTGCATTAAAACAAAAGCTGCAGTAAAGGAAATAAGAAAAAACCCACATCATAGCTAAAAGAAATGACCAAAGATTTTTCACTGCACACCCTCATTTATGTACATTTTTACTTTTCATGTAATTATTATGAAAGTTTACTGTTATTATACCTTTCATCATTCACACTGGTGTATCAAACACTATGTTTTCAATTTTCTTATTATTGTCTGTAGCATTGAACATAGTGATAGTCATATGATTGGCACTTACAAAAGACCTTTAAAAGACTTAACTAATTAAAGTCATATTCAACTCTTTGTGACCCCATTGAATTCTCCAGGCCAGAATACTGAAGTCAGTAGCCGTTCCCTTCTCTAGTGGATCTTCCAAACCCAGGAATGGAATAGGGTTCTCCTACATTGCAGGCAGATTCTTTACCAGCTGAGCTACCAGGGAATCCCAATTAAAGGCAAGAAGTATCAAAATGCCTGATAATTTTTAATGGACAGTGTTACAAACACTACAGGCAGATAATATCCAAATTTATATATTAATATAACCAGCACATTGAGCTTTTAGTAAGGGCCATGCTCTGTGTTAAGAATTTTATGTGTCGTCATTCATCTGATCTTCACAGCAAACCTCTGAGATAGGCACCATTATTATTTTTGTCATTTTACTTATATGGAAACAAGTTTATTGAGGTTAAATGACTTTCAAAGATATATCCCCTGGAGGAGTGCATGGCAACCCACTCCAGTATTCGTGCCTGGAGAATCCCATGGACAGAGGAAGCCTGGTGGGCTACAGTCCATAGCGTCTCAAAGTCGGACACGACTGAAGCGATTTAGCACACATGCACACACAAAGATGTATCACCTGGAAGTGATAGAGGTAGGAAGGACTCAACTCAGAGGAAGTTGATTTCAGAGTTCACAATCATAACCACTTGCATTCTTTCTACCTTAAACTTGGAAGGAAAGGTGTTTTCTGGTTATTTCAGCAATAGAATGCTATATACTAAAACTTCTATTTTGCACATTTTTGAGATTGAATATTAATTTAGGAAATGACAAATGAATTAAAATCAGAAAATAGGTTTAATAAATTATGCGTGCTCAGTCGTGTCAGACTCTGTGACCCCATGGATTGCAATGTTCCAGGCTCCTCTGTCCATGGGATTCTCTAGGCAAGAATACTAGAATGGGTTGCCATTTCCTTCTCCAGTGGACCTTCCCAACTTAGGGATGGAACCTGCGTTTCCTATGTCTCCTGCCTTGGCAGGAGAATTCTTTACCACTGATCCACCTGTGAATCCCGTCTAAATGGAGACATTAGGGAAATCACTCTACATGGAATATTGACAGTGGATTAGTAATCGAGTGACCATTTTACATAGGAAAAACCCCATGGACCAAGGAGCCTGGTCAGCTACAATCCACAGGATTGCAAAGAGTCAGACATGATTGAGCAACTGAGCACACACATGTAAACACACACACACACACACATGCTTTTTGAAATCAAATTATGTAAATGGAAAAATATGATCTCTTAGTTCCTGAAGATTATCTTTATTTTTATTGGAATTAGGTAGCTGTCTCTATAGTAAGTTTGTAACTACACAGGGAAGCAGATAAATTGGATTTAAAAAAATCAAAGTTCCAGTATAACTTGTGTTTATTTATTTCATTTTCAGAGAAATTTAAAACATTATAAAACCAGTTTGAACAATCCAAAGCTTCAGTATATTATTTTGTTCTGTATCTATAGATTTTTTATGAAATAGTCTATTATATGGTATTTCTTTAAAATAAGTTTATTCTAATTTAATTTGAATATGTTCATTGTTATACACGTGAAAGGTCTCTGAATGTAAGACCTCTTAACATAATGTACTCACTTATTTTCAATAGTCAAATTTTAATATCAGAATTGCATCTCTAGAAAGTGATCTTTGGAATCATATAGTTGAGTATTTTTGTTCAGATAGCGTTAGGTGAAGAATTACAATGATCTGCTTTTCTGTGTATTCATTCGCTTGTGTGTCATATCACATTCTTTTTTAATTTTTCATTTGTTAATTTAAGTGTCACATGGATAAACCATGAGGATGCAAATATGAATATAATATTTTTCTGAAAAAGCTTAGTGTTCTAATAAAGAGATTTTAAATTCTAATTAAGTATCGAATTAAACTCAGTCTAAAAATGTATCTCTGTTTAGCAGGGCTAGAAAGGAAGAACACTGATCCTATTGGAGGGAACCTGTAAATACAATAAGATAACCAAACCAGTCAAAGTTTGCTACATGTATCTGAGAGGTAATATAGTCAAATACTGACAGGAAAAATGGGAAACAGAATCATTGTCATAATCTTACTGTGAGTTAGTCATGGAGATACAGATAGTATTGTCTTCAAAATATATATTATTTTCTGCATGAAAATTGTCATGCACATGTTCAGTATGTGTCAGTGTTCTGCTGGGAGTTGGAGATAGATATTAACAAAGACAAAATTGTTTTTAACTTACTACAGCATACTATCTGTAGAAGCCAGTTTCTGGAGCCCACCATCTCTACCTGGAGGTACAGATATTTGCAACTTGGTATGTTCTATTAGAAAATCGAATTCATTTGCTGCCCTTCTCCTCATCTCTGGTTATCTGTGCTCTTGGGCCTGCCGTCTTATTTTGGCTAATGACAACACAATGCCTCTTCACTGCTGCCTGAAGGAAAAAAAATCTCAGCATCATCCTTAACTCTTTCTCCATTGCCCTCGCTTATGACACACACCATCACACATGTTGTAAGTAATCAAGTTTTATCAATTCTCTCAGAAATGTCTGACATTTTTTGCTAATATTTTTACCATTTTTTCCCTGACTTTCCTACCTGCTCTAGAAGGTAAGTCCCTTGAGAGCAAGGACCTTAACTGTTTTATTCACAGAATGCACTGGTTATTTCAAACACCCTCTTCCAACAACAAAAGAGAAGACTCTACACATGGACATCACCAGATGGTCAACACTGATATCTGATTGATTATATCCTTTGCAGCCAAAGATGGAGAAGCTCTATACGGTCAGCAAAAACAATACAGGAGCTGACTGTGGTTCAGATCATGAACTCCTTATTGCCAAATTCAGACTTAAATTGAAGAAAGTGGGGAAAACCAATAGACCATTCAGGTATGACCTAAGTCAAATTCCTTATGACTGTACAGTGGAAGTGAGAAATAGATTTAAGGGACTAGATCTGATAGACAGAGTGCCTGATTAACTATAGACACAGGTTCATGACATTGACAGGAGACAGGGAGCAAGACCATCCCCAAGTAAAAGAAATGCAAAAGAGGAAAATGGCTGTCTGAGCAGGCCTTACAAATATCTGTGAAAAGAAGAGAAGTGAAAAGTAAAGGAGAAAAGGAAAGATATACTCATTTGAATGCAGAGTTCCAAGAATAGCAAGGACAGATTAGAAAACCTTCCTCAGCGATCAGTGCAAAGAAACAGAGGGAAACAATAGAATGGGAAATACTAGAGATCTCTTCAAGAAAATTAGAGATACAAAGGGAATATTTCATGCAAAGATGGGCTCAAAAAAGGACAGAAATGGCATGGACCTAACAGAAGTACAAGATATTAAGAAGAGGTAGCAAGAATACACAGAAGAACTCTACAAAAATGATCTTCACAAACAACTAATCTCAAAAATATACAAGCAACTCCTGCAGCTCAATTCCAGAAAAATAAATGACCCAATCAAAAAATGGGCCAAAGAGCTAAACAGACATTTCTCCAAAGAAGACATACAAATGGCTAACAAACACATGAAAAGATGCTCAACATCACTCAGTATCAGAGAAATGCAAACCAAAACCACAATGAGGTACCATCTCACGCCAGTCAGAATGGCTGCGATCCAAAAGTCTACAAGCATAAATGCTGGAGAGGGTGTGGAGAAAAGGGAACCCTCTTACACTGTTGGTGGGAATGCAAACTAGTACAGCCACTATGGAGAACAGTGTGGAGATTCCTTAAAAAACTGGAAATAGAACTGCCTTATGACCCAGCAATCCCACTGCTGGGCCTACACACTGAGGAAACCAGAACTGAAAGAGATGCTCAACATCACTCATTATCAGAGAAATGCAAACCAAAACCACAATGAGGTACCATTTCACGCCAATCAGAATGGCTGCGATCCAAAAGTCTATAAGCAGTAAGTGCAGAGGGTGTAGAGAAAAGGGAACCCTCTTATACTGTTGGTGGGAATGCAAACTAGTACAGCCACTATGGACAACAGTGTGGAGATTCCTTAAAAAACTGGAAATAGAACTGCCTTATGACCCAGAAATCCCACTGCTGGGCATACACAATGAGGAAACCAGAATTAAAAGAGACATGTGTACCCCAGTGTTCATCGCAGCACTGTTTATAATAGCCAGGACATGGAAGCAACCTAGATGTCCATCAGCAGATGAATGGATAAGAAAGCTGTGGTACATATACACAATGGAGTATTACCATTAAAAAGAATACATTTGAATCAGTTCTAATGAGGTGGATGAAACTGGAGCCTATTATTCAGAGTGAAGTAAGCCAGAAAGAAAAACACCAATACAGTATACTAACACATATATATGGAATTTAGAAAGATGGTAACGACAACCCTGTATGCAAGACAGCAAAAGAGACACAGATGTATAGAACAGTCTTTTGGACTCTATGGGAGAGGGAGAGGATGGGATGATTTGGGAGAATGGCATTGAAACATGTATAATATCATATAAGAAACGAATCGCCAGTCAAGGTTTGATGCAAGATACAGGATGCTTGGGGCTGGTGCACTGGGATGACCCAGAGGGATGATATGGGGAGGAGGTGGGAGAGGGGATCAGTATGGGGAACACATGTACACCTGTGGTGGATTCATGTTGATGTATGGCAAAACCAATACAATATTGTAAAGTAATTAGCCTCCAATTAAAATAAATAAATTTAAATTAAAAAAAAAAAAGATCTTCACAACCCAGATAATTATGATGGTGTGATCACTCACACTCACCTAGAGCCAGACATCCTGGAATGTGAAGTCAAGTGGGCCTTAGAAAGCATCACTGTGAACAAAGATAGTGGAGGTGATGGAATTACAGTTGACCTATTTCAAATATTGAAAGATGATGCTGTGAAAGTGCTGCACTCAATGTGCCAGCAAATTTGGAAAACTCAGCAGTGGCCACAGGACTGGAAAAGCTCAGTTTTCATTCCAATCCCAAAGAAAGGCAATGCCAAAGAATGCTCAAACTACTGCACAATTGCACTCATCTCACACACTAGTAAAGTAATACTCAAAATTCTCCAAGCCAGGCTTCAGCAATCTGTGAACCGTGAACTTCCAGATGTTCAAGCTGGTTTTAGAAAAGGCAGAGGAACCAGAGATCAAATTGCCAACATCCGCTGGATCATCAAAAAAGCAAGAGAATTCCAGAAAAATATCTAGTTCTGCTTTACTGACTATGCCAAAGCATTTGACTGTGTGGATCACAATAAACTGTGGAAAATTCTGAAAGAGATGGGAATACCAGACCACCTGACCTGCCTCTTGAGAAACCTGTATGCAGGTCAGGAAGCAACAGTTAGAACTGCACATGGAACAACAGACTGGTTCCAAATAGGAAAAGGAGTTCGTCAAGGCTGTATATTGTCACCCTGCTTATTTAACTTCTATGCAGAGTACATCATGAGAAAGGCTGGGCTGCAGGAAGCACAAGCTGAAGTCAAGATTGCCGGGAGAAATATCAATAACCTCAGATACGCAGGCGATACCACCCTTATGGCAGAAAGTGAAGAAGAACTAAAGAGCCCCCTGATGAGAGTGAAAAAGTTGGCTTAAAGCTCAACATTCAGAAAACGAAGATCATGGCATCTGGTCCCATCACTTCATGGGAAATAGATGGGGAAACAGTGGCTGACTTTATTTTGGGGGCTCCAAAATCACTGCAGATGGTGATTGCAGCCATGAAATTAAAAGATGCTTACCTCTTGAAAGGAAAGTTATGATCAAACTAGACAGCATAATAAAAAGCAGAGACATTACTTTGCCAACAAAGGTCCGTCTAGTCAAGGCTATGGTTTTTCCAGTAGTCATGTATGAATGTTAGAGTTGCACTATAAAGAAAGCTGAGCGCCAAGGAATTGATGCTTTTGAACTGTGGTGTTGAAGAAGACTCTTCAGAGTCCCTTGGACTTCAAGGAGATCCAACCAGTCCATCCTAAAGGAGATCATTTCTGGGTGTTCATTGGAAGGACTGATATTGAAGCTGAAACTCCAATACTTTGGCCACCTGATGTGAAGAGCTGACTTATTTGAAAGGACACTGATACTGGGAAAGATTTAAGGCAGGAGGATAAGGGGATAACAGAGGATAAGATGATTGGATGGCATCACTGACTCAACTGACATGAGTTTGGGTAAACTCCAGCAGCTGGTGATGGACACGGAGGCCTGGTGTGCTGCAGTCCATGGGGTCACAAAAAGTTGGGCACAACTGAGCGACTGAACTAAACTGACGCCTATTTCATTGAAGAGTTCTGGCATACAGTAAGCCCTTAACAAATATCTGTTAAATGATCAAATTAATTCCTAATTCCAGAATATCCCAGAAATTAATATTTTTCGAGGATCATTATCTGCCAGGAATAGAGATATGTGCTTTGCAAAGATTTTATATTTAATCTTCAGAATTACTCTAGAATAGATTGGCTTAACAAGGTTGTTTGGACTCAGATGCCCATGTTGATTGCTATTGGGTTTTACTTAACCAGGGCTTCCCAGGCAACATAAGTCGTCAAGAATCTTCCTGCAAGTGCCGGAGACATAAGAGACTCAGCTAAGATCCCAGGGTTGGGAAAATCCCCTGGAAGAGGAAAATGGCAACCCACTCCAGTATTCTTGCCTGGAAAATCCCATTGACAGAGGAGACTGGTGGGCTACAGTCCATGGGATTTCAGAGTCAGACATGACTGAGCACACACAGTTTGCAGTTTTTCTTAATTGCCCTTTTGAGGCAGGAGATAGATGGGCCCCAGGATGAATGACTTTTGTCCACTGTTGAGAGATACTCCAAAATAGCAGGAGGGAGGAGAAGCTGAGCTCTGCCCAGGTAAGAGACCATATATTTCTCATTCTGGAAGTCATGGAGACCTTCCTGACTACACATGTGCAGAAAGTCTCCTTGGTGATCAATAGGGAGAAGGTAACACCTCCTAGTAAGTGATGGCAACCTCCCCATAGGCCTCTTGGCTATAATCGATCATGGCTAAGAGACATGTGTGTATACATGGGAGGACCCTGAGATATACCAAATGCAGACTCAGAATCAGGCAAAGCAAGATGACTGGCCAAAGGAAATTGGAAGGAATGCCCCATAAAAGCTATTCAAACTACTGCTAGGCCTTGACCCTCTCTCTCCCTCTCTGAGCCCACCCATGTGCCTGTCCACAGGTACCCTTTTTATGTCCTATTAAATACTTACCTTGCTTCACCACTTTGTTTCTTTGTGGAAATTTCTACATTCTACACAGCTTCTTCATTTCTACACAGCTGATGGGCTAGGATGATGTCACTGGCCACTGACCCCTTGTGGCCTAGTGGCTAGGACTCAACGCTCCCCCTGCCATGGCCTGACCTCAATCTCTCTGGTGGGGAACCAAAATCCTGCTTCAGCTCCTTCAGGCTGAGGTCACTTGAGATCACTTTTACAATACTATGACCTATAAGAAATATATCTTTGGTCTTTGTTCATAGTTCCGTGCTTAAGGCTCCCCAAACCTTTGGCATTTCCTAAGTGCTAAAAGCTTTAAAATGTCTCTTGTGTTAATAAGGCAAGTTGCGGAAGGCACTAAGGATGGGAGCTGGTTGCCAGGAGAACCAGCCATGTGATTAGAGGGTTGGAAATTTCAGTCCCACCTCCAGACTGCCTGGGAGATGAGAGGGACCGGAGGTTGAATCAGTTACCAATGGTCAATGATTTAATCAACCAAGCCTTTGTAATGAAGCCTCTAAAATAACCCAGAAGAGTGGGGTTCGGAGAGCTTCCAGGCTGATGGACATGTGTAGGTGCTAGCAGAGTAGCACATCTAGAGAGGGTGTGGAAATGTTGCATCCTTTCCCTATACCTTGTTCTAGATATCTCTTCCATCTGTATTAAATCCCTCTGTATCAATCTATATTAAACTGGTGATCTAGTAAGTGAAATGTTTTTCTGAGTACTGAGCCACTTTACAAATTAATCAATCCTGGGAAGGGGTCTAGGGAACCTTTGAGCTTCAGCCAGTTGGTTAGAAGCATAGGTAAGAATTTGGGCTTGTAACTGGCATCTGAAGTGGTGGTGGTGGTGGTGGGGTATTGTGAAGCAGTGTGAGCCCTCAACCTGCAGGATCTGACACTATTTCCCAGTAGACAGTGTCAGAATCAAGTTTAATTCTTGGACAATTTGCTGGTGTCTGAGAATTGTTTGATGTTATGAGAAAAGCACCCCATACCCTCCGACACACAAACCTTGAAATTGGGTCCAGGAGTCTAAAAGACCCACCAACATCCCTTCACTTCTACAATTCATCAAACATATTGTTATAATAGCATTATTTTTCTAAAGATTCATTACAATTCTGCTTTTTGTGTTTAAAACCTTTGAATGATTTATACCTCCATAACACTTCATGTGAGGTGCGTTGTAATTGGGCTACTGCCTGCATTTCTAATCTATTTTTCTGGGATTACTTTCTAACAATATTATGGCTACTGGTATCTACTCCTTAAATTATGCCATTTACCTTATCATCTGTGCCCTATCATTGTTTCTGTTGTTTTCTGTGTCTTGATTTACTTTCTCCTTGCCTGCTTAATTGCCTCTTAATGCTTAGAAAACAGGGGATTCAGTGGTAAAGAATCTGCCTGCCAGTGCAGGAGACTCAAGAGATGAATGAGGGTTTGATCCTTGGGTCAGTAAGATCTCCTGGAGGAGGAAATGACAACTCACTTCAGTATTCTTGCCTGGAGAATCCCCTTGACAGAGGAGCCTGGTGAGTACAGTCCATGGAGTCACAGAGAGTTGGACACAACTGAATGACTGAGCACATGCATTGTTAATTAGCCCCAATTCACTCTTAAAATTCAACTCTAAATCTCATCCTCATTTGCTTGAAAGAGATACTGTGGAAGCTAGATACACCTGAATTTGCATCCTGGATTTTCTACTACTGGCTGTGTGATTTTAGGCAAGGTCTTAATCCTCAGGCTCTTCATTTTAAAACTGGCACATTAACAACTTAGTTCAAGGGTTATTTCTTTAATTATAGGAGAAAACAAAGCAACGAGGACTTGGCACATACCCCAGAAAAGTCCATTAGATTAATTCTGTACCCCAACATAATCAGTTGAATAAACCGCTCCCATTTAGTTCACAGTTCTACTTCAAAACCTGTAGAAATTATTCCTGCTTAAATTTCCAAATCTAACCATCTGGCGGCCACAAAGTAGACTACAGATGTGTAAATGTTGACTTTATTGATGACTCTGAGATATAATTATATATAATCAAAGTATACTTTCTTAAGCATACTATACTTTCTTAAGTTTCTTAAATGTAATCAGTGGGGCTGTTTTATTATTATTTACTACTAGTAATAAAGAGGTGACTGATTCTGTGTTTTCATAAGCTTTCTACACCTTTTACATCAACAGTACCACACAGTTCAGCATTGAAATCATACAATGAATTAAATAGAATGACTCATATTAGAAAAGGTCTCCAGCCCCATCAGGTCTTGTTATAGTTTAAGGCAAATGTAAATGTTAATGTCAGGTCAACAAATATAGGGTTAAAAAGTAGGGTGAGTCATGGGAAAAAAAGGCAGTGCACAGCCAGTCGGAGGCTGGGACCAGATCTGCTACCACACATGAGAACAGCTATTTAACATAATGGAAACATTTCTGGGCCAGTGCTTATTTCAGTACGCTTTGTAAATAACCTAGTATTTAAATATATACAAACTGCTTTTCAACTACTTGAGCATAGATCCTGGCTGGTAAAAACTTGTTGAGTCTTCTCACCGTGTGATAACACAAAATTTCCCTTCTGCTTCTTGTGGCAGTAATCATCTCCTGCTTTACAATGTGTCAGGAGGCTGGGTCTCAGAACTTGCTAAAATACTTCCTGATGATTAGTAATTATTGTTTTTCTTTGGATTCATTTTCTTCAGTGAGGAAGGAGTCACCTACCTAATTTAAATCTATTGCCTGTGATATTAGTGATAGTTTATTTCAGCTAATGAGGAACTTTACAAGAGTTGTCCTTTTATTCATTGACGAAGGTGTGTAACTTCTCATTAACATTAGAAAGAACTGTGAAAGTGTAATGGTTACAGAATAGAACAGAATAGATTGTGTCTAGGGGTTAATTTTAATTGCATATAACTGTATTTGGAAGGACAGCTTATAAATGACTGTTTAATGATAATAAGCAAATTTCTTAATTGCAAGTAGCAACTGACTTAGACAAACATTTGTTGTCTTATAATCCTATTAAAATGAACATTATGGAAGTCCAAGTTTATTTTTTCTAGCATTGAAAATATAATTTTTAATGAGAAATAAATGTCTGTTGTTGATAAACTATTCAAGCTGTGGTATTTTGTGAAAGTATCTTGAAAAGGCTAAGATATTGTGTTTTAGACTGATACAGGGAGAAGGAAATGGCAACCCACTCTAGTATTCTTGCCTAGACAATCCCGTGGACAGCAGAGCCTGGTGGGCTGCTGTCCATAGGATCGCACAGAATCAGACATGACTGAAATGACTTAGCATGCATGCATGCATTGGAGAAGGAAATGGCAACCCACTCCAGTATTCTTGCCTGGAGAATCCCAGGGACAGGGGAGCCTGGTGGGTTGCTGTCTATGGGGCCGCACAGAGTCGGACATGACTGAAGCGACTTAGCAGCAGCAGCAGACTAACATTGAAATTGAAATCTGTATGATTGTGGAATAAAAACGAATATAGTCTTTGCAAGAGATCCTCACTCTACTGTGAAGCTTGTAATGTGTCTAAATATTAGGGGGTATAACTACTTGTACATGAGACAGAAAAAACAAATTGAAAAGTTCACCTGTATCAATGACCAACAAACATTTGTTGAGAAATCTTTTATGCACAAAGCGTTGTTTTTTTTTTTTTTTAAAGAAGTTTGAAGAGGCAAGACAAAAAGCTGATTAGCTACAACACATATTTATGTATTGCTTTCTAATAGAATATTAGTTATATTGTAATCTGGAGGTAAATGTTTATCATTTACTCAGTGATTCAAAGCATGTGCATGAGTGCTAAGTCATTTCAGTCATGTCCAACTCTTTGCCACCCTATGGACTCTGGCCTGCCAGGCTCCTCTGTCCATAGGATTCTCCAGGCAGGAATACTGCAACCCAGGGATCGAACCTTTGTCTCTATGTCTCTTACATTGGTAGGTGGGTTCTTTACCACTAGTGCCACCTGGGAAGTCCTAAATTATTTTAAAAATGACCTAAAAGTCAAGCTGATAGTCATAGAATAGTCAAGATACATCGAAATGTGAAGATCATTAGTTCAAACACAATTTATGCATAAGGAAAAATATTAATGCTAGGGACTCCAAGGGACATATTTAACTTCTTGATAGGACAAAGGCTAGGTTGAGGTTTCCTTTTCAAGATTTGAAATGCCTTTAAGTCTAAAATCATAGTGTCTTATGTAGTCATTAAATCCAAAATCACAAAGTAAAATATAAAACATATATAATCAAATATGGGAGAAATAGAACTATCATGCTATGCTTCAGATTGATATTCTGTTTAAAACTGCATTCACCATAGTCAGTAATTCTTTCCACATTATAAATGATTGTGCTTTTTCTATTGAGAATCAAATGTAATCTATCTAGGTTTGTGGGCTTCCCCTGGGGCTCAACAGTAAGGAATCCACCTGCAATGCCGGAGATAGGTTCGATTCCTAGTTGGGAAGATCCTGTGGAGAATGAAAGGCAACCCTCTCCAGTATTCTTGCCTAGGAAATCCCATGGACAGAGGAGACTGGTGAGTTATGTCCGGGTTGCAAGAGTTGGATACGACTTAGTGACTAAACAACAACATGCGATACATGCATCTTAAGCACTAGAATCAAATTCTGTTTGGTGAGTAAGATGTTCACCTATGGGAACTAGTGATAACAGTGGGAATAACAGACTTACATCTCCCATTGCATTCTCATGTCACTGAGGTATACCAAGTGAAATGGAATGTAAAACTGCCTAACACAAATTTATGTAAGCTGTTATTTCTGTATCTCTCACATTCTCTCTGGCTTTTGCTTACCTTTTACAGTTTTATTTGAGTTAAATTTGTTTAGGATGTTCCTACATTCTAATGCATGAGAGCTAAAGATTGCATAAATTTTTAAAGAGACAGCAAGACTAGATTATGAATATGTATGATATCAATATTCATACATCAATATCAATATGAATGAACAGCAATAATGAAGCAATATATCAATTGAAACAAAGCATAAAAAATGGAAATTTCATGACAACATCTGCAATGTTCAAATGATCCAAGTTTCAAAAAAATAACCAGCTAGGGGAGATTCTAGGTTCTAACAGAATTGACTTGGTCCATGAAATATGTGAGAAAGGAAGAATTTTATATAAACGTCTAGTTTTTTTTTTTTTTTTAATTAGAGTATACAGCAATAATGGACTTGCATTCCCACATTACAACAACTGGCTGGACGTAAGCATTTTTGGAAGGACTGATGCTGAAGCTGAAACTCCAGTACTTTGGCCACCTCATGTGAAGAGTTGACTCATTGGAAAAGACTCTGATGCTGGGAGGGATTGGGGGCAGGAGGAGAAGGGGATGACAGAGGATGAGATGGCTGGATGGCATCACTGACTCGATGGACATGAGTCTGAGTGAACTCCGGGAGTTGGTGATGGACAGGGAGGCCTGGCGTGCTGTGATTCATGGGGTCGCAAAGAGTCGGACACGAATGAGCGACTTCACTTTCACTTTCATGTGTCAGGACCTGGTTATATCTGAAGCCCTGGTTATATGTAAGTATTGACAATGTAGAGCCCAAACTAATACATTTTAAATGGTAACACTATTATTTATAAGTATGTCCTTTCAGATTCCTACGGTAGATACAAGAGAGTTAAATACATTGAAAATGAGGCAAAGAGTTACCTTTACCTTCTTTAGGAGAAGGCTTAGCTAGGATGCTATGGTTAATTGACAAAATGCCCCAAATTCTTTTGTGTTATGTACCCCCTTTTCAATATGACTGTAACTTCTCTCTTCAAAAGATAGAGCCTATTTTCCACATATGGATGTGGGTTGACTTTTTGATACATTTCAGCCAAATGAATGCCATAGAATTGACAGTGTATTCAGATCTAAGCCTAGAACTCAGGCCTTTCATGCTTCAATTTTCCCTTCTAGAACACTGACTGCCATGGAAACAGGCCAGGCTAGCTTGCTGGAGCCAAGGCCTTCCTAGAGTGGCCAGCTTCCAGGCAATGGAGGAGTTGAGTGCAAACACATGAGTAAGCCAAGGAGCATAGTCAAGCCCAGTCCAGGATGGCAGAATGGTCCAGGTAACCTGGAAACTCAGAGGGAAAGTACATTGCTGTTTGAAGCCACCAATCAGCAATTTCCAGTGTCATCAACAGTTACCTGGGATCTCCATCACCTTTTTCTGTGCAACTGCAAGGTTAAAACTACTTTGATAATTATATTAAGACTTTGTCTTTTAGTCCTCATTCTGTCAAGAGCATACAGTGGAGATTTCCAAAGTCTTCATAAGGTGTGATATCAAAAGACAATGAATGCAGTACAGAAAGGAGGACCCAACAATCTCCTATTGAGCCACACATAAAAGAGATTAGCAAAAATAGAAAACAATGCTGCTCTTCTCACTAAATTTTGCTTTGCTTAAAAAAGGCAGCTGTTTTCCATAAAACATGTTATTTATAAGTAATAGTGTTCAAGTAAATGATGAATATATTAAAATTTATATTTTAGCTTCTAATACAGTAAATATCAATGTAAAATGCACATAACAAACCTCTTTGGAGTCTTCAATAATTTTTAAGACAGGATCCTGAAAGAAAATAGTCTGAGAACTGCTACACTTTTCTTATTTATTTAACATTCTGCTGCTGCTGCTGCTGCTAAGTTGCTTCAGTCGTGTCAGACTCTGTGGGACCCCATAGACGGCAGCCCACCAGGCTCCCCCATCCCTGGGATTCTCCAGGCAAGAACACTGGAGTGGGTTGCCATTTCCTTCTCCAATGCATGAAAGTGAAAAGTGAAAGGAAAGTCACTCATTCATGTCTGACTCCTAGCGACCCCCATGGACTGCAGCCCACCAGGCTCCCCTGTCCCTGGGATTCTCCAGGCAAGAAAACTGGAGTTGGTTGCCATTTCCTTCTCCAATGCAGGAAAGTGAAAAGTGAAAGGGAAGTCACTCAGTCATGTCTGACTCCTAGTGACCCCATGGACTGCAGTCTACCAGGCTCCTCTGTCCATGGGCTTTTCCAGGCAAGAGTATGGGAGTGGGGTGATTTAACATTCTACATTATGAGAATAGCAGTTTGTTCCTCAAATAAAAATCACTGTTTTGTCCTTCATGACATAATTCCCCTAGTATATCGCAATTCTAAAGCCTTGTGATCCATAGACTGTGGATATATGTATTTTCACTTATAGAATAATACTGAGTCATTTTGAGTCTGATTATTCTATATTTTAACAATGAGGCTTATTTCCTTTCTAAAACACATGCAGATCAATATCATTCTATTTTGTAAGCAAATATTTACTTGCCAATTTTATAGAAAGCAATAATTTCCATGGAATATAGAAATACAGAAGCTGAGAATTTTAACTAAGAGAACATCCATTCAAAGTCTTGCCAAATTTAGCTTGAGGTTGAAGGTTGAAGAATCCCAGTGGAGTTGTGGTAATGATGCACTTGGGGAGGTTAAGTTGCTCATAAATTTTACTCTATGAAGATCAAAATGAAAGATTTTGAACTGGATATGCTTCACTGCTCTAAAATTATGTAAAGAATTGGTTAAAATGTGAGATATGACTACTCAGTTTCTGAGAAGTCTATGTTTATAACAAAAGACAGGTAATATGGGACCACACATCTGCTCTGATGAAAGGATTATAAAGAGTTAAAATTTTCTGTGGGCTAATACTGCATACTGCAATGCATAATAGCTCACTAAAATTTCACATATGAAGCTGGATAATTCAACTGTATTTGACTACAATAGCTTCTTTTGCTTATTTCTTTAATTCTTTGAGTTAGCTGTAGATAGTTGGAAAAGTGGAAATGCATGAAGTAGAATATGTAATTAAAGAGCCCTACCCTTCAATGCAGAGATACATTACTTTGCCAACAAAGGTCCATCTACTCAAGGCTGTGGTTTTTCCAGTGGTCATGTATGGATGTGAGAGTTGGACTGTGAAGAAAGCTGAGTGCCCAAGAATTGATGCTTTTGAACTATGGTGTTAGAGAGGACTTTTGAGAGTCCCTTGGACTGCAAGGAGATCCAACCAGTCCATCCTAAAGGAGATCAGTCCTAGCTGTTCATTGGAAGGACTGATGCTGAAGCTGAAACTCCAATACTTTGGCCACCTCATGCGAAGAGTTGACTCATTGGAAAAGACCGTGATGCTGGGAGGGATTGGGGGCAGGATAAGGGGACGACAGAGGATGAGATGGCTGGATGGCATCACCAACTCGATGGACATGAGTTTGAGTGAACTCTGAGAGTTAGTGATGGACAGGGAGGCCTGGCGTGCTGTGATTCATGGGGTCGCAAAGAGTTGGACACAGCTGAGCAACTGAACTGAGCTGCATTGAAAG
Organism: Bos mutus; assembly: GCF_027580195.1. Classification (NCBI taxonomy): domain Eukaryota; kingdom Metazoa; phylum Chordata; class Mammalia; order Artiodactyla; family Bovidae; genus Bos; species Bos mutus. The sequence goes on along the minus strand of NC_091621.1, from coordinate 56,710,341 downwards.
GAAAAATTAACTACATACATTACAAGTATTTGGGACAACACAAATTACTGTGAATTTTAATTGCTACTAGAAACTTGAAAAATAAAATTTACACAATAAACCAACTTATGGAAGTGATCTCAGTTCTGATGGATTAAAATTTATATTTGAAAATCTCACTACCCCAAGAAACAGTTTGTTATAACTGTTTGAATATTTGAATGTTTTTTTAATGGTATTTTCACATTATCTTTGGGGGAAAAAAAAAAACAGGAAAAATAGCATGTGCTATATTTTAAAGTAAAAAATAATAATGGGTTTCATAATGAAAAACATGAACATTTTAATACTATTTTCCACAAATAAATCTGACTAATTTTAACCAGTGTGAAAGTGCCAAGCTCCAAAGGGAGTAAACAAAAATGTTTGAAATGTTTATGCTGGAAAATGCCAACAACAGCTACTTTATATACACATTTTTCACATGACTAGAGAGAAGAAAAACTTGTGAACGTGTCCTCTCCAAATTTAGCTACCTTTTCCAATTACCATATTCTCTCATAAGAGAGTCTACATGGGCACTTTATTAATTGCCTGCTTAGTTAAACAGTAAGCATTAGTAGTAATTACAAGAATCCCAAAGGCTCTAAAATTAATATTGTGTGTTCAAGGAGTCTAAAAGATTAGAAAAAGAACCCAAAGTAAGTGTTTTTGTTTTCTTCAAAAGCAGAATCAAACAAAGACTATACTCCATCTCTGGTAACCCACTCCAGTATTCCTGCCTGGGAAATCCCACGGACAGAGCCTGGAGGGCTACAATCCATGGGTCACAAGAGTTGGACATGACCACACATGCACACGTGCACGCATACTCCTTTTCACTGTTGACAGGGCTTAATAGTTTAGTAATATTAATATGATAATGTCCTTGCTCCAGGGAAGAGAAAAAAGTAACAGAATCACATCAGAATTATGAAGGAAAAGGTTGGAGACCTGTGGAGGTAGAAACATAGTTTGAATTAAAGTTTTAGCAGAGGATAGCCTTTTAAGCTAAGACCAAAGAGAAAAATGTCACTATTTACTTCATCTGTAAAATATAAATAATTAACCATTAGCATTTTAAGAGACTCTAAACATGCAATGCCTCTAATTGTTCCTTGTATGTACCCCTTTTCAATCAGAAATAATCCCTGACAATGTAGATTCACAGTTCAGAGAAATTATTTTCTAAGGACAAGAGCCAAATACAAAATACTTTCAGACATAGAAAAACTGAAAAATCTTCACTAAAGCAAAGTCTAAAAAATGTACTTCAGATAAATAGATAAGGTGGAAGTTCTAATAAGGAACACTGAAAAAACAGTGATGAATATGTGAATAAACAATATTAATTTATGATACAATAATAAGATATCTAATTCTTGGAGTAATAGAGCAAAAATAGCCACAGCATTGTTTAAAAAAATGATGGTACCTGGTAATTAAAATAATCTAATATACTTGCATTTTAGGAAAAACTTAAAGATATTAACATGCTTCTCTGTGTGTGTGTATTCATTTGCTTCACGAGGTATCTTAATTGTATTACTTGTAATAGAATATTTTATTATTGTTCTAACTATGACGTGTTTTTTTCTTTTAGCATCAATAAATTTCCAAGTTTTAATAAAAACATCAAGTTATATGCTTTGATAAACTCAGAAGTTGCCAATAAACATCCAAAGGCAATGGCAACCCACTCCAGTACTCTTGCCTGGAAAATCCCATGGACGGAGGAGCCTGGTGGGCTGCAGTCCATGGGGTGGCTAGGAGTCAGACATGACTGAGTGACTTCACTTCCACTTTTCACTTTCATGCATTGGAGAAGGAAATGGCAACCCACTCCAGTGTTCTTGCCTGGAGAATCCCAGGGACGGGGGAGCCTGGTGGGCTGTCGTCTTTGGGGTCGCACAGAGTTAGACATGACTGAAGTGACTTATAGCAGCAGCAGTAGCAGAGTTTGTAGTGAAAAAAGTACTGTTGAACAAATAGAATATATGCATATAAAACTAATAAGCAGATACCCTCAGATTTAGGCTGAGAAGAAAAGAATCTGCCTGCAATGCAGGAGATCACTTTGAAATGTAGGAAACATGGGTTTGATCCCTGGGTCAGGAAGATCCTCTGGATATGGAAATGACAACCACTTCAGTATTTTTGCCTGGGAAATCCCATGGACAGAGGAGCCTGGTGGGCTATAGTCCATGATGTTGCAAGAGTTGGTCATGACTAAGTGGGTAAACCACCACAACTAACTACCCTAAGACAATTTGATTTGTGGAATATCTTTGATAATATAAAAAGATAAATATCTTCAATAAATATAAAAAGTATAGCCCCTCAAAATTCCACTGTGAATTACATTCAGTCTCACCTTAAGAAAGAAGTAGTCACAATCTGTCCTGTGTAGAAAATGTGGATATACTGGAAAAAAGAAAGTCCAATATTACTAATTCAATCCTCTTGTTATTTATAAAAGTAAAATAAAAATTATTATAGATAATTTGCTATTCCCATGCAATCATATTATATTCATATTTTCTAGTTTTCCAAATTGAGAGAAAAATATAGAAAGAACATTTACTATAATTATTTAATAAATATCTCACAGAATACTTCTTTATATTAGGTTAAATTAGTCATTAAAAGTAGCCATATTAAATGTTTGAAGCTTACATTATATACTATAAAAATACACACATATATGTCTTTTAACATTATCATTGATTTTATCTGAGCTAGCTAATAAGTTAGATATATTTTACAATATTTCACATAAGCGCAGAATTATTTGTCTTTAGAAAGTAACTGCAGTAAGCTTTAGGTTAGCTTCACGTCACCTAAAAAGTGTATGGGCTAGTTTGTTCCATGTTTATCCATGTTTTGATTTTTCCACCAGTTATAAAGGTGTAAAACATTCAAGAGATTGTTCCTGCTATAACATTATACATTCATTTACTGGAACAGAGTTTGCTATTGACTATCTGCCAGATTTTGTTAACAAAGTTATTCAGAAGAAAATTGTGTGTCTATAACACAATGAATACATGAAGAAAAGTCTCTAATAATGTCTTAAAAGTCATGCGCATATTCTTTAAGTAAAGACAATTTGAGGACAAATATATTGTTATTTTGCATTTTTCTCAACTGGGCTTAAAAGTACTACTTATATTTTAAAATAAAAAAAGCAAGAGAGTTCCAGAAAAACATCTACTTCTGCTTTATTGACTATGCCAAAGCCTTTGACTGTCTGGATCACAATAAACTGAGGAAAATTCTGAAAGAGATGGGAATACTAGAGCACCTGACATGCCTCTTGAGAAATCTACATGCAGGTCAGGAAGCAACAGTTAGAACTGGACATGGAACAACAGACTGGTTCCAAATAGGAAAAGGAGTTCGTCAAGGCTGTATATTGTCACCCTGTTTATTTAACTTATATGCAGAGTACATCATGAGGAATGCTGGGCAGGAAAAAGCACAAGCTGGAATCAAGATTGCCCGGAAAAATATCAATAACCTCAGATATGCAGATGACACCACCCTTATGGCAGAAAGTGAAGAGGAACTCAAAAGCCTCTTGATGAAAGTGAAAGTGGAGAGTGAAAAAGTTGGCTTAAAGATCAACATTCAGAAAATGAAGATCATGGCATCTGGTCTCATCACTTCATGGGAAATAGATGGGGAAACAGTGGAAACAGTGTCAGACTTTATTTTTGGGGGGCTCCAAAATCACTGCAGATGGTGACTGCAGCCATGAAATTATAAGATGCTTACTCCTTGGAAGAAAAGTTGTGACCAATCTATATAGCATGTTGAAAAGCAGAGACATTACTTTGCCAACAAAGGTCCTTCTAGTCAAAGCTATGGTTTTTCCAGTGGTCATGGATGGATGCGAGAGTTGGATTGTGAAGAAAGCTGAGTGTCAAAGAATTTATGCTTTTGAACTGTTGTGAGTCCCTTGGACTGCAAGGAGATCCAACCAGTCCATTCTAAAGGAGATCAGCCCTGGGTGTTCTTTGGAAGGAATGATGATAAAGCTGAAACTCCAGTACTTTGGCCACCTCATGCGAAGAGTTGACTCATTGGAAAAGACTCTGATGCTGAGGGAGATTGAGGGCATGAGGAAAAGGGGACAACAGAGGATGAGATGGCAGGATGGCATCACCAACTGGATGACGTGAGTTTGAGTGAACTCTGGGAGATGGTGATGGACAGGAAGGCCTGGTGTGCTGTGATTCATGGGGTCTCAAAGAGTCAGACACGACTGAGCAACTGAACTGAACTTAACTGATATTTTAAAATATTTTGTGCTTTCCTGGGCTACTTAGATACCTCCAAGGAAACAATAATGCTATTTTCTGAAGTTTGATGCTATATAAACATTCATTATTTTACACAACAGTTAATGGTGACAATTCAGATGCTCTTGAGGCACAAATTTCTCTGCCTCTCCAGCCATCTCCATCAGCTTCTTTCATCTCTACTTAGATGCAACGTGGTTAGCTTCTGTGGTCAAAAAGACCCTCTCTAGAGTCGCTGCACTTTTTTTCTACTTTGTTTTTTCTTTTGTAGCTTCCAGATATAGCAAAAACCATTGCAATTGGAGATTGATATTAATATTTTTAAATGGTATCAGTCATTTTAGAATTTTCATTTCAAATAATTCATTTCTAAATATGGAGTTATTATTGTTATAGATAATTGGTTATATCTCAGCATGGAGAGTGTAGCACCTACAATTATTAGAGTGAGGCAGAAAGGAGGTAGGATTTAAGGAGGCCTAGCTATTCAGTTCAGTTCAGTTGCTCAGTCGTGTCCGATTCTTTGCGACCCCATGAATCGCAGCATGCCAGGCCTCCCTGTCCATCAGAAACTCCAGGCGTTCACTCAGACTCACATCCATTGAGTCAGTGATGCCATCCAGCCATCTCATCCTCTGTCGTCCCCTTCTCCTCCTGCCCCCAATCCCTCCCAGCATCAGAGTTTTTTCCAGTGAGTCAACTCTTCACATGAGGTGGCCAAAGTACTGGAGTTTCAGCTTTAGCATCATTTCTTCCAAAGAAATCCCAGGGCTGATCCCCTTCAGAATGGACTGGTTGGATCTCCTTGCAGTTGAAAGGACTCTCAAGAGTCTTCTCCAACACCACAGTTCAAAAACATCAATTCTTCGGCACTCAGCCTTCTTCACAGTCCAACTCTCACATCAATACATGACCACAGGAAAAACCATAGCCTTGACTAGATGGACCTTTGTTGGCAAAGTAATGTCTCTGCTTTTGAATATTCTATCTAGGTTGGTCATAACTTTCCTTCCAAGGAGTAAGCATCTTTTAATTTCATGGCTGCAATCACCATCTGCAGTGATTTTGGAGCCCCAAAAATAAAGTCTTACACTGTTTCCCCATCTATTTCCCATGAAGTGATGGGACCAGATCCCAAAATTTGGCATACAGAAAGCTGTAGTAACAATGAGTTTAATTCTATGCAAGCTTTGGTACTTGGCTACAGCAGGCCATTTGGGCTATGGAGTTTATTTTCAAACTTATGAATGGAATATATTGATAAAGGGATTCTAGACCCTAGAGACGATGTTCAGATGACCAGGCAACTATGAATACATTATTGGTTTTGAGAATGTAATAATATGCTTCAGGACCAGGTGTCTTGTTATGGACCTGTCTTGAGTCTTTTCACTTACTAGTGATGTGACCTTAAACATATTTTAAGATATATTTTAACAAAAGATCTGGTATTTTATAGTGTGTTGATGAATTTTGTAAAAGGCTGATTTACAAAATGGAATCTGCGGATTTGTTCCTGTATGCTTATCACCAACTGGAGACTCAAACATGCTTTGTAAACACAGGATCCTAATTAGGGTCACATTACTGGTTTATAAGGATTCCATTTGGATTTTGTATAATTGTACATGTATAGTGAGGAAAAGTATAATTGGGATGTACCTGAGAAAAGATTCATGAAATAAGATATTCATTAAATAAAGGTAATTAAGCAAAAATAAATTTCTCTGCTTGGATAGTCATATGCCTTCTTTTAATAAATGTTATTTTAATATAAAAACAAATTTATTTTAAGAATTTATTCTATTTAGAGAAATAAGTGTATGAATGAAAAATATGCTTTATTTTTCTAGTTATTAATATATAGCATCTTAAATGGCATTCTTAATATGCCAAATTCTAATAGATACGTTTTAGTTGTATTTACTTTGGTAAATTTTTGGTGGTTGTCTTCCTTGTGAGGCATTACTATGAACAATAGTTACTTTTAATGTACTCTTGCTTTTTAGCATGATTAAAAACATTATGAATCATGCAAAAAATTATTGTTAGCATAAAAATCAAATAATTTTTAAAGTAATTGGTCAATAATATTATTTTATCATTTTCAACAACTGTCCAATATTTAGAATTTGAATATTTAACATTATGGATATGTAAATATATAATGTATAAATACATATTTATAAATACATGTAAGTAAGTATTCAGGTTGCCATAATAAGAGAATGATAAATTTCTATGATCCTTAAATGTTATAAATGTAAATTTTGTTTCTGAATAAAATGAAAATGTATGTTGAAAAAAATCTCACAGTAATGGTAATTGACTAAGCATTCTACAAAAAGTAGTAAACCTAAAATTAATTGTACATTTTTAATAGTGTTGGAAGGATTTTCAATATAATAAGTCTTTGCAAGTGAAAACTATCTGTAACAATTACTTTCTGAAGAATACAGAGCACTTCTTTACTAATATATATTTGAATACGCATTCAACAGATCTCTATTTGGATAAGTGAATTGCTCCAAGTATATAAATGTCAGTTATTATTGGGCTTCCCTGGTGGCTCAGATGGTAAGGAATCTGCCTGCAATGCAGGAGTTCTGGGTTTGATCCCTGGGTTGGGAAGATCCTGTGGAAAAGGGAATGCTTACTCACTCCAGTATTCTTGTCTGGAGAATTCCATGGACAGAGAAGACTGTTGGGCTACAGTCCATAGGTTCGCAAAGAGTTGGACAGGACTGAGCCACTAACACACACACAGAGCTATTATTCTATTGTATATTAAATTAAATAAGAAGAACTGTGTACTTTCTGTATTATTCTCAAGCAGTATCTGTCATGAGCACATGAGCAGCTTTAAGAATCAGATCAGCCACACTACATCACTCATTGAAATTTACAGCAGATAAGGAATGCAAAACATGAGAGAAAATGAAAGACAGAAAAATTACCTTTCTCAAAAAATCTGTGCTCATCTGAATCTTAAATCATGCATTATTTTCCCTTCATATCATTCTTGATGGGAATCTTACAGAAAAAAAAAAAAAAAGTGGGTTAAACTGACTGTGCTTCACTGTCAAGAGAAACCTATGGTCAGGGATATATCTAATTCCCAAAGCTTTCATCATTAATATTTTATGAGTCTCACTGATCTGTCCTATCTAGAAGAAAAATTTATCTTTCATTTGTGCAAGCACTACCTGCTGAGTAATAGATTTGATTTCTATAAGTTGAGGGTTGAAAAGCAAACAGCAGCTAAGGTAAGAACAGGCAAATTGTTCTTTTACTGGAGTCTGGCTGCAATTTCCTGGAGTTGCAGAGCCAGCCAAGCAAAGTGAAAGATCCCTGGGGAACTAGGAAGTGTCAATTCCATTCTAACATACCTTGGCCTACACATGTTACTGCCCAAATGTTTAAGTTGACTTGTAAATGAGATGATTAGCTACAGTGACTTTTTAAACATTTTCAAGTAAATTTAGTGCCTAAAATGTCGGAAAATCATTAGCTTAACCTTGAAAATTTCATTCACTGTAGATGAGATGTTCTGACAAAACGTGGTCCACTGGAGAAGGCAATGGCGAATCACTTCAATGTTCTTCCCTTCAGAACCCTATGAACATTATGAAAAGACAAAAAGATATGACCTGAAAGATGAACTCCCCAGGTCAGTAGGTGCCTAATATGCTACTGGAGAAGAGTGGAGAAATAACACCAGAAAGAATGAAAAGATGGAGCCAAAGTGAAAACAACATAGTCATGTGTGGATGTGAGAGGTGGACTATAAAGAAAGCTGAGCACCGAAGAATTGATGGTTTTGAACTGTGGTGTTGGAGAAGACTCTTGAGAGTCCCTTGGACTGCAAGGAGAGCCAACCAATCCATCCTAAAAGAAATCATTCCTGGATATTCATTGGAAGGACTGATGCTGAAGCTGAAACTCCAATACTTTGGCCACCCAATGCAAACAAATGACTCATTGGGAAAGACCCTGATGCCGGGAGAGACTGAAGGCAGGAGGAGAAGGGGATGACAGAGCATGAGATGGTTGCATGACACCACTAACTCAATGGACATGAGTTTGAGCAAGCTTTGGGAGTTGGTGATGGACAAGGAAGCCTGGCTTGCTGCAGTCCATGGGGTCACAAAGAGTCGGAAATGACTGAGGGACTGAACTGAGATGATGAAAAGGCAAATTAATGATCTTCAAACACTTCACACTGGAAAGATAGGATGTTTTGCCCCTTCCTTGATTATGGCTTGCCTTAGCTGAACTAAGGAGGCCATCTAAGTAGGCTATGATGCCAACTAAATAGACTCATATGTGACATTTCTAGCATTATGGATCTTTGCTAAAGACTTATTACTTGCTGTTTATTTTATATTTATTTTGAACTACAGAAATGATGTTAGATATAAAGCAAATTTGAACAATTTTCTTATTCAAGTTCAAAACAAGTTATAAAGCAGCAGAGACAACTCACAGTATCAATGCATTTGGCCTGGGAACAGTAACAAGCATACAGTGCAGTGGTGGTCCAAGAACTTTTGCAAAGCCTTGAATATGAGGAGTGTAGTGGCCAGCCATCAGGAGTTGACAACAACCAATTGAGAGGATAATCGAAGCTGATCCTCTTACAAATGAATGAGAAGTTTCTGAAAAACTCAATGTAGATCATTCTATGGTCGTTCAGCATTGAAACAAATTGGAAAGGTGAAAAAGCTCAATAAGTGGGTGACTCATGAGATGATTTAAAAAAAAAATCATCGTTCTGAAGTGTTATCTTCTCTTATTCTATGCAACAACAAACCATTTCTCAATCGGGTTGTGCCTTGTGACAGAAAATGGATTTTATATGATAACCAGTAATGACAAGCTCAGTGGTTGGATGAGAAGAAGCTCCAAAACACTTCCCAAAGCTAAACTTGCACCCAAAAAAGATCATGGTCACTGTTTGGTGGTCTGTTGCCAATCTGAATCCCAGTGAAACCATTACATCTAAGAAGTACACTCAGCAAATCAGTGAGATGCACTGAAAACTGCAACACCTGCAGCTGGCAACAGAAAGGGCTCAGTTCTTCTCCACAACAATGCTCTACCACACATCGCAAAACCAATGCTTCCAAATTTGAATGAAGTCGGCTATGAAGTTTTGCCTCATTTGCCATATTCACCTGACCTCTCACCAACTGACTACCACTTCTTCAAGCATCTTGACAACTTTTTGCAGGGAAAATATTTCCACAACCAACAGGATGCAGAAAATGCTTTCCAAGAGTTTGTCGAATCCCAAAGCATGGGTTTTTATGCTACAGGAATAGACAAACTTAGTTTTTATTGGCAAAAATGTGTTGATTACAATGGTTCCTATTTTGGTTGATAAAGATGTGCTTGAGCCTAGTTATAATGATTTAAAATTCATGATCTGAAACCACAATTACTTTTTGCACCAACCTAATATAACCCACTGTGATTCCCATGTCCTTCTCATCTTTTATTCAAAATATTAATTATCTGGATTTAGTTTTTTCCTTTATCATCTCAATAATTTGTATTAATGAATGGATTTTTTAAGGGCCACATTTTATTACATAACAATTTTTTGTTATTTCCTTATTGACTCCTTTTTCTTATTTTTTAATCACTTTGCAATACTTACATCTTCAAACACTAGGGGAACATTTTTTACAAAGTTAAACTAAAGTTTAAAAATGGGTGGTTTGGCTGGATATAACTCCCATAATTGATTCCTTTTTACATATCAGCCTTAAAGCCTTTAAAACGTGTATAAAAATGACTACACAATGTGGACTTTCACAGCTTAAAAATCAGGAATGTTAAATTCACAAATTCCAAATTGTAATCATATAGTCAAGTTCAGGAGAAGGGCAGGGAGTTCATTGGTGAATCTTGGTTGGAGGAAAGGGAAATAATGTCTTGTAGCTACTCTTTTATGAACCAAAGGCAGAGCCATTACAATGATATTGGGAAAAAGTTGTTAAGTAAGGAAGACATTTTCTCACTGAAACTTTTTTTTTTTCAGTATTACAGCTCTTTTTTATTTAGAAGATAGCAGGAGAATCCATCCTCGAAGCGTGAGGGCATGCCAACCCAAAGACTGGAAGAGAAGAGAGTGGAGGAGCGCTCGGGGGAGGTAGAGAGAGAGAGTGAGAGAGAGAGAGAGAGAAAGAGCACACGCACGCGGGAGAGAAAGAGAGGGAGAAAGTGCTTTGGCTCCTCCTTTTATATGTTTTTTCCTCCACCTGAGCCTGCCGTATGTAAACTGGACTTAGCCAGGAGTGCTGTTTGTTATACCTGAAGTCTTCACTCTGGTCCTCGGACCTTCCTTTGACCTTCCTTTGTTTTATTTTCAGGGTCACTGAAACTTTTGAGAGCTCTTTTTACCAAGCACTCAGGTTCCAAGTAGTATTACTGTTTACATAGCAGCTATCTTCCTGGCTTTTCAATATATCTCTGTTATAAATGCTGTCTGTTGTCTAATAGTGCCAATTAGATAAGCAAATCAGATAATTTTGTTGCCAAAATGATGTCTTAAAATGCAAATCTGGTCAGAACACTTTTGACTTTGATTCCTTTATTGTTTTCTCTTCTCGCTGTCTGTTTGGCTTGATACATTTCTTAGCCATGTGTTTTATTCCTATCAAGCATTTTATGCCTCAGCCACATTTAATTACCTGCCATTTTTCAAATACATTTCATATGAACTTTCAAGCTTCAGTGCTTTTGAACATATATTCCATTTTCCTAGACAAAACCCTGATCAAATTTCACTTCTGTTGAAACGTCTGTAACCTCTGCAGCAATGTTGATCATCCTCTTCTTGAGACTTCAATTAGAAGATGAACTGCATCTTACTGCAATCTTTCTGTGAATGTCTATACAAACATCTCATTCAATTCATATGTTGCAGCATTCCATGGAAATGGAATTCTAGGAAAATCTGGAAGATCTATATCTCTCCTTAAGATGTTTACACTAGCTCTTCCTTCATGGTCTGTCCATCTGTTTGTTCACATTTATATTCATCACTTTGCTGATTTCTTCTCCTTTTAGAAAGACTATAATTCTACTGACAAGCTGGGCTAAAACCAGTGTTTCTAATTTCCATTCTCTGATTGGAAACAACTGTCTCCTCTGCTCTCTTGTGGATGCAGACAGTCCCTGCCCACTTCCTCCCTCCCCCTGGGGGATACATCCACCCTGGAAGACCAGATATTGGATCCTTCAAGTCTCAATCTGACGTGTCTTGTATAGTTGATAAAGGCTCCTCCACCTAGACTGTGGTAGCCAGGTATGTGTACTTTTTGACACAAAACCATAGTGTGAATTTTCAATTACCATGGTTATCATGAATTAAAGTGACAAAGATTCTGTTCTTCTGGTTCTTGCTCCTCTCACTTGACCAGCTCTCTGTAAGAACATGTGAGCAGCAACCCCTGAACAGGAGTCACTTGTGGAGTGAGTCACCACCTCCACACATGATGATGCATATCAATGTCTGAAAATGACCAGAGAAATGGGAGATAGCAGTCTTACTCAGAATTGAAACAGAAATGAAGCAGGAAGCAAGATAATGGACACAAAGCATTTTTTTTTGAAAATTTGGTTCTCAATTCCTTAAAGGCTAGGCTATTGACTAAAAGGAGGCCTAAAGCTTCTATTTTTCCAAAGGAAGTAGAGATCTCGGGATGACAGACCTATCTGAGGCTCAAGCACTCTAATCCACTTTTTGATACACTATGGGAAACCTCTAGACAGACTGCCCTCTGAAGTTTTCATGTCACTCAAACAATAGTTTTTCCTTTATAGTATTTTCCCAGAGCCTCTATGTCTTTTGTTTGTTTGTTTTTTAATGACTAAAAATTATTTAGGCAAAGCTCAAGAAACTTTCAGTTGTCATTTTTAGGAAACATATATGGCTTATTAAAGTTTCAAGTCAATCTAATTGCTTAACTTTTCATGTAAAATGTCTATGATAGCTTTTGTCATGACTGAGTATTTAATCACAGTAGAATACAACACTTAGCAATCTAGAGAGTCCATAAAATTGGAAATAATTCCTTCAAATAATTTTAATTAAAATATCAATTTTACTATAAAATTCTGTTCTAAGAATTGCAATTTTATCAAGTCTCCAATTGAGTTACTGTCTAAAGACAATTAATTTATAGTTATTAAAGCAAAAGAAAGAAAATGCAAAATAATTCATGGGAAGAATTCAGTCCAATAGGGCCTCCTATTCAGGAAATAACTGTAGGGAGTGAAATCCTGGGTTTGAACAAGGCAGATGATGGAATGTCACTGGTAAATAACAGATATTTACCAACACTGATGGGGATGGTGTTAGCAAAAATCCATCTGTAGAAAATAATGGAGTTGGAGGACAGTCTTCATATGCTTCCTAAAGGAAGGTGGGGGAAGGAATGAGGACCTCCTCCCATCAAATTCTCCCCTTGTTCCCTTCCCAATACAGACCTCCAACTTGCTGATGATGTAGAGCAAAAAATCTTGGGCCAGGTGCATAGCTTTCAAGTAAAGAGATACACAGTGAAAATGAAAATTGCCAAAAGTATCTTTAATATTTGATCCATTGGACTTCATTTTTAAAGGTACTGGATCATCTGTTTGATGGGTAAAAGGCATATAATAGATTATGAGTCCTGCTAGTCCAGGTTGATGATTAGAAATAAAAGCAGGCGTGAACTTCCTTGCCATAGAGAATAAGATCAAGAGCAGAAGTGTAAGTGCTAGCTGGTGAACACTGCACATAGATCCTGGATCCCTAAATCCTCTCAACTGGACATGTGCCTTACTAAAAACTCAGAGGAGTCTCTGATTCCCTTGGGTGTCTGTCAAATACAACAACTGAATTACATCTCTAAAATTTCAAATTTAACATCCACTTCAGTTAATTCTGGTTTACTCTGTGTGTTAAGTCATTAAAAGGCTTCTTTTGGCTGTGTGAGGGCCTGAGTCACAGTAATCTGTAGTTGAGCTGGCTGTCTGGGATTTGTGAATTATTGAGGCTTTCTTCTTACTAGTCCAACTTTCCAGGCCTCTGAAAATCTCTCTCTATTTGTTACCCTGCCCCCAGACCAGCTCTAGCACTGCAGTGCTGGAAAGCCCTGTAGGCCATGGGGTGGGCTTTCTTAGCTCTCCTTCCTTGCCCCAATCTTTGTCAGGCCATGTCCTTGCATTTACTGATTCTCCACTTGGTCAATACTATAGAACTGATTTGTGATCCATTGCTCCAATTTATGTGTGGCCATTAAATGCTTGTTAAAAATTGTGTTGGTTCCTCCTTATTCCTTATTCCTCCTAAGGCAGAGAGTCTCCTTCTGCTGTAGTACCCTTAGGAATAGAAAAAAAAATAATAATAATGAGATTCTTTTACTCTTGGAAAGGCTCTTCTTTTGCTGGAATTTGGTCATTTAATTTTGTATCTTCAGTTCTCTGAGGAGTTAAAAATATATGGCATTTTAGCTTATCTGGCTTATCTTCAGGTATTCTTTTAATAAGCATCTCCCTGCAAAACTTCTCACATTCTTGATTTGGAGAATTCTACATACAAAAATATTGATTCAAGTCAAAGTTGAGATAATATAGATTTATTTCTCAAATACTGAAACCACCCATCAATGATGATTCTTCCACAAGTGACTAGGTCAATAACAGCATGAGAAATTAGAAAATAATTAGAGTATATGTATGAGTTTTAGATCTTACTTAGTCTATTTCTCTAAAGCTTTTGACAGTATAGATTACAAAAAGCAGTGGAAAATTCTTAAAGAGATTGGAATGCCAGACCACCTCACCTGTCTCCTGAGAAACTTGAATGCATGTCAAGAAGCCATGGTTAGAGTCTTAGAATGGAACAATTGACTGGCTCAAAATTGGGAAAGGAGTAGTAACAAGGCTGTATATTATTACTCTTATTTAGCGTCTATGAAGAGTACATCACAAGAAATGCTGGGCTGGATGAATCACAAGCTGGAATCAAGATTGCTTGAAGAAATATCAACAACCTCAGATACGTGGATGAAACCATTCTAAAGGCAGAAAGTGAAGAGGAACTAAAGAGTCTCTTAATGAGGGTAAAAGAGGAGAGGGGGAAAGCTGGCTTAAAACTCAACATTCAAAAAACTAAGATCATGGCATCTGGTCCAAATACATCATGGCAAATAGAAGGGGGAAAAGTGGAAGCAGTGACAGATTTTATTTTCTTGGGCTCCCAAAATCACTGCATACAGTGACTGGAGCCATAAAATTAAAAGACACTTGCTCCTTGGAAGAAAAGCTATGACAAACCTAGGCAGCATATTAAAAAGTGGAGATAACACTTTGCCAACAAAGTCCATATAATTAAAGCTATGGTTTTTCCAGTAGTCATGTATGGATGTGAAAGTTAGACCGTAAAGAAGGCTGAGCACCAAAGAATTGATGCTTTTCAATTGAGGTGCTGGAGAAGACTCTTGAGAATCCCTTGGACTGCAAGGAGATCAAACCAGTCAATCCTAAAGGAAATCAACCCTGACTCTTCATTGAAAGGACTGATGCTGAAGCTGAAGCTCTAATGCTTTGGCCCCCTGATACAAAGAACAGACTTATTGGAAAAGGCCTTGCTTGTCAGAAAGACTGAAGGCAAAAGGAGAAGGAGGTGGCAGAGGATGAGATGGTTGGATGGCATCACTGACTCAATGGACGTGAATCTGAACAAACTCCAAGAGATAGTGGAGGACAGAGGAGTCTGGCCTGCTGCAGTCCATGAGGTCGCAAAGAGTAGTAAATGAACAACAACATTTATCTAAAACCTAATGCCTGTAAAGTGGAAAAGCCTCCAATCTTAATTTTCCACATGTAAGATGGCACTGAGGGAAAAGTAAACGGTGTAGGCTATGAGAAGTTGAGCAAGCAGAAGAATCTATACAATATTCCCTTTCCCAGTCAATGTCTACTCTTTATTTCCAGGGCTTGAGGCCACTTGGTGTCAACTCTACCTTAAAATCAACATCTAGGAAATGCTGCTAGATTTAATATATATCCATATTATATCCATGCCTCACTAAAACTATCACCTTCATTCCAAGTTATTATGATTTCTTACCTGGATTTAGCTATGGTTTTTGCTCATCTCCATTCTTTCACTCTTGCAACCTTGCCTCCTTGCCCACCCCCAACCTATGCTAAAGTAGACTAACTAGAATGGGGTTCGATCCCTGGGTTGGGAAGATTCCCTGGAGAAGGAAATGGCAACCCACTCCAGTATTAGGAAATGGCAACCCACTCCAGTATTCTTGCCTGGAAAACCCCATGGTTGGAGGAGCCAAGCAGGCTACAGCCTATGGGATTGCAAAGAGTTGGACACGACTGAGCGACTTCACTTTCACTTTTATTAAAATGAAAATCAGATAGCCTCATTCTGCTAATTATACTGTCATTGTACAAGCATTATACTATCTCTTCAGTTCTTTTGAAATACGTGTTAAAAATGATATAAAAAAGTCCTCATTGGTTCACCTATTCTTGCCTTCTTCTTTCAGCAGCAGACACACTATCTTCCTTGTTCTTTGTACATGCTGTGAACCTCTTGATATAGGTAGACTCTGCACTGGATGTTCCCATTTTCCTTCTAAAAATCTCTCTTCCTAGTACTCTCATGGCCCTAACCCTTACCCTCTTTCAAGTCACTATTCAGGCATAACTTTCTCAATGAGATCTATCTTAACTATCAAATTCACAGTTCCTTCCCTCAAACATGCATTCCAGAATCACTCAGCTTGTCCTGGCTTTTCCTTTTCTGTGACATTCATAACCTTCTAATATATTATATAGCTTACTTATTTATTTATTTTTAATATATGTCTACTTAGATTATATCCCAAACTTTACAAGAACTGATATTTTTCTTTGATAGTTTGGAAATATTTGATAATAGATATAGTAAATACACATTGAAAGAATGAAACAATGTGAAGGAAAAAATTAATCAACCAGTCAATTTCTTGTGTATAGATTCAGTCAAAACATTTATCAATGCATTTTTTTTCTCCAAATTTCAACTTTAAGTTGATGGTTTGGAATTAAAATTTCCTTAATAATATTTATTTGTATAGATAGCAATACAATTTTTAAAGGTTATAGTGCTCTCTATGTGTTAATAAGTTGGAATTTCAAAGCTATGTCTATCCCTGAAGAGATTTTTTTAGAAAAGTGATAAAATATTATTAGGACATACAGGGGTATATTTGTCAGAACACACACATCTAGAATAGTTACCTTCTACCAGATCCATAAGCAATCATATTTGGAATCATATTCATGTATTGAGTTCTAGTAATGTGATTAATAACAAATTTTTAATAAATTGACCAACCAATAAGCAAACTCCTTATTTTGCCAAAATCCTTGGGATAATATGTACCCAATGTGCTTATTCAAGAATATGCTGGTATTTCTAAACAAAGATGAAAGCTAGATTATCATGTAGAGTATTACCTTTTACTCTAAGTTGTAGCTGAAGTCAAAGCTTACAAAATAACACAGATAGTCCCAAAGTAAATTTCCAAAGTAATATTGCTTTTAAATGCAGAGGTAGACAATGGAGAATATGACATGGCAAAGAACAAAGAGAGGAGGGAAGTGCACTCAGTCATTTTAAATGCATTGTGAAAATACCAAAGCAAGAAACTATTTGATTTTTGGAGACTAGCAAAGTACCAAAGCATCATGAGAATATGTGGATAATGAAAAATTTGGATCTGAAAGAAAGTCAGAATTCAAAAGGGCAATCTCTTTTAGAGGAAAAAAAAATAAAATAAGCTCTACAACACAAAAGAGGATCAAATTAGACAGAAAATATTAACAGAGATAGCCCAAACTGCTTTTTATCCTTTGCAATTGGCTTACAACAGTATCATTTACAGGATAAAATATTTATTAACTTTACTTCTGGTTATCAACAATAGCAAAAATAGTTTACATTTATGTAACTCTCATGAGGGCTTCTGGGTTGTGCACTCCAGAAAGTACTTCCTAGCCACAAATAATAGTATGAGAATGATTTTCCTTAGCATCAGGTGATGGGGTAGAAATGACACTCTGTGACATGGTTTTACATAAGTTAATTCATTTTATCATTTCAATAATTGTATGAGTTGGAGATTTTTATTTTTAACCCAGTATTAGTTTCTCTCCAGAGATACACAACCAACAGAAGATCTCTTTCTCTCTCTTTCTATTTATAGATGCACATGACAAATAGAACTATGAAATTTGAGGATTCCAGTGATGTGCCATCTGCAGGGGCTTCCCTGGTGGCTCAGATGGTAAAGAATCCACCTGCAATGTGGGAGCCCTGGGTTTGATCCCTGGGTCAGGAGGATTCCCTGGAGGAGAATCCCATGGACAGAGAAGCCTGGCGGGTGACGGTCCATGGGGTTGCAAAGAGTTGGACACTACTGAGCTACTAAGCACAGCAGAGCATAGCACAGCCATCTGCAAATGAGAAGATCAGGAAAGCAAGTGGTGTAGTTTCACACTGAGTGCAAAGGCCTAAGGGCAGGAGATTCAACGGTATAAGTCCTGTGAGTGCACAAAAAGACTGATGATCCATCTCAATGGTAGGCAGAGTGAGTAAATTCTCCCTTTCTCTTCCTTTTTGTTCTCTTCAGATCTCCTGAACAGATTGAGTGAAGCCGACCTATGTTGGGGAGTGCAGTCTACTTAACTCTTTCTACCAATTCAAACACTAATCTCATCTTGAGACATGTCAGACACATCCAGAAATAATGTTAGCCAAACACCTGGTCACCCTGAGATTCTGTCAAGCTGACACACGAAATTAATGATCACTTCTTCATTTTGCTGAATCAAAAACTAAAGAGTAGAATTAACTAACCTGAAAAAGTAAAACAGCTATTATTGGAGCCTGGATTTTTATTGCGGGGAGTCTATCTTCACCATCACTGTTCTTAATTAGGACACTATACTGCCTCTTCAAAATGAGACCTACTGAATACTTTCAATTCTTAGTTCTAGGAAACAGCAGTGAACATAAAAGTAAATCTCCTGCTCTCGTGAGCTTTCATTCTATAAGGGTATTCAGACAAGTAAAAGCTAGTACATAGTGTGTTTATTGCTTGCCAACTACTGTTCAGAGCTCTTTATAATTATTAAAACATTCAAACTTCAAAACAACCCTATGAAATAATTATCACCATTATTACCATTATTATCCTTCTTTTACAGACAATAGAGTGAACAAAAGGATTAAGTGACTTGCCCAAGGTTATGGAGCTAGTAAATGGCATTTCCCCCACTCATAAATACTTTGTCACACTCTCTTAGCTCTGTTGCAATAACCCAAGCACAGTCCTATCACTAAACTAATGATTCAGAAAAAAACTTTCTAAAACAAAGAAACAGAACTTTCTTGAAATTCCTGAATTTCTCTTATTATCTGTTTCTTCTCTCATACTTTTCAAAATCCCATGTTGAAAATGCTTTTGTTGTTCTTGTCCATGTGAAAAAGGAGCAGAAGTAATAAAAAATAAAATAAAAAGTAAAATATGTTTGTGAGTATAAAAATAAGTCTATACACTTCTGTGAATTTCATAATTGATGAGACAGATTCATGCAGCCACAAAGACTTATAATTAGCACTCTTTCTTTCTTCCTTCTCCCCTCATTGTCTCCTTATTTCTCTTCTCTTTTCAGCAAAGGATATTTGAATAAATGGATTTACAAATGAATTAGATGGATCAATAGGGAGGTAGGTTGGTAGGTAGGGAGAAAGAGATAATTACAATATACCAATAAACTGAATAAAAGAAATATATAACTGAAGAGAATTGAAATTGAATTTGAAACAGAACATTGTGTCAACATATTACTCCCTTTTTTACTCATGATAATAAATACAGGAAAATTAGCTAGTTTCATATGTCATTATCCAGATAGCTTTCCTCTTTGAAAAAGAAAAATGTCTAAGACTTTTTAGCCTTCTTGGATGTCACCTTCAATTTGGGTGACTTGTTACACCCAAGGTCAGGAGCAGCTGCATCAGACAGCTTGGAAGAGAATGCATTTCTGAAGGGAATGAATCTGGTATGAAAGTTTGGAAAACAGTACCAAAAAATAAATGCCATCAAGACTGAGTGAACTCTGAGTCACTGTAGTCTGAGATCCCCATTCCTGGAGCAAAGAAGTGACGGACCTGTTGTGTGCATACATGCATGCTAAGTTGCTTCAGTCATGGCCAACTCTTTGCAACCTCATGGACTGTGGCCCACCAGGCTTCTCTGTCCATGGGATTTTCCAGGCAGGAATACTGGAGTGAGCTGCCATGCCATCCTCCAGGGGACCTTCCCAACCCGGGGATCCAACCTACATCTATTATGTCTCCTGCATTGGCAGGCAGATTCTCTACCAGACTTGTCATGGATCAATGTAAACAAGACACAAAACAGGATTGGAGCCTGAACGATAAAGCAAGAGGAAGATTGGTATCAGATCAAGATGTATTCGGCATCAGCCTGCAGTTTAATCTGAGAAGTTCTGGAATTAAGTTCTGGATTACACTATGCTCATACCTACTTATGGGCTTCTCTGGTGACTCAGCGGTAAAGAATCCACTTGCCAATGCAGGAGATGTAAGTTTGATCCCTGGCTGGGGAAAACCCCCTGGAAAAAGAAATGGGAGCCCAGTCCAGTACTCTTGCTTGGATAATCCCATGGACAGAGGAGCCTGGTGGGATATATAATCCATGGGGTCACAGAGTTGCACACAACTGAGAGACTGATCAACAACGAAAGTTCACTGTTAACAGTATTATAGTGTGGGGACATCTGAGAGAACTAGGAGTTTCATTTTCATTTCCGTATGCAAAACATACTTCAAGACAAATCTATACAAAACAAACAGAAAAAGCACTTTAGTCAACAATTCAGTTTTCAAGGACTCTGAAGAATCTTAAGAGTTACATAAAATATCCATAACTCAGACTGAAATGTTGACTTTTTCTATAAGAATACAAGTTATTTCACAAGATATAAATTCCAAGCTTTTATTGATTATGACATACTATTTAGTAACAAAGATTTTTTTAAAGTATTTTTAATAGGTACTTTTGCAAGTGAAGTTTTTGAGATTTATGTGTTTCTAGTTGACTAGAAAATATTTTTCAGAAATAGCTTTTTTAGTGTTTTGAGAAGTGTGCATTCCAGCATCAGAATACAACACTTGCTCAAATGAAGGTTTAATAGCTATTTTGGAGTTCTTATTTCTGTTGCCATTTTCATCTAAAATCATGAAAGGAAGAATTACTTTGGATATTGCAGTTTCTGAAAATGAGATTACACATATATGTTCAGTTCAAACTTCCATCTCATACTCCATACTGGAGGCCAGTATAGATCAATCTATATCTTCTTTCTGGAAACAATTCTGTAATTCAATAGAAGACAAAAGGAAAAAAAAAATTCATAATGGATATTACAATTTTAGTTCTTTCAATTTTAATATTAATTTGGTAATTAAAAATATATAAAATGTTTTACCTATAAACTTAATGACAAAGAACTTTAGATTAAAAATCAGTGTCCTTTTATTTTTCTTCTGCAGGCTGAAGAACACCCATGGGAAGTCAAGTAGGGTATTACCAGTTCATCAGATTTTAACCTGATGACTTTATTTGTTCTACTTCATCAAGATTCTACCAACCTTTCTTATGGCAGAATTGCATGATCTGTTCTCCCAAAGGCTGCCTTCCTGAAAATGATTTCCCAATCAACTCAAAAACTTCATATTGAACCAAGGAGATTAGTTTTCAATTTTTTTCAACCCTAACATATGTGAAAGTTCACAATTCTCTCAGTAAGAATGGCAAGATGGCAGAGGGATAGGATGGGGAGATAACTTTTTCCCCAAAAAATTCATCAAAAGATCATTTGAATGCTGAGCAACTTCCACAAAACAACTTCTGAACACTGGCAGAGGACACCTGTCACCCAGAAAGGCAGCCCATTCTCTTCGAAAGGAGGTAGGACAAAACAAAAATACAAAAAGAGAGAGAAAAGAGTTAGGAATGAAGACCTGTCATGGGGAGGGAGTCATGAAGGAGAAGTTTCCACACAGTAGGAAACCCTCTCACAGGAGGGTCTGTGGGGAGTTTTAGAATCTCAGAAGGCAACATAACTAGGAGAAACAAAACACACACACACACAAATACATGCCTAACCGCAACTGCAGAGAAGAAAACTTTCTTGTGAAAGGCTCAAACCTAACAACTTAACTTGCAGCTCACTCACAGAACAAAGCAATGAACAAATATGAAAGGAGAGCTAGTCAGCTGCATACCAGCCCCTCCCTGCCCAGAGGCAGAGAGGCTTGATTGTGACAGCCAGAGTCGGAAGGCAAGGGGTTGCTAAAATCTCAGCCCCAGAGAAGGCATCTTCCATCAAATTATGAGCAGGCTCCCAGCTGCTAACCACATCTTCCTGAGATCCTGGAGAGTTGACATCCTCCAAGATGCATGGCCCACGTGGGAGAGTGCGCTTGCCAAGCACCTGGTTGGCTGAGCTGCTCAGACCTGGGAAGGGCACAAAATGCATGCCCAACCTACAGAGACTGAGCCAGAACTGTGACTGAGTGTCCACTGCAGAGGTTCTGGTCAACAGTGGCCTTCTACGGGGGCTCTGGGTGCAGCAGACCTGGGTATGGCATGAGCTCTCTTGGAGGAGGTCACCATTAACTCTACCATGGAACCACCAGAACTTAAACAGGACTGGGGAAACAGACTCTTGGAAGGCACAAAGAAAAACTTGTGTGCACCAGGACCCAGGAGAAAGGAGCAGAGACTGCACAAGACACTGACCCAGACATGCTCATGATTGTCCAAGAGTTTGCTGCAGAGGCGTGGGTCAGTGGTGGCCTGCTGCAGGGTCAGGGGCACTGAGTGAAACATGGGACCTTTTAAAGAGTTTGCCATTACCTTCATTACCTCCTCCATAGTTTGAGAGCCCCACCCATCAACAGAAAATTGGATTAAATATTTACTGAACATGGCCACGCCCATCAGAACAAGATCCAGTTTCCCCCTCAGTCTATCCCTTCAGGAAGCATCCATAAGCCTCTTATCCTTATCCATCAGAGGGGAGACATTATGAAAACCACAACCACAGAAAACTAACCAAACATCACATGGACCACAGCCTTGTCTAGGTCAATGAAACTATGACCCATGCCATGTAGGGGCCACCCAAGATGGATGGATCACGGTGGACAGTTCTGACAAAATGTAGTCCACTGGAGAAGGCAATGGCAAACCATTTCAGTATTCTTGCCTTGAGAACCCCATGAACAGTTTGAAAAGACAAAAAGATAGGACACTGAAAGATGAACTCCCAGGTCGGTAGGTGCCCAATATGCTACTGGAGATCAGTGGCGAAATAACTAAAGAAAGAATGAAGAGATGGAGTCAAAGCAAAAACAACACCCAGCTGCGGCTCTGACTGGTGATGGAAGTAAAGTCCAATGTTGTAAAGAGTAATACTGCATAGGAACCTGGAATGTTAGGTCCATGAATCAAGACAAACTGGAAGTGGTCAACCAGGAGATGGCAAGAGTGAACATTGACATTTCAGGAATCAGTGAACTAAAATGGACTGGAATGTGTGAATTTAACTCAGATGACCATTTAGCTACTACTGTGGGCAAGAATTCCTTAGAAGAAATGGAGTACCTATCATAGTCAACAAAAGAATCTGAAATGCAGTACTTGGATGTAATCTCAAAAATGATAGAATGATCTCTGTTCATTTCCAAGGCAAACCATCCAATATTACAGTAATCCAAGTCTATGCCCCGACCAGTAATGCTGAAGAAGCTTAAGTTGAATGGTTCTATGAAGACTTCCAAGACCTTCTAGAACTAACACCCCCCAAAGATGTCTTTTTCATTATAGGGGACTGGAATGCAGAAGTAGGAAGTCAAGAAACACCTGGAGTAACAGGCAAATGTGGCCTTGGAATACAAAACGAAGCAAGTCAAAGGCTAACAGAGTTTTGCCAAGAGAAAACACTGGTCACAGCAAACATCGTCTTCCAACAAAATAAGGAAAAACTCTACACCTGGACATCACCAGATGGTCAATACTGAAATCAGATTGATTATGTTCTTTGAAGCCAAAGATGGAGAGGGCTCTATGTAGTCAGCCAAAAACAAGACAGGGAGCTGACTGTGGCTCATGTCATGAACTTCTTATTGCCACATTCAGACTTAAATTGAAAAAAGTAGGTAAAACCTATGAGTATGCAGTGGAAATGACAAATAGATTCAAGGGGTTAGATCTGATAGACAGAGTGCCTGAAGAACTATGGATGGAGGTTCATGACATTGTACAGGAAGCAGTGATCAAGACCATCCCCAACAAAAAGAAAGGCAAAAAGGTAAAATGGTTGTTTAAGCTGGCCTTACAAATAGTTATGAAAAGAAGAGAAGTGAAAGGTAAATGAGAAAAGGAAATATATACCCACTTGAATGCAGAGTTCCAAAGAATTCGAGGAGAGATAAGAAAGACTTCCTCGGTGATTAATGGAAAGAAATAGGGGAAAAGAATAGGATGGGGAAGACTACAGATTTCTTCAAGAAAACTAGAGATACAAAGGGAACATTTCATGCAAAGGTGGGCTCGATAAAGGACAGAAATGATATGGACCTAACAGAAGCAGAAGACATTAAGAAGAGGTGGCAACAATGCACAGAAGAGCTATACAAAAAAGATATTCATGACCTAGATAATCACGATATTGTGATCACTCACCTAGAGCCAGACATCTTGGAATGTGAAGTCAAGTGGGCCTTAGGAAGCATCACTATGAACAAAACTAGTGGAGGTGATGGAATTCCAGTTGAGCTATTTCAAATCCTAAAAGATAATGTTAAAGTGTTGCACTCAGTATGCCAGCAAATCTGGAAAACTCAGCAGTGGCCACAGGACTGGAAAAGGTCAGTTTTCATTCCAACCCCAAAGAAATGCAATGCCAAAGAATGCTCAAACTGCTGCACAATTGCACTCATATCACATGCTAGCAAAGTATTGCTCAAAATTCTCCAAGCCAGGCTTCAATGGTAAATGAATCATGAACTTCCAGATGTTCTAGCTGGATTTAGAAAAGGCTGAGAAACCAGAGATCAAATTGCCAACATCCATTGGATCATTAAAAAAGCAAGAGAGTTCCAGAATAAAATCTACTTCTGCTTTATTGACTATGCCAAAGCCTTTGACTGTGTGGACCACAACACACTGTGAAAAATTCTTAAAGAGACGGGAATAACAGACCACTTGACCTGCTTCCTGTGAAATTTGTATGCAGGTCAACAAGCAACAGTTAGAACTGGACATGGAAAAACAGATTGGTTCGAAATCAGTAAAGGAGTACATCAAGGCTGTATATTGTCACCCTGCTTATTTAACTTATATGTAGCATATATCATACAAAATGCTGGGCTGGATGAAGCACAAGCTGGAATCAAGATTACTGAGAGAAATATCAATAACCTCAGATATGCAGATAACATGACCCTTTGGCAGAATGAAAAAGAAATATAGAACCTCTTGATGAAAGTGAAAGAGGAGAGTGAAAAAGTTGGCTTAAAACTCAACATTCAAAAAACTAAAATCATGGCATCTGGTCCCATCACTTCACACGAAATAGATGGGGAAATAATGGAAATAGTGATATACTTTATTTTGGGGGGCTCCAAAATCACTGCTGATGGTGACTGCAGCCATAAAATTAAAAGATGCTTGCTCCTTTGAAGAAAATTTATGACCAACCTAGACAGCATATTAAAAAGCAGAGACATTACTTTACCAACAAATATCCATCTAGTCAATGCTATGGTTTTTCCAGTAGTCATGTATGGATGTGTAAGTTGGACTATAAAGAAAGCTGAGGACCAAAAAATTGATGCTTTTGAACTGTAGTGTTGGAGAAGACTCTTGAGAGTCCCTTGGACTGCAAGGAGATCCAACCAGTCCATCCTAAAGGAAATCATCCTGAATATTCTTTGGAAAGACTGATGTTGAAGCTGAAACTCTAATACTTTGGCCACCTCATGTGAAATACAGACTCCTTGGAGAAGACCCTGATGCTGAGAAACATTGAAGGTGGGAGCAGAAGGGGATGACAGAAGATGAGATGGTTGGATGGCATCACTGTTGTAATGGACATGAGTTTGAGTAGACTCTGGGAGTTAGTGATGGACAAGGAAGCCTGGTATGCTGCTGTCCATTTGGTTGCAAAGAGTCAAACATGACTGAGTGACTCCTCTGAACTGAGCTGAAGAATGGCAAGGCAAGGATTTTCTAAAACATGAGAAGCACATACATAGAAGGGTAAAGTTTGTAAAACCCTGAGGAAAATCTGACACACATATAATTCTTAGTTTATTACCATGACATTAATTTTTTGAATGTTGAGTTTTAAGCCAGCTTTTTCACTCTCCTCTTTCACCTTCATCAAGGAGCTCTTTAGTTCCTTTTTGCTTTCTGCCATAAGAATGGTATCACCTGCATAGCTGCGGTTATTGATATTTCTCCCAGCAGTCTTGTTTTAAGCTTGTGCTTCATCCACTCCAGCATTTCATATGATGTACTCTGCATATAAGTTAAGTAAGCAGGGTGACAATATACACCCTTGAGGTACTGCTTTCCCAATTTGGAACCAGTCTGGTTCTATGTCTATGTCTGGTCTATGTCTGGTTCTAACTGTTGCTTGTTGACCTGCATACAGGTTTCTCAGGATTAAGGTAAGGTAGTCTGGTATTCCCATCTCTTTAATAATTTTCCACAGTTTGTTGTGATCCACACAATTAAAGGCTTTAGCATAGTCAGTGAAGCTGAAGTAGATGTTTTCCTGGAATTCTCTTGCTTTTTCTATGATCCAGTGGATGTCGGCAATTTGATCTCTGGTTTCTCTGCCTTTTCTATATCCAGGTTGAATATCTGCAAGTTTTTGGTTCATGTCCTGTGGAGCCTAGCTTGGAAAATGTTGAGCATGACCTTGCTAGCACGTGAAATGAGTGCAATTGTGCATATATATCCAGACACATATAACATGCATGGGAAATGGACAATGTACATATACAAAATATGTAAAGATATATATATATATATGTGTGTGTGTGTGTGTGTGTGTGCTATAATTACAGTCACAATTTTGTATCTTTAAACACGAAAAATATTTAAACATTGAAGATAAAGTGAAATGGATACTAATGGGGACAGGTTCTCCTTTTGGGCATGAGGTCATTGAATGAAATGGCTAAATCATCAGCAGGTTTGCCCTCCACCTTTTCTCCTCTCCTTTTCTTTCCATTTTCCTTTTTAAATTTCCAGTTGATCCACCCTATTGTCACTCAGAAGTTCTTCTTGCTGTGCTATCTGTTCTGTTACTCTGGGTGACCATAGCTCAGGTTCTCCATGCTTCTAGCCTTGGAGATTTCTCTAACCTTCCAGATACTTCTTTACCAGGAGTGACTTACAGAGCCAGTAGTATGCCAGTGTTTGAGTCCTGTGTTTTCTGATGCTGTTGACAAAGCATCTTTCTTATCAGAGTGTGACCTGCATTTCTCCTCTCTCCACTCTCATCTTCCTATCCACATTTTTTGGTTGTCCTTCTGCCACCTGCTATATTTAAGTATTCTGCTTTCAACTAAAGTGACTGCTTCATCTTTCACAATCCTACTCCTTTCCTTTGGCTGGGAAAGCTATGTCCCTCATGGCTCGGACTGTAAAGAATCTGCCTGCAATGCACGAGACCCAGGTTTAAACCATGCATCAGGAAGATACCCTGGAGGATGAAATAGCAACTCACTCCAGTATTCTTGCCTGGCTAAGTCCGTGGACAGAGGAGCCTGGTAGGCTATAGGCCATGGGTTGCAAAGAGTCAGATGTGACTAACACTTTCTTTCACTCTGTCTCCTATTGCTGACGATCCTTCAGCTCCACCGTCTCCCACCTCCTCTCAGTCCTCCAGTCAGTATCTCTTCTTGCCTGTTCACTCAATGCCTGCCCCTGTATGCCAGCTGTTATGCTGTACAATTGTGCTTTTTAGAAATATGTTTGGGTTTCCCTGGTGGTTCGGATGGTAAAGGATCTGCCTGCAATGCAGGAGATTGAGTTTGATCCCTGGGTTGGGAAGATCCCCTGAAGAAGGGAATGGCAACCCATTCCAGTATTCTTGCCTAGAGAAGTCCATGGACAGAAGAACATGGCTGGCTACAGTCCATGGGGTTGCAAAGAGTTGGACATGACTGGGTGACTAAAACTTTCACTTTCATAGGTAATTCATTTGAGCTAATTTACCCCCCTTCCATGGGGTCATAAAGAGTCAGACAGGACCAAGCGACTAAGCTGAACTGAACTGACTCAGGCTTTTAGCATACATTCATGTTTTGTTTGTTTTTTTAAAGTTTCCTTTATATTTTTGACTTTTCTATTTTATTTTGATTATCAGGGAAGTAGGCAACATATGTTTGCCTGATCAACAAATAGAACATTAAAAAAATTTGGAAATATATGAAGTGCTATTAAATCAGTGGCAAAAGAGCTTAAAGGATTATCCCTTTTGAGTATGCCTCAATCTGCTTATAAAAACTAGTCAGTGAATACACATATGCACACACACTTCAAATGTACCATGGATTCAATCGGAATCAAAACACTGCAACCAGAGTTTAACATTACTGCTTTAATAACAGTGGATGGTTGGAGCTGTATATTCTACTCAACATTAATATGTGGACAAAGAGAAAGAGACATTTATTAACTGAAGGGAGGACATATTAAAATAAATATGCTGCCCCATAAAGTTAGCTTCCTAGTGTGAGTATGATTTAAAATACAATTATGGTTTTCCATTAACTGGTAAAAATTTTAGGTAACAAGATTAAAGTATTTAATTCTTAGAATAGTCTTATGCTCTCTGCATGGAAATGTCTGTGTATTTTTAAAACAAATTATACATGACAATCAAGGCTGTAAATTGTGTAGATATATCTTAGACATTCAACTTAAAGAAAAAATTAAAAGTAAATAACATTTCGTTGATGGAAATAGAAATCACTATTGTTTCTCTGTTATTCAAGGGGACGACAGAGGGAGTGTGTTTTGTAATATAAGATCGTTTTAGTACTTCACACTGGAGAAAATATATGTGGTTACTGTTGATAAGGAAGCAGTAATAGTGAAATAAGAATAAAATTTTTGAAAAATTACTAGATGATGGATTATATTCCAAAACACATCCTAGTAACCTATAGATGTTAAAGAACAATATGTAGCGAAATGGTTTTCTTTGCCATTGATTTGTTGCCATGGTGACTTTTTGGGATGATGGGAAGGCAGCATAGTCAAAGTGATTTAAATATGAGAGTCTGTGATCCAAACTAGAGAATGAGCTGTCATTGGACAGAAATCAAGGACTTCATTTTAAATCTCTCAAACATCCTATTTATCATAGCATCACATTTATTTTGATAGCTCTGTTTTTTTTGTCCACATGAATTTACAAATTCATCAGGAATCCAGCGTTCTGTAATATTCAAGAGAATTGTGTTCATCTAGCACAACTGATGACACCGGGGAACAATGTCTGTTACAGCTCCTGGAGCACAGAATGGGAAATATCTGTTATTTGGGAACAGGAATTGACTCAATTCTGGGTTGGCATCTCAGTGACATTTTGCACTATTGCTGTGAATACAGCTCTTACATTGAGGCTTTGCTCAATTGCTCAGTTACAGAAAGGGCCGGAGAGATTACACTGGCTTCTAAACGGATAAAGAAAAAAAATGAGGTCTACACAGATAAGATCAACTATACTGAAGTACCTACTGCTACCCTAAAACATAACATTATTGAGTGCGAGAGGTTGTAGGCTATCTCATGGTACCTGGTACAGAAAAACAGATGATTGAGATGGTTGCTTAAAATCTTCATTTATTAAAAAAACAGCCTACAGTGTGAAGGCTCCATGTCACTAGATAATGGAGACATTACATATGTCATTACAGTGTGCAGTGTGCTGTCTAAAGGACCCTTGCCCAGTGGGAGATCTTAGTAGCAGAATCCTTGGCAGGCATTTTTCAGCAGTGAAAGTATTTCTGTTAGAGATGCTGTGAGTCATGCATAGATGCTTTATGAGAACCCTCTTTTAGAGGTGTCATGAAGTGGGCCACAGCACAGTATAATCAAAAGAGCACTGGACTGAGAACCAGGAAATGGTCTTTCTAATTCTGGCACTGCCATTAAACCAGCTGTGCAACCTTAGACTGGCCTCAATTTCCTCATCTGCAAATTGAGGACTCCTGACTGAACCCTCTCTAAGGTCTTTTCACCACTAGAATCCAGTGATTCTTTTCAGCATTATTATGTGTCTTTATTTTCCCAGTGGGATGATTCCTTGGACTAACTGGAAATAAAGTAAAAGCTTATACTGAAAAAAAAGGAGTTGGTAGGCAATACTCATTTGTTTTACTATATTTCTTTGGAGACATTCTGGAGCATATCTTTCTGTCAAATATGAGGTCTTCTTAAGAGAGATTTAGTACTGATATGCATCAACCTTAGTATAGGCATCTTCTGAAAAAACAGAAAACCACTCCAATGCAGTTGTAAATGGTAAACTGTAAGTTTTACAACAAAATTATTAAAAGGAAAGTTTAATATAAGGATCAAACTATTACAAATGATACAAAATATATTTGAAACTTCTCCTTACATAAATACCTTTTTTTGAGGGGGTTGTTCATTATAAAAATCAATGGTGTGGGGAAAAAATGAGAGGCTGTATACAAACCCAAAGTTAATTTAAATCTTTCAATAGCAAAATAATTCTAACAGGTTTGACTGACTTTACTCTCCTGATTTGTTTTTTTGGCACTTTAATCTTCCATAGACTGAATGTTTATGTCCCCTCAAAATTCATAAGTTGAAACTTAACTCCCAATAAGTGATGATAATGGAGGTGGGGACTTTGGAAGATGACTAGGTACTGAGGATTGAGCCCTCAAGGATGGGATTGGTGCCCTTTAAAAGGTACTACGAGAAAGCTCCCTGGCTGCTTCTGCCATAAGGGAACAGTGAAAAAATGGATCAGGAAGCAGGCTTTCATAGGTCACCAAATATGTTAGCACCTTGATCTTGAATCCCCAGCCTCCAGAGCTATGAGTAATAAATCTTTGTCACTTAATCCACTCAGTCTGTAGTATCTTGTTATAGGAGAAGGCAATGGCACCCCACTCCAGTACTTTTGCCTGAAAAATCCCATGGACAGAGGAGCCTGCTTGGCTGCAGTCCATGGGGTCCCTAAGAGTCAGACACGACTGAGCGACTTCACTTTCATGCATTGGAGAAAGAAATGGCAACCCACTCCAGTGTTCTTGCCTTGAGAATCCCAGGGATGAGGGAGCCTGGTGGGCTGCTGTCTATGGGGTCGCACAGAGTCAGACACGACTGAAGCGACTTAGCAGCAAGGGCTTCCCAGGTGGCTCAGATGGTAAAGAATCCTGCTGCAATGCAGGAGACAGGGGTTCGATCCCTGGGTCAGGAAGACCCCTGAAGAAGGAAATGGCAACCCAATCCAATATTCTGGCCTAGAGAACCCCATGGACAGCCCATGGAGTTGCAAAGAGTCAGATATGACTGAGCGACTGAGCACAAGCATGATAGTAGTCTAAATGGACCAAGAGAGAAATTGGTACCTGGAAGTAGGGATGCTACTGCTATAAAGACGTAAAAATACAGAAGTGATTTTGGAACTGTTTAACAGACAGAGGCTGAAAGAGTTTTGAGGTGCATGTTAGAAAACAAAACAAAACAAAATGGCATTGCTGAATAAACCTTTACAAGGGATTCTGTTGAGACCTCGGAAAGCAAAGAGGGGAGCTGAAGAGAGAGCCTCAGTCTTCTTAGAGACTAGCAAAATACTCGTGAACAGAATGTTGGAGAAGTGTGGACAGTACCGGCCACTCTGATGGAGTTCAGATGGAAATGAGAAATATATTATTGGATACTTGAGGAAAAGCAATCCTTGTTATAAAGTGGCAAAGAGTTTGGCTGAATTGCGTTTGTCTCCAAATGTTTTATGGAAGGTAGAATTCACGAGCAAAACCAGATACTTGGCTGAGGAAATTTCTAAGCAAAATGTTAGTAGCCTGGTTCCTCCTGACTACGTGTAGTTAATCATGAGAAGAAAGAAATGACTAAAAAATTGGATTATTGATCAAAAGGGAAGCTGAATTTAAAGATTTGGTGAGTTCGTAGAACTCTGTATCTTCAGTGTCAGTTCCTGGGCCTCCACTGTGTTCCCTTGGTGATGTCATGTTTCCCTGATTTCATGAGCTCTGCAGCACTGTGTCAGTGTCTGTGCATTTGAAGAAGCACTCACTGTTTCCGGACTTTCTGGACTGGTAAGAAGATGCTTCACTGTGGATGGGAGCATCTCAGAGTGTGCTTTGACCTGTATCTAATAGAAGGGGGTACCAAGTGCAGGGGTGCATGGCAACTTTCCATGGGTGGGGTATGATGTCTCCTTAGCTCGAGCAATTGGGGTCCATGATATCACAACTGCATGATCCTTGATGGTGAGAGCTGGAAGAGGGGGTCCTCAGGGGCCGTGTACCTGTATGCTGCTGACCTTGACTCGTGTCACCAGCCTGCACTACTGTACTTGAGCCTGCACTCAGTCCCTGCAGCCACACAAGTGCATGCCTGGCACCTGGACTGTTCATGTCATACATCAGCCCCAGTCAGTGTCGCCATCGTGGGCCAGCACCAACCCCTTCACCATGGAGGCAGCTGAAGCCAAACATGTGCACACCATCAACTCCAGCATCAAGGCCACCTGCCCTGGGCCCTTGCCACTGAACCCAGAGGTACCACAGAGGACCCCATGGCCATTGCAGCCACATTCAGATTTTATGTATCCTAGTATACCATCTGTAACTAACAACAAATTAGTCTCTTCTTCATCTGAATTTTTATCACTTATTTTTTTGTCCTCTCTGATTTAAAGATTTAAAATTAATACAGAATTTTAGTAGCCATTGTGGGTATCTTTGTTTTATTCCTAATTTTATTGAGAGACTATTTAGATTTTTTTCAATCATATAGTGTTTGCTGATGCTTTCTAAAGTATAATCTTTATTGTGTGAAAAAAAATGTAGTACTAACATATATAAACTACAGGTTAGGCATCTTCAGGAAAAGAGAAAACAGGTTATAAATGTTAAATTATAAGATTAAGTACACAATTCTCAGAGAGCCTAACATAAATATCAGATTATTAAAATGCTGTGAAATATGCTTAGACCCTTCCTCTTTTACCTGAAAAATTGTCTGAAGAATTAACAAGTTCCTGAAATACTTTGTGTAGTTTTATTGCATTTTCATTCAAAGAACCGTTCTCTAGAATCTCTATATTTTTAATACATT
This sequence comes from Bos mutus, assembly GCF_027580195.1. Taxonomy (NCBI): domain Eukaryota; kingdom Metazoa; phylum Chordata; class Mammalia; order Artiodactyla; family Bovidae; genus Bos; species Bos mutus. The sequence continues at coordinate 56,677,496 of NC_091621.1, read as the reverse complement.
GCATTTATTTGTAGCAAACTTCTTGCATATGTTTCATAGGCATAATGCAATAACATATAGATATAGTTGTGAATTTAAACTATTGTAGGATCAATAAAACATTGTGTGTACATTTGTCTGTATTAGATTGAACTTGTTTGCTTTTAATTAAAATCTTTGATGTTCTTCCTCCTCCATCCCCCACCCAATCATTAGATCATCAGTTCTCAGGGAAATGTTTTTAAAATCCAATTTCTCAGGAAGATATCTGTTGATTTAACAAGGCAGGAGACTAACTGCAATGCATTATACTTCCTGCAATGCAGGAGATGCACATTTGATTGCTGAGTTGGGAAGATCCCCTGGAGAAGAAAAAGGCAGGACAACCCACTCCAGAATTCTTGCCTGGGAAATCCTGGCAGGCTACAGTCCATGGGGTTGCAAGGGTGGGACATGAGTTAGAAACTGAATTACTGCCACTAGTCTCTTAAAAACCGAAAGCCATCAATGTCTTTAGACTCTTTTTTCCAGGCCCATTAATTAGGTCATCTGGGCAGGAGAAAAAATTAGCATGTGTTTGGGTTGCCTTCCTAGACTCTTCCTAAACTGTATTTTCTTAAACCCATAGCCACAAATTACTGTTTAATTTACTGCTGCTGCTGCTGCTAAGTCGCTCAGTCGTATCCGACTCTGAGTGACCCCAGAGACAGCAGACCACCAGGCTCCCCAGTCCCTGGGATTCTCCAGGCGAGAACACTGGAGTGGGTTGCCATTTCCTTCTCCAATGCATGAAAGTGAAAAGTGAAAGGGAAATCGCTCAGTCGTGTCCAACTCTTAGCGACCCCATGGACTGCAGCCTACCAGGCTCCTCCGTCCATGGGATTTTCCAGGCAAGAGTACTGGAGTAGGGTGCCATTGCCTTCTCCTGGATAACAAAAATTCAGAGGAAAACATTCATCTTGTTTCCCTAGTTGCAGTGATTTATCTAAAAAGTTAGACATGTATCCCCCAGTTTCCTCTTTCCTATAAAGTGTCACATAAAGTACCAAACCAAATTAGCTCACAACAAAACTATGAAAAGCCAAAAGGAAAGTATTTAAAGTAAGTTGAAGTGTTAAGCTCAGGGGTTATTATAATTATTTATGCTGCTGCTGCTAAGTCACTTCAATAGTGTCCAACTCTGTGTGACTCCATGGACATCAGCCCACCAGGCTCTCCTGCCCCTGGGATTCTCCAGGCAAGAACACTGGAGTGGGTTGCCATTTTCTTCTCCAATGCATGAAAGTGAAAAAGTGAAAGTGAAGTCGCTCAGTCGTGTCTGACTCTTAGCGACCCCATGGACTGCCACCCACCAGACTCCTCCATCCATGGGATTTTCCAGGCAAGAGTACTGGAGTGGGGTGCCATTATGCTAAAGCAGGTATATAAGGGAAAAAAAAAGTTGCCTCATATGTTTTCAAAAAGATTTATTAGGAAGGAAAGAACAAAAGCAGTAGCCTTGAATAACAGCTATTTCTTAAGAGTTGAGTAAATGAGGTAGAAACACAAAACCTTGATGTATAATTGTCAAAATTTCTTAACATGAATATAGTGATGGGTTGTTAACCACTTTTCCCCCACTGACTCCATATATTAACATTACCCTGAGAATCCTCAGGATATTTTGTTTTATAGGATATTGAAATAATGAATTTCAATATCACTAGCCAAATGTAAAAGGAAGCAGAACATAAAATGGCTAATCAGGCAGGAAGAATTTAAGTATGAATGACAGCATCTTGAGACTAATAGACTTTGTCCTGAAATGGCTGGAAGTTATGCAACTAACAAACAGCAAACACAAAGAAATAATGAGAACTTGAAACTCATAGCTTTACACCTCCTCTCTTATTTTATGTGATTGCACTAAAAATCTACAACTTAAATGTAGAGTTTCAGGGAAAAAAATGATAAAAAGATGTTTCTTGACAAAAGGGATGTTTCTGGGTCCTGATAGCTTAATAAGGAGCCCTTGAAGTGTATCATATCTTAATGCTACCAAAGAAGTTTCACATAACCTGTAAGTGGTGCCTCTGGCATTCACCAGACACACAAAGACATTATGAGAAAGAAGCTAGCCTTTCCTTTATCACATAACAGTTCCCCAGAGACGACCCCCAAGGCCCTAAGACATACTCCCTAGTTTCACAGGAAGAACTTGAAATTGTCTTTCCTTCTCTTTTTTAACTTCAAGAAGTAAGTAGAGCTTTTTCCTTGTCACCTTACAATAACCCTTGGCTTTCTAGTCTTCTCTGATATATGACAGGATAAAAATATTTGCCAAAGTGAAAAGGGATCTTTGTGTGTTTTTTTTTTTTCTCACTGCAGATCATATTTCTCAAATAACCACACAATCACCCTGGTTCACATAAAAAATCAGTCATTACAGGCTATGAAAAAGAATTTAAAACTTGTCTTTTAGTATGCAAGAGCAACTATCATGTTACTGCACATTCCACTAACATGTTTGATTAGGCAATAATGCTCACATGCCTCGGAGCAGCTAAACCCATGTGCCACAGCTACTGAGCCTGCATGCTGCACCTACTGAAGCGCGTGCACCTGGAGCCCATGTCCCATAACAAGAGAAGCCAACACAATGAGAAGCTCCCCACCGCAAGGAACAGTTGTCCCCACTGGCTGCAACTAAAGAAAGCCTGCGACCAAAATTAAATAAATAAAATTAAAAAAAGAGATTAGATCCATTTTCCCTTTGCCATTATATTTAGTTAGCTGAATCTTTAGTGCTGCAGTGTGCAAGCATCCATAGAACTCTAACAGGAACACATCTCAGAGACATATAATTGCTCTTTTAACTCAACATATAAAGCTATCTCTCATGATCCCCTCTATACCCCATCAAACCTTTGTTTCCATGCTCTCGTCTACCATGTAATATTAGAGGCAAATGTAGATACCCTTCTTGCAAAGCTAACCCTGAGCTCTTTTGTTTTCTCCTTTATAACCCCACTTTTTCTATCATTAAATATCTTTTATTAGTATGTCCCTTTCTACTCACTCTTTAAAACTAAAGTTCTATTTTTCAAACCTTCCTTGACTTTCTTGATTTTGCATATAGAACACTTTCTCTCTTCACCCAGCATTCTATCAACTCATTTGATAGTATGTTTCCCCTTTCCCCTGCAACTGGCTCCTGAAGTTCCTGATAGACAAAACTTTCTCAATAGCCATTTGGTAGAACTGACCACACAGAAAATACCAAGATCTATTTAGAATTCACATTGCTTCTCATTAATTATTTCTTTGGAGTTTAATATGTGAAATTATTTTTCTATGTCCTATAAATTATGCACAGTGCTAATAACAAGGAAATTACATTATGAGGTTAATACCTAATAAAAGGCATTGCTCATACTATAGTGCAAATAATTATTGGTTTAGGAGACTGTGTTGAGCACAAATCTCCAGTTGTATTAGGTGCTCTTGAAAGTGAAGGAAAGTGAAAGTGTTAGTCGCACAGTCATGTCCAACTCTTAGGGACCCTATGAACTGTAGCCTGCCAGGCTCCTCTATGCAGGATTTCCCAAGCAAGAATACTGGAGTGGATTGCCATTCCTTTCTCCAGGGGATCTTCCAGACCCAGCGATTGAACTTACATCTCTTGCATTGCAAGCAGATTCTTTACCATTTGAGCCACCAGGGAAGCCCTGGGTGCTCTCGAATACTATCTAACTTCTAAATGCACTCTTTTTATAATTTCTAAAGCACTACTCTCTTCTTGATCCTATTATTATTATTTTTTAAATTTACCCCAATGTTTATTGCAGTAATATTTACAATGGCTAGGACATTGAAGCAACCTAGATGTTCATCAACAGATGAGTGAATAAAGAAGCCGTAGTACATTTATGGGCTTCTGGTGGTTCAGTCAGTAAAGAATCTGCCTGTAATGTGGGAGACCTGGGTTCTATCCTTCGGTTGGAAAGATCCCCTGGAGGAGGGCATGGCAACCCACTCCAGTATTCATGCCTGGAGAATCCCATGGACAGAAGAGCTTGGCGGACTACAGTCCAGGTGGTCACAAAGAGTAGGACATGACTGAGCAGCTAAGAACAGCACAGCACAGCACAGTAAATATATATATATATATCCCTATTACTTTACTACCTCTTTATTTTATAATTTGTTACCATCTTCTGCCCTTTCATTCTGACTGGTAAATGATTCTAGATCTTCTGCTTTTTCCTGCTCTCCTGGCACAGTATCCTATAAAGTGCATCATTGAGCAAATAGATGTGATGAGTTCTGTATATCTAGCTCTACCATCTATGGATACCTTTAGAATCATTTCACACAGGAGGTATTTCAACTCTATTATCATATCCCCTAATATATCTTAATTAAGTATTCACATTTTATACATACTCCTGAGCGCCGAAGAATTGATGCTTTTGAACTGTGGCATTGGAGAAGACTCTTGAGAGTCCCTGGGACTGCAAGGAGATCCAACCAGTCCATTCTGAAGGAGATCAGCCCTGGGATTTCTTTGGAAGAAATGATGCTAAAACTTAAACTCCAGTACTTTGGCCACCTCATGCGAAGAGTTGACTCATTGGAAAAGACTCTGATGCTGGGAGGGATTGGGGGCAGGAGGAGAAGGGGACGACAGAGGATGAGATGGCTGGATGGCATCACTGACTCGATGGACGTGAGTCTGAGTGAACTCCAGGAGTTGGTGATGGACAGGGAGGCCTGGCATGCTGTGATTCATGGGGTCGCAAAGAGTTGGACACGACTGAGTGACTGATCTGATCTGATCTGAAGGATACTTAAAATTACTTGAGATAGTTTCCTGTGCTGTGTTTCTGCTGCTGCTGCTGCTGCTAAGTCACTTCAGTCGTGTCTGACTCTGTGTGACCCCATAAACAGCAGCCCACCAGGCTCTCCCATCCCTGGGATTCTCCAGGCAAGAACACTGGAGTGGGTTGCCACTTCCTTCTCCAATGCACGAAAGTGAAAAATGAAAGGCAAGTCGCTCAATCATGTCCATATGTATTTAATTTTTGTCATCTTACTTTTGATTTTGAAAGAATGCTTTAAAATTACTTTTTATACTAATGTACAATATTTACCTGGTTTTGATGTCTTAGCTGCCTGTTCTAGTCCTTTAAATGTATTTTCTCTTATTCACAACGATTTTTAGAATTTTATACATCTATACGCAAATGGAGTACATCGTGTGGAATGCCGGACTGGATGAAGCACAAGCTGGAATCAAGACTGCAGGGAGAAATATCAATAACCTCAGATATGCAGATGGCACCACCCTTATGAAAGCAAAGAGGAACTAAAGAGTCTCTTGATGAAAGTCAAAGAGGAGAGTGAAAAACTTGGCTTAAAACAACATTCAAAAAACTAAGATCATGCATCCAGACCCATCACTTCATGTCAAATAAATGGGGAAACAATGGAAACAGTGACAGATTTTGTTTTCTTGGGCTCCAAAATCACTGCAGATGGTGATTTCTGCCATAAAATTAAAATATGCTTGCTCCTTGGAGGAAAAGCTATGACAAACCTAGACCACACATTAAAAAGCACAGCCATCTTTACTGACAAAGGTCTGTATAGTCAAAGCTATGGTTTTTCCAGTAGTCAGGTATGGACATGAGAGTTGAACCATCAACGAAACTAAATGCCAAAAAATTGATGCTTTTGAATTATGGTGTTGGAGAAGACCTTTGAGAGTCTCTTGGACAGCAAGGAGCTCAAACTGGTCAATCCTAAAGGAAATCAACGTAAGTATTCATTGGAAGGACTGATGCTGAAGCTGAAGCTCCAATATTTTGGCCTTCTGATGCAAAGAATTGACTCATTGGAAAAGACCCTAATGTTTGGAAAGATTGAAGGTGGGGGGATAAGGGGACGACAGAGGATGAGAAGGTTGGATGGCATCATCGACTTGATGGACATGAGTTGAGCAAGCTCCAGAAGTTGGTGATGGACAAGGAGGCCTGGCCTGCTACAGTCTATGGGGTTGCAAAGAGTTGGAGACAACTGAGCAACTGAACTGAATTGTATTATTTAGGAATGCTAATATTTTGTTCTAGATATTATCTATACATTAATGCTTTTATGAAAACTTCTAGCTTCTTTGGTTTTTTGGAGGGAAGGGGAAAGGAAGACTATTTCCTAATTTTTCCTGCCTATGAGCAATATTGAAATTAGGTAGTAATCACCCCCTTCTCTCCATCTCTGTACTATTAAGTTTAAAGTAATGTCTTACTTCTTGCTAATTCCTGTAAGTCAAGTATTAAGCTTATTCTAGTTTTCTTATATCACCCCCTCACACATAGTGTTGCAAGTTATTATGTGAATATGAAATGTTTTTAAAAACTAATAAGTTGGAGGAAAGTAATAAGAGAAACAGAACATACATAAATTTTATAGAAAATAATTTGGGTTGAATTTGCCCTTTTTTTGCCAGAAAATCTTTACATTGACTTTAGAATAACAATGCAACTGACATCATATTGCAATATTGGATACTAACATAATATGCAAATTTACTGCTCCCCACATCACTTCTAGCTTTTACTCTTTTCAATAGCATACTGAACAAAATTTATTATATTTTTTAGTTTGTTTAATGGAAATGGCTTTGACATGAAGACACTGCATTTGCAAATCTGGGGGGAAATACCTACAGAAATACATAGTGCAAGTTACTATAGGAATATAGAGTATATATCTTCGACATCTTACTTACTATAGATGCAGAAACTTCATTATATGTCTGTATTTAACTTATCAGAGATAGTATTTAATTAAAAAAAAAGAAACTAGATAGGTGTGTTTAAGTACCTTTAATTCACTTAAAATTAGTCTATTATTTTCATTATTAGGAGTAATTTCATGAGAAATTTTATTCAAACTAGTTTCTACCACAATGGAAAACCACAGGTACCTATTAAGTAAGAAATGTTATCTACCTTGAACTGTTTGTACTCTATGCCATTACTGCATCTTCCCCTGAAAAAAAGTTTTTGCTTTTCAACCATTGAATGTTTCACTTCCAAGCTAATTCTAATTAGAATTTTAGTAAAATGGAAGGCAGCAGCCTGTCATTTGACACTTATGCTAATGGAAGAAACATTTGCTTGAATTACATTTAGTACCAGTTGACAGACTCTTCTTCTACACTTTTCAAATACTGCTTTGTTTAGAAAACCATTTCCTAGGAGAAGCATTTTCCATACTTAAGTCATACTGTATATAATACATAATATGCAATGTGTACTAAGGGATAAAATATTCTTATAAAAGAGTTAAAATGATTTTACTTTATCACCCTCTATTCTCCTTTTACCTGGCCCTTCATTTTCCTTTTCTAAATATCAGTGCTGGAACATGGATATCATGGTATTATATTTTCCAGGTAATCTTGTTCCTTCCTTGCTATCAATTATGAAACAGCCCAAATTATTTGACCCGTGCTATGAGAAAAGTTGTGATGCCACTTTCTGAAAGTTTCCATTAAGTTGGAAATATTGAGACATGTGTGACTGAGTGCCAGTGGGCCAGAATTCTGGCACAGTCATATATTGCCTTCATTTCATGCATTCTTTTATTTAGGTTTGGCTTGCCACCACAGAGTGTGAATCGCTAGAAGGCAGAGACAATATATTAGATGCTTTATTTAATCCCAGTGTTTCTATTGCAGTTTAGGAAACATATTAAGAACTCAACCCTCGTTTTCTTCCTCTCCTTGATCAGTAATATCTGTATAGTTAATCCTTCTAATTCTTTTCCCATAGATGTCTAATATATGCAAAGACCTTCTAATTTAAAAATGGGATACACGTATATTTTTACACAAACACACTTATAAACATAAATATATTTTTATAAACTTTTTGCTTTTTTAACTTATATATTTCATTTAATCTGAAATGGCTACAAATTACTTCACATAACGTTTGTCTAAATTGCATATATATGAGCAGACCAATTTTATTTTTTCAAGTAAATAGCAATTTTCCATGAATCATTGATTTCTTTACAGAAAAAATTATGCATACCTATGCTGTGAAAATTCAAATGTCAAAATATTGTTCAGTGAAGAAAACTTTCCTTTTCACAATAGTTCAGAATTTATTGAAGTTCTACTCCTTTAAAATAAATTATATTGTACTTTATATGAGAGTTTATATCTGAATTCTCAAATTACTTATATTTTTCTGTGCTTGTGCCATAACAGATTCATTACTTTTATGGTATAAACATATTTTTACAGTTTGTGCTTAAAGAAAATTTATAAAATTTGCCATCTTCCATGAGAGTGGTGCTTCACTATTTTAAGATTGCTTCATTCTGTCAATAAAGATCAATATCTTAATTTATTTTTATATAGTACTTGCATATTTCTTTTGAAGCTTATTATTAACTATATCCAGAGAAGGCAATGGCACCCCACTCCAGTAGTCTTGCCTGGAAAATCCCATGGACAGAGAACCCTGGTGGGCTTTAGTCCATGGGGTTGCTAAGAGTCGGACATGACTGAGTGACTTCACTTTCACTTTTCACTTTCATGCACTGGAGAAGGAAATGGCAACCCACTCCAGTGTTCTTGGCTGGAGAATCCCGGGGATGGGGGAGCCTGGTGAGCTGCCGTCTATGGGGTCGCACAGAGTCGGACACGACTGAAGCGACTTAGCAGCAGCAGCAGCAGCAGCATTAACTATACCATGGTTTGGATGATCCCATTAATCTTTTTATTTGATGTTCTTTCATTTCTAAAGATTTCATTGTTTTTCCATTCTATTAAAGCTAAGATTTTATTTAGAAGAGAATTTCACTTTAAATATTTTTCATGTATATTCTTTATGCTGTTTTTCCATACCATCAACTTCTAATTTTTTATTTTTATTTTTTGCCATAAAATATGAGAGGTGTGTTTTGTGTATTTCATGTATGCTGCAATAATCTTGTGGTTGATACACAGTTAATTTTCATGAATATTTCACTATGTCTTTTAAAATGTATGTTTTAAAAGGAAACTATAAGCAAGGTGAAAAGACAGCCTTCAGAATGGGAGATAATAGCAAACAAAGCAACTGACAAAGAATTAACCTCAAAAATATATAAGCAACTCCTGCAGCTCAATTACAGAAAAATAAACAACCCAATCAAAAAATGGACCAAAGAACTAAACAGACATTTCTCCAAAGAAGACATACAGATGGCTAACAAACACGTGAAAAGATGCTCAACATCACTCATTATCAGAGAAATGCAAATCAAAACCACAAAACCACAATGGTACAATGAGGTACCATTTCATGCCAGTCAGAATGGCTGCGATCCAAAAGTCTACAAGCAATAAATGCTGGAGAGGGTGTGGAGAAAAGGGAACCCTCTTACACTGTTGGTGGGAATGCAAACTAGTACAGCCACTAAGAAGAACAGTGTGGAGAATCCTTAAAAAACTGGAAATAGAACTGCCTTATGACCCAGCAATCCCACTGCTGGGCATGCACACTGAGGAAACCAGTATTGAAAGAGACATGTGTACCCCAATATTCATCACAACACTGTTTACAATAGCCAGGACATGTAAGCAACCTAGATGTCCATCAGCAGACGAATGGATAAGAAAGCAGTGCTACATATACACAATGGAATATTACTCAGCCATTTAAAAGAATACATTTGAATCAGTTCTAATGAGGTGGATGAAACTGCAGCCGATTATACAGAGTGAAGTAAGCCAGAAAGAAAAACACCAATACAGTATACTAACACATATATATGGAATTTAGAAAGATGGTAATGATAACCCTGTATGTGAGACAGCAAAAGAGACACAGATGTATATAAAAGTTTTTTGGACTCTGTGGGAGAGGGTGAGGGCGGGATGATTTGGGAGAATGGCATTGAAACAGGTATATTATCATATGTGAACCTGATTGCCAGTCCAGGTTCGATGCATGAGACAGGGTGCTCGGGGCTGGTGCACTGGGATGACCCTGAGGGATGGGATGGGGAGGGAGGTGGGAGGGGATGTCAGGATGGGGAGCACGTGTACACCCGGGTTGGATTCATGTTGATATATGGCAAAACCAATACAATATTGTAAAGTAATTAGCCTCCAATTAAAAAAAATAAATTTTATATTTTAAAAAAATTATGTTTTCTGTTACTTAAGTTTTTCTCTTTTTGTCTTCCTTTTCCACTGATTTGTAAGATATACTGTTTTCTTATTAATATGGTCTATTATTTATCAATGTCTCCTTTCATTTCAATTAATGTTTGCTATCTACATTTTGAAATTCATTTTTAGGTGCATAAAAGCTAATTTAGATTCTTGCATTTTTTATTTTATCATATTGCTACATTTTTTTATTTCCCTCCATTTTCTATCTTTGGGCTACTTTACTTCATATATTCCTCCAGAAAAATAGTGTAAACCAAAATTTAAGAAATCATAATATAAGATTTTTTATTCAAGGAATTAATTCATATGCACATTTATTGCTATCAATTTATTGTTTTTTATTGCTATTACAATCTGATAGATTTAGGAATGTTATCTTATTTTTTATAATTTATTTGCTGTCTTTTGCCTTTTCCTTATTAATTTTGTTGAGTTGATTGAAGATTTTGAGGAATAATTTCCTCTTACTGGAATACTTATGAATTTAAACAAGTAATTTCTATCTTTTCTAGAGTTGGGATTAAACTGTTAAACATAAAATATTAAAAAAAAAGATTTCTCATGAATATTCAAAGTTAATAAGTTCAGTTCAGTTGCTCAGTTGTGTCCGACTCTGCGACCCCATGGACTACATCACGCCAGACCTCCCTGTCCATCACCCACTCCCAGAGCTTACTCAAACTCACGTCCATCGAGTCAGTGATGCCATCCAACCATCTCATCCTCTGTCATCCCCTTCTCCTCCTGCCTTCAATCTTTCCCACCATCAGGATCTTTTCAAATGATTAAGTTCTTCACATCAGGTGGCCAAAATATTGGAGTTTCAGCTTCAGCATCAGTCCTTCCAATGAATAACTGGACATGGAACAACAGACTGGTTCCAAATAGGAAAAGGAGTATATCAGGGCTGTATATTGTCACCCTGTTTATTTAACTTATATGCAGAGTACATCATGAGAAACGCTGGACTGGAAGAAACACAAGCTGGAATCAAGATTGCCGGGAGAAATATCAATAACCTCAGATATGCAGATGACACCACCCTTATGGCAGAAAGTGAAGTGGAACTCAAAAGCCTCTTGATGAAAGTGAAAGTGAAGAGTGAAAAAGTTGGCTTAAAGCTCAACATTCAGAAAAGGAAGATCATGGCATCTGGTCCCACCACTTCATGGGAAATAGATGGGGGAACAGTGGAAACAGTGTCAGACTTTATTTTTCTGGGCTCCAAAATCACTGCAGATGGTGACTGCAGCCATGAAATTAAAAGACGCTTACTCCTTAGAAGGAAAGTTATGACCAACCTAGATAGCATATTCAAAAGTAGAGACATTACTTTGCCAACAAAGGTTTGTCTAGTCAAGGCTATGGTTTTTCCTGTGGTCATGTATGGATGTGAGAGTTGGACTGTGAAGAAGGCTGAGCACCGAAGAATTGATGCTTTTGAACTGTGGTGTTGGAGAAGACCCTTGAGAGTCCCTTGGACTGCAAGGAGATCCAACCAGTCCATTCTGAAGGAGATCAGCCCTGGGATTTCTTTGGAAGGAATGATGCTAAAGCTGAAACTCCAGTACTTTGGCCACTTCATGCGAAGAGTTGACTCAATGGAAAAGACTCTGATGCTGGGAGGGATTGGGGGCAGGAAGGGAAGGGGACGACAGAGGATGAGATGGCTGGATGGCATCACTGACTCGATGGACGTGAGTCTGAGTGAACTCCCGGAGTTGGTGATGGACAGGGAGGCCTGGTGTGCTGCGATTCATGGGGTCGCAGAGTTGGACACGACTGAGTGACTGATCTGATCTGATCTTATCTCCTTTAGAATGGACTGATTGTATCTCCTTGCAGTCCAAGGGACTCTGAAGAGTCTTCTCCAACACCACAATTCAAAAGCATCAATTATTTGGCACTCAACTTTTTTTATAGTTCAACTCTCACATCCATACATGACTACTGGAAAAACCATAGGTTTGACTTGATGGACCTTTGTAGGTAAAGTAATGTCTCTGCTTTTTAATATGCTATCTAGGTTGGTCATAGATTTTCTTCCAAGGTGCAATTGTCTTTTAATTTCATGGCTGCAGTCACCACCTGCAGTGATTTTGGAGCCTCCCAAAATAGTCTCTCAATGTTTCCATTGTTTCCCCATCTATTTGCCATGAAGTGATAGGACCAGATGCCATGATCTTAGTTTTCTGAATGTTGAGGTTTAAGCCAACTTTTTCACTCTCCACTTTCACTTTCATCAAGAGGCTCTTTAGTTCCTCTTCGCTCTCTGTAAGTATCTATACACTGTTTCCAAAGAAGACAAAACTGTCCCTTGTTTCCTGTTCCCTAATGCCTGCCACCCATTGTCATGATAATATCATATAACTTTTGTTAATTTAAAATATAATGTCACGGAAATTACTTTCATGTATATCAATAATTTGCTACTTTTATTGCTCCAAATTCCTTGCATGGATTGTATATTATTTATAATTGACAAATTCAAATATGCATACATATAAAGTTAACTTTTAAATGTATTCAATTTTAATTTTAAGGCACCCATTCTAAGCAAGGCAAGAAAACATTTAGTCATTTCCATGCAAACTTGGTTCAATAAAATTTTGCAATTTTTTTCTGCTTCTTTATTTTCTGATTTAAATATTAATAACTGGGCTACCAGAACAGTTGAGGGTTAGTGGAGAAAGAGGGGTGGGCAAGGTAGACTATATTCTTTTAAATATTTTTGGCATACTGAATTGTAAATGGTTCCCAAGATTTCTGCATCAAGTTGTAAACTACTGAATAAAAATTAATTTATTAGTTTATTGTTGCTAAACTAATAATTAGAGCTTAAAGTAATGACATAGATGTATATTATTTCTCTCTTTTTCCATTGACCTGTAGAATACCAATGAAAAAATCTATGTGAACACAGATAACTTACTGTCACATGATTAGTTACAGAGGGGGTGACTATTGGTGGAGTTCAAAACAGGGAAAAATAATTTCCTCCCAGAGAATAAGAGTGTTGGAAGCAAAATCTAACTGTGCATTGAAATATACGAAGAGGATAGAAAATCTTTCTCTGTGGATGAATTGACATAGCAAAAGTAAAGGGACAGAAAATAGTTCAGAGACAGAAAGTAAGCCTTCATAATTTTCAGGGTAAAACTATCTTTTAAAGTGAAACCTTTCTAAATTCAGAGATGGCTAATTATGCTTAGCTCTCCATTCAGACACGTAACATCAACCTGCCTGCTCCAGTCAGGCTAAATCACAGTGGGTACTCCAAAACTATCTGGTAATAGGTTGCCAAAATTGCAGTACAGTAAATGTTGCATTTAGGTTAGGGTGACGCCAATGAGAGAGGTGTGTATAACAGAGCAGTGATTGAGACTAAGTATAAGGAAACTTAATCGACCCTTGATACTCTTCCAGCCGACTATGAACTTTAAAGGCTGCATGTAGATTATGAGTTTTAGTGTTCTTGAACTAAACTTAATGGAATAAACATCTTAAATCCCCAAGTTGAAAACCTCTTTTGCATTGCATATATCAAAGAATACTTTTCCAAAATGTTTCTATTAATAAAAACATCTTTGGAAAAAACAATGTTTTTTACTTAAAATCTGTACCATCAAGCAGACTAATAAATAATGGCAGAGAAAAGCAAAAATTATGGCTATTTAATGTCCCTTATATTTCATTTAAAAGACAGCCATTACACTTCATCAGAATAAAACTATTAGTGGAACATGAGACAAATACTGATGAAAACTTGAATACTAAATACAGGAAAAAAAGGACCATGCTTATTGATGTAGAAATAGAATAGAGTATATGCTTTCATTGTAACTGCAAATTAAAACTTCTTTAATGTTTAAGTGAGATGAAGGTGCCACATATGAAGCAAAGATAGCATTTGCTACTTCCTATTTGTGTTAAGCAGTTTTATTTACGTAACCAACATTATGTTAACCTGTTATAATAGATGTTGAAAAAAAGTGGAAAAGTAGTATGTTAACCTGTTGTAATAGATGTTATATAAAGCCAAATTATTAATCTAGCTACATATTTAAAACCACTGAAAACTCTATTTGCTTTTATGAATAATTTTAGGAACGATTTAAAAGTAACAACTATTAAAATTAAAAATTAATATTTGAAATATTGCAAAAAGTTAATGAGTTCATATTAGTCCATCAAAGTGATTTGGAAATGAAGTAGTAGTTTCAACTGTCTGAATCCATTTATTTGACAAACATTTGAATAGCTCAAGAGAGAGGGTTTTAAGACAATATTCAGTTCAGTCACTCAGTTGTGTCTGACTCTTTGCAACCCCATAGACTGTAGCACGCCAGGCTTCCCTGTCTATCACCAACTCCCAGAGCTTACTCAAACTCATGTCCATCGAGATGGTGATGCCATCCAACCATCTCATCCTCTGTTTTCCCCTTCTCCTCCCACCTTCAATCTCTCCCAGCATCAGGGTCTTTATCAATGAATCAGTTCTTCACATCAGGTGGCCAAAGTATTGGAGGTTCAGTTTCAGAATCAATCTTTCCAATGAATATTCAGGATTGATTTCCTTTTGGATGAACTGGTTGAATCTCCTTACTATCCAAGGGATTCTCAAGAGTCTTCTCCAACATCATAGTTTAAAAGCATCAATTTTTCAGTGCTCAGCTTTCTTTACAGTCCAACTCTCATATCCATACATGACTATTGTAAACACTATAGCTTTGACCTGACAGACCTTTGTCAGCAGAGTAATGATTCTGCTTTTTAAAATGCTGTGTAAGTTGGTCATAGCTTTTCTTTCAATGAGTAAGCATCTTTTAATTTCATGGCTGCAGTCACCATCTGCAGTGATTTTGGAGCCCCCAAAATAAAGTCTGTCACTGTTTCCACTGTTTCCCCATCTATTTGCCATGAAGTGATGAGACCAGATTGCATGATCTTAGTTTTTTGAATGTCGAGTTTTAAGCCAACTTTTTCACTCTCCTCTTTCACTTTCATCAAGAGGTTCTTTATTTCTTCTTCACTTTCTGCCAAAGGGTGGTGTCATCTGTATATCTGAGGTTATTGATATTTCTCCCAGCACTCTTGATTCCAGCTTGTGCTTCATCCAGCTTGGTACTTCTCATGATGCACTCTTCATATTAGTTAAATAAGCAAGGTGACACTATACAGCCTTGACATACTTCTTTCCTGATTTGGAAACAGTCTGTTGTTCCATGTCCAGTTCTATCTGTTGCTTCCTGACCTGCATACAGATTTCTTTGGAGGAAGGAAAGGTGGTCTGGTATTCCCATCTCTTTAATAATTTCCCACAGTTTGTTGTGACCCACACAGTCAAAGGATTTGGCATAGTCAATAAAGCAGAAGCAGATTTTTTTCTGGAACTCTCTTGCTTTTTCTAAGATCCAATGGATGTTGCCAATTTGATCTCTGGTTTCTCAGCCTTTTCTAAATCCAGCTTGAACATCTGGAAATTCATGGTTCATTTACCGTTGAAGCCTGGCTTGGAGAATTATGAGCATCACTTTGCTAGTATGTGAGATTAGTGTAATTGTTCGGTTGTTTGAGCATTCTTTGGCATTGTCTTTGTTTTGGATTGGAATGGAAACTGACCTTTTCCAGTCCTATGGCCCTGCTGAGTTTTCCAGATTTGTTGGCATACTGAGTGAAGCACTTTAACAACATCATCTTTCAGGATTTGAAATAGCTCAACTGGAATTCTAGCTTTGTTCATAGTGATGCTTCCTAAGGTCCACTTGACTTCACATTCCAGGATGTCTGGCTCTAGGTGATTGATTACATCATTATGGTTATCTGGGTCATGAAGATTTTTTTGTGTCATTCTTCTGTGCATAGTTGCCACCTCTTCTTGATATTTTCTGCTTCTGTTAGGTCCATACCGTTTCTGTCCTTTATTGAGCCCATCTTTGCATGAAATGTTCCTTTGGTTTCTCTAATTTTCTTGAAGAGATCTGTAGTCTCCCCCATCCTATTTACCTCTAATTCTTTTCATTGATCACTGAGGAAGGCTTTCTTATCTCTCCTTACTATTCTTTGGAACTGTGCATTCAAATGGGTTTATCTTCTCCTTTGCCTTTTACTTCTCTTCTTTTCATAATTTCACACTTCTTTTCATAACTACTTTAAGGCCAGCTCAGACAACCATTTTGCCTTTTTGCATTTCTTTTTCTAGTGGATGGTCTTGATCACTGCCTCCTGTACGATGTCATGAACCTCTGTCCATAGTTCTTCAGTCACTCTGTCTATCAGATGTAATCCCTTGAATCTACTTCTTACTTCCACTGTATAATCTTAAGGAACTTCATTTAGGTCATACCTGAATGCTCTAGTGGTTTTCCATACTTTCTTCAATTTAACTCTGAATCTGCCAATAAGGAGTTCATGATGTGAGCCACAGTCAGCTCCCGGTCTTGTTTTTGCTGACTGTATAGAGCTTCTCCATCTTTGGCGGCAAAGAATATAATCAATCTGATTTTGGTATTGATCATCTGGTGATGTCCATGTGTAGAGTCAGCATTACCTAACCTAAAAAATAAATGATCTTCATAATGGAGAAGGAAGTGACAGATCATATAAAGGTATTCTTATAGTCTTACTCAACACTAGCCTATTTTAAAGTAAAATGGCATTTTTTTCCACTTTGAGAACTCCATTACAAACCTTACAGATTTATTGTTTACCCTTTTTTACCTCAGGATTAACCCTTTAAATTTAACAGTAGTTAGTATTTTTTCTGCAACATGCAATGCAAAACAGGAAAGTTTTTGCAATGTATAAGATTTTTGCATTCACTTATCTTGGCTAGGAAAGGTAAATTTCATTATTGAAACTGTGCTGTGCTATGATTGGTCACTCAGTCTTGTCCGACTTTTTGTGATCCCATGGAGGGAAGCCCGCCAGGCTCCTCTGTCCATGGGGATTCTCCAGGTAAGCTGCCTGGAGTGGGTAGCCATTTCCTTCTCCAGGGGATCTTCCCGACCCAGGGATTGAACCCAGGTCTTCCACATTGCAGGTGGATTCTTTACCATCTGAGCCTCCAGGGAAGCCATATTGCAAGTAATATGTTGGTAAGAATAAGTATCAATTTTTAAGTTCTTGATATAATCTCCTTTTATATTCAGAAGAAAAGCTGCATTTAAAGTACACTTTGAATCATTGGCTTTCTGTGGTGCTTTAAGTGTCCAAGTTATGGCTAGTCTTTTGACTAGCGTGGATAATATATGTCAGCTAAAAGGATGAGTCCTGTGTGAGCTGAATGGTGGTCCAAAAGAGATGTCCACATTCTGATCACTGAAACTTGGGAACATTATCATATTTTGTAAAAGATTATGTTAAGGATCTTGATAAGGGAAGTTTACCATGATTACAAAGTGGGCCCTAAATATAAATACATGTATTTCTTTAAGAGAGAGTTTGATTGAGTTTTAAAACAAGCAAACAGAGGAGAACACAGCACACACAGGAGAGGAAAAGACACTGTAAACCCAGAGGCAGAGTCAAGGAATGCCAACAGCTACTGGAAGCTGGCAGAGGCAAATAATGGATTCTCTCCTAGACATTCTGTGACTTTGCTGGGGCCTTGATTTTGGACTTCTGACCTCCAGAACTGTGAGATAATAAATGTTTTTTCTTTCTTGTATCTTTTAAAAATTTATTTTCTTTTTTGCCACATTGTGTGGCATGTGGAACTTCCCCAGCCAGGGTTTGAACCCATACCCTATGCAGTGGAAGTGCAGTCTTAACCACTGTACCACCAGGGAAGTCCCTAAATTTCTATTATTTTAAGCCACCAAGTTTGTAGTAATCTGCTACAGCAGGCACAGTAACTAATCTAGATGTCCTATTTGTTTCTTGGTTTATCTAAACTAATATCCCTTTGCACCTTGTTTTGAATGTGAGTTGCCATTTTCTTATAGACCAAGAATGGAGCAAGGGGGCAACACTTGGCCGAGGCTCTGCCACTAATATCCTTTCCTTCATCAACCATGTAGATTTAGTTGATCAGTCAGGATACAAACCTGTCAAAAGCTGAGAAAATTAGAATATTTTCTGAGTGGCTTCTTTTTCCTGTCTTAATTTAGAACATTTCTGTGTCACCCTTTCCCAGTGGCAAATGTGGTACATATGAGTTGGCGAGCTTCTGGTGACCATATTTTTAGACCTAATTCATGGATGAGTCCAGATGGATAGAGGACAATAGTGGATAGCTATAGTGCCTGGATCAGACAGCCTCCAGTATAAGATTCTTATGTTATTCATCTTTAATTCAAATTTGCATCTTGAGAATTTAGTCATGTCAATCATATAGTAGATACTTAATAAATATTTGATGAGCAAATTGTCTGTTTAAGTTAGTCTTTCTTTGATGTGAATGATGCTGTTGTTTTCCAGTTGCCAAGTCAAGTCCGACTCTTCGTGACTCCATGGACTGCAGCACGCCAGTCTTCCCTGTCCCTCACCATATCCCAGGGTTTGCTCAGATTCATGTTCAGCTCAGATTTATGTTTGGTCAGATTCATTGAGTCAGTGATGCTATCTAACCATCTCATTCACTGCTGCCCCCTTCTCCTTTTGGTTTCAATCTTTTGAAGCCTTCTCTGATGGCTCAGATGGTAAAGCATCTGCCTGTCAATGCAGGAAACCTGGGTTTGATCCCTGAAGAAGGAAATGACAACTCACTCCAGTATTCTTGTCTGGAGAATTCCATGGACAGAGGGCCCTAGTGGGCTACAGTCATATGGTTGGACATGACTGAGAGACTAACAACTGTGTTAGGAGAATGGTAGGCAGATGATGTAAAATATGGTAGAATACTCTTTCAACATGAGAATCCTGCTCAAACAATTCACTAAAATAAATGTGTAGTTGGGAAGTATATTTTCTCACTAATTTAAAAAATATTTATTGAGTTCTTATATTGCAGTGGGTTCGCAGAGTGACACGCAAAATCAGTATGTAGTACTGAATCTAATTGGAAAATGATAGCCATAGTCTCTAACATCATTTTCAGAAAACTTTTTTAGTATTACATTCTTCCTAGTTTTAGTCCAAAATTATACAAATTCCTCTCTACAGAGTGAACTTGTATGCATACTGTCTTATCATGTACATCATACATTTCAAATTGTTTTAAATTTCATGGATTGTATTTCTTTTTCTCCTATTTATAAAACTCAGGGTGATGCTGTCATAAGTTTAGTTTTTGCCTTTTTGACATATTGGTGAATGTTTAACTTGAAGTATAGGTGTTTTGCTTTGGAAAATTAAAAAATAAATCATTTAAATATGTTTTATACTTAAAGATTTTGCTTCAGTAAAAAAGTGTAGATTGAAATTGAGAACTTTACAAGACTTGATAATATAGCTCATATATTCACATTTAGTGCAAATTTAAATTTTTAATTGTATTTCAAAATTCTAGTTTCCATCAAATTTAAAAATCACATGCATTGATGAATGAGAAGAAAGATTGAATAATAAAAGTTTAAATATTCAATCCAGAGTTATTTTCTTAAATAGAATTCCTGAACATCATTGTGAGAATCTTTTTTTTTTTTTTTTTTTTTAAACAAGATGATAATCCAGATATAATGCTGGTATACAGTCAGTACTACAGGTCAAGTGTAAATCCACTATGTTATTTTGTGCTGTTCTGTGCTAAGTCTCTTCATTCACATCTGACTCTTTGTGGCCCCATGGACTGTAGACCACCAGGCTCCTCTGTCCATGGGATTCTCCAGACAAGAATATTGGAGTGGGTTGCCACTTCCTTCTGCAGGGGATCTTCCCAACCGAAGGATCAAACCTGGGTCTCCTGTTTCCTATATTGACAGGCGGGTTCTTTACCACTGGCACCACCTGAGTAATCCAAATATGACAGAACAAAATATAAAATTTACATTCCTAGAGTTTTAGTATTTGTTTGCACAGATGACACAAAAGATGTCAATATAAATATTTTTTTTTCTTTCTTGGGCTTTGTAACTTGCCTCTCCTCTACTTAGAGAACAAAGTATTGAATGACATCTCATATATTTTTGGTTTTGTAATTATTATTGCTGATATTACTAAATTACTTGAATTTTACCTAAAATTGGTCTTAGTAAATGGACTATCATTTCTAGTTCCTGGAAAAACCAATTAAAGTTGACAGATTTTCTTAATGAAGTCATTAATGCAAATTGCATTCTCAAGGATTTCCAATAAATTTATTAAGAGGAAAAAATACTTATTTTACATGACTAAAAATGTGTGCATCATTTAAACTGCCTTATGTACCTTTGGATTTTGTAGTTCTTTCAGATGGAACTGAGGAAATGCTGTTATGATTGGATTATATTTAATAAATTTATTCTAGGGCAAGCCAAATATAAAATTGAGTAAAAATAATGAAGTAATTAACTGCTGATAGTTTTAGTCTTTGTGCAATATTTTAAAATCTTAACCCTCTGCAGCTGCTCACACATATTAGTAAAGAGTTTGGAACCATACAGGTGACTGTACAGGATTGGCTGACTCCTAAAGAGGAGCAGAGAGGCTGCAGGGATACTGCAAATCCACAATATGGGACACCGCAGCATGGGAAATCACAACAGTGAGCACTGCTGTCAACCAACTGCAGATCATCTACAGCCTTAAGCTGGTCAAATATTCTTTCCTATCAAATATCCTTAAAAAAAAAACAAAAACTAGTCACTAGACACCAACACCAACATTTTCTTAGTTATGTCTTCTATCTTATCTTCCAAGACAGTTTTTTAATAGCAAAATATGTAACCCACTTGTGGTATTACAGAGATACTGGTATATGGCATTATAAATTAATGCAATTTGTTTCACAAAGCAATTTGTGGCAAATATATCCATAAAAAGGTCACACATTTATCCTAGCTGCTATTTCTGGGAAGTTTTCGGGTTTTTCAGACTAAAGTGTTGAAAGATTTTCTATTGGAGCAGAGCTGACTCACAGTGTTGTCCTGGTTTCAGGGGTACAGCAAAGTGAGCCAGTTATACACATGCATATATCCAATCCTTTTTCAGACTCTTTTCCCGTACAGGTTATTAAAGAATACTGAGTAGAGTTCCCTGTGCTATAAAGTAGGTGCTTGTTGATTATCTTTTATATACTTTAGTGTGTATATGTTCATCTCAAACTCCTAATTTACTCTGCCTTCCTTCTTTTCCCCTTTGGTAAAGATAAATTTGTTTTCTAGGCCTGTTGAATCTGTTTCTGTTTTATAATATGGGAAGTTTTCTTAAATAATTGAACAGAGTAAAACGGCACTATACATAAAGATATTCATATTAATGTCATTTACAAGTTCACAACGTTTAATTAAACCATCTATTGTATAGTAGACTGGCTTTGTAAAATTTGATATTTTTCAGTATTATTATAATTTTCATAATCATTATCATCATTATTATTGATATTCATCCATTTTAAAGTGATTCATATATCTGAAAAAATGTT
This sequence comes from Bos mutus, assembly GCF_027580195.1. Classification (NCBI taxonomy): domain Eukaryota; kingdom Metazoa; phylum Chordata; class Mammalia; order Artiodactyla; family Bovidae; genus Bos; species Bos mutus. The sequence goes on along the minus strand of NC_091621.1, from coordinate 56,655,798 downwards.
TATGGCATATTTATAAATAGAACAAAGCAGAATATAAATTATGTTCACTTATTCTTTTATTTTCACCAGTACTTATTGTTTAGTGTGATATCAGTCATTAGGAAAAAGGGAAAAAAAATCAATGGGCACAATTTAAAAATCCTTGACCTTATGGAGCTTTTAAGCTGGTGGAGGATGCATATGAAAAATAAGTGATCAGCCTAAATATTAATTACAACAGGCTGAGCAGTAATGGGGAAACTGACAAGGTGCACTGAGCAGCATGAAAGGAAGATCTGAGACTAGGAATCAGGCAGGGATTTTACAGGAGGACTGTTAAACTGGAGAATAAATAGGAGCTAGCTAGATGAACTATTGAAAGAGTGTTGCAGAGATAAGAAAACTCATGGACAAAGACAGTCAGAGTGATAACTTCAGGCATTTCGAGGTCAGGAAGAACGTCAGAGTGACTACAAGTTAGCAAGGCAAGAGAGCTGCTACTTGAGGCTGTCAAGTAAGACTTGTTAGACAAAATGACACCACAGATGATATAACCAATGTTATATTAGAAATTTATATCTACTTCTGCTTCATTGACTACACTAAACACAGGGAAAGGAGTATATCAAGGCTGTACATTGTCATTCTGTTTATTTAACTTATATGCAGAGTATGTCATGAAAAATGCCACGCTAGATGAATCATAATTAGAATCAAGGCTGCTGTGAGAAATATCAATAACATCAGATTTGCAGATAATACCACCCTAATGACAGATATCAAAGAGGAACAAAAGAGCCTCTTAATAAGGATGAAATAGGAGAGTGAAAAAGCTGGCTTAAACTCAACATTCAAAAAACAAAGATCATAGCATCTGGTCCCATCACTTCATGGCAAATAGATGGCAAAAACATGGAAGCAGGGACAGATTTTATTAAATCACTGTGGACAGTGCTTGCAGCCATGAAATTAAAAGATGCTTGCTCCTTGGAAAAAACTATTGCAAACCTACACAGCATATTGGAAAACAAAAACATCACTTTGCCAACAAAAGTCTGCATCAGTTCAGCTCAGTTCAGTTGTTCAGTCATGTCCAACTCTTTGCCATCCCCTGGACTGCAGCACACCAGGCCTCTCTGTCCATCACCAACTACTGGAGTATATTCAAACTCATGTCCACTGAGTCAGGGATGCCATCCAACCATCTCATCCTCTGTCATCCCCTTCTCCTCCCACCTTCGATCTTTCCCACCACCAAGGTGTTTTCTAATGAGTCAGTACTTTGCATTCGGTGGCCAAAGTATTGGAGTTTCAGCTTCAACATCAGTCCTTCCAATGATATTCAGGACTGCTTATCTTTAGGATGGACTGGTTGGATCTCCTTGCTGTCTAAGGGACTCTCAAGAGTCTTCTCCACACCACAGTTCCAAAGCACTCAGCTTCTTTATACTCCAATTCTCATACCCATATATTACTACTGGAAAAACCATAGCTTCCTTTAGATGGACCTGTGTTGGCAAAGTATTGTCTCTGCTTTTTAATATGCTGTCTAGGTTGGTCATAACTTTTCTTCCAAGAAGCAAGCCTCTTTTAAATTCATGGCTGCAGTCATCACCAGCAGTGATTTTAGAGCCCCCCAAAATAATCTCTCAAGGTTTCCATTGTTTCCCCATCTATTTGCTGTGAAATGATGGGACCAGATGCCATGATCTTAGTTTTCTGAATGTTAAGATTTCAGCCAACTTTTTCACTCTCCTCTTTCACTTTCATCAAGAGGATTTTTAGCTCTTCTTCACCTTCTGCCATAAGGGTGGTGTCATCTGCAAATCTGAGGTTATTGATACTTCTCCCAGCAATCTTGAGTCCAGTTGTGCTTCATCCAGTCCAGAATTTCCCATGATGTACTCTGCATATACGTTAAATAAGCAGGGTGACAATATATGGCCTTGACATACTTCTTTCCTGATTTGGAACCAGTCTGTTGTTCCATGTCCAGTTCTAACTGTTGCTTCTTGACCTACATACAGATTTCTCAGGAGGCAGGTCAGGTGGTCTGGAATTCCCATCTCTTTAAAAATTTTCCATATTTTGTTGTGATCCACAGAGTCAAAGGCTTTGGCATAGTCAATAAAGCAGAAGTAGATGTTTTTCTGGAACTCTTGTGCTTTTTCAATGATACAACAGATGTTGGCAATTTGATCTCTAGCTCCTCTGCCTTTTCTAAATCCAGTTTGAACATCTGGAAGTTCACAGTTCATGTATTGCTGAAGCCTGGCTTGGAGAATTTTGAGCATTACTTTACTAGCGTGTGAGATGAGTGCAATTGTGTGGTAGTTTGAGCATTCTTTGGCATCGCCTTTCCTTGGGACTGGAATGCAGACTGAACTTTTCCAGTCCTGTGGGCACTGCTGAGTTTTCCACATTTGCTGGCATATTGAGTGCAGCACTTTCACAGCATCATCTTTTAGGATTTGAAATAGCTCAACTGGAATTCCATCACCTCCACTAGCTTTGTTCATAGTGATGCTTCCTAAGGCCCACTTGACTTCGCATTCCAGGATGTCTGGTTCTAGGTGACTGATCACACCATCGTGATTATCTGGGTCATGAATATCTTTTTGGTATAGTTCTTCTGTGGATTCTTGCCACCTCTTCTTAATATCTTCTGCTTCTGTTAGGTCCATACCATTTCTGTGCTTTATCATGCCCATCTTTGAATGAAAATTTCCCTTGTTATCTAATTTTCTTCAAGAGATCTCTAGTCTTTCCCATTCTATTATTTTCCTCTATTTCTTTGCATTGATCACTGAAGAAAGCTTTTTTAACTCTCCTTGCTATTCTTTGGAACTCAGCATTCAAATGCATATATCTTTCCTTTTCTCCCTTGCCTTTCACTTCTCCTCTTTTCATAACTATTTGTAAGGCCAGCTCAGACAACCATTTTGCCTTTTTGCATTTCTTTTTCTTGGGGTTGGTCTTGATCACTGCCTCCTGTACAATGTTACGAACCTCTGTCCATAGTTCTTCAGGCACTCTGTCTATCAGATCTATTCCCTTGAATCTAATTGTCAATTCCACTGTATAATGGTAAGGGATTTGGTTTAGGTAATACCTGAATGGTCTAGAGATTTTACCTACTTTCTTCAATTTAAATCTGAACTTGGCAATAAGGAGTTCATGATCTGAGCCACAGTCAGCTCTTGGTCTTATTTTTGGCTGACTATATAGAGCTTCTCCATCTTCAGTGGCAAAGAATATAATCTGATTTCGGTGTTGACCATCTGGTGTTGTCTATGTGTAGAGTCTTCTCTTGTTTCATTGGAAGAGTGTGTTTGCTATGACCAGTGTGTTCTCTTGGCAAAACTTTATTAGCCTTTGACCTGCTTCATTCTGTACTCCAAGGCCAAATTTGCCTGTTCCCCCAGGTATTTCACGGCTTACTACTTTTGCATTCCAGTACCATATAATGAAATGGAGATCTTTTTGGTGTGCTAGTTCTAGAAGGTCTTGTGCTAATTCTAGAAGGTCTTCATAGAACTGTTCAATTTAAGCTTCTTCAGTATTACTGATCAGGGCATAGATTTGGATTACCATGATATTGAATGGTTTGCCTTGGAAACGAACAGAGATCATCATGTCATTTTTGAGATTGCATCCAAGTACTGCATTTCGGACTCTTTTGTTGACCATGATGGCTACTCCATTTCTTCTAAGGGCTTCTTGCCCACAGTAGTGGATATAATGGTCATCTGAGTTAAATTCACCCATTCCAGTCCATTTTAGTTCCCTGATTCCTAAAATGTCAATGTTCATTCTTGCTACCTCCTGTATGACCGCTTCCAGTTTGTCTTGATTCATGGACCTAACATTCCAGGTTCCTATGCAATATTGCTCTTTATAGCATCAGACTTTACTTCCATCACCAGTCACATCCACAACTGGGTGTTGTTTTTGCTTTGGATCCATCTCTTCATTCTTTCTTTAGTTATTTCACCACTGATCTCCAGTAGTATATTGGGAACCTACCAACCTGGGGAGTTCATCTTTCAGTGTCCTATCTTTTTGGCTTTTCATACTGTTCATGAGGTTCTCTGGCAAGAAGACTGAAGTGGCTTGCCATTCCCTTCTCCAGTGGATCAAGTTTTGTCAGAACTCTTCAACATGACCCGTCTGTCTTCGGTGGCCCCTACACAGCATGGTTCATAGTTCAGAGTTAGACAAGGCTGTGGTGCATGTGATCAGATTGGTTAGTTTTCTGTGATTGTGGTTTCAATCTGTCTGTCCTCTGATGGAGAAAGATAAGAGGCTTATATAAGCTTCCTGACTGGATAGACTGACTGAGGGGCAAACTAGGTCTTGTTCTGATGGGCAGGGATATGTTCAGTAAGTCTTAAACCAATTTTCTGTTGATGGGCTGTGTTCCCTCCCTGTTGCTTGACTTGAGGTCAAACTATGGAGGAGGTAATGAATGAATGGCAACCTCCTTCAAAAGGTCCCATGCCTCACTCAGTGCCTCCAACCCTGCAGGAGGCCACTGCCAACCCACGCCTCTGCAGGAGACACCTGGCCACTCATGAGCAAATCTGGGTCAGTCTCTTGTGGGGTCACTGCTCCTTTCTGCTGCGTCCTGGTGCACACAAGTTTCTATTTGTGTCCTCTGCTGCTGCTGCTAAGTCACTTCAGTCGTGTCCGACTCTGTGCGACCCCATAGACGGCAGCCCACCAGGCTTCCCGTCCCTGGGATTCTCCAGGCAAGAACACTGGAGTGGGTTGCCATTTCCTTCTCCAATGCATGAAAGTGAAAAGTGAAAGTGAAGTCGCTCAGTCGTGTCCGACTCTTAGCGACCCCATGGACTGCAGCCTACTAGGCTCCTCTGTCCATGGGATTTTCCAGGCAAGAGTACTGGAGTGGGGTGCCATTGCCTTAGTCTATTTCCCCAGTCCTGTGTAATTTCTGCTGGCTCTATGGTGGAATTAATGGTGACCTCCTCCAAGAGGGCCTATGCCATACCCAGGTCTACTGCACCCAGAGCCCCTGCCCTTGTGGCAGTCCACCGCTGACCTGTACCTCCTTAGGAAACACTCAAACACAGTTCTGTCTCAATCTCTGTCGGGTCTCTGGGTCCTGGTGTGCACAAGGTATGTTTGAGCCCTCTAAGGGTCTCTGGCGGGAGTGGGATTTGATTCTAAATGTGATTTTGCCCTTCTATTGTCTTTCTGGGGCTTCTTCTTTGCCCTTGGATAAGGGGTATTTCCTCAAAGTCACTCCAGCACTGTACAGCAGCCAATCCACTGCCTACCATCGTGCTTGCTGGGGCTTCTCTGCCCTTGGATGTGGGGTATCTCCTCGCAGCGGTTCCAGTGCTGCACAGCCACCATTCCAGGTCTCATAGTCAAAGATAAAGCTTTTCTAGTAGTAATGTATGGATGAGAGAGTTGGACCATAAAGAAGGCTGAGCATCAAAGAATTGATGCTTTCAAAGTGTGGTGTTGGAGAAGACTCTTGAGAGTCCTTTAAACAGCAAGGAGATCAAACCAGTCAGTCCTAAGAAAAATAAGTCCTGAATATTCATTAGAAGGACTGATGTTGAAGCTGAAGCTCCAAAACTTTGGACACCTGATGAGAAGAGCTGACTCACTGGAAAAGTCCCTTATGCTGGGAAAGATTGAAGACAGGAGGAGAACGGGATGACAGAGGATGAGATAGTTGGATGGCATCACCAACTTATGGACATGAGTTTGAGTAAACTCCAGGAGTTGGTGACAGACAGGGAAGCCTGGCATTATGCAGTCCATGGGGTTTCAAAGTGTTGGACATGACTTAGGGACTGAACAATAACAACAATGGAGTATAATCTATAAAAATATCAAATATGCCTGAAACTAATATAGTCTCCTAAGTCAACTATACTTCAATTAAAAAATAAAAAAGGAGAAAGCAAAAGTTTAGTAAATGATGCCCTGTTAACTTTTCAGTTGTATTTACATTTGATTGTGAAACCCAGTATTCTTAAAACATAGAAGTAATTTTTAAAATTTAACTTTTTTAAAAAAATTCATTTTATTTTATTTTTTTACTTTATTTTTTTTTATTTTTAAACTTTACACTATTGTATTAGTTTTGCCAAATATCGAAATGAACCCGCCACAGGTATACCTGTGTTCCCCATCCTGAACCCTCCTCCCTCCTCCCTCCCCATACCCTCCCTCTGGGTCGTCCCAGTGCACCAGCGCCAAGCATCCAGTATCGTGCATCAAACCTGGACTGGCGATTCGTTTCATACATGATATTATACATGTTTCAATGCCATTCTCCTAAATCTCCCCACCGTCTCCCTTTCCCACAGAGTCCATAAGACTGATCTATACATCAGTGTCTCTTTTGCTGTCTCGTACACCGGGTTATTGTTACCATCTTTCTAAATTCCATATATATGCGTTAGTATACTGTATTGGTGTTTTTCTTTCTGGCTTACTTCACTCTGTATAATAGGCTCCAGTTTCATCCATCTCATTAGAACTGATTCAAATGTATTCTTTTTAATGGCTGAGTAATACTCCATTAGTATATGTACCACAGCTTTTTTATCCATTCATCTGCTGATGGGCATCTAGGTTGCTTCCATATCCTGGCTATTATAAACAGTGCTGTGATGAACATTGGGGTACACGTGTCTCTTTCAATTCTGCTTTCCTCAGTGTGTATGTCCAGCAGTGGGATTGCTGGATCATAAGGCAGTTCTATTTCCAGTTTTTTAAGGAATCTCCACACTGTTCTCCATAGTGGCTGTACTAGTTTGCATTCCCACCAACAGTGTAAGAGGGTTCCCTTTTCTCCACACCTTCTCCAGCATTTACTGCTTGTAGACTTTTGGATCACAGCCATTCTGACTGGCGTGAAATGGTACCTCATAGTGGTTTTGATTTGCATTTCTCTGATAATGAGTGATGTTGAGCATCTTTTCATGTGTTTGTTAGCCATCTGTATGTCTTCTTTGGAGAAATATCTATTTAGTTCTTTGGCCCATTTTTTGATTGGGTCACTTATTTTTCTGGAGTTGAGCTGTAGGAGTTGCTTTTATATTTTTGAGAGTAGTTGTTTGTCAGTTGCTTCATTTGCTATTATTTTCTGCTATTCTGAAGGCTGTCTTTTCATCTTGCTAATAGTTTCCTTTGTTGTGCAGAAGCTTTTAATTTTAATTAGGTCCCTTTTGTTTATTTTTGCTTTTATTTCCAATATTCTGGGAGGTGGGTCATAGAGGATCCTGCTGTGGTGTATGTCAGAGAGTGTTTTGCCTATGTTCTCCTCTAGGAGTTTTATAGTTTCTGGTCTTAGGTTGAGATCTTTAATCCATTTTGAGTTTATTTTTGTGTATGGTGTTAGAAAGTGGTCTAGTTTTATTCTTTTACAAGTGGTTTACCAGTTTTCCCAGCACCACTTGTTAAAGAGATTGTCTTTAATCCATTGTATATTCTTGCCTCCTTTGTCAAAGCTAAGGTGTCCATAGGTGCGGGGATTTATCTCTGGGCTTTCTATTTTGTTCCATTGATCTATATTTCTGTCTTTGTGCCAGTACCATACTGTCTTGATAACTGTGGCTTTGTAATAGAGCCTGAAGTCAGGTAGGTTGATTCCTCCAGTTCCATTCTTCTTTCTCAAGATAGCTTTGGCTATTCGAGGTTTTTTGTATTTCCATACAAATTGTGAAATTATTTGTTCTAGCTCTGTGAAGAATACTGTTGGTAGCTTGATATGGATTGCATTGAATCTATAAATTGCTTTGGGTAGTATACTCATTTCACTATATTGATTCTTCCAATCCATGAACATGGTATATTTCTCCATCTATTAGTGTCCTCTTTGATTTCTTTCACCAGTGTTTTATAGTTTTCTATATATAGGTCTTTAGTTTCTTTAGGTAGATATATTCCTAAGTATTTTATTCTTTCCGTTGCAATGGTGAATGGAGTTGTTTCCTTAATTTCTCTTTCTGTTTTCTCATTATTAGTGTATAGGAATGCAAGGGATTTCTGTGTGTTGATTTTATATCCTGCAACTTTACTATATTCATTGATTATTCTAGTAATTTTCTGGTGGAGTTGTAGGGTTTTCTATGTAGAGGATCATGTCATCTGCAAATAGTGAGAGTTTTACTTCTTCTTTTCCAATTTGTATTCCTTTTATTTCTTTTTCTGCTCTGATTGCTGTGGCCAAAACTTCCAAAACTATGTTGAATAGTAATGGTGAAAATGGGCACCCTTGTCTTCTTCCTGACTTTAGAGGAAATGCTTTCAATTTTTCACCATTGAGGATAATGTTTGCTGTGGGTTTGTCATATATAGCTTTTATTATGTTGAAGTATGTTCCTTCTATTCCTGCTTTCTGGAGAGTTCTTATCATAAATGGATGTTGAATTTTGTCAAAGGCTTTCTCTGCATCTATTGAGATAATCATATGGTTTTAATTTTTCAATTTGTTAATGTGGTGTATTACATTGATTGATTTGCGGATATTGAAGAATCCTTGCATCCCTGGGATAAAGCCCACTTGGTCATGGTGTATGATCTTTTTAATGTGTTGTTGGATTCTGATTGCTAGAATTTTGTTAAGGATTTTTGCATCTATGTTCATCAGTGATATTGACCTGTAGTTTTCTTTTTTTGTGGGATCTTTGTCAGGTTTTGGTATTAGGGTGATGGTGGCCTCATAGAATGAGTTTGGAAGTTTACCTTCCTCTGCAATTTTCTGGAAGAGTTTGAGCAGGATAGGTGTTAGCTCTTCTCTAAATTTTTGGTAGAATTCAGCTGTGAAGTTGTCTGGACCTGGGCTTTTGTTTGCTGGAAGATTTTTGATTACAGTTTCAATTTCCGTGCTTGTGATGGGTCTGTTAAGATTTTCTTTTTCTTCCTGGTCCAGTTTTGGAAAGTTGTGCTTTTCTAAGAATTTGTCCATTTCTTCCACGTTGTCCATTTTATTGGCATATGATTGTTGATAGTAGTCTCTTATGATCCTTTGCATTTCTATGTTATCTGATGTGATCTCTCCAGTTTCATTTCTAATTTTATTGATTTGATTTTTCTCCCTTTGTTTCTTGATGAGTCTGGCTAATGGTTTGTCAATTTTATTTATCCTTTCAAAGAACCAGCTTTTGGCTTTGTTGATTTTTGCTATGTTCTCTTTTGTTTCTTTTGCATTTATTTCTGCCCTAATTTTTTCAATTTCTTTCCTTCTACTAACCCTGGGGTTCTTCATTTCTTCCTTTTCTAGTTGCTTTAGGTGTAGGGTTAGGTTATTTATTTGACTTTTTGCTTGTTTCTTGAGGTATGCCTGTATTGCTATGAACTTTCCCCTTAGGACTGCCTTTACAGTGTCCCACAGGTTTTAGGTTGTTGTGTTTTCATTTTCTTTCATTTCTATGCAAATTTTGATTTCTTTTTTGATTTCTTCTGTGATTTGTTGGTTATTCAGCAGCGTGTTGTCAGCCTTCATATGTTGGAATTTTTAATAGTTTTTCTCCTGTAATTGAGATCTAATCTTACTGCATTGTGGTCAGAAAAGATGCTTGGAATGATTTCTATTTTTTTGAATTTACCAAGGCTAGCTTTATGGCCCAGGATGTGATCTATCCTGGAGAAGGTTCCATGTGTGCTTGAGAAAAAGGTGAAATTCATTGTTTTGGGATGAAATGTCCTATAGATATCAATTAGGTCTAACTGGTCTATTGTATCGTTTAACGTTTGTGTTTCCTTGCTAATTTTCTGTTTAGTTGATCTATCCATAGGTGTGAGTGGGGTATTAAAGTCTCCCACTATTATTGTGTTATTGTTAATTTCTCCTTTCATACTTCTTAGCATTTGTCTTACATATTGTGGCGCTCCCGTGTTGGGTGCATATATATTTATAATTGTTATATCTTCTTGGATTGATCCTTTGATCATTATGTAGTGACCATGTTTGTCTCTTTTCACAGTCTTTGTTTTAAAGTCTAGTTTATCTGATATAAGTATTGCTACTCCTGCTTTCTTTTGGTCCCTATTTGCATGGAAAAACTTTTTCCAGCCCTTCACTTTCAGTCTGTATGTGTCCCCTGTTTTGAGGTGGGTCTCTTGAGACAACATATGTAGGGGTCTTGTTTTTGTATCCATTCAGCCAGTCTTTGTCTTTTGGTTGGGGCATTCAACCCATTTACGTTTAAGGTAATTACTGATAAGTATGATCCCGTTGCCATTTACTTTATTGTTTTGGGTTCAAGTTTATACACCGTTTTTGTGCTTCCTGTCTAGAGAATATCCTTTAGTATTTGTTGGAGAGCTGGTTTGGTGGTGCTGAATTCTCTCAGCTTTTGCTTGTCTGAGAAGCTTTTTATTTCTCCTTCATATTTGAATGAGATCCTTGCTGGGTACAGTAATCTGGGCTGTAGGTTATTTTCTTTCATCACTTTAAGTATGTCTTGCCATTCCCTCCTGGCTTGAAGAGTTTCTGTTGAAAGATCAGCTGTTATCCTTATGGGAATTCCCTTGTGTGTTATTTGTTGTTTTTCCCTTGCTGCTTTTAATATTTGTTCTTTGTGTTTGATCTTTGTTAATTTGATTAATATGTGTCTTGGGGTGTTTCGCCTTGGGTTTATCCTGTTTGGGACTCTCTGGTTTCTTGGACTTGGGTGATTATTTCCTTCCCCATTTTAGGGAAGTTTTCAACTATTATCTCTTCAAGTATTTTCTCATGGTCTTTCTTTTTGTCTTCTTCTTCTGGGATCCCTATGATTCGACTGTTTTAGCATTAAATATTGTCCTGGAGGTCTCTGAGATTGTCCTCATTTCTTTTAATTCGTTTTTCTTTTATCCTCTCTGATTCATTTATTTCTACCATTCTATCTTGTAATTCACTAATCCTATCTTCTGCCTCTGTTATTCTACTATTTGTTGCCTCCAAAGTGTTTTTTATTTCATTTATTGCATTATTCATTATATATTGACTCTCTTTTATTTCTTCTAGGTCCTTGTTAAACCTTTCTTGCATCGTCTCAATCTTTGTCTCCAGGCTATTTATCTGTGATTCCATTTTGATTTCAAGATTTTTGATCAATTTCACTATCATTATTTGGAATTCTTTATCAGGTAGATTCCCTATCTCTTCCTCTTTAGTTTGGCTTGGTGGGCATTTATCCTGTTCCTTTACCTGCTGGGTATTCCTCTGTCTCTTCATCTTGTTTAAATTGCTGAGTTTGGGGTGTCCTTTCTGTATTCTGGCAGTTTGTGGAGTTCTCTTTATTGTGGCGTTTCCTCGCTCTGTGTGGGTTTGTACAGGTGGCTTGTCAAGGTTCTTGGTTAGGGAAGCTTGTGTCAGTGTTCTGGTGAGTGGAGCTGGATTTCTTCCCTCTGGAGTGCAATGAAGTGTCCAGTAATGAGTTATGGGATGTCTATGGTTTTGGGGTGACTTTGGGCTGCCTGTATCTTGGAGCTCAGGGTTGTGTTCCTTGTTGCTGGAGAATTTGCTTGGTATGTCTTGCCCTGAAACTTGTTTCGCCCAGAGAGGTTTACAGCATTATATGGAGAAGAGAAGAGTGAGGAGGGAGTTAGAGGTGACCCAAATGAGATGAGGTGGAATCAATAGAGGAGAGAGTGGGCTATTCAGTAATCTCTTCCTTATGTGCACTCCACAACTGGACCACTCAGAGTTGTTCACAGAGTTATACAGAGAAGAGAAGAAGGATGAAGGTGGCAGAGGTGGCCAGGAGGATAAATGTGGGGAATGAAAAGGAGGGAAGACAGATCCAGCCAGTAATCAGTTCCCTAAGTGTCCTCCACCGTCTGGAACACACAGAAATTCACAGAGTTGGGTAGAGTAGGAGGGGTTAGAGAGGAGACACAGGCGACCTGGTGGAGAAAAAGGAGAGTCCAAAGGGAGAGAGAGCAGTTAAGCCAGTAATCTTGCTCCCTGTGAAAAATGGGTACTGAAGATTGGGTTCTTGAAGGTACAAAATTGGTAACAAATACATAAAAGCAAAAATTTAAAATCTAGAGTAGAGTTTGGAATTTCAAAAATACAATGTTAAGAAAAAGAAGAAGAAAAAGAAAGAGAGGGAGAAAAAAAAAACAAACAAGAACAAAGTCGCATAAATTATAAAAAAAAAAAAAAATACAGGTACAAAATTGATAACAAATACCAAAAAGCATAAATTAAAAATCTAGAGTAGAGTTTGGAATTTCAGATATACAATGTTATTTAAAAGAAGAAGAGAAAGAAACAGAGAAAAAGAAAAAGAAAAAAGGGTCACAGAAATTATTAAAAAAAAAAAAAAAAAAACTATAGGTACAAAATTGATAACAAATACCAAAAAGCTAAAATTAAAAATCTAGAGTAGAGTTTGGAATTTCAAAAATACAATGTTAAAGAAAAGAAGGGAAAAAAAAGGTCAAAAAAATTATAAAAAATACATATATATGAAGTTTGCTTTAAAAAAAAATAGGGTCTTCTTTTTTTTTTTTTGCAAAGTAATCGGTTATAAAAGTGGAAATTAAAGGAATAATAGAGGACTTAAAAATTTTTCTTTTAATTAAAAAAAAAAGAAAGAATGATCGTATAAATAGTAAAAATATATCTAGGACTTTCTCTGGTTTTGTTGTGAGTATTGTGGATTCAGTTCATTTTTGGCTAGTTCCTTGGTCTGACTTACATTTCTCAAGATCTATAGGCCCCTTCCTATGTGGTTGGTAGTAACCACAGGGTTTTAATCTATTGCCTGTAGCTTCTAAGGTGGTTCCCTCTGTTATAGCTTGTTCTGTTTGCTGGTCTCTTCAGTGTCTGGTTTCCACCCTGACACAAAGGGGACGGTGGAGGACACTTTTTTTTTTAGGCTCACTTGTTCAGTCGTGCTGAGGGGAGGTAGGGAGGAATGCTGCAAACAAATAACACTGGCGTGTGCTTGCAGTGCCTCAGCCACACTGGGGCTGCCCCAGCTCAGGTGATAAGGTGTTTGCGAGCGCGATTGCTGCAACTTATCGCCTCCCCGCCGCTCAGTTATCTAGGTGTGCACCAGCACACTTTCTAAGGCAGATGTTGACCGTCCAGACCCCCAAGAAGTTTTAGTTAGCAAAGAAGCCTGCTTACAGTTTTATAGATAATGTCTCTCTGGGGCTGTGATTGTTCCCTTTCGGCTCTGGCTGCCTATCACCGGAGGGGGATGGTCGGCCGCCGGCTATCTCTGTTTCGTTCTTTGTTCGGTGCACAGGCCTGGCGGTGTCATAGGTTAGGGCTGGCTTTTCACGTGGTAGATATCCCATAGTCTGGTTTGCTAGCCCAAATTATTTCTCTCAGATAGCACTCGGTGTATTCAGGCCAGATTCTTGCGATGCCGCCCGCGCCATGCCTCCCTGCCCAGCCCCCGCTTGTTAATGGTGGATGCAGGCATCTGCGCTGCTTCTCCGCTGGGGGAGTTACCATAGGGCTCGCAATGTGTGGGTTTTAATTGTTTATTTATTTTTCCTCCCTGTTATGTTGCCCTCTGTGCTTCCAAGGCTTGGCACAGATTTGGCAGTGAGAAGGTTTCCTGGTGTTTGGAAACTTCTCTCTTTTTAAGACTCCCTTCCCGGGACGGAACTCCATCCCTCCCTCTTTTATCCCTTTTTGTGTCTTTTATATTTTTTTCTACCTCCTTTCGAAGACTTGGGTTGCTTTTCTGGGTGCCTGATGTCCTCTGACGGCATTCAAAAGTTGTTTTGTGGGATTTACTCGGCGTTTAAATGTTCTTTTGATGAATTTGTGGGGGAGAAAGTGTTCTCCCCATCCTACTCCTCCGCCATCTTAGCTCCTCCTCCTAAAATTTGTTAACTATTTTTTAGGACATTAAATATTAAAGGAAATTCCAACAAATAAAATTTTCTGCACCATAACCTGGAGAATCCCCTGGACAGAGGAGCCTGGCAGGCTATAGTCCATGGGATGACAAAGAGTCAGACAGGACTGAAGCAACTGAGCATGCACAACATAATCCCTAAACCTTTTAATTTATTTTCTCAGTTTTAATAAAACTTTAATTTAAAAGTATTTTATCACTCTACTTGTGACAAAAACGATGCTCATGAAAGATTTAAAGTGTTCAAAGAGTTCTAAAAATCATTTACAGGACTTATAGGACTCAGTTAAAGTCAAAGTCATGGTTCTTCTGGCCTACTATGAATTTGAAATATGTAGCCTTTCTATAGTGAAACTATTGTTCTTTTTTTTTTTTAAATCCACATCCTCTTTAAAGATACCAAAGATAATTATTTTTCAAGTATTTGAAATGCAGTATTTTCATTTCATTTAAGTATAGAAGTATCAGTGACTTCACTGGTGGTCCAGTGGTTAAAAAATCTGCCTTCCAATGCAAGGGATGTGGCTTTGATCCCTGGTCAGGGAACTAAGATCTCACATGCCATGGGGCAACTAAGGCTGTGAATGGCACCTGCAGAGCCCACATGCTCTGGAGTCTGCACGCCACAACTAGAAAGCCCTCATACTGCAACAAAAGATCCTGAATCCTGCAACTAAAACCTGACACAACCAACCAAATAAATACTTTTAAAAAGAGCAAAAATATATCAGTATCATGATACTTTAAGAAATATAAATTTATTCTATAAATTTGGTAAAATGTCAAAGTAATTGTTATAATTTTTAAACTATATAAAGTTTCTGGCACTTTAGGGAGACTAACTTTATGTACGAAAAGCAATGCTCCCACACTGCACAAGAAACATTATTATGCAGGTGTAAAAATATAAATGTATCAGTATACTACCTAGAAATTAATGGCATTAGGACTGAAGGAAATGAAGACAGAGATTTTTAGGCAGTCTATCAAGCATTTGTCAGGATTTTGTAATCATGTAGGAAGGTTTGCTATTTGTGGCTCTGCAACTGAAATCAAACCTTGATCTTCTTGTGTATTTGCAAAATAATGTCAGTGTTAATCTGTATACGTAGCACAAGACTGTAGAATAAGCCCTTTACATTTGAAGATATATGAAGTCAGATTTAATTTCTAGATTTTCCACAGAGAAGACAAATACATTTTAACTTTGTTGTATTTAATTATTTTACAAAGAGGGATTTTAGAAAATATTTGAGCCAAAAGAATTTAAGATTACTCTTTCTTGTATAAGTGAAGTCGCTTGACTAAGTGATTAAGTGTCTGACTCTTTGTGATCTTATGGACTCTAGCTTACCAGGCTCCTCCATCCATGGGATTTTCCAGGCAAGAATATTGGAGTAGGTTGTCATTTCCTTCTCCAGGAGATCTTCACGACCCAGGGATTGAACCTGAGTCTCCCGCATTATAGGCAGATGCTTTACCCTCTGGGCCACAAGGATGTGTCTAATTCCCTTTAAGATTAGTGGGAGTTACGTCTGCACATTTAAGAAAACACTATAACCTAAGCCTCAATTTCAAACATTTCCTAAAGACATTATTTGAAAGCTTAACTAGAGTGGCTATGTATTTTTCACCCCCACTTATGCACAAACACCTCCAAGGGGACTGCACTTACTTTAAAAACCTAAAATCACAGAAGCATGTTACATTAACCAAGTTCAATAAAAGACAACCACAAATGGAATGCAAAATATCTTTTCAATCTTTCTGTAATCGCTTCTAAATGGAAAATAGAGCCACCTGGGGCTGAAAGTGTATTACCAGTCATTTTAGTAATGCAATTATATGAAATATATAACTACCAGGAAATGCTGTAGATACAAAGCACCAAATGTATATGCACATGTATATACTGTACAAGTATACATATGCATGTAAATAGAAGCCACACTTTAAAGCATTTTGTCTAAATACAAAAGAATTGATGAAAACTGTGATTCATATCATCTACATATTATTCATGCATGGAAGATATTGTGATTAGGGCTACAGGTGTAGTGAGCTTCAGGTTTATAGCAACATTTAGTTCTCTAGTTAAAATCTCTATCACCTTGAAAGGGTGTTTGACATTTCAGTATTCCCTAAGTGGTGCTATGTAATCTTTCTTCTTGGTTCCCAATTTCCAGCGTTTTATTGTTGTTGTTACATTTAATCCTATAGGTGTACTAAATGTCCTTGAAGAGTCCATTTTTCTTTATAGAAATAGTTAAAAAATATTCACAGCATCCTGAAAAAGATCAGCAGTGACAGTGCTAACTCTGTCCTTGTTCACATTTTCAGGAAAGGATGAAATTAATTAGTTAGTCAAACCTATTTTTTAAACATCTATTAATGCATTCTACTGTGCTAAAAACTGAAGAAAATACACACACACACACACACACACACACGCAAATCTTACATGATTTCTATACAGTTCAGTTCAGTTCAGTCGCTCAGTCGTGTCCCCATGAATTGCAGCACGCTAGGCCTCCCTGTCCATCACCAACTCCCAGAGTTCACCCAAACTCATGTCCATTGAGTCAGTGATGCCATCCAACCATCTCATCCTCTGTCATCCCCTTCTCCTCCTGCCCCCAATCCCTCCTAGCATCAGAGTCTTTTCCAGTGAGTCAACTCTTCACATGAGGTGGCCAAAGTATTGGAGTTTCAGCTTTAGCATCAGTCCTTCCAAAGAATACCCAGGACTGATCTCCTTTAGAATGGACTGGTTGGATCTCCTTGCAATCCAAGGGACTCTCAAGAGTCTTCTCCAACACCACAGTTCAAAACATGGTTTCTGTTACATACTATTTATTCGTAGCAAATGATCATACATGAAATAAAGATCAACCAAGGATTAAAGCTGAGTCATAAAGAAGACATAAGCTACAAAAGATTAACAATTAGGGAGATGACTGTGGGCTGTAGTAGACACTAAATAGTTCACAGACTAGACGTGTCTCCCCAAATAGGAGGAAACAGAGTAATAGTGTGTCAAAGGATTGAAAGTGACATGTGAGAATGATTATAAAGAGATGAATCTTTTTGAAACAAAGTGTCATGGAACATCATATGGTGAAATATAAAGAGAAAGGTTAAAAAAATAAATGATTATGAAAAGGTTTCAGTTACAGAGACACTGGGGAGGAAAAAAAAGGAGGCAGTGGAAACACATTACATTTTGCTTTGTAATCATTCATCCAGAAGTATACAAATAGAACTGGGAAGGATGAGTTTGGAAACAAGAGAATCAAAACCATTGCAATAATCTGGACTTGAACAGTGAGATCCTGGCCTCCAATGAAATTAATGGTAACTGCCAAAGTGTAAATATATAACTCTGGTTAGCAGCTAACCAAATTCATTACATACTTATTCAGGTATTATTCTGTAAAAAATATCACTTATGAACATAGATGCAAAAATTCTCAACAAAACTCTAGCAATCAGAATCCAACAACACATTAAAAAGATCATACACCATGACCAAGTGGGCTTTATCCCAGGGATGCAAGGATTCTTCAATATCCGCAAATCAATCAATGTAATACACCACATTAACAAATTGAAAAATAAAAACCATATGATTATCTCAATAGATGCAGAGAAAGCCTTTGACAAAATTCAACATCCATTTATGATAAAAACTCTCCAGAAAGCAGGAATAGAAGAAACATACCTCAACATAATAAAAGCTATATATGACAAACCCACAGCAAACATTATCCTCAATGGTGAAAAATTGAAAGCATTTCCCCTAAAGTCAGGAACAAGACAAGGGTGCCCACTTTCACCACTACTATTCAACATAGTTTTGAAAGTGTTGGCCACAGCAATCAGAGCATAAAAAGAAATAAAATGAATCCAAATTGAAAAGAAGAAGTAAAACTCTCACTATTTGCAGATGACATGATCCTCTACATAGAAAACCCTAAAACTCCACCAGAAAATTACTAGAATAATCAATGAATATAGTAAAGTTGCAGGATATAAAATCAACACACAGAAATCCCTTGCATTCCTATACACTAATAATGAGAAAATAGAAAGAGAATTTAAGGAAACAATTCCATTCACCATAGCAATGAAAAGAATAAAATACGAATATATCTACCTAAAGAAACTAAAGACCTATATATAGAAAACTATAAAACACTGGTGAAAGAAATCAAAGAGAACACTAATAGATGGAGAAATATACAATGTTCATGGATCGGAAGAATCAATATAGTGAAAATGAGTATACTACCCAAAGCAATTTATAGATTCAAGGCAATCCCTATCAAGCTACCAATGGTATTTTTCACAGAGATAGAACAAATAATTTCACAATTTGTATGGAAATACAAAAAACCTCCAATAGCCAAAGCAATCTTGGGAAAGAAGAATGGACCTGAAGGAATCAACCTGCCTGATTTCAGGCTCTACTACAAAGACACAGTCATCAAGACAGTATGGTACTGGCACAAAGACAGAAATATAGATCAATGGAACAAAATAGAAAGCTCAGAGATAAATCCACACACCTATGGACACCTTATCTTTGACAAAGGAGGCAAGAATATACAATGGATTAAAGACAATCTCTTTAACAAGTGGTGCTGGGAAAACTGGTCAACCACTTGTAAAAGAATAAAACTAGAATACTTTCTAACACCATACACAAAAATAAACTCAAAATAGATTAAAGATCTAAACGTAAAACCAGAAACTATAAAACTCCTAGAGGAGAACATAGGCAAAACACTCTCCGACATACACCACAGCAGGATCCTCTATGACCCACCTCCCAGAATATTGGAAATAAAAGCAAAAATATACAAATGGGACCTAATTAAAATTAAAAGCTTCTGCATAACAAAGGAAACTATAAGCAAGGTGAAAAGACAGCCTTCAGAATGGGAGAAAATAATAGCAAATGAAGCAACTGACAAACAACTAATCTCAAAAATATACAAGCAACTCCCGCAGCTCAATTCCAGAAAGATAAACCATCCAATCAAAAAATGGGCCAAAGAACTAAATAGACATTTCTCCAAAGGAGACATACAGATGGCTAACAAACACATGAAAAGATGCTCAACATCACTCATTATCAGAGAAATGCAAATCAAAACCACTATGAGGTACCATTTCACGCCAGTCAGAATGGCTGCGATCCAAAAGTCTACAAGTAGTAAATGCTGGAGAGGGTGTGGAGAAAAGGGAACCCTCTTACACTGTTAGTGGGGATGCAAATTAGTACAGCCACTATGGAGAACAGTGTGGAGATTCCTTAAAAACTGGAAATAGAACTGCCTTATGATCCAGCAATCCCACTGCTGGACATACACACTGAGGAAACCAGAAGGGAAAGAGACACATGTACCCCAATGTTTATTGCAGCACTGTTTATAATAGCCAGGACATGGAAGCAACCTAGATGTCCATCAGCAGATGAATGGATAAGAAAGCTGTGGTACATATACACAATGGAGTATTACTCAGCCATTAAAAAGAATACATTTGAATCAGTTCTAATGAGGTGGATGAAACTGGAGCCTATTATACAGAGTGAAGTAAGCCAGAAAGAAAAACACCAATATAGTATACTAATGCATATATATGGAATTTATAAAGGTGGTAATGATAACCCTGTATGCGAGACAGCAAAAGAGACACAGATGTATAGAATAGTCTTTTGGACTCTGTGGGAGAGGGAGAGGGGGGGATGATTTGGGAGAACAGCATTGAAACATGTATAATATCATATAAGAAACGAATCGCCAGTCCAGGTTTGATGCACGATACTGGATGCTCGGGGCTGGTGCACTGGGATGACCCAGAGGGATGGTACGGGGAGGGAGGTGGGAGGGGCTTCAGGATGGGGAGCACATGTACACCCGTGGTGGATTCATGTTGATGTATGGGAAAACCAATACAATATTGTAAAGTAATTAGCCTCCAATTAAAATAAATAAATTTAAATTAAAAAAATTAAATTCAGGAGCATGATAAAATAAATTGCTAAGCAGTTTCAGAAGAAATTACAAGAAAGAACTCTTAAGGATTATCATTATTCTAGATTGACTTAAGCAGTATTGAAGCAGAGGTATTATGGGCACAGACTCTAGGTATTGTGCAATATTCCCTTTGCTGTCCAACTTGATTATTAATCACAAGTACTCAAAAGAAAGTTGTTCTTTTGGCTAGAGGAGACTTACAGGCTTATAGGTGGTTGTTTTTTGTTTTTTTCCCGCACTAAAATTTACATTTGAGGATGGGAACTTTTAGATAAGATGGAAGAAATATTATGGAAAAAATATAAAGGTGAAAAAGAGAACCCAAAAACTAAAATGATGATAAGTACAGCATGAAAGCCAAGAGAGCAGTGTAGTTGTTAGGTATTGTGAAAAGATAAAAGATGCAAGAAGATGGAGCAGAAAGAACACTGAACTAGAACGAAAACCAGGTTTCAGGTTTCATATTGTCTGCATCCAGGGGTAAAAACAACTGCTCATCAATAAACTAAGAAACCTAGCCTAGTTTAATTGTCCTGTTTCTATTAAGATCTATCTGTCACACTTGGAGAAACAGAAACACATCCTCGTTAGTTCAGATGATGGATTAAAAAATGTCCAGCAAAGTAAGAGACATGTGAACTATCTCAGCAAACTCAAAGCTGAATCTCAAGAGAAAATGAAATAGCATACTTTCACCATTTAAAATACAACAGGGATTTTAGTAGTGCAAAATCGAACATGCCTGTGGGTTGCAAAACACCTGAGTTAGATTTTCTCTATCTGTGCTGAGTCTACCCATTTTTCTCCAAGACTTTTCCCAAGGTGTCTGCCTAATTATGTCTTTAACTGTCTTAATGGGTTCAGTTTCCTACACAGTTTTTTTGTTTGTTTGTTTGGTTTTTGTTTTACTAATACATCTCACTGTGCCTCCTCCTTTGCTGCATCTACAATTTTTTTCACAAACTATGTTAAATGCTTCAAATCTATTATCTACAATTTTCACAGTAAGTCCTATCCATTTTATTTTTGGCATATTTATAAATATAGAAAAAATTTTATCATGGTTCTCTTAGGTGCCCAAGGCAAAACAGCTGTTATTAGATAGAGCTAAGACTTGAACTCTTATCTTTATGACCTTCAGTTCAGTCGCTCAGTCATGTCCGACACTTTGCGACCCCGTGGACTGAAGCACACCAGGCTTCCCTATCCATCACCAACTCCCAGAGCATACTCAAACTCATGTCCATTGAGTCAGCGATGCCATCCAACCATCTCACCCTCTGTCGTCCCCTTTTCCTCCTGCCTTCTATCTTTCCCAGAATCAGGCTCTTTTCTAATGAGTCAGTTCTTCACATTAAGTGGCCAAAAATTGGAGTTTTAACTTCAGAATCAGTCCTTCCAATGAATATTCAGGACTGATTTCCTTTAGGATGGACTGGTTGGATTTCCTTGCTGTCCAAATGACTCTCAAGAGTCTTCAACACTACAGTTCAAAAGCATCAACTCTTTGGCACTCAGCTTTCTTTATAGTCCAACTCTCATATCCATACATGACTACTGGAAAAACCATAGCTTTGACTAGATGGACCTTTGTTGGCAAAGTAAAATCTTTGCTTTTTAATATGCTGTCTGCTGCTGGTACTGCTAAGTCATTTCAATTGTGTCCGACTCTGTGCGACCCCAGGCAGCCTAGGTTGGTCATAACTTTTCTTCCAAAGAGCAAGCGTCTTTTAATTTCATGGCTGCAGTCACCATCTGCAGTGATTTTGGAGTCCCCCCAAATAAAGTCTATCACTGTTTCCATTGTTTCCCCATCTATTTGCCATGAAGTGATGGGACAAGATGCCATAATATTAGTTTCCTGAATGTTAAGTTTTAAGCCAACTTTTTCACTCTCCTCTTTCACTTCCATCACGAGGCTCTTTGGTTCTTCACTTTCTGCCAAAGGGTGGTGTTATCTACATATCTGAGGTTATTGATATTTCTCCTGTCAATCTTGATTCCGGCTTGTACTTCATCCAGCCTGGCATTTTGCATGATGTACTCTGCATATAAGTTAAATAATCAGGGTAACAAAATACAGCCTTGATATATTCCCTTCCCAATTTAGAACCAGTCAGCTTTTCCATGTCTAGTTCTAAATGTTGCTTCTTAATTTTCATAGATTTCTGACTTTAAAAGTCTACTTTTCAATTTCTCTCCTTCCCATTGCACTTCTTTCTTCGCTTTCCTTTAACACAGTTTTAAAGACACTAGTAGAAGTTTTGAAGTCTATCTACCCTAAGGAAATACTGTGATGTTTCCTTTCAAGAAAGCCACTGAGATTTATGACGGTAGTTGGGGATAACCAGACATTATAAATCTCTTTGAGCCCACTCCAGGAGACTGTAGATAACCTTACAGAATTCATCCATTTTAGTGCTTGCTAACACTCCTGTTTTATGGAAAAAATGATAAAACCAGAAAAAAATCAGGAATGTCCATGGTAGCAATCTCAAAGATTTTGGGGAATAAGTGACATTACAGTAAATTTTTCTGGATACCAGTATTCAACAGAAGGGTGAGATGTGAATTTAGCATGTATCCATCAAATATCTAAGATATAGACAAGGAAGTTGATGAATTTACCCCCAAATATAAGTAAAAGAGAGAATGCTGAGAATGGCAATTTAGAGATATCTGTATTTAATGGGTAAAAAATAGGTATCATGAAATTAAGAATAATGTGATCCAGGAATGCAAAAATAAATTGTTTATTAAAACTCTGAGACCCTATCATTGTCTCACTTTATTCACTATTAAAAATTTGCACTATGGCATGTATCTGGTGCCATTAATTAAAGGAGCTCGACTGGGAGACTAAAGCTTCATTGTGGTCCAGGGTAGAATGTTAGATTAGTACTTGAAATTCAAGACAAGAAGGCTACTTTGTGCACTTACCATAAAACCATTTTGTATGACCACAGTGGAATCTCCTTTTCAAGAATAATAGAAATATAGGAAATCCTGTAGACAACATCAGGGAGTCTTTAAACAGTTAATTTCTCTCTGGGGCATAAAAATAGAAACCCAAATTGCATTTTTTTTTTTTTTACTATCTTTTGATATTTCATTATATTTGGCTCATCAGAAGGTCTTTGTGGACCTCATCTCAGTTACCTAGCGTGGCAGTCAATCTAATAAACGTGTTTTTGTGCTGGCTTTTTCTCCTCTGTTTTGGTCTCCCTAGTCAGCATGTGGTGCTACTTATGTATCAGATATAAAGTGGACTTAATTACCCCAATGGGCGGGGAGGAGGGAGTGAGGCAGGGAGGCATCCTGGACAGAATGGCAATCAAAGTGCCTTGAACTACAGGAATCTGTGGTGATGGCTAATCTATCATAATGTTCCCAGTAGGGAAAGAGGGTTGAACAGCTGTCTAGAGTGATTCTGACTTACCTATGATTTTAACATACCTAAAAATTACAAACTGAAAGCAGAAGGCCAACTACAGCCACCCAAATGGAAAGTTGCAATCCTTTACCAGAGTAAAACTACCAAGTATATGACAATCTTGTGGAAAGAGAGAAGATTTCTTTTTCCTAAATAGAATTATTGTAGTGACGGGGAGGGCATTTTAGTAAAACACTCAATTGTTTTCTTTACAAAAAAAAAAGTATAATAGAGACAATAGTTGCATGTTTGTAACAAGGAATAATTATTTGTTAAAAGTAGGTTACAATTTAACCTTCTATGTTTCTATAAACAATTGATTCCACTTAATGAAGCCACCCATATCTTTGGAACATAATTTTCCCTTGAACGTTATGAGAATTATTAATTTTAATAATATTTTAAAATTGTGATTATAAACTTCCTGTTCAAAAAATGAATAATGCATTGAGGCATGTAAGACACTAACATGAATACATTATTTTTTAATTCTTTGTTGGCAGATTTTATTGAAATTGCTCAGAAATAATTAAAATTTTGGCAAAATAGCTACAGTCTTTAAACTGTAGTTGCTATTATAATTAGAAAGTGTTGAGATACCATGCCATTGTTCATAGCTATTAGAAAAATCAATATCATGTTTCCCAAAAGGCAATATAATTGCAATAATTTGGAAACTCAAGTTTATACATTGTGAATCATGAAGAGTTAATTAAATGCATTTGTTTTTTAACTGAATGCTTTTTATTAGCCAAAATACACACTTTACTTTTTTTTCCATGTAAAAATAAAGAAAAACTTAAGGCATTTACTCAGGCACTATAGAAACACACTTTTTTCTGCCATTTTTCTTTTGATATCCCGAGATGTAAAATTTAATATTCTTCTGTCATTACTATTATTGTACTCTATTTTCTATATTTTTATGTGACAACTTCATATTTTCTAGTACTTTTTTTTTATAATTACAGCTATGCAAGAAGTTGCTATAATTGAAGTGTTTAATTTTTTTATGGCACTTTTCATCTTATCTGAGTTATAAGTAATTAAATAAGTAATTAATTCATAACATCTCTAAAGTAGTATGCAAGCATTTCATCTAAGTTAATTACATAAATTAAGAAAGTAAACATTACACTACAGAAATATAAACACTTCAAGCTGATCTACTCATATGGAAGTGGTTCCATTAAGCTTCCAATTAATCTGCCAGGAGATGCTATAAAATGTATAAAAGTGGAACAAACTGAACAATAAACAGGAATAAACAAAAATAGTTGAAAGTTCTTTCAGTGTGTGTGTGTGTGCGTGTGCATGTACATTTGTGTGTAAATTTGAAAAAAAATGGTTGTGTTCTTATTTTGAAATGTTTTCATCATAATTATAGCAGTAAAACAGTTGTATGTGTCCAATTACTGAAAAAATCACCCAATATATCAATTCTGAATACAACTTAGTAGTGAAAAGAAAATCAGTCTGCCACTTGTATCTCCCACACAATTACGTATTTTGTTGTTGTCAGTCACTATGTCATGTCCGACTCTGTGACACCATGTTGCAGTAAGCCGGGCTTCCCTGTCCTTCACAATCTCCCAGAGTTCACTCAAATTCATATCACTGGCTCAGCGATGCTATCTAACCATCTCATCCTCTGCCACCCTTTTCTTCTTTTGCCTACAATCTTTCCCAGCATCAGGGTCTTTCCCAATGAGTTGTTTCTACATATGAGGTATACATATATCCCAAAGTATATGTTGTATTTAGTATACTCTAAACATTATTCTGTTTGAATGAATTTTAGTTATAATTAATAATGAGAAAACTGTTGATTTTTCAGCACTGATATCTTAAAGAACCTGAAGTGATGGCAAAATATCCTGATATGATCTTGAAATATGCAAAGAAAAATGAGACAATGATTTAGACTAGACTATTTTATATTCTCACTTTGTCCAGAGGAAAACATAGTGACTTTATGTGAATCTTTTAGATTAAAATCAACCCAAGGTAAATCAGACACAACACAGCATTGAAAGTTGTAAAATTTGTGTCAACAAAAATACATTTTTATTTCTACATGTTTCAAGTTAATTGCAAAAAGAAAGTAAGATTCATAATGACTTGATAATTGTATTAAAATATATTTTGAAGAAAACTACCCTGAAAGATCTCACCAGGAGCTTCCCTGGTGGCTGCTGCTGCTGCTGCTAAGTCGCTTCAGTCTTGTCCAACTCTGTGCAACCCCATGGACTGCAGCCCACCAGGCTCCTCTATCCATGGGATTTTCCAAGCAAGAGTACTGGAGTGGAGTGCCATTGTGGCTAAGACAGTAAAAAAAAAAAATTTGCTTGCAATGCAGGAAACCCAGGTTCAATCCTTGGGTCAAGAAGATTCCCTGCAGAAGGAAATGGCAACTCACTCCTGTATTCTTGCCTAGAGAATTCCATGGACAGAAAGGCCTGGTGGGCTATGGCGTTGAGGTTGGAACAGTCAGACCTGACTTAGCAACTAAACCACCACAACCACTCTACACTAGGCTCAGTTATGTGGGCTGAAAAAAGGCAAATCATGTGCCCTCAAAGTAATTCTTTGTTAAATTATCATGCTATCTTGTTAAATAACCTTGTTAAATCTGTGAGGCTTAAGACATTTTTGAAATACTTCAACCAGTTTGTTTCTAAAGCTTCAGAGAAAGGGAAAATTACTAGATAGCCCATTCACAGGCAAATTTTATTATTTAATCCAAGGATAGTTGTGATAAAGTGAAATAAAAGTCCTATTAATATTATTTCCCCTAAATTCTTTTTTGAGTTACTACCCAAATTTGGAAAGTGGAAAAGCCATAAAAACAGTGTGAGTTAATGAAGGAGATATTTAACATTCTAAAAAAATTTGAGGAACTATTGATGAAATTAAAAATAATGAACGAAATGTGGAGCATGAAGGATTTTTATAAATAATTTTCTATCTCAGGAAGCAACAGCATGGCTCAGAAATCAGTCCTATCCTGACAAAGCTCACAAAACAATCCTAATTTGTAGGGGAAATGTTAATGATCCCAGGGGCGGTGGAGCCTGATGGGCTGCAGTCTATGGGGTCTCACAGAGTCAGACAAGACTGAAGTGACTTAGCAGCAGCAGCAGCAGCCGAACAGATGTGGCTCATAAAGTTTGGACTGCATAGCATTTTGTTACTTACTGAAAATAGCAGCCTCTGTGGTTCTATAGCAGATACGCTATTCAGAAAGCTGAAAGAAGTTACCAGGCACTAGGATAAATTTTCGGAAAACGCAATGGCACCCCACTCCAATACTCTTGCCTGGAAAATCCCATGGACTGAAGGAGCCTGGTGGGCTGCAGTCCATGGGGTCGCTAAGAGTTGGACACGACTGAGTGACTTCACTTTCACTTTTCACTTTCATGCATTGGAAAAGGAAATGGCAACCCACTCCAGTGTTCTTGCCTGGAGAATCCCAGGGACTGGGGAGCCTGGTGGGCTGCCATCTATGGGATCGCACAGAGTCCAACACGACTGAAGCGACTTAGCAGCAACAGCAGCAGGATAAATTTTGGAAAACTCACAGTTTCTACCTGGCACAGATACAGGGCCATACAGTAAATCTAATATATTCCCCTGAGTGTATTATCTTTACCAGACACAGAGAAGACAGAATGCTGAGACAAATTTCCCTTTGGGAATGAGGGACCATTTTTATGGTACATCTTTGAAAGGGGCCATCTTTGGGGCCACTTTTATTCTCTTTAAGTTTTTAGAAAAAAAAATTGTATTATTTCTAAGAACTGTGGAAAGATGATATATATAGGCTACACACTTGAGGAAATTTCCATGAAAGAGAATATAGATGTGACCAGAATGAGGAATGTAGTTACACAACCCACAACTCTCTGTGTGGCAAATATTCTTCCTGGGAATGTAGGCTGAATTCTAATCAAAACTCATTAACCACCTTACTTGGAAGGATGAAGCTGGGTATGACAGTGTTTTTTCTGTATGTAGCAGAAGGTTGAATGACAAATCTGAATTTCTCCAGCACCTCTGGAGCAAACATCAGATAATGAAGTTAATAATAAGCAGAATTGTCCCTATGTTCATTAGATATAGACAACTATATCTATTAAAAAAAATTTCATGTTGCATTTGGTAAATCTAGGCTGTCACATCATACTCAGGGAAGAATTTTATAGCCAAAATAAAAGCTCTCTATTCATGGTGCCTTTGGGTCTCATCCATTCTTATTCTTGAATTAATGAAGTTTAACCAGAAAGTAACCATTCCCACTTTTCCTTTCTTGACCTATATAACATTGAACTCTTTGTGACCCTATGGACTATAGCTCACCAGGCTCCTCTGTTCATGGGAATCTCCAGGCAACAATACTCCAGTGGGTTGCCATTCCCTTCTCCAGGGGCTCTTCCTGACCAGGGATTGAAACCGCATCTCTTATGTCTACTGCATTGTCACGAGGGTTCTTTACCTCTAGCGCCACCTGGGAAGCCCCATATAATGTGTTATAGAACAGCGCAGTTCATTAGATTATGTGAAAAACAAGATAAGGATATGCAACAAAGAAGGATAAACAAAGAGTTTAAAATTACCAGGTACATAACACAAGGGCTACATATGGAAAGAGGTGCAATTCTTTCCTATGAATTGAATTATTGTAGAAAACAGAAGGCCATTTTACAAAAACATTCAATCATTTTTGAAAACATGATTGAAGAGAACACTACCAAGAAATTTAGAGCAATTTAAAGCAACACAGCAAATTCTGATGTGTGTGTATATTGTAATGGGTATCAATATAGGTATAGATATATAGATATTATATATAGAGAGAGAAAGTCACTACTGGAATTACTCAGGTCAAAGAGAAGCTCAAGGCTACCATTGCAGACTAATTAGAAATAATGGCAGACAAACATACAAAACATATGAAGCTATATTCAAAGATTAAGTAAGTAAGTAAGTGTTAGTCGCTCAGTTGTGCCCGACACTTTGCGACCCCACGGACTGCAGCCCACCAGGCTCTTCTGTCCATGAGATTTTCCAGGCAAGGATACTGGAGGGGGTTGCCATTTCCTTCTCCAGTGGATCTTCCCAACCCAGGGATCGAACCCAGGTCTCCTGCACTGCAGGCAGATTCTTTACTGACTAAGCTACAAGGGAAGCTCAAAGATTAAGAAGAAGAAGAAGAAAAAAAAAAAAAACTCAATAAGCCACGGAAAATCAAATCAACACAATATTTTATTTAAAATATGAGCCAGATTTCCTGCCCGTGCTGGATTGTATGAAGAGAAAGCAAAGAACTTTGAATATAGTCGACTGTATATTAAACTCATCAAAAGCAAGTGGATCAGAAATCTACCAATTTGTGAAGATTCTTTATTGCTAAGGAAACCAATGGCCTAAAATTTCTATCCTTTCTGAATATTAAAGTGATAAACTAATTTTCTCACTTAATCAACCACTTTGCTGATTTTAATACTGAATTAAACTCCAAAACCTTCTGTAATGTTGGGCTAGTACATAGTTGGATCTATGATTGTTACAGATCCTTGGTATACCCTAAATAAAAAAAATGAGATAAAAAGAAACAAAAAATATTTTGACTGATAAAATGCATACAAAATAATACCTGAATTTAAGAATATAGAATTTTATATTCTAAATTAAATACCACTATAGAAAAAAATATATATATTATAAACATGGGAAATACAAGGCAATACATTCCTCATTCAATATAAATTGCTTACTTGAACACAGTATCCTGAGATAAGGAAATTCAGAATTGCCTTCTTCTTTATTAAGAAAGCTGATAGAAATTCATATATAAAAAAAGCAAATACAAGAATATGATTTAATCTAGACTCTAGCAGAAATAAAGCTTTTCATTATTTTTTCTTTGAAATGGATATTCAGTTTATAATAATACATGTATTATCTAATATTAAAGTTTATATTAATATCTGGATATAGTGTTCACTTTAAATTTATGAAACTACAGTAAAAATGGTCAAAATATTCCTCACCTAAATTATCCTTACCACTGAACTAAAACTACATTTTATTTAATTTGAATATATGTTGACATAATCAGTACTTCTCATTATGATTATTTTTACTATTAATGGTGATGGTTTAGTTGCTAGGATTTCCCTTGTGGCTCAGCTGGTAAAGAATCTGCCTGTGATGTGGGAGACCTGGGTATGGTCCCTGGGTTGGGAAGATCCCCTGGAGAAGGGAAAGGCTACCCACTCCAGTATTCTTGCCTGGAGAATTCCATGGATGGTCACTAAGTTGTGTCTGACACTTGCGACCTCATGGACTGTAGCCTGCCAGCCTCCTCTGTCCATGGGATTCTCCAGGCAAGAATACTGGAGTGGGCTGTCATTTCCTTACCACCACTACAACTATCACATCTTTACTATTATTACTAGTACTACTATTGTTATAATATTTACTTCTTTTGCTGCAAGTGATAGTATTGTGGTTTTCACTAAATAATTTCTACTTTTCACTAGTTTTGATTGTAGTTATTTCTCTTGAGCTTTCCTAATCTCACTAATCATCCTTTTATGTGAAATACAGGTACAGAGGAAAATGCAGTATCAGAAACACATAGATTTAGCCAGTTACTGTGTGTTTAGCTTTGTTTTACTAACAAAATTTTTCTGAGCCTCCATTTTTTCTGTACATATTTAAAATGTAATAATAATATTTATCTTTTGGTTTGGTAAAAAACAGTAGGATAATGTATATGGAATAGCTAGATCTAGAAGTTGATAATGTATATATTATGCTTGAAGATCAATAAATACTAATTTATTTATTTTTTTCTTATCCTGACAGTTGATTCTTATCTTCCTCTCCCTGGTTTAAGATGTTCTTGTTATAGTGAGTTTTCCATTTCTTTCATAACTTTGTATACCCACATTTTGATATTATCTAGATCCATTAATTTTCTTGTAGCAAAGGATCTGAAAATAGCTGACATAATATATATTCATCAATGGTAGACATTTTGCAACTATTCAGAGTTGTATTGAATTTAGTATTTATTCTTTTGTTATATATGTCTTCTTTCAATAGAAATCACTTTAAATATTCTCCAGAAAAAAATGTGCTGAAAAGTACCTTAGTGATTTTTTTTTATTTTATTTTATTTTTAAACTTTACAATATTGTATTAGTTTTGCCCAACATCGAAATGAATCTGCCACAGGTATACCCGTGCTCCCCATCCTGAACCCTTCTCCCTCCTCCCTCCCCATACTCTCCCTCTGGGCTGTCCCAGTGCACCAGTCCCAAACATCGAGCATCCTGCATCGAACCTGGACTGGTGACTCATCTTATACATGATATTACACATGTTTCAATGCCATTCTCCAAAATCTCCCCACCCTCTCCCTCTCCCACAGAGTCCACAAGACTGATCTATACATCAGTGTCTCTTTTGCTGTCTCGTACACAGGGTTATTGTTACCATCTTTCTAAATTCCATATATATGCATTAGTGAATTTTTGTTGGCTTAATGTCACTGGTTAGATTTTGATGTTTATTTTTCTAGACTCCAAATTCTTTATTGATAATTTACTGATAAAGAAGACAATAGTGGGGCTTCACTGGTGGCTCAGAAGGTAAAGAATCCTCCTGTAATTCAGGAGACCTGGTTTTGATCCTTGGGTTGGGAAGATCTCCTGGAGAAGGAAATGGTTCCTCACCCAGTATTCTTACCAGGAGAATTCCATGGACTTCCAGAGATACCGTCCATGGGGTCACAAAGAGTCGGACACAACTGAGCGACTAACACTTAATACAATAGTACTAAAGTAAAGAGGAGATGGGGGCTTCCCAGGTGGCTCAGCTGGCAAAAAATATGCCTGCAATGAAGGACACCTGGGTTTCATCCATGGGTTGGGAAGATTCCCTGGAGAAGGGAATGGCTACCCACTCCAGTATTCTGGCCTGGAGAATTCCATAGACTGTGTAGTCCATGGGATTACAAAAAGTGGGATACAACTGAGTGACTTTCACTTTCAAATAGGTCATAAGGACTTCCCCAAAGTTCAGATCTTAAAGAATCTGCCTGCAATGCAAGAGACCTGGGTTCAATTCCTGGGTTGGGAAGATCATCTGAAGAAGGGAATAGCAACCCACTAACCCATTCCAGTATTCTTGCTTGGAGAAACTCATGGAAAGAGGACCCTAGCAGGCTACAGTCCATGCAGTCACAAAGAGTTGGACACAACTGAACAACCTACACTAAAGAGGTAATATGTATAACAGATTATTTTTCAGTCTGTATAACACAACTATTAAGGAAACACTCAATTTAATTTGAAAAAATAAAGAATATTGGCTGTATACTATATATGTAAAATTTTGGATATGTTAATATAGTGCTATAATTAATAGTATTCTTCAAACATCAACTATCATGCAGCCTGTTTAATTCAGTTATAAGAACCAAACCATCTAGCACAATTTAAAGCAAGGGTAATACTAAAGGCAGTAAAACTGTATGTGGCACAAATGAATAAAAGGAATAATTTCATAATATGTTTTGTTATAAGAAGCTGATCTCTCTCTATCTATGGATAGCTTTCAACACCAATTTATTTCAGGAATTGCTAGTCTGTGTAGGTTCATGAAGTTTTACTGAAATGCTAAAGCTTAAAAAACATATATTTTTATCCTGAAACTAACGTCAGTATATTTAGTAACTACTAAATAAATACTTTCTGATTGGCTGGAACATCTGAAATAGTTGCCTTATTTGGAGGCAAATACAATGGGTAGCTTTTAATGGAATGGAACGAGAAGCTTCATGATAACTAGAATATGAACTTTGCTTTGTCGATATAAATTGATTCTAAAGTTCAATAATGTTTGGCTTTTCCCTCCTGACTTTTCTACTGAACTTTTCCCTAGAATCACTCTTCTTACTGGTTTTTCCACAGTTCAGGAAATATATAAAATGATTACACTATTTGCAGAAACTGTAACTAAAACATAAATGAAAAGTTGACAGTGTTAACTGCTATCATTTCCACTTTCAAAAGAATTCCAAATCGCTATGTCATATTAACTCAAATTATGCATTTATCTCTACTTATTGCATCATTCACTTATTATCTTGATAGATTCTGTTTCTTTACTGAGTCTACATACAGTCTTAGTTATGGAACAAAGTGACATAGTCTCTTTTTTACTTGGGAGAATTATCTCCTGACTATTTGAGATTTAAAGTATCTTTCTAAATGTGTGAAAGAAGTCCCTTTGTTAATTGTTTGCTATTAGCCAAGCTTGCACTATTTTGTGTAAAAGAGATATAGAAAGACATGAATACTAATTGATGTTTGTTCAATTATAGTGGTGGTAGATATATTAATAGTGATAAGTTAAGAAAAGCTATTTGACAAAACATGAGTTGGTAGTAGAATATACAGGGTACTTTTGCAATGTGACAGCAATGCAATAGCATGTAGAGATAGAAAATGCAACAGCAGAATGGAAGAAGAAAGTTATTATGAAATTCACTGAAGAAGAAATCTGAATGGCTAATAAGCATACAAAGGGATATTCATTTCATCGATAATGAAACAACTGAGAACTAAAACAATAATATTATATTGATAAAATAGCTAATAACTAAGAAAATCCAATACTAAAAATTTTGGTTATGTTTGAAGTCAGTAACTTCAAAAACTGTCAGCACATATGTATATTGACATAGTTATTTTTATAGAAAATTTGTAGATCTTCAGTGAAAAAGTATATGTACACCTCATGACCAAGAAACCTCCTGTGTGTTCTTCAGAAATCCTTAAGTTAGACTCCTGAAGAAGACTTTATGTAGCATTGTTTAGGGTAGAAGTCACTGGATTGGATGAGAGGTAGACAGAGTGTCCATATATATTGGGTTGGTCAAGAAAACTTTTGGCCAACTCAATAAGAGAATTGATAAACGTTATAAAATTCTTAAAGAGGTGGGAATACCAGATCACCTTACCTGCCTCCTGAGAAGTCTGTATACAGCTCAAGAAGCAGCAGTTAGAACTGGACATGGAATAATGGACTGGTCCTAAATTGGGAAAGGAGTATGTCAAGGCTGTATATTGTCATCCTGCTTACTTAACTTATATGTAGAGTACATCATGTGAAATGCTGGGCTGGATGAAACACAAGCTGGAATCATGATTGCTGGGAGAAATATCTTTAACTTCAGATAAACAGCTAATCTTTTTTGACCATTATATCTACTACATTGGGAAAGAATCCCTTAGAAGAAATGGAGTAGCCATCATAGTCAACAAACGAGTCCAAAATGCAGTACTTGGATGCAACCTCAAAAAATGACAGAATGATTTCTGTTCGTTTCCAAGGCAAATCATTCAATATCACAGTAATCCAAGTCTATGCCCTGACCAGTAATGAAGAAGAAGCTGAAGTTGAGTGGTTCTATGAAGACTTACAAGACCTTCTAGATTAACACTGCCCGCAAAAGATGTCCTTTTCATTATAGGGGACTGGAATACAAAAGTATGAAGTCAAGAAAGACCTGGAGTAACAGGCAAATTTGGCCTTGGAGTACAGAATGAAGCAGGACAAAGGCAAATAGTTTTGCCAGGAGAACAAACTGGCTATAGCAAACACCCTCTTCCAACAAAGAAGAGAAGATTCTACCACATGGACATCACCAGGTAGTCAATATGGAAATCAGATTGAAAGATGGAGAACCTCTATACTGTCAGCAAAAACAAGACCAGGAGTTGACTGTGGCTCAGATCATGAACTCCTTATTGCCAAATTCAGGCTTAAATTAAAGAATGTAGGGAAAACTACTAGACCATTCAGGTAAGATGTAAATCAAATCCCTTATACACAGTGGAAGTGAGCAATAGATTTAAGGGACTAGATCTGATAGAAAGCATGCCTGATGAACTATGGACAAAGGTTCATGACATTGTAAAAGAGACAGGGATCAAGACCATCCCCAAGGGAAAAAAAATACAAAAAAGAAAAATGGCTGTTTGAGGAGGACGTACAAGTAGCTGTGAAAATAAAAGAAGTGAAAAGCAAAAGAGAAAAGGAAAGATATACCCATATCGATGCAGAGTTCCAAAGAAAAACATGGAGAGATAAGAAAGCCTTCCTCAGTGATCAGTGCAAAGAAATAGAGGAAAACAATAGAATGGGGAAGAGTGCTGCTGCTGCTGCTGCTAAGTCGCTCAGTCGTGTCCAACTCTGTGTGACCCCATGGACTGCAGCCCTCCAGGCTCCCCCGTCCCTGGGATTCCCCAGGCAAGAACTCTGGAGTGG
The DNA here is from genome assembly GCF_027580195.1 of Bos mutus. NCBI lineage: Eukaryota > Metazoa > Chordata > Mammalia > Artiodactyla > Bovidae > Bos > Bos mutus. Next base: position 56,621,140 of record NC_091621.1, on the reverse strand, counting down.
GTTGCCATTCCCTTCTCCAATGCATGAAAGTGAAAAGTGAAAGTGAAGTTGCTCAGTCGTGTCTGACTTAGTGACCACATGGACTGCAGCCCTCCAGGCTCCCCCGTCCCTGGGATTCCCCAGGCAAGAACTCTGGAGTGGGTTGCCATTTCCTTCTCCAATGCATGAAAGTGAAAAGTGAAAGTGAAGTTGCTCAGTCGTGTCTGACTTAGTGACCCCATGGACTGCAGCCTACCATGCTCCTCTGTCCATGGGGTTTTCCAGGCAAGAGTACTGGAGTGGGGGTGCCATTGCCTTCTCCATGGGGAAGAGTAGAGATCTCTAAAAGAAAATTAGAGATACCAGGGGAATATTTCATGTAAAGATGGTCTCAATAAAGGACAGCTATGGTGTGGTCCTAACAGAAGCAGAAGATATTAAGAAGAGGTATCAAGAATACACAGAACAGTTGCCAGTCCAGGTTCGATGCACGATGCTGGATGCTTGGGGCTGGTGCACTGGACGGCCCAGAGGGTTGGTATGGGGAGAGAGGAGGGAGGAGGGTTCGGGATGGGGAACACATGTATACCTGTGGCGGATTCATTTTGATATTTGGCAAAACTAATACAATTATGTAAAGATTAAAAATAAAATAAAATTAGGAAAAAAAAAAAAAGAATACACAGAACTGTAAAAAAAAGATCTTCACGACCCAGATAATCATGATGATATGATCACTGACCTAGAGCCAGAAATCCTGGAATGTGAAGTCAAGTGGGCCATAGGAAGCATCACTACAAACAAAGCTAGTGGAGGTGATGGAATTCCAGTTGAGCTATTTTAAATCCTGAAAGATGATGCTGTGAAAGTGTTGCACTCAACATGCCAGCAAATTTGGAAAACTCAGCAGTGACCACAGGACTGGAAAAGGTCAGTTTTCATTCCAATCCCTAAGAAAGGCAATGCCAAAGAATGCTCAAACTAACACACAATTGCACTCATCTCCCACGCTAGTAAAGTAATGCTAAAAATTCTCCAAGCCAGGCTTCAACAATAAATGAACAGTGAACTTCCAGATGTTCAAGGTGGATTTAGAAAAGGCAGAGGAACCATAGATTAAATTGCCAACATCTGCTGGATCATCAAAAAAGCAAGAGAGTTCCAGAGAAACATCTATTTTTGCTTTATGACTATGCCAAAGCCTTTGACTGTGTAGATCAACAATATACTGTTGAAAATCTGAAAGAAGTGGGAATACCAGACCACATGACCTTCCTCCTGGGAAATATGTATGTAGGTCAAGAAGCAACAGTTAGAACTGGACATGGCACAACAGAATGTTGCCAAATAGGAAAAGGAGTATGTCAAGGCTGTATATTGTCACCCTGCTTATTTAACTTATATGCAGAAAACATCATGAGAAACCCTGGACTGAATGAAGCACAAGCTGGAATCAAGATTGATGGGAGAAATACCAATAACCTAAGATATGCAGATGATACCACCCTTTGAGAGAAAGTGAAGAAAAACTAAAGAGCATATTGATGAAAGTGAAATAGGAGAGTGAAAAAGTTGGCTTAAAACTCAACATTCAGAAAACTAAGATCATGGCATCTGGCCCCATCACTTCAAGGCAAATAGATGGGGAAACAATGGAAGCAATGACAGACTTTATTTTGGGGGACTCCAAAATCACTGCAGATGATGACTGTAGCCATGAAATTAAAAGATGTTTAATGTTTAATGTTCCTTGGCAGGAAAGTTATGACCAACCTAGACAGCATATTAAAAAGCAAAGAGATTACTTTACCAACAAAGTTTTGTCAAGTCAAAGCTATGGTTTTTGCAGTAGTCATGTGTGGATATGAGAGTTGGACTATAAAGAAATATGAACACTCAAGAATTGATTCTTTTGAACTGTGGTGTTGGAGAAGACTCTTGAGAGTCCCTTGGACTGCAAGGAGATCCAACCAGTCCATCCTCAAGAAGATCAGTCCTGGGTATTCATTGGAAGGACTGATGTTGAAGCTGAATCTCCAACACTTTGGTCACCTGATATGAAGAACTGACTCATTAGAAAAGACCCTGATGCTGGGAAAGATTGAAGGCAGGAAGAGAAGAGGACCACAGATGATGAGATGGTTGGATGGCATCACTAACTCAATGGACATGAGTTTTGGTAAATTCCGGGAATTGGTGATGGACAGGGAGGCCTGGAGTGCTGCAGTCCACTTGGTTGCATAGAGTTGGACAGGACTGAGTGACTGAACTGAACTGATACAGATGACATCGTCTTTATGGCTGAAAGCAAAGAGGAATTGAAGAGCTTCTTGATGAAAGTGAAAGAAGAGAGTGGAAAAGCTGGCTTAAAATTCAACATTCAAAAAACTGAGATCATGGCATCTGGTCTCATCACTTCATGGCAAATAGACGGAGAAACAGTTGAAACAGTGACAGACAACATTTTTGGGCACCAAAGTCTCTGCAGATGGTGACTGCAGCCATGAAATTAAAAGATGATTGCTCCTTGGAAGAAAAGCTATGCCCAACCTAGACAGACTATTAAAAAGCAGAGACATTACTTTACCAACAAAGATCCATCTAGTCAAAGATATGGTTTTTCCAGTAGTCATGTATGGATGTGAGAGTTGGACTATAAACAAGGCTGAGCGCCAAAGAATTGATGCTTTTGAACTGTGATATGAAGACTCTTGAGAGTCCCTTGGACTGCAAGGAGTTCCAACCAGTCTATCATAAAGGAAACCAGTTCTGACTATTCATTGGAAGGACTGATGCTGAAGCTGAATCTCCAATATTTTGTCCACCTGATGAGAACTGACTCACTGAAAAAGAGCCTGATGCTTTGAAAGATTAAAGGTAGAAGAGAAGGGGATGACAGATGATGAGATGCTTAGATGGCATCCCTGACTCCATAGATTTGAGTTTGAGTAAACTCCAAGAGTTGATGATGGACAGGGGAGCCTGGTGTGCTGCAGTCTATGGAGTCCCAAAGAGTCAGACACAACTAAGCAAGTGAACTGAACTGATAAAAGCATGAAAGTTATGTTCCTCAAAATCATATCACAGAATTTATATTTATAAAAATTCCCCAACATGCAATCACATAGACATTAAACCAATGGTTGTTGAGGGCTGGAGATAAAAATGATGAATTATTTGTAAATGAGGACATTCCTATTTGTTCTGCCTTCTAAATTTTGGAGTCATTTAGAAATAAATGAGTTTGTGTGATGGAGCATTTGAAGATCTTTCCTTCATTGGAATAGTGCAATAGTTTAGATGGACAAATCCTTTTCCTCATATGCTTTTACATTCTCTAAACATACCCAGGGCTAGTCTAGTGTAGTCATAAATAGAAATAAGTTAGTGCTTAGCAGACTGACGTATTACACTTACTATAATGCAGGTCATTCTGTAACTACCTATGTTGCCTTCTCCCCTTTTAAATGGATTAAAATTCTTTTGTGTAAATATCTAAAAAAAAAACAAAAACTGGAATTAACAATAAAAATCAAAGTTTGGGGTAATAAATCTTCTTTAGTAAACACTCAGGTAAGTAAAGGAGATGAAGTGTACCTGAGTAGAGAAAAATATGAAATTTTATTTTGGTATTGCCCTGGCTATCTTGAAAGATGCATATTCAATTAGGAAAATCTGAAAATAAAGTAACACATATGATGGAGAACTTAAGGTATGCAATTTAGCTCTTAAATCTAGATTTTACTCCAAACTAAAAGATTTTATTCCCAATTTAACTTTAAATATCTAAAAGAAACATGAAACAAGATAGGTACTGTGTTTGAATTTTCTATTTTTCTTAAATTCAAGAAATGAGAGAAACACATAAGCAGATACTGCTACTGCTGCTGCTAAGTCACTGCAGTCGTGTCCGACTCTGTGTGACCCCACAGACGGCAGCCACCAGGCTCCCCCGTCCCTGGGATTCTCCAGGCAAGAACACTGGAGTGGGTTGCCATTTCCTTCTCAATGCATGAAAGTGAAAAGTGAAAAGTGAAAGGGAAGTCGCTCAGTCGTGTCCGACTCTTAGCGACCCCATGGACTGCAGCCTACCAGGCTCCTCCATCCATGGGATTTTCCAGGCAAAGTACTGGAGTGGGGTGCCATTGCCTTCTCTGCATAAACAGATAAAGTAGTCCTAATTATGGTATATGTGACTATAATACTCCCACAACTTTTACTATTTTTGTTTTCGATTATGATAGCCTCTCACTTAGATTCAAATATTATTTTGTTTCTTAATATTCTTGCTGAAATTATCAACAAATTACAAAAAATATATTTTATTAACTACTAATTTTATTCCATTGTCAACACTATTATGAAAACATATAACTTTATTAATATGTACACTTCAAAATTTTAGCTATGATAAACTTAAAGTTTTTAATATCTTGTAGAATCCCTACAAGATTTGGATGGAAAATATTGATAAGTCCTTTTTAAATATAGTGTTCTTTTTGTTGTAATTCATTTTTATAAATTGAATAACCTCACTTTCAAAACATTGTTTTATATTTTTTTTAATCAAGGGTTTCTTATATCTGATGACAGTATAGCTCATTTTTCTGTTTTTTGCTCTCTTAATTTTGGACCCCATGCCATTTTGTCATGTAGTTACAGCTTGCTCTTTTATAAAAGAAAATTGGAAAACCGCTGAGTGTTACAGATATTAATGGTTGTTAGACAAGTATAATAAAGGATTCCCTTTTCAGAGGATCACAAAGCTTTTATGTCATTATTCATGAATGACTAATGCATTCATAGAAGTAGAGCACTGATCTCCAAGGCTAAGATGATGGACAGTGAAGAGGAAAAGAGAGGCTAAGAGAAAGTCGTTTGTCATATGTGAAGATCTAATAACAGACTTGCCTAGAATGAGGCATTTCAGCTAAATTCAGAAAAAGAAACTTTTATTACATGTGAGTTATCATTCATGGCTTCTCAGATCACCAAGGACAAATCTGCTAGATATCTTTGGATAACTGAATGTTTTTAAGGCCCATTAACAATACAAATCCTAGAAAATAATAAATAGGACTTAGGTAATGCCATGAAACTACACTTTTATTTCCTTTCTTTTACCAGATCACATATATGTTCCTCAAGTTGTGGGCACTTAAAAGAATCATAAATAGGGCCTCTGCATTTGTGATTGTCTGACTATAAGTAAAGGAAACAAGCTTTGGGTTAATAAAACATAACATGAGTTTATTACAAGGACTTAGAATAGTTTCCAGAATCTCAGGAAATTCTGAAGATCAAGAAGGGCAAGATCCAAAAATGTTTCTGGTATCATGATAGGAGGAACTAATGGTTCTCATCAGGATAGCTCCATTACTAAGAATCAGTTCCTGATATTTTTGTTTAAATGTTTTTCAGTTCAAAATCCAAGTTCTGGAGAGAGATAGCCATGTGATCATCAAAGGAGAAGGTGTTCATGACCTTATTTGTAAGGCTGCATGAAAAGGTTGACAAGTGTAATTGCACAAGGAGGGGTATTGAGATAGTGTTATTTTATTTTTTAAAAAAAAGGAAATTAATGATGGAAAGATTAAAAAATAAAAGTTATGAACTACACCTGGACTCAATCTCCTTCAGATCTATTTGAGTATGTGTGTAATAATTACAAAAGCACACTGAGTTTTTATATATTATCTCTAAACTATGTGCCTCAAAGTGAGACTGATCAGAATTTGGCCTTTATAGAATAATATCTATACTGTCTTTGATCTAGCAGCACCTTAATATCATATAGAAATCTAATTTACCAGGAAAGAATGCATGAACTTCAGACTGAGGCGATCTAATAATACATTAATCTCAAGCATGTAATTGCTAAACTGACTTTGGAATCTGGACACAAATTAATTACCAAGTAAATGCTTGAGGAATCATTACTGTGACTATCTGGCTTAGGTATATGGTCTAACTAAAGAAAGATTACAGAAGAAAGTAATTTTATTCATTGGGACCAAAATTATAGGTCTAGATTCTTTAGAATAATTTAAGGATTTGTATTATGATTGGGGAATAAATTGTGGCTTAATTTTTATAGATTTTTAATATACAAAGAGATTTTTTTTTTTTTCTTTGGCTATATATGCTCAGGAGTAGAATTGCTGGATCATACAAATTATATTTTTTTTTTTTTTTTAATTTCAGATATACATGCTCCCCATCCTAAACCCTCCTCCTCCCCCTCCCCATACCATCCCCTGGGCCTTCCCAGCGCACCAGCCCCAAGCATCCAACATCGTGCACTGAACCTGGACTGGCATCTCGTTTCATACATGACATTTCACATGTTTCAATGCCATTCTCCCAAATCTTCCCACCCTCTCCCACAGAGTCCATAAGACTGTTCTATACATCAGTGTCTCTTTTGCTGTCTCGTATACAGGGTTATCGTTACCATCTTTCTAAATTCCATATATATGTGTTAGTATACTGTATTTATGTTTTTCCTTCTGGCTTACTTCACTCTGTATAATAGGCTCCAGTTTCATCCACCTCTTTAGAACTGATTCAAATGTATTCTTTTTAATGGCTGAGTAATACTCCATTGTGTATATGTACCACTGCTTTCTTATCCATTCCTCTGCTGATGGACATCTAGGTTGCTTCCATGTCCTGGCTATTATAAACAGTGCTGCGATGAACATTGGGGTACATGTGTCTCTTTCCCTTCTGGTTTCCTCAGTATGTATGCCCAGCAGTGGGATTGCTGGATCATAAAGTTCTATTTCCAGTTTTTAAGGAATCTCACACTGTTCTCCATAGTGGCTGTACTAGTTTGCATTCCCACCAACAGTGTAAGAGGGTTCCCTTTTCTCCACACCCTCTCCAGCATTTATTATTTGTAGACTTTTGGATCGCAGCCATTCTGACTGGTGTGAAATGGTACCTCATAGTGGTTTTGATTTGCATTTCTCTGATAATGAGTGATGTTGAGCATCTTTTCAAGTGTTTGTTAGCCATCTGTATGTCTTCTTTGGAGAAATGTCTATTTAGATCTTTGGCCCATTTTTGATTGGGTCATTTATTTTCTGGAGTTGAGCTGTAGGAGTTGCTTGTATATTTTGAGATTAGTTGTTTGTCGGTTGCTTCATTTGCTATTATTTTCTCCCATTCTGAAGGCTGTCTTTTCACCTTGCTAATAGTTTCCTTTGATGTGCAGAAGCTTTTAAGTTTAATTAGGTCCCATTTGTTTATTTTTGCTTTTATTTCCAATATTCTGGGAGGTGGGTCATAGAGGATCCTGCTGTGATGTATGTCAGAGAGTGTTTTGCCTATGTTGTTTGTTTGCCTATGTTTGTTCATAGCAATACAGGCACACCTCAAGAAACAAGAAAAAAGTCAAATAAATAACCTAACTCTACACCTAAAGCAACTAGAAAAGGAAGAAATGAAGAACCCCAGGGTTAGTAGAAGGAAAGAAATCTTAAAAATTAGAGCAGAAATAAATGCAAAAAAAAACAAAAGAGACCATAGCAAAAATCAACAAAGCCAAAGCTGGTTCTTTGAAAGGATAAATAAAATTGACAAACCATTAGCCAGACTCATCAAGAAACAAAGGAGAAAAATCAAATCAATAAAATTAGAAATGACAGTGGAGAGATCACAACAGACAACATAGAAATACAAAGGATCATAAGAGACTATTATCAACAATTATATGCCAATAAAATGGACAACGAGGAAGAAATGGACAAATTCTTAGAAAAGTACAACTTTCCAAAACTCGACCAGGAAGAAATAGAAAACCTTAACAGACCCATCACAAGCACGGAAATTGAAACTGTAATCAAAAATCTTCCAGTAAACAAAAGCCCAGGTCCAGACGGCTTCACAGCTGAATTCTACCAAAAATTTAGAGAAGAGCTAACACCTATCCTACTCAAACTCTTCCAGAAAATTGCAGAGGAAGGTAAACTTCCAAACTCATTCTATGAGGCCACCATCACCCTAATACCAAAACCTGACAAAGATGCCACAAAAAAAAAAACTATAGGCCAATATCACTGATGAACATAGATGCAAAAATCCTAAACAAAATTCTAGCAATCAGAATCCAACAACACATTAAAAGATCATACACCATGACCAAGTGGGCTTTATCCCAGGGATGCAAGGATTCTTCAATATCCAAAATCAATCAATGTAATACACTACATTAACAAATTGAAAAACAAAAACCATATGATTATCTCAATAGATGCAGAGAAAGCCTTTGACAAAATTCAACACCCATTTACGATAAAAACTCTCCAGAAAGCAGGAATAGAAGGAACATACCTCAACATAATAAAAGCTATATATGACAAACCCACAGCAAACATTATCCTCAATGGTGAAAAATTGAAAGCATTTCCTCTAAAGTCAGGAACAAGACAAGGGTGCCCACTTTCACCATTACTATTCAACATAGTTTTTGGATGTTTTGGCCACAGCAATCAGAGCAGAAAAAGAAATAAAAGGAATCCAAATTGGAAAAGAAGAAGTAAAACTCTCACTATTTGCAGATGACATGATCCTCTACATAGAAAAACCCTAAAGACTCCACCAGAAAATTACTAGAACTAATCAATGATTATAGTAAAGTTGCAGGATATAAAATCAACACACAGAAATCCCTTGCATTCCTATACACTAATAATGAGAAAACAGAAAGAGAAATTAAGGAAACAATTCCATTCACCATTGCAATGAAAAAAATAAAATACTTAGGAATATATCTACCTAAAGAAACTAAAGACCTATATATAGAAAACTATAAAACACTGGTGAAAGAAATCAAAGAGGACACTAATAGATGGAGAAATATACCATGTTCATGGATTGGAAGAATCAATATAGTGAAAATGAGTATACTACCCAAAGCAATTTATACATTCAATGCAATCCCTATCAAGCTACCAACAGTATTCTTCACAGAGCTAGAACAAATAATTTCACAATTTGTATGGAAATACAAAAAACCTCCCGAATAGCCAAAGCGATCTTGAGAAAGAAAAATGGAACTGGAGGAATCAACCTACCTGACTTTAGGCTCTACTACAAAGCCACAGTTATCAAGACAGTATGGTACTGGCACAAAGACAGAAATATAGATCAATGGAACAAAATAGAAAGCCCAGAGATGAATCCACGCACATATGGACACCTTATCTTTGACAAAGGAGGCAAGAATATACAGTGGATTAAAGACAATCTCTTTAACAAGTGGTGCTGGGAAATCTGGTCAACCACTTGTAAAAGAATGAAACTAGAACACTTTCTAACACCATATACAAAAATAAACTCAAAATGGATTAAAGATCTCAACATAAGACCAGAGATTTTGCAAAAAGTATTGCTTAACATGAAAATAGGGAATTCCCTAGCAGCCCGGTGTCAGAAGGACTTTCCACTTTCATTGCCAAGGGCATCGGTTTTACCCCTGGTGAGGGAGCAAAGATCCCGCAAGCTGCAGAGTGTTTCAAAATAAGATAATAATAAATTTTTAAAAAAGAAAAGAAAACAAAGTCAATAAAATAATTCCCTTAAATTGGCTGAATGTATCAGTCATTTCATCCAATCATTTAAGAATGAATGAGGGCTTCCCTGGTGATCAGTGGTGAAGAATCAGCCTGCCAATGCAGGAGACATGGGTTCAATCCCTAGGTCTGGAAGATCCTACATGCCACAGAGTAACTGAGCTCAGGTGCCATGACTACCGAAACCCATGTATTAGAGAGCCTGTGCTCCACAATAGGAGAAGACACTGCAATGAGAAGCCTGGCACCACAGCTAGAGAGTGGCCCCCGCTCCTGGCAACTCGAGAAAAGCCCATACAGCAACAGAGACCCAGCACAGCCTAAAAAATAAATACATAAAAAATAAATAATGAACACTCTTCTTTATATTCCAAGTAGTGCTCTAAAAGGATTCCCAGGTGGCTCAGCAGTAAAGAGTATGCCTGCAGATACAGGAGATGCAGGTTCTGTCTCTGGGTCAAGAAGATCCCCTGGAGAAGGAAATGACAACCCACTCCAGTATTCATACCTGGAAAATCCCACGGACAGAGAAGACTTGTTGGCTATCACTCATGGGGTGACAAAGATTTGTTCAGCACTTAGTGACTGAGCAGATGAGCAACAGAGCTCTAAAAAAAAGGGTGTATTTGGTGGTGGTGGTAGTGAGAGGGGTTTCTGTCGTCATGGAACTTTAATTCTACTACAGAAGATACAAAATAAATATCCCCATGAGTATACGATACAATTAATGTCAGCCACTTGTATTACTATGAAATAAAAAGAAGGTAGGGAGATAGGGAAAAATGGGCTGGAAGTAATATGGAGGACAGATATTAAATTTTAGATAGAGTGATTAGGAAAGGCATCTATAATTATCATTTAGAATGAAACTCTAGATCTCTTCAAGAAAATTAGAGATACCAAGGGACCATTTTATGCAAAGATGGGCACAATAACGGACAAAAACAGTATGGACCTAACAGAAGCAGAAGATATTAAGAAGAGGTGGCAAGAAGACACAGAAGAAATATACAGCAAACATCTTAATTACCCAGATAACCATGATGGTGTGATCACTCACTAGAGCCAGATATCTTGGAGTACAAAGTCAAGTGGGCCTTGGGAAGCATCGCAAGCTGGGGGAGATGATGGAATTCCAGCTGAACTCTTTCAAATCCTAAAAGATGATGCTGTGAGAGTGATGTACTCAATATGCCAGCAAATTTGGAGAACTCAGCAGTGGCCACAGGACTGGAAAAGGTCAGTTTTCATTCCAACCCCAAAGAAAGGCAATGTCAAAGAATGTTCAAACTACTGCACAATTGCACTCATCTCACATGCTAGCAGAGTGATACTCAAAATTCTCCAAGTTAGGCTTCAACAGTATATGAACGGAGAACTTCCAGATGTTCAGGCTGGATTTAGAAAAAGCAGAGGATCCAGAGATCAAATTTCCAACATCCGTTGGATCATAGAAAAACCAAGAGAATTCCAGAAAAACATCTACTTCTGCTTCATTGACTACACTAAAGCTTTTGACTGTGTCAATCATAACAAACTGTGGAAAATTCTTAAATAAATGGAAACACTTTACCTGTCTCCTGAGAAAGCTGTATGCAGTTCAAGAAGCAACAGTTAGAACTAGACAAGGAAAAACAGACTGGTTCAAAATTGAGAAAGGAGTTCATCAAGGGTGTATATTGTCACCCTGATTATTTAACTTACATGCAGAGTACACCATGAGAAATGCTGGACTGGATGAAATACAAACTGTAATCAAGACTGCTGCGAGAAATATCAATAATCTCAGATATGCAGATGACACCACCTTTATGACAGAAAGCAAAGAGGAACTAAAAAGCCTCTTGATGAAAGTAAAAGAGGAGAGTGAAAATGCTGGCTTAAAACTCAACATTCAAAAATGAAGATCATGGAAACCAGCCCCATCCCATCGTGGCAAATAGATGGCAAAACAATGAAAATCATGGCAGACTTTATTTTCCTGGGCTCCAAAATCACTGCAGGCAGTGACTGCAGCCATGAAATTAAAAGACACTTGCACCTTGGAAGAAAAGCTATGGCCAACTTAGACAGCATATTAAAAAGCAGAGACATGACTTTGCCAACAAATGTCCATATAGTCAAGCCTATGGTTTTTCCAGTAGTCATGTATGGATAAGAGAGTTGAACCATAAAGAAGGCTGAGAGGTGAAGAATTAATGCTTTTGAACTGTGGTATTGGAGAAGACTCTCGAGAGTCCCTTGGACTACAAGGAGATCAAACCTGTCAATCCTAAAGGAAAATCAACCCTGAATATTCACTGGAAGGAGTGATGCTGAAACTGAAGATCCAATACTTTGGCCATCTGTTGCAAAGAGCTGACTCACTAGAAAACACCCTGATGCTGGGAAAGATTGAAGGCAAGAGGAAAAGGCGATGACAGAGGATGAGCTCTTTGGATGTCATCACCGACTCAATGGACATGAGTTTGAGCAAGCTCTGGGAGATGGTGAAGGACAGGTAAGCCTGGCATGCTGCATTTCATGGGGTCACAAAGAGTCAGACAGAACTGAGCAACTGAACAACAACAACAAATAATCATTTGATAATTACAATAAAGAGACAAGACAAGGAGTTAAATCACACATATATTATCTAACCTGAAAGAGTTGGTCAATTAATACCTGATATGATTTTAGTGGGCTTCCCAGTTGGCGCTAGTGGTAAAGAACACCCTTGCAAGTGCAGGAGACGTAAGAAATGCAGGTTTGATCTCTGGCTTGGGAAGATCCCCTGGAGAAGGAAATGGCAACCCACTCCAGTATTCTTGCCTGTATAATTCCATGGACAGAGGAGCTGGTGGGCTACAGTCCATAGGGTTGCAAAGAGTCAGACATGACTGAGCAACTATCACACACACACACATACCATCCTTCCCTTTCTATTATTCTTTGCTTCTAACTTCCTTCACATGTAATTATATTTTGAGGCCACTTGCAGGTAACTGAGACTTTTTTGTTTTGCAAAACAGCACCCAGGAGTCGAAAACCTCATGGAACAGAGTTTGGCAAACACCCTATGGAAGTGTGAAAGTCCAAATTATTTGCATCGAGTAGGGAAAAATTCTGAGAGGCAATTCACTTTTAGGTCTTTCCTAAGGATTCAGGCTAAAGTGAGACTGTGAGACTGCCTGAAATTGCACACTTGCTCCTACTTCCTTACCAGTGTCTTCAGGAGCACTTTTCTGATAAATCACTAGAACATCTTAAGGATAGCTCCTGAAGACATAACCTAAGACAACATCCTCTTCTGTTTTACCTCATACCCTCTAGCTCCTCTTCATTGCTTTCAGTTGCCAGCTTTTCCTTCTCCCTCTGACATATAAATGTTGAGTTCATCAGCACTTAACCTTAGATGCTTTTCTCACTGTCTACTCCCTAGGCAATCTCATCTATTCCGACGGCTAATGCTAGTAGCAATTTTTTCACTTTCAACTTAGACTTTCCTCTAAGCTTTAGGCAATATATCTAACAGTCTATTCAATATTCCCACTTGGCTGTCTCACAGGTAACTCAAACTCAATATACCTCAGAATGAAAAGTTTGCTGTTCGGTCGCTAAGTCTTGCCAACTCTTTGGGACCCCATGGACTGCAGCACTCCAGGCTTCCCTGTCCTTCACCATCTCTCAGAGTTTGCTTAAACTCATGCCCATTGAGTCAGTGATGACATCCAACCATCTCACCCTCTGTCTCCCCGTTCTCCTCTTGCCCTCAATCTTTCCCAGCATTAGGGTTTTTTGCAGAGTCAACTCTTCACATCAGGTGGCCAAAGTATTAGAGTTTCAGCTTCAGCATCACTCCTTCCAATGAATATTCAGGATTGATTTCCTTTGGGATTGACTTCTTTGATTTCTTTGCAGTCCAAGGGGCTCTCAACAGTCTTCTCCAACACCACAGTTTGAAAGCATCAATTCTTCGGTGTTCAGCCTTCTTTATGGTCCAACTCTCTCATGACTACGTGACTGCTGGAAAAACCATAACTTTGACTATGTGGAACTTTCTCAGCAATGTGATATCTTTGCTTTCATAGTTATTCTTTCATAGTTATTCTCTTTCATAGTTATTCTTCCAAGGAGCAAGCATCTTTTAATTTTGTGGCTGCAGTCACTGCCTGCATTGATTTGGGAGCCCAAGAAAATGAAATCTGACACTGTTTCTACTTTTTCCCTGTCTATTTGCCATAAAGTGATAGGACCAGATGCCATGATATTCATTTTTTGAATGCTGAGTTTTAAGCCAGCTTTTTCACTCTCCTCTTTTACCTTCATCAAAAGGCTCTTTAGTTCCTCTTCACTTTCTGCCATTAAAGTGATATCATCTGCATATAATCTATCTCAGCACCCATTCCATATATCATGTAATCACATTGTGGAAGAAAATCAGCCAGATAATTGTTACCATAAGAATTCTATTAACAAAAATGATAGGCATGAGAAGGCTTCAAAGTTAAAACTTGAGGGAGCAGTGTGGAAAGTTTTACTGGGTTCAGTTCAGTTCAGTTCAGTTCAGTCGCTCAGTCGTGTCCGACTCTTTGTGACCCCATGAATTGCAGCACGCCAGGCCTCCCTGTCCATCACCAACTCCCGGAGTTTACTCAGACTCACGTCCATCAAGTCAGTGATGCCATCCAGCCATCTCATCCTCTGTCGTCCCCTTCTCCTGCCCCCAATCCCTCCCAGCATCAGAGTCTTTTCCAATGAGTCAACTCTTCACATGAGGTGGCCAAAGTACTGGAGTTTGAGCTTTACTGGGTTAGTTTCAGGAATAGTTTTACTTTATACAGTTTAACAGCCACTGAACAATCTGTTTTGTATCAAGAGGGATGAAGAGACAGTAGATAATTTATGTGCAAGAAAAAATGGAAGGAAGAATTGAAATTTTCAAGTATAAGCAAAGGTCACAAAGGAAAATTCTTTTTCCATCTCTCACAACATCCTTGTCCTACATCTCACTTGCCTTACCCTAAGAGCAGTTCACTATATTTTTCCTGGATTATTCCAATAATCTTCAAAATGGTCTCTATATACTATGAACCTTCTATAGTCTATTTTATATATTCTATTAAATATTTGGTAATTGTAAGATATTATAAAAGGCTGTAAAATGCATAAAGCTAAAATACTAAATTACTCATTTCTCTATCAGCTGGTTTAAGAAAACCTCTGTGTGCTTCTCCCTGATCCTATCAATTTTGTCTTCACCTAGCAATTACCATTATCCCAACTTTCAGCTTTAATATTTATTCCCATGTCCTTAAAACATCTGTCTGTAGCTCTAAAATATATTGTTTATTTTCCCTGTGCTTAACTATACAAAAAATACTGTAAGTATTATTCTATGACTCACCTTTTCCAAAAAACATTGTATTCCTGATATGCATATATGTTATACAAACCTGTTATATAATGTTCCACTGTATATAAATATAATACAACTTCTTTATACATTTTAAAGTTGTCAGAATTTTGGAGGTTGTTCCTTTTTAAAAATTAAAGAATGAATTAATATTTATAAATGCCACTTTAATGAATGTTTCTATACATGTCTTCTGACATACATATTATAGAGGTTTCTTCAAACACTTCAGTAGAAGCAGTATGTCTTTGGAGATATGTCTTCAGCTTTACTAAATAATGCCAAATAATTTTCCAAAGCATTTTATATTTATAATCCTAGCAGTCATGTGTGAGAAATTCAGCTGCTCTCATTTTTTGCAAGATTTTATAGTGTGATCTAATCCATTCCTCATCCAGCAGCTACTATGACCTTTTACAAATGCAAATCTGATTAAGTCACCCAAACTCTGCCTAAAATCCTTTAATGGTTTCTCATTGATCCTAGAATAAATTCTAAGAGTTTAACATTGTCAAAAGATTCTTTTTGCTCTGACCTCTCCATCATTTAATATTTTATAACACTCTCCATGCCTTCTATTTCCACACTGGCCTTAAGGAATTTTTCCTGCCCTAAGACCTTCATACATGATACTTTTTCCTAGAACTCTTTTTTTTTTTTAACTTTTTTTTTCCCCCTGATTAATTCACTCCTTTTGTGTTATGTTAAATGTCACTTCCTCAAGGAAGTTTTTTTTTTTTTTGATTCCTTAGAGTTTATTAGGACTTCTCATTAACTACCATTGCTTTTTTCTAAATACAGCATTTATCACAAAAATAATTAAGAAATGTTACATGTGTTCTTTAATGTGCCTGCTAGTAACATTCAGTGTCAAATGAGGTCAGTTGCAGTCTCTGGTTCTATGTTGTTCACGAAATTATTTGGAGCCACTGGCAAATACTTTCAATAGTCAGTGCTCATTATATATGTTGAATGGGAATGGCTAATCTCTATATTCGTACAAACACACATATTATACTTTATATTAATTTTTCATCCAGAAGTGGTAAGTTATTATTTAGCAAATACTCATGTCCTCTCTATATTCCCAATTCCCCCAACTTCTAAATGAGGAGGATATTCTTTTGTGCCATTAATATTTATCTTAGCCATGAACCACTTTGATCAATGGAATGTGGAAGGTATGATGAAAGCTGAAACATGGAATGCGCTTGCTCTTTTAGGTATGCCCTCTCGCCTTCTACCATCACCATGAGAAGGATATACTTTAGCCAGCTTGTTAGTCCCTTAAAAATGTGGGAGTCACATGAGGCAGAACTGAGGGAAGTGCAGATCAGGAAATACCACAGGCTAAACCAGAGACAGATATAAGTGGTTCTTTTGATAAGCTTTTTGAGATTTGGTGGTTAATTGCAGGCAGCGAAAGTTAAGGGGCACACCAAATTCTTAAAAGGATGAAACTTGAAAAGACACTGTATAGTCAGGCCACCCAAGATGGCTGTTCTCTGTACCTCCTGTTTGACCAGTGCCTGCATCACCTACGCTCTTCTCAGCTGACTGATCTTGCTACATATTTGCCCAGGAACCAGCTAATGCCTGGTCTAACTTTCAGTTCAGTTCAGTTCAGTCCAGTCGCTCAGTCATGTCCAACTCTTTGCGACCCCATGAATCACAGCACGCCAGGCCTCCCTGTCCATCACCAACTCCCGGAGTTCACTCAAACTTAAGTCCATCGAGTCGGTGATGCTATCCAGCCATCTCATCCTCTGTTGTCTCCTTTTCCTCCTGCCCCCAATCCTTCTCAGCATCAGAGTCTTTTCCAATGAGTCAACTCTTCGCATGAGGTGGCCAAAGTACTGGAGTTTCAGCTTTAGCATCATTCCTTCCAAAGAACACCCAGGACTGATCTCTTTAGAATGGAGTGGTCCAACTTTAGCCACTATGATATCTAATGGGACAGTGAGGGGTGTGTCCCTCTGCTGGTTTCCCTGGTAACCAATGAGCCAACCTGACATTAGTCCTCCCTATAACTGGTAACCTCCCTGCCCTCCCCAAGCAAAAACTGCCACCTTGTTTGCCTCACACAGTGGGGTGTTGCTCCAGGATCTTCCTTCAGACAGGGAAGCCCCCTTCATCCATTAAACACTGATGTCTTTGTTGCTGACTCTGGGATCTTTCTTCAGTCTTAAATCTTGGTAAGCATAGGCCTTATAGGCATGCAGGGTGCAGTGGAACAGACACAAAATTAATTAACAGATTTAAGCTTTCTCAAAAAAAGTTATCAATAATGTAAAAATAAATCCAATTTAGTTTGACATATAAATAGCTGCTCAGATCCTTTTTCAAAATAACTTATATGAGGATAAAATACAAATTTAAACTTTAGAAAATTTAAGTGGTAGACTTCTTTATTTTAAGGCTCTGATTATGAGCCTTTTACCTCATAAACCCTTTCATGCGTCTGAGTGTAAAACAATAAGGACTATGGCCATTATAAGCTATAACTGACAATTTCTCTTAATATTTTAAGGGCCGGCTTTAAACTGAACATTTTCCATTAGAAGTTCACAAAAGGTTTTATAATCTTTTTTGTGATGACCTGTACTTTTCAAAGCTGAAATATAAAATACTTTTAACCAATTATCAACTATTCCTAATGTCCAAGCTTAGCATTTTAGTCATAAAGAAAAAGAAAAAAAGCTTTTACATTTCAGAGGCAGTGAGTATATCATAACTGCTGCTGCTGTTAAGTCACTTCAGTCATGTCCGACTCTGCGCGACCCCATAGACAGCAGCCCACCGGGCTCCCCTGTCCCTGGGATTCTCCAGGCAAGAACACTGGAGTGGGTTGCCATTTCCTTCTCCAATGCATGCAAGTGAAAAGTGAAAGTGAAGTCGCTCAGTCGTGTCCAACTCTTAACGACCCCATGGACTGCAGCCCACCAGGCTCCTCCATCCATGGGATTTTCCAGGCAAGAGTACTGGGGTGGGGTGCCATTGCCTTCTCCATATCATGACTAAAAGCATATAATTTGAGTCATGCAGATAGCACAATACAAATGCAAGATATACCTGCTAAGTTTATTCTTGGTTAAAGTAGCCTCTGCAATCTGGAAATTATTTCTAAACTCTTAGACCAAGGAGAATTAAACTGAAGAATTTTTGTACTATCCCATAATATAAGGTTTATCAGAATTTGCCTTTATTATGAGAGTCAGCATCCGTTTTTCTCAGGGTGGTGGTTTTGTGCTAGGATCCAAACAATACTCACATGCAGAAGCAGGAATTCCAAGAAAACCTCACAAACTTTATGATCTGCACCCCTAGTTATCATCAGTCCTTCTAGGGACAAACTTCTGAGCCAGGTTAATTTTCTCTGAAAAATTAAGACTAAAGTTCAGGGTTTCATAATTAGATCCCCTGTCTACACCTAGAAGTCAAGTGATGTGAGCATGAGTACTTTAAGATAATCATGGGGATGCTGAAGGTATGAAACAAGGCCATATGCATAGAGGACAATCAAGCTAATATAGCAGACAGACAGATATTGCAGATGGAGTTTCTCATTTGATTTCCAAAGAGCTTTGATTCCTTGTACTCCTTTAACAAGAGGCCTATGTACACATACTTCTTTTCATGGATTGATAAATATAAGGAGGAAAGACCTCAATACTAGGTTCAATACCATTGACCTGTCAAACTTACCTGTGATCAAATGAGATATTTCACATCAAAATCTAACTTCTGTAATCCCAACCACAGTCTGCTAGAAAATGCCTCCACATATTCCAATTTTGCTTTCTCTTTCCTCCAAGCTGAATTCCTTTGATATTGAGATTTTTATCTTGTTTTATTATATCAGCATCAATTTGGTAGAGAGGAGAACCAAAGAATAAATCAAGATAACCCAATAAAAAGAAAATCTGAAAACCTGGGTACAAGAATATAGAAAAAATGGAAGAAGAAGAAAAGGAAGAAACAGAAAGTATTCTCAACAGAAATTTTAATCACTAAACATCCTATTATGGCATATTGTAGGTATTGCTGATCCTAGCACATAAAAGCAGCAGGAGCTGGGGGGGAGGAGGGAGGAGAAATCAAGGAAAAAATATCATAGATCAAGGATCCCTTGTGATAGTAAGTGATTTATGGTGGCTTGTTCCCATGGTAGACTTTTCCAGAATGCAAACCATGTTGACTTCTTTTTTGTGATCTCAGCCCCTAGGATAGTGCCTAGCACATAATATGTGTTCAGTAAATTCCAGTGACAAGAATAAAGAATATAATAAAGTCCAACTCTGGGGTTAGTTGAAGAGGGAGTCACTAAGGTACCCTAAGGCATCCAGGTGAGACCATCAGGGGAGTGTAAATAGGGACAATCTTGCATGTACCTTAGACTTTCTTACATATTATTGATGATCTGGTCCGTGTTATGCTTAGAATTCAAATTTTTCATTTCAGGTTTACACAGTCATTACTGTTTAAACAGGTTTACACAGTCATTGTAGGCCATGCTAATGAATATTCTTTTATTCCAGCAGGTGAAATATTTCTTTTACCAGGAAGCCTATATGCAGTGAAACTGCTGATAGCTTCCTCTAATTGAAACTACACTGCTGGTTATATACCCTCAAGTTCAACTCTTGTATCTACTTTTGCTGCAATGCTAAGAATCATGACATTAAAATAGAGACAAAATACTCTTCAGGTCAGAAAAAAAATTGGTGGATGTGACAAAAGAGATTATGTATTGCATTTCATCACTGAGTTGCCACTCTTGTGATATACTGTAGAGCACTAAAAGCTATTGTTCCAATGAATTATAACCCCAAATACCTTCACTCTGAAGATTCATTTTATCATGGATCTTGCTATTATATATCACCACTGTAATGTGTAACATATTTTCAGTGACATATCTTTATGGGATGCTATAGGCAAGAGTAGAGTAATTATCATTATAGGAAGGTTTTTACAAGAGATTTTATGTTTTAATTCCTGTGTTGTAAGTTATCTAAGTTCTCTCTGTAACAAGAAAGTTAAAAATGTTCTTAGGTTATATTGTAAAATTAGTCCTTAGGGATTTTAAATTATTTTCATTTTAAGACGTTTCTAATGAGAAAAAAATCAATAAAACTGTAAAAAGTTTCAATGCATGCTTTTCATTTTGCATTGTTTCAGCTTGTGACATGTAGCTGTTTAACAGGAAAACAAAATAAAGGAAAGAAAAATCTTAAAGGTTCTATTTTACTACATTAAAGTAAATCATAAGCAACTGCAGAAACAGAAAGCTACTTAAATGCAAAAATCTTGCTAAATTCTCTGTCAGGCCCTACAACAACATTTAAATAGTTTCTAAATATTTTAAACATTATAAAGAATATATATCTATAACATATGTGGATACTCACTTCTAGCTTCTGAATGAAATTCTGGCCTGGCTAGCCATTAGTGTTTAATTAGAAGTGATGTGAGAGATCCAACATTCAATGCAGACTTGATTTTTCTAGTTTAAGAACCTAGTTACTTTACATAAATTGGTAGGAGACCATTATCAAGCAACCCTGGCAATCAGTGTTTAATTTGTTGATAGCCTGGACAGTTGTGGCCAAAGTATAATTGGCATGGGCCCTGGCGCAAAAAAATAAATAAATAAATTGGGTTGTGCACAAAACTAAACAACATAATTACCAACACTTAGACACTAATTACGAGGAGTAGATTTTCCAGCCCTTCTAAATTTGGCCAAAGCTACACCTAATTATATTTTAATGTTGTGAAAACATCCATGTTCCCGAGATAATCATGTGTCCAGAAGGTGCTTCCTATAGATGTTTTCATTTCATAATGGATTGTTATTGTCAGGAAATTAAATATGTTTACATTTTACAATGATCTAATAATTACAGAAAATTAGTGAAGTAAGATTCAGAGTTTGGTAGTAATTTATCGACATTACCTGTTTTTACTTGATCACATAAAAACTCTGGTACACAAAGAAATAAAAATTAATAATATATTAAAAAATAGAATCTCATTAATGAATATGTTAAAGAGAAAAACAGCAAGAGACAGGAGAAAAATAAATTTCAGTAAGTACCTTTCACTATAATAAAGAAATCCCATCCAATATTAGATCCCAGGGGAGAGCTGTCACAGCACACTGCCAGCCATAGCCTCAAGAATAGGCTTGTACTATTAGGTGGGGCATGAAAAAGTGTTTACATGAAAAATGTTTTTAGCTAATAAAAAATTTCATTATAATTATTAATAAAAAAAGTCCACACCAATTCTTTGAGACATGAGAAATATGTTATAGATATTCCTTCTGATCAGAAATTGAAGAATATATTCAAATTTCAACAGGTTGGTAATATCTGAATAATAATTATCCTATTCCTATGATCTGAACACCTGAGACAGTTATCTATGCGTTCTCCTACCAGCCAATCATCAGTTCAGTTCAGTTGCTCAGTCGTGTCCGACTCTTTGAAACCCCATGAATCGCAGCATTCCAGGCCTCCCTGTCCATCACAAACTCCCGGAGTTTACTCAGACTCACGTCCATCCAGTCAGTGATGCCATCCAGCCGTCTCATCCTCTGTCGTCCCCTTCTCCTCCTGCCCCCAATCCCTCCCAGCATCAGAGTCTTTTCCAATGAGTCAGCTCTTCGCATGAGGTGGCCAAAGTACTGGAGTTTCAGCTTCAGCATCATTCCCTCCAAAGAAATCCCAGGGCTGATCTCCTCCAGAATGGACTGGTTGGATCTCCTTGCAGTCCAAGGGACTCTCAAGAGTCTTCTCCAACACCACAGTTCAAAAGCATCAATTCTTCGGTGCTCAGCCTTCTTCACAGTCCAACTCTCACATCCATACATGACCACAGGAAAAACCATAGCCTTGACTAGATGGAATTTTGTTGGCAAAGTAATGTCTCTGCTTTTGAATATGCTATCTAGGTTGGTCATAACTTTCCTTCCAAGGAGTAAGCATCTTTTAATTTCATGGCTGCGGTCACCATCTGCAGTGATTATGGAGTCCCCAAAAATAAAGTCTGACACTGTTTCCACTGTTTCCCCATCTATTTCCCATGAAGTGATGGGACCAGATGCCATGATCTTCGTTTTCTGAATGTGGAGCTTTAAGCCAACTTTTTCACTCTCCTCTTTCACTTTCATCAAGAGGCTTTTTAGTTCGTCTTCACTTTCTGCCATAAGGGTGGTGTCATCTGCATATCTGAGGTTATTGATATTTCTCCTGGCAATCTTGATTCCAGCTTGTGTTTTTTCCAGTCCAGTGTTTCTCATGATGTACCCTACATATAAGTTAAATAAGCAGGGTGAGAATATACAGCCTTGACGTACTCCGTTTCCTATTTGGAACCGGTCTGTTGTTCCATGTCCAGTTCACAATCCAATTGTTCTACTGGAAGTGAAAGTGAAAAATTTGCTCAGTTTTGTCTAACTCTTTGCGACCCCATGGACTATACAGTCCATAGAATTCTCCAGGCCAGAATACTGGAGTGGATAGTCTTTCTCTTCTCCAGGGGATCTTCCCAACTCATTGATTGAACCTCCCACATTGCAGGTGGATTCTTTACCAGCTGAGCCACAAGTGTGTGTGTGTGTGTGTATGTTAGTTGCTTAGTCGTCCCCGACTCTTTGCAACCCCATAGACTGTAGCCCACCAGGCCCCTCCGTCTATGGGATTCTACAGGCAAGAACACTGGGGTGGGTTGCCATTTCCTTCACCACTGAGCCACAAGGGAAGCCCAAGAATATTGGGAGTAGGTAGCCTATCCCTTCCCTAGCAGATCCCTCAGACCCAGGAATCCAACCAGGGTCTCCTGCATTGCAGGCAGATTTACCAACTGAGCTATCAGGGAAGCCTTGATATTGATGTGTACTCTACTTACTTGTGACTACAGGTTATTCTGTATAGAAGACCACAGGTAAAATGAATATCCACACTTGCTTCAAGGAATCCATCTGTTCTATCTTATTTTTCACTTTAATGTATATTAATTTGTTCAATTATCTAGAGAATGTGTACTCTATTCTCTGGGGAAGATACAGTTTTTTTTGTTGTTGTTTTCACATGAGTCTTCCTGATTTCTACACCTCACTTCACACTCACTCTTATGTACTTATAATTAGAAGTTATACCTATAATCTATTTTTTGAAGTTATTTTTAAAGTATTTTAAGTAGAATATTATTTTCTGACTTCTGCTCCATGTTCTTTTACTCTATTTAAATCATGGAAACAACCTAGATGTCCATCAGCAGATGAATGGATACGAAAGCTGTGATACATATACACAATGGAGTATTACTCAGCCATTAAAAAGAATACATTTGAATCAGTTCTAATGAGGTGGATGAAACTAGAGCTGATTATACAGAGTGAAGTAAGCCAGAAAGAAGAACACCAATACAGTATATTAATGCATATATATGAAATTTAGAAAGATGGTAATGATTACTCTGTATGTGAGACAGCAAAAGAGACACAGATGTATAGAACAGTTTTTGGACTCTGTGGGAGATGGGGGGGGATGATTTGGGAGAATGGCATTGAAACATGTATAATATCATATAATAAACGAATCGCCAGTCTAGGTTCGATGCAGGATACAGGAAGCTTGGGGCTGGTGCACTGGGATGACCCAGAGGGATGGTATGAGGAGGGAGGTGGGAGGGGGGTTCAGGATGGGGAACATGTAAACACCCATGGTGGATTCATGTTGATGTATGGCAAAACCAATACAATATTGTAAAGTAATTAGCTTCTAATTAAAATAAACACAGTTAAATTAAAAAAAAAGAAATGGCAAGCTGTACAATCTTCTCATTCTAGCATACATAATATTTTAAATTCTTACTTCTGGTTTTCAATGCATGTTGTAGTTTATATCAGAAAAAATAAAGACTGAATCCTTGATGTCAACTATTAATACTGTGTGAGAGACAATTTTAAGCTTTTACATTAATATAAAGCATGGATTATTTGTAAACATTTCCAGTTCCTTAAAAACTTTCTTTCCCATGAATTCCACAGTATTATTTTATTCATTGGGAGCTTCCTAGGTGGCTCAGTGGTAAAGTTTCCACCTGCCAATGCAGGAGCTGCCAGAGACATGGGTTTGATCCCTGGGACAGAGGAGCCTGGTGGGCTACAGTTCAGGGGGTTGCAAAGAGTCAGACACACTGTGTGACTGAGCTTGCACTCACATTTTATTCATTGGGTAAAAGTTGTGTGGCTTATCAATAGTTACCAGCATAACTTAAAAGTCATTATCACTGAGATTCAGGACCTTTAATTTTGACAACAATCTACCTTACTTAATACTATCTTTGTATAGTCTAATATTATTTTTTCCAGATTGTAGCATGCACTTTTATATCAATTTGCCTTTATCCCTCTTGTTGGGCATATTTTACTTATCTTAAACTCTATCTACTCTATAAAAGTCTACTACACATCTACCACACAGCTCTCAGCACACTGACTTAGCCTAGGCCCATCTGAACTGTAGGGGGTGGATTCTTTATCTTTATGGAAATTATGAACTGTGTGTGTATGCTGCTGTAATTTTTGTTTATTTGTTTTCAACTTGAAGTGCATATGTGTCATCTTGGATCCAGAGAAAGGTGGGTCTAAATACTGAGGGGTCTGAGGCTCGATGAGGTGATGGTGAAGAGAAGAGGCAAGATAGCAGCAATATACAAAAAAAAAAAAACTACAATTTTCCTATTGTTTAGAATAATGCTTTCTGCCTAAATTGCATGTACCTGGATTGAGTATAAATCTCTTTTGAGTGTGTCATCAAAGATATTTGCATAAGGAAATTTAACTTTGCCTCTCCTTCAAAGTTAGAGAAATTGCTAAACCACAGTGAGTCACAGAAAAGGGGAAAAGATGCAGATTATATTGAGTGAAGTTGTTTATACCTAAAGGTTTAAACTATTAGTACCATTCCATGTGACTACACTGAAATTAGTGATGTAGGGAGAAAGAAGCATGGATTGTAACATATAGGTGGGGTACTCTTTATTTGGACTATGTAGAAGCACAAATAGAAAACTAAAGTGGTGTCTGTATGACAAGACTTAAGAAACAAAATTAAAGGCTAAATCTCATATCTCTGGATTTCAGAGTTTTATTTCTAAACAGAATAGTTACTGGGTTCCAGTGAGAGCAAAAAAGGAAGAGAAACATTTGAAGAACCAAGGCAAAAAAAAAAAAAAACAGTAAATAATGACAATAAAATGCATTTTGAAGCATTTCATATGAACTACCAATTTGGAAGAGAATGATAGAGTGAATGCTAATTAAACAGTATGTTTTTTAAAGGCTTCTTGCAAACACACCTTTTTTGGAACTAAAAAATTTGTGCTCTTATCAAAATTTCTTAAAACAAATTGTATATTCAAATCAGCATCCCAGTAACTGCTTCAAATCAGCAGAACTTGCATTACCAGAGAAAAGGGCAAGGAGTTAATTGACTCTGCCGGAGACTAAGTGGACCTACTGTGCTTCATTTTGGGGTGCAAATTATAGCACTTCAAAAATCTGCATATTACTAATATCTCTGCAACTGAAGAGGAAAAGGATGGTATTCTCTAAACAATGCAATTAGAGCAGTACAGGCAATTAACTTTGCTATTTAGTATAAAGTTGAGAGCACTAAAGACTGAAGTAATAAATATTCACAAACACTTCATCATCATACAGAATCGCAGAACAGCCACACATTTTAACACACAATGCAGGCAGTCATATTATTAAAGTTAATGGCACCCAAGAAATGATGAAATGCTTACAGCCTTGAGCTTGTAATGAGATAAACTTGTAGCCTGATCAGCTTGCATACAAATCATCTCATCTGAATAAAATTAATGTTCAATTTTTATATCTCTCCTCAAGCACTGCTGAGCCCCCCTTCTTATTTTATGAGCAATTATAGAAAGGAAAATAGAAGTGTAGCTGTGATATGATTTATCAGTGGGAGGGTCTATAATACATGATATTTTAAGTTCTTATTTCTCATGCTTAATGTAAGTTTTCTTGTATGTTAGAAAAAATAAAAAATGAGTTCTTGATGCTAAATACAATGTGAGAGATATTTTCAAGCTTTCACATTAATATAAAAATGCTTATATTTTAAAGTGTTTTAACATACCAAAGAAATAATAGTAGCATGGTAATAGTTAATATTAAATTATTGACACTTATAGATTTAATTATCACCTGGAGAAGGGAATGGCTAACCATGCCAGTATTCTTGCCTTGAGAATACCATAGACAGAGGAACTTGGCGAGCTAAGCCCATGGGGTCACAAGGAGTTGGACATGACTGAATGATTAACACTTCACTTTAAAAGATTTAATTGGATTTTTTCTGAAAATTTGGTATTTCCTCAAATTCCAATTTTTAAATTATACTATTAAAGGAGACAAATGTATGGTGGATATATCCTTTCAAGATCAGTCAAAATAGAAATAGTTGGTTTTCATTTATTGACTAAAGTTTACATTCAAAACTTAAATTCCAGAATAAAAATAATTCCTTATGTGCTTTTTGAAGTGAATTAGCTGTTTAAGGTTTGACTTAAAACAAATTTCAAGCGTGTCAAGATAAGACAGTACCCTCTTCCCTGAACATTTCATACAAAGTCTAGTAACATTTAGTATTCCATAGCTACGGAAGAGTAAAAAGCACAAAATTGCATCTTTCATTATAAACCTGTACTGGAAAAGAAAGCTACAAAAAGCTAAAGTGGAGACTCCTTGTGAGATGATATCTTCGATCATAATTCTTAAACAGAGGTCTCAAATTATATTAACATTCCCCCCAATGAATGACTTCTGGTTATTTACAACATCAGTATCAAATTTGGGGGCTTCCTTGGTAGTTCTGCTGGTAAAGAATCCACCTGCAATGCAGGAGACCCCGGTTAGATCCCTGGGTCAGAAAGATCTGCTGGAGAAGGGATAGACTACCCACTCCAAAATTCTTGGGCTTCCCTTGTGGCTCAACCTCAATGTGGGAGACCTGGGTTCAATCCCTTGGTTGGGAAGATCCTCTGGAGAAGGGAAAGACTGCCTACTCCAGGATTCTGGCCTGGAGAATTTCATAGAGTGTGTAATCCATGCGGTCACAAAGAGTTGGACAGGACTGAGAAACTTTCACTTTATCAAATTTTATCTCAAAGTATAAATTATAAAGAAGTACCATAGTTCCCAATAAAATTTAAACTATCCATAAATTAAGGGAGTATTTAGGGAAAATATTCTATTAGTAAGCTAAGTTAAAAACTCAAACTTTCTTTCTTGTTTGTAAGTAGGTAAATAGAATTACCCTGCTTACTGATATTCATCTCATTGTATCCAAATAGACACCTCTTATATGACAAAACTGAAGATCAAGTGAGTTAAAACATAAAGTGTATACAATAAGGTTGGGCAAATAATATGTGTGTCCTCAGTCACATCCGACTATTTTATGACCCCTTGGACTGTAGCCCACCAGGCTCCTCTGTCCATGGGATTTTCTAGGCAAGAATACTGGAGTGTGTTGCCATTTCCTCCTCCAGGGGATCTTCCCTATCCAGGGATCAAACCCATGTTTCCTGCTTCTCCTGCATCAGCAGGCAGATTCTTTACCATTGAGCCACCTAGGAAGCCCTAATAATACATGTTTAGTAAATGCTAGCTGTTATTCAAGAAGTATTTCTGCCTTTCAACTCCCTCTTGCCCACCACAAGTCAATGTGTCACTCATCATACATGTTTTTCAAGATGAATTTTTCCTTTAATTAAAAAAAATCATAAATTTCATAAAAATTGGTACCCAGCTTTCAACTGCCATTAATTTCCCTTTCTTCTTCAAAAACAAACCCCAGAAACCATAGATAATGCTTATGGGTATGAAACAAGAGGGAAGGGGGCAGGGCACAACCTTCAAAAGACAACATATGGGCTTCCCTGGTGGGTCAGATGGTAAAGAATCTGTACTCAGTCCAGGAGACCTGGGTTCCATCCCTGGGTCAGGATGATCCCCTGGAGAAGGGAGTGGCTACCCACTCCAGTATTCTTGCCTGGAGAATTCAATGGACAGAAGAGCCTGGTGGGCTAGTCCATAGGGTCACAAAGAGTCAGACACGATGGAAGCGGCTTAGCATGCACAATCATAGGATGTGGCAACAACTGGTTAGAAACAACTAGGTCCAAATGGCAGAAGATTTGATTTTCAGTGGACCCTGAGCCTCATTATGTGGTCATTTGAATACATTAGCTTACTAAATGAAACACACAGGTGCGTGATAATTTCAAGGCTGCCCATTCAAACCAAAAATGTGGGCCCAATTTCTGGAAATCTCCACCTCTTCCTCAAAATAGTTGGAATAATCCTCTCACTCATTAACCTATGAAATTACCCAGCCCATAAAAAATAATCACCCTAAATGTGGGGCCCTCTAGCCTTCTGAGATGGCCCCACCCTATCTGTGGAGTGTATTTCTCTCCAGATAAATCCACTTCTTAGCTATTGCTTTGTCTCTCACTGACTTTTTTCTGTGATGAGACATCAAGAAACTGAGCTTCATGAAGTCCTAAGACTGTGGGTTCAAGTTGCAATCTGAGTTGCAGTTTCAGGTGTGGCTCATAGAAGTTGTGTCAGAGGTCCCCAGACAACCTGAAGGCTCAATAATTCTCTAGATGGACTCAAAGGACTTTGAAAAGCTGTCAGTTTCATGGTCATGATTTATTACAGAGAAAAGAAACAGTTTAAAATCAACAAAGGAAAAGTTACATGGGGCAAAGTCTAGGAGAAACTAGATGGTATC
The DNA here is from genome assembly GCF_027580195.1 of Bos mutus. Taxonomy (NCBI): domain Eukaryota; kingdom Metazoa; phylum Chordata; class Mammalia; order Artiodactyla; family Bovidae; genus Bos; species Bos mutus. Next base: position 56,592,341 of record NC_091621.1, on the reverse strand, counting down.
TCCAAGTGTCCCCTCCCAGTGCAGTAACATGGGAACAATCACCCATCAGTGATGCTTGAGGACACATACTAAATGTTACCAATGTGATGAGCTCAGACAGGAGTTGGTATCCAGAGTTTTATTGAGGGTCAGTAATACAGGCATATAGTGCTTAAAGGACTAAAACAGACTAGCCCAAGGCCTCAGGCATATAAAAATGCGCCAAGTACAATATTCCAAGGGTTTAGGGTTATCTCTCAAGAGCCAGCCCATGGTCAATAATGACGATAAAACTTTCTTTGGAATGTACAGATTTTGAACAATCCAGGCTTGCCAAATTAACCCTTTTCTGCTCTGAAATATAAAATGGAATTCAAATCAATGGACTAGCACACAGAGGGGGGAAATATCTTGGCACCATATGAAAAGACTGATGAAAGAATATTTCTATGTATTTTATTAAAATAAAATTGTGTTACCTAGTTATAGCTGTTAATAATATCCTGTTTCAAATTGCTTTCTGATTAATTGACCAATTCCCATAATCCAGGCACTTCATTCAATAGTAGGCATAACTGATGGCTTGTAGCTTAAGCCCTGGCTCATGCTTTCATGCTCTGGTTCCTCAAATGGAGCCTCACCTTGTTCCTGCCACTAAGGCAGTTCTATAAACTTCATCCCCTCAAATTCCTGCATGAAATTTCCAGGTCCTATGGCCAGACCTCCCAGCCCTATGCCATTTTCCCAGGCTCACATCTACCACGAGGTTCACACTTGCCAGGTTCAGCAGCCCTGCTAACACTGACCTCAGGCTTGATCTTCCTGAAAACTCTTGAACTACCTCTCTACCCTCAGCCTCTCCACCTTTTGCCAGGTGATAAAGGGTTTTTTTTTTTTTAAATTCCTTGTTGCTTTCCCTGGAAGATTTACCCTACAATGCTTATTATATTTCTCGGTTTTTACATAGTTTCCTATTCTGTCATGGTAGATCTCACAGGGCTAGTCTGTTTAGAAAAAAATCCATCTCTTACTCATATAGCATGCATTCAAGAAATATTTAGGGATTTAGTGTGTGTGTGTATACTCGGTTGCTTCAATCAGGCCAACTCTTTGTGATCCCACCACCATAGCCCACCAGGCCCCTCTGTCCATGGGGTTCTTCAGGCAAGAATATTGGAGTAGAGGGCCATACCCTCCTTCAGGGGATCTTCTCAACCCAGGGATTGAACCCATGCCTCCTGTGTTTCCTGCATTGCAGCCAGATATGTTACCCACTGAGCCTCCTGGGAAGCTCCAGGGATTTAGTGAGTGGCCATTAAATACCAGGCACTGTTGTAATGCCAGGAAATACGTGAGTATATAATTTGAGTTGAAAATCTATGCTGACATATGCATTTTCATCAACACATATACATACATATAAGGTCCCAGTGTGTTTTTTAAGAAATGAAAAGAGAGTAGTATGTAGAACTGACTTTCCCATTACTCCCATGGGTCCTTTAGGGTTTTGCTAATGTGTCCAATCCAGATTACATCACTTTTCAATTCTGCTAAAGGTGAGTTTGAGTGAACTCCAGGAGATGGTGATGGACAGGGAGGCCTGGCGTGTTGTGATTCATGGGGTTGCAAAGAGTCAGACACGACTGAGTGACTGGACTGAACTGAACTGAACTGAAAGATACTATCCCCTGATCCTGACAGTACAAACTGTTATGTTTTCTCCTCCACCAATTCTAATCTGCACCACTGGTTGTAGAACTAACACTCTTTGTCCTTGCATGCCCCTAAATGTGGAGAAAGCCATAGGGTCACAGCCTCCCTGACATTAAAACCAAAAAATATATTTAAAAAATGAAATTGTCCTTTCTCAATACAAATAGCTGTAAATCCAACAAGTACTTGACTTCTAGTTCTCCTACTTTTGGAGGGAATCTCTTGAATTCACTGATAATCAACTCAGTAGAAAAAAAAAAATCTACTGTAAAACTAATATATCAGCACACACACACTAGACAAATATATAAACGCATTTAATAAATTGTCCATGAAGTAAATCATGGAAGTATAATCCTAAAAACTGCAAAACAGACACAGTATTGAATCCTCTGAAAAGTTGGTTTACTTTCCACCTCATGTGTTCAGTTAAAAGTCAAAAAGATACAGGGAAGCAACCTAAGTGTTCATTAGGAAATGATTGGATAAAAAGGACACACACACACACACACACACACACTCATATATACACCATGGAATTTTACTCACCCATATAAAGAATGAAATAATACCATTTGTAGCAACAGGGATGGATCTAGAGATTATCATACTAAGTGAAGTAAGTCAGAGAAAAATATCATATATTACTTATATGTAAAACATAAAAAAAAGCTACAAATGAAATTATTTACAAATCAGAAGCAGACTCACACACACAAAAAAACAAACTTACAGTTACCAAAAGGAAAGTGGTGGAGAGGATAAATTAGGAGTTTGGAATTAACAGATACACAGTACTGTATATAAAATAGATAAACAACAGGGGACTACTGCATAGCACAGGGAACTACATTCAATATTCTGTAATAATTTATAATGGAAAATGATCTGGAAAAGAGTATATATACACATATGCACAACTGAATCACTTTGCTGTACACCTGAAACTAACACAACATTGTAAATCAGCTATACCTCAATAAAAATAAACATAAAAAATCACAAAGACCGTTATCTCGAAAATTGTTGCTTAAAAGTCAAAATACTCAATAAGCTCTGTTCTCACTGTGAGCATTCTCTTTTTACATGAGCATAATCATGTGTCTTTAAGAAACATAATCATGTCTTTAAGAAGACATTTGATGTTGTAGACAAAAACATTTTAGTGATGTAGAATAACGTCAATCATACCATGTTGAAAAGATAAGGCAAGTAATAGGGATACACACACACATACACACACACTATACACACAAAATTCATAACATTTACTACCATGGAGCAGTACTTATTTGATGTTGAATATTTCTTGAGTAAATTCCAAGCCCTATTATTACAAGTGGTAATTAAGAGAGTGACCTGTTAGTTCTGACAATAGATCTAATTACAATCTTAGCTGTAGCCAGAAAACCAGAAAAAACACATAAATTAATTTAATATTTAGTAGACCCAACCATTTTCTGCAAGAAACTCACTTCTATTGAGAGCTTAGCTCATCTAGCACTTCATCGGTGTCATTCATTCTTTCTGAAAATATGTGGTGTTTTTACCATGTGACTAGTCCATTTCTGGACACTAAAGACACTTCACTGAATCAGACAGATAAAACAACTGTTCTCCTGGAGCTTATACTCCAGTGAAGATGCAACAAATTAGTAAAAAAAAAAAAAAAAAAAAAATCTGTGTTCTGATAAAATGAAGTGGGATTGTGTGACAGAGAGTAATGTCCGACTAATGACTGCTCAGTCATGTCCAACTCTTTGGGACCCCATGGACTGACTATAGAGTCCATGAAGTTCTCTAGGCCAGAGTACTGGAGGGGATAGTCTTTCCCTTCTCCAGGAGATCTTCCCAACCCAGGGATCAAACCCAGGTCTCCCACATTGCAGGCAGATTCTTTACCAGCCGAGCCACAAGGGAAGCCCGAGAATACAGGAGTGGGTAGCCTATCTCTTCTCCAGAGGATCTTCCTGACCCAGGAATTGAACCAAAAGTGAAGTGAAGTCACTCAGTCATGTCCAACTCTTTGGTTTCCTGTATTACAGGCAGATTCTTTACCAATTGAGCTACCAAGGAAGCCCAATGGGAGAGTATTTATTTACTTATTTAAAACCACTGACTTGACTAATCATAAACTATACAGTTGAGTTGATTTTCTTTTTAAAACCTATCTATTTATTTCATTTGGCTGTGCTGGGTCTTAATTGCTGCATGAAGGATCTTTAGTTGCAGAATACAAACTCTTAGTTGTGGCATCTAGTTCCCTGACCAAGGATCACAGAGCCCTGTGTTGGGGACCCAGAGTCTTAGCCACTGGACCATAATGGAATTCCTGGGAGAGTGCTAATGTAGATGGAGCGGTCTAGTGGGAAGGCCTCTAGTAGGAGGTGATAGCAAAAATCCAAAGAAATAATGATCCTTGGATGAACACCATGGGAAGTGAAAGTGAAACTGACGTCGCTCAGTCGTGTCTGACTCTTTGCGACCCCTTGCACTGTAGCCTACCAGGGATTTTCCAGGCAAGAGTACTGGAGTGGGTTGTCATTTTCTTTGCCAGAGGCTCTTTCCGTCCCAGGGATTGAACTCGGGTCCTCCCCATTATAGGCAGACGCTTTACCGTCTGAGCTACCAGGGAAGTCCATCATGGGAAGAGGGATGAACTATTGTCAAGATGCGGGAGATCTTGGAGAATTCAGAAATAGAAAAATCAAAGTAATGGAAGGTAGCAGAGAGCAGTATGAGGTGAACTTGGTGAATTAGTTCAGAGCCAGGTCACGAAACCTTGTAGACAGGAGTAGGGATTTTGTATCTAAGCATAATGGATAGCAACAGGGTGGTTTAGTGGCATGTGTATGGAAAGTGGATGGTAAGGAGTTAAGGCTGAAGGCAATGGCGACCAGTTAAGCAGACCCAGAGGTGATACAGGCAAAAGATAATGGTATCATAGTTGTTGTTTAGTCACTAAGTTGTGTCCAACTCTTTGCAACTCCATGGAGTTGCCCACCCAGTTCCTCTACCCATGGGATTTTCCAGGCAAGAATACTGGAGTGGGTCACCATTCCTACCTCCAGGGGATCCTTCTTTCTGATTCAGGGGTCAAACCCCTATCTCCTGCATCTCCTGCATTGCATGAGGATTCTTTACCACTTGAACCATTAGGGAAGCCCAAATGAGGCAGGAATAAAAAAGTGCAAAATGTGATTGTTTATAATATGGCTTAAGCACTGAAAACAGAACATGATGGTGGCAGTATGTGGATACAAAGGAAAAAGAATAATCGAAGGATCTATAGTGCTTGATGACACTACTTGATCCAACTGGAAACGCCAACTTGGTTAAAAAATATATATAATGTCATATAATAGAAAATTATATATATATATATGTACATATATATGTGTGTGTGTATATATGTATGGTTTTTCCTGTGGTCATGTATGGATGTGAGAGTTGGACTGTGAAGCAGGCTGAAGGAGATCAGCCCTGGGATTTCCTAGGAGGGAATGATGCTGAAGCTGAAACTCCAGTACTTTGGCCACCTCATGCGAAGAGTTGACTCATTGGAAAAGACTCTGATGCTGGGAGGGATTGAGGGCAGGAGGAGAAGGGGACGACAGAGGATGAGATGGCTGGATGGCATCACTGACTCAATGGACGTGAGTCTGAGTGAACTCCGGGAGTTGGTGATGGACAGGGAGGCCTGGCGTGCTGCGATTCATGGGGTCGCAAAGAGTCGGAAACAACTGAGTGACTGATCTGATCTGATCTGATGTATATATATATACGTTTGGGCTTCCTTTGTGGCTCAGTTGGTAAAGAATCCACCAGCAATGCGGGAGACCTGGGTTTGATCCCTGGATTGGAAAGACTCGCTAGAGAAGGGAAAGGCTACCCATTCCAGTATTCTGGCCTGGAGAATTCCATGGACTGTATAGTCCATGGGGGTCTCAAAGAGTCAGACATGACTGAATGACTTTCACTTTCACATATATATGTGTGTGTGTGTGTGTATGTGTTCCAGGAAAATTATCCCAAACTTAGACAAAAGAGATTATTGTGTTGTTTTTTTTTTTTCAGTGTGGTGCTGGCCTTGACTTACTATTAATTAGACTATTTTCCAACTCTGTAGGTGCAGAGGTTAACTTCTAGATATGTTTTTGTTGTTGATAAGCATATATGAATATAATTTCTGTCTAATGGAATAGAAAAAAATAGGTTTTTGCCTTATGAAACAATTATCAGTTTTGACTTAGAAATATGACCCTAAAACTATTTTATTAAATTGCATATTATATATACATGCATGTACACATATTTAAACATATACATTTATTTTAACATATGTTCTTTGGATCGATTTTAGCATCCTGTCATTAATAAGTTAAACAGTCTTTGGTATCTGCTTATTTTTTGCATGAGATTACTGAATTTATCTTTTTGACAATTGTAATCATTCAATGTAATGATTGAAGTCATGTATTGGAAGCCACTGGTATGTAGACAATAGCTATGAAATGGTAGAGATTATATAAAGAGATAATGCAGAAAAAAAAAGTGAGAATGATTCTGATTCCAGAGTACAGAAAAAAAAGTATAAATTTTATTATATGCTCAAAAACCTCCATGAAGTTTTGATATTTTCATTTTTTATTAGCTAAGTTATGGATCAGAAAGCTCAAATAACTCTTCTAGAATCTCACAACTAAAAGATGGTAGAATGCAAATGTAACCCTGGTCAGCCTGACTCAAAATTTCATGTCATTTTTTTTCCCAAAAGAGCAAGATAATTCACCATATGAAAATAGTTTAAATTGTTATAGAGCTAATGGGCAATTTAGTCAATCTCCTTGCCTTTATTCCCATCCCCCTTCTGGTGTGCATGATTGTTGTAATTTATGCTCTGTATACTGAAAAACTATCTCTTAACCTATATTATCTTACCCAATGGAGTTACTTCAAAATTGGTTTAAGTACAGATAAAGCAGGAAATGTAAATACCATCATGGCATGAGGTATTTTAATATAGGCAACATATGAAAAACAAGCTTGCATATACTACAAGATTTTTAGAAGAACAACTGCAAATTTTTTAACTAAAACAGTATTCATGAACTAAGTAAGTAGACGATTACATTTCCCTCTTTTTACTTTATGATTTTTCATTATATAATTATAAAAATGTGCATAATAGCCACTGGTTAATCCTGAATCTAAAATTATAATCAATTACATCCATATAGAATTTAAAATATGATTATTTTAAATCATTATTTCCTCAGTTGAAAAGAATTAGCTCATAATGATATTAAAGGCAATGCATAAAAATATATTATGTAATGCAAATTAAATAAATGTCATTAATGCCTTCTTATTCATCACACTCTTTAATATGCATGTTCTTGTTATACAGGTACACAAAAATAGATTTAAGAAGTTATGAAAAGGATAAACCCACTTATACAATATGAATGATTTAGTGATAAAGAATGGTAAATGACTAGAAAAGCATAATTTCCTTGAAAAGGCAGGAGTAGTTAAAGGTAATTGAAATGATAATTAACTCATCCTATTTCCAAAATCAGCGCAGATGGTAATTGCAGCCATGAAATTAAAAGACGGTTACTTCTTGGAAGGAAAGTTATGACCAACCTAGGCAGCATATTAAAAAGCAGATATATTACTTTGTCAACAAAGGTCCGTCTAGTCAAGGCTATGGTTTTTCCAGTAGTCATGTATGGATGTGAGAGTTAGACTATAAAGAAAGCTGAGCGCTGAAGAATTGATGCTTTTGAACTATGGTATTGGAGAAGACTCTTGAGAATCCCTTGGACTTCAAGGAGATCCAATCAGTCCATGCTAAAGGAGATCAGTCCTGGGTGTTCATTGGAAGGACTGATGTTGAAGCTGAAACTCCAATACTTTGGCCACCTGATGTGAAGAGCTGAGTCATTTGAAAAGACCCTGATGCTGAGAAAGATTGATGGCAGGAGGAGAAGGGGACGACAGAGGATGAGATGGTCGGATGGCATCACCAACTCAATGGATGTGAGTCTGACTAAACTCCAGGAGTTGGTGATGGACAGGGAGGCCTGGTGTGCTGCGGTTCATGTGGTCGCAAAGGGTCAGACACGACTGAGCGACTCTACTGAACTGAATTGACTAGATTAGAACTTAGAAAATAGTACATATTTCATTGACAATGGTACATTTAGTGTAGATGCTGGGTCATTGACTTTACATAAATAATCTTTTGGTAAACTACAACTGTTTGAGGGCAGAGATCATGATGTTATTCAACTATGCATTTCCAGAGCACATGGTGAGCCCCTCATAAATATACATTAATGTGTTATTTATTTAGTGTCTGTGTCTTATACATTGTGATGGCCATCTTCTAAGTCTTACTACAATTCTTAAAATATAAAATTCATAACAGGGTAAAATTAGAATTCTGGTCATTTTTACCCACTGGAGATATCTACTAATTGACATTTGAGATGCTTCTTTAACAGAAAAATAGAGCAAATTAATGGTGGAATTTGGTTACTATACACTAGGAATAAAATATTAAAGTGTAATCATTAAAAATATTGAAAAAGTAAATGCTTAAAACAATATATAAATAAAATGGGGAAATATATATAACATATCTCTTGGTACAAGTATTTTGTTTTGAAAGAATCTGCAACACAGAATGAGATGCTGAGGGTCTGTAACTCTTCATGTTCATTTAAGAGAACTGTAGAGAATTATTAAAAATATAAAAAATAAAAATGAAAATTAGGAAAACAATAATTGTAATACATAAGCTATATCATTAAAGAATATTAAATATTGAACATTTATTACAATAATTCACAAAAATATAATTAAAGATTATAAGGCCTTAGTGTAAGTAGCTGGGTCAATGAATCTTACAGACAGCCAATCATGTGCTAGACTAATGTTATGAACTAGGAAATCATTATTGGTAAAAAATAAATTTAAATTGTATAAAGGCTAAATGAACTATTTGTCTAAATGACTTTTTTCACACTAAAAATAATTGCCTGTCTTACATCTTCATAACTTGTGGGATAGTCTACTCAGATTTCCTACAAATGTAGAAAACAAACTTCCTACCTTGATCTTAAATATCATGTTCTTAATCCTAAAATTAAAGGTGTTCCAGCTCTGTAAAAAGGCTTCATGTATGCCATTCATCCTCAGATTATGATTCAGTAGGGTAGTTCCTGATTGAGTGAAATAGGCCCTAGTGATCTGTATTCTAATAAGCATCTCAGGTAAATTTGATTCAGACTAATTGGAACCCTATCTGAGTAAAATGGAACCTCAATCTATAGTTCTTCAGGCATTTTATCAGATCTAATCCCTTGAATTTGTCACTTCCACTGTATAATTGTAAGGGATTTGATTTAGGTCATACTAGAATGGTTTAGTAATTTTCCCTACTTTCTTCAATTTAAGCCTGAATTTGGCAATAAAGAGTTCATGATCTGAACCACAGTTGGCTCCCCATCTTGTTTTTGCTGCCTGTAGAAGTGTCTCCACCTTTGGCTGCAAAGAATATAATCAACCTGATTTCGGTATTGACCATCTGGTGATGTCCCTGTGTAGAGCCTTCTCTTGTGTTCTTGGAAGAGGGTGTTTGCTATGACCAGTGTGTTCTCTTGGCAAAACTCTGTTAGCCTTTGACCTGCTCTGTTTTGTACTCCAAGGCCAAATTTGCCTGTTACTCCAGGTAGCTCTTGACTTCCTACTTTTGCACTCCAGTCCCCTATAATGAAAAGGATATCTTTTGGGGGTGTTAGTTTTAGAAGGTCTTTAAGGTCTTCAAAGAAGCATTCAACTTCAGCTTCTTCAGCATTACTGGTCAGGGCATAGACTTGGATTACTGTGATATTGAATGGTTTGCCTTGAAAATCAACAGAGAGAGATTGCTCTGTCATTTTTGAGATTGTATCCAAGTACTGCATTTCAGACTCTTTTGATAACTATAATGGCTACTCCATTTCTTCTAAGTGTTTCTTGCCCATAGTAGTAGATAAAATGGTTTTCTGAGGAGGCCTTACAAATAGCTGAGAAAAGAAAACACACAAAAGGCAAAGGAAAAAAGGAAAGATATACCCAATTGAATACAGAGTTCCAAACAATAGCAAGGAGAGATAAGAAAGCCTTTCTCAGGCTTTCATTGAAAGAAATGCAAAGAAATAGAGGAAAACATTAGAGTGGGAAAGACTACAGATCTCTTCAAGAAAATTAGAGATACCAAGGGAACATTTCATGCAACGATGTGCACAATAAAGGACAGAAATGGTAAAGACCTAAGAGAAAGAGAAGATATTAAGAAGAGAAGGCAACAATACACAGAAGAAATGTTCAGAAAAGATCTTCATGACCCAGATAACCACGATGAAGTGATCACCCACCTAGAGTCAAACATCCTGGAATGTGAAATCAAGTAGGTCTTAGGAAACATCACTATGAACTAAGCTAGTGGAGGTGATAGAACTCCAGTTGAGCTCTTTCAAATCCTAAAAGATGATGTGGTGAAAGTGCTGCACTCAATATGCAAGCAAATTTGGAAAACCCAGCAGTGGTCATAGGACTGGAAAAGGTCAGTTTTCATTCCAATCCCAACGAAAGGCAGTGTCAAAGAATGTTCAAACTACTGCTAAATTGCACTCATCTCAAATGCTAGTAAAGAAATGCTCAAAATTCTCCAAGCCAGGCCTCAACAGTACATGAATCATGAACTTCCAGATGTTCAAGCTGGATTTAGAAAAGGCAGAGAAACCAGAGATCAAATTGCCAACATCTGTTGGATCACCGAAAAAGCATGAAGGTTCCAGAAAAACATCTACTTCTGCTTTATTGACTATGACAAAGCCTTTGACTGTGTAGATCACAATAAACTGTGGAAAATTCTTAAAAAGAAGGGACTACCAGACCACCTGACCTGTCTCCTGAGAAATCTGTATGCAAGTCAAGAACCTACAGTTAGAACTGGACATGGAACAACAGACTGGTTCCAAATTCGGAAAGGAGTACATCAAGGCTGTATATTGTCACCCTGCTTATTTAACTTATATGCAGAGTACATCATGCGAAATGCCAGGCTGGATGAAGCACAAGCTATAATCAAGATTGCCTGGAGAAATATCACTAACCTCAGATATGCAGATGACACCATCCTTATGGCAGAAACTGAAGAACCAAAGAGCCTCTCGATGAAAGTAAAAGAGGAGAGTGAAAAACTTGGCTTAAAATTCAACATTCAGAAAACTAACATCATGGCATCCAGTCCCATCACTTCTTGGCAAATAGATGGGAAAAAATGGAAACAGTGACCGACTATTTTTGTGGGCTTCAAAATCAGTACAAATGGTGGCTGCAGCCATGAAATTAAAAGACACTGGCTCCTTTGAAGAAAAGCTATGACCAACCTAGATAGCATATTAAAAAGCAGAGACATTACTTTGCCAACAAAGGTCTGTCATGCATGGATGTGAGAGTTGGACTATAAAGAAAACTGAGTACCGAAGAATTGATGCTTTTGAACTGTGGTGTTGGAGAAGACTCTTGAGAATCCCTTGGATAGCAAAGAGACCCAATCAATCCATCCTAAAAGAAATCAATCCTGAATAAGCATTGAAAGGACTGATGCTGAAGCTGAAATTCCAATACTTTGGCCACCTGATGCGAGGAACCGGCTCATTGGAAAAGACCCTAATGCTGGGAAAAATTGAAGACGGGAGTAGAAGGGGATGACAGAGGATGAGAGGGTTGGATGGCATTACCAACTTTATGGACATGAGTTTGAGCAAGTTCCAGGAACTGGTGATGAACAAGGAAGCCTGGCATGTTGCAGTCCATGGGGTCTCAAAGAGTCAGACATGACTGACTGACTGAACTAAACTGAGGGAATCTCTACAGTTAGGACCTAAATCCTGCCAATCTCCCTTTGCAATACTTTTTTAAACTTCTAGCCAATAGCCAATTTCTTTACAATATAACTCCATTTTAATGCAATAATTATCAACTCAACAAAATTGCTGCAGTTTTTCCCCATAACATTCTAGACTGAAAGTATTATTTACTTTTAAGAATGAAATTTCTTAGAGTCCCAGACACTCCATTTCATAAACTTTCACATCCTCATTATTGATCCTTTGCCTGGAATGTAACAGATTTATTTATTGAATTATTTATCTTGTCACAGTCCTGAAGAATCATTGTTTAATCACCCTCTGTTTAAGACTGGTTATTGGCAGTCAGTCAGAAAAGTTAAATTTCCTAACTCGACAATATGAAACGATGTTGACCTAGATAGACCGACATCACCTGAAACCTTTGAGCTTGCATTTGTTGCCAAAACTATATTTCATAATTCCTTAATTTCAATCCTTACTTCTTTAATTTTAATCCATTAATTAATTAATTAATTTTGCAAATGCTTATTAGGTATAAATATGATTTTATATGAAACATGACTCTTGCTTACATGGTACTTTAAAAAAGTAATTGCAAAAGACATATGTGCACATAAAATATGGAAGTATGCATCACAGTGAACAGCAAATATAATATATATACATATATATATAAAATAGAAGACAATTAGCATTTTGTTTGCAAGTGAAAGTGTTAGACTCAGTCGTGTCTGACTCTTTGTGACCCCACGGACTGTAGCTGGCCAGGCTCTTCTGTCCATGGGATTTCTCAGCTAATAATACTGGAGTGGGTTGCTATTTCCTTCTTCAGGGGATCTTCCTGACCCAGGGATCAAACTTGGGTCTCCTGCATTGCAGGCAGATTCTTTACTGTCTAAGCCATCATGGGAAGCATTTTGTTCAGGTAACACTTAGTAAAGCTAAAGTGCCCTGACTAGGTTTTAATGTATAGTTTCAGTCCTTGGGTCAGGAAGATCTCCTGGAGAAAAACATGGCAACCCACTCCAGTATTCTTGCCTAGAAAATCCCATAGACAGAGGAAACTGGCAGGCTACAGTCCATAGCGGCACAAAGAGTTGGACATGACTGAAAGGAATTAGCATGCAGGAATTAGATAAGCAAAGAGTTAAGAAGGGTATTAGATGCATTAGAAACAAAAGAATATGAGACGCCTTTGCAAGATAAAGTGTGAATCAATTTGTCAAAAGCAGAAGGTTTAAAGAGTTGAAGTATGAAATAAATTTTAAGGGTAGCTGTGTTTTAAGAGGGCTTCCCTAGTGGCTCTGAGACTTATGTCTGGTAGGCCAAAGGATTTGTGGTTTATTCTGAAGTTTCTGTGTAAATTTGACTATTCTGCTGAAGGTAACTGTCCAGAAGAGTAAGCAGAACTAGATGATATAAAATACTTTGGAAAACTGAGATGCATGTATCTTGCTATTAACATTCAATCACACATTCAATCAATGAGTACTTGTCTTTGACAAGGCACTCTACTAGGTAATGAGAATACAGTGTTGAGCAAAAGCACAGGTATGTTGTTGCTGACATATATGTTGTACCTGACTCTTTTGTCAATCCATGGACTGTAGGCCTCTAGGCTCCTCTGTCCATGGAATTTCCCAGGCAAGGGTCATTATTGCCTAGAATGGTTTACCATGCCCTCCTCCAGGGCATCTTCCCAGCCCAGGGATCAAAGTTGCATATCTTGTACCTCCTGCATTGGTAGGCAAATTCTTTACCATATATAAGGCAGTTTAAATTCAACTGGGAGAGACAGAAACTAATCGAATGGTCACACAACTATCTTTTTCACTTAAAACTGTGACAACTTCAGTGGAAAAGTGTATGGTGTTTCGTGAACATGTATTACGATTGCAGAGATGCTTTGGCTAAATAGCTGGGAATATGGGATTGAGGAAAAAAACATTATAGACAAAAGAAAGAGCATGCATAGTAGTCCTGATGTGCCAGGGAACAGGATCCATTTGAGATTTTGAGAGAATGCTAGTGTATAAAAGAGAAAGGGAACAAAATAAATAAGTTAAGCAGCTAGAGAGGGAGGCAGGTGCTGGATGAAGCAAGGCTCTCTAGGACCTTTCAATGGCACTGCGTTGAAAAAGAGCAATGGTAGTGAGTCATTGAAGAATGTTAATAGAAGATTAACAGTGAACTTAAAACAGTACAATTAGGCTAGCATATGGAAAGGTTACATTGGATGTGTGGGACAGAGGGCTACTAAAATGAGTAATCCATCCAGGTAAAAATATTGTATTTGGAGGTTATAACCTGATAGTTAGGAGAAAAGTGGCAGGTATTAAGGGTTATTTAAAGTAAAATTTAGCCAGACTGGCTATTGGAAGTGCAAGAAAAAAAAGATTTCAATTACGACAATTAGATTTCTAGACAGAGTAATTAGATCAGAATGATAGTTTCATTCATTATGCCAGCTATACACAATATACATTAATACATAGATATCTGAATTTTATATATTATATTATTGTATATCTTAAAGTCTCCATGTATAGCAATACATTAAAGATTTAAATATAAAGAATGTATTTGTTGACAATATCACAAATTACACAGTTAAATATACTTTAAAAATTAAAAGTGACATTGATTCATAGGTTATGGATTCTGTTTTTTATTACACATAATCTTAGCATAATTTTAGAAGTTTTAAAAAATCATTCATGTATTTTTTGTTGATCTATTAGTTCTATAGTAAAATATGAAATGGACTAAAAACCAGACACTTTCAGTACCAAAAGACCAAATATTTTGTTCCTTTAAAAGTATTTCTTATTGAATGAAATTTTACTATAACTGTTTAATTGAAACTTCACAATGTTTTTATGTATGTGGTAGGACATTTCTGTTTCCATTATTCCTCCTCAAAATATTCCAGTTTCTTAAGCTGTTTAATCACGTTTAACATTTTAGAATCATATTATCAAGTCCAATAAAATTCCCAATGAGATTTGGATCCAAATCAAATTCAGACTGAGATATAAATCTGGGATACTTATACCTTTTTAATATTCCATTTTATAAACCCATTGTGATACCAAAAATACTATTAATTACAAATTTAATGATAAATATGTCATATCTATTGCTTCACCTATTTTTCTGTCTGGTATTTGTCATAGTAGATTCTGGCCTCATCAATACCAGGGTTTGAAACAACAAATCTCAGCGCTTACAAATTATTGCACATGTCTAAATTAATAATTTTTAAAATCAAGTAATATACAAATTTTACACTTAGATTTGAAGGTGTACTATTCATGCAAAGAAAAATACTATGCTTAAAGAACCTGTATGCTGCTTTGCTGTCTGTAAATTATTTTTATTGCTTTTGTGCCACAGCCAAAATTATCTAAATGTATTGGAGGTTGAGAAGCAAGGGCACATAGGCATAGAATTACAGTCAACTATAACGGATTAGGTACTCAGCTGAGGATAAGTATATCTTCTGACAGCCTGAAAACTATTTTAAAAATTATTAAGGTAATAAAATGCAACTTAAATCCAAACATGATATAGCACTTTCAAGGATGAATCTTATTTTTGAAGGAAAAAAAAAAACAACAACTCTGTATTTGGAATAAAATTTGACTATTAAGTAGCCTTAAACTACTGCTATGTCCTTAATTAACATGGTGTAAAAACATTTGGAAAACTACATAACCCTTACTTTCCCATTCTTCATAGTGTTGTAACAGTGTATTATATCTTATATAAGAAAAAGTACTCAAAATAATAATAAATAAATCATAATAACTCAAACATTAAAGAGAATAATTTAAGAAAACATACTCAATTCTCATATTAATTAAGAGGGCAAAATAAAAGTCAGGGAATTTAAAGTGTCAAACTCATTTTTGGAAAATGTATGAAATTATTCAGTTCAGTCACTCAGTCATATCTGACTTTTTGAGACCCCAGGGACTGCAGCACGCCAGGCCTGCCTGTCCATCACCAACTCCTGGGGCTTACTCAAACTCATGTCCATTGAGTCGGTGATGCCATCCAACCATCTCATCTTCTGTCGTCCCCTTCTCCTCCCACCTTCAATCTTTCCCAGCATCAGGGTCTTTTCAAATGAGTCAGCTCTTTGCATCAGGTGGCCAAAGTATTGGAGTTTCAGCTTCAACATCAGTTCTTCCAATGAATATTCAGGACTGATTTCCTTTAGGATGGACTGTTTGGATCTCCTTGCAGTCCAAGAGGCTCTCAAGAATCTTCTCCAACACCACAGTTTTAAAGCATCAGTTCTTTGGTACTCAGATTTCTTTATAGTCCAACTCTCACATCCGTATTAAATTATTTCCACATGAAATTATTAAATAATTAATTTAACTTCATTCACTGAAGCCTGTCCTCAGTAACTAGCCTATTGCAATTTTGGTGTTGAAAAGGAGATTTGCACTAAGTGATATTAAACTTGGAATTAAAGATTATGACACCAGTATACTAATACAATAGTCATGATGGTTATATTCATATTAAAATTGTGTATTTTTTGAAGTCAGGGATCATATTTTATTTTTCAATTCATTGTTTATCACAAGTATTCTGAAGAGCACTGATGTAAATAGTGGTGGGGCTTCCCTGGTGGCTCAGTGGTAAGGAATCTGCCTGCAGTGAGAAGACCTGGGTTCAATCCCTGGGTCAGGAAGATCCCCTGGAGGAGGTCGTGGCAACCCACTCTAGTACTCTTGCCTTGAGAATCCAATGGACAGAGGATCCTGGCAGACTTCAGTCCATAGGGTCACACAGAGCTGGACATGACTGAGGCAGCTAAGCAGCAGCAGATAGTGGTTAATAATTAATTACATGGAAGCAACCTAGATGTCCTTCTGCAGAGGAATGGATAAGAAAGCTGTGGTACATATACACAATGGAGTATTACTCAGCCATTAAAAAGAATACATTTGAATCAGTTCTAATGAGGTGGATGATACTGGAGCCTATTATACAGAGTGAAGTAAGCCAGAAAGAAAAACATCAATACAGTATACTAACGCGTACATATGGAATTTAGAAAGATGGTAACAATAACCCTGTATATGAGACAGCAAAAGAGACACTGATGTATAGAACAGTCTTTTGGACTCTGTGGGAGAGGGAGAGGGTGGGATGATTTGGGAGAATGGCATTGAAACATGTATAATATCATATATGAAACGAGTCGCCAGTCCAGGTTCGATGCACGATACGGGATGCTTGGGGCTGGTGCACTGGGACGACCCAGAGGGATGGTATGGGGAGGGAGGAGGGAAGAGGGTTCAGGATGGGGAACACATGTATACCTGTGGCGGATTCATTTTGATATATGGCAAAACCAATTCAATATTGTAAAGTTAAAAAATTAAATTAAATTAAAAAATAATTACAGAATTAATCAACTTGGGAAAACTTCATTAATTAAAACTTACTGGAGAAAACTTGATGTGAATCAGTGAACATTTTGAATGCAAGGCTATCTTTAAAAATATAAATAAATTTGACTAAATAATTTATTTAGAAACATCTAGGCTTTGATAAATGGGGAATAAGGTATGTTTTCTGCCCTCAATGACCTTATAATCTTTTCCAAATATATTTCATGTCTGGATGAAGTATTGCAAAACAAGCTGTCAGAACTAACTAGGATGACTGTTTATGATAAAATTGCCATTGAATTTAAATAGTCAAAACAGTAGTCACTTTATCAGATACCATTTGTGGCCGAGAATTTGGAAGTTAATCACGAAATATTCAGCATTATTCCAGTGCTACTTCATGGTTATAAATGCATTTTAAGTATGAATTCCTATGAGTTTTCTTTTCAACGCATGTATTATAACACTGCTGCCGCCGTTTAGTTGCTGTGCAGTGTCTGACTCTTTGAGACAACATGGACTGCAGCCTGCCAGGCTCCTCTGTCTATGAAATTTCCCAGGCAAGAATACTCGGGTGAGTTACCATTTCCTCCTCAAGGGGATCTTCCCAACCCAGGGACTGAACCCACATGTCCTGGTTGGCAGGCAGATTCCTTACCATTGAACCACCTTGGAAGCCTGTATTACACCACAGCATGAATTAATCCAAATTTAGTCCTAATTAACTGGAAAACTTAAATTATCAGCCATAATTTTATCATGTTAAATTATTTTGCTGATTTAGTAAACTTCCTATTGACCAATTATCATAGTAATGAAATAAATCCACGATATGTATCTGCCTACATCATGCACAACACCCTTATGAAATATTTCTATTAAAAGACTAAACTGAAACTCATTATAAGATAACATTAAACAAACCCAACTGAGTGATATTTTACAAAATAACTCTTCACTCTTCAAAAATATGTGTCAATAACAAAAAAATGAGATAAAGAAAAAAAGTAAAGTAGTATGCCAAGTTAAAGGAAATTATAACTGAACGCCATGCATAATTTGAATTTTCTTTTGCAATTGAAGACATTAATAAAATCTGTAGAATAGATAACAATATTTTAAACCTGTTAATTTCCTGATTTTCACAGTTGTACTTTGATTATATTATTTCCATCATTCCTGCTGCTTGGATCATGAGGGGGATGATCATGCGGGGCTGGTAAGTACAAATAACCTGAAATGCAGTGTTCGGTGTCATGTCTTCTTAACGTGTGTCTTTTTCTTTCTTTTTTTTGCTACTGCCTAGGCCCACAGTGGGGGCTTCTCAGGTGGCGCACTGGTGAAGAATCTGCCTGCCAATGAAGGAGACGCTTGAGACATGGGTTTGATCCCTGGGTTGGGAAGATCCCTTGGAGGAGGGCATGGCAACCCACTCCAGTATTCTTGCCTGGAAATTTCCATGGCAAGAGGAGCCTGGAGGGCTACAATCCATGGTGTTGCAAAGAGTTGGAGACTGATGACACACACTTTAGGCCCTTAGTGATAGACACTATGGCTTCATTCTCTGTGCTTTCATTGTTCATTGAGTGCAGTGTTAGAGAATCCAAGCTCCATCTAGAATACCTCAACTCATGATCCTTGGAAGCACTTTATTCTATTTTGCATTAGTTTTTTAAATTAATTTTATGATATAGGTGAGATTGTGGAAAGATTAAGTATTATGCTAGTCAAAATAAAATAACAGCTGCTAGCATTTTCACTATTTTTTTTTAGTATGTGAGTGTCATACTTATCAATTTTTAGTGACAATAGACAAAAACAACACATCATTTTCTTCTGCTGTTTCCACTCAAAATTTAAACTTGAGGATCACAAATGAATAAGCAGATAAACACAGTAAAGATGAAGACAGTGAAGAGAGTGATGTTGTCCTTATCATGAGTCTTCATAGACTTGCCTCTGCCCAATTTGTGGCTTAATTTCCAGTTGAGTCTTACTTTTCCCCTTATCTTATTCTCTGTTTTGAACCACTTGCTCTGAATAGACCATAATATTTTGTAACTTTGATTAGAGATGACAGTTTCTACTCCCTAAACTTCTTCCAATTGAATAACAGTTATTCAGTTTCCAAATCAAGCTCAAGCTTCACCTCCATGTACAGGCCTTTCCTACTCTTTTCCCTGCACAGGCAGATTCAACCATGATGATCTAGTCTACATTTTTTGTTTACATATTGATATTCCCATTGATAAAGCCCCATTAGTAGTTCATATCTCTATCTCCTATACTTAGCAGAGAGCTAAGAATATAGCTGATGCTCAGTGAATAGTTAAAGAAATGAGATAGAGACAAAACACATATTAGCAATTCAGATAAAAATTTTCTAATCTACTCTTGTCTTTGGGGAGAAAAACTGGAGTGTATTTCACATTCAAAGAACAACAAAACTGAGAAAGAAAAAGGATATGGAGAAGCCAAATGGAAAAAAAAAAAAAAAGTTCACAGAATGAAAATATATCCAAAAGAGAAATCAAAGGAGTTGCAAGTCTCATGATATCCCAATTTTGCAACATTTCGTCACATCAGAACCTAGCAAAGGTTGTGTAGACAGCAAAACCTTGTGTGATTGTTAACCAGGCCAAAAGAGTTCCCTGTGAATGTTATTCTTTCCACTCCAATACACAGTTCAGAAGTGAGGAAGAGATGGGGGACTTTTTGCTACCTGATGTGTTAGAGTACAGAAGAGACAGTTTCATTCAGTGCTGGCTAGAGGACTCCTGTGAGTTACTTCTCTGAACACTGGTGCTCAGATGCTCAATCATGTCTGACTCTTTGTGACCCCATGGACTGTATCCTGCCAGACTCCTCTGTCCATGGGATTTCCCAGGTAAGAATAATGGAATGGGTTGTGATTTCATTCTCCAGGGGATCTTGCAAACCCAGGGATCAAACCCACGTCTCTTACATTGCATTGGCAAGCAGATATTTACCACCAGAGCCACCTGGTAGACATTGGTGACCAACTGTAAATAAGCAATAAAGATAGTACTACAATTTGCATAGCTCTATGTCATACAGGAGGCTTCCCAGGCGGCATAGACAGAGATCTTTCCACAAACATTAAGTCAATCAACTATTCTAATAGCTCATTTAAGCAAGCATATTAGGAGTTTCAGTTCAGTTCAGTTCAGTCACTAAGTCGTGTCCGACTCCTTGTGACCCCACCAACCGCAGCACGCCAGGCCTCCCTGTCCATCACCAACTCCCGGAGTTTACCCAAACTCATGTCCATTGAGTCCGTGATGCCATCCAACCATCTTATCCTCTGTTATCCCTTTCTCCTCCCACCTTCAATCTTTCCCAGCATCAGGGTGTTTTCCAATGAGTCAGTTCTTCTCATCAGATGGCCAAAGTATTAGAGTTTCAGCTTCAGCATCAGTCCTTCCAATGAATATTCAGGACTGATTTCCTTAGGAGGTTGCTGCTGCTACTGCTGCTAAGTCGCTTCAGTCGTGACCGACTCTGTGCGACCCCATAGACGGCAGCCCACCAGTCTCCCCTGTCCCTGGGATTCTCCAGGCAAGAACACTGGAGTGGGTTGCCATTTCCTTCTCCAATGCATGAAAGTGAAAAGCGAAAGTGAAGTCACTTAGTCATGTCCGACTTGAGTGACCCCATGGACTGCAGCCTTCCAGGCTTCTCCATCCATGGGACTTTCCAGGCAAGAATACTGGAGTAGGGTGCCATTACCTTCTCTGCTTAGGAGGTTAGAATCCCTATTTAACAAATCAAGAATCTGAAGTTCACATTAGCTAAACATCCGTTCAATGGCTATTGATATCATTACTGGCAATTAGATCCCAGGATAGGACAATTTTTCTTACAGGTTAATTTTCACTGTAGTCTACCATGCTGCTTCAAAAATACTGCCAAATAATAATTACATTATAAAAATTTGAATGGCAGAATGTCAGAAATCTGTGGTGTGCATACCTCAATCTCATCATGTATCTTAAATTTCATAAATGTTTGCTAGATGAATTGATCTGCATTTCTAGAGTATCTATTTATTTGCTCCACATCCAGTAATTATTCAGAGTGGATTCAGAGAAGGACCAAGTTGTTTTATAAACATAAATGATCACCTGGAATAACTGTAAGGTTTAGTGTCTAAAAGAAAGACTCTCAAACCAGACTGGCTTTACAATCCCAGCTTTTCAACTTCCTACCTGAGTGACCATGTGGAGGTTACTTTTCATAACATCTCTGTATACTCCATTTTCCCCTCTGGTGAAAGAAGAGTTAGAACCCACCTATAATAGGAGGTGTTAAATGAATTGGATTAAATGAGTTGATATAAATAAGGCCTTAGGAAAGGGGCTGGCACTTAGCAATCATTGTGTGTTTTAGCTATTATTATTATCATGCTATTGCTTATTATTATTATTTTACTCAGAAAATTTTGATTGAACACAGGCTCAGCCACATATTTGACCGTCAGAATAGTGTTTTATATCACTAAGATCAATTTTTTCATCTGTACTATTGGATTATGTTTTCAAATTAACATATTGAAAACAGTATTTAATAAAATATAACTGCCCGATAAAATTTATATATTTTAAAATTTCATTTTACTTAATACTGAGCAAATATTTCATTTTATTTAATAAATATAGTGTATCAGACTATTTGTTAGTCTCTGAGGATAGAATTGTTTTTACAACAGGTAAAATTATTGTTTTCTGATATTTTAATAGGGGATAGAGACATAATATAGAGAAGGAAATGGCAACCCACTCCAGTGTTCTTGCCTGGAGAATGCCAGGGACAGGGAAGCCTCGTGGGCTGCCATCTATGGGGTTGCACAGAGTCAGACACGACTGAAGCAACTTAGTAGCAGCAGCAGCAGAGACATAATAAACTGTTTTCATGAGGTAGTTACATATAGCAAATCCATATTCAACCAGAACACTTAGTTAGAGCTTATATCTGCAACACAAAATTTACCATCCACTGAAATTTTGATTTATGGAGTCTGTCAGTTGTCTCTACATCTTTTAAGTTTGCTAAGGGCATACCTTAATTTTTCAGCTCTGAGCAAAAAATGGTCACCCTCCATCTATTCTACAGATCATATTTTTAGGATTTATTTGATTTTCTTCTTAGATTAGTAGTGATAAAGCAAATGAAAATGAGATCATCTCTAGTGAAGCTGATAGAATTTTAAACCCAGGTGTTCTGACTCAATGTATTCCACCATATCTTTTAATAATCAATTGTAATGATTCAATTACTGTAATGGCAACCCACTCCAGTACCCTTGCCTGGAAAATCCCATGGACGGAGGAACCTGGTAGGCTGCAGTCCATGGGGTCGCACAGAGTCGGACATGACTGAAGCGACTTAGCAACAGCAATGATTCAATTTGCTAAAGTTATTAGCATCATTGATGACTTTTCCAGGTATAAAATTATGGTCATTATACTTTAAACTTAATCATAAAATTATATGCATACAGAACCATGCATATACAATTTTGAATATGAAACTATCACAGAGAAAAATGTTATCTACCAAAATCTACATTAAAGCAAGCATTAATGTTCTGCGGGAGACTTCCAGTTTAGGCTGGGATAAATTGTGATCACTGTGGTCGCTTACTACCAGGGAGAGAATAACCTAAACAGGATTCCCCATATTTCTTAGAAGAGCTTCCTGCTACCCCTCACTTAATAGTGATTTTTAATACTACAACACTGAGTTTTACTCTGTATCAGCAACTTTTATATTGGGCAGCTAAATTTATTATATGTGAACATTTATATATTCTGCAGATCACTAAAACAATATGACTTTCTCTTCAATTTACTGCACTAGGAGGATATAATTTAAGAAATGCTGATGTGTGTTGTGTAATTATTATTATACCTCAAGCAGTAAGGCCCACAATAGAACAATTATTTAAGGATAGTTTAATTAGCTGTCTTATTTTTTAAATGTTATTGTTTCTTTTTAAAAATAATATACATCTGAAAGTAGAAATTGGTCACAATGAGCTCCAGCATTTTACACAATTATAAGCATATCACATTTATTTGCATCTCTCAAAATACATTTTTACTCAAAATAGTAATCCAATACTTAGTTTGATTGTCCATGGTAATATTTCTAAACAGTGTCATTTGATTGAGAAATGTTAATATACAATTCGATGATAACAGTGTAGGGGAGATGTGTGCATTAGGATACATTTTCTTCAAAAACAGTCAGCCTGAGAAAAAGTAAAAAGAAGTGAGGTTGATATTTCTTGCTTTTGTTCTTTCCCTATTCATGACTCCTTTATATTTATTTTTGAAGTTTGCACTGTGTTCTATGATCTACAATATTGAATTAATTCTTCTCCTTCTTCCAGTTTGTGTTTATGCTTGCTTGTATCATGATATAATTTTTTTGCTCCAGTAAATAGTTATTTATTCAGCTAGAGACATATTACATTTAAACATGAAAAGAAAAACATCCACTAGTACATTATTTAACAGGAATTCTAATAACATGATTTATGTTTTTCACAACAGAATTAGGAGCTGTTGCTGCTGCTGCTGCTAAGTTGCTTCAGTCGTGTCCGACTCTGTGCGACCCCATAGACGGCAGCCCACCAGGCTCCCCTGTCCCTGGGATTGTCCAGGCAAGAACACTGGAGTGGGTTGCCATTTTCTCCTCCAATGCATGAAAGTGAAAAGTGAAAGTGAAGTCGTGTCCAACTCTTAGCAACCCCATGGACTGCAACCTACCAGGCTCCTCTGTCCATGGGATTTTCCAGGCAAGAGTACTGAGTGGGTTGCCATTGCCTTCTCCGTTAGAAGTTGTTACTCTCATCAGATAACACACACACACACACACACACACACACACAACTGAGTAAATTCATCTTCATTTTGGATATTTCTATTTCTTTGTTTTCACTATTACAATGAATTTACCTTGGTCTTTATGTACTTTCCTAGTCACTTCTTTTCCATCTTCTTTTTTTGTATGATGGTAAAGTATAGTTGTTAAGGACCCAGAAGAAGACACAGCTGGATATACATTCACATTCTGTCACTTTTATTGTACCAGTCCAATGAATTGAATAAGTTATTTAAATCTTAATTTTTGTTATCTACAAAATCTAGATAATGTTATTTCCTAATTGGAAGCTCACTTGAAGGCTAAATGAGATAATGCATACAGCATTTTGTACCATACTTGGCAAGAAGATGTCACCAACGTATTATCGTTTACTCATGACTCACCTTTGGCGGTTGAAAACCAAGCTTTCCTTAAGATTCTATCCTTCATTACTCTTTTCCATTTCTAGGGTTCAAGTATGTGGCTCCACTTGTAAAAGTGTTAGTTCCTACAACCTACACATTCCTGATGAAGCGAAATAAAAATAAGGTTTAGAAAACTTCACTTAAAGATAAAATGATATTATTGATTTTAGAAGGTTGAGAAGCAAGAATGGATTTATTATTTTAGAGATAGAAAGTGAAGGAAAAGAAAGTACATTGCATCATTCTAATTCTTATTTACATTTTCTGTTATAAGCTTACAATTAATATTAGTACAGTTACTTGAAATACATATTTATAGTAGACCACCTGGTATTTGAAATTAGTTGTATATTAATAACTACTTTCACGTTTTAACAAAAATAATTCCAAGGTATATAGGCTAAGTAGAATCTACTATATATAGTATGAAAGTGAAAATGTTGCTCAGTCATGTCCAATTCTTTGCTACCCAATAGACTGTAGCCTACCAGGCTCCTCTGTCCACGGGATTGTCCAGGCAAGAACACTGGAGTGGGTTGCCATTTTCTCCTCCAATGCATGAAAGTGAAAGTGAAGTCGTGTCCAACTCTTAGCAACCCCATGGACTGCAACCTACCAGGCTCCTCTGTCCACGGGATTCTCCAGGCAAGAATACTGCAGTGGGTTGCCCATAGCCTCCTCCAGGGAATCTTCCCAACCCAGGGATCAAACCCTCATCTCTTATGTCTTCTGCGTTGGCAGGCAGGTTCTTTACCACTGGTACCACCTGGGAAGCCTGTGATTAACACAATCAACCTAATATAGCACCCATCAGCCCACATAGTTACCTTTTTCTCTGTGTGTGGTGACACTTACCATCAATTCTCTTATTAAATGTCATTTACAGTACAGTAATATTAACTATAGTCACCATGCTATGCATTAGATCCCTAGAATTTATTCATCTTATATCAGAAAGTTTGTACTCTTTGACAGACATCTCCTTATTTCCCCCACCCTAGCCCCTGGTAATCAGAATTCTACTGTTTACCATGAGTTAAACTTTTTTAGATTCTACATATAAAAGAGATCATACAGTATTTGCTTTTCTCTGTCTGGCTTATTTCACATAGATTAATAACTCTCAGAATCATCCATGTTATTGTAAATGGCAAAATTTATGTTTTCACACTGAGTAATTTTCAATAATATATGCATATCGTATTTTCTTTATCCATTCACCCACTGATGGACACTTAGGTTATCTCCAAATCTTGGCTACTGTGAGTAACGTTGCAATGAACATGGAAGTGCAGACATCACTCTGACACACTGATTTCATTCCCTTCACCATACATACCCAGAAATGAGATTGCTGGATGATATGGTGATTCTAGTTTTAATTTTTTGAGGAAACTCTATACTGTTTTCCAATTTACATTATCAAAAATAGTGTATAAGCAACCTTTGCTATAGAGATTAATAGGCTTTTATTTTAACTTTCTTTAACCAGAATTGATGCATAAAACTTTTAATAAAAGAACAAGAAAAAATCTGTCAATGTTGACAAATTTGAAACAAAAAAGTTGAAAAAGGACCCATTTTAAAACACGTAGAAAAATTATTGCAAGCACATCTGTGAACTAGAACCAAATTATCTTAACTATGAGATTTTTCCAAGTATCTAATAGAGGTGGCACAAACTATGTGTTCAAAATTCATAAAAATAATTTTTCATTATATTACCAATACCTTAATATTTAACAAATATACAAACAAAAGGGACTTATTTGGGAAAATGAAAATATTATTTATAAAATAATTAATATAATGCTAAAAGATTTAGAAAAATATCCTGTGATTACACTGTCTAATACAATATATTTTTGAATATGTCTTGTTCTACTAATCATTTACATCTGGGTCTTAGCATTCCATTGTTATGCTAAGAACAGTCTTATTATATTGTGATGAATCTGCTAGACTGAGAATTATAATTTTTATAATATTGAATAAGAATTTTAGCCTCTTTGAAGCAGTCATATTTAAAATATATTCAATTGCCACTAATAATGCAGATGGCAGTTTGCTTATACTCATCACTGAATATTTAAGATGATTTGATAATATGAAATAAAATGTAAGTATAACAAATACGTTGATGGAAAGAAAATTAACTTGACTATTTGCACAGAACATATCGGCTGTGTAGAGCATTTGCAATTCCAGTACTCCTTTGAGCGGCTGAATGAGGTTGAGGGCATGGATATTCAGTTATGCTGAGAATTTAACTAAAAGCAGAATGTTGATTTCTTTTTTCCTTCTCCTTGCTTTTACTATTCTCAGAAGATTAAAATGACATTTCTTGTCCTATTACATCTTATTTATTCATCACATTTTTATTGTTAGTGTTTTTGTTTATAGGTAAACAACAACTTTGGCAGAAATTTCCCTCCCAGACTGCTCTCTCTTAATCAGAAATTCCTGTTCATTAAGACAATTGCTTCCTTTCACTATATCTGGACTAAGAAAGAAACACGTGTAAAACTTGTTTCAAAATCATTAATGTAATAATAAGATGCTTACATTAATAATGAGACTGATGCCATTTCATTGCTAATCATGTTTTAAGTTGTTGTCTTTTTTTTTTTTTTTTTTTTCACAGCCATATTGTCTCTCAACAATACTTAGGTTATCTGACTTAGTTAAGTATTAGTCGCTCAGTCATGTCTCACTCTGTGTGACTCCATGGACTGTAGCCTGCCAGGTCCATTTAGTTCTCCAGGCAAGAACACTGGAGTGGGTAGCCATTTCCTTCTCCAGGGGATCTTCCAGACCCAGGGATTGAACTTGAGTCTCCTGCATCGCAGGCAGATTCTTTACCTTTTGAGCCACCAGAGAAGCCCCATAGATCCCTATTTATTCCTTACCAATACCACTGAATTCTGCTCTGGCCTTTGTGATTCCACCTCTGTCATGATCCTGACCTCTGACTTTTCTCCTGAATCCTTAGTCTGATCTGCTTCCTTGTTACTTGCTTGTTTCTAAACTGAAGGCTGTATTGACAATCTCTTAAAAGTTATCCTGCCTCAGCAGCAGTAGTTACTCAATTCTGGCATTGATATTCATATCAATATAAGATTTGAAGGAGACATAGAATTATGGTAATCCTTTGTGATAGGAATGGTAGCATAAGCAGTCAATTAGCACATTTCACTACAATAGTGTCCCCTTATCCATGGTTTCTATTTTTTTTTTTTTTTTGATTTCAATTATCCACACTCAACCACAGTCTACTTTGACCATAGACATTATGTCTTCCTACTTTCCAATTGCAAAGAACATGTCATTTCTTACAGTTACTATTACAGGCTTGAGGATATTGAAAGTGGGTTAGTTACCTAAGTTGCACCTCAGTAAGAATACTCTACATAATTTGAGATTAGGGGACCTCCAGAAAGCCAAAAAATATTCTTGAATTAGGAGAAAATTACCTTGACAAATGGCAATTTTATCTGATGTTTCCCAAAATAGATAAGCAATTCATTCACATCCAAAGTGCACTCCAATGGAAGCTAAGGCACGTACCTTGCTGAGATAAGGACCTGCTGGGCCTCTGCCTGTCTTAAACTACATTTCTTCCAGTAAGCAGAGATTGGATTTCTCTTTTCCACTGCAACTTTTCTGCTCAAATTTTGCTGGAGAAGTATTTTTGCAAAAAGGAGTGCCAGGAGCCAGCGTGAGGAACTCCGCCCATGGCAAAGGTCATGAGGAAGGAGGCTCAGCATATGCAAAGATGGGATCGAGCCTCAGGAGTCCCCCTGGAAATTCTCGAGCATCTACCCCCAAAACCAGAGTCTGACTACTTTACTACTTTGTGCTCTCACCTACACCTCTGACTCTACAGGGGGCTGTCCCCCACCACCTCTCTCTGAAAAAGAGTTAACTTACAGCTCCAGTTAATAATAATTCCTGGGCGTGACAGGAGTGTTCCAACTTACCAACTCCTCTGAAGGCTCTCTAGCCTACCTGACATGTTTGTCTGGCCACATGTGATTGCTCACAGCCTCCCAACTGTGAGAGGCACGAGATGCTTTAAACCTTCTAAAAACAGGTTCTTTAGAGAAGTTAGAAAACTATTAGTATAGTATAGTGGGCTGATTAGAAATTGTATTGGTGAAGGGTTTTTCATTGGTTGAGCCAATGTTTGCTGCTAAGTCTCCACATCCCCTGCCCTTATACACATTAATGAATATATAGAAGAAATAAGTATTAACCTTTGATATTAATCATGTTAGACCTTAGGCTAAGCAAATTTTGTCCTTAATTAAAACCCACTACACCCTCATCCTGTAGGAATGTAACTTTATCTGGCACCTTAGGAAGGTGGCGTCTGTTTTAAGAATAATCACCCCTGGAGAAATAAGTGTTCTGGTTGACTGACCTCGGTCACAAGGAGAGGGTCATAAATTGTCAGCAGGCCCCCTGGCCAGAAGATGATGTAACACCCCTAAGACCTTTGTATACATTTGTATGAAGCACCTGACTTTAATAAAAGTCAGGACTGCTGACCCCGCGTGACTTTTGTATAACATCTCAGTGTATAAAAACAGACCCTGGAAAAATAAAAAATGAGATCAGTTCCTCGAAAGACTGGTCTCCCCATGTCGTTCTTTCTCTCACTTTCTGGGTGAATTTCCATCTGGAATGTGGAGGCTCGTCAAGCCTACTAATTATGCCTGGGCTTCTAAGATCTGACCGGGGAGGCCTTAGTGTCTCCTCTCCTTTGGGAGAACGGAAGGACGCCTGCGGCCTATGTAAGTGACGTAAATTCCTTGCCTTGGAATTATTAGCTTTCCAAGTAAACCAAGTTATTTAGCCTCTTTTCTCCGCTGAATTTTCTCACTGAGCTATCCTCATTCTATTACTCTTTATATCTCTAATTAATATCTAATTAAAGCCAGTGTATTCGCCAACGCTGTCTCTCCTTCGAATTTCCCTGGATCCACCAGGGCTGGACCCCGGCAGAGGAGCATGCAACAACTAAACAGAATGATGATGAGAAATGATGGAAAATTCCAGAGATTTTAGGCGAATGGAGTTCACGCTGGCTACTGGACTTTCTAGTGGAAAAAAGAGGACTAGAAATTGCATGCACTGTGATTGTTTGGTTGCAAAATACAAAAGAAATTATTTGAAACAGTACTGCAAACTCTCTCAGGAGTTTAAACATTATATCTTCCTTGCTTATGGGCAACAGGGCATAACATACAGAACATACATACAAAATGAGGAAAAACTTCCAAATTGGAGAAATTTACTCATTCCCTCTCTGTGATCCCAATTTAATCTACAGATTCTGAGGCACTATTGGTACTCTAGACAAGCTGGAGATAGATTTAAAATGCACAAATATATGCCTTAGAGGAATACCCCAGATAATCTGAAAGTTCAAAAGAAATGCAATACTATGTAACCTCTAATTCTACAGAGAAGGAAAACTAATTCTCTCCACAATTTGTTTTAGAGACAGCACTTGGGAAATTTGAAATAATTGGTTTGTGCATTGGAGTTTATAGTTATGTCCTATGGGGAATTAATTAATATAATTTTAAAATCCCACTGCCAGTGTAAAAGAGCAAGGGACACCAAAGACCTTACATCCACTTGAATTTACTGAAAGAAAAATAGTCACTAAAACTTCATTATAATGAAAATTTTTAATGACTATTGAATATCATAATTATATTCTAAATTTTAAATAAATCATATAAACAAATGAATTTACAAATAAATAGTAACTTTTAAGTAACTTTTTACATGTGATTTTTAAAGAAGTTATGTTAGGATGACTGGACTGAATTTAAGTTTTATGTGGAAATAGAGGAACATACTTTAGAAACCACTGACTTATTCTTTATGATACCAGTTTTTCCTCTTTTTAATTAAAAAGAGAAAAAGAATCATAAACTTCTATGTCTAGATTAAGGTTGATTTCAGATGTCTTTTCTATTTAGAAAATAACATTCCAAAGAGAATTTCCAACTTTTCAATCCATTACGGTACCCACCCACTTGAAAATAAAAACTATAAGCTGTACAAAAAGAGAAAGAGGTTCGTATTATTGAACAAGGAATCTTAGGAAAAACAAGAAATCAAAAGATGCTGAAAAGTATTATAATGTGCTTTTTAATTTAAAGATTTTCCCCTTTTAGCACTTATCATAAACAGAAATTAAAGTCATTGTTTTCTCATAAATAAGTAAGAAGAATAATCTTTTCTGAGCTCCTGCCAAATGAAAAATTTTTTTATTGCTTGAAAACTCACCACCTTTCAAAACACCTTCATATGCAAATATATAAATCCTACATCTTTTTAAAACTGAGACATTCTTTCTGTCTTTGTTTTTTAGCAATCTTAGGTTTTATGTGTATATTTCACTTGTATATGTGAAATATTGTATATTTCAGGTGTGCCATGCCAAGTTACAGTCATGTGCAGATCTTTGTGACCCTATGGACTGTAGCCCACCAGGCTCCTCTGTCCATGGGATTCCCCAGAAAAGAATACTGGAGTGGGTTGCTGTGCCTTCCTCCAGGGGATCTTCCCAACCCAGGGACTGAACCCACATCTCTTACATCTACATTGGCAGGCAGCTTCTTTACACTAGCACCGCCTGGGAGGCCCTGAGGTACATAACTTTTCTTAACTTGAGTTTCTTTCATTCATTTGGGAAAATTCAAAGCCATTATAACTTTTGTTTCTTTTCTTCTCTTCCCTCATATTTTTTATTTCACCTTAACTACCTCACATTTCTTACCTCCTTTCTCTCCCTCTCTCCCCTTTCATCTTTTTTTTTTTTTTAAATACAATTACATTTATTTTTTTTTAATTTTAATTAATTTTAATTGGAGAATAAGTACTTTACAATATTGTGATGGTTCTTTGCCATACATCAACACGAATTGGCCACAGGTATGCATGCATCTCCCGCATGCTGAACCTCCCTCCCACCTCCCTCCCCACCATATCCCTTTGTGTTGTCCCAGGGTATCAGCTTTGGGTGCCCTGCTTCATGCATCGAACTTGCACTGGTCATTTAATTTACATATGGTAATATACATGTTTCAATGCTATTTTTCTCAAATCATCCCACCGTTGGCTTATCCCACTGAGTCCAAAAGTTTGTTCTTTACATCTGTGTCTTCTTTGCTGCCCTGCATGTAGAAGCA
This sequence comes from Bos mutus, assembly GCF_027580195.1. Lineage (NCBI taxonomy): Eukaryota > Metazoa > Chordata > Mammalia > Artiodactyla > Bovidae > Bos > Bos mutus. The sequence continues at coordinate 56,560,776 of NC_091621.1, read as the reverse complement.
TTGGTACCATCTTTCTAATCCATATACATGCATTAGTATATAGTATTTGTCTTTCTCTTTCTGACTTACTTCACTCTGTATAATAGGCTCCAGGTTCATCCACTTCATTTGAACTGCCTCAAATGTGTTCCTTTATATAGCTGAGTAATATTCCATTGTGTATATGTACCACAGCTTTCTTATCCATTCATCTGTGGATGGACATCTAGGTTGCTTCCATGTCCTAGCTACTGTAAACAGTGCTGCAGTGAACACTGGGGTACATGTGTCTCTCTCACTTCTGGTTTCCTTGGGATTTCTGGGTTATATGGCAGTTCTATTCCCAGTTTTTTAAGGAATCTCCACAATGTTCTCCATAGTGGCTGTACCAGTTTGCATTCCCACCAATGGTGTATGAGGGTTCCCTTTTCTCCACACTCTCTCCAGCATTTATTGTTTGTATACTCTTCGATGATGGCCATTCTGACCAGCGTTAGATAATAATCCATTGTGGTTTTGATTTGCATTTCTCTAATAATGAGAGATGTTGAGCATCTTTTCATGTGTTCATTAGCCATCTGTATCTCTTTGGAAAATGTCCGTGTAGGTCTTTTCCCCATTTGTTAATTGGGTTGTTCATTAGAATTAGAATTGTAAAGGTACAAAATTAATAACAAATATCAAAAAGCAAAAATTAAAAATCTAGAATAGATACTAGGCTTTCAAAAGTACAATAAAAAAAAAAAATGGGGTCAGTTCAGTGTCAGATAATCCCTTATTCCCACTTGTACTTATTATCAAAGTCTACAGTTGTCCCTCAAATGTACGATCTCAGCTTAGCTGCAGGATTTTATTTTTAATTTTTATTTTTTTAATTTTTTTCCATCTACAATTTTATTTTATTTTTAAACTTTACAAAATTGTATTAGTTTTGCCAAATATCAAAATGAATCTGTTTTACCTGCCACTCGAGTGGTTCTTCCTTCTTTTCTTTTCTTAGGTTGGCCTAGTCTGCTTACACATGTCTTTGGTGTCCAACCTCCACCCTGACTAGAGGGGGTGAAAGTGACCATTTATTTGGACTCACTTTCTCAGTTGTGCTGTGGAGAGGGAGGGACCCTGCAAATAAACACTACTGGCATGTGTGGGGAGTGCTCACAGTGGATGGACAACATAGGTTTTTTGTTTGTTTGTTTGTTTTTTCAATTATCCTGCCCTCTGAGAGTCCAAAGTTCCCTACTGATCCTGCTTATGAAAGGATTACCTATTGTGTGGAAACTTCTCCTCCTTCACAACTCCCTCCCCAGGATGGGTCTCCATCCCTAAATCTTTTGTCTCTCTTTTCATCTTTATCTTCTGTCCTATCTCATTTGAAAGAGATTGGTTTGCCTCTCTGGGTATCCGGGGTTCTCCACCAGCATTGTGAAGTTGTTTTGTGGAGATTGCTCCACATGCAGATGATCTTTTGATGTATTGGCGGGGGATAAAGTGGTCTCCCGATCCTACTCCGGAGAAGGCAATGGCACCCCACTCTAGTACTCTTGCCTGGAAAATCCCATGGACGGAGGAGCTTGGTGGGTTGCAGTCCATAGGGTCACTAAGAGTCAGACACTACTGAGACTTCACTTTCACATTTCACTTTCATGCATTGGAAAAGGAAATGGTAACCCACTCTAGTGTTCTTGCCTAGGGAATCCCAGGGATGGGGGAGCCTGGTGGGCTGCCGTCTGTGGGGTTGCACAGAGTCAGACATGACTGAAGCAACTTAGCAGCATCAACAGCCATCCTACTCCTCTGCCCTCTTGGGACTGCAGTCTCCCCTGTCATCTTGAGGATCTAATAAATATGCTGAAACTTTTCATCATGTATGCATCTTATATGATCTTTACTGTATTTGCAATATATCTTTCTGTGTTTCAGTCTGTTTCCTAATAATGTCTTCCTATTCACTAACCCCTACTCTAGCTAGATCATAAACTATGCTCTTAATGTTGGTTTTAGAATTACTACAAGATTCATTTTATAAATTTCAATTTGCTGTTGAAATGACCTGTCAGATATATTCCTGTGCATATTATTCATTATAAGTTTAATGTTCACATGTAATAATTCCAATGATTGTACTTTAATCAGTCTGGGATACAACTGATTCAAAGCCATTTTTCTGCCTAAAGTTCAGTTCAGTCACTCAGTCGTGTCTGACTCTTTACAATGCCGTGGAGTGCAGCATGCCAGGCTTCTCTGTCCATCACCAACTCCCAGAGGTTGTTCAAACTCATATCCATCGAGGTGGTAATGCCATCCAACTGTTGTCCCCTTTTCCTCATGCCTTCAATCTTTCCCAGCATCAGGGTCTTTTCCAATGAGTTAGTCCTTCACATAAAGTGGCCCAAGTATTGGAGTTTCAGCTTCAGCATCAGTCCTTCTAATGAATATTCAGTACTGATTTCCTTTAGGATTGACTGGTTGGTTCTACTTAGAGTCCAAGAAGAAGTCTCAAGAGTCTTCTCCAACAACACAATTCAAAAGCATCAATTCTTTGGTGTTCAGCCTTCCTTATAGTCTAAATCTCACATCCATACATGACTACTGGAAAAATAATAGCTTTGACAAGATGGACCTTTGTCAGCAAAGTAATGTATCTGCTTTTTAATATGCTGTCTATGTTGGTAATAGCATTTCTTCAAAGGAGCAAGCATTTTTTAATTTCATGGCTGCAGTCACCATCTGCAGTGATTTTTAAGCCCCCCAAAATAAAGTTTCTCACTATTTACATTGTTTCCCCACCTATTTGCCATGAAGTGATGGAACTGGAAGCCACAATCTTAGTTCTTTTAATGTTGAGTTTTAAACCAAATTTTTCACTCTCCTCCTTCACTTTCATCAAGAGGCTCTTTGGTTCTTCTTCACTTTCTGCAATAAAGGTGGTGTCATCTGCATATCTGAAGTTATTGATATTTCTCTCAGCAATCTTGATTCCAGCTTGTGCTTCATCCAGCTCAGCATTTCACATGAAGTGCTCTGCATATAAGTTAAATAAGCAGGGTGACAATATACAGCCTTGATGTACTCCTTTTCCAATTTGGAACTAGTCTGTTGTTCCATGTCTGGTTCTAACTGTTGCTTCTTGACCTGCATACAGATTTCTCAAGAGGCAGATCAGGTGGTCTGGTATTCCCTTCTCTTTAAGAATTTTACACAGTTTGCTATGATTCACACAGTCAAAGGCTTTGGTGTAGTCAATAAAACAGAAATAGATGTTTTTCTGGAACTCTCATGTTTTTTCAACGATCCAATGGATGTTGGCAATTTGATCTCTGGTTCCTCTGCCTTTTCTAAATCCAGCTTGAACATCTGGAAGTTCACAGTTCATGTACTATTGAAGCCTGCTGCTGCTACTGCTGTTGCTGCTAAGTCGCCTCAGTCGTGTCCGACTCTGTGCGACCCCACAGATGGCGGCCCACCAGGCTCCCACGTCCCTGGGATTCTCCAAGCAAGAACACTGGAGTGGGTTGCCATTTCCTTCTCCAATGCATGAAAGGGAAAAGTGAAAGTGAAGTCGCTCTGTCGTGTCTGACTCTTTGCGACCCAATGGTCTGCAGCCTACCAGGCTCCTCCGTCCATGGGATTTTCCAGGCAAGAGTACTGGAGTGGGGTGCCATTGCCTTTTGGAGAATTTTGAGCATTACTTTACTAACGTGTGAAATGAATACAGTTGTGTGGTAGTTTAAACATTCTTTGGCATTGCCTTTCTTTGGGATTGAGATGAAAACTGACCTTTTCTAGTCCTGTGGCCACTTCTGGGTTTCCCAAATTTGCTGGCATATTGAGTACAGCACTTTAACAGCATCATCTTTTACCATCTGAAATAGCTCAACTGGCATTCCATCACCTCCACTAGCTTTGTTCGTAGCGATGCTTCTTAAGGCCCACTTGACTTCGCATTCCAGGATGTCTGGCTGTAGGTGAGTGATTACACCATTATGGTTATCTGGGTCATGAAGATTTTTTTTTTTTTTTTTTTTAGTTCTTGTGTGCATAGTTGCCACCTCTTCTTATATCTTCTGCTTCTGTTAGGTCCATACCATTTCTGTTCTTTATTGTGTCCATCTTTGCATGAAATTTTCCTTTGGTATCTTTAATTTTCTTGAAGATATCTCTAGTCTTTCCCATTCTATTGTTTCCCCCTATCTCTTTGCATTGTTCACTTAGGAAGTCTTTCTTATCTCTCCTTGCTATTCTTTGGAACTTGGCATTCAAAATGGTATATATTTTTTTCTGCCTTAGGAGAGTTTATTTGGGTTTTCTCTTACCCTAATTGAAACTGAAGTATTTACCAGATCCCATCATTTTTGGCAAATCCTAAACCAAGTGCTTGTCTCACAGACTGTGAAATTGGTAAAAGCTCTTTCAACTTCCTGTTAGTCTAAAGCTTAAAAATCAGCAAATGCTTAGGTAGGTGTCACATATTAGGCTCCCTAATACTTGTGATCTCTGTGATCCTCATTCATTCTGTGACCTTGGTCCCTCAAGTTCCAGCTTCCCTGAGAGACATCAATCCTGACTTTCACTTTACTAGTCCCAAGAGACTGTCCAAAGCTCTGATCAATTTCTCAGCACCCCGATTTTTGCAGAAATTAGTAAGGAAAAAGTGACACAGGAATTTGGTCTCTGCTCAATATAGTTCCCCTCTCTGAAGGGGCTTAATTCAAGAGCTATCTGCTAATAGAATCCTACAATATTTCAAAATAGATTTAAGTGTTTCTAAAATTAGTTTTCATAGTTGTTCTTCATAATCTGGCATTCAATAAGATATATTATACTGCAATGATTGTATTAGAATATTTATAAAGCAAATTATTTTATAATGTAATACTCATCACTATAAATTAGAAAAGAAATGAGCAATTTCTTGTGAGTTAATATATTTCAGTTCTTGCACAATAACCACTTTAGAATATGATAATGTATATTTTAAAACTGAAAATACTATAATATTTAAGATTTATTAGTTCTATCTTCTGAAAAGATATATATTCTACCATATATAGATATAGTTATCTATCTTCATTGATATATAAGAAAGTTGACAATAATAACAGGAAACAAATATCTGAAACTACTGTGATTATTGTAGTTTATTGTCTAATGCTTACAGGAATCGGAAAGCTATTTTAGTATAACTAAGTGCAAATCTTTTTCTATTTCACTTATCTCCTATCTCTCACTCATCTCTATTTATATGTATACACACACACACGTGAGCATGTGTGCACAGAAGCTTCAGTTGTGTCCAACTCTTTGTGACCCTATGAACTGCAGCCCACCAGGTTCCTCTGCCCATGGGATTCTCCAGGCAAGAATACTGGATTGGGTTGCTATTTCCTCCTCCAGGGGATCTTCCCAACCCAGGGATCATGCCCATATCTCCTGTGTCTCTGGCATTGTAGGTGGATTCTTTACCGTTTGAGCCACCTGGGAAGTCCATACAGCAATAGCATATGGGTGTGTATACCAACTGTACAAACACACACAATTTCACAAACATACATACCAACAGTAACATATAAAGGGTAGAAAGCAGTTGCTTGCAACAAGGTTTCCCATCCTAATAAAGAAGATTTTTGTAATGGCTTGTCAAACCAGTAACCTCTGATCTTTTTCTACTTAAATTTGAGGAATTTTTCTTTGAGTGCCTAATGCCAGGTTTTTACATTTTGTGTTTTGATATTGTACATTGATTTTACCAGAATCATCAAGCACTCTGATTTCATATTATTTAAATGGCTTCATTGTTAACTCAGTTTCTATGACATAAGATATCATACATCATGACCAAGTGGGCTTTATCCCAGGAATGCAAGCATTCTTTAATATCCACAAATCAATTAATGTAGTACACCACATTAACAAATTGAAAGATAAAAACCATATGATTATCTCAATAGATGCAGAGAAAGCCTTTGACAAAATTCAACATCCACTTATGATAAAAATCCTTCAGAAAGCAGGCATAGAAGGAACATATCTCAACATAATAAAAGCTATACATGACAAACCCACAGCAAACATTATCCTCAATGGTGAAAAATTGAAAGGACTTTCCCTAAAGTCAGGCACAAGGCAAGGGTGCCCACTCTCACCACTACTATTCACAATAGTTTTGGAAGTTTTAGCCCCAGCAATCAGAAAAAAAGAAATAAAAGGAATCCAGATTAGAAAAGAAGAAGTAAAACTCTCACTGTTTTCAGTGATCCTCTGCATAGAAAACCCTAAAGACTCCACCAGAAAAATTACTATAGCTAATCAATGAATATAGTAAAGTTGCAGGATATAAAATTAACACACAGAAATCCCTTGCATTCCTATACACTAAGAATGAGAAAACAAGAAGAGAAATTAAGGAAAAAATTCCATTCACCATTGCAACGAAAATTAAAGAATAAAATACTTAGGAATAAACCTACCTAAATAAACAAAAGACCTATATATGCTGCTAAGTCACTTCAGTCGTGCCCAACTCTGTGCGACCCCATAGAGGGCAGCCCACCAGCTCCCCCGTTCCTGGGATTCTCCAGGCAAGAACACTGAAGTGGGTTGCCATTTCCTTCTCCAATGCATGAAAGGAAAAAGTGAAAGTGAAGTCGCTCAGTCGCGTCCGACTCCTAGCAACCCCATGGACTGCAGCCTACCAGGCTCCTCCATCCATGGGATTTTCCAGGCAAGAGTACTGGAGTGGGGTGCCATTGCCTTCTCCAAAGACCTATATATAGAAAACTATAAAACACTGATGAAAGAAATCAAAGATGACACAAATAGATGGAGAAATATACCATGTTAGTGGATTGGATGAATCGACATAGTGAAAATGAGTATGCTACCCAAAGCAATCTATAGATTCAAGGCAACCCCTATCAAGCTACCAACCGTATTTTTCACAGAACTAGAACAAATAATTTCACAGTTTGTATGGAAATACAAAAAGCCTCAAATAGCCAAAGCAATCTTGAGAAAGAAGAATGGAACTGGAGGAATCAACCTGTCTGACTTCAGGCTATACTACAAAGCAACAGTCATTAAGACAGAATGGTACTGGCACAAAGACAGAAATATAGATCAGTTGAACAAAATAGAAAGCCCAAAGATAAATCCACGCACGTATGGACAACTTATCTTTGACAAAGGAGGTAAGAATATAAAATGGAGAAAAGAGAGTCTCTTTAACAAGTGGTGTTGGGAAAACTGGTCAACCACATGTAAAAGAATGAAACTAGAACACTTTCTAACACCATACACAAAAATAAACTCAAAATGGATTAAAGATCTAAATGTAAGACCAGAAACTATAAAACTCCTAGTCAAAAACATAGGCAAAACACTCTCTGATGTAAGTCTTAGCAGGATCCTCTATGACCCACCTCCCAGAATATTGGAAATAAAAGCAAAAATAAACAAATGGGACCTAATTAAACTTAAAAGCTTTTTCACAATGAAGGAAACTACAAGCAAGGTGAAAAGACAGCCTTCAGAATGGGAGGAAATAATAGCAAATGAAGCAACTGACAAAGAATTAATCTCAAAAATATGCAAGCAACTCCTGCAGCTCAATCACAGAAAAATAAATGACCCAATCAAAAAATGGGCCAAAGAAATAAACAGACATTTCTCCAAAGAAGACATGTAGATGGCTAACAAACACATGAAAAGATGCTCAACATCACTCATTATCAGAGAAATGCAAATCAAAACCACAATGAGGTACCATCTCATGCCGGCCAGAATGGCTGTTATCAAAAAGTCTACAAACAGTAAATGCTGGAGAGGGTATGGAGAAAAAGCAACCCTCTTACACTGTTGGTGGGAATGCAAACTAGTACAGCCACTATGGAGAACAATGTGGAGATTCCTTAAAAAACTGGGAATAGAAGTGCCATATGACCCAGCAATCCCACTGCTGGGCATACATACCAAAGAAACCAGAATTGAAAAAGACACATGTACCCCAATGTTCATTGCAGCACTGTTTATAATAGCCAGGACATGGAAGCAACCTAGATGTCCATCGGCAGACAAATGGATAAGAAAGCTGTGGTATATAAACACAATGGAATACTACTCAGCCATTAAAAATAATACATTTGAATCAGTTCTAATGAGGTGGATGAAACTGGAGCCTATTACACAGAGTGAAGTAAATCAGAAAAAAAAAAAAAAAACCAATACAGTATACTAATGCGTATATATGGAATTTAGAAAGATGGTAATGATGATCCTGTATGCAAGACAGCAAAAGAGACACAGACTTTTGGACTCTGTGGGAGAAGGCGAGGGCAGGATGATTTGAAAGAATAGCATTGAAACATGTATATTATCATATGTGAAACAGATAGCCAGTCCAGGTTTGATGCATGAGACAGGGTGCTCAGGGCTGGTGCACTGGGATGACCCTGAGGGATGGGATGGGGAGGGAGGTGGGAGGTTGGTTCAGGATTAGGGACACATGTACACCCATGACTGATTCATGTCAATGTATGGCAAAAACCACTACCATATTGTAAAGTAATTAGCCTCCAATTTAAATAAGAAAAAAATGATATTTCTGTAAATTATTCTAATAAGATTCTAATAATAAAATATTCTAAAAAGGGAAGCTAAAAGATAAAAATGAAATTCTGAAAATACATTTGGAAATATATAACATTTTCAAATACATGGGCTTTGGGGAAGATACCAAAATAGTTTTAGGTGTTTAAATGAACAGTTTTGGAATGCAAATCTGATCACATATCTTTATTGACCATGATCTTGTCTAAGACAGAAACTGGAAGAAATATGCAGATAACATATTGACTAATTTATACACAGTTCAGTGAAAAATACAGTGACAAAGTCTACTAATTACTTTATCAGACAAGTTGTCTCACAGATCAAGGACAGATTCTGATAAATCAATTGTTGCATCCATGAAACTTTCTAATTATTTCAAGTCAACATTTGGTTGACTTTTAACATATTGACTCAAGATATTCAAACTTTAGCACTTGGTATACATGAATGTTTAGTAAAAATCAAAATAATAAATGATGATTTGAATAAGCTGTCTAATCAAAACACTGAATAAGGTAGCTTTAAAGAGTTTTATTAATAGAAATTGTTGTTTAAATTAAGGAAATTGTCAACTATGAATGCTGTCATGATTCAAACAACCGAGAACTGATGTAACTTTAAACAAAATCTGTTACATAAAAAATCAGTGTGTCAGTGTGTTTAATTCAGTTATTAATATGACCTAGGACTTTAAGAGTAAGACAGTTTTTTGTGGATTTTTTCTAAATTTTAAAGTTGTGATTTGTACCTTACACCAATAATGACAATAATCTTTTTTGGTAACTGAAAGTTTTATGTGCAGTCAGCCAAAATATTCTAAGATACAACATGCTATGTAGCACATGCAAATACACATGCACACACACACACTCATAAAAAGCAAGCCATAGCTTTAATTGTTTACACAAACATGGGTATACTACATAGAGATAATTAAACTTGCTATTAATTTATGACCTTTTATGTTGCAAAAGATGATAGTAGTTTTCTTTCCCAATAACATATAATGTGTATATATTCACAATTCCTATGTATAAAATATATTTTGATGGGACTTTTTTCTTCTCTTCATTAAAGTAGACATGACCGACAGATAAGTAGAAAAATAGATAGTGCTGTATTTTTAAGTAGAAATACTGTGATCTACTTTGAGTGAGAAAAGATGATGGAATCTTAGAATTACTGTTAAGTATAGTCAGGATATCTTGTTGTGTCAATTGAAATGTCTAAGTGCAACAGTGAAATATGATAAACATTAAACATAATTTATTATTTGGAAAATATACACTTTGTATTGCTTGATGGTTGACAAGAAACAAAGGTCAAAAATAGGTAAATTTAAATATTGTTAGATTAAGTAGCTCAGGAAATGGAAATTGTGAAGCTCAAAGCGTGGATCATGTTTTATTCAGGAATAGAATCAGAATTTTATGAGAAACGATATGCAGATGACACCACCCTTATGGCAGAAAGTGAAGAGGAACTCAAAAGCCTCTTGATGAAAGTGAAAGTGGAGAGTGAAAAAGTTGGCTTAAAGCTCAACATTCAGAAAACGAAGATCATGGCATCCGGTCCCATCACTTCATGGGAAATAGATGGGGAAACAGTGGAAACAGTGTCAGACTTAATTTTGGGGGGCTCCAAAATCACTGCAGATAGTGACTGCAGCCATGAAATTAAAAGATGCTTACTCCTTGGAAGGAAAGTTATGACCAACCTAGACAGCATATTCAAAAGCAAAGACATCACTTTGCCCACAAAGGTCGATCTAGTCAAGGCTATCGTTTTTCCTGTGGTCATGTGTGGATGTGAGAGTTGGACTGTAAAGAAGCCTGAGCGCTGAAGAATTAATGCTTTTGAACTGTGGTGTTGGAGAAGACTCTCGCGAGTCCCTTGGACTGCAAGGAGATCCAACCAGTCCATTCTGAAAGAGATCAGCCCTAGGATTTCTTTGGAAGGAATGATGCTAAAGCTGAAACTCCAGTACTTTGGCCACCTCATGCGAAGAGTTGACTCATTGGAAAAGACTCTGACACTGGGAGGGATTGGGGGCAGGAGGAGAAGGGGACGACAGAGGATGAGATGGCTGGATGGCATCACTGACTCGATGGATGTGAGTCTGAGTGAACTCCGGGAGTTGGTGATGGACAGGGAGGCCTGGCATGCTGTGATTCATGGGGTCGACATGACTGAGCAACTGAACTGAACTGAACTGATATTTCAAACTACATATTCAAAACACTAGCTAATGTAATTTGGTTTACTAAAATATTTTAAACATGAAGTTCCGAACATGTTGTCATTGAGATACATTCAAAACCAAACATTTAATTGAATTATATGGTCTAAGTGGATGTATAAGTACATTGTTGTTTTTCAGTCGTTTACTCGTGTCTAACTCCTTGTGACCCCATGAACTACAGCACACCAAGCTTCCTTGTCCTTCATTATCTCCCAGAGTTTGCTCAAACCCATGTCCATTGAGTCAGTGATGCTATCCAACTATCTCATCCTCTGTCATCCCCTTGTCCTCTTGCCCTCAATCTTTCCCAGCATCAGGGTCTTTTCAAATGAGTCAGCTCTTCGCATCAGGTGGCCTATGTATTGGAGCTTCAGCTTCAGCATCAGTCCTTCCAATGAATATTCTGCACTGATTTTCTTTAGGATTGACTGGTTTGATCTCCTTGCTGTCCAGAGGATTTTCAAGAGTCTTCCTCAGCACCATGCTGCTGCTGCTACTGCTAAGTCACTTCAGTTGTGTCCCACTCTGTGCAACCCCATAGACGGCAGCCCACCAGGCTCCCCTGTCTCTGGGATTCTCCAGGCAAGAACACTGGAGTGGGTCGCCATTTCCTTCGCTAATGCATGAAAGTGAAAAGTGAAAGTCAAGTCACTCAGTCATGTCTGACTCTTAGCGACCCCATGGACTGCAGCCTTCCAGGCTCCTCCGTCCATGGGATTTTCCAGGCAAGAGTACTGGAATGGGTGACCATTGCATTCTCCGCCTCAGCACCATAACCAATCACAAATTCTGAAACCAAAATTGTCTCCTTTTGTCAGTAGAGTCTAAAGGCTCTTTTTCATTTTTTCATTTTTTCAACATCTATTTTATCACAAAGGTCTTCACTGGTGGCTCTGTGATAAAGTATCCATCTGCTAATGCAGGAAATGTAGGTTTGATCCCTGGGTTGAGAAGATCCCTTGGAGTAGGAAATGGCAACCCACTCCAATATTCTTGCCTGGGAAATTCCATAGACAGAGTAGCCTGGCAGGCAACAGTTCATGGGGATCACAAAAGAGTCAGACATGACTTGGCAACTAAACAACTTTATTACAAAACCTCAAATGAATATATTCCATGATATACTTTTCTGTTTAAAATTATTATAGTGGTTGCCATTCTGATTTTTTGTTGTTTTTGTTTTTATAACTTTCTCTAAAGTTATAAACCATTGTCTTTTTAGATGAGTTTATTATGAAAATTATTTTGATGGATTTGTATAATGTTGTTTCCTCACATTTTCATTGTTCATGAGCACAGAAGGTTCTTCTAATTCCATCTATTATTCTCATTTTACTGTGATGTTTTAGTCAGTTTGAGTCATTTTAGATTTTTCTTTCTATTCATTGTGACACGTGGTAGAATTTATTCTTTGAGTATGAATGTAGTTCACAAGGGACTGATGCTTTTATGACACTCTTATACTTATTTGAGAGCATTTCTCCAAGTATTAGCTTTATCTCCACCCATTTGTCCCTCTAAAAGGCTTAAATTCCAGCACATCTCCATTCTCAGATGGAAATTTCCTGTTTCCAAGGCATCAAGGGTGTACTATAGAGTATGCCACAGAGAATACTGGACTTTTGTGGGCTTGGTTATCACAAATGTGTAATAAATTATCATTTCTCTGCCAGAATCTGCTCATTTTACTTCACTGGGACCTTCAAAGAAAAATGCAATCTGTGTGAAATAAAGCTCTGTTGAAGGATTTAATGGCATAATTTGTAATGGTTATATCTTAATGATCATTTCAAATTGATCTTTTCCAAAATTTATTCAGGCTTAAAACATCCTGATAGACTACTGCTGTTGTTGCATTTCCAGATTTTTATTCATGAGGATATTACTTTTGATATACCAATAGAAACCATATAATTACAGACGAGTCTGAACATGCATGGAAACCTCAGAGATAAAGGAGCAGTGAGGAGCAGTTGGAGCATTAAGGCTTATGGCAGCAGGGAGTGGAAGCAGAGAGAAAAAGGAAGGCTCAGTGGTACAGATGATGGTGTTAAGAAACAGACTAGGAGAAGAAGAAATAATTTTGCTTTGAATAAACTGCGTGTTCTAAATTCAGCAAAGAGGCAATTATAATTTTGTAAAAAGGTTTTTTAAAATTGTTTCCAAGTTGTACTTCATTTCATCATTCAGTATGTAATTAATGTGTATCTATTATATCACCTGGGTCTGTTGAAGACATTGGAGATAAATTGGTGAAAACAAAATGTACTTTTAAAATACCTTCCCTTTTGGAGTTTGTACTCTGGTCTGTAAATTTGGTATGTGGTTCAGTTCATTTCAGTCACTCAGTCGTGTCCGATTCTTTGCGACCCCATGAATCGAAGCACGCCAGGCCTCCCTGTCCATCACCAACTCCTGGAGTTCACTCAAGCTCATGTCCATCGAGTTGGTGATGCCATCCAGCCATCTCATCCTCTGTTGTCCCCTTCTCCTCCTGCCCCTAATCCCTCCCAGCATCAGAGTCTTTTCCTGAGTCAGCTCTTAGCATGAGATGGCCAAAGTACTGGAGTTTCAGCTTTAGCATCATTCCTTCCAATGAACACCCAGGACTGATCTCCTTTAGGATGGACTGGTTGGATCTCCTTGCAGTCCAAGGGACTCTCAAGGGTCTTCTCCAACACCATAGTTCAAAAGCATCAATTCTTCAGCACTCAGCTTTCTTCACAGTCCCACTCTCACATCCATACATGACCACTGGAAAAACCATAGCCTTTACTAGATGGACCTTTGTTGGCAAAGTAATGTCTCTGCTTTTGAATATGCTATCTAGGTTGGTCATAACTTCCCTTCCAAGGAGTAAGTAAGTGTCTTTTAATTTCATGGCTGCAATCACCATCTGCAGTGATTTTGGAGCCCCCAAAATAAGTCTGACACTGTTTTTACTTTTTTTCCATCTATTTCCCATGAAGTGATGGGACTAGATGCCATGATGTTCGTTTTCTGAACCTTGAGCTTTAAGCCAACTTTTTCACTCTCTTCTTTCACTTTCATCAAGAGGCTTTTAGTTCCTCTTCACTTTCTGCCATAAGGGTGTTGTCATCTGCATATCTGAGCTTATTGATATTTCTCCCGGCAATCTTGATTCCAGCTTGTGCTTCTTCCAGCCCAGTGTTTCTCATGATGTTCTCTGCATATAAGTTAAATAAGCATGGTGACTATATACAGCCTTGATGTACTCCTTTTCCTATTTGGAACCAGTCTGTTGTTCCATGTCGACTTCTAACTGTAGAATAATTACTAATACAGTGCATGTAAAATACTCAGTAATGTGCAAAATATAAATGTTAATTTCTAAAGAAATGTAATACTTTTACTTTTGGAAAATTGGTACCATTAGTACTATATCAGAAAGCCAAAAACTTAAACCATCTGATAAAAATTTCCATTTAATATTTTTAAAAAGTGTTTTAAAATTGAAGTTAAAGTTTGCATACAAATAGGGACCAAAAGAAAGCAGGAGTAGCAATACTCGTATCAGATAAAATAGACTTTAAAACAAAGGCTGTGAAAAGAGACAAAGACAGTCACTACATAATGATCAAAGGATCAATACAAGAAGAAGATATAACAATTATAAATATATATGCACCCAACATGGGAGCACTGCAATATGTAAGACAAATGCTAACAAGTATGAAAGGAGAAATTAACAATAACACAATAATAGTGGGAGTCTTTAATACCCCACTCACACCTATGGATAGATCAACTAAACAGAAAATTAACAAGGAAACACAAACGTTAAATGATACAATAGACCAGTTAGACCTAATTGATATCTATAGGACACTTCATCCCAAAACAATGAATTTCACCTTTTTCTCAAGCGACCATGGAACCTTCTCCAGGATAGATCACATCCTGGGCCATAAATCTAGCCTTGGTAAATTCAAAAAAATAGAAATAATTCCAAGCATCTTCTCTGACCACAATGCAGTAAGATTAGATCTCAATTACAGAAGAAAAACTATTAAAAATTCCAACATATGGAGGCTGAACAACACGCTGCTGAATAACCAACAAATCACAGAAGAAATCAAAAAAGAAATCAAAATTTGCATAGAAATGAATGAAAATGAAAACACAACAACTCAAAACCTGTGGGACACTGTAAAAGCAGTGCTAAGGGGAAAGTTCATAGCAATACAGGCACACCTCAAGAAACAAGAAAAAAGTCAAATAAATAATCTAACTCTACACCTAAAGCAACTAGAAAAGGAAGAAATGAAGAACCCCAGGGTTAGTAGAAGGAAAGAAATCTTAAAAATTAGGGCAGAAATAAATGCAAAAGAAACAAAAGAGAACATAGCAAAAATCAACAAAGCCAAAAGCTGGTTCTTTGAAAGGATAAATAAAATTGACAAACCATTAGCCAGACTCATCAAGAAACAAAGGGAGAAAAATCAAATCAATAAAATTAGAAATGAAAATGGAGAGATCACAACAGACAACACAGAAATACAAAGGATCATAAGAGACTACTATCAACAATTATATGCCAATAAAATGGACAACGTGGAAGAAATGGACAAATTCTTAAAAAAGTACAACTTTTTCCAAAACTGGACCAGGAAGAAATAGAAAATCTTAACAGACCCATCACAAGCACGGAAATTGAAACTATAATCAAAAATCTTCCAGCAAACAAAAGCCCAGGTCCAGGCGGCTTCACAGCTGAATTCTACCAAAAATTTAGAGAAGAGCTAACACCTATCCTACTCAAACTCTTCCAGAAAATTGCAGAGGAAGGTAAACTTCCAAACTCATTCTATGAGGCCACCATCACCCTAATACCAAAACTTAACAAAGATGCCACAAAAAAAGAAAACTACAGGCCAATATCACTGATGAACATAGATGCAAAAATCCTTAAAAAAAATTCTAGCAATCAGAATCCAACAACACATTAAAAAGATCATACACCATGACCAAGTGGGCTTTATCCCAGGGATGCAAGGATTCTTCAATATCCGCAAATCAATCAATGTAATACACCACATTAACAAATTGAAAAATAAAAACCATATGATTATCTCAATAGATGCAGAGAAAGCCTTTGACAAAATTCAACATCCATTTATGATAAAAACTCTCCAGAAAGCAGGAATAGAAGGAACATACCTCAACATAATAAAAGCTAAACGTAAGACCAGAAACTATAAAACTCCTAGAGGAGAACATAGGCAAAACACTGTCTGACATACATCACAGCAGGATCTTCTATGACCCACCTCCCAGAATATTGGAAATAAAAGCAAAAATAAACAAATGGGACCTAATTAAACTTACAAGCTTCTGCACATCAAAGGAAGCTATTAGCAAGGTGAAAAGACAGCCTTCAGAATGGGAGAAAATAATAGCAAATAAAGCAACTGACAAACAAATAATCTCAAAAAACAAGCAACTCCTGCAGTTCAATTTCAGAAAAATAAATAACCCAATCAAAAAATGGGCCAAAGAACTAAATAGACATTTCTCCAAAGAAGACATACAGATGGCTAACAAACACATGAAAAGATGCTCAACATCACTCATTATCAGAGAAATGCAAATCAAAACCACTATGAGGTACCATTTCATGCCAGTCAGAATGGCTGTGATCTAAAAGTCTACAAGCAATAAATGCTGGAGAGGATGTGGAGAAAAGGGAACCCTCTTACACTGTTGGTGGGAATGCAAACTAGTACAGCCACTATGGAGAACAGTGTGGAGATTCCTTAAAAAACTGAGAATAGAAGTGCCATATGACCCAGCAATCCCACTGCTGGGCATACACACTAAGGAAACCAGAATTGAAAGAGACACATGTTCCCCAATGTTCATCGCAGCACTGTTTATAATAGCCAGGACATGGAAGCAACCTAGATGTCCATTAGCAGATGAATGGATAAGAAAGCAGTGGTACATATACACAATGGAGTATTACTCAGCCATTAAAATGAGTACATTTGAATCAGTTCTAAAAACACCAGTGCAGTATACTAATGCATATATATGGAATTTAGAATGATGGTAACAATAACCCTGTATACGAGACAGCAAAAGAGACACTGATGTATAGAACAGTGTTTTGGACTCTGTGGGAGAGGGAGAGGGTGGGATGATTTGGGAGAATGGCATTGAAACATGTATAATATCATATATGAAACGAGTCACCAGTTCAGGTTCAATGCACGATACTGGATGCTTGGGGCTGGTGCACTGGGACGACCCATAGGGATGGTATGGGGAGGGAGGAGGGAGGAGGGTTCAGGATGGGGAACACGTGTATACCTGTGGCGGATTCATTTTGATATATGGCAGAACCAATACCATATTGTAAAATTAAAAAATAAAATTAAATTAAAAAAAAGAAAAAGTTTACTTTTTATTGGGGAAGTGTCAATTAACCAATACAGTTGGTCTTTATTCCCTGAGTCTCTTAAAATTCTCTAACCTTTGATTTCAGTTGAGTTGAGTTCACACTGCTCTATATGAGCTCTATTCTGAGCTCTATCCCCCATAGTAATAGCCTAGAATGAAGTGTTCTTTACCCGTTTAACTTCTATTGTTGCTGTTGTCACTATGTTGTATCCGACCTCTGCGACCTCATGGACTGCAGCATGCCAGGCTCTTCTGTCCTCCATTACCTCCCAAAGTTTGCTCAAATTCATGTCCATTGAATCCACGATTCTAACAATCTCATCCTCTGCTGCCCACTTCTCCTTTGGTGTCTTCACTCTTTCCTAGCATCGAGGTCTTTTCCAATGAATCTGCTCTTCACATTAGGTGTCCAAAGTATAGGAACTTCAGCTTCAGCATGAGTCCTTCCCCTAAATATTCAGGGTTGATTTCCCTTGAAGATTAACTGATTTGTGCTCCCTGCAGTCCAAGGGAGTCTCAGGAGTCTTGTCCAGCACCACAATTCAAAATCATGAAATCTTTGGCACTCAGCCGTCTTTATGGTCCAACTCTCACATCCATAATGACTACTGGAAAAACCATAGCTTTGACTACATAGAACTTTGTCAGCAAAGTGATATCCCTGGCATAATTATAATCCCTCAAGACCTGAAGATAGGAACATTTTAGAGAGTTAACCTCTAGATTCTTTTAAATCTAAAATCCAAATTTCAACTATGTGGTTACAACTCTTAACTAGTAGATTGATTGTCACCAAACTAGGTCTATTCAAGTGTCTAGGTGTGCTGAAGGCCATGAGGTCTCAAAGAGTTGGGCACGACTGAGTGACTGACCTGAACTGAGTAAGAGACTATGCAAACAGAAAATAAACTTGATAAGAGCCTATAAATTCATATTTGTTTCTTTAACAACTTGATTAACCTTAAAAATTCCTTTCTATTTTTCTTCTATATATACCTTTTCAATATAAATCTTGTAGTAAAATGACATTATATTATTCCAATGAGAGTATTACTACCACTATGCATAAAAACTTTTCATTAATAGATTTTTAAAGTAGATTTTACCTATAAAGAAAATATAACTAAACAAAAGTTGATGACATTTTGTGTACATAATTCTTTGATGAGTTCATATTTCATATTATTCAATATTTCACAATATTAACAGCATACATATTAATTTTTCTCTGAATATAGAAAACATTTAACAGCAGTTACAAGAATTAAATAGCTAAAATTTTATTGTGTTAAAGTCAGGTATCTTTCAGAAAAAAACATTTGCAAAGTTTAATGAAGATAAATCTACATTGTGATTTATTGTTAGTCATACTGTTAAAGCCAGAATCTTATTTCTAGCCCTTGGAATTATTTTCTTCTAAGGAAAACATTAGTTAAAGGATATTATAACTTTTGACAGTTATTTTTCCATATGACTTATATTTAGTTTTAAACTGAAACAATTTTAGAAACTTTCAACATTCTTAATATTCTTAGCATCAGCATCAGCTTTTAGAGCACATGAAATTCTTCCCAACCTACTGTTTAATTTAATTGATCTTAAGCAAATCAATTTCATTTCTCAAGTTGATTAAAATAAAAATTATCTGTATTTTCCATTTCCCTATGGGCAAACATTCAAAAGCAAGACTAGACATAAGAGGGAAAGAAGCATGAGTTAAGGAATCTAGCTCAACACAAATGAGAAGATGAATTTTCTTTTTCACTCTTCAATCACTCCCACCAGTGCTCAGTTCTCTATCCCACAGTCACTAAAGATGAAAGTGAGAAATAACTTTATTATCCTATAAACAACAACAAAAAAATCCTCTTGGGTAAAAGTTCTTGAATATCATTTCTGGGCTAAGATAGAAATTCTAATACTGTCACTCATCTGCCTTCTATCTTGCCTTCTAATAGCAACACAGATTGTAATTCTGTCATCCTTTGAAAGATGAAGCCTGAAAACTTAGGCTCAACTTTCTCACTTTCCTTTTTCTTGAAATCCTTTTCGCTTCCCATTTACCTGCCCATTAATCACCAAGTCCCATATTTACAGATATTTTATTTGAATCTAAGATTTTATACACAGATAAATACATTCAGATAACAATAGCAGTTGGTTTATCTTAGGTGTCTGTACTTTTCTTTAATGTATATTTCCTAATCAAGTTGTGATGTTCATCTCTACCTTTCAATATATATCTCTTCTAAACATCTAGATTCACCTTGGGGCAAACCCTGATTTGCAGATGCAATGTTCAGCAGCTTTCTTTCCCTGGTAACAAAGTTCAGAATTTCAGTAAACAGAATTGTCAGTAATAAACCAGTTAATGCTAAAGAACTGTGATGTGAGATGTCAGGCTCTGTCTTGTTTCCCAGGGTTGGTAGCTTTCCTGTCCCAAAAGTGGTACCATCTAACACTCACCCATAAACTCAAATTTAGTCCAGGTCCAGAACACTCTAGGCATTGGTTCTCATGGATTTCTTGAGTTCTAGATCACTAGCATCCAACTAGGAATCAATAAAGTTACCTAAAAGCATTAAAAATATTTTAAATATTTCAAAATATCTAATGCAAAATTATCATTTTCTATAAAGCATCATTTACATATAGGCTAAATAGTGTCAAATGTCTTTGTGTTTAATTAGAATTATACCAATTGTGTGTGCTTCCATATTATCTCAGATTTTACTCTAGAGTAATACTTATTTTGGTTTTGAATGTTTACTTAGTTACTTCATCTCTCTTGAGATCACATGGTACTGAACCTGGTTCCTTCATTTGACAGAGAGTTGACAAATGATATATTCTAGATCTTGTGCTAGGCACTGGGAATAAAGAAATAAGAGTCTCCCTGTTTGTTCTTATGCTTCTAATGTGATTGGAGAGGGAGGTCAGCCAATAATATGGTGTGAAGTGGTAAGTATATCAACAAAGCTTTATTAGAACATAGAGAACAGACACAGAATAAGCCAAGAGATTGGGATTAGCATACAGCAATATGCCCCTTTGCTTCCATTGTCTTTGTAAGAAAAAATTCCACAGCTATTTCTAGTCTTTAACTTGGTCTTTAACTCCTTGTCTCTTCAACATTTCCCCCATATCTTCTACTAGTTTCTTTTGCTATTCATATCCTACTTCCAGAGGAGGTAACCCAGACAAGAATTTCTTCTTACATGACTTTATTTTTGCACCTGTTAAAGTGAATCCTATAGATGTCATCTTAGTCATTTTCTTTGTCCAAGTAGAATTCTTTCAGGGATTATCCCCAGGTCCATATTTAGTCCTTGAAAGTTTGAGCTTCTGTGTGACTTAAGTGTTAATAAACCAGGTAACTTTTCAGCATTTTGTTCTTTTCAAAAGAGGGAAAAAATTTTATGCTACCTCCTAACATTTCCATCAAAGAAAGATAATAACTGCTTCTCTAAATTCAAAGACTGTAGCCCTAGAATTCCCATTTCAATATGGCTAGTATAACAATGAGGGAAATAAAGTAAGAATAGTAATCTCATTTGTATATCCAGTAAATCATCCTTTTCTAGCAAGCACAAGTTTTCCTCAAACGAAATACTGTTTCATCAAACTACCTATGAAATCACATTACAAATACTCTAATCTATTCTACCCAAGGATACAGGGTATTATATTAAATTTCTTATAATATAGTTCATTTGTTACCACAGTTTTTGAATACAGAGGATATATATCACTGAACAAAAAAGAATTACTGAAAAGCAAGTACAACCATTCTGTGACAGGAGAAAAAACATCACTATGACATTGTTATACCACAACCAAAGGTTTAAAAAAAAATGGGACAGTAGAAACTTTAATGATTGCATTTATTTATTGGATTTTACTGTCATCACCTATTTGATATTTTGGAATCAACTCATATTGCAGATCGCTATATGAAACTAGATGGTAGATGTATATGGAAATACAAAAAACCTCGAATAGCCAAAGCGATCTTGAGAAAGAAAAATGGAACTGGAGGAATCAACCTACCTGACTTCAGGCTCTACTACAAAGCCACAGTTACCAAGACAGTATGGTACTGGCACAAAGACAGAAATATAGATCAATGGAACAAAATAGAAAGCCCAGAGATAAATCCACGCACATATGGACACCTTATCTTTGACAAAGGAGGCAAGAATATACAATGGATTAAAGACAACCTCTTTAACAAGTGGTGCTGGGAAATCTGGTCAACCACTTGTAAAAGAATGAAACTAGAACACTTTCTAACACCATACACAAAAATAAACTCAAAATGGATTAAAGATCTAAACGTAAGACCAGAAACTATAAAACTCCTAGAGGAGAACATAGGCAAAACACTCTCCGACATACACCACAGCAGGATCCTCTATGACCCACCTCCCAGAATATTGGAAATAAAAGCAAAAATAAACAAATGGGACCTAATTAACCTTAAAAGCTTCTGCACATCAAAGGAAGGTGATATATTAGCAAGGTGAAAAGACAGCCTTCAGAATGGGAGAAAATAATAGCAAATGAAGCAACTGACAAACAACTAATCTCAAAAATATACAAGCAACTCCTACAGCTCAACTCCAGAAAAATAAGTGACCCAATCAAAAAATGGGCCAAAGAACTAAATAGACATTTCTCCAAAGAAGACATACAGATGGCTAACAAACACATGAAAAGATGCTCAACATCACTCATTATCAGAGAAATGCAAATCAAAACCACTATGAGGTACCATTTCACACCAGTCAGAATGGCTGCGATCCAAAAGTCTACAAGCAATAAATGCTGGAGAGGGTGTGGAGAAAAGGGAACCCTCTTACACTGTTGGTGGGAATGCAAACTAGTACAGCCACTATGGAGAACAGTGTGGAGATTCCTTAAAAACCTGGAAATAGAACTGCCTTATGATCCAGCAATCCCACTGCTGGGCATACACACTGAGGAAACCAGAAGGGAAAGAGACACGTGTACCCCAATGTTCATCGCAGCACTGTTTATAATAGCCAGGACATGGAAGCAACCTAGATGCCCATCAGCAGATGAATGGATAAGAAAACTGTGGTACATATACATAATGGAGTATTACTCAGCCATTAAAAAGAATACATTTGAATCAGTTCTAATGAGGTGGATGAAACTGGAGCCTATTATACAGAGTGAAGTAAGCCAGAAGGAAAAACATAAATACAGCATACTAACGCATATATATGGAATTTATTAAGATGGTAACAATAACCCGGTGTACGAGACAGCAAAAGAGACACTGATGTATAGAACAGTCTTATGGACTCTGTGGGAGAGGGAGAGGGTGGGAAGATTTGGGAGAATGACATTGAAACAAGTAAAATATCATGTAAGAAACGAGATGCCAGTCCAGGTTTGATACACGATACTGGATGCTTGGGGCTAGTGCACTGGGACGACCCAGAGGGATGGTATGGGGAGGGAGGAAGGAGGAGGGTCTAGGATGGGGAACACATATATACCTGTGGCGGATTCTTTTTGATATTTGGCAAAACTAATACAATTATATAAAGTTTAAAAATAAAATAAAATAAAAATAAAATAAAATAAAAAAAGAAACTAGATGGTTACAGAAAAAGAAAAAGAAAGGCATTTATGGCTTTGCAGTGAGATTGTTTTTTTATAAATTGCAAAAAAAGTTTCTCTCAGGGACTGTATCTTTAAAAGAAAGCATTTAATGGTATGTTCTGTGAATTCAACTTGACCTGGTTCCCCATGGACTTCGGGGTGTGACATCTTCTTTACTAGCTCAATAGTTAAACTCCTGGAACATTAGCTTCCTGTGCTGAAGGATAAGAGAACTTGTGGCTGAAGGATATCTTTCTAATTTACTTGAGATTTTCTAGTAACTTTGCCTTTCTGGTTTTTGGCATCAGTGATCTAAATTGACAGATCAATTGGGGGCAGACACGCACTTGTCAGGTTCTTTCCAAAAGCAAGTCCAAGACCTACTGCTCCTTCCCAAGAGCTGCTGCTGCTCTGCGTGTTTGAGGCCATCTCCACTAGAATTTGCTGCCATAGGTCGATGGGTTCACAGATATGGGGCAAAATGACTGCTTGGTGATAAAGTTATGCCAGTGTCATAAAGCAATACAAGGAAATAAACACCTCTTTTGTCACTTAGTAGTTTTAAATCTCACAGTGACTAGAAATAGTCAATAATACCACACTGTGTTATTTCACTGTTATATGTAATAGTTATGTCATTATTCTCTAAAATCCAAAGAACAACCATCATAGGAATTTATGTTTGGGATGTCCTTGATTGTCCAGAGGTTAAAAATCTGTCTTTCAATGCAGGGGATATGGGTGTGATACCTGGTTGGGGAACTAAGATCCCACATGCCTTGGGGCAACTAAGCCTGCGTGCTGCAACTACTGATCTCGTGCCACAACTGGAGAATCTATTCAATGCAATGAAAAGCCCACACGATGCAATGCATATCCTGTATGCCCTAACCAACACCCAATGCAGCTAAATAAGCAAATAAATAGTTTGTGTTTAACGGTCCTTCAGCACAGATTAATTAAAAGAAACTAGCATATCAATTTGAAAACGCATGGAACTGCTTCTCGGCCTTTTGGCTAAGATCAAGTGAAAATGAACTGAGACACTGATCACATCTTATTCAAAAGTTATATGCATCAATATTCACATATCTCATATATGGAATCGGATTGTATAATATGTGCTTAACAAGGGCTTTTGCCCATCCAAATGAAAGTTAAAAGTGAAAGAGAACCACAGATGCAGTTTGAAAATTAGAGAAGATTATGTGGTGATAAAAATGTTTAGAGCAAGTTTCAAGTTTCTTCATCTCTGTGCCTAAAATCAAATCCCCATCACCCATCTACTGGACTATTCTAAATAGTTTTCCTGTTTTCATTATGTGCCCATGTAATCCACTCCCCTCCTGCAGGTCTGAGTGATCTTTGAAAAAAATTAATCAGTTTATGTTGCATCCCTTAAGTTCTGGTTGCATTCCACAGAGTATCCCACTCTACATCCTCTTCTCTTGCGTGATGTCATTGCTGACTACTCTTCCAATTATCTCTATAGTTTAGACATACTGAATTTCTCTGTTTATGCAACTCTTCAAGCTCTTTCTCATTTCTGTCTTTGCATTTCCTGTTTTCTTAGCCATCGGCCCTTTTCCTTCTGGATTGTGTTTGTCATTCTCTGTTAAGCTCAAATCACCAGAAAGACCTTCCCCCAGAAACGTCCATTTAATCAGTTCTTATATTATCCTGTTTTATTTTCTTCAGAAAACTTGTTACCTTCTGATTTTTATTTCTTGTCCATCTCCACCCACCTTTTGAATGTTTCATGAGGGTAGAGACCTGGTCTGTCTCATTCATTGCTTTACTCCTAGTGTCTAGAGTAATATCTGAAACATAATACATGCACAATGAATATTTGCTAAATAATAAATATGTTTCTTTCCTTTGGATCCAATAGTCTGATTCTAACATTAGGTCAAATTGCATCATATTGATAGGGACTGAGTGGCATAATCAAATAGTTCAGAAATCCCACTAGGGGGTTGTAACCAGAGAAAAAAATTAAAGGGGCTATGGGAAACGAAAGTAAGTGAGTGATCATTCAAGAAAGCAATGGGAAAATTTTGAAACAATGTGGGCTTGCTTGGCTCAGAAAGCAGGGCAAGTCACTTAGCATCAAAGCCAGACAGGCTTGCCTAAAAACAAAACCAAGCTAACTTGCTTAGCAACAAAACCATACAATGGAGCCACAAGTCATGCCTCAGGACAATATAACAATAGTGGATAAATAAGGCCTACAGCTTGTCCAAAGACCTCAACAAGTTAATGACCCCAAGGACATGCTCTCTGCACACACAAAACAATACTTCAGGGAAAGGTGACGTTTCAAAGAGAAAGACGCTCATTATACCAAGGCCTCAAATAATTTTTTCAAACCTCCCCTGCCCAACATGTAGGAGGAGTTGATGGAAGACTGGAAGAACAAGGAAGGAGAAGGTCTTCTCACCCTTTCCTCTTTCCCTTTGGTTATAAAAAGGTAACTCACTAAGTACCTGGGGCAGTACAATGCTCTCCTGCCCATTTGCAAGACTTTAGAAGCATCGTATTCTAATAAATCACTTATCTATCATTTTGTCTCTCACTGAATTTCTGCACTGAGACAAAAAGAACCAGAGCTCTTTGGAGCCCCCAAAATATCACTTAGTAGTTTCAATATCAGTTTCTTGTGGATTCTAGTCTCAGATTCTATGGCCTCAAAGGGTCTTCATGATTTACCTTTATTTTTAAGCCTGGAAGAACTCCACATTAGATTTCATTATGGAGTACGGATTGTTTTCTATGAAAATGCTATAATTTACAAGATTCCCCCCAGATCATGCATTCTGGAGTAAGTTAGGGTATACATATCTTTCAGATTAAAACAGGATATGTGGCTGCTACCCCTGGCATCCTTTTCCCCATAAGCTGTGCATTTTGTGGGTGCAAGTTTGTATGACTTAATTTCTGGGATTTTTCTTTTATTTTATTTTCTTTAATCTCCAGTTTTGTGCTTCTTGTCAGTGTAACATTGCTTGATTCAATTATTAAGTGTACATACAGCATATCTCTTGTTTTGGGGATTCTTTGCCATAGAAGTTACTGCAGAAGGTTGAATAAAGCTCCCTCTGCTTAAAATCGAGTCTTTCTGGATTATCTATTAGAGATACAGCTTTTTTGTTTTTTGTTTTTTACTTATGTATTTTTAACACCAAAAACATTTTGTATTGGGGTATAGCATTCTCACAGGTTTTGTATTTCCATAACAAACTGTGGAAAATTCTTAGAGATGGGAATATCAGACTACCTGACCTGCCTCCTGAGAAATCAGTATACAGGTCAAGAAGCACCAGTTAGAACCGGATGTGGAACAACAGACTGGTTCCAAATTGGGAAAGGAGTACATCAAGGCTGTATATTGTCACCCTGTTTATTTAATTTATATGCAGAGTACGTTATATGAAATGCTGGGCTGGATGAAACACAAGCTGAATCAAGACTGCTGGGAGAAATATCAATAACCTCAGATATGCAGAAAGGGAAGAGGAACTAAAAGTCTCCTAATGAAAGTGAAAAAGGAGAGTGAAAAAATTGGCTTAAAACTCAACATTCAAAAAATGAAGATCATGGCATCTGGTCCCATCACTTCATGGCAAATAGATGGAGAAACAATGCAAACAGTGAGAGACCTTATTTATTTATTTATTTATTTTATTTTTCTGGGCTCCAAAATCACTGCAGATGATGACTGCAGCCATGAAATTAAAAGATGCCTGTTCCTTGGTAGAAAAGCTATGACTAACCTAGACAGCATATTTAAAAGCAGAGATATTACTTTACCGACAAAGATCCAAATAGTAAAAGCCATGGTTTTTCCAGTAGTCATGTATGGATGTGAGAGTTGGACCATAAAGAAAGCTATTGCTTTTAAACTGTGATGTTGGAGGAGACTCTTGAGAGTCCCTTGGACTGCAAGGAGATCCAAACCATCCATCCTAAAGGAAATCAGTACTGAATATTCATTGGAAGGACTGATGGTGAAGCTGAAACTCCAATACTTTGACCACCTAATGCAAAGAACTGACTCACTGGAAAAGACCTTGATGCTGGAAAAGATTGAAGGTGGGAGGAGAAGGGGATGACAGAGGATGAGATGGTTGGATGGCATCACCGACTCAGTGGACATGAGTTTGAGTAAGCTTCGGGAGTTGGTGATGGACAGGGAGGCCTGGCATGTTGCAGTCCATGGGGTAGCAAAGAGTCAGACACGACTGCATGAACCGAAATGAACTGAACTGATTCTTTCCCAAACCCCCTCTCCCATCCAGGCTGGCACATAACACTGAGCAGAGTCCCATGTGCTATTCAATAGGTTTTTGTTGGTAATCCATTTTAAATGTAGCTGTGTGCACATGACTTTCCCTAAGTCCTTAACTATCCCTTTTCCCTGGCAACCATGAGTTTTTTTCCTCTCTGTGTGTTGTAAGTTCATTTGTATCATTTTTAGGTTTTGTTGTGTGTGCTTTTTTTTTTTTTAATCAGTTTCTGGTACTTTCTATCATATCATAATGAAAAAAGCAAGATCTTTCAACAATAAATGGGGTAACTTTGCATCCTCCATCTTGTTCAACAATATACACACACACACACACATGTTAGAAACAGGAATTCTCAAAGAAACTGCTATCGTACACATCACACAGGTACAATCCACAGTATAAAAACCCAAAATATAAGCTGTCTGAAAAAGGAAAACAAGAAATGTGAAAAAAAAAAGAAACATTTCTCCTTTTTAAAAGAGAATCAGCTTTAAGTAAAATTATAATACAGATCAAAGAGAACGGAAAATATATTTTAAAATCAGGTGTGGTACTTCAAATGTATCCCTTTGTGCAGATAAGACAACCAAATTTACAAGCTTTTAAACTAAACAATGAGCTTTGGTTAACTGAAAATCAAATTGAAACAAAGTTCTCAAGTAGGACTAAATTTAATTACACTCTTCTCCATCAAAAGTGACAGATTTTTCTATTATACTTTCCTGACATTGAATAAAATAAGAAAATAATGGCTTTTATTGTTATACTGTTTTCTTGCAAAGTCTGTTTCTATCCATCTAAATTATACCTTTATATTTGGATGACAGTCAAAGTTTGAATAACAGGCTTGAGTTAATTATGGAACACTATTAAAAAAATCTCAGCCAGAAGATGAATTGTACTTAATTTTAATCTCTTCAGAAATAATTAAACCCAAAAATAAACTTTTAAAGTTGAGGAATTATACAATCTTTATTAATGTTTTATTACTTCCTAGTTTCTGTTGTTATTATTCTTGCTGTTGTTTTCTCAAATCTCCATACACCACAGTGGACATACGCATTTTTCAAATGAGTATTGTAACTTGTACTCTCTTCTGTTCAGTGTTACCAGTCATGAAGTTGAAGTAAAAGTGCTTCTAATAGTTTCCAATTTTAAAAACAACATACAATTTTAAATACAAATTTACCTTGCAAATTTGTAGGTGCTCACTGAATTAAATTTTGGTGAGAGGGAGAAAATGCAAGAAAATCAGCTGCATGTAATAACAGATATTTGTAATTTTATAATGTGCAATATTTTCCCCATAGTTACTGGAGATATAACGCCATCATATGAAGAATATACAAGCAGTTGGAGAAAGCAAAGAAGTTTGTACAATTGGATATGATAATTCTTATGGTAGGAACAAGTACAAAGAGTACTTCCTGGAATTTAAATTGAGGTTTAAAAAATGATTAAAAGTTATATAGTTATTGGGACTTCCCTGGTGGTCCAGTGGCCAAGACTCTGTACTCCCAATGCAGGGGGCTCAGGTTCAATTCCTGGTCAGAGAACTAAGATCCCTCATACCATACAGCACAGCCAGTAATAGTAATAATAATATGAGAACTATCTAACTTTTTAAAAATAATCTATATTTAAAAAAAAAAAAAAAATTATGTACTGTAAAAAAAATACATTATTTTTAAAAAGTTAGATAGTTCTCATATCAGGACACCAGAATTTTCAAAGACCTTAATGTTTGATATATTTGAGGAGTAAGAAAAGAATTCCATGTGACTGGAATACAGTTTATGAGGAGTCCTTTCTGAGGATCTGTATTTACTGGTGAGGAAGTCTATCAGCTCCTTTGCTCATTTCCTTTCCTTCCAATACCTGATAATCACTCAGTTCTGGTAAAAGTTTTATCACTACCTCCTTGAGCCTCCAACATTTCCTCTCTCCTTTTCATCTGATATCCTTGTTCTTTTTGTCATTGAGCAAATAGGAGAAATCAGATAAGAACCTTTTAGATTTCTGCCCTCCTACCTCAAGGCGAATTACCAAGTCAGTTAACCTACCTACATACTCAACCACTTGTATCTGTCCTTTTTCCTGTTAAAAAAAGAAAGGATCATGTGCCTAAAACCAATTCCTCTACCTAATGACCTGGATTTCAGCCCTTTATGCATACTCCTGGATATACATTTTCCAACTGGCTTCCCTCTTTCTCTCTGTTATAGATGATTTTTTTTTTCTTCTCTACTGTACTGCTCACATTAAAATATAAAGTTATATAATGGTTCCCACCTCAAAAAAGAACCTCTTCTGACTCCACAATCCAATCTACCTAGTAAGTCCTCCCCTTGTCTGCTCCCATTTACAGACATACACAGACATTTTCTCAAGAATGTGTTTCAAGACACACAAACACATAATCATTTGTTTGTTATTGCACTTTATTGTCTCACTCATTTTTTTTCCAAAATATTTATTTCAGATTTATTGGTAATTTCTGAGCCTAACCAATGAAACACCTGTCATTTAAACATTTTTAAGTACTTTTAAAATTTAATGTATTTATTTTAATTGGAGGCTTATTACTTTACAATATTGTGGTGGTTTTTGCCATATATTGACATGAATCAGCCATGGGTGTACATATTGCTCTCTCCCTTTTTGACTCTCCCACTCATTTTAAAAGTCTCCACAAATAAGCTTTGCTCTCATTATTCTGTGAAGATTCTCTTTTCAAAGCTATTAATGGATTCCATGTTGCCAAGTTCAATGGTCTTCATTTTCCAGTCCTTAATAATCTCTTCAGCTTTTGCTACATTTGATTACTACCTCCTTGTTTTCTTTATCAGCATCAAAGATATCATTTTCTTTTTTTCCCCCTTTCTCAATAAATACTGCTTTTTAGTCTCTTTTTCTGGTTCTTCCTCATTTTTCCAACCTCCAAATAATGGAGTGGCCCAGGACTGGGTCTTCAGCTAGAATCTGTATTTACCTACTCATTCAGAATTCAAGTCCTTGACATCACTTCCATTTTTATGATCTTAGTCCAAGCCACCATCACCTCTCACCTGATCTAGTACTCTTGCCCTTTTTCTTTTTACTACATCCACAATGGCCTTCTTCTATTTCAGCATGTGCTTATTTCCAGGCATTAACTCTCTGCGCCTAAAATATTCTGACCTTGGTGGTTGGATGTCACTTCTTCCACATCTCTGATCAAAACTACCATGTTAGAGAGATCATGATATAAAATATTGATTTTATAAATATTTTAAATATCATGATTTTCTAAAATCATGATTTTCTCCCCTGCCCTTATTCTCCTTTATTTCCTTTCCAGCAATTGTCATGTCTTAAAGTAATTATTTGTTTGTTATTTTCCATCTAAATTCACTAGATTGCAAAGCACCAAAAGAGCAGTCTTGGTTTTGTTTTATGCTGGTGATTAGAATTCTGCCTTGAACAGAGTTTCCACTGAAAATTTCTTATTAAATTATCATTTAAGTCTCAAAAAATGGGCTCTAGGGGAGGGAAAGATAATTTGGTACTCCAAAAGAGGTGGAGGAAAAACAGAAAATAAAACAGAATGAAATAGCCTTTTGCATGCAGTTGAGTTTAATATTTGGGGTTTCTAATAAGGTATTCAAAATTTTATAGTCTTTAGAAATTATTTTGGCTTTACCTGTTTTTCTTTTGCCAACTGAGTTTGTCCTCAAATACAGCAGGGATGGTAAATGGGACTTTCTATGTTTGAAAACACATCCCTGATGGTAAAGTGTTTTAGGCATAAGGTGTAACATCTTCAATATTTGTTTCCTTAACTCCACATCATCCCCGCACCTAAACACACATAATCTCACTCTTCTGACTGACACACATATAGTTATTTAAAGATGTTCTGAATCACCTGATGACAAGATTTATGCATTCATGTTAAGTCTCCTGAATCTTTACCTTCACCAGACAAGCACCACTTTGCTTATATTACAGGAAAGGGTCAGCTGCATAACTTCATGTGTTTTTAAAAAAGTCAAATAAGTAATATTTCAGACCTTACATTTAAAAATTTAATTTGGAGTGAGCAAACTCTGTGTAACAACTAAACTCATTTTTTAAGGCTTAAAAAGGGTTGCTGCTGCTGCTGCTGCTAAGTCGCTTCAGTCGTGTCCGACTCTGTGCGACCCCATAGACGGCAGCCCACCAGGCTCCCCCATCCCTGGGATTCTCCAGGCAAGAACACTGGAGTGGGTTGCTGTTTCCTTCTCCAATGCATGAAAGTGAAAAGTGAAAGTGAAGTCGCTCAGTCGCTTCCAACTCCTAGCAACTCCATGGACTGCAGTCTACCAGGCTCCTCCATCCATGGGATTTGCCAGGCAAGAGTGTTGGGGGCCAGAGTGAGGTACTCCGCCCATGGCAAAGGTCATGAGGAAGGACGCTCGACATACGCAAAGGCAGGATCGAGCCTCAGGAGTCCCCCTGGAAATCCTCGAGCGTCTACCCCCATAACCAGAGCCTGCCTACTTTACTACTTTGTGCTCTTACCTACATCTCTGACTTTACGGGGGGCTGTCCCCCACCACCTCTTTCGGAGAAGGAGTTAATCTAGAGCTCCAGTTAATAATAATTCCTGGGCGTGATAAGAGTGTTTTAACCTACAAACTCCTCTGAAGGTTCTCTAGCCTGCCTGACAGGCTTGTCCGGCCACATGTGATTGCTCACAGCCTCCCAACCGTGAGAGGCACGAGATGCTTCAAACCTTCTAAAAACAGGTTCCTTAGAAAAGTTAGAAAACTATTAGTATAAGTATAATGGGCTAATTAGAAATTGTGTTGGTGAAGGGTTTTTCATTTGTTGAGCCAACGTTTGTTGCTAAGTCTCCATATCCCCTGCCCTTACACACATTAATGAATATATAGAAGAAATAAGTATTAGCCTTTGATATTAATCACGTTAGACCTTAGGCTAAGTAAATTCTTTCCTTAACTAAAACCCACTACACCCTCACCCTGTAGGAATGTAACTTTATTTGGGTGGCATCTGTTTTGAGAATAATCAGCCCTGGAGAAATAAGTGTCCTGATTGACTGACCGCTGTCACAAGGAGAGGGTCGTAAATTGTCAGCAGGCCCCCCTGGCCAGAAGATGATGTAACACCCCTAAGACCTCTGTATACATTTGTATGAAGCACCTGACTTTGATAAAAGTCAGGACTGCTGACCCCGCGTGACTTTTGCATAACATCTCAGTGTATAAAAGTAGACCATGGAAAATAAAAAATTGGGATCAGTTTCTCGAAATACTGGTCTCCCCATGTCACTCTCTCTCTCACTCTGGTTGAGTCTCCATCTGGAGCGCGGAACCCACCATGCTTACTAATTTTGCCTGGGCTTCTAAGATCCTACCGGGGAGGCCTCAGTGTCTCCTCTCCTTCGGGAGAATGGAAGGATGCCTGCGGCCTACGTAAGTGGTGCAAACTTCTTGTCTTGAAGTTTTATTGGTCTTCCGCGTAAACCAAGCTACTCAGCCTCTTTTCTCCACTGAATTTTCCTACTGAGCTATCCTCATTCTATTACTCCTTACATCTTTAATTAATATCTAATTGAAGCTATTGTATCCTGACCCTCGCCTATGCCGTCTCTCCTTCGAATACCCTGGATCAGCCGGGGCAGGTCCCCGGCACAAGAGTACTGGAGTGGGGTGCCATTGCCTTCTCCAAAACAGGGTTGCTACTAACGTGCAAAGCAGGGCAGGAGAGAGTTTAAAAAAGTGATCTAAGAGAGATATCTGTGTTCTGACTGGAGTCCATAGCATATTTAGCTTTGGAATAGAAGTTTGAAAGCTAACAATGATCATCTCCTTACCATCAATCCAGAGAAGAAACCAATACTTTGTACCTTGAATCTGGTCCAAAGTTCACACTTAGGATTTCATGTGCTCAGGAAACATCCTTTAAGATGGGATAATGGGATGGAGAGACAAATGAAAATAGAAATGAGACTCTGAAGTAGTCAGAACATAAATTATTGGGACCAGGTAGTTTTGACTACCTATACTGGTTTCTTTAAAGAATATAATACAAGCAAGTACTATACAAAAAAAGTCTGGAAAACAGAAAGAAATACATTTAAATTCAGCACCATGGCATGCATATTGTTATTCTTTTAACGTAATTAATTCTAAAATTTATTTCCCATGAATTTTAAAAGCATGTGTTAATATCATTTATGTTTTTTCTTATCATGCTATTGTCAGAATAATATATCAAAATGTCTTTCTAGGGATCACCCCTGCCTAATTATTTAGGACCTCTAGTCTCTTCAAATCCCTTCTCATCTTGTTCTGTTTTATGCAGGTAGTGTTTCAAGTGTATATATGAAATAGTCTTCTTGCTTCCATTTAGATTCTATCATTTTCTTCCTTGGCAGTATTGGCTCGTAATTTTGATTCCATCTGAGAATGCCTATGCCACCACTGTTTTCATTCCCATGACTTTTGATAGCCTGCCTTAGGCACTAACAAAGCTGAGATGCTGCTGTGATGTCCTCAAAATACATGTCCCAAAGGAACAATCCCCTCTCACAGCTCAGTGTCTATTTCATATTCCAATGAGTACCAACAATAACTCTAGATAGAGATGAAATGTCCTAGTCATCGCCTGCTGCTGCTACACTCTTCTAAATATTAACACGTCCTGTGCTCCTAATGCCTCAATAAAAGATTTACTAAATATTCCTCCCTTTTAATAGCAGCTTTCCGTTTAGAGTCAGGCACAAGTTTTCTCAAGATAAAATAACTAATATTTCAAGCGACTTATCCCCTCATGTAAATGAATTCTTGATAGGTTCAATATGGCAGTTCTATTATCATGCATCAGATTTCAGTATTTTAACATATAGAATAGAATTTCAAATTTTGGTCTTTGCTAAATAAATTTATCATCATAGAATATTATACTGACTGTTTTTACTTAGCATTACATAATTAGCATCTTTTAAGAATCTCTATTTTAATGTACTGTTCATAATTTTAATACTTTAGTATCTGTGTTTGAGAGAATTCAGGGCAAAAATAGGAGTATCTGACCCAAATAATCCTTTCTTCTGATGTGCTAACATTATTTTGTGGGTATGGTAGAGGAAAAAAAATAAAATAACACATGGTTTGGCATTACTATTCCATAATGGAGTTAAATGATGTGGTAGCACAGCTAGAAACATGAGCCAGAATCTTTCCTCATCTTGGTATTAGATCAGAACCTGATGTTCTAAGTTTCTGAGTCATGACTTTAATGTTCTCCATGTACCTATTCCTTCAAGTACAATAACATGTTGTTTCAGTAGATCTTATGCATGACCTCCTTGTACAGCTTGTTCACTTCAACAAATATTTATTGAACTACATTATGCATCAAGCACTACATTAGATGCTGCAGGTACAAAGGAAGAATAAGATAGGGTCCCTTCATTTGGCTCGTTTTCTCTGGAAACTGTGTATCCACATCCATCTCTCCTATTGACTTTTTTGCAGACAAGGAAAACAATCTAATTGAAAAGGAGAATAAAACCAGAGGAAATCAATTAAATATTCCTTAAGGAAACTCATTTGACTAGAAAAAACAGGAAGATCAAAAAAGATCAATAGCCTAAAATTTTACCTGAGTGCACCATTATTTATCAACAGATGATTTTAAGGTGCCTTTTTATGTATATTTTATAAGAAATCTAAAATGCATGCAATAAATGCTTTCCTTAAAAAATGTTTATTTAAACCAATGGAATAAATATCTTTAGCTTGAAGTAAGAAGAGCCTTTTGAATCCCCAAAGAGAGTTTCTGGAGCTTTCCATTAATCAGGAGAAACATTTAAATCAATATTGATGGAGGTGGGGTCGGGAGGGAAGAGACAAGAGTAAGCTCACATTCATAGGACTTGTCTGCACTTTAATAAAGGGAATGTTGAATTTTCCTTTTGAAACAGAAGGAAGTAGGATTTGCATTTTTGACATTGATTCCTCATGCCAATAAATCCTAATGTTTTCTGTTTATGTATGTAAGACTCCTACATAAAACAAAACAAAACAAAACAAATAAATAAAGTCAGCAAGGAACTGTTAGATATATGTCATTACAACACTTATATATTCGCCACAGCTAGGAGAATTAATTCTTGTTGAGATCAGCAAAGTCAAACTACACAAACTGTCAACTGCCTGCCTGACAGGCAGAGCCTGTCAACTGCCTAACTCCTCAGGGAACCAATCCCCACCAACTAGTGAATGTTATCAGGGATTATCAATGTGAACTTGTGCTTTCTTATATCCAGGGGGATCACGAACTGTATAAAGATTTGGAAAGAGAAAAAATGCATTGATGCTTTTCCTAATTTTGTTTCAGATACTCTAACTAGTATTGTTCATAAATCAATGAACAACCTAATATTAATAACCAGAGATGTTCAAATATACTGGAAAGCAAATGAAAATAGTTATAAATTTTGAATAATTCATCATAATAGAGTTATAACTTCCCACATAATGATATAGGTACATGTGTTCACAAAATACAATCTAGATGCCTTTAGAAATGCATATTTCTTAAAACATGAATTATAAGAATAATGAGTAAAAACATATTATATTAATATAAAAATAAGATATTTTAATTAGCTATTTTTGTCTCTTGGGGAAAATGGCTCAGTTATAGAAATCAGAAATTATACTTTTGTTTCTAACATATTGGGAGAATATGGCAGAGCATTTAGGTATGTAGGTAGATGCAAACACACATAATTCAAAATCACACCAAAATTCAAATTGAGAATTAGAGACTAGTAATGGAGAATACAATGTGTGCATGTATGTGTTCTTTGTTGTAATTCTTAATTTAGGTTGGTTATACCTCAAATTAATATAGCAAATGTTTTTCAGTAGGAGCCATTTAGGTCTCAGAGATAATGGAATGACTACCACATAGTTTTGGCCTGTAAGTATGGCTTCCCCGGTGGCTCAGACACTAAAGAATCTATCTGCAATGTGGGAGACCTGGATTTGATCCCTGGGTTGGCAAGATCCCCTGGAGGAAGGCATGGCATCCCACTCCAGAATCCCCATGGACAGGGGAGCCTGGAGGCCTACAGTCCCTGGGGTTGCAGAGTTGGATATGACTGAGCAACTAAGCACAGCACAGCTTAAATCTAATAATGATACCAGAAAACACATAACCACATACAGTCATCTCTTGGCATCCGGTATCTGAGGGGGATTGGTTTCAGGTATCCCCCCACTCCCAAAGATACCAAAATCTGCCAATGCTAAAATCCTTTATATAAAATGGTATGTATTTTCATATGACCTATGCATTCCTCTTGTATACTTTAAAACATCTCTAGACTTATAATACCTAATACAATGTTAATTGTTGCTGGTGAGTGGCAAATCCAAGTTTTGCCTTTTAGAAATTACTGTAATTTTTTTCCAAATATTTTTGATCTATAGTGGGTTAAATCCATGGAGGATGTTGAAAGTGAGGATAGAAAGGGCTAATTACAAAATTAAAAACAAAATGAGCATCATAAAAGAGGTTTTTAATAAAGAATTGTTTTCCAGGGTAAAACGAAATAGACTTCTGTCAGGAACAGTCAGGAAATGCTTCATGGTAAAAGCGAAAAACATAATTTAGTTTATACAGTAGGAAATAGTATTAGACATAACTTCTATAAGCAAATTATCAGCTTATAATTTGTAAGAAAGCACAGTTTCAAAAAAGCACAGTATGACCATGTAGAAGTATTTTCAAGATGACCAATTCAAAATATTGTCCTTATTAAAGAGAAGAAGGAATACTTCCATTCTCTTACCTCCATCTCTGCCTATTCATGCCCTGACAAGTTCCCATGGGGAGAGAAGACATTAATCTTATTGATCAGAATGTAAAATGGTTTAATTGCTCCTTGTTAGGATGAAGGGCTCCCCAGGTGGTTCAGCTGTAAAGAAGCTGCCTGCCAATGCAGGTAGATGTGGGTTCAATACCTGGGTCAGGAAGATCCCCTGGGAAAGGAAATGGAAACCCACTCCAATATCCTTGCTTTGGAAATCCCATGGACAGAGGAGCCTGGTGGATTACAGTCCATGGGTTCTCAGAGTCGGACATGACTTAGTAACTACACAAGATGGAAGCTCCTTGTGAGGGCAGGGATCTTTGTAGGTTGAATTTACTGATATGTGTTTAAACCCTAGAACTGTGCCTGGTATATAACAGGTGCTTATAAATATGTATTGAACAAATAAAAAGGCACTGACAATGGCGGCTATGATGCATTTTTAACTCGTTCTTTACATCCATCAGGCTGAGCACTTTTTGAAGGTAGGAACTATTTAATTGACTTTTATAAACATATAGATGCATTGTGAAATGTTTAATATTTTGAAATGACTGGACATCAGAAAAAAATATTAATGAGTAGCCCCACAAGCTACCTGAAAAGGGCAAATGTCTTGGCATTTCAAATAGAATAAACGTAAGTAAACAAGCTATCAAACATTTAAAGGGAGTCAAATAAGTTTTGACCTTTTCGATTTCATCCATCCTTTAACACAAAGGCATTATTAGACCTAAACTACAATGCTTGTATAAATGAATTTCAGTTGAACTAGTTATCTTTGGGAGAAAATAAATATATCCAGCCAGTTGATCTAATTATATAGTAGAAAATAAGAATTTGTCACAAACGTGAAGCTGATCAGGCCAACATATTGCTATTTTGATCAGGGAAAGACTTGAAAGCACAAGTTTCACTTTCATGTGTTTGTTTGGTAACACACCAAGAGGAAAAAAAAAAAGAATCAGAACAATACAAAAGGAATTTCACCTTTGCCATCTACAGGATGAAGCAAAAGATTTCGAAGAATTTCTTTCCCAGATTTGTAGCAAAGATGTCACCGAAAATGTGACCTTTAACAGATGACTATCGACTTCAAACACTCTCCTTTTCTTACTTCCTTCCTAATTCATGTGCCAAAAATAAAAAGTAATTTCCATTACATTATGAATTGGTCATCCCTTCCCTTACTGCATTTTCTCAGGGTCAACACGATCCTGAGCAGTCATGGTTGCCTACAATAGTTGAGGTCGTAGAAGGACTTGCTCAAATGGAAATAAAACTATCTAAAAATTTATGCCTGAAGTTTGGTATCACTGATTGTTCTGATAATCAGATAAAATGTGTTAGAAATCTATACAGATTATAAATCAGATTTTAGCCACTAAT
Organism: Bos mutus; assembly: GCF_027580195.1. Classification (NCBI taxonomy): domain Eukaryota; kingdom Metazoa; phylum Chordata; class Mammalia; order Artiodactyla; family Bovidae; genus Bos; species Bos mutus. The sequence goes on along the minus strand of NC_091621.1, from coordinate 56,522,339 downwards.
AGAAATTTTCTAAAACATCCTCTTTAAGCAAATTAATTGCTTGATAAGTGACAAGGATATTTTCCACATTGTTGAAAAGAGAATGTTTCTGCCTCTAAGCAACTTTTAAGCTAAAAGAGATAATTTATCCTGAGGCAAGATCCATTAAAAGCATCTTTATTTTTGTATGTGTGAATTATCATATAAGGGGAATACTTGCAAAGCTACTGCTTTATCATATATGTGTACCTAATTGGTCAGTTGGGCTTCCCAGATGGCTTAGTGAAAGAATCTGCCTGCCATGCAGGAGACTCATGTTTGATCTCTGGGTAAGGAAGATTCCCTGGAGAAGGACATGGCAACCCACTCCAGTGTTCTTGCCTGGGAAATTACATAGACAGAGGAGCCTGGCAGGCTACAGTCCATGGTGTCGCAAAAGAATTGGACATGACTTAGCAACTAAACAACAGCAAGTGTGGTATAATCTTAGGAATTTTGCAAAAGGAATGCCTTTGATGCTCAGTGTGAATTAAACATATTTTAGAAATGAAGTGACATGTTGCAGAAAACAGTTTCTCCATAAGCTGCTTACATGCAAGTCTCTTCAAAGAGCTAAGTTTCTCTGATAAAGTTTCAGTCATTACCCCACAAGCAACTAGAAATCTGGAAGCTAGCCAGGTGGTTAGTACTCAACATGTTTAAAGCAAAACCAGTGTTGTAGGCTGGCAGACACTCTGATGTTAATGGCACATTAGATTACGACTGAGACTTTTATTACAAGGACTCCGAAGGTGCAGCCTTTGATAGGTGACATTCTTACTGTGTTTCAGGAGTGGAACCTTTAATCTCCTTCTGAGTTGTTAGGTTTCACAGTTGTATCACCGCGGTCTCAAAGGTTTGTTGGTGAATTCCTGGACAATTACTTTATGTTCTGACTAGAGTGAAGGATGAATTAAGCAGACTTAATAATAGCAAAGCAGAAGACTTATAATTTCATTTATTTTACATAGCTTTTTAAAATTATTATTAGGAATTCCCTTTCTAAGCATGTATTGTATGAGCATCTAACAATATTCATAGATTCTATTTAAATAACTCAAGAACTGATTTTTTTCCCCCTTGGGAACTGTATATAATCTTTCATCATAATTTTCCTCTGTGAAATGAAATTCTAGTAAGTATATGTATAAATTATATATCTAGCTTATTTTTACTATCAAAATCAGTTAAAGACAACTCAGCTGTGTTCTTTCTTTCCATTATAGTTTCAAGAGTTTTTGATTTATTTTTTAATATATGTAGGTTTATCAGAAGTATTTTGTAATTGATCAAGTGCTCTTATCCAAAACTGGATATACTACAGTCATTTGGTACTTGATAATCTTTTACTTGCTAATCATTAAAAATAATACATGTCATCATGGTAGGAACAGTAAAAACAATAAAAAGGCATGGAAGTCTACTAAGATGAAAATTTATTGGGTATATACAATTCACTTTGAAAAATCATCTAGTCTACTATATTATAAAAATATATAAATTTGTGAATTATGTACCTATGAAATATGTACATATATATATATATGAATTCTAAATAACATATGAAAAAGATATATTTAAATAGGGTCATTTTAAATAGAAAGTGATATAAGCTCATCCTACTCTTGGAGGAGATAATCAAGAGGACATGTCTGCTGGTTGACCCATGAGTGCACCAAATCAGAGACTCCTCATCCCTACCCATTCTTGGGATGTGTGTTCTATATTCCTTGTGTTAGAAGCCACCCAAGGACACAGCCTTGGGATCATAAAGTGGTTTGGAGATCATTTTGTTTTACTCTGATAATATGTTCCTACAAAAGTGCTTCATCTTTGAGATTTATGGAAAAGACTCTGATAAGTGTCTAAAAATTGAGATCACATGGAAGAGGCAACAATGGACATTTCAATTGCTCCCCCAAGGTTACCTACAATATGTCATGGGAAGTAATCCAAGATCTTTCCCTCTTTTCCCTCCCTGAGCAAGAAAGCAGGCCCATTTCATTGATGACATAGTGCTAACACATGAAGACCTGCCTCTGCTGCAGATCAGTTTGCAACTTTGTGGGTGAGGAACTCCCAGAAAATTCAAGGTCCAGGCACAGCCAGAAGTTTGGGGAATTATTTAGATGGCTAATACATGCTCTGTTCTGGAATCTGGAATTGAGAAGATGCAATTCTATTCAGCCCTTACAAATGTGAAAGAGATACAAGACTTTGTAATGATTTTGGGGGTTTTGAAAGATCTTTATTTCCCACTTGGCATTCCTTATACCACCTGGTAAAGAAAGGGCATATTGGGACTGGGAATCAAAACAAGCTGCCTCTAAGAAGGCAAAACTACTAGTGAAAGTGAAAGTCACTCAGTCGTGTCTGACTCTTTGCGATCCCAACGACTGTAAAATGCCAAGTTTCTCTGTCCATGGTGTTCTCCAGGAAAGAATACTGGAGTGCATAGCTTATCCCTTTCTTCAGGGAATCTTCCTGACCTAGCGATCGAACCAGGGTCTCCTGCACTGCAGGTGGATTCTTTACCAGCTGAGCTCTGAGCATCTCCTGCACAGGACTACCATCTGAATTTGATGCGTCTGTGACTCCAGATGGTATGGGTTGTACACTATGACAGAGAAAACAGGAGAGAGTACTCTTAAGACTTTGGTCTCAGCTCTGGTGGGGCACAACATCCCAATATATTCCTATAGAGCAACAGTTTCTGTCAGTGGACACTGCATTTATCCACAGATCCTCTCACAAAGGGAGAGCCTAGCCTGGTAAGAACTTCCCTACCTATCAAGGGATGGTGGGTTGAGAATATGTTCTGTGGACTGGCCTGTGTCATGGCTTAAACTCCCTCTTTGACTAAGTGGCCCACTTGCTGCACAGGAGTACTTTGTCCACCAGCCCTCAGTCTCTAAAACTGCAGGGGCCTCTAGGCTCTGAAGAGTATGCATATCCTCCAAGCACCCCACCCCTATTCCTGTGGCAGTCCCTGTGGCCTGCAGACATGGAGCAGGGGAAATTCCTGTTGATGCCTGGTATATAGATGCCTGGGAAAAAAAGAAATCGCCACAGCCAGTGGGCTGAACTCAGTGGTTTGGCTGGTAATCACTCATAAGCCCTGGCTGTTAATCCTCTGTACTGACAGTTGAGCTATTCTAAAAGGGTTAACCCTATGGTTTAGACAATGGAAAGCAGAGGGGTGGAAGATCATTAATAAGTCCTCTACTACTACTACTACTACTACTATGTCGCTTCAGTCGTGTCCGACTCTGTGCGACCCCATAGACGGCAGCCCACCAGGCTCCCCCATCCCTGGGGTTCTCCAGGCAAAAGCACTGGAGTGGGTTGCCATTTCCTTCTCCAATGTGTGAAAGTGAAAAGTGAAAGTGAAGTCGCTCAGTCGTGTCCGACTCTTAGCGACCCATGTACCGCAGCCTACCAGGCTCCTCCACCCATGGGATTTTCCGGGCAACAGTACTGGAGTGGGGTGCCATTGCCTTCTCCCAATAAGTCCTCTGGGGTCAAGAAATTTGGGTTCACCTATAAGGGCCTGAGGCAGCCCTCACTGTCTTCCACTTTTCCACTTATAAAGCATTGATGCCCCCTGGCAATCAGGAAGCTTCTGCCCCACCTGAAAATGAAGCCTAGTGACTGACACATGGGTACAGCAGATTGAGCGCACTTGAGGAGTGTCCACTGTAGTGCCTCCAGAGGGTCGTGTATTGCCAAGGATGCCAGATTACTCTTAAGACGCAGTTTCTTGGTTAATGCAGTAACAGCATGCCCTGTGTGTTCTAAACACCACCCAAGATAACTGCCAAAGGAGTCTAATGCCATTCACTGGAGTCCCCCACTGATGAGGGATTGGCAAATTGAATATATTGGCCTCTTTCCTCTGAGTGAGTGTTCTAAATAGGCCCTGGTGTGCATGGACACTGTATCTAGCTTAACCCAAAGTTTCCCCTATTGCCACACAGACCTTGCTGCACCATTAGAAGACCAGAAGAGCTGAGTACCATGTATAGAAAGCCTTATCAAATAAACAGTAATCTGGGGTCAGAGTTCCAAGGTCATAATATGCAAAACTGGGCAGAAGAATAGAATGTGAAAGTTCCATTTCCTCTATAGTTTGCAAGCAGCAGGGTTAATGGATAGCAAGGTAGAATATTAAAGCAGTAGATTAAATTACTAACAAGTAAAACCACTTTGGCTGGGTGAACTAATGTACTGCTCCAGGCTTTAACACCTTTGAATGGTCAACCAGTGGGACTTGTTGCCCCGCATACCAGACTGGAGACCCACACCAAAATATCCAAAGCTACAAATGTATAGAAATCATGCACATACACGCAAAAAACAGCCTCTGCCCTGACTCTTATCATGGATCAATGTGTTATGCTGTTGAGACCACCAAGCCCCATCATGCCTGAGAAATTTATGAGATGTCACATCAGGGCAGGTAAGTTACATCGCACCCCTGAGTGAAAAGAAACAACTCAATATTTAGTGCTGTAAGCCAGACCTCTTAAAATACATTATACTGGAAATGGAACACGTGTTATTGAAAGAGGGGAGAAAACGGGAGACCTGGTCTGGTGTATTCCACCCCCAGTATATCATCTCACACCAACAGCATGGCCTCCACCAGCTAGCACGCACAACATGCCAACCAGGTCAAGTTCCTAAAGCTGCCAACCTCCTTCTCTTCCAGGCCAGGTGGACACGTTCTGTTTTCCACTGGAACAATCATTTGGACACTGTCTTTGTCTCCTCCATTGGCCTAGCGGACATTTACAGCACACATAGAAACTTTTACTAAATTCCCTTAGTAAGCCTCAAGTGATAGCCAACAAAGCCTGTCTACACTGAACACTGAAATGTCTCTAATAGAAAAGCTTTCCTCCAAAGTGAAACAGCCTTGCACATTATTACTACCCTGCAAGGAGACACACCTACCATTATCCAAAGAGAACATTGTGTATTCATGTCTAATCAGTTGGCCCATGTGTCATCTTTATTAAATCACATAAAAGCACAAGTAAATGCCTTGAGTGATCTGACCACTACCTTAGTAAATCAGTGGTTTGGGTCATGGGGCTCTTGGTTAAAACAAAACAAACTTACTTCTTTTGAAAATCGTTATCTGAATGTGTTTTCTCTTACACGTGTCCATACACTTGCTGTGGCATCTGTCTCCAAAATAGTAAGATACACCCCAAGCTGAGCCACCTCCATGCTAGTTAAACCCTAGGCTGACAGTTCAGGGCATGCTGCATGCCAGAGGCCCATTAAATCATAAAAGTCGGTCAAGAAGGGGTAAAATGTTGGAGGAGGTTATCAAGAAGACATGCCTGCCAGTTGCCTCTCAAGCTGGAGCCAGACAATCAGACTCCTCATCCTCACCCCTGGCCTTGGAGTGTGCATTCACTTTTCTTTCCCCCACTAGAAGCTGCCCAAGATGCAGCCTTGAGAGTATTATGATGTTGATGCCATTCGAGTGAGATTTGTGACATTTGTGCACGTGCATGCAAATGCTCAGTTGCTCAGTCGTGTCCAACTCTTTGTGACCCTGTGAACTATAATCCGTCAGGCTCCTCTATCCATGGAGTTTTCCAGGCACGTATACTGGAGTGCATTGCCATTTCCTACTCCAGGGGATCTTCCCAACTCAGGGATAAAACCCTTGTCTCCTGGGACTCCTGCATTGGCAGGCAGATTTTTCACCACTGAGCCACCTGGAAAGCCCAGTAAAGTCTTCTATGTAAACTTTTAAGATATTAGCAGGTGGGTGTGGAGATTTCTTTGTCTTATGGTTGCCCAAGATAAGCCTTGTAAGTAAGTTCCCTTGCTTATTAAAACTGCCACCTACCAATATGGAGTGATCTACCTCTTTCTTCAGTCTCTCTTAGCCCTCTGTGTATGAGGGCCAATTTCAAAACCAACAGTTACATTGATATAGAAGCATCATTTGGGGGAAAAATTATAAGTAAAGAAAACTAAGGATGTGAATTGATTTTCCCAAAGTGATAGGCAACTCAAGATTAATAGACCCAGGCCTTTAGCCATGTCATGTAGATGCTTATTGAAGAATGACTGTATGCCTAACACTGTACTTTGCATGCACACTTGAGGGAAACTTTCCATCAAGTATGAATCACTCTGCTGAGTCAGCATGCTGTTGTGGTTTAAGTATCATTCTAAATGCAAAATAGGTACCAATCTGTGTCTGGTAAACAGTAGTGTAAGCATAAGTCCCAGTTTGTGCTGACAGTTCTTGGATAATAAATCAGAATTCTTGACAAATACATACATCAGTCCAGAGTTCTTGGCCGACACCAGTTGTCCCCTCTACTTAATGCCCTCTCCTTCTCTCTTCATATTAGTAGCTTGAGTTTTGTCTCCCCCAATTTACTTCTAGTTCGTTCCTAAACCCAAGCTAATTTGCATTCTTCCCTCACTTCTCCACTAAATCTGCTATTCCCAAGGTCACCAATGACCTCCTTTTTGCTAAAACTGATGGACACTTGTCAGTTTATTATTTTCCCCTCACATTAACTAGTACTATACTTGCACTATTGCCTCCTCCCACCTGCATGAAATATTTCTTTCTCTTAACTCCTTTTGTCTTACTTTTCTCTTAGATTTTTTTTTTGTCTCATTCTTTGAGCTATTTATTTCCTTCTGCCTTTCCTAAGTGTTGATATTTTTTAAGGACCATTCCTTAATTCTTTTCTGCTTAAAAAAGGCTCCTCTCACATCACTGTGATATTTCACCAATTTTCACAGGTTTACTTATATTCTTATGATTCCCAGGACAGCTCTTTCTCATGAACTTCAGTTCACTTGAACAATGCACATTCTTTTGATCCTTCTTGCCCAAATTCATCTCCTTCTCTTCCATATGCCAGAAGTCACATGCCACAGAGGTTCAGGCCATATTATCTATTTCCTCAATAACCCTTAATATACACTTGACTGACATCTCTGTTCTAAAGTTGTCTACTTTCATTTCATTAACAGAGAATCAAACAAGACTTTCCCCCCCTAAAATATAAACATACATTGTTCACTCTTTTAATAAAGCTGAGACTCTGGTGACTTCCTCCTCCATATGAATAACAACACAAAGTTCATACAAGGCGTAATATTTCCTCCGTTCCTCACCAACTTCTCCAGTTTCACCTTTTCCCTGACCCCTTGTTTCCAGCCTCTGTCACTGAACTGTATGATGTACTGGCAGAAGACGAGCAGACTCCTTAGTTGGGAAACCATCTCTAGCAATTATTTATCAGGATAATCACAGCTTCTTAGACTCATGGCTATAGACTAGATTTGCTCATATTATACTGCCCACTCCTGTTGCTTCTAGCAATCAGCTTTCAGGTTCTTTCATGCTGAAAAGTGTGAGATAGTCTTCTGCCAACATGTTGCATAGCTAAGTAATACAAAGGTCTGAACACTTAGGAGATGCTTGGAGCTATCTGAAAAGAATAATCTATGATTGAAAGAACTGTCTTGAGGGTTACATTGTTCTGTTTTATACATTTTCATAATTTCCTTATTTTGCTACAATATTTGATGTTTTCTATTAAAATCTTCACATTTACCAAAACATAAAAAAGGCATTACTGTGCAAATTATCATGTGTAGAATGCTGTGCCTTCTGTTATAGAATTTATCTGAATTCACGTTATAGGGTTTCAGGGTCAGCAGTTACAAAGGTGTTGCTGAAAGGACAGTTCTAATTGTGCCAGAAAACCTAGGCAGCATAGGCATTGCTTTGTACCATATTTAAATTTGAATCATATACCATCCTCAAATTGTTAAAACTTTTTATATTCAATAATCAATATAGTATCCAGCAGAATAATAAATCATAGAATTATTTATGATTACAATTAAAGTGTACTTTTCATTTACAAAAGGAAAGAATAGGTTACTGGAGAGGGGATGTGATTTAATGAAAATGCAATTGCACAAGCAGCAGAGGTTCCCAAGTAAGATAATAAGTGTGAAAGCATTTGGGAAAAAAAGTGTTATGCAAATGGCATTAATGTTAAAAATATAAAATGTTCATTTCTAGCAGACCTCATGCATTCTGCGGTTATCAGAATAACATTCAAAAATTATTCAAAACAGGCAGTAATATATGGTACCGTAGAAAACTCTAAGTCCCAGGCTTCAACTTCAAACTTAAAACTTATTGCTTTTGTGGTCTTAAAAGTTGACCCTTAACATCCTTTCTACACACTATCTTTTTAACTTTGTGTTTATATAGTGGTATTCTGCTGATGTTCTTGTCTTTTTCCTTTAGGAAATGTTCCACAGTAACGATGTTATTAAACTGGATGTGTTCCAAAACAGTTGTCAGAGACCGTGGCAAACTTTGATTCAATCTCAGTGGAATGACTGCAAGGTAATTGTCCCAAAATCATCACTTTCTGTATGTCTCAATAAAACCGGCCTTGAAAACATGAAAACTGCTTTCTTGGAAGCCTGTGAGGGAAGGAACATGACTACATTTCCTATAAAATGCCAAATTACACAGAAATTTCAGAGAGCAGGTAAAAGTCTAAAGAAGTTAATATAAGAAGGCTTATATCCCTTTTCTTTCCTTTTCCTCTTCCCTCTCTCCTTCTTTTCCTTCCTTCCACACTTGAGCATGTTTCATAGAAGTATTTTTTAATGGACATTAATATTATTACCTATTTGTATTTATTTCAGACCTTTCTCAAATGAAGTTCAAGAATTTCCATAAAAATAATTTTATTAATAGTTAGAACACCCTTATGTAGAAAGCAGTGGGGAAAATGTTACTTAATCTCTTACAAAGTGAAAAAAAATAAGTATAAATGCTTCAGGTGAGGTGCAGTTAAAACAGTGGGAGATCCAGATGTACAACACGGTCCTGTACTTCTTTCCCCCTTATTTTGTTTTAATAACAGGATCTCAGTTCTCCTCCCTTTCTTCATTGATTAAAAGATTTTCTCCTTGTCTCTCCAAGTAGAACATGTGTTACTGGAGGTCAAACGATTCAAAAGCAGCTCTTTCACTATATTTCTAGGGCCTAGACTCATGTCCATAGCAGTTAACGTATATTAAACTGAATTAAATTAAGCTATCACTTTCAATTTTAAAGGTACATGTATTTTTTTAATTCCAACATTACAAAAGGGTTATATGGTAAAAACTAGGTCTTTCTCCTCTCCAGATACACCTTCCCTGACCCAGAGGCAAAAACCAACAACATTTCCTTGTCATGTGTATGTTTCCAGATACTTTCATGCATATTAAAGAGTGTGTGTGTCTTAGCCTTTATATTCATTTTGAACACGTGAGAGAGCAAATAAATACAACATACTAGATATTTTTAACTTAGAAATATATATTGGATAACTCATTTGTGAACTTTACATTTGGAAATAACTTTAAATTTGTATTTTAAAAAAGTAGCAAGAGGGACTACCCTGGCAGTCCAGTGGTTAAGACTTTGTGCTCCCAATGCAGGGGGATTCAATCGCTGGTCAGGGAATTAAGATCCCACATGTCATGCAGTACAATGAAAAAAATTTTTAAAGGGTAGCCATAAAGTTAAAAGACGCTGACTCCTTGGAAGAAAAGCTATGACAAACTTAAACAGTGTATTAAAAACCAAAGACATCACTTTGCCAAGAAACGTCCATATAGTTAAAGCTCTCATTTTTCCAGTGTTCATGTATGGATGTGAGAGGTGGACTATAATGAAGGCTGAGTGCCAAAGAATTGATGCTTTTGAATTGTGGTGTTGGAAAAGACTCCTGAGTCACTTGGACTGCAAGATCAAACCAATCAATCCTACTGGAAATCAACCCCAAATATTCATTGGAAGGACTGATGCTAAAGCTGAAGCTTCAATCCTTTGGCCACCTGATGTGAAGAACCAACTCACTGAGAAAGACTGATGCTAGGAAAGGTTGAGGGCAGGAGGAGAAGGTGGTGACAGAGGATGAGATGGTTGGATGGCATCACCGACTCAGTGGACATGAATTTGAGCAAACTCTGGGGGATACTGAAGGACAGGGAAGGCGGGAGTGCTGCAGTCCAGCACTCCATGAGTCATGTTCAACTCATGTGCAAAGAGTTGAACATGACTTAATGACTGAACAACAACAACAATGCAGGAATAAAAATAATATAAAGAACATCAAAATACTCTTAGTTCAGTTCAGTTCAGTTCAGTCGCTCAGTCACGTCCAACTCTTTGCAATCCCATGAATTGCAGCATGCCAGGCCTCCCTGTCCATCACCAACTCCCGGAGTTCACTAAAACTCATGTCCATTGAGTCAGTGATGCCATCCAGCCATCTCATCCTCTGTCGTCCCCTTCTCCTCCTGCCCCCAATCCTTCCAAGCATCAGGGTCTTTTCCAATGAGTCAACTCTTCGCATGAGGTGGCCAAAGTAATGCAGTTTCAGCTTTAGCATCACTCTTTCCAAAGAACACCCAGGACGGATCTCCTTTAGAATGGACTGGTTGGATCTCCTTGTAGTCCAAGGGACTCTCAAGAGTCTTCTCCAACACCACAGTTCAAAAGCATCAATTCTTCGGTGCTCAGCTTTCTTCACAGTCCAACTCTCACATCCATACATGACCACTGGAAAAACCATAGCCTTGACTAGACGAAACTTTGTTGGCAAAGTAATGTCTCTGCTTTTGAATATGCTATCTAGGTTGGTCATAACTTTCCTTCCAAGGAGTAAGTGTCTTTTAATTTCATGGCTGCAATCACCATCTGTAGTAATTTTGGAGCCCCCAAAAATAAAGTCTGACATTGTTTCCACTGTTTCCCCATCTATTTCCCATGAAGTGATGGGACCAGATGCCATGATCTTCGTTTTCTGAATGTTGAGCTTTAAGCCAACTTTTCCACTCTCCTCTTAACCTGGATTCAAATATTACTAACATTTTACCCTGATTATTATTTGATTAATCTCTCCTTCTGTTTATCCCTCTCTTTCTTTCTCTCTCTCATCATGTGGACATTCCACATACCATGGCCTTTTACTCCTAAATATGTTGATCTTTAATTCCTAAGAAGAATGATATTCTCTTACATAACCACACTAAAATTCTCCAGTTAAGAAAATTTAATACTAATGTGGTTTCCCAAGTGGCACTAGTGGTAAAGAAACTGCCAGCCAGTGCTAGAGATGTAAGGGACAAGGGTTCAGTCCTTGGGTTGTCAAGATCCCCTGGAGGAGGGCATGGCAACCCATTCCAGTATTCTTTCTTGGAGGATTCCATGGACATAGGAGCCTGGTGGGCTGCAGTCCATGGTGTTACAAAGAGTCAGACACAACTGAAGTGACTTAGCACACAGCACAATACTGATATAATACTTTAAATAATAAGTGTCCACATTACAAAAGTATTTGGACCAAAAAATATTCATTAGTCTAGGATGGGGGACTGCATTTAAATATTGTATCTCTTCAGCCTGCCTTACTCTGAATCATGTCAGTACCTTTCTGATTGTCATGACATTGGTAGTTTTGAGAAATAAAAACCTCAATGTCTCTTAGTTATTTGAATGTTTCTCATTTTGGATTTGTCTGATGTTTCCTGATTAGCTTTAGATTGATGATCCCAGGCAAAAATAATACATAGGTAAATTCGTTCATTTCTGGGAATCAAATCTGGGGATGCCTAATAGCCACCTGTCTTTCACTGGTGATGTTAATTTTGAAAATTAAAACAACAGTCAAGGTGTTGCCTGATTTTCCACTGTAATCATTCTTTTTGTTCTTCCTTTCAACTGAGAAACAGTCTCTATGAGCCATTTTACAGCTATTCAGATATTCTGCTTCACATCAAACCCCCCACCCCAGATACAGCACCTAACTGTGATTTATTCAATCCAATTGTTACTATTTTAGAAGCAAAATGACAATTTTGCAACTTCCACTCTTTCCATTTCCTAGTTGGTCCTCCGAATATAATGTAAATAAAGGCTATACCTCTTCCCCTATTTATTTATTATCTATTTATTATTGATATGGACTCATAAATTCTTACTTCATTAAATAGCTTATAATTATTACTGTGCTTAGTTACATTGGTCCTCATAGTAACCAGACTGAGTCAAGATTTGACTCGTGAAAGTCTAGGAAGACCATCCCTTACCTCCTCTAGGCCAGAACTATCCTTCCCAAGAGGAAGAGGCAGTGAAAAGCAGCCATGAATCTTCAGTGGCAGTTGAGCCACGGCTGGTCTCAGATCCTAGACTAGCTTGACCGCTGTATGTGAGGAAGCGCTCAACGAAGTGTCACCCAAATGCCAAGTGAACCTTCCCCAGTCTTCACGGCAGGTGTCTCCCCACATGGCCACCCAGCCTGTTCTGATGTGCTGACAGACATTTCACTTCAGTCTGACTAACCGTACTAATCGGTCTGGTCCTACTGAACATGCGTGGGCCATCCGGCCCTCACATCACCTGAGACTGAGGGACAAGAAGAAATTGAAACCGTTCATGTTACTGATGTTGGCCTCCCAGTGTCTCAGAAGTTATTTTGACTTCAAAGCCCACCCTCTTCTCTTTACTAGCCCACCAAATCACCCAGGTATCTCCCTTTGACTGAGTGTTTTACAGCTTCCTAAGATCCTAGGAGGGAGAAGGCAATGGCACCCCACTCCAGTACTCCTGCCTGGAAAATCCTATGGATGGAGGAGCCTGGAAGGCTGCAGTCCATGGGGTCACTGAGGGTTGGACTGACTGAGCGACTTCACTATCACTTTTCACTTTCATGCATTGGAGAAGGAAATAGCAACCCACTCCAGTGTTCTTGCCTGGAGAATCCCAGGGACGGGGGAGCCTGGTAGTCTGCCGTCTATGGGGTCGCACAGAGTCAGACACGACTGAAGTGACTTGGCGGTGGCAGCAGCAAGACCCTAGGAAGAGCATTTAAAGATCACTGAGTGAAATTTACGTTTTCTCCAGGGCTTCAAGCTTCAGTTAGGCCTGTTCCTCTTTACGCTGTGAACTGTCCCAGGTGATCAGGGCAATGCAACCATTCAGCTGAACTTTAGAGAATATGTGGCAAAGCCCCTCTCATTACAGGAGTCTGCGAGATAAATGCAAAAAACACAGTACTCCCAAAGCTGTCTTTGCCAACCACTGATGCTGCTGCAGGTTCAACTTCTCTTTCATCTCAAACTGCATTATTTCTCTATTTTAAATGGTTGAGTGAAGCCCTGATTGTCTTCTTAGATTCTCAAAAGTTGCTATCATTTCCACTATTTTTCTTCCTGTGTGTTCCACATGTAGTGACTTCTTTTTCAATCCTGTAGTTTCTGTATATCAGGACACTTGACTTTAGGACTTGAAATTTCAAGGGCCTTTACTGATTTGGTTTTATTGTCAGGGAAAATAGAATAAAGTATTAGGACATTTCAAGGCATATAGAAAGAATAAATGATGAAGAAAAGTGGAAGGGGACTGCTGAAAGTTGAGCTGTGCCAACAAATCCCAGTTGTGTGCAACTGCTTGGTGGTTCAGATAGTAAAGAATCCGCCTGAAATGTGGGAGACCTGGGTTCGATCACTGGGTTAGGAAGATCCCCTGGAGAAGGGAATGGCAACCCACTCCAGTATTCTTGCCTGGAGAATTCCATGGACAGAGGAGCCTGGTGGGCTACAGTTCACGGGGTTGCAAAAAGTTGGACATGACAGAGAGACTAACACATACCTCAGCAATGGCTTATGAAAGGCAGTCACCCCCGCTCAACACACACACACATACACATACCCTTCCCAGCTTCTTAAGGGTTTTGCTGGCCCCTCAGAGCTTTCAGCAAAGCAGGAGGAGGAAAACTGACTCTAGCTGCGAAAGGAGCCCAGGAACTGGAAATACTCAGGTATTTTGCTTTGAAGTGAGAGTCGCTCAGTTGTGTCTGACTCTTTGTGACCCAGTGGACTATACAGTCCGTGGAATTCTCCAGGCCAGAATACTGGAGTGGGTAGCCTATCCCTTCTCCAGCGGATCTTCCCAACCCAGGAATCAAACTGGGGTCCCCTGCATCGCAGGTGGATTCTCTACCAACTGAGCTATGAGGGAAGCCCCAATTTTTAATAAGCAGAGAAACAATAGTGGTGGCCCCAAGTAAGGACATTGGCCATGTGACGCTCAACTGTCCTCTTCATAATGCGTTGAAAATATGAATCCCTAATGTAAAATGTCAGAGACATTACTTTGCCAACAAAGGTTCGTTTAGTCAAGGCTATGGTTTTTCTTGTGGTCATGTATGGATGTGAGAGTTGGACTGTGAAGAAGGCTGAGCACTGAAGAATTGATGCTTTTGAACTGTGGTGTTGGAGAAGACTCTTGAGAGTCCCTTGGACTGCAAGGAGATCCAACTAGTCCATTCTGAAGGAGATCAGCCCTGGAATTTCTTTGGAAGGAATGATGCTAAAGCTGAAACTCGAGTACTTTGGCCACCTCATGCAAAGAGTTGACTCATTGGAAAAGACTCTGATGCTGGGAGGGATTGGGGGCAGGAGGAGAAGGGGACGACAGAGGATGAGATGGCTGGATGGCATCACTGACTCGATGGACCTGAGTTTTAATGAATTCTGGGAGTTGGTGATGGACAGGGAGGCCTGGCGTGCTGCAAATCATGAGGTCGCAAGAGTCGGACAGGACTGAGCGACTGATCTGATCTGATCTGATCTGAATGTAAAATGTCTAATGACAGTCAAACACAACAGCGATTGCCCTAGCTCCCAGACCCATGGTTAAGTACATGTTGCTACACTTTTTCCTTCTTGAGCGAATCAGGAGGAGGCAATTGGCCATTTTTCTGGCTCTTATGATCACTTTCTCTTGATTACTGGTCCACCTTCTTGCTCAAAATTAGCCCTTTCCTGTGAGCCTGGCCCTTTGTAAGTTTAGAGAGTTTTGTAGAAAGTCTTTAAGGGGTTAGATAATGGTGGCTCACAGTCACATAGAGGTCTCAGAATATTCTGTGATTGCTCCCTGTGGTGGACACATCCCAAGGTGACCCTCAACGGTGACCCTCAAAGAGTCACATCCTTGTATAATTCCCTCCACTTGAGTATGGGCATAACCTGTGACTGACTCATGGCCAATAGACTATGGCAAAAGTGATAGGGTGTTATGCCTACAGTTATATTGTTACATAAGACTCCATCTTAGCAGACTTTAGCAAAGACTCCCCTGCTGTTTTGGGAAACTTAGCAGCCTTGTCGAGACAGCCTCTTAGCAAGGGACTCAGGCAGCTGTAGGAGCTGAGAGTGGCTCCCAGCTGACAGCCAGCAAGAAAATAAATAAGGACCTCAATTCTACAGCCACGAGGAACTAAATTCTGCCAGCAACCACCTGGGCCTGAAACAGAAACCAAACTCCAGAAAAGCACATGGCTACACCTTTATTGCAGCCTCTTAAGACTGAGCAAAGGATTTGTTTAAGCTGTGCCTGTATCACTGACCCACTGAACCTGTGCGATAATATCTATTGTTTTAGGCATCTATATGCGTGAGTGCAAGTGTGCTAAGTTGCTTCAGTTGTGTCTGACTCTTCCTTAAACTATGGACTCTAACGCACCAGACTCCTCTGTCCATGGGATTTTCCAGGCAAGAATACTGGAGTGGGTTGCCATGCAAATCCCTTCCATGGGATTTTTCTGACTAAGGGATCAAACCCACCTAACATCTCCAGCATTGGAAGGCAGGTTCTTTACCACTAGCGCCACCTAGGAAGCCTGTTAGCATCTAGGGTTGGGGGTAATTTGTCACAGAGCATTAAAAGATGACTACATTCCTGCAGAGCAGTGAGAACATAACCCAAGGAGAAGAAAAGAGGACCATAGCCTAGCTTAGTCCCTGTGACTTCTATTTGCAGCTCTTCAGGGCTCTGCATGCATTCTTCAAGTTCCCAAACTGATTCCAGTAGGTAGCACTGCTGGTAGAGTTTAAACATTTTTTTTTCACAGTCAAATAAGTTAATACAAATAAAATAAATGTAAGAGGAGAGCTTCTGAATACTCAGAAGAGCAGTGGGTTGCACAGGGTGTGCCCACATGCCCACAAATAGAAGCATCCATAGAGCACTTCCCAGAATGCTTTGCTCTGATTGAAGTTGGGCTGTTCTTCATTGACCGGTTCTCAGGCATGTTTACACCAACTAGAAAGAGGAAGATGGTGATTGACACAGCAGCTTTTGGGCTGTGCACAATACCTCAAGGTTTCATCTTGAGAGGGCCAAGGATTAACAAGAGTGAGTCCCACTGCAACCTTCTGAGGGACCTCAGATCTTCTAGTTCTATTCTCCAGTTACCAGCCCCTAAATTAAAGTATAATCGAAAACTCCTTTCAGATTATGGCTCTCCTAAGGGATCTAAGTCTGGGGTCTTTCATCATCTATTCATTTAATCACCATTTAATGATCTACTGTATGTCAGCACTGCTGAAACAGCAGTGGATAAAACACGCTGTAGTGTGCTTAGTCACTCAGTTGCGTCCGACTCTTTGCACTCTCAGGCTCTTCTGTCCATGGGGATTCTCCAGGCAAAAATACTGGAGTGGGTTGTCATGCCCTCTTCCAGGGGATCTTCCTGACCCAAGGATGGAACCCAGGTCTCCCACAGTGCATAAGGACTCCTTACTGTCTGAGCCACCAAGGAAGCCCAAGAAATACTGGAGTGGGTAGCCTATCCTTTCTCCAGGAGATCTACCCAACTGAGGAATTGAACTGGGGTCTCCTGCACTGCAGGTGGATTCTTTACCAGCTGAGCTACCAGGAAAAGTGAAAGTCTCTCATTTGTGTCTGACTCTTTGTGACCCAATGGACTATACAGTCCGTGGAATTCTCCAGGCCAGAATTCTGGAGTGGGTAGCCGTTCTCTTCTCCAGTGGGTCTTCCCAACCCAGAGACTGAACCCAGGTCTCCCGCATTGCAGGTGGATTCTTTATCAGCTGAGCCACAAGGGAAGTCCCAGATAAAACATATGAAATCCCCAAACATGGAGTTTTGAGTCTAATGGGAGATATGGGAGATACAGAGAAGGAAATGGCAATGAAAATACATGCTAGGGAAAGTACAGGTGCTGTCTGAGCACAAAAGAGAGATGCCTCCCCATTGCAAAAGAGACTTAAGGAATCTCTCTACTCTGCCAGTAATGACATCTGAACTGAGACATGAAGGATGAAGAGGAATTGACAACAGAGTGCTCCAAGTAGATGGAATATGTACCTAAACCAGAGGTGTGTTTGAAGAGCAATGGAACTGATGGGTAGAGTTTGCATAAAAATAAAGTACAGTAGTTATCCAGCAAGAACTGAATACCATTATTGTGCTAAATGAATGTTATATAATATTTCATATGATCCCCACAGTGTTCCTCAGATGAGACGACTGAGAAGAAGAGAGGTGACATGCTTTGGCCATGACTGTACCATTGGTAAATGGTGAAGCCAGAAATTAATGCATACCTGACTGGCTTCACAGCCCACACAGTTTTAACCCTTGGCTTTCATGCCCTAGTCAGTAGCTCAAATGAATAGACCAAATAATGGGGCTTCAAGTCAAGCCTCTATTCTTCACTGACGGAGCCACCTAGCCAAACTATAGGTTCAAATCCACCCCAGATTCTAGAATTTCTCTGACCTCAGCACCTCCACCCAGTCCTTGAGTTTTTGCTTATAAGTGGGGACAAGTCAGCCCTTTCCCAGTTCTAAGGTCCCTTGTTAGCAAGCCAGGTTTCCACCATGAGGCTGCTTCCCTAGACTTTTTGAAAATAAGAATCTTGTCTCTGAAGTCAGTCATCTTGCCTAGATTCCCACTTCTCTGACCTCAGACACCATGTTTTGCCTTTTTTTTTTTTTTGGACTTGTCCTATTTTTGATTTCACAAGAATCCTCAGATTGCTTCTAGATTTTCTGGAGTCTAGTCTAACTACAGAACAACACCGAGAGAACATCTATTTACACTGAGGTGGCCATGGTTTTGCCTAGGCATAGTACTGTGGACTTTTCCAATTTCAAAACCCTTTTTTGACCTCGCTGTTCTCTGAATCTGGGGCAGCACATCCTCCTCTCCTGTAGGTTGCTAGAGTTAGTAGTCAAATTCTATTACTTTCTTTTCGAGACTATTTTGGAAAGAGGAAAAATCTCATTTCTCTCCTAACTAGAATATTTAAAGATACCCTGACCTTTCCCCAAATCACAAGAACAAGTAAATTAAGCAAAATGGTTTTTTCCTAGGCAAATCACAAATCTCTTTTTAAGATTTCTATAATCATTGCAGAGATACCAGAATAAATAGTTCAATGTGTGGCCAACTTTGAAAATAAAATTTTCTAATGCTAAATGTGTATTTTTGCATATATCAAAATATAAAATTTTCTATGTATTTACATTTATTTTACATTCATCTTATTCTCTAATCATACAGATTTTTGAACTAATATCCACCACATATCTTTCTCTCTTTTGTGTTTCAGCTAATTTCTCCAACCTTTTATGGTATGAGAGCTCTTCTATATAGCAGGTTGTAGATATTTCTTGGTGCAGCTTGATTTTTTTTTTTTTTTGGAATATTTTTTGCCGTACTGGAGGGTTCAGGTCTTACTGTCAGGAGGTTTATTCATGCATTTACTTACAAAGCAAGAGCTACTTATTGTCTATAAAGATGCTTACAGAAAGCTTCAATTAAAACAATTTTTTATGAGAATAAATTAACTTCTGAGTAAATAATCACCACAATTTTCTACATTTTGGATATGCTGTTGTCCTTTTTTTTTTAAACCATGATGATGTCTTAAATATAATAACAAAGGTGTACAACATGTAGTTATTTTTTATGAATATGTTTGGTACAAGTTATGAAGACCAGTTTAAAAGGGTAAATGTTACTTAATATTTCACACATCTACCCATGGAATAAATTTTTTCCATTTAGGAAGAAGTCATTATTTGACAGTTCTGTCTAGCAGGTCTTCATTCCTTTTCATTTCTAAATTGCTTGAACATGACTTCAATTCGTAACAATCAATTTCTTTGCTGCCTACCATCTCAAACTACTTTCTTTAAGGCCACCAGTGACCTTCTCTTCAATTTAAAGTACAATTTCCTTTTATCCTGTATTTTGAGCCTTTCTGCTGTCTTTCCTATGGTTGGCCAGAACATTCTCAATTACACTTTTTTCTAGTTTCAGTAAAACCAGTTATACCTGGTACAAGTTGTACATATGGTTACTCAATTTCTATAACCTTTGCAGGGTCTACATTTCCTCATATCTGTATCTGTATACAAATATCTGTATTCCAAAGGACTTTTGCTATATTTATATCACAATTTACAAGTAGACATTGATAGTATTTTTGTTGTTTGACATGCAGCTCAAGTGTACCACTTATAAGTCATCCACACATCAGTGATGAAGAGGCTGCAGAGATGAGCAAGTATTGGGTTAGCCAAAAAGTTTGTTCAAGTTTTTTGTAATATGTAACAGGGTAAACAGAATGAGTTTTGGCCAATCCAGTATTTTAATACTCTCAGAAAGTCCATTCAACTTTCCTGTTTACTATTAAGATCCACTAGTATCTCGGCACCTTTGTTTTTATCTCGGAAAAAGTACTATTCTTTTTTTTTTCCATCTTCTAAGTGCCTATACTTTTTATTTAGTGGCTATCCTTACATTAGACATTATGCTAGATGAGGGAGATTCAGTGATGACTCAAAACAGGATCAGCCGTCATTTTCATGAAAATTTAGTCTAGTTGGGAAGATTGGAATTAAAAATTTTTATTAATCAAAAAATCCTGCAACTCTTGCAAATATTAAATATTCTTCTTAAAAGCCTATAATGGGAAAATTTGACCTGGTCAAGGAACTCAAGGAGGATTACTTTAACAGTGTATTTCTTTCATTGTAATTTGAATGATGAGTAGGAATTCAGTACGTGAAGAGGAACCTTAGTTGTCACATTCCCTATGATTAACTAGCACAATCCTGTGTGCTAGTGGATCCTTTTGTTATTTATTTTTCACTTTCCCTAAAATATTTTCTTTCCTGGATCGCCACTTCTCTAATGGCTTCATTGGTGCTGCTGCTGTTTAATTCACTAAGTCATGTCCAGTTCTTTTGTGACCTCATGTAGCCTGCTACGTTCCTCTGTCCATGGGATTTCTCAGGCAAGAGTACTGGAGTGGGTTGTCATTGCCTTCACCAGGGATCTTCCCAACCCAGGGATCTAACCTGCATCTTCTGCTTTGGCAGGCGGATTCCTTACAGCTGAGACACTAGGGAAGCCCTTAATATAAATTACATGCCACCAGTCCATGGGGTTGCTGGGAGTCGGACACGACTGAGCGACTTCACTTTTACTTTTCATTTTCATGCATTGGAGAAGGAAATGGCAACCCACTCCAGTGTTCTTGCCTGGAGAATCCCAGGGATGGGGGAGCCTGTTGGGCTGCCATCTCTGGGGTCGCACAGAGTCAGACACGACTGAAGCGACTTAGCAGCAGCAGCAGCAAATCATATCAAGAAGGGAATGAAATAATGTTTCATTTTTTTCCTTTAAAATAATTGAAAAACAAATAGCTTTTATTTAATGTTCAGTAATGTAAAAATAAGTACAATGAATTGAGTCATCAGATAAGAGAAAGTCCATTCCCCCTGACCTTAGAGCTAGCCAGTTATGGAAACACTGGGTCATTTAGGATCAGACATTTTCTATCTTTAGCTGATGTTTGATCAGTATCATCAAGAGTAACTCAGGGAATCTTTCCAAAACTCTGATACACTTTTCAATGTTGTTTCGTGTGACCCTCTTCACTATTTTTATGTAATTAGTCACCCTACTTGATATCATTCATACTTTAAAATAAATTAATAGAATGGAGAATCTAATAATGCAATTTAAAATTTAATGAAGTAGATTCTTTTGCCCTTTCTTCTCCTTTGATGGGTCAGACTGTTTTAAATAATCCCAAGGTAATTTTGCTTCCAGTTTCTTTTAGAAAGCATTCCAGCATAAAGCATTTAGTCACTCTATTGTGCCCAGCTCTTTACCCACCAGGTCCCTCTCTCCATGGATTTCTCCAGGCAAGAATACTGTAGTAGGTTGCCATTCCCTTCTCCAGGAATGTTTATTCAAAACCACTATCTATGATGATCTATCTCATCATAGACTTTCTACAGTATTTAAGTTTTTTAAAAAACTCAATTTAACCTTCAGGCCAAGACTTGTACTTACGCAGTTATGACCAGGTTGTCCCTATTGGTTTTTTACAACCAGCATTTGTTCTGATAATTAGTTGCTAATTAGCTTCTCCTGGTCCCTGCCTCCAGTCATTCCAAACACTGGTCCTTATCTGAATACACTGTGCTTTCTCCTCCCACAGGAGGGGATGCCATCCTTACTGGAGGCCCCTCTGTATGAAATAGCCTTTGATGATCTCCACCTGGAAAATGCTTTACTCATTTTTTAAAAGTCACCTAAAATAATAGCTTCTTTTGGAAAAGTTTTATTTTTTTTTCCAGGTATTAATAGAATAAGTCACTTCTTGTCTATTTTCTCTCAGCACTCTGTACTTATCTCTACTATCACAATATATTGTAATTATTTATATTCAATTACATGTTGATCTCTAGACCATGCGCCCTTTCAGAGCACTGGTAGTGGTTTGTTCATTGTTGGCAAGTAATAGGTGTTCAATAGTTGTGTGTCTATGCTTCAGAGAATTTATGGAATAACCCAGAGCAT
The DNA here is from genome assembly GCF_027580195.1 of Bos mutus. Taxonomy (NCBI): domain Eukaryota; kingdom Metazoa; phylum Chordata; class Mammalia; order Artiodactyla; family Bovidae; genus Bos; species Bos mutus. Next base: position 56,500,558 of record NC_091621.1, on the reverse strand, counting down.
TTAGAAGTAAAGGAACAAAAATACCTTAGTAAAATGACTGGGTTTTTAAAAAATGTTTTACTGATATATTAACACCTTGATTCTACAAAATTGTGAACTGAAGAGAAATTAATAATTTTTATCTTTTTCTGTCTGTATCTCTCTTAATGTAAGTTTAGGCACATTCCACTAAAATAAAGCAAAACATCTACACACACACATAACACACGGAGAGACTTTACAAATCAAAACACACTTAGTTTGCCTTTCAGGGTGTTAGGGATTCAGAACGGCATGAGCTAGAAAAGGACTTTAGCCTTATTCTATCACCACTCCATCACCCAAGTGAGAGCATGAGCTGTTGTAAAGGAGAGTGCTGACCTCCACAAATATCAGAATAAATAAACGTTTTATAATTACAAGTTTCAAACTCTAACCAACTCACAACAAATAATAAAATTAAAAAGTTAAAGGCAAATAAAGCAAAATGTAAATCTATAGGATTTTTCATTTATGTTAAATACACATAGGAACGTTTATACATATATATGTGTGTGTGTATGTACACACAGGCAACATCCCATATCATGCAATTTTAAAGTTAGAGAAACCTCCTGCTGCTGCTAAGTAACTTCAGTCGTGTCTGACTCTGTGCGACCCCGTAGACGACAGCCCATCAGGCTCCCTCGTCCCTGGGATTCTCCAGGCAAGGAAAAATCTCCTAAATGTTATTTAATACATTTTTATTTAATTCATTTTTATTAAAAATGTGAAATCTAAGACATATCAAAAATCTCATGTATAATAAGTGATAAGGCTATGTGCTTGGTTGCTCCGTCATGTCCGACTTTTTGCAACTCCATGGACTGTAGCCCACCAAGCTCCTCTGTCCATGGGGATTCTCCAGGCAAGAACACTGGAGTGGGTTGCCATGCCCTCCTCCAGGAGATCCTCCCAATCCAGGGGTCCAACCCAGATCTCCCACATTGCAGGTGGATAAGGTTATCCATTTAGCACTAAAGTCCTCTGAGATCAGTATCAAGTTTTAAACAGTCATTAGAAGGAATAGTTCCCAAAGTTTTTCCATTTGTGCTATACCAGAGATTTTTGTTTGTAAAATTGGTTTTTAATGAAACTCCTAATTTAACTAAAACATGACTGCACGCACACACACACACATAAACACACACACAATACTAAACAAGTCAGTAATGATAAAAATCCTAAAAGGAGGTGACACTGATTAGAAACATACCATATGCCAGACACTGTTCCCAGTGCTCATAAGATTTGCTCACAAAATTTTCTCACCAACCCTATGAGGGTGGATAATTCTTTTTCCCTCAGTTTTTATAGGTAGAAACCGAGGCCTGAAAGAGGGGAAGCAAGACACTGTATTAATACTCAGGTAGTCTGGTCCCAGAAACCATACTTTTACCACAGTGCTTGCAAAACTAATACAGAAACAAACAAAAATTATCTTTAAGAACATCTGCTATTATCTGCTAAGCCGAACTATTTGCTCATCCATTCATAGTCTCTCACGCACTTAAAATTGAGAACAGTTGCTGGAACTGAACTTTCCATCATGCCTCTTGATCAATTACAGCAGATTTTACCATGTTTTACTTCACATTATAAATTTCACACAGTTCTGAGTTGGCAGTACTAATATGTATACTCCAGTTTAGGAAAAATACTTTTTCACACTGATTCAAATGCTACAGTACACCTCTGAGTTACAGTGTGCCATGGCATAAGGGCAGAGGGGCACTTCCGAATGAAGACTGTAACCAAACTCCTTATACTCAGTACTACAAAACAATCTTCTGCTTTTAGTAGACCCTTCTTACACTTAAAACACCCACTTGGATGTCAGTTTACATTTTATTTATCAAAAATGTTATCAAAACTAATTCTGGAATATTATTAGATAAAATTAGCTAAATTCAAGGCCCACTGTCTTGGCAAAACACGTATGGCTTAATATCTCTTGAATTTAGCTAATGCATACTATTATTACATTCTAATTTTACTCCCTCATTCTGCCCATTTCAAATGCACATTAGCAAAAGGACTAAGTTCAGTTCAGTGATATAATTTTATTATTATCCAATATTAACAAACACAAAAAAATTGTACTAAATCAAGTTCATGCAGGCAACTTGGAGTTATTTTACAATTTATGTGTATGTCACTAGATAGACTCTTCACTGGCTAATTAAATGATACCATCTAAAAGTGGTTTATCTTCAATTGGTAGGTTCTGTGTGCAGATTGATTTTCTTTGAGGAGGCTAGATTTCAGGCTTCTCTCTCCCTCTTTTTTTTTTTCTTTTAAATCACTGGGCATCTGTAAATAAATTCAATGGGTAGTAAATCTTACTTTAGTTCAACTGCCCTAGGAACTAGAATTAATATATGCCAAACTACTGAAAAATGGGTGCTAATTTTCAGATTATCTCTATTTTGCTTTATTCATCATTTGGAAGATATTGTTAACTTTTTTAATAAAAAGAAAGACAAAATTCACCAATTTCTCACTCTACTTATACTATCTAAACTCTAAAGCCAAACAACTGTAAACTCAATACATTATAACCCTCAGCAACTTTATTATAGAGGATAAATACAAAGTTAGAGTGCTTGAATATGCTCTGCAGTACAAGATAATTTTGTTTTAAAATGCTCTTTGGGTAATCTATTGTAATTTAAGCATTTTATTTTTGTAAAGTTGCATTGATCACATTCAGAATAAAATATAAGTTATAAAATGACTAACAGACATTTTCAAAATATCTAGAGTTTTGCAAATCTAGTTTAGGTTAGAACATACCTGCAAACTTAAAGATACATAGATACATAAGAAGTGCAAATAAGCCCATCCTTTAATTCATGTTTTCTGTTTCCTAGCAAGTTCTCTGTTTTTTTTTTTTTTTTTTCAGCCACACCTTGAAATACACTCTATATTTTTAGTAATTTAAAACAGTAGAGCTTGCCAGACAGAAAAACATAAACATGAACAAGAGCAATGGTCTTTTATATTGTTCAATTCTAAATAAATCCCAAGCACCTAAAGAGTACATATCATAGGGTAGACAATAAAATAAAACTAGTAGTAGACTAGTTAGATAGCCAGATACATGGTGGGAGGGAGGGAAAGAGGAAGGGAGAGAGAGAGGAAAAAGATACTGATTGATTGGGGGCATTAAAATTTGAAAATCTATTTCTGCGTCTTCTTCATATATTGATGTACTGACTAGGTGATCCTGGCAATAAGTTAAAACCTGTTAGTCTCTGTTTCCTTAGTACCATAGTATCAATAACATTATCATATATCAAATGTTAAGAACAAATGATAGTATATCTATATAAACAACTGTTACAATTTTAAAGTACTTGTAAGAATTATGTTTATGCATGCAATGTAGACACCTAAATATCCATACATTCACATACTAATATAAGCCTACACTAAGATGACATTGTGGTTACAAAATTATGCTTTTCACTAAAGAGTTGGCCATGCAAGTCCAGAATTTCACATTGTTAAGGCAAGTGTCAAGAATTCATCACATTTACAAATACTTCAACTGAGAAAGTAGAAAACTAAATGGTAACATGCATTCAGTAATTTAAAGACACTAATAAAGGTGCTTATATAAATCAAGTTGTAGGAGAAGATTAAGGTGTTTAAGAGGCAAAAATGTTATTACGGAATAAGTAATAATATGAGGAACACTTTTGAAAAGAAATCAATATATCACCCTCAGCCTGTTGGAAATGCAAAGAACTTCAGAAGGGAATATTAGGAATCTTTTTATCATTGTGCACTTTCTCCATCTCTTCTTAAAATTAGTAAAACCTGTCACTTAGTAACATTCACTTGCTACACAATTTACAAAAATTGGATAAGATAATATGGAGAAGGAAAATGCAAAATGATACAAGATGATAACAACTCAGATAAAAACATATGTATCAGAAAGGAGGCAACTAACATAGGGATACATGTAGCACATGCCTCTTTCACCTACGTTGCCCTGCACTAAGAATTCTTCCTAGGGATTTGTGGCATGGAAAATCGCTAGAATCCCCTTGATGTCCTCTATTAAAAAAAAAATTAAAATCAAAAACTTTCTGTCAATGAAATCTACCATCCAGGTATCATATCAGGTATATTCATATTGTATGTAGTTGTTCAAAGGAAAACAAAGAGATAAACAATTTAAAAACTGTAATCACTACCAAAGCAGTGCATTTGTGATTAGAGACTATACCACTGAGGAAAGCATTTATACACAGCAGAAAATACAATTTTAAATGTGTAGACTGTTAATTGGCTAAGATTTTCTCCATTGTTGACAGATGATATAAATAGATTTTTGGAGAATTAAGTGTTAGGAAACAAATGCTTTACCTTACTCAAGATTGATCACCTGTGAAAAAGACAGTCAATACCTCTGAGTTACTCAACTCCGCTTTGAAGTACTTAATGGCAAAAAAAAAAAAAAAATCATTTTGAAGCTGTGGATCAGGCTTTCAAGTTCATCCTATCAAAACTTTTGGACTCCCAGTTTTAGATTTTTGAAATTTATGGAGTAGGCCAACATAAATCTCCCTGTAAAAAAATTAACCCCAGATCATGCTTTTAAGCATTTGAGGTTTGGTTGATTATAAATTGTCCTGACTGAGACAACAATCTCAGTTCTTTAGATTCCATTAATACATGTCTGACACTTTCTATAAACTCAGTTTTGTTCAGACCTGAATTGACTGAAGGAGACAAGTCGAACAACAGTAATGTCAAGCACTGACAAACAGGACTGGGCTGGTGGAAGAGAGAGAAGTGTGACATAGCTGAGAAGTCCCTGCTGTCTCCAAGCACAAACTGAGCATCTCCAAACTCCGATGTCTAATTGTCCCAATTACTGGTTTGCACAGGCAGAAATATTCTATGTTAAAGAAGAGTAAAAATAAATCTGAAAAACATGAACGTGTCACAGCTTGATGGACAAGTCATTATTCAAAAGTTTTATTACCCTAGAAGAAGTGGAGATGCTATTAAAATAAGACAACATCTTCTAGTAAATAACAGCTATTTACACTTTTCTGTGTCTTCATCTCATAAATATCATTCCACTCTAAGATAACAATAGTCTACTGCTTTCTACTGTGATAATAGACAATATTTGAGGACTTACAAGTTTTCTGAATTCTTCATTTGGTAGCATATGAAAATTCTCAATTAAAAGCTTTTATTGTATTTGATTATTCAGGATTCCTGTCAGATTTAATAACCTATGGCCATAGTAATTCAACAGCTGTAAATATATCTGTTTTGCTACAATACCGTAAGGATCCCCAGGTGTAAATATCACTACTAATAAATAATTAAATGATTGAACGCTTTAATTTCAGGACTTAAATATTTTTCAGATAAATAAAACACATAATTTTGTTATGCATTCAAAAGCACTTAATGAAATATACGATTTTAACATCTCTCAATTCCAGAAAAAACATACCATTCTTTAAAACTATTTGCTAGTATTATTTCCTTAGGCTAAAATTAATAAATATGGTTATAAAGTACTACAACTTCATTCCAGAAGCTAAAGCCTTTGCTTCCTTGGTAAATTCTGTTTTCCCATATAGATACAACTTTCAAAAACTGTTCCAAAGAACTATCATTTAACAATTAGAAACTTTAACTCATTTTAAATTTATAGCAACACTATCTGATGGACCAGTTTTACTTCTACTCTTTGCTACTAATAGCAAATTAAAAGGCAATGGAGCAGAGTGTATACATATGCACATATATTTAAAGATATTCATAATAATAATCTCATAAGTTACTTTCCTTTTTCAAAAGAAAAGCTGAATTACCTGCTGTTCTTTTTCTACTGCAAATTCGTTTTCCAGGTGCACGTTAGTGTGCTCTTTTAAAATTCATTTCGCTAAATCCACACTTCCTTTTAATGCTGCTAAACAGTGCTCTGATTAAAAGCTGACCAAATAGTAAGCCTTTTCAACCCCGACACCAGTTTCTCATACTGTTTCCCCTGTTACATACATCTACCCTTATTTTGAAAGAAAAGGTAAAACAGAAGAGGCTCTTACCAGAGACAGAGAAAACAATTGGTTCAGCTACATCCAACAGTGCTCCGTGCAGCCTGGCAGCATGAGTGATCCCTGGGCCTCACACAAAAGCGAGATAATTGGCTCTCAATGAAGAGATGTAAACATCCATCATAATGGCACTGGGGCTGAAGCTGAACGCTACCTCAGCGCTTCTATGTACTCCGACTGGAAGATGATGTCACAAACATCAACTGGGTGTACTCTCATTGGCTTCTGTTACCTGGAATCATATCTTAACCCTAAACTGTCAGCTGCAAATTGAAATGCTCATCTCTGACTATAATTTTTGCTCAAAAGGGGAGTGAAAGTGATGCTGAGCTACTGGAGGATAGAAAACTGAAAATACTTTCCCCCAAATATGCTAAGGCAAATTTACATCATTAATTAATTAGGATCTATGGGAACTTTATTTTCCAGATATGTTTATTAAATGATAGTATTTATAAAAGGTATTCCATTGAGTGGATATTAAAGGAGATGACTGATATATTCACAACATCTAGAATTTAAAATTTTCTAATTACTTTGCATTGATTTTACAGAACTGCCCCCATGAGATTAAGAGGGTCAAATTGAGAAAAATTACAATGTAGACAATGCACTGTGGAGCTTTTGATCAATTTGGTCACAGTAGCCACGTGTACTGCAAAATCTAATAAAATTTTTGAAATGAAAATATATATTGATCTCTGAATGTTAAATATTACTCTCTAAATGCTAAAAATGCTACATGTTAAATAAAGTTTTGTTTAATAAAGCTTAAAGTATGATATACAAGAAGTACAACATCATTAGCAATAAAGCTAATTTTTTTTTTTTACAAAGACTAATTTATAAGTCACTGGAACTGTAGACAAGCCCATTTCAGTAATTGAAGGCTACTTTATAATATAGCGCAGTTCTCTTTGAGTGCAAATGGGGGATAATTATCTATCTCTTACCCTCTATTCTGACAAAAGCCCCAGACTTCTCCCTAGGCTTAAATCCAGTGGGAGAGGAGGATAATGGGCTAAGCTGGTTGCAGCAGCTTGCTGCCAGAGGGACAAAACTACAATCACCTTGAAATATATCCAAGCTTTCCCCACCAAAAGGAGCTGTCAGCTGTATAACTGTGAGATGCGAGCATTTCTAGAGCTATTCAATGACCAGCTCCTTCTAAATCCAGCCCAGTTATATCCCAGGGCAAGCCCTTTGACAGCTGTGCAGTGGAGCATGCAAATAGTAGACCCACCTGGAGACAGAATGAGAGAAATTCTCAGCATCCACCCCCATCTTTAGGGAAAGGAAGGTCACCAACAGTGCCCTGTGTACCATTATGTCAGTTCATGTCCTTCTGAATAATGGATTCAGGACAAAGAGTTCTTATAATTCCTCCACATTTCCAAAGACAGAAAACTATTTTTATTGTATGGCACAATGAGAATTCTAAAAGTTGAAAATATATGAAAAGACATTTTCATGGGTGACAAATTCAAATTTTCCTTCCAAGTCCTGATTTTCCTTCCAAGTCCTGATTTTCATGACTATTAGTTTATTTGATTATTTTTAGTAGCAAGTTAGTACTGGTATAGGGGTAAGAATTTTAGATTTGGGTTCAAGAGCCCCAGTCTCCAATCCTTATCTGTAAGAACTTCAGAAAATTAATAACTTTCATGTATAGAATGAGAATGACAATGCTACATACACCAAAAAAAGTTGATATAGGGATTAAATGAGATAATGTATGGACTATATTAAGTAAAATAAAAACTATTACATAAATATAAGATGCAATTAATATTACTATTGTTATGTAAAAGATGAAGTGTTCATTTTAAAAGCATTTGGGTAATTTAAAATGAATATTCAAGTCAGTACCTTCAAAATAGTTAAGAAATATAATTATCCTAAGATCTTATAATTTCAACTAGAAAGTAATGTTGCAAATTAACTTGATTTATAACAGTGATTCACTCAGTGGTCTCTTTTTGAACTTGTTGATTTTTCTGCTATTCTTTGGAGTTTAATCATACTAGTCAAGTGCACAAATCTAAATTTGAGAAGACTATCAAACTATACTTTGGGCAAACATGAAAGACACTGTTCATTTATTTCTGCTTAAAAACATGGGAGTTTAGATAGAAATGTGTATTAAAAAGAAATTCATTGCCATGCAAAATGACATAAAATTGAATTGCAGATCAGAAAGATGAGTTTGGACAATGGGAATGTCAACTAGTATTTCTGTTAGACAAATGATAATACTTAGACATTGTAACTGCTAAGAAGATATGTCATGATGTCATGGAGAAAATAACTATTTATGAAATTAACTATGCCCCTCCAAAAATATATATATACAGTTTTAATAGTTTAAATATTTAATGGCAGAGATAGATAACTAGCAAAATTAGATTATATCTTTTTGCATATAGAAAGCATGCTTATACGTATATATATGTGTGTGTGTGTGTGTGCGTGTGTGTGTGTGTGTGTGTGTGCGTGTGTGCTTAGTCACTCAGGTGTGTCTGACTCTTTATGATCCCATTGACTGTAGCCCACCAGATCCTCCCTCCAGGGAATTCTCTGGGCAAGAGTACTGGAGTGGATTGCCATGTCCTTCCCCAGTGGATCTTCCCAACCCAGGGATGGAACCCAGGGCTCCCGCATTGCAGGCAGATTCTTTACCATATGAGCCACCAGGGAAGGCCATATATGTGGTGGCCATTTATCTTAAAAATTAACTAGAATATCTCATCTAGTTAATTTTTAAGGTAAATGTATATCCTGGTGATCTGAATAAACTCAGATTATAATGTTTCATATTTTATTTTGCATTGGGTTGGGTGATGCCATGCCACATACACATCAGATACTGTGAAGACAGAAATAGAAATATCCTTAGTGTTTTGAAAACACTTTGATCAAATACCCACACCCTTCACATGATTCATTAATAACTTAATGCTTTGGTAAAGGGCCCTTAGTTTTATGTTATTAAAATATGTTAATAAGATTTTTATGAATATATATTTCTGTTCTTATACATTACACAAGATCAGGACTACTTAATACATCATAAATTTTAAGGGAGTTCACTTATTAAATGTGAAAGCATAAATATTTGAATTGTGCACAAAATAGAAAAATGAATGGATATAATGTATAATGTAATCCCTCAGAGAATGAGTAGGGGAGAAAGAAAATATAGCAGATACATTTTAAAATAATACTGGCTAACAATAGTGAATGAATCTTTACCCCATATACTTAATTTTAAATTTTATTGCAATTCATTAGGACAGAATTCATGTTAGTTTCAAATAATTTTAATTCGACACTCAAGGATGCTTCAGATAAATTTAGAAATGATATATCATATGTGGAAATCAGTTGTATTACTCTAGTAGGGTACTTTACATATGAGAACTGAAACAGTATATTTCCTTATGGTAGACAGTAATCATCTGAAATTAGTGATGAATGGAAGTCATGAAGTTTTAGTGATTCTTTAGGAAGAGCAAATATATCAAAGATCAGGGCCTTTCACTGATTTGTTTGCAGTATGTCCTTTTAGAAAGACTAATGATACTTGAACATCAGTCTGCATATACATCTGAGTTAAAGCCAAAAATAAGACTGCCAATATGTAATGTGAACACTTATGATAAGACATAAAAATTCTTACCACTATCATAAAGTAGTATTAGTAAAAAATACAACCTGATTGCATAATGTAAAAAAAAAAAATAAAACCTAAGCATAAAATTTTAAAACATTCAGTTCAGTTCAGTTCAGTTCAGTCGCTCAGTCATGTCTGACTCTTTGTGACCCCATGAATCACAGCACGCCAGGCCTCCCTGTTCATCATCAACACCCGGAGTTCACTGAGACTCATGTCCATCAAGTCAGTGATGCCATCCAGCCATCTCATCCTCTGTCGTCCCCTTCTCCTCCTGCCCCCAATCCCTCCCAGCATCAGAGTCTTTTCCAACGAGTCAACTCTTCGCATGAGGTGGCCAAAGTACTGGAGTTTCAGCTTTAGCAACATTCCCTCCAAAGAAATCCCAGGGCTGATCTCCTTCAGAATGGACTGGTTGGCTCTCCTTACAGTCCAAGGGACTCTCAAGAGTCTTCTCCAACACCACAGTTCAAAAGCATCAATTCTTCGGCGCTCAGCTTTCTTCACAGTCCAACTCTCACATCCATACATGACCACTGGAAAAACCATAGCCTTGACTAGATGCACCTTTGTTGGCAAAGTAATGTCTCTGTTTTTGAATATGCTATCTAGATTGGTCACAACTTTCCTTCCAAGGAGTAAGCATCTTTTAATTTCATGGCTTCAGTCAAAAAAAGGTGTCGTTTTTGAACTATATTATTTATCATATACACGTATAAAAGGAAAACATACTTCTCTTCAGAGCTAAAAAAATTCCAATTTCATAAAAAAGGAAACTTACATATACATTTTATATTGAATTTACCAACATTGTTTCATTATTTATTACATTCTTCCCACTAAATTGGCCTGCTAACTTGTGAATTCCAAAGAACAATTATTTTAACATTAGCAAACATGCAAAACTTTATTATAAAGGGGAAAAAAAACAAGAATAAATGTAGTAAATTTATATTAGTGAATTTTTTAATATGAACAATGTGGCATCTGTAAAATTATTTTTTAAAAATCAAGTAAGAGATGTTTCTTGGGCTGATGTACTTCAGCCCAAGTGTATCTCAATTTTATTACTATCCTTACATACTACTATATATTTCCCAAGAGTTGAAATCATTTCAGTATTTAATTGCCTGACAATTATTTCTGTTACATCAATTTTGTGGTTAAACTAATTATTTATATTATCAAAACAAATCAGCACTCAAGGCTAATTAAACTGGAGAAACCAACCTCCCAATGTTTCCCAGCCTACATATTAATAAGGTTTAGGTTAACACTAACTTTAGAAGAAATGAACATATCTTTCAGGTGATAATTTTATAGGCAGAACTTAGAAATTTAAACAAGATTTAAACTCTTGTGAATATTACTAGATACTCTGAGCAGCTAAAAATGTTAAGAGTATAGCATTTTACTCTATCTTAAAGCCATCAACAATAGACACACTGCTGATTTATCCATAAGATGACAGCTCCGTTTATGTGGTCATTAATACTCTTAATACACTATTTCATCTTTTGAGTTCAGTCACTCAGTCGTGTCTGACTTTTTGCGACCCCATGGACTGCAGCACACCAGGCTTCCCTGTCCATCACCAACTCCCAGAGCTTGTCAAACTCATGCCCATCAAGTCATTGATGCCATCCAACCATTTCATCCTTTATCGTTCCAACTCCTCCTGCCTTCAATCTTTCCCAGAATCAGGATCTTTTCCAATGAGTCAGTTCTTCCCATCAGGTGGCCAAAGTCCTGGAGTTTCAGCTTCAGCATCAGTCCTTCCAATGAATATTCAGGATGGATTTCTTTTAGGATGGACTGGCTGGATCTCCTTGCAGTCCAAGGGACTCTCAAGAGTCTTCTCCAACACCACAGTTCAAAAGCATCAGTTCTTCAGTGCTCAGCTTTCTTTTTAGTCCAACTCTCACATCCATACATGACCACTGGAAAAACCACAGCTTTGACTAGACGGACCTTTGGCGGCAAAGTAAGGTCTCTGCATTTTAATATGCTATCTAGGTTGGTCATAGCTTTTTTTCTAAGAGCAAGCATCTTTTAATTTCATGGCTGCAGTCACAATCTGCAGTGATTTTGGAGGCCAAGAAAGTAAAGTCTCTCACTATTTCCATTATTTCCCCATCTATTTGCCATGAAGTGGTGAGACCAGATGCCATGATCTTAGTTTTTTGAATGTTGAGTTTTAAGTCAAATTTTTCACTCTCCTCTTTCACTTTCATCAATAGCCTCTTCAGTACCTCTTCACTTTCTGCCATGAGGGTGGTGTCATCTGCGTTTCTGAGGCTATTGATATTTATCCTGGCGATCTTGATTCCAGCTTGTGCTTAGTCCATCCTGGAAATGCTTAATCTAGCATTACACATGATGTACTCTGCATATAAGTTAAATAAGCAGGGTGACAATATATAGCCTTGATATACTCCTTTCCCAATTTGGAACCAGTCTGTTTTTCCATGTCTGGTTCTATCTGTTGCTTCTTAACCTGCATACAGATTTCTCAGGAGGTAGGTCAGGTGGCCTGGTATTCCCATCTTCCCTGGAATTTTCCACAGTTTGTTGTAATCCATACAGTCAAAAGCAGAAGTATATGTTTTTCTGGAACTCTTTTGCTTTTACAATGATCCAGCAAATGTTGGCAATTTGATCTCTGGTTCCTCTGCCTTTTCTAAATCTAGCTTGAACATCTGGAAGTTCACAGTTCATGTACTTTTCAAACCTGGCTTGGAGAATTTTGAGCATTACTTTGCTAGCTTGTGAGAGGAGCGCGACTGTGCTGTAGTCTGAATATCCTTTGGCATTGCCTTTCTTTGGGATTGGTATGAAGACTGACCTTTTCCAGTCCTGTGGCCACTGCTGAGTTTTTCAAATTTGCTGGCATATTAAGTGCAGCACTTTAACAGCATCATCTTTTAGGATTTGAAATAGCTCAACTGGAATTCCATCACCTCCACTAGCTTTGTTTGTAGTGATGCTTCATAAGGCCCACTTGACTCCACATTCCAGGATGTCTGGTTCTAGGTGAATGATCACACCATCATGGTAATCTGGGTCATAAAGATCCTTTTTGTGTAGTTTCTGTGTATTCTTTCCACCTCTTATTAATTTCTTCTGCTCTGTTAGGTTCATACCATTTTTGTCCTTTATTGTGCCCATCTTTGCATGAAATGTTCCCTTGGTATCTCTAATTTTCTTGAAGAGACCTCAAATTTTCCCCATTCTACTGTTTTCCTCTATTTCTTTACATTGATCACTGGGGAAGGCTTTCTTATCTCTCCTTGCTATTCTTTAGAGCTCTGCATTCAAATGGGTTTATTTTTCCTTTTCTCCTTAGCCTTGTTGTTACTATTATTATTATTAGAGAAATACAATATATAAAAGTATATAAAACACTTACATGCATGAATGTTTATATTAGGAAACTTTTCAGTCTAGGAGGAATAAGTGATTTATTGTGCATGCATGCTCAGTCACTCCAACTCTTTACAATCCCATAGACTGTGACCCACAAGGCTTCTCTGTTCATGGAATTTCCCAGGCAAGAATACTGGAGTGGGTTGCCAGTTCCTTGGCCAGGGGATCTTCTGGACTCATTGATCAAACCCCTGTTTCCTGCATTGGCAGGTGTATTCTTTACCACTGAGCCACCTAGGAAGCCCAAGTGATTAAGGGTACTTGTTAAAACTGAGTGAAAAGCAAGAATTATTTAAATCATCTTTAAATGTGTCACTTAAACACAACTTCTTGCTAACACATGCCCAAATGCTTTATCCCAATCACATTTCAGATGTTAATCTATTCAAAATAAATGGTTTTATTTTGTTTCATAAAACATCTATATTGCTCTTTAAAATGCAAACAATGTTCAAATTAACTTTGTGAATCAATGATAACTGAACAGTACAGTAAGAAATTTCTGAGGGTTATATTTTTTCATACACTAAATTCAAGGAATAATCAAATCTGATAAGAATATCTATTTACTGACCTTGATTGTATTCCTTTTTTCATACTTAGTCGTCTTCACTGTCATTTTTTTCTTTATGTCTACCTTAAATCTATTGTGTGGCAGCTTTAGTGCATTATCTTTATTTCTGTTTCCTGGGTAGATAAAATTTTGAAAATACTTAGAATTATTAGGCCATATCACCTTCTTTTCTGAGAATAAATATTCCCAAGATGTTTAACTGTGTTTATGTGTCAGTAAATTTTACTCTGGAGAAGAAAATGACTAAATAAAAGTAAAGAAAACTCTCCCCTTCTGTATGTTAAAGAAATGTGAATTCTTAAACACAAAGGGAAGAAACCCATGCTGTCTTTGTGATTCAGAACACCTAATGCAAACTGAAAACATCAACTCATTATGAAAGATATCTCTATTGAATATGTACTCTATTTTATTTTTCTAGATTTCTATTGAACATCATGATTAATCTCTGTGATAGATCTAAAAATCAGTTGGCAAAATAATTTTTTTCCACCAGGTTCACTGAATAACTATTCTGTTTGCCTGCTACTCCTTAATGAACGAGATTTTGCTTGCTTTCTTATAAATATATTTTGTTTTGTTCCTGATGTAAATTTTTCAACTTCACTCATGACCTTTCCCTTTCACCTCAGTTTCCCCCACTTTTGTCTCATGTTACCCAAATTAGATCAAATCAAGGCCTACTACTTCTATCTTGACAAATACAGAACACCATTTAGCTCACAGAAACTTAGAATTGAATTTAGCTCTTGATGAGGAACATCTGAATGCAACCAATTTACATTTATTAAGAGAAAGGGGTTATTAATGTAGAACTGATTGTGCTCAAAACATTGCTTCCCACATATGGATGTTTACATATGAAAGATAATGGTAAATAGATGACTAGTCATTGTACAGTATTTTATCATGCCTACCTTTCTGGTAGAGACTCTTCAAATCATTCAGAATAATCCACAATACTACAAGGAGGATTAGGATTATCGTAATAGTAAAAGAATGAAAAATATCGTCATCACTGGTCTAAATGTTTAGTTGGTTCTAAGACACTCTGCTAAATATTTTACATTGAGCATCTAATTTGTTCTTTTTTTGTTTTGTTTCCTGAAACAGGTGCCGAGAGGTTAATGTAAAGGCTTTGTAAAGGGCTATTATACACTATAAACTAATATTTTTCAATCAAAACTACTTATTTGAATCTCAGTTGGGAAATGCCAATATATAGGGACCTACAAAGAAGCCACTCCAGTATTCTTGCCTGAAGAATTCCATGGACAGAGGGGCATGGTGGGTTACAGTCCATGGGGTCGCAAAGAATTGGAGGAGCAACCCCACGACCGAGGCCTGGGGCGGTGGCCGGGACGACCAACCCCACGTCCAAGGAGCCATGGCTGCACAAGCGCAGGAGGGCCTAGAGGGGCTATCCCACGTTGAAGGACAGGAAGGGTAGCGGTGAGGAGATACCCCTCATCCAAGGTAAGGAGCAATGGCTGTGCTTTGCTGCAGCAGCCATGAAGAGATACCCCACGCCCAAGGTAAGAGAAACCCAAGTAAGATGGTAGGTGTTGCAAGAGGGCATCAGAGGGCAAACACACTGAAACCATACTCACAGAAAACTAGTCAATCTAATCACACTAGGACCACAGCGTTGTCTAACTCAATGAAACTAACCCATGCCCATGGGGCAACCCAAGATGGGTGGGTCATGGTGGAGAGATTTGACAGAAAGTGGTCCACTGGAGAAGGGAATGGCAAACCACTTCAATATTCTTGCCTTGAGAACACCATGAACAGTATGAAAAGGCAAAATGATAGGATACTGCAAGAGAAACTCCCCAGGTCAGGAGGTGCCCAATATGCTACTGGAGATCAGTGGAGAAATAACTCCAGAAAGAATGAAGGGATGGCGCCAACGCAAAAACAATACCCAGCTGTGGATCTGACTGGTGATAGAAGAAAGGTCTGATGCTGTAAAAAGCAATATTGCATAGGAACCTGGAATGTCAGGTCCATGAATCAAGGCAAATTGGAAGTGGTCAAACAAGAGATGGCAAGAGTGAATGTCGACATTCTAGGAATCAGCGAACTGAAATGGACTGCAATGGGTGAATTTAACTCAGATGACCATTATGTCTACTACTGCTGGCAGGAATTCCTCAGAAGAAATGGAGTGGCCATCATGGTCAACAAAAGAGTCTGAAATGCAGTACTTGGATGCAATCTCAAAAACGACAGAATGATCTCTGTTCATTTCCAAGGCAAACCATTCAATATCAAAGTAATCCAAGTCTATGCCCCAACCAGTAATGCTGAAGAAGCTGAAGTTGAATGGTTCTATGAAGACCTACAAGACCTTTTAGAACTAACACCCAAAAAAGATGTCCTTTTCATTATAGGGGACTGGAATGCAAAAGTAGGAAGTCAAGAAACACCTGGAGTAACAGGCAAATTTGGCCTTGGAATATGGAATGAAGCAGGGCAGACTAATAGAGTTTTTCCAAGAAAATGCGCTGGTCATAACAAACACCCTCTTCCCACAACACAAGAGAAGACTCTATACATGGACATCACCAGATGGTCAACACCAAAATCAGGTTGATTATATTCTTTGCAGCCAAAGATGGAGAAGCTCTACACAGTCAGCAAAAACAAGACGAGGAGCTGACTGTGGCTCAGACCATGAACTCCTTATTGCCAAATTCAGACTTAAATTGAAGAAAGTAGGGAAAACCACTAGACCATTCAGGTATGACCTAAATCAAATCCCTTATGATTATACAGTGGAAGTGAGAAATAGATTTAAGGGCCTGGATCTGATAGATAGAGTGCCTGATGAACTATGGAATGAGGTTCATGACATTGTACAGGAGACAGGGATCAAGACCATTCCCATAGAAAAGAAATGCAAAAAAGCAAAATGGCTGTCCAAGGAGGCCTTACAAATAGCTGTGAAAAGAAGAGAAGTGAAAAGCAAAGGAGAAAAGGAAAGATATAAACATCTGAATGCAGAGTTCCAACAAATAGCAAGAAGAGATAAGCCTTCTTCAGCAATCAATGCAAAGAAATAGAGGAAAACAACAGAATGGAAAAGACTAGGGATCTCTTCAAGAAAATCAGAGATACCAAAGGAACATTTCATGCAAAGATGAGCTCAATAAAGGACAGAAATGGTATGGACCTAACAGAAGCAGAAGATATTAAGAAGAGATGGCAAGAATACACAGAAGAACTGTACAAAAAAGATCTTCACGACCCAGATAATCACGATGGTGTGATCACTGACCTAGAGTCAGATGTCCTGGAATGTGAAGTCAAGTGGGCTTTAGAAAGCATCACTATGAACAAAGCTGGTGGAGGTGATGGAATTCCAGTTGAGCTATTCCAAATCCTGAAAGATGATTCTGTGAAAGTGCTGCACTCAATATGCCAGCAAATTTGGAAAACTCAGCAGTGGCCACAGGACTGGAAAAGGTCAGTTTTCATTCCAATCCCAAAGAAAGGCAATGCCAAAGAATGCTCAAACTACCGCACAATTGCACTCATCTCATAAGCTAGTAAAGTAATGCTCAAAATTCTCCAAGCCAGGCTTCAGCAATATGCGAACCGTGAACTTCCTTATGTCAAGCTGGTTTTAGAAAAGGCAGAGGAACCAGAGATCAAGTTGCCAATATCCGCTGGATCATGAAAAAAGCAAGAGAGTTCCAGAAAAACATCTATTTCTACTTTATTGACTATGCCAAAACCTTTGACTGTGTGGATCACAATAAACTGTGGAAAATTCTGAAAGAGATGGGAATATCAGAACACCTGATCTGCCACTTGAGAAATTTGTATGCAGGTCAGGAAGCAACAGTTAGAACTGGACATGGAACAACAGACTGGTTCCAAATAGGAAAAGGAGTTCGTCAAGGCTGTATATTGTCATCCTGTTTATTTAACTTCTATGCAGAGTACATCATGAGAAACTTTGGACTGGAAGAAACACAAGCTGGAATCAAGATTGCCGGGAGAAATATCAATAATCTCAGATATGCAGATGACATCACCCTCACGGCAGAAAGTTAAGAGGAAATAAAAAGCCTCTTGATGAAAGTGAAAGTGGAGAGTGAACAAGTTGGCTTAAAGCTCAACATTCAGAAGACGAAGATCATGGCATCCGGTCCCATCACTTCATGGGAAATAGATGGGGAAACAGTGGAAACAGTGTCAGACTTTATTTTTCTGGGCTCCAAAATCACTACAGATGGTGACTGCAGCCATGAAATTAAAAGACGCTTACTCCTTGGAAGGAAAGTTATGACCAACCTAGATAGCATATTCAAAAGCAGAGACATTACTTTGCCAACAAAGTTTCGTCTAGTCAAGGCTATGGTTTTTCCTGTGGTCATGTATGGATGTGAGATTTGGACTCTGAAGAAGGCTGAGCACCGAAGAATTGATGCTTTTGAACTGTGGTGTTGGAGAAGACTCTTGAGAGTCCCTTGGACTGCAGATCCAACCAGTCCATTCTGAAGGAGATCAGCCCTGGGATTTCTTTGGAAGGAATGATGCTAAAGCTGAAACTCCAGTACTTTGGCCACCTCATGCGAAGAGTTGATTCATTGTAAAAGACTCTGATGCTCGGAGGGATTGGGGGCAGGAGGAGAAGGGGATGACAGAGGATGAGATGGCTGGATGGCATCACTGACTCGATGGACGTGAGTCTGGGTGAACTCCGGGAGTTGGTGATGGACAGGGAGGCTGGGCGTGCTGCAACTCATGGGGTTGCAAAGAGTTGGACACGACTGAGCAACTGATCTGATCTGATCTGAAGTGACTTAGCATGCACACACAATGAACTGAATATTTGTGACTCCCCCACCGGAAAAAAAAAAAAAATCATGTTGAAACCAAAAGCCCAATGTCATGGTATTAGGAAATGGGCCTTTGTGGTGATTAAATTATTAGGGTAGAGCCTCATGACTGGAATTAGTGCCTTTATAATAAGAAGACCACAGAGAGCTACCTAGTTCCTTCTGCCATGTGAGGCTATCAATGGACCAGGAAGCTTGCTCTTATAAGGTGCTAAATCTGCTGGTGTTTGTCTTGATCTTGACCTTCCTCACCTCCAGAGCTGTGAAACAGTACATTTCTGTTGTTTATAAGCTGCTTAGCTTGTGGTACTTTGTTACAGCAGCCTAAACAGACTAAGACAGGTCCCAACCAAACTATCTGCATGAGAATATCAAAGTGTGGGGGATGGGAAGCACTGGTATATGTTCACATCTAAATGTGTCTCTGTTGCCAGGTTTAAAAGTCTTTACCAAAACCTTTGCGTATGTGAGGTAAAGGTTTTGATATATAATATCAGATTTTACTGAAATAAGTAAAAAGTGTTTCAAACATCTAAAATGAAATCTGTGAAGGAAACATGGCATAGTTTATATGTTAAGAAATACTTTGGAGAATGAATAAGGAAAAATACAGATTACTCTGCAACACCAAAGTAAAGAGATGAACATCACCTATCTGGTAAGTCTGAGGAAGAAATTGTGATGAAGCATGATCAGTGGTAGGTGAGGAAGACAAAAGGATAAGAAGTAGGTGGGTGATGGGAAGAGGAGGAGATTCAGCCTTCAGAGACTGCCCAGCAACACCGGAAACTAATCTTAAAGTGCCCTGATCTGCCAGGAGAACATCTAGAGACCAGTGCTCCCCTGAGAAAAGATTTCTTCTGCATATAATCTGGCGCAAGTGATGCCATCTGTTGACATAAGACAATACTGAGCTTCATCCTAAATGTCCTATGTATTTTTTTGTGAAAGTCTAGGCTGCTTACAAGGCCATTGATTCACAGGATGGTACCAAAATGGATAGTAGTTGTGTGTGGAATGGAAAAATCCTAGTATCTGTACTTGGGAGTGAATTGATTCTGTGAAAAGCAAACAACCTATGGCAGAAAATAAGTGACTAATTTTTCCATAGCTCTCTCTGATTTCACTGAATTATATTAACAAATCAAGCTTTGTGTCTGAGATATGCATTATTTTAATTGTTCATTCTCATATGTATAGCAGAACTCATATCTTCAGAATTAATCATTAAGTATCATCTTAATAAAGTTGGATTATGGTACATTTCTAAAGATACAAGTGAGAATAGTACTTTTGTTAAATCCTCTGTAATGAGGCACATATATTTATCTCTCTGGGTATACAATTAAGTAAATGTAAAAAAAACTTTTAAATAATTGCTCGAGTTAATAGGAAGCTACTTATAGACACCCTAAGAATTTTAAGGATCAAGTGTCTAATTTAGTACTAGTATATATATATATGTATAATCAGCTTCTTTCTTCTTATATTTAAAGTTTAAAATTACTTTAAAATTAATTCTCTTATCTTTGTTTCATAATGATCTGTAAGAAGCAGTTGTTTTTCAACTATTCATATAAATCTGACATTATTTAAGGCTTTTTTCAGAGCTTTCTTATCTTCAACAGAGTAGGACTAAAATGACTTCCTTTAAATTTGTTATTTTTTTCAACTGTTGTTAAATAACCTCTTTTGTATTCCTGTACTTTTTTTTTTTTTTTACTGTTTTTCCTATTAAGAAATGTATTGTCCACTACACTTTACCTGAAGTGATCAGTAACACTGTATTCATACAACTGTGGTCAACAAATAGGCAATGCTGGGGTTTTCTTTCTGGTCAAATTTTTTTTTAAAGTTAAATTATAGCCATTGTTTCAGGACATTGTAGTGATTCAATATAATTTAAGGTCCTTTACCCAAATCTTGTTTGATCATTATCTAGAAACTCATTCAACTTAATCCATGGACTCACCAAAGGAAAACTATTGCCGTAAAGGCTAAGGAAACTTAAACTTTGTCAAGATAAATGACATGGGTGCAACTTAAGCATCTGTGATATAAGTGTCATATTTACCTATCATCTCTATCAGTCCATCTTTGAAACTGTATACCTGGAAAACATTCTCTCTTTTCACATTAAATCAGTTAGTGCTAGTTCAGTCATGTCCAGCTCTTTGGGACCACATGGACTGTAGCCCACCAGGCTCCTCTATCCATGGAATTCTCCAGGCAAGAATACCATTCCCTTCTCCAGGGGATTTTCCCAACCCAGGGATCGAATTCATGTCCAGAGTATCCTTCATTGCAGGCAGATTCCTTACCATCTGAGCCATCAGGGAAGCTCCAAGACTTTGGCCACCTGATGTGAAAAGCTGACTCACTGAAAAAGACCCTGATGCTGGGAAAGATTGAGGGCAGGAGGAGAAGGAGGCGACAGAAGATGAAATGTTTGGATGGCATCAGTGGCTCAATGGACATGAATTTGAGCAAACTCTGGGAGATAGTGAATGACGGGGAAACCTGGTGTGCTGCAGTCCATGGGGTCACAAAGAGTTGGACATGATAACAACTGAACAACGAAAACATTAAAAAGAAAATCAAATCATTGAGAGAACAGTGTGGAAACATAGGCAATAACAAGAGGCTGTTTTTTCCTGCCAGAGGCTACCTGCTTCTATTACATTTGTGTTTAGCTGTGACTATTAGGGGGAGTTTTGGCAAAAAAAAAAAAAAAAAAAAAAAACTGCCTATTAGGGAGTTTTGGCAAAAAAAAAATTCCCCTTGATATCCGAGGCCTCTCCACAAAGATTCTTTAAAAATGGAGACAGATTCATTTTTTCTGCCTAATGCAGCTGATGGAGTGAAGTCCTGGAAGAACACATATTTCTATATTGGAAGGTCCTATGGGGCCTCCAACAAAATGAATGAAAAAGAACCACATCAAAACACATTGTCATGCAATTTTAAATCACTGGGGATGAAGAGATCTTCCAAGTCTTAAGTAAGAAAAAAATCAAGTCGCATCAAAAACTTCAGGAATTAGACCAGTACCAGATTTCTCTACAGTCAAACTGAGAAAGGAACCAATGCAACAGCAGATTCTGGTAAATGATTTTCAATACAGAAATTTATACTCCTCAACATTACCAATTAAATGAGGCAATTAGTCAGGACATCTCCAGACATACACTCATGAAAATGTCACCTTCCACACCCATTCTTAGGAAGATGCTGTAGGATATGCTCCATCAAAACAATGGGTAAAGCAAGAAAGAGAAAAATATGCATTCAGGAAATAGGTGATCTAACTTTTGAGAGATGTCATAAGAATTTTCCAGTTGATGATGATGAAAAGCAATTGTAGAATGACAGCTAGGTAGCAGACCTAGACTAATCATGTACAAATTAGAAAAGAAAGACAGCAATCTCCAGGGAGGCCTGGCGTGCTGCGATTCATGGGGTCGCAAAGAGTCAGACACGACTGAGGGACTGAACTGAATTGAATAAAAAGTAACTAAAAAGAAAGGAAACCAAAAGAGTATTTGATTTGTTTTATTGTATCGAAGGGAGGTGTATTTTTCTGAGAGAGTTTAAGCCCAAATTAGAGATGAGTAATAGAAAACTAAGGATACCAGTAGAAAATGAGGCATGTAAAAGGCAAGGAAAGCTAAAAGTTATTTAAAGGAAGGGAATTTACCCCTTCTCTACTAATCAATAATACAAATCTTAAGTTTTAAAT
The DNA here is from genome assembly GCF_027580195.1 of Bos mutus. Lineage (NCBI taxonomy): Eukaryota > Metazoa > Chordata > Mammalia > Artiodactyla > Bovidae > Bos > Bos mutus. The sequence goes on along the minus strand of NC_091621.1, from coordinate 56,478,180 downwards.
GTGACATAACTATATTGGAATGGTAGGAATCACCAAAGGCAAAATTACTGCATTCAGATTTTTAAAAATTAGTGAGGGAACTTCTGGTTTCCAGTCCAGCCCATGAGAACCTTGAAAGTAGTCACTTCATCCTAACAAATGAAAAGTCAAACAAACCAGAAAATGAACAAATCCTCTTAGATACTCAGAAAGATACGGAGACTCACTACTTACCAGGGCAGAAACCCGAAAGCTGGCACAACCACAGGAACCAGCATCAGGGTGGAAAACCTGAACTCTAACTGAGTTAGAGGCTCAGTATGGAGAGGTCTGAGAGACAAAAACCACAGTGGGGCTCAGTCAGTGACGTGGGGGGATGACACAATTTTGTGATTTTTACTTCCTGGAGTTCTGCCGAGTTCTCACAGTGATTATAAGGAAAAACAAAGATTGTATTTCTGGTAGGCGGATGGGAAAAGGAATTATGCTGAAACAAATCTACATATTCTGTTCTTTTTAACAAGGTTAACAGGGTCAGCTTTCTGGAGCAAATAGTTATACCGGAGCATAGCCTGCAGTGGTTTTCAGAGCCTAACTTACCTGGGGTAAGGGAAAAACCTTCACCAAGATTAATTTGGAAATCAAACCTGAATATTCATTGGAAGGACTGATGCTGAAGCTGAAGCTCCAATACCTTGGTCACCTGATGCGAACAGGTGACTCATTGGAAAAGACCCTGATGCTGGGAAAGATTGAAGGTGGGAGGAGAAGAGGATGACAGAGGATGAGATGGTTGGATGGCATCACCGACCTAATGGACATTAGTTTGAGTAAACTCCAGGAGATGCTGAAGGATAGGGAACCCTGGTGTGCTGCATTTCATGAGGTTGCAAAGAGTTGGACATGACTTAGCGACAAGCCCCTCCAGCCATGTCATCCCACTGATGAGGGTGGGAATGGGGCAAGACTCAGAAACACATGTGAAGGTCACAGTCATGAGGAAGAGCCTCACTAAAACACTGAGATCTGATCACAAGCTTACAGAAAGGTCCCCTTGCCCACATACCATACAGTCACATGACTAAAGGATTATAGTTGTTCTTTTTACCCAGTATATTATTAATATGTCTGGCTTTTAAAACAAATTACAAGCCATACTAAAAGGTAAATAATAAGTCAATAAAATTTAAAAAATAAAAAACACATTTTGAAGAGTGTTTGAAGAGTGAAGAGTAAGCATCAAAACCAGATTCAGATACAGCAGGGATGCTGGAATTATAAGACAAGGAATTTAAAACAATGGTGATTAATAAAATTAAGGCTCTGATGGATAAGTAGACAGTATGTAACAGTAATGAAGAATGTCTTTGATGGACTTATTAGTATACTGAATGTGGCTGAGGAAAGAATCTCTGAACTTGAGGCTATCTCAATAGAAACCTCCAAAAGGGAAAAACAAACAGAAAAAAAAAAATAGTAGAAAAAATAAAAAAGGAATAGAATATCTAAGAACTATGGGGAAACTACATAAGTGTATCCATAATATAGTATAAAGGTAATAGCAATGTCAGAAGGAGATGGAAGAGAGATAAAGAAACATATTTGATGAAATAATAACAGAATCTCCCCCAAATTAATGTCACATACTTAATCACAGGTACAGAAAGCTCAGAGAACATCAAACATGATGAAGGCCAACATCTGGGCATCATTTTGAAACTACAGAAAATCAAAACTAAAGAAAACTTTCTGTAAGAAGTTGGGGGGAACTTACCTGTAAAGGAACAAAGATAAGAATTACATCTGATCTTTCCTCAGAATTCATGTGAGCAACAAGAGAGAAGAGTGCAATATTTAAAATGCTAAAAGGAAAGCAAAAAACCCAACAAGAACATAGAATTTTATGTTCTGTGCAATTATCATTCAAAGTGAAGGAGAAATAAAGACATGCTCAGAAAAACAAAAATTAAGGGAATTTGTTGCCAGTAGACTTTCCTTGCAAGAAATATTAAAAGTAATTCTTTGGTGAGAAGGAAAACACATATAGATCAGAAACTCAGATATACATAAAGAAAGGAAAGCATTGGAGAAGGAATAAATGAAGGCAAAATAAAACTTTTACTTGTCTTATTAATTGATCTAACATAACAGTTTGTTCAAAATAACAATGTATCTGAATATGTATGCTAATGCATAATATATGTGACAGGTGCACAGTTAGAATATGTACTCAGCGTGTACTCAGTCACTCAGTCATGTTTGACTCTGCGATGCCATGGATTGTAGCCCTCCAGGCTCCTCTCTCCATGGGTTTCTCCAGGCAAGACTACTGTAATGGGTTGCCATTTCCTACTCCACGGGATCTTCTGGACCCAGGGACCAAACCCACGTCTCTTGTGTCTCCTACATTGGCAGGAGGATGCTTTACCACTTTATCTGGGTGGGAAGTCCCTAAAATATGCATGCGTATGTATAAGTGAAACGAATGACAGCAAGAATGCAAAAGATGTGAGGAAGATTTTAGGATTATTTTCCTATTATAAAGCACTTACACTATCTATGAAGTGGTATAATGCTATTTGAAAGTGAACTTGGATTAATTGTACATGTATTGTAAACTCAAGGGTAATGACTAAAAAGAATTTTAAAAAGTAACTGGTATGCTAAGGAGGAGAGAAAATTGAACTATAAAATGCTCAGTTAATCACAAAGATAGGAAAAAAGGAGACACAAACAGAAACAAAGAACACAGGCAAAATAGCAACTAATATGGTAGATTAATCTAGTTATTGTATAGTTCTTCTGTGTATTCTTGCCACCTCTTCTTAATATCTTCTGCTTCTGTTAGGTCCATAACATTTCTGTCCTTTATTGTGCCCATCTTTACATGAAATGTTCCCTTGATATCTCTAGTTTTCTTGAAGAGAACTCTAGTCTTTCCCATTCTATTCTTTTCCTCTATTTCTTTGCACTGATCACTGAGGAAGACTTTATCTTTCCTTGCTATTCTTTGGAACTCTGCATTCAAATGGGTATATCTTTCCTTTTCTCCTTTGCCTTTCACCTCTTCTATTCACAGCTATTTTTAAGGCCTCCTCAGACAACATTTGGCCTTTTTGCATTTCTTTTCCTTGGGGATGATCTTGATCCCTGCCTGCTGTTCAGTGTCACGAACCTCTGTCCATATTTCTTCAGGCACTCTGTCTATCAGATCTAATCCCTTGAATCTATTTCTCACTTCCACTGTATAATCGTAAGGGATTTGATTTAGGTCATAACCAAAGGTTCTAGTGGTTTTCCCTCCCTCCTTCAATTTAAGTCTGAATTTGGCAATAAGGAGTTCACAGTCTGAGCTATAATTAGCTCCCAGTCTTGTTTTTGCTAACTGTAGAGAGTGTCTCCATCTTTGGCTGCAAAAAATATAATCAATCTGATTTCGGTATTGACCATCTGGTGATGTCCATGTGTAGAGTCTTCTCTTTTGTTGTTGGAAGAATGTGTTTGCTATGACAAGTGTGTAAAACTTGGTAAAACTCTATTAGCCTTTGCCGTGCTTCATTCAGATAATCATGATGGTGTGATCACTTACCTAGAGCCAGACATCCGACATCCTGGAATGCAAAGTTAAGTGGTCCTTATGAAGCATCACTACAAAAAAGCTAGTGGAGGTGATGGAATTTCAGTTGAGCTATTTCAAATCCTAAAAGATGATGCTGTGAAAGTGCTTCACTCACTGCACAATTGCACTCATCTCACACGCTAGCAAAGTAATGCTCAAAATTCTCCAAGCCAGGCTTCGACAGTACATGAACTGTGAACTTCCAGATGTTCAAGCTGGATTTAGAAAAGGCAGAGGAAGCAGAGATCAAATTTCCAACATCCACTGGATCATCGGAAAAGCAAAAGAGTTCCAGAGAAATATCTACTTCTGCCTCTTTGACTATGCCAAAGCCTTTGACTGTGTGGACCACAACAAACTGTGGAAAATTCTTAAAGAGATGGGAATACCAGACCACCTGACCTGCCTCTTGAGAAATCTGTATGCAGGTCGAGAGGCAACAGTTAGAACTGGACATGGAACAACAGATTGGTTCCAAATTGGGAAGGGAGTATGTCAAGGCTGTATATTGTCACCCTGCTTATTTAACTTATATCCAGAGCACATCACGTGTGATGCTAGATTAAGCATTTCCAGGATGGACTAAGCACAAGCTGAAATCAAGATTGCAGGGAGAAATATCAATAACCTCAGATATGCAGATGACACCACCCTTATGGCAGAAAGTGAAGAGGAACTAAAAAGCCTCTTGATGAAAGTGAAAGAGGAGAGTGAAAAAGTTGACTTAAAACTCAACATTCACAAAACTAAGATCATGGCATCTGGTCCCATCACTTCTTGGCAAATAGATGGGGAACCAGTGGAAACAGTGACAGACTTTATTTTTGGGGGCTCCAAAAGAACTGCAGATGTTGATTGCAGCCATGAAATTAAAAGACACTTGCCCCTTGAAAGAAAAGTTGTGACCAACATATACAGCATATTAAAAAGCAGAGACACTACTTTGTCAACAAAGGTCCATCTCGTCAAAGCTATGGTTTTTCCAGTAGTCATGTATGGATGTGAGAGTTGAACTATAAAGAAAGCTGAGCACCAAAGAATCGATGCTTTTGAACTGTGGTATTGGAGAAGACTCTTGAGAGTCCCTTGGACTGCAAGGAGATCCAACCAGTCCATCCTAAGGGAAATCAGTCCTGAATATTCATTGGAAGGACTGATGCTGAAGCTGAAACTCCAATACTGTGGCCACCTAATGTGAAGAACTGACTTATTTTAAAAGACCCTGATGCTGGGAAAGGTCAAAGGTGAGAGAAAGGGACAGCAGAGGATGAGATGGTTGTATTGAATCACCAACTCATTGGACATGAGTCTGAGTAAATTCTGGGAGTTGGTGATGGACAGGGAGCCCTGGCGTTCTGTAGTCCATGGGATCGAAAAAAGTGGGACATGACTGAGCGACAGAACTGAACTTAATCAGTTACTGATACATGAATAATCACTTCGAATGTTAATGGTCAAAATGTACCAATTAAAAGAGATTATCAGAATGGCTTAAAACACAAGACTGAACTATACATTGTCTACAGAAAGTTCACTTTAAAAATAAAGACACATTTAAATTTAAAGGGATAGAGAAAGATATTCCATACTAACAAGAACTGAAAGAAGTGAGATTAGTTATATTACTTTAGACAGACCATATTTTAATGCAAGAAAAATTATCAGGGATAAGCCAAGCCATTATGCAATAATAAAGGGAGAATTCTTCAAAAAGATATAAAAGTCCTTGATGATATGGGCTTAATATCAGAGCATCCAAATGTGTGAGGCAATAATCAAAAGATCTTCATAGAGAAATAGTTGAATCCACTATCATAGTTGGGGACATTAACACCTTTCAGAAGTGAATCCAACAAGCAGAAAATCAGTAGGAACATAGCTGAATTCAAAAACATCATCAATCTACAGGATATAATTGGTATGTACAGACTACTTCATCCAACAACAGTACAATACATTTCTTCTCAGGCTCACATGAACACTCATCAAGATAGATCACATTCTGGGCCATAAAGCCCACCTTACAAATTCAAAACAATAGAAATCATACAATGTTTTCTCTTAGAACATGGCATAATTAAACTAGAAACCAACAGCAGAAAGATAGCTGAACAATCCCCAAATACATGGAGATTAAACAGCACAAGGGTGAAAAACACATGGGCTAAACTCAGAAAAATAAAATTATATTTTGAACCAAATAAAAATGAAAATATTACTTATCAAGATTTGTGGGATGCAATGAAAACAGTTTAGAGAGAAATTGATAGCCTTTTCCTGGTTTTGATATGTGGTATTGAGTGCAGGGCAGGAGAGATGAATAGAACACAGAGGATTTTTAAGGCAGTGAAAATACTCAGTATGATACTATAATGATGGATTCCTGTGATTATACATTTGTCCAAACACATAGAATACACTGGAGAAGGAAATGGCAATCCACTCCAGTTTTCTTACCTGGAGAATTCCATGGACAGAGGAACCTGGCAGGCTACAGTCCATTGTGCCGCAAAGAGTTGGACACGACTGAGCGACTAACACTGGAGAAGGCAATGGCACCCCATTCCAGTACTCTTGCCTGGAAAATCCCATGGACGGAAGAGCCTGGTAGGCTGAAGTTCATGGGGTCGCTAAGAGTCGGGCATGACTGAGCGACTTCACTTTCACTTTCCACTTTCATTCATTGGAGAAGGAAATGGCAGCCCACTCCAGTATTCTTGCTTGGAGAATCCCAGGGACAGAGGAGCCTAGTGGGCTGCCATCTACGGGGTCGCACAGAGTCGGACACGACTGAAGCGACTTAACAGCAGCAGTAGTAGCAGAGCAACTAACACACACGTAGAATACATATACCAAGAATGAACTGTAAGTTATAAACTTTGGATGATTATGCTGTGTCAAAGGAGGTTTATTCTTGACTTAAAAGAAAGTGCTCTTTTTAAAAACTTTTTATTTGATATTGGAGTATAGTTGATTAAGGGTCTTCCCAGGTGGCACTAGTGGTAAAGAACCCTCCTGCCAAGCAGATGTATGAGACGTGAGTTTGAGCCCTGGGTTTGGTAGATCTCCTGGAGAAGGAAACAGCAACCCTCTCCAGTATTCTTGCCTGGAAAATCTCGTGGACAGAAGAGCCTGGTGGGCTACAGTCCATGGGGTCACAAAGAGTCGGACACAACTGAAGTGACTTAGCATAGTTAATGAACAATGTTGTGACAGTTTTAGGTGTATAACAAAATGATTCATTTATACATGTATTAATACCTACATCTATTAGTTTTCAAATTCTTTTCCCATTAGGTTACATAGTATTGGGCAGAGTTTCCTGTGCTATATACAGAAGGTCTTTGTTGGTTATCCATTTTAAATAGAGCAGTGAGTACCTGTCAATCCCATCTCTCTAATGATCCCTCCACCCCACCCTTTCCCCAAGGGAGAAGTTCAGTTTCTTAAGTCTGTGAGTCTGTTTCAAAACTAAGTTTGTTTGTGTCATTTCTCTTTAGATTCTGCATATAGGTTGATAGCATATTGAACACTGGGGTGCATGTGTCCTTTCAGACCATGCTTTTCTCCAGATATATGCCCAGGAGTGGAATTGCAAAGTCATACGGTAGGTCTATTTTTCATTTTTTAAGGAATCCCCATACTTTTCTCCACAGTGGCTATACCAATTTACATTCTTACCGACAGTGTAGGAAGATTCCCTTCTCACCACACCCTTTCCAGAATTTATTGTTGGATTTTTTTCATGATAGCCATACAAATGTAACATTTTGGTAAGTGATGTTAATAATGGGAAATCATTATTTCCCAGTGATGTTATATATGGGAAATCTGTATCTTCTAGTTTTGTTGTAAGCTTAAAACTGCTCTAAAAAGTGTTTATTTGAAATGGTGGATGGATGAGTTCAACATAAAATTGAAATTTATGTTGAAAATCTCATAAATTTGAGTGGGGGAAGGGGATAATAAGATAACTAAAAACACATGAAAAGAGATACAGAGTATGCTTGTGAGAAGAGGTCCACTCTTGATCACTGGCTCCTGTTTCATCTTTTATTGGTTCACCCTCTTGCTGCCATTCCACCAGATTTAAGTCTTCCAATGAGACTGAGAATAGACCCTGTACCCATGTCTTAAAATCCTATCTTAATTCTAGCTAGTCTTTCAACTTATTCCTTCCTGATTGCTATGTGGCTAATTAGGGCCCTTTTAAATGAAATTTAAAACAGGAATGACCGTATCCTAATAGCATGACACCTACTATTGCAAATAGCTAACATTAAAAATCCACAAACTGCCAAGTTCCCGATGGAAATACCTGACTCAAAAATGATTTTTAAAGCAGTGTGTGTTTCCATAGGAAATGATAAAGTAGATTTAGGTATGATCTACTTAGTTTCCCTGGTTCTCATCCAATAGTAAAACAAAATTAGAGCACAGAGTGTAAATCAGTGATTCTCAGTTCAATTACTGGTTTTATACTTAATAATTATGTCATCTTGGAAAGCAGTAAGTTATTTACCTTCTCTGAACAGGATTTTCTAACTTACTCTAAGATGAAGTCATAATTGTAATTTATGTCAAAAGATTTTTAAAGTTATTAAACAGAGAAAAAGGTTTTGTTAAATTATTTAGGCCATTACTTAGCACTTACTAATTACTCAAAGAAGAGATGGCCATTTACTCTAAAGTGCATTCTATTCTTATATAATAAATTATCTTGGAAACAGAAAAAAAATTATAGACCAAATATGGATACACAATTGACCCTCAAACAACTCATGTGTTGGGATCCAAGCCCTAGCATAGTTGAAAATTTGTGTATAATTTATAATCAGCACTCTATACATGCGATTCCTCTGTATCTTTAGATTCAATCAACCTCAGCTCTTGTAATTTGTAGTATTCACTACTGAAAAAATTCCACATATAGGGGACCCATGAAGTTCAACATCGTGTTTGTCAAGAGAAAACTGTAGTTTTTTGTGTTTTTAAGAGGAAAGTTTATTCACTTTTATAAATACTTGTAAAAACATTTATAAATACTTGAAAATAATCAACACAATCAGGAGGGTCAATGGGATATATATTAAAACAATGATGGTTCTCAACAAAACTATTTATTGAAGAAATATCTGAAAACACTTGTGTGAGGGACCTATAAAAATTTGCCTATCACTTTCTTGTGGAGAGTATATACTCATTAAATATTTATTGAATTGAAGTGACATTTTAAGAATTAGTTAAATATTATAGGAGATTATATACAAAAGGAATTGCATGAATTTCCTTTCCATTCATTCAATCAATGAATATGGATGGCCTGACATTGTGTGAACTGCTATGATACAAATATGAATAGGATCCATACTTTGGTCTCCAGGAACTCTGTCAAGTGAGAGTTTGAAACATTAAATAAAATATAGCAGACCGGTCAGTTAAGATAAGAATGTTTACCTAGAAGGCTGAAATATTAAATGTTTGTTTTGTACTTGTATTAATAGAAAAAAATAAAGCAAATCAGCAAACTACTAGAAGCAATTTCCTGGGAAAAGCAACTTTTTAGATATGTAATAATGTTGTGATTGATTAAGAGCAATATTTTGCAACCTGTATCTACATAGTACTATATTGATTTTCAATACACACAACCAGGACCAAGAAGACATCAAGACACTCAAGCACATTCTGAATTATTTTGGATTGATTAGATGTAATAGAATTCATGATTAATTGAGAGGCATATCAAAAGTGTGTTGTACTTTAGTGTTGGATCTGTGCTGGAGGAGAGTAAGAATCATAGTGAATGAGACCTGTAAGGCCAGCATGCTGTGCTGTGCTTAGTCATTCAGTCGTGTCTGACTCTTTGTGACCCCAGGAACTGTAGCCCACCAAGCTCCTCTGTCCATGGGGATTCTCCAGGCTAGAATACTGGAGTGGGTTGCCATGCCCTCCTCCAGGAGATCTTCCCAACCCAGGGATCGAACTCAGGTCTCCCTCATTGTGGGAGGATTCTTTACCCACTGAGCCACCAGAAGAGTCCCGTAGCTCCAGTGTATCAAATCCTTAATTTCCTACTTATACCACCTCCATGCCTTGTTTCAAACCCTTCAGGTATTCTTTTTATTCTTAAAATAAAAATAAAGGGACCCTCCCTAGGATAATTTACAATGTCCTGTCTGATCTAGCTCTAATTTCTCTAATTTCATCTGCTACCAGCCTTCTTGATCTCACTCTTACTCTCTTTCTTCTGCATCTCATATAACAGATTTTAGTCCCATTTCTTGCCATAACACCTTTCCCAGAGGACCTGCTTGTAAAATCAGTTTCTACTGATTGAAATGCCCTTTACCCATTCTTAATTTCATATTAATCCTTGTTATCAAAATAAAAGTCATTTGAATGTTCCATTATTCATTCATACTCATGTTACATATTTTACCTTTAGGTCTTTACACATCTTTTGTATTCTGTCTAAATGCTTTATATCCATCCCATTTCCTTCTTTATTCAAATGTCTCTACTCATTCCAATCAGACATTCCCTGATCAAAGAAGTCTTTCCTGATCTCATTAATTAAGCCAAATCTCAATTATATGCTCTGATTCCAGACACCTTTCTTTCATTGTACTTATTATTACAATAAATAGATTTATTTCTCTTTTTTAAATGTTTGCATCTCCCCCTACAGTATAAGGCCCTTGCAAAAAGACCGTCTGTCTGATTTTGCTTGCCAGGTTAGATATTCAATATGATTTGTAGGTTAAACAAACATCTAGCCATTTCAACATACTACACAAAATATGTATGTGAAATTAAAATCTTTGGCAGGATGTAGTTATATTTAATTTCCTATGTAATTTCCATTTTATAATCTTTTGGGGAAGTAATTTCCATCTTATGTTTTCAATGTGTGCTGATGCTACTGCTGCTAAGTCACTTCAGTCGTGTCTGATTCTGTGTGATCCCATAGACGGCAGCCCATCAGGCTCCCCCATCCCTGGGATTCTCCAGGCAAGAACACTGGAGTGGGTTGCCATTTCCTTCTCCAATGCATGAAAGTGTAAAGGAAAATTGAAGTTGCTCAGTCGTGTCTGACTCCTAGTGACCCCATGGACTGCAGCCTACTAGGCTCCTCCATCCATGGGATTTTCCAGGCAAGACTACTGGAGTGGGGTGCCACTGCCTTCTCCGTTTCACTGTGTATGTATATGTATATGTGTGTATATATATATGCTCAGTCATGTCCAGTTCTTTGTGACCCCATGAACTGTAGCCCACCAGGTTCCTCTGTTCATGGGGTTTCCTAGGCAAGACTACTGGAGTGCATTGCCAAAAGGCAACTTTCATTTGTGTGTGTGATTTGTCTGTTTGTTTTGCCTACACAAAAAGTAGAGAAAACAATGTCCTCCACTTACTTGACTTTTAAATATATTCTGTCATATGTGTGTGTATATATATACACACACACAGACACATATATGTCATGGTCTGGGCATGGGTTGGAAAAGAATTTCCAGACACGAGGCAGGACAAAAGAAGAATAAAGTTTATTAGAGTGGGGTGGGGCGAGTTACCGAAGAAGGCAATGGCACCCCACTCCAGTACTCTTGCCTGAAAAATCCCATGGATGGAGGAGCCTGGTAGGCTGTAGTCCGTGGGGTTGCTAAGAGTCGGACACGACTGAGTGACTTCACGTTCACTTTTCACTATCATGCATTGGAGAAGGAAATGGCAACCCACTCCAGTGTTCTTGCCTGGAGAATCCCAGGGATGGGGGAGCCTGGTGGGCTGCCATCTATGGGGTCGCACAGAGTCAGACACAACTGAATCGACTTAGCAGCAGCAGCAGCAGGGGCAAGTTACTGCCAGCACAGTGGGCCAGCTTCCTGATAGTCAGGGAGAGATGACGTTGAACTGGGGTTCTTGATTCATTTTTATACCCTGGGTGTAAGGAGTGGTATAGGGGTCTGGCAGGTCATTTGCTGATTGGATGAGGTAGACTTATTGTGGGGGGAGGGAGAAAGGCAAATACCTTCTCCCTATATGGTTATACTGGTCAGGAAGACCTGGAATTCATTACTAGTTACAACATTGGGAATGGGAGGGAAGGTCAATAAAGGTCAGGTTTTTCCATTCTTACATTCCAAGACCCTCTTTGGTTTCATCTGCTCTTTTGTCCTTGGGTCACCACATTCCTTCCTCTCTTTATTTTTAGGGCCAATTATTTGGCCCCTTTTGATACCCTGCTCATGTCTGTCTACCTATTTCCTGTCTCAGGCATTTGGGAACCCAGTCTCAAGGGAAAAGTGGCAATGACCACTCTGGCTTCTTCAGGCTGTACAGGGGGATCGTGGGGCTCTGGGTTCCCTTTGCCTGCTCTCTGTCAAGGTATACTTAGGGAGGAAGGTGGGACTCCGTGGAATGATATGGCATGATATATCCATGAATGATATAACATACCAGCCAAGTATCCACTGGCTGGTATCCTTTTTGTAAGATCATTTGGAATTGGATCTTCTGAACCTTTCGGGAGATGAACTTAGACAATGTGTTAATAATACATGGGCCAAACAGTAATATCAGGAGGAAGGTGATGGAAGGTCAAGGAGAGGTAAAAACCATGTTACATTAGGTAGGGCCCCTTTGATAGTTTGCTAAATGGTATTTGCATCTGGGGCCCCTTTCCCAAAGGAATGTAACCATTTAGCTTTTTCATATATTTTCTTAATATCCTCTTCTACTAGGCCACTACTGTTAATATATGTGCAAAAAGTTTTGTTGATGACGGCACAAACTCACCTTTGTTTGGCTAGGAGATAATCTAAGGCCCTTCGGTTGTCCATTACCATTTCTGCTAAAGAATTAGACTAGGAATGTGGTGACCCAAGGACAAAAGAGCAGATGAAACCAAGGAGGGTCTTGGAATGCAAGAGCAGATGAAACCAAGGAAGGTCTTAGAATGCAAGAGCAGATGAAACCAAGGAAGGTCTTAGAATGCAGGAATGGAAAAATCAGACCCTTATCGACCTTCCCTTCCATCCCCAATGTTGTAACTGTTAATGAATTCCGTGTCTATTAATGAATTCCATGTCCTCCCGACCAGTATAATCTGTCTGTCCTCCTTCTCATATAGGGAGAAGGTATTTGCCTTAACTCGCTCCACTCCCCCAATTCAGTAAGCCTACCTCATCCAATCAGCAAATAACCCACAAGATCCCTATCCTGCTCCTTACACCTAGGGTATAAAACTGAATCAAGAATCCCTGTTCAATGTTGATTCTCCCTTGAGCTGGTCCACTGTTCTAACACTGTCTCCAATTCTAGTAAACTGTATTTCCCTCTCATTCTGTATTATGTCTGGAAATTCTTTTCCAACCTACACCCGGAACACGACATTTTATATGTGTATATATATGCATTTTCAATCTCACACCATGCTAAGTTTTTATTCACTCAATGCCATTTTACTTAATTGTTGTGAGACTTTAGCTGATAATCACAAGCTCTTAAAATGATTACTTAAAATACTGTAAAGAAGAGCACCAAGTTTTATACTGTTTTTGTACTGTATACTTAATCTCACACCATGCTAAGTTTTTATTCACTCAATGCCATTTTACTTAATTGTTGTGAGACTTAGCTGATAATCACAAGCTCTTAAAAAGATTAGCTAAAGTACTGTAAAGAAGAACACAGAGTTCTTATACTGTATCTTATACTGTATACTGTTAGGAGGGAGAAGGCAATGGCAACCCACTCCAGTACCCTTGCCTGGAAAATCCCATGGATGGAGGAGCCTGGTAGGCTGCAGTCCATGGGGATGCTAAGAGTTGGACATGACTGAGCGACTTCACTTTCCCTTTTCACTTTCATGCATTGGAGAAGGAAATGGCAACCCACTCCAGTGTTCTTGCCTGGAGAATCCCTGGGACGGGGGAGCCTGGTAGGCTGCCATCTATGGGGTCGCACAGAGTCAGACACAACTGAAGCGACTTAGCAGCAGCAGCAACAGCATACTGTTTTGAAAGAACATGCATACAATTTTTATAACATTGACTTAAAATATCTTTGTATAGGTCATTTCTGATCTGTAAATTTGTCTTTATTTTAATATTGAGACTTAGGATTTATTTCTGTTAGGTAGTTAGAAAAGGAAAAAGGAATCCAGAATGATGGTGGCTAAAAGAGAAAGAAGGGAAAAGCCCATAAAAATAGAAGAAAGGAAGGTCTGAGGACCAGAGACAGAATCTCAGGTGGAACAAACAGCACTCCTAGCTAGCCCAATTTACATAGGGCAGGCTCAGGGGGAGGAGAAAAAACATATAAAAAGAGGAGGCAAAATTGAGGCCAGGGGCCTCTCTTCTCTCTGCATTTTTTGGGTCAGCATGCCCTCACGCATGGAAGATTATTTTCCTTTGCTTGCCAAATAAAACTGAGCTGTAACACTGGTCCATCCACCACTTCAAATTTTTGCTGCAGCAAGACAGAACTGGGGAAGTTACAAACTCCCCCAGCATTTCACTTTATTTCCAACAAATATTTAAATAAGATTCACTCTTAATTTTCTTTCTGATTGTCACTTAAATTTAGATCTGCTCCCTAAGATCTATCGACATTTCTTTCCAGTAGTAAAAAAAAAAAATCCCACTTAACTTAAATCATGAAAGGTAATTGTTAGTGCATTTTAGTTAGTGTTACTTAGGACAAAGGCAGTTTTTCAGTATTAACTCATTTATAAACTCTCCAATTCAGTTTTTCTTTTTTTGGCCTGGTTGTCAGTTGTATTAGAGATCTCCATTACTTTTTGTTTGTCTACTCATTTCTCAGAGGAACTGCTCTGAAAAGGGCTCTACCTCCTTCAGGCTAAATGACCTCACCTTCCTGAAGATTCACTGACCACAGGTGAATACTTGAATATTTGAACTAAGAGGTGATGAAATCTAGAGTATACTGATTGAAAAAGGACTACACTGGAAGTCAATAAAGTTCTGCTATTCATGCTTTTGAAGCTCCCTTGTTTCTATCTTTCTTGAAAGTGTTATTCAGCTATTCTTTTAGTAAGAATTGTATGATGATAAAATATTCATAGCATAAAAATTTATTATTTTGACTATGTTTTTGTTAAACAGCTCAGTGATGTTAAGTACACTCCCATTGTTGTAAAACCATCACTATCATCCCTCTCCAGAATTTTGTTCATCTTCCCCAATTGAAACTGTGTACCCATTAAACAATAGTTCTCTATATCCTTCTTTCCTGAGCCCACATGAATGTCATAGATTAATCCTTGAAAACTCTTGGACTACTGAGGTTTTGCACCAAATAATGACATAAAAAGTTTATTGAATTATGTAAGAATTCCTTGGCAGAGTTTCAAATGGTATATTCCAAATGTGACTTTTCAGGGACTAAATGAGAAGCAAAACCTGTATTTACATAAGAATGCTTAGCTATCCTCCATCCATATTATATACCCAGACTTGCTGGAGTCATTTTATTATATTAAGGTGAAAAATAACATTGGGGTCAGTTGTTTGCCTCCAAACATGTCAGGGCAGAATATATAAGTGGACTTGAAAATCAATCTCTGCCTAAGAGTTAACACCATTCTCTGTAAAGAAGAATGTGAGAAAATTGAACTGCTACAAAATTTCAAAAATTCCTCTTAAGAGGAAAGTCTTGGATCATGAGATTGCAGATTGGCTGAAGTGTAGTTTAACATGTCAAGGGGCTCACAGACTTTTAGATGTATGGTCACTTGGATTCTATGGTACTAAAGTTGTTTGAAGAAGTTGATAAGGTTGTTCTGTTCAAGAAAATCAAAACTAATCTGTACTCAACAGTTCATCTATCTTAGCTTAGCTTAATTTAATATCACATGCATTATTTGGGCTTCCCTGGTGGTTCAGGCGGTAAAGAATCTGCCTTGCTATGCAAGAGACCCGGGTTCCATCCCTGGGTCAGGAAGATCCCCTGGAGAAGGGAATGGCTACACACTACAGTATTCTTGAATGGAGAATTCCATGGACAGAGGAACCTGGCAGGCTACAGTCCACTGGGTCACAATGAGTCAGAGGATGCAAGAGGTGTCACTTGAAAGTTTAAATGATAATCAATAGCTAGTATCACAAGTTATATATGCCTAAAAGCAATATGATAATATTAATGAGTGGTGGTGGTTTAGTTGCTAAGCTGTGTTTGACTCTCTGCAACTCCATAGACTATAGCCCACCAGGCTCCACTGTCCATGGGATTTTCCAGGCAAGAATATCAGAATGGGTTGCCATTTCTTTCTCCAGGGGATCTTCCCTGACCCATGGATTGAACCCAGGTTTCCTATATTGTAGGTGTATTCTTTACTGACTGATCCATTGGGGAAGATTCCTCTGTCCATGGAGTTCTCCAGGAAAGAATACAAACTACTCCAGCTGGTGTGGATAGCCATTCCCTTCTCCAAGGAATTTCCCGATCCAGGGGTTGAACCTGATCTACTGCATTGCAGGGAGATTCGTTACCATCTGAGCCACCAGGGAAGCCCAATATTAATGACAGTATAAATCATAATAGTCACGAGTAAAGGTTCTGAAGCCATTAAGATAAACTTTTCATTTCCAGTCTCTTAGCTCAACTTCTGTGCACCCCCATGAGAACTTCATCCCTCTAAAATTGTTTCCTTGATTGAATAAAGCCCAGCTGATAAAATTGTGTAAGGATTAAATAAAATAAAGAATGAAGGTAATTAGCACAATGCTTAGCTGTGGTAGTCAGATAATGACTACCAAAGAGATCTATGTCCTAATTTCTGGAACCTGTGAATATTACCTTACTTAGCAAAAGGAAATTTCCAAGTGTCATTAAATCAAGGTTCTTGAAATGGAGACATTATTCTGGATTATCTTGGTCAGTCCAACATAAGGACAAAGTTGCTGAGGAGAGGGATGAGCAAGGGTCATGGTCAGAGAAGGAAAGGTCAGGATGAAAGCGGAGGTTGAAGTAACCTAGGGCTATTACCCACACAATGAGGCCACCACTGGAAGCTAAGAAAGACATGGGTTCTCCCCTAGAATTTGAAGAAGAAAAACAGCTGTACTGACCTAGTTTAAACTTCTGACATGCATAGATATAAAAAAATAAATTTGTACAATTTTAAGCCATTAAAGTTTATGTGGAAACTTAAAAACTTGAAAGGTTAAAGAGGAGACCTTTTAACTTAGCCATAGGAACCAAATACATCAGCACTTAATTATTCTATAATATATATCAGCCGATACCATTACTGAAAAATGGAAAAAAAAAAAAAAAAAAAGGTCAGTGCTACATAAGGGATCTGTTTCTTTAAAGGAAAGAATTATTTTTATTTTTAGCTATATTTATATTATGAAAAAACCTGTAGTTATAAAGTATTGAAAATTAAAAAATTACATGTAATAAAAATCAAAACTGCTCTTTCCATTCAGGTTCTATGGCATCCATTCTAGAAAGACCAGAGATAAATCCATGCACATATGGACACCTTATCTTTGATAAAGGAGGCAAAAATATACAATGGATTAAAGACAATCTCTTTAACAAGTGGTGCTGGGAAATCTGGTCAATCACGTGTAAAAGAAGGAAACTAGAACACTTTCTAACACCATACACAAAAATAAACTCAAAATGGATTAAAGATCTCAACGTAAGACCAGAAACTATAAAACTCCTAGAGGAGAACATAGGCAAAACACTCTCTGACATAGAAAGAAACTTTTATTAACAGATAATTCCTGTATGCTCCTTCAAAAATGTTTTTATATAAAATATTTAGAGTATTTTTTTTCCAAATTTATAGCTTTTATTTATTTTTTTAATTAAAAAATTTAAATCTTTTTCTTAGAATTACAGTTGATTTACAGTGTCGTTTCACTCTGCTGTACAGCAAAGTGACCTAGTTTTACACATATATACCCTTTTTAAAATATTCTTTTCCATTATGGTTTATCCCAGGAGAATGGATACAGTGCCCTGTGAGAGTAGGACCTTGTTGTTTATCCCTTCCAAATGTAATAGTTTGCATCTACCAGCCAGACATCCTGGAATGTGAAGTCAAGTGGGCCTTAGAAAGCATCATTACTAACAAAGCTAGTGGAGGTGATGGAATTCCAGTTGAGCTATTTCAAATCCTGAAAGATGATGCTGTGAAAGTGCTGCACTCAATATGCCAGCAAATTTGGAAAACTCAGCAGTGGCCACAGGACTGGAAAAGGTCAGTTTTCATTCCAATCCCAAAGAAAGGCAATGCCAAAGAATGCTCAAACTACTGCACAATTGCACTCATCTCACACGCTAGCAAAGTAATGCTCAAAATTCTCCAAGCCAGGCTTCAGCAATATGTGAACCATGAACTTCCTGATGTTCAAGCTGGTTTTAGAAAAGGCAGAGGAACCAGAAATCAAATTGCCAACATCTGCTGGATCATGGAAAAAGTAAGAGAGTTCCAGAAAAACATCTATTTCTGCTTTATCGACTATGCCAAAGCCTCTGACTGTGTGGATCACAATAAACTGTGGAAAATTCTGAAAGAGATGGGAATACCAGACCACCTGATCTGCCTCTTGAGAAATTTGTATGCAGGTCAGGAAGCAACAGTTAGAACTGGACATGGAACAACAGACTGGTTCGAAATAGGAAAAGGAGTACGTCAAGGCTGTATATTGTCACCCTGCTTATTTAACTTCTATGCAAAGTACATCATGAGAAACGCTGGACTGGAAGAAACACAAGCTGGAATCAAGATTGCTGGGAGAAATATCAGTAACCTCAGATATGCAGATGACACCACCCTTATGGCAGAAAGTGAAGAGGAACTAAAAAAGCCTCTTGATGAAAGTGAAAGTGGAGAGTGAACAAGTTGGCTTAAAGCTCAACATTCAGAAAACGAAGATCATGGCCTCTGGTCCCATCACTTCATGGGAAATAGATGGGGAACCAGTGGAAACAGTGTCAGACTTTATTTTTTTGGGCTCCAAAATCACTGCAGATGGTGACTGCAGCCATGAAATTAAAAGACCCTTTCTCCTTGGAAGGAAAGTTATGACCAACCTAGATAGCATATTGAAAAGCAGAGACATTGCCAACAAAGTATAGTCAAGGCTATAGTTTTGTATAGTTGACTTATAGTCAAGTCAACCATAGTCAAGGCTATTGTTTTTCCTGTGGTCATGTATGGATGTGAGAGTTGGACTGTGAAGAAAGCTGAGTGCTGAAGAATTGATGCTTTTGAACTGTTGTGTTGGAGAAGACTCTTGAGAGTCCCTTGGACTGCAAGGAGATCCAACCAGTCCATTCTAAAGGAGATCAGCCCTGGGATTTCTTTGGAAGGAATGATGCTAAAGCTGAAACTCCAGTACTTTGGCCACCTCATGAGAAAAGTTGACTCATTGGAAAAGACTCTGATGCTGGGAGGGATTGTGGGCAGGAGGAGAAGGGGACGACAGAGGATGAGATGGTTGGATGGCACCACTGACTTGATGGACGTGAGTCTGGGTGAACTCTGGGAGTTGGTGATGGACAGGGAGGCTGGCATGCTGCGATTCATGGGGTCGCAAAGAGTCGGACATGTCTGAGTGACTAAACTGAACTGAACCAATCCTAAATTCCCAGTCCATCCCTCTCCTGGCACTTCTCCTCCTTGGCAACCACAAATCTGATCTCCATGTCTGTGAATCTGTTTCTGTTTTGTTGATAGGTCATTTTTGTCATATTTTAGATTCTACATATAAGTGGTATCATATGACTTTTAGATTTTGTTATATAAATTTGCCTACTTCTCTCTTGCTATCTTGTCAATTACTGTTACTTACATTTTGAGCCTCAGTTACTAGTTACACATTGGGATTTCTATTCTTTTTGATATGTTAAAGTTGAAAGTTTAGTCACTAAGTTGTGTCTGACTCTTTGCGACCCCGTGGACTGTAGCCCACCAGGCTTCTCTGTCCATGGGTTTCTCAGGCAAGAATACTGGAGAGGGTTGCCATTTCCTTCTCCAGGGGATCTTCCTGATCCAGGGATCGAACCCAGGTCTCCCACATTGCGTGCAGACACTTTAACCTCTGAGCCACCAGTACACCCTTCATATGCTGACCCTTCATTATTGTGAAATGACTTTTAACAAATTTTTGTTAATACTCTTTATGGTAGAGTTGCAATAAAATAATTGTGGTGTTAACCTTGTCTGAAATTATTAAAACCACTCAAGCTTTGTTATGGTTTGTGTTTTTACATATTATTATTTTTAATTTTTTCTGTGCCTTTATATTTAATGCATCTCTTATAAACAACATATGGTTGGGTCATGCTTTGTTCAACTACTATGGCAATCTTTGTTTTTTAATTAGATTATTTTGTTCATTTACACTTAACATAACCATTGACATAGTTTTATGTCTACTACCTTACTATTTGGGTTTCCCTTGTAGCTCAGTTGGTAACGAATCTCCCTGCAATGCAGGAGACCAGGGTTTGATTCCTGGGTCGGGAAAATCCTCTGGAGAAGGAAATGACAACCACTCCAATATGCTTGACTGGAGAATCCCATGGATAGAAGAGCCTGGCAGATGACAGTCCATGGGGTTGCAAAAGTCAGGCATGACTTAGCGACTGAAACATCCCCACCATCTTACTATTTATCTTGTGTTTGTCCCATCATTTCCTTTTTTTAGCCACTCCTTTTCTGTCTTCATTTGGGTTGAGTATGTTTTATTATTCCATTTTATCTTATCTTTTGTTTTTTTTTATTCTGTCCTTCCATGCTTTTTGTGGTTCTTATGTGAATTACAATATGCACCCTCTATTTAAAACAGTAGTCTGTCTTGAAGGTTATTTTATGAACAATTTAAGGAGCTTCAATTTTCTTTCCAGTCCTTTATGCAGTTGTCATACATTTCATTCCTCCTCCTGCCAATCCCTCTGCCTATCTATGTATCCATCTATCATCTATAAACAATGCCTTTAGGTTTCATTATTTTCACAATCAATTATCTTTTGGGGAAATTAAAAAAAAAACTGATTTTAAAAAGACTTTTACACTAGACATATAATTGTCATATTACTCTTCCCCTTTTTGGGGGGATATAGATTCTAATTTTCATCAGGTATCATCATTTAGCCTAACTAACCTACTCCACCATTCATATACTACACATCTGCTAGTGGTAAATTCTTGATATTTTGTTTATGAGAAAATAACTTTATGTTACCTTTATTTTTGAATGATATTTGAAGGAAACATTTCTGGGCTTTGAATTATACTTTAATTTTTTTATTCGTTAGCCTTGATGTTATTTCACTTTTTTTTTTTTTTAATGAGAGGTATTGAGTCCTAGTTATCATTATTCCCTAAGTAGGCAGTATGTTTTTCCCTTTCACCTAGTTTAAAAATATTCTTTATATTTGGCTTTCAGCAGTTTGACTCTATTATGCTTATGTGTGGCTTTTTCTAAACTTTATCTTATTTGTGGTTTGTTGTAATTCTTTAATTTACAGATTGGTATTATTTTTCTCAAATTAAAAAAAAAATGCTCAGCCACTGTTTATTTACCTCATATATTTTCCTTCCCTTTCTGGGATTCCAATGACACCTATATTAAATTGCTTGATATTGTCCCACAGGTCAATGACTGCCTTTTAAATTTTTAAAAATTTATTTTTTGTGTGTATTGGTTTCAGTGATTTTTATTCTCCTGTCTTCCAGATAACTGATAACATATTTTACAATATCCTGTCTTTTGTCCATCTAGTGCGTGTTTTTTTTTTTTCATTTTGGACATATTATAGTTTTCAGTTTTAGAATTTTTTTTTTAGCTCTTTTTTCATAGTTACCATTTCTCTACTAAGATTTTCCTTCTTTTCAATTATTATAATAGCAGTCTAAGACGCTGAAGCAGCTAATTCTGACCTGTCATTTCTGTGTTTGTTTTGAATTATTTTTTATTGCTTAGCTTTGAATTACATTTTTTCTGTTTCTTCAGCTATCTAATATATACTGTATGTTGAACACTGTGAATTTTGTATTGTTGAAAATCTGATTTATTTGTATTCCTTTGATGTACTGCATGTTGCTCTGGCAGGGAGCTAATTTACTGATACATCAGTGTAATTATCTCCACTCTTGTTTTTCAGCTTTTAAAAATGTGGTTATAGAATGAGTAGCCTTTATTTTGGGTTAATAGAAATGCTTCTGCAAAAGATATTCTAGATCATGTCTTTTTTCTGGATTCTCAAAAAATAATTAGAGTATTCAGATGAAATCTGATTTTTTATACCTGGTATTTTGTCCAGCTGTTCATTTTTTTTTTTTTTTTTCTGAGCAGAACTTTGCAGAACATTACCTGGGGCAGGTACAGAATAGCTCAGTCTATGGCAAAAGACATAATTAGAACCCCTAGGCAAACTGCTGAAGCTTTTTGTTTCTGTAGACTGTAATACCAGTTCCAACCACCTCATCATTGTCCAACTCTGGTCTTTGGTTCCTCAGGAAGGAGAGGTCACCAAACTCACTTGGACTTCACCTCCCTATCCTGTCCCACAATCAGGAAAGCTACACCAGGCACAGAACTGACACTATTGTGAGTTTCATCTCTGTTTCTCACAGGTTTCACATATGTATACATATAATATGATATATTCATAATATACACAAATATAAATATAGTCAATTTCCATTATCTTCTTTGGAAATTATTAGTCTTCCTTCTCTGAAACACACTAGGTAAATTTGGCAGTTTAAAAAATTGATTATATTTCCTATAAGAATAAGATAGAAAATGAGAGAACACAAAATATTTTAAAAACCTTCACAATGAAACAAGCTTAGTTTCCTTTTAGCTGTTCTAGCATTTATGAATAAAATGATTAAATATGAAATAAAAATAATGAGAACTATCAGTGTTTCGTGTGCTTATGCTAGTCCTGATGCACTAACCATTGACAATGTACTGTTGGTTGTTTTTACATTTCCGAGCTATAAATGCATTCTGTTTTCAACTATCTGCCAAAATCATAAATAGTTGAGGTTTAAAATGACACCTAGCTACATCTCTATTTGTCTGAATAAATGCCTGTATGTGATATGTTTATAACTGTTGCAATACTCCCTTTCTTCACCCTGACAGTTCTGTAGAGATACAGTATATCATTGTATAGAATTCAAAGCATGTCCAACACTTTGTGCTAAGGCATTGCTGTTTTAAAATGTTTACAATTTGATCCTCTCGGTACCTACTGAATCCACTATAACAAACATTGCTGGCTGCACTGAAGTTTATGGATGAATTAAAGGTAAACACAAAGGTTTTTTTTTTTTTTTTTTTTTAAAAGGTTTTTTTAAGTGAGCTCAAACATAAATGTATTTGCATTATCCAAGCAAAATGCTGTGATGAAGGAGCCAAAAAATGTTTATATGATTAAGTAAAATACAACATAGATGCATACCAATACATTATCCAGAATTGGGAAACAAACCAATAATTATACAATGGATTGTTCTTTACAAAAATTCTTTTCAAAACAAAGAAGAGAGAGATACTTAAATAATAATACTTAGAAATAAAAATTCCTATTGGTTTCCTGATTTGGAGATATACATGTGTGTATATGTGCACGTGCGCTAAGTGGTTTCAGTCGTGTCCAACTGTTTGCGACCCTATGGACTGTAGTCAGCCAGGCTCCACTGTCCATGAGATTCTCCAGGCCAGAATACCGGAGTGGGTTGCAATGCCCTCCTCCAGGGGATCTTCTCGACTCAGGGATCAAATCGGTCTTCTAGCTCTCCTGCATTGGCAGGCAGGTTCTTTACTACTAGTGCCACCTGGGAAGTAATGTGTAACACATGTTGCTAGAGAAGAGCGCTCCCCTCTTCGTCAGTGGAAGGCTTCCCGTGGTGGACATCCCCACTTCAAGGAAAAGACTTTCTCCAAGTCTGTGAATACCTTCGACAACAATCACATGCGATGCCTCTTCTTCATCTGATGACATCTACCAACCCTAAAATGGACTGGTGCAACACTTTGCACTTTAACTATGGACATGATGTGACTTTTAATTTTGATTCTGGACTGGTGCAACACTTTGCATTTTAACTATGGACATGATGTGACTTTTAATTTTGATTGTGAATGTTGTGTTTTTGCTGTTTGTATCTGTAATTGTATAACTGGATTTGTTTCTAGCCGCATGAAAGCTTTTAAGTTACAAATGGTTGCTCAAACTCCTGCTACTGCTGTAGCTTCCTCCAGCTACTATTTGGGCTCCCTGGATCAGATATCCTCAATATGAGGATTAGGAAAATATGTTGCCTCACCAATTTAGGGACAACGCCCCAGTCAGCTTGGAAGTAGTTATGGAATGAGAACGATGCCCCTTTTCCCTAGGCAACATAATTCTCCTAAAAAGAAAAGGGGGGAATGAGAGAGTCAGTTCCTAGGCAGGTTGATAGGGAGTCTAGGGGTCCCCAAGGAGAGAGGGATCTGGAATTCTCAAGGAGGAAGAAAGGACAAACTTTTTTTCTTTTTCCACATTCCTTAGGATTATATAACAATAATGTATCCTGCCTAAGGACAGTCTTTGGATTCAACCTTCTGTTATCTTAAAATGTAAATTATGGGAGTAGGTCTGATGAGGTCTTTACAACCTCCAGATAGTCTTTGGATTATATAACTTCATTGTTAACACTAGCAAGCAGGTACTCTTTCTGCCCCCTTCTGATGCCTATGTCAGAAGCTTTCTCTATCTCCTTTATACTTTAATAAAACTTTTTACACACACACACACACACAAAAGTAATTACTGTGGCCTTGCAAACCTTCTCTAGAGGCACTTGTTTGTAGTCAGGATTTCACCAATTTCTAAAATCTAGACCAGGATCTTCCTATTTATTAGAGGCTGGAATTTAAACTAGTGTGAGGAAATCTGCCAAAAATCAAGCCAGAAAGCAAATCATATTTCCTAGATGAAAATATTTTATAGTTCTCTCTTATCTCTCATGATTATTATTGCTTAATTACATTCAGTTCAGTTCAGTTCAGTCGCTCAGTCGTGTCCGACTCTTTGCGACCCCATGAACTGCAGCACGCCAGGCCTCCCTGTCCATCACCAACTCCTGGAGTTCACCCAGACTCACGTCCATCAAGTCAGTAGTGCCATCCAGCCATCTCATCCTGTCGTCCCCTTCTCCTCCTGCCCCCAATCCCTCCCAGCATCAGAGTCTTTTCCAATGAGTCAACTCTTTGCATGAGGTGGCCAAGTACTGGGGTTTCAGCTTTAGCATCATTCCTTTCAAAGAAATCCCAGGGCTGATCTCCTTCAGAATGGACTGGTTGGATCTCCTTGCAGTCCAAGGGACTCTCAAGAGTCTTCTCTAACACAACAGTTCAAAAGCATCAATTCTTCGGCACTCAGCCTTCTTCACAGTCCAACTCTCACATCCATACATGACCACTGGAAAAACTATAGCCTTGACTAGACGAAACTTTGTTGGCAAAGTAATGTCTCTGCTTAGAAATCTTATTATCAAACAGTTTGATTAATTACAAGTAGACAGTAGAATGGAGAAGGCAATGGCACCCCACTCCAGTACTCTTGCCTGGAAAATCCCATGGATGGAGGAGCCTGGAAGGCTGCAGTCCATGGGGTCACTGAGGGTCGGACGTGACTGAGCGACTTCACTTTCACTTTTCACTTTCATGCATTGGAGAAGGAAATGGCAACCCACTCCAGTGTTCTTGCCTGGAGAATCCCAGGGACGGCAGAGCCTGGTGGGCTGCCGTCTATGGGGTTGCACAGAGTCAGACACGACTGAAGTGACTTAGCAGCAGCAGCAGCAGACAGTAGAATAAGACAAAACCATGAACAATTATATATATATATGTATTAGGCATTTATTGTGACATAAATCATATAAATATACATTATAATTTTTATGTTTATTTATTTGCTTCAGTTTATAGCTAAAGGCTTTTTCTTTTGGCAGCACTCTGTTGAGTAGAGGTCCATACAGTCTCTACCAACTAAAAATATACTTTGTGAATATATGACAACTTCCACTTTCTTTTCATTTTAGGTGGAAGAAAAATTTAATCAGAAAATCCTAAGCGCATATGCTTTCTAAACAAGTACTATTTTTAAATCATTTTCATATAATATAAATTAATAGCCTTAGCAATTAAGTTTTTATAAATACTGAACCAAAATTTTATAAAAACAAAACTGTATTTCTTTTGTACTCATATTTTCTTTGTCTAAATATATTCATGAAAGTACAAAATTACCATAACCAGAACATCTTGGAAGAAGAAATTTGTGATCACACTCATTTGAGTCTTGGTAGGCATATAACTCAAGTGAAGGGAACAGAAATGTACATTCTTGTCAGACACTAGCTTCCTAACTATCAGCGTTCAGTCTCTCATAAGTTGCCATGTTTTGCTGAAGGAATGAAGGTGTTGATTAAGTTGGAGAGTGATTTATGTTGAGATGTGTTATGTGTTATAAAAGGTCCTTTATCCTGCTAACTATAAGCTCTATAAGGATAGGGATCTTGTCTGTCTTGTTTACCACTGCATCTTCAGTGTATAGTACTATACCTCGTAACTAGCAAAAAATCAGCATAGGTTGAATGAAGAAAAACCATGATCCTACAAGCCATTTACACAACACATCTAAACATAGAATGCAGACAACATCCAAAGTTATACAACATCATAGGAAACCAAATAACCATTTAAAAAACTATCCAACTATTAAATTGACAATATAGAAACTGATAATAATAACTGAAACAAGAATGATGGCAATAAGTACTCTTGTACATTGCTGGGAGAAGTATAGATTGATACATAGATTCACAGGACATGATTTTATAATTCTGCTTAAAAACCTCAAAAACATTAATATACCCTAAATTCTTCAGAGATTTATATGAAGATTTATGTATCAAGATATATTTTACAGATATAGTCATGTCCATAACATATTACAAATTGCCTAAATATCTAACAGAAGATTAAGTAGATAATGTGACATATATAGGGTGAAATATTATTAGCGCATTTAAATCATAAATTTTTAATGACTTAATGGAAATGGAAAACTATATATTTAGAAAAACATATTTATTATAAAACACACACACAGAGGAGCAACAATAAAATAGAAAGAACTTATCTGTTTAGAGGGTGATAAGTTCTTTGAAAATTTTTGTTTAATTTTTTATTCTTTTTTTGTTTTTTTTTGGCAATGAGCATATTGTTTACAAATCAGGACAAAAATTACCTTAAAAGCCTTTTCATTGTAATTCCTGTATCAATTTTTTTTATTCTTTCAAAATGTCATCAGAAAACAGATCTTGATTATTTAGATTATTTAATGAGCTGGACAGAGCCTGTGAAGTTCCATACACATTAAAATGCTAGCCTAGCATGACTTTTGCTTAAATTCAAGGGTGTCACATTTGATAAAATGTTAGCAGGAAAAAGAACATTAGAGATGCCCTTTTTAAACCTCCATCTTTAGCAGTAAGTGGCCATGCACTATTTCCACATTAAGCTTTCAATGAAAGCTTTTTGCAAAATTGGCATATATTTGTACTTGTTTGGGAAACAAAAACTGGGATTAGAAAATAATACAGCTAATGGGCCAAAATTCTTTATGCTAACAAGTATTTACATTTTAAAATGTGGCAGTAAACTGAATATTTATTAAGCATGAATACTTTATAATTTGACTAGTCATGAAGTTTGACAGTAGTTTCCAAGTGGAAAGTTACTTTTTCCAAAGGAAGTTAAATTACAGAAAATGAAATAAGAACATTTGCCATTGGATTACTAAAGTTTGCTTTATTATCCTTTGTAGTTGAGGTATTCACTGATGCCACTTGTTTTCCTGGGTTCCTTGTTGCTATTCAGTTAAACTGTGCCCATCTCTTTCCCATCCCATGAACTGCAGCACACCTTGCTTCCCTGTCCTTCATACTGTCTCCCAGAGTTTGCTCAAACTCATGTCCATTGAGTCAGTGATGCCATCCAACCATCTCATTCTGTCATCCCCCTTCTTCTGCCCTCAGTTGTTCCCAGCATCAGGGTCCTTTCCTGTGAGTCGGCTCTTCACATCAGGTGGCCAAAGTATTGGAGCTTCAGCCTCATCATCAGTCCTTCCAATGAATATTCAGGTTCATTTCCTTTAGGATGGACTGGTTTGATTTTGCTGTCCAAGGGACTCTCAAGAGTCTTCTCCAGCACCATAATTCAAAAGCATCAATTTTTCAGTGCCCAACTTTCTTTATGGTCCAACTCTCACATCCATACTTGACTACTGGAAAACCATAGCATAACTAGATGGCCCTTAGTTGGCAAAGTGATGTCTTTGCTTTTTAATATATGTTTAAGTTTTTCATAGTTTTTCTTCCAAGGAGCAAGTGTCTTTTAATTCCATGGCTGCCATCACCATCTGCAGTGATTTTGGAGCCCCCCAAAATAAAGTCTGTCACTATTTCCACTTTTTCCCCATCTGTTTGCCATGAACTGATGGGACCAGATGTTGTGATCATAGTCTTCTGAATGTTGAGTTTTAAGGCAGCTTTTTCACTCTCCTCTGTGATTAGCATGGTGTTATCTGCATATATAAGGTTGTTGATATTTCCCCCTGGGTTCATACCTAACCTATATTTCATAGCCTTCTCTGCATTTATATTGAAAACATATGGCTAGAAAATAACAAGTGAACTTCCAGGCCCAATTTCTTATTTTCCCCTTAAAGGAGTCATTTCAGGATATGCTTAAATATAATGAGATTTCTAGATTCAAGGATGCTGAATCTCTAAATCACTTTTTGTATAAGTACTTCTTAGGAAAGCTGTGCAATCAGGAACATTCACACTGGGCTTTGCAAGAGAGAATAGCACAAAGGGACTGAGATTACTTATTGCAGCAGATAGTACTAATTACAATGACTAATATAAAAAAAAAAGTACCTTCAAGTGAGATGCTGATAAACAAAAACTAGAATATGTGACACTGGCTTAGGAGTGGGCATCTTTATTTAATAGTAGAATAAAACAGGTTGGTTAATTGGTGATTACAGTGAAAAGGCATTTAAAAACTGTCACCTATGATAGTTTAGAAGACAGTCCAAAGCTCACTGAGCTTATAGTTCTAGATATGTTTGGAAAATAGATATTAGCGGTATATATGTATTATTGTGGATGGTTTTAGCAAAGTATTATAAGAAAGATGTAAGCTGAGAAAATAATTTGCAAGTTTAAAGTAGAATTGAAAGGGAAAAGGAAAGTTTAGAAAAAGAAGAGATGGTATGTAAAAGACTTTGAAGAACTAAGACCCAGTGAGATTTCTCAGCCACACAGAGTGACTCAGATTTGTGCCAAAGATCAAATGAAGGACATGTTCTGACAATTCAAGCTTGACAGGTTCAAGATTATCCGAATTTAAGTTAAGATGGAGAGAGCGATGATAAGCAAGATACCAA
Organism: Bos mutus; assembly: GCF_027580195.1. Classification (NCBI taxonomy): domain Eukaryota; kingdom Metazoa; phylum Chordata; class Mammalia; order Artiodactyla; family Bovidae; genus Bos; species Bos mutus. Next base: position 56,449,067 of record NC_091621.1, on the reverse strand, counting down.
ATAAAGGAAAGGTATTTGGGAACAAAGTCTGGCAGTTCTTGCTTCCTGTGTTTGAAACTGACTGAAAGTAAATAGTTTGCAAGTTTTTAAAATAATCATATGGCTAAACAACCACAAGTCCATGTTAAAAAGTCTTTGACTCTGCAATCCTTAAAATGACTTTTAGACATCTATATTTCCGTGAGTGTGAGGTGGGTTTTGTATGTTATATGCAGCCAAGAAAGACATATTCTTCAATAGCTACTTCAGATATGACCACGAAGGATAAGATGAAACAACCTTCAGGGAATTTGATCTTCTTAACACAGGCATTCTTCCAAGGGACTATAATGGTGCCTAACTGAGAATCTTTATTTTTTCTCCAGAAAGTGGGACTTCACAATATCTGCCTAGTTATATTCCATAAATGCCATAGATCAACTACTTTTGTGTATCTTCTTTTCTCTCATTTTCCAAATGAGAGTTGTTGAGAAAATGTTGTCTCTGTCTGTGGTAAGTGTACATGGAGGATCAGGGGCAGAAAGCATGATTTTTTAGCTTTCAGATTTCAGAACCACATTTTTAGTTCATACATGAATCTGATGAAGATAACTGTCATCATTCAGACATCCCAGAATATAAACCAGATGCTGTGACCAGGTGAGATTTGGGATTATTCATTTGAGAAAATTGAGAATATGGAAGATAGTGTGAAAGGAATATTTGGTGATCAGAAGTGTAGACTGTCAAGCAAGATACTGCTAGAGAATTATCAAACTGTTTCTGATGTATCTTGAATGCAGAGTTACTTTGCTCAGTCTGCATTTCAATCAGTTTGGAATTTTATGACTAAGTCTGGTCCATTAAATCTCCCACCTGATCCTCCACACTTCATTTCTTTAAGACAAAGATGGAGGCATTAAAATATGGTAGGAATCTGTTTACAGGCAAACCACCCAGAAAGGGATGAACAACAGATACACCTTAATTGCATTCAACCTTTAGGACTTCTGGATTACTGTTGTCGTTTTGCTGCTGTTGTGTAAATTAGCATTAATGACCCTGAGTATAGACACACTTTTTAACAAAAACAATTTCATCTTATAATGAAGTTAAAATGTTATTTTAAATAAAAATATATAGTATATTTTAGGTAAACAACTATAACAATATAAATATAAAATATTTTATAGGATATAAACATGCAAAAATTATTTTAATTTACTTCAAAGAGGCTAAATCTTGGTAATTTTTCTTCTTTTTTGGAAAGACAGCAACGTTCATACCTATTACGTGTCTATTATTAAAAAAAACAAAAACAAAAGAACACAAAAATAATCCTACTACTCCTGCTTTAGCAAAGATGTCAGGAGAGTGAGCTAGTCCCTTTGGCAAACACTGAATTTCTCTGGGGCCTAATTTTCCCCACAATTCAAAGAACACGCAATAACATGTGGATTTTGGACATGTGGTTGTAGGTGACTGTCTAGAGATTATTAATGACAATTTCGAAAGAAGCTGTCATCAGTACCTATGATATCTTTAAATTAATAACAGTTTATATTGTTCATATTGTTTTCCCCAAAGACTACTGTTCCATTCTATTTGACCTTAATTGGTGTAATTGATAATAGAATTTGGAGTGTGATTTTAATCATGTAGGTACAGCTTTCCTGACAGAAGAAAATAAAATAGCTGTTGTGAGTTATCTATTATTACTAGGGAGACAGAAAGGTAAAATAAATGACTGTTTGCTATTTTAACCTGAGACTTTGGGACTTTTAGATCATAACTAACAATTTATTAATGGTTATAAAGAGTTTGGGCTAATCTCCAAACAATTAATGAAAGCTAATTGGTGTGTAATTTAACACAAAGGAAAAGATGAGAAAATTAGTTGGACAGGTTAGAGATACACACAAATGATCCAAAGAGAAAAGCGTGTTTGAAAATGTTTTAAACATTAGTGCAACCCTGAATAAACAAGATTTTTATGCTAAATTGTTAAGGTCTTATTATTTGAATGTTTAGTTTGACGTAAAGACTGAAAATGATTTTATTTAGGAATGTGACTACTTCAGTGTTCATGGACTTGAATGGATTGTTAATGTGTGTGGGGAGTGAAGGGGGGAAGTTGGATGCTGAAAAGAAAATAGATATAACTAACTTAATATTTAATATCATTGATTATTAGAGGGGTAATGAGCTGGTTATTCTAAAAAGCATTGTGCCTTTCACCTTTATCACCATTCTTTGGCTTGCAATTGTTCATTGCAATTATAGAAACTCTAGAACTCAGAACCTGAACTTTAGGAGTTGAGGAATGTTTACTCTCTTTTCCCACTGAAGAATTTTGAATTCTGGATCCTGTGGCATTACCTATTCCTTATTTGTTTGTTTGTTTTAATTTGAGAAACAGTCTTACTCTCTAAACCAGGTTTTTAACAACTGAGTCACTGTCCATTATTTGTAGTTCAGTGCAAAAAAGGGTAAGCAATCCACACCGCAGGACCACATCACTTTTCTTTAATTCTTCGGCTCTAATGCTTGGTAACAGCCTTTCCCACCAGGGAGTGTTAACTCTACCTAGGTAGACTGGGACCAAGATAAATACTCCAGGACCTAGATGTGTACTTGGCATGTAGTATTAAAGAAACTACAAAACAAGAATAAAAGAAAAATGATAACTATACAGCCCAACTGTATCTGAGACTCTTCTGGAAGCTCTTTTATTTAGTTAACCAAAGTGAAAGTGAAGTCGCTCAGTCATGTCCGACTCTTTGCGGCTCCATGGACTTCAGCCCACCAGGCTTCTCCATTCATAGAATTTTCCAGGAAAGAGTACTGGAATGGGGTGCCATTTCCTTCTCCAGGGGATCTTCCCAACCCAGGAATCGAACCTGGGTCTCCTACATTGCGGGCAGACACTTAACCATCTGAGCCACCTGGGAAGCCCTAACCAATATCAAGTCAAATCCCTACTCTAACTAATATTTTCCTTGGATCTCCTATCTCAGTCCTCCCCTGGCTTTCTCTAATTCAAATCTCATGAAGCTTATTTCTATTTTCCTATCTTTCCCCCTTTATCACAAGAGGAAAAAGTGTTCTTCACACTCATTAAAACTGCCTTTTCTTCCTAAATTTTTATTTTTATCATTTCTCATTCCAGAACTTTGCTTCCAAATTTATTCTCTTCCTGTCTAGCACACCCTTCCTCTTCAACTATACTCCTTTTCCTCTGCCTGCAAATATTCACAGGGCTTAAATATTCTGAAAAACAAAACCAAAGGAGCAAAAGTTATTTTAAATTTTATCCTACTATACTGCTTTCCAATCTGTTTTTTTTCCCCCCGTTTGTACAATGGACACACCTCATACTATCATGTTAATCAATTCCCAGAATCAAAAGTGTTTTAACTCTTTGTTTTCTTTACCATATTGGGCAAGATGACAAATTCTCAAATTTTTACTTATAATATTTCTGTTGGGTTAGGGAAGCTAAGGAACAGGTCCAGTATGGGACTGAAAGCAGAACCAGAAGCCCCTCTCCAACCCCAAAAGATAGATAGAATATCTTGACTGCAAAAAGTGGCTTCAGGGGACTCTGTGATGGTCTTTATAAGGCAGTGGGAAATATTTTAGTAAAGTTTCATTATTTTTGGCTTATAGTTAACTACATGTTGGTAACAAGAGTTAATACTTTCTATTACTCACTTTTCTAAAGGTTAGGATTCTTTCACCTTTAGTATCAATCTGAACACACTGATTATCATTTTATAGATTGGTGGTTCAGTTGCTAGTGTCTGGCTCTTGTGATCCCATGGACTGTAGCCAGCCAGGTTCCTCTGTACACAGGATATCCCAGGCAAGAATACTGGAGTGGTTTGCCAATTCCTTTTCCAGGGGATCTTTCTGACCCAGGGACTGAACCTGGGTCTCCTGCACTGCCAGCAGATTTTTTACCAACTGAGCTACCAGAGGAAGCCCATTATTTTACAGATAACCAATGCTTATTTGTAAGAAATCCCTTAACTTACTGCTTCCAAGATTGCAAATTTACCTGCATCTGCTTACATTCTTTTCATTTCCTTCTTTATTACAATGGAAGATATAATTGTATTTTCTCAAGACTAAGGTCAATTTTTATACCTGGACTTAAAATCGTTATCTCCCCCTACTCAAACAGTTCATCCTGGGCAGGATTTTAATAAACTTTAGATTGCACAGTATTTAATACAAATAAAAATATATAATACAAACAAAAAAGCAAACACAGAGACACCTCTTCCCAGATACCACATTTCTATCTATCATTTCCTTTCATACAATAAACTTTTATGAGGTTAATATATATTCACATTTCAACTTAGATCTTTTCCTATTCATGGGTTTTCTCATTCATGGCTTCCTTTTTCCGATGTTTCAGAGACTTTTCTTCTTCCTATCTACCAATAGACAGTATTATTGATGGTTCTACAAGGAGCCCACTTCTTTCCTCTGACAACATTCCCTGGTTAATCTTGTCTCTTCTTACATCCAGATGTAGATTCTTTCATTCAACAAATGTATATTAAGTCCAGATACTTCTCTAATTACTAGTGATATGAGTAAACAAACTATAGTAAATATAGATGGTGAAATGCATAGGAAGAGGGGCAGAAATTGTCTTCTGTGAGGAATATCTGTACTGAAGGAGCAGCTAGGGCAAAAACCCTGAGATGTATAAACACTTGGTATGTTCTTAGGCAAACAAACGAACAAAAAACACCTGGAGTAGTCTTTGACTCTCAAGAAAGAAAGAAGGTATGAGATGACGTAAGAGATCTAGACAGAAGTTAGACCACAGAGAAGGTTTTGCAGAACTCCAGGTAAGGAAAAATGACATTACTTCCTGAATATTTCTAGCTTTATGCTTGACTTACTTTCTGGCTCATATTGCCAGCTCCTTAGTGGCTACCTCATGTGAGTAGTGTTCAGATAAAGCCACAGAGTCAGAAACTGAGTACATCATCTTAACTCCTAAATATACTGCTTTCCATCTTCCTTACTTAGTACATGAAACCCCAAAGCATTTTGCTGATTAAGCCACAGACTTGCAAGTCTTCCATCATTTGTTTGTACTCCTTCCCCACCCATCTTCCCCAACACTAAATCAACCATAAATACTATCAAAGACACTTCCTAGATATCTTGGTCCACTTATCGGTCTCATTTCTACTGAAACAACACCTGAGACAAAATCTCTTACTTCAATCATTTCAAAATTGCTCAACTGGTCTTGCTCACTTCGAACCAACTCACCACATTGTTAGAATGATCCTTTAAAAACAAAATATGATCCTATAATAACAACCTTGTACAAAATACCTTAACTATTTGCTATCCATGGTTTAATCCTGCTTATCTACTCCTTAATTTCAACCTAAATGTACTACAGTTCCATGAAAAAGATTATAAATAATTTATTAAAATATTAAAAATTATTTAATATATATTAAAATAATAGATATATATTTCACCTTTTTTCCTAGTTTGAATATTCTTTTAAAACTCAATTTCCAAATTGGACAGAAACTCAAATTAGACAGATAATTCTGATAACTTTTATTCTGTACCATTTTACAAAAGTGTAACAGTCAAGGATTAAAATATTTTCTTGTAAAGAAGCCAGATGAAGACAAACTGAAATTGTAGATTTCCATTTTCTGCAGAAAATATTTCACAAGTGAAAAAAAGAAAGGTTAAATCTACAGTGAAAAACTTGACAGAAGATATAACCTCAATGAAATGAATAGAAAAGATATCCATAGGGAGGCAAAGTAATACTCTATATTTTCACCATTGACAAGGTGACCTGGGCTTTTGAATACCTCACAAAAGCTCTGAGTTATCAATATGTAAGAGTTATGACATTACCTTGTGAATATTTAACAATTGTAATGATTGTGTCCTGGAGTTTATTCCTGTAAAAAAGGGTAAGCAGGGGTGTATATAGTTAAATTTCTGATGCACAATAATATTGTAATTTCAAATTTGATAGGAAATATGTGTATACATATATATAAATGTACATACATACATATATTGAATACATACCAACCTTTATCAAAAGAAACTATTTAAAATGAATTTTATCTAGAATTTTATTCTATCTACTTGTTGATGTTTTATTTAAACTACATTTGAATCTATGAATATTATTTAAGGGGAAAATTGTGGAATCAATTTTAGTCACAGAAGGGTTAGGACCCAAAGCCCGAGTGTAAACACTTTCTAAATCCCTGTCTGATAATACTATCTGTGTGTGGAGGACTGATGAGATTTCTATAGAATACCACTCAGAAACTAGAAGAAGGATCTGTTTTTAAAAGACAGAATTGATCCTGATGAGATTTGTGAGTATGTGGTTCCCTTGACTATGTTTTTTCAATTTAAGAGCTTAGGAGATTTAGGAAAATCTAATTCAGCTTTGAAAAAGAAGGGTAAAAATTTTGAATTCCTCATCCTATCTAGACATATTATAAAGTCATATGAATACAAATATTGTGCTACTAATGCAGATAAATGAAACAACAGACAGGGAGGCCATGTAAATATGAGAACTTGATCCATGATAAATGTAGAACCAAAGTTCAGTGGAGAATAATTAATTTTAAAGTAAAAAATATTAGAAAACAATGCTTCACTTTGTGGAGAAAAATATAAAAGAAGGATAGATAAATCATGTAAGTAAAAGATAAATAGATACATACTTGCATAAATACATAAATGCATAATACAAGTAATAGAAGAGAATGTAGGGCAGCATATTTATGGTCATGGTTTGGAGAATCTATAGATCCAAATGAGTGAAAAACATTAAAGATAAAGATCGGACAAGTATGTCAAAACACTGATTTCTATTCACTGAGGGACAAAATTACATGAAGACACATTTGCAACACAAAACTGGTCTTATCAGTTTAACACTTAAAACATTGTTATTACTGTTCAGTTGTTAAGTCATGTTCCTCTTTGCAACCCCATGGACTAAAGCATACCAGGCTTCCCTGTCCCTCACCATCTTCTGGAGTTTTCCCAGGTTCATGTTCATCACATCAGTGATGCCACCCAGACATTTCATCCTCTGAAGCCCTCTTCTACTGCCCTCAATCTTTCCCAGCATCAGAGACTTTTCCAGTGAGTTGTCTGTTCGCATCAGATGATCAAAATACTGGAGTTTCAGCCTCAGCATCAGTCCTTCCAGTGAATATTCAGGGTTGATCTCCCTTAAAATTGACTGGTTTGATCTCCTTGCTGTCCACGGGACTTTCAGGAGTCTTCTCCAGCACCACAATTGGAAGGCATCAATTCTTTGGCATTCTGCCTTCTTTAAGGTCCAGCTCTCACAACCGTAAGTCATCACTGGGAAGATCATAGCCTTGACTATACGGACCTTTTTTTTGCAGAGTAATGGTGTCTGCTTTTCAACACACTGTCTAGGTTTGTCATCAGTTTCCTGAAGTTACCAGCCTCAGTGATTTTGGAGACCAAGAAGAGGAAATCTGTCATTGCTTCCACCTTTCCCCTTCTATTTGCCATGTAGTAATGCAGCCAGTAATGCAGAGAAGGCAATGGCACCCCACTCCAGTACTCTTGCCTGGAAAATCACGTGGACAGAGGAGCCTGGTAGGCTGCAGTCCATGGGGTTGTGAAGAGTTGGACACGACTGAGCAACTTCACTTTCACTTTTCACTTGCATGCATTGGACAAGGAAATGGCAATCCGCTCCAGTGTTCTTGCCTGGAGAATCCCAGGGACAGGGGAGCCTGGTGGGCTGCCATCTCTGGGGTCGCACAGAGTCGGACACAACTGAAGCGACTTAGTAGTAATGTGGCCAGATGCCATGAGCTTAGTGGTTTTAATATTTAGTCTTTCTAAATTCCATATATATTCATTAGTATACTGTATTGGTGTTTTTCTTTCTGGCTTACTTCACTCTGTATAATAGGCTCCAGTTTCATCCACCTCATTAGAACTGATTCAAATGTATTCTTTTTAATGGCTGAGTAATACTCCATTGTGTATATGTACCACAGCTTTCTTATCCATTCATCTGTTGATGGACATCTAGGTTGCTTCCATGTCCTGGCTATTATAAACAGTGCTTCAATGAACATTGGGGTACACGTGTCTCTTTCAATTCTTGTTTCCTTGGTGTGTGTGCCCAGCAGTGGGATTGCTGGGTCATCAGGCAGTTCTATTTCCAGTTTTTTAAGGAATCTCCACGCTGTTCTCCATAGTGGCTGGACTAGTTTGCATTCCCACCAACAGTGTAAGAGGGTTCCCTTTTCTCCACACCCTCTCCAGCATTTATTGCTTGTAGACTTTTGGATCACAGCCATTCTGACTGGCATGAAATAGTACCTCATTGTGGTTTTGATTTGCATTTCTCTGATAATGAGTGATGTTGAGCATCTTTTCATGTGTTTGTTAGCCATCTGTATGTCTTCTTTGGACAAATGTCTATTTAGTTCTTTGGCCCATTTATTGATTGGGTCATTTATTTTTCTGGAATTGAGCTGTAGGAGTTGCTTGTATATTTTTGAGATTAGTTCTTTGTCAGTTGCTTCATTTTTATTATTTTCTGCCATTCTGAAGGCTGCCTTTTCACCTTGCTTATAGTTTCCTTTGTTGTGCAGACGCTTTTAATTTTAATTAGGTCCATTTGTTTATTTGTATACTAAAGCATATATATGGAATTTAGAAAGATGGTAATGATAACCCTGTATGCAAGACAGCAAAAGAGACGCAGATATATAGAACAGTGTGTTGGACTCTGTGGGAGAAGGAGAGGGTGGGATGATTTGGGAGAATGGCATTGAAACATATATAATATCATAAATGAAATGAATTTCCAGTCCAGGTTCAATGCAGGATACAGGATGCTCGGGGCTGGTGCACTGGGATGACCCAGAGGGATGGTACGAGGAGGGAGGTGGGAGGGGGCTTCAGGATGGTTAACATGTGTACACCCGTGGCAGATTCATGTTCATGTATGGCAAAACCAATACAATATTGTAAAGTAATTAACATCCAATTAAAATAAATAAATTTATATAAAAATAAAAATAAAAAAATTAAGAAAAAAAAATTTAATCTTAAGCCAGCTCTTTCACTCTCCTCCTTTACCCTCATCAAGAAGCTGCTTAGTTCCTCATCACTTTTTTCCATTAGAGTAGGATCATCAGCATATCTGAGGTTGTTAATGTGTCTCCTGCCTATCTTGATTCTAGCTTGCAACTCATCCACCCCAGTATTTCTCATGATGTGCTCAGTGTATAGGTTAAACAAACAGGGTGACAGCAAACAGCTCTGTCATACTCCTTTCTCAATCTTGAATCAGTCAGTTGCTCCATACCAGGTTCTAACTGTTGCTTCTTGACTCACATACATGTTTCTCAGGAGACAGATAAGATCGTGTGGTATTCCCATCTCTCTGAGAGCTTTCCACCGTTTGTTATGATCTACACAGTCAAAGGCTTTAGTGTAGTCAATGAAACAGAGGTAGATGTTTTTCTGAAATTCCCTTGCTTTCTCTATAATCCAGCAAATGTTGGCAATTTGAAGTCTAGTTCCTCTTCCTTTTCTAAACCCAGCTTGAACATCTGGAAGTTCTTGGTTTGTATAATGCTGAAGCCTAGCCTGCAAGATTTTAAGCTTGGCCTTACTAGCAAGAAAGATGAGTGCAATTGTCTGAGGGTTAGCACATTCTTTGGTACTACTCTTCTTGGGAATTGGGATGAGGACTGCCTTTTTCCAGTCCTGTGGCCACTGCTGGGTCTTCCAGATTTGCTGACATAATGAATGCAAAACCTAGATGGCATCAAACTTTAGGGATTTGAATAGTTCTGCTGGAATTTCTTTGCATCCACTAGCTTTATCAACAGCAGTGTTTCTTAAGGCCTACTTGACTTCGCACTCCAGAATGTCCGGCTCTGGGTGACTAACCACACTATCATAGTAATCTGGTTTATTAAGATCTCTGTTATGCAATTCTTCTGCGTATTCTTTACATCTCTTCTTGATCTCTTCAGTGTCTGCTAGGTCTCTACCGTTTTTATCCTTTATTGTGCCCATCTTTGGGAGGAATGCTCCCTTGATGTTTCCAGTTTTCCTGAAGAGATTTCTAGTCTTTCCCCTTTTGTTGTTTTCTTCTATTATTCATTGAAGAAGGCCTTCCTGTGTCTTCTAGCTGTAATTTGGAATTCTGCATTTAATTGATGTACCTTTCCTTATCTCCCTTGCTTTCACTTCTCTTCATTCTTTCATTATTAGCCTCCTCAGAGAACCACTTTGCCTTCTTGTTTTCTTTTTCTTTGGGATGGCTTTATTCATGCCTCCTGTACAATATTATGGACCTCTGTCCATAGTTCTTCAAGTACACTGTTAACTAGAGTTAGTTCCTTGAATCTATTCATTACCTCTATTAAAAATTCATATGGACTTTGATTTAAGTCACACCTGGCTGGCCTAGTGTTTTTTCCCAGTTCTTTTAGTTTAAACCTGAAATTTGCTATGAGAAGCTGATGATCTGAGCCACAGTCAACTCCAGGTCTTGTTTTTACTGACTGTATACAGCTTTTCCATCTTTAGCTACAAAGAATGTGATCAATTTCATTTCAGTATTGACCATTTGGTTATCAGTTCAGTTCAGTCGCTCAGTCAAGTCTGACTCTTTGTGACCCCATGAACCACAGCACACCAGGCCTCCCTGTCCATCACCAACTCCTGGAGTCCACCCAAACCCATGTCCATTGAGTCGATGATGCCATCCAACCATCTCATCCTCTGTCATCCCCTTCTCCTTCTACCCTTAATCTTTCCCAGCATCAGGGTCTTTTCAAATGAGTCAGCTCTTCGCATCAGGTGGCCAAAGTATTGGAGTTTCAGCTTCAACATCAGTCCTTCCAATGAACACCCAGGACTGATCTCCTTTAGGATGGACTGGTTGGATCTCCTAGCAGTCCAAGGGACTCTCAAGAGTCTTCTCCAACGCCACAGTTCAAAAGCATCAGTTCTTCAGCACTCAGCTTTCTTTATAGTCCAACTCTCACATCAATACATGACTACTTGAAAAACTATAGCCTTGACTAGACAGACCTTTGTTGACAAAGTAATGTCTCTGCTTTTCAATATGCTATCTAGCTTGGTCATAACTTTCCTTCCAAGGAGTAAGCATCTTTTAATTTCATGGCTGCAATCACTGTCTGCAGTGATTTGGATTATGTGATTTGGTTATGTCTATATGTAAATTTGTCACTTGTGTTGTTGAAAAAGGGTATTTGCTATGACTAGTGCATTCTCTTGGCAGAATTCAGTTAACCTTTGCCCTAACCTTTGTCTAAAACAATGGACTATCTCTAATAAATGAAGAGATTAAGAAGATGTGGCATGAATACACAGAAGTGTTATACAAGAAAGGTCTTAATGACCTGGATAATCACAAAATGGTGGTTCACCTAGAACTGGACATCTCAAGTGTGAAATCAAGTGGACTTTAGGAAGTATTACTAAAAACAAAGTGACTGAAAGTGATGGATTCCATCTGACCTATTTAAAATTCTAGTAAAAGATGATGCAGTTAAAGTCCTGCACTCAATATGTTAGCAAAATTGGAAAACTCAGCATTTGCCACAGGACTGGAAAAGGTAAATTTTCATTCCAATTCCAAAGAAGGGCAATGCCAAAGAATGTTCAAACTACCACACGATTGCATTCAATTCACATACTAGTAAGGTTATGCTCAAAATTCTTCAAGCAAGGCTTCAGCACTATGGAACTGAAAACTTCCAGATGTACAAGCTGGGTTTCAAAGAGGCAGAGGAACCAGAGTTCAAATTGCTAACATTCATTGGACCATGGAGAAAGCAAGGATGTTCCAGAAAGACATCTACTTTTACTTCATTGACTATGCTAAAGCCTTTGATTGTGTGGATCACAAGAAACTGTGGAAAATTTTTAAAGAGATAGGAATACAAGACCAATTACCTGCCTCCTGAGAAAGCCAGGTCAAGAAGCAACAGTTAGAACTAGACATGGAACAACTGGCTCCAAACTGGGAAAAGAGTACAACAAGGCTGTATCTTGTCACCCTTTTTATTTAACTTATATGCAGAGTACATCATGTGAAATTCCAGGCTGGGTGAATCATAAGCAGGAATCAAGATGGCTGGGAGAAATATAAAAAATCTCAGATACACAGATGATATTACTCTAATGGTAAACAGAAAAGAGGAACCAAACAGTCTCTTGATGAGGGTGAAAGGAGAGAATGAAAAAGCTGGCTTGAAACTCAAGATTAAAGACAAAAGATCATGGCATCCAGTCATATCACTTCATGACAAATAGAAGGGGAAATAGAGGAAACAGTGTCAGATTTTATTTTCTTGGGCACCAAAATCACTCTGGATGGTGACTGTAGCCATGAAATTAAAAGACTTTTGCTCCTTGGAAGGAAAGCTATGACAAACTTAGATAGCATATTAAAAAGCAGAGACATTACTTTGCCAACAAATGTCTGAATTGTCAAAGCTATGATTTTTCCAGTAGTCATGTAGAGATGTGAGAGCTGGATCATAAAGAAGGTTGAGCACCAAAAAATTAAAGCTTTTGAATTGTGGTGCTGGAGAAGACTCTTGAGAGTCCCATGGATTGCAAGGATATCAAAGCAGTCAATCCTAAAGGAAATCAACCCTGAATATTCATTGGAAGGACTGAGGTTGAAGCTGAAGCTCCAATCCTTTGGCCACCTGATGCAAAGAGCCAACTCACTGGAAAAGACCCTGATGCTGGGAAAGATTGAAGGTAAAAGGAGAAGATGAGGATGAGATGGTTGGATTGCATCACTGCCTCAACAGGCATGAATTTGAGCAAACTTCAGGAGATACTGGAGGACAGAGCAGCCTGGCATGCTGCAGTCCATGGCATCACAAAAAGTCAAATATGACTTCACAACTGAACAAAAACAATAGTAAATGAAACAGAAAAGAGGAAGAAAATAATAAAAAATGGACAAAGGGTATAAAAAAGAAATCTGAAGAAGTAATTCTGAAGGCAAACTCACTGGTATAAAAAAATTAGAAATTTCAACAGAATCAAATATTGTGAGGATGTGAAGAAATGGTAATTTTCATACATTGCTAGTCAGTATGTAGCCTGGAGAGATTTGGTTTCAAAATGCAAAGTCTAAAATCACTATGTTATAGCTGGCTTTCAGTAAGACAAGAAGTGAAAATCCAAATCATTATTAATCATACTTCCACTTAATTGGTCATGAAGAACAAAATATAATAAAGAGAGATGTAAAAAATATATAGAGTGTGTTGAGTTTTGCCAGTAAAGTTCTTCCTCAAAAAATATCTCCCCAATGTTAGTAAATGACAATGTCAATCAAATTTAGAAATGAAAAGAACTATATTTATACTTCAATTTGAGTCCCAAGGGACAAATAATATTTAATGCATTATTAATTCTACCTATCCTTTTGATAAAACTTAATCTTTCCTCCTATATAAAATCTTACTTTCAGATTACAACATACTTTCATATTCACAAGCTTGATACTCATTGCTCAAGTAATGAAATCACACAGTATTCAATGTAAATTTTTTCTAAATTATGCCAAAATTGTTTTTCATTAAACATATTATGCAATAATATAAAAGGACTTTGCTTTGGGAAAATAAGGCCAGATTATATTTGTCATATTGAGCTATAATTACACAGAAGAGTATATTTTACTTTTCTGTGTGCAAACTCAGAGGAAATTGTTCCAATATTTAGCATTATGTTTTTATTCCCATTTATCTGTGTGATAATTACTTTGTCGAAAGATTAAGTGGAAGGACAAACTGAAATTATGCAAAGAATTTGTAACAAAAATCAATATTTAATAAATTTGCATTTTAGGAAAAAATGAGTAAAGTAAAATTAAAGTAAGGTAAAAATTAGTTTAAAAAAAAATAAAGTAAACCTACCCTTTAGAGTAGGTTTAACTCAAAAGTTTTCAGTTTTAGGTGTGAATTTCAATTTGCTCAGCGAACTTTCTCTGTTCGGACATGTTTTCTTCTCTTCTGGCTCAGCTCCATTTCTACTGATGCCTAAAGGATTTGTGAGGGTTGGCTCACATTTACAAAGCACCCAGTGTGAAATGACATTTTATTCCCTGTGCTTTTTTTTTTCCTATTCTTTTTCTTTGTTGTTAGTTAAGAAGTGACAGGAGCCTCACCCTGAGATGAAAGTCATCAAAAATACCTATCACAGAAGGAAAACATACTGTATTCTATTAGAAAGTAAATTATAGCAGAAACTAGTTGTCTGCTCCTGACCATCAAGACATGGTCCTGAGATTTTAAAAATACATATATTTCAGAAACTCCACTGTCTCTTAAAATAATGAAATTGAAGATGGCAATTTATATCAGTTGACCAGAAATTGATCAAACCCTGTCTACATCTGTAGAGTGTGAATTTAGAAATGAGTTGGGAATGACTGAGAAGAGTTGTTCTTTTATTATAAGCACAGATTTGGAGTGATTGTTTTATCCAGGAAGTGACAGAGCTACTGCACATCCTCAAATTCCATATATAATCAGCTTGTCAACATGCTGTTATTGAAAAACATCAGTGTGCATTTGTGGTTTTATTTAGTATAAACTGCCATGGAGCAATTGCCCCCTCTCTCTCCCTGTCTGAATTCCTATGAAAACTCAGCTGTACTTTGATTTCATGCACCAAGTATAAAATAAATGTGCACTGCATAACACTATCAAGTTGACTAGGAGATTATACTGTCTCCATCCAAAACACTGAGATCTCAGTCAAGTCCTGGAACAAATGATATTTGAGGTCCCTCTGGGCAAAGTTGGAAATTTCAGGCAGAGGAACACAGAGGCAGGATGCAGAAGAACTCACTTCCCCTCCATGTCTAGGACTGAATAGAGCTATTACCTGCTTCTGCATGAGAAAGACACAAGTAGATCAAACTTTTGTGTTATTTTAAAACACGTATCTTGTTTTAATAACATAAAATTGAATGCATTCTTCCAAATCAAGAAAAAGACCTGATCTTTAAAAATATTTTTATTCTCTGTTAATTTTATTTCATAATTTTAATTTACCTT
The DNA here is from genome assembly GCF_027580195.1 of Bos mutus. Taxonomy (NCBI): domain Eukaryota; kingdom Metazoa; phylum Chordata; class Mammalia; order Artiodactyla; family Bovidae; genus Bos; species Bos mutus. The sequence continues at coordinate 56,433,924 of NC_091621.1, read as the reverse complement.
AAAGCCAGTAAAGATAATACCACTCTAATGGCAGAAAGTGAAGAGGAATTAAAGAGCCTCTTGCTGAAGTTGAAAGAGGAGAGTAAAAAAGCTGGCTTAAAACTCAACATTCAAAAAACAAAGATCATGGCATTCAATTCCATAACTTCATGGCAAACAGATGGGGAAAATGTGGAAACAGTGACAGATTTTATTTTCTTGGGTTCCAAAATTACTGCAGATAGTGACTGAAGCCATGCAATTAAAAGACATTTGCTCCTTGGAAGAAAAGCTGTAACAAACCTAGATAAAATGTTAAAAAGCAGAGACATCACTTTGCCAACAAAGGTCGGTGTAGTCAAAGCTATGGTTTTTCCAGTAGTCATGTATGGATGCGAGAGTTGGACCATAAAGAAAGCCGAGCATCAAAGAATTGATGCTTTTGAACTGTGGTGTTGGAGAAAACTCTTGAGAATCCCTTGTAGAACAAAGATAGCAAACCATTCAATTTTAAAGGAAATCAACCCTGAATATTCAGTGGAAAGACTGATGCTAAAGCTGAATCTCCAACACTTTTGCTACCTGAAGCAAAGAGCTGACTCATTTGTAAAGACCCTGATGCTGGGAAAGATTGAGGACAGGAGCAGAAGTGGGTGACAGAATGAGATGGTTGGATGGCATCACCAATTCAATGGACATGGGTGTGAGCAAACTCCGGAGTGAAGGACAGGGAAGGCTGGCATGCTGCATGCAATCCATGGGGCCACAAAGAGTAGGACACGACTTAGCAACTACAAAACTGACATGAACCTCAAATGAAAGTCATCTGATTTTTTTTTTTTTTGCCAAAATTCACCCGAAACTTCTCTGGAGGGATACTTTCATAATTAATTCAAAATAACACTTATTTAAGTCATGTCAAACACTTCTTAAGCACTTGCAATATTCTAGGCAATCATTAGCCTTTAGGATAGAAAAGTTATGCTAAATATAATCCTAAAATAGACAAATTTACAGTCTAAAAAGAGAGCTCTAATAACAATTAAATCAATTCAAAACAGTGGGCCAGGTGATCTAAATGAAATATTTGCTTGTGATACTGGGACTCAGGGAGTGAGAGAGAATGAAAGTTACTCAGTCGTGTCTAACTCTTTGAGACCCCCTGGACTGTAGTCCATGGAATTCTCTAGGTCAGAATACTGGAGCTGGTAGCCTTTCCCTTCTCCAGGGGATCTTCTGATCCATGGATCGAACCCAGGTATCCTGCATTGTAGGTGGATTCTTTACCAGCTGAGCCACAAGGAAGCCCCAAGGGACTCAGGGAGAGACAGCAGATCTAATCTGGCAAGGGCAACAGGGAGCCTTAAGAGACAGAAATTCTCTTTCATTCCACTTCTCAGCCCTTTATATTTTATCAAGCAGTAGCTCAATGTTAGGTCCTTATTAACTCATCCACACTGGAGGCTTCACAAGCTAAAAATTCGGATCATCTCAAAGCATTAAGGAAGGAAACAGGTCATGGTTAGCTGGGCTTTGTATCTCAGGCAGTCTGGTCAGTACTTTTTAACATAAGATTTAACATGAGCTCATTTATTTTTTAACAATACTGTTGCCAAACTTCAAAAAATTTCCCAACCTCCACTCTTAAGTAGGATAAATTATTTCCTTGTTTACATTATCAACTTGCTTAGAAAACCTTTTCTTATCTTTTAGAGTGTAGAAAGTAAGTTTCAGTCAGTATATGGTATTTATTATGAATTAAAAATTAGCATAACTTAATGGCACCCCACTCCAGTACTCCTGCCTGGAAAATCCCGTGGATGGAGGAGCCTGGTGGGCTGCAATCCATGGGGTCGCTGAGGGTCGGGCACGACTTGAGCGACTTCACTTTCCCTTTTCACTTTCATGCATTGGAGAAGGAAATGGCGACCCACTCCGGTGTTCTTGCCTGGAGAATCCCAGGGACGGGGGAGCCTGGTGGGCTGCCGTCTGTGGGGTCACACAGAGTCAGACACGACTGCAGTGACTCAGCAGCAGCAGCAGGATACATTGTATTTAATGAGTGATGTGTTTCTCAGAAGGTTTTTTTGCTTTTACATTTATGCACTCGCCCACCAAATGTTTGGCACAGCATTTGTATGGCTTTTTCTTTCATTTTTTGAAAGACGTAATCTTCTCTAATTTCATTGGTTTTTCCTGTGTTGATGGATGGAATGCTATACCACAAGATGACTGTACCTCATCCTGGTACAAAGTGTTTCCACTTTAATAAATAATAAAGAAATGGATTCTAAAAAGTCACATGATACTTCTTTTCTTCTGAAAATAGTGTTTTCTCATTTTAATATTTCTCCAATCAAGCTTCATTATAAATTGCTGTGTGCACTGGTGCAAGTTTCCACACAAAAGATACTAGTCAAGGTTTATAATATACTCTATGATTGGTAGAATCTTAGAACTGATTAAGATACAGTATTTATAAGAATATTTACCTATTTACCCCTAGCTGAATAGGCAGCAGCAACTCCTGTCACTTTCCAAAATGAAAATGATCTATGTTTTGTATTATTATAATATTTCATTAATCTATTTTATTCACTTATGAAAGTTTAAGGTTAATCCATACCTGAATAAAAAGTTTCTTATTTCAGTCTCAATGTAGCTTTAATATTCATTGTAATTATTCTTTCCTGAATTGATATTTTGCTCCAATGTGTAATTAAACATGGATTTAAACTTTCTTGTAATATAAGTAAGTCAATAAATGCAGGTTTTCTAAAATGCTTCAAATAAATATAAACTTTGACACATCTGATTAAATAGCTGAACATTTTTTTAAAAAGTCAAATTGTAAATAAACTTTAGGATAATTTGATTGTCTCTGCTGTATGAGGATCTATATTTTGTAGGGAACTGTCAGTGAAACAGAGGCAATAGCTGCAGTCTTTTTTTTGTTCATTTGTTTAGCTATTTACTTTGCTAAGCTGATCAATTCTCTGCCTTAAAATTACTAGGAAATCTGTCTCCACATCAACCAGTGATCTCAAAAGTTGACACATTTTCGCTATCTCTGTTTGGACTGAGGGATCGTGGTGCGTGGAATGAAAGCTAAGAGGTCAAGATTCTGAGAAGCAATGACAAGTTTTACTCTGAGGAAAGGATCTGAGGGCTTAATTCCTTTAATGTTGTGAAGGTGCAAGTTTTTGCCATCAGCTCATAGAGCACAGCTTCAAATTTTTGCCCTTAGTTTTCTGATAATAATTCTACCCCCCCCTTTTTTTTTTTCTCACATCTATTTCCAGTACTATCATTGTAACTCCTAACATTTTAATCCTCTTGTTTTGTGAAACTAATTTCAGTTATATTACTCTAATAGAAAATAAAGGCAGAAGAATTTACAATTTAATTTAAACATACAGACCTATTCTTTTTAAAGTAAATGTTCTAAGTTGTTTTTATTATTTATTATGTCTGTATGCTGACTTTTCATCCTCCAAACCATGCTGGCTTCTCTGAATTTATTAATTGAAATACAAGACTTAGAATCTGATGGAATGACCTACTCACATTAATAGACCATTAATTTTTTGAAGGACACCATCAGCTGAGTGTGCCCATAGGTGTAGATGAAATCAGAATCTTACGATAGAACTCATTTTATTTTCTACCTCGACTTAGTTTCTTCTACAGCTGGGACTTAAAATCAAACTTTGCAGTTAAACCCTGGAGAATGGGTTGAAGTAAGATTTTTTTCAAGTAAAGTTACTAACCTTTAGAGTTAAAAAAAAAATCAATCAAATTCATGTCTTTAGCCTCATCTAGTTGGGTCAACTTAGGTAATGCTGACCTTCCATTTCTGCGTACTGTAAGGCAGGCTATTACACTTTTCGCTTCTGTACACAGAACATACAAATGTATTCTGTCTTGGACTTAAAACGTTGTCCAAAATTCATAGCTAATTAGTATGTTTCATTTTTTTTTAAATTTTGCTAGAATATATTTATTTTCAAAGGTTTATTTACCTATGACAATTTGTAGTTTATACTTCATTGCATTGTTTGAAATCAATCTCTTTTTTCTTTTTCTCTCTTCACCTCTATGTCTGTCTTTTTATTTTTTCTATTAGAATAGATGGTGAGCATTGCAAATAAAACTTGAGTTTATAATAGGTTAATCTCTGAAAATGACATGAGGTGAGGAAGTTCTGTTTCTTTATGAAATTTAAGTACTTTTAGGAGATTTCGAATCTACTTGATTTGAAACTTCCATTAATGGAAAACAAGAGGAAAAAAAAATCAACGGCTTTGCTAGAACTATAACTAATAAGCACAATCTCTTTAAAAAGTTATTTTTCAGTTATCCCAAATATTTTTTGGTGGCAAATAGGCTTTCTTGATGCAGAGTTGTACAAGCTCACTCTTTAAGCTGGTTTTTTTTCAGTCAGTAATGTTTTGTTGATTTTGTGAAATGAACTGTTATTGTTTGGTGTTTTTATGTAATAAGGTGAAGGAAACAGTCGTTTCCATAATCTGCATTCTATATGATTGTTTCTAAAACTATTAGACTAGGAAGATAAAATTTAAAAATAAAACTGCTAGCAAAATCCAAAATACATACTTATTCCAACAGTCAAATCATTTCTGCATGATCAAACATCCTGATATATTCAAGAAGGAAATGACTAACATTTAAATGTTGCCACCATATCACAGTACACTCACAATGGGAAATAAATTAAATATATGGTCTATGGTATGAGTTGAATTGTGATCCCTAAACAGATACAGTGAATTCTTAACCACTGGTGACCATGAGGGTGACCTTATTTTGGAATAAAGTTTTTGAAAATGTAATCAAGTTAAGATGAGGTCATTAGGGTAAGCCAAAAACAATAGGACTGGTGTTCTTACAAAAGAGTAGAGACACAGGCATGTAGAGAGAGTGTACCATGTGAACTAGATGTAGAGATTGAAGTGCTTAAGCTGCAATCCAAAGGATGCTGAGGACTGCTATCAAACCACCAGAAAAAGATAGAATAGGAAGATTTTTCCTTACAAGTCAGAAAGAGCAAGTCAGAACATGCTTGATTTCAAATTTCTGAGGGTTCAGAATTGTGAGCAAATGCATTTCTGTTGTTTCAAGTTACATACTTTATAGCAGTTCGGTCTGGGCTGGAGGAAGCACAAGCTGGAACCAAGATTGCCGGGAGAAATATCAATAACCTCAGATATGCAGATGACACCACCCTTATGGCAGAAAGTGAAGAACTAAAGAGCTTCTTGATGAAAGTGAAAGAGGAGAGTGAAAAAGTTGGCTTAAAGCTCAACATTCAGAAAACTAAGATCATGGCATCTGGTCCCATCACTTCATGGCAATAAATGGGGAAACAGTTGAAACAGTGGGTGACTTTATTTTTCTGGGCTCCAAAATCACTGCAGATGGTGACTACAGCCATGAAATTAAAAGACACTTACTCCTTGGAAGGAAAGTTATGACCAACCTAGATAGTATATTCAAAAGCAGAGACATTACTTTGCCAATAAAGGTTCGTCTAGTTAAGGCTATGGTTTTTCCTGTGGTCATGTATGGATGTGAGAGTTGGACTGTAAAGAAAGCTGAATGCTGAAGAATTGATGCTTTTGAACTATGGTGTTGGAGAAGAATCTTGTGAGTCTCTTGGACTGCAAGGAGATCCAACCAGTCTATCCTAAAGATCAGCCCTCTGTGTTCATTGGAAGGACTGATGTTGAAGCTGAAACTCCAATACTTTGTCCACCTGATGCAAAGAGCTGACTCATTTGAAAAGATACTTATGCTGGGAAAGATTGAGGGCTGGAGGAAAAGGGGATGACAGAGGATGAGATTGTTGGATGGCATCACGGACTCAATGGACATGGGTTTGGGTGGACTCCAGGAGTTGGTGATGGACAGGGAGGCCTGGCATGCTGCGGTTAATGGGGTCACAAAGAGTCAGACACGACTGAGTGACTGAACTGAACTGAACTGAAGCAACTCTAGAAAACTGATATATGCCACTGAGTCTATATTAAAAAGAAATGTAATTTCAATTATGGTCTAAATTAGGTTTGGTTCAAAAGAATACATGAGGATCTCCAGCACTTAATTGAATGTATCAAAATAAATGCTGCTATGATTATAATCAAAATAATATTTTGATTATTTTATTTATAGGAATAAAGCCTAACTTTATAGAATATTCCATAGAGTGATTTGAAATTAAATAACTGTAAAAAGTAAGAGATATTCTCTTTTCATAAAGTTATATTTTTTCCATCTTTATGCATCTTTAAAAGGACTGGCTTTACTGACAGGGTCATCCTGCTGTGCAATCCCTTACACTTAATGTGCACCTCTCTTTTACTAGGGAATGCATTCAGTTCAGTTCAGTCGCTCCCTCCTATCTGGATCTTTGCAACCCCATGGACTGCAGCATGCCAGGCCTGCCAGTTTATATCACCAACTCCGGGAGTTTACTCAAACTCATGTCCATTGAGTTGGTGATGTCATCCAACCATCTCATCCTCTGTCGTCCCCTTCTCCTCCTGCCTTCAATCTTTCCCAGCATCAGGGTCTTTTCCAATGAGTCGTTCTTCACATCAGGTGGCCAAAATACAGGAGTTTCAGCTTCAACATCGGTCCTTCCAATGAACACCCAGGACTGATCTCCTTTAGGATGGACTGGTTGGAACTCCTTGCAGTCCAAGGGACTCTCAAGAGTCATCTGCAATGCCACAGTTCAAAAGCATCAATTCTTCAGCAGTCAGCTTTCTTTATAGTTCACCACTCACATCCATACATGACCACTGGAAAAACCATAGCCTTGACTAGATGGACCTTTGGTGGCAAAGTAATGTCTCTGCTTTTGAATATGCTGTCTAGGTTGGTCATAACTCTCCTTCCAAGGAGTAACCATCTTTTAATTTTATGGCTGCAGTCACCAACTGCAGTGATTTTGGAGCCCTCAAAACTAAAGTCTGTCACTGTTTACACTGTTTACCCATCTATTTGACATGAAGTTTAGGAACTGGATGCCATGATCTTCGTTTTCTGAATGTTGAGATTTAAGCCAACTTTTTCACAATCCTCTTTCACTTTCATCAAGAGGCTCTTTAGTTCTTTGTTTTCTGCCATAAGGGTTGTGTCATCAGCATATCTGAGGTTAGTGATATTTCTCCTGGCAATCTTGATTCCAGCTTGTGCTTCATTCAACCCAGCGGTTCTCATGATGTATTCTGCATATAAGTTAAATAAGCAGGGTGATAATATACGGCCTTGATGTACTCCTTTTTCTATTTGGAACCAGTCTGTATTCCATGTCTAGTTCTAACTGTTGCTTCCTGACCTGCATACAGATTTCCCAAGAGGCAGGTAGGTGGTCTGGTATTCCCATGTCATTCAGAATTTTCCACAGTTTATTGTGATCCACACAGTCAAAGGCTTTGGCATAGTCAATAAAGCAGAAATAACTGTTTTTCTGGAACTCTCTTGCTTTTTTGATGATCCAGCGGATGTTGGCAATTTGATCTCTGGTTCCTCTGTCTGTTCTAAATCCAGCCTGATCATCTGGAAATTCATGATTCACATATTGTTGAAGTCTGACTTGGAGAATTTTGAGCATTACTTTAGTAGACTCTGAGATGAGTACAATTTTGCGGTAGTTTGAGCATTCCTTGGCATTGCCCTTGTTTGGGATTGGAATGAAAACTGACCCTTTTCAGTCCTGTGGCCACTGCTAAGTTTTCCAAATTTGCTGGCATATTGAGTGCAGCACTCTCATAGCATCATCTTTCAGGATTTGAAATAGCTCAACTGGAATTCCATCACCTCAAGTAGCTTTGTTCATAGTGATACTTCCTAAGGCCCACTTGACTTCACATTCCAGGATGTCTGGCTCTAGGTGAGTGATTACATCATTGTGATTAATGGGTCATAAAGAACTTTTTTGTATAGTTTTTCTGTGTATTGTTGTCACTTCTTCTTAATATCATCTGTTTCTATTAGGTCCATACAATTTCTGTCCTGTATTGAGCCCATCTTTGCATTAAATGTTACTGTTGATATCTCTAATTTTCTGGAAGAGATCTCTAGTCTTGCCCATTCTATTATTTCCTCTATTTCTTTGCATTGATCACTGAGGAAGTCTTTCTTATCTGTCCTTGTTATTCTTTGAAACCCTGCATTGAAATGGTTATATCTTTTCTTTTCTCTTTTGTTTTCCCTTCTCTTCTTTTCACAGCTATTTGTAAGGCCTCCCCAGACAGCCATTTTGCTTTTTTGCATTTCTTTATATTGGGGATGGTCATGATCCCTGTCTCCTGTACAATGCTAGGAACCTCCATCCATAGTTCTTCAGGCACTCTATCAGATCTAGTCCCTTAAATCTATTTCTCACTTCCACTGTATAATCATAAGGGATTTGATTTAGGTCATACCTGAATGGTCTAGTGGTTTTCCCTACTTTCTTCAATTTAAGTCTGAAATTGGCCATAAGGAGTTCATGATCGGAGCCACAGTCAGCTCCTGGTCTTGTTTTTGCTGACTGTATAGAGCTTCTTCATCTTTGGCTGCAAAGAATATAATCAATCTGATTTTGTTGTTGACCATATGGTGATGTCCATGTATAGAGTCTTCTCTTGTGTTGTTGGAAGAGGGTGTTTGCTATGACCAGTGCATTTTCTTGGCAAAACTCTATCAGTCTTTGCCCTGCTTCATTCCATATTCCAAGGCCAAATTTGCCTGTTACTCTAGGTGTTTCTTGACTTCCTACTTTTGCATTCCAGTCCCCTATAATGAAAAGGACATCTCTTTTGGGTCTTAGTTCTAAAAGGTCTTGTAGGTCTTCACAGAACCGTTCAACTTCAGCTTCTTCAGCATTACTGGTTGGGGCATAGACCTGGATTACTGTGATATTGAATGGTTTGCCTTAGAAATGAACAGAGATCATTCTGTCGTTTTTGAGATTGCATCCAAGTACTGCATTTTGGACTCTTTTGTTGACTATGATGGCTACTCCATTTCTCCTAAGGGATTCTTGCCCACAGTAGAAGTATAATTGTCATCTGAGTTAAATTCAACCTTTCCAGTCCATTGTAGTTTGCTGATTCCTAAAATGTCGACGTTCTCTCTTGTCATCTCCTGTTTGACCACTTCCAATTTGCCTTGATTCATGGACCTAACATTCCAGGTTCCTGTGCAATATTGCTCTTTACAGCATCGGACCTTGCTTCCAAAACCAGTCACATCCACAACTGGGTGTTGTACTTGCTTTGGTTTCATCTCTTCATTCTTTGTGGAGTTATCTCCAGGAGAAAGGAGCAATAACCCCACAAGAGACTGACCCATATTTACCTGTGAGTGCCTAGGAGTCTCCAGCAGAGGTGTGGGTTTTTGGTGGCCTGCTGCTGGGTTGGGGGCACTGAGTGTAGCAGTACAAGCATGGGATCTTTTGAAGGAAATCGCCACTATCTTCATTACTGTGTAGGGCGTGCCAAAGCACCAGGGGCTGTGACAGGCACACCAAGAGCAGCCGAGAGGAGCCACCCAACCTCCGAGGTCAGGGGCAGAAGCCGGGAGGACCCCATGCCCAAAGGGCGGGAGCCAAGAGGAGTTACCCCACGTCCGAGGTCAGGGGCAGCGGCCGAGAGTACCAGACTGTGAGGGCGCAGGAACGGCCAAGAGGAGCTACCCTGCGTCCGTGGTCAGGGGGTGCGGCTGAGAGGAGTTACTGCGTGTCCTAGGTCAGAAGGGCGACGAGAGGAGTTACCCCGCGTCCGAGGTCAGGGGCGGCGGCGTGGAGGAGATACCCCAAGCCCCAAGCCCGAGGCCAAGGGCGGCGGCGGGGAGGACCAACCCCACGTCCAAAGAGCCGTGGCTGCACGGGCACAGGAGACGTCCAAAGAGCCGTGGCTGCACGGGCACAGGAGGGCCTAGAGGAGCTATCCCACGTTGAAGGTCAGGAAGGGTGGCGGTGAGGAGATAACCCTCATCCAAGGTAAAGAGCAATGGCTACGCTTTGCTGGAGCAGCCGTGAAGAGATATCCCACGTCCAAGGTAAGAGAAACCCAAGTAAGACAGTAGGTATTGCAAGAGGTCATCAGAGGGCAGACACACTGAAACCATACTCACAGAAAACTAGTCAATCTAATCACACTAGGACCACAGCCTTGTCTAACTCAATGAAACTAAGCCATGCTCGTGGGGCAACCCAAGATGGGCGGGTCATGGTGGAGAGATTTGACAGAATATGGTCCCCTGGAGAAGGGAATGGCAAACTGCTTCAGTATTCTTGTCTTGAGAACCCTATGAACAGTATGAAAAGGCAAAATGATAGGACACTGAAAGAGAAACTCCCCAGTTCAATAGGTACCCAGTATGCTACTGGAGATCAGTGGAGAAATAACTCCAGAAAGAATGAAGGGATGGAGCCAAAGCAAAAAGAATACCCAGCTGTGGATGTGACTGGTGATAGAATCAAGGTCCGATGCTGTAAAGAGCAATATTGCATAGGAACCTGGAATGACAGGTCCATGAATCAAGGCAAATTGGAAGTGGTCAAACAAGAGATGGCAAGAGTGAATGTCGACATTCTAGGAATCAGTGAACTGAAATGGACTGGAATGGGTGAATTTAACTCAGATGACCATTATATCTACTACTGTGTGCAGGGATCCCTCAGAAGAAATGGAGTGGCCATCATGGTCAACAAAAGAGTCCAAAATGCAGTAATTGGATGCAGTCTCAAAAACAACAGAATGATCTCTGTTCATTTCTAAGGCAAACCATTCAATATCACAGTAATCCAAGTCTATGCCCCAACCAGTAATGCTGAAGAAGCTGAAGTTGAACGGTTCTGTAAAGACCTATAAGACCTTTTAGAACTAAGACCCAAAAGAGATGTCCTTTTCATTATAGGGGACTGGAATGCAAAAGTAGGAAGTCAAGAAACACCTAGAGTAACAGGCAAATTTGGCCTTGGAATATGGAATGAAGCAGGGCAAAGACTGATAGAGTTTTGCCAAGAAAATGCACTGGTCATAGCAAACACCCTCTTCCAACAACACAAGAGAAGACTCTATACATGGACATCACCAGATGGTCAACACCGAAATCAGATTGATTATATTCTTTGCAGCCAAAGATGAAGAAGCTCTATACAGTCAGCAAAAACAAGACCAGGAGCTGACTGTGGCTCAGACCATGAACTCCTTATTGCCAAATTCATAAGAAAATTGAAGAAAGTAGGGAAAACCACTAGACCATTCAGGTATGACCTAAATCAAATCCCTTATGATTATACAGTGGAAGTGAGAAATAGATTTAAGGGCCTAGATCTGACAGATAGAGTGCCCGATGAACCATGGAATGAGGTTCGTGACATTGTACACGTGGTGACAGGGTGACAGGTGACAGGTGACAGGGATCAAGATCTTTCCCATAGAAAAGAAATGCAACAAAGCAAAATGGCTGTCTGGGGAGGCCTTACAAATAGCTGTGAAAAGAAGAGAAGTGAAAAGCAAAGGAGAAAAGGAAAGATATAAACATCTGAATGCAGAGTTCCAAAGAATAGCAAGAAAAGATAAGAAAGCCTTCTTTAGCGATCAATGCAAAGAAATAGAGGAAAACAACAGAATGGGAAAGACCAGAGATCTCTTCCAGAAAATAAGAGATACCAAAGGAAAATTTCATGCAAAGATGAGCTAGATAAAGGACAGAAATGGTATGGACCTAACAGAAGTAGAAGATATTAAGAAGAGATGGCAAGAATACACAGAAGAACTGTACAAAAAAGATCTTCACGACCCAGATAATCACGATGGTGCGATCACTGACCTAGAGCCAGACATTGTGGAATGCGAAGTCAAGTGGGCCTTAGAAAGCATCACTATGAACAAAGCTAGTGGAGGTGATGGAATTCCAGTTGAGCTATTTCGAATCCTGAAAGATGATGCTGTGAAAGTGCTGCACTCAATATGCCAGCAATTTTGGAAAACTCAGCAGTGGCCACAGGACTGGAAAAGGTCAGTTTTCATTCCAATCCCAAAGAAAGGCAATGCCATAGAATGCTCAAACTACTGCACAATTGCACTCATCTCACACGCTAGTAAAGTAATGCTCAAAATTCTCCAAGCCAGGCTTCAGCAATATGTGAACCGTGAACTTCCTGATGTTCAAGCTGGTTTTAGAAAAGGCAGAGGAACCAGAGATCAAATTGCCAACATCCGCTGGATCATGAAAAAAGCAAGAGAGTTCCAGAAAAACATCTATTTCTGCTTTATTTACTATGCCAAAGCCTTTGACTGTGTGGATCACAATAAACTGTGGAAAATTCTGAAAGAGATGGGAATACCAGAACACCTGATCTGCCTCTTGAGAAACTTGTATGCAGGTCAGGAAGCAACAGTTAGAACTGGATATGGAACAAAAGACTGGTTACAAATAGGAAAAGGAGTTCATCAAGGCTGTATATTGTCACCCTGTTTATTTAACTTATATGCAGAGTACATCATGAGAAACTTTGGACTGGAAGAAACACAAGCTGGAATCAAGATTGCTGAGAGAAATACCAATAACCTCAGATATGCAGATGACACCACCCTTATGGCAGAAAGTGAAGAGGAACTCAAAAGCCTCTTGATGAAAGTGAAAGTACCTGTGGCGGATTCATTTTGATATTTGGCAAAACTAATACAACTATGTAAAGTTTAAAAATAAAATAAAATTAAAAAAAAAAAAGAAAGTGAAAGTAGAGACTGAAAAAGTTTGGCTTAAAGCTCAACATTCAGAAAACGAAGATCATGGCATCTGGTCCCACCACTTCATGGGAAATAGATGGGAAACAGTGGAAACAGTGTCAGACTTTATTTTTCTGGGCTCCAAAATCACTGCAGATGGTGACTGCAGCCATGAAATTAAAAGACACTTACTCCTTGGAAGGAAAGTTATGACCAACCTAGATAGTATATTCAAAAGCAGAGACATTACTTTGCCAATAAAGGTTCGTCTAGTTAAGGCTATGGTTTTTCCTGTGGTCATGTATGGATATGAGAGTTGGACTGTGAAGAAGGCTGAGCACCGAAGAATTGATGCTTTTGAACTCTGGTATTGGAGAAGACTCTTGAGAGTCCCTTGGACTGCAAGGAGATCCAACCAGTCCATTCTGAAGGAGATCAGCCCTGGGATTTCTCTGGAAGAAATGATGCTAAAGCTGAAACTCCAGTACTTTGGTCACCTCATGTGAAGAGTTGACTCATTGGAAAAGACTCTGACACTGGGAGGGATTGGGGGCAGGAGGAGAAGGGGACGATAGAGGATGAGACGGCTGGATGACATCACTGACTCAATGGACATGAGTCTGAGTGAACTCCGGGAGTTGGTGATGGACAGGGAGGCCTGGCGTGCTGCGATTCATGGGGTAGCAAAGAGTTGGACACGACTGAGCGACTGATCTGATCTGATCTGATCTGATAGTTTGGCCCCATGTAAATATCAGGGAAGGAACACAACTCCACCCATCCATAGAAAATTGGATTAAAGATTTACTGAGCTGGCCCTGCCCATCTGAACAAGACCCAGTTTCCCCCTCAGTCAGTCTCTCCCATCAGGAAGCTTCCATAAGCCTCTTATCCTTCTCCATCAGAGGACAGACAGAATGAAAACCACAATCACAGAAAACTAACCAATCTGATCACATTGACCACAGCCTTGTCTAACTCAGTGAAGCTATGAGCCATGCCATGTTGGCCACCCAAGATGGATGGGTCGTGGTGGAGTGTTTGGACAAAATGTGGTCCACTGGAGAAAGGAATGGCAAACCAGGGCAGTATCCTTGCTTTGAGAACCCCATGAACAGTATGAAAAGGCAAAAAGATAGGACATTGAAAGATGAACTCTGCAGGTTTGTAGGTGTCCAATATGCTACTGGAGATCAGTGGAGAAATAACTCCAGAATGAATGAAGAGATGGAGCCAAAGCAAAAACAACACCCAGTTGTGGACATGACTGGTGATAGAAGCAAGGGAATGAGTAGCTTAGTCTAATTTCTAAATTATAACTTCACAAGGAAATAAAACTAAAGTTATGAGCATTTTGAGAAAAGATCTGGCAGTGTCTTTTGAAAGACAAGACTAAAGATACTTGGAACAACAGACTGGTTCCAAATAGGAAAAGGAGTACGTCAAGGCTGCATATTGTCACCCTGCTTATTGAACTATGCAGAGTACATCATGATAAACGCTGGGCTGGAAGAAGCACAAGCTGGAATCAAGATTGCCGGGAGAAATATCAATAACCTCAGATATGCTGATGACACCACCCTTATGGCAGAAAGTGAAGAGGAACTAAAAAGCCTCTTGATGAAAGTGAAAGAGGAAAGTGAAAAAGTTGGCTTAAAGCTCAACATTCAGAAAACGAAGATCATGGCATCTCGTTCCATCACTTCATGGGAAATAGATGGGGAAACAGTGGAAACAGTGTCAGACTTTATTTTGGGGGGCTCTAAAATCACTGCAGATGGTGATTGTAGCCATGAAATTAAAAGACCCTTACTCCTTGGAAGAAAATTTATGACCAACCTAGATAGTATATTGAAAAGCAGAGATATTACTTTGCCAACAAAGGTCCATCTAGTCAAGCCTATGGTTTTCCCAGTGGCCATGTATGGATGTGAGAGTTGGACTGTGAAGAAACCTGAGCACCGAGGAATTGATGCTTTTGAACTGTGGTGTTGGAAAAGACTCTTGAGAGTCCTTGGACTGCAAGGAGATCCAACCAGTCCATTCTGAAGATCAGCCCTGGGATTTCTTTGGAGGGAATGATGCTAAAGCTGAAACTCCAGCACTTTGGCCACCTCATGCGAAGAGTTGACTCATTGGAAAAGACTCTGATGCTGGGAGGGATTGGGGGCAGGAGGAGAAGGGGATGACAGAGGATGAGATGGCTGGATGACATCACCGACTCGATGGATGTGAGTTTGAGTGAACTCTGGGAGTTAGTGATGGACAGGGAAGCCTGGTGTGCTGTGATTCATGGGGTCACAAAGAGTCAGACACGACTGAGTGACTGAACTGAACTGAAAGCTACTTCTGTCATATGACCCCACAACTCTACTCCTAGATATTTACTCACAGTGGCTCAGACAGTAAAGAATCTGCCTGCAATGCAGCAGACCAGGTTCAATCCCTGAGTTGGGAAGATCCCCTGCAGAAGGTAATGACAACCCACTTCAGTGTTCTTGCCCAGAGAATTCCAAGGACAGAAGGGCCTGATGGGCTACAGTCCATAGAGTTGCAAAAAGCTGGACGTGACTGAGTGACTAACATGCACACATATTTACAGAAGAGCAGTAAAAGCAAATGTCCACACCAGCTTGTCAAGAAAGCTCATATAGATTTAAGAAAAACTGGTAAAAACTGATAACTTCTTAAATTGCCATCAACAGACTGGATTTTAAAAAGTAATTCATATTCATATGATGGAAAACTACTCAGCAATAAAAATGAAGGTAGTATCAATAAACACAATAGCATATATAAATCTCAAGAGATGAGAATGAAGTTTATAAAAGAAAGTACATGTAGAATGGTTTCGTTTATATGAAGTTCTAAAATAGGTGAAATTAATCAGGTTTGTGGTTACATCTGGGGTTTGAGGGGAAGGAAACTGCCTATAAAAAAGCATGAGGACTTTTACTGCGTAATGATAATGTCCTGTACCTTGATAGTCAATTGGATTGCAAAGTTGTGCACAGCTGTCATAATTTATCAAGTAATACACTTAAGATTTGTGCAGTTTATCATATAGACATTTCATTTTAAAATAAATTCACAAAAAATGACCTTTGCTCAGTCATGTCCGATTCTTTGCAACCCCATGGACTGTAGCCCAACAGGATCCTCTGTCCATTGGATTTTCCATGCAAGAGTACTGGAGCGGGGTGCCATTTCCTCCTCCAGGGCCAAGAGATTGAATCAAGTTTCCTGCATCTCCTGCATTGGCAGGTGGATTCTTCACCACTGTGCCACTAATTAACAAATAATTGACCTTTAAATGATTATATATATGTTAAGGTTTTTAGGAGTATGTATACCTGATGTCTATAAATACTTTTTTTAAATAAATAAAAGGAAGGATTGAACTATAGGTAGATGGAGGGATAAACAATACATCAAATATAGTAAAATATTAATAGTGGGTATGTTCATATTGGTATGCATGCGTGCTCAGTTGTCTCAGTTGTGTCCAACTCTGTGATCCCCATGGACCACCAAGCTCCTCTGTCCATGGGGATTCTTCAGGCAACACTGGAGTGGGTTGCCATTTCCTCCTCTAGGTGATCTTCCACACCCAGGGATTGAACCCACATCTCTTATGTCTCCTGCATTGGCAGTTGGGTTTTTACCACTAGCTCCACCTGGAAGGAGTACTATAAAGTTCATTCCTTGTTTTCAGCATGTTTGAAAATCTTACTTTTAAAAAAGTATAAAATTTTTATTATTTTACTTATTCAAAAAATGTCTAAATTCCTATTTTGTGCCAGATACATTTAGAGAGAAAATACAAAGAAAACAGCAACCTTACCCTTATTGTGTTTAGAGTTTTCATATCTAATTTCTCTCTAAATATAATTGCTGAAAACTTTGAATCTATATAAATCTATAAAGGCTTATGAGACTAATAGCAACTTTACTCTCACTTAGTGATCTGGGGAACAGGAATAAAAAAAGAAATTTTTTTTGGCAAAAAGAAAAATCACCAAAGGTCTTATGCAAGTATTTGCTATTTGCAGAAAAGCTTGATTTCTTGTTTGATCATGTAACAGCCTAATGATATAGGTTGTGATTTTAATAAATAAACAATTTAACAAAGAAGCAGGATAGCAAAACACAAAAAATCTGAGAAGTAAACACAGAGGCATTTTCTTCTGCTTAAATCAAATACAGAAGTCTTCAGGGGTTAATTCTTTTGTACTAATGTTTAGTATGAACCTAGTTTTGTTAATATACTGTGTTAAGTATTTTATAGTCATTCTGTTATTTGACATTCAAAATAAGTTTGTGATATTCAATTTTTATCCTTACTTATAATTTTTTCAAAGAGGACTTCAAGGAGAAAAGACTTATCTAAAATCACAGTGGAATTCTGAACTGACTGTAACTAGAACATTATATTCTTTGAAGAGACTGTTTAGGATTAGTATTTGACTTAATAATAAAAAGTGAAATCAATGATATATTAATACTAATTGTGCTTCCATAATATTATTAGATCCAGTTCTATCAAACAGTGCTCAGTCAGCTGCTAGAATTGTATTAGTACAACTACCATATTATCCCAACTCTTTAAATTGCCTCCTAATCCAAAATCCTCAATTCCCTTTGAGCTATTTCAAATCCTAAAAGATGATGCTGTGAATGTGCTGCACTCAATATGCCAGCAAATTTGGAAATCTCAGCAGTGGCCACAGGACTGGCAAATGTCAGTTTTCATTCCAATCCCAAAGAAAGGCAATGCCAAAGAATGCTCAAACTACCCACAATTGCACTTATCTCACACACTAGCAAAGTAATGCTCAAAATTCTCCAAGACAGGCTTCAACAGTACATGAAGCGTGAACTTCCAGGTGTTCAAGCTGGATTTAGAAAAGTCAGAGGAACCAGAGATCAAATTGCCAACATCTGTTGGATCATTGAAAAAGCAAGAGAATTCCAGAAAAACATCTACTTCTGGATTATTGACTATGCCAAAGCCTTTGACTGTTTGGACCACAACAAACTGCAGAAAATTCTTAAAGAGATGGCAATACCAGACCACCTGACTTGCCTCTTGAGAAATCTATATGCAGGTAGAGAAGCAACAGTTAGAACTGGATATGGAACAACAGACTGGTTCCAAATAGGAAAATGAGGACGTCAAGGCTGTATATTGTCACTGTATTTATTTAACTTTCATGCAGAGTACATCATGAGACATGCTGGACTGGATGAAGCACAGGCTGGAATCAAGATTACTGGGAGAAATATCAATAACCTCAGATATGCTGATGACACCACCCTTATGGCAGAAAGCGAAGAAGAACTAAAGAGCCTCTTGATGAAAGTGAAAGAGGAGAGTGAAAAAGTTGGCTTAAAGCTCAACATTCAGAAAACTAAGATCATGACATCTGGTCCCATCACTTCATGGCAAATAGATGGGAAAGCAGTGGCAGACTTTATTTTGGGGGGGTCCAAAATCACTGCAGATGGTGACTGCAGCCATGAAATTAAAAGATGCTTGCTCCTTGGAAGGAAAGTTATGACCAACCTAGACAGCATATTAAAAAGGAGAGACATTACTTTGTCAACAAAGGTCCATCTAGTCAAGGCTATGGTTTTTCCAGTGGTCATGTATGGATGTGAGAGTTGGACTTTAAAGAAAGATGAGCACCGAAGAATTGATGCTTTTGAACTGTGGTGGTGGAGAAGACTCTTGAGAGTCCCTTGGACTGCAAGGAGATCCAATCAGTTCATTCTAAAGGAGATCAGTCCTGGATGTTCATCGGAAGGACTGATGCTGAAGCTGAAACTCCAATACTTTGGACACCTGATGATAAGAACTGACTCACTGAAAAACTGATGCTGGGAAAGATTGAGGGTGGGAGGAGAAGGGGATGACAGAGGATTAGATGGTTGTAAGGGCATTACCGACTTGATAGACATGAGTTTGAGTAAGCTCTGGAAACTGGTAATGGACAGGGAAGCCTAGCATGCTGCAGTCCATGTGGTCACAAAGAGTCGCACCCCACTGAGCGACTGAACTGAACTGAATCCAAAATTGAAGCAAATAAGTATTTTGACCTTTGTTTATGGTGTGGCCCTGCTAATGTGTGCAGGACTGAACAACAACCTGGATCAGTGAAGCATACTCAGCTAGCTCACTGACACCCAGTAACTGGATCTTTAGATACAGGCCAGTAAATGACAAAAGAAAGTTTTCTAAGTCAGTGGCTACAGTGCTGAAACTTCCTTGGAAACAATAAAAACCTAAGGACAAAATTATTAAGAAATGCCTGTGTCGTTCATCTTTTTCCCGATGATTTTATTGCTCTTCAGTAAACTGCTCAGATTAGAAGAGACCCCCACTAGTAGTGTGCATGCTCAGTCACCCATTTGCATCCAACTCTTTGCGACCATTTGGACTGTAGCCTGCCAGGCTTCTCTATTCATGGAATTTTCCAGACAAGATTACTGGAGTGGGTTGCCATTTCCTTCTCCAGGGGATATTCCTGACCCAGGGATTGAACCTGTACTTTTGCACTGGAAGGGGGATCCTTTATATCACTGTGCCACCTTGGATACTAATCAATAGACTCCAGAAGATGTCAAGATTTTAAGAATAGTTTTATCTTTCTCTTACCCAGCTACACCCCCTACATATATACATATGTATATATACATGTGTGTATGTGTGTGCACATGCACGAGTGTTCAAGCTCGGTAGTGTACAACTCTTTGCTACCGTTTGGACTGTAGCCTTCCAGGCTCCTCCGGTTATGGGAGTTTTCAGGCAAGAATACTGAAGTAGGCTGTCATTTCCTCCTCCAGTGGATCTTCCTGACCCATGGATTGGGTGAGCCATGTAAATCTAGGGGCTGCATCATGGGACTGATTCCATGTACCAGTGAGCCACTTTGTTCATCCTGAGAGTGCCCGCATGCTTGAGGGTAGAAGATGGGTAGATATGGAATTAGGTAGAAGATAAAAAACTCCATGACAATTCAAGAGAAACCACAGAAGAAAAGACTTTTTCTCCCTACTTAATGAGTCCCACAAGTTCATTTTATACTAGGCCCTGAAAAGTATTCTGCTTATCAGAGTATTTTATTGCTGCTTACCTAGTCTTTCCCTTGCCCTTTACAAACTTCTCCTCCTCTTCCCAAAACATGCAGTGTCAAATGAAAAGTCCAGCAAAAACTGAACATTTAAAAGAGTTGAGTTAAGAGAAATGGGAGGCAACTCCTTTTAGAATCAGGCATGACTCTGCATCCCAAATCTGGAGAGTGTGAATAGCAAGTCCCTTGTAATGCTATCACTTTTTTCTTTTTAAACACATTTGCTTGTTCACTTCAGTTTTCTCATGCAAATACTGTGTATAAAGCAAAGCTGTGATGTACTCATACAAATCTTATTCAAATTCCAATTCTGCCACTTAGGCAAATACTTAACTCTTCTTAGCCTGTTTCACTCTTCTATGAAATGATTATAATAATGGCCTTGAGGTATTGTTCTGATTGAATGGTGTAATATGATACAAATGCATCGTATAATGCTTCGCATATGGTACAGGCACATTCTCCAGAAAAATATACATATAAAATTTAAAGAATATTTTATATTTTCATATTTCAATTCATACATGGTAAACTCATTATGGAGAAGGCAATGGCAACCCACTCCAGTACTCTTGCCTGGAAAATCCCATGGATGCAGGAGCCTGGTAGGCTGCAGTCCATGGGGTCGCTAAGAGTCAGATGCTACTGAGCGACTTCACTTTCACTTTTCACTTGCTTGCATTGGAGAAGGAAATGGCAAGCCACTCCAGTGTTCTTGCCTGGAGAATCCCAGGGACGGGGGAGCCTGATGGGCTGCCGTCTATGGGGTGGCACAGAGTTGGACACGACTGAAGCAGCTTAGCAGCAAACTCATTTTACATGAAGTACAAAGAATCTGTAATTCTAGTTGGAATGATCACAAGTTATTTATAGTATTTCTAAAGCTATGTCCACTGAACCTGGATAAGCCCATCAACTATCATTATGTGGAAGAGTTGAGATGGCAAAGAGTGTCCTTTAGGGGCAAATCTAAAGTTAATCCACGGGGGTTGGAACCCCTTGGTTCCAAGCAAAGTATTTAGAGTCTTTCACACGCCATATTTTTTCTTAGATATTGAGAATTTCCTTGATTGTTTTGATATATAAGAATGTGGTTCTATATTAATTTAATCGGCATGCTTGAATAGATTTAGAGTAATGGCTAATGTCTATGATAATCCACAATTAGTGAAACATAACACTGGATATCTTCTTCGCTTCTATTATGAGGTAAACAATATTTATGAAATAACAGCAATTTTAAGTATAATAAAATTAAGTTCCAAATAAGCTATAATTTCTTACTGATTTCCTCTAAATAGTCTCTGAGAAATTATGGAGGGTATTTACAGATGCAGCACCTAACTCATGTAGACTTATAATGAAATCTCACAGCTTAGGTCAGAACTGTGGAAAAACAAGTTGTACAGAGACAAATTGTACTGCTATTAAAATTTCATGGTCCTCTTTTCAAGATCATGAAATCTGTGACTTTAGCCATAAGTATCACAATCTGCTTACTAAAAGATATCATGTAAATCATTTTCTAATAGTTGCAGTATATGCTGTAACTCAAGTGTAGACAAGTAATGATTAACAGAAGGCAGCATAAGACCTCTAAGGCATTTAACCAAAAGCAGAACAAATCACATTTTTATAAATGAGAAAATCCAGGAGAAAAAAAAAATTAATTAGTCTTTCATGAACTTACAAAAACTATGGCAATCAATAAAGAACAGAGCTAATTTGGAAAGATGGGGCAATATGGTTTTATTAATATAATTTACTCAATATTTGCATGTGAGTAGGTTAACTAAATTACATCTTAGCAAGGAAACTAAAATGATAAAGATAACTGGGCCCTAATGACCAAGATTATTAGAAATAATATTTTGGTTGGTGATAAATGCTAGAAACAAAAAGGGAAAGCTTATGTGTTTCTAAAAACATTTTCCAAATGATCTACAATATATATGGAAGAAGAGCCAGCACCGTGAAATGGGATGCACAAGTGTGAAACAAGTTTAAATCATTGTTGAAATTATAGGGACCAAAGTAGTATTTGGAATTAATTCCAGTTGAAGTAACTAAATAAATCACTTCTGCTTCAATGAATTAAACCAAACCGTGGTTGTTCTCATGTAGGCCTATGTTTTCTTGCTCTGTGTTCACTGGAAAGGGACAAACATTTCCTATATTTATTATTTCAGGAAGCAATATAGTGCCACCCAGTCAGATTTCTCACATTATCTTTTTCTATCCTTTGACTCCATTCACTCTCTGTTTCTTGTAGAGACCATTTAAAGCTTAGCACAAAAGAATGAAGTTTGTAGGACGATTTAACAGCACAGAGTAGAGCTGATAAAAATAGAAGATAAAGAAGAGAGACATAGAAATAGAATAAGAAACCTACAGTTGAAATCAGTGAAAAATACTAAATCTAAAGCCATTTGATCTCCATTATGTGAAAACCACTGTATTTGAATTCATAAAATCTTCCAAAGTCTGCCTGATTCAAAAAATAAGAAAAAGTATAGTTATTTTGTTTTCAAGCTATTGGCTTATAAAGAATATTAATGAATATCTTAACATTTTTTTCTCTCTTTACTCTCTCTTCTTTCACCAGCAACAAGAGCTATCCAATAATGATGTGATATCCTTGGAAATTATAAAGTAAATATTCAACAGAGAGATGACAAGATTTAAAACTCTGAAAAAGTTTGAGAAAGATAATACTTGTCTTCTAGAATTCCTGATAGTCAAGAAGCCAGCTTAAATGGCATCAGACTTTGATATTTAAGAAGGCAATTTTAAAACATTCCAATAAAAATATAACCATTTCATTGATATCACTGAATAGCACTTTAAAAGAAATGATAAGTAAACATACCTGGAAAACTCTCAAGGAAGAATTTCTTAGTTGACATCAAAAGATAAATTTAGTAAGTATTATAAAGCCATCTATAAAACTCCATTTGCAATGGCAACAAAACTATACAGTCTTTATACTTAATTATAATCATGAGGGCCCGACCCTTAGGACTCCAACTAAATCGAATTATTTTCCAAAGTATCCATCTTCAAGGAGCATCACATTGATTAGGGTTTTAACATGTACATTTTCAGGGAACACAATTCAACCCATAGCAACTGCACAGCTAGTAAAATTTCTAAATTTAAAAAGAAAGTCCACCTTGCAGGACTGAAACTTACATCTTTGTTTCTATCATGAAAAATAAAAGGCTTCTAGAGAGCTCTTGCACATATTGTCCTGAGAGTTAACAGTACTGTACTGCACACTTAAAATTTTGTCAAGAGGGGAGATCTCATGTTATGTGTGTGTGCTTTTTTTTTAAACTATGAAAGAAAGGAGGGAGGAAGGAAAGGAAGGGAGGAAGGAAGGAAAGTAGAAAACAGAAAGCAAAGAAAAGATCACACCAGGCGTGGAGTGGGATATGGCAACACTGGAAGACTCTCACACATTTTGTGAAACTATTGGAAGTTTCTTAAAACTTTAAACATACACCTACCTGTCTTTTAATTCAGCCATTCTATTCCTAAGAATTTACTTAAAAGAAATGAAAGTATATGTCTGCAGAAAGATGTGCACATGAATTCACATACATTTTTATTTGAAATTGCCAATAACTAGAAGTAAGCCAAAATGTTCACTAAGTCCAGCCCTACTCAGTAAATAGCTCAGTTTATACTCAGTAAATAAAACACCATGTAATATATAAAACAATAGTTTTCAAACATTTGTTTAATGGAGTTCATTCATTTTTTGATCCCTGAGAAAATAAAATAATAAATGAATTGACTTCTCTGTGTGTTCTTTCTGCCTGGAAGTCCAACCAAGAATGTGGCATAAGAAAGGGATCAAAATAAATATGGCAGCCTTGTTAAGTTTGGAAAACAAATCAGAATTCAGGGAAGCTGAAGATAAATTATCACACATGAAATATTTATATAGTTAAAAAGCTCTAGAATTCTGCACTTGAGATGCTCAGAGATAAAGAACAACTACTTTGGAAAATAACAACTGAGGACAAGAAACTGAGCAACTCTCTTAGGTGACACAGGACTGGGAGGTGTTTAGGATCCAAACTGACTATTATTAGGACATTCAATAAAAATATAGGAAAGAGTACACCTTAAGACAGGAGTTACACTATTTCTAAAGTAAAGACTACTGCTTAGACACACTAGCAAATTTTAAAAATAAGCTTTGAAAGCATCAAGCTGATTTTAAAATAAATGAACTCCCTGATACAAACTTCAACACCTTGAAGCAAAACATAAGGAAAAAAGTAGTGGATCAAAATATATATCATGCAATCATGGAGTTACTAGAAAAAACAGGAAAATATGACTCTGGTAGGCCAGAAGAAAACTCAATAATTAGAATCAGATTTCAAGACTAAAGGAATAATTAATCAATTTAACATCCAATACATGTTTTATATATGTGTGTTGGTGTGTATGTGTGAGTGTGTGTATACACACATGGGATATACATGCAGTAAAAAATCTACCTACAATTCAGGAGACCCAGGAGACCCAGGTTTGACCCCTGCATTGGGAAGATCCCCTGGAGGAGGAAATAGCAACCAACTCCAATATTCTTGTCTGGTGAAGCCCATGGACAGAGAAGCCTAGTGAGCTAACAGACACGACTGAGCAAGTCACACTTTCATTTCTTTCATATATATGGTGGCTTTAACATCAGATTAGAAACCACAAAGAATAAAATCAGTGTGCACAAAGCCCTGGAAATGGAAACATTCCAACTGAAAAATAGAGTGAAACTGATATTCAGAGACTCATAGGACAAAGTCCAGCCATTTAACATTGATAGAATTGGGGCAAAAATTGTAGAAATAATATTTTCCCAAATTTCAATAAAAATATCAATCCACAGGTTGAAAAGCTCAGAATCCCCCAAATAACACACAAAAAAGGACACAAAAACATGCTCAGACAAATAGAGTAAACACAAAAAATATACTTAGGCAATTCATAGTGATTAATGTGTTAAAGGTTCTAGTGGTAAATCAGAACTATGTAAATAAACACAGGAAGAAACTCATCAGACAGTTAAAAACAAAGAGTCAAATGGAAGTAGGGTTTAAAGGTACAAATTCCTGAAGGATCATCCCATCAGAACCTTCAGTAAAATTGTATTTTCACTCAATTTCTCCTTTCTGTTTCCTTTTATTTTGTAGGTGTTGAGAACACTCTAAAAAACCTCTTACATTCTAATCTATATCTCAGAATTTGCCTTCCAGGGGACTGAACTTGAGTAAAGGGTACATTCAAAAAAAAAAAAAAATGTAACCTGAGGGCTTCAAAAACAGGAAATAAAGAAAGGGAATTTATACATTATCACTTGTACATCAGGCATAGAAATATCTATCCTGGATTGGAACAGGAGGATGAGGGGCCCTAAAGTAAAAGCATGTGGAATTAAAAAATAAAAAGTTTGAGCTGAAACATCAAACACATGTACAATGTGTAAAAAAGAGAGAGAAAAACAGAAAGCAAATTCAAGAAAAGCACAGCTGTACAGAAAGAAAAATGAAATGGTCATTTACTACAGTAAGCAAATTGCACAAAGCTAATTTCTGTATTAATTTTCAATGTTATAATCAATCTTTTTGCAAGGGATAGTAGATGGGAACAGTCTTAAAAGAGTATTTAAATGCTATCAATATAAGCAAAGCAAAAATGTAACTATAGATAGCAGAGATTGTGAGACTGAGGGGAAGGGAGAGCTGAAGAAAGGAAGGGAATATCATTGTAAAGAGGAGAATCAAAAGACAATAACAGTAGTTGAAGAAACAAGAAATGAGAATGAGAATCTAAATTTCTGGGATTGGTATAAATCCCTGGTGGAATAAAGGCAGGTGTTATCTGAAAAATGATAAAAATGCAACATAGATATGCATTTTATTAGAGGACTTGAATATGTCAGGGAAAAGAATAACAAACAAGTGTAGGGTAGAGTTCTTTCTTCTGGGGAATGGAGTTGAGTGTGGAAGAAAGTATGCCTGGGATGGTAGGTTTGATGTTAGGCATATATCCAGGTTGCACGAGTGGTAAGCAATCTGCCTGCCAATGCAGGAGACACAAGAGGTGTTGGTTTGACCATCCATTTGGTCAGGCAGATTCCTAGAGTAGACAATGGTAACCCACTCAGGATTCTTGCCTCAAAATTCCATGGACAGAAGAGTCTGACAGGTTACAGTCCATGGGGCTGCAAAGAGGTGGACACAACTGAGCATCTGCACGTGTGCGTGTGACACACACACACACATACACACGTGCACACTACATATATGTTACTGAAGTGAAAGTTGCTCAGTCATGTCCGACTCTTTGCAATCCCATGTAGCCTGTCAGGTTCCTCTGTCCATGGAGTTTTCCAGGCAAGAATACTGGAGTGCGTACCCTATCCCTTTTCCAGGGGATCTTCCTGACACAGGGATTGAGCCAGGGTCTCCTGCATTGCAAGTGGATTATTTACCAGCTGAGCTACCACGGAAGCCCATATATATTAAGTTGATGACAATATGAACATTTTTTTCCTGAGGAATTAGGATATGAGAAGTTGGAGTGTGGGATATAATTCAACTTTGGCTGAAAATACGTATGTCTTTTCTAATGAATAACACTGGAATAAACCACCTTGTCAAGGAGTGAATTTTCAACAAGATAATTGAGGAGTGTTTCATATATGTAAAAGACATAGCAATCTGACATTTTATAGTTTAACATGCCTTTTTACAGCTATATTTTCAAATAACTGCTACTAGATGCCACAACCAAATTATTTTTTTAAATATATTTAACTGCATTTTGTAATAATAAATTTCGTAAGTTCCATTTTCTTTCTCTGTGTACATCTTATGTTCAGCTTTTAGAAATAAAACAACAAATTTAACTTAACTCCAGGCAAAATAAAGCCCTATATTAAATTTCCATTGAAGATACTTTCACTGAAAACCTCTTAGAGAAATCAAAGGAAAAATGAACCTAGAACTATATAAACAAGTTATGAAGGAGAAATTGGTTCTGTGAGGAAAGATTTATTTGGTTTAGCTTTCCCTGGGTAACATGAAATATGTAATGTATTTTATGAGAATTTTCTTATTGTCCATACGCAGTTCAAATTCACCCCTCAGAGAAAAAGATAATGTTGAATCCTTCTGGTTAGCCTGAACTTTCTTTTCCAATACTTTTCACAGAATGAAATAGTACTAAACAGCACTGTCTTTGCTTCAGGGAGCAACCATAACACAGCCGGATGACATCATTGCCCTGATGTCTCATAGCATCTTATACGCAAGCTGGTCCCCTGGACTGGCTGGTGCTGGTACTGGCCAGCCCATTCACTCTTGGACCCCCTAATTGCTGAAACACACCCTTAGCATAGGAAATGGCAACCCACTCCAGTATTCTTGTCTGGAAAACTCCATGGGCAGAGGAGCTTGGCAGGCTATAGTCCATGGGGCCTCAGAGAGTTGAAGACACTGAGAGAGCACGGACGCAGACACACAGATACACAGACACACACACACACATACTCATATTAAGCCCAATTTCTAGACTGTATAAATTAAGTATATAGGTTTTCTTTCTATATTATATTCTTTTGTACCATGAGTTTACTATATAATTGGATTAAATGAGAGCATCTAGATCTAAGAAGCCAACAAAAAATATTGACTATATTACATTACACTATAGTAAATTATATAATATTTTTTTGTAAAATGCAATACATTTCCTCTCACATTCATCACAACATCATAATGTATATCTTCCACATTCGTACAAAATTCCTCTGTTATATTCACTGTTCAGAATCACTCCAGGTTCCTGTTATTAATGGTTTTTATGCTGCTGCTGTTTATCACTCTTAAGAGATAAGACTGCCAGTTTTATCTCTGACCTTTACCACTGTGGTCTTACACCTTAGCCAGAAAGCATTAGTTAGTGATAAAGACGTGATTTCCATGTGCTTTTTGCTATTCTTTCCATTTTGCCTGGAATTTCAACTTCTATCACCCAATCCCTGTTTTTCAAGATGTAATGCCTACTCCTCTTAGAAAACTCACGTTAAGTGTATTTTTTTAACCCACCCCCAAATATAATTCACTCCTTTGTACCTCACACGTATAACTGTCAAGGAAAAACCTGTTACTACAACCCCTACATGATTTTTCTATCATCTCCTCTATATACCAAGTTATTCTCCACGATGCTCAACTTAGCCGATTATAATGCAAATCTGATTGCATTAGTTCAATCATGTAGTAAAGTCCCTTCTTTGTGAATAAAATTCATGACATCATAAAGTGAAATTTAGATTTTTATTTAGCTCTAATTATTACCATATCATTTTCTTTACTGGATCAAAATCTATCACCTAAATAATGTGCATCATTTAATCCTATTTTTGTTCCTCAACTGATAAGATATATAAAATCAAATAGAGGATTTCCAAGGAATAAGAGAAAACTCTTCTAATTTGACATTCTAAAAGTGTAAATATTTTGTAAATAATAATAATAATAGACAGAAATCTCAAGCAAATAGAATTGAGAGGCCAGAAGGGGGAGCTCGCATGTCATGTGATGACAGCAAAACTCAACAGGAAGAAGGAAGATATTTCTTTCCTGGCAGGGACTCCCTCAATGAAACAAAGCCACTGACTTTGTTTACTATTGCCCTCTCAACTTCCTTTCCCCTTCTATAAAAATGTTCTTCCCTTGCCACTGGGGAGGTGGGTGGAGAACTTGAACAAGGTTCAACGTTTGAAAACCCCAAACTCCACTTCTCTGATGATCCTGAAAAAAACCATCTTTGCTGGAGAAATGTCTGGAAATTTGTTGTAGGTCAACATTTTGGAGGCCTGTATGAGGACCAGAGAAGACTCCCAAAGGTTCCAGGGCTGGTGAGCAAACAGATGCAGTACCAATACTTGAACCTGTTTCCCCTTGCTGCTTTTCTTGCTGAGCCCAGGGATTGAAGGCACATTTTATTTCTGAATTTGAGCTCACAACCTCCTTGTACTTGAAGCTCTCCAGACTTTATTCCAGATCTGTTTTAAGACTTTGTTCTTTCTGTTTAATGCCTTGTTCTGGAGGCAAGTACTTGTTTGGCACTTTGGTCTAATTTTGAGATAAGATTCTTTCAATTGAAGCTGGTTAGGCTTTGTCCCATTCTTTCAAGAACAGGGGCTACAAAAAAAAAAGGAAGAAGAAGAAGAACAGGGGCTGCTTTCACTGAAACTGTGCAGTTCAGCCTTTGGAAAAGAAACTAGCTGAAAAAGCCTTTGGTCTTGCTTCTATTGAATTAGCAACCACCTTCCTTATGGACAAAATCTTCAACTGATATCGGCAAAATTCAATGTACATCTCCCATCAAATTTCAAAAGACTCCTTGAAACTGCTTCCCAGAATTAAGCAGTCTCATATAAAAAGCCTTTCAAGGCATAAAGCCCATAACAGATTATAAAGGCATCATAATGCTTTGTGCTATCTCCTGTAACACTCATTTTACCAGTAAGAAAACTTAAAGGCCAAGGGCAAAAGTTTGCCCAGAATGTCCGAACAATAAAAAACACTCCTATCCCTCAAAACTTGTTATTCCTAACAGTGGTTAGGAGAAGACTCTTGAGAGTCCCTTGGACTGCAAGGAGATCCAACCAGTTCATCCTAAAGACCAGTCCTGGGTGTTCATTGGAAGGACTGATGCTGAGGCTGAAACTCCAGTACTTTGGCCATCTCATGAGAAGAGTTGATTCATTGGAAAAGACCTTGATGCTGGGAGGGATTGAGGGCAGGAGGAAAAGAGGATGGCAGAGGATGAGATGGCTGGATGGCACCACCAACTTGATGCACATGAGTTTGGTTGAACTCCGGGAGTTGGTGATGGACAGGGAGGCCTGGCATGCTGTGATTCATGGAGTTGCAAAGAGTCGGACACGACTGAGCAACTGAACTGAACTCCCATACCTTTATTAACATCCATTCCCACAGGAAACAAATTTTTTACTATGATTAATTTACACAGTGCATTCTTTAGTATTCTAGTTGATGAAGCTAAACAGAACCTTTTTGCCTTCATTTGGGAGGAAACAATTCAACTGGACAGTAATGCTTCAGGGTTTTTCTTTTTTTTTTTGAGAGCCCTTATTTCCTGCAAATCCTAAAGGCTGCTATGGATGATATAACATTCCCTAGAGGTTCTACTTTGCTGCAATATGTGGATGATTTGACAGCATCCACTTGTTTTTAGCCTTAAAGGAACAGAAGTTCACCAAAGAAAAATTGCAGCTGGCCCAAACCTAGGTTTGATGTTTAGGGCATCTAATATGAGAACAAAGCCTAAGCCTAAATCCAGATAGATAGTGGTCTAAATTTCCTGAAACCCAAAGCTAAGCACTAACCATGAGGTTTTCTCAGCCTAGTTAATTATTGTTGAAATTAGATTCCAAATTTTATCTTGTGGCCCAATCTCTGTATGTTTTACTAGGCAATAACAACCAAACGAGTTTTACGGTAAGAACCAGATAATATAATTTTCATGGCTTCACTAGAGTTTTGATGAACTCACCTGCCCTTGGCCATCCCAATGATCAGATTCCTTTTTTTCCTTCATGCATATGAAAAGAAAAGGAATTCCCTTGGGGTACTCACCCAAGAACACAGTGACCACCAGGGACCCATACAGGGTATTATAGCCAGCAACTGCACCCTGTGGCTCCAGGGCACTCCCCCTGCCTTAGAGCCAACACTAGCACTGCTTTCTTGGTTAAGATTGCTAAGAGAATCATTGTGGGATCCTCTTTAAACCTTTTTGTGCACCACAGAGTAGGAGCACCCTTGACTCATCACACAGTGTTTCTCGGTCTGCCACCTCACCTCACCTACCTCACTCTGTGAAGTCTTTCTCTTAACCGCCCATAATGTAACTCTTCTACATTGTTATTAACCTTAATCCTGCTACTTTTCTTCCTTCTATCACCAAAGAAGTCTCTCGTAACTGTTTGATGTTCACAGACCACCTCTTGACTCCTTGTGATGATCTGCAAGAAATTTCTCTAGGTAACGCTGCCTTGTATGGTTCACTGATAGTGCTTCTTTAAAAGGTGACAATGTTCTGAGTATGATTGCAACTCTTTTTGATGTTATTGAGGTTGCATCTTTATCTATGGCTACTTCAGCCCAACAAGCTGAATGATACCTTCTTACACAGGCTTGTACTTATAAAAGCATAAAACTGCCAGTATTTATACTGATGGTAGATACACTTTTGGAGTAGCTCATGATTTTGGGATGCTGCGGTCGATACATAGCTTCCTGACTATCAGTAATAAATAAAATTAAGTATTCAGTAATTATTGGATGCAACACTTTTACCCACCACTTTAGCTATTTTTAAGATTCTGGAACATGCTAAACTTGACTATCTGGAAGCTAAGGGAAGGTACCTTGCTGATATTTTTTGTAAAAAATGCGGCCCTTAAAGAAGCTTACAGCAGCCAAAACTTCTTTATGGTCCAAAGGAATATTGACCCAAATGATAATTTAAAATTGGGTAGAGAAACCCAACAACTGGCCTCACAAAAGGAAAAACAAGATTGGAAACTCAATAACTGCTGACAAAAAGAGAAATCTCTGGTTTGGACCAAATAACAGCTTAGTCTTAATGAAGACTATAAAATTTATATTCCTTTCTATTGTAGGTGCATTAAGTCACTGATCTTCTAACAAAATGATAACATTCATGAATCAACATTGGCAGGGAAACATTAACCATTAGGCAGTGAAAAGTGCATACTTCACTTGTTTCAGTTGTCAGAAGTAAAACGCATGGAAGTCTATTTTTGCACTTTTCCTGGACATTTTAAGCTGCTTAATAGACCATTGGAGGTCTGACAAATAGATTTCATATGTCTTACACCATATCATAAATAAACTATGTTTTAGTCATGGTCTCTATGTTTTCCCACTAGACTGAAGCCTTCCATTGCAGACAGGCCACTCCCTCTTCTGTGGCTAAAGCCCTTTTGGAAAATAGCACACCAATTTGGGAAATGCCTCATGAACCTCACATTGATCAATGAACCCATATTACTGGCCAGGTTACTTTTAGAAGTCATCACTGTTTGGTTTTACAATACTTTCACTGCACTTATTATATTCAATCCTCTGGTTTAGTCAAACACAGTAACGGCATTATTAAGACTCATTTGGAAAAGTTTATAGAGGTTCTTCAAATAGTTTGATCAAAAGCACTGTTGTTGATCCTTCTAAATCTCACATCCATCCCTTTGGGAACTCGTAAACTCTCACCCTTTGAGATAGTCACAGGACACTGAAAGCACTTGGATTCTGCTTCCTTTTATCCAAAACTGATAAAAGAAGAGATACTCCTGTATTGCAAAGGTCTAATTTCTTGATCAAAAATAACAATGTTTTGGTAGGGCTATCTTAACACAGTACACTTTTGGGAAGTGAAGACTTTAAACATTATACCTTACAGCCTGGAGATATTGCCTATTGGAAAAGATACCTCAAGAAGAACTCTCTTCAATCTCACTAGAAAAGCCCCTATCAAGTATTTTAAATCTTGTGCCACCAAAGGCCAGGGAACAGACTTTTGGATTCAGGTGACACATCTAAAAAAGTGCCGAATGTTGACTAGACCCATACACCATCTGGAGACCTAAAAGCAGACATTTCCCAGAATTGGAGAAGGTGACATCTGAGGAGACAGCTTTCCAAAGTTTTCCAGTCCAGCCCTGTTGGAAGTTTGCTTTCAAATCTTTAATAATGACAAAACACTTCAGACGATCTCTGATGTCTATGATCTACATAAAATGGAAGGAGTTTAGATTTAAAAGTGCTGAGAGTTCTTCCTTCTAGCCCTCCTAGTTTCTCATATGAGATTCAATAAGTTTCCATTCTGTGCGCTTTTCCTTGAACATGAAACACTACATCCAGGAAATGTCCCTCTTGGCACTGAGGTGGAAAAAGGCATTGTAACTAGAAAACTTGTGAAATATTAATAAACAGAAACTTCAATTAAATAGAGTGAAGAGACTAGAAGAGGAAGCTCTCATGCTCTGCAGTGACAGCAGAGGCCAACAGCAAGAAGAGTCCTCTTCTGTCCCAGCAAGACTCAGCCAATGAAAAACTAAGGACACCTTGTTGACCACAGTCCTCTCAGCTTTCTTTCCCTCTTTTATAAAGTGTTCTCATTCAGTGGAGCTGTCAGAGGACCTGTATGTGGTTCATCATGGTTGCAGACCCCAAATTATAATTCTCTGATGGTCCCAAATAAGCCCATCCTTGCTGGAAAAATACCTGGTAGTTTGTTTTAGGTCAACAATTTTTATAGATATTTTTAAAACCTAGATACATTTTAATATTAATTCTATATGTTTTAAATTCTCCAAGATATACTATAATTTTCCTTAATAATAAAAGAGTCTTAAGGTATCCATCTGTATGTTTTGCTTTTCAACAGTCTCTAAAAGCTTTGTGTAAAAATTGTTTTAAAAATTTGACAATTTAAAGAATAGAAAAAATAATGTGATATTTTTTATTTTAAAATACAAGGCCATTTCAGCTTCTTTGTAGACATTTTGATATAAAGTGCAATTTCTACATGCATGAGTTTTTTTCAATTTTTTAAAATATGATTTCTCTGATTGTGGTTATTAGCAAGAGTTCAAATATGCTCTTTTGGGGATGGAGCTCAGCCATTCATCATTTTGTAATAAATAATAAATAACTAACATCAAATCAATTAAATTATTTGAATACCTAATTATCTAAAGTGTGCTTTCTAAAGACTACAATATCCTGTGCCTAAAATACAACATTCATATTCTTGTTCTTTCAGGTCCTAATTTTGATTTAATTTGAGATTTTCTATGACATAAAAAAGATAATTTTCTCTTGGATGCAAATAAAAGAATTAAAAAAAATAAATTTCAGACAAAGTAAAATTTTTAATTTGACTTTTATAAAGTTTTAGCAAGTATCTTGACAGCTTGGATTTTTTTTTTTAATTATAAAAGTTAAGGAGAAAATTGGGAGACATCATTGAAACCTTAGTATATTAATATTTTAAAAAATATTTTAAATGATATAGTTACTCTCCTTTTTTTGCACTTCTATTTGTATATATGTTAATTTTGTTTTGTTTTTAATTTTTGGTTTCACACTGCCACAAGTGGGATCTTAACTCCCTAACTAGGTTCAAACCAAAGCCCCCTGCACTGGTAGCATGGAGTCTCTTAACCACAGGACCACCAGGAAGTTCCTAGATGAATATTTTAATGAAATGTTTGAAATAGCTTTTATAAATTATATTTATTCAAGTACTATTATGTTCTTTTGAAACATATTATTAATTTTTGCTTTTGAGATCAGACAGCTCTTTACATGTTTCTCTATTCTTTTTTTTTTAATTTTATTTTATTTTTAAACTTTACATAATTGTATTAGTTTTGCCAAATATCAAAATGAATTGAAACATGTAAAATATCATATATGAAACGAGATGCCAGTCCAGGTTCAATGCAC
This sequence comes from Bos mutus, assembly GCF_027580195.1. Classification (NCBI taxonomy): domain Eukaryota; kingdom Metazoa; phylum Chordata; class Mammalia; order Artiodactyla; family Bovidae; genus Bos; species Bos mutus. The sequence continues at coordinate 56,399,475 of NC_091621.1, read as the reverse complement.
GATACTGGATGCTTGGGGCTAGTGCACTGGGGAGCACATGTTTCTCTATTTTAAAACTTTAAATAAAAGCTTTAAAACTCTGAACTGACATGGTTAGTACTCCTTTTTTTTAGAGTCATCATCTTAACATCTTTTATCTTTTTCTTGTCTTTATTTTTTTAAGAGATGAAAGCAAGATTAGTATTATATTGAATTTGTTTAGAAAAAAAGAATTTAGAGGTTCTTTTAAATTTATTTTTATTAGAGCTCCTGCTATTAGAGCTTTCAGTATTGCTGCTTTGTTGAAATTCAGTGGAAGTGATCAGTAGGAAAGTCATTTCATTTGCTTTGACTTGAAAATCAGAGAGAAGATTCTCCAGACACTGCTGAAGCTAAGTCACTTCAGTCGTGTCCGACTCTGTGCAACCCCACAGATGGCAGCCCACCAGGCTCCCCTGTCCCTGGGATTCTCCAGGCAAGAACACTGGAGTGGCTTGCCATTTCCTTCTCCAATGCATGAAAGTGAAAAGTGAAGGTGAAGTCACTCAGTAGTGTCTGACTGTTAGTGACCCCATGGGCTGCAGCCTACCAGCTTCCTCCATCCATGGGATTTTCCAGGCAAGAGTACTGGAGTGGGGTGCTATCGCCTTCTCTGTCTCCAGACACTACCTCCCCTCATTTTTGGTAGCACAGGAATGTGCTCAAATAGGAGTCATAGTGCATCTGTTTTTAAGACTTTAAAATTGCAGTAGTGTGAGATAAGGTACTTTAGAATGAGTTTGTAAGTACATCGAATTTACAATATTGCTAACTTCAGTTTCTGTGTACATAGTCAGAAGGGGGAGGGGTGTTAATTCCAGATTTTATTCATTTTTCAAGTAATTATTTAAAAGATTATAAATTCTTCAGAAACATTGCTCATTTTTATTGACTTTCTCTCCTAAATGCTATTGTAAAATTCAACAACACATGAGGTACCATGCGTAGTATAATTTTAGAGTGATTTGAAAAACTTAATAAAGCCCACAGAAATATTCTCATGGAGGTTATCTTGCATGTTAACTATATAATAACACTTAGTCATATGCATATTTATTGACAGGAAGCAGAAAGAGAATAATTTGTGGAATTTTAAAAGGTCTCAATGAAACCCTACATAAAATGGATACAATATTAAAATTGTTTATATTAATAAAAATTTAAGGTAAAAATTTAGAAAATAATAAAATTGATGGAAACTTAACTTTCCCAATTTCATCATCTATCAAATCTTCAAAAATTGTATGTGTTTTTTCCCTAGAAAATTCACTTATAGATAGAGAGATAAATAGATAGTGATAGCAAGCAAGGAAAGATGGTAGTTTACAGAACATTCTTATAAAATAAAACTATGTAAGTAAAAAATGCCTGACAGAGTTCTCAATGTATACCCTACTTCTTCACATCCATTCCCTTTGTTCCTCCTATTAGGAAAAGCACACTGATTGAAACCGCCCACCCTGGCCAGGCACCATAGTAACCGTTTGCATGAGTTGTTTTAGACGGGAGGTCTTGGTAAGGAACACTGAACAAATAAGCCACCACCAACTGGAAGAGTTCAGGAAAGGTCAAAAGGAGATACCACATGTCTGACCACCTCCTAGAATCCTTCTCTCTGGCATCCATCTTGGCTGAACAAGGGGAGCACCACCAGGAAGGACTCAGAATGATTGGCTAAAGAAACCCTGAAACTAATCCCATCACCATAAAACCCAGAAAACTCTGCCCTGTGGTAGAGCTGTTCTCCTGGGTTCCCTTACCCTACTGCTCTCCACCGGGGTGCCCTTTCCCAATAAAACTTCTTGCTTTGTCAGCACATGTATCTCCTCAGATATTTCATTTCCAAGTGTTAGACAAGAGCCGTTTGGGGCCTTGGAAGGAGTTCCCCTTCCTGCAACAAAGGAAGGGGACTTCCTGTGACTCTGGCGGGGACTCTTCTTCACTGCGACTGACATCCTGACCACTTGGGGTACTCAGGGATCAGACCCAGCAGCCGCAACTGGGACCCTTTTGTCCCTGGTCTCATCCTGACGTGGACAACTGGCCAGAGTGCCCCGACTCGGTAAGGAACAAGATTCTTTATTGACCTCTCTCCGCTTCCCTCTCTCTTTCCGCTCCTTAACCCTTCCTATCCTTCCCCTTTTTTCTAGTCCCCTGGTCCTAGACGCTGGAATCTGGACAAAGGGCCTAAGCCTGAGCTAAGGATTGGAGACTGATCACCTCCTCTTGGAAAAGAACTCGAATTCTGGTTCTGTTCTGGTGTGATTTCTGGTAGGGCCGAGTTCTAGTCCCCCCTGGAGGCCTAGGGTAAAGTCCCGTAACGCTTGGGTATCTGCAGGTGGGAGGAGACGTCTGTAAGGCCACCCCTTTTGCTCCCCAACCCTGCCTTCTCCCCCTTCTTCTTTCAACCTGGCTTCCTTTCCTCCCTTTGAAATCTTTGAAGACCTGGGATATTTTCATTTGGTCTTTTAGTATTGGATCTGAAGCTCTGTGTCTCTATAGGAGGTTTTCTGAGAGACTGTATTCTTATATTTAAGGGAGTGTCTGATGAGGACTGCCAGGCTTATATGTGTGTTTTAACTCTGTGTTCTGTGTTGTGATTTTGATGGCCATTTTGCTTTGTCTGGCCACTATTTGGTTTAGACCTGCAGCCATTTTTTTAGAACTTGATTTTTTTTCCCTGTGCCTTGAGACCACAACTCTCAGGAACACTTATCTAGACCATCTCTAATTCCTGAGAGTGAGGGGAAAATGGGGAAAAGCCTTTAAAATTTTTATTTATTCCAGCTGTTTTTATAAACTAGTGAATTTTACATTGTAATATCTAATTCATGACCAAACTTAGAAAATTAAGCTGGATCTTGTGTTGTGTATGTCTAAATATGTCTCAGTATGTCTTTGTCTTTGGATAATATATTTGAGATTAATTTGTAAAGTAGCTCTATTTAATTGGCTTAAAGAAAAGTAAGCACTAACAAATCAAATAATTCTAAATTAAACAATAAATTTCGTATTCATGTGAACTGAGAAATATTCAATATTAAATATCTGATATTAATGTTTGTTAGTTGACCTAATATAGACATGTCCTAAAGCAATTAACATTAAGTAGAATATTTTCATTGTACCTAGGTGTAATATAAGTTAAATATTATCGTATCTGTTACAAGTTTGTCAACAAGGAAATTACCTTAAGTGTAGAAACTTCTAAAAAAAATGTAAGTGAGATATGAGCTTTTAGATAAACTCTATTAGGGATAATTATGCTTTAGGAATATCTGTCTAAAATAGTCTCTTCAGACTGGGGTAACTTGAATTTTGCTGGGTTGTGCTAAACTAAGTGTTGGAAGTCTATTGAATAGTTACATCATTTCCAAATAAAATAAAATTTTGAAACATTTAGTACTAAATACTTATTTCCTTTTACAGAAAAACTAAAGAGATTTGGGACTATAAATGAATGCTTGGTGCCATCCTAAAATGTTCTAAGAAAGCAAGTGTTTCAGAAATTATCACTGGTATTTATGCTCACCAATCGACAAAATGTTAATATAAAAGTTAGTTCTTGGTTGCTAAAGGAAAGTAGAAAGTGTATTTTCAGTAAAAAAAAAAAAAAAAAAGGTATGATAAAATACTAAAAAGAGCTATACATGATCAGGATTCCTAATTCCTGTAATCCTGTAAATTCTTAAAATTGGATTACAATTAGTTATATAAGTGGATTTTGTCAGGAATGACAGCCCTAGGAAAACTGGTTAGAGCCAACTAGGTCCAAGATGGTGGAGTAGACTTCCACTAGACCTTGAGCTTCTATATATAAGCCCACTGTGACATATCAACAAGCTAAATGATATATACATCAACATTGACTAAATCTGACCAAATGTTATAAACCCTTTTAATTGATATTTTTGACAAAACTTCCTAAATTGAATCATTTTGAAGTTCCTTTGATTCTCACTAACTTTGGGGTGCTCCAGAGGGCCCCTGAAACATCCCAAAGACAGACATTAAACTAATTGTGTTTATTTGGTTGGTTAAATTACATGAAAAATATTATCAAATGAGTAATAAATCCTCTTATGTTATAATGCACGGTAAATATTACTAATATAGTTATTCTAGAAATTATATAGGAGAAGGCAATGGCACCCCACTCCAGTATTCTTGCCTGGAAAATCCCATGGATGGAGGAGCCTGGAAGGCTGCAGTCCATGAGGTCGCTGAGGGTCGGACACGACTGAGCGACTTCACTTTCACTTTTCACTTTCATGCATTGGAGAAGGAAATGGCAACCCACTCCAGTGTTCTTGCCTGGAGAATCCCAGGGATGGGGGAGCCTGGTGGGCTGCCGTCTATGGGGTCGCACAGAGTTGGACACGACTGAAGTGACTTGGCAGCAGCAGCAGCAGCAGGAATTATATGGAATTCTTAACATTCTGATATGTTCTGGTGTTGTAATAGAAAACCTGATGACTTTACAGAAGTTAACAAAAGGACTGAATGAACCAGCGGATATGCTTGTAACTTTTATGGTTTCTATCTGAAAAATTACAGGTTTGAATTTTGTGTTTTCTGGGAGTAGGGAAAGTCTTCCTCTCAAACTAATTATGACAATAATTTGGTAAAATTATATGTGATAAACAAAACAATTATATTTTCTATCTGACTCCTCCAGAAATTGGAAACCCTTAGGTTTCCAGTAAGTTTATCAAATAAGTTAGGAAGATTATCTCACTAACAGATACAAAAATCTCAAGGAATTTTTGAGACCTTTAAAAGGGAAGAATTCACCTAGATTTGTCAGGTGAAATCTGTGATGAGCCTTTGGAGTAAGTTTCCCAGCTCTGTTTTATTTTAAAAGCTCAGTCTGAGACTCTATAAATGTTCACTAAAATAAAAACTCTATGATTAATTATGGTTATATAAATCATCAGGCCAAAATTACTGACAGAAGACCTATTTTGCAAACAAACTAGCCTTAATTTGGTTGTATTTGATAGAAATGAGGGTAATTTTAGGGAGAAAAAGATGTTTCAATAAATGTTAAATCCCAGTTTGTTAATGGAGGTCTGTGTCTAGTAAGACTCATTTCTTGGATAGTTCTTTGTTGTTATGCAATATTAATGTAAAATTTAATTGAATTCTTAAAGACCACCCTAAGTTTGTTTCTAAAGCTTATCTCAGTAATCTATCTTTATATGAAGATCAGATGCCTCATGACCTGCAACCAGGACTGGAAAAATACATAATGTAAGGGACTGTCTCCAACCTGGATGGAAGGACTTTTTTTTAAACAGGTACTCTTAACTAGCTCATGCACATTGAAACTGAAGGAAAATTGACACAACTTGGTGACTGAACAACACATGCATTAGATAGCTAGTAATCTGTAAAGGAGATCAGCCCTGGGTGTTCTTTGGAAGGAATGATGCTAAAACTGAAACTCCAGTACTTTGGCCACCTCATGTGAAGAGTTGACTCATTGGAAAAGACTCTGATGCTGGGAGGGATTGGGGACGACAGAGGATGAGATGGCTGGATGGAATCACTGACTTGATGGACATGAGTTTGAGTTGAACTCTGGGAGATGGTGATGGACAGGGAGGCCTGGCGTGCTGTGATTCATGGGGTCACAAAGAATCAGACACTATTGAGCAACTGAACTGAACTGACTGAATCTGTATATGGGAATAATAATTTCAGCAACTATATGAAAAATTATATTATTAATATAATATTTATGCCATTGAGATAAGATATATAAAAATTGCTTAATAAAGTATCTTGTTATCAAATCTTAATAATTATATATGCTTATGTGTTAATTTTTATACCTGATTAAATAATAAATATGCTTATCTTTATATACATATTAATCACATAGTCATGGTTTTCTAGACTGTAGATGATATAACTTATCAGCTAAAGAAATACTGATTTTCATAATAAATATTTTGTTTTAGTTAATTTATTCCTTTGGACAGAATAGGGGAAGGAGAGGGTAGGAAGAAGTGAGAGAGTTGCACAGGCACATATACATTACCATATGTAATATAGATAGCCAGTGGAAATTTGCTGTATGATGCAGGGAGCTCAAATCAGATGCTCTGTGACAGTGATAACTTAGGGGGTGGAATGGGGTGGGAGGTGGCAAAGAGATTCAAGAGGGAAGGAACAAATGTATACCCATGGCTGCTTCATGTTGATGTATGGCAGAGACCAACACAATATTCTAAAGCAAGTATCCTCAAAATAAAAAATAGAATTTGATAAAAATCAATGATAGTATTAAAGGATGGCTTAAAATATTTAACTTGCTTATGCCCGTAGTATTTTATTGAATTAAGATGAAATCTGGTTTTGATGTTATCATTAGTCAATCACAAAATTAAACTGTACAAAAGAATTATATAAAGAAAATAAAGGAATCCATTCAAAGACAATCACAGTTTCAGAGCATAAAAGATTTGAAAAGTTCACTAATTATAGATATTATTTATGAATATCATCATTGTGAATACATTTGAAGAAAGACTACACTTCTGATTTAAAGTATATGAAACATATTTTAAAATACCAAATGTTTCTTTGTGTCTAAAATTTTTGTTCCTAGGTATGGTGGCTGAAGAATTGTATAAAATAAGGAAATATATCTTTTTGTCATATTTATTTTATTTTGTATCAGGGAATGATAAAGTATAAGAATTAAATGTACATAGCCCATAAGTTAACTTGCCTCTTACTCTAAATTTTCATGTGAAAGTAGTGAAAGTTTAGTCACTCAGTTGTGTCCAACTCTTTGAGAACCCATTGACTGTAGCCTGCCAACCTTTCTCTGTCCATGGAATTCTCCATGCAAGAATACTGGAGTGGGTAACCATTTCCTTCTCCAGGGAATCTTCCCAAACCAGCGATCAAACCTGGCTTTCCTGCATTGTAGGCAGATTCTTTACCATCTGAACCACCAGGAATTGAGAGTAAATAATCATAATCTGTATTTTGAAGTTTTACTTGATTTTGTTAATCTGTTACTGGTTAATTTGTTACAGTTTTATTTCATCTATTTCCTAAAATAAGCTTAAAGAAGTAGAAACATGAAAAGAACCAGTAGCTTTTTTTAAGAGTCAAAAAACAAAGCAGTTTTAATATACAGTAGGCAGAGAAAAAAATTATGTAAAACAATGATAATTCAGTTTTTATACTTTAAGAAAAACATAATATTGTCCTATAGATGTTGTAGTTCAAGTCATCATTCACAGGAATTTTATAGGAATTAAAAAATAACTATAAGAGTAAAAAGAAACAAAAGTCACAATATGTTTTTTTCTATACTACTCATTAAAATCATTCAAAATAAATATGCATGTTTTTTTCCTTTTGACTGAAAAATATCCCAATAAAACTACTGATGATTTCCATAATCCCTTTCATACCAACATTATATTTAAAATTAAAGGCTACAGTAAACTACTAAATCTTACCCATTAGTCTAAATGAATCAATCAGGTTTTATTCATCATTCAAGGTTATAAAATGTAGAAATTAGTAGAAGACAAAATACTGTCTTTGAATGCAGACAATGTTAAAACTTCTTTATAAGCCTTTACTAATCAAAAGAAAATTAGGAATAAAAATAGACTTCAATGAATTTTATTCTTTAGGTGATTTATCACTAGAAGCAGAACTTCTTTTCAATTGAATACAGTAATGAAAAGCAGGTGTATTGTCACAAACTCATTGATCTTTTCTTAACTAGTAAATTAAATCTTCACTAGTAGCAACAAAATAAAGATTTTTCTTCTAAGGTTGCTTATATATTTCTACTTTATTTTAGCTGTCTCTCAAATTTTTGTATTCATGGGAAGCAAAATAGTTGTTGATGCTCCTGTGTATTAAACTACATATTAAGAAAACACATTATATTGTATTAGGAAACATAAGTGTGTCTGGTATCATCAAGAAATGGTTTCTGATACATATGTCTATTATATTACATTTTTTCATCCTTTTGTGCATTTTAGATACCTATTGATTAAAATTTATTTTACATACATTGTGTTTTTTGTTAGATTTTGATGTTTATTTCATTTTTTCTTTAAGTTTCATCAGTAGATTTTATTGCTACACATGTGATCTGAATCCAGGAGTAATTAGAGCATGTTTCAAATATGCCACTTAACATATTAAGTGTGAATTTTAAAGGGAAAATTGTATGAGCAACATAGTAACTGTACCACATAGAAATTCAAATGTTCTATTAGGATGTAAAGTGGTAAGAAAATAAATACTTTGGGAACATGTCCATAAACAAATGAGTTTTTTTTTTTTTTCCTGTTCGTGCAAAACAAATTAGGAAAACAATCAATGTCTCTTTTCCAGTAACATTTGCTCTCTGCACCAAATTTATGTCTAGATATTTACTTGGCTTGTATCATCCTCAGGAGATGTGGCTTATTAGAGCCACTTGGATGGAAGTCTTATGAATCTAATGACAATTGTTTATTTTCCCCAAAGAACAACTTCCTAATGATTTTTATTCAGCTCTGAAGTATTAAAATGACAAGTTCAGTTCCAGATGAGAGTTTTTAAGTTTTTTTCAGCTATTCTAATATGTTTTATAGGATAAATGTCAATTTTTCTGACCTAAGTAGATGTTTAGAAGCAGATCAATTATTTTGATATAAATGTTGTCTGCTTCACTGATGCCTCACACAAGTATGAATAACAATTTGAAGCTATTGGATCAATATCAAACACGTTTATTTGTAGTAGGAAGACAAATACAGACATGTATTTTTTGATACTATAGATCCAATTATCTTTAATTTAGTTAATAGTAACTGCTATTTACTTTTATTTTTTTAATTAAATTTAATTTAAATTTAAGTTAATACCCTGCTTATTTAACTTATATGCAGAGTACATCATGCAAAATGCTGGACCGGATGAAGCATAAGCTGGAATCAAGATTGCCGGGAGAAATATCAATAACTTCAGATATGCAGATGACACCACCCTTATGGCAGAAAGCAAAGAGGAACTAAAGAGCCTCTTGATGAAAGTGAAAGAGGAGAGTGAAAATGTTGGCTTAAAACTCAACATTCAGAAAACTAAGATCATGGCATCTGGTCCCATCACTTCATGGCAAATAGATGGGGAAACAGTGGCTGACTTTATTTTGGGAGGCTACAAAATCACTGCAGATGGTGATTGCAGCCATGAAATTAAAATAAACTTACTCCTTTGAAGGAAAGTTATGACCAACCTAGACAGCATATTAACAAGCAGAGACATTACTTTGCTAACAAAGGTCCATGTAGTTAAAGCTATGTTTTTTTTCAGTAGTCACGTATGGATGTGAGAGTTGAACTATAAAGAAAGCTAAGTGCTGAAGAATTGATGCTTTTGAACTGTGGTGTTGGAGAAGACTCTTGAGAGTCCCTTGGACTGCAAGGAGATCCAACCAGTCCATCCTAAAGGAAATCAGTCCTGAATATTCATTGGAAAGACTGATGTTGAAGCTGAAACTCTAATACTTTGGCCACCTGATGGGAAGAACTGACTCATTGGCTGCAATCACCATCTGCAGTGATTTTGGAGCCTCCCAAAATAAAGTCTGCCACTGTTTTCCCATCTATTTGCCATGAAGTGATGGGACCGGATGCCATGATCTTAGTTTCTGAATGTTGAGTTTTAAGTCAACATTTTCACTCTCCTTTCACTTTCATCAAGAGGCACTTTAGTTCTTCTTCCCTGATGCTGGGAAAGATTGAAGGCTGGAGGATAAGGGGATGACAGAGGATGAGATGGTTGGATGGCAACACCGACTTGATGGACATGAGTTTGAGTAAACTCCGGGAGTTGGTGATGGACAGGGAAGCCTGGCGTGCTGCGATCCATGGGGTCGCAAAGAGTCCTATAGGACTGAGCGACTGAATTGAACTGACCTGAAAGAATATTTAGAAAACATTTTGCGTGCATGCTCAGTAGCTTCAGTCATGTCTGGTTCTTTGCAATCCCATGGGCTGTAGCCCACCAAGCTCCCCTATCCATGCAATTCTCCAGGCAAGAATACTGGAGTGTATTACTAGACCCTCCTCCAAGGGATCTTCCCCACCCATGGATTAAACCTGAGTCTCCTGCATTGTAGGCAGATTCTTTATGGGTGAGCCAACAGGGAAGCCCAGAAAACATTTTAATCAGACTCAATTGTAAGTGTAAGTGTTTATGCATTTGGGTGTGTATTCATGTTTATGCATGACTCTGTAAAGCATACCGAAATAACGTATTAATAACCAGTCCAACAGGTGAATTTTACGGCAGTAATCAAAATATTTGTTTAAGGATTGGCATAAATTAGTTTCTACTTTTTGTTTTACTAATAGAATTACCAGTGACCCCTCCTCCTCATCAGCCCCCTGAAACCTGAAAACACTTTTAACTTTTGTAACTGCCCTGTTGATGCTACTTCTTGCTTTGTTTTCCATTTTAGGCACCTTCTATCAACAACTCACCAGGACAGTAAAGAATTTAGCACTTTCTCCTCTCCCTACCCTAATAACCATGGACAACCTTTCTACTTTTTCCTCCTAATTTTATTTTATTTTAATGTAGGTTTAAAAAACCCCAGATTTTGACCATGTAGATACTATTCACATCACAGTTACATAATGTTTCTTATTGTATGTAACCTACCTTTTTAATTTTTCCTGGCAGTAAGTTTGCTTGGACTTCTTATAGCTGCTATTTTTGTTGTTATTATTGCTTATTCATCTGAATCTCTCCCCCAGCTGTCTAAATCTTCCCTCAAAATGATCTGACATAGCAGGTATTCTATCAGTTTTCTCTTTTTGGAGAAATTTTTCACAGAGATCTCCACTGTGCTCAGATTTGGCCTGTTCTGTGTCTGACACACAGCCATTCTCCTTGTTTCCCCTACACTATTATGCTGGGAATGTCCATTTCCTCTTATTTAAACCTCTCATTTCTCTCTCTCTCTGTGTGTATTTCTTTCTTGGTATCCACTACTGTTTTTGTGGACGACATCCTTTAGTAGTTTTCTGAAAAATGATGCATGAAAATTAATGTTTTGAGACCTTGAGTGTTTAACAAATTATTTAATCTATGCTTACATTTGACCGACACTTTGCAGACAGAATTCTAGACTAAGTAGCAGGGTAGAACAACTTGAGGGAGTAGGAAGATTTGGACTTGTCTTCTCCCATGGACATATTGAGGAAGGAGGCAGATGTCGCCCCTTTCCCCATGAGGGTAAAGCAATTGGAGATTCATTCTCTATTGACTGACATTCCAAGATGAGAATAGCAGAAAATTAAGGGAGGTTGGGCCCTGCCCTGGAGAAGGCAATGGCCCCCACTCCAGTACTCTTGCCTGGAAAATCCCATGGATGGAGGAGCCTGGTAGGCTGAAGTCCATGGAGTCGCTAAGAGTCGGACACGACTGAACGACTTCACTTTCACTTTTCACTTTCATGCATTGGAGAAAGAAATGGCAACCCACTCCAGTATTCCTGCCTGGAGAATCCCAGGGATGGGGGAGCCTGTTGGTCTGCCATCTATGGGGTTGCACAGAGTCGGACACAACTGAAGCGACTTAGCAGCAGCAGCAGGGCCCTGCCCAGATCACATATCTCTCATTCCTCAAATCAGGAGACCTCCCCAATCATTCACGTGCAGAAAAGTCTCCTTGCAAGCCAATGGGGGATCAATGTCAAGTGATGCTCTACCCAGAGGCCTTTGCAGTAGAATTCATTTTGGCTAAGAGATGCATGCACAAACATGGAAGGATCCTGAGATATACCAAATGAACTGTGAACCAGGCAAATCAAAATGATTGGCCAAAGGAAAATCAGAAAAAAATTCTCTGACATAATTATTTAAACTCCCACGAGGGCTCAACTCAGGGATTTTCCCTCTGAGTCTGTCCATGTGCTTATCCCCATGTATCATACTCTTTTTCCTCTTTACAAATACTTTACTTGCTTCACTACTTTCTGTCTTTGTGGAAATTCTTTTTTGCAAAGATGAAGGGCCAGGGCAGCTAGGATTTGGTTCTTTCACCACCATGACCCAGCCTTAATCTCTGGTTGGGAGCCTAAGCCCTACTCCTACCTGAAATCAATACCAAAATGACAACTTCAATTGGAGAAACTATCTCTGAGAATGACCTGAAGACTAGCAGAAAAAATATTCCACAACTAAAGATTTTTTAAAAGCCACACTGAGATGGACAGGAGGGGCAAAGACAGTCTGGACAGGACTCACACTCCCAGTGCTGTGACCCACAGGTGGGAAAGATACCACAATTCTGGAGGCCTTCCCTGAGGAGCAAAGGCTCAGAACCCCCGCACTGGGCTTCCCAGGCTGGGGGACCTGCACCAGAAAGTTGAGTCCCCCAACTGTCTGGGTTTAACCAAATTAACCTTTGGCTTCTTTCAACATCTTGATACTTGCACAGCTGGGCCTTCCCTAGCTCTTATTCATTAACTATTCTGTTCTTTCCATCACAAACATTTATCACCTGTAGATAGATTACTGTAGATATATGTTTATATCTTTGCCTTAAAAAAATTGTGGCTTGTGGAAACATCTGAATTTGGTAGAAAATAAGTGCTATTCAAAAATTCTAATCCCTTCTGGGTTTTGGTGTTTTCAACCTGATAACTTTACTGCCCTGCCTCATCCCTAAAAGTATGCACAAACTTTCATACTCCTAAAAGTTTACCATGGCTGGACTCACTTTTATTATCACCCACTGTAATGAGTACTTAGTGGACTCTTGTAATGTGGGAAATTGTTTTTCAACTTTTGAAAACTGTACTGAGTTATTTTATTAGTACTTTTCCCCATCCTTTTTCTCTTTTTTTGAAAGTCAATAATTCAGATATTGGAACTCCTAGATGAATACACTCATTAGCTTAATGTTTCTCTTCTAGTTCTCACTTTTTTGTCTCTTTGCTTTTCTTCCTGGGAACTATTCTCATTTACCTTCTGACATTTTATTGCAATCCTGTGCTGAACCATACTAGAGCTGAAACAAAAGAAAAAAAAATCAATAATACCTATATTGCCTTTATTTTTAAAATTATTTTGTTTACTTGAGATTTAAGCATTAATTTTAAAATATTTTATTAAAATGTACTTTGTTTGGATTACTGAGTTGATTGCTGTACCCATACCTTCAACACTCAAAGCTTCATTTGATTCACCCTAGTCTCATCTCTGTTTAATGCCAGTTGCCATATATTCTCTCTCAGAGCAAAGTACACCTGGTGCTGGATAAAGCCTTTTGTGTTTCATGCACTGAGTTATTAATCCAAACCAAGGACATGATGGCTACTATAACAGAATTATGATTTAAAAAATCAAACTTTAAAAAATATGAAAACAAAAACTGGAGGAAATTGAGATGATTAATAAAATAGGATTTCAAAATAAACTAAAAATCTGACTTAATTAGAAAGACATGAAGACATTGCCACAAATAACTGGGTGCTATTTTCAAAACACAGACAGTTCAGAGAACTAACAGTTCCTCAGTGTTAATAACTTCTAATTTTTCTTCTATCCTACCCCATCATTTATCCCAACAGTCAGAGATATCTTGTGCTTCAAATAACTAAGACTTTGGGGAATTCTGCAGGATGAGGTGAATTACATTAGTTCTTGCCTTTCCCCATTGTTGGTTTCAGGTTTATTTTTCTGATGTGTTTGTTATTTACCTCTAACCCAGAGATTTCCCAGCTTGCAAAGTATTGTTGCATTGTTCTCAACTCCCAATCTCCCTGACCTAAAAGTCTGTGTCTTGAAATGAAAACAAAACTGTCATTTCATTAGAGTTCGAGGATGGGAAAAAAGCAGAGGTAAGTGTCCAGTCTACCATCTTTATCTAAAATTTCCTTTTTAAGCATTTTTTGGGTTTATAAGATACTAGTCATTACCAGCACAGAAACAAAATGAAATGAGTCAACATTCTACAGTGAAGCTTAAGATGTATAAAACATAACCATTTTCTAGCAGTGGTTTTCTGTGTATAAGGTACTATACTCTTTAGTGAGTATACAATGTTTTAAAAATTATAGACATACCACTGAGCCTTATTTTTACTCTGAAATGTGTTATAATGGGGAAAATCTCAAGGTGCTATGCATACAACCAGAAGGAAGTTTGACTCTAGCTTGGTGTTCAGGGAAAGCCCAGAAGAGATGACATCTAAGTCAAGTCATAAAAAAAAAAAAAAAAAAAAAGTAAGAACAAGGTAATGAAATATGATAAAGAATGGAGAGGGGCAGCTTCAGCTAAATACAACACTAATGCACTGCATTAAATACATCAGAGAAAAGAGGAGAAGTGAAAGGCAATAGAGAAAAGGAAAGGTATACCCATTTGAATGCAGAGTTGCAAAGAATAGCAAGGAGAGATAAGAAAGCCTTCCTCAGTGATCAATGCAAAGAAATAGAGGAAAAAAACAGAATGGGAAAGATTAGAGATCTCTTCAAGAAAATTAGAGATACCAAGGGAACATTTCATGCAAAGATTGGCTTAATACAGGACAGAAATGGTATGGACCTAACAGAAGCAGAAGACATTAAGAAGAGGTGGCAAGAATACACAGAAGAACTATACAAAAAAGATCTTCACGACCCAGATAATCATGATGGTGTGATCACTGACCTAGAGCCAGACATCCTGGAATGCAAAGTCAAGTGGGCCTTATGAAGCATCACTATAAACAAAGCTAGTGGAGGTGATGGAATTCCAGTTGAGCTATTTCAAATCCTAAAAGATGATGATGTGAAAATGCTGCACCCAATATGCTAGCAAATTTGGAAAACTCAGCAGTGGCCACAGGACTGGAAAAGGTCAGTTTTCATTCCAATCCCAAAGAAAGGCAATGCCAAAGAATGCTTAAACTACCGCACAATTGCACTCTTCCCACATGCTAGTAAAGTAATGCTCAAAATTTTCCAAGCCAGGCTTCAACAGTACCTGAACTGTGAAGTTCCAGATGTTCAAGCTGGATTTAGAAAAGGCAGAGGAACCAGAGATCAAATTGCCAACATCTATTGGGTCATTGAAAAAGCACGAGAGTTCCTGAAAAACATCTATTTCTGCTTTATTGACTATGCCAAAGCCTTTGATTGTGTGGATCACAACAAACTGTGGAAAATTCTTCAAAAGATGGGAATACCAGACCACCTGACCTGCCTCTTGAGAAATCTGTATGCAGGTCAGGAAGCAACAGTTAGAATTCGACATGGAACAACAGACTGGTTCCAAATAGGGAAAGCAGTACAACAAGACTGTTTATTGTCACCCTGCTTATTGAACTTGTATGCAGAGTACATCATGAGAAATGCTGGGCTGGATGAAGTACAAACTGGAATCAAGATTGCCAGAATAAATATCGATAACCTCAGATACGCAGATAACACCACCCTTATGGCAGAAAGTGAAGAGGTACTGAAGTGCCTCTTGATGAAACTGAAAGAGGAGAATGAAAAAATTGGCTTAAAACTCAACATTCAGAAAACGAAGATCATGGCATCTGGTCCCATCACTTCATGGCAAATAGATGGGGAAACAGTGGCAGACTTTATTTTTTTGGAGTCCAAAATCACTGCAGATGGTGACTGCAGCCATGAAATTAAAAGATGCTTGCTCGTTGGAAGAAAAGTTATGGCCAACCTAGACAGCATATTAAAAAGGAGATACATTACTTTGCCAACAAAGGTCTGTCTAGTCAAGGCTATGGTTTTTCCAGTAGTCATGTATGGATGTGAGAGTTGGACTATAAAGAAAGCTGAGCACCGAAGAATTGATGCTTTTGAACTGTGGTGTTGGAGAAGACTCTTGAGATTCCTTTGGACAGCAAGGAGATCCAACCAGTCCATCCTAAAGGAAATCAATCCTGAATATTCATTGAAAGGACTGATGTTGAACCTGAAATTCCAATACTTGGCCACCTATGCAAAGAACTGACTCGTTGAAAAGACCCTGATGCTGGGAAAGATTGGTGGCAAGAGGAGAAAGCAACGGCAGAGAATGAGGTGGTTAAATGGCATTACCGACTTGATGGACATGAGTTTGAGTAACCTCTGGGAGTTGGTGATGGACAGGGAAGGCTGGTGTGCTTCAGTCCATGGGACCACAGAGTCGGACACGACTGAGAGACTGAACAGAACTGAGCTAAATGCCACAATCCTAATGCAGTGCTTAACTTGGCATTTCAATCTAATTGTTTTCTGCCAAAATTTT
Organism: Bos mutus; assembly: GCF_027580195.1. Classification (NCBI taxonomy): domain Eukaryota; kingdom Metazoa; phylum Chordata; class Mammalia; order Artiodactyla; family Bovidae; genus Bos; species Bos mutus. Next base: position 56,383,177 of record NC_091621.1, on the reverse strand, counting down.
TCCCTTACATGTCTTTGTGTGTGTGTGATTAAGTAACCCTTCCATATCCTATTAAAATAATTAATATAATGAAGATTTTGACATATACTTTTTAAATTAAAGGGCATGGGAGTCATGGTCTAAGGTACAAAAGGTAAGAATAATTACATTGGGAGTGAACATTGAAGAACAAGGACATAGCCTAAATAGCTCTTTTTCCTTCTATGTATATAATCACACAAGTATGTCTATTCTCCTAGAACAATATTTTTGTGTTTAACATGAATGGTATGTATTCTGGCTATTCTCTTCTCACTTTTCCATTATACAATTAAGCACTTACTCTATTACTCTTGAGAATATTTTGCTCTGAGTCAATGACACCCAAATTGAAATCAGTCTTTTTTTTCTCCCCAAGCTAGAAGGAAACATGAGGATAGAGATGTTTCCTTTAGAATTATGATCATTTTTATAACTGAAAAGATGATGGCTTTGAAGATTTAGGAACTTGGTTAAGGATAGTATTACATTGATATTTTCCATTTTCCTATTATCAGTAAATATTTTAAACCTTTATTACTTTCTTTCAGTTTTGATGTCTCCACAAGGACCTTATACGAATAGTTTGTAGAACAAAGAATATTGATACTCTAGACCTTGATGATATTTGTGTTTGAAACTAGATTTTGGCTTCTCACAGAATTATTTTTTCAATGTGTAAAGTGAAACATTGACCTATAATGTCCCTATTAGTTGCAGATTTCAAAATATGGCTTTCAATTATTTACTCATGCCTTAAAGTCTCTCATTTAAATATGATATGCATACCCTGACTTAATTTTTATCTTGTAATCTTTCAAATGCCTTTCTGCATAAAATAATGTCTGGGTGGTGTTTTTAATTCAATTACTGTGGGTGAGTATTAAAAAACTACTGAATCAAATTGGAAAAATTTTAAACAAATATTTTAATTTATAATTAATAATTATTATAATACTATAATTACTATAAGAATTTTTTCAGTTAATGCTTTGATTATTTAGTATTCATTGTGGGAAATAAAGCCCACCAGCTGAAACCCAGAGAATGGACTTGAAGTTGAAGTGAAGTGGGAAGCAAGGCTTTAATAACTGCCTTCCAGGATCTGGTGTTTGATGGGCAGGCACACTGAGTCCTTCAATAAGCAATTTCTACCCTAGCATTCAAGTCCGTCCTCAGTCCCTCACTGGCTCAGTACTATGGAATTAATGATCTTCCCGATGTCACTAGGTTTATTTGCTCCCTCTTTATGGGCTGGCTCCTCCTTGACATCTTGTTTCCTCCTTTCCTGAGTACCTACTCCCATGCTTATGTTTTGAATTCACCAATAGAATGAGCCCCTGTGAAAATCCTAGGCATCCTACCCACCCTTTGTTTGCCAGAACTTTTCAGTTTTGGAACCCTTACTGTTACTACATCAGTAAGCTGTGAGGCAAGTTTGGCTGGAAGTAATTTTTCCACTCAAAACCAGACACTCTTGAAAATGGAACACTTTAAGTTTTTGTTTTTTTTTTTAAATTTCCTACCTGTACTTAATGAGAAAAAATTATAGACAAAGTAGACATTAAGACAGAGGATTAACAGACACCAAAGAAATATTTCGTAGTGATAAAAGGGGTCAATTCATTTAGAAGACATAACAAACTCAATTATATATGTACTTAATAGCAAAATTTTGAAATACATGAGACAAAAATTGAAAGAATTGAAGAAATAATCTATACTTTTGCATGGAGATTTTAACAGTTTTGATAATTGAAAGCAACATAAAAAAATCAACCTATAAAATTATCAGCTTATATTAACTAATTGATATTAAAGCACTATTTCCCAAACTGTGAGATCTATATTCTTTTTAGTACATAGAGCAATCACCATATAGTGGACTATAAAACAACTCCCAATAAACTTCAAATAATTAAAGAGTGTACAGTATACTATTTTACTACAAAGCTATTAATTAGGAACCAAAAAAAAAAAAACCCTCCAAATAATTAGAAATTAAAGATTAAACCTTGCAAATGAATTTGGATGTCATTTCAAACTGTACACTAATGAAAGCAGACCATGCCAAAAGTCATGTAACAGTTTAAGCAGCACATGGAGAAAATATGGTGTGTTTAAATTGGTGAAGTACAGAAATAATAATCTAATCTCCTACATTTAAAAGATGGAAAACAAAACCTATTTAAAATTCAAAAAGATTAAAAGAAAGGAAAATTAATATCAATGAATTTGAAAATAAAAAGTGTTTAAAAATCAACAAAGTTAAAGATATTTGAAAAGGCTAATAAAATTATTATATCATTACCCATATTTGTGGAAAACGAAGAAGGGTAAATCCAAAATAACAATATTAAGAATGAGGCAAATAATACTACAGATTAACCAGCAATAAAATTTTATAATATTTCAAAATAGTATTTTATGAATAATTTTATATAAATAGATGCAATGATTTAGAAAAAAAAATAGGAAAATTTTCTGAAAGACATAAATTGCCATAACTGATGTAAAGTAATAAAGATAAACTGAATATCCCTTTATCTATTGAGGAAATTTGGAGTAGGAAATGGCAACCTACTCCAGTATTCTTGCCTGGAGAATCCCATTGACAGAGGAGCCTGTTGGGCTACAGTCCTTGGGGTTGCAAAGAATCAGACACAACTGAGCCACTGAACACACAAACACACTGAGGAAATTGCATTTCAAAACTTCCATAAAGAAAATTCTAAGCTATTAAAATAGCTCTTTAAGTAGCTATTCCAGTGAATTTTATCAATTACTTGAAGAAGAAATAGGACAGAAACTTAGAAAATAGAGGAAAAGAAACCCTTTCAAAGCTTATTTTATATTTTGACACCAAAAGATATAAAGACTTGAAAGGAATTAATAATCCAGTATTTCTTGTAAATATAAACACAAAATTTTTAAAGACAGTATTAGCAAATCATGTCCAGTCATATATATGAAGGAGGCTGAAGGATATGAAGCATGATAATCAATTGGAATATATTCCAGGAATGCAAGACTGGTTTAGCACTCAGAAATTAATCAGTGGAACTTGCCATATATATAATATACAGAAGACAAATAATAAGATCGTCCAAAAAAGTGCAGAAAAAAATATTTCAAATGCAGCACTCATTCATGATAAAGTCTTTTATTTATTTATTTTTAAATTTTATTTTATTTTTAAACTTTACATAATTATATTAGTTTTGCCAAATATCAAACCCTAGGAAGACAGCAAAACTCTCTCCATCTCATCAAAAATATATGTGCTGCTGGGAAAGACAGAGGGCAGCATAAGAAGGGGGTGACAGAGGAAGAGATGGTTGGATGGCATCATGGACTCAATGAACATGAGTTTGAGTAAACTCCAGGAGATAGTGAAAGACAGGAAAGCCTGGCATGCTGCAGTCCACGGGGTTGCAAAGAGTTGGACCCGACTTGATGACCAAATAACAAGAAAGAGAGTAGAACTCTCAATCCCATTAAGAATATATGTGAGAACTAAAATCATATTTTTAGTGTTTCTCTTCTACCATTTAGAATATTACTAAAAAATTTGTTTTCATAATTTCTGCTTAATGTTGTAATGGAAGTCCTAGCTAAATTGGACAAAGAAATAAAAATACAAAAGTTGGCATAAAAAACTTAATATCAGATAATATGCCTGTGTTTACAGAGAAGCATCCAGAATCTACTTAGAGTAATTATTTGGAGTAATAAGTAAATTTAGCAAGCTCACAGGATACAGATTGGTATAAAAAATGATTGCATGTATTTCTATATACTAGCAATGAGAAATAAACTTTTTAAAATGTTTCCATTAATGATAGTATCAACATATATGAAGTAGAAATAAATCTAACAAATATGTGTAGGATCTCTCTTATGAAAAGTAGGAACTGCTTCAGAGAGAAATAAAATAAGACCTAAATAAAGGGAGAGCTATGTTATCTTTATAAATGAGAACACTTAATATTTTTAAGATGTCAGCTTTTCTGATTTGTTAGCTTTAATACAATTTCAGTCAAAATATCAAGGGAATATTAACTAATTCTAAGATGAAATGGAAAAGAATCTGGAATACTCATAATAATCTTGAAAATGAAAACATTTGGTAGAGTTATACTAACATTTCAAAACTTGCTGTTAATCTGCAGTATGTCCATAGCATATTTTAAGAATTTAATAATACACAAAAAGATCAATAGAACAATAAAAATCTCAGTTATTTTCAATTAATTTTGGAACAAGGCCTGAGCTAACTCAATGGGGAAGAAAAGTATTTATGAAATGATGCTGGAATTAACTGGATATTTGTATTTAAAAATTATTGTTGATCTCTACTTTCTCAATACAAAAGTTATTTAGCTGGTTCATAGGACTAAACATAAAGCTAGCAGTAAAAAAATTTTAGGAGAAAATATGGAGAATAACTTTGTGATCTTGAAATATGCCAAGATTCTTAAATAGTTAAAAAATAACAAAAAATAAAGATTGCATTTACTTTCCTACTGCAAATGCTTTCAGAAAATGATACTGTAAATTTGTATTGAGGCAACATAGAATCATGGAAAGATCATGGCCTTGAAATAAGGATTACCTAGTTGAACTAATTTGGTAAATACTGAGTTAAACACCAACAAATTTATTAATGCAAGAATTTGTCATAGTTTTAGTAGGCTATTGTGATTTTTCATTTCTAAAACAGGTACTTGATACAATATTTGCCAAGTTTATTTGAAATTATCAATCACAAAAAAGAAAATAATCACAAAATTCCTATTTATATCTTGCATTGTATGTGCTATAAAGAATGCATTTAGGGAAGTAATCAGTTACAAGTATCTTGGTTTTTTAATCATCAAGGTCTAATTGAACACTTTGACTTTTGCACAAATGAATATATTTATAAAACAGAAAGTAGAGTCACAGATATAGAAAATATACTTACAGTTACTAAGGCATAAGGGTGGGAGGGATAAATTGGGAGATTGGGATTGACTGACATATATACACTAAAACTGATAACTAATAAGGACCTACTGTAGACCACAGGGAACTCAACTTAATACTCTTTAATGGCCTATATGGGAAAAGAATCTTAAAAAAGAATGGTTATATGTATATGTATAACTGATTCACTTGCCATATGCCTGAAACCAACACAATATTGTAAATCAACTATACTCCAATAAAAAGTAAAACAAATAAACAAACATCAGTTAGAGTGTAAAAAGACATTTGGTTTCTCTTTTCTTATTAATATTTTACAAGTTATCATTCTTATGAGTTTTCCCCCAAGTGTTTCTCTGAAAGATATGCCCTTCATTTGTTTGTTGTTTAGTCACTAAGTTTTCTTCGACTCTTCCGTGACTTCATGGCCCACAGCCTGCCAACTCCTCTGTCCACAGGATTTCCCAGGCAAGAATACTGGAGTAGGTTGCCGTTTCCTTCTCCAGGGTATCTTCCTGACCCAAGGATTGAACCTGCATCTCTGGCATTGCAGGCAGATTCTTTACTGCTGAGCAATCAGGGAAGCCTTTCATTACTGCTGTTTTATTTCATGTTTCCTTGCTTTATGAGTTTATTGAGTATTTGTTAAAGTCATTAGTAATTTCTATACACGACACTGACTTCTCCTCTAATGTATTTTGTCAAATAAAGCCAGATTAAGTGGTGCACATTTATCTATTCAGACATGCAGACAGACATGTGTGTGTTAAGGCATACATGTAAATATGTGCATGTATACAAATGTACGGCACAAACAAAAGGGAGATCTTATATTACCTAATGCCAAATTCTTCTGTGTAAACTATCATTCAAAATAATCACATTCTTATTTTTTATATGCTTCTAAGATAATAAGAGATTGAACATGATCCAAGGACATAACTATATGCCAACAAAATCCTTATCTCTTAAACTAATGTTTAATCTTCCACAATCTTGTCCTAATCTACTTTCAGATATAACTTCGATCCATAACATCTACCAAACAACTTAATATATCCCTTACATTTAGTTGATATACCTGGTGAAATGAGCAACTAATTCTTACAAAACACCTTCTATGTGCCTCTTCTTATGCTATTCCCTGTGCCAAGAATTCCTTCAGCTTTTTTCAAAGATTAGTGTCAAATCAACCTCTGCAATATGCTGGTGTTATTTCCCTCAGCTGAAAATGAACTCTAATTCTGCCGAATGTTATTAACATTTTCAACTTCTGTTCTACAATATTTTTAAAAGTATAAATGGAATTTTCTGACTATAAATATTGATTTCATGAGGTGAGAGTTAACCATTTACAATAATAAATCTCCTAGACCTCTGCACAGTTTCACACATAGATGATTCTCAATAAGTGCTTGTAAAATAAATGGGTGTTTCTAAAAATCATAGATATTTTTGCTTCTCTTTAAACTATTTTAAAAATAGCCAGAGAAAAATTTGTAATTATTCTAAGACAATACTAGCTATGGATTCCATGGCATTAATATCTAATAGGTTTTTGTAGGCTTCAGTTGTGTTGTGTGGAAGGTACTATGTCAAGCTTGCCAACTTCTCTATTTGTATAGGATATGAATTTGAAGTTATTTTGTTAAATAAACCAGTAATTATATAACTTTTTTTACTATGTATATAATATATACATTATATTTCTTATATTCTTATTTATGGAATTATTTTGTTTTATGATATGATTTTATTCACTCAACAAATTTTATTGACTGTTTATTATATCAAGGCACTATCCTAGACACTTGAAATTATACTTAGTTTTGTAGAAGAGATACAAACAAGTATATAATATTCTTTTGCTCTCAATATATATAGCATATTATCTATATAATTCATATTTATAAAATATAGGGGAAAAAGTTAAATATTGTGGCAAATGTTATGAGATCAAAGAAGTCTATAAGAGATTAAGACTAGATTAGACTATTAGAAAATATTTTTTTGAAGAGATACATTAAAGTTGTGTAAGCAGAGTCTGAAATATGGGGAATTACCACATAAAGAATAGACAAAAAGTATGGCTATTATTGAGAAGATAAGAAATAACAAATGTTGGAGAGTATGTAGGAAACAGGAATCTTCATACACTGTAGATAGGACTATCAAATAGTGAAGTCATGGAAAATAGTTATGGAGATTCCTCAAAATATTAAGAATAGAACTATAATATGATGCAGCTATTCCACTTCTGGGCAACAAGGAAATACTAATTCAAAAAGATATACATACCCCTATGCTCACTGCACCATTATTTAAAATAGTCAAGATGTGGAAACAACATAAGTGTCCATAAATAAAAGAATAGATAAAGAAGCTGTGGTATATTTATGCAATAGAATACTACTCAGCCATAAAAAGAATGAAATCCTTCCACTTGCCACAACATGGATGAACCTTAAAGGAATAATGCTAAGTGAAATAACTCAGACAAAAAAATACAAATATCTTGTGATTTCACTTATAAGTCAAATCTAAAAAAAATAAATAAACACATAGATACAGAGATAAGATTAGTAATTATCTAAGGGGAAGGAATTTGAGAGTAGGCAAAATAAGCAAATCAGGCTCAACGAGTGGAGTAGGATTATAATTAGACTTCTGGTGGTGATTTCTCTGTTGTGTATAGAGATGTTAAATTATAATTCTGTGCACCTGAAATATATCATTAAAAAATTAATAACAAAAACAGGACAGAGGAAAAACTGATGATAGATACAGAAAAATGTCTAAAATTACCATTATAATCTAAGCAGCAAAATGCTTGTTAGATCCTTTAAATGTCTCTAACAAAATGGTTCATTTTAATTACTCTCAAAGTAATGTGAATTTAGTCTGTACTTTAAAAGATTTTTCTTAAAAGAAATTAAGAAAATATCTCATAGAGAGGCATATAATAGATTTTAATAAACATATGGGAAATTAAAAGTTTACACATTGTTTTATTGTCTATAGACAAAATAGAATGGGGAGAAGGGAGCAGAAACATGCATAATCATGTGTACTTTGTTTATAGTATAATAGCATTTTTTTCCTTAATTTCATGAACTACTTTTCTTGCTTTTTCCCCCCCAAAGTGCTTAGTAGACTATTTTGAAATCTTAAAATAATATTCGTAAATATATTTATTTAACACTCCTGTTTTTTAGGAGGCCTTACAAGATTTTAAGATCACAGCTGAATTTGAGGACTGTGAAGTTTGAAGAATATTTTATTTGAATATTATGAATTATGCATAAATGACCTATTGGTTCCTACAGTAATAGCCTAATTATGCTTTAACTCATTAATAAGAAAATTCCAGTTTTATTATTAAATGTTCCACATGTTTACAACTAGGACAAAATCAAAAGACTTATACCATAAAAAGGTAGCATAAAGTCATCATGTTCATTCAGTTGTAAGAGCTTTCATTTTGCTACTTCATGAAATGATCAAGCTTTTTGTTCTTTTTTTTTGAACTGTGATACAGAAGAAACAATTTTAAATTAAAAAAATAAAACCTATCAATTTATATTGCCAATTTACACACTGTTAAGACTGTTGCCATGCATGCTAAAAACACTTTAGAAAGATTTCACAGTTTGCTCTCATTTGACTACTTCTTTGTCATTTATTGACTTAATTTTACACAAAATGGAGCACAGTTAAAAACCCAAGGGAAGATATTAGGCTTTAGTTTTATGTACCCCATCATGGAAATAATAAAACAAAGAATGGGGTTTTTTGGTTTTGTTCTTGAAACACTATCTCTCTCATTTTCCAAGTTATGCCATTTTCTTTCAAAATATATAGAGTAATAAGGTAGAATTGCCACAGTAGAAAACAATATTTTAAATGGGAAAACTCTTTGTTTCCTAAAGTCTTTCTTTCATGAGACCTGTTGCAAATCAACTGTGCATTTTTTTTTTTAACTATACAGTTATGCAGTTAAGTACACATCCCTGTGTTTCAATAAATAAAGGAACCACAGAAATACACTCATCAAGAGTAAGGCTATTATAGGGAAACATACCTGTACTCAATTATCAGAATAAATGACTGTGCTAACAGCAGAAAGGTTGATTAATTTTTTGTTACAAACACTTGCATATTAATAGATAAATTTTTGTCAATCTCTTTGATGTTGAAATTTTGCAAGAGATCATCTTACATATGTTCACACTACCAGCCTTCTAACAGATAAAAATTCAGTAGTGAGAGGTTATATGAATCAAGCATGCACCATCCCATAGCACAGGTCTGACGACCCCTGAATGTGACCTGCTCCCGGAGGAAACCAATTTAATGCTTCATCGCACACAGAGCAGTATGTATGAATCACAAAACCTCCAGATAAATTAGTGACAGGTACATCTGAATAGGATTCCTTCTAAGTCGCTTATCTGCAGCCAGGCAAGCTTGTTTCACGCTCACTTTCAAAGATAAAGCCACATGGCATGTTGCCTTGGCAGATTCTCACAAAGCAAACAGCCCCCATCATCCATTATTGGCGGAAAGATTCCCTTATTATTTCAGGTACTGTACGCTGTGACAGCAAATGGGGCAAAGTGAAAACTACCTGCCAGCTGAGAAATTCATCAGCTGATACCAGGCCTTAGGTCTTCCCTAACTTTCATAAGCTCTGTGCCTCTCCTCTTTACTTTTATTTTTGACAGTTCTGATACCCTAGAGTTGTAGCCATGGCAAAGTGCAAGAAAAAACAGCCGGTTATCAAAGACGACTTATCAGAAGCCAACAGGAGAAGAGATGCCAACAGTTAGTCAGTAACTCAAAGATCTGTGGCCGAACAAGGAAGAAAGATGCACCTATCTTTTTTATCTTGAAACAACTCCTTATTCCATTTGAAAAAGCTCAGAGAAAATCTGAGACACTAAATATATACTCTAAGTACTTAGGGATAATAATCATAGAGATGATGAAAAAATAATTTATGCATAAAATAGCATGGGAAATGTTTATTTGTAATGGAATATATTTATATATTTTATCAGCCATAAATAAATTGGACTATTAAAACTATATAAAGCTATATGCTTTAAATTAAATATCAATGAAAGCACAAATATATTATCTTATTCAAAGTTAAGTATCTACTGATTACTAGAATTCCTTAAATTGATATGAAGACATATCAGTTCTTACTTTCTATACCTTTTATAGTCCAGACTTAACACTTAAATCAAGACTCTCATTATATATCTTCATAAGTGCCATGTCTTATTACAAGGGCAGTAATATAGCATAGAATTCAATAGTATAAATCAGCAGGACTCACGTTTTAGGTTCTGTCGATGGTCCTTCTCATGCAAAATCAGGGTTGTGCTTTCTGGGTGAGTCTGTGTTAAACCAAAATAACAAAAATCTTAGTTTCCCATGCACTGCCACTTAGAATGCATGCAAATAAACCCCCAGTTAGTCAAGGAGAAAAAAATTTCATTAAAGCTACTGATTTGTAAATTTGGTCCTTTCAAATGTAGATAATGTTTACCCCTCCCTTCCCCCCATACCTTTGTAAAATTTCTGCCCAATGAACTCATTACTGTAGAAACTCAACTATGGGTATGGTCAGTTAATGAAATTCAAGTCTGAGATTAACCTCTATAAACATGCACATGGTTGGGCTTCTGGAATTGGGAGAGAAAAGGGTGATGCTGGAAAGGAAAAAAAATAAACAACAACATATGATTTAAAGAATGTACAATATGAGTTTGAGCAGGTTCTGGGAGTTGGTGATGGACAGGGAAGTCCGGCATGCTGCAGTTCATGGGGTCCCAAAGAGTCGGCCATGACTGAGCTATTGAACTAAACTGAGCAATATGATATATATAGCTAAATTAAATTAACTGCTATCCTATACTTCAAATGATTCATAAAATTCTTAATGTCCAAAAAATGAAAGCAAAACTACTTTGAAAACATAACCAATACCATATTTAATGACACTTTGGGGAATATTAATGTAGCTATTAAGTTTACCTTCTTTGAAATTACACAGGTTTAATTAGATTAGATGTATGTTCTTTACAGCCACAATAATTTAAGCAATATTAAACACCATTTAAAATTATTTGTGCTCTAACCAAGGACTATGTTTATATTGAGTTATTTACTTACAATGCACTCTAACATCATCAGTAATTTCTTAGAAACTACAGTATTTGAGAACTAAAATATTCAACCAAAACATTAATCTACTTGTGAAGTACTGTATTATAATAATGTTAGTTTATTTTTATGACTTAGAAAAATATGCAAATGTAATCAGAACAATTAGTTTGAATATTTTAAAAGCAAATGTCATGTGTGTATCTAAACTCTATAAATACAAAGTCATATAAAAGTTATCAATCAGTACATGTCACACTTTTCTTTTTTTTAACTGTAGGATGGAGTGGTCAAAATTTCTGATTTATTATCCATTTATTTAACAAATAGATCTTGACTAAGCTGGCCTTACAATTCCCCTTGGCTTCACTAAACTTTACACAAGTTTCTTCCTGACCTCCCTTTTCTCAGAGCATTTACTTTAAGCTTGCAATTGTGAATTATTGCTCTGGCTCTTTGAGATCTTTTCCCAATGTCTCACCAGTTTTAACAACCCAGGAATGTCTTTCTCAAAGACTTAGGAGCCATTCTTTTGAGATGTAATCATCAAGAAAGACAGCACCTCTATCGCCCAGTTTTTACATGTGGATCTGAGCCTAATAATAAGCAGTAGTGACAAGCACAAATGACCTCACCACATTGACTAACCTCTCAACATCTTCTAGTAGTTTTTCACCAGCTCATACCAACCTTTAAAAAGTCCTTACCCTGTATTTCAGCAGACTTAATTAAATTCAATATCTCCCCCTTTTGCAATAGTCTGAAGAAAGTCTTCCTTGTCTAACTCCATCTGTTGCATTTCCCTTTTTATCCTCAAGCATTTATTATGTGCCAATACAGTAGTAATTCAGTGGCATAGAAGGTGGACACTTACTTGTCTTAATAGAACCTACAGTCTAGTTGGGAAACTGAGATATCTAAATTGATTCTTAGAATGTGATCAAACTATAACTGTGTGAACAGAATGGGGCACCATATAAAAGTGGTAAGAAAGTGAAGTTGCTCAGTCATGTCCGACTCTTTGCAACCCCATGGACTTTAGCCTAACAGGCTCTTTCATCCATGGGATTTTCTAGGCGAGAGTTCTGGAGTGGGTTATCATTTCTTTTTCCAGGACTTCCTGACTCAGGGATGGAACACAGGTCACCTGCATTGCAGGCAGACACTTTACTGTCTGAGCCACGTGGCATAGATAATAAAAAGTGTAACAGAACAAGTGCCATTGAAGTTTTTACTTCATAGAAGATGAGGTATCATTCAGGGAAATTGCACAAGGGAAAATGCCCCGGGAAGAGAGTCCAGCATGTGTGAAAGTTGAGAGACAAAATAAACATTTCAGTGCAAAGAAAATAACATCAGAAGGTCTGCATTGTACACAGTGATGTAGGAGGGGGCAGGAAATGAGGCTGAGATGTAGCAAAAAGAAGATAAGAAAAGGTATTTAATCATATAGTTCATTTTTCTTCTAATCAACATGTTATGGAGAGGTAATACAACTTAAGTTCAATGGCAAGGGCTCTGGTATCAGACTCTCAGGCTTTGAAATCTGTCTCTATCTCTTGTAAATTATATGATTTATGCAAGTAGTCTAAATTCTCTTACCCTGTTTCCCCATTTCATAAATGAATATATTAAAAATATTCACTTCATGAGATTTTGTGAGGGTTAAAAGAAAAATTGTAGATAAAATATTCAGTACAAGCCTTGAAAGTGAAAGTTGCTCAGTCATGTCTGACTCTTTGTGATCCCATGGATATACAGTCCATGAAATTCTCCAGGCCAGAACACTGGAGTCGGTAGCCTTTCCCTTCTCCAAGGGATCTTCCCAATCCATGTATCAAACCCAGGTCTCCTGCATTGCAGGCAGCTTCTTTACCAGTTGAGCCACCACAGAAACCCAGCACAAGCTTTAGGACATGAAAATGATCAATGGTGATGATGATGAAAAAGACAATGATAGTCATCTATGATGATATCAATGATGAGGGCCAGTCAAGAGTCAGAGAATTTTCTAAAGAAAAGAGAAACTGAAGCATTTTAAAAATAGAGAACTATGATCAAGTTTACATTTTGAACTAGCATTCTGATTAGTTAGAAGAATGTTTCTAAAGTTGAAAAGTGAATGCTGTACTCTCTGTTTGGATGAACTACGTAGTAGATGTCTTTGTGATTGTCAGCTGCTATGTTTTATAAGGGGAGTTTGTTTCGTCACACAAATCATATGTCATCTCCAGTATATCTAAAATGCAATAGTAATCATAAGAGAAAGAGTTAATATGTATTTTAGCATATTTATTTATCAGATACTGCTTTTTGCTACTTACATGTATGAATTCATTTATAGATAATATTGTTATTTTTCTCTTACACATGAAAAAATTAGAGCAGATAGAAGTTCAGTAATTTGCCCAATCCACATAGCATATGGAGAGCACAGATTCAAACCAGATAGTCTGGATCCAGAACTTTTATCCTTAAGCCCTGTGTGAATAGTGCTGTAATAGAGTAGTTTTAGAGTACCTGGAGCTTAGAGAGATATAATAAATCTCTACTATAATCTAAGAGGATATTAAAGATCAAAGAATTTTGGTGCAAAAGGAGAAAAACTATTTTAGCAAGGTAGAAAGCATAAAGCAGATAAAATCAGAGTAACTTAAAAAAATAGAAAGACGTATTTCAGGTAGATTTTAAAGAATGAATTGGATATCTGTCTCCCTGAAAATCAAACATAGTCTATTTTAAAGAAAAATCTGTAATTATACTTATTTTTTTGTCTTCCCAACTAGATATGATTATTCCATTTCCTAAATTCATTTGTATTAGTATTTGCAAAACATATATAAAAATGTTTATCCATCTCAGATAAATCTACAATCAGCAACACTCTGATGGATTTCTATTATACCTAAATAAAAATCTAAAATTCACACTCCTTCTTATGGCCTCTCTGATTATAGTTTGTGTATGCACGCACACACACACACATACACACACACACACTCACATACACAGAACATGCCATGTCCAAGATACTCCAGGCATAATAGTTTTGATTTCCCTTAAACACATAGATCAGATCAGTCGCTCAGTCATGTCCTACTCTTTGTGACCCCATGAATCTCAGCACGCCAGGCCTCCCTGTCCATCACCAACTCCCGGAGTTCACTCAGACTCACGTCCATCAAGTCAGTGATGCCATCCAGCCATCTCATCCTCTGTTGTCCCCTTCTCCTCCTGCCCCCAATACCTCCCAGCATCAGAGTCTTTTCCAATGAGTCAACTCTTCTCATGAGGTGGCCAAAGTACTGGAGTTTCAGCTTTGGCATCATTCCTTCCAAAGAAATCCCAGGACTGATCTCCTTCAGAATGGACTGGTTGGATCTCCTTGCAGTCCAAGGGACTCTCAAGAATCTTCTCCAACACCACAGTTCAAAAGCATCAATTCTTTGGCGCTCAGCCTTCTTCACAGTCCTTCTTTGCTAGTAACAAATCTTACATTATCAGATCTTTCTCACATGTTTCTCTGTCCACTTTCTATCTCATTTTAGAATATCCTTTAAGAAATATGCAGTGCCTTTTTTAGGGTTGACAATTATTCTTTGCTAAAGACATTTTGTTGTTGAGAGAATTGTACCTGCTGTTTCATTCCTAGCCCTGCTACACTCCCCACTTCCTTTAATACTATCTGATGGTGATGAGTTTCTCTCTTTTCTAGCAAGTGCCACAGATTGCATTCTATATGTGCTTCTAACGTTATTGACAAAATTATTGCCAGTTTTAGGTCCCTCAAGGGGCAGAGGCCTTGTTTGTTTTTATATTATAATTTATCCTGTAGGAACTCAGAATACACCACCTTGTCATATGCCACTTTTGAATATGGATTATTCTGAGCTGAAGGTAATTGAGAATCAAAAGACCCAGAAAGAAGCCTTCTCAGAACTTTCCTTCTGTAACTAAAGACAGAAACTTCAGAGAAATGAGGACTGCCCAAAATCCTTTCTCTGTGAGATTTTTATGGCCATGAAGAAGATGGAGAATCAACATTAAGCCAAGTCATCACCAAAAATAAAATCAAAAATTAAAACCCACAAAACAAACAAAAAGCTTAATAAAATAGCCTTTACTTTCCATTAATTTCCCCTTATATTTACCCTCCCAGAAACCCAAATTTCCCTTTCTTTGTCTAGCCCACAATGTATTCCCTTTTGTTAAAAATATAAGCTTCCAAGTCTAACCATTGCTTGGGAATCCACTTCTTTTCTAGGGAGGCTTCAAACACATAAAAATAAAATAAATCTGTTTAACTTGTTTTTTGTCAATTTAATTTGAGAGTCCCAGTGTTAAACCTTATAGGGTAGAGTAAAAGTTTTTTTCTTCTGCTACTATCTCCAGCACCTAAAGCAATGCCAGACTCAATAAATATCTGATGAATAAATGATGTGGAATTGGCAGGAACCATGCATTTGGAGCAACTGATTCATAGAAATCAGCAAATGAAAACTGTCTATTGAAATTATCAAATTTTAAGAAAGGTTGGTGCAAACAGACTATCTTCATCATCATGACTGTTTCCAGAAGTTAGATGAGGGCCAAATGCAAACAACCCAGATAATAACCACAAATATAGACAGACAGCTAGACAGATAGATACAGAGATAGCTCAGGTGAGACTGAGATAAGAAGTTCTGGGCTGCTTGGCAGTTTTGTGGTCATCAAAGAACCAGAAACGCTTCTGATTATCCACGCAAAGCAAATGATTTCCACCTTTAAGTTGTTTGGAATATTGTTACTTCAATCCCAGCATTTTCAGGTTTCAGGAAGCAGAAAATAAGAAGGGAAGGATGCAAAAATGACACAGCCACTAGCTTTAGAAGGACTGTTATAAAGAGCTATACTAGAAACTGACTTATAACTTCAACTTATATCTTATGTGAAACACTTTCAGAGCTGAAACTGACTAACTATATTTAGATGATTATATTGCCACCTTAAACAATGAAATAATCCATTAGTAAGGTAAATGGAAGAAATACAGTTTTTCTTTCCTCTTATGAAAAGTATCCATTTTTAATTATGTCATACAACTGTCTTGTTTTTACTGAAATAAGTAAGTCTTGGCAAAATAATTTTTATTACATATTTTCCTTTAAATTTACTGCACCAACACTAAACAAGGGAATCTCAGGACTTAAATTGAACTCATGGTTTGAAATATCAAGAACTGTGAATTTATAATAGCAAGTATAAAGATAAACCTAAAGTACCTTCCGGATACACATATGAAGATGAAAGATTCGCTTTTATAATCTGTCTGCTTTCAAATACTTCTCATCAGCACTTGATGAAACTTCGTCTTACCTATCACCAGTCCCTGACCACCTTCTTTTCAACTCTAATGAGACTTCATTCAATCATTTCTTGGTGTTAAAGCTACTGAAGCTAAGGGGCTTCCCAGGTGGTACTGAAGCTAAGGGGCTTCCCAGGTGGTACAGGGGTGAAGAATCTGCCTGCCAATGCAGGAGATGCAAGAGGCACAGGTTCAATCCCTGGGTCAGGAAGATCCAATGGCATAGGAAATGGCAACCACTCTAGTATTCTTCCCTGGATCATTCTAAGGACAGAGGAGTCTGGTGGGCTACAGTTCTTGGGGTTGCAGAGAGACAGACAGGACTGAGAAAGCAGGCACTGAAGCTAAATCTAGCTGAAGGGATGCATTCATTCTTATTTGTCTTTTAAATCATTTTTTTAGGTGTATGTGTTCTTACACTTGAATTGAATGCTTGCTGTTTTCACTGTTCTTTTTACACCAAACAATGAATCCATACAGTGATGACCTGTATTGGGAGAAGTTTGGCAACTGTACCACTTCTTCATTCTGTTTCTTTGGTAAATTTTCCTAATATCTATTCCACACTGAAAACAGAATTATCTTCCAGAATAAAATGAGAATTGCAGATTCTCCAATTTACCCCTATACCCTCTTTTCCCCAAACATAGCCTGAATTTTAAAGACAATCTCTTCAAGAAAATTGAACAGATAGCGTAAAAAATAAATAAATAAATAAAATAAATCAAGGAAATAACCTTTTAAGAAGGATATGGGTTCTGTCACTGAGTTTGAGATGTCTGTTCAAAGAAAAAGTGAATATAATTTGAAAAGAAACTATATTTGCACTCTTACTTTTAAATCCATTTTAGTGTTTTGTGTTAAAGTTATTTTTATTCTCAAAAGAGAATTTGTTTTAAATTGATTAGGTAAGGCCCTGAGAACTAAAAGGTTACTTTTTTTTTTTTTCCACTCCTTGACAGTTTTGCTATTCCAAAGAAGAAAAGTTTACCTGTCTCCACTCCTCCAAAATAAACTGACTTTGAAAAATAGCACTTTAAATGTTTTTGCCAAACGTTGTTAAGACAGTTAAACAAAATTAAATTCTTTTTCTCTACTATTTCTTGTTAGCCTTTTAGAAGTATCAGAAAGCTTCCAATTGATTGTACCTTATATACATTGAATAGAGACTACCCAGCTGTGTTTTAAAATACCTAAAATACAAAAGGCTTAATTGAGAAAATGTCACTTCTTCTAAGTGTTAAATAGTCAGCAATAAAGCTGTCTTTTTCCTCAGTGAGTATGTCTGTATAAGGTTGACGGCGGGATAACTTCTAAAGGACCAAGCATAAGATTTCCCAAGAGAAGGCTACTGTCCATTGGATTAATTATGTGACATCTTTGGCTATCAAATAACAGCTTGCTTCTATTTAGTTTGTGATTATTGGGATAATTATTTATAGGTGCATACATCTCTTTTAGCTTAAAAATCTCTTTCAGTTCTAGAAAAATTCCTAAGGAGAATACTAATGAAATCATGAAAAATATTCCATTACTTATGCATCATAATCTCAGACTTTCATTTTTTTTTCTTTTGAAACGTTTAACACAAAATATTTTAGACATACGAATATAATTACCACATATTCATTCAAGGTAATATAATCATTTTTTTAAATGTAAGAACATCATTCATAAAATTGTGACTGGCCTTAAGTTTCCTCCTCACTCCAGCTTTACTGAGATAAATAATTGACAAAATTAGTATATACTTAAATTTACAATGTGATAGTTTGATGTGCATATGCATTGTTAAATTAGTACTTCAATCAAGCTAGTTAACATATCCACAGACTCACAGTTATTATTTGTGTGTGTGTGTGATGAAAATATTAAAGATCTAACCTCTTAGGAAATTTTAGGTAACAAAAGTAGTATTGTTAACTGTGGTTATCACTTGGTATATTAGATCTCCAGAATTTATTCATGCTACTTAATGGAAAGTTTGTAACATCTGACTAATATCTATGATCTCCATTTCCAGTTGTTAGGCAGTTAGAATAGGAAAAAGGAGTCTAGAATGGCGGTGGCTAAAAGACAAGGAAGGGAAAAATCCACAAAATAGAACAAAGGAAGGTCCAAGGACCAGAATGAGGACCTCAGGTAGAACAAACAGCACTCCTGGCTAGCTCAGTTTACTTACGGCAGGCCCAGGGGGAGGAGAAAAAACATATAAAAAGAGGAGCCAGAGGGCTCCTCTCTCTCTTCTCTTCTCGTCTTTTGGATCAGCATGTCCTCACACCTCGAGGACGTAGTTTCCTTTATTTTCTAAATAAAACTGAGCTGTAACACGAAGCTGTAACACTGATCTGTCCTAGAGCTGTGACACAGTCTATCCGAGGGCTGTAATGCTGGTCTATCATTTCAAATTTTTGTTGTAAGGAGACAGAACCAAGGAAATTACACACTCTCCCGACATCTATCGTGCCATGACTCCAATTTAACCGAGCTGAGACAACCTCTGTGCGGCCCCTGCAAAGAGGAGGCCAAGCACAGCAGGAACCCAACTCAGCAAAAGCTCCCACAGTGGAAGTGGAACACGAAGAAAACCCAGCACAGGGTGGGTGATAAGAAGCCCAGTGTGCTGGAAACCAACTGGGACAGCAAAAAACAAACTCAGCAGAAAGCTCATGCAGCTCAGTCTCAGATTCCAGAAGACCTCCGGTTAAGATAGGACGTCCTCACTCCTATGGCTGGAAGGACATATGCCTTAATTCCTTTACAATCTCTTAATTCTTTTACAGTCTTAAATTGTAATCTTAATTCCTTTACAATCTTAATTCCTTTACAATCTCTCCTTCCTTATTTCCTTGAAACCCCCATCCCCACCTCCCCCCCCCCCGGGAGTGGCAGTGGGTGCAATTGAGGGATTCTAGAGAGGCTACTCCTCAGTGTGTCCTGAAGGATCCGCTATCCTCTGCACTCTAGTAGCTGTTACCCAAGCCGGTGGGGGTTCTTCTGTCCTTAATCTTCTTTGTGCCAAGGATCAGGCCAATGAAAACTATGAGCACAGGTCAGCTATTTAGCAGATTTTCTGGCAGGTTATGAAGGGGATTCCTTGGCACGTTTTTCCCACTGCTTTTTCTTTCTGTCCTTCAGCTCCTCTCTCCTGGGACTTGAGCCCAGCCAAAATCCACGATGCCTGTCTTCAGGACCTAATGAAGCTCAGGCTCTGATGTCTCATTGCAAATATTCAGTTAGAGACACAGAGATAGGTAAGAGGTGGACTTGTTTGGATTCAGAGAGAACCACACTCCACAGGGTGTGGGCCATTGCAGGGGGCAAATGCTTTGGCCATGGAATGTAGTGTGGCTAGTTTTTGCTCTTGGGTGAATTCATATGCTAATGAGAGGGAGAATCATCCCAACCATTGGGGAACCACCCACTCCTTCATCTTTTGACAGTGCCTTGGAACTGTCCTGTCACCTGGGTGTGTCATCTAGCTTGCAGATTGGGGATCAAGGTTTAGTTGAATTTGATTTGTCATCTTGGACCCAATTGATTTTAATCAGTTTATGTTATGCCCTTGTGCTATGTCATTCTTTCAAAAGCTGTGCCCCGCCCCCTTCCCTCCTGTTTCATGCTCTTTTCCTGAGCCCTGTCCAGGCCCACAGTGTTGCCTCTACAATCTTCTGGAAGGAAAACCAGAAAATAGCTGGCCCTTGAGAGGGAAATACTGTATAATATCCAATCCCTCTAGATAATCAGGCCTTCATCTTCCATGCTTCCTACAACATGTGCAACATCAGCATCTCAGTGAACCTGCTAGGGCGGGAGACGGGCATACAATGTCTGCAAGAAGTCCATCTGCTGACATCTCTTCAAAGGCAATTGGGCTTTCAGGGATAATGTTTGCCACTTTGGAAGTTAGCCCTGCAGGCCAATTGGGCCCAAATCCTTACCACCCTTCTTCTAAAGTTACAAACATAATCCCCCACCCCCATCACCAAATCAAATCTCCACTCCACTTTTATGGAACATCTGGTCATCTGGTCTGTTGCCTCTTATCAGTTTGTTCTTAAGCCAGTTACTAACTCCTACAACCAAGACCCTTCCCCCTTGTAGGCAACATTGCTCCACCCCACTTACTATTAAAATACTATTAATTCCCCTAACAGGACCAGATAACCCACTCCTTTGTCATTACTTCTGTTATTACCTAAAGTGGGTCTATGACAATAAAATGTTTACCATTGGAAACACTCTAAGCTGCTCTTATGGAGGACTAGGGGAGGAAATCAGTGACTTACATTTCCTTAGAGCAGTAAGAGGATAAGGCTTATGACTGTTTCACCAGGTTTCCAGTCTCAGGGCACAGCCTTGGATTGCTTTACATCATGATATCTATTACCATCTGCGGTGAACAAACTGGCAATGGGTTAAAATTACAACACCTTAATCCTACCCAGCACTGGTCACACTGGAGACCTTGGGGATGCCCAACTGTAGTCCAGGGGTCCCAGGAGGTCGACCTGCCTTGACTTGCCTAGGGATCTGGTCCTCAAAAAGTTGTCATGCCTCAACCTGTTTGGGGATCCGCCAGTCCAGGGGTCCCAGGAGGTCATCACACCTCGACCTGCCCAGGGACTCAGTTCTCAGGAGGCCGACCTGCCTCAACCTGCCTGGGATTTGATCTCCAGGAGGCTGTCACGCCTCAACTTTCCTGGGGATCTGCACCCTGACCCAGGAATGCCTGGTTCTCAGGTTGCAACGGTACTGGGTAGGATAAGCCTCAAAAAGGCTCACCTCTTAAGGAAGTCCACCCATGGAAATTGAAGGAGGCCTATTAGTTTTTTCTTTTCCTTTCTTTCTCTTTTCTTTTCCTCCCTGTCATGACTGTGTTTCATGGGAAATTACCAATCCACTTCCCAGCAGACACCCTTGAGATGCATCCTTGATAACTGGAAACTGTTCGATCCTCTAACTCTAAGGAGAAGTCACTTAAAATCCTTTTGTGCCACTATGTGGCCACAGTATCCTCTGGGGGACAAGGAACACTGGCCTGAGGATAGGAGTTTAAATTTCAATATCATCCTGCAGCTAGAATTATTCTGCAAAAGAAAAGGGAAATGGACAGAGATCCCCTATGTCCAAATTTTCTTCCAACTAAGAGATATGAAGGAACTCTGTTTTAAGTACAGGATTATTGTATGCCCTAAAAGTGAGCCTACTAGGCAAATGGTGTTAGGTACAAGCAACCAAGAGAAGGAACCGTTCTCCCCTCCCCTCGTGAAGGCTCACCTTCCACAGCTCCCGAGTTGCCTGGGGCTCCTTCCTTGTATGCAAATGCGCCCCCATATCTAGAAGCATCCCCTCAAAAAGCCAACATGAGTATGTCCCTTAGTTGAAACTGCAGGAGAATTCGGACCAACTTGGGTCCATAAGCCTTTCTCCCTCTTAGAACTAAGACAGATCAAACAAGACCTGGGAAGCTATACAGATGACCCAGGCAAATATATAGATACATTCCAACACATTACCTTGGCCTTTGACTTGACATGGAAGGACATCATGGTCATATTTAGTCAAACTTTATCTGACCCTGAGCATCCTAGGGTCTTAAAGGAAGCCCGAAGGTATGCAATGGGGCTTCACATGTCAAGCGATAAATACCCAGTAGGGGAATTGCAGTCCCTCCTCAGATCCTAATTGGAATTATAATGATCCTGAGCATGATCCCTGGGAAAGGGATCATATTCTGATCTGTGTGAAGGAAGGACTGAAAGCAGCCCAGCAAAAAGTAATCAGCTATGCCCAGGTCTCAGCAATAACTCAGGAGCCCAACGAGAACCCCACTGCCTTTCTGGAAAGGCTAAAAGAAGCCCTTCAAAAGTTTACCGATCTGGACTTTGCCACCAGGTACTTCAGCCCAATTAGCTGAGCTCATAGCCCTCACTTGAGCTTTAGAGCTGGGAAAAGGAAAAAGAGTAGCCATTTACATTGACTCCAAGTATGCCTTTCTGACGCTACATGCACATGCTGCTATTTGGAAAGAAAGAGGACAAGTGACCACCCAAGGGTCCCCAATCAAATATGGTGATCAAATCCTTAGACTCTTGGAGGCAGTCCATCTACCTGCTGAGGTTTCAGTCTCCCACTGTAAAGGACACCAAAAAGGGAGCATGAGGGAAGTGGCATGAGGGAACCAAGCAGCTGATCAGGCAGCTAAGAGAGCAGCATTACAGAACAATGACCTAATAGGGGTTGCCACCTTAGTTCCACAGACTAATTTGCCAGAAATTCCTTTGTATACTGAAGATGAGACTCTTAAAGCTAAGAATGAGGGTTTTCAAGATCATATGAGGTGGTTCCAAAAGGAGGGACACCTTTTTCTGCCGAGGAACCTCCAGTGGAAGTTGGTTAACTCCTTACATGCCACCACTCATTTAGGGGAGAAGGCCCTCCAAAGATTACTGGAAAGGTCCTTCAGAGGAACAGGCCTCCAAACGACTATAAGGCAGGTGGTCTTCTCTTGTTATACTTGCCAATTAAACAACCCCCAAGGAGCTCAAAGACCACAGTTGGCCCAGCCTACCCAGCAACGTGGGACCTACCCAGGAACGGACTGGCAGATGGACTTCACCCAGATGCCAGTTTCTCAAGAGTATAAATACCTGTTAGTTATGATTGATACATCATGGGGTTATGGACTGAAGGGTTTCCAACCTGGACTAAGAAAGCTGAGCAGGTGGTAAAAAACTGCTCCATGACATCATTCTGAGATTTGGCCTGCCTAGGTCATTACAAAGTTACAAGGGGACATTACTTATTATTTCCATTGTGCCTGGAGGCCTCAGTCTTCAAGAAAAGTAGAAAGAGCCAACCAATTCTTAAAATCAGTGATTAAAAAAAAGATAACCCAGGAGACCTCCCTGAGATGGAAGGATGCTTTACCAATAGCTCTCCTCTGCACCCTTATTACCCCTAAGGAACAGTTTGGTCTTAATCCTTATGAGATGCTATATGGGAGACCTTTTGTTTATGTCAATGACCTCTTCCTAGATCCAGAGGCTCAGACCCTCCAGCCTTATACTATGGCCATTGGTCAATTCCAACAGGATATATGCTGTGTGGTGTAAACCAGGACCCAAAAGATTCTAAGGAGTCACCACTATATAGTCCAGGGACTCAAGTCCTAATTAAAGTATGGAAAGATGGGTCCCTAAAGGCTCAACTCCAGCTCACATGGAATACAGCCCCATGTAATACTTTCTACCCTCACAGCAGTCAAGTTACCAACATGACTCCTGGATTCACTACTCAAGAGTCAAGCCATAGAAAAAAACAGAAGAGGACACTCAATACCTGTGAGCCCCTGGGATATCTCAGATACCTATTCAGAACTCCAAAGAGTGACATTCTAATGAACACCCCCAAAATCTAGTTTCTGGGGATAAGATTTCTCAGGACAGCTCTAAAAAGCCAACACAGCTTGGCAGGGGTTGTACTCCAAAACAGACAGGAGATAAATCTTCTGATCCCTGAACAAGGAGGGACTTGAGCCATCTTGGTGATGGAAATTTGGAGTTGGATAATGCCCCTACTTGTCCTTGTTATACCATATTGATGCTGCTTGTGATTGCTCCATGTATTATCAATCGTCTAACCTGTTTTGTCTCTGCCCAGGTCAACAAGCTACAGCATGCAGTGCCAGTTCAACAAGGATATATAGAACTACAGCCAACCACGGAAAACATCACTCACCCTTAGATGGACCCCACTATAAGGACGCTGAGGCCTGAGACTAGCAAGAGGGGGAGGCCTAATGCCCCTCACCATCCCAGTTCAGCAGGAAGTAGCCAGAGAGAGCTTGACGCCCCTATTCCCAAGAAATTGGGCCTCCCATCTCTTGAAGGGGGAATGTTAGGTAGTTAGAATAGGAAAAAGGTGTCCAGAATGGTGGTGGCTAAAACACAAGGAAGGGAAAAATCCACAAAAATAGAACAAAGGAAGGTCTGAGGACCAGAATGAGGACTTCAGGTAGAACAAGCAGTACTCCTGGCTAGCCCAATTTACATATGGCAGGCCCAGGGGAAGGAGAAAAAACATATAAAAAGAGGAGCCAAAGGGCTGGGGATGTCTCTCTCTATCTTCTCTTCTCATCTTTTGTGTTAGCATGCCCTCACACCTCAAGGACTTTTTTTCCCTTTATTTTCTAAATAAAACTGAGCTTTAACACGGAGCTGTGACACTGATCTGTACAAGAGCTGTGACATGGGTCTGTTTGAGGGCTGTAATGCTGGTCCATTGCTTCAAATTTTTGTTGTGATGAGATAGAACCAAGAAAATTACAGATGCCCCTGACACCGGTAACCACCATTATATCTTCTACTTGTATATGAGTTTGACATTTTCAGCTTCCACATGTAAGTGAAATTATACAGTATTTATCTTTTTGTGCTGAGCCTATTTCACTTGTCAATATGTCCTCAGTTTAGTTCAGTTCAGTCATTCAGTCATGTCTGACTCTTTGCGACCCCACGGACTGTAGCACACCAGGCTTCCCTGTCCATTACCAACTCCCAGAGCTTGCTCAAACTCATGTCCATCAAGTTGGTGATGCCATCCAACCATCTCATCCTCTGTCGTACCCATCTCTTCCTGACTTCAATTTTCCCCAGCATCAGGGTCTTTTCTAAGGAATCAGTTCTTTGCATCAGGTAGCCAAAGTATTGGAGCTTTAGCTTCAGCATCAGTCCTCTCAAAGAATATTCAGGACTGATTTCCTTTAGGATTGACTGGTTGGATCTTCTTGCAGTCCAAGGGACTCTCAAGAGTCTTCTCCAACAATACAGTTCAAAAGCATGAATTCTTCGGTGTTTAGCTTTCTTTATAGTCTGACTCTCACATCTATACAAGACTACTGTCCTACAGGCTTATATATGTCATCACAAATGATAGGATTTCTTACTTTTATAAAGCTGAATAATAAATACTTTACTGTATATTATGTCCCATTTCATTGCATGATGTGGACACATGCACACACATATGACTTTTCCTCATTTGTTGATGGACATCTAGATTGTTTCCATGCAATAGCTAATATAAACACTACAATCAACATGAAAGTACAAAAATCTTTTCAAGATAATGATTTTGTGTTTGGAGATATATATTCAGAATTTCTGAATCACATGCTAGCTCTATTTTTAATTTCTTAAGGAATTTTCATATTGTTTTTCATAATGGGTATACCAATTATGGGGCTTCCTAGGTGGTGCTAGTGATAAAGAACCTTCCTGCCAGTGAAGAAGACATAAGATACTCGTGTTCAATCCCTGAGTCAGAAAGATCCCCTGGAGGAGGACATGCAATGCACTCCAGTATTTTAGCCTGGAGAATCCCAATGACAGAAGAGCCTTTCGGGCTACAGTCCAAAGGATCATGTAGAATTGGACACCACTGAAACCACTTAGCATGCACACATGCACATGCCAATTATATTTCCATCCAACAGTGCACAAAGGTTTCCTTTTTTCCCTATCTTGCCAACTCTTACTACCTTTTGACTTTTTAAGAATAGTTATCTTGTCGTCACATCCAAGTTTGTGTGTGCAACACCGTGAGGACAAATAAACCGAAACGTCAATTTACAGCTGAGAGAGCTTTACTGCAGGGCATCAAGCAAGCAAAAGGGCATCTCACACTCAAAAGACCACTCCTTGATGGTTTCTAGAGAAGGGTTTTTAAAGGCAAAATCTGGGATGAGGGCTTGAGGGCTGCAGGTTGTGTGACTTTCTTCTGATTGATTTTTATTGCTATATCGGGGTGATATCTCCAGAATCTCAACCTTCTGTCCCAATCTATCTAGGGCCTCCTTGCTTGTGGTCAGCACGTAGTCACCATCCTCCACTTTCATGTTTTATATTGTCTTTATTCACTTGGGAGTTACATATTCTCTACTACTTTACATGAATGTTCAGTCACTTCAGTTGTATCCAGCTCTTTGGCACCCCATGGATCGTAGCCCACCAGGTTTCTTTATCCATGGAATTTCCTGGGCAAGAACACTAAAGCGGGTTGCTCTGCCCTCCTCCAGTGGATCTTCCTGTCCCAGGGATCAAACCTGAGACTCCTGCATTGCAGGCAAATTTTTTACTGTTGAGCCACCAGGGAAGCCCAGTGACCCTATTACTTTAGTTACTAGTAAACTGAAATTTGCAAATTGTAGTCAACTAAATCTCAAGTTACTTCAGTATCTTTCCCTGCTTTAGCATATTCCAAGAACCAGAAAAACAAAAGAACTACATATTTCATGTAGTTTGGTATTAACATGACTTCTAACTTATAAATGTCCTGCTACTAATCAGTATGGTTGCTTTGGTTATATATATATATTTATCTTTTATTTTAGTCAAAACGTTTACTAATTTATTTGCTTGCTATTACTTTGTGTTCATTTTTTCTTTCTGTGTTATTACCAACTATAGTACAAATTTATATAGCTTTTGAATAAAGACCTTAATATATTTTTTAGAGCTTTTAAAATAATATTTTTATTTTGACCTCACCATCTTTTTTCCTCTTCTGTTCCCACTTCTCATCAATACTTATTTATGAGAATTGACTATCAATAAGGCACATGTTAGTTAGGGCTTGCAGTGAATACAAGAGCACAAAAAATACACAAATATATTCCTCTGGTCTTCACCAAGCTTAGCTTTAGCTGGGAACAACCGTTGTGTGCTCTTCACTCTTCACTAGTCAGTAAATTACCAAAAGAAAGAGAATTTCTCTCCACTATCTTCCTGATACAGAGTTTCCGATTGATTGTTACTTTCCTCAGACATTTGAAGATACTGGGTATTAAGGATTCTATTTCCTGAGAAGTCAGCTATTGTTAAAATTCTAATATCTTTAAAAATAATATATAATTTCTCTTGAATATTCTCTTATTTTGCAGACTTATTCAGTTTAGATGTGACTCTCTTGCCTTTGTTTTCTGGTGAAGATAACATTTGATTCTTTAACCTGAGAATTTATTATTTTATCTATTCTGGGGACCCTTCTGCAATTATAACTTTGAATATTGCTTTTCACACATTATCTCTCTCTGGAAATTCCTTTACTTATATGTTGGCACTTCTAATTCTATTTTGTGTATTTCCCAACCTTTTTCCACCATATGTTTTGTGCTTTAGTCCTCTATGCTGAATATTTTAAATTCTCTAAAATCTCAATTACATTTTTTAAATCTTTATTTTATTTTTATTTTTTTAACTTTACAATATTGGTTTTGTCAATTACATTTTTTTAAATCTCAATTACATTTAAACAATCTATTTAGATATGTTTGATCTGTTGTTTATCAATGAAGGTTTTATTTTATTGACTATGTATGCCATTGCTAAAAGTTCTATTTAATCATTTTTCAGATATGTTCTTTTCTCTCCAAGCCAAATTGTTGTCATGTGTGAGTTTAAATTTTCCTTTTATTCCTTTAAACATAAAATGCTTCCTGATTTCAGTTTCTTTCAAACTTGTTAATGATTTTAGAGGATATAGTCCTTCATTTATTCTTTAATCTCATTCTGTCTCTTGATTTGGACATTTTTATTGTGAATCTTTTTAAGTGTTGTACAGTTGCATGAACCTGGGGGATACAAGAATGGTTCTGTTCGGATATTTTTTGCATTTGTTTCTCTCCTGAATTTCAGGGCTTTCACTAAATGAAGGTCCATTTGTCATTATTGATTTTGTTGTTATTTTTGCTGTTGATCCCTTGGATTCAAACGTGCACATTATATAGATGTGTGTGTGTGTGTGTGTGTGTGTGTGTGTGTGCATGTGTGTCTCTAAATTATGGAGAAGGAAATGGCAACCCACTCCAGTATTCTTGCCTGGAGAACCCCATGGACATAAGAGCCTGGTGTGCTATAGTACATGGGGTTGCAAAGAGTTGGACACAACTTTAGCAACTGAACAAGTGTGTGTGTATATATATTAGAACTTGGTACCTAGTAAATGTTGTAAACTTTTGCTGCCAAATTTTCTCCATTCTATTCTGAGCTTTCAAAACATAGCACATTCAGAAAGTATGTCTGACTCGTATCATACTTGGCTATCAGCTTCAACTGTATCAGTTCAAATGTTACTGCTCTAGCCACAAGTTCCTTCTCTGTTTGTGACACCTGGGAGTTTCCCTTTTATTTCTTCTTTTTTAATTCAGCTATTTACTATTCAGTTTAAGGTAGTTTGTCCAATACTGTCAAGTGTTCACGGCAACAGTGAGAGGTACATATTGAATCAGAACATGATGTTGACAGGCCAAGAATTGCATATGGCTCTAAGACCAAACCATTCCTTTCTCCTCTCTTTCATAAAATAAATTTGATGAGTTCTGTTTTGGAGTTTTGGAATTTACCTTACTTAAAGTAAAGTTATATATTATCCTCTTTCAGCAACATTGACAATATATAAAATAGAATGTTTAATGCATTTCTGTAGTTTTATCTTAGGTAACACATTTTTTTTTTCTTGCTGATTTGAAAAATAACTACAACATGTCTGCTGTTAAATTTAAAGCACTGTCTCTTTTATAATTTTAATAGACTCTTCATCTTTTAGATTCTTTCATGGTATTTGATTCACTTTGTGGCCATAGCTTTAGTAGTATTTTCTGTGATCTGGAAAGATCTAGCCTAGGCTGCTAACTGGTAACATTCTGGATCTTAATAGCTTCCTCTTCCTTTTCTAATTTTTGTGTCTTAAGTCTTAAAAAAAAAATAGTGGCCTATTCTTTTGTATTTACTATTTCTCTGTTAGACAACAGTAGTGTCATATATGATACATAAATTACTGATTTATTAGAAATTAGTTACTAATTTAGGATGTCCTAATTTATTAGATATTAGGACATCAATAAGAAACTTAGTTTCCCCTTTATTCCACAGTGATTATTGAGTGTTGACTTTGTAACATTTACTGAGCTAAAAGTGAGGTGGGCTTTACAGCCAAAAATGAAGAGGTAATGACATAGTGTTCAGTTCAGTTCAGTCTCTCAGTCATGTCAACTCTTTGCGACCCCATGAATTGAAGCACGCCAGGCCTCCCTGTCCATCACCAACTCCTGGAGTTCACTCAAACTCACGTCCATCGAGTAGGTGATGCCATCCAGCCATCTCATCCTCTGTCATCCCCTTCTCCTCCTGCCCCCAATCCCTCCCAGCATCAGAGTCTTTTCCAATGAGTCAACTCTTCACATGAGGTGGCCAAAGTACTGGAGTTTCAGCTTTAGCATCATTCCTTCCAAAGAAATTCCAGGGCTGATCTCCTTCAGAATGGACTGGTTGGATCTCCTTGCAGTCCAAGGGACTCTCAAGAATCTTCTCCAACACCACAGTTCAAAAGCATTAATTCTTCGGCACTCAGCTTTCTTCACAGTCCAACTCTCACATCCATACATGACCACAGGAAACCCATAGCCTTGACTAGACAAATCTTTTTTGGCAAAGTAATGTCTCTGCTTTTCAATATTCTTTCTAGGTTGGTCATAAATTTCCTTCCAAGGAGTAAACGTCTTTTAATTTCATGGCTGCAGTGATTTTGGAGCCCCAAAAAATGAAGTCTGACACTGTTTCCCCATCTATTTCCCATGAAGTGATGGGACCGGACGCCATGATCTTCATTTTCTGAATGTTGAGCTTTAAGCCAACTTTTTCACTCTCCACTTTCACCTTCATCAAGAGGCTTTTTAGTTCCTCTTCACTTGCTGCCATAAGGGTGGTGTCATCTGCATATCTGAGATTATTGATATTTCTCCCGTCAATCTTGATTCCCGCTTGTGCATCTTCCAGTCCAGCGTTTCTCATGATGTACTCTGCATATAAGTTAAATAAACAGGGTGACAATATAGAGCCTTGATGTACTCCTTTTCCTATTTGGAACCAGTCTGCTTTTCCATGTCCAGTTCTAACTGTTGCTTCCTGACCTGCACACAGGTTTCTCAAAAGGCAGGTCAAGTGGTCTGGTATTCCCATCTCTTTCAGAATTTGCCACAGTTTATTGAGATCCACACAGTCAAAGGCTTTGGCATAGTCAATAAAACAGAAATAGATGTTCTTCTGGAGCTCTCTTGCTTTTTCAGTGATCCAGCAGATGTTGGCAATTTGATCTCTGGTTCCTCTACCTTTTCTAAACCAGCTTGAATATCTGGAAGTTCATGGTTCACGTCTTGCTGAAGCCTGGGATGGAGAATTTTGAGCATTACTTTACTAGCATGTGAGATGAGTGCAGTTGTGCAGTAGTTTGAGCATTCTTTGGCATTGCCTTGATATAGTGTTAGGTTCTAGAATAATGACATATTATGAGAATAAAGAGCAGGACATCCTATTTATACAGGGAGTGACGAGGAAGTCTTCCACAGGGTTTGATACTTGCACTCAGAATTGAAAGATAAATAGAAATGTTCAGCTTGAGGAAGCAACATGTACAAAACATCAAACATCAAGGAGTGAATAAACATGATGGGTAAGAAAAATATAAGCACTGAATTTAACTGAACTGTATGCTATATGTGACAACTTGGCTGGTGATGAGCTTCAGTGAGCTGCCAGATGTAAGCAATTATCAGATCTTGAATAACTTTGTTTCTATTAAAGGAGCTGAATCTCCTTTAGGAAGTAATGGAGGATAGATGGGTCCTAACAAAGGAAGCAACTTGACTAGATATACAGAGTTGAAAGGTAAGTGTTAGGGCAGTGTAGAGTACTAAGGGCAAAATGCCCAATGAATGATTCTTATCACATCATGGTGGGCTCTACTGCTTCTCAGTATTTGTTTTTCTGCTTGCCACTTGTTCTGCTTAATATCCAAATGTTCTTTGAGTCAATATGCATGCATAATTCCTCAGGTACGTTTATTTCAGTAGTACTGATTGATTATGTCTAATGACATGCATTGTGCTGCTACTGCTGCTAAGTCACTTCAGTTGTGTCCGACTCTGTGCGACCCCATAGACGGCAGCCCATCAGGCTCCCCCATCCCTGGGATTCTCCAGGCAAGAAAACTGGAGTGCATTGCCATTTCCTTCTCCAATGCATGAAAGTGAAAAGTGAAAGTAAAGTCACTCAGTTGTGTCCGACCCTCAGTGACCCCATGGACTGCAGCCCAACAGGCTCCTCCATCCATGGAATTTTCCAGGCAGGAGTACTGGAGTGGGGTGCCATTGCCTTCTCCATGCATTGTGCTAAGTCTTAGAAATAATAAGATAAATAAGACAGGTTTCCTGTTTTCAGTGATTACTGCTTTACTGGGGGAGGGTAGTCCCTTTAAATAGCATGACTTCACAAAAGTATGCAAAGTTTTGTGTGTGTGTGTGTGTATGTGTGTGAGAGAGAAAGAGAGAGAGAAAGAGAGAAAAAGAGAAAGAAAAAGTAGGATCTTAGAGCACCTGACTTAGGAACTATTTCCTGTAAGTAAAAAAAAAAAAAAAAAAAATTACACTGAGCCTTACAAGATTAATAAAGTTTCGAAAGGTGCTTACTTCCCTTGGGCTAGTATTACTTACTGCTCCAGTTAAAGAGGAGCAAATATTCTAAAAGTCTTCTTCCTTTCCTTCCTGCCCTTTACCTCCACATCCTAAATCTTTTTTTAAATTTATTTTTAATTGGAGAATAACTGCATTACAATACATCTCTGCCATGCATCAGCAAGAATCAGCCATAGGATAAGTATATCCCCTTACCTCATGAACCTCCCTCCCACCCCATCCCACCTCTTTAGGTTGTCACAGAGCAGCAGATTGTCATACAGCAAATTGCCACTAATTTTACATATGGTAATATATATGTTTCCATGCTACTCTCTCATATCCTAAATCTTTACAGTTACTAGGACTCTCTATCCAGCCTTGTCATTATGAAGGGGGAAAGCTGTAACTTGGACTTTTTTCTCAAATTCCACTCTTCATTTCCTTCCCACTCTCTCTGGTCCTCTACCATCTCTCACTTAAACTTTGGTAACTATCTCACTCCAGGACAATCAATCTTCCATACTGCTGCTAGAGGGAGCTTTCCAAAAGATAAATTTTTCTCTTAATGTTCCCTTGGTAAAAATAAATAAATAAATAAAATAAAACAACAACAGAAGCATTTGGCAGTCTCCTGCTGCATTTTGGGAGAAGTTCAAAACTCTGAGCAGGTCAAAGGACACATCTCACTGGTGATGGTGACTCACCTCATCAGCAAGGCTACTGTCTTTTCCTTTACTTTTAAATCCTTCACATTTTTTTAAAATATACTATTCATAAAGCTTTCCTTCCTACCCTGAAGGTAGAACTTAGAATTATAGTACTTTTCTCTTTGCATGAAATTACTTATGTTATTTTTCTTTACTTGACTGTGAATAATTAAAGGTGGGGAATGTATTTTATTCATCTTTGAGTCCGCGGTACTTGGCAAAGTTCCTGGCCTAGTTTTTGTCGTGTTGAAAGTACACAATACTGTTTGAAGTGAATTAAATAAAAATAAATTAACCCAGAGTTGAGAACAAGACCTAGAAGTTAAATAAGACAATAAATCATGAAAGAAACATTCTTTTGGAAAGCAGAGATGTTAAGAATGTTTCTGTGGAATACCTCTGTACTTAAGTATTCAATGTTTGCCTTTGGGCTTTTCAAAGTTAAACAAGATTTTTTCCCAAGTCCATTAAATGATTTTTAGAAAACAAATTTAACAAAATATAATGAGTAGAATAAATTTTATCTACAGTAACCATATTATTAGGCTTTTACAAAGTGTCAATTTAATTCAATTCAGAGTACTGAATGTTTGTATTGCTATCCTCTTCTTTATTTGAATTCAGAAGATATCGGTTCATGTGTTTTATTATTTTTAATATGACATCAAGACACTCCAGGGTACATTTTATTATTCCATTTATTCATGCCTAGGGTACATTTTGAGCTATAAACCTAAAGGCTAAGTGCTTTAACCACCCAAATCATGTATTAGTGGATCAATAAAATATACCCTGGAGTATCTTAATCTTATAAAATGTCTCCAAATTCTTATTGATAAGAGCAATTAATCTCTAACAAAACTAATACTTTAAAATCACATATTCTATTCTTACCTATTATATACATTATATAAATAAAGAACAATGGCAGTTTTTTATTTGGATACTTTTAGAGAAATGATGAATTATGCAATCCATCTACTGAAAGAATAGGACATACTTCTCCTCTGAAAGCTGCTATGGATACACAACCCAAGTTTATGTGAAGTATTTTATGTTTGTATATGGTCATTCCTTGGATAGTGGCAATCCAAAACAGAGGAATTAGACAATGGAGTGTTGCATTTAATCAAATATATTTGATAAACTGTGACTTGCCATGTACTTCAAACAATCTTACATTCAATTACAATGGATTGCCTCAACCTCTATTTCTTATTATGGTTTTTCCTCTGCCTGTGTTTAGTACCACGTTTTCTTCTGTTACTAGATTTAGCACACCAGGGCATTAATTTGTATATTATAGATGCTCAACAAATATGCAGTTTAAATGATAGAATAGCTATATTGCTAAACAAACTCATATTCCATTTTGGAAGTTATTGAATTATAAATGAAATTAAGTACACATAAATACACACATATGCAATATGAATAATTATTAAAATAAAATTACCATAAAAGGCAAGAGAAGACAATTATTTATATAACTTTTAGTGTCAACAGTATTTATATGTTAACTCATTTAATTTTCACTGTAAAACTAAATGCTAAGCCTTATTAGACCTTTATAAATGATGAGAAGCCTAAGGCCAAGAGATACTAAGAACATTGTTCATGTTAATAACTAATAGTACTAAGATTCAAGAGGAAGCAGATCTGAAATGTACATGATCTCAACACCATTTTTATTTTCACTGTAACATTACTAAACTAAATGTTTTCAGTTCTTCAGACTTTGTTTAACAAAACTGACTCAACTTTAAGGATTCAAATATCAGTCTGGGGCTGATCCTATTGTAAGCATTTATCATAATTGTTCAATGATGGATATTGTGAAAGTGTAATAGACAGAATAAATCTATGCCATTCTTATTATATACAGTTCATGTTGAATTTTTGTTTTGTTTTTGTCTTCCTCATATGTAGCTCAAAAGAAGAAATGTATAATATTTCTGTGTATTTCCAGACTAAATATTGATTATAGGCAAAAATGCCATCACAAAAGAAAACATTATTTTTGGAAGTGATAGAGTTCTCTATTGTGCATGGAGTTAATGAACCATATTAGAGCAGATTTGAACAGCTGAGAAAAATCACAGTGCATGAGTCAATAAGACAGGAACTAAGCGTTTTTCATGGATAACAACTACTGAACAACTTAATCTGCGTCCTTTCTGCCCCATTTTCACTGACCTGCTTGTCAACATCTTGTCATTAATTTATTCAGTGAAATCTTCACATTGACAACCACTGGTTTACATAGTTGCAAATTTTATTCATGCACTCAACAAATAATAGTTTGAGTTTTTAGTAGGTTTCAAATCTTGTATTAGGGTGTGATGATGTGATGACAAAATTAAAACAAAACAAAACAAAACTATTACTTTACCACTGAGGAACAATGTCAAGATTATTCTGCTTTTTGTAAAAAAGGTAGAAAAGATATAGGAAAGAATACATATTAAAAAAATGAGATGCATTACCACAGAGTGCAGGGTTCAGTGGGGTAAAGTAAAAATACACTGTCTGTTGAAGCCAGATTACAGAGTGTTTAAATTTCATGCAAAAGATTTGAATTTAACTCACAGATGAAGGACCTTGATTTCTGGAAGAGCATGCTGAAGATGATGATGTGGTGAGAATAATTTTGTAACCACACATAAGGTAATATATGTAGCACTCAGAAGACTTTATTGTATATCCAATAGGTTCTAGCTACAGTCCCATAAAGAGAACAGAGTCTCCACAGGCACTTAAAGGGGATTATATTCTTTGATGAGTTTAGAGAATAACAGCAAAAGAGATCAGTTGTCATTTATTAAATACTATTGGCAAAAAAAGAATAGGTTGGATTTATATTTATATCTTACTACTTATTACATTTTTATAAATGAGGACATTAACCCCAGTTAAACGAATTACCAAGCTGAGATTTGAAATGAGGCATTTCTGGCCATACATCTCAGTTTTACCATGCATATGCCCTGCAAGAAGAAAATGGAGCACGCCTTCAGATTTTGTGCAGTGGTTTTCTGTTTCATGGTGTACTGGTGAGGGCTTACTGCTCATAATGATAGAAACTATAATTATTAAAGATATTAAAAATAGAACTAAGTTAGTATTATAGGCATGAATTAATAAAGCCTCCACTGCAGACAGCATGTTAAAAATTAAGACTACTGCTTAAAGGCACATTTAGGTCATGGGGAAACTGAGGGGAAGGCATAGAGATTTCCCATATGCTTCCTGCCTCCACATATTTATAGCTTCCCCTATGATCAACATCTCTGACGGGAGTTCTGTGTTTGCTACAATTGATGAAACATATTGACGTATTTCATCACACAAGTCCATAGTTTATTAGGGTTCACTCTTGTTAGATATGTTGTAGACACATATCTATTATTTTGGTATCATACAGAGTATTTTCACTGCCCCTCTAATCCTCTGTACTTCACTTATTCATTCCTCATCATCCCAATTCCTGAAAACCACTAAATTTTTACTGTTTCCATATTTTTGCTTCTTCCACAATGTCATGTCATAGAGTTGAAATCATACAGTATATAACCCTTTCAGATCATCTTCTTTCACTTAGTAATATGCATTTAATATTCCTCTATGTCTTTTCATAGGTTGATAGCTCATTTCTTTTTAGTGCTGGACAATGTTCTATTGTCTGGATGTTCTAGAGTTTAATTATCATTCATCTCCTCAAGGACATCTTTTGATTGCGTCCTAGTTTTTGGCAATTGTGCATAAAGTTGCTATAATATCCATGTGCATGCTTCTGTGTGAACATAAATTTTCAGTTCATTTAAGTAAATACCAGTGAGTACAACTGTTAGACGGCATGGTAAGAATAGGTGTAGCTTTGTAAGAAACCACCAGAAAGTCTTCCAACGTGACTCCGCCATTTTACATACTCACTAGCAATGAATGAAGGTTCCTATTGTTCTATATCCTTGTTAGCATGTGGTGTGACTGTCAGTGTTCTGAATTTTGGCCATTCCAATAATTGTGTACAGTATACCTCAGGGATAGTGTGAGTTTGATTGCAGACCACCACAATACAGCAAACATTATAATAAAGTGAGTGATACGGATTTTTTTCTATTATTAGTGCATACAAATATTATGTTAGTACAATTCAGCCTATTAGTTTTTCAATAGAATTATGTGTAAGAAACCATGTAAATACTTAAAAAATACTTTATTGCTAAAATACACGAAAATCATTAGTAACATCAAAAATCACTGACCAGAGATTACTATAACAAATATAATAATAATGAAAAAGTGAAATAGTGTGAGAATTACCAAAACATGACATAGAGACACACAGTGAACAAAAGCTGTTGAAAAAATGTTATTGATAGACTTGCTGAACACCGAGCTGCCATGAACCTTCAATATGTATTAAAGAACACAATATCTGCAAAATGTAATAAACACAGATTTTGTTGTTCAGATGCCCAGTCATGTCCAACTCTTTGTGATTCCATGGACTGCTGCGTGCCAGACCTCCGTGTCCCTCACCATCTCCCAAAGTTTGCCCAAGTTCGTGACCATTGCATCGGTGATGCCATCAGCCATCCCATCCTCTGATGTCCACTTCTCCTTCTGCCCTAAATTTTTCCCAGCACTGGGGACTTTACCAAGGAGTTGGCTATTAGCATCTGCTGTTGCTGCTGCTGCTGCTAAGCTGCTTCAGTCATGTCCAACCCTGTGCAACTCCATAGACGGCAGCCCACCAGGATCCCCCGTCCCTGGGATTCTCCAGGCAAGAACACTAGAGTGGGTGCATCAGATGACCAAAATACTGGAGATTCAGCTTCAACATTATTTCTTCCAATGAGTATTCAGGATTGATTTCCCTTAAGATTGACTGGTCTGATCTCCTTGCTGTCCAAAGGACTTTCCAGAGCCTTCTCCAGCACCACAGATCAAATGCATCAATTCTTTGGCATTCTGCCTTCTTTATGACCCAGTTCTCACAACTGTACATGACCACTGGGAAAACCATTGTTTTGACTATACAGACCTTTGTCAGCAGAGTAATGTCTCTGGTTTCCAACACACTATGTAGGTTTGTCACAGCTTTCCTGCCAAGAAGCAATCATCCTCTGATTTTAAGGCTGGAGTCACCATCCAACAGTGATTTTTGAACCCAAAAAGAGGAAATCTGTCCCTACTACCACATTTCCCCTTCTATTTGCCATAAAGTAATGGGGCCAGATGCCATGATCTTGTTATTATTTTTTTTTAAGCTGGCTCTTTCACTCTCTTCCTTCACCCTCATCAAGAGGCTCTTCAGTTCCTCTTCACTTTCTGCCACTAGAATGGTATCATCCATATATCTGAGGTTGTTGATATTTCTCCCACCTATCTTGATTCCAGCTTGTAACTCATCCAGCCCAGCATTGCTCATGATTGCTCAGGATATTTAGGTTAAACAATCAGCATGACAGCAGACAGCCCTGTTGTACTCCTTTCTCAATCGTGTACCAATCAGTTGTTCCATACAAGGTTCTAACTGTTGTTTCTTGACCCACATACACGTTTCTCAGGTGCTAGGTAAGATGGTGTGATATTCCCATCTCTTTAAGAGCTTTCCACAGTTTGTTATGATCCACACAGTCAAAGGCTTTAGTGTAGTCAACGAAACAGAAGTAGATATTTTTCTGGAATCTACTTGCTTTCCCTTGCAAGGGAATAAACACAGTATGTCTGTGCATTACTAAACTATTTCATTGTTGTTTTAATTTATATTTTCTTAATGACATATGCTGTGGGTTATCTTTTCTTATTTATATTTGTCAACTACATATCCTCAGACTTCCCTTGTGGCTCAGTGGATAAAGAGTCCACCTGCAATGAGAGAGACCAGGGTTCGATACCTGGGTTAGAAAGATCCCCTGGAGAAGGGAAAGGCTACCCAGTCCAGGATTCTGGCCTGGAGAATTCCATGAAATGTATCGTCCATGGGATTGGAAAGAGTGGGACATAATTGAGGGACTTTCACTTTCACTTTCTTTCACATATCTTCTTTGATGAGGTGTCTGTTAAGCTCTTTGGCCCATCTTCTAATCAGATTGCTAATTTTCTTATTTGAATTTTAAGAGTTCCTTGTACTTCAGTCCTTTATCAGATGTGGCTTTTACAAATATTTTCTCCATGTCTGTGATTTTTGTTATTGTCTTATTATTGTCTTTTGTAAAGGAGAAATTGTTTTGTTTCAATAATTCCAAATATTTAATTAATAATTTTATGAATTGTGTCTTTGGTATTGTGTCTAAAAAATCATCACCATACTGATGTCTATCTAAAGTTTTCTCCTGAATGGATGTCCAGTTGTTCCAGTATTATTTGTGAAATGTCTGTCTTTGCTCCATTTTATTGTCATTTTCCTTTGTCAAAGATCAGCTTTGACAGATTCAGTTCAGTTCAGTCGCTCAGTCGTGTCCGACTCTTTGCGACCCCATGAATTGCAGCACGCCAGGCCTGCCTGTCCATCACCAACTCCTGGAGTTCACTCAAACTCACGTCCATCGAGTCGGTGATGCCATCCAGCCATCTCATCCTCTGTTGTCCCCTTCTCCTCCTGCCTCCAATCCCTCCCAGCATCAGAGTCTTTTCCAATGAGTCAACTCTTCGCATGAGGTGAGCAAAGTACTGGAGTTTCAGCTTTAGCATGATTCTTTCCAAAGAACACCCAGGGCTGATCTCCTTTAGAATGGACTGGTTGGATCTCCTTGTAGTCCAAGGGACTCTCAAGAGTCTTCTCCAACACCACAGTTCAAAAGCATCAATTCTTTGGTGCTCAGCTTTCTTCACAGTCCAACTCTCACATCCATACATGACTACTGGAAAAACCATAGCCTTGACTAGTAATCCAAGCCTATGCCCCAACCAGTAATGCTGTAGAAGCTGAAGTTGAATGGTTTTGTGAAGACCTACAAGACCTTTTAGAACTAACACCCAAAAAAAGAGGTCCTTTTTATTACAGGGGACTGGAATGCAAAAGTAGGAAGTCAAGAAATACCTGGAGTAACAGGCAAATTTGGCCTTGGAATATGAAATGAAGCAGGGCAAAGGCTAATAGAGTTTTGCCAAGAGAACACACTGGTCATACCAAACACCCTCTTCCAACAACACAAGAGAAGACCCTACACATGGACATCACTGGATGGTCAACACCGAAATCAGATTGGTTATATTCTTTGCAGCCAAAGATGGAGAAGCTCTATACAGTCAGCAAAAACAAGACCGGAAGCTGACTGTGGCTTAGATCATGAACTCCTTATTTGACAAATTAGGAAGATCTGTATTCTAGGCTCTCTATTCAGTTCCACTGATCTATTTGTTTATACTTTTGCCAGTTCCACCTTGTATTGTTTAATGCTGATTTTCAGTGAGTCTTGAAGTCAAGTGTTCTTCAACACTGTGTTGCCTTTTCTGGGTCTTTTGTTGTTGTTCAGTCTGACTTTTTGTGACCCTATGGACTGCAGCAAGTCAGGCCTCCCTGTTCTTCACCATCTTCACTATTTCCTGGAATTTGCTCAATCTCATGGACACTGAGTTGATGATGTCATCCAACCATCTCATCCCGTATTGTTGCCTTCTGCTCCTGCCCTCAATCTTTCCCAGCATTAGGGTCTTTTCCAATGAGTCAGCTCTTCACATCAGGGGGCCAGTGTACTGGAGCTTCAGCTTTAGTATCAGTCCTTCCAATGAATATTTAGGACTGATTTCTTTTAGGATTAACTGGTTGGATCTCCTTGCTGTCCAAGGGACTCTCAAGAGTCTTTTCCAGCACCACAGTTCAAAAGCATCAATTCTTTGGCACTAAGCCTTTTTTTATAGTCCAACTCTCACATCTGTGCATGACTACTGGAAAAACCATAGCTTTGACTATTTGGACCTTTGCCAGCAGGAGGTGCAGATGTGGTTTGATCTCTGTATCAGGAAGATTCCCTGAAGCAGGGCATGGTAACCCACTCCAGTATTCTTGCCTGGAGAATCCCATGGACAGAGGATGCTGGTGGGCTGCAGTCCATGGAGCTGCAAAGAGTTGGATACAACTGAAGTGACTTAGCACACACGTGGACATGTATTTACTTATTTATATTAAGTTGCTAATATATATGAGATTGTTTTTAATTTCAAATCTCATCTGTTGCTGGTATATGGGAAAGTGGTTAACCTTTTTACACTGACCTTGGATCTTGCAACTTTGGTATAATCATTTACTAATTCCAGGAGGGTTTTTTTGTTTGTTTGTTTTAATTGATTAAAAAAAATTTTTTTTTTCTACATAAACAGTCATGTCCTCTGTGAACAAATCAGTTTATTTCTACCTTCCCAATTCTTTTCTCCCCACTCTTCTTTCTCTCTCTCCCCTTCTCTTTCTTTTCCATCCCCTCCCTTCTTTCCTCTCTCTCTCTCTCTCTTTTTATCGTACTAGAATATCTTATCTTGTACCTGATAGGTACAAGTGGGAAAGGTTTGAGTTTCTCACTATTCAGTATGATGTCAGCTGTGCATTTTTTGTAATTATTCTTTACCAGTTTTGAGAAAGTTCTCTTCTATCTCTATTTTATTAAGATTTTTTTCTTATGAATTACTTTCAAATTCATCAATTTTTTTCCTTTCATCTATTGATATTACCACATGATTTTCCTTTTTTAGTCTGTTGATGTGATAGAGTAAATTAATTATGTTTCCAGTGTCGAACCAATCTTGTATATCTGGGATAAATTGCACTTAATTGTGTTGTATAATTCCTTTTATATGTTGTTAGATTTAAATTTTCAATATTTTCCTGAATATTTTTCATCTATATTTATGAGAGATACTGGTATGTAATTTATTTATTGAAAAAATTGCTACTTTTAAGCATTTTTGGGGTAACATATATAATCTATAGAAAATAATAGGCTTCTTTTTGTTTAAAATAGATAAAATTAATTAAAATTTTACGTTCAACCACCATGATTTAAAACTTGCTCATTCCTACTATAATTTTCAATGATCTCATCTCTGTCATTGTATCTTTTTTTTGTCTGACATTCTCTAATGAAGGATTTCATTTTCTCTGACTTAGCATAAGATGTTCTTATTAAATATACTCCTTTAACATCCCGAGGCAAATTCATAAACAAATCATTGAATCATTGCATGGAAAAATGTATGGGCACTCACAGATGGCATTTTGTAGGAGGAATAGTACAGTCAAGTTATTATTCTAGTCTTTTACTCAGTGTTTTCTAAATGTGCTGGTTGCCTAGATATTGCTGGATAGGCTAAAGACTATAAATGAATAGGCCTAGTACAATTATTTTTTACATGATTCATTTTTCTTTCTTTTTTGTGATAACACTGACTAATGTGCTGTAACACTAGAATATGTTTAAGTCTGTTCTGCTTAATAATTCTTGATCTACATCACAATTCACATTCTCCTGTAAAGTAGAAAATGCTAAGAAATAGAGCTATTACAGAAGGCTTTCGTGATATTGGATACACTGAAAAAAATGGAAGAAATTCATCAGTTTTCTGAAATGCTGTTTTATCTAGCCTTCCTTTCTCTAAATTAAAAAGACTTACTCTCTTAATTTTTAACAGAAAAAAAACAGAACTGTTCTGCTAATTGGAATTATTACCTAAGCAATAATTCTACATATTGGGTTGACAAAATTTTGCTTGCATTTTTCTTTAACATCTTACAGAAAAACCCTGAACAAACTTTTTGGCCAACCCAACATATTGGAATACTGTATATATAATTTCAGAGATGAAAAACATTATGAATGCTAAAACAGGACAATGAGTATGATTTTACTCAGCAGAAGTTAAGTACCATGAAGGCACAGACTTCTGTCTTAAAGCAGGGCTGTTTCTTCAGCACCTAAAATAGTAAATGGATGAAAAATCATGATAAGACTAAACCTAAGCACTATATCAAATAGAAAGTACTAAGCCACTTTTATGAATTATTTCATTGTATCCTCATGAAAACAAAATAAGGTCTGTCCCATGATTATTAGTTTATGATAGAGCTTAAAAGAGTTCAAACATTTCACTCAAATTTATAAACTAATA
This sequence comes from Bos mutus, assembly GCF_027580195.1. Classification (NCBI taxonomy): domain Eukaryota; kingdom Metazoa; phylum Chordata; class Mammalia; order Artiodactyla; family Bovidae; genus Bos; species Bos mutus. The sequence goes on along the minus strand of NC_091621.1, from coordinate 56,340,342 downwards.
TATGAAGAGGCAAGGAATCAAATATAAATTGTGAATATATTCTGCCTTTAAGAGAATAAGATTTACTTAATCTCTGTTATCCACGTCACACTAAAGTGTAACAAAATACTTACAGATTCTCATTTCCTTTTTATAACAGCATAATCAAGATGTCAATCAGGTTGTGCTTTGGTGCTGCTAAGTCGTGTCCGACTCTTTGCCACCCCATGGACTGTAACCTGCCAGGCTACTCTGTCCATGGGATTTTCCAGGTAAGAATACTAGAGTGGGTTGCCATTTCCTTCTCCACTGGATCTTTCCAACTCAGGGATTGAACCCATATCTCCTGTACTGCAGGCAGATTCTTTACTGACTGAGCCACCAGGAAAGCCCACCAATCACATTAATCAGATTAATATAAAACTAACTTCCTATTTAAGGATTAGTGCTCTGAGTAGGACAGAATCTCAACCCCTGTGTAAATTAATAGCTGCTACACTTCTTTCCTATGGCTTCTTCTTTGCAGCTTCTCACAATCAGCTCCCCTGTTCTCCTACCTGTATGGATATTTGTCAATGGTTCTACTCAGTAATCTGCTATCTTTTAGATTCACAGTGTCAATTTTTAACAATTTTTGACTCACTTAATTTCTCCTAACCCCCTGTCCTTTTCCTCATGTACTCCCACATGGGGAAGTCATTCCCCATGTCTAATAAGAAAAATATTTTGAAATTGTATGCTACCATTTAAAACACAACTGGAGAAAATGTTTTAACTGTTTTTTTTTTTTGCATACTTTCCTACAGTATTCCACAGCATGGTATAGCATTTCTTTTGTGTGTGTGTGTGTGTGTGTGGATTTACATTCTTTTTTTTTTATTTTTTAACTTTACAATATTGTATTGGTTTTGCCATCTATCAACATGAATCGCCACAAGTATACACATGTTCCCCATCCTGAACCCTCCTCCCTCCTCCCTCCCCATACCATTCCTCTGGGTTGTCCCAGTGCACCAGCCCAGAGCATCCAGTATCCTGCATCGAACCTGGACTGGTGACTCATTTCATATATGATATTATACATGTTTCAAAGCCATTCTCCCAAATCATCCCACCCTCTTCCTCTCCCACAGAGTCCAAAAGACTGTTCTATACATCAGTGTCTCTTTTGTTGTCTCGTATACAGGGTTATTGTTACCATCTTTCTAAATTCCATATATATGCGTTAGTATAGCATTTCTTAAAACTGTGCTGAAGCAATGGATCTGGCAGAGAGTTACATAACTTTTAACTGGTGACTGGCATGACGATCTAAAACAATTAAAACAACAATGAAATTAAATACTTTAATGTGTGTGTGAGGGGGGATGTCTCTTCAGTCATTTCAGGTATGTCCAACTCTTTGAAACCCTATGGACTATAGCCTACCCCCGGGGCTCCTCTGTCCATGGGATTTTCCAGGCAAGAATACTGCAGTGGGTTGCCATGCCCTTTTCCAGGGGATCTTCCAGACCCAGGGATTGAACCTGTGTCTCTTACATCTCCTGCATTGGCAGGCGGGTTCTTTACCACCAGCACAATCTGGGAAGCCCTAAACAAAGTAACCTATGTATTTCAGTTCATTTGGTCATTTTCCCCTGGTGGTTCAGAGGAAAAAGAATCCACCTGCAATACAGGGACCCAGATTTGATCACTGGATCAGGATGATCCCCTGGAGAAGGGAAAGGCAACCCACTCTAGTATTCCTTCCTGGAGATTTCCATGGACAGAGGAGCCTGGCTGGCTACAGTCCATGGGGTTGCAAAGTGTTGGACACAATTGAGAGACTAACACAGCATAATGAAATGGTTTCCTGGAGCATAAACCCTATGCCTTCCACCTTTAAAATTAAAACTTTCAAATCCATCTAAATATTCCTCTCTTAGTATCTGTTCTTTACTATGAGCCTTGTTCATGTCATGTCACAATTAGAGAAATAAACTCCTAATTAGTTGCTCATCTCAACTCCTCCCTTCCAGTTGGATACCAGAGTGATTTTATAAAAAAATAAAAATATTAGCCTGAATCTCACTTTTCTAAATCCTTCATGGGTTGTTCATCATTTATAAGTTAAAACTGAACGGCTCATGCACAGCATATATGACCTTTCATGATCAGAGTCACCACATATTGCCACTTTCACATCTGGCCACTCACCACTATCTACAGTCCACTCCAGCCACAGGTCATGACTTAAAATTCACCATGAACTTTGTGGGATTGAACCTGTTCATCTGCTGCTCCTCCTGCCTGTATGCCATGTTGCCTCTACTCACATCTGTCTTGCTTAGATCCTTTCACTTACTTGGCTAGTTCCTTCACATGGCTGAAAATTAAATCTGGATGGCACCTCCTCACAGTATCTTTTTTATCTTGCATGTGGCTTAGGTGTGCATCCATCGTGCTCTCTCTCAACTGTGTAGGAACAATATTGTTCCTATCCATCAATACTTATTTTGGAGAATCAGCTATGTACAAAGCTCTGTGTTAGTCCCCCAAAACTCAAGGGATACAGTGAAAAGCAGGTGGTTGCATGGCCTGTCCTCACAGAACATAGTGTAGCTGAGAAGAATCTGCATTTGCCTATTTTCTTCCACTGTGCAGTAAACTTTGAAGCTGTGGGACCTCCCTTTGATCCTCAGGCTCCTAGTCACCGGCATATACAGATAGTGCTCACTGGTGAATGAACTTCCTTGTCCTGTGTGGAGTACTCTCCATTCATTTTCAGGACTTCACCATCATAGGGAAACATATTTCATTTTGAAAGATTACCTCAGGTTCACACTCTGAAACAGAATTATATACATGGCTTCTTCCTCTTCTTTGCAATTACATTGTTTCTGCTTATTTCAAAGTTTGTCCCATGTGGTGACTAAAGGCAAAAAATTATAAGAAATTGCTTAAGTTCAAACAACCTTTGGATTACTATTCTCAAAGGAAAAAAAATCACTATAGAATAAAGTTGATAATGTTTAAAAGATCTTGGTGGACCTCAGGAAAATATTAATAAAAATTGGATTACATCATTGTATATGCCAGGGATTCCCATGTGGCACAGTGGTAAAGAATCTGCCTGCCAATGCAGGAGATGCAAGAGACACAGGATGGCCCGTGGGTCATGAAGATTCCCTGGAATGGGAAAGGCAACCCATTCCAGTATTCTTGCCTGGAAAATTATTTGGACAGAGGAGCCTGGCAAGAGCTACAGACCATGAGGTTGCAAAAGAATTGGACACGACTGAGCATGCCACGTCATGTATGCCACGGTATATGCCAAGTGTTGAGAGGAATTCTCTTTTTCTACTTGAATTTTTAAATACATAATGCAAATTTATTCATAAAATGCTCAACTTAGCTATTGTGTTTGCATAGTTATTTAAATATATCACTTTACATAAATTTCCTCCCAGAAGTCTAAACTACCAAATGATTAAAATTTGAAGAGAGTTGCATGGATAAAATTTATCATATTTGTTCCTCATTTTATATAAATTGGCTTAAATATTGTTTTAATTTTATGAATATTATCTAATGGCAATATTTCAGGCACTATAATGAGCTTCTTTCCCTTCTAACAGATTCTTTCTCAAAACAAAATACAAATAGTTGTCTGAATTAATTCTTTCATGTCTTGAAGAACTTCCAAATGATTGTAAGTCCACAGCAATAAAAATTTTACTGCCTACTTACTTGCTAGTCATAATCTCCCCAGAGGTAATGATTGTGCATCTTTTGAATTCAAGATTCATATAAGTTAATATTCAGGGCATCCTCTTTTTCTTAATATTATTACAATCTATATGTGAGTGTGCATCTACATATATATTACTAGATATATATGAGTGTGTGTGTATATATATCTATATGTATACACTCACATATGGATTGTCATAGTAGTAAGAAATGTGTATTTTTATTTCACCAATGTATAATATCTATACTATTATTATCAATTTAGAATTAAATATATATAATACTTATAACCATATTATTTTGACTTTTTAGTTCAAGAAATTTTGAGAATATTTATGCTTAGATTATATTTTATTTCTATATTTATATTCTGAATTTATGATTTTTATATCTATAAATAAATCCATGGGCTACATACAAGGAGCAACTGAGGAAGGGAGCACGGTAAAAATCTACTTAACAAATGTCCAATGGCATTATTTATAAATTCTGCCAATTGGTTATTTTATCTAAAATGTGCAATAAAATGGGAAAATATTAAGTTAATGGATTCAATAACAAGCCATTATTACCAGAGATGTAGTGTGACTTTTGCAGCCCAAAGATTATAGCTGAGCAAAAGAAGGGGAAAGAAGTAGATCATCCATTACATTGAGCAGTTAATGATATTTTATTGCATTATTTATCAAACACTGTGAATGTTATTTGTAGCTGCAAGCTTGACCTTAGCTAATCATAATTTGATGAATGTATATATTGCAAAGGCACCATGACAAAATGCCCTATTGTTTTACGAAGCAGGAACATGAACTAGTATTATGAAATTCAGTAAGAGTGCAGTTTCAAGATATTAATGCTAGGCACTTATGTGCAAGACCAAATAGATGCTTATAATTCAGACTTGGGTGCTGAAATTTCTTTCTCCTTCAGTAATATAAATATTCAAAACATTTATCTTAAATGATTTCTGCAAAGCATTTTTATAAATGCAGCAGGAAGACTGTAATAATAATATATTATTAAAATATTAGATTTTGTATTCTATCAGAAAAATGTGGAAAAGTCAGAAGCTTTTACCATGTTATTTATGAATTTGTATTTAATTAGATTTGAATATATGTTTTGGAGCAGAAAATATGAATGTGATAAAGAAACCAATACTTACTGCATAATTTTTAATTTTATCATCCTCTAGGAAAGGAAATGTACTATGATTTCCAACAGGAGAACAATTACTTCATTTTGCATATATTTTTTAAAGTTTTGGAATGAGAAGTTAGCTCATTAGGATTCTTTATTTTCATACGAAAAGTAATATTGGTGGCAATGAAGTAATATTTTAAAGAGCAAATATAATTTTTAAAGCAGTTCCTAGACTTCAAATCATGAAACTTACTTTATACATGAGCCTCCTAGATTTATCAGAGGAGATAATAGAAATTATATAAGAACTGCCTCCCAATTAAGAAATATATCCACTGAAACACACTATCACTGAAACTTGATGATTAATAAACTTCTTAGTTTCATTTCTAAATGTGAGATTTACCTTTTCCCTCTAGATATGCAAAGAACATGAAAGGTATAAGGTGAGTCTCACTGAAGCTGTTGAGTCTAAATATAAAATATTAACATTTCACAACTTGTTATGTCTAATGCTGAGGGTTTTTTCTTCCAAAATATGATTGTTAAATTCTATATTATTTCCAAATGAATGTTATATGTGATTAATGAAATTATTATTTAATAAATGGTCGCTTTTTCTCTTTTCTCTCAAGTTATAGTATACTTCCTCATAACAAAGAGGTGGGTATGTGACTTGCTTTAGCCACATGAAAGAAACACAAGAGTGTAGATATCTTCAATGCACTTATGCAGTTTGATTTGATTATGTCCTCCTGGGATCCTCTGGGAGAGAGCATTCAGTCCATTATCAGCTGGACATTCAACCTGGCTCCAGACTCATGATGCAAACTCAATGAAATAGATTTGGACACAATTGAGATTCTGGAATCACGCTCAGTTGAACCACAGACTGATGTAGAATCACTGAACTGATTCCAACAGAATTCCACAGAGTCACAGTTGACTCATAGATTTGTGACTTTATTGTAAGCCAGAATATTAAAAAAATTTTTTTTTATAATACAGCATTATCACTCTGTAGTTTAGAAATATATGACTTTCTGGAGTATTATTGTTAAGAGACTATTACATTTTCTTAACTACTGTAGTTAAGAAACATTTTTGTTAATTAAATTCATATTTTAAGGTTTAATATTTTATTGTTGGGTAATAGGTTAATAATTATTGTCTAATTTAGGCAAATATTTATGGGAAATAAATAAAATAGCAGAAATGTTTCAGATTACAATGTACAAAATTTAACTAACATTTTAAAACAAGATAACATAATCTATGTGTATTTTATCATTGCAGTCTCCAAAGAATAATGCTTTTGAGGACACATTTATGTTTAATACAGAGATAGCAAATGTTTTCAAATGCCAGCTTCGAAGCCAAACTTTGAATCATTGCCCAATAAATAGGTCCCCCCAAAATGGTGACCGATATAAACAGTTTTTTCTTTACATGTATTTCCTAACTGATAAACAGGTAAATCAATCCAATTCTGTACTTTAAAAGTTTTAGTTATAAATAACAACAAAAAATAGTTATAAAACAAGGGATTAGAACTTTATATAAGAAAATAAAGCTCAAGAAGACTGACATCAGACACTAAGATGTAGAAATTCACATGGTAAAACAAGAAGGTGATCTCATGTGTTCTGATTCAGACCAATGGACTGTAGCCCTCGAGACTCCTCTTTCCATGGGATTCCCCAGGCAAGAATACTGGAGAGGGTTGCCGTTTCCTTCTCCAGGGGATGCCTCTGATCCAGGGATTGAACCCATGTCTCCTGCATTGGCAGCTGGATTCTTTACCGCTGAGCTACCAGGGAAGCCCCCAATAATGAGCAGATGCATGTATAAATAGGTCTTCCCTGGTGGCTCAGCGGTAAAGAATCCGCCTGCACTGCGGGAGGCGCAGGAGCTGCATGTTGGATCCCTGGGTCGGGAAGATCCCCTGGAGGAGGGTATGGCAACCCACTCCAGTATTCTTGCCTGGATAAACCCATGGACAGAGGAGCCTGGCATATATAAATATGCTTATCTCTTTAGAGAGAAGAAATAGCATTGATTTCTGGATTAAAGGAAGTTGTATGTGTGTCTGATAAGGTCTAGTAGTAATAGTCAACGAGGAAGTTGGTATCTTAATATAATCAATCAAAAATTGGCATTTATAAGTAGCCGTGGAGCAAAGTTCATTTGTGCTTTACTATAAGTTCTGCTACATATTAGCAGTGTTTAATGAGTAAGTTATCAATCCTCTTTATATCCTGGTTTTATTGCCAATAAAATGGGGATAATAAAACCCTGTCTTATAGTATTGTGATTATTATTAAATAATATGTATCTAAAAGGTAAGCAAAAGGTTTGGCAATAGAGATACCAAGACAAAAGTTATGTTCTTATAGAGGAAGAGCAAGTAACTAGGGAATTTCTATAAGTGGTTAAGTGCCCTAAGGAGCACTAAGGAGCCTAAGGAGCACACAGTGCAACAAAAACCACAAAGGAGAATATTTAATCATGACAAGGTATTGAGAGGAGACTTTGAGAGCGAATGACACTCCCTGAGTTAAAGAATGTATAGGAGCTAGGCATGCAAGATAGTTGAAACTGTGAAGTCAAATTGCTCAGTTTTTGGTATATGCAATAAACATCCAATAAATACATGATTGATAAATATAAATATAAATATAATAAATATGTATTAATGATTTAAGATTTTACATATTGACAAAATTTAGAAATTATCATTGTTGAGAAAACATTCTATAACTTGTATAATATAGATAAGCTTATTGCAAAAAATCTAAATAAATTTGATACATAGGTGATTTGCATTTTTAAGGTTTCACTGCTATTTTTGAAGTGTTTCAATACACAATTAACTGAAAAAATATTTGCTTGTTTAAAGTATTCACATATATATGCAAACGTGAATTTAACAAAACCTAGATAGTCAAATTTCCCAGGTAAAGCATTATTATATTTCTAGCTTTTTGGAAAATTAAACAAAAAACATTTATGTAACTTTGTTTTACTTATCATTAAAATTAGGCAGTATATATTTTCTAAATTTGTTTGGATAAGTAAATGTTCTTATTTTACTCTCCAGAGATTGCTGTGGCAAGTGTCCTTTTTGTGGAAAGCTATAGAATCTCATAGAAAATCTCTAAATTATTGTATGCATTACCTCTAAGTTACAATATATCTAACACCTAAGGTTCTTTAGGATTGGAAGCAATGCAAGATATCATGCAGTCCAAAGCCATCGTTTCAGAGACGAGAAAATTAAAGTTTGGCGAGATGAAACAATAAAACACAATTAACCAACAAAAGTTGGAACCTAATATTTTCTTCTCTATTATCTGTTAAAGTTAATCAAATCATTAACTTATTTCCTTCTAGGATATGGCAGATACTGTTGGTCATCTACCCAAGACCAATCTTCCTTTTCCCGTGATAAACAATAAATGAATTTATTCTCTGGTTGCCAAGAGAATGAATCACGGATGTCCTGATTACTGGTTCTCAACAGATGGCAGCAGTGTTCCTCCAAGAAATATGAAGAATGATGTTGGCTGTCGTGATTAGCTACAAGCATTTAGTGCTTAGGGATCCAGGGACAGTCCTACACTATAAAGAATTGCCTCATCCAGAATGCCAGTGTTACCAGTTGGAAACAATGGCTAAACGAATCACGGTGATCTTGTCCCACTGTGCCAGGAAGGAGTACAGGGATGGGCATGTTCAGACCAAATACCCAGTTCAGACCAAATGAAACAGAAAGTGAAGTCTGTCATAGATTTCAGTGATTTTTCTCCCTGAAATAAAGAAAGAGATAGTCCTGTGAAGACAACTCATCTTTTCTCCCAGAATCTGCCTCATTTTTGTGTGCACTCTCCTCACAGGATAAGGTAGATGGAGCTGAACAGCCACGATGTGATGATGAGGTCTCTAACATGATAATGAAAGTGTGACAGAAAAGGGGAGAAAAGTCACTAAATGAATGCAAGGAATACATACCTCTGTATTTCTCAGTTAACAAAAAAACATAGCCATTTGGTTATGTGATGTTGGTTATGGTATCTGTCATTTGCTCTGACACAATAGATATCTTGGGTAAATTTGTTGTTTGGAAATAAGATATGTAAACATTGTTTAGCTGTTGTTAAGCCATTCTAATTTATTGCTTGTTTTAAAAAAAGCTGTGAACTTTACTGATATTAGGCCCCTGAATATTTTCCTGGGTCCATGTTTGATTGTGTTCTTTTCATGTGAAGAAAGAAAATATAATTTCACTATTTATTGACTACACTAAAGCCTTCGACTATGTGGATCACAACAAACTGTGGAAAATTTTTAAAGAATTAGGAATACAAGACCACCTTACCTGCGTGCTAAGAAACCTGTATACAAGTCAAGAAGCAGTAGTAAGAACTGTACATGGAAAAACAGACCTGTTCAAAACTGGGAAAGGGGTATGTATGACAAAGCTGTATATTGTCACCCTGCTTATTTAACTTCTCTGCAGAGTACATCATGAGAAACGCTGGGCTGGATGATTCACAAGCTAGAATCAAGATTGGGGGAGAAATATCAACATCCTCAGATACACAGATAATACCACCCTTATGGCAGAAAGTGAATAGGAACTAAAGAGCCTCTAAATGAGGGTGAAAGAGGAGAGTGAAAAAGCTGGCTTAAAACTCAACATTCAAAACACTAAGATCATGGCATACAGTGCCATCACTTCATGGCAAATAGAATGGGAAACAGTGGAAACAGTGGCAAACTTTATTTTCTTGGGCTCCAAAATTGCTGCAGACAGTGACTGCAGGCTTGAAATTAAAAGACGCTTGCTTCTTGAAGGGAAAGCTATGACAAACCTAGACAATATATTAAAAGACAGAGAAATCACTTTGCCAACAAAGGTCTATACAGTCAAAGCTATGGTTGGTCCAGTAGTCATGTATGTATGTGAAAGTTGGATCATAAAGAAAGTTGAGTTTCAAAGAATTGATGGTTTCAAACTGTGGTGATGAAGAAGACTCTTGAGATTCCCTTGGACAGCAAGGAGATTCAATCAGTCAATCCTAAAAGAAATCAACCCTGAAACTCTACTACATTTGCCACCTAATATGAAGAACCGACTCACTGGAAAAGATCCTGGTGCTGGGAAAGCCTAAGGACAGGAGGAGAAGGACAAGACAGAGGATGAGATGATTGGATGATGTCACTGACTCAATGGACATGAGTTTTGAGCAAACTCTGGGAAATAGTGAAAGACAGGAAGCCTGACGTGCTGCAGTTCATGGAGGTCACAGAGTCGAACATGGAGTCAGTCACAGAGTCAGTCCAGTGTCACAGAGTCACACAGTGACTGAAGAACAACAATTTAAAGGACAATGTGGGAGTACATTCTTAAGTCCCTTCCTCCTCACTTTTATCAATATTCTCTTGCCAAGAAACAATATGTCTAAGAGCTTAAAAAATAAAAATATAATCTTTAGGATGATAAATAGGGACATTAAATAATTTAGTAAAGTGATGTAAGATTAAACAAAAACTTGTACATAATAAATGACTTCCAGAAAACAGAGAATCCAACTAATTTAGATACTAAAAGTTTATAATTTGAGTTCTAAACAGTTTCTTTCTCACATATGAGAAAATCTTGCTAAATTTTAGAGCTGAAAAAAAGATCACTATTTTTAACAATATTTTATTACTTTTTATTTTATATTACTTTATTTTATTAATCATAACATTAAAATATTAATATTTTATTAATTTATCATACAGTTTATGATTTACTTATATTTCCCAATCAATTTAAGTACTCATAACAAAAAATGTCATAAATAGTTAAACTGATACACATTCAACACATTTTAAAAATCTGCTTCAACATAAACACATAAAATGGAAACTACTCTACATACCTCAGAAGTGTCTACTACCCAACATGTTAGAAAGCACTGAGCTTAATTATTAAGCTTAGGTTAAAATTCCAAAACTATATTCAAGGGAAATTTTTCAGTAAAATTTGTGCCTTGCTATGCATAGTCAACCAAAGTATCACTGAGATCTTGTATTTTTAATGCACAGTGGTCTTTTGGATGTACAAGTCAATGCACATTGACTATAATACCATAGTAAGTCCTTGATTTTCTTTTCCTTGAAATGTACAACATAGTCTTAAAGTGAGTGCCTTCACAACATGCATCTGTTTTTTGTGTGCTTGTTGGTAGTAATATGTGTTGTGTAATGTGCTAACAATATGTCTCAAAGTTTCACAAAAATAATTTGCTATCACAAATAGATCATTAGTCAAAAATGGAACAGAAAAGTATTAAGTGGAAATACAGTCTAATTGTAACTTCACATATTATATGCTGGAAATTTTTAGTTAGTATATTTTCCTGTAACTAATTCTCTTCACCCATATTTAAATGTAAATTATTGATTTGTGCTTATTTTGCTATTTTTTCCTAAGAATAATTTCTCTAGATAATAACTAGTATTAAACAATGTTTTTGATTCTATGATGACCAGATACTGTAAAATGAAGAGTAAATGTAAAATGAGTAAAAGAGTAAAAGGTACATCTTTATTTTCAACTCCTGGATCTAAAAAAATAGAAGTATTTTTGATTCATATGGGATATAGTTTTAAATATTGATGCCTAGCTCACATTCCAAAAATTCTAATTAATTGTTTCAGAATGAAGCATGTCTGCATGCTTTTTAAAAGCATTCCAGGTGATTCTTATGCATTGCCAAATTGAGAATCTTTACGAAAAACCTATTCATTTATAATCATTCATGTATATAAATAAGTGCTTTTATGCTGCAAGTCTAAAGAATTTGAAAGCATAAAAGACTTGAAGATTATCAAGTTTCACACATCTTAAAAGATTGATTTTCCTTTGTACCTTTCAGTGAAAGGATATTGTCGTATTTGACTACCAGCAGGAAATTAACTCTATTGGCAATTGTCTAGTGCCCATTATTCAGCTCACATCACATTTCTATGGAAAGCTGTTATCCATATATGAAACATCTTTTCCTCCAAATGCCATAGGTTTGTGTCTCACTGGAGGAGTAGGTAGCATGCCAGAAAGCAAGAAGTGGCAGATGAGGTAGAGAGAGATGAAGCTATGATATCATGTTACACACTTTGTTACTGTGAAATTAATTATCCCATTAGAGTAAAGAAACTAACATTAATTGGCTCCATTCATGAAAGATTAAAGCAGGTTTGTAGCAATTTGTAATAAAAAATATCTTTGTGACACTGTACTCTGTGGTTTTCCAGCAGTTATCTTTACCTACTTATTTTATGTCATTCTGGCTAGTCTTTTCTCTCTCTCTCATTTTTTTTTTTTTAAACTCACAGATGTTCCTTGGCATGTACTCATTAATTGCTCTACAGGAGCATTTTTCAAAGTACGTATACTAATTAAATAATTTTCTATTAAAGAAAAAAAAAAAAAAAAAAAAAAATTTAAAAAAAAAAAAAGAAAAAAGAAAACCACTTGTATCCAAGCTACCAAAACCTACATATTTAAAAGCTTCATTCACATATAATGAATACAAATTCTCAAGGATTGATGGCTGCTTAAAAGTTATTATTATATTGACTATTATACTTGCTAATCTTTTAATACACTATTCTCCTTAGCAGTATCAAATTGCCCACTATCATTTCTGAACTGATTCAAAATACAGAAGAGTTTCATGGGGAGCAGGAAATGGGTTCTTTCCTTTATGTCCCCAGCAACTAGTATGGTCCTTTTTCATATTAATATATATATGTACAGAATAAAGGGATGGCTCAATAAAACAATCAGCTTCATGTTCATTTAAGCTCAAAGATAACTGAGTATGTCCACATTCAAAATTCTGTTTTAAACATCTTTATATTCACCATTTTCCACAGTTTACATGTTTATGCATCATTTTCACCTCTCTCTGAGATTTTCCCCTGACTTTTTGCTACCAATTAAAGGGGTTTCCCTGGTGGCTCAGAGGGTAAAGCATCTGCTCGCATTGCAGGAGACCTGGGTTCAATCGGAGACCTGGGTTCAATCCCTGGGTCGGGAAGATCCCCTGGAGAAGGAAATGGCAACCCACTCCAGTATTCTTCCCTGGAAAATCCCATGGAAGGAGAAGCCTAGTAGGTTACACAGTCCATGGGGTCCCAAAGAGTCAGATATGACTGAACGACTTCACTTTGACTTTTTTGAAAGGTTCATAAAGGAGCCCATGGGCCCATTCAAACTAATATCTATATCTAATGTCTATTTTATTTCTATTAGCAAGAAGGAAAATGATGGGATAAACTGTACTTGCAGATGATATGATTCGGTTCAGTTCAGTTGCTCAGTCGTGTCTGACTCTTTGCAACCCCATGAATTGCAGCACGCCAGGCCTCCCTGTCCATCACCAACTCCGATTACTTATGTAGAAAATACCAAGAAATCTACAAAAAGCTCATAGAACTAAAAAGTACATTCAAGTGATGTGAGATAAACATACAGAAATAAATTATATTTCTATACACTAGCATGTGGACACTGAAGTTAAAAATACACCATTGATAATAGAGGAGGTTATACATGTGTGGGAGCAATAAATATATGGGAAATCTTTATATCTTCCACTCAGTTTTGTTGAGAACCTTAAATTTTTCTAAAAAAAATAAAAAGTCTTCAATTACAAAAGTACCACTTAATAACTGTTCAAAAATATTTAGGTATAAGGACAAGATGTGCACAGATTTTATACAATAAAATTATACAAGACTACTGAAAGAAAAAAAGATGCAAAGAAGTGGAGAGAACTATTATAATATAATATTATTCTAAAATTGATAAGGAAAGAGACACTGATGTATAGAACAGTCTTTTGGACTCTGTGGGAGAGGGAGAGGGTGGGATGATTTGGGAGAATGGCATTGAAAAATGTATAATATCATATATGAAATGAGTTGCCAGTCCTGATTCAATGCACAATACTGGATGCTTGGGGCTGGTGCACTGGGACGACCCAGAGGGATGGTATGGGGAGGGAGGGGGGAGGAGGGTTCAGGATGGGGAACACATGTATACCTGTGGCGGATTCATTTCGATATATGGCAGAACCAATACAATATTGTAGAGTTTAAAAATAAAATAAAATTAAACAAAAATAAAATTGATAAGGAAAGATAAAAGAGCCCAAATGTCTAAAAAACGATTTTGAAAAAGAACAATTAAGTGGGAAAAAACTAGTCCATTGATATCAAGATTTAATATATAAGTGCAATAATCAAAGTTACAGACTGGAATAGGGATAGACAAAGATCAATGGAACAGAATAGACAGCCCAGAAATAATCCTCATAAACATATCTCACCCAAAGTGTTAGTCACTCAGTCGTGTCCAACTCTGAGATCCCATGGACTGGAGCCTGCCAGGCTCCTCTGTCCATGTGATTCTCCAGGCAAGAATACTGGAGTGGGCTGCCATTTCCTTCTCCAGGGGATCTTCCTGATCTAGGGATGGAACCTGAGTCTCCTGCATTGCAGGAGAATTCTTCACTAAGCCATCAGGGAAGCCCATCAAGTTTTTACAAAACTGAAAAAACAATTTAACGAAGGAAAGTTTGGCTTTTCAACAAATGGTTTAACAGCTTGACATACACAGACATCTCCTGCCCCCTACCCCCCAAAAAATTAAATTCTGACCTAAGTCTTATATCTTGAAAAAAATTTAACTTTACGTGGAAATGTAAGATATGAAACAAACTGTAAAATCTTTAGAAAAAATAGAATGTAGGTAAGCATATTTGGAATCTAGGACTAGTCAAAAAGTTCTTAGGTTTGACACTAAAAGGATGATGAACAAAACAAAATATTGATAAACTGGACTTAACCTAAATTAAATACTTTTGCTCTGTAAAATTACTTACTAAGAGGAAGAGACATTTGAAAGTGAAAGAAAATATATGCCAAGCACCTGTCCAACAAAACCATAGTATCTAAAATATATATAGAACTCTCAAAACTCAGTAGTAAAAAACAAGCAATCCTATCAGAATATGAGCCAATGACACTAAGAGACATTTCACTGAACACTATATGCAAATGGCAAATAAGCATGTAAAATAAGCAAATAGGCTAATGATGCTCAATATCATTAGCAGTTAGAGAAAAGCAAGTTATATTAGTACATTCCTGTCAGAATGGCTAAAATGCAAAAAAAACAGAACCAAATGCTGGCGAGGATACAGCAAAATTAATCATTCGTACATTGTTGGTAGGAAAAAACCAGTACAGGCTATCTGGAAATTGGTTTGGCATTTACGTTAAAAACTAGACATGTAACTACCACACACCAAGCAATTAAATCTTATGCATTTAATAGAGTAATTAAGATCTAAGTTTATAAAAATAAACAAGTTCTACATGAATGTGTTATCAGATTTATTTATAATTTTTAATCCAGGATCTATAAACAAGCAAGTAAACAAATAAGATATAGCTTTAACGTGAGTGTGTGCATGTGTGCTAAGTCGCTGCAGTCATGTCTGACCCTAAGGACTGTAGCCTGCAAGGCTCCTCTGTCCATGGGATTCTCCAGGCAAAAATACTGGAGTGGTTGCCGCGCCCTCTTCCTGGGAATCTCCCTAACCCAGGGATGGAACCCATGTCTCCTATGTCTCCTGCACTGGCAAGCGGGTTCATTACCACTAGTGCCACCTGGGAAGCCCAGTGTATTAATCAGTTATTTTAAATTCCTGGCCTGATAATTCCAACATCCCTGCTATATCTGAGTCTAGTTTAGATTCTTGCTCTTCCTCTTCAAAATGTGTGTTTATAAAAATTTTATTTATTTATTTTACTTTTTAGTATACCTTGTAATTATTCTTAAAAGCCAGACATATTAATAATACACTGGGTAAAAAGAACTACTATAAATAATCCTTTAGCAGTGTGACTGTATGTTATGTGAGCAAGGGGACCATTCTTTAATCGCTACCTGGGAAGCCCTTTAATGTGAGTACTTAGCAACAACAAAAAAATAAACTATTGATGCATGGAGCAACCTTGTTGAATCTCCAGGGAGTTAATGCTGAATTTAAAAAGTCAATTCCAAATGGAAATATACTGCATTATTCAGTTTATATTAATACAACATTCTTAAAAGGACAAAATTATATAATTGAGAACCTATCAGTGTTTATCATAGGATAAATCCAGAGTGGGTATTAGAGGGAAGTGTATTTGGCTATCAATAGTAATATCCCTGCTGCTGCTGCTGCTAAGTTGCTTCAGTCGTGTCCGACTCTGTGCGACCCCATAGATGGCAGACCAACAGGCTCCCCCGTCCCTGGAATTCTCCAGGCAGGAACACTGGAGTGGGTTGCTATTTCCTTCTCCAATGCATGAAAGTGAAAAGTGAAAGTGAAGTCGTTCAGTCGTGTCTGACCCTTAGCGACCCCATGGACTGCAGCCCACCAGGCTCCTCCGTCCATGGGATTTTCCAGGCAAGAGTACTGGAGTAGGGTGCCATTGCCTTCTCCAAGTAATATCCCTACTGTGATATGTTTTTCAGGATGTCACAATTGGGCAACCAATACATGATATCTCTCTCTATTACTATGTAACTCCATGAAATCTAAATTTCTCAAAATTAATTTTTAATTAAAGAAAAGTGCATCAGAGGTTTGACACTGAAATAATAAAGGGTTTTAGAGTCTTGAAGAAATAGTCCATTATAAAGAAAATGTGTAGCCTGAGACAGTTGAAAGGACACCAACTGTGTATAAACTTTGACAATCCTTTCAGGTGAATTATTTTTTATTAATAATTTTATTGGTATATAGTTGATTATAATGTGTCGGTTTCTGCTATAGAGCAAACATAAGCAATTACAAATATATACATATATTCAGTCTCTTTTAGATTCTTTTCTCATATAGTTCATCACAGAGTATTGAGTAGAGTCCCCTGTACTATACAGTAGGTCCTTATTAGTTATCTATATGTATTATATATATATGCAATATATATATATATATTCCTCATGTTGTACAATATATTTTGGTACAATTTTTACACCTGCTAGCTTGTACCTTATGATCTCCTATCCCTATATTTCTCCTCACCACTTCCCTTTCCTCATTTTTCACCACTAGTTTGCTCTCTGTATCTGTGTCTGTGTCTTTTTGTTATATTCATTAATTTGTTTTCTTTTTTAGATTTCACTTATAAGTGATATCATACAGTATTCATCTTTCTCTGACTTATTTCATTCAGCATAATGTTCTCCAAGTCCCTCCTTGTTGCCACAAATGGCTAAATGTCATTTCTTTTTATAGCTGAGTAGTATTCCATCCCGTCTTCTTTATTCATTAGTTGAAGGGTACTTAGGTTGCATTCATATCTCAGCACTTGTAAATAATGCTGTTATAAACATTCAGGTGCATGTTGGTCTTCAAATCAGTTTTTTGGGGTTTTTTTTTGGGGGGTGGCGGGTATATAACCAGGAGTGAAATTGCTGGGTCATATGTTAGTTCTAGTTTTAGCTTTTTGAGAAACATCCATACTGTTTTCCACAGTGGCTGCACCAGTTCACAATCCACCAACAGCATACAAGGGATCCCATTTTTGCACATCTTCTCCAACTCTATTCATTTGTGTTCTTTCTAATTTTTTTTTTTTTAATTTACTTTCTTTATTTTTGGCTATTCTGGGTCTTCATTGCTGCATGGACTTTTCTCTAGTTACAGAAAACAGAACTTTTTGTTGCACTGCGTGGGCTCCTTTTGTTGCAGAGCACAGCCTCTAGGGCACGTGGCCTTCAGCAGTTGTGACACGTGGGCTCAGTAGTTGTGGTTCTAGGGGGTCCAGAGTATAGGCTCAACAGATGTGGTCCATGATTTGTGTTCTTTTTGATGACAGCCATTCTGAGAGGTGTGAAGTGATATCTCATTGTGGTTTTGATTTGCATTTCCCTGCTGATTACTGATGTTGAGCATCTGTTTACATGCTGTTGGCCATTTTCATTTCCTCTTTGGAAAAAAATGGTCTATTAAGTTCTACTGTCTTTCTCTCTTTTTTTTTTTTTTATGTTGAGGTGCATGAGCTGTTTATAAAAGTGACATATTAACCCTTTATTGGATATATCATTTGCAAATATTTCCTACTGTTCTGTAGGGTATCTTTTCATTTTGTCAGTGGTTAAGTTTAATTAGGTCCCATTTCTTTATTTTGTTTTTATTTTCTCTGGTTTAGGACATAGATCCAAAAATATATTGCTGTGATTTATGTCCCAAACTGTTCTGCCTATGTTTTTCTCTAGAAGTTTTAGAGTATCTGGTCTTGTACTTAGGTCTAATCCATTTTCAGGCTGTTTTTGTGTATGTTGTTAGAGAATGTTTTAATTTCATTCTTCTACATGTGTCTGTCCAGTTTTCCCAGCACCACTATTGCAGAGACTGTCTTTTCTCCATTGTATCTTCTTGCTTCCTTTGTCATAGATTAGTTGACAGATGTGTAGGCTTATTTCTCAACTTTCTATCCTGTACCATTGATCTATGTGTCTCGTTTTGTGCCAGTACGATACTATTTTGATGGCTACAGTGTTGTAGCATAGTTTGAAGTCAGGGATGATGATTCCTCCAGCTCTTTTCCACTTTCTCAAGATTGTTTTGTTTTTTCAGGGTCTTTTGCATTTCAATACAAATTTAAAAACTAATTGTTCTAGCTTTGTAAGAATGCTATTGGTATTTTGATGGAGGTTATAGTTTGCCTTGGGTAATATGGTCATCTTAACAATATTAACTCTGTCAACCCAAGAGCATGGTATAGATTTCCATCTTGTGTCATCTTCATTGTCTTTAGTCAGAGTCTTATAGCTTTTGGAATGCAGGTCTTTCTCCTCCTTGTGTGTGCTTAGTTGCACAGCCATGTCTGACTCTTGAGACCTCATAGACTGTAGCCTGCCAGGCTCCTCTGTCCATGGCATTCTCCAGGCAAGAATTCTGGAGAGGGTTACCATTTCCTTTTCCGGGGAATCTTCCCGACCCAGGAATCAAACCTGAGTCTCCTGCATTGCAGGCAGGCTCTTTACTGACTAAGCTATGAGGGAAGCCTTAGACAGGTTATTCCCAGATATTTTATTCTTTCTGATGTGATGGTAAATGAGATTATTTCCTTAATTTCAGTTTCTGATAGCTTGCTATTAGTGTATAGAAATGCAACATATTTCTGTAACTTTGTATCCTACAATTTTATCATATTTATTGATGAATTCTAAAAGTTTTCTGGTGGCCTTTTTAGAATTTCCTATGTATAGTATCATGTTATCTGTAAACAGTAACAGTTTTACTTATTCCTTTCCAACTTCGACTCCTTTTCTTATTCTTTTCTGACTGCTACTGTGAGGACTTCCAAAAGTCATGACGAGTGAGCGTTTTTGTCTTGTTCTTGATCTTAGAGGGAATGCTTTTGGATTTTCACCAATGAGAATGATGTTAACTGTGATTATGTCATATATGGACTTTATTATGTTGAAGTATGTTCCCTCTAAACCCTCTTTATGGAGAGTTTTTATCATAAGTGGATGCTGAATTTTGTCAAAAGCTTTTTCTGCATCTATTGAGATGATCATGATTTTTATTCATTTGTTAAAATGGTATATCATAGATTTATTTTCAAATATTTTAAAATCCTTGCATCCCTGGGAAAATGCCATTTGATTACGGTGTACAATACTCTTAATGTATTGTTTGATTCAGTTTGCTAATATTTTGTCAAGGATATTTGCATCTGTGTTCATCAGTGATATTGGTTTACAATTTTCTTTTTTTTTTTTTTTGGTCTAGTTGAGAGTGATGCTGACCTCATAAAATCATATCTTTAATTAGAAAAACTTACCTGCACTTCACTAGGCTGAAATAGTTTTGTAACAGTTAATGAGTTTATTTCAAAGCAAACTAAAGGTTTATAAACTATTATCATTTTGTCAAATTCATTTACCATAACTTACTTTTATTTTTAAAGCAGTTTTGTTGGAGTATAAATCAACTGATTTTCAGCATTGTTAGTTTCAGGTGTACAGCAAAGTCAATCAGTTATATCTCTACTCTTTTTTATGTTATTTTCCCATATACCATACCTTGACATTTAGCATTTTATAGTTTAATGATGACCAAAGACATTAGTGCTTAAGATTTGCAAGTAAATAGTACTTAGTACTATTTTATTAGATGTAAAAACCAAAGTAACTTACATTACTACACAAAATTTTAAAGGTGATTTAATTTATTTAAATAAAATTATCTTTTTCTTTGTTTATGATATATTCAACATGCAAACACTTAAAAATAGAGTTTTTATTTTATTCACATATTTTATATCAATTTTATTATGTATAAGAAAATGTTACTTATAGAGAACAAATTTAGACCTAATTTATTTAATATTGTGATTTAAAATGTGATAGAATTTAATATCTTTATTAAAGCATGTTTATAGGGCATATACAAAGCATCTTTTCTTAGTATTATAATTTTGGGTGTTATATACCAGATTGCAATTGAAGATGCTATTTAAGATAATAAATGCTCTTAGGATATAACTTAATGGTGTAAAGAAATAATTTCCTCACATTTTACTATTCTTATTTACTGTGAAATATTATGAGAATATTGAGTAGGCAGAGTTCAGTATTCTTGAGGAAGAAAAAAAAGTTTGGGTAAAGTTTTTATTTGCTTAAAAATGCACTCCATTCTGATTCAGTAAGATTAATAACATTTTACAGTGGAGGTTCCTAGACTTGAATATTGCCTTTTAAGTTTAGTCACTTTGCTATTTGGTTTAACAATCCCCTCAGGTGCAATTGGATACAGTGTCATAAAACTGTTTATTCTGTATGAATTTGTGAATAAATCACACCCCTCACTACTCTGTAAGGTCCATTTAGTACACACTTGGTAGAAAGACAATGTTTTTCCAAGAAGATGAAGACATATCGTAGCATTATATCTGCCATAAGGTTTAAACCCAACACAGAAATTTATAGCTGCTTTTTTTTCTTTTTTGGAAGCACAGTGTAGTCAAGCATTAAATGTATAGTTAACAGATATCCAATAGTCACAAGAGACTTGACAGCCTAAATTACTTAGTTATAATGAAGATAAATAGCAATCCAAACATGGGTACATATTGCACCCTGCAATGCAATTGACTTTAATGTTGTTGCCAGGCAACTTCCCAGGATAGATTAAAAATACTTCCTGTAAGTTGATGGTAACAAGAAACACACACACACACACACACACACACACTTGCAGGAATGACCAAACTCTTATGTTTTAAAAAATAGTGTGACCAGGCTTCTCTGGTGGTTCAAGTGGTAAAGAATCTGCCTGCCAATGCAGGAGCTATGGATTTGATCCCTGATCTGGTGAAGATCCTTCATGGAGAGCAAATAAGTCCATGCACCACAACTATTGAGCCTCTGCTCCAGAGTCCGGGAGTCCCAACTATTCAGCCCACCTGCTGCAACTACTGAAGCCTGCTTGCCCCAGAGCCTTGCTCCACATAAAGAGAAGCTACTGCCATGAGAAGCCTGCACACAGCAGTTAGAGAGTAGCTGCCCGCTACCACAACTAGAAAACAAAAAAGCCCACACAGCAACAATGACCCAGCGCAGCCAGAAATAAATACACAAATAAAATTAAAACAAATACTGTGACCATAAAATGTATTTGAATACATATGTGGGTGACATCAAAATGAAATTGTTTTATAAAATATATGCTCCTTGGGGTGAGCCTTTAATAGATATATGACCTATCCATAGACTTTCAGTCACTCAAAATTTAAAGGGTAAAACGATTTATTTTCTGGGAAGAAGTGAGTGTTCTTAGGGGATTTATATCACTGTTTTAGGAGATTTTGGTAGAGAAAATATTAACTTGAACAAACTGAAATAATCTTTTTTTTTCCTAATCATTCATATAAGGGGAATATATGAAATGGTATGCACAAAACTTCTTACATATTTGAGATTTATTTTTTATTTTTATTTTATTTATTTTTTGCTTTCCTAATTGGTCTATCATAGCTAGGTTCTCTTTCTGGAATAGACTACCACTGAAAGAAGAATTATAAGAAATTTTGATAGGTAGGGATATATCAAAAATAAATCCTACAATATTTGACTCTTAACAAATCAAGCTTATTAAACTATTTATTTTTCTTTTTCCTCTTTGAAGAAACACCTAAATTGAGCTCACTATTTGCACTGTTATTTGAAAGATAAAACTGTAGTCCCCATTTTCCTGGAATAAAATGCCCACTTTAGACCCTTGATTATTTCTTCTGTCATCTAAATAGTATCTGGAGAAGAAAATGGCAAATGACTCCAATATTCTTGCCTGGAAAATCCTATGGCTGGAGGAGCTTGATGGGATACAGTCCATGGTGTTGCAGAGTCGAACATGACTGAGCAACTTCACTAAACAGTATATAGCTATTTTTTTTAAAGTTTCAGAGTCTTCTTCCAGAATGGTTTATATACTTTTTAGGTTCAGTCAGTCAGTGAATTTGTATAAAGATTGGGAAAAGACTTTAGACATTTTCTTCTAATATATTTTCCTTTGATGCCCACAAGTGTGTTTGCTAGTTGGGCTGCAGAGCTGAAGTAGAGAAAGTAGGACTAAGCTTATGAATAGGAACAGTTAACATGTAAGAAAGAGTGAGAGCAAAGGATTCCACTTCATTACATGCTCTGTCATGGACTCAGTTCTACAATACTGTTTCCATTGTTATTGTTGTTTAGTTGCTAAGTGAGATCCAATTCTTGTGACTCAATGAACTGTAGCCTGCCTCGTTACTGTTTCCATTCAGTTAAGTTCAGTTGCTCAGCCATGTCTGGGTCTTTGTTGACCCCATGGACTGCAGCACACAAGGCTTCCCTGTTCATCACCAACTCCCGGGGCTTACTCAGACTCATGTCCATCAAGTCAGTGATGCCATCTACCATCTCATCCTTGGTTGTCCCCTTCTTCTCCTGCCTTCAATCTTTCCCAGCATCAGGGTCTTTTCAAATGACTCAGATCTTCACATCAGGTGGCAAAGGACTGGAGTTTCAGCTTCAGCATCAGTCCTTCCAAAGAATATTTAGAACTGATTTCCTTTAGGATAGACTGGTTGGATCTCCTTGCAATCCAAGGGATTCTAAAGAGTCTTCTCCGACACCACAGTTCAAAAGCATCAATTCTTTAGCACTCAATTTCTTCATAGTCCACCTCTCACATCCATACATGACTACTAGAAAAACCATAGCTTTGACTACACGGACTTTTGTTGGCAAAGTAATATCTCTGCTTTTAATATGCTGTCTAGGTTGGTCACAACCTGCAGTGATTTTGGAGCCCCCCAAAATAAAATCTGCCACTATTTCCACTGTTTCCCATCTATTTGCCATGAAGTGATGGGACCAGATGCCATGATCTTAGTTTTCTGAATGTTAAGTTTTAAGCCAATTTTTTCACTCTACTCTTTCACTTTCGTCAAGAGGCACTTTAGTTCTTCGCTTTCTGCCATAAGGGTGGTCTCATCTGCATATCTCAGGTTATTGATATTTCTCCTGGTAATCTCAATTCCAGCTTGTGCTTCATCCAGCCTGGCATTTCTCATGATGTACTCTGCATATAAGTTAAATATACAGAGTGAAAATATGCAGACTTGATGTACTTCTTTCCCGATTTGGAACCAGTCTGTTGTTCCACGTCCAGTTCTAACTATTGCTTCTTGACCTGCATACAGATTTCTCAGGAGGCAGGTAAGGTGGTATGGTATTCCCATCTCTTGAAGAATTTTCCACAGTTTGTTGTGATCCACATAGTCAAAGGCTTTGGCATAGTCAATAAAGCAGATGTTTTTCTGGAACTCTCTTGCTTTTTTAATGATCCAGTAGATGTTTGCAATTTGATCTCTGGTTCCTCTGCCTTTTCTAAATCCAGCTTGAACATCTGGAAGTTCATGGTTCATGTACTGTTGAAGTCTAGCTTGGAGAATTTTGAGCATTACTTTGCTAATGTGTGAGATGAGTTCAATAATGAGGTAGTTTGAGCATTCTTTGGCATTGCCTTTCTTTAGGATTGGAATGAAAACTGACCCTTTCTTGTGGCCACTGCTGAGTTTTCCAAGGTATATTTAGTGCAGCACTTTCACAGCATCATCTTTTAGGATTTGAAAATAGCTCAACTGGGTTTCCATCACCTCCACTAGCTTTGTTCATAGTGATGTCTTTTAAGGCCCACTTTGTATTCCAGGATGTCTGGCTCTAAGTGAGTGATCACACTATTGTGGTTATTGTGTTTCCGTTAGGTCACTTTATTTCTTGAAATTAGTTAATGCAAATATTAATGAAGAATTACTCGAAGTTTATTCACTGGGACAACCAAATATACTATGTTCTATCAACTGTACTAAATTCTAGAAACAATAACAACACGAATAATATGCCATGATAGAAAAAACTAAAAAATCCAAAGATAAAAGATTAATAATAATAATTCAAATTAGCATTTATAGAATGCTTGTGTATTCTGGGCACTTAAGATTTTTACATGTATCATATCATTTGATCATTAAAACAAGCCTTTAAAAGTTATTCTTTTTATTCGTAATTTGCAAGAAAACAGGAGCATGAACATTTAAAATTTTAAGAAATACCCCAGAATGGCAGAACTATTTCATAAATTTATCTTACTTCATAGTATAATGAATTAGTATAAAACATTTTAGTCATGAAATGTGACTGTTCCTATTTTGTTGTTAGATTGATAACCATTTACAGTGATGTGCAAGACGCATTTCAGATCTAGTATGGAGGCAAAGAGATGGGTTGTGGAGCCATTGTAAGATCCCAGATATAAGTTCAAGTATTAAAAAACTACTTGAAATAAGAATAGAGAGGTTGCAAAATAATTATAGGACTAAAATTAATGTGGAAGGTGCTGTTGAAGAAGAGGAAACAGTGAAGAATGACTTGACTTTTATAGAATTTGGCCAAAACTCTAAGTGAAAAGGTGATAACAAGAAGCAAAGAAGATTGTTCATAGGTGAAAGAATAAAATGAAATGTCAGACCTGAAGACAGAATGCCTAATATTTGAATACAAGCTTTTGAAACTCAGCAGAGCATTCATAGCTAGAAACACTAGTTTGCAAATGACAAATTGCTGGAATTATGTTCTAAATTAGGTGGGAAGGAATGAGATCTATAGCCTGAGAGGTATGGATGGTAGATTGAAACGGTGTGCAAGTTCTCTTCTGAGAGTTTTTGTTTCAGCATTAATGGAAAAAGAGGAGGCAGCTTAATGGTAGGAGACAGGGGTGGTGTGGGAGATTTGAACAGATCAGAGATGTTATAAAAGAACAGATTTATGAGAGTAATTTTTCTTGAAAATGCAGTAAGACCATGTCATACCAAGGGGCCCATCTAAATTATGCTCATGAATTGATTATGAAACCAGTCAGGAAAGTGCAATTTCTATCTGCTCCTTCAGTTCCCCATTTGGTCATGAAGGTTAGATTTAACCTGGTTGGAACTTGACCAAGTTAGTATAACAGAAGTCGTGAGGAACAGGAAGGAGGAATGGAGGAGGAAGAGGGCAGAGGGAGGGCAGGAGAGAAAGAAACTTAGAGACAGAGAGAGAGAAACATTTTTGTTCAGTAATGTCTATACTAACCAGATCTGCACATTAATGGTAGTTAACAGCAGTTTTAACTGTCTCAAACAAGAAAGCATTTCAAGGAGGAAACTTTTCAAGAAAATGATCAATGAAATTCAAAAGTTTTTTTGTTTTAATTTCTTTTACAAGTATTTAAGGAAAAATTTGAATGGATAAGAAGAGAGAAAAAGGTAAAACAAATAATTTGTTAATTTCCATGCAGCTAAATAAATTTTAAGAATCAAAACCTTGAGCTAAATTGACTATTGTGAGAAAATCTGGAGCTTCTAAGAATGGATTTTAATTAGCATTAGACAAATTCTCAGACCAGGAAATCATATGCATCAATCGAAAAACTGTACAGAAAAATAGATTCTTGCTTTTCATTATTCCCCTCACTAACACAGTGTTTACAATATCGTACTTGTTCAGCAAAATGTAGCAAGTTAATCCTATTCTCATAAGAATAATTTCAAACCCAAGAGTCTCCTTTATAAAATGCTAGGCACATATTAGCTACTTTTTATTGATTTAGACAATATATGAGTTGTCAAAAAAAAATCTCATTTTTTAGAGCTGTAACAAAATTTCCTTAACTGTAGATGTTTGGAAACAACCATTAGTCACTTTTTTGAGCAAAAATAAATTTAGTCCATGTTGAAGATCTATAATCCTAATCACGGTGTCTTTTCTGGTTTTTCTGACTAGGTACCTTAATGGCTGACTGCTCAATAGGTGCTACAAGTGTACTTGTTATAGGGCTGTCTCGCTTTGAACCAGATGGGGAGAACTGCTTATTAATTCAAGCTACGTTTCCCAAACTGACATTTCCCTAATTTAATCAGCAGAAGTAGTAGCTATTTGAAGCTGAATTCAGTGTAATAAATGATTGTTCATTTTATAGGCCAAATGCTCCTTCTCCCTACAAAGCAAATTTAACCCATAATGTGACTGAGTTCTAGTTGTACTGCCACACATTAGAATTTATAACAATGATCTATGGCAAGACGCATCTTGAGTTTCAGTTGGTGAAACGGAAACTAGGCAAAGATATCTGTTCTTTATGTCCCCACCCTAGCAGCAGTGATGGATGAGTAATCTAGGTGAAAATTGTGGGGAGGAAAAGAAATGGATGAAAGCCATGGTGACACTGGACCCCGATGAAATGTTTATGCTTCAAATCTATCAAGAAAAAATTACTTCACTACATCAGAAAGTCTGATTTCTAGAAGAGGGCACAGTCACCTTCAGGTGTTCTAATGGGGGCAAATTTGGAAAGGCCTCTTGAATGACATGGATATCAGACTTCTTTTCCTTAATTACCACTCATTATACATTTATTAATCTCCATGGTACACTAGATATTATGATAATAACTACACATAAAAAGATAAGTACAACATGATGCCTGTGAGGAGAGGGGGTAAATGGGGAGAGGCGATAATAAGGTTGCAGGCATATAAATACATACACATATAGCATATTTTAAGAAGTGAAGGAACATGAGTTTGGAGTGGTAGACAAGCTGCATAGTATTTAAGATCTTGATAGCAATCTAAGTTTAGAGTTTGTTACCAGTAGACAATGGTTCATAATAATATAATATAATGGTTCATAATAACCGAAGATTTTAGTAGCCAAGGAATGATATCTTAATATTTGAGTTTTAGAAAAATCATCCTGGCACAACTGTGAAAGGATTAATGAGTATACAAACCTTTGAAGCAGGCAATCTGTTACATTAGTTAATAAAGAATAAGATGAAAGACAGAGGAAGAGATGATTGGATGGCATCATTGAATCAATAGACATGAGTTTGAGCAAATTCTGGGAAATGGTGAAGGACAGGGAAGGCTGGCGTGTTGCAGTCCATGGGGCCGCAAAGAGCTGGACGTGACTGAGCAAATAAACAACAACAACAAGGAAAGAAAATGAAACAGAATAGTAAAGTGGACAATTAGGATCCTATGAAAGATGAAGGTGTTATTTGCTTTTGTCTGACTCTTTGTGACCCCATGGACCATAGCCCATCAGATATCTCTATCCATGGAATTCTCCAGGCAAGAATAGTGGAGTGGGTTGTCATTCTCTTCTCAAGGAGATCTTCTTAATCCAGGGATTGAACCTGGGTCTCTTGCATTGCTGGCAGATTCTTTACCAAGTGAGCCACTAGAGAAGCCCAGGCTCTCATAGGAAAGATTTTTTTTTTTTTTTTTTGGTATTGAGGAATATGTACACAAATATTTATGCTAAGGGAAAAAAAATCCAAAAGAGACAGAGATTGATAATGCACTAAGAAAGATAATATTAACTAAATCAAGATTGCTAATCAAAAGTGAAAGTGTTAGCTGGTCAGTCGTATCCAGTTCTTTGCTACTCCATGGACTGTAGCCTGGCAGGCTCCTCTGTCTAGAGAATTTTCCAGGCAAGAATACTAGAGTGAGTTGCCATTGCCTTCTCTAGGGGATCTTCCCAACCTAGCAATTGAACCAGGGTCTCCTACAATGTAGGTGGACTCTTTACTGTTTGAACCACCAGAGGACAGATATAAAACCAGTGGGAAGCATATCTTATTAGAAGAGAAAAATAGATATTCTTCTAGGGTTGAAATAAATGTGTTATAGCTTTTCCGGATAAGTTGTCTTAAGGTGGTGGGTGGGGGGGTGGTGGTGGATGAATTTACCTTCTGAGGTTAAAATTTTCCTTTACAAACCAGTATTTTATTTAATCATGAATTAAGCTTATCTTGAAGTGGTAGAGGACTTAGAGAAAGTTTTTAAATGACTAAGGAGAGACCAGAAGAGGGGCCAGCTATAATATCAAGAATTATTGACAAATGGCAATGATTACCCAGTTGAAGACTGACACTACACTTGGGTAGTGGTAGCTGCCTTAAAAGTTTCAAAATTGCCTCCAGAACCCTATAGTCACATATGTGCAAAAGAAAAGAAGGCCTTTTGCCAGATTTGGGGGCAGGAAGGTTTTGTTTTTTTTTTTTTGGATGGAGTATCAGTCTTTACTACAGAAAACAAAAACCATATTGGATATTTTAACAGAGGGAATTTAATAGATGGATTGGTAATGGTTTAAGGGATAAGAAGCCTAAACTGACAGTGAGCCAACCCAAAGATTAGTAATGGTAGGAAGGGGTTACTATTCCTAGAGCTGAAAGGATCCAGGGAGAAAATAGTGTTACCTGAGCCCAGAGAGTGGGGCTGCTCAGTGGGAGATAGAACTGTGATGAAGACTGCCAGTGAGAGCTGGAACTCTGGAAGGGAGGTGACTACTGCTAGAAATGCCATCTGAGGGCAACGCTAGGGATGGAGAAGCTCCCTGACTTTTCTACTGCTCCTGCCCAGTCTTTACCAAAGCCACTCACTGACAACTCGCCTGGAAGCCAATTGTCAGAGGAAGCTGGGAACTAGAAGTCCCCTGTGATGTAAAACAGAGATGGGGCTGGGCAGCAAGAATGGATCTGAAAGGCAATAAATCCTGACTTTAAATGTGGGTATTTGTGCATATTTTTTGATTAATAAATGCCTGACTCTAAAAATAACTAATTATTTGTATAATTCTATAATTTGAATAAGATATTTATAGACAGTATATGATATTGAGAATTTTATTGTCACTTTAGAGTATGTATAGTCCAAAGAGGAATACAGATGGATTTCTTGATAACACTTATAAAGGCAATTGTGATGATCATTATTAGACCTAGGCTTTAAAGAGTGGCTTACTATATCACACAATTTACAAGAACTTTCTTATTTATTTCTGTAAAACAAACAAAACTTAGAAGTTGCTGCAAATATTATGCAGCCCATTCACATCCCAGAACTTTTATTATTAATCACTATACTGTTTGAGTAAATTACATAATTATATAGTCAAAGCTCATACATTCACTGAACTAACTCCTTGCCTTTGTTAAAACAGAATAAGCCATTTTAAAGGATTTTGATAAAATATTCTATGAT
Organism: Bos mutus; assembly: GCF_027580195.1. Lineage (NCBI taxonomy): Eukaryota > Metazoa > Chordata > Mammalia > Artiodactyla > Bovidae > Bos > Bos mutus. Next base: position 56,310,783 of record NC_091621.1, on the reverse strand, counting down.
CTTAATTTTCTCATTTCAAATCTACTTGTAACTAGAGACAGACTGATTGATCAGAACATATGACTCGTGAGCCATAAATATAAACAAACCTAAGGCCAGGAGAATAGTTGATGGATTGCCTCAGTATTTAACACAAAACAGACAATGAATAATTATTCGTTTTTTTTTTTAGAAAAATGAGTTCGCAAATGTTTAATATTTAGAGAATATTGCAAGGAACTGAGTACATCAGACACTGATTTTAAAAAGAAGAGCTAGTAAAGAAAAACAAATTAAAAAAAAAAGTAAAGCTTCAGGTAAGATAACGAAGAAAAGGGTATTAGAAAGATTGTAAATACAACTGGGAAAAGGAAGAAAATTGATTGGATTTTGCCAAGAAACTATTTATGACTCTGTAAAATAATGCTGATAGAAGGTTGAGGTCAAATCTTCTGCTGAAATGACTTTTCAGAAAATCCCATTTTTTTTGTCCATCAGAACAATTGTCAGATCTCTCTAGTTTTGGGAGTTGTTAAGATTATTGCAAAAAGGTTTACATTAGAGAACAGTGTTTTTTTTTTTTTCCCAAAATATTGCACTTACTAGATACTGATTTCAATCAAATGTATTTAGAGAAATCATGAGGGAAACAAAAACTATTTTTTTCTTCATATTTCAAAGCTTCATGATCTATTGTATAATTACTATCTAAATATGGGGAAAATGCAGAATTTTATTAAATTGTACAATTTCTTGTACCTAAATTAAGAGGATTTAGGTACAAATCCTCTTTGTTGTTCAGTTGCTAAGTCATGTCCGACTCTTTGTGACCCCATAGACTGTAGCCCTTCAGAGATTTTTCCAGGCAAGAATACTGGAGTGGGTTGCCATTTCACTCTCTAGGGGATCTTCCTGACCTAAGGATCAAATCAGCGTCTCCTGTATTAGCAGAGATTCTTTATCACTGAGCCACCTGGAAAGGCTTTAACCTTACAGGTCTGTTAAAATTCCCTACTGAAAGTCTTCCATTTCAAACCCAAACGCTTGGATCCAGTAATATTATAAAAGAGCAAAAGAAACCTATATATTTTTTTCAGCTTCTGTCTGTGTGTGTGTATACATACATAATGTAAATGTAGTCATATATAAACTATATAAAGTCATGTGAACACTTTTGCAGCTTAGCCAGTTTTCCAGCTTCCTATACCAAGGAATGAAGTAAGAGCCTTATTCTGAATTTTTAAAGGAGAATAGAAGGCTGACATTTTAGTCTTAGGAAATGAATCACAGGGAATAGGAAAGTCAGAATCCACACAGATCAATGATCGGTAATATTTATAAATTTAAGTGGAGATGAATGGATAAAGCCATTTTAGTTCATGTAGTTGTCTTGCAGTAGTTGGTTAATTAAAAAAAAAAAAAGAAAATGAGCCCTGAATGCTCAAGGAATCAATGTGATTGTGCTAGTGTAATAGTGTGTGGTGGTATGGAAGGAATAAAGTTCATTCAGGTGGCTTCCCTGGTAGCTCAGCTGGTAAAGAATCTGCCTACAATTCAGGAGACCCCAGTTCAATTCCTGGGTCAGGAAGATCTGCTGGAGAATGGATAGGTTACCCACTCAAGTATTCTTGGACTTCCTGGTGGTTCAGATGGTAAAGAATTCACCTTCAATGTGGGAGACCTGGGTTCAGTCAATGGGTTGGGGAAGATCCCCTGGAGAAGAGAATGGCTACCCATTCCCAGTCCAGTATTCCCAGTCCAGTATTCTGGCCTGGAGAATTTCATGGACAGTGGAGCCTGGTAGGCTACAGTCCATGAGGTTGCGAAGAGTTAGACATGACTGAGACACAACCAAGAAACTTTCATTTCACTTAAGGGAATTGTTGTAGGACATGGTAAACCAGGACTGGAGATTGCTTTGTATGTATGCCTTGAGTGGAGAGGCAAATATGAAGTCAAGTGTGATAGAAAAAGTTGCCCGTACTTCACACAAATATAAATATCTTCCCTAGTGAAGGAATTGCCAATAAAGCCACATTTTTTTTTAAGTTAACTGTTTTGTTTGTTTGTGAAACTCTGGATTATTCATGTAGCCTTCATGAAAATATGCTTTGTAAGAGTTTACTGTTTAACCTAATTCATAGGTGACTTCCCTATAGCTCAGAAGGTAAAGAATCTGCCTGCAACGCAACAGACCTGGGTTCAGTTCCTGAGTCTGGAAAATCCTCTGGAGTAGGAAATGGCAACCCACTCCACTATTCTTGGCTGGAGAATCCCGCGGACAGAGGACCCTGGCAGGCTACAGCCCATGGGGTCACAAAAAGCAACATATGCTGGATATATTTGACATGATGGGATGTTATATGGGACATATTGTATGGGATTTACATTTTTTTTCTCCTTAGATCTGAAACTATGTTCTTTCTAAAAGTATCAGGCTTCTTGACAAATTGGGAAATATTATTTTGGAATAAAATTTTTTAAAAGGCTATTCAAAATAAAATTACTACTGCAGAAGATAGATTTTAGAAACCAAAATAATAAGCCTCAGTTGAATTCAAAATATAAAGCCTAATGATAGATCCAAAATCACTGCAGATGGTGACTGCAGCCATGAAATTAAAAGACGCTTACTCCTTGGAAGAAAAGTTATGACCAACCTAGATAGCATATTGAAAAGCAGAGACATTACCTTGCCAACAAAGGTCCATTTAGTCAAGGCTATGGTTTTTCCAGTGGTCATGTATGGATGTGAGAGTTGGACTGTGAAGAAAGCTGAGTGCTGAAGAATTGATGCTTTTGAACTGTGGTGTTGGAGAAGACTCTTGAGAGTCCCTTGGACTGCAAGGAGATCCAACCAGTCCATTCTGAAGATCAGCCCTGGACTTTCTTTGGAAGGAATGATGCTAAAGCTGAAACTCCAGTACTTTGGCCACCTCATGTGAAGAGTTGACTCATTGGAAAAATACTGTGATGCTGGGAGGGATCGGGGGCAGGAGGAGAAGGGGACGACAGAGGATGAGATGGCTGGATGGCATCACTGATTCGATGGACATGAGTGAACTCCAGGAGTTGGTGATGGACAGGGAGGCCTGGCGTGTTGTGATTCATGGGGTCGCAAAGAGTCGGACATGACTGAGCGACTGAAATGAACTGAACTGAACTGATGGATAGATTTGATTAATGTAAATATAACAACAGTGGTTTTTCCAGTAGTCATCAATGAATGTGAGAGTTAGATCATAAAGAAGGATGAGCACTGAAGAATCTAAGTTTTCAAATTGCAGTGCTGGAGAAGACTTTTGAGAGTCACTTGGACTGCAAGAAGATCAAATCATTCAATCCTAAAGGAAATCAACCCTGAATATTCATAAGAAGGACTGATGCTGAAGCTGAGGCTTCAACCTGATGTGAAGAGGTGTCTCATTGAAAAAGTCAATCTTTCCCTGATGCTGAGAAAGACTGAAGTAAAGGGGAAAGGGGAAGTGGAGGATGAGATAGTTAGATAGCATTACCAACTCAGTGACATGAATTTGAACAAACTCTGGGAGATAACCAAGGACAGAGGAGCCTAAGGTCTACAGGGTTGCAAAGAGTTGGAAATGACTTAGCAACTGGACAACAATTTTGGGTAGCAAATCCTATTAATAAATTTTCTGCTGCTGCTGCTGCTAAGTTGCTTCAGTCGTGTCTGACTCTGTGCGATCCCATAGATGGCAGCCCACCAGGCTACCCTGTCCCTGGGATTCTCCAGGCAAGAACACTGGAGTGGGTTGCCATTTCCTTCTCCAATGCATGAAAGTGAAAAGTGAAAGTGAAGTTGCTCAGTCGTGTCCAACTCTTCACAACCCCATAGACTGCAGCCTTCCAGGCTCCTCCATCCATTGGATTTTCCAGGCAAGAGTACTGGAGTGGGGTGCCATTGCCTTTTCCCAATAAATTCTCTAAATTTGAGCAAAATTTATGGTCCCACAAAATAGGTTGGGCTAAGATTTAGCAGCTTGTAACATGAAATCGGAAAAAGCAATGGCAATCCACTCCAGTACTGTTGCCTGGAAAATCCCATGGACGGAGCAGCCTGGTAGGCTGCAGTCCATGCGGTCACGAACAGTCAGACACGACTGAGCAACTTCACTTTCACTTTTCACTTTCATGCATTGGAGAAGGAAATGGCAACCCACTCCAGTGTTCTTGCCTGGAGAATCCCAGGGACGGGGGAGCCTGGTGGGCTGCCGTCTATGGGGTCGCACAGAGTCGGACGCGATTGAAGCGACTTAGCAGCAGCAATATGAAATCACTCTCTAGATGAATTCCAAACATTATGTCTCTCTCTTTCTGAGAAATAAACCATAAAAACATTCAAAATATCCTACAAGTCACATTGTAATTTGTGCCATATAAAAATTTGCATTCAAAATCACTGATAGTTTATAACAACTCTAGGAATATAATGCAAGGCCACATGGCCTATAGCTTGAACAATTTAGCCTTGTGGATAATTCTTTACATAATAAATGTTTCTGGTAAAATCTGAATCACAGCCAACTCAATGTTAGGTTAAAGCTCTGAGTATACCGTCAACTTGGTAGACATTTCATTTTTTTTTTTCCCCTTCGAGTGAACCAGACAAACTGTAATTTAGGTCAGAATCTGAACAGCTCTTTTGGATAAAACATACCTCAAACTTGAGTCTTCTTTGTCCTTGTTTTAACTGTGTCTCCATGGCTGACATAGGAGAAAGCTTTTTATGAAGCATTGTTAATGATCAAATACTCACTTATACTACAAAGTGTTCAGGACGTGTCAGTGATTAGAGCGCCACCTATACCCTTGCTGATGTAGTGACTATGACATTTAGATGACCTGATATTGGGCCCTTAGTTACATTTATCAAATCTATCATTAGTCTTTAAATTTTGAATTCGACTGAGTCTTATTACCTTGGTTCTCAAAATCTATCTTCTGCATGTAGTAACTTTATTCTGAATGACCTTTAGAGAGATTTTATTCCAAAAATCATATTTCAGAATTTATCAAGAAGCCTTTTCCAAACCTAAAATTAAGGAGAAAAAAATATAAACCCCATACAGCATATCCCATATAACATCCCATAATGGCAAATGTATCTGGCATAGATTTAAGGAAACATGTAAATACAGAGTATGCACAGAAATCATGTTTTAATCTGTAAATCATTCACAAGAATCACTCTTAAATAACAGTATATGGACAAGATTCGTGCAGAGAAAAACACTAAGGTTACTAAAGGTGAGGTACAAAATATGATTTTTCTTGAATGGAGGCTTAGAATTGGAATTTCTTTCAGAGATAGAAGGATACGTAATGGCAGAATGATGACAATCAAGGACTCTCAGAACTATGATAAATGGAGACAGATTTTATAATAAATATTCTACCATTTAAACACTCTTCTCAAATCTGCTTTTCAACTATCCCTATCGCTCCTTTATCCTACTCTCATGCTGGCTTAAACACAGTTAACTGAAGTACAAAATTCTATCAGCAGATATATAGCTAATGTTCAAAACCTTGGAACTGTGAGAAGCCCTGGGTAGCTGCCCTAACCATTAAAAATGGAATTTAAGGGAAACCAATTTCTTTTCCAGACTTACTCACAGATCAGTTAAAAGAACATCAATATCTCTGAAAGAGTCATGCATTTGGAAAAGTATCATTTTTCAACTCTTGACAATCTTAAAAATTGCTGTAGCATATAAAAACACAAACATGTCAATAGCTTTGGTTGTAAGAGTGCAATAGAGCCTAAATATTCTGACCAATGAGCAACTTCTGTGTCCAAGAAGTAGTATTTTTAAATCAAATGTTATGCCCATGGTAACTCCCATTTAGAAATGATACATAAAATTTGTATTTTCTCTTTATAAAATGATATAGGTCAGTAGTTGGTTAATGTTACAAAGCTCTACCAGGATATTGCAAAACAATAATTTGACGTACAGGCAATTAGGTTCAGTTTCTTTATGGTATTCTGAAGAATGTTGCCTTTTTTTGGGAAAAAAGTAAAGGATCTTGGTTACATTGACAGACCAGCTTTTCTGCAGTAGATCCCTCTAGCAAAGGCTTAATATATCTGATTTGTCAAAGTCATCACTCCTGCTAATCTCTCCCACCAGTGTGAAATGCTGAGAGCTATCACCTATACATTTTCTTGTGCAGTGCAGAGAGAAAGATGGAAAATGGGCAGAGAGTAATCAGCACAAACATCAAAATAAATGGCCTTTTAGAGCACAGTTATGAGAAAAAAATTCAAGAAAAATTAGTTACCGTATTCTATGAGATTCTTTTTGCAGCTCTCTCTTTGCCACTGCTGTTTGCTTGAATGTAAATTACTCCTAATTTTACTATTTTAGTAAGTTAATGAACATTTTAAGACTACACAAATATTTCCCAGTTAGTGTCAAATGTTATGTGTTTTATTGCATTATGTAGTCAGAGTGGGGTAAATAAAGTAATATTTAAATGTCAAATACTTTTAAAGCTTTAAAGCATTATTATTATCATTGTCATTTAACCTGAAATAACATTATTTAAGCCATAGTTTTAACATTATATCATTCTAAAATATTCTATTTAAATTAAAAAAATACCTTTGGGAAGTTTCAGAAAACATCAGGCAAACAAATTTGTTTTTAATTCTATCAGCACACATCAGTTCAGTTCAGTTCAGTCATGTCTGACTCTTTGTGACCCCACGGACGGCAACACGCCAGGCTTCCGTGTCCATCACCAACTCCCTGAGCTTGCTCAAATTCATGTCCATCGATTCGGTGATGCCATCCAACCATCTCATTCTCTGTCATCCCCTTCTCCTCCTGCCTTCAATCTTTCCCAGCATCAGGGTCTTTTCCAACGAGTCGGCTCTTCGCATCAGGTGGCCAAAGTACTGGGGCTTCACAGTCATTCCAATGAATATTCAGGGTTTATTTCCTTTAGGATTGACTGGTTTGTTTGATATTATTACATTTGAGGATCAGCTTTCAAGTTTTAGGGCTTCCCTGGTGGCTCAGAGGTTAAAGCGTCTGCCTGGGATGTGGGAGACCTGGGTTCAATCCCTGGGTTGGGAAGATACCCTGGAGAAGGAAACGGCAACCCACTCCGGTACTCTTGCCTGGAGAATCCCATGGAGGGAGGAGCTGGTAGGCTACAGTCCATGGGGTCGCAAAGTGTCGGACACGACTGAGCGACTTCACTTTCACTTTCTTTTCAAGTTTTCCTTTATTATGATTGATTTACCAAATAATTAATATTTGATAGTCATAACTAAGAAATATCTGATTGTTATAGGTTCCTAAATCATTGAAGTCAACTGATTCACGAGTGATACTGGCTAGGTATGAACATCATCATCATCATTACAAATACAGTATAATCTCTTATGCCAAACACAAGATTCTAAAGATCATGTTTATTAAATCTTTTAATTCTTTTAACTGTTGAACACATATCCATTGCACATATGATAAATCTGGGCACGTAGAGATAAAGTAACTTGTTCAAAGTGATGCAGCCATTAAGTGGTTAAAACCTGAACTCAAGCTCAGTCAACAAAGCAGTGGCTCCAAATGTCTTGGTTTGAACATTACACCAAGCATACTTTCATCATACTTTAAGAAGAATAAGAAATGCACTAGCCCAGTACTTTCAAACCTGTTGCAAATATTAAACCTGTTTTTGATGATTTAGATCCTGACTGTGGCACACTTTAGGTAGTGCTGAGTCCATTCTTTCAGATCTGTAGTGTCTTGCACCAAATACCAAAGAAAATTATGTGATGATCCTATGCCAATGAGAATATTAAAGTACTGGATGCATATAACTTCATCAATACCTTGGAGTTTTGCAAGGTCAATTGAAGGGTATTAAACTTGCATTTGTTTAACTGAGTTTACTTCTGATTGTAGAGGGATTTTACAACTTATTTTCTGTCTCTGTATAATTTAAATGTGTTAATAAAGTTAATGATTGTAATAGTAATAATCTATACCTATATCAATAACTATATACTCTATTTCTTAGTATGCTCACTAATGAGAGTAATAATCTACACATATATCAATATCTGAGGTTTCCCAGGTGGCGCTAGTAACAAGGAACCATCTGCTAATGTAGGAGACATAAGAGATGTGGGTTTGATCCTAGGGTTGGAAAATCCCCTGACGGAGGTCACAGCAACCCACTCCAGTATTCCTGCCTGGAGAATTCCATGGACAGAGGAGCCTGGAGGGCTACAGTCCAAAGGGTCTCAAAGAATCAGACATGACTGAAGCAACTTAGCACACACTCTTGTAATAATAACTATATACTCTATTTGATGGTAAAACCTTTTCTTCTTTCCATAATAGAAGCAAGCTATGTAAATGTAATACACATTTTTAAATTCTAATGAGGATCTTTCACTTTGAAACTACCATATATTCAATATTAGAGGGATACCACCTATTTAGTGCTCATCTAGATAGGTAATATAGTACCTGCCTCTTCACTACTCTGAATGTGGGCTCCATCGTTGCCAGTGATTCTCTGGATATTTTCTATTTCAGCAGTGTTCTTGGAGTATTAGTGTACATTTTCATCTGAAGAGAATGGAGAACCTTATGCTGCCACTCCTTCACCCCTTGACTCAAAGGCTGTTGCCTTATTACTAAACATTGAGAACAGTAGAAAAGGAAACATATCATCACAATAAAATTCTAATAATTATGATTTATTGATCATTTGTTAAGACACTAGGCATTATATTAAATATGCATATCATTTCAGACTATGTTCACATATAAAGTATAACGATCATATGTAGAATAAACAAGTATCAACTACTTTAACACAGATAAGGAAACAAAGGCTTAGGAATTTTAGGCAACCTGCCCAGGGTTAAACAGCTAACCTGGGCAGCAGAAACGGTTCTGGGATTAAGTCCTTGCTCCTAATAAGCACTTCTTTCAGTGCTGTATGGAAACATATCTATACCTGTAAGGCGTAAATAAAAATATCTTTTTCTGTAATTGTCCTATTTGAGTATCTGTGCCTTATTTATTTATTTATTAACAGCTTTATTGAGATGTAACCAACATGCAAAGAACTGCACGTATTTAATGGCTCTGTGCCTTGTTAATATCAGCTGACGGGGGCTGAAGGTATTGAGAAATAAAGGAAAACGGCAGCTTTGGGATCCTACTCTCAAAGCCTTGTTCTGTGTATTTCTAGGAAAGAAGAGGGTGTGTTTCCTAAGGAGGTGTCACCTTATCCCTTGGTGTGCAGATTGGATGCTCTCGTTCTAGATTTCTTTGTGGAATGGTATGCAGTATAAATGGAGAAGGCAATGGCACCCCACTCCAGCACTCTTGCCTGGAAAATCCCATGGATGGAAGAGCCTGGTGGGTTGCAGTCCATGGGGTCGCTAAGAGTTGGACATGACTGAGCGATTTCACTTTGACTTCTCACTTTCATGCATTGGAGAAGGAAATGGCAACCCAATCCAGTGTTCTTGCCTGGAGAATCCCTGGGACGGGGGAGCCTGGTCGGCTGCCGTCTATGGGGTCGCACAGAGTTGGACATGACTGATGTGACTTAGCAGCAGCATGCAGTATAAATTGACATGTACTCCACACTTATATCCAAGATTTGAATCATCCACTACTGGAAAGGTAAGGAGTACTATACACTGTATCATTATAATGCCATATCAATACACTGACAATGTTTCAACATATTAAAATAATTTTCTGCTTTTCACTTTCCATCCCTTCAAAATGAAGAGTTTCTAACACCTCAGAGCCTGTGTTTGGCCAATTGAAGTATTTTTCTAATTAAATTATAGAAAAATTTGGTTCTCTCAGACCCCTAACACACACACACACATACACACACGCACACTTACACACTTGCTCCCATATCATTAGTAGTAATATTTTTAGATATAAAATAATAGAAAATTTTGTTCCATTTATATTGGTGGAAGTGAAATACATGATCCTCACACATGTTTTAAAATGTCACAAAAGTGAAACTTTTTGCCCATATAGAATATTTAAATCTAATATATTATAAAATTACAATGTCAAATTACACCTAATTTGGTTATAGAAATGGGAAAAGTATGCATTATACATAATTCATGACTGAATTTTGATTATCTCACTAAATTCTATAAAAATCGATGCTATTATCTCCATGTTAGAGAAGAGGAAATGTAGTTGTCAAGGGTTTAGGTTACATGTTCGGTTTCTCACAACTGGTGGGTGTTGCAACTGGGATTTGAACTAAGGTTACCTGATCCTCACATACTTGTTTTTAACTGTGCATCTACAGAGAACAAGTTGGGAGCATAACAAAAAAAAAATTCTGAAGGTAGGCCTCAGTTTCATCATCGCTTGTTCAGAAAGTGTTGCAAAATCCTGTTTCTGTCATCTTGATGGTACAGTAAAGAACTAGGCATCAAGATCTTGGTACTAAAACATCCTGATTTTTTTTTTATTTAATAGTAAATGTAATTCAAGTAACGAGAGAAGTAATTCAAGTTTTTACAGTCATTTACTTTTCAGAGTATAAAATCAATAACATTTTATCAAAAGTATATCTAATATCTAACACATCTAATATAGGAGACTCCATCTACCCATCTAGCTCTCAGCAATCTGTTTATTATATATGTATTTGTACAATTAAATAACTGGGACATTTTTATTTTAAATCTTAAAAAGTAATTATCAGCTATAAAATTAAAGTTAAATATAGTATAAAGTTCTATATTTGGCATCAGACTTTTTCTGCTCCAAACAATGAACTACATAATTTAATTCACAACCAAGTTAAATTTCAGATTTTAAAAATATATTACTGAAGGATAAATAGGATATGAGATTTTAAATCCTACATCAACTACCGATCTATTTTTTTCTTTTTTAGGAATAATTTTAGACTAACTCTTTTTGGTCACCTCAAGTCATCATCCATACATTTATATGTGATTTTTCAGGTTAAACTAGGTTAAAGAAGAGATGATTTGATGTACTTGGTATTCAACAAAATTTAAGTTTTAACCATTACTTGAAAGAAAAGTTATAATTTCCTTGCAACTGCAATATCTATAATTCCAAATATCTGCACATATGATTTCTCTGACTTTCCATACAGTTCCATTCAAAATCCTACTAACATTTTTAAATAACTGTTAAAACTTTTTACTCCATCTTTGCTGTAACCTATAAGAGAGTAATTGTTTTATATCTGTCTACTGAATAAACTGAGGTTCAACCAATTAAGGTAATTTTATCAAGATTTCTAAATCAGTAAGAGTGAAAAATAGAGTCTAGTATAAAAAGTACAGTCTTCTGTCTCTGCTTCCAAGACTTGCTGACTAAAGCATGAAACCCTTCTCAGTCTTTACCTCTGTGTCCACAAATGAACATCACCAGGATCAGCAGCTCCAGCCTTCACAGAATGTTACCCTGAGCCTGACCTCCAGTTGTTATTCTGGATGCTTCTTTATGTTCTTGGTCCTTGAAATACATCCTCTGTCTTGCATACTAGAACTATAGGGATTTTCAGACAGTGTTCCATGAAGCTTTTGGGGCTATATTCAGATTGTACTACAGTTATATTTGAAAATAAAAGATGCTTTTAAAATCTCAATATCATTCCTAAATATTTACAAACTTCATCCTAATGAGTCAAATGCTTTGAAGTTTTTCTCATCCCGAAACAACAAACTAATGAATCCAAAATTATGTTATGCCAGCATAATTTAGATATTTTAAGGAGAAAATATATTTTAAAAAATAGGCATGGCTCTTTCCTAATGTTATATTTACTCTGGGGGACTTCAAACATTGTGTATTGTGAAAATGGTAAGTCCACATACAGTACTGATACCATTCCACGTCCCCTCTATAGATTTCAGAGTGTTACTCTCCGTTCAATTTCTGATGAAGGATCTGCCACCACTGATTCTTGTTCTATTTCTGGTTATCTTTAGCTTGTAGTCTTCATTTTCCATTCTCTGATACAAAACTCCCTAAGGCAAACAGTCTTTTATAAATATACAAGCTTCCCTTGCTTCTTTTCAAAAACTTCTTTGAATATATTTTCCAAAACTATTTCTAATCAAAGGGATGTTATGGAAATGGAAAAAAATGAACCAGGTGTGAGAGACCTTGAGAAAGAGAAATTGCATAACTTAACAGTTGATTATAGGGCGCTGTGTCAGTCATATGGGCCTTTCCAGGTGGCTCAGTGGTAAAGAATCTGCCTGCCAATGCAGGAGACGCATGAGAGGCTAGTTTGATCCCTGGGCGGGGAAGATCTCCTGGAGAAGGAACTGGCAATGCACTCCAGTATTCTTGCCTGGCAAATTCCATGGACAGAGGAGCCTGATGGGCTGCAGTCCAGGAGGTAGCAATGAGTTGGACATGACTGAGCAGCTGAGCACCAATGCATGTCTGTCATACAAGACAGAGGAAAAGAATATGATAATATTTAGGGACAGACTGACAGTGGGAGTGATGGCTATTAAAATCATGGTGGCAAAATGGTTAGTGCAATGGTAACCTAATAAAAATATTAGGAATGGAAGAAATTATGCTTGCCTTCTGAGAATTATCACATAAAGACAATTGTTAGTACATATCTGAAATATAAAAAAATATACTTCAAAAGAATAGTGACTAACCTGTTTGTAGGAATATGTGCATTCTTGTAGCTATTATTTATTTTTCTTATTTAATCTTAAATCATTTTATAGAGATGGAAATGATATGTTCATTACAATGATGAGGGAGTTTATCTTCCTTGCCTAAATTCACAAATAGAGGTGGAAGAACTAAAATAAAGTTTGTCAAACACAGGACCTTGCAACCATAGCAACCAGCCTTGCCTGAAGAATTGAAAGTAACAAATGAAAACAATTTCCAAGTTACTTATAGAGATCAATTTTATTTTCTTGTCATGATATAGAGTATTTTCTCACAAAAGATACATGAATTAATGAGAATAAAAATTCCAGCCTTTTATAAAACTTTTCTATTAAATGTCATAGGTTTCTTTAATATACTGTGTGTATGAGTGTGTGTGTGTGTGTGTGTGTGTGTGTGTGTGTATCAGTTAGTGTTGGACATAAAGTGTCAATGTTAACTAAATAATGTTATGAGTGTTTTTTACATGTCACAATAATTACATAATGGACCATCCCGCAAAAGAATAGCCATGGTTATCAATGTAGAATAATCGCAGTGTTTTTTCTGTTAATACCCCACACTTACTGCACTGTGTTAAACCTAGTGTCCCTTAGTCTAATAGACAATAAATAATCAAGTAAATAATAAAATATCAAGTAGGGAAAGTGTGGTGATGGTATATAGAGTGACCACAGGAGAGGGAAGCTATAGCAATCTTTCTGAGGAGGTGATATTTGAGGTATATTAGATAAATGAGGGAGTTTTCAGTAAGGATATCTGCCTTAAAAAATTTTAAGCCAAACCTAGTTATGCACACCTAAAGATCATTTGTCAGCTTATTAACTGTCCTAGAGAAAAAACACCCCATGTTCCCTGCTATCAGAAATACTCCTAAAGATGTTAGAATCCCTCTCTTGGTCTCTATGATCCAGCTTAACTCATTTGAACAGAAATCAGTTGTTATATCTTCCTGAGTTGTGCTCATCTGATTCTATAAAAACTGCTAACAAACTTTTAAGTTTATCTATCAGTGGATCACACATAATAACAAATTTATCTGTCAAGAATCTGTTGTATGGGGTTAACCACATTTGAAAGAAATACAGAAAAAAAAAATAAAACTCTTTATAATTCCTAGAATATAGTCTGAATTTTAAAGACACAAGGAAAGTTAGAATTATCATATTTGTATTAACACCAGAAATTATGCACCTAGAAAAGTCAAGTCAAAGCAATATAAAGCATGTCTATGATGGATAGAGATCAATCTAAATATCAGAGTACATGTTATACACACACACACACATACGCACTCATGCTAACCTTTTTATTTTCACTGATATATCATATAATCCTTTTATTTTCTTCTAGAGACAGATTTAGCTCTGTGCTCAGTGTCTTTCTCTTCCTTTCTTCTAACCTGCAGTTGATTAAAGTTTCCTTGACCTCTTATTTCCCATGCTGAAATTTTCACTATTTCAGAGTAGGTTGTTTTCACTCATTAGTTGCAAGTCACTATCCCCCTTCCAGTAATTTCTCATCATATCTGCATTATTGCTAGTCTTATTTCTCTGTAATGTTTTATTCTAGGTAAATGTCCAAATACTGTAATATCTGAAGGTATTTACTCTATAATTATTAATATTAAAAAGCAAGTTATATTTGCTTTTAAGTGAATTCTATTTTGAAATATATTCCTAGAATAATGGTTGAAGCAATTAATTTTTCTCCCTGTTTATTGTAACCCAAAAGAGCTTAATTGATATAACTTCCATATCTATATATTTCTTTTCAGATGTTGCTTCTCAATTTGGTTAAAAATTCTCCACCAGGAATCTTTGCTTGAATTTCACAGACCTCAAAACAAAGATAACCACATCAGCATTTGCACCATTTCTCATATGTTGACTCATTGTGTATTATTTATTTTGTCAAAAGTTAAGAATATCTTATTAATATGATAATAAAAAATCTGTTTATTCTACTTGCTTCATATGCTTTCTCTATTTTGATTAATTTGTTTATCTAAAGAAATAGTTAATATATGAAACAAGACAGTGATGTTCAGTAGTAAAATAAAAAATAGAAACATGGTACATTTTAATTAAATATTGTTTACAATAGAGGGTATTTTATTGGCTGACCCAAAATATAATATGCTTGTTGGGTATGTCTCCATTTTATCAAAGGGTGAACATAGCTCTTGGTACAATTCACTGTAAGATAGCTGATATTTCAAAATGTGTTTAAATGTGAGTGATGAAGGTCATAGAGAAAGGGAGGGAGGGAAAGAGAAAACAAGGAGAGGTGTATGAGGCCCATGACTGAGTTTTGTAGCCCTTTTAAACATATGGTCCAGTAAAAGAGAAAGAATAGAAAAAGAAACCACCAAAAAGTAGGAAAATCAAATACATTTGTAAAAATTGTGGAATCGGGGAATTAAAGGTTGACACGTTTCAAAAAGGACTGAATAGTCAACCTTTATATACTAGTGGGAAAGCAACATGAGAACTGAAAAGTGTCCAGTGGATTTATCAACAAGAAAGTCAAGTGGCTACCTGAGAAGGTTTGGAAGAGGCATGAAGGTAGAGTGAGACTGAAGAGAAGTGGAGGTAGAGCGGGTCATGAAAGTGGTATCTAAAAACAAAAACCCCTTTGAGAAGTTTGTGAATACAGGCAGAAATATGCGTGCAGCTAGAGGGGAATGTGCCATCCCAGCCGTGAATTCGTAGCAATAGAGAGTTAACACAGACTTCCAGTGGGAAGGATTTTATGGAGAAAATAAAACTGATGATTAGAAGAGATTTGACTTGCTTGAGGTGACTACCCCAGAAGTCAGCAGCAGAGGAGAGGATGAACACTGATAGAAGTTCAGGGCTTTCCAGGATTGGGAACACGTGTACACCTGTGGTGGATTCATGTTGATGTATGGCAAAACCAATACAATATTGTAAAGTAATTAGCCTTTAATTAAAATAAATAAATTTAAGTTAAAAAAAAAAAAAGAAAAGTGGAAAGAGAAGAATGGGTATAGATTGAAGTAAGCTTTTTATATTTGGAGGTAAAAGAACATGAGGAGACCCTACCAGATGACATCCACTTTCCCAGTGAAACAGAAGGAAAGTCTGTCATCTGAAGGAAATGAAAAGAAGGGAAAGATATATCTAACAAGTAAAGAGTAGACTTTGAAAACAATGTCTGGAAGGAGAGAATGAGTAACAAAGGTGTATATGAAGTAAGACATTTGCATGCTGTTCATAAACTTCAACCCTTTCCCTGCAATTTGGAAAACTCAGCAGTGGCCACAGGACTGAAAAAGGTCAGTTTTCATTCCAATCCCAAAGAAAGGCAATACCAAAGAATGCTCAAACTACCGCACAAATGCACTCATCTCACATGCTAGTATGGAGAAGGCAATGGCACCCCACACCAGGACTCTTGCTTGGAAAATCCCATGGACGGAGGAGCCTGTTAGGCTGCAATCTATGGGGTAGCTAAGAGTCAGACCCGACTGAGTGACTTTACTTTCACTTTTCACTTTCACGCATTGGAGAAGGAAATGGCAACCCACTCCAGTGTTCTTGCCTGGAGAATCCCAGGGATGGGGGAGCCTGGTGGGCTGCCATCTATGGGGTCGCACAGAGTCGGACACGACTGAAGTGACTTAGCATAGCACATGCTAGTAAAGTAATGCTCAAATTCTCCAAGCCAGGCTTCAGCAATATGTGAACTGTGAACTTCCAGATGTTCAAGATGGTTTTAGAAAAGGCAGAGGAACCAGAGATCAAATTGCCAACATCTGCTGGATCATTGAAAAAGCAAAAGAGTTCCAGAAAAAACATCTATTTTGGCTTTATTGACTATACCAAAACCTTTGACTTTGTGGATCACAATAAACTGTGGAAAATTCTAAAGAGATGGGGATACCAGGTCATCTGACCTGCCTCTTGAGAAACCTATATGCAGATCAGGAAGCAACGGTTAGAACTAGACAT
This sequence comes from Bos mutus, assembly GCF_027580195.1. Taxonomy (NCBI): domain Eukaryota; kingdom Metazoa; phylum Chordata; class Mammalia; order Artiodactyla; family Bovidae; genus Bos; species Bos mutus. The sequence continues at coordinate 56,294,096 of NC_091621.1, read as the reverse complement.
GGAACAACAGACTGGTTCCAAATAGGAAAAGGAGTACGTCAAGGCTGTATATTCTCACCCTGCTTATTTAACTTCTATGCAGAATACATTATGAGAAATGCTGGGCTGGAAGAAGCACAAGCTGGAATCAAGATTGCCAGGAAAAATATCAGTAACCTCAGATATGCAGATGACACCACCATTATGGCAGAAAGTGAAGAGGAACTCAAAAGCCTCTTGATGAAAGTGAAAGTGGAGAGTGAAAAAGTTGGCTTAAAGCTCAACATTCAGAAAACGAAGATCATGGCATCTGGTCCCATCACTTTATGGGAAATAGATGGGGAAACAGTGGAAATAGTGTCAGACTTTATTTTGGGGGCTCCAAAATCACTGTAGATAGTGATTGTCTCCAAGAAATTAAAAGACGCTTACTCCTTGGAAGAAAAGTTTGACCAACCTAGATAGCATATTCAAAAGCAGAGACATTACTTTGCCAAAAAAGGTCCGTCTAGTCAAGGCTATGGTTTTTTCAGTGGTCATGTGGATGTGAGAGTTGGACTATGAAGAAAGCTGAGCACCAAAGAATTGATACTTTTGAACTGTGGTGTTGGAGAAGACTCTTGAGAGTCCCTTGGACTGTAAGGAGATCCAACCAGTCCATTCTAAAGGAGACCAGTCCTGGGTGATCTTTGGAAGGAATGATGCTAAAGCTGAAACTCTAATAGTTTGGCCACCTCATGTGAAGAGTTGACTCATTGGAAAAGACTTTCATGCTGGGAGGGATTGAAGGCTGAGGAGAAGGAGACGACAGAGGATGAGGTGGCTGGATGGCATCACCGACTCGATGGTCATGAGTTAGAATAAACTCCGGGAGTTGGTGATGGACAGGGAGGCCTAGCGTGCTGCGATTCATGGGGTCACATAGAGTCGGACACAACTGAGTGACTGAACTGAATTGAACTTTCTCCACAATAATAAACTGGTAAGAGCTGGTGCACTGGGATATCCCAGAGGGATGGTATGGGGAGGGAGGAGGGAGGAGGGTTCAGGATGGGGAACACATGTATACCTGTGGCAGATTCATTTTGATATATAGCAAAACCAATACAATTATTGTAAAGTTAAAAAATAAAATAAAATAAAAAGAATATTTCAAGAGGGAAGGGATAACTTTACCTGAAGTGAGCATGAGCTGTGCTGGGAAGACATCACTATACAAAGTAGCCTCTCCTCTGAGCTATAAAGAATGCATAAAACCTGGACACCAGACAATAGAAAAGCCATGTTCTTGGCATAAATAGCAAAAGTAAAGGGATAAAGGTGAAAAATTCTGGGACGTCCTGCTGTGCTATACTCATCAGGGAGTACACGTGTCATATATTTGCTTTCTTTTCTGACTTGTGAAATTGAGTGTGTGCGTGTGATAAATATAATTTCTAAAGGTAAAGGTAATAATGAAACTCTCTGTATATATATTTACATATATATATATATATATATATATATATTTTTTTGTTGTTGTTGTTGTTGCCTGCTGCAGGTGCCTAAGGGCAACACACACTTTTTAAGAGGGCAGAAACCACAGAATGTTAACTGAATTATTGATATTGTTATTCTTTTATTAACTATAAGGACCTATGGTGATATAATTTTTCTTTGGCCTAAGCTCCCCTTTAGACCAGACTCTCTTTCAGGGGCAGGACTGCTTTATATTTCTTTTACTACAATGTACACAGCACAAGTACTTAAAATGGGTTGTATTCAATGGATGCATAGTTTAAAAGAGAATAAAAGGGGAAAATTGCATTGCAACAGTAGTTTGGGATCATATATTAAAGGCTCAAATTCTTTTTTAACCTGAAAAGTTCTCATTGCCTTTATCGTTGTCCCTGACTCTTCCTGATGCTGCATGTAAAATATTCTCACTTAGTTTTCCTATGATAAAACCTCAATACAAATTATTTTCAAGTACATCTGTTGAATCATTCTTAATCTACATGTGTTATACATTACATTTCTTTAATAAGCTGCATATTTATTCTCCTTGATCTTGAGGAAGGTGGATATTCAATAAATACTTATTAAAATGATCAAATGAACATGAATATTTATTAGTGACTTATTAGAGCTACATGTGCGATAAGGGTGGTATCATTAGCATATCTGAGGTTATTGGCTATTATGATTCCAACTTGTGATTCACCCAGTTCAGCATTTCACATGATGTACTTTGCATGTATGTTAAATAAACAGGGTGACAAGATACAGCCTTGACACACTCCTTTGTCCAGTTCTAAATGTAGCTTCTTGACCTGAATACAGATTTCTCAGGAGGCAGATAAGGTGGTATGGTATTCTCATCTCTTTAAGAATTTTCCAGTTTGCTATGATCCACACAGTTAAAGGCTCTGGTGTAGTCAATAAAACAGAAGTAGATTATTTTCCGGAACTCTCTTGTTTTTTCTATGATCTAACAGATGCTGACAATTTGATCTCTGGTTCCTCTGCCTTTTCTAAATCCAGCTTGAATATCTGGAAGTTCTTGATAGATGTACTATTGAAGCCTCACTTGGGAGTTTTGAGCATTACTTTGCTAGTGTGTGAGATGAGTGTAATTTTGCAGTAGTTTGAAAATTCTTTAACATTGTCTTTCTTTTGGATTGGAATGAAAACTGACCTTTTCCAGTCCTGTGGCCACTGCTGAGTTTTCTAAATTTGCTGGCATATTGAGTGCAACACTTTAATTGTATCTTCTTTTAGGATTTGAAATAGCTCAATTGGAATTCCATCACCTCCACTAGCTTTGTTCATAGCTATGTTTCCTAAAGCCCACTTGACTTTGCATTCCAGGATGTCTGCTCTAAGTGAGTGATCACACCATTGTGGTTACCTGCATCATGAAGATCTTTTTTGTATAGTTCTGTGCATTCTTGCCACCTCTTCTCAATGTCTTCTGCTTCTCTTAGGTCGATACTCTTTCTGTCTTTTATTGTACCTGTCCTTGCATGAAATGTTCTCTTGGTATCTCTAATTTTTTTGAAGAGATCTCTAGTCTTTCCCATTCTATTGTTTTCCTTTATTTCTTTGCATTGATCACGGAGGAATACTTTCTTATCTGTCCTCGTTATTCTTTGGAACTCTGCATTCAGATGGGTATATATTTCCTTTTCTCCTTTGTCTTTCATTTCTTTTCTCAGCTATTTTTAAGACCTCCTCAGAAAACCATTTTGTCTTTTTACATTTCTTTCTTGGGGATGGTCTTGATCACTGCCCCCTGTACAATGTCATGAGTCTCTGTTTATAGTTTTTCAGGCACCCTATCAGATCTAATCCCTTGAATCTATTGTCACTTCCACTGTATACCTGTAAGGGATTTGATTTAGGTCATACCTGAATGGTCTACTGGTTTTCCCTACTTTCTTCCATTTAAGTCTAAAGTTTTCAATAAGGAGTTCATGATCTGAGCCACAGTCAGCTCCTGGTCTTGTTTTTGCTGACTGTATAGAGCTTCTTCTTCTTCGGCTGCAAAGAAAATAATATATCTGATTTTTCAATTCTGATTTTTCATTTCTGCCTTATGGCAGAAACTGAAGAGGAACTAAAAAGCCTCTTGATGAAGGTGAAAGAAGAGAGTGAAAAAGCTGGCTTAGAACTCAACATTCAGAAAACTAAGATCATGGCATCTGTTCCCAATACTTCATGTCGAATAGATAGGGAAAGAATGGAATTTGTGACAGACAGAAAGCTGAGCACTGAAGAATTGATGCTTTTGAACTGTGGTGTTGGAGAAGACTCTTCAGAGTCCCTTGGACTGCAAGGAGATGCAACCAGTCCATCCTAAGGAAATCAGTCCTGAATATTCATTGGAAGGACTGATGCTGAAGCTGAAACTCCAATTCTTTGGCCACCTGATGTGAAGAACTGACTCATTTGAAAAGACGCTGATGCTGGGAAAGATTGAACATGGGAGGAGAAGAGGATGACAGAGGATGAGATGATTGGATGGCACCACTGACTCGATGGACATGAGTTTGAGCAATCTCCAGGAATCTGTGATAGATAGGGAAGCCTGGTGTGCTGCAGTCCATGGGGTTGAAAACAGTCCGACACGACTGAGCGCCTGTACTTTAACTGTATAGTGACATTACCAGTTGCTACATCTTTGAAGCTGGGAGCACAACTCTGGAATAAAGTCTTAAAAAATTTCATATTCATATTTCATGGGTACTTATATAGTCACAGATATATTCAAACTACTGGAAATTACAAAGTTCACCTTAAAACATAGATTTAGCATTCAATGCAGCTGACTGGTTTTAAAGTCTTTTTGATATTTAATGCATCTTTTTCTGAACAAATGCTTACCAAGAAAATGATGATTTACATGAATGCAAACTTAGAATTATTAGTTTCTGTGGGAATCATATTACTATAATGAATAAATCTGCTATTATCTTAAATTAAGAGTGCATATATCAAATATTTGTATATATTCATGTGTGTATATGCATATGCATATATTGATATACTCCACTGTTTCCTGTCATTTTAGACAGACATGAATTCAACTAGAATTAATAACAGGGAGTTTTTTTTTTTTTTCTGGAAATACCAAAGCACATTACAGATAAAAGGAATTATTATTAAAAACAAAACCTTATATTCTGTACATATATGTGCATTTATATTATTTAGAGCTAAAGTGAATAATGCGATAAGTAGACAAACTCACCCAGCATTACTATCCCCAGTTTTTCCAATTTTTAAAATGAAAAAAAAGTTAGAGTGGGCTGGAAATGCTTGCAAGTAAACCTAGACATCAATTTGGTTGGGTTCTTGAAGCTTTATGGTGATGAGCTTCAGAGCATTAATAACAACACTGGTCAGGGGAAATTTTATATATGGATTCACTCTCAGCCACAGTGTCAGAGTGCTGACTTTTTTCCTTTTGTCCTGACCAGGAGATCTAGAGTATAAAACACAAAATAACACCACATTTCATTCTGCAAACGAGTACTTTAAGACTCCCCTACCTCCAGTACAAATTTAACATGTGCAGTATGACTTAGTGTTCCAGTTTTATTTCACTATAACATACAGGCAAAAAGCATCATGAAAAAACAGTTCAAAAGAAAAGGAAACATTTTATGACTTGTTACACAGAATAGCTTCTCCACTCCCTGACCACATTATGGTTTAAAAGGATTTCTTATCAAACTCTCACCACTGCAAAGAAAAAGAAAGCTCCTTTTACCAGAGTGAAATAAAGCTTCAACCTTGCTATAACGTTTTCTGCAGCTCGTGTTTGAAAAGACAGACCCAAAGCCCCTTTGTGCATATGACTGATCTGGGTGATCTCCAGTCTCTGCACACACACACACACAACACACAACACAAAAAACCAGTGTAACTGTCTCTCAAAAAAGTGTTATAAATGTTTCTGATGATGGTACTTGCATGTTGAATCTAGTCACTGTTACCCTGGTAGACTTTTTTCTAAACAGGCCAATTGATGTTGCGTCTTTCAAATACTTGCTGTTTGATTTCCTCTATTCATTGCTGAGATTAGTGTCTTTAAAGAAACCATAAAATTATGAGTGTCAGTTATACTATTAATAATATGTCAATATCTTTGGGTTCTGAAAATGTGGTTCAAGATTTTTTTAAAAAGCATTTTTAATCAATATGGCATCGACAAATAAATTTACTTGGTATCGGTATGTCTTCATTTTAAATTGGACAATATTCGGTCTATTATTTATATGTTAAGGGAAACCAATATTATTAGGTCTCTATGGATGTGAGAGTTGGACTGTGAAGAAGGCTGAGCACCGAAGAATGGATGCTTTTGAACTGTGGTGTTGGAGAAGACTCTTGAGAGTCCCTTGGACTGCAAGGAGATCCAACCAGTCCATTCTGAAGGAGATCAGCCCTGGGTGTTCTTTGGAAGGAATGATGCTAAAGCTGAAACTCCAGTACTTTGGCCACCTCATGCGAAGAGTTGGCTCATTGGAAAAGACTCTCTGATGCTGAGAGGGACTGGGGGCAAGAGGAGAAGGGGACGACAGATGATGAAATGGCTGGATGGCATCACTGACTCGATGGACGTGAGTCTGAGTGAACTCTGGGAGTTGGTGATGGACAGGGAGGCCTGGCATGCTGCGATTCATGGGGTCGCAAAGAGTCGGACATGACTGAACAACTGATCTGATCTGATCTGATCTGAGAATTCACAATTTGATCAAAATCAAGTGACCTATCATATCTCTGCTCTGCACAGAAACCATACTGATAATGCATACAATTTACCTTAGAATCTGAGGCTAACTCTCTTGGATTTTTAAGTTTTGTTAAATGTCCCACTATTCCTCTGCTGAGACCTCCAAAGGGGTCCAAACACAATCATATCCTTCAATTTTTATGATAGCAATGAAGGGGTTAAACAGCCTGGACTTTTTTTCTTATTTTTAAAAATTTAAACATTTATAGGAGCATTAACTGATCGTAACTATGAGTGGCATATATCTGTTACCAAGAAAAAGTGAACACTAGATCAAAAAATAAGCCTCAATATAAAACAGTCTCAAACTGTATCATTTCTAACAATATGTGAGCCATACATCAATCTTACAACTACATGAGTATGTGATCTTTGCTTTTCTTCCCATGAGTATAAGGTCTGGTTAACAGTAATCAATCAGCAGTGCCACCTTTTGAAAAATATGAATTAACTGCATAGAAGGTTGCAGGGTTATTTTGCATTTTCATATTTGAAAGGTTATTTTTCATCATGCAAATTAAACAAGTACACCAAAATAATTTACAACTATACAAATTATAATTGTATAAAGGTCTAAAAATTACAAATGATAATTTATAAGATATGTCTCCTAGAATTATGTAAAAATCTAGATATTCTACATGCGTAAAATTCTATGTATTTCTGAGTCTTTAAAAGTAAAATCTTTAACTAAATTTAAGGAACCTAAACCCTTGAAAGCAGAACATTCCTTATTTTTATCTGTAGATACCAGTGCCATTTAAAAATTTAATTATAATTCAGAATACTACAGATGGATATACATATACTACCCTTCCAAGAACACAGACGGCTTATCTTCTCATTATGTTACTTAGAGAGGCAGAGTGTGGAGGAAGAAGCCCTTCATACTTATTTTAAGGTTCGTATCTGTGAACAATTATCTCATTTGCCTTTACAAAATTTTCCACTAACATATTCTCATTTAATTCTTTCATCAGAATAATGAAGAGGGCGTTAAGTTTCTCCATTTCACACATGAGAAAAATAAGGTTCATAAAAAAGAAATGATTTGACAAATTAGTAAATTCTTAAAGATAGGATCTTCTGATGTTGTTCAACTTAGTCTTAAACCACTTTTTCTAAAACAGTATTTGCAAGATTAAAAAAAAAAAAAGTTTTTGCTTTCAGTTTTTTCCCAGTGGAATTGCTGAATCATATGGTAGTTCTAATTTTAATTTTCTGAGGAGCATCCAGATTGTTTTCTATAGTGACTGTACCAATTTACATTCCCATTAATAGTATACTAGGATTCCCTTTTTACCAAATCCTTGCCAACACCTGCTGTTTCTTATCCTATTGACAATAACCATTCTGATAGGTGTGAGGTGACACTCTTCAAAAAGATATATGCATTACAATATTCATAGTATCATTATTTAAAATAACCAAGCTATGAAAGCAATCTAATAAACAGATGAAGGGATAAAGATATACATATATACACAACAGAATACTAGCCACAAAAAGAATGGAATTTTCCAGTTTACAACAAAACGGATGAACCTGGATACTGTTGCACTTATTGAAATAAATCGGAGAAAGGCAACTATTGTTATGTCTTCACTTATGTCTGGAATTAAAAAAAAGTAGAAGAACAAAAGGAACAACACATAAACAGACTCACAGAGAACAAAGTAGGTGGTTACTGAAGGGGAGAAGTGTGGGAGGAGGCGGGGATAGGTGAAGGAGATCAAGAGGTGCAAACTATGAGGTATAAAATAAATGTTACAGAGATACAATATACAACACAGGGAAACAGCCAATATTGGAGTATAGTCTACAAAAATATCAAATCACTATGTTGTACACCTGAAACTAATATAATTCTGTAAGTCAACTACATTTTGATCTTAAAAAAAAACACAAAAATTTTATGAGATAAAAAAGTTTATGTGATTTAGCCTGCTGATGTGAAATGTGAAACATTTGGAGAATTATAATGTCTCTGCAGCTGTAATACACTGAAGAAAAAAAAGGTCTCTTCTGTACATAATGACTTTGGAAATGATTAGCAAATGAACATTGAAAAGATAATTTCTTGTGATTTAATTTAAGCATTTTTTAAAAAATTTAAGAATTACCTATTAAATATCTACTAGGTAACAGATTCCTTTTTAAGTTTTTAGGATAAAATAGTGAACAAGATAAGTATGTCCCCTTTCTTTATGTCACTTTCTATCTTCTTAATTACAATGGACAGAATTGACCTAAGTTGTCCTTACTGAGAAAATAGTAATCACTATATGCAGCTACTGCTGCTAAGCTGCTTCAGTCATGTCCAACTCTGTGCGACCACATAGACGGCAGCCCACCAGGCTCCCCCATCAACGGGATTCTCCAGGCAAGAACACTGGAGTGGGTTGCCATTTCCTTCTCCAGTGCATGAAAGTGAAAAGTGAAAGTGAAGTCGCTCAGTCATGTCCGACCCTTTTTGGGACCCCATGGCCTGCAGCCCACCAGGCTCCCCCGTCCATGGGATTTTCCAGGCAAGAGTACTGGAGTGGGGAGCCATTGCCTTCTCCAATTCACCTAATCCACTCTAACCATCTACCAAACTCCTCTGAACTATAACCATGAACTCTTCTAGATGCTCAGAGAACTTTTCGCTTGCTAATCTCTCATTCACATCATTTCTCCCTTCTAAACTGAATCATTCTCATCATTTAAAGCTGTTTTAACATTTTCCTGTATTTAGAGATAAAACCCTCCCACCAACAATGTATTTCTTCAATTTAATATACTCAAACTCTCCTGTGTCAATATAGTTCTTCATTTGAAAATATCTCAAAAGATATTTTTCACTTTTCAATTCCTTCTCAATTAACTCTTATAGAGCCCATACTCATGAGTCATTAAAATAAATCTCATTTTACCTGATCAATCAATAGTTTCTGAACTTGGTTTACTAACTCCTTACGGAAGCTCTGTTTCCTATTGGCTTTAGTGAGATGCCATATGCTTGAGATGTTTATCACAATTTCCAGACCTTCCATTTTAGGTTCATTTGCTGGCTTGTCCTCCTTTACCTGAATACTACTACTTTGTTGATACTGAAATACATTTTCTTCTCAGTCTATACTTGTCCTGTAGGTGTTCTCATTCAGGTCCATGGCTTTATTATCTATATCCTTTTTGTTATCAAACTTACATCTGACATCTCCACTGTAATCCAAAGGAGATTCTCCATCTGCTTACTGATGTCAATTCTTGCCTCTCTATCATGTATTTTTAAATTCAACATGACCAAAACAAAACAATCAATTCTACCATGGCTTCACAGTTGTTGCCTCTCTCCAGTTTGTTTGGTTGTTTTTTATTTGTAAAATTTACCAATTGTTTGAGCTAAAAACAAAAGGTAGTTTTAATTTTATTTTTATTATGTTAAAAATGCATAACATAAAATTTAGCATCTTAACCATTTTTAAATTTGATAGTGTTAAGTATATTCACACTATTGTACAACCATCTCTAGAACTTTTTTCATCTTGCAAAACCAAAACTCTGTGTTCAGTAAACAACAGCTCCCCAGTAGCAATGGGCATGATACATACAATGATATAGAGCAATCTCTAAGTAATTATACTCAATGAAAGAAGTGAAATGAGTACATACTGCATGATTTAATTCATATAAATTCTAAAAATGTAAACTAATTCATAGTGACAGAAAGCAGATTAGTTGTTGTCTGGAGACTAGAAATGGGGTAATAGAGCTTATGAATAGTCAAGGGTCATAAGGAACCTTTTGTGGGTAAAAGATGAGTTCATTATCTTGACTGTCTTGATGGTTTCATGAGTCTATCAGGAGATCTTCCCGACCCAGGGACTGAACCTGGGTCTCCCACATTGTAGGCAGACGCTTTACCATCTAAGTCACCAGGGAAGTCCTATAAATACATAAAAACTAATCAACTTGCACACTTTAAATATGGATAGAGCAATTCATGGCAATTATGCTGCAATAACCTTAATAGTCGGAGAAGGCAATGGCACCCCACTCCAGTACTTTTGCCTGGAAAATCCCATGGATGGAGGAGCCTGGTAGGCTGCAGTCCATGGGGTCGTTAAGAGTTGGACATGACTGAGCGACTTCGCTTTCACTTTTCACTTTCATGCACTGGAGAAGGAAAGGGCAACCCACTCCAGTGTTCTTGCCTGGAGAATCCCGTTGACGGGGGAGCCTGGTGGCTGCCGTCTATGTGGTCGCACAGAGTCGAACACGACTGAAGTGACTTAGCATAGCATAGCATAACCTTTATAGTAAACATATTCATAAAACTCGTGAAGTTAACAAGAAAAATACATTCAATCTAATACTTTAAGGCAAAAATAATTGTACAGGCACTCCATGCAAAACAATGTCCAAACAGCAAATACCAAGTGAAAGTGTGATCAACAGTATTTCTTATCAGGGAAATGCATGATCACCTTATTGAAAAAAATATCTAAAACATTATTTCAGGATTTGGGAAGAATGTGAAACAAGTGGAACTCTTATATAAGATATTGTTTAGCAAACTGGCTCAAGTACTTTGAAAACCTGTCAGTATACACTGAAGCTGAAAATATATTTATCCTATAACCCAATAACCACAATTCTAATTGCATAATCAAAAAATATAAGAAAATGGGAACAGAAGGTATACATTATATTGTTTGCAGGAACTCTTTGCAATAGCAGAAAGTTGAAAACTATGCAAACTTTGTCCATCAGCAGTAAAGTAGATAAATGTGTTTCAGAATATTCATGTAATATAATAAAATCTGTCAATGAGAAGTAACTATTGCTATACATGACCACACAGGTGAGTCTCTTTAATATAATGTTGAGAAAAGATGTGACACACAAAGTGTGTTATCTTTTATAATTACATTTATATAGGCTTCAGAAATGGTCAAAAATAATTTATGGTAATAGAGGTCAGCTTACTTGTTATCTTGTGGCTAAACTAAAGATAACTAGGAAGATGTATGAAATGGTTTACTGAAATATTGGTAATATTTTCTTTTCTATTCAGTTCAGTTCAGTTAAGTCACTTAGTCGTGTCTGACTCTTTGCAACCCCATGAATTGCAGCATGCCAGGCCTCCCTGTCCATCACCAACTCCCAGAGTCCACTCAAACTCACGTCCATTGAGTCGGTGATGCCATCCAGCCATCTCATCCTCTGTCGTCCCCTTCTCCTGCCCCCAATTCCTCCCAGTATCAAGTCTTTTCCAATGAGTCAACTCTTCGCATGAGGTGGCCAAAGTACTGGAGTTTCAGCTTTAGCATCATTCCTTCCAAAGAACACCCAGGGCTGATCTCCTTCAGAATGGATTGGTTGGATATCCTTGCAGTCCAAGGGACTCTCAAGAGTCTTCTCCAACACCACAGTTCAAAAGCATCAATTCTTCGGTGCTCAGCTTTCTTCACAGTCCAACTCTCACATCCATACATGACCACTGGAAAAACCATAGCCTTAACTAGATGGACCTTTGTTGGCAAAGTAATGTCTCTGCTTTTTTTTTTTTTTTTTTTAATGTCTCTGCTTTTGAATATGCTATCTAGGTTGGTCATAACTTTCCTTCCAAGTAGTAAGCATCTTTTAATTTCATGGCTGCAGTCACCATCTGCAGTGATTTTGGAGCCCCCCAAAATAAAGTCTGACACTGTTTCCACTGTTTCCCCATTTATTTGCCATGAAGTGATGGGACCAGATGCCATAATCTTCGTTTTCTGAATGTTGAGCTTTAAGCCAACCTTTTCACTCTCCACTTTCACTTTCATCAAGAGGCTTTTTAGTTCCTCTTCACTTTCTGCCATAAAGGTGGTGGTGTCATCTGCATATCTGAGGTGATTGTTATTTCTCCCTGCAACCTTGATTCCAGCTTGTGCTTCTTCCAGTCCAGTGTTTCTCATGATGTACTCTGCATATAAATTAAATAAGCAGGGTGACAATATACAGCCTTGACGTACTCCTTTTCCTATTTGGAACCAGTCTGTTGTTCCATGTCCAGTTCTCACTGTTGCTTCCTGACCTGCATATAGGTTTCTCAAGAGGCAGGTCAGGTGGCCTGGTATTCCCATCTCTTTCAGAATTTTCCACAGTTTATTATGGTCCACACAGTCAAAAGCTTTGGCATAGTCAATAAAGCAGAAATAGATGTTTTTTGGAACTCTCTTGCTTTTTCGATGATCCAATTTGATCTCTGGTTTCTCTGCCTTTTCTAAAACCATCTTTAACATCTGGAAGTTCACGGTTCACGTATTGTTGAAGCCTGGCTTGGAGAATTTTGAACATTACTTTACTAGCGTGTGAGATGAGTGCAATTGTTTATATTTATAGAGATACGGTGCCTGTGAAAATTTACTGAGTCATTAACTTAAGAGTTTGTACTTTTCTAGATATGTGTGTTTCAAAATATTTATATATATATATATATATACATATATGTGTGTTTACAAATATGTATATATGTATATATATATATATACACATATACAGAAATATATAATAAAATCATATGATATATGTTCTTTAGAATTTTAGAGGTTGTGAAAACACACTGCTAAGATATAGGCCATTTTGTCCTGATAATGAAAACAATCATACAGATAAGGTTAAAATGTTCCAGTAGGAAAATAGCCATGTGAATAATCATATTTATCCCTGGAAGGATGTTACAGATGACATTGTCAAGGTAAATAATACATTTACTTTTTCAAAATAATATACTAGTATAGCACAGATATTACTCTGTATTCATTTTTCATTACCTTTTTATAAAACTTCTTGAGATTCCGACAGAGAAAAAACTTGCTTTTGTGGACAGATTTACAAAATCAATGTCTTAGAAGAAAGGAGAAACATAAAACAGTGCCTTATCGTTTGTATTATCTTGATGATTTTTCCTCAAGTTACTAATTTGAACTTTATGTACTGTTTTCTATATTATCTACTATTGACACAATAAGATGAAAACTGCTATCATGGCTTAAAGTTAATCATGTAACTCACTCTTCTGATATATATGAATGCAATTAGCTATGGTGGAAAAGTGTGTCTATCACACTGATAACAAAATATGTTTGACTATATGTAAATTTTTATGAGTTTTATATTTTTTCTATGCTAAATTTTTCCCATCTATCAAAAGGAGATAGTAGCACTCATTTTCTTGATTGATTGTAAAGAGACAATAAAATAAAAACTGTGAAATGCCTAGAACAGACCTTACATATTGGAAATGAAAGCACTGTATGCAAACCTACGAGTTCAATTCCAATCTAAACATTTACCATTATCAGATCATACACTAGTAAGAAGATGGCTTGTTTGGTTATGCATCACTAGTGTTTTACATAATAGATAAATTTGAAATAGAATGATACAAATGAATAAAGAGTTGAATAATACCAAGGAGAACATAGTGTAGAATAGTGGCCCTAAAACAACAACAGTATTCCAAAGGGCACCTTTTCTCTGAATAAGCAGAATTCTGTTTATACAATTGTGACTGAACACTTAGGTCTAAGTTAAAAAGAATAACTGGAAACACCACAGCCGTAACTTAAAATAACAAAACTGTGTCAATAGAGTCATAAAATTTGAGATTATTAATTACTAAATTAATCACAAAGTCAGTAAACTGCACAAGAATCAGTTATAGGTAAAAAGTAGACAAGTTTAATGGAATTGCTTTCAACAATAACCCCATGGATTGACCAGAGTCTGAGTTCATTGTAACTCTTCTTGCTTTAAGCAGACTTGGTCTCCTTCAAAATGTCCTTAGAAGAAAATGGGATCTCTTTAAATAGTGAGAAGACCAAGAAAAAACAAAAGAGAGAAAAAAGAAAATACATAAGAAAAATAAAAGCAGTGAGGAGTAAGAAAAAAAAATATATAAATAAAATTCCATTGAGGGTTATGTCTTTACTAATTTTGTGGGGTATGGTATATATATGCCATGACATTATATCAACTTAGTATTTCAAAATATATGTATATGACTAATCATCTCATAGTTAAGTCATTTAACATTGTATTACCTCTCCCTGAGAGTAAAATACTTTTTTGTGATATTTCATACAATTAAAAAAAAAATCCAGATTATGTCAGAGAGTAGTAGATTAACAATATGCTGCAAAGGGATTCGGAACAGAAGTGTTGACTGTAAAGGGCATATTTTAAAATGAAGAAACTTAATGAAACTTAAAATGAAGTATCAAAATGTGGAGGTTGTTATACAGTGGCATACATTTGTCAAAACTCATTAAATATGTACTTGAAATGGTTATATTTTATATTTTATTGTTTAAACCATATCTCAATAAAATTATTAATACTAAGAAAAATTATCAGGGCTAGGCCAGAAAAAGTAAAAACGTTGAATTTCAGATGGATCACAGTAGTAGTGTACAACTCCAAAAAATTGCTTTTTACAAATGGAAATGGTGCACAAGAAGTTATGAAACACACTGGTCCTTTATGCCATACTTTGTTCTTTCATATCATTTAGAACTCTATACTTTCTATGAAATGTTTGTCAGATGCACACTCTTTTCCCTTTATCTCATTTGCATAGATTCCAAAATTTAAACTAGGTATGTACAAAACTGTACTTGTATAAAAAGCTTATGATAATGATTTTCTAATCAGCTATAATAAACTCCTTCAAAATAAATAAGCTTGTCTTCATATTAGTTTTACAGATTTTAAACAAACACATAATAGTATGTAACAACATTGAGTATCACTATAAAATAAAACATTAAAAAGTGGAAAGCAAAAAAAAAAGATAAATGAATACTGAATTTGAATGGCAATTGTCACAGTTAATACTGCTTCTTTTTTCCTTTTTTTAATCCCTTTTTTTCTTCTGACTTTTCTCTCACAATCAAATCCTTCTTCTTGCTGCATTTTCTTCTTTCTTCTGTCTACTTTTCCTCATTACTGTAGCAGCTAATATTTATTGAATCCTTCTGATTAGACAGGTGCTAGCTTGACTGCTTTACACAGTATAATACGTTATTTTCTTTCTTTCGTCTGTATATCTCATTCTTTATTAGGTCCTTCAGTTTTCACTTTAAAAGTAATTTATCTCCCTTAGTTTCAGTTACACTTTGGGATATCAATAAACTTTCACATGTAACATCTAACAAATAAACTCTTCAGAAGAAAACGTCAAGACAATGAGAAGACAAGTAGCTAGAAAACAGGGAGAAAATATTTTTACAAGACACCTCTGAGAAAGGATTATTATCTAAAATATACAAATAACTCTTAAAATTCACTAGAGAGAACCAACTGGATTAAAAAGTAGGCAAAAAACTTTAATAACAAATACCTAAACAAAGAGTATAGACAGATGGCAAATAAGCATAGGAAAAGATGCTCCATATCATACGACATCCGGAAAATGCAAATTAAAAGAAATTTGACAATACCAAATACTGGCAAGGATGTAGAGCAACAGGAGTTCTCATATATTGCTGATAGAAATGCAAAATGGTACAGCAATGTTGGAAGACAGTTAGATGGCATTTTACAAAACTAAACATACCCTTGGCATATAATCCAGCAACCTTCCTTGGTATTTATCTAAAGGATTTAAAAACTTATGTCCAAACAAAAACCTGCACACAGATATTTACAGCACCTTTAACTATAATTGCTAAACCTTGGAATTAACCAAAATGTTCTTTAATAATTGAATGTATGATAAAAAAATAAAACCATGGTACATCCATGCAATAGAATGTTATTAACATATTGTGCTAAAATTAAGCCATGAAAAGACATAATTTTAAATGCATATTACCAAGTGAAATAAGTCAATTTGAAAAAACTACACTGTCCAATTTCAATTATATGACATTCTGGAAAATTCATTGAGACTGTGAAACTACAGAGTTAGGGGAAAAAAAAAAAAAAGATCAGTATTTAGGGGAAGGGCCAAAGGGTGAACAAGTGAGCACAAAGGATTTTTAGGGCAGAGAAAAATTTTTGTATGATATCATACTGATGAATATGTGCCATTGTACATTTCTCCAAACTCACAGAATATAAAACACCAAGAATGGCCACAGTGTAAACGATGGATTTGGGGGTGATAATGCTATATCAGTGTATCTTCATCAGTTGTAACAAATATACACCTCCAGTGGGGGATGTTGATAATGGAGGATGCTATGTAAATGTGGGGACAAACAGCATATATGAAAAATCTCTGTACCTTCTACTCAATTTTCTTGTGATCATAAAACTTATGAAAATAAAATCTTAATTTGAAAAAGATAATTAAGAAATAAAACCACATAAGTGTGCACAATTCTTAACTATATAGCTTGATGAATTTTTACAAACTTAATGTATTTATTGATCTGGTTTTTAACAGATCAAATTATAGAATATTTCCAGGAGCATGAAATCTTGCCTTATGGTCCCTTCCAGGCATCAATCTTCCCCACGATCCTGCAGTAACCACTTATTTTACTTCTATTATCATAGACTAACTTCATCTGCTTTTGAAATTTTTAATACTGGAATAACACCGTATATAATGCATGTTATATATGTATTATATGCATTTTAATAAAATGTGGCAGATATTTAAAACATCATTTTTTCATTTTTACTTTATTGAGGTTATATTTGTTGTACACCAGATGATTTTATAAAGAATGTGAGTCAGCTGTCAAACTCAATCTCATTTAGTTCCTTTGAAAAGAAGATGCCTTTCCCTTGGGCTCCTTATAAAGATTTTCTGTGTTCATTTTTTCAGGAGTTTTTATATGAAGTAGCTAGAGGTTCTTCTCATTTTTGATTTTTATAGTTTCTTCAATCTCATTCTTTTGTCATCCTCTGTCGTCCCCTTCTCCTCCTGCCCCTAATCCCTCCCAGCGTCAGAGTCTTCTCCAATGAGTCAACTCATCGCATGAGGTAGCCAAAGTACTGGAGTTTCAGCTTTAGCATCATTCCCTCCAAAGAAATCCCAGGGCTGATCTCCTTCAGAATGGACTGGTTGGATCTCCTTGCAGTTCAAGGGACTCTCAAGAGTCTTCTCCAACACTACAGTTCAAAAGCATCAATTCTTCAGTGCTCAGCCTTCTTTACAGTCCAACTCTCACATCCATACATGACCACAGGAAAAACCATAGCCTTGACTAGACAGACCTTTGTTGGCAAAGTAATGTCTCTGCTTTTGAATATGCTGTCTAGGTTGGTCATAACTTTCCTTCCAAGGAGTAAGCATCTTTTAATTTCATGGCTGCAGTCACCATCTGCAGTGATTTTGGAGCCCAAAAAAAGTAAGTCTGACACTGTTTCCACTGTTTCCCCATCTATTTCCCATGAAGTGATGGGACCATGGATGCCATGATCTTTGTTTTCTGAATGTTGAGCTTTAAGCCAACATTTTCACTCTCCACTTTCACTTTCATCAAGAGGCTTTTTAGTTCCTCTTCACTTTCTGCCATAAGGGTGGTGTCATCTGTATATCTGAGGTTATTGATATTTCTCCCCTCAATCTTGATTCCAGATTGTGCTTCTTTCAGCCCAGCGTTTCTCATGATGTACTCTGCATATAAGTTAAATAAACAGGGTGACAATATACAGCCTTGACGTACTCCTTTTCCTATTTGGAACCAGTCTGTTGTTCCATGTCCAGTTCTAACTGTTGCTTCCTAAACTGCATACAGATTTCTCAAGAGGCAGGTCAGGTGGTCTGGTATTCCCATCTCTTTCAGAATATATCATACTTTATACTAAAAATACATACTTATATATGTACTCATTTATGTAACTACATATAAGCAAAGAGATAGATGATGAAGATATTACTACACAAATGTCACATAGATTGTATTGGCTCAACAATTTGAACATATATATATATATATATATATATATATATATATATATATATTTTTATATCAGCAGTGAAATGAATAAAATAGTCACTGAGAACCTAAGTGTTTTCAGCACCAGGGCAGTAAGCAAAGAAATTCAATGACATGGAAAACAATTTAAAAATGGCAGTAGTGGTTTGGTTTTCTAAAATCACAAATTCATAAAAGGAACGAACTTTCTAAAGTCTGAAGGCATTCATGTGAAATATATTACAAGGAAGTTCAAGTTCTAACATTGAGGTATTTTATTCCGTCATTTTATGTTGTTTCTGTCTCAACATGTTTCTGCATCCCCTTGTCTCTCTTTTTTTTTTTTTCCCTTGTCTCTCTTAACACATCTCTTCTTATATATTTCTAGACCAATAAACAGTACAAAGGGCCTGGTACTGTTTTTGAGTTGACGACTGAGTTATTTTATTACACTGGCTTTAATGCTGTTTTCAGATTACCTGCTTGGCTGATTATGAGTCCTCTTGTCCATTATTTAACTGAAAATACCCTTTCATCATTTTTTAAATCTATAGCTTCAGAAAAAAATTAAAAATAAGGAGTAGTAAATGTGTTTGAATGAAAAGGGATTAATTTCTGATATATTTGATTATCAAATAACTCAGCCACAAAAGCAGAATGTCCTTCAAAGACATGTCCCAACTATTCAACAGAATTCTGTCTTTCCAACAACCCAGGGTATATATACTAATACAGTAATTGAATCATTCTTTGTGAGAGAAATACTTATTTGAGACAAGTTTTGCTCCTCTGGATGAGGTTGACCCTGGTTCAATTCCTTTTACCAAACTGAAAGTTTTATTGCTTTCATATTATTTTACTGGAGAAACGGGACTTTTTTTAAACCTCTTACTATTTCTGAAACTATTTCTGAAAGTAAAAAACACACACAAAAGTAAGGCTCTTCCTTCATAGGAACAATGAATTGTTCCTAAAGAGAATTCTCTGAAAATCTGATTTTAGAAAATAATCAGATGAAAAGCATCATTTAAAAGTTCATTTTACGTTTGAAAGGACTGAATATGCATCCATATAAAATCACAAAACCATATAATCTTAACATTGCAAATATGCAAGTAAAGTCCCATATCCATGCTTGCAGGCCAAAAAAAAAAAAAAGGATAACTTTATATATTAAATTAACTTAAAATGGTGTTTTTAAGTCTAAAATTAAAATTAATAGTATATAGCTTCCAGACACCCAGGTACATTCCTATCCTTATTGGCAAAGTCAGGCATTGTTCTTTTCCTCAGCACCCTGCCAGAAAGGACATGTTTCAACAATAGCTAAGATTTAGAATGAATTGAGTTCTACATATTTAGAGTTTTGATAGTGCAATATAATTCTGATAAAAAGTTCACAAAACAGAGGTAGAATTTAATTTGTTTTAAAATTTTGACTCAGAATATGTCTGCTTCAGCCAACTTCTATTTAATCTTTTTACTGAGGAAAACTTGGGGGGCAGGCAAATTCACCTGCACAGGTAGAGGATACTAGAATGACACTTGAGGGAAGTTAAGTAGATCAGGCAGAAAATGAACATCTGAAAATTACATAATGCAAAATCTTGTAAGAATCCTGTAGTATCTTAGCTCTTTATCTTATGCCCTATCAGAAATGTCTGTTGGAACTTTCACCACAGTCTGGTAAAATAGTGGTTCCACTATCAGTCTATTAATAGGCATTCAGCTACCTTCATAAGAAACAGCTGGAGAGCATTTTCAAAACTCAGATTCCTGGATTCCTAGATCCTACTGCAGATTGATTGTATTGGCATCTCAGGTATATATAGTATTAATATATTGGGAAACCCCTATTTCAGTGAACTTAAGTGACTATGACAGTCGTTAATTATAGAATATATTAAATATATATATATATATATAATAGAAAACTAAGACAGGATTATAATTTTAGAAGAGATTCAATTAAAAAAAATTCCCTTGAATTATTAAATCTAATAGACCATCATTTCATCTCAAGAAAATAAAACAATTTCGTAATTGGCATACTACTTACAGTACTATAACACTTTCTTGCCCAATTTTGGCATACCTGTTTTCATTATTTAACTTCCATTACTTACTTTCTCAAAGCACATAACTAAGTAGTGGAAGAGAAATGCAAATTAATACTCAATCCTACTGACCTATTTGAAAAATGCATAAAGCCCAGGATTAAAATGATCATTTAAAAATAATAGATTTTTCTGCTTGTCTCTATGAAGTGGTCAATTTTACTTTTGAATACATTTATTTCAGTTAAGCCATACCAAACCCTGGTAGAAAAGCAATCTGATTTATGGCTATCAATCTGCTTTCAGGTCATGATAAAAAGAATATATATATGTGGGAGATCGCTTGATTTGGAAAGTCATTTTCAGTATAGTTTAGTTGAAATGTCATCTTAGCTTTAAAGGAAAAGAAAATAGCATGTTAATTTATTCAGCCAGAGAGAATTCTGGTCACAGATCTTAGACTGTAGGGGCTATAGCTGATGATGATTCTGTTAGCAATTACTCTGATTCCCATCTGCTAAATGATATCTCTAGGAAAATCAAGGTTCTGTTTTAGCAGAACTTTGTCAAAATATGAAAAATACAATAAAAATAATAAAGAAAATAACAGATTCAGTATGCAATAACCTAGGTGAATATCTACTGCCATAATACTATAAAATATTTTTTAAATAGTAATTTTAAAGACCTAGAATTTTGAAGTCAGAAAATCTTAGATTTTTTAACACCAATATAAAACAAAGAACAAAATTAAAAGAAAAAATATTACTAACAGGAAGCACAGAAAATAACTCATAAAGCTCTGAATAGAATATTACCCTTATAGGATGGGAGAAGGCAATGGCAACCCACTCCAGTACTCTTGCCTGAAAAATCCATAGTATAGTAATATGCTATTTGCTACCTATTTTAGCAGCTACCTTAGATGCATTTTAGAATATGCTTAAAAATACTTACAATCATTAGAGACTGTGAAACTAAAACATGCCTCATTTTTGTGTTTATTTTATTCCACATCCCCATCCAGATTTTCAGTCTTTACTGCCTTGGTTGCCTGAGTGTCCCTATAGTCCTTGCCATCCCTTCCCTAAAATCTCTTAGAAATGCAACCAGCCTCTTTCTTAGCAATGTCAGATTCCCCGTTTCCCAGTTCTCAGTACAGTATCATCATGAATCTCTCAACCTTGTTGTTGTTATGTCTTATTTGCATTTAGTATTTATATACATGAGGGCAGTCATAAATTTCCACTTATGGGCATGGAACAGGAAGGAAGAAAACAGTTACTCACTGGGTGCACAATATGTGCATGTCAGTATGTGAGATTATTTCATGCACATTCAATCTCCTCTTCATGACTCAGGAAGGACACACTTAAGACTGGAAAAGCCATAAACAGGTATGATCTATATATGTGTAATGAGTAGCAGGGAGCTCTTTCAGAGTGAGAAAAATGTAAAAAATGGGAAAACAGTAATTATAATACTGATTCCTGCAGGCAAATTTTTCTTCTCTTTTTATGGAAGTTATTTAAGAAAATATTTTTTAATAATGTGTAGAATACTTTTGGAATGTACGAACAACAAAGCCAGGCTATTTAACTTTAGCTTCAGTTTTAGAGATGGTCATGAAAACAGTGAGGAATGTTTTCAGATTCCACTTCAAATGACTTTTTGGTTTTCTAAAAAAAATATTTTCACATATCACTACAACTTCATCACCACACTAAATTCTTAGAGAAGTAGAAAAATAGTAAAATATTTGAAAACATATCCCAACATATACATATATCTATAATTACATAACTATATATCATATAAACATAAATCTATATCATAAAACATATTTATATCATAAATTATTATGCTAACAGAATATGTTAATAATACATTTAAATAAATACACAACTGGAACTTTTAGAAGAATAAGATAGACTTTAAAGCCAAATATTAATAAAGATAGCTCTATGTGATCATTAAGGTGATATATTTCTAAAGTGGCCCTTAAGTATTCTGTACCTGATGTAACATTCCCTTCCCTTAAGTATGACTATGACAGGAACATCACAGCAGTGCTTAGGTTGCAAATCAGTTCACTTTGAATTAAACAAAAGGGAGATTATCCTGGGTGGGTCTTCAGATGATACCTTAAAAGAAAGTGAACCCTCACAAGACTATCTCCTGATTATCTGGAGAAAGCAAATTGCCATGTTGTAAATTTATCCAAAAGCAAATTGCCCCATCTAAAGGAAATGCAGGTGATCTCTAGGAGCTAAAAACAGACTCTGGCCAACAGTTAGAATGGAAATGAGGACCTCACTCACACAGTCACAAGGAAATGAAATCTGCAAACAACTAATTATGTTTGAAGAAAATCTCAAGCCCCTAGATGAGAACTGCACCTTGATACCTTCATGTCAGCCTGAAAACACCTGCGCAGAAGAGCCTACATCTATATATAAAGACCCACATGGTTCCTGGGTCTAAGTAAATCTAACTTGAGTTAAGGAGAAGCATCCACAACTTTATCCACATAAATAACCCCCTTTGGACTTCCCTGGTGGCTCAGACAGTAACGTGTCTGCCTACAATGATGGAGATTGATTCCAGGGTTCATTCAGTCCCTGGGTTGGGAAGATCCCCTGGAGAAGGAAATGGCAACCCACTCCAGTACTCTTGCCTGGAAAATCCCATGGATGGAGAATCCTAGTAGGCTACCATCCATGGGGTCGCAAAGAGTCAGATACAACTGAGCAACTTCGCTTTCTTTTCTTTAAACCCCATTTGCTTGTCCTCCCTTCCTCTACTCTCACCCCAGGATACTAAGGAAATGGAGGCTTAGAGAGGTTAATAACTTACTGAGTAAATACTATGTAACACCAACAATATATAAAGAACCTACTCTTCAGAAGCTTCCTATTTTAAAATGTTTATTCCTTATATTTTATGATTTTTAGACATCTTTATTTATTTAGATACTGACATTGTACTTTGAAGACTTGTAATTCTAGTTCTTCAGTCCTAGAAATATTGTGAGCGATAAAGCAGCTGAATTTGTATGAAATATACCTGTTTTCTAAACACTTCAATCTCTTGGGCTGGAGTGATAACAGGAGAAAAAGGCAAACATCCTATATTGAATCTATGCTGCCTTAATTGAATAGATCAACACTTTTGGGGGTTTCATTATGGAATATAGAAAATGAAGTACACCACCAATGTATAGGGAGTTAAATTGTCATGTTTAAAACAAAAATAGAAGACAATACTTTACAAATAACATTTTTTTTGCAAAAATTCATATATTCTTTTATTTTTTTAAACTTAACATGTTTATTTATTTTTTACTTTACAATATTGTATTGGTTTTGCCATACATCAACATGCATCCGCCACAGGTGTACACGTGTTCCCCATCCTGAACCCCCCTCCCACCTTCCTCCCCATACCATCCCTCTGGGTCATCCCAGTGCACCAGCCCCAAGCTTCCTGTATCCTACATGGAACCTGGACTGGCGATTCGTTGCGAGACAGCAAAAGAGACACAGATATATAGAACAGTCTTTTGGACTCTGTGGGAGAGGGAGGGGGGCGGATGATTTGGGAGAATGGCATTAAAACATGTACAAATAACATTTTTAAACCTGATACTTAGTAGATTTTCTGGTAGAATTTCTATGACCCCTTTTTTGAACTACTTCCTGTGGTCTTATAATATTTTTGCCACATTGCAGGATAGTGAGTGTGTGTGTCTATATGTGTTTGTATGTGTAAGGTTTATGTTTATCTTTAATAATAGAAAATAGCACATTATGGATTGTCTATATCTGAAGATAACTCAGACATACGTAGTAAAATATAATCTGTTAGGTTTTTCTTTCCTTGAGCAATGTATTTTGTGAATAAAGGTTTTGGGAGCCACCAGTATAATTCAAGGATATTAAGCTGTTAATTTTTTGTCCTTGCCATTTTTAAAAATATTATCACTAAATGACGTCAGTAAACAAGGTGATGGCTGCAATAGCACACATTACTTACTACACTTTAATGAGAATTATGTCTCATTCTTTTCAGAGGATGAGGATAAACGTTATTTTAACACAGTGCAAAAGAGTTGGAAAGTTCTGGCATATTTTTTGGTCACTTCTCATTTCCTATACCGCTTAGAATATAAAATATACATATTTGTTATGCCTCATATCCTTTATATGGATGTAGCTGTCTAGAAAACTATAGGTCCCACACCCTTTCAAGTGTTTATTATGGGGAATGGATATTGAGTAACAAGCAGCACTAGAGCACATATTTTATATTTCCTTTTGATTATTTTCACAGTAACTTCCCAATGCAGGTAGGTTAAAAAAGGCATGTTTGTTAAATTTTAAAGTGTCTTCTTGCCGAAGATTATATGGATGACTATTCTTTAATTAGGCTCAGTAAACAATTCTTTTGGTAGGACTTTATGCCTCAATGCAAAGAATCCAAAGCAAAATCAATAAAAGCTCACAAAGTGCACTCAGAATTCTATTAGGGACCCAAATATTCATTATTTTGGACTTCATAGAATTTTGTGACTTCTTTAAAGAAATTAAAGTCCATTCAAGAACAGTTCAACAAAATGAACAAAAGAGAAATTATAGTTTGTAAATGAAATTCATTACTGAAAAAAAATCAATATTTTTCTATAGTAAAGACTTGACCTTCCAGTGCCATAACAAAAAGTCACAGAGCATGAAACTCTCTGTCAGGGATAAGCAGGCTTTCTCCTTTATTATTTCTTTTTGCAACATAAGGGAGCCCCATGCCAGCTGCATGCAGCATTACTTCATGGGTATATAAATGTATTTAAATCATTTATATTTACATTTTACAAATGTAATAGGGAAATGTGTTCTTTTGTATCCACAGCTTAAGAGTTGGAACAGATGGTGAAAGGCTCAGTTTAAAATAATATGAGCATTAAAATAACTGGTATTGCATGCATTCCTTAATATAACAGAAGTTTAGTTCACTAGAAAATGGGCTTGTGACTTTCTGGAATATATTACACATAATGTGTTTTCAGCAATAGTTGTTCTACATGAGGAAATACACTGTTAGGATTTACTCCTAAGAGTTTTCAAACTTAAAAAAAAATGTAGCCATTTATCCAATAAATATTTACTGAGCATCTGTTATTTTCAGGCACTGTGCTTAGAAATGAATTGCTTATAAAGGTGAATAAGACATGGTCCCTGCCTTTATGATGAGATCATGATCTGGTAGAAAGGATGCAGACAGAAGACAGAAAACACTGACAACAAACAGAGCATCTGGAGCACCTCTATATGCAGTGAATGGAGTTGTGGCATTTTCAGGCCTTCCAGGATCTAGACTTGCAACTCTGATAGTTGCTCCAAATTGGCCATCGAGCCAACTCTATAAGGTCAGGAGCCTAGGAGATATTTTGCTCTATTTTGTAGACAGTGACAACTGAGAAGAAATTAATGGCCATGCATTCACTATGTAGTTTTCATCAAAATATGTAAAAAAATTAGTTAAAAAATAAAACACAAACATTTGAAAAATAAAAACTTTTCATGTAATGGAAATCTGTATTAGTATCTTTCTTGGGATCTTATCTTGCATTTATCTTACCTGGAGTAGATTATTTCTGTCATATCTTTTCAACAATTTTGAACTAGACTTAAGTTTTATTTGGGGTTTTTCTGGGGGCTCAGATGGTAAAGAATCTGCCTGCAATGAGGGAGACCCAACTTCAGTCCCTGGGTTGGGAAGATCCCATGGAGAAAGGCACGGGCGATCCCTCCAGGAATCTTGCCTGGAGAATTTCAAGGACAGAGGAGCCTGGTGGGCTACAGTCCATGTGGTTGCAAAGAGCTGGACACGACTGAGCTAGTAACACTTTCACTTTAAGTTTTATTCAGTTTTCTATAGTTCCCGGAATACTTCTGGAATTTCCTTTGCTTCTAGGTTTTTCTATGTGGTATTGCCCTTGCCAGGGACAGCCCATCCCTATTATCCTTTTGGGACTTAGTCTTTGCAAGCGCCCATTTATCCACCAGTACTTGACTTTTTCAGGTATATCTTCCCCGACATAAATTAGGCTAGATTCACCTGAAACACCTTCATATTGAAAGTTTTTCCTCTAAGAATGCTCATCTTACTTGGTTTTTAATTCTTTGCTTAATATTCACCATGTGTAGCAGGAATGCAAACATAATAATTATGTGCTTAATGGATATAGCAATAAAGAAAAGCATTGTATACTCTCCCTCTTAGATTAAGTTAAATGCTATCTTATTTGGCTAATTTTCTCTTGTATCTGTATGTATTGGGACAGTGATCTGCCAACATTGATAGGTAGAAATAAAGGCAAAACATAGGGTATAAAATGCATAGTAAAATAGTTTATTTAAATCAGTATATCATAATCTTTCTGGTAACTTACTAATTATATCCAGTTCTTTATGCTATTTCAGAAATGTTTTTGTTGCTTAAGAAATCAGAACCACAGAGCTAATGAGTTTTTAATTTAGCCAACCTTCTCTCTGGGCACTTTTTAAGCTTGGTTCATCATCTAGTTTATTCACAGGTGTTGCCATACTATAAGATGGTACGACTGGGAGATAGTTTTGCATTATTTTTTCCATGATACCTCATTGATGAGTTTGAGCAAAGTTTATTAGGTCATTTGGAGAATATGCAGTAGTTTAACCCCATAGAATATCATACAGGGCTGGTGCTCAGTCTTCTGCTAATCTAATGAAATTCTCTAAAGTTACAGGCAAACTGTTTACTTAAACATTACAGAATCATTTGCAGTATTTAAGTAAGAACAAACAAGCAGTGGGAATAGAGAAAACTACATCTGTACTTCTTAAAGTGATTTTATATTAAAAACAGTGAATATGGAAGTCATGATCATTCAAATATGTGCACCTGCTTATATTTGATTGTAACATCAGCCTTTCAAATAACCATC
This sequence comes from Bos mutus, assembly GCF_027580195.1. Lineage (NCBI taxonomy): Eukaryota > Metazoa > Chordata > Mammalia > Artiodactyla > Bovidae > Bos > Bos mutus. The sequence goes on along the minus strand of NC_091621.1, from coordinate 56,266,895 downwards.
TATACTCAATATACACCTAATTCATTTGCACTAAAATTTTACTTTGATGATTATACATTCAATTTTCTGCAGATGTTCTTAGAGAAAATGTTTAGGAACATAAGTCCTCAAGATATTACCCTTCAAAATTTGTAAAAGCAAAATAAGCCTATCTCTCCAAATACATTGGTTTTTTTTTTTTTTTTTCAAAATAAGTACTTATTTGTTTACTCAATTAATTTCTCCACATAGAGAATGTATCCTGTAAAGTTCTTGATACCAAATTAACATTCATATTGGGCTTTCCCTGGTGGCTTAGTGTTAAAGAATCCACCTACCAATGCAGGAGACTTGAGTTTGATTAAAGGGTTGGGAATATCCCCTGGAGAAGGAAATGGCAACCAACTCCAGTATTTTTGCCTGGAGAATCCCATGGACAGAGGAACCTGGTGGACTACAGTCCATTATATTGCAAAGAGTCAGACACAACTGAGCTACTAAGCAACAACAACATTCATGTAAAGAACATTACTGCTCCCCTTTTATTGAAAAAATACAGATTAATTATTTATTGAATACAAACACTATTTAACTCTTGGCAAACCTACAAGATTGATTTGGGTCAGCTTAATATTCATATGTGAATAATATATTTTATTTATACATATATTGTACTATATAAAACACTTCAATGTCCACAATATTTTGTTGGGTCATTTAGCAACTCTTTGATATAAGCAGTGGAATTACTGTTTACCTTGTACTGCAGGTGAGCAAACTGAGGTTCATGACAGTAAGATGAGTAGCACAAGGTAAGTAGCTAGTAACTGAGGGAGTGAAGGATCAGCTCTGGGTTTTCTGTATCAAGGACCTGGACTCTTTCTACTGAAAACATACTTTCATTTCTATGTGATGCTAAGTATTTGAAAAGTCATATTATTTCTACTTATTTCTACAAAATTCAAAGTTGTGCAGTTTTCACTAATCTGCAGAAATTTATATGAATTTACCAAATTGTAAGACATCAATATTTTTTCATATATTTTATTCACATATATGGGCAACAAGGCTTTGTTATGGCTAATGCTTTTTGAGCTGATATAAAAACTGGTAATTCCCCCTAATTTCATTAACGCAACTACAGATTATTTCCCATTATTCCTTGAGGCCCCACTTGACCAAAGACTAGCTCTGGGTCAGTGAAAGTAAATGAAAGCAACATGCTCAACTTCCCATATATGTCCTTAAAATAAAAATAAAACCATTTTTTATTTCCCTTCCCCAAAGACTTAGTGTGTCCATGCTGTGAGAGTCAGAGTAGCTCTTCTATGCTGAGAGAAGGAAGTTCCATGTTGAGGTTGGCAGTACAACAGAGTACGATGAAGTAGGAGCACATGAGCCTTTAGAGAAATTTTACAATATATACTTTCACACTGTAAAATAAGTTCTGTATTTTATAATCAATGTTCTGTTTGGACCTTTGTAATAACATTCCAAGTCCATAATTTAAATTATTACATACACATATGTAATAATTCAAAAATAGAGTTAATTCAGAATTCTATTTTTATATGCTTTAATTTTATTTTGTAACATATGTTTACAATTAAATATATTTTTTGTAACTAAATATATATTTTAGATAGATAGCTAAATGAATAAACAATAACTGAAAACAGCTTTCTATTCAGTACAGGTATGTTTATCTTTTCTACTATCAATTTAAATAATGTTTCCAGACTTCTCTGTAATATTAGAGAGAAAGGGAAATAGTCTCTTTTAATTCAGGGAAATCTAAATGTACCCTAGCTCTTGAGCCAAAACTGAATGCATGGAAGATTGGCAAAGCTCAAATTAAGTTAAATAAAACATAGCTTAGTTTTCTATTTAATCAGAATAGCAATAATTTAAGAATTCAGAATAGCTTTAATTTAAGCTATTGTGTTTCTCCACATTATTAAATGACCAATAGTTCTGCATTCCTAGTTCTTCTATTCACTACCTATATTCATTTCTAATTTCTATCTATACAGGGGCATGTCTCAAATATATATGCACAGCCATAAAGTATTTCCTTAACTCAAAATTCATATACCCTATTGTCTACTTGACACTTTGACTAAACATATTCAAAGCTAGAATACTAAATCCTTCCACCCTAAAATAAAACATGCTACACGTACAGCCTTCCTCATGGCAGCTAATGATGATCCCATCCTTATAGTTTTACTGTTCAAGAAATGTATAGCCAAAAACATTGGGGTTGTTTTTGTCTTCTTTTCCTTCATACTGACTGTTTAGTCTATCATAAAACCTTCTTACCTCTATTTTTTAAAAAATTGATGTATAATTGATTTACAATATTATGTTAGTCTCATGTGTACAAATAATGATCCAATATTTTATAGGTTATACTCAGTTTAAAGTTATTATAAAATAACAGCATATTTCCCCATTGTATACAATATATCCTTTTGCTTATCTATTTTATATAGAGTAGTCTCTATCTCTTAATCCTATACTCCTATCTTGAAAGCGAAGGTGACAGTTGCTCAGTCCTGTATGGCTCTTTGTGACCCCATGCACTGTAGCCCACCAGGCTCCTCTGTCCATGGAATCTCCCAGGCAAGAATACTGGAATGGGTTGCCATACCCTTCTCCAGGGGATCTTTTCGACCCAAGCATTGAACCTGGGTCTCCTGCATTGCAGGCAGATTCTTTTCCATCTGAGCCACCAGGGAACTCTATTTTAAGTGCTTTTCTAGAATACAATCATTCAATTTTCTTTCGTAGCATTGTGCTCAATAAGGCATCACACCTTCCTAGATTTCTTCCATAGCCTCATAACTTATCTCTCTGCTACAACTGTCCCCATTCTCATGTAGGTATATATTTTACATATATATAAAATTATGTATAAACACACACACATAAACTCAGGAACCTGTGATGTCTTTCAAAAATGTAAGTTGTATCATGTTAATTTCCTCTGTTCAACATACTATGATTGCTTCTCCCTTTATTTAAAAGTCCAAGTCCTTGAAATACCTTATCTATAAGGCCTTATATAACCATATCCCCTTGCTATTTTTCCAATATCCTCTTCCACAAATCTTCCCTGTCCTAAGTTCTAGTTACACTGGCTTTCTTGCTGTTTCACAGATACTTTAGTCACACTCCCATCTTAGTGCTTTCTCCCATCGAGAAAAATTAGGGTTAGGGTTAGGTTAGTGCTTTACTCTAGCTTTTTCTCTGTCTGGTGTGCCTTTTCCCCATATACTTATTTCATTACCTACTTCAGCCTGTCAAGTATTTGTTAGAAAGTTATGCTTTCAATAAATAGTGTTCTTAATACAATAATTCATCCCCAACTTCCCATCTGTATTCCAGACTCTCTCCATCTTCTTTCCATAACAAATATCCTCTTCTTGTATAAAATTAATTAATTATTCATTTTAATTATTTATTGTCTATTTCCTTTCTCTTTCTTATGGTCAGGGGATTTGTTTAGTTTGTTGTCTGACATGTCTCATGTACCTCAGACACACTGGATCCGCCAAAATATATTTATTGAAATACTAAACACCTGATGCATTTGAGTAATAGTAATATTCATTTAAAGTATATAATATCAGTTAATCTTGTGAACTTCCTGATGTTCAAGCTGGTTTTAGAAAAGGCAGAGGAACATTTACTTCTGCTTTATTGACTATGCCAAAGCCTTTGACTGTGTGGATCACAATAAACTGTGGAAAATTCTAAAAGAGATGGGAATACCAGACCACCTGATCTGCCTCTTGAGAAATCTGTATGCAGGTCAGGAAGCAACAGTTAGAACTGGACATGGAAAAACAGACTGGTTCCAAATAGGAAATGGAGTATGTCAAGGCTGTATACTGTCACCCTGCTTATTTAACTTATATGCAGAGTACATCATGAGAAACACTTGGCTGGAAGAAGCACAATCTGGAATCAAGATTGCCAGGAGAAATATCAATAACCTCAGATATGCAGATGACACCACCCTTATGGCAGAAAGTGAGGAGGAACTACAAAGCCTCTTGATGAAAGTGAAAGTGGAGAGTGAAAATGTTGGCTTAAAGCTCAACATTCAGAAAATGGAGATCATGGTATCTGGTCCCATCACTTCATGGGAAATAGATGGGGAAACAGTGGAAACAGTGTCAAACTTACTTTTTTGGGGCTCCAAAATCACTGCAGATGGTGACTGCAGCCATGAAATTAAAAGACACTTACTCCTTGGAAGGAAAGTTATGACCAACCTAGATAGCATATTCAAAAGCAGAGACATTACTTTGCCAACAAAGGTCCGTCTAGTCAAGGCTATGGTTTTTCCTGTGGTCATGTATGGATATGAGAGTTGGACTGTGAAGAAGGCTGAGAGCCGAAGAATTGATGCTTTTGAACTGTGGTGTTGGAGAAGACTCTTGAGAGTCCCTTGGACTGCAAGGAGATCCAACCAGTCCATTCTGAAGGAGATCAGCCCTGGGTGTTCTTTGGAAGGACTGATGCTAAAGCTGAAACTCCAGTACTTTGGCCACCTCATGCGAAGAGTTGACTCATTGGAAAAGACTCTAATGCTGGGAGGGATTGGGGGCAGGAGGAGAAGGGGACGACAGAGGATGAGATGGCTGGATGGCATCACCGACTCGATGGACATGAGTCTGGGTAGACTCCGGGAGTTGGTGATGGACAGGGAGGCCTGGCGTGCTGCAATTCATGGGGTCGCAAAGAGTCGGACACGACTGAACGACTGAGCTGAACTGAACTGAATCTTGTGGTAGGCAGTTTCTAAGATGGTGTCCAGTGATACCTGCTTTCTGATACTTACATCCTTGTATAATCCCTCACCTTAAGTGTAGGCTGGACTTAGGGACTTGTTTTAATGGATAGAAGATGTCAATGTGGTGGACCGTCATTTCTGTCATTAAGTTACAGGTGATTGTGCCTTCTGTTTTGCTAGTGTTCTATATCTTATTGGCCTCTCTCGTCCTCTCTTCCTTACTTTCCCTGATGTATTAAGGTTCCATGTTATGTGATCCTCTGTGGAGAGGTACCCATGGGAAGAAACTGAAGGAGTCCTCGGACCAACAATTAGCAACTAGACTCTTGTAACAATCAGCATGGAACTGAAATCCTGCCATGCAAATGGGGTAAGAAATGGTCATGCAAATAAGATAAGAAATTATTTTTCCATGTTGAGCCTTGATATGACTGCATCATCATGGGAACCTAATGGCCCACTTGAACACACCTGGATTCCTGACCCATAGAAACTGTGAGACAAAAAATGCTTTTTTAAACCACTATTCTTTGAGATTAATTGTTACACAAGAGTAAATTACTAAAATAATTCTCAACATGAAAATGTATGTTTGCATAAAGACCAAATTGTCCTATAGGAACTTTGGAAACAGAGTGTTTAGTTTTTCTTCCAATGTAAAGTTTCTATCTAGTGAAGGCATACCTCAACTTTTAACCCACATCAGGGTAATGCCAACTCATATCCACCATCTTGTCTTGTGCTTTTCTGCTAATCAGACCTAAACATAAATCTTAAAAGTTAAATATAGTGTTTAAATTTTCAGTGTTCTATTGTCTCTTTTAGCTGCTCATGTATAAAAATTATATAAAACATAAATACTACTTAAAACTTATGCTAAGTTATAGTACTTCCCTCTTTTCATAGTCCTTTGCTTCCCTGATGGTTCAGATGGTAAACAATCTGCATTCAATGCCGTAGACCCAGGTTTGATCCTGAGTTGGGAAGATCCCCTGGAGAAGAGAATGGCGACCCACTCAGTATTCTGGCCTGGAGAATTCTATGGACAGAGGAGCCTGGCAGGCTTCAGTCCATGGGGTCACAATGAGTCAGACATGACTGACAGACTAACATTTTAAAGGTTCCAAAGGTGACTTTCATTAGCGATAAAATACTCAAAATATGTAGCCATATGCAAGCGTGCCTCACCTCTTCTTACTTTTAAAGCAATTCTCTATTTACAACTGGCATTCAGATCAATTAGTTGACTTTCAACGTCTCTTTATCATTTAACAAAATTTTATAAAAGAAATGCACATCAGATAATACTTCTGAACAACAGTTTAAGAACAACACTATTTAAATTATGACCTACCTCAGAAAGCACATGTACATTCTTAGAAAATGCAGTGATTTTTCAATTAAGTACGGTGTTCCGGACATAAAATCAAACTTAAATAAAGAGATGGCATTCTGTTTTCTCACTCTGACCCTGAGAGATTAGCCAATCCAAAATCTTTGTGAAATTCTATTCCCTGATCTAAACAAGGAGCATCTGGTTTCCTTACTCTTTGGAGTCCTTCCTAATACCAGATCTATGGTTTTATAGGACTTTGCAACTATGTTTAGAACTATTATCTCTCAGTCAGTTCAGTTCAGTTCAGTACCTCAGTCGTGTCCGACTCTCTGCGACCCCATGAATCGCAGCACGCCAGGCCTCCTTGTCCATCTCCCGGAGTTCACTCAGACTCACACCCTTTGAGTCAGTGATGCCATCCAGCCATCTTATCCTCTGTCGTCCCCTTCTCCTCCTGCCCCCAGGATGTGAAATTCTAGAGCGCATGGATAATCTCTCAATGCTTTTTTCTAACACTAAACATATCTCAATTATCGAAATTAAAGCAAATTAAAAATAACTACAACTTACTGGCCCTATCTCCATCAGTCATGCTTTCTTACTAATTAAACTCAAACTAAGTTCCTCCAAAAAGCTACAAGCCTACCTAAAGGACCATAATTTCCTGGTGGCTCAGATGGTGATGAATCTGCCTGCAATGCAGAGCCCAGGGTTCGATCTCTGAATTAGGAAGATCCCCTGGAGAAGGGAATGGTTACCCACTCTAGTATTCTTGCCTGGAAAATCCCATGGACAAAGAAGCCCGGTAGGCTACAGTCCATGGGGTTGCAAAGAGTCAGACAAGACTGAGCAACTTGCATTTTCACTTTCAAACTCCAAATAAGTTCCTCCAAAAAGTTACAAGACTAACTAAAGGACCATAATTTCCAGTCTTTACATCTAGAGATGACCAATAGGTGTCTCCCAGGAGAAGTACTTAAATAAAACTGACTCAATTGGGAGCTGAACTCTTTTGATTGTCTCTTTCTTTTTACTTCTCTGAAGTTCAGATATGACAGCAGGACTTCATCTTGGGTGACAGCTGAACTTGAGGAGGAAGGAATTGCATGGTGAAGATGAAGTAAGCTAGCTTATCCTTCACCCCACTAAATGTGGATCTATGAACCGTGGCCAAATTTTTATAAGTGTGAGAGAAATTTTTTTCATGTGATTTACTTGCTTTTCACTTTATGAACTGTACCTATTTTAAACTGAATCATATCTCTATCTAATTTAAATACTTTAGGGATCAATGCAGAAAATACACTGACCATTTAGACCTAATTCAATAGTCAAAGTCATAATTTACATCATGTTATGAATGTTTGCAATTTTATAGCTTTTCTCTTTTATGACATATGCATTACAGTTGTTATTGAAATAATGATATATTAAAATAATTTCCTGTCATTTAAATCCATATATTCTTATCAAAATAATAGCATACCTTTAGTTCACTTTTCTTTCTTTATCTCCCTACATATGTATATGTATAATTGTGTATGTATATTCACACACTCATAAATACAAATATAAACAAATACATGCACATATTTCATTTGTATTATTCTTAAATTCTTGGGAAGGGAAAACGTTATTAAAATGACATGGATTTCTCTTCAGACACTAAAGACAGCCAGAAAATAATGGAGGATCATCTTTAAAGCTCTGAAAGAAAAGAACCATTTTTGTTCTATATTCAATAACAACAAAAATATTTCAGAAAATAAAGAAAAAATAAGGAGAATCTCAGATAAAGAAAAACTTGAAGTATTTATTTCCAGAAAACCCAATCTAAAAGAAATGCTATAGGAAATTCCTCAGGCAAAAGGAAAATCTAAATCTCCATGAATGAAGGACGACCAATAGAAATGGTAAGCATATGGATAAAAATAATTATTTTTCTACTATGAGGTTCTTTAAAATATATATAAATAGTGAAAAGAAAAATAGGGTAGAATTTTCTATGTATGCACACATCATACATATGATCACGGAAACCTAGATTGATATATGATCATGGAAACCTAGATCGATAGGGGAGGGTAATGTGACCTATATGGTTATAAGTCTTCTAAGTTTAATTGAGGTAGTACTTCGTTAACTCTGGATAAACTGTGATAATTTACATATGCATATTGTAATTCCTAGAGGAAACTGAAAAAATACAAAGGTCTACAGCTAAAAAGCCAATAATTACTTAAAATAGTAATTAAATATATTCAAATAAGAAAGGAAAAAAAGGAAAATCAAGGGGTAAAATTAGAATATACACTGTACAAAATATAGTATTTGAAATAACAAACCATAAAGTCTGGACTTGAAGATGAGCAAGTGATGCAAGAAAATTTTGGAGGGAATTATGACAGGCACAGAATGGAAGCCTCAGTGCAGATGAGTGAGCCCTTAACGTAATGTAGGAGACAGAAGCTGAATTGGGGAGACAGCAAATTATGGTGAGCAAACAGGATACTGCCTTTTGTTAACTATTATTCACAAGCACTGTAATTTATCTACTATTTACGAAAATGCTATGAATCATAGAAGTGCTTTTTCCAGATACCTAATTTAGTTATGATATTTCTAATGACTATAATATTAGCCAATTTTTAATATAGTATTCTACATTGCAAGCATTTGGAGTATAATGTTTAAGTAACAAGATTTTTTTTTGTATTTTTCTGTATGTTGCAGAAAGTTTCATATAACAGACTTTGCTTCCTGGTAAAATTAATTCTCTAATTAAAAAAAAATTCCATTAATAAAACTAATGATACAATATGCTTATGCTATGCTTAGTCACTCAGTCGTGTGACCCCATAGACTGCAGCCCACCTGGCCCCTCTGTCCATGGGGATTGTCCAGGCAAGAAGACTGGAGCAGATTGCCATGCCCTCCTCCAAGAGATCTTCTCAACCCAGGGATCGAACCCAGGTCTCCAGCATTGCAGGCAGATTCTTTACCATCTGAGCCACCAGGGAAGCCCCAGTGATACAATGGGCTGGGATAAAGTGATCACCTCGAAAGCTTCTGCTTCTACACTCTTTTCTTTCTGTGTGTATGCCTTCAGCAGTAATAGGCATTCTTGAACTATTACTGCTAGTATTCTGGTTTTCTAGAAAACTGAATCATCAGGTTCAGGAAAAGACTTAACATTGTTTACATAGGATTTTCAGTAAATTGGCTTAAGGCGAGTGCCTAAGGAAGTGTAAGATCTTTAGCAACTATGTTCATGAGTAGTCAGAGGACTTTTTTGCCTTATATCTGGATACACCATTGCTTCTCAGGTACCAAACGTTGTGAAAGTCTCATCTTCAGCTAAGTGTGGTATTAAACTCAATTAACATTTTGTATTCATTAATGAAACCCCATATAAGAAAAATGAAGCTGTAATTTTTTTCATCCACCAATATGTAAATTATTTTCATGTTTTATTCCATAGCTAAAATCTAACTATTTTAAAAAGATTTTTCTTCCTGGTTACAAGTTCTAAGAGTCCTACACCTAGTAATTTTAATATGATATATTTTTTTGAAGCTTCAAGTTCTCTATTAGAAAGTAATTTTTATATAGTCTTGTAAAATAACCATTGCTTAAGGGATCCACAAAGGTAAGCTTTCAGTCAAAAAATAATTCAGGTCTCAGTTTAAAATGGAGAAAAAAGTAGTAACTGAAAGACTTTTCCAATGAAACAAATTGTGCTACTGGCTAGTAGATAAGTAGCTATAACCAAGAGAAAAAGAGGGAGAGGAGAAGAAGGTAGATATTAATAAGCTTTCCTATAAGTAGGAATGAAAGAAAGTCTCAAAAAAAATCTGAGATGATACCTATGTAAGAGGCAATGACAAACTATGGGTAAATCAATACTGTAATCTGAATATAGACTGTACCTTAACTTATTTTCAGAAAAGAGGCAAAAGGTCAGGACTTGAGAGCTGGAGACTTAATTTAGTGCCAATGTCATAGAAAGTGCTTATTTTCCAGATAAAGCAAAAGGCTGTGGCTGTGTAACCTTGGGTCAGAAAATCAAACTCCCTAAGATTTAAAACTCCACAGCTATTGCAATCATGATAGAAGATGCTTTAAAACTCTCCTTTGGGGGCAAACTAACTATTTTTACCAGCCACCAAGTAAAACAACTCCTAAATGAGAGAGGCCATTTATGGATGTCTGATCAAAGACTCCTCAGATATCAAGTAATGCTGATGGAAAATCCAGGCCTCACTATATCCCCTTGTGAGGTTCTTAACCCAGCCACCCTCCTACCTACCCCTGAGGGCTCTCTCCCATTTCACTCTTGTCTAGAAACCTTGGACCACTGGACAAAACCCCGAGAGGGATTGTCTGAAGATCCTTGGACCAATCCTGAGGAAATCTGGCACACTGATGGAAGCAGCTTTGTCTTGGATGGAAAAAGAAGAGCCGGGTATGCAGTAGTCTCCAATTTTGAGACCATAGAGGCTAAGCCTCTGCCACCAGGTACTTCAGCCCAATTAGCTGAGCTCATAGCCCTGACTCGAGCTTTAGAGCTGGGAAAAGGAAAAAGGATAGCCATTTACACTGACTCCAAGTATGCCTTTCTGGTGCTACATGCACATGCGGCTATTTGGAAAGAAAGGGGCCACTTGACCACCTGAGGGTCCCCAATCAAATATGGTGATCATATTCTTCGACTCTTGGAGGCAGTCCATCTGCCCACTGAGGTTTTAGTCTCCCACTATAAAGGACACCAAAAAGGGAACACAGAAGTGGCACGAGGGAACGAAGCAGCTGATCAGGCAGCTAGGAGAGCAGCATTACAGAACCATGACCTAATAGGGATTGCCACCTTAGTTCCACAGACTAATTTGCCAGAAACTCCTTCATATACTGAAGGTGAGACTCTTAAAGCTAAGAGTGAGGGCTTTCAAAAAGATCATATGGGGTGGTTCCAAAAGGAGGGACTCCTTTTTCTGCCTGGAAACCGCCAATGGAAGTTGGTTAACTCCTTACATGCCACTACTCATTTAGGAGAAAAGGCCCTCCAAAGATTACTAGAAAGGTCCTTCAGAGGAACAGGCCTCCAAACAACTATAAGACAGGTGGTCTCCTCTTGTCCCATTTGCCAAATAAACAATCCCCAAGGAGCTCGAAGACCCCAGCTAGCCCAGCCCATACAACGACGTGGGGCCTACCCAGGAGAGGACTGGCAGATGGACTTCACCCAGATGCCAGTTTCTCAAGGGTATAAATACCTATTAGTCATGATAGATATATTCACAGGAGGGACTGAAGGCTTTCCCACCCGGACTGAGAAGGCTAAGGAGGTGGTAAAAAAACTGCTCCATGAAATCATTCCAAGATTTGGTCTGCCCAGGTCATTACAAAGTGACAATGGGACATCATTTACTTCTAAGGTCACCCAAGGGGTCTCGAAAGCACTGGGCATTACTTATTATCTCCATTGTGCCTGGAGGCCTCAATCTTCAGGAAAAGTAGAAAGAGCCAATCAATTCCTAAAATCAGCGATAAAAAAGATAACCCAGGAGACCTCCCTGGGATGGAAGGAGGCTTTACCAATAGCTCTCCTCTGCACCCGCATTGCCCCTAAGGAACAGGTTGATCTTAGTCCTTATGAGATGCTATATGGGAGACCTTTTGTTTATGTCAATGACCTCTTCCTAGATCCAGAGGTTCAGACCCTCCAGTCTTATACCATGGCCACTGGGCAATTCCAACAGGATATACGCTTGTGGGGTATGAACCAGGACCCAAAAGACTCTAAAGAGTCACCACTATATGCTCCAGGAACTCAAGTCCTAATTAAAGTCTGGAAAGATGGGCCCCCAAAGGCTCAACTCCAGCCCACATGGAAGGGCCCCTACCCTGTAATACTTTCTACCCCTACAGCAGTCAAGGTACCAGGACATGACTCCTGGATTCACTGCTCATGAGTCAAGCCATGGAAGAAAACAGAAGAGGACACTTGATACACCTGTGAGCCCCTGGGAGATCTCAGATACCTATTAAGAACTACAAATGAGTGTCATTCTAATGAACACCCCCAAAGTCTGGTTTCTGGGGATAAAATTTCTCAGGATAACTCTAAGGAGCCAACACAGCTTGACAGACACTGTACTCCAAAACAGACAGGAGATAGATCTTCTGATCCCTGAACAAGGAGGGACTTGAGCTATCCTGGCAATGTGAATTTAAAATTGATCAATGTCCCTACTAGTCTTTGTTAGGCTATATTGATGATGCTTATGATTATTCCATGTACTATCAATTGTCTAACCTGTTTTGTCTCTGCCCAGGTCAACCAGCTACAACATGCAGTGCCAGTTCAACAAAGATATAAAACTACAGCTGACCACGGAAAATATCATACACCCTTGGACACCACTATAAGGACTCTGAGGCTTGAGACTATCAAGAGGCGGAGGCCCAATACCCCTCGCCACCCCAGTTCAGCAGGAAGTAGCCAGAAAGATCTCGACACCCCTATTCCCAAGGAATTGGCCCTCCCATTTCTTGAGGGGGGAATGTTAGGTAGGTAGAATAGGGAAAAGGAGTCCAAAATGGCGGTGGCTAAAAGACAAGGAAGGTCCAAGGACCAGAGTGAAGACTTCAGGCAGAACAAACAGAACAAACAGCACTCCTGGCTAAGCCCAATTTGCAAAGGGCAGGCCCAGGTGGAGGGAAAAAACATAAAAGGAGGAGCCAAAGAGCTTTCTCTCGGACTCTCTCTCCCGCGTGTGTGTGCTCTTTTCTCTCTCTCTCTCTCTCTCTCTCCTGCCATCTTCTAAATACATCTTCAGCTGTAACACTGAAGAAAAAAAAAAAACCAAACTCCACCTTCAGACTAACTTCCCCCACTAGTGGATTAGATTCATACATGGTGGGATATGCAAAAAATAAAATGCTGTGCATCTCTTATAAAAGAAGTTCTGCCTCAAATGAGTTTTTATAGAAAGATTCCTAGTGTAAAATGACAAATATAGGTTCCTGAGCAATGCTCACTTTATATATCCACTTTTTCTATGGAAGACAGGCTACCCTAGTAGCTGAGTTTGTAAAGAATCTGCCTGCAATGCAGGAGTTCAATTCAGTTCAGTCTCTCAGTCATGTCTGACTCTTTGCGATCCCATGAATCGCAGCACGCCAGGCCTCCCTGTCCATCACCAACTCCCAGAGTTCAAACTCATGTCCATCGAGTTGGTGATGCCATCCAGCCATATCATCCTCTGTCGTCCCCCTCTCCTCCTGCCCCCAATCCTTCCCAGCATCACAGTCTTTTCCAATGAGTCAACTCTTTGCAAGAGGTGGCCAAAGTACTGGAGTTTCAGCTTTAGCATCATTCCTTCCAAAGAAATCCCAGGGATAATCTCCTTTAGAATGGACTGGTTGGATCTGCTTGCAGTCCAAGGGACTCTCAAGAGTCTTCTCCAACACTACAGTTCAAAAGCATCAATTCTTTGGTGCTCAGCTTTCTTCACAGTCCAACTCTCACATCCATATATGACTACTGGAGAAACCATAGCCTTGACTAGACGGATCTTTGTTGGCAAAGTAATGTCTCTACTTTTCAATATCCTATCCAGGCTGGTCAAACTTTCCTTCCAAGGAGTAAGCGTCTTTTAATTTCATGGCTGCAGTCACCATCTGTAGTGATTTTGGAGCCCAGAAAAATAAAGTCTGACACTGTTTCCACTGTTTCCCCATCTATTTCCCATGAAGTGATGGGACCAGATGCCATGATCTTCGTTTTCTGAATGTTGAGCCTTAAGCCAACTTTTTCACTCTCTTCTTTCACTTTCATCAAGAGGCTTTTGAGTTCTTCTTCACTTTCTGCGATAAGGGTGGTGTCATCTGCGTATCTGAGGTTATTCATATTTCTCCTGGCAATCTTGATTCCGCTTGTGCTTCTTCCAGCCCAGCGTTTCTCATGATGTACTCTGTATATAAGTTAAATAAGCAGGGTGACAATATACAGCCTTGATGTGTTCCTTTTCCTATTTAGAACCAGTCTGTGGTTCCATGTCCAGTTCTAACTGCTGCTTCCTGACCTGCATATAGGTTTCTCAAGAGGCAGGTCAGGTGGTCTGGTATTCCCAACTCTTTCAGAATTTTCCACAGTTTATTGTGATCCACACAGTCAAAGGCTTGGGCATAGTCAATAAAGCAGAAATAGATGTTTTTCTGGAACTCTCTCGCTTTTTCAATGATCCAGCAGATGTTGGCAATTTGATTTCTGATTCCTCTGCCTTTTCTAAAACCAGCTTGAACATCTGGAAGTTCACGGTTCACGTATGGCTGAAGGCTGACTTGGAGAATTTTGAGCATTACTTCATTAGCGTGTGAGATGAATGCAATTGTGCGGTAGTTTGAGCATCCTTTGGCATTGCCTTTCTTTGGGATTGGAATGAAAACAGCTTTTTCCAGTCCTGTGGCCACTTCTGAGTTTTCCAAATTTGCTGGCATATTGAGTGCATCACTTTCACAGCATCATCTTTCAGGATTTGAAATAACTATCACCCCCAAAAGATGTCCTTTTTATTATAGGGGAGTGGAAATCAAAAGTAGGAAGTCAAGAAACACCTGGAGTAACAGGCAAATTTGGTCTTGGAATACAGAATGAAGCAGGGCGAAGGCTAATAGAGTTTTGCCAAGAGAACGCACTGGTCATAGCAAACACCCTGTTCCAACAACACAAGAGAAGACTCTACACATGGACATCACCAGATGGTCAACACCGAAATCAAATTGATTATGTTCTTTGCAGTCAAAGATAGAGAAGCTCTACACAGTCAGCAAAAACAAGACCGGGAGCTGACTATGGCTCAGATCATGAGCTCCTTATTGCCAAATTCAGACTTAAATGGAAGAAAGTAGGGAAAAACCACTAGCCCATTCAGGTATGACCTAAATCAAATTCCTTATGATTATACAGTGGAAGTGAGAAATAGATTTAAGGGACTAGATCTGATAGATAGAGTGCCTGATGGACTATGGACTGAGGTTCGTGACATTGTACAGGAGACAGGGATCAAGACCATCCCCATGGAAAAGAAATGCAAAAAAGCAAAATAGCTGTCTGGGGAGGCCTTATAAATAGCTGTGAAAGAAGAGAAGCAAAAAGCAAAGGAGATAAGGAAAGATATAAGCATCTGAATGCAGAGTTCCAAAGAATAGCAAGAAGAGATAAGAAAACCTTCCTCAGCAATCAATGCAAAGAGAGGAAAATAACAGAATTGGGAAGACTAGAGATCTCTTCAAGAAAATTAAAGATACCAAGGGAACATTTCATGCAAAGATGGGTTCAATAAAGGACAGAAATGGTATGGACCTAACAGAAGCAGAAGGTATTAATAAGAGGTGACAAGAAGACACAGAAGAACTGTATAAAAAAGATCTTCATGACCAAGATAATCACGATGGTATGGTCACTCACCTAGAGCAGATATCCTGGAATGTGAAGTCACGTGGGCCTTAGAAAGAAAGCATCACTATGAACAAAGCTAGTGGAGGTGATGGTATTCCAGTTGAGCTATTTCAAATCCTGAAAGATGATGCTGTTTAAGTGATGCACTCAATGTGCCTGCAAATTTGAAAAACTCAGCAGTGGCAATGCAGGAGACCCCGGTTCAATCCTTGGGTTGGGAAGATCCCCTGGAGAAGGAAATGTCAACCCACTCCAGTACTCTTGCCTGGGGAATTCCATGGAGAGATGACCTGGCAGGCTACAGTGCATAGGATCGCACAGTTAGACACGCCTGTATGACTAACTTTCCCTTTCCCCTTTTCTATGGAAGAAAATCTGCTAACACATATATATAAAGAATCTTAAAAAAAGGGAGAAAAACAAAAACTCTCAAGATTTGAGAAAGAGATTCTTTGCTCATGCATGCCATATGTTTCTGGTACTTACTTTCCAAAGATGACACTTCGAGGGAGACATGGAGACAACAATGTTATAACTAAAAAAAAATCTTGAACCTGTCATTAAAAAAGACACAATTTGGAATAAGAAGTCCAAGAATCTTCCATTTACTGGCTTCAGGAGCACTGAGAAACTTTGTAAAGCAGTGTTAGGAGGATTAATTAAAAGAACAAAATAGTCCTTAACAGTATTATTTTTAAAAGGTTAGAAATTCCGTTCACTACATCATTTATTATTGAACTTTACATTAATATATTCTTAATTTGTTTTTCTAAGATAAAGGCATACTCATTCCTTTCTGTTTTAATGAATAAAGTCTACCTTTAACACATAATTACAAGTGGGAAGAAATACTAGACATTTCAGATGTGACAATGGGCCTTTTCATACCAAATATACTGAAGCATGATAGTTCACAAAATCTGTTTCAGCCTATGGAGAATTCATATAAAATGATCTACTGTTCAACAGAAACCAGAAATTTCTATCAATGGATAAAGTGAAAAACAAGATTGTGCTATAGCTTTTTTTCCCCTGTGCTGCTATACAATATCATACCCTTCTGATCTTCTCCCAGGGTCTCTCCAGGATAGACTATAATGAGATCTCTTTCTTTAGCAAACAGAAAGTCAGGGACAGAAATGTTTAAGCCTCCCTCTTGACTGGAAGTAATTAAGTATCTAAATTATAAATACACATTCATGTCTGGGGAGGTTAAACCGCTTTTATGAACTGCTTCACTGACAAAAACTCTCCATTTTAGTGAAGAAGATTCACACTGTAGCTATTCAGATTTATTTTTCTAACATGAAGGCCCATTGTTTAATAGTAAACAGAAAGGTCTCCCATAGAGACATATGGGGATGTGGTCAGATTAATGTTGAATTCAAAATTATGCATATTTTGCACCTTATCTTTGTACTTTGCTGAGATATGAACTACTTCATTAATGTGGTTGTTTCTTTACCTGTACTGCAGAAATTAAATAAAATGTGGGTTCTTTCATTTCTAACTAGTCATTAGTTAAAATACAACATAAAAATCATGTCCTCAAACACCTATTAACTGATCAAACATCCTAAAAGAACAATAAAAATAAGAAAAGTTAGAAATTAAGCTTTTAATTGCATATATGTTACTATGCATTTTGAAAAATAATAAACCATATAACAGGAATAAAATAACTTAAAAATTCAACTCAAAGTCAGAATGCTTGTTTTTAAATTCTAGTAATCATACTTGCTATATAACTATTGTTAAACTTGTTAAAACAGCTTCTTCAACTGAAAAATGGGAATAAAATTCACTAACTCAAAGGTTTGTTAGTACTTGGCATAATCTTCAGGACATAATATGTATTCTATAAATCATTGCTAAATGGAATTTGGATACAGAATAATCACAGAAAAATAATTGCTTGGTGTACTGGAAACATAATGATAAAAAAAGAATTTATATATTCCTTCAAAATGGACCCACATTTAAGCTTCACAGAGAATAATTTTCACAGAATAATTTAATGTAACATTGATGACTTGAAATCTTGCCATTTGAAACAATAAGGATAGACCTTGAGTGTATTATGCTAAATGAAATGAGTCAGATGGAGAAAGACAGGTACCATATGATTTCATTCACATGTAGAATATAAAACAACTGATTAGCTAACAAACTAAAGCTAAGTAAGTGAAAAAACTGAAAAAAGCAAAACACACACACACACACACACACACACACACACACAAAGAGAAGAGGGTAGTGGTTACCAGAGGGTGAGGGGCCAGGATGAGGGTGCAAAGTGACTAAAGGGAAACAACCCTATGGTGATAAATGGAAAATAAACTTTTGGTGGTCAGCACAGTATAGGGTATACAAAAAAGTGGGAATGTAAAGTTGTAAAAATAAAACTTATATAATGCTATAAATCAATGTTACCTCAATTTCTAAATATATAAACAATCAATTGATAAAACTTATGTCTTATAAAAACATAACAACTATTTGGGCTGTGTAATTTCACATATATAATATATATAATGAAATATATATGTTATTTTAATCTATTCATTTTTATTAAATGGACTATATATGTATTAATATATAGTATACGGTGGTGATGGTTTAGTTGCTAAGTCATGTCCAACTCTTACGACCATGTGGACTGTAGCCTGCCAGGCTGCTCTGTCCATGGAATTTTTCAGGCAAGAATATGGCAGTGGGTTGAATTTCCTTCTCCAAGTATAGAGTATATACAACATATATATATATTACATATGATATATATAATAATAAATTGCTATTCATTAACTTGAAAATATTTATTTAAGAAGGCATATTGTCTGAGGCAGAGTCTATATATTATAAAAAGGTATGCAGTTTTTTTTTAAATTTGTCTGGTTGTATATAGACTTAAATTGAAGAAAGTAGGGAAAACCACTAGACCATTCAGGTATGACCTAAATCAAATCCTTTATGATTATACAGTGGAAGGGAGAAATAGATTTAAGGACCTAGATCTGATAGATAGAGTGCCTGATGAACTATGGAATGAGGTTTGTGACACTGTACAGGAGACAGGGATCAAGACCATTCCCATAGAAAAGAAATGCAAAAAGCAAAATGGCTGTCTGGGGAGGCCTTACAAAGAGCTGTGAAAAGAAGAGAAGTGAAAAGCAAAGGAGAAAAGGAAAGATATAAACATCTGAATGCAGAGTTCCAAAGAATAGCAAGAAGAGATAAGAAACCCTTCTTCAGCAATCAATGCAAAGAAATAGAGGAAAACAACAGAATGGGAAAGACTAGGGATCTCTTCAAGAAAATCAGAGATACCAAAGGAATATTTCATGCAAAGATGAGCTCAATAAAGGACAGAAATGGTATGGACCTAACAGAAGCAGAAGATATTAAGAAGAGATGGCAAGAATACACAGAAGAACTGTACAAAAAGATAATCACAAGGATGACCCAGATAATCACAAGGATGTGATCACTGACCTAGAGCCAGACATCCTGGAATGTGAAGTCAAATGGGCCTTAGAAAGCATCACTACAAACAAAGCTAGTGGAGGTGATGGAATTCCAGTTGAGCTATTCCAAATCCTGAAAGATGATGCTGTAAAAGTGATGCACTCAATATGCCAGCAAATTTGGAAAACTCAGCAGTGGCCACAGGACTGGAAAAGGTCAGTTTTCATTCCAATCCGAAAGAAAGGCAATGACAAAGAATGTTCAAACTACTGCACAATTGTACTCATCTCACACGCTAGTAAAGTAATGCTCAAAATTCTCCAAGCCAGGCTTTAGCAATATGTGAACCGTGAACTTGCTGATGTTCAAGCTGGTTTTAAAAAAGGCAGAAGAACCAGAGATCTAATTGCCAACATCTGCTGGATCATTGAAAAAGCAAGAGAGTTCCAGAAAAACATCTATTTCTGCTTTATTGACTACATCAAAGCCTTTGACTCTGTGGATCACAATAAACTGGAAAAATTCTGAAAGAGATGTGAATACCAGACCACCTTATCTGCCTCTTGAGAAATTTGTATGCCGGTCAGGAAGCAACAGTTAGAACTGGACATGGAACCACAGACTGGTTCCAAATACGAAAAGGAGTTCGTCAAGGCTGTATATTGTCACCCTGTTTATTTAACTTATATGCAGAGTACATCATGAGAAACGCTGGACTGAAAGAAACACAAACTGGAATCAAGACTGCTGGGAGAAATATCAATAACCTCAGATATGCAGATGACACCACCCTTATGGCAGAAAGTGAAGAGGAACTCAAAAGCCTCTTGATGAAAGTGAAAGTGGAGAGTGAAAACGTTGGCTTAAAGCTCATCATTCAGAAAACAAAGATCATGGCATCCGGTCCCACCACTTCATGGGAAATAGATGGGGAAACAGTGGAAACAGGGTCAGACTTTATTTTTCTGGGCTCCAAAATCACTACAGATGGTGACTGCAGCCATGAAATTAAAAGACGCTTACTCCTTGGATGGAAAGTTATGACCAACCTACATAGCATATTCAAAAGCAGAGACATTACTTTGCCAACAAAGGTTCGTCTAGTCAAGGCTAAGGTTTTTCCTGTGGTCATGTATGGATGTGAGAGTTAGACTGTGAAGAAGGCTGAGTGCCAAAGAATTGATGCTTTTGAACTGTGGTGTTGGAGAAGACTCTTGAGAGTCCCTTGGACTGCAAGGAGATCCAACCAGTCCATTCTGAAGGAGATCAGCCCTGGGATTTCTTTGGAAGGAATGATGCTAAAGCTGAAACTCCAGTACTTTGGCCACCTCATGAGAAGAGTTGACTCACTGGAAAAGACTCTGATGCTGGGAGGGATTGGGGGCAGGAGGAGAAGGGGATGACAGATGATGAGATGGCTGGATGGCATCACTGACTTGATGGATGTGAGTATCAGTGAACTCCAGGAGTTGTTGATGTACAGGGAGGCCTGGTATACTGCAATTCATGGGGTCAGAAATGAGTCAGAGACTGATACTGATCTGATCTGATATATTTCTTTAAATAATAAACATCTATTTTCTAAAATATATGGCTCAGTGTTGCTCTAAACATTTTATTTGAACAGAAAAGCAGCAGATAGGAAATGGGAGAACTGATATTTTGGGTACTGCTTTTATGGAAATCTCTCAAGAGGACAGGAATGGGCGAATGCAATTCAAATAACAATTATATCTATTACTGTGGGAAGAATCTCTTAGAAGAAATGGAGTAGCCCTCACAGTCAAAAAAAGAGTCTGAAATTCAGTAGTTGGGTACAGTTTCAAAAACAACAGAATGATCTTGGTTCCTTTCCAAGCAAACCATTCCATATCACAGTAATCCAAGTCTATGCCCCAACCACTAATTTGAAGCCCAAGAAGTTGAAGTTGACTGGCTCTATGAAGACATACAAGACCTTCTAGAACTAATGCCAAAAAATATGTCCTTGTTATCATAGGAGATTTGAAGGCAAAAGTAGGAAGTCAAGAGATACCTGGAGTAACAGGCAAGTTTGGTCAGCAGTACAAAATGAAGTGGGACAAAGGCAAAGTATGACAGAGTTTTACCAAGAGAATGTGCTGGTCATAGCAAACACCCTCTTTCAAAAACACAAGCCAAGTCTAGATGCAGACATCACCAGATGGTCAATAGCAAAATCAGATGGATTACATTCTTTGTAGCCAAAGATGGCAAAGCTCTACAGTGCAAAAACAAGACCAGGAGCTGACTATGGCTCAGATCATGAACTCCTTGTTGCAAAATTCAGACTTAAATTGAAGAAAGTAGTGAAAACCACTAGACCATTCAGTTATGATCTAAATCAAATAACTTATGATTATACAATGGAAGTGATAAATAGATTCAAGGGATCAGATCTGACAGAGTGCCTGAAGAACTATGGAGGAGGTTCATGACATTGTACAGGAGGCAGTGATCAAGACCATCCCCAAGAGAAAGAAATGCAAAGAGGCAAAATGGTTTTCTGAGGAGGTCTTACAATTAGTTGAGAAAGGATAAGAAGTGAAAGGCAAAGGAAAAAAGGAAAGATATACTCTTCTGAATGTAGACTTACAGAGAATAGCAAGGAGAAATAAGAAAGTTTGTTTGTTTGTTTGTTTTAAGTGAACAGTGCAAAGAAATAGAGGAAAACAATAGAATGGGAAGGGCTAGATATTTCTTCAAAAAAGTTAGAGATACCAAGGGAACATTTCTTGCAAAGATAGGCACAATCAAGGACAGAAACAGTATGGGCCTCAGAGAAGCAGAAGATATTAAGAAGAGGTGGTAAGAATACACAGAACTGTACAGAAAAAAGATCTTAATGACCTGGAGAGCCACAGTGGTTTGATTACTCACCTAGAGCTGACATTCAGGATTGTGAAGTCAAGTGGGCCTTAGGAAGCTTCACCAGGAGCAAAATTAGTGGAGGTGATGGAATTCCAGTTGAGCTTTTTCAAATCCTAAAGGATGATGCTGTGAAAGTGCTGCACTCAATATGCCAGGAAAATTTGTAAACTCAGCCGTGGCCACAGGACTGGAAAAGGTGTTTTCATCCCAGTCATAAAGAAGGGCAATGCCAAAAATATTTAAACTAACACACATTTGCACTAATTTCACATGCTAGAAAAGTAATGCTCAAAATCCTTCAAGCTAGGCTTCAACAGAATGTGAATTGAGAATTTTCAGATGTTCAAGCTGGATTTACAAAAGGCATTGGAATCAGAGATCAAATTGCCAACATCCATTGGAGCATAGAAAAAACTAGATAATTTTAGAAAATGCATCTACTTCTGCTTTATTGACTATGCCAAAGCTTTTGACTGTGTGGATCACAACAAACTGTGGAAAATTCTGAAAGAGATGGGAATACCAGACCATCTGACCTGCCTCTTGGAAAACCTGTATGCAGGTCAAGAAGCAACAGTTAGAACTGGACATGGAACAACAGACTGGTTCAAAATTAGCAAAGGAGTATGTCAAGGCTGTATACTGTTGCCCTGCTTATTTAACTTATATTCAGAGTACATTATGCAAAATGTTGGACTGGATGAAGCACAGGCTGGAATCAAGATTGCTGGAAGAAATATCAATAACCTAAGAAATGCAGAAGACATCACACTTATGGCAAAAAATGAAGAGGAACTAAAGAGCCTCTTGATGAAGTTGAAAGAGTTGAGTGAAAAAGCTGACTTAAAACTCAACATTCAAAAAATGAAGGTCATAGCATCTGGTTCCATCACCTTGTGGCAAATAGATGTGGAAATAATGGAAACAGTGACAGACTTTATTTTCTTGGGCTCCAAAATCACTGCAGATGATGACTGCAGCCATGAAATTAAAAGATGCTTGCTTTTTGGAAGAAAAGCAATGACAAACCTAGACAGTATATTAAAAAGCAGAGACATTACTTTGCTGATAAAGGTCTGTATAGTCAGAGTTATGGTTTTTCCATTAGTCATGTATGAATGTGAGAGCTGGACAATAAAAAAGGCTGAGTGCTGAAGATGATTCTTTTAAACTGTGGTTGGTGGTAAAGAAGACTCAAGAGTCCCTTGGACAACAAAGAGATCAAACGAGTCAGATTTCCTAAAGGAAATCAGTCCTGAATATTCATTGGAATGACTGAATGCTGAAGCTGAAGCTCAATACTTCTGCCACCTGATGTGAAGAGCGGACTTATTTTAAAAGACCCTGCTGCTGCAAAAGATAGAAGGCAGGAGCAGAAGGTTGGATGGTATCAGGGAGGATGAGATGGTTGGATGGCATCACCAACTCAACAGACATGAGTCTGAGCAAACTCCAGGAGATGGCGAAGGACAGGGAAGCCTGGCATGCTGCAGTCCACAGGGTCACAGAGAGTCGGACAAGACTGAGTAGCTGAACAACAACTCTTTAATAAGCATGCTAAAATACAAAAGGACAAAACCACCTGCGGTAAAGTAACTGTCATGATTTTTACACTATTAGACCACCAGCAATTGCAGAAATCTTTGGACAGTAATAGAAGTGTTATGAGTGAGTGAGTGAGTGAAGCCACTCAGTCGTGTCCGACTCTTTGTGATCCCATGTAGCCTACCAGGCTCCTCCCTCCATGGTATTCTCCAGGCAAGAGTACTGCAGTGGGTTGCCATTTCCTTCTCCAGGGGATCTTCCCAACCCAGGGATCAAACCCTGGTCTCCCGCATGCAAGCAGATGCTTTAACCTCTGAGCCACCAGGGAAGCCAGAAGTGTTATAGACAAATTCTAAAGAAATTCACATTGATTTGTTTATCTTCTCAAAGGTCACATACTATGTTAACCTTATTTTTTTCTTATATTTTAAGTATTTTGAGCAATAATAACTATTACCAAATCTGATTTAGATGGTAAAAGGAATGATTAACAGATAACTATAGTGATAGAGAATATTCATTGTCTGTCATGAGTAATCTCCAGCCAGTTAAGGGCATCCTTAGTAAGTGAAATGATTTTCATTATTTGTATTTTAAGTTTCTCACTACACACACACACACATACACACACACAAACACACATCTGCTTTTTAGGGAACAGAATTAATAAATGTAAAGTTGTATTTATACTCCAAAAGAATTGTTAAGTCATTACCAGATTTTATTAGGACATTTCTACTCTTACTTATAAGTATTAGAGCAAAGATATTCTGATTTTATATACAATTTTAATCAGCTTCATGAAAATTACAATCTGCAAATATGCTAGAGTGAGAAAATTTATAAATGTTATCACATTCCAGTGAAAATCCTTTGAAAATAGAATCCAAATGCTTCTGTCAGTTCAGTACTTTATTCTTAGCAGATAGTCAGAGTTATAACATTTTCTACAGTAATGAACTTGACCAAGTGAATGTATATTTTTAAATTTAAAATAAACTCAAGATAAGTATAATCTCATAAGAAATGATGGAAGAGTCAAAGGATTTGAGTTTACATAAGTATGATAACAATGATTTCCATTTCTATCTTCTTGATTCATATCTATGTTCAAAAGAATTCCAAACTTATTCTCAAGACAGGGTCTAGGAAGAAACGTATTGTTTGTAAATATAGGATTTTCAGAGCATTTTCTTATTTAGAAGGGATCAGATTTTCAAAACCCATTTTCTCAGGTTCTTAGAGCCTATAGCTTTTTACTGATTTAGTTGAGATGATTGCAGAGACCAATAAAGAGGTCTGGTAAAGTTACAGTAATGTATGAAATTTATATTTTTGTTATGTCACAGAATTTACAATTTTAGCTTTTATGTATGTGTGTGTGTGTGTATGTGTGTATGTTTTAGCTAGAGAATGTATATTTGTGATGCTTATCTTGATAATTATACTTGTTTAGGAATTTGAAAGGAGAAAATAGGGTCATATACTAATGTTTCATTCATGTATATCTTAGGTATTAACCCTCATAGTATATCCTCAACACCATTTCCTCAGATCCAGGGAATCATTGTCTTAAGCTATAATTTCTCCCACCTACTCTGCCAGCTTCAGGGGTTCCCTAATCAGCCTAGGACTTGAAGGGCAGGGGTTTAATAATTGTATAAACCCCTTTTCATATACAATTATGTTTATAATTGATGTGTTTATAACTGAGGGGTTACTTTTGTACATTTGCTGTTGTTGCTCAGTCACTCAGTCATGACTGACTCTTCAGGACCCCATGGACCACAGCATGTCAGGCTTCCCTGTCCATCACTAACTCCTGGAGTCTACTAAAACTCATCTCCATTGAGTCAGTGATGCCATCCAACCATCTCATCCTCTGTCATCCCCTTCTCCTCCTGCCTTCAATCTTTCCCAGCATCAGGGTGTTTTCAAATGAGTCAGCTCTTCGCATCAGGTGACCAAAGAATTGGAGTTTCAGCTTCAGCATCAATGCTTCCAATGAAGACTAAGGACTGATCTCCTTTAGAAAGGACTGGTTGGATCTTCTTGAAGTCCAAGGGACTCTCAAGAGTCTTCTCCAACACCACAGTTCAAAAGCATCAATTCTTCAGTGCTCAGCTTTCTTTATAGACCAACTCTCACATCTATACATGACTACTAGAAAAACCATAGACTTGAGGAGATGGACCTTTATAGACAAAGTGATGTCTCTGCTTTTTAATATGCTGTCTATGTTGGTCATAACCTTCTTGCCAAGGAATAAGCGTCTTTTAATTTCATGCTTGCAGTCACCATTTGCAGTGATTTTGGAGCCCCACCACAAAAAACAAAAGTCAGCCACTGTATCAAATCTTTCCCAACCTATTTGCCATGAAGTGATGGGACCAGATGTCAAACTTAGCTTTTTGAATGTTATGCTTTAAGCCAAGTTTTTCACTCTCCTCTTTCACTTTCAAGAGGCTCTTTCATTCTTCACTTTCTGCCATAAGGGTGGTGTCATCTGCCTATCTGAGGTAACTGATCATTTCTCCCAGCTATCTTGATTCCAGCTTGTGCTTCATCTAACCCAGCATTTCTCATGATGTATTCTGTCTGCATACAAATTAAATAAGCAGGGTGACAATATATAGCCTTGATGTACTCCTTTTCCTATTTGTATTCAGTCTGTTGTTCCATGTCCAGTTTTAACTGTTGCTTCCTGACCTGCATACAGATTTCTCAAGAGGCAGGTCAAGTGGTCTGGTATTCCCATCTCTTTCAGAATTTTCCAGTTTATTGTGATCCACACAGTCAAAAGCTTTGACATAGTCAATAAAGCAGAAATAGATGTTTTTCTGGAACTCTCTTGCTTTTTCCATGATTCAACAGATGTTGAAGATTTGATATCTGGTTCCTCTGCTTTCTCTAAAACCAGCTTGCACATCTGGAAGTCTACGGTTCATGTATTGCTGAAGCCTAGCTTGGAGAATTTTGAGCATTACTTTGCTAGCCTGTGAGATGAGTGCAATTGTGAAGTAGTTTGAGCATTCTTTGGCATTGCCTATCTTTGGGATTGGAATGAAAACTGACCTTTTCCAGTCTTGTGCCCACTGCTGAGATTTCCAAATTTGCTGGCATATTGAGTGCAGCACATTCACAGCATCATCTTTTAGGATTTGAAATAGCTCAACTGGAATTCCATCACCTCCACTAGCTTTGTTCATAGTGATGCTTCCTAAGTCCCACTTGACTTCACATTCCAGGATGTCTGGCTCTAGGTGAGTGATCACACCATCATGATTATCTTGGTTGTGAAGATCTTTTTTGTATAGTTCTTCTGTGTATTCTTACCACCTCTTCTTAATATCTTCTGCTTCTATTATGTCCATACCATTTCTGTCCTTTATTGAGCCCATCTTTGCATGAAACATTCCTTTGGTATCTCTAGTTTTCTGGAAGAGATCTCTGGTCTTTCCCATTCTGTTGTTTTCCTCTATTTCTTTGCACTGACCACTGAGGAAGGCTTTCTTTTCTCTCCTTGCTATTCTTTGGAACTCTGCATTCAAATGGGTATCTTTCCTTTTCTCTTTTACTTTTCATTTCTCTTCTTTTCACAACTATTTGTAAGACCTCCTCAGAAAGCCATTTTGCTTTTTTGCATTTATTTTTCTTGGGGATGGTCTTGATCCCTGTCTCCTATACAATGACACAAACCTCTGTCCATAGTTCATCAGGCACTCTATCTATCAGATCTAGTCCCTTAAATCTATTTCTCACTTCCACTGTATAATCATAAGGAATTTGATTTAGGTCATACCTGAATGGTAGTGGTTTTCCCTACTTTCTTCAATTTAAGTCTGAATTTAACAATAAGGAGTTCATGATCTGAGCCACAGTCAGCTCCTGGTCATTGTTTTTGGTGACTGTATAGAGCTTCTCCATCTTTGACTTCAAAGAATATAATCAATCTGATTTCATTGTTGACCATCTGGTGATGTCCATGTGTAGAGTCTTCTCTTGTGTTGTTGGAACAGGGTGTTTGCTATGACCAGTGCATTCTCTTGGCAAAACTCTATTAGCCTTTGCCCTGCTTCATTCTTACTCCAAGTCCCAGTTTGCCTGTTTCTCCAGGTATTTCTTGACTTCCTACTTTTGCATTCCAGTCCCCTATAATGAAAAGGACATCTTTTTGGTGTTAGTTCTAAAAGGTCTTGTAGGTCTTCATAGAACCATTCAACTTCAGCTACTTCAGCATTACTGGTTGGGGCATAAAGTTGGATTACCCTGATATTGAATGGAGGTTTGCCTTGGAAATGAACAGAGATCATTCTGTCATTTTTGAGATTGCATCCAAGTACTGCATTTTGGACTCTTTTTTTTGACTATGATGGCTACTCCATTTCTTCTAAGGGATTCTTGCCCACGGTAGTAGATATAATGTTCATCTGAATTAAATTTACCTATTCCAGGCCATTTTTCATTTGCTGATTCCTAAAATGTCGATGTTCACTATTGCCATCTCCTGTTTGATCACTTCCAATTGGCCTTGATTCATGGACCTAAGATTCCAGGTTCTTAAGCAATGTTGCTCTTTACGGCATCAGAACTTGCTTCTATCACCAGTCACATCCACAGCTGGGTGTTGTTACTGCTTTGGCTCCATCTCTTCATTCTTTCTGGAGTTATTTCTCCACTGATCTCCAGTAGCATACTGGGCACCTACTGACCTAGTGATCTGAATATATTCATGTATATATTGATACACAGAAGTTGAAGACATTTTGTCTACTTTGATTGAGATGGAACAAAAAAATAGAATATGATTCTCCATTAACAGAGGTTCAAGTTTAATTCTAAAAATATGCTTAAAAAATACTTGTTAAAAGCATCATTTGATCACTGTGTGGTATTCATATTCTAAATTAAAAATTAAGATTCTTCAGGAAAAAAAATCAATAGGAGTTTTGGAGCCCAGGGTTCTTAAAAATGTACATTTCAGCTAGTGATATGTCGAGAGGAGAAAATTAGGGGTTTCAAGTGTGAAAGTCAGGACAATGTACTTTTTTTCATCAGACAACAAGGACTCATTGGTAGTTTTGAGAGTGATTCTTTTATTTTCTGAATCAATCCACTCCTTCATTCTCATATGGTACTTTTTTTATTTTAGTGACTTCAATCTTTAGCAGACAGTGTAAGTCTCATGCTTGGTTTATTTTTTGCCTTAATCATCCATGCCTTTTTGACCTTTTTCCATGGTCTCATGAATGATCTCTTATGAAATGTAAGTCTAATAAATTCATTTCTGTGCTTAAAATTCTAAACAGTCTTTCCCTGAACACAGAATGAAATCCACTCTTTGTGGTCCTGTCTATTCTTCTCAGCTTACCTCTCATTCCCATGCACTCTATGCTTATAAACAAATTGGATACCGTAGTTTCATAAACATAACGTATCAGTGTTCCTTATGTGTCTGCAACACTTAGAAAGCCTTTCCACTTCACTTACTCATTTGCTTATGACAACCATTTCTTCTTTCAAGATTCGGGTAAAACTTTGTTTCTTCTGGAAACCATTTCTAAACTTTCTCCTCATTTAAAAACAATTAACAACTCATTTACATATATTACCACAGTACTTTCTTTACACTTCAAAAGTAAACTTTGTCATTTTAATTGGTCATTTACTTGTCTATTTCGGAGAAGGCAATGGCAACCCGCTCCAGTACTCTCGCCTGGAAAATCCCATGGACGGAGGAGCCTGGTGGGCTGCAGTCCATGGGGTCGCTAAGAGTCAGACGTGACTGAGCAACTTCACTTTCACTTTTCCTTTCCTGCACTGGAGAAGGAAATGGCAACCCACTCCAGTGTTCTTGCCTGGAGAATCCCAGGGACGGGGGAGCCTGGTGGGCTGCCGTCTATGGGGTCACACAGAGTCGGACACGACTGAAGCGACTTAGCAGCTTAGCAGCACTTGTCTATTTCTCATACAAGAATGTGGATTTTTGTCTGGAATGTCATTGTACTCCCCAGTAAATCGTACATTTCTAGATAGTAAGTGCTCTAGATAATAAATGCTCAATAATATTGAATATATGAATAAAAAAGACAAAATAAAATGTTAGAAGCTTTTTGTGATAGAACTTAACTTGAAATTGATGAGACAGAGGAATTAATTGCAAAATGGTAGCCATGCTGACTTACCTTCCACTTTTCTATCTGATTTTCTTTCAAGGGATATTTTTTCTCATACTTCTGTTGTGACTAGGTTATTGTCTTTACACTTATTGTGAATTAATTTCAGTTATTACTTCATGATAGCATCCTATGTAACACCATCCATCGAAAATGTCCCCCAGCATTACACTAACTGGTTAAAATGACATTGCTAATGTGCCCAACACAAAGCCCTGCATTTTGGAGAATCTTATTTTCTACCAGAGTCTCTTTGTCCAACTCATTATATCTGAGTAATTTCTCCTTCCCTTTTCCCCATGAAAAACAAGGAGAGGAACAAGATGGTCTAAAATATATTAAAGAATAAATGATCGATTTAAATCTGTGTCATGTCACTCAGAACTATACATAGGCTATAAATGCTTTATTCATTCATCCATTCAGAAGTGCAGAGAATATGGCAGCCACTATGCTAACCCACTGGAATTTAACAATTAATAAGATACTTTATATGTCTGTGTCAAATAGTTTGTAGCATAATATTTGAAGTAAAAAAAAAACCAAATCATTAACATAATTATCAAAGACCCTGTGCTTGGAATTTCCTTAAAACATTAGTACCAGACTAAATATTGAAAGCTCCTAGGATAGTGTCTGGAACTTAGACTCTTGCTTTCTAGTCCCACTTAAAATTCTCTGAAAAAGGTCCATAGTTTAAGAACGGTAGCTCTGGTACTCACAATCAGTCTAGAATTTTAATAAGTTTTTAATAGATTAAAAGCACTTAAGTTGTAGTTTGTAATAGAAAAAAATGTACAATCAAATACTGCTTTTCATTTTAAATGAAAAAAGGAGAACAAATTTAAAATACTGCATTTATTTGCTAATGTAGATCAATAATTCTCAAACTCATCGTATTATTTGACCTTTATTTATTTGACCTTTTACAGAGATCAAAATTAAAAGAATATAGGTCTAAAGTACTACTGGATGCAAGGCAGTCTAAGTTTGTGGGCTCCAAGTAAAAAAACAAAAAAGAAGGAAACTTTGTAAGAGAAGAATAACATACTTCGGAATCAGAATATCTGTCCCAGATCTAATTGATAGCTAGAGAATAAGTACTTATGTTTGCTACTTTATAATGGGAATAATACAAATTCACAGATACATTGTCAATAATTAAGATGTTAAAATATCCATCCTACATAAAAAAGCACTAAAGTAAATTCCTTATTTTTCATCGTATAATATTGTTTAAGTTATGAAATCTAATAAAGTTTCCTAAAGCTAAGACTATGACCTCTAATATAATTTTATAAATTTAAAAGAAAGCCAGTTAAAGTTACTATTTTCACTGAGTCCAGTGAGTAGACCCTAGGAGTCCCTGCCAAGAGCCTAGCTGTGCTGAATTAATCCATCTTCAGATGTGTGGCCTCAGCTAAACAGTTTTAACATTTAAAATAGGCACATCTCTCAGATGGAGGACCAATATCATCAAATGCTCACAAGAGTCTTGTGAATAAACTGAGATTCCAGATCATGTTTTAATTTATAACAAGAACTATGACAGAAGGACAGGAATACTTCTGTGTCACAGCCAGGGATTTCTCTCCCTGTAGGATGATTAGATGATGATTTCTTAAAAAATAATTGGTGTCAGCTGGTTGGTTCCATTGTTTAAGGGATCATTTTTCTGTGAAAGGGATCTGTTATCTCAGGGACTCTTGTCCCTAAGTAGGATATTATTAGATACTGAGACATAATTCTTCCTTTGCACCCCCAACTCTACATTCTTATACATGTATTCATCCCTTGAATAGATCCAGTTAGGTCTTACTCAGCCTTGGAAATTATTTTTCCTCAAAAGGTGACATTGCGTGTCAGATTTCATTCTCTACATTACTTGAACTCTCAGGAGATGGTCTTTATTTCTTATTCTTAAGTTTCAGAGTGGTTATTTACTTTGGCTGTCAAAAAATTATCACATTTACAAAACAGTTATTCCTGAATTGTGATGTCCAGCATTACAGTCCAGAAGTTCTAAATTTTCCAAGAACTGATTACATTAATATGTGGCACAAGAAATATCTGAAGATTTTCTAGTTTCAAACTACCTCAGAGTAAATGTCAATAAATTAACATTTTGTCATTTTTAAGGTAACTTGACTTTTATGGCAGTTGAAAGTACAAATACAGTTACAAACAAAACAACAAAGAAAATCAAGATTTCTGTATTATTTTAAATATCATCATTTCCTGAGCAGTTTCCTTTGAGATTTACTTTATTTTATATTTATTTTTCTAATTTCACTAGATAGAAGGATAGAGATCATTTTGTTTACATATGCATCAAGACTAAATTTATTTTAAATCAACAGTACATTTTTAGAAAATGAAAACAAATATATTTTGAACAATTAAATTATTTGTAAATTAGACAAATCCATTAGGAATGAACTTAGAATTGAAATAATTATAATGCCTGCTTTAATTCACAATTCATGGTGCTGCTGCTGCTGCTAAGTCGCTTCAGTCGTGTCCGACTCTGTGCAACCCCATAGACGGCAGCCCATCAGGCTCCCCTGTCCCTGGGATTCTCCAGGCAAGAACACTGGAGTGGGTTGCCATTTCCTTCTCCAATGCATCAAAGTGAAAAGTGAAAGTGAAGTCGCTCAGTCGTGTCCGACTCTAGCGATCCCATGGACGGCAGCCTACCAGGCTCCTCCGTCCATGAGATTTTCTAGGCAAAAGTACTGGAGTGGGGTGCCATTGCCTTCTCCGTCACAAATCATAGGCTACAAATTAAGAATGACAGAATTATTTGAAATCAATGGTGACTTCAGAATGATGTAAATTAGTAATCCCACAAATCGCTAGACTTTTCTTTCTCCAAATACCCAAAGTAAGAAAATTTAATTTTTCTTGACATTTTAGACATTTTATTTCCAACAGTATGGAAGTTAATACGGAAGGTATATTTCCAATAATATGGTAAGTTTCAGTTGTCTCCAGTCCTTTGATGTTTTTCTCCTAATGCAAATCATCATTCTAAAATCCTCGAGGAAACATGTTACCTCTCATTTGAATATTACTCTCAGTGACAACATTCTTTCCACACTTTTTTCAAATAACAGCCGTTTTTAACATTAAGAAATATCAAGGTCTACCACTCCATACAAATGTAGCTATACCAGCTACTGTAAAAAGTATAATAAAATGAGTAATACCTTAAAATGGATACTCTCTAAAATACTTTAATAATACTCTAAAATACCTTCATGGTATTAAAATCTTTAATATTTTAGTTAGGAATATTCTAAGATACTTTTATTGTATTTTAGCAACAAAAATATAAATATGTATTTGCAAATTAGCATCTGTATATATGGAACAAAATTTGTTTAGCTACAGAAAACTTTAATACTGCTTTTGAGTTGTGTTTGATATACCATAAAATGTATTCACTGTAAGTATAAAACTGACACATTTTGGTAAATTTATACAGCCATAGTAACCACCACTACAATCAAGATATAAAACATTTAATTCATGTTAAAAAGTACCTTTGTGCCTCTTTACAATCATGGATGCCCTCTAACCCCTTAATCTCTTTGCCAGGTATGCTTTGCAAATATTTTATTTCAAAAGGTTTGCCTATTTTTAAACTATGTCATCCAAAGATCAAAAATAGTAATTTTAATAATATGCAGTTATCCATTTTGTTCTGTAATAATTTGGGCCGCTTGGGTCATATTCAAACAAACAAACAAAAACTTTGCCTAACCTAATTCTAGAAATTTTCATATATTTATTTAGAAGCTCTGATCTACAGAATAAAATCCAAACACTTATTTAAAATAAGACTCTCAGATTTTGGTTCACTTCATTTTTGCCTTTTCAGTCATATCTCTTCCTCTCTATAGCATGTACACAATCTCTAGTTTTATTAAACTAAATTCATACACACTTATCAAATCGTTTCAAATGACTGATCATTTAAAAAATTAAAGTATTAGAGAAAAAATATTTTAGAAACTTTTGGCATCTGAGAATAGAAAATATTTTAAAATGAAAACACAAATAGCACAAATCAGAAAATATAATAGGAAGAACAAGAATTTTAAAATTAAAAATTAAAACAAAAGTGAAGATAAGGAGAAAATATTTTAACATAAAGCTTTAGTTTAGAAAATATAAATTATTTTGACATAGGAGTAACAAAAAGAGAATTGAAATTAAATAGTTAGCAATGAAAACAAGCAGTTCACAGAAGGAAAATAAAGAATTCCTTGAAAGTATAAACTATACTCAAATTTACATTAACTAGAGATAATTTAACCGGAAGTAATAATAAGATAATGACTGCATAAACATCTGAGGACAAAGTTGAAAGGCCTAATATTACCAAGAGTTGGAGAGAGTGAAGATGGAAATACAAGCTGTTTCTAATAAATTTGAATATATGCACATTTAATGTTCAATATGCACTAAAGTTACTCATGAAAAATGCTCAGGCTAAATGCTAGGGTTTCTTTAAAAACTATATAGTTACATATCAACAGATAAAGAAACAGATATTCTCTTAAGAGGTAAAACTAGAAGTTTAATTATTAAACTCAACTTAATAAAAATCTAAAGCCTCCATTATCTGCATATCAGTTTTTCCTGAGAAAAGAAAAAAAGAAATGGGACCCACGGAGGTACGGAGAGGAAATTCTCATGGGGATGACGAGAGGCACAGAGGACAGGCCCAACCACAATGGAACAAGATAAATGGAGAATTGAAAAATAGAAGTCAATAATTAAATTTACCACACTTGAAGCAAATGTGAGAAATGTCAATATTTATGCATCCTGGTTTGGGGACGGTTGGTGGGGGGCGGGAGGGTGTCCATATTACTTTTCTTTTGCTTTTCTGTGTTTTAAAACTACTTTCAAATTTTAAAATTAACTATAGTATAATTAGTTATTAAGCTACAACATCTTTCATAATTTTACACACTTTTTTTTTTAACAGATTTACTGTCTGAATCTATATTAATCTTTCAAAATAAAACTGAATTGCTTTGTGAAACATCTTCCCTTTCCCGTTGTAGGCCCTTATTAACCTTGTTATTTTTAAAGAAATTCATGTGCACATTATTCTTATTTTATCACTTACACTGCTTTGTTCCAGTACCTAATTCCGCTGTCTCCTATCACTAAGTCAAGTTCCTTGATAGTAGAAAGTAGTTCCTATATATAAATACATGCTATGCTATGCTATGCTAAGTCACTTCAGTCGTGTCCGACTCTGTGTGACCCCAGAGACGGCAGCCCACCAGGCTCCCCCGTCCCTGGGATTCTCCAGGTAAGAACACTGGAGTGGGTTGCCATTTCCTTCTCCAATGCAGGAAAGTGAAAAGTGAAAGTGAAGTCGCTCAGTCGTGTCCTACTCTTAGAGACCCCATGGACTGCAGCCTTACCAGGCTCCTCCGTCCATGGGATTTTCCAGGCAAGAGTACAGGAGTAGGGTGCCAGTGCCTTCTCCGATATAAATACATAGTTGAATATATTACCTAGCATGGTGAAGCTTACATAACTGTTCATAAATGTAGATTCTTTCTCTATTTTAGGCATTTTAGGTAAACAGGCCAAGTTTCCCAAACTTGCTTGTGTGTAAGTGTGGCTGTACAACTAAGTTTCAGAAAGTGAGTAAAAATTATGTGAAACACTTCCAAGTTGGTTCTTAAAAAATTTCCTATTGTTTCCTTCTCAGGCTAATGATGATCCACAGTGAAGGCAAGAGTGGAAGGAGCCTTGAATGCTCTTCTGCTAACTACCACATGAATAAGAAAACTTTACATTGACTCGATCTCTCAGATATTCAAGACTATTTCTTATTTTACTTATCCTACTTGCCTAGTAATTTCTCATAAAAGCCATTCAATAAATGGATGCATATAATAAAAATAATTAGATTACTGGCAATACACCTGAAAGAGAAAATGAACTCTCTGAGGAAAATATTGAGATTCACTTTCTCAATGTTTTTAAAGTAAAGTACATGATACAGAGATATGAGTGTCAATATACAAAATTATGAGGTAATAAATATCATTTTTTCAGGATTTTAAAAAATGTCTGTGAAAATAAGATAAATGTGTTTTTTTGTTATTCATTCATTAAAAATGTGTTTTCAAGAAATGAAAGCTATGTATTTGAAAAATGGTTAACAAACCTGATTGCAAGAAAGTCACACAATAAATATTTGTATATATATGAAGTTCTATTTAAAGGTAAACACTGATTATGGAAAAACACTTCTTTAGCTAATTGGCTCAGTGTAATTGGGTTCACCATTTAGCCATTTAAAAACTTTCATCATTAAATGCTTTAAAATATTTTATGAATCATGTAATTGCTCTGAGTAATTTTGTAAGCACTGTAGTTCATGCTAGAAAATGTATCTGCTACCGTATGGGTCTCTCATAAAATCATATTTATAAAGCTTTTAAAATAATCTTAGCAGACAGATTTAATTTGAGTATATATTATTAGGTTTATTTTCAAAGTGAAAAAAATTATCAAATTTTATCTCCTCCATTTACCGTCTTGAATTAAGGGTACTAAAAATTTAAACACATATTGCATAGCTTTTTAAATATCAGCTATTACCAAAATTCAAGTATTTCTGAGAAAATCCAGGTGCCTTTAATTGCTGAGGATTTAGTTAGCTGCAATTATTTTGAATTCAAAATGCACACTTTCTTATAATTGATTTTAAATTGCTTGATTCCTTCCTGCATTATTTATGTCATTAACAAAACCAACTTGCCACTAAAGAAATAATCCAAAGAATTAAGCTTTGATACATTTGCCTCTTAGGAATATGTACCTATGAACCATGTTATTTCAAAATTAGAGCAGCCAGGTTTTTGCTTTGACCAGGAGAAGAGAAAGTGAATATAAAAACTGCCTTTATCAATGTTTTGTGTAACAGCAACTGAATAAAAATATTTAATAGAATTTAATGGAAATATTTATTATTTTCATTGTTAAATATATTTCTAATATTTACTTCCAGTACACAGAAACTACTCAAATCCCTCTTTTCCAGGAATGGATTCTGATGCTCTGTCCTAAATCACACTAAACACTTTTATCTCTAGATAGTAACACTAGAAGCTGTAAGAGATATCAATAAGTTTCAGGACACCCCCAGAATATGCTGGAATCGTTTTCATAATAATCAATAACTTTATAGAGCTTCCAGGATGCACAATTATGTTTCTTCTGTAAAATTTCATATTCTTTCCACAAAATACCTTTTCATGAAGTTTAATGTGCTGTGCTGTGCTTAGTCACTCCTTACTGTCCGACTCTTTGTGACCCCATGGACTTTCCACCAGGCTCCTCTCTCCACGGGAACTCTCCGGTGAGAATACTAGGGTGGGAATCTTCCCAACCCAGGGATGGAACCCAGGTCTCCTGCATTGTAGGCAGATTCTTTACTGTCTAATCTAATAGTGACCCACTGAGCAACTGAACTGAACTGAACTGAACTGAATCCTAATCAGCATGGTGATGAAAAAACTAGCTCTTTCATCATTATCAGGTTTTTAATTTCCTTATGAAATCGTCGGGCTTCCCTGATAGCTCAGCTGGTAAAGAATCTGCATGCAATGCATGAGACCTTGGTTTGATTCCTGGGTTGGGAAGATCCTCTGGAGAAGGGATAGGGTACTCACTCCACTATTCTTAAGCTTCCCTTGTGGCTCAGCTGGTAAACAATCCACCTGCAATGTGGGAGACCTGGGTTCAGTTCCTGGGTTGGGAAGATCCCCTGGAGAAGGGAAAGGCTACCTACTCCAGTATTCTGGCCTGGAGAATTCCATGGACTGTGTAGCCCATGGGATCACAAAGAGTCGGATACGACCCAGCAACTTTCACTTCACTTTATGAAATCCTCAGCTTGTAAATATTAAATCATCTTCTGTTTTTGAATAATCAATTTCGGTCTTTTCCTGTGATTGTCTTATTCATCATTACACTAGTAGAACTTTTTTTTTTTTTTTGTATATTCATTGTAAGCATCCATTCCTTTTTTCTAGTACAAAATCACCACCATAACTTTCTGGGGCATGTTGTGTACAAACTGGTTTGAATTTTTAAAAATCCCTCATCATGGCTATTACCTTAGGGTAGACAGACAACCTAATCAGAGTTATATATATACATATATATAAAACACAGAAAACAGAGAAAATCAAACCTCCACAGCCATATTGCTTCTATGATAGGAGAACCTGTCTCAGACTGAGCAAAGTGAGAAAAACAATCTCTCTTGTTCTTAAGGCAAAAATATTTGAAGTCATTTTCAATCTTCATTTTTATTTTTAATATCCTGGAACTTACTGCCAGACTCATCTTAAAAGACATACCAAAAATAACTATCTGCCACCATTATACCCAAATAGTCAGTCAATGCTACATACAATGTTTGTCTTAACTAATATAACAGCTTCCTAATAATTCTCATTTTTCTATTCATAGAATAATTTATTTCACAGAGCAACTATAAATCAGAACTTCTGCTTTTGACTATGATGCAAGAACTTTTATTAAAATAACATGCTCCTATGAGCAAATTCACATTCATCTAGTCGGTGATGCCATCCAGCCATCTCATCCTCTGTCGTCCCCTTTTCCTCCTGCTCCCAAATCCCTCCCAGCATCAGAGTCTTTTCCAATGAGTCAACTCTTTGCATGAGGTGGCCAAAGTACTGGAGTTTCAGCTTTAGCATCATCCCTTCCAAAGAAATCCCAGGGCTGACCTCCTTCAGAATGGACTGGTTGGATCTCCTTGCAGTCCAAGGGACTCTCAAGAGTCTTCTCCAACACCACACTTCAAAAGCATCAATTCTTCAGTGCTCAGCTTTCTTCACAGTCCAACCCTCACATCTATACATGACCACAGGAAAAACCATAGCCTTGACTAGACAGACCTTTGTTGGCAAAGTAATGTCTCTGCTTTTGAATATGCTATCTAGGTTGGTCATAACTTTCCTTCCAAGGAGTAAGCGTCTTTTAATTTCATGGCTGCAGTCACCATCTGCAGTGGTTTTGGAGCCCAAAATATTAAAGTCTGACACTGTTTCCACTGTTTCCCCATCTATTTCCCATCAAGTGATGGGACCAGATGCCATCATCTTCGTTTTCTGAATGTTGAGTTTTAAGCCAGTCTTTTCACTCTCCTCTTTCACTTTCATCAAGAGGGTTTTTAGTATCACTTCACTTTCTGCCATAAGGGTGGTGTCATCTGCATATCTGAGGTTATTGATATTTCTCCTGGCAATCTTGATTCCAGCTTGTGCTTCTTCCAGTCCAGCATTTCTCATGATGTATTCTGCATATAAGTTAAATAAGCAGGGTGACCTCCGGGAGTTGATGATGGACAGGGAGGCCTGGTGTGCTGCAACTCAAGGGGTTGCAAAGAGTCGGACACGACTGAGTGACTGAACTGAATGATGAGCATGTAGAGAATATAATAAATAGACTAAAAGAAAATTTACTGCTCCAGAGAGCATCTTTTGCCAGTACAGAGAAGTAGGAATTTTATTCTTTTTTCCATTAGAGCTTTCCAATTTCTAAGGCCTAGAGATCAAGTAGAAAACAGTCTGCTTTTTATTAACATATAAAAACTTGCACAGTGCTTCTAAAGCTCAGAGGCTTAAATATGTGTGTGTGTGTATGTGGGTTTGTGTGCCAAATAGAATGAGCACAGCAAACTAAATCCAAAAATCTAGAAGGAAGGAAATACTGAAGATAAGATTTATTTATATAGTAAATAAAGTCCTAGCAAAATCAATCAAACAGAGAAGAGATTATAAACATTAGGGATAAAGAAAACACATAAATAAATGTTCTAGAGCCTAACTATAGAGAGATTATGAAAAATCAGTCCAATAATTTAAATTTTATATGAAATGGAAAAAGTCCTTTAAAAAACAAAACGTAATAAAACTGACACAAGAAAATAGAGAAGATATGGGTGGATCTTTCAGGAAAGTAATCCATTAATACAAATAATTCAACAAATAAAATGCTCTATAGTTAATTTTCTCAAACAGTTGAGGAAGAAAGAACCCATCAATATCATATAAACTCTTTAAGACATAAGAAAAGTAAGACACACTGTTTATTTCAATCAATGGTGCCAGTAGAACCTACTTATCGACATGGAATAGAGCCATTACAACAAATGAAAATTATAAGCCAGCATCTTGTATGAATATAAACACAAAAATATCAAATACTAATAAGCTGAATTGAACAAAATGTAAAAATAATATGTTACAATCAAATTAGATTTAGTCCTTCAATGCAAATTTAATTTATCATTTGAAAAAGGAGCCAAAGCAAGTCATTAAATTGAAAGAATAAAAGAGAAAAAAATGGATGAAGAAAAGTCTTTTGATTAAAAATTCAAATCCTTATTATAATTAAATAATTTAAAAATAACTAGAAAATTTAAAATAGGCAGTGCTTTCTTTTTTTTATTTTTTTTAACTTTTATTTTATTTTTAAACTTTACAATATTGTATTAGTTTTGCCAAATATCGAAATGAATCCGCCACAGGTATACCCACGTTCCTGTGTTCCCCATCCTGAACCCTCCTCCCTCCTCCCTCCCCTACCCTCCCTCTGGGTCGTCCCAGTGCACCAGCCCCAAGCATCCAGTACCGTGCATCGAACCTGGACTGGCGACTCGTTTCATACATGATATTATACCTGTTTCAATGCTATTCTCCCAAATCTCCCCACCCTCTCCCTCTCCCACAGAGTCCATAAGACTGATCTATACATCGGTGTCTCTTTTGCTGTCTCGTACACAGGGTTATTGTTACCATCTTTCTAAATTCCATATATATGTGTTAGTATACTGTATTGGTGTTTTTCTTTCTGGCTTACTTCACTCTGTATAATAGGTTCCAGTTTTATCCATCTCATTAGAACTGATTCAAATGTATTCTTTTTAATGGCTGCCAGTACTTTCTTAATATAAAAGTCTACTTAGGAAAAATGAGCTTTAAAGAAATGTCATACTTAATGATGTACTATTGAATATTTGTTTTATAACTTCAGGAATAGACAATGATGTCTAGATTGAGAGACAAATCTCCACAGGTTTTTTCAGGACTTTTTTTTTTTAATGTTTGTCTATTGTACACTGCCTTGAATAGGGTTAAGAAACCAGACTATGCAGTCACCAGATTTGTGAATAACCTTTCTTATAGTAGTGTGGTGGAAAGGATGGTCTCTTAAAAATGGAATTTATTTGTCTATTCATACAGAAAAAAATAAATAATATTAATTTCTACATCATCACATAAACAAAGATAGATTCTAATTATATGGCATAAGAAAGAACTTTTTAAAAGAGAGGGAAAAACTTCTATTAACATAGAAAAATAACTTCATTACATTGTTATAGAGGGGAAAAGTCATAAACAGAAAACAAAATAATAATATAAAACGATATGACAAATTGGAATTTGTCATATTGGAATTCCATTTGACAAATTGGAATTAAAATTAAGGTTGATAAAAATACCACTAAAATAATGAAAAATAATCCATACAGGATACCTTTCAATATGTAAATGGATAAGCAGGCTGTTTATCACTTGATGGATGTAGACATTTTTTGGAATGGAATATTATTCAGCAATAAAAGTCAATCAGCTACTAAGCCACAGAAAGACTAGGAGGGATATAAATGGTTATTGTTAAGTGAAAGAAGCCAGACTGAAAAGGCTAAATACTTTGTGATTCCAAGTATATGACATCTGGAATTCCAAGGCAAAACTATAGGGACAGTAAAGGATCAGTGGTTTCCAGAAGTTTGGGGATGGGCAGGAAGGGTCAATAGGTGGAACACAGGGGGTTTTAGGGCAGTGAATCTATTCTGTATGATACTGTAATGGCAGATACATGATGGTGTACATTTGACAAAATCCATAAACCAGTACAACACAAAAAGTGAACCTTCTTATAAACTATGAACTTTACTTAATAATACTGTATTAATGTTGTTCCCCAACTGTAAAATTTGTATCACAGTAATGAAATCATGCAACACAGATTGGGACTTGAAACCACACACCGTGACTCAAACCTGGCCAAAATCCACATTGGGATTTGACTCCACAGTCTTTAATTGAGATCACACTCATGGTCTCAGGACTTCAGTGAAGTTCAGGCTCTTGATGTCTCATTGCAGGAAGGATTCAATGAGAGACAAAGGGATAGATAAGAAGTAGATTTATTTACAGAGAAACATGCTCCACAGACTGTGGGCCATCTCAGAAGAGGTCTTAAAGTATATCATGGTCAGTTTTTACAGGTAAGTCCATGGGCTAATGAGTAGGAAGATTATTCCAGCTCTTGTATGTAGTATTATTCTTTAGAGCATCTTCCATCACCAATTCCATCCACTGCTGAGTGTTGTTTTTGCTTTGGCTCCATCTCTTCATTCTTTCTGGAGTTATTTCTCCATTTTTCTCCAGTAGCATATTGGGCACCTACAGATGTGGGGGGTTCATCTTTCAGTGTCATATCTTTTTGCCTTTTCATACAGTTCATCAGGTTCTCAAGGCAAGAATACTGAAGTGGTTTGCCATTCCCTTCTCCACTGGGCCAGAAGATAGAGGAAGGGTGTCTAAATCTACTCCTTCATAACAGTAATAAAAACACTAGAAAAAATGCTCAGTTTTTTCCCCCAAAATTCTGTAAATGAACTAGATTCTTGGAGTGTTCAATCAAGAAAAATATCAGAATAAGGTAGAAAGGTGAGTTCTATGGCATTTTAATTAGTCCTATTCCCATCTTGCTCAGCTTCACAGTAGCTTTGAAGACCAACCGTTTTACCATCATGGTAGCCGGGAAAACCAGCAGCTTCAGAATCACTGGAGGGAACACAAAGTGTTTGAAGTCTCCAAAAACTAAATCCCTAGAAAACTGTCATCATGAGACATGCAGAAAGTGCAAACAAGAATAAAGGCTGAGGCAGATTGTCAACCGCTGTCTGAGTGCTGAAAGCATACACCACACATACACACACTGCACTGGAATCAAGATTAAGAGAATTACTAGTTCAAGGCATTTAAGGAAATTTCTAATTACCAGTTGACCCCTAAGCTAACTGAGAAGAGACTTCTGTGGGCACACAGGACAAAAAAAAAAAAAAGACTGAATAGAATTAGTTCAATAAAGTCATTAAATAAATAAACAGCAAAAACAAAAACCCTGGGCAGGAGAAAGGTAACTTCCAGAGTTTCCACCTTATTATTAAACTCCAGTTTTCAATTAAAAATTCTGAGATGTACAAAGAAACAGGAAAGTATAGCATATGCACTAGAAAAAGCAGTCAAGTCAAACGATCCCTGAGAAAACCAGACTAGGAAATATTTTATATAAGCTATTTTAAATACGTTCA
This sequence comes from Bos mutus, assembly GCF_027580195.1. NCBI lineage: Eukaryota > Metazoa > Chordata > Mammalia > Artiodactyla > Bovidae > Bos > Bos mutus. Next base: position 56,223,776 of record NC_091621.1, on the reverse strand, counting down.
ATAATGAAAGGAAACCATGTTTAAGATACTAAAGGAAAATATGAAGATGATATCTATCAAATGAAAGAATATCAATAAAGAGATAAAATTATTTTAAAAATAGAAATACTAGAGTTTAAAAGTATAAAAGTAGAAATGAAATATACACTGGAGAGGTCCAATAGCTAATTTGAAGTGGCAGAAAAAGGACTCAGAAAATCTGAAAGTAAACAGTTTATTAATCATAAGATAAGACATTATGAAAGAGCAGAACAGGCTTACTAATCCAGTGCAAAAATAGCTTGAGAAAGTCAGGAAAGGAGATTGACTCGGTCTTTTTATGGTAGAGAGAGCTGGGTCAGGAGTAGGGTTCCCTTACATATGGGGTTTTAACTTTTCGCTGCTGGTAAAGGAGAATCTCGACCTTCTTAGCAACTTGCTAAGATATGAAGCAAAACGGGAGCTAAAGAAGTAGGACTTAAAAATTATCACTATACATAAAATGATGGAGTCAGAATTTCATTACACTTGGAATAAAGACTTTTAGATCACACACTGTGGGTTCAATAAAAGAACAAAAATCGACAGTGTTCACTTCATCAAGCTTAAACACTTTTGCTCTTCAAAACAAACTTCTAAGAAAATGAAACTCAAGTCACAAACTAGGAATTCTAAATATATATTTAATAGACTTGTCCAAAATTAATACTTTTTATAAATCAATAAAAAGACAACATAAGTAAAGAAATAGGTCAGAGGTTTTTTTTTTTTGTTTGTTTGATTTTTTAAAGAAATAGATCAATTTTAAATGGTTCACAGAAGAAACTATACAAATAGTTAGTAGTCACATGAAATATACTCAACCTCATTTCATGAATGAAATGAAAATTAACACAACAATGAGATATCTCTATCCATCCTTCATACTAGCTAAAATCAGAAAAACTCAATAGTAAGTACTGAAGAGGATGGGGCGGCACCGGTAGTCTCAAACATTTAACGAAAGAAATGAGAAATGACACAGCCAATTTGGCAAATCATTTGGGAGCTCCTAATAAAATTAAAGATATACTTACAGTTTGACCCATCTTAGAGTTAACCCAAGAGAAATTAAATCATATTTGCTCACAGAAACTTGCATAATAATTTTTATATCAAATTTATTCAGTATGGTCCCACTTGGAAACAAATGTCCATCAAGAAGTAAATTTGCAATTCAGTGTGGTTTATTCATTCAATGTAATCCTATTCAGTAATAAAAATAAGCTATTGATAGAGACAACAAAATGGATGAATCAAGAAAATAAGCTGCTCACAATAAGCCAGATATAAAAGAGCACATACCTAATGATTCCAGTTTATCTGACATTTCAGAAAACACAAATCTAATACAGAATGAAAGTAAATAGACAGTTGGCTGATCTTAGAACAGGAAAGAAGGTAGGTACTGTCTATGAGAGAATAGCAAAAGACTTTTTGATGAAAATAAAAAGTTTTATAAATAAATTGTTGTGCTTACTCAGGTACATGAATTGGTTATAAAAGTGAAAGAGTTAGTTGCTCAATTGTGTCCGACTCTGGGATCCCATAGACTGTAACTTGCCACGCTCCTCTGTTCATGGGATTCTCCAAGCAATAATACTGGAATGGGTTGCTATTCCCTTCTCCAGGGGATCATCCCAGCCCAGGGATTGAATCCAGGTCTCCCACATTGCAGGCAGATCTTTATAATCTGAGCAAAAGACTTTTTAATTTAAAGAAGAAAATTTATAAATAAATTGTGCTTACTCAGGTGTGTGAATTGGTTCAGTTCAGTTGCTCAGTCGTGTCCAACTCTTTGCAACCCCATGAACTGCAGCACGCCAGGCCTCCCTGTCTATCACCAACTTCTGGAGTTCACCCAAACCCATGTCCATTGAGTCGGTGATGCCATCCAGCCATTGCATCCTCTGTCATCCCCTTTTCCTGCCTCCAATCCCTCCCAGCATGAGTCTTTTCCAAAGAGTCAACTCTTTGCATGAGGTGGCCAAAGTATTGGAGTTTCAGCTTTAATATCAGTCCTTCCAATAAACACCCAGGATTGATCTCCTTTAGAATGGACTGGTTGGATCTCCTTACAGTCCAAGGGACTCTCATCAAAATGTTTACTGAAAATATATTTGACCACATAAAAATTATGCCTCACTTAAGTTATTAAAGATAACATCACCCAACATACTATAATTTTATTTTCTATAAAATATTACTCTCTTACTAAGGGAATAAGACTTAAGAAATGGTTTTGAAAATACATAGAATAATCAATGTATATCTTTTTATGAGATCAAAATTAAAGCAAGATTATTATTGTGAATAAGGAAATTATAGTGACAGCCTGAAGAATGCATGACCAACAAACCAATTGCTAACTTTATTGTACTGACAATTTCATGCTTTTTTTCTGAAACAGGAAATTTTATATCTGTAAATATTTAGTAGGGCTTTCTGGGTGACTCAGTGGTAAAAAAATTCTGTCTGCCAATGCAGGAGACTTGGGTTCAGTCCCTGGGTGGGGAAGATCCCCTGGAGAAGGAAATAGTAACCTATTCCAGTATATTTGCCTGGGAAATCCCATGGACAGAGGAGCCAGTTGGGCTCTAGTCCAAGTGGTTGCAAAGAGGTGGACATGACTTTAGCAACAACAAAGTATGTAATGATCTTTAAGTCAAATATGTATTTGACTTTCTAGGAAATATAAATGCTCAAAAGACAGATTTAAACATTATCTTTTGTTTCTTTCTAGGTATTCATGCTAAATAAGAATACACAGTATTAAAATGTAAATTGTCTTTAGCTTAGAAAATTTGTTGAAAATACATTTTATTGTGCATCCTGTTGCTATTAAATTGTTATTCATTTTGCTGATGAGTGGTAGGAAGATAATTTCATTAATAACTTAAACTTACAAAAATTAAACAAAACCTATTACTATGGGAAATATATTTATCATTCTTGGAGAAATATCATCATAAATATTCCATCCCTGGTCCGAAGACTTTGTGTATCCTTCAGTCATTTTATTCACATATTTTCCTTTTCACTACTCACTTAACTCTTTATTAACTTGTGATTCTGTTTTTGACAACTATTAATGGAAGCTATTACATGAAAGCAATGTGAGCAACATTAATTCATATTACAAGGAATTTCAGTATAAAAAACAAAACTCTTCAAGTTTGATAAGACAAACAGACCAGTGTTAGAGTAGGAAACACATTATTTTTCTTCTTCTTTGGTTTGCTAGGCTTGATGATGATCCAAAGGGACAAGTGCATTAGATATACAAACTTGCACTTGGCTCCATAAAATACTGTTTTCAATTCCTGATTATGTGCTTAGGGAGAAATGCCTCCACTCATGAAGTTTGTGTGCAGTTGAATAAAATCTGCTTTAGGGATAAATGCCATTGCTCTGTTCAGATAGAAAGCAATTTGCTGTACCTGAGGAGCATACCATTATTACTGAGATGCAGGAGCAGCCCACCTTCTCCTTTTCTCTCGGGACATGAAGGGTAATACAATATATTCTTAGGTAACAGATTTCTTGCCTATTTAATGCATGTTGCCAGACATCAGCCTTGCTCCAATATCTGGCAAAAAGTCATTTGCGAGAAGAATCTTTGGAGACTTAAGGACCATAAAGGCAATGATTAATTACCTTAGCACCAAGTCAGTTGCACTATCAACCACCACTTAAATGATACCTCAGTTCTAGTGCACAGCATTTGTTTTGTTGCCTCTTATCATTTCACCACCTACCTTGACTCATCGGTCCCCTAACTGGCTTCTTTTTGTATTATTCTATGGCAGACCTTTTCAAATTAAAGAGCATAAACATTTATTTTAGTTTTCTCTTTGCACAGAAAAATACAGATTTTTGGAATACATATTGAACTATAAATATTTGGAATACATATAGAACTATATAGCTGTCTATTGAAATGCAATCTTTTTTAAAGCACTGGTCATTATTGTGCTATCTCCAATTTTTTTTTTTTTTTTTTTAAGTCTAGAGACCTGTCCTGAAACCTAAGCCCTTTTAATTCCTACTTTGTTGTTGTTTAGTCGCTAAATTGTGTCTTGACTCTTTGCAACACCATGGATTGCAGTCCTCCAGGATACTCCTTCCATGGGATTTCCCAGGCAAGAACTCTGGTTCAGTTCAGTCGCTCAGTTGTGTCCTATGCTTTGTGACCCCATGGACTGCAGCATGCCAGGCTTCCCTGTCCATCACCAACTCCCAGAGCTTGCTCAAACTTCTGTCCATCAAGTCGGTGGTGCCATCCAACCATCTCATCCTCTGTTGTCCCCGTATCCTCCTGGCTTCAATCTTTCCCAGGATCAGCGTCTTTTCCAATGAGTCAGTTCTTCCCATCAGGTGGCCAAAGTATTGGAGCTTCAGATTCAGCATCATTCCTTCCAATGAATATTCAGAGTTGATTTCCTTTAGGATGGACGGGTTTGATCTCCTTGTAGTTCGAGGGACTCAAGAGTCTTCAACACCACAGTTCAAAAGCATTAATTCTTCAGCGTTCTGTATTCTTTTTGGTCCAACTCTCACATCCATACATGTTACTGGAAAAACCATAGCTTTGACTAGATGGCCCTTTGTAGACAAAGTAATGTCTCTTCTTTTCAATATGCAGTCTATGTTGGTCATAGATTTTCTTCCAAGGAGTCAGTGTCTTTTAATTTTCTGACTGAAGTCACCATCTGCAGTGATTTTGGAACCCAAGAAAATAAAGTCTGTCACTGTTTCCATTGTTTCCCTATCCATTTTCCATGAAGTGATAGGACTGGATGCCATGATTTTAGTTGTTTGAATGTTGAGTTTTAAGCTAGCTTTTTCAGTCTCCTCCTTCACTTTCATTAGGAGGTTCTTTAGTTCTTCTTCATTTTCTAGCATAAGGGTGGTGTCATCTGTATTTCTGAGGTTATTGATGTTTCTCCTGGCAATCTTGATTCCAGCTTGTGCTTTATCCTGCCCAGCATTTCCTATGATGTAGTCTACATATCAGTTAAATAAGCAGGGTGAAAATATACAGCCTTGACATACTCCTTTCCTGATTTGGAACCAGTCTGTTGTTCCCTGTCCAGTTATAACTGTTACTTCTTGACCTGAATACACATTTCTCAAGAGTCAGGTCAGGTGGTTTTGTATTCCCATCTCTTGAAAAATTTTTCAGTTTGTTGTCATCCACACAGTCAAAGACTTTGATGTAGTCAATAAAGCAGAAGTAGATACTTTTCTGGAACTCTCTTGCTTTTCTGATAATCCAACAGATGTTGGCAATTTTATCTATGATTCCTCTGCCTTTTCTAAATCCAGCTTAAACATCTGGAAGTTCATGGTTCACGTACTGTTGAAGCTTGGCTTGGAGAATTTTGAACATTACTTTACTAGTGTGTGAGATGAGTACAATTATGCAGCAGTTTAAGCATTCTTTTTCATTGCCTTTCTTTGGGATTGGAATGAAAACTGACCATTTCCAGTCTTGTGGCCACTGCTTTGAGTGTTCCAAATTGCTGGCACATTGAGTGCAGTACTTTCACAGCATCATCTTTTAGGATTTGAAATAGCTCAACTGGAATTCCATCACCTCCATTAGCTTTGTTTGTAGTGATGCTTCCTAAGGCCCACTTGACTTCACATTACAGGGTGTCTGGCTCTAGGTGAGTGATCACATCATTGTGATTATCTGGGTCGTGGAGATCTTTTTTGTACAGTTCTTCTGTGTATTCTTGCCTCCTTGTCTTAATCTTCTTCTTCTGTAAAGTCCATACCATGTCGGTCCATTATGGTGCTCATCTTTGCATGAAATGTTCCCTTGGTATCTCTGATTTTCTTGAAGAGATCTCTAATCTTTCCCATTCTATTGTTTTCCTTAATGTCTTTGCGCTGATTGCTGAGGAAGGCTTTCTTATCTCTCCCTGCTATTCTTTGGAACTCTGCATTCAAATGGGTATATCTTTCCTTTTTTCCTTTGCCTTTTGCTTCTCTTAGTTTCAAAACTACTTGTAAGGCCTCCTCAGACAACCACTTTGCCTTTTTGCATTTCTTTCTCTTGGGGATAGTCTTGATCCCTGCCTCCTGTACAATGTCACAAACCTCTGTCCATAGTTCTCCAGGCACTCTGTTTATCAGATCTAATCCTTTGAATCTATTTGCCACTTCTACTGTATAATCATAAGGGATTTGGTTTAGGTCATACTTTAATGGTCTAGTGGTTTTCCCTTCTTTCTTCAATTTAAGTCTGAACTTGACAATAAGGAGTTCATGGTCTGAGCCACAGTCAGCTCCTGGTCTTGTTTTTGTTGGTCAAAAACAAGTTAGTATAGAGCTTCTCCATCTTTGGCTGCAAAGAATATAATCAATCTGATTTTAGTATTGACCATCTGGTGATGTCCCTGTGTAGAGTCTTCTCTTGTGTTGTTGGAAAGGGTGTTTGTTATGGCCAGTGCATTCTCTTGGCAAAACTCTGTTAGCCTTTGTCCTGCTTTGTTTTGTACTCCACGGCCAAATTTACTGGTTACTACAATATCTCTTGACTTCCTACTTTTGCATTCCAGTCCCCTATAATGAAGAGGACATCTTTTTTGGGTGTTAGTTCTAAAAGGTCTTGTAGGTCTTCATAGAACTGTTCAGCTTCTTCAGCATTACTGATCAGGGCATAGACTTGGATTACTGTGATATTGAATGGTTTGCCTTGGAAATGAACAGAGATCATTCTGTCATTTTTGAGATTGCATCCAAGTACTGTATTTTGGACTCTTTTGTTGACTATAATGGCTACTCCATTTCTTCTAAGGGACTCTTGGCCACAGTAGTAGATATAATGGACATCTGAATTAAATTCACCCATTCCAGTCAATTTTAGTTCACTGATTCCTAATATGTCAATGTTCACTCTTGCCATCTCCTGTTTGACCAGTTCCAATTTGCCTTGATCCATGGACCTAACATTCCCGGTTCCTAGGCAATATTGCTCTTTATAGCATTGGATTTTACTTCCACCACCTGTAACATCCACTACTGGGTTTTGTTTTTGCTTTAGCTCCATCTCTTCATTCTTTCTGGAGTTATTTCTCCACTCTTCTTCAGTAGCATATTGGGCACCTACTGACCTGAGGAGTTTATCTTTCAGTGTCAAACCTTTTTGCCTTATCATATTTTTCATGGGGTTCTCAAGGCAAGAATACTGAACTGGTTTGCCATTCCCTTCTCCAGTTGGACCATGTTTTGTCAGAACTGTCCTCCATGACCCATCCGTCTTGGGTGGCCCTACACAGCATGGCTCATAGTTTCACTGAACTAGGCAAAGCTGTGATCCATGTGATCAGTTTGGTTAGTTTTCTTTTATTGTGGTTTTCATTCTGTTTGCCCTCTGATGGATAAGGATAAGAGGTTTATGGAAGTTTCCTGATGGGAGAGACTGATTGAAGGGGAAACTGTCTTGTTCTGATGAGTGTTCTGATGAGTTCAGTAAATCTTTAGTCCATTTTTCTCCTGATGGGCAGGGTTGTGTTCCCTCCCTGTTGCTTGACCTGAGGCCAAACTATGGTGGAGTTAATGAAGGTAATAATGACCTCCTTCAAAAGGTCCCATGGACACACTGCTGCACTCAGTGCCTCTGACCCTGAAGCAGGCCACCACTGACCCATGCCTCCATGGGAGACTCCAGGACACTCATGTGCATGTCTGGGTCTGTATCTTGTGGGGTCACTGCTCCTTTCTCTTGGGTCCTGGTGTGCACAAGGTTTTGTTTGTGCCCTCCAAGAATCTGTTTCCCCAGTCCTGTGTAAGTTCTGGTGGTTCTTGGTGGGTTTTTAAAAGCATATATCAGTTTAAAAAAGCATTCACCTTTCAATAGGCATTTTAAAAGCCTGAACAGTTTCACATAACAAGAATTTTGCTCACTTTTCCCCTTTTGTGAATAAGTCCTTTGGAAGAGGAATCATCGCTCTGTTAATGGTTTCAATATCACTTGCTTTTCAATCTTCTTGAAGAAAATAATATGCATTCTATGAGGGCTATAACCATGCTAACTAGACACAATATGTAGCATGTGATACATATTGTTTACACAAATAGAAACATCCAAGTCCTAACATAATTAATGTATAAGAGTTTGCAAATTTTCAATCTTCTAATTTCTGAAATCTCTTTAATGCTATTAGGGATAATGATAACTTCCCCTTCATGATTTTCAAAGAGAGAGGGTCACCTTTTAAGTACTCAGGGAAGAAGTAAATTCATCTTCAGAGAAAAAAAAGAGCACTAAGAATGAATTTTTTTTTCCCTACAATATCAAATGACTCGTGCGACATTGGTTTTGTTGCAAACATGCCTTATAAACTATTTCAGACCTGAGAGTCCTTCTATTGCAATTTGACGGATGCTGCCAGTTAGCATGAGATTTGTCCACCATTTCCCCGACTTTTAACATTCTAAATTAGATTATTCAAATGTGCTCTCAAAGAGGTTACCCCTGGAAACCACTCTTAGGCTTTATGGGGTTTAGAATAGCCTGACTGCTGACTGGTTTTAGCCTCAGGGAATATCTCACCCAGGCACAGCAGTCTCCAATGACTACCAATTTGCTTCCCAGTGAGATAGGAGGTATTGCCTGCAGTTATAAATGCGGTATATGTAAAGGGCTTCACTGTTTACTGATTGCCCTTTCCTTCATTCACAGTTAAGACAAGGAAGACAATCAATTGAAGGTTTAAAATTTAACTCTCAAACTACTCAAGTTTAAGATTTTTATATTCAAGACACTTTTTTTCAAACATTCTACCCCATTACAGAATTGTGGAACTCAGAAGAGAAGATTTTTTGTTGTTTTGGTTTTTCCTCTTGCCTTTCTTTTTCAGATTTCTTCCTTCAGGTACCATAATAGGGAAAATATTTCACTCAGATCATTTTTTATTTTAATTACTTTTGAAATTAAATGTTTCAGTTAATATTTATTAAGAGTTTTGCTCTTATAGCTTTTGGTAGCAGCTCAAACTTTCAAATTAAGACAAATAATAAATTTTCTGACAAATGTGAAATTCACAGTGTCCTGGCATACCAGTTAACAGAACTTGAACAACTAGCTTCATAAATTGTTAAATGGATTATTCGGCCCTATGCTGCTGCTGCTGCTAAGTTGCCTCAGTCGTGTCCAACTCTGTGCAACCCCATAGACAGAAACCCACCAGGCTCCCCCATCCCTGCAATTCTCCAGGCAAGAACACTGGAGTGGGTTGCCATTTCCTTCTCCAATGCATGAAAGTGAAAAGGAAAGGGAAGTTGCTCAGTCGTGTCGGACTCTTAGTGACCCCATGGACTGCAGCCTACCAAGCTCTGTCTTCCATGGGATTTTCCAGGCAAGAGTACTGGAGTGGGGTGCCATCTCCTTCTCCGATACAGCCCTATACAACCATCTAATTGGTGAATGGCAAATCAACATAATTTTATTAACGCTTGAACTTCTACTTAGAAAAAAATAATGTTACTTTTATGGTTTCTTTAACTTAGAATAGGATAAATTTTTAGCCATTACAGTAAGGAACTGAAGTCTCTGTACTTTAGATGAGCCTAAGAAGAAAATGTGGAGAAGGCGATGGCATCCCACTCCAGTACTCTTGTCTGGAAAATCCCATGGATGGAGGAGTCTGGTAGGCAGCAGTCCGTGGGGTCCCAAAGAGTTGGACCTGGCTGAGTGACTTCAATTTCACTTTCACTTTTCACTTTCATGCATTGGAGAAGGAAATGGCAACCCACTCCAGTGTTCTTGCCTGGAGAATCCCAGGGATGGCAGACCCTGGTGGGCTGCCGTCTATGGGGTCGCACAGAGTAGGACACGACTGAAGCGACTTAGCAGCAGCAGCAGCAGCAGCAGCAGCAGCAGCAGCAAGAAGGAAAAGAAGCTAAAAAGTATATTTAAGGGAAGAGAACTGCAATAACCAGCAGTAATATTGATTGTACCTGTAGATTGGGTTGTACACTAAAATGCTTGTAACTTTAAAAGTTCAGCAATGTAGATATTTGTAAATTTAAACAATAATATGGATTTGATAACTACACATTGGGTACACTCCTAATAAAGCTGCATCATAAAAGCTGACTATCTTTGGATTAGCATATTTTGATTAATATGGATGATATTTTATGCATTTGTTTCTTGTAAACAACTTACTCCTTGATCTTGTTTCATTATTGAAATAGTCATTGTATTTCTAAACCTTGTTTTCTCAAGTTTCCTCACATAGTGATTTAGATAGAGTTGGCCTTGGTCTATCAGTTCCATCAAGTTGGTAGATTAATAAATGATGCAACATTGGTAATTATGGAGATCCATTACTAAGTTGTAGGCTAAGCCTTTAACATGCACTATTTAATTTTATTTTCACATCGAATAGAAATGATTAATATCATGTATAGATAAGAATGGAGAAGGCAATGGCACCCTACTCCAATACTTTTGCCTGTAAAATCCCATGGATGGAGGAGCCTGGTAGGCTGCAATCCATGGGGTTGCTAAGAGTCAGACACGACTAAGCAACTTTGCTTTCACTTTTCAGTTTCATGCATTGGAGAAGGAAATGGCAACCCACTCCAGTGTTCTTGCCTGGAGAATCCCAGGGACGGAGGAGCCTGGTGGCTGCCGTCTATGGGGGTCACACAGAGTCAGACATGACTGAAGTGACTTAGCATAGCATAGATAAGAAATCTGAACCTCAGAGGGGTCATATAATTTTCCCAAATTCATATAATCATGAGAGATTGTGTCAGAATATGAACACAGTCAGTTTAGATTCCAGAGTTTCAACTTTTAAACATCTTGTTCTATTGTTCCTAGTTCTGGTAGAATAAATGTCTGCAAAATAGTCAGATGAACATATTCATTAACCATTGAATCTTGGGGCTGGAGAAGACCTTGACATGTTCCAGTCTCAAGTCTAATAACTTTCCCTGTAATCACAACAAGGTTGTCACCCAATCCTCAAACATCTACTCACTGAAGGTCTCACTAGCTCCAAGTGTGGCTCATTCAGTGGAGAAAGAGTTAGTTGAACTGTTCAAAAGTTATTTTTCATAATTATTTTTGGTCTACTTGCACCTCTCTTCAGAGTATCCTAGGCCATCTCTTTTAACCTGAAGGAGGACTTTTCTCATTTCAGGCTCTCTTAACATTTGCTGAGGATCTGCAATATACTAGGCAAAAGCTTTATTCCATAAATATTATCTCATTTATTCTTCACCATAATTATATGAAGTAAATTTTATTATCTTCTTTAGAAAGGCTAAGAGAAATTAAATAATTGGACAATGGCTATAGAACAAATAAATGGCAGAACTCAGAAGGTACCTATATCTTCTGACTCCAAATCCATTTCACCCTAGAATGTAATTCTTACCAATTTATAACAATAAATTTTGATTTACAATAGATGTATTTATAATTCCCATTCATTTTTTATTTTTAGCTGTACTGCCTATATTTTAGCATTATTTTTATGAACTTAAATAGTTTCCTTGATCTAGCAATTTGTTTATATTCTGCTTTAGGTGTGCAAATAACTTAAGCTAGCTCTGACTCCTCAATTGAAATATGACCATTCAAATAAATTCTTCAGTCAAATTGATTTCTCTTTCTTATCTTCGAGAGTAAAACCCATATGAAGGGAATAATTAGGAAAGATTTATGTAGAATAAATTCTAAATATTATGCAGTCAACCCTGAACTAAAAGGACACTGTGAAAACAAGGCAAAAATCAAATGAGGAAATATTCTAAATACATAATTTACAGGGGACATATTTTTAGTCTAATTATTCATATCATAGTAATTATGTTGCCTTGGAAACATCTTTAATATGTTTGTTTAAACTAATATCACTTGTCAATTGCCCATTTATTTAATGCATAGGGAATGACTTATTTTAACTCAATAAAGGAAACATGAAACATTATGGAATTTTAACCAATATTTATGTTATGCATTATTGTTATTATTTTATGACTCGTAAGATGAAAGTGAAAGTGGAGAGTGAAAAAGTTGGCTTAAAGCTCAACATTCATAAAAAAAGATCATGGCATCTGGTCCCATCACTTCATGGCAAATAGATGGGGAAACAGTGGAAACAGTGTCAGACTTTATTTTTCTGGGCTCCAAAATCACTGCAGATGGTGAGTGCAGCCATGAAATTAAAAGACACTTACTCCTTGGAAGGAAAGTTATGACCAACCTAGATAGCATATTGAAAAGCAGAGATATTACTTTGCCAACAAAGGTCTGTCTAGTCAAGGCTATGGTTTTTCCTGTGGTCATGTATGGATGTGAGAGTTGGACTGTGAAGAAAGCTGAGCACCAAAGAGTTGATGCTTTTGAACTGTGGCGTTGGAGAAGACTCTTGAGAGTCCCTTGGACTGCAAGGAGATCCAACCAGTCCATTCTGAAGGAGATCAGCCCTAGGATTTCTTTGGAAGGAATGATGGTAAAGCTGAAACTCCAGTACTTTGGCCACCTCATTCGAAGAGTTGACTCATTGGAAAAGACTCTGATGCTGGGAGGGATTGGGGGCAGGAGGAGAAGGGGATGACAGAGGATGAGATGGCTGGATGGCATCACTGACTCGATGGACGTGAGTCTGAGTGAACTCCAGGAGTTGGTGATGGTCAGGGAGGCCTGGTGTGCTGCAATTCATGGGGTCGCAAAGAGTCAGACACGACTGAGCGACTGAACTGAACTGAATTATGAATTAACTTAAAGTGATTATATTAGGTCATAATTTTCTTTATCAATAGTTGTCTCATAAAAGGATAATTCAATCTGATTTTCAGCATCAGTGTCAACCCATTATGTATTAAAGTTCTTAAGATTCTTTGTTCACAACATGTAGGTATAGCTCTCATGCAAGAAGATGCAACATTTGATTCACTCAGCTTCTTCATCCCCATATCTTAAGGCCAACAAATTAGAAATAATTGTTAGATTCAAGCCATGTAATCAGAGTACATAACATTTGAGATACTTTTTTGTCAGTTTGCCAAAAAAGAATTTTAGTGAGTGATACATTACACCATAAATATCCTCCTTCAACAGGCCTTTTAATGATGATAAATAAAGAACTTCTGCAAATCCAAGCAATTAATCCTTCTGAAGCATTCCACTGAAATCACTAATAAGCTACCCAGAAAGGCAAATGCACACATTAATTATTCTTTTGTGAATTCAAGCTTGGGATTGCCACATTTCTTTCTCTATCCTTAAGAACAGTTAGTTTCATTAATAATTACATTTCCTTAAGCCTTTATTTAAAGTTGGAATTTGAAAGAGTGGTGTAAAAATAAAATCATATAATAAAATAAACATAAAGTTATTTTAGATATTTCATTGTTAATCTTCTTGGAGTTTTTCTTTGAGGAAATGCCTATGAAGTCATATTCTTAATAAAAATGGAATTTATAGAAATATAACTACAAATAAATATTTGAAAACTGAAAAAAAATAATGAGCAGTATATACATGAAAAGCGAAAATTATCTGACTACATTAAAAGGACCATCCATGTCAAGTGTACACAATCTCATGGAATTGGCAAACTGATCTTTAATTTATTTACCATGTTAAGAATGTACCATTTGGAACTTCTCTGGTGGTCCAGTGGTTGAGAATCTGCCTGCCAGTACAGGAGACACAGGTTCAGTTCCCTGGTTCAGGAAGATTCTGTGTGGGGTAACTAAGCCCATGCACCACAAGTACTGAAGTCCGGGCACCCTACAGCATGTACTCCACAATAAGAGAAGCCATCACAATGAGAAGCCTGTACCTTGCAGTGAAGAGCTGACCCAAAGCTGCAGCTGAAAAATCCAGGCAACAAAGATCCAGTGTGGCTGAAATATAAACAAATTTTTTTTAAAGCATGCACTGTTTAATACCATCAATGCTGCCTTCCAATGAGGAAATTGTGTTATGCAAAAAAAAGGAAAACATATCACTAGATACTGCAACATACATGACTATTACACTTCATTATACAGCTAATATGAATTCCCAAGTTCATAAAGGACATAGTCCTTGGGTCTAACCTTTGGAAGTACAAGTGACAGGTATGCTTGTTAAAACATAATCCTTAGTGGAAGCATAGTAACCTGATCATAGGTTATCAATATCTGTTTTGAAAAAAAGAAAATAATATTTTATAAGCTATAGTAACATAAAATTATTCAATTGGAAGTGAATAAAAATTATTCAATTGGAAGTGAGTCTTTAGTTGAGAATTTACTGTATATTAAACAAAAATATTGCAAAAGACTCATGCTGGGAGGGATTGGGGGCAGGAGGAAAAGAGGACGACAGAGGATGAGATGGCTGGATGGCATCACTGACTCAATGGACGTGAGTTTGAGTGAACTCTGGGAGTTGGTGATGGACAGGGAGGCCTGGCATGCTGCAATTCATGGGGTCACAAAGAGTTGGACACGACTGAGCAACTGAACTGAACTGAACTGAACTGAAACAAAAATAAGAATATAAAGCTACCCTATGATCCTGTAATTCCACTCTTGTGCCTATATCTGGAGAATAACATAATTTTAAAAAGATACATACATACCAATATTCATAGCAGCACTATTTACAATAGCTAAAACATGGAATCAACCTAAATATCCATTGACAGATAAATGGAAAAAGGAGATATGATACACGACACACGTATACACAATGGAATATTACTAATCCATTAAAAAGCATGAAATAATGCCATTCACAGCAATATAGATGGAGCTAAAGTTTATCATACCAAGTGTAGAAAGCCAGACAAAGACAAATATCATATGATATAGCTTACATGTGAAATCCTCCCCGCAAAATCATACAAATGAACTTATGTAAGAAACAGAAATGGATCCACAGACATAGAAAACAAAATTAGAGTTATCATAGGAGAAATGGTAAAGAAGGATAAATTAGGAGTTTGGGATTAATATATACACACTACTATATATAATAAATAACCAACAAGGACCTACAGTACAGAACAGAGAACTATATCCAATATTTTGCAACAATGTATAACAAGAACCTGAAAAAGAATAAATAGATATATAACTGAATAACTGTACTATTTTGCTTGAAACTAACACAACATCGTAAATCAACTATATTTCTATAAACACAACTTGAAAAAAAGAATGATGAACCATGTATACTGAAGATTAGAAGTAAAATAAGAAAACTTTAAATATTTGGGCAATGAGAAACGGGTTACTACTAGAGAAATAAAACCTAACTGAGGACAATAGACAATGTAACAATCTCTAGAGAGTTTCCACCTGAAAATATGGTGATTCAATAATTTCCTACCCAACAACATTGTCATTCACAGACAAATTTATAGAAAATACATCACCCATGTGCCTTTTTCTTGACAGTAAAATCAAAATGAAATATTCAAATATTATTTATATATATATAGTATATAGACACAAGATAAAAGGGAATCAACAATGAAAGTTTTCTTAATGTTATCATGGTTAAGAAAATGAATGTTCCTGTAATAGTAAATGAGACAGTATATTGCTAACTCTCATTAAGAGATCGACAGCCATAAATTTTGTCAATAAAAATAGAGATCTGTATAACTCATAATAAATGAAGTTACTTTTTCATTACTGGAAATAATGCTGTTCATCTGAGCACAGAAACTAGCCCCCTGCATACATGCACACACACACACATGCACATGTGTGTGCACACACACACCCCTATAGCCTGCTGATTTCTGGAAAATCCTAACTAATACACACAACAAAGAATTAAATAACTGTTTTGCCCCAGATGTCCTTGGTGGCTGTCTTAAAAACATTGATAAAAGTGTCTATACATCAACAAATTTTTTAATTGAAAAATAAATGGCAATGAATGAAAGTACCTATAGTCTGTACTGGAAAATCAAGTCAACTGCTTTGTTAAAAATAACATTGTTTAATACAAATCTGTATTTCAATACAATGCCTAAGATTATAGGTGAAAGTGATGAAACCACTATAAAATAACATTTATAATAATTTACAGAAATTGTACAGACCTAACAGAAGCAGAAGATATTAAGAAGTGGCAAGAATACACAGAAGAACTATACAAAAAAGATATTCATGACCCAGATAATGATGATGGTGTTGATCACTCACCTAAAGTCAGACATCCTGGAATTGAAGTCAAGTGGGCCTTAGGAAGCATCACTACAAACAAAGCTAGTGGAGGTGATAGAACTCCAGTTGAGCTATTTCAAATCCTAAAAGATGATGCTGTGAAAGTACTGCACTCAATATGCCAGCAAATCTGGAAAACTCAGAAGTGGGCACAGGACTGGAAAAGGTCAGTTTTCATTCCAATCCCAAAGAAAGGCAATGTCAAAGAATATTCAAACTACCACACAACTGTATTTATCTCACACACTAGCAAGGTAATACTCAAAATTCTCCAAACCAGGCTTCAACAGTATGTGAACTATGAACTTTCAGATGTTTAAGGTAGGTTTAGAAAAGGCAGAGGAACCAGAGATCAAATTGCCAACATCTGTTGGATCATGGAAAAAGCAAGAGAGTTCCAGAAAAACATCTATTTCTGCTTTATTGACTATGCCAAAGCCTTTAACTGTATAGATCACAAAAAACTGTGGAGAATTCTGAAAGAGATGGGAATACCAGACCACCAGAGCTATCTCCTGAGAAATCTGTATGCAGGTCAGGAAGCAACAGTTAGAACTAGATGTGGAAGAGCAGATTGGTTCCAAATCAGGAAAGGAGTATATCAAGGCTGCATATTGTCACCCTGCTTATTTAACTTATATGCAGAGTACATCATGCAAAATACCAGGCTGGATGAAGCACAGGCTGGAATCAAGATTTCCAGAAGTATCAGTAACCTTAGATATGCAGATGATACCACCCTTATGGAGAAGTAAAGAAGAACTAAAGAGGAGAGTGAAATGTTGGCTTAAAACTCAAGATTCAGAAAACTAAGATCATGGCATCTGGTCCCATCACTTCATGGTAAATAGATGGGGAAACAATGGAAACAGTGAGAGACTTTATTTTTTGGGGCTCCAAAATCACTGCAGATGGTGACTGTAGCCATGAAATTAAAAGACACTTGCTCCTTGGAAGAAAAGCTATGACCAACCTAGACAGCATATTAAAAACCAGAGACATTACTTTGCCAACAAAGGTCCATCTAGTCAAAGCTTTGGTTTTTCCAGTAGTCACATATGGATGTGAGAGTTGGACTACAAAGAAAGTTGAACACCAAAGAACTGATGCTTTTGAACTGTGGTGTTGGACAAGACTCTTGAGAGTCCCTTGGACTGCAAGAAGATCCAACCAGTCCATCCTGAAAGAAATCAATCCTGAATATTCATTGGAAGGACTGATGCTGAAGCTGAAACTCAAAACTTTGGCCACCTCATGCAAAGAACTGACTTCCTAATGTTGGGAAAGATTGAAGGCAGGAGGAGAAGGGCATGAGAGAGGATGAGACGGTTGGATGGCATCACTGACTCAATGGACTTGAGTTTGAGTAAGTTCTGAGTGTTGGTTGATGGCCAGCAAAGCCTGGCATGCTGCAGTCAATGGGGTGGCAAAGAGTCAGACACGACTGAGTGACTGAACTGAACTGACAATTACCATCGAATGCATACGTAGATTTTTATAATTACATCATTTATAAAATTTTGATTTCCTGATGTTTTGATAGTCTTAATCTTCACTTTTGTGAATTTCTAGTTTTTGTTTTGTTTTGTTTTGTTTGTTTTTAAGTTAGTTGGTTGGTTTATTCATTATTGTTTTCTATATCTTTGTTTGATGACATGAGTAAAGTGTGGGTGTGCAATCTTCAGGACGAGTTGGCAAGTCAGAGACCCAGGAGAGCTGATAGTGTGTATTTTCAGTTCGGAGGACAGCAGGAACTAATATTTTAGTGCAAATTCAAAGGCACGAAAAAGCTAGAGTCTCAGTTTGAAGGCCATTGGGTAGGAGGAGTTCTCTTTTATTGGAGGAGGATCAGGCCTTGAGGTTCGTGATAGACCTTTAACTGACAGAATTAAGGCCATACACTATAGGGACAGCTTTATTTAGTTTACCATTTTAAATGTTAATCTTATTCCTGAACTCTTCACAAATTTAATTTTGATTAAATAATTGGGCACCCTGTGGCCCAGTGACACTTACACATAATATTAACCATTACACTGCAGAAGGTTTTCTTATGTGTTGGAGGATGTTTGGCATCAACTCTACCCTCTAAATACTCCTCTTACTCAGATGTGACAACAAAACAACAACAAAAGGTTTCTAAGCATTGTAAATGTCCTCCAGGTGAAGAAAAGTTTCTGGTTGATAGCTAGTCATATATCATTGTCTTTAATCTTCATAACAGATTTGCTAGGAAAATTTCATTATCATTATATAAATGAGAATTTGAGGATCAGAAATAACTAGATAATGTGGCTAATGCTGCAAATCCAATAGAGTTATGAAACTAGTATTTAAATTCATGTCTAATTCCAGACTGCATTCTATTTTCAGTACGTCAGGCTCTCCAACTGGCAATTGAAAGTTGAATTGCAAGCTCAGGACTGATTCGCCAAGAAATATAGGTTGAGTCAACATAGTGTACAGAAGGCAGTTGAATCCATACTTTTGGAAGATAAGTTTCATTCACTTAGGAAAAGCAGTATCATTATTAAAGAAGAAAAATTACTTTCTGTCAGAAAATATGAGATCTTAGAATTCCTGATGGATTTAGTGGCCCATGTAAACCAACTCAACTGACCTGAATCAAAACATCATTGTGGTAATATTTATGTCATCGATCTCTGCTGATTGCCAGATGTCTTATTCCTACTGTGAAATATTCATGATAAAATTATTTCCTCCAGAAAGTTTGTGTGTTTATATGCCTGGTGGAATTTATTAACACATGACCACAAATTAATTTATTGGCCTAATAAAATATTACCTAATAAAAAATAGGTTTGATCTTAATATGAAATAAGTAATTTTTAGGTGTGCATAATAAATGTAAGATGAGCTGTTCTGGGGAGAGATAAAGGTAAGCATAAGAAAACCTATCTCCATTCTGAACAAAAGTAAGTAAAATGGATGAGATTCTATGATTTTTCAATATCCTGCCCTATTCCCACAAAATTAAGATAAATAAGAGAACTGCCTAGGGTTTTGCTTATAATCTGTGATAACTATCCTCCAAGATGATTTCCAATTATTTTTTCCATCTGGTATCCATTTCCTTGAGTAGTTCTCTACTGAAGAGAATTAACTTGTGGAACAAACAGGACATTATAGGAATAACAGAGTATGACTTCTGAATCTAGGTCCTTAAGGTGATCATAGCTTCCCCCAGGCCTTCTTTTGGATGACTCACTCTGAGGAAACCAGCTACACTAAACATAATGAGGAACTTGAGATTTCCTACCAACAATTAGCACTCATTTGCCAGGCAAGTAAGTGAGCCATATAGGAAGCAGATATACCAGTCCAAGTTAATTATCATATGACTGCATCCATGCCAACATCTTGACTGGCCCTCATGAGAAACTCAGAGCTAGAATTACTTAGCTAAATTATTCTTAAATTTGTGACACTGAGAAACCATGGAGTGATAAATGTTTATTGCTCTTTTAAACTACATTTTGAGGTAATTTTTTAGGCAGCAATAAATAATACATAAATAATAAGTAAAACATCCATTTAGAAGTACACTGGGGTAGGGAGGAACATCAAAAATATTTAAGTAGTCATATTTTTCTTTGGTCTATTTTCACCATAAATATGGAAACTAAGATTTCAAGGTTGAAATACAAAAGCTATCATAGAGTTGCTTTCTAAGGCATTTTTAATTAAACCTGTCTATGACTCCACTTGGAGAAGGCAATGGCACCCCACTCTAGTACTCTTGCCTGGAAAATCCCATGGATAGAGGAGCCTGGTGGGCCACAGTCCATGGGGTCACTAAGAGTCAGACAGAACTGAGCGACTTCACTTTCACTTTTCACTTTCATGCATTAGAGAAGGAAATGGCAACCCACTCCGGTGTTCTTGCCTGGAGAATCCCAGGGATGGGGGAGCCTGGTGGGCTGCCATCTATGGGGTCCCACAGAGTCGGACATGACTGAAGCGACTTAGCAGCAGCAGCAGCAGCAGCAGCAGCATGACTCCACTAAGTGTACTAGTCGAGTCAACTGTCATTGACATTCAGTTGCTAAGTCATGTCCCGCTCTTTGCAATCCTGTGAAGTGCAGCACTCCAGGCTTCCCTGTCCTTCACTGTCTCCCAGAGTTTGCTCAAACTCATGTCCACTAAGTTGGTGAGGCCATCCAACCATCTTATCCTCTGTTGCTCCATTCTCTTCCTGCCCTCAATCTTTCCCAGAATCAGGGTGTTTTCTAGTGAATTAGCTCTTGGCATGGAGGAGGCAATGGCACCCCACTCCAGTACTCTTGCCTGGAAAATCTCATGGATGGAGGAGCTTGGTAGGCTGCAGTCCATGCGGTTGCTAAAGAGTTGGACACAACTGAGCGACTTCACTTTCACTTTTCACTTTCATGCATTGGAGAAGGAAATGGCAATCCACTCCGGTGTTCTTCCCTGGAGAATCCCAGGGAAGGGGGAGCCTGGTGGGCTGCTGTCTATGGGGTCGCACAGAGTCGGACACTATTAAAGCGACTTAGCAGCAGCAGCAGCAGCAGCAGCTCTTTGCAAAAGAGCCCAAACACTGGGAACGACTGACATAGGATATTTGAAAATAAAATAAATATACTTAATCTTCCCAATCCTTTATGCTTTTCTCAATAGGGAGATAAACCATTACAGTGTAGGGGAAAATGCTTCCAAAAAAGTCTCCAACTGGAAAATTCTAAAATTATGTGAATTATCAGTTCACATAAAATTAGACTAAATTTATAAAAGACAGCCAGAATTTGAGCATCACGTAATTTGTGTACTGCAATCAATTGAGCTTATTGATGACATTAAACACTAGATGGTGGATTATGCAAGAGTTCAAAAACTGATTAAAAAGTTCAAAATTATTTCCCAAAGTGAGTGAAAGTGAAGTCGCTCAGTCGTGTCCGACTCTTAGTGACCCCATGGACTTCAGCCTACCAGGCTTCTCCGTCCATGGGATTTTCCAGGCAAGAGTACTGGAGTGGGGTGCCATTGCCTTCTCCATATTTCCCAAACAAATTCATTGATTTTATTGCTATTCATTTAACTTGAAGCAGTCCATATGTAAACACTACTGTATTTTCAACTTATAAAATAGGCAGCTTTAATGAGAAATTAAAGTACATTGATCAATTGCTCAAGAAGTCTAAATTTTATGAAAGAGTTATAACAAACCCAGTGAAACTATACATTAATGTAATTTTATGTAAGTCAAATTATATTTTAAGCTATATGTCACTCTGTCAACAGCTATTATAAATGATAGTAAGTTAATGATAACCTTTGAAAGGCATATATTTGTAATGGTTTAAAAATATGTTTCAGCAATGGATGTCAACAATGGATGCTAACTGATTCATTCCCCAACCAGATTTTCACTCTTATCTTAAGTTTTATGATCTTTAACTCTTTAAAGGCAAATCAATATGGGTCTTTCAGGCAATGAAATTACTATAGTTGCTTTTGGTTTAAGTTTTTGTAGAGATTTCATTACCGTGTAGGTAACCCAAATTTTTATTGAAATATCCCTAATGATATAGATTAAAAAAAAAAAATCAATATTTTTTTCATAAAAACATGACCTTTAAACCTTTGCAAGTGTCTGAGGGGGATTTTCACTAACTAGAACAGAGTTCTCAAAGTGTGGTCTCTGAACCACCAGCACTAGCATTACCTGGGCATCTGTTGTGAATGTAAACTGCTGGACCCCAATCTAGACATACAGAATGTGAAACCTCATAGAGAGGCCTCAGCAATCTTTGAAAAAGTCATTCATGTGGTTCAAAAAATGGTAAAGATTGAGTACAAATGAGAATATTGAAACAACAACAATACTGTACACAATCAAAGCTATTAATGCTTGTTGGCAAAAAAAAAAAAAAAAGAAAAGAAAATCTTACATTCCAGAAATAAATAGGAAGATGTTTTGGCTCAGAAATTCAGAAATACAGAAACTTTTACTCCAGCCACAATGTCCCTGTGATTTCCCAGGTAAGAATACTGGAGTGGGCTGCCATTTCCTTGTCCAGGAGATGTTCCTGAACCAGGGATCAAACCTGTGTCTTCTGTATTGGCAGGCAGATTGTTTACCACTGAGCCACCAGGGAAGCCAAGTAAGAATAAAGGCAAACCTAATGTCTTACATGCCAGAGACTCACAGAAGCTTAAGAAAACTTTATTAAAACAATGACCAAAGACCTCTGTTGCATCATGAAACAATCTAATAATTTTAATCAAATTTTAGTTTTTAAACCTTAACTTGATTTTTGCTGCAGGTATGTTCAAACAGACAGCTCATTATCTTTCTTCTCAATACCCCAAAATATCTTCAATGCTCCTTTCCTGTGTCCCTATGAAGGGGTCCTTCCCTTACCACATTTTATTCTTGGCCATTTAGTTATCTCTATTTTTTTTCAGAAAACTTAAAGGAGTGTGATATACATTTTTGTGTGTCTTATTATTTAATATATATATTTTTCCTCCCACAGTTTCTTCAGAGCAGTGTCCCTGTCCTTTTTCTTTATATCAAGTATCTGGAAACTAGATTAGTGCCTGATATGTTGCAGAAAATTCTTAAAGAGATGGGAATACCAGAATACCTTAACTGATTCCTGAAAAACCTGTGTGCAGGTCAAGAAGCAACAGCTAGACCTGGACGTGGAACAATGGACTGGTTCAAATGGGAAATGAGTATATCAAGGCTGTATATTATCACCCTACTTATTCAACTTATACACAGAGTTTATCTCATGAAATGCCAGGCTGGATGAAGTACAAGCTGGAATCAAGATTGCTGGGACAAACATCAATAACCTCAGATATGCAGACGACAGCACCCCTATGGCAGAAAGTGAAGAGGAACTAAAGAGACTCTTGATGAAAGTGAAAGAGGAGAGTGAAAAAGCTGGCTTAAAATTCAATATTCAAAAAAACGAAGATCATGGCATCCAGTCCCACCACTTCATGACAAATAGAAGGGGAAAAAATGGAAACATGACAGACTTTATTTTCTTGGGCTTCAAAAGCATGGTGGAAAGTGACTACAGCCATGAAATTAAAAGATGCTTCCTCCTTGGAAGAAAAGCTGTGATAAATCTAAACTGTGTAATAAAAAGCATAGATATCACTTCCTGGACAAAGGTCTGTATAGTCAAAGCTATGGTTTTTTCAGTAGTCACATATGGATGTGAGAGTTGGACCATAAAGCAGGCTGAGTGCTGACGAATTGATGCTTTCGAACTGTGGTTTTGGAGAAGACCTTTGAAAGTTCCTTGGACAGCAAGGTGATTGAACCAGTCCATCCTAAAGGAAATCACACCAGAATATTCATTGGAAAGACTGATGCTGTAGCTGAAGCTCCAATTCTTTGGCCACCTGATGCGAAGAGCTGACTCACTAGAAAAGACCCTGATGGTGGGAAAGACTGAGAGCAAGGAGAGAAGGCAATAACAGTGGATTAGATGGTTGGATGGCATCACCGACTCAATGGACATGAGTTTGAGCCTACTCTGAGAAGTAGTGAAGGACAGGGAAGGCTGGTGTGCTACAGTCCATGGGGTTGCAAAGGGTCAGAGACGACTGAGCAACTGAAAAACAACAGCATTGTAGACAGAATAAATATGTGTGGAATGAAGGAATAAATGAGGTGAATAAATGCTTGGCTTGTCTGTCTCACTTTTCACTGAGTTCTTCTGAACTATTATTGTATTGGACACGTGGTGGGAATTCAACAAATTTTGGGTCAATTAGAAATAAATGCAAAAGAAACAAAAGAGACCATAGCAAAAATCAACAAAACCAAAAGCTGGTTCTTTGAAAGGATAAATAAAATTGACAAACCATTAGCCAGACTCATCAAGAAACAAAAGGAGAAAAATCAAATCAACAAAATTAGAAACGAAAATGGAGAGATCACAACAGACAACACAGAAATACAAAGGATCATAAGAGACTACTATCAACAATTATATGCCAATAAAATGGACAACGTGGAAGAAATGGACAAATTCTTAGAAAAGTTCAACTTTCCAAAACTGGACCAGGAAGAAATAGAAAATCTTAACAGACCCATCACAAGCACGGAAATTGAAACTGTAATCAAAAATCTTCCAGCAAACAAAAGCCCTGGTCCAGACGGCTTCACAGCTGAATTCTACCAAAAATTTAGAGAAGAGCTAACACCTATCCTACTCAAACTCTTCCAGAAAATTGCAGAGGAAGGTAAACTTCCAAACTCATTCTATGAGGCCACCATCACCCTAATACCAAAACCTGACAAAGATCCCACAAAAAAAGAAAACTACAGGCTAATATCACTGAGGAACATAGATGCAAAAATCCTTAACAAAATTCAAGCAATCAGAATCCAACAACACATTAAAAAGATCATACACCATGATCAAGTGGGCTTTATCCCAGGGATGCAAGGATTCTTCAATATCCATAAAATCAATCAATGTAATACACCACATTAACAAATTGAAAATAAAAACCATATGATTATCTCAATAGATGCAGAGAAAGCCTTTGACAAAATTCAACATCCATTTATGATAAAAACTCTCCAGAAAGCAGGAATAGAAGGAACATACCTCAACATAATAAAAGCTATATATGACAAACCCACAGCAAACATTATCCTCAATGGTGAAAAATTGAAAGCATTTCCTCTAAAGTCAGGAACAAGACAAGGGTGCCCACTTTCACCATTACTATTCAACATAGTTTTGGAAGTTTTGGCCACAGCAATCAGAGCAGAAAAAGAAATAAAAGGAATCCAAATTGGAAAAGAAGAAGTAAAACTCTCACTATTTGCAGATGACATGATCCTCTACATAGAAAACCCTAAAGATTCCACCAGAAAATTACTAGAAATAATCAATGACTATAGTAAAGTTGCAGGATATAAAATCAACACACAGAAATCCCTTGCATTCCTATACACTAATAATGAGAAAACAGAAAGAGAAATTAAGGAAACAATTCCATTCACCATTGCAACGGAAAGAATAAAATACTTAGGAATATATCTACCTAAAGAAACTAAAGACCTATATATATAAAAACTATAAAACACTGGTGAAAGAAATCAAAGAGGACACTAATAGATGGAGAAATATACCATGTTCATGGATTGGAAGAATCAATATAGTGAAAATGTGTATACTACCCAAAGCAATTTATAGATTCAATGCAATCCCTATCAAGCTACCAACAGTATTCTTCACAGAGCTAGAACAAATAATTTCACAATTTGTATGGAAATACAAAAAACCTCGAATAGCCAAAGCGATCTTGAAAAAGAAGAATGGAACTGGAGGAATCAACCTACCTGACTTCAGGCTCTACTACAAAGCCACAGTTATCAAGACAGTATGGTACTGGCACAAAGACAGAAATATTGATCAATGGAATAAAATAGAAAGCCCAGAGATAAATCCACGCACATATGGACACCTTATCTTTGACAAAGGAGGCAAGAATATACAATGGATTAAAGACAATCTCTTTAACAAGTGGTGCTGGGAAATCTGGTCAACCACTTGTAAAAGAATGAAACTAGACCACTTTCTAACACCATACACAAAAATAAACTCAAAATGGATTAAAGATCTCAACGTAAGACCAGAAACTATAAAACTCCTAGAGGAGAACATAGGCAAAACACTCTCCGACATACATCACAGCAGGATCCTCTATGACCCACCTCCCAGAATATTGGAAATAAAAGCAAAAATAAACAAATGGGACCTAATTAACCTTAAAAGCTTCTGCACATCAAAGGAAACTATTAGCAAGGTGAAAAGACAGCCTTCAGAATGGGAGAAAATAATAGCAAATGAAGCAACCGACAAACAACTAATCTCAAAAATATACAAGCAACTCCTACAGCTCAACTCCAGAAAAATAAACGACCCAATCAAAAAATGGGCCAAAGAACTAAATAGACATTTCTCCAAAGAAGACATACAGATGGCTAACAAACACATGAAAAGATGCTCAACATCACTCATTATCAGAGAAATGCAAATCAAAACCACTATGAGGTACCATTTCACACCAGTCAGAATGGCTGCGATCCAAAAGTCTACAAATAATAAATGCTGGAGAGGGTGTGGAGAAAAGGGAACCCTCTTACACTGTTGGTGGGAATGCAAACTAGTATAGCCACTATGGAGAACAGTGTGGAGATTCCTTAAAAAACTGGAAATAGAACTGCCTTATGATCCAGCAATCCCACTGCTGGGCATACACACTGAGGAAACCAGAAGGGAAAGAGACACGTGTACCCCAATGTTCATCACAGCACTGTTTATAATAGCCAGGACATGGAAGCAACCTAGATGTCCATCAGCAGATGAATGGATAAGAAAGCTGTGGTACATATACACAATGGAGTATTACTCAGCCATTAAAAAGGATACATTTGAATCAGTTCTAATGAGGTGGAAGAAACTGGAGCCTATTATACAGAGTGAAGTAAGCCAGAAGGAAAAACATAAATACAGTATACTAACACATATATATGGAATTTAGAAAGATGGTAACAATAACCCGTGTATGCGAGACAGCAAAAGAGACACTGATGTATAGAACAGTCTTATGGACTCTGTGGGAGAGGGAGAGGGTGGGAAGATTTGGGAGAGTGGCATTGAAACATGTAAAATATCATGTAGGAAACGAGTTGCCAGTCCAGGTTCGATGCACGATGCTGGATGCTTGGGGCTGGTGCACTGGGACGGCCCAGAGGGATGGTATGGGGAGGGAGGAGGGAGGAGGTTTCGGGATGGGGAACACATGTATACCTGTGGCGGATTCATTTTGATATTTGGCAAAACTAATACAATTATGTAAAGTTTAAAAATAAAATAAAATTAGAAAAATAAAAAAAATAAATTAATTAATTAAAAAAATTTGCTAATTTATTGAGACTACTTTTCACTGTCTTAACTTTTCCTTTACATTAAAAAAATTAAAGTTATAGATATTTAGTGATTTATACGTACTGAAATAGTTTTGCCCCTTTATGTGATTTCTTTCTAAAATTCTGACCCGACCCTGACAAATTTCACGTTTCTACTTTTTTATAAGCCTTGAAGCCTCCCTGATTAACACATAGACAGAAGGCTCTGACTGCAAACAGATGTAAGAGAAATTATCATAAAATTTGAGATGTTTCCTTATTTTGTTCTTCTTTATTATTTTAAAAGATATGTTATCCAATTTATAGGATTTTAGAAATAAAGTAATGGGACTAAAAGTATGTTGTTTGGCCAGGTATAATATTAAGCACTTTATAATGTTCTGAAATAATTTTTAATCCTCCCTTTTTATAATACAGGAAAATAAGTGTCTGAAAATATCGGTAATTTGTCTAAGGTGAAGTCATCAGTATGTTTTACATCTAAGAAATTTACTTAAGTCTATTTGATTCCTCTAACAGATGAGTTATTTCTTTCTGTGTAATAACTCTAGTGCCTTAGAACAGTCAACATTCGATACTTTCTACAATTCCATCATATGTGTCACTGATGGTTCTTTCAGTCTAGGCTGGATTCTAGATTCTAGCTCATCTCTATTGTCAGTTGGTGGCTTGCCTGACTCCGCACAGCATAGTATAAACCTCACTCACAGGCCCAGCCGTTGGCCATCAACCACAGTGTGTCAGTTCTTTCTTTTTTACATGGACTTTCCATCAGGCTGGCTCAGGCTGTTCACGTGATTATATCAGAATTCCAAGTTCAAAAAGAGAGCAAGCCCCAGTACATGCTTTTCAACTTCTGCCTGCATCATGTTTGAGATCTCATTGACATAAAGAACACATTAAACTCGGAATGATTGTAATCATGTCATATGGCAGAGCCTAGAAAAGAAAGGAGATACTTTCTAGTTTTTAGAATCAGGTCTGAATTGTGTTTTTATCCAAATAATTTCAATTGCACATACTCAAGATACAATTAAATTCCTGGATGTATAACTGAGAAGACATCCAATATACTCATGGAAGGAGACTAAATTTTGATAATTATTTGTTTGGAGACATATATAATTACTCAAAAATATGTTTAATCTATTCATTTACATTTTAATAAAAATTTACAGAACTTATGCTGACATACTTTCTTAGTTAAATGATTTGGACCCTAATTTATTTTTCTATAATATTGTATACTTCATTTTCATAAGGATTGTCATATGTTTCCAAAAGTTTATAAAAAATAGTAATTGAGGAGTGAAAACCATTCTATAGTCAAAAGAGTTGTTGATTAAAATATATCCCCTATACAAACGTTTTGGTTGGTGGTCAGTCAGTATGCTTGAGAACATAGTATAACATGAAAACCTTTCAGTGCTTTATTTCTGATGTATACAATGTATTTTTGCTATACCAAGTACAGTAAGAGTAGAGTTAGAACACCATATATTAAATAGAGCATCACTTGGCCAGTCAAATCAATGTTTGAAAGCAGGACACAACTTGATGTGAAGAAGACATAAAAGTCTTAGCACAGCATTATGGAGAAGGAAGACAAATGCTTATTTACTGAAACTTGGAAACAGATTACCTTATTAGTGAATAGCATCACATTATCAGATAACTGTTATATTCACACAGGTATATTATCTGTTTCTACTTTTACTTTTTATATTGTTGATTTATTTGGCTTTGCTGGGTCTTAGTTGTCACATTTGGGCTCTTTAGTCACAGCATGCAAAATCCCCTGACAAGGGATAGAACCCAGGACCCCTAAATTGGGAGCATAGAGTCTTAGCCACTGGACCACCGGGGAAGCACCTGTTTCTACTTTTATATTCACCATGCAACTCTTTTTGTATTTAACAATGATTGCTTTATAATTACTGTTAACTTGTTTCAACTCATTTTAAGCCTGTTAATTTTTTCTAGTGAGTCTCCAAAAATTCCAGATCTAGAATGTGCTTTGAACTTAGAAAGATTAATAAACATCTTTCTATCTGGATCTAAAAGGATAAATTAGGTAATGATCATTTAATTTACATATCTCTTTGTCACAATATTCTTTCCAATAGCCATCCTCTGTCATATTAAAATATAAATTGGTTTATAAATGATGATTTATACACTTGCCTAAAGAGTAATACAACTTATTGACATGAAGACTGAATTGCAAAACCTCATTAAATATCAATCCATTTTTCTCAAATAGGTGCAGTGATAATTGGATAATATATTATGATTTTTTTCTAAAATGGTTTATATGATATGGTAACTTTGATAATCAAGGTAGATGCTATATCACAAAATATTTATTTCAACTAGAACTTGGTCTACAGTACAATATTGTTTGAATAATTTTACATAACCACAGGCTGTGTCTTTTCTAAATAAAGCACATATTTGATAGTACATCTTCTTGCCAGATCAGATGACAAGCAATATTCAAATCACAAAATCCTCTTATATAAACAGGCTGTTACTGTAGTGCCAGATTATGACTTTTCAGTTACCATATGTTTCTAAATGTTTATTTAGGATTTTAGAAACAGTGTAGCCTTTTCCTGAAAGCAATCAAATAAAATAAACCTTTATTTTGGTAATATTTGAAAGCACAAATGCTAGAAAGTAGATGAAAAATGATCTTTAAATCTCAGCTTGATAGAATAGAATTATAGTATTTTGACCAGAGAAAAATGAAATGTACTTGAAAAAACATTTAGGCACACAATTAATATAAAAAAATAAAGGTAGTAAGAACATTGTCACCAGAAGAACATTTCTGTTTCTTTTATGAAAGTGTCAGTGTACAGCAACGATACTGGAAGCTTCAAACTGCTTTCATTAAAAAAACAGTTTTCAGAGGGCTTTCTTTTTTCTCAATGCGTAATATAAAATTGTCAGAGATATCTTAAGATCTATGCCATGTTTTCTACAATGAAATTAATTAAAGGAATAGATCCCAGTGCTCATGACAGTGACCTCTTTGAATCAGGGTTATATTCCTATTTTGATCATATCCGAAGTACAGAATTCTGGAATAGTATAATCTAACTGTACTTAAGTTTGAAGCTTGTTTATGTACTTGGCTTTCTTCTTCCATATTGTATCTAGTACTCAGTAGTTTCCACCATTGTTCCTTAAAAAGAACTCTTTACATTTTTTTTCTTGCCTAAATTGTGAAACAGTTTTATCACCATTAATCACTGTATCTTAAAGTGGAAAAGAAAAAATGTTTAAATATTCATATATTATTTCATATATCTAATAGCCATAGATATGGGATAAGGAGGGGAATGCTTGGTTTTTTAATTGCATCTCTGCATGAGCACAAACATTATAAGAGCAGGTTTTTTTATTTTTCGGTGAAGGAAAAAAATGGAACCATTTTGAAAATGTTTTTCTGAACATTCTTGAATATACAAAATGCTTCTTTTATAGTTTTCAAGTCATGCTAGCCTTTGACTTAAAAGTCAGAAAATTAAGCAAAGACAAATAAAAAATATATTTTAGGAAAAAATTTATATGATTAATGACTACCTTCTGTGAAAGTCTATTTACTATAAAACTTTAAAAAAAATTCCTTTTTCTCTAATTTGTAAATACATGGACACATGTACATTTATCTGAAAAGAAATTCTGGATTCAGAAACTGAAATATCACAGAAGCCTTCCAAAATAATGGATGGGGATACTCATAGCTAAGAAGGCATCCCTAAAAAGTCAGTGTCTAGAGGCCACATGAAAATGATATGCTAAGAACAGAAATGTTATTTTATATATGGTAGTGCATATATGTCAATTCCAAGTTAACCCTTCTCATCACCCAGGCTTGGTAACAATGTTTGTTCTCACCATCTGTGACTCTGTTTTGTAAATAAGTTCATTTGTACCATTTTTTCAGATTCCACATATAAGTGATACCATATAATATTGCCTTTCTCTGTCTGACTTAATTCACTCAGTATGACAATCACAAAGTCCATCATATTGCTGCAAATACCATCATTTCATTCTTTTTTATGACTAATGTTCCACAGTATATATGTACTACATCTTCTTTATCCATTCATCTGCCAATGGACATATATGCATAACTCATTCATTTTGCTGTACAGCAGAAACTAACAGAACATTGTAAATCAATTATACTCCAATAAAAATTAATTTAAAAATCAAAAAAAATTAGAGATGCTGGAGAAAAGGCGTGAGGAAAACAGAGCAGACTGAGTATATGGCAATATTTCTGCAATTTTAACTTAAAGAAATTGTGAACACATTTCAAGCAATAAAAGGCATTTGGTCATCACTGATTTATTTGCTAAAAATTAACTTTACCCAAGGATATTAAATAAGAAAATGCAGTTTTTGATTGATTTTCCATAAACCACAATTTTCTATTTTTCATTTTATTTTCAGTTTACTATAATGATTTTCATCAGGGTCAATATCTTTCTTTGTCAATTTTAGTATAAAATTTCATATATCAGTATTTTTTCTTGCTTATGTCAAATTTTTTATAACTATAGCCTTTGCCGAAGTGTGGCTGCTTTTCCTTCTATTTCCTCTTCATTATCTTCCTATCCTCTGCTCTCTCTTCTGTCCTTTTATTCTTATCAAGTCCAATATTCCTGACTCATTTCTAACAAATAAAAATGTAACAAGAAATTATAATCTCTATTAGGGCAGGAATTTATGGACACTTTGTCCAATGACTTAGTTGCTTCTGCTTCTATAAATGTCTGTCACAGAAAGCAGTTAAAGCTATTCAGCAAATTTCAATTACATACCATATATGACAGTGTACAGTTTAAACTTGTGTCAGTTTCATGTTATTTCCCCACAAAGTTAAATAAATATTTAATAATTTTTATCTATGTTTTAGAGCAGAGTTAATCTGAAACACAATACAGGTAAAATACCACAAAGTAGTGGATTAAACTCACTAGGGTGAAAACACCCTAAGTTTTGCTAAGGCATGTCTGAATAGGCCAATCTAACCAGAAAGAGAAATGAATATATGACTTTCCCTGTTTTCTGGGGGAAGAATGTATTTATCACATATTTCAGAATACATTAAGATGCTTCATAGGACAGGACACTTTCTCTGCTGAAAGTGCTCCCTATACAATACTTTGGTTGACTTTTTCTTGTACTTCAGATCTCAGTTCAAATGCCAATTTTGAGAGAATTCTATTCTCATTTTCCCAAATAAAGAAATTTCCTACTTCCTTGTTATTTTCCATTATTTGATATCTTCAGATTACTATATTAATAAATGCGCACAGATACTTATACATGCACACATGTGTATGTTTGGTTTATAGTGATGTCTTCCACAGATCAGATCAGATCAGTTGCTCAGTTGTGTCCGACTCTTTGCGACCCCATGAATCGCAGCATGCCAGGACTCCCTGTCCATCACCAACTCCCAGAGTTCACTCAGACACATGTCCATTGAGTCAGTGATGCCATCTAGCCATCTCATCCTCTGTCATCCCCTTCTCCTCCTGCCCCCAATCCCTCCCAGCATCAGAGTCTTTTCCAATGAGTCAACTCTTCACATGAGGTGGCCAAAGTACTGGAGTTTCAGCTTTAGCATCATTCCTTCCAAAGAAATTCCAGGGCTGATCTCCTTCAGAATGGACTGGTTGGATCTCCTTGCAGTTCAAGGGACTCTCAAGAGTCTTCTCCAACACCACAGTTCAAAACCATCAATTCTTCGGCGCTCAGCCTTCACAGTCCAACTCTCCATCCATACATGACCACTGGAAAAAAACATAGCCTTGACTAGATGAACCTTTGTTGGCAAAGTAATGTCTCTGCTTTTGAATATGCTACCTAGGTTGGTCATAACTTTCCTTCCAAGGAGTAAGCGTCTTTTAATTTCATGGCTGCAGTCACCATCTGTAGTGATTTTGGAGCACAGAAAAATAAAGTCTGACACTGTTTCCACTGTTTCCCAATCTATTTCCCATGAAGTGGTGGGACCGGATGCCATGATCTTTGTTTTCTGTATGTTGAGCTTTAAGCCAATTTTTTCACTCTCCACTTTCACTTTCATCAAGAGGCTTTTGAGTTCCTCTTCACTGTACAAAAAAGATCTTCACAACCCAGATAATCTAAATGGTGTGATCACTGACCTAGAGCCAGACGTCCTGGAATGTGAAGCCAAGTGGGCCTTAGAAAGCATCACTACAAACAAAGCTAGTGGAGGTGATGGCATTCTAGTTGAGCTATTCCAAATCCTGAAACATGATGCTGTGAAAGTGTTGCACTCAATATGCCAGCAAATTTGGAAAACTCAGCAGTGGCCACAGGACTGGAAAAGGTCAGTTTTCTTTCCAATCCCAAAGAAAGGCAATGCCAAAGAATGCTCAAACTACCGCACAATTGCACTCATCTCACACTCTAGTAAAGTAATGCTCAAAATTCTCCAAGCCAGGCTTCAGCAATGTGTGAACCATGAACTTCTTGATGTTCAAGCTGGTTTTAGAAAAGGCAGAGGAACCAGAGATCAAATTGCCAACATCTGCTGGATCATAGAAAAAGCAAGAGAGTTCCAGAAAAACATCTATTTCTGCTTTATTGACTATGCCAAAGCCTTTGACTGTGTGGATCACAATAAACTGTGGAAAATTCTGAAAGAGATGGGAATACCAGACCACCTGATCTGCCTCTTGAGAAATGTGTATGCAGGTCAGGAAGCAACAGTTAGAACTGGACATGGAACAACAGACTGGTTCCAAATAGGAAAAGGAGTTTGTCAAGGCTGTATATTGTCACCCTGTTTATTTAACTTATATGCAGAGTACATCATGAGAAACGCTGGACTGGAAGAAACAAGCTGGAATCAAGATTGCCAGGAGAAATATCAATAACCTCAGATATGCAGATGACACCACCCTTATGGCAGAAAGTGAAGAGGAACTCAAAAGCCTCTTGATGAAAGTGAAAGTGGAGAAAGAAAAAGTTGGCTTAAACCTCAACATACAGTAAACGAAGATCATGGCATCTACAAGTTAAAATTATGAAGGTCGTACAGAATCATTTTCTGCTTATTTTGGTTGTATCCTCAGCATCTATATAATGGATGGTCAAATGAAATTATGGTAAGAAAGTGAAGAAAGCACACTTAAGTTGAAACAAGCTCCACACTGGTGAAGTTGTCTTTAATGAGCTATTTTTCCTTTGATGCTAACAATGTAGAAGGTACTCAACTAATATTTATTGGTTTGAATCAAGAGGCCCCCAATAGTATCATCTCTTAAGGGGGTCTATTTCTTTGGTATATTTCTCTTGGGTAAAAATATAATAACTTCCTAATTAAAAGTTTATCCTTCTTTCTCTTAATTGCCTTTCGTTGGCCTGCAATTCTCTAAAGCTACAGCAAACCCCCAAATAATTATGTCTGGATCATGGAATGAATTGCAGCCTATCTTAATGGTCTACTGTGGAGAATGTGAAATAAAGAGCATCAGCCAGTTGAAAACTTAGTCAAGATCTAAATCAAGGTATGTTGTTGTTCAGTTGCTAAGTCGTGTCTGAATCTTTGTGACACCGTGAACTACAGTACAACAGGTTTCCCTGTCCTTTGCTATCTCCTGGAGTTTGCTCAAACATGTGCATTGCATCAGAGATGCCATCCAACGATCTTATCCTCTGTTGCCCTCGTTGCCTTCTACCCTCAATCTTTCCGATAGATAACGCATAAAAAGCAAATCCTGCACCAACGTTGAAAGTGAAAGTCACTCAGTCGTGTCTGACCCTTTGTGACCCCATGGACTATTCAGCCCATGGAATTCTCCAGGCCAGAATACTGGAATGAGTAAACTTTCCCTTCTCCAGGGGATCTTCCCAACACAGGGATCAAATCAGCCACATTGAGTTTAATTCAAATCCTGGCTCTTACTATCATCGCATGGGTGCATATGTACTAAGTCACTTTAGTCATGTCAGACTCTTTGCAATCCTATGGACTATAGCCCACCAAGCTCCTCTGTCCATGGGGATTCTCCAGGAGAGAATACTGGACTGGGTTGCCATGCCCTCCTCCAGGGGTCTTCCTGACCAAGGAATCGAACTATCATCTCTTATGTCTCCTATGTCTACCGCATTGGGAGGTGGGTTCTTTACCACTAGCACCACATGGTAAGTGCCCCTCCTATCATTAGATATAAAATTTTCAGCAACTTAATTTGGTCACATGTTGTACCATAGTCTTCTCTGTAAAATGTTATAGTAGCTACTCATACATATTTAGTGAATATTAAGTAACTTTATGGGGCTTCCCTGGTGGGGAACTTTATAGATAGTTGGTAGCAGCGGCCATGAGGAGATACCCCATGTCCAAGGTAAGGAGCAGTGGCTGTGCTTTGCTGGAGCAGCCATGAAGAGATACCTCACATCCAAGGTAAGAGAAATCCCAGGAAGATGGTAAGTATGGAGAGAGGGCATCAGAGGGCAGAAAGACTGAAAGCACAATCACAGAAAACTAACCAATCTAATCACATGGACCACAGCTTTGTCTAACTCAATGAAACTAAGCTATACCATGTAGAGCCTCCAAAGAAGGACAGGTCATGGTGGAGAGTTCTGACAAAATGTGCTCCACTAGAGAAGGGAATGGCAAACCACCTCAGTATTCTTGCCTTGAGAACTCATGAACTGTATGAAAAGGTAAAAATATAGGACACTTAAAGATGTACCCCAGGTCGGTAGGTGCCCAATAAGCTACTGGAGATGAGTGGAGAAATAACTCAAGAAAGAATGAAGAGATGGAGCCAAAGTGAAAACAACACCCAGCTGCGGATGTGACTGGTGATGGAAGTAAAGTCCAATGCTGTACAGAGCAATATTGCATAGGAACCTGGAATGTTAGGTCCATGAATCAAGGCAAATTGGAAGAGGTCAAACAGGAGATGGCAAGAGTGAACATTGACATTTTAGGAATCAGTGAACTAAAATGGTAACTCAGATGACCATTATATCTACTACTGTGGGCAAGAATCCCTTAGAAGAAATGGAGTAGCCATCACAGTCAACAGGAGTCTGAAATGCAGTACTATGATGCAATCTCAAAAACGATATAATGAACTCTTCATTTCCAAGGCAAACCATTCAATATCACAGTAATCCAAATCTATGCCCAGATCAATAATGTTGAGAAGCTGAAGTTGAACGGTTCTATGAAGACCTACAAGACCTTTTAGAACTAACACCCAAAAAGATATCCTGTTCATTATAGGGGACTGGAATGCAAAAGTAGGAAGTCAAGAAACACCTGGAGTAACAGGCAAATTTGGCCTTCAAGTACAGAATGAAGCAGGGAAAAAGCTAGTAGAGTTTTGCCAAGATCTCACTGGTCACAAAAAACACCCTCTTCCAACAACACAAGACTCTACACATGTACATCACAAAATGGCCAACACCAAAATCAGATTGATTATATTCTTTGCAGCCAAAGATGGAGAAGCTCTATACAGTCAGCAAAAACAAGACTGGGAACTGACTGTGGCTCAGATCATGAACTCCTTATTGCAACATTCAGACTTAAATTGAAGAAAGTAGGGAAAACCACTAGACCATTCAGGTATGACCTAAATCAAATCCCTTACAATTATACTAGTGGAAGTGAGGGATTAGATCTGATAGACAGAGTGCCTGATGAACTATGGAAGGAGGTTTGTGATATTTTATAGGAGACAGAAATCAAGACCATCATCAAGAAAAAGAAATGCAAAAAAGCAAAATGGCTATCCGAGGAGGCCTTACAAATAGTTGTGAAAAGAAGGGAAGCGAAAGCAAAGAAGAAAAGGAAAGATATACCCATTTGAATCCAGACTTCCAAAGAATAGCAAGGAGAGATAAGAAAGCCTTCCTCAGTGATCAATGCAAAGAAATAGAGGAAAACAACAGAATGGGAAAGACTAGAGATCTCTTCAAGAAAATTAGAGATACCAAGGGAACATTTCATGCAAAGATGGGCTCAATAAAGGACAGAAATGGTATGGACCTCACAGAAGCAGAAGATATTAAGAAGAGGTGGCAAGAATACACAGAAGAACTGTACAAAAAGATCTTCATGACCCATATAATCACGATGGTGTGATCACTCACCCAGAGCCAGACATCCTGGAATGTGAAGTCAAGTGGGCCTTAGGAAGCATCACTATGAATAAAGCTAGTGGAGGTGATGGAATTCCAG
This sequence comes from Bos mutus, assembly GCF_027580195.1. NCBI lineage: Eukaryota > Metazoa > Chordata > Mammalia > Artiodactyla > Bovidae > Bos > Bos mutus. The sequence continues at coordinate 56,186,340 of NC_091621.1, read as the reverse complement.
TTGAACTATTTCAAATTCTAAAAGGTGATGCTGTGTAAGTGCTGTACTCAATATGCCAGAAAATTTGGAAAACTCAGCAGTGGGCACAGGACTTGAAAAGATCAGTTTTCATTGCAATCCCAAAGAAAGACAATGGCAAAGAATGCTCAAACTACTCCACAATTGAACTCATCTCACAGGCTAGCAAAGTAGTGCTTAATTTCTCCAAGCTAGGCCTCAGCAGTACATGAATCGTGAACTTCCAGATGTTCAAGCTAGTTTTACAAAAGGCAGAGGAACCAGAGATCAAATTGCCAACATCCCCTGGATCATCAAAAAAAGCAAGAGAGTTCCAGAAAAACATCTATTTCTGCTTTATTGACTATGCCAAAGCCTTTGATGGTATGGATCACAACAAACTATGTAAAATTCTGAAACAGATGGGAATACCAGACCACCTGACCTGCCTCTTGAGAAATCTATATGCAGGTCAGGAAGCAACAGTTAGAACTGGACATGGAACCACAGACTGGTTCCAAATAGGAAAAGAAGTACATCAAGGCTATATATGGTCACCCTGTTTATTTAACTTATATGCAGAGTACATCATGAGAAATGCTGGGTTGGAAGAAGCACAAGCTGGAATCAAGATTGCCAGGAGAAATATCAATAACCTCAGATATGCAGATGATACCACACTTATATCAGACAGTGAAGAGGAACTAAAAAGCCTCTTGAGGAAAGTGAAAGAGGAGAGTGAAAAAGTTGGCTTAAACCTCAACATTCAGAAAATGAAGATCATGGCATCTGGTCCCATCACTTCAGGGCAAATAGATGGGGAAACAGTGGAAACAGTGACAGACTTTATTTTGGGGGTCTCCAAAATCACTTCAGATGGTGATTGCAGCCATGAAATTAAAAGACGCTTACTCCTTGGAAGGAAATTTATGACCAACCTAGATAGCATATTCAAAAGCAGAGGTATTACTTTGCCAACAAAGGTCCATCTAGTCAAGGCTATGGTTTTTCCAGTGGGCATGTATGGATGTGAGAGTTGGACTGTGAAGAAAGCTGAGCACTGAAGAATTGATGCTTTTGAACTGTGGTGTTGGAGAAGACTCTTGAGAGTCCCTTGGACTGCAAGGAGGTCCAACCAGTCCATCCTAAAGGAGATCAGTCTTGGGTGTTCATTGGAAGGACTAATGCTGAGGCTAAAACTCCAATACTTTGGCCACCTCATGTGAAGAGTTGAGTCATTGGAAAAGACCTTGATGCTGGGAGGGATTGGGGGCAGGAGGAAAAGGGGTTGACAGAGGATGAGATATGTGGATGGCATCACCGACTCGATAGACCTGAGTTTGAGTGAACTCCAGGAGTAGTGATGGACAGGGAGGCCTGGCGTGTTGTGATTCATGGGGTCGCAAAGAGTCGTACATGACTGAGCGACTGATCTGAACTGAACCAGGAGTTGGTGATGGAAAGGTCAGCCTGGCATGCTGCAGTCCATGGGGTCACAAAGAATTGGACACGAGTGAGGGACTGAACTGATATAGATAAATGTATTAATAAAGCCTTTGACTGTGGATCACAAGAAACTATGAAATATTCTTCAAGGAATGGGAAGACCAGAACACTTTATCTGATTCCTGAGAAATCCGCATGCAGGGAAAAGAAGAGTTAGAATCAATCATGGAACAATGGACTGTTTCCAAATTTGGAAAAGCATACATCAAGGCTGTATATTTTCACCCTGTTTATTTAACATCTATGCAGAGTTTATCATGTGAAATGCCAGGCTGAACGAAATGCTCAAGCTGGAATCAAGATTGCTGGTAGAAATATCAATAAACTCAGATATGCAGATGGCATCACCCGTATTGCAGAAGGCAAAGAGGAACTAAAGAGCATCTTGATGAAGGTGAAAGAGTAGAGTGAAAAAGCTGACTTAAAACTCAACACTGAAAAAACAATCATGGCATGTGGTTCCATCACTTCATGACAAATAGGTGGGGAGAAAATGCAAACAATGACAGACTTTATTTTCTTGGGCTCCAAAATCACTGTGGATGGTGACTGCAACAATGAAATTAAAAGAAGCTTGTTCCCAAAGGAAAATCTGTGACAAACCTATATACAGTATACTAAAAAAGCAGAGACATTACTTTATCTACAAAGGCCCTTATCAAAGCTATGGCTTTTCCAGTAGTATGGATGTGAATATTGGACCATAAAGAAGGCTAGCTCTGAAGAACTGATACTTTCAAACTGTGGTGCTAAACAAGACTGTTGAGAGTGCCTTGGACTGCAAGGAGATCAACCAGTCCATCCTAAAGGAAATCAACTCTGAATTTTCATTGGAAGGAATGATGCTGAATCTGAAGCTCCAATACTTTGGCCACCTGACTTGAAGAGCCAACTCATTGAAAAATACCCTGATGCTGGGAAAGATTGAAGGCAGGAGGAGAAAGGGAAGATGGGGGATAAGATGGGTAGATGGCCTCACTGACTCAATGGACATGAGTTTGAGTGAACTCCAGGAGATGGTGAAGGACAGGGATGCTTGGCGTACTGCAGTCCATGGGATTGCAAAGAGTTGGACACGACTGAGGCACTGAACAAGAACAACAGTATCTATTACTTTTAAATTTATACTCCAAGAAGGAAACTTCTAGAAAAAGACTGGAGGAAGTTAATTCTGAGGGAGAAGTCTGACCATCTTATAACCTGGCTCTACTATATTATCTATACATTAATAACAGTTTCAAGTTTTTAAACTTCTGTTTATCTTAGTTTATCTGTGAAATTGATATTATAGTAATGCTGCCTACTTCATAGGGATTTTATTAATTACTATATGAAAGCTACTAACACAGTGCCAAGTACATAGTGACACTCTTAAAAAGTGAGCTATTTTGATAGTGCTGCTGCTCTTGATCCTAGAAAGGCATCAAAAGTACATGGCAAAGTTTGAAGGGTAGTGTGGTAAGATTACTGGTCAATTTTTATTTTTGACTTTATGAATACTTTTAAAACCTTTTATTTCTAGATAAAAAAGGAAATATTTGTACATGAAACTTTTCTGACTGCCAATGTTTCATTAGAAAGAATCATACATTTATTCATTAATGTATCTTACTAGATTCCTTTCAAATTCATTTAGTTATTAAGTTCAATTGCCATTTGCACCAGTTGGCTTATGGTTGGAAGTATGATGAGACTTTCTTGTTAATCTGAAGAGGCTACTTTAAAGTCCATTCATTACAATTTTAGATTTGATGATGCTTTATTTCCCTACTGGAAAAACTATATTCTTTTTTCCCTTATTACAAAAAATTTTAACATTACTTCTAGCTAGAAATTTAGATGATGAATGGCAACTTCAAGTTAAAATAGGGTAGGTATAAAAAATGAAAAAAGAATATGAAGGGAGATATAAATTAAAGTCTTTGTAAAATAAGTTATTGATTTCTAGAAGGTTGCTAGGCAACCATTGTGGAGAAAATTGCATAAACACTTCTCTTGATTTTAATGAGTTGCTTAAAAAATATGTACTAGTACGATGCATATTCTTGTTTAATATTAGCCATAATCTTTTTTCTTAGTGATAAAGAATACTAAAATACTAAACATTTGCTTTTTTACATATCATATTATCTAGGTTAGTACTTCTATAAAGTAATTTGAAAGCTTGCATACCAGTACATAATTATCAGGAAAAATCACTTAAGGTTATTTTTATATCTAATCCATGGCAATAAAGTTGCCGTCCAGTCAGCAAAACCTTGGCATGACCTTTATTCTGTTCAGAAAATTCCATTAATTCTAATTGTTGCAGACTTAATGAAAGTGTGATTCAATATTCTCTAACTGACCTTGGACCATTTCCTTTAAGGGGCAACCATGTGACCAATAAAGATATATGAGTCATTTTGACTTTAAATATTTAAACTCACACATACCTTAAATTCTAAACAAAAGGAAAATAAAATTATCTTGTATTTATCAAGTTTTGTAAGACTCCAGCATAAACCTCTAAAGCGTATAACTAAACCAAACATTTACACATTTGTGTGTGTTTCTGTGTTTTGTTTTTAAGATAAGAGTTTTGGCTATGCTGAAGGTAGAAAGAGGTTGAAAAACACGAAAAACACCACTTTTTTATTATTTCCATAGAATTAGTTTCACATGCTCCTAAAACCTTGTTTATTATTCTCTATATTTTTAAAATTGTATTTTACATATTACAGTTTAACAAAATTCTTTACTTAGCCTGAAAACTTGCTTCTTCCTGACAACACCAGCTCCTTTAAGCTCCCTTAATATAAGCTCACTTATATTTTCACTGACAGTGTTGTAGCCACGCATTCCGGGAAACAAACTCACTCAGAAGGACAATGCAGATAGTGGAGTGCAGTTTATTACACCGGCGGGCCCAAGGCAGAGTCTCCTCTTAGCCAAGGACCCCGACCAGCATTTGTGAAAATCTTTTATACCCCTTGTGTACGTGTCTGAACCCACCACTCCAAATTCCTTGAGACTTACATAAACCAAGGAAAATACAATCCCAATAACCCCATCATTCACGTGTTATGTGCTGAAACAGTTAAACAATTGGCCAATAATCAATAAGCCCAGGTTACTCTCCGATAGGTACGGAAAAATTTATGGCCTGTCTGGAGGGGGTCTTATCCTTCTGTTGTCATTTCCATAAGCACTAAACACAGAGTTCAGAGTCCATTGGAGAGGTGGCTGAGCATGATCAGCATGAACAGGCCTAAGATGGAGTCCAGGCCCTGTGAATTCCCTCTTCAAAAGAACTTTGATAATAGAGTTTCACAATGCCAGCTAGCTCTCTCAAACTAAAGCATTACTGCTTAACAAGCTCACTTTAAGAAATGTTAATTTGAAGCTTGTCTTCCAGTTGTATCATCCTTTATAATTTCATTCATCTAAACATAAATTTATTTGAGATCACTGGCCTCCAGGTTAACAAGAAAATAAAGACAGCCAGCCAATGAGAAATATCCAGAATTTCTTTGTGCCCTACTCATTCATAGAACACTTCCTGTTCATACCCATCCACTCCTTCTTTCCATCTCAGCATTAAATGCCTCTTCCACTTAATGTAACTCACATCTCAAGGAACTTCAATTTGTTTCTTCCCTGTTTTTTGTGTTTTTCAACCTCTTTCTCTCTACCTTCAACAGAGCCAATGCTCTCTTATCTTAAAAACTCAATGCACACAAACACACAAAAATGCCAAATGTTGAGGCAACCCAATGACCCTCTCTATCAAATATTTCTATTATGTATTTTTAAAAAGTAAAACTATCTTTGCTTCCATTGCTGATCCTTAGATCATCTCTGAGCCACTGCTGCATGTTCTCTGTCTCTGATATACCACTGAAATTGCTTTGAATGAGCTCTCAAGCAATCGCCTATCTGTTAAATTCAACAAACCTTTTCCTCTAAAGGTTAACACTTAATATTTGTTACTTCTTCCTGTTTGGGAATCTCTCCTCCTTTGTATGCCATAATGCCTTTCACCCCTAATTCTCACCATCCTATCTTTCTATCCTTTTTCATGATGTGTATCTTCCTCTGTTACCTCACATTTTGTTGCTATTGTTTAGTCATGTCTCACTCTTTTGTGACCCCATGGAATATAGCCCACCAAGTTCCTTATTAATCATGGATATTTCCAGAAATTCTACGTGATTCTATCTCCTTTTCAGCTTTCACCTGGGGAAGATCTTATTAATTTGTGTAGTTTCATCACATGTACTAAGCACTCTCAAACAATGTTGCTAGCCAAATTCTCTTCTTCACCCCAAGATACCTCTCCTCACTGTCCAAATCAAACTTGACATTTCTATATTAGTTTCCTACTGCTGTTGCAATAAATTGTCACAAACTCAGTGGTTCAAACCATATATCTCTTAAAATTCTAAACTCTGTATCTCTTTTGTAGGTATTGGCAGAGAATGTCTTTCCTAGTCTTTTCCTGCTTTTGGAGACAACCTGAATTCCTTGGTTTATGGCTCCTTCCTCTATCTTCAAAGCCAGAAGTGAAACATCTTTAAATTTCTATCTTTATCTGATCTGATGCTATTGTCATATTTTTATTTGACTTTACAGCCTTCCTTTTTCTCTTCTAAATGCCCCTGTTATTACATTATATCCCACCTTAATGTTATTGTTGTTGTTTAGTCACTAAGTCATGTGTGACTCTTTGAGATCCCATTAACTGCAGCATATTAGGCTCCCCTGTCCTCCAATGCCTCCTGGAGTTTGCCCAAATTCATGTCCATTGAATTAGTGATATTATCTAACCATCCCATTGTCTTTAAAATTCAATATAAATATGTTAATTTTGATATCATTAATCACACATGCAAAATCCCTTGTGCCATGTAAAGTAACATATTCACAAGTCCAGGGATTAGAATAAAGGATATTTTGGAACCATTACTCTGCTAGCTACAATATCCAAAACAGAAACCTAAATATTTATTTATATTATTATAACTATTGTTATTTTTTTAAAAGGATTCTACCATATACCAGTGTTTCTCAACCTCAGAGATAGCTTGACTGACAATTCTTCGTCATTGGGTTAGGGATAAGAGGGCATTGTGTGAATTACAGAATGTTCAATAGCATCCCTGTCTTCTGTTTAAGATATTAGTAGCACCCTTCCCTAGCTATGACAACCAAAAATGTTTCCAGGTGTTATCAAATCACGTGGGACCAAATTGTGCCCAGCTGAAAATCACTACCTTAAACCTTTTTCCTCCTTTCTCTTCATAAGTCAGTGACATGAACCATCATCTACCCAATTCTGAAGCAGGAACCTGGAAGTTCATCTTAACATTTTCCCTGCACAGGGGGGATCAGTGGTCACCAGGTGCTGTCATTCCTATTTCCTTACTCTTCACCACTGACTTTCCTTTCCCCTCACCCGGATTATCACAATACATTTCTAAGCATTGTTCCTGACTTCACTACAGTCTGCTTTATTTTATTTTTTCTGAATTGTCTTCTAGGTCTCATGCAGCTGTTGCTTTTCCTAAACTTTCCTTGTTTAGGAAAGTTTAGGCCCTAATGTTCAGTCTATCAATTCTTTAAAACTTACTTTTGTTGTTTGGTTCATAGCAGAGGTTATGATAGAATACTAATGACATTTTTGCTGTCTTCTACTTGGACTATAAGAGGACATGGTGTTTTACAAGCACCATCTCCATTAGGTTTACTATGCTTTAGAGGTTTTGTTATGCTTATTATTTGTGTACTTAAAAAAGTAGAAAAATCTCTTAACCAAAAAAGCTTTTGAAACCAAAGGAAAAATTCTAAGTCCAGTTACAATATTGTTTCTGTATCTCTATTGGTTCATACTATCTAGTCATTGAATTTCCATTTAATGTAAGTTACTTTTAAGTGGACAAAGTTGACAAAAATGATATTAAATTTTCAATAAAAAATAGCCCTAATGTACACTTTAATTATAACCAACATTATTTCTTTAATACCAATTAAGTATTTTTTCATCAGTTTATCATGATTTTAGAATTGTAATAAACCTACTGTTTTTATTTTAACCCACTGCACAAACTAAGAGCAATGCTTCTACTCTTAATTAAGGTGATATTTTTCTGATATACCTCACTGTTTCCCTGTGAATGAATAACAATTGAGTCCAGGTAAATAAAAAAAAGAACAAAGTTCAACTATTCAAGAATAAATATTTCAAGTTGCGCTAGTGAGATCTTCATATTTCCAGCTCTTCAATTAGCTTTATTTTAGTAAGTATTCTCCTAAAAAGAAAATCAGTTTAGAAACAGATAAATGGAAAACAAGAGGAAGACCAATGGAAATAAAATTAGAGCAAAATAAAGTTAAAGACTCAGGAGTTGAGTTCTTTGTTATAAATATTGTTTTCCTAGAAGCAAACAAGTTTTCCCAGGCAAAAAATAATAATAATAGTTTTGATACCTGAACTGAATTCTTATTGACTAACATGATAAAATATTTTTCAAGTGAGTTTTTACAGAATAAAACTTTCTACACCTATAGGCATGTCTTAGCAGGAAGACGTACACAGCTTCAAAACCCTATCTCAAAACACATCATTTCCATATAATAGAACTTGTTTAAATGCAGTATAAACTTTAGTCCATATACAATAGCTCCAATTTTAGCCATATCCATATATTACTTCAAAGTTATTTGCTTAATAATTTCCTTTAATTTGAATCACTCTTTTCTATCTTCATTTTATTAGTAATATTCATTGATCCATCAATTTGGTATGTTAGTTTTATTTTTCACTGTATTTTAAATGGAAATAATTTTTAATTTTAAAATACATTTTATATATATATACATTATATAAATGTATATAAATTTATATTTTGTACACATTTTATATACAAAATATATTTGTGATGCACTGTCCTTTTGCCAATAGTGTATTAAGTACAAGAAAGGCATACATATTAAAACATGCATTAAATAAAAACTTGAAGAGGTATCAAAATTGGAAATCAAAATAATTGAACTTGTGATGGAGTGTTGCCTACCTACTCTCTGAAAAAATCCTTGGATAGATTAGGATTATGTGGTAAATTCTTCCTAAATAGAATGTGTGTGTTTGTGCATATGAATGTGTGTGTACACACATGTATTATTTGTGTATCACATTTAATTGTACATAGGAATGAAAAAAAAAGTGAGTTAACTATTAAAAGCTTTAATTTTAGCTAAATAAGAAACTCAAAGATTATCTCCTCATTTCTGCTAAAATGTTAAATGTTCTTCTGTAAGTTTAAGGTCAAAGAGATAAAATAAAGATGAAACACTTATATTTCTACCTAGATTTTCAGAGGCCCTTTCAAGCAGACAGTTCCATTAAATGTGCAGTTATAAATCCTATTTAAAATAACTCACTTTAAGTTTTATATTATCTGTAGATTTTTTTTACTTTTATCAATAAAACCATGGCCCTTTTAAAAACTTACAGTGATAATTTTTGGTATTCCATAATGCCATTTCAATCATACCTTATTGCACAGAGCAAGAATGGATACTTTTTCCTTGTTCCCCACATTAAAGTAGATAAAGAGACTTTCTGAACTTGAAGAATACTTTTATTTTAAATATTAGTTTCTACAACTTGAACAATGTGTAGACTAAAATAAATTCAGGGTGACATTTTAAAATAATATACATATATATTCTTGGTTCAAAATAAAAAATGTAAATCAAATTAGTCAATGTTTTACTTGTAAATACTTTCACAACTTCTGGGAATAAGCTTTATCTACTTCCTCTCCTTCACATCCTATTCCTTTTGTTTGAATCAGTCATACAACTATGTGGTTTCTATAAGCAATATATTCCCCAAATTTTGCTCTACTCCTTTACTGTTTTTCTTATTACTGTATGATTCTGATTATATCGCTCCATTGTTCAAAACATTTTAAGAATGCCATTGAAGGACACACTTTTTACTTTTGTATCTGTCCACCTTTATATTTGCATCTCCCACAACTTGCTCATATGTATCCTATGTAGACATCCTGAACTACTTTCTCTCCTCCACTATGCCCTGCTCACACATGTGGCCCTATTCTTTTAGTAGACCATCTCTTTATTTATAATGTCTTCCCTCCAGCTTGTTTTATTTCCTTGCATAAACTCTAATTATTGTGCAGAATAGCTCAATGTCAGCTCCACTCTTAGGTTGACACTGGCTCTCCCACATGTAGTCAAGTAGTGTTCTGTGCTCTTCCTCATGTGTATTAACAAATCATATCTCAATCTCAATCTCTCTCTGTCCCCTCCTTGCTCTATCTCTCCCAAGAACAGTGAACACTTGAGGGAAAAGATTTGCATATTTCCTAATTTAACCATCAAAAGCATGATATATAGATATCAAATACATGTCAGCATCCAAAAAAGAATTCTAGCTTTTTTTTTTTTTTAGAATCTTAGTTTTTTATATATATCTTCCCCCAAACATAGTCTCTAACCTCATAAGAACAGAGGCTATAATAACAACTTCAGTTCAGTTCAGTTCAGTCACTCAGTTGTGTCTGACTCCTTGCGACCCCATGAATCGCAGCAAGCCAGGCCTCCCTGTCCATCACCAACTCCTGGGGTTCACCCAAACTCAGATGCATCGAGTCAGTGATGCCATCCAGCCATCTCATCCTCTGTCGTCCCCTTCTCCTCCTGCCCCCAATCCCTCCCAGCATCAGGGTCTTTTCCAATGAGTCAACTCTTCACATGAGGTGGCCAAAGTATTGGAGTTTCAGCTTCAGCATCAGTCCTTCCAATGAACACCCAGGACTGGTCTCCCTTAGAATGGACTGGTTGGATCTCCTTGGAGTCCAAGGGACTCTCAAGAGTTTTCTCCAACACCACAGCTCAAAAGAAAATCAATTCTTCGGTGCTCAGTTTTCTTCACAGTCCAACTCTCACATCCATATATGACCACTGGAAAAACCATGGCCTTCACTAGATGGACCTTTGTTGGCAAAGTAATATCTCTGCTTTTTAACATGCTATCTGAAGAACAAACAAACAAACATGCTATCTAGGTTGGTCATAACTTTCCTTCCAAGGAGTAAGTGTCTTTTAATTTCATGGCTGAAATTACCATCTTCAGTGATTTTGGAGCCCCCAAAATAAAGTCTGACACTGTTTCCACTGTTTCCCCATCTATTTGCCATGAAGTGATGGGACCAGATGTCATGATCTTCATTTTCTGAATGTTGTTGAGCTTTAAGCCAACTTTTTCACTCTCCTCTTTCACTTTCATGAAGAAGCTTTTTAGTTCCTCTTCACTTTCTGCCATAAGGGTGGTGTCATCTGCATATCTGAGGTTATTGATATTTCTCCCGGCAATCTTGATTCCAGCTTGTGCTTCTTCCAGCCCAGTGTTTCTCATGATGTACTCTGCATATGTTAAATAAGCAGGGTGAGAATATACAGGCTTGACGTACTCCTTTTGCTATTTGGAACCAGTCTGTTGTTCCATGTCCAGTTCTCAAGAGGCAGGTCAGGTGGTCTGGTATTCCGATCTCTTGAAGAATTTTCCACAGTTTATTGTGATCCACACAGTCAAAAGTTTTGGCATAGTTAATAAAGCAGAAATAGATGTTTTTCTGGAACTCTCTTGCTTTATCAATGATCCAGCAGATGTTGGCAATTTGATCTCTGGTTCCTCTGCCTTTTCTAAAACCAGCTTGAACATCTCGAAGTTCACAGTTCACGTATTGCTGAAGCCTGGCTTGGAGAATTTTGAGCATTACTTTACTAGCGTGTGGGAGGAGTGCAATTGTGTGGTAGTTTGAGCATTTTTTGATATTACCTTTCTATAGGATTGGAATGAAAACTGACCTTTTCCAGTCCTGTGGCCACTGCTGAGTTTTCCAAATTTGCTGGCATATTGAGTGCAGCACTTTCACAGCATCATCTTTCAGGATTTGAAGTAGCTTAACTGGAATTCCATCACCTCCACTAGCTTTGTTCGTAGCGATGCTTTCTAAGGCCCACTTGACTTCACATTCCAGGATGTCTGGCTCTAGGTGAGTGATCACACCATCGTGATTATCTGGGTCATGGAGATCTTTTACATACATCTGTTTCTTTATTAGTACCCTAGAGATACCTAACTTGTCAGACTGATAGAATAAATAAAATATCACACAGTTTGATACATGGTAAGTGTGAAAGAAATTCTATTTTATTATCCAGTTATACTACTACATGTAATTTTTATACACAAAATACAATTACAGAATGACAAAGAACTAAAAGCGTTATTGAAAGTTGAGCTTTTTTTTTTTTTTTCATTTTTATCTATAAGAAAACCAAGGCACAGTGGAGTTAAGTAATTTGCCTATGATTCTGCAGTTCAGGGTTATGAAAGAGAACTAGGGTCCATTTTTTTGAGTAATCTATGGATTTTATGCACTCTCATACATTTGTTAGCTCAGCTGGAAAAGAATCTGCCTGCAATGCAGGAGACCCTGGTTCGATTCCTGGGTCTGGAAGATCCACTGGAAGGGAGAGGTTACCCAATCCAATATTCTTGGGGTTCCCTGGTGGCTTAGAAGGTAAAGAATCTGCCCACAATGTGGGAGATGTGGGTTTGATCCAAGGATTGGGAAGATCCCCTGGAGAAGAAAATGGCTACACAGTCCAGTATTCTGGCCTGGAAAATTCCATGGACTGTATAGTCCATGGGGTCACAAAGAGTTGAACACCAGTGAATGACTTTCACTTCACTTCATATATGTGTGTGTTCAGTTCACTTCACTTCAGTTGCTCAGTCGTGTCTGACTCTTTGCGACCCCATGAATCGCAGCACGCCAGGCCTCGCTGTCCATCACCAACTCCTGGAGTTCACCCAGACTCATGTCCATCGAATCAGTAATGCCATCCAGCCATCCCATCCTCTGTTGTCACCTTTTCCTCCTGCCCCCAATCCCTCCCAGCATCAGAGTCTTTTCCAATGAGTCAACTCTTCGCATGAGGTGGCCAAAGTACTGGAGTTTCAGCTTTAGCATCATTCCTTCCAAAGAAATCCCAGGGCTGATCTTCAGAATGGACTGGTGGGATCTCATTGCAGTCCAAGGGACTCTCAAGAGTCTTCTCCAACACCACAGTTCAAAAGCATCAATTCTTTGGCGCTCAGCCTTCTTCACAGTCCAAATCTCATATCCATACATGACCACTGGAAAAACCATAGCCTTGACTAGATGAACCTTTGTTGGCAAAGTAATGTCTCTGCTTTTCAATATGCTATCTAGGTTGGTCATAACTTTTCTTCCAAGGAGTAATAGTCTTTTAATTTCATTGCTGCAATTACCATCTGCAGTGATTGTGTGTATGTGTGTGTGTGTATATTTGCATGTCTAATATACATATAGAGCATGTATATGTATATGTATAATATACATGCTTAGCTGTATATTATAGCTCAGCTATTCCCTGGTAGCTTAGCTGGTAAAGAAACCACCTGCAATGCAGGAGACCCAAGTTCAATTCCTAGGTCAGGAAGATCCCTTGGAGAAGGGAACAGCTATCCACTCCAGTATTCTGGCCAGGAGACTTCTATAGACTGTATAGTCCATGGGATTGCAAAGAGTCGGACATGACTGAGCAACTTTCACTTTCGTTCCATATATGTATGAGCATGTCTAATATCTTCTTTTCCTTACCCCTGATTTTTCTCATATCTTCCAGTCATAATTAGGGTAGAGAAATACAGGTATCAGAATTTCTATAGATGTGTGTGCATGTGCTCAGTGGTGTCCAACTCTTTGCAACCCCATGGACCATTAGGCTCCTCTGTCCATGGAATTTCCAGGCAAGAATACTGGAAGGGGTCCCATTTCCCACGCCAGAGGATCTTCCTGGCCCAGGAATTGAAACTGTGTCTCTTGCATCTTCTGCAGTGGCAGGCGGCTTCTTTACCACTATGCCACCTGGGAAGCCCATATCTATAGATAGATAGATATAATAGATAGAGTTGGGATCCACCTCCTCAGAAAACCTCCATGCATACAGCTTCTGTTCCAGATAAAGCTGGAAAAGATATTTCCTTTGATTCCCAAAGTACCCAATGACAACTCCAAGTTTATCACCTACCATATGAACTGCTACTAACTGGTTAATAATTAAATGATCATTATTGATGAAATATACTTATTGATTGACATATACTTACTGATTTTTGCAGTGTCAACACCTGACACAGGGCCTCAGACAGCACAGATATTCAAATAGTTATTGTTGTATCTAAACTCCAGAATACATTTTCTAACCCCAAATCACAATTCCCTAATTTCCTTTACAATGAAATTATCCTCTTAATCTTATAATAATATCTTCAGCCATTATGTGTGAAACCTGCTGGATTCCTCTTTTGGGCATGCTAAAATATTTAAGTCTAGTGATGTACATATACAGATAAATACAGATGCATGATTAAATCTCACATAGGACTTAGTAATCATATTATTTGGTTCATAAATAGTGAAGTGAATGCAGTTAGTCATATATGCTGCTTATTTGATTAAAAATTGTCTTCATTTAAGTTAATAATAACTGCCTTCATTGAGCAATTAGTGTATACTAGGCAAGTGTATTTATAATTGCACTGAATCTTTGCCACTTTTCTATTATTATCTTATTTTTATTGGTGAGGTATTTGAATATTAAATCAGTTAGACAATATGCATAATATTACTCATTTTTTTCTAAATCTCATCTTTGATTAACACTCTTAGTTACTAAGGTGACAAAGTGATTATATCTATAGGTGTTTGAAATATTCCATTGTGCTGCATCGGTAAATTGGCTTTCTAGCTCACTCCAAAGCCATAGCCTTAGGCTACCCAGGGTAGCCTTATCTTTCCTTTAGCAACACACAACATACACATGATACACACACACAATTTGTCTGACTTCATCTCCTCCTATCCATTCCCTATTCGTCTATAGTACCCTATTCATCTGTAGATTCTTTGTCCTTCTTCAAACTCTCCAGACTCACTCTTGTCTCATGGTTTACATTTTTCAGCCTTAATTACTCATATAGATATCTGCATGATAATTTGATCTATTTTAGTATCTAATGAAATTTTATCAGTGACTGCATTTAAAGAGCAGCCCCACCTTCATAATAGCCCCACTATCATGCTTATCTGCTGTATATTCATCCATAGCACTTTTTATCATGGGATACAATTTGCTAAAAAAATATATATATATGTCCTTTCTCTAGATTATAGCTTCATATGGATAAGAATTTTTGTCTATTTGGCCTACCACTATATTCTTATAGCAAGGTCGATGTTTGGCTCAGAGTAGATGCTCAAATAATACTTGAGAATTAATTAATAAGTACAAACAAAATGCATAAAGTCCATAAAATTTTACAGAAGAAATAGTTATCAGCACAGAATTGATCACAAATAGCAGCTACACAATTAACCAATAATATGACCTTAGCAGTCAGACACACTTAAATTTAAAATCTTTTTTATCTCTTATTTTCTATACAACCATGGTGGGCTGGTTAGTATGATCTTCAAGGCTTGTATCTGCTAAGTTAAAATGCTAATAATTCCTTCACAGCCTTATTTTGGGTAGTTAGTGACATTTCTCTCTTTCTTTCCTACACCCAGTTAGGGTAATACACACATATGTAAAGGTAAAGCGAAAATGGAATTTATCTTCCAAACCAGAACTCATTAAGAGTGACAGAGTGCACTATTTATAATTATAGTGGGATAACAACTACAAATCAGTATGGCTCCGAGCAAAACAGAATGTAGTCTACCTAATAGGAAGACATACATGCAGATATCAAAATGGATTCAAAGCACATCAAGTGTGCTGGGCTTAGTGGATTAGCACTTGGTGTCATTTGCATTGTGTCCAGAGGCTGGAAAACTAAACACATTTCCTAAGACTCTCTTTCACTTAGGTTTCTGAGCATGCATTAGGTTTTGCCAGTTACCTGCAGAGTGTGAGATGTAGAAGGCAGAAGTATAGGAGAGATCATTTCTCCTTCCCTTTAGTTGTTCCTGTGAGAAGCACAGAATTGTAGAGATCTCCCACAGCAGAAGACTGTGTCTACTCCTTCTGTGGTTCTTTTTTCTTTTTTATTTTTTTTTAATTAATTAATTTTTTATTGAAGGATAATTGCTTTACAGAATTTTGTTGTTTTCTGTCAAACCTCAACATGAATCAGCCATAGGTATATATAGATATATATCCCCTCTCTTCTGAACCTCCCTCTCATCTTCCTGCCCACCCAATCCCTCTAGATCAACACAGAGCCCTTGTTTTATTTTCCTGAGCCATACAGCAAATCCCTGCTAGCTATCCACTTTACATATGGTAATGTAAATTTCCATGTTACTCTCCATACATCTCACCCTCTCCCCATGTCCACAAAGGTATCCCTATGTCTATTTCTCCATTGCTGCCCTGTAAATAAATTCTTCAGTTCCATTTTCTTAGACTCCGTATATGTGCATTAGAATATGATATTTATCTTTCTCTTTCTGACTTACTTCACGCTGTATAATAGGTTCTAGGTTCATCTACCTCATCAGAACTAACTCAAAGGCAGTCCTTCTTATGGCTGAGTAATATTCCATTGTGTATATGTACCCAACTTCTTTATCTATTCATCTGCTGATGGACATCTAGGTTGCTTCCATGTTCCAGCTATTGTAAATAGTGCTGCAATGAACAATGGGATACATGTGTCTTTTTCAATTTTGGTTTCTTCAGGGTATATGCCAAGGAGTGGGATTGTTGGGTCATATGGTGGTTGTATTCCTAGCTTTTTAAGGAATCTCCATACTGTCTTCCATAGTGGGTGTATCACTTTACATCCCCACCAACAGTGCAAGAGTGTTCCCGTTTCTCCACATCCTCTCCAGAATTTGTCGTTTGCAGACTTTTTGATGATGACCATTCTGACTGGTGTGAATTGATATCTCATCGTCACTTTGATTTGCAGTTCTCTAATAATGAGTGATGTTGAGCATCTTTTCATGTGTTTGACAGCCATCTTTATGTCTTCTTTGGAGAAATGTCTACCCAGGTCTTTTTCCCATTTTCAATTGGGTTGTTTTTCTGCTATTGTTGTTTCCTGGTGGCTCAGAGGATAAAGCATCTGCCTGCAAGGCAGGAGACCCAGGTTCTATCCCTGGGTTGGGAAGATCCCCTGGAGAAGGAAATGGCAACCCACTCCAGTATTCTTGCCTGGAGAATCCCATAGTCCACTGGGTCGCAAAGAGTTGGGCACGACTGAGCAACTTCACTTTCACTTTCTGGTATTGAGTTGTATGAGCTGCTTGTATATTTTGGAAATTAACCCTTTGTCAGTTGTTTCATTTGCTATTATTTTCTCCCATTATGAGGGTTGTCTTTTCACCTTGCTTATAGTTTCCTTTGCTGTGCAAAAGCTTCTAAATTTAATCAGGTCCCACTTATTTACTTTTATTTCTATTTCCATCACTCTAGGAGTTGGGTCATAGAGGATGTTGCTTTGATTTATGCCATCAATTGTTCTGCCTATGTTTTATTCTAAGAGTTTTATACTTTCTGGTCTTACATTTAGGTCTGTAATCCAGTTTGAGTTTATCTTTGTGAATGGTGTTAGGAAGTGTTCTAATTTCATTCTTTTACATGTGGCTATCCAGTTTTCCCAGCACCATTTATTGAAGAGGAGTCTTATCCCCATTGTATATTCTCACCTCCTTTGTCAAAAATAAGGCACCCATAGGTACATGGGTTTATTTCTGGGCTTTCTATCTTGTTCCAGTGGTCTATATCTCTGTTTTTGTGCCAAAACACCATACTGTTTTGATGACTGCAGCTTTGTAGTATAATCTGAAGTCAGGAAGGTTGATTCCTCCAGATACATTTTTCTTTCTCAAGACTGCTTTCTCTATTCAGGGTCTTTTGTGTTTCCATATTAATTGTGAAATTTTTTGTTCTAGTTCTGTGAAAAATGCCATTGGTAATTTGATAGAGATCACATTGAATCTGCAGATTGTGTTTGATAGTATAGTCATGTTCACAATATTGATTTTTCCTACCAAGGAACATGTAATATCTCTCTATCTGTTTAAGTCATCTTTGATTTCTTTCCTTAGTGTCTTATAATTTTCTGTGTACAGTACTTTTATCTCCTTAAGTAAGTTTATTCCTAGATATTTAATTATTTTTGTTGCAATGGTGAATGGATTGATTCTTTAATTTCTATTTCTGATTTTTAACTGTTAGTATATAGAACTTCAAATGATTTCTGTGTATTGATTTTGTATCCTGCAACCATGCTAAATTCACTGATTAGCTCTAGTAATTAATTTTCTGATATTATCTTTAGGGTTTTCTATGTACAGTATCATGCCATCTGCAAACAGTGAGGGCTTTACTTCTTCTTTTCTGATCTGGATTCCTTTTATTTCTTTTTCTTCTCTGATTCCTGTAATTAGGACTTCCAGAACTATGTTGAATAATAGTGGTGAAAGTGGACACCCTTGTCTTGTTCCTGATCTTAGGGGGAATGCTTTCAGTTCTTCACCACTGAGAATAATGTTTGCTGTAGGCTTATCATATACGGCCTTTACTATGTTGAGTTAGGTTCCTTCTATGCCCATTTTTTGAAGAGCTTTAATCATAAATGGGTGATGAATTTTGTCAAAGGCTTTTTCTGTATCTATTGAGATTATTATATGATTTTTATCTTTTAATTTTTTAATATGGCATATCACATTGTTTGATGTGTATATTGAAGAATCCTTCTGTGGTTCTTGAGAGGAAGGCACTGCACTGGTGGCTTCCAGGTCCTGGATTCTAGCCATGGTAGTATCTTCTTAAAGTCAGACAGAGATTAAAGCTCTCTAGCAAGCTAGTTCTGCATAGAGTAGCTCTGAGTGTTAGGCCTAGAGGCCCTTTGAGTGATCAGTAAACATCTGAGTTCTCTTATCAAATTTCTTTCTGCCAGTAATTGCTTAGGCAGCTGTTCCCTGCAACTGAAAGCTAACAAATCAAGATGTACCACACGGCCTCCTAATTTACAGTGTTGCTTCTCTAATTAACGCAAGTACAATATTTTCATAAGTGGTCTTAGCTGATCTGCTTAAACATATGGTATACTAAT
Source organism: Bos mutus (assembly GCF_027580195.1). Classification (NCBI taxonomy): domain Eukaryota; kingdom Metazoa; phylum Chordata; class Mammalia; order Artiodactyla; family Bovidae; genus Bos; species Bos mutus. The sequence goes on along the minus strand of NC_091621.1, from coordinate 56,167,661 downwards.
GAATGTTGAAATATGTCTTAACTTCAGTCGTAGATCTAGAAGAATTATCACTTTCTCTAACCGGTAGCCCCTCAGGAGGTTTTACTTCAGATATGGCTGTTACAAATAAATATTTCTGGAGAAATATATGACCTGCCAAATTACATCAAAAAACTACACAGGTTCATGGGCATTCTTGTCTAAACAGTTTTTCTGATGTACAAAATACAAAACTACAAATTAAGCCAAGTTGTTAACAATTAACTGGATGCATTGTGTTGCCTAGACAAAACTATGCCCACCTTCTAGAAAGTCAGCATAATATGTCCACAGGAACAATCTTTAATTAGTAGTTACCTCAGGCCACCCCTTTATTAATGGGAAATAATAGGATCAGTATCTTAATAGGTTTTCTGGGGTAAGTATCTATGATAAATAGGAACTTTTGCTTATATCCTCAAGTTCTTAGGTCATCATAATGCAAATTAATTAAGGTCTTTTCATAAGCCAATATATGTATTTGCTTTTGTTTATATGAGAGATGCTCAGAGAGCATTATTTGTTAACTATAGTATAAGATTGAAGTAAAAATAGATCATATACAATGTTTTCAGATTTTCATGGGTGAGAAAAATGTTGCATCTGTGGATAGAAATGAGTCTTCAAGAAACAGTTTATATTTTTGTGATTCATAGTGATGTAAAATGAGCAAAACTTTAGCAATTCAATAATTCAGTAAAATATTTCAGCCTTAGGTGAAGCTGAGCCAATGAGAACGTATTACAGTTTATGCTAAGATTCCAGAGTCAGGAAAACAAAGCTGTTTTGGGCCAAATTGTTTGGCTTCAAGATTGAATGAAATCCATTTATGCCTATACTCTGATTACGAATATGCAAAATTCATGAATTCAAACAGACAGCAGTTGGAAGGGAACAGAAATGTCACTGCAGTTGATTTCATAGAATGGTAGAATTTGGAAGATTTTAATTTTGTTTTCAGGCTAGTTGTTGTTTCAATAAACATCAATAAAAAGTATAGTGAATTAAACTTCTCTCTAGTCTTTTATCCCAGAAGGTAACTCTGCTGATATTAGAATATTTACTATGTACTAAAGCAAATATCCAGAGAAGGCAATGGCACCCCACTCCAGTACTCTTGCTTGGAAAATCCCATGGATGGAGGAGCCTGATAGGCTGCAGTCCATGGGTCGCTAAAAGTCGGACATGACTGAGCGACTTCACTTTCACTTTTCACTTTCATGCACTGGAGAAGGAAATGGCAACCCACTCCATTGTTCTTGCCTGGAGAGTCCCAGGGACAGGTGAGCCTCCTGGGCTGCTGCCTATGGGGTCGCACAGAGTCGGACACGACTGAAGCGACTTAGCAGCAGCAGCAAAGCAAATATCTGAGATAGACAATCTAGTAGAGTATTCTCGATCCTCTTGATACCTAAACTGCTGATTAAATTATGCTTAATAAATGAAGTCCCAAGAACACAGAGCAAATGACTCCCTGACTATAACTGACGATGGCAGAACTAACAAATGTGACCCCAACAGCAGTCCAATTCTGAGAAGTTAATCAAACAAATCAATTAAAATGAGGCATTTGAAGTTTAGAACTTATTTTACAGTTAAAAACTACATAAATAATAACATACTACTTCTCTTGGCATATAAACACAGATAAGAAAATGGCATAAACTGGGCAAGAATATGAAAGGGAAAATAAGGACAATAAAATTGTATTAAATTGCCTCTGGGTTATACAAACTATTTCAAATATTCAATGGCTTCTTTCATACAAAATTTTAGAAAATCAAAATCAGAATATTTCCTTTCTAACAAGTTTCCAGAAAGTTTATGTTTTAAAAGCATTATGCCTCCAGGACTATATATTTCACATGAAATACTAAGAAACTAGAGAACAAAGTAAAAGACCCCTGGGGACTTCAGATCTCATAGATTTAGTTTAAAATGTTTTTTGAGGAAGTGAGTTTCCAATAAAGGGATGTTCGGGCTATCAAAATATCTACTGAAAAGAAAGCAAATGAAATATTCAATAACTTTTCTCTCAATAACAAAAGTAATAAAGAAAACCATTGGCAGCAGTACCCCATTTCAAAGGTAAAACTCCTTCCAGCCCAAGCTCTTTGTTTTTTCTCTCTTTGTATCAGTGATGCTATCTGCCATTGAATAACTGAAATATATTCATCAGGGTCAACATATGTGCTAATAAATACTAACATCAGCTTTCAAGCTTTGCATTTGGCAAGTTTAACACTGTACTTAGTACTAAAAAGCTTAACTATTCCTTCATTTAATTTTGTAAGCCATTTTAGCTTATTTAAGCATTCTTTCTGTGAAAATATACTCTGTACATGTGTTCAATTATCCTTCATGAATAGTTCAAAAAGTCAAGAATTAAAATTAACATAAAATTATGTGCATAAAGTGGTTTACTATTCTCCAATGTGGAAACTATATTTAAAAGACATTTGTTATATTCTTAGAAAACTCTTAGACTTTCTTAATGTATTCAATCTTCAATATTCAGAGGGCATTTAAAATTATTTAGCAGCTTCTGCTGCTGCTAAGTTGCATCAGTCGTGTCTGACTCTGTGCAATCCCATAAACGGCAGCCCACCAGGCTCCTCTGTCCCTGGGATTCTCCAGGCAAGAACACTGGAGTGGGTTGCCATTTCCTTCCCCAATGCATGCATGTATGCTACGTAGCCTCAGTTGTGTCTGACTCTGTGTGACCCCATGGACAGCAGCCCACCAGGTTCCCCTGTCCACAAGATTCTCCAGGCAAGAATAGTGGAGTGGGTTGCCATTTCCTTCTCCAATTTAGCAACTAGATTTCAAATAAGATTTCTTTACCTTATACTACCAACAAAAGAGCAATATGGGTTTAATATGTATCATTTTGAGATGAAAAAAAAATACAAGTCAAGCATTCTCAGTAGATAATTTGGTTCATGTAATAGATAATCAAAAGAGAAAAATATTAAACTCAAATATTTTATGAATTACTTAAAAATTCAACAGATATCCATTAATGGATTGAATAACATGTATTTATAAAACAGATGAAACAGAAACAAGACACAGAGGAATAGTGTCTTGCTTATTAGAATAGAAAAAAAAAGTAAGACACAACTGCAACGGGGAATTCAGAAATCTCAATAGGAATTACATTACAAAATGCTACAATATTTTTAATGGAATGTGGCCATGTAATTAAACATTTAATTATGTCTTATTTCACTCAGCATTCACAATCTTAGACATTTTTCAATGAAGATAAATTACCAAATTTTGTAAAGACAGGTAAAAGTAGGAAGGTCCTTGCAATTTTTCTTTCATATTCTTAAATTGGTGTATCTATACATTTAATTTCTGTAATAGTAGCACATTGTACCAATGCCAACAATACAGAAATATGAGGTATGAGAAAATTCTCTTCTATTTAAATTCCATTTCTTACTAAAAGCAGAGTAACAATTTGGAAGATATGCTATTCAATTTTTTATAGAAGCACAACACTTTTTTTAAAGAAATAAAAATAGAAAAACAGTGTTCTATACTTTGCTTTTCTTACTTAGCAATGCATTTTTCTCAAAATAAATATATAAAAATTTATATATTTTTAATATAAAAATATTATACTGATGGATATTGGGATTTTTCTGCTTTTCTACTGATGGATATTGGGATTTTTTTTCTACTTATTTCAAATAAAGTATTGTATAATACAAATCCATTTACCACATTATTTCTGTGTAATGACACCTTCAATTTCTACTGGATAAGGCCCATATAGTGGTTTGATGAGTGTGTACACTTTAATGTTTAAAAACGCTGCTAGACAAATTCCACAAAGTTTGAAGTGATGTCCAGTTCCACTGGGTAGAGCTAATAGTTGTGCCACATCCTTGGCTGCACTGATTATAATCAACCTTTCATATTTCTATCATCCTAATTTTTTTTTAAGTTTTCAGTGTTTCAATCACCTTGTCCTTGATGATTAGTGAAGTGGAACATATTTTCATTAGAAGCCCATTTGTATTTTTTCTTCTGTGAATTTCCTAACTATATTCCATGCTAGCTTTTCTTGTGGCAGTTACTTTATTTCATTAATGTGCATAACTTTGGGTGTAAAGTAGAAATATTAAATTTTTATGTATTAAATCTCACAAATATAAAGTTAAACCATATGCATTTGTCAATTTGTGACAATATTTGATCTACCAAATGTGATCAAGTACAGTTTACTCAAATATTTTATTTTAGTCTATGATTCTGTCATTTGTCTTTGCTTATAGTTTCTTTACCACACAAATATGCAATATTATGTAATCTGTACTTTAATGTTAATATTACATTCATGTTTAATACTATTATAGTTTTAAATATAATATTTATATATAAATATAAAATATAATAATTTTTAAATGGGCTTCCCTGGTGGCTCAGATGGTAAAGAATCAGCCTACAATATGGGGACCTGGATTTGATCCCTTGGTTGGGAAGATTCTCTGGAGAAGGGAAAGGCTACCCACTCTAGTATTCTGACCTGGAGAACTCCATGGATTGTACAATTCATGGAGTCGCAAAGAGTCAGACACAACTAAACAACTTTCATTTCAATGAATGGTTTTAAAATATTATTATAATATTAAAATTAAATGTATTTAATTTTGATATTATTATAGTTTAAGCTTCATATATAGTATTAAATGGGACTTTTTCTTTCTTTCAAAGAGATGGCTGTTTTTAGTTCTTCAAAGTTAATTCACTATTAATAAATTTCAACTTATCTACAGAACTGGAAAAATGATTCTAATCAATAATTCTTTCATGGTTCTAGAGTTAATTTAACATTTAGAAATTATCGAAATATAATTTGAATAAATAAGTTTTGTTTTACTTTTCTTATGATTAAAACTTCTATATATTGTGAAATGCAAAACGATCACTAAGTTGAAACTTTAAAATACCATACTGTTAGCACAAACCACATTAATTATATATGCTAAATGATGATTTGGTCTTAAGTTAAAGTACCATTTGCAGTGGTAAGATGATACTGATGACTATACCTCCTTTTCTTATGGAACTGTCTTCTTCATAATTCCATGGATCATGTAATGGCCCTATTCTCAGCTTCTTTGGCTTATGAAACCTATACTCAATCTACAGAATCCTGTGCTATCACGGTCACTTGTCTGTATGGCTTCATGAAGACCATCTCCATGACTTTTCAACAGTCTCCTGTTTTAAAATAACACTATATGGAAATAACATGTTTCCAAGTATAAACAATTGTCCAAAATGACATGGTTATTCAGTGATTCAGAACGTTTCTCTATTTTATTGTTCATATTGGAACAAAAGATACAAAATGAGAAATTTATTGTAGAGAACTTCTAAAAACATGGAAATAAGCTCAGGGAACACTGTAGAACACTTATGCACAGGCTTCTTTCTCATTGTTTTGCAGTTGCTAAGTCACATTGTGATCCACATAGTCAAAGGCTTTAGCATAGTCAATGAAGTAGATGTTTTTCTGGAATTCTTGCTTTTGCTATGATCCAACGGATGTTGGCAATTTGATTTCAATTTTTGTGTATTTGTTTGCTATTAATTATTGTGGTATTTTTCATGAAATAAAATGACTGAAGTCTGACCCCTAGGCTCACTGAAGTAGCATTTGATAAAACTGTACAAAAGATTAATACGGCCATCATAGAGGAGAACAAGAAGTGAGGTTAAAAGGAAACAGTCAATGCAGCACTTGTAATATTTCACATAAGAATGCAAAATATAAAACCAGTTTTCATAATATATATTTATATTTTCTAGAATTCTAAAAACCTACTTTTTTTTTTCTTTTTGTGTTGAGTTGCCTCCTAATTGTTGTTCAGTCATTAAGTCATGTCTGACTCTGTGAACCCATAGACTGCAGAATGCCAAATTTCCATGTCCTTCATCATCTCCTGGACTTGCTCAAACTCATATGCATTGAGTCAGCAATGCCATCCAATGATCTCATCCTCTGTCATCCTGTACTCCTCTTGCCTTCAATCTTTCCCAGCATTAGGGTCTTTTCTAATGAATCAGCTCTTTGCATCAGGTGGCCAAAGTATTGGAGCTTCAGCTTCAGCATCAGTCCTTCCAATGAATATTCAGGACTGAGTTCCTTTAGTATTGACTGGTTTGATCTCCTTGCAGTCCAAGGGACTCTCAAGAGTCTTCTCCAACTCCACAGTTCAAAAGCATCAATTCCACGCTTAGTCTTCTTCAAGGTCCAACTTTCACATCCGAACATAATTACTGGAAAAACCATAGCTTTGACTAGACAGACCTTTGTCAGCAAAGCAATGTTTCTGCTTTTAAATACACTGTCTAGGTTTGTCATAGCTTGTCTTCTAAGGAACAAGTGTCTTTTAATTTCGTAGCCACAGTCACCATCTGCAGATTTTGAAGGCCCCTAAAATGAAGTCTGTCACTATTTCTACATTTTCCCCATCTATTTGCTATGAAGTGATGGAACTGTATGCCATGATTTTAGTGTTTTGAATGTAGAGTTTTAAGCCAGGTTTTTCTCTCTCCTCCTTCGCCTTCATCAAGAGGCTCTTTAGTTCCTCTTTGCTTTCTGTTATTAAAGTGGTATTATCTGAATATCTGAAGTTGTTAATATTTCTCCTGGCAATCCTGATTCCAGGTTGTGATTCACCCAGCCCAGAATTTTGTACAATGTACTCTGCATATAAGTTAAATAAGCAGGGTGACAATATACAGCACTGACACGCTCCTTTTCCAATTTTGAACCAGTCTATTGTTCCCTGTCCATTTCTAACTGTTGCTTCTTGACCTGCATACAGGTTTCTCAGGAGGCAGGTAAGGTTGTCTGATAATTCCATCTCTTTAAGAATTCTCCAATTTGTTGTGATTCTCACAGTCAATGGCTTTCTTATAGTCAGTAAAACAGAAGTAGATTTTTTTTTTGTTTGGAATTCCCCTGCTTTTTCCATGGTCCAATGGATGTTGGCAACTTAATCTCTGGTTGCTCAGCTTTTTCTAAATCCAGGTTGTATAACTGGAAGTTCTCTGCTAACATACTGTTGAAGCCTAGCTTGAAGGATTTTTGAGCACTGCCATGCTAGCAAGTCAAATGAATGCTGTTGTATGGCAGTCAGAACATTCTTTGGCATTGCCCTTCTTTGGGACTGGAATGAAAACAGACCTTTTCCAGTCCCGTGGCCACTGCTGAGTTTTCCAAATTTGCTGGCATAATGAGTGCAGCACTTTAACAGCATCTGCATTTAGTATTTGAAATAGCTCAGCTGGAATTCCATCACATCCACTGGCTTTGTTTGTAATAATGCTTCCATAAGACATCCTGGAATGTGAAGTCAAGTGGGCCTTAGAAAGCATCAGTATGAACAAAGCTAGTGGAGATAATGGAATTCCAGTTGAGCTATTTCATATCCTGAAAGATCATGCTGTGAAAGTGCTACATTCAATACGCCAGCAAATTTTGAAAACTCAGCAGTGGCCACAGGACTGGAAAAGGTCAGTTTTCATTCCAATCCCTAAGAAAGGCAATGCCAAAGAATGCTCAAACTACTGCACAATTGCACTCATCTCACACATTAGTAAAGTAATGCTTAAAATTCCCCAAGCCAGGCTTCAGCAATATGTGAACTGTGAACTTCCAGATGTTCAAGCTGGTTTTAGAAAAGGCAGAGGAACCAGAGACCAAATTGCCAACATCCAATGGATCATGGAAAAAGCAAGAGAGTTCCAGAAAAACATCTATTTCTGCTTTATTGACTATGCCAAAGCCTTTGACTGTTTGGATCACAATAAACTGTGGAAAATTCTGAAAGAGATGGGAATACCAGACCACCTGACCTGCCTCTTGAGAAACCTGTATGCAGGTCAGGAAGCAGCAGTTAGAACTGGACATGGAACCACAGACTAGTTCCAAATAGGAAAAGGAGTACGTCAAGGCTGTATATTGTCACCCTGCTTATTTAACTTTTATGCAGAGTACATCATGAGAAACACTGGGCTAGAAGAAGCACAAGCTGGAATCAAGATTGCTGGCAGAAATATCAATAACCTCAGATATGCAGATGACATCACCCTTATGACAGAAAGTGAAGAGGAACTAAAAAGCCTCTTGATGAAGGTGAAAGAGGAGAGTGAAAAAGTTGGCTTACAACTCAACATTCAGAAAACAAAGATCATGGCATCTGGTCCCATCACTTCATGGGAAATAGATGGGGAAACAGTGGAAACAGTGACAGACTTTATTTTTCTGGGCTCCAAAATCACTGCAGATGGTGACTGCAGCCATGAAATTAAAAGATGCTTACTCCTTGGAAGGATAGTTATGACCAACCTAGATAGCATATTGAAAAGCAGAGACATTACTTTGCCAACAAAGGTCCGTCTCATCAAGGCTATGGTTTTTGCAGTGGTCATGTATGGATGTGAGAGTTGGACTGTGAAGAAGGCTGAGCACTGAAGAATTGATGTTTTTGAACTGTGGTGATGGAGAAGACTCTTGAGAGTCCCTTGGGCTGCAAGGAGATCCAACCAGTCCATTCTAACAGAGATCAGTCCTGGGTGTTCTTTGGAAGGAATGATGCTAAAGCTGAAACTCCAGTACTTTGGCCACCTCATGAGAAAAGTTGACTCATTGGAAAAGACCCCGATGCTGGGAGGGATTGGGGGTAGGAGGAGAAGGGGATGACAGAGGATGAGATGGCTGGATGGCATCACCAACTTGATGGATGTGAGTTTGAGTGAACTCCGGGAGTTGGTGATGGACAGGGAGGCCTGGCATGCTGCAATTCATGGGGTCATGAAGAGTCGGATATGACTGAGCGACTGAACTGAACTGAACTGAAGGCCCACTTGATTTTACTTATAGGATGTCTGACTCTATGTGCACGACCATGCCATCTTTTTCATTACCTTTAAGAAAGGTCTACAGTACAGCTGTACAGAAAAAAAACTGGCTGACGTGTCTATTTCACTAGCAATATGCAGACATTCTGCTAGGGGATCTGTAAACTTGATTCTCATAAATCTTACAGATGCACATTAATCATAATCATTTACCAAAGATGAAATTTAAACTCAGAGAAATATTAACAACTGCAGCATTATTAGGCAGACTTCAGTTTCATACTTAAGTGCATCTTTATCAAACCCCCATCTCTGCTCCCAGCCCTGTGGCAATGACTTTCAGGTATCTACTATTTACCTGTTCCTGCTCGCTACATATGGCTTCATTTCACTTCTTTCATATTGGCTGAAAAACTGTTAGAAGGGAGAACCACCTTAGTGAAGAAATGAGCCTATGGCATTCCATGTTAATTCCAAAGCTCTTTCAAAATCCTGCCAATAATTTAGCTGTTTTCCCCCATACATATTTGTGAAAAGAATTTTAAACATGCTTTGTTATAATTAACAGCAATATGATTATGCAGATGGCCTAAACCTACACAGGCACACAACAAAGTGACATAAATGTAGAAACAAACAAACAAAAAAACTGAGGGGAGTCAGACTGGCATGTTTAATTCCCTGAGTTTTAACCTAAATTGGATTCAGTGATACTTTCAGCAAAACTCCCTCCTGCTTTACACCTGAAAGCAGATGGAGGCAGATTGCATCATGAGTTCAGTCCTTTCAAATTACAATAGTTTATGATGCTCATCTGCATTTTAATCAGATACAAAGGATTTATTTCTGAAATGCATGAAGGAAGCTAATTTTTAGTACCTAGAAATGCATCAGAGAGTTTATAGCTAGTAGAGTAAAATAGGTTGCACATTTTTATTAATAATTTTGTATCTATCTCTCTTGAGTATATTAAATTACAGTGATAGATGTGTCAGTAGTTTTATTAAAAGATGTCCATAATCCTTTCAAAATAAGGATAGAGAAGTGTTTTCATACTCAAAAAGCATTTTTATTATAACTTAACTCCTATTTGGAAAGGAGTTAAATTTGGAATCTGGTTTAATAAAATAATTTAAGGTATGTTTTATTCTAATAAACTGTTATGTAGATAAAAATGTTAAGTATTGCATCATTTTATTCTGCCCCGCCTTTTTTTTGAGGGCATCACTATCACCACAATCTGAAGTTCCTGCAGGGTTCTCAGAATCTACTTACTATAGGTTTCTACTCCAATCTGTCAATGGCAGGCACATGGTCAAGATTTGGAAAGTAGAAGAGATGACATAAATGGCTGATATCTTTTTTCTTAACTCTCTCAAACTTCCCTGACTCCATCACAATTTCTGATTCCTTAGTTTTTCCAAAGATTATATATTGTGATTCTTTTCAATGCTTTAATACTTTTATCTAAAATATGTTGAATGACTTCTCTTCTGGCCAAACAATGTCTATATCCACTATTGGTGACTCGGGGCATGCATAGTAGTCATTTATGAAAACAAAGTAACCAGCAATATTGAGAAGATTTTAATTACATAATACAACTCTTCATTAACCTTGTATTTTCATAAACTTTCCATGGTGAAGTTAACTTCTTCCTGTGCTCTTTTAATTCTCAACATAGGTTCCTTTGTGAGTGTGTGTGTAAATCTAGTTTCCTTGATTTTCTAGAAATTTTTTCACTGCCTCTAAGTTATCTAATTTATTGGTATACAATTGCTCATAGTATTCTTAGTATTTTTTTATAACACTTTTTATTTCAGCGAAGCTATAGTAATGTTTCTTCTCTCATTCCTGGTTCTAGGAGCTTAAGTCTTCTCTGTTTCTTAGAGAATCCAGCTACAGGTTTGTCAATTTTTCAAAAATCTTTTCAAAAATGAGCTTTTATTGAAACATGTAAAATATCACGTATGAAATGAGATGCCAGTCCAGGTTCGATGAACGATACTGGATGCTTGGGGCTAGTGCACTGGGATGACCCAGAGGGATGGTATGGGGAGGGAGGAGGGAGGAGGGTTCAGGATGGGGAACACATGTACACCTGTGATGGATTCATTTTGATATTTGGAAAAACTAATACAATTATGTAAAGTTTAAAAATAAAATAAAATTAAAAAAAATTTCTAAGCATAAAGGAATAAATAGATTTGATTACATTAACACAATAATGTGTTCATAAAATGGCATTAAAATTGAAAGATAACTTAGTTGGGTAAAGATATTTGTCATAATCAGTAAAGAATGTTTATTTATCATTTGTATCTAACATTTCAATCAAAATCAAATATTTAGAAAAGACACAGTGTTATCATTTTAATAAATTTCAACACAATAAACATACAAGGTAATATTTTGAAAAATCAAAAAAAAAATGAGCTTTTGATTTTACTGATTTTTCTCTATTGTTTTTCTATTTCATTCCTTACATGTGCATGCTCAGTCACTTCAGTCATGTCTGACTCTTTGTGACCACATGGATTGTAGCCCACCAGCCTCCCCTGCCTAGGGGATTTTTCAGGCAAGAATACTGGAGTAGGTTGCCATATTTCATTAAGATAACTCTAATTTTTATCCTTTACATCCTCTGCTGGCTTTAACTTTCTCTTCTTTTTAATGTCAGGTTGAAGTTTAGGATTTGATTTGATACCTTCCTTTTCTAACATAGACATTTAGAGCTATAAATTTCCCTCTAAGCACTGCTTTAACTGCACTCTAAAAGTTTTTGTTGTTGTTTTTTTTTTTTGCACTGTGTCTTCATTTTCATCAATCTCAAAATATTTTCTAATTTCATTTGTGATTTATTCTTTGATCCATCTGTTTGGGAGTATGTTATTTGATTTCCACATATTTGTAAGATTCCCAAATTTATTTCTAATAATTTAGTTTTAGTTTCATACTACTATTATCAGGCACTGCTGCTGCTGCTAAGTCTCTTCAGTCGTGTCCGACTCTGTGCGACCCCATAGACGGCAGCCCACCAGGCTCCCCCGTCCCTGGGATTCTCCAGGCAAGAACACTGGAGTGGGTTGCCATTTCCTCCTCCAGTGCATGAAAGTGAAAAGTGAAAGTGAAGTCGCTTAGTCGTTCCCGACTCTTAGCGACCCCATGGACTGCAGCCTACCAGGCTCCTCCATCAATGGGATTTTCCAGGCAAGAGTACTGGAGTGGGGTGCCATTGCCTTTTCCATATCAGGCACTACACTTTTAAAATAATTTCTACCCGTTTAAAAATATTTAAATGTGTTTTTTGTTTGTTTGTTTGTTTTAGTACATGGTATCTCCTGGTGAATGTTCCATGTGTTGTTGATAAGAACATGCATTTGGCTCTTGTTGGATAGTATAGTCTATAAATTTTCACTAGGTCTATTTGATAGGAATTTGAAGTCTCTGTTCCATACTCTGCTTCTCTCTCTGGGGTAAAATCTGTGGAGCTGAGGTGGATGAAGGTGGGAAGAACGGCCTGCTTCTCTCTGAGGGATACTTTCACTATAAGGTAGTGAGAGCTTGGTACATGAGGAGGTGGCATCTACAGATCTTCTAGGTTTGCCTTTCTCAGCATGAATCCCCCACCACCAAAGCTGGAACAAGGGTATTTGGGGCTCCAGATTATTCAGCAGTGCCACATTCAACATAGATCTTCTGTCCCATGATTAAGGACTGAGCAATAGAAGGGTATCCCCACCTCTCAGCTCTATTCACCCAGAACTTAGCCTCAGGAATAGGTAGCTAGGGGAAGGATGAGAAATTATTATGTCCTGCTTTCCTGAGAAAACAGCTTTACTAACCAGGAGTCAGGGAGAGAGAAAGCCCTGGATTTTTGATTATGTTAACTTGGAGTGGAGTTACATATCACTAAGCTGTGATAAATAGAGATGGTATGGGTCTTAGTTCAAATACCACAGAATCACATTCTCAATCAAATTTAGATTTCCTTAAATAAGTGTCTCTTCATCTTCTGTAAGCCCACAGAGTCTGATACTTCGTAAACATTTGTATTTTGCATATTTTCATCTGTAGTTTTTAATATAGCAGTCATGACTACCAGGTCTACCACCAGAAAAAGAGACCTGACTTTTTATTTTGAAATTTTATACTGTGAGGCACAATCTAAATTATTACCAATAATAATGAAAGTATTATCAAGGATTTTTTAAAACATCCTGTCTTTAAATACTCAGATTGATGTGATAGAATTAAAAATAATGTACTTGGGACACTACTAAAGAGCCTACCATAGGCTACTGGAGACATCTACCTGTGGACTCCTTAACTGGCCCATGGGCATACTAACATCTCACATGCCTCTTCTACTCCTTAATGGCTGGCTGCCATCCTGAGCTCCTGTGGACACCAGAGTGAGCCTTTGCAGATGGCTAGTAAGCAAATGCAGAAAGGCAGACTAGCTCTCTGGGGTTAGAAGATACAAAGCCTAGGAAAGAATAAACAACAGACTCACAACACCTGGCCTGAATTTGTGAGATTGAGAGAAGGCATACAATCTTAAGAATCCCACTACCACCACCACCACCATTCCTGACTCAAGAGGGAACAAGAAGTGTGGGGCAGGCATATTCTTGGAAAAGATCTGTGGAAGTCTCAAAACCCCTAGATAGAGAAACAGGTGAAGGTAACTCTCTTCTGAAGCCAGAAAGTAATAACTGGAGGAGTTAACCTCTTCTTCAAATGTGAAGACAGCAAATGAAAGACTTCAAGAAACACAAAAAGTAAAGGAAACATGACACTACCAAATGAATATTATAAATGTACCTAATCCCTCAAAAATGGAGGCTTATGAGTTGAAGGAAGAAAGCTTAAAATGATTGTCTTAAGGAAACTCAGAAAGGTAAAAGAATACCCACATAAAAAAAATCAAGAAAATATTATATGAACAAAATGAGATTCAACAGAGACAATAATCAAAAAAACAAAAATTCCACATAAAAAATACAACTTAAGAACTGAAAAATGCAATAGACAGCATCGACAGCAGACTTGAACAAGCAGGAGAGAGATTCTATCAACTTGAAGATAGGACGTTTGAAATTTTTCAGAGAAGAAGAGTGTAAGAGAATTTTAAAAAGTAAAACAAACAAACAAATAAAAAGCAGGTTAGTTATAGGACATCATCACAAGAAATGATATTCTTATTACGGCATCCCAAAAAGAGTACATAGAGAAAATTGGCAGAACAGTTATTTAAAGAAACAATGGCCAAATACTTCTGAAAGCTGGAGAAAGATATGGTAATTCAGGTACACAAAAACATAACACCCCATACAGGTTTGACCAACGGAGGACTTCTCTGAGATGCATTATAATAAAATTGTTCAAAATCAAAGACAAAGTGAGAATTTTGAATTCAGCAAGAGAAAAAAAGAAAGAAAGAAAAACCTTATTCCATACAATGGAATTTCAAACAGCTATCAATAGATTTCTCAGGCAAAATTTTGCAAATCAAGAGACAGTGGGATGATATATTCAAAGTGCTAAATGGAAAAACAAACAAACAAACAGCTTGCCAACTAAGAATACTTTACCTGGCAAAAGTGTCCTACAAAATGAGAGAAAACTTTTCAAGACAAACAGAGGAAAGAGAGTTAATTACCACTAGACCTCTTGTCCTATAAGAAATACTAAAAAGAGTTCTTTAATCTGAAATGAAATGATAATTACTCACATGAAAACATATGGACATATAAAATACACTAGATTGGGTTATTAGGTTATATATATGGTCAAATTTAGAATATTCTAATACCATAATAGTATGGTAATATGTAGATCACTGAACTCAACTACAAATGTTAAAAGATAATGGTATTAAAATTGCTATAGCTATAATAATTTATTAATAGATACACAAAATAATATGTAAATTATAATATAAAAAATACAAAAAGGGAGGATTAACAGGGTACAGATTTTGTTGGTGATTAAATTATTATCAGGTTTCCCTGGTGGCTCAAATGGTAAAGAATCCACCTGCAATGCATGAGACACAGGTTTGACCCCTGGGTCAGGAAGAAACCCTGGAGAAAGAATGGCTACCCACGCCAGTGGTCTTGCTTGTAGAATCCCATTGACAGAGCACCCACGTAGCCTGGCAAGCTATAGTCCATGGGGTTGCAAAGAGTTGGACAGGACTGAGTGACTAAGTACACACACACACACACACACAAATTATTAGCAGCTTAAAATAGAATGTTACAACAATATTTTATGTAAGCTTCACAGTGACCACAAACCAAATACCTACAGTAAATGCACAAAAGAAAAAGATATCAATGTGTGAAACTACAGAAAATCACCAAGTCACAAAGGAAGACATTAAGAGGAATAAACGAAAACAAACAAACAAACAGGAAACGGTTCGTAAGATGGCAATAATAAGTATTTACGTATCAACACCTTATTTCCCACTGTAAAATTTTCTCCTTCCTTTGCTGCAGGAGAACTTGCACACTACTTGCCATGGTTACACACCCTGAATTGCAATTTTCTGCTTATCCCAAATAAACTCATATTTGCTTGAGAAATAACTGAAAGTCTATTTATTTCAGGTTAATAATATATAAATACAAAGTCTATTTGTCATAAATTAGCCATGAATTATACTTCCTTATATCCTGATAAAACTAGGAAGAGCTAGTCTTTAAGACTTAATAAAGAAAAAAACTACCCTTCTTTTAAATTATTATGGTAAAAATTGTTAAAAGTTTCTTTTTATCACAAAATTTAAGCAGGTTGTATAGTAATTATTTACACATATGCTATGATTATCATATAAGCTTATTAAGTAAATTTATTTTCTTTAACTCTCCCTAAACCACTCTAAATCGGAGAAGGCAATGGCACCCCACTCCAGTACTCTTGCCTGGAAAATCCCATGGACGGAGGAACCTGGTGGGCCGCAGTCCATGGGGTCGCTAAGAGTCGGACACGACTGAGAGACTTCAATTTCACTTTTCACTTTTATGTATTGGAGAAGGAAATGGCAACCCACTCCAGTATTCTTGCCTGGAGAATCCCAGGGATGGGGGAGCCTGGTGGGCTGCCATCTATGGGGTCGCACAGAGTCGGACACAACTGAAGCGACTTAGCAGCAGCAGCAGCAGCATAGTGATTTTTCCAAAATAACAAAATTTAATCCTTTTCCTAATAAGACTAAAACTCTTGTTTAGTGCCTTGTTTAGTTCAATGCCTCCATGGTATGTAGTGGATAAAACTTAAATTCCCTTTGGGGAAAGGCCTAATGGTTATCTCTTTTGGTTTTTATTGTCATGTTCAAATATATTAACACAATAAAGCACCATACATTTTGTGTACATTTTGTTTACCCAAGGAATACTAGACACATTGAAGTAAGTAAATAAATATCTGCTGACAGATGAAAGAATCTGTGAATAGTGGAAAAGCAGATATGTTTCTCTTGAAGAAAGTACAGTATATAAAAACAGTATAAATATACTTTTCCTTCTTCACTGCATACAAACTGCTAAAAGTAGCAAGAGGTGAGGGTTATCTTTCTATTTCTGTCAATATACCTAGTCTTGAAATCAAGTTATACTTAGTAGCCTTGGAAACTTGGGCAAGACCCATAGATTCTGTCAGTCTATTTTCTCACCTGTAAAATACAAATAAAAGTATGTATTTCCCAGAGAGTTGACTAAATTAATGTAGGTAAAGTATGTAAATTTATTCACATAGTGCCTGGCACATTATGTGAATTTAAAACTGCTGGCTATTATTATGATTTTCTTTTTGCTATATATGAATACTGTAATTTCAATTCTAGTTCTTCAATGGAAAAGTACCTCATTTGCTGAAATAAATACCTATCTACAAATGTATGATAACTGAACCCAAATGAGATCAAATATTTTAAACCATTATGAATATTTTGACTGAGCTTGAAAAATTAATAATGATAAGTGAGACAAGTGTGGTTGCTAATTGTTGCTATTTGTCAAATAGTGGGAACTTATATTGTTATAGTGCTTCAGAGTTTAAAGTTCAGTGTCACATTGAGCTTAAGGCAAGGGGGGTTGGAGTAGATATTGGAAGACTGGGACAAAAAGAAGTTAAATGACATTCTAAGTTCACAGATAAAGAAGTTGGTTCTTCCCATAACAGAATATTGTTAGTTTTAGAAATATAGAATTAAAAATAGCAGACAGTAACTTTGGAGAGAAATAAAGGGAAACTAATAGTTTTACATAAGGTCTTCTAAATATATTCGTTCAAAGGTAAATACCAAGGACTGGGCACTTTTCCATGGGCTCAGCCCTCTCTGTTGCTGTGGACAGCAACACAGACAGGGTTTCTTTCCTCTCTGAGCTTACAGTAGTGCAGGAGATACACAATAAAGCAAACTAAATTCATATCATTCTGTACGTGATGAGTTTAAAGAAAGCAGCAAACAAGTTGCCAAGCAAAAAGGGGCACAGATGGGGTAAATGGAACTTTACTTGCTCTAGAGGAGACAATAAGGGAATGTTACCAGCTAGAGGTGAAATTTAAGCTAAGATATGGATGAGAAGGAGACAAAGGAGGACAAGCAAGGAGAACATTTCAGACCAAGACAGATGGTTATGAGAAGAGCTTTGTGTTGGGATATATACTGGCTACTGTCAAACAACTGAATGCCTGCTAACATAATGATGAGACTGGAGAGAGGGGCCCAGACTGAGCCTGGGGGAGCAGGTTGGAAGTGTAGCAGATCAATGACAGTGAGAAATTATGATTTTATTTTCAATTTGATGGAGGCCAGTTAATGTTTTTAAACAGGACAATGGCATGACCTCATTTACCTTATAAAAAGGCCATTTTGAAGAGAAACTACATGAGCCATAAAAGAATGTTAGTGGGGAAATTTATTCAGGAGGTTTTTGTGGTTCTTTTGAGTGTTAGATTTGTTTCTGACCTGGACTAGGATCAGGGGTGAGGTTAGATGAAGTGGAGAGAGGTAAATAAAAGAGAGAGATGCTTAGGAGGAAACAATGACAGACTATCTCCATGGACTTGGAGTTATGGAATGAGGAAAGGGGAAGAATGAGTAATGACTACTATTTTTTTTTTTTTTTAATTTGAGGATAATGCCATTTACTGATTGGGACACATGGTAAAAAATAGAGCCATGACATGAAGAGGACTTAAATTGAGATGGCAAAGGCAATATATAATTTATCATCGAAACAGGCATACTTTTGAGAGAGATAGAAGGGACTCTCAGTAATTACTGCAGGGCAGTTGGCACAAAAGGACGGCCATCCTAGAGATAAGTAATGCTAATAGGGAAAAGAAAGAATAATAGCCAATAACAATGAAACGCTTCATGCCAAGATCATACTTTATTTACATGTCCATTAATATATCTCTTCCCAGACCTCACTGTATCTATAGACATTTTGCAGATGAGAATACCAGCAGAGAGAAATAACTTGTACAGGTCACAAGGCTAGAGAATTACTGGCACTGGGCTGGCATCTCCAATACCCCATCTCTGGCCCCTGAGCTCTTTGTTGTTGTTCAGCTGCTAAGTAATGTCCTACTCTTTGAACTCTTAACCAGTAAATATCATGGCTCTTCACAAGACCCCCAAATTATTCAAATTCTGTTGGAAATATTTTTCCTGTCATTTGAACCTCTAATATTATGTCTCCCTAACAATCTTCCTTCTCACATTCGTGGACAGCAAATAAGGTTTTCAGCACCAGGAAAACTTCTTCAAGTTCTTAATTAAGAGAAATAGTTCTTTGGTATTACTTTACTACTTGTAATGAGTTGACTTAATGAAGATTGCAGTAATTATAAATGACAGAAACTGATTCTATAAGGAAAAAAAATTATTGGAAAAATAGCTGAGCTCAACACAGAATCCCAAAAACAGTTAAGAAAATACACTCCAGCTGGATTGAGTCAAAATGATGAAAGCTGAAGGAACCACAATCACTGGGGATGGGAGATCTCCCTTCAGTGCTGCTTTTATCAAAACTCAACTCTATTTCCTTGCCAGGTCTCTCCATTCAAGGTTTAAAATTATCAGGAGAGATAATCTAATGTCCTGGCTTTGGTATACCCCTGGATCATTCAGCTAGGGCTGGAGATACAAGACTTTAAATGAGGCCTGAGTCTTTGAATTGGGGCCTTTTTCAGAGAATGGGGAATTTCTATATGACAGAACTTCAACCCAATTGGCATCTCCTACATTCTGCCATATAGAGGTTGTTCACATACACGCGCATACTCGTGCACACACACACACACACACCCCTCTCTAGTTATTCTCCTCTATCCAAAATGTACCTGCCTAACACAATTCGACCCTTCTACACAGGCACTCTTCTTACAAAAGAGGAGGTAAATGGAAGTCAACAGTCAGCTACTCTAGTTAGAGGGGACATAGTGTGCCTTTAAATTATCCAGTAGAGCCAACTGTCCTCAAATTCCATCTCAATATTCAAAAACTTTAAAAAGAAAAATTTAACACCTTGTCTGTATTATATAATAAAAATGAGAAGAATAAATGCATAAAATATGTACTATTTTATTCAACATGGAAAAATTTCTCAAATCGAGCAAACAAAAACCATTTTGTCATAATGTATACCAGTGTCACAAAACCATAAGAGCGTATATCTCTTCCCTTCTCAACTTCTTTGCCTTCAGCTCTTATTTCAGTTGACAGGGGTAGAAGTATTTCTCTTTGGGGGATTCCTTTCTAAGACCATTAGCTAACTGTATAGTACCAGTATAAGAATTAAACTTTATGGACTATTAATTCTGATGCTAAAACATATTACTACATGGATTCTGCCCCATTTATTTTGATTAAGGGACGTTGTTTCAAAGGATATTCTGAATCCTGAAAAATACCTGTCAATCCTCACAAGGTGTGGTTTGCTTTTAACTGACCATTTAGTTGAATTTTCAATGTTTCATTCTATTGTATAAGGTTAGATGCTTTTGGATTAAATGAGGTTGGTAAGAAGAGTTGATACTTATGAAGCTGGTTCCTAACTTTTGTACAGACACATATCTTGGTCAGTTTCAGGGATGGGAGGTTTTTTTTGCTATTAAAAACACGATTTTCTTAATCTATAAATTGTGATCAATATTTTTCACCTATTTAATAAGTACTTAATTTTTTGATATTTACACATGATCACTGCCATTTACTGAATTGGTTATACTGACCATAAAGTTATTATTATGATAACCTTCAAAAATATTTTGAACCAATCAAACATATTTCTAGTCTCTGAGTTTTTCTGAGAATCTATTTCTAGAACTGACTCAATTTTTAATTTGAACTATCTCCCAAAAAGTCATTTATATTTAACTATTGTTATCCTGAATGTAATACAGTTCTTGGATTAGGGCTATACATGTAGGAAAACTGGATAAAGATAAGTACTTCTGGAAGTTCTGACCACTTGACCACTTGAAGGAAGTCCTTTTTGAGTAAAAGCATGGCAACTATGTACTATATGTAGACACGAGAAAAATAGGAACCCTGAATATTAGTGTCTTTAATCTGCATTTCTGTACCACTGGAATTAGTACAATGTGGCACAGAGGAAACATACTTCCATTTTATAAACTTTAAGTCATTATTTTTCTTTCATATCACCTTAAATGCCTTAGGGTATGCAGATCTGTAAAAGAAAAACAAAAACATAGATTCCCATCCTTTTCTGTCACTCCTTTCTAATTATCAGTGAACTAAATAGAGTGCCAGATATTTGGGATTTCATTTGGCTTGTGAGGTTCCCCTCACAAGGTAGAGCTGAGTATAAGCAGTTTGTGCTGCCAAATGAGAGCAGCTCAGTCCCTGCTGTTGCTGTTGCTCAGTCCCTAAGGTGTGTCTGACTCTTTGTGATTCCCATAGATTGCAGCATGCCAGGCTTGCCTGTCCTTCACTATCTCCTAGAGTTTTCTTAAATTCATGTCCATTGAGTCAGTGACGCTATCTAATCATCCCATCCTCTGTTGCTCCCCTCTCCTTTTGCCTTCAATCTTTCCCAGCATTAGGGTTTTTCCAATGAGTCAGCCATTCACATTATGTGGTCAAAGTGTTGGCACTTCAGCTTCAGCAACAGCCCTTCAGGTGAATATTCAATGTTGATTTCCTTTAGGATTGACTGGTTTAATCTCTTTGCTATCCAAGGGACTCTCAAGAGTCTTCTCCAGCACGACAGTTCAAAAGCATCAATTCTTAGGTGCTTAGTCTTCTTTATGGTCCAACTCTCACATCAGTACATGACTATTGGAAAAGGCATAGCTTTCACTATACAGACTTTTGTCAGCAAAGTGATGCCTCTGCTTTTTAATATGCTGTCTAGGTTGGTCACAGCATTCCTTCCAAGCAACAAGTGGCTTTTAATTTCATGGTTATAGTTACCATCCACAATGATTTTGAAGCCCAAGAAAATAAAATCTGTCACTGCTTCCACTTTTTCCTCTTCTATTTTCCATGAGATGATGGGACCAGATGCCATGATCTTAGTTTTTATGAGTGTTGACTTTTAAACTAGCTTTTTTACTCTCCTCATTCACTTTCATCAAGAGGCTAGTTTCTGTTCACTTTTTGCACTAGAGTCCTACTAGCTCACTCAGAAAACACAGCTGTGCATGTTACCTCAGAATGTCTGCCTCAAAAAAGATGCATTTTAACAGTTATTACCTTCATTGGAATTCAGTGTTACGTGATAAAAAGCAAACAACTACCAGCATTGCCAGAAAGAAAGAAAAAAATAATACATTACTTTAGATGAAGCAAACCTTTAGGCACTGAATCTCTGTTCACTTGAAGATCAGTCTGACACATGGTTTCTAGACTGATTTCCTCACTTATGATGCATATGTGGCTTTATACATATATACATGTATAAAGTTAAGTGCTGCACTCATTATGCCAGCGAATTTGGAAAACTCAACAGTGGTCACAGGACTGGTTAAAGTCAGTTTTCATTCCATCCCAAAGAAAGGAAATGTCAAAGAACGTTCAAATTACCATTCAATTGCACTCATTTCACATGCTAGCAAGATTATGCTCAAAATTCTTCAGTAGTACATGAACAAAGAACTTCCAGATATACAGGCTGGATTTAGAAAAGGCAGAGGAACCAGTGATCAAATTGCAAACATAGAAAAAGCAAGGGAATTCCAAAGAAACATCTACTTCTGCTTCACTGACTATGCTAAAGTTTCTAACTGTGTATGTCACACAAACTATTCTTAATGAAATGGGAATACCAGACCACATTATCATACAGGACCTCTATGCAGGACAAGAAGCAACAGTTAGAACTGGACATTGAACAACAGACTGGTTCAAAATAGGGAAAAGAATACGTCAAGGCTGTATATTGTCACCCTGCTTATTTAACTTCTATGCAAAGTACATCATGAGAAACGCTGGGCTGGATGAAGCTGGAATCAAGATTGCCGGGAGAAATGTCAACAACCTCAGATATGCAGACATTACCACTTTAATGGTAGAAAGTGAAGAGGAACTAAATAGTCTCTTGATGAAAATGAAAGAGGGGAGCGAAAAAGCTGTCTTAAAACTCAACATTCAAAAAACAAAGATCATAACACCCAGTCCTATCAATTCATGTCAAATAGATGGGGAAAGTGTGGAAACAGTGTCAGGTTTCATTTCCTTGGGCTCCAAAATCAACATAGATGGTGACAGCAGCCGTGGAATTAAAAGATGCTTGGTCCTTGGAAGAATAGCTATGACAAAACTAGGCAGTGTATTAAAAAATAGAGACATCACTTTGTCGACAAAGTTCCATATAGTCAAAGTTATGTTTATTCCAGGAGTCATGTATGGATATGAGTGTTGGACCATAAGAAGGCTGCTGCTGCTGCTGCTCCTGCTAAGTCGCTTCAGTCGTGTCCGACTCTGTGCGACGCCATAGATGGCAGCCCACCAGGCTCCTCCATCCCTGGGACTCTCCAGGCAAGAACACTGGAGTGGGTTGCCATTTCCTTCTCCAATGATGAAAGTGAAAAGTGAAAGTGAAGTCACACAGTCATGTCCGACTCTTCACGACCCCATGGACTGCAGCCTACCAGGCTCCTCCGTCCATGGGATTTTTCAGGCAAGAGTACTGGAGTGGGTTCCCATTATGCTTTTGAACTGCAATGTTGGGGAAGACTCTTAAGAGTCCCCTGGACAGCAAGGAGATCAAACCAGTCAGTCCTAAAGGAAATCAACTCTGAATATTCATTGGAAGGACTGATGTTGAAGCTGAAGCTCCAAAATTTTGGCCACCTGATATGAAGAACTGACTCATTGGAAAAGATCCTGATACTGGAAAAGATGGAAGACAGGAGAAGGGGATGATAGAGGATGAGATGGTTGCATTGCAACCATGGACTCAATGGACATGAGTTTGAGCAAACTCAAGGAGATAGTGAAGGACAGGGGAGCCTGGCATTTGCAGTCCTTGGGGTCTCAAAGAATCAAACACAACTTAGGGACTGAACAACA
This sequence comes from Bos mutus, assembly GCF_027580195.1. Classification (NCBI taxonomy): domain Eukaryota; kingdom Metazoa; phylum Chordata; class Mammalia; order Artiodactyla; family Bovidae; genus Bos; species Bos mutus. The sequence goes on along the minus strand of NC_091621.1, from coordinate 56,144,191 downwards.
ACAAGGGCTTTAATACAAATGATAGTAGTTTTTCTATATTAATAGAAATGATTTTATTTACCTAATAGCTTTAACAGTGGAAATAGTGGCTGACTGTATTTTTTTGGGAGGGTTCCAAAATCTTTGCAGATGGTGACTGAAGCTATGAAATTATAAGACACTTACTCCTTGGAAGGAAAGTTATGACCAACCTAGACAGCATATTAAAAAGCAGAGACATTACTTCGCCAACAAAGGTCCATCTAGTCAAGGCTATGGTTTTTCCAGTGGTCATGTATGGGTGTGAGAGTTGGACTGTGAAGAAAGCTGAGTGCCAAAGAATTGATGCTTTTGAACTGTGGTGTTGGAGAAGACTCTTGAGAGTCCCTTGGACTGCAAGGAGATCCAACCAGTCCATCCTAAAGGAGATCAGTCCTGGGTGTTCACTTGAAGGACTGATGCTGAAGCTGAAACTCCAATACTTTTGGCCACCTGATGTGAAGAGCTGACTCATTTGAAAAGACTCTGATGCTGGGAAAGATTGAAGGTGGGAGGAGAAGGGGACGACAGAGGATGAAATGGTTGGATGGCATCACTGACTCAATGGACATGAGGTTGGGTGAACTCCGGGAGTTGGTGATGGATAGAGAAGCCTGGCATGCTGCAGTCCATGGGGTCACAAAAGAGTTGGACACCACTGAGCAACTGAACTGGACTGAATAGTTTTAAATAATAAAGTATGTTGGGGAAAATTCATTTGGTAACCTTGTAACAAAATTAAAGGAATTCAAGATAATAGCTATCTCTATGGGGGCAAAGTAGATAAAGTTGAGGTAGAATATACAGGAGAGAAGGCAATGGCACCCTACTCCAGTACTCTTGCCTGGAGAATCCCATGGATGGAGGAGCCTGGTAGGCTGCAGTCCATGGAGTCACAAAGAGTCAGACATGACTGAACGACTTCACTTTCACTTTTCACTTGCATGCATTGGAGAAGGAACTGGCAACCCACTCCAGTGTTCTTGCCTGGAGAATCCCAGGGATGGCGGAGCCTGGTGGGCTGCCATCTATGGGGTTGCACAGAGTCAGAGACGACAAGTGACTTAGCAGCAGCAGCGGCAGAATATACAGGAACCTTAAAAGATTTATGACCTCTATTCTATAAATTGTATTATGGATACACAGAAGCCTATTTTACTATTAATATTTATGATGACATTTTAGTTTTTAGAATATTTTATAAATTATGTAGACATTTTGTATATGCAATAATGTTTAACTTTTTTTTCATTTCAATTTTCTTTATTTTGCAAGTGTGGATTTTCTCCATTTCAAAAGTTTGAAAAATTTATATCGTCAGTTCTGTTAGTCTTTTCATTTATAGTTCCTGATGTACTTGGTTAAGAAGATCTTCTGTACCACAAGATTATAACAATGTTCTCTTATATTTTCTTCTACTAGATATACAATGTGTTCTTGTTATTTTAAATACTTTATTTCCTTTTAGAGCAGATTTTAAAAGTTCACAGTAAAATGGAGAGAAAAATACTGAGCTTTCTCATATGCCTCCTGCCTCCATACATGCACTGCATCCCTCATTATCAACATCCCTCTTCCAAATGGTACATTTTTTTTAAATCAAGGATGAACTTACATGACACCCAGTGTCTATAGTTTACATTAATGTTCACTTTTCCTGTTCTTTATTCTGAGTTTGGACAAATGTATAATGACTTGTGTTTATCATTATAACATATATGGTATATTTTCACTGCTCTGTGCTCCACCTAGTCATGCTCATTCCCACCCCGCAGTGGCTATTTTTTAAATCATTTTAACCATCACTTTTTTGAACTAATCTTGGCCCAATAGATATTAGGCAATGAATACAAAAATAAGCATTAAAATACTGCTAAATATTTAAGCTGAATTCTCTCATCATTAAAAATTCATGTTAGAGTATGTATGACATCCTGAATTAAATTCAGTCTTGCTTAAAAAATATGGTGAATATCTCCTGCCTCTCTTTGGAGTTTGTACCTCCCTTTGTCATGTTAGTAACAAAATTTACACTAGCAAGACATTATTCTTAGCCACACAAGATTTCTTCTATGCACAAATTTACTTCATGTTCAGAAAACAATGTGAATGGTGGTGCTGAAATATGCTAAATCAAATTTACGAACATCTGTATCCTCTATTATGCAAAGGATATGATTAGAAAGAAAAAAAAAAACAGAAGGGTGAAATTAGAAGAAGAGATAGTCTTTGAAAACCTACTTAAGTAGATTTTTATTTGACATGATCTGTTTTTGTTCTTGCCTGGAGAATCCCAGGGATGGGGGAGCCTGGTGGGCTGCCGTCTATGGGATCGCACAGAGTCGAACACGACTGAAGTGACTTAGCATAGCAGCATTTTTGTTTGATATGATCCATCATTCTAACTTCTCTTGGATGCTCTTTCTCAATCTATGAATTCTCCCTGATATTGAAGCTTACTAAAGTAGATTGAGTTGTAGCACCTATTCTATACTCACAAACCATCAATACTTTACTATGGATTCTATATTCAGTTCAGGAGATATTAATTTGAGGTTAATATGTCTTCTATAATTTTCTATGTTAGATGAAAACTGAAAATATGATGCAAACGTAATCCCTACCTTCAATTTATTAATAACTGATGAAAAAACAAATATGGGAACTTAATTATCACATCATATGATAAAATCAAATAATGGAAAGAGATGCAAAGGAGGTGTATGAGGTAAGGAAATTTTATAAAAAGATCTAAAATGACAGGAAAAATTAAAAGGATAAATAAAATGTAATCTTTTAAGCTATAAAAATGTGCCTGTATTTTAGCAGTATATATGTCTCTCAAAACTCTTCCTAAACTTTATAGAGGAAAAAACTTTACTCCACTAAATTAAATGCCATATTTTAATAAAACAATTTGTGGGGAAAAAACCCAACTTGAATTACATTCCCAGTACAATTGGGAGAATTTCATAATTATGTGAAGACTATTTGAAATGTGCTTTAACTGTTCTGATGTTGAAAGGAACAATAAAGGTATCAGGACGCTGCCCTTGGTATGAGACTTCACTGGGCTTTCTACTCTTTTCTCAAATACTTTTCCACAGTGTATTCTATTTTTAGCTTTTGTTTTCATCTACTGCTGTATGATGAATCAGAAAACAGTTGGAAATCTTAAATTGCACTCATGCTGAGGAACACAGTTTCAGGATGTGCACCATAATGGTAACAATAAAATAACACAACAAAATTTTGAATTAGCATTCACATGTATGAAGTGACAAGAATATAGTATTCCTCATTGGAAAAGCATGCAAAATAATTGGCAAAATTGATAGACAGATTACTCAAGAGTTCAGATTCTTTAGTATTGTTGATTCCGATGACAATAACAATGTCAGAGAAGTTCAAGATGAAGGAAATGTCAGAAGAAAATGAGCTGGCAAAACAGTTGTCTTTCAAAGCAAGCCTGAGAAGCTTCACAAAATCAAGATTCAAGCTATGCTCATGTTATGGATGGACTCTTTGTATCTGCCCAAATTTTATATTTTGGAGGCTTAAGCCCAAAGGTGACAGTTTTTGGAATTGGAGCCTTGGGAAGTAATTCAATTCAGTTCAGTTGCTCAGTCGTGTCTGACTCTTTGCAACCCCATGAACCACAGCATGCCAGGCCTCCCTGTCCATCACCAACTCCCGGAGTTTACTCAAATTCATGTCCAGTGAGTCCGTGATGTCATCCAACCATCTCATCTTCTGTCTCCCCTCCTCCTCCTGCCTTCAATGTTTCCCAACATCAGGGTCTTTTCAAATGAGTCAGCTCTTCGCATCAGGTGGCCAAAATATTGGAGTTTCAGCTTCAACATCAGTCCTTCCAATGAATACTCAGGACTGATTTCCTTTAGGATGGACTGGTTGGATCTCCTTGCAGTCCAAAGGACTCTCAAGAGAATTAGGGTTAGATGAAGATATGCGGGTGGTACCCTCATGATGGGATAAGTATCCTTGTAAAGAAGATGAGAGATCAGAACACTCTCTCCCTCACTTTGTGTATACAAAGAAAGTCATATAAGATGTAGGCTGTCCATGAGTCAGGAAGAAGGCCATCACTAAAAATCAAATCTCCTGGCATTTTGATCTTGCCTTGGACTTCTCATCCTCCAGAACTGTGAGAAACAAATGTCTTTTGATTAAGTCTTATGATCTATGATACTGTGTTATAGCAGCCTGAGACAGCTCATAAAACAAACAAACAAACAAAAACAGTGGAAGCCACATTTATCTCTCTGTGAAGAAATGCTATTTTCCTGCTCTATTAAAAAATAATCACTGATGTATAGAACAGTCTTATGGACTCTGTGGGAGAGGGAGAGGGTGGGAAGATTTGGGAGAATGGCATTGAAACATGTAAAAATCATGTATGAAACGAGTTGCCAGTCCAGGTTCGATGCATGATACTGGATGCTTGGGGCTAGTGCACTGGGACGACCCAGAGGGATGGTATGGGGAGGGAGGAGGGAGGAGGGTTCAGGATGGGGAACACATGTATACCTGTGGTGGATTCATTTTGATATTTGGCAAAACTAATACAATTATGTAAAGTTTAAAAATAAAATAAAATTTAAAAAAATAATCAAAATAAACAAAAATGTTGTTGTTGATGAGTATTCAATACTGATGAAGCAGTATTCTCTGGTAGGTTTATCTTTCAGGAGAAGATAACCATCTTTATATGGTTATGAAGTGTTCCAGTTGGCTGGCTCTACTTATATAGGTACTTGTGTTAATAATATTATGTTAAATAAGTCTATCATGTATTCTAAAAAATGCATTTACTCAAAGGAATAACCAAAAGAAAATTGTCTGTAAATTCTCAAAGCCTACTTGATAAGGGAGAGTCTTTGAGAATTATGTATAAGCTTATCTCTGCCCCTTAAGTTTAACAAATCTTACAAACAAGGTACTAAACATTTTTGACCTCTTAACATTCAGCCAGGAATGTGGAATGCAACCCTACTATCCACATAGTTTTTCTCCCCTCCAAATATAAAATTGCATCTATAACCCATGGACCATATGTTTAGTATCTATGAGATTTTCACAGTCATCAAAAGTTATTATTCTCAATAATCTATGCAAAACATGGTCCAGGGTACAGATGTCAAGCAAGAAGCTTTACTAAAATGTTTTGGAAAATTTTGACATACAAAAAGGTTTTATAACTTATCAACTGAATATGGCATTTTTTTTCTAAATCAATGCCAAGAGATATAATAAGATACTAACGCCACACTTTGTGGTTGATTTAAAAGGTTTTGTCAAAGTGGTTGAGGATAGAGTGAAAATTATTGTTTCTGAAGAGGGATGTTAACTTTGAAGAGGTTGATGAAAAAGAAGCTAGAGAGTTCTTGAAATCTCATGCAGGGAAATTAACAGCCACACTTGTTCAGTGTATGACCCTCATTTGAAGAAGATGGAGTGATGACAATTTTAAGAGGTGCAGTCAAACCACAGGTGACATATATGTACTGTGACAAAATATGTAGGTCACACAAATATAATGCTAACCAATAATCCTAAATGTGTCAGCTAGAAAATGAAAAGTCCTCTTTAAAATATTGTATGATATCTCTCAGGACGATAGTTCAGATTCTCCAGGAAGCAGATGCCAGGCAGTAATTAAAAAGGCAACACATTTATTGAAACAACTGTGAGAGTCAAGGGATGGGGATGCATGCTTGGTTAGGTAGTACCTTCAGACCACAATGCAGGTCTTATATGTGTGATGAGGAAGAGGAAGAAAAGGAAGGAAGACTGAGCAGGCACAGTTTCAGACTCTGAGAAAGCCTTGGGCAGCTGATGAGTAGAGAAGTCACAGAGCAGAGATTTCCTGTTGGAGGCACTGTACATGGTCAGAAATGGCTGAGGCTGGTAAGTACCCTTGCTGTGCACACTCATGGGTGAGAAGCAGCATGAAGCTTGCTGTTCTGTCATCTCTACAGCAGCAACATATACAGCAGGAAAAGCATAGGGAAACTGTGTCAGTTATCTGGGTCTAATATTTGCCTGAAGTTTCCCCTTCATCATCTACTTTCTCTGCATGTCACCTTCAGCGATTCATCCACTGACTCAGTCAATACTCCTTGCTTCTACTATGGCATTTTTTTCACTATTAATCTCAATTAATAATTGTTTGATATAAAAAATCACTTTCAATTTAATTTTCTGAATCCTCTCAATAAATTTATTATATTTTATTTATAGTACTTTATAATTCAAAAGTATAAATTTTGTATTACAGAATCATATGTAAAGTGAAGTATTTTGAATGCAATTTTTGATGACCATATTAATCTTCAGATATCAAAAGCTCAAAATGTTATATTCTTTATGTGTTATTATGATGATCATTTGATACATACATAGATATTTTTAAATCATTCAGAAATTAATGTGTTATTTTGGACTTATGTGGGAAACTGACAGGGAAAATGCTGTCATTATTGGTTTAAAGGTCTTTGGCAACTTGGAGGAGCTCTTAAATTTTAGGGAGTTTCACTTTAGGATACTTTCAAACTTTTAAACATCTCATCTTAAAGCCTTTATCCACTCCACCAGTTAATCTGATCTACTATTTCATATTTTATCCCATATTAATACTGAAGAGATTGCACAGTTATCTGAAAGCCTTATTATACCTCACATCTGCGTTTCATTAGTTATGTTACTCTTTAGTGTTAGTAACACTAGAATGTTCCCAATTAGCCTTCTTCTTCCTCAACCTGGTTAAGTCACACACATACACAAAGCCTTGGCTTAACTATCCCTTCTCCTAGCTGGCTGCACATTCTCTTCCATTCTTCATGCTCTGTAGATGTCTGCTATATATTTATCCTACTCCTTAGTTTTTGAGGTCAAGAACAAAGACTTACTCTTTATGTTCTAAAGAAGACTGAATCAAATGTTCTAAAAAAGACTGAATTAAAATGGTAGATGTGCCATATCAGAAAAAAAAATCAAACTTTTTTTGAGAAGAAAAGTTTAATTGTAGAAGAAATTCTCACAAAAATCACTATCTCTTATTGCGTTAAAATTCTACAAAGCTGTTATAAAACTACAAATCCTGCTGTAACTAACGTTCTCTTTTTTAATCTAAAGTGTTTATCAAATGAATTAGATTTTATGAATCAATGCATTTACATTTCCTTCATAATACCTGACCAAATATTACTACATGATTTGTAACTGAAGTTCATTTTTCTCTAAAAGGATTAATTATATAATCTTTTTAACTGTAATTGATATATAAGTTAATAATGTGAACTTCCACAGTAATATTTCTAAATTAAAAGAGTCACTCAGGGATAATTGAATGCTTTTAAAGTAATATTTGAAGATGATTCTATCAATTAATATAAAATCTCTCCTGTTGATTAAAATTGTTGAAAATTAAAATTACTTAATATATATTTCATATATATGGTATCTCTAAATGTATAATCACAAAAGAAATTACACCTGTATTTTTCAATTATTTTCATTTATTTTATATGTTTAATCTGCTTATCTTAATGTTTGGATATGGTGGCAATGATTCTGACAGGGTGGGTAGTGAGACTTAGTTAGTCGGGAAATATGAGATGCTCCAAAGTTGTTGTATACATGTCAGAATTGGCAAAATATCTACTTTCTACAAGGAATAAAAGGTTGTATTTCACAGTTATGATGCAATTACATTGTTATTTCACAGCTGTCAAAAAGCATAGTCTTGAAATATGACTTTTTAAAGTATGTACCTAAAAAACTTTTTCAACATTTTATCAAAGAATATTATAGAGATTCTACAAATATTACAACTGGAAGCACTTTAAAAAGTAAGTTAGCCAATATTTTATATGATTTTCAATAGAATAAAAAATTCTGTATTCTAGATTCAATGGGTATTACACAGCCTTATGTGTATGTATGTATATAAACAAATCATATAAAGTGAGCTTACAAAATTATAGATATGTAGTCTAACAAAGCAAAAAAAAAACTAAAGATCAATTGGAAAAAGACATTTAAAGCACAATTGTTGTTGTTTAGTTGCTAAGTTGTGTCTGACTCTTTTGCAACCACATGGACTGCAGCCCACCAGACTCCTCTGTCCAGAGATTTTCCAGGCAAGAATATTGGAGTGGGTTGCTATCTCCTTATCCAGGAGATCTTTTGGACCCAGGGATTGAACTCATATCTCATGCATTGGCAGGTGGGTTCCTTACCACTGAGCTACCAGGGAAGCCCCTTAAAACATAGTAAGGAATGTTTATTTCTTGAACTGTTTTTTACAACCCTCATCAACCAAGAGTGTAAAGTTTTAGTTGCTCAGTCATGTCTAACTCTGTGAGACCCCATGGACAGTAGCCCACCAGGCTCCTCTGTCCATGGAATTCTCCAGGCAAGAATACTGGAGTAGGTAGTTATCCCCTTCTCCAGGGGATCTTTCCAACCCAGAGATCAAACCCAGGTCTCCTGCATTGTAGGCAGATTCTTTACTATTTGAGTCTCCAGGGAAAGTAAAAGATATATAGCAATACAACATAAAAAGGCACATGAAGAGATTGGTGTGTCAAATAGTTAGCAAAACATTTGGGAAATAGCTAGAACTAAATGAATAGTAACTAGTATCATGCCAATTCAAGAGACCCAGGAAACCAGGGTTCAATCCCTGGCTGGAAAGATCTCTTGGAAAAGGGAATGACCACCCACTCCAATATTCCTGCCTAGAAAATTCCAAAGATAGAGGAACAGAGGTGCAAAGGGATTATAAATGAGTACAAAATGAATAGAAATCAAGCTGATTTAAGTGTGCAAATGTTTGCCGTAACACCCTCTACAATTGCTAAAAATCAAATGCAGAGTAAGCTCTGAACTTCCTAATACAAAGAGAAAGAAGCATAATTAGATCAAAGATACATTGCCCATGATGTAAAATCTAGACTAGATTGTTAGATCCAGGCAATATTTTTGGGTTCTAAATTCTAACACATAATTCCAGTGGGTTACTATGTTAGGCTATTTGGTAATGAGTAGATCACATCTTCTATGGCATACCTAAAATAGTGCTATTGTGGTGAGCAGACTCTAAGATGGAATTAAAGTAAAAAGGGAGTAATAAAAATATAAAAGGCCACCTAAAATTATTCCTGATTTACCACATTAAAAAGAATTCAACTTGTGAAAAAATTAGTTACATATAATAATAATAAATTAATGTGTAACATTTATAAAAGTATCAATAGATAAAGTTTTTTTAATGGACTAATATAATTTAGCTCACAAGTGCTTCCTTTTTCTACTTCTATTTCTGAACAAATATCCACTGAAAACTATTATCTTGCACCATTTCCTTGAAGTGATAAAGATAACTAATAGTGGAAAAACAGTACTAAAACTCAATAGCTCATCTTGTTTCATGTTTTCCTGAGAAATCCAGCTTTGCATTTTAAGAGGAAATTAGCTTGATATTTTTGTGTGTTGGAAGGATGTTCAATAAACTAACATGATTTGGAAGAAAAAAGTTGACTCTATTTTAAGCAGAAATGGAGGCTTATAGACCAAATCATATTTAAGGAACATTAATCCCGTGAGATATTATGCAATTTTTAGATATGAAAAACTGGGGAATCACAAGTCACATTATGAAATCCCTGACTTAGTGAAATTACTGGAGAAATTAAATTTTAGGATTCCTGCAAATATATTATCTCAGTATTTTTTCAAATCCATGTAAAACACTATAGTTGAAACTAGATCAGACTCAAAGTGGTTAGAGAGAAACACAGCTAGAGAATGAATAAACATAAAAAATAATGAACAGTAAAATTTACCATTGAGAGAAACTCTTGTACAATTCTAGGTATAAAATATGCCTGAAATATTTTATTTAAGCTTGATCTTTTAAGCCATTTTCCAGAAAGAAACTTGTAAAATCTCTACAAAATTCTGGTTAGCTGTATTATTTAAGCTCATACTCTTTATACTTTTCACAAGTAAAGATATGAACAGAATAGTTTATATGGTAATGTTTCAGACCTGAAACTAGCATTCATAGAGGACTAGAGTAATGATTTGATAGAATTTAAAGTATCTCCAGCTTGTGAGACTTACATGCTCGATTTATAGTTTCTAGGTCTAGTCTTAAGAACTCCTACTGTAACTGAAAACAAATTGCTATCTTTCATTTACATTTGGGATTGTTGAATAGATATCTGTCTTTTGCAAAAGAATGATTCTGAATTAGAGAAATCCATAATTTATTAGATCATCTTTTATAATAAAACTTTTGTTAAAAGTAAAAGCAGCATAAATATAATTAAATATCTATAAACATAATAATTGAATTAAAATCTTCATATCAATAAGAACAAAGGGAGTGGGGAAGAGCAGCTTTTGACATATGTGTGGACATTTCATAAATTTACTTCATATATGATTTACTGTTTGATGATTAGAAAATATATTATTTCAGTTTTGATCCTGTTGGAATACTAAAAACATAAAAATCCTGTTAAAATGAGATTTTTACATCAATCATCAACTCATTTATCCCTGTATGCTTTATTCCACTTGTGTGAACTGGCTTGTATAAGTTGACAGGGCTTTTTTTTTTTTTTCCCCTTCCTCAAGTTCAATGAAAACTGTTTTCTCTCAAAATGTTTGTCACAACCTTTTGACACACAAAAACCCAGAGAGAAAAAAGTAAACAAAGGTATATACACATCTATCAATCTTTTGATATTACAAACTGTTCAGACAGGGGCATAGTTGTTTTGAAGACCAGCAGATGGACACCAATTTTTCACTTCTAGGTCACCTACACTAAGTTCATGTAGCAAGAACATGTAATGTTTTACTCAATTCTTGGGAATATGTCACTGAAGAAGATATAAATCAGCAAGAAATAATAACTTTATCAAATTAACAAGATATAATTCATTGACTAAATAATTATAGTAATGTACTATCTTTTAAACTATATAATATCCAATTAACCTAAAGAACCTGCTTCCCCTCATAAACTGAACCAGATCAGCCTAGTTAGTTAACACCTGATAAAAAATCTGAGAAACACAATTTTATATTGCCCAACAATTTTCTATGTTAAATACCAAATTATTAGACAATTCACAGATATTAAAAATATTTTAAAGGAATAAAAATTTAGATAAAAATACAACTGTATGGAAAAGATGTTTGTTTCTGCCCAAAATGGTAATAAGTGATTTATCCTCTTATTTGAGATAAATAAATATCCGGTTAAAATACTTAAAGGAATGAGTTTTAGATATTGGCACCATAGGCAGTACAGGACACTGATCTCTGAACAAGGAGATATTAAAGAGCTAAACCATAGGAATGCCCATATCTTACTACATTGAGAAGTATCCATGTCCTACTATGAGCAAAGGGAAATTAAGCCAAGCCTGGGATTTTCCCTAAAGATGAGAAGATCAAGGTAGGAATCCAGGGAGAGAAGACAGTAAATCCTTCAGTTTAAGGCATTTCATAAAATCTCTGGAAAATCATTACATGATCATTAGCACAAATGAAGTTGAGATTTTGCAACCACAGGTAATAAATGAATACAAACGTAAAAAAAAAAAAAAAAAAAGGGCCAGAAAAGTCATTAAATAATCAAAAAACAGCAACACACAGAAAATAAAACAATAAAACTAATAAGTACATTAATGGGGAAGAAGAGAGGTGGGGCAAATCTAACTTTCAGAGTCACCACATTGTACTTTGTAAATTTCCAGCTTTCAACAATAAGACAGGTTATGAGATACACATAGAAAGAAGAAAATATGACCCACACACAGTGAAAAAAAGAAAAACACTCTATATAAGTGGTCCATAAAGAGGCAAATATGATGAATTTAATTTTTTAAATGATTATATATACTATATGTTCCAAGAATTAAAGGAGACCATGACTGAAGAATTAAAAGGATTCATGAAAACAAGATGGAAACAAATATAGAATACCAATAAAGACACATAAATTATAAAAATATACTAGGTAATAATTCGGAGAAGGCAATGGCACCCCACTCCAGTACTCTTGCCTGGAAAATCCCATGGACTGCAGAGCCTGGTAGGCTGCAGTCCATGGGGTCGCTAAGAGTTGGACACGACTGAAAGACTTCACTTTCACTTTTCACTTTATGCATTGGAGAAGGAAATGGCAACCAACTCCAGTGTTCTTGCCTGGAGAATCCCAGGGACGGGGGAGCCTGGTGGGCTGCCGTCTATGGAGTCGCACAGAGTCGGACACGACTGAAGCGACTTAGCAGCAGCAGGTAATAATTCTGGAATTAAAAAGGAATATTATACAAATTTTTATAAAGTTCAGTAGAGGAGTTCAAGCATAGGCATGAGCTGGTAGAAAAAGAAAATCAGCAAACTTAACGATAGGCCAACTGATAAAATTCAGACTGAGAAACAAAAATAAAAGAGAACAACAGGGGAAAAAAATGAACAGAACATGAAACCTGTAGGACATTAATAAATTTATCAATATAGACATAATGGGAGTCCATGAAGGAGAGGAGAGAAAGGAGAAATAAAAATATGTGAAGACTGTCTTACTCTGGGCTATTATTACCAAATACCATAGACTCAGTAGCTTATATACAATAGAAATTTATCTTCTCATAGTTCTGGAGGCTGAAATGTTCAAGAACAAAGTACTAGGAGATTTTTTGTCTGGTGAGAATCTTCCTTAGTTTGTAGACAGTCATCTTCTCACTGTATCCTCAAATGGTAGAAGGGACAAGTGTGCTATCTGGGATCTTTTATAAGGGCACTAACCCTACTCATGAGGGCTCTGATTTTATATTTAATCACTGGCCAAAGACTTCATTTCAAAATACCATCACATTGTGGATTAGGTTTCAACACATGAATTTTAGGGGAGACAACATTCAGTCCATGGAAGAGATATAATGGCTAAACCACCATCCAAATTCAATGGCAAACATTATCTTAACACCCAGGAAGCTTAAGAAACTCCAAGAAAGTCACATCTAGGTATATCATAGATAAATGTAGAAAGCTAAAGTCAAAAAATAGTCTAAAAATAGAAACAGAAAAACAATCACATACAATGAATCCTCAGTAAGATTAACTATTTGTCCCTTATTAGAGGGCTTCCCTTGTAGCTCAGTTGGTAAAGAATCTACCTGCAATGCAGGAGACCAGAGTTCGATTCTTCTGTTGGGAAGATCCCCTGGAGAAGGAAATGGCAACTCACTCCAGTATTCTTGCCTGCAGAATCCCATGGACACAGGAGCCTGGCAGACAGCAGTCCATGGGGTTGCAAGAGTCAGACACAACTTAGCAACTAAACCACCCCCTCTTATTAGAAACCATAGAGGCAGAAGGATGAGATATTCAAAGTATTGAAGGAGAAAGATTTTCAACTGAGATTTTAACCCAGCCAAACTATCATACTAATATGAAGGGGAAATTAGGCATTCATGGGTAAACAAAAACAGAGAGGATCTATATGTTCACAGAAAAACTTGTGCATGAATTATTCATGAAAAATAAAAAGTGAAAGTGTTAGTTGCTCGGTCGTGCCCAACTCTTTGCAGCCCAATGGGCAATATTTCTGAGGCTCCTCTGTCCATAGAATCTTCCAGGCAAGAATACTGGAATGGGTAGCCATTCCCTTCTCCAGGAGATCATCCTGACCCAGGGATAAAACTTGGGTCTCCTGCATTGCAGGCAGATGCTTTACAATCTGAGCCATGAGTATTATTCATAGTAGCCCCAAATAGGATATAACCTAAATATTCATCAGTAGTTAAATGGATAGACAAAATGGAATATATCCATACAATAGATTATTTGCAACTAAATGGAGCAGCATATTGATAAATACTGTAGCATAAATGACCCTTGAAAATGCTACAACTACCAAAAAAGACAATAATTGAAAAAAATCACATATGATACAATTTACGTATTGTGTCCTTAATAAGTAAGTCTACAGAAACACAAAGTAGATTAATGGTTGTCATCAACTTGGGTAAGAAGAGTATCAGGTCTGATGGCTTGAGTATGGAGTTTCTTTTCATAGTAATGAAAATTCTCCAAAATTAGCTATGATGCTTTCACAATTCAGTATCCTAAAAACTAATGAACTGTACACTTTAAAAAGGTAAATTTTATGTGAATTATACCTTAATAAAACTATCATAAAAATCCTCTCTGTCCCCTCCAAAAATATTAAATAAAGCATTTTCCAGCTTTTCAAAAACTGAAAGAATTTACCAGAAGCAGACCTATATATATATATATACACACACATATATATTGCATATATATATACTGTATATATTGTATATAATATTGTATATTGTATATGCAATATATACTATATATATATTTTTATATATTATATACTATATATGTTGTATATATATTGTGTATATATATGTATAAATGAATATTAGATTATGTCATTCAGGAAGAAAAATGACACTACATGGAAATCTGAATTAATACAAAGAAACGAAGAGTTTAAATCGGAGCCACCCAATTTTAGTCCCTTAAAAATTCTAGGAGTGCTTTTTCTACAGCATTTTATATATAAATGTGTCACTTCTACATTTCTGCAAACTTAATAGACCTTTCAAAACACACCTGAGTCAGCAGAGAAAATCTATTTTTTAAAATATTCTAACATTATCTCTTTTTTGGTGGGAGGGTGGTGTGTAGCATATGAGAATCTTAGATCCTTGACCAGAGCTTGAATCTGCACCCCTGAAGTGGAGGTAGAGAGTCTTAACCACTGGACCACCAGGGAAGTCCCCCTAAAATTATCTTTTAAAGTTTCAAAGCAAACAAAAAATAATATATATGTTGTAGAGTTCACAATATAGTGAGAAATAAATTACACAACAATAGTACAAAGAGTGGCAAGGTGGATATTGAAAGATACTATTTAAGTACTACATCTGAAGTGGTAAATTGTACTCTACATGTCCTGGGCTAAGATAAGCATTTTATCAATGCTAAAGTAATGACCAAAAACAATACAACAAAAATTATATCTATTAAGTCAACATTGAAAGCAAAGACAATTATTAAAACATCCTTGATTAATCAAGAAAAGCATTAAAAGTAGGAAAAGGAGAAGCAGAAACAGATGACAGAAAAGTAAAACTAACAGAAATGTGGTACATATAAATATTTCCTTCTGTATTTGCTCAGTCATGTCCAACTCTTTGCAACCCCATGGACTATAGCTCACCAGGCTCCTCTATCCATGGGATTATCTTATTCAGGTAAGAATACTGGAGGGGGTTGCCATTTCCTCCTCTAGGGGAATTTTCCTGACCCAGGGATTGAACCTGCATCTTCTATGTCCCCTGCATTGGCAGGTAGATTCTTTAGCATTGAAACATCTGATACCTATATAAATAATAATGTTAAGTTAAATGGACAAAATGTCTCAGTTAAATGGAAGAGTGTCAGGTTGAATAACAAAGTAAGACCCTACTACTTAACCATGGATAAAGAGTAAATGTTGACATTTGCATGATAGGTATGAATCTTCAGGGCACTGTGCTAAGTGAAATAAATCAGTCTATTTTAAATAAAAAGATACAGATAACTAAAAGCAAAAGATGAAAGAACACGACCATGAATTAAAATTGCTTTATATGACTTTACTTTTCATTCAGTTCAGTTCAGTTCAGTTGCTCAGTTGTGTCCGACTCTTTGCGACCCCATGAATCTCAGCACTCCAGGCCTCCCTGTCCATCACCAACCCCAGGAGTTCACTCAGACTCATGTCCATCGAGTCAGTGATGCCATCCAGCCATCTCATCCTCTGTCATCCCCTTCTCCTTCTGCCCCCCCAATCCCTCCCAGCATCAGGGTCTTTTCCAATGAGTCAACTCTTCTCATGAGCTGGCCAAAGTATTGAAGTTTCAGCCTCAGCATCAGTCCTTCCAATGAACACCCAGGACTGGTCTCCTTTAGGATGGACTGGTTGAATCTCCTTGCAGTCCCAGGGACTCTCAAGAGTCTTCTCCAACACCACAGTTCAAAAGCATCAATTCTTCGGCGCTCAGCTTTCTTCACAGTCCAACTCTCACACCCATACATGACCACAGGAAAAACCATAACCTTGAATAGATGGACCTTTGTTGGCAAAGTAATGTCTCTGCTTTTTCAATATGCTATCTAGGTTGGTCATAACTTTCCTTCCAAGGAATAAGCGTCTTTTAATTTCATGGCTGCAATCCCCATCTGCAGTGATTTTGGAGCCCCCAAAAATAAAGTCTGACACTGTTTCCACTGTTTCCCCATCTATTTCCCATGAAGTGATGGGACCAGATGCCATGATCTTTGTTTTCTGAATGTTGAGCTTGAAGCCAACTTTTTCACTCTCCTCTTTTACTTTCATCAAGAGGCTTTTGAGTTCCTCTTCACTTTCTGCCATAAGGGTGGTGTCATCTGCACATCTGAGGTTATTGATATTTCTCCTGGCAATCTTGATTCCAGCTTGTGCTTCTTCCAGTCCAGCGTTTCTCATGATGTACTCTGCATGTAAGTTAAATAAGCAGAGTGACAATATATAGCCTTGACGTACTCCTTTTCCTATCTGGAACCAGTCTGTGGTTCCATGTCCAGTTCTAACTGTTGCTTCCTGACCTGCATATAGGTTTCTCAAGAGGCAGGTCAGGTGGTCTGGTATTCCCATCTCTTTCAGAATTTTCCACCATTTATTGTGATCCAAACAGTCAAAGGCTTTGGCATAGTCAATAAAGCAGAAATAGATGTTTTTTGGAACTCTCTTGATTTTTTGATGATCCAGTGGATGTTGGCAATTTGATCTCTGGTTCCTCTGCCTTTTCTAAGGACAATGCAGAAGCATGCTGGCTGCAAGGGACCGCACAGAAGCGAGGCCGAGAGGAGCTACCCTATGCCTGAGGTCAGGGACGGCGGCTGAGAGGAGCAACCCCATGTCCAAGGAGCAGCGGCTGCGCGGGTGCAGGAGGGCCGAGAGGAGCTACTCCAAATTCAAGGTTGGGAGGAGCGACCTAGTCCATTGTAAGGAGCAGCGGCTGCACTTTGCTGGAGCAGTCGTGAAGAGATACCCGACGTCCAAGGTAAGAGAAATCCAAGTGAGATGGTAGGTGTTGCAAGAGGATATCAGAGGTCAGACACACTGAAACCATAATCACAGAAAACTAGCCAATCTGATCACACAGACCGCAGCCCTGTCTAACTCAGTGAAACCAAGCCATGACATGTGGGGCCACCCAAGACGGACAGGTCATGGTGGAGAGGTCTGAGAGAATGTGGTCCACTGGAGAAGGGAATGGCAAACCACTTCAGTATTCTTGCCTTGAGAACCCCATGAACAGTATGAAAAGGCAAAATGATAGGATATTGAAAGAGGAACTCCCCTTTCATGAGAAACGCTGGACTGGAAGAAGCACAAGCTGGAATCAAGATTACCAGGAGAAATATCAATAACCTCAGATATGCAGATGACAGCACCCTTATGGCAGAAAGTGAAGAGGAACTAAAAAGCCTCTTGATGAAAGTGAAAGAAGAGAGTGAAAAGGTTGGCTTAAAGCTCAACATTCAGAGGTAGGTAGGTGCCCAATATGCTACAGGAGATCAGTGGAGAAGTAACTCCAGAAAGAATGAAGGGATGGAGCCAAAGCAAAAACAATACCCAGTTGTGGATGTGACTGATGATAGAAGCAAGATCCAATGCTCTAAAGAGCAATATTGCTTAGGAACCTGGAATATTAGGTCCATGAATCAAGGCAAATTGGAAGTGTTCAAACAGGAGATGGCAAGAGTGAACGTGCACATTCTAGGAATCAGTGAGCTAAAATGGACTGGAATGGGTGAATTTAACTCAGATGACCATTATATCTACTACTGTGGGCAGGAATCCCTTAGAAGAAATGGAGGAGCCATCATGGTCAACAAAAGAGTCTGAAATGCAGTACTTGGATGCAATCTCAAAAACAACAGAATGATCTCTGTTCATTTCCAAGGCAAACCATTCAATATTACAGTGATCCAAGCCTATGCTCCAACCAGTAACGCTGAAGAAGCTGAAGTTGAATGGTTCTATGAAGACCTACAAGACCTTTTAGAACTAACACCCAAAAAAGATGTCCTTTTCATTATAGGGCACTGGAAAGCTAAATTAGGAAGTCAAGAAACACCTGGAGTAACAGGCAAATTTGGCCTTGGAATACGGAATGAAGCAGGGCAAAGGGTAATAGAGTTTTGCCAAGAGAACTCACTGGTCATAGCAAACACCCTCTTCCAAAAACACAAGAGAAGACTCTACAGATGGACATCACCAGATTACTTTTCATTACTTTACACCAAATAAAGTAATGAATTAAAATTATTACACACACAAAAATATGTTTTGAAGGAGACTTTGTTCTATCTAGGCCTCTAAGAATCAAATATATATAAAAATGCATAAACAGAAAATAAAATTAAATGCATTGTGTGCATGAAAAGTAACTAGTTCGCTTCCTGAAGTATTTCTTAAATTTCAAATAAACAGCAAAATCTTAAAGCACTTTCTTAAAAAAGAATTATCCCCAAATAGATGAAATGAAGTTGAGTAAAGTAATTTTGACTCTCTCCAAAGCAGACAATCTTAATATGCTCTAATTTTATTACACAACTTGTGTTGTTGTGATTATAGCTATTTTTACTCTACTGTGGCTCAGATGGTAAAAATTTCGCCTGGTATGTGGGAGACCCAGGTTCTATCCTTGGATCGGGAAAATCCCCTGGAGAAGGGGATGACAACCCACTCCAGTACTCCTGCCTGAAGAATTCCATGGACACAGGAGTCTGGAGGGCTACAGTCCATGGGGTCCTAAAGAGTCAGACAGGACTGAGTGACTAACACTTTCACGTTCATGCATTCAGAGCAAAGGCCTTAATCTGAAGTAACCCAGGCTAGAGTTTTAATTCCAGCTGTACAGTGTACTCGTTCAGGCAAATTACTAGATCTTTCTGATATTTCCTGGTATTAGTGTTAGGATTATAAACACCAAATAATTAGTAAAACATTTGGGAAGTAGTTAGAACTAAATGAATAGCAACTAGTATTGTGCCAATGCAGGAAATGCAGGAGACCAGGGTTCAATCCCTGGGTTGGAAGGATCCCCCGGAAAGGGAATGGCTACCCACTCCAGTATTCTTCCATAGAAAATTCCATAGACAGAGGAGTCTGGTGGGCTAAAGTTCATCAAGTCACAAAGAGTTGGATACAACTGAGTGTGTGTGTGCATGTGCACGCACGTGCACACACACACACAAACACACAGTCTTAAAGCATTGGAAAATTGGGATTTAATTTCTAAGGTATAGTACTGACACAAGAGAGAGTTTTATTACTGTACTGCATACTGTAAGTGTACCTTCCAGTTTATATAGACATATCAAATATTTATTAATAAGCTTTAAATGGATAATACATCACATTTTATGAGGTGAATTATTTTGTATTCTATCAGAGATGATTATAACGGAAGGTAATAAATTATATTTAAAAATTTATTATTCCAGATTTTTAGCTAAGAGGGCAGAAGACATAATGGAATGTTGGCAATGAGTGATATGATTATTTCCCTTCCCATCTATGCTATTATTATAATATTTTAAATTCTATGAACATGCTGCTGCTGCTAAGTCACTTCAGTCGTGTCTGACTTTGTGCGACCCCATAGACGGCAGCCCACCAGGCTCCCCCGTCCCTGGGATTCTCCAGGCAAGAACACTGGAGTGGGTTGCCGTTTCCTTCTCCAATGCATGAAAGTGAAAAGTGAAAGTGAAGTCTCTCAGTCGTGTCTGACTCTTCGCGTTCCCATGGACTGCAGCCTACCAGGCTCCTCTGTCCATGGGATTTTCCAGGCAAGAGTACTGGAGTGGGGTTTGTTGTTATTCAGTCATGTCCAAGTCTTTGCAACCCCATGACCTGCATGCATGTCAGGCTTCCCAGTCTCTCACAATCTCCTGGAGTTTGCTCAATGTTATGTGCCGAGGTCCAGCCCCGGCTGATCCAGGGTATTCGAAAGGGAGACGGCGTCAGTGACTATTTATTTATTTATTCATCAAAGATATAAAGAATAATAGAATGAGGATAGCTCAGTAGGAAAATTCAGTGGAGAAAAGAAACTGAGTAGCTTGGTTTATGCAGAAAATCAATATAACCCGTGACACCAGGTTAGCTCTGACCACGGAGGCCGCAGGCGCCCTCTCGAATAGCGGAAGGTGCCCCACCTTAGACACCTTCTTGAGTGAGTCTTAGAAGCCCAGGCAAATAAATGGTCACAGAGGATATCCGTGCTCCAGATGGAGACTCAGCTGGAAATTGAGGGGAAGAATGACATGGGGAGACCAAGCTTTGGTGAGCATGGCCCGTAGCTTTATTTTCAACAGGGGCTTTTATACCCTAAGTTACACATAGAGGATAATAGGGGATGCAAAGTCAGCAGTCTTTGATCCTTATCAAAAACCAGGGTTTCTTTCCTGCAAATTTATCGTATACAAATGGTTTAGGTGATTTATATCATCTTCTGGCCAGAAGGCCTATTAACATTTTATGGCTCTTGACAAAGACTAATCAACCATAAGACTTATTTTCTCTAAGAGTAATTATTTTAAGGTTTGGCGCCATCTTCCGAAGATAAAATTGCATTCCTATAGGGTGGATGTGTAATGGGTTTACAACAAAGGAAAGAATTTATTACCTTAAGGGTCTAAAGTTACTAACACCAAGGCCACTACTTATTTTTTCTACATACCAACTACATTAATTAATACACATTCAAGGATACAATTCAGGGGATGTGAAAACTTGGCAACAAGCATTGGCTCATCAATGAAATCTTTTACCAGTTTTATTCTGACAGTTTCTAACTCTCTGAGAGGCTCTAAGCTATTTGAACATCTTAAGCTTCCCGTGCCTCTCAAGGCTGGGAGACTGTAAACAATAGTATGCATAGCTGTAGGAGTCCGGGTAAATTTGTCAGGCGAGGTGAGAGCCATCTGAGGGGTTTGGATTTAAACACTCCTTTAATTGGAGCTGTAAGTTAACTCTTTGACAGAGAGAGCGAGATGGTGGTAGGGGACAGCCCCCAGTAAAGTCAGAGGTGAGAGCACAAAGCAATAAAGTAGGCAGACTCTGGTTTTTTGGGGGTAGATGCTTGAGAATATCCGGGGGGACTACTGAGGCTCGATCCCACCTTTGCGTATGCCGAGCCTCCTTCCTCATGACCTTTGTTACGAGTGGAATGTCTCTCGCCGGCTCCCGGCAGTTATGTCCATTGATTTGGCGATGCAATCCAACCATCTCTTCCTCTGTCGTCCCCTTCTCCTCCTGCCTTCAATCTTTCCTAGTATGAGGGTCTTTTTCAAAGAGTTGGCTCTTCGCATCATTAGCTAATTCTAAAACATATACTTAGGTTGTATGCACTAGCTCTTTGTTTCCAGTCATTTTAAGAACTATAGATGATTTCCACAGGAACTGCCTTTTCTCTTTAGACTTGTGGTGGTGGTTTAGTCAACAAGTCATGTCTGACTCTTGAGAACCCATGAACTGTAGCCCTCCAGGCTCCTCTGTCCATAGGATTTTCCAGGCAAGAATACTGGAGTTGGTTGTAATTTCCTTATCCAGGGAATCTCCCCAACCCAGGGATCAAACCCATATCTCTTGCACTGCAGGCAGATTATTTTTTTTTAATTTTATTTTATTTTTAAACTTTACATAATTGTATTAGTTTTGCCAAATATCAAAATGAATCCGCCGCAGGTATACCTGTGTTCCCCATCCTGAACCCTCCTCCCTCCTCCCTCCCCATACCATCCCTCTGGGTCATCCCAGTGCACCAGCCCCAAGCATCCAGTATCGTGCATCAAACCTGGACCGGCAACTCTTTACATATATGATATTATACATGCTTCAATCTTCTCAGCATCTTCTAAATCTCAAAGTTGGGGGCACATTTTGAAGTGAGTAGCCAAATACTATGATAAAAATCCTCTCAAATGTTTATTATTAATAAAATAAAACAATTTAATCTGAATTTTCCCCTTTAAGATTCAATAAAACTGCCAGTGATCCCAATTATAATTAAATATTATAGTGAAAATTTGCAAAACTTCTGTCAAAATTTTAGCTTTGTGACTATTTAACATTGTGTCAGTTTAGTTGAAAAATGTGTTAAGTGGGTATTTAAACCTGTAGTAATTTGGCTCTTACTATGCTCGTATTAAAATGTTAGCTTCACCTAAAACCCAATGCACAAAGTGTTGGACACAACTAAGCAACTGAGCACACACACAAACTAGGTCTTAAAATTAAATCATATTGTGCTATTTAGCCATCATAGTAGGAGTGGATCTGAGAAGCTGAGGGGCGAAATGAAATCCCTAGATGATTAAGATGCCCTGTAATTCCATATACAATGTGTGAATTCCTTCACTTTATCCAAGGTGTTTCTTACAGTTGTAATGAGCAATGGGCAAAATATAAATATACCTTTCCATAGATGTTCCTAACTCATTGAGGTGGAAAAAAAAAAAGGAAAATGGGAAAAAATGTCTGGTGAACCTAATTAAAAGGAACTTATTGTGACTATATATGGAGATATAAAAAATAAGAAAATATTCTTAACAGTCTTGTTGAGAATTAGGAAATAATTCACCTTTAGAGGACATAATATATTTGTAGCCTAATAGCAGTTCTGATTATTTAATAGTAAATGTTCTAGCTTTCTCTGTGTTAATTCAAGATCATAGACACTTATTTTCATCTTTTCTTTGTCCAGATGTCACTTGGGTTCAGGTCCTATGATAGTTCTACCACTTACTAGCTATGTAAACTTAATGAAGTTATTTAAGCTATACTTCAGTAATATCTGAAATAATAAAAAATAATAATACTGAATTCATAAGATTCTTTTCAAATGTATTAATTATTGTTTTGCAACAAATTATTATAAATTTAGCAGACTGAAACAAATGTATTTATTATCTGGTAGTTTCTGTACGTCAGGAGTTAGGACAAAATTCTTATGTTCAGGATCGCATAGGCTACAATCAAGATTTTGGTCTAGTTGCGTTCCTTTCTGGAGTTTGATGCCCTCTTCAAACCTCATGTGATGGTTAGCTAATTTACTGCCTTAGGTTTGTAAGAGTAAAGTCCTTGTTTCCTTGCTGACTCTCTGAAACTGTTCTCAGTTATTGGAAGCTCTCTCACAGGCCGTCTGATAATATAGTAACGTACTTATTAAAGGCTAGCTGGAGAATCTTTTATTCCTGTCTCCTAAGATGGAATCTTGCCAAAAAGGCAAGGAGATTATGTAAACCTGTGACTTAGTAAGATTAAGAGACTCAGGGAGAGTATGTCTAATATATAAGGATTAATTTACCTAATACAGGTAAACATGAATAATCCTGCTTGGCAAAAGCATGGTCTCAATAATTTTAGCTCATAGCTACTATGGCTGTTGTAACCTAATAAAATTTTCTACTCTCTATAATATGCCTTTGATTGCCTTATGAATTCAGTTGCTTCAACTGTTAGGCTGCCTTAAAAGTTTCCTTGTGGTCTTCTCTAAGTTTTTCCTTTTCTGGGCCAGCAGTCACACTTTTTCTTTATGCATCTAAATTGTTATCACAAAGGTGATGATGACTGATGAGAATACATTGAGAGATAAATTAAACAAGAGTCTTTAATAAGTACAAAATGTACAATAATTCACCTTATTCATCTTATGAACAGCCAGACTGTGGATCATGATGTTATGCATCCCCTGGGAAGTCAAATGTCAAATTTAGGAGTTCATAAAAGTGACCTACTCAAGGTCTTTGATCAGTGGAATAAAAAGAGAGGGTTAAATCTTTGTGGCCACTCCCAAGCAATTGATGGCACAGAGCCATTCCAGCTAATATGTGCCTGCTCAGTCAGTCATATGTCATATGTCAATTACAAGCATTTAATGTGAATATATCTTTCTGTATAAACATTCACATTCATTACTCTTATAAGCATGGTAACCTGTCTGTGGGCTTCCCTGGTGGCTCAGCAGTAAAGAATCTGCCTGCAAAGCAGGAGACCCAGGTACCATCCCTATCATGAACATCCCCTGGAAAAGGGATTGGCTACCCACTCCAGTATTCTCACCTGGGAAATCTCATGGACAGAGGAGCCTAGTGGTCTACAGTCCACGGGGTCACAAAGAGTCAGACACAACTGAGTGACTGCTGCTGCTAAACACCATATAAATCTGTCTGTAAAGTACTAAACAGGTACCATTACCGTTAGTCGCTCAGTCATGTCCAACTCTTTGCAACCCCATAGACTGTGGCTCACTAGGCTTCTCTGTCCATGGGATTCTCCAGGCAAGAATACTGGAGTGGATTGCCATTCCCTTCTCCAAAAGAGCCTATGGGTAGGAAGAAAAATGCTCTTTACGAGTAATTTGGGGTTGTCGGACTTCCCCCCTGACTCCCTCCACCTCTCGTGCTGGCACAGAAAAACTCAATGTTGAACTAACTAAATTAGAAGGAGTTAAGGGAATTTCCTGGGGGTCCAAAGGTTAAGATTTTGCACTTCCACTGAAGGGGTGCAAGCTCCATCCCTCGTCTGGGAACCAAGATCTCACATGCTGCTTGGTGTACCACCCACTCCCCACAAAAAGGAGGGAGTTAAAAGTTTTCTGATCTTTTTCCTGACTACAGTTTCTACTTCTGGATACAATATACTCTTACATATTTCAAAAATATATTTTAATGGAGATTACCAGAGTCAGGATTTCAATGGTGTATCATTTAACTTTTTCTTGGAAAAAAACTTTTGCCCCCAAATCTCCAACCCTCTGATCACCCCCAACTTGTGACAGCCACGGCACTTAAACAAGTAGTTTAGGCTAAATTGGGTTGTAGGTGACTGGCCCAGTGGTTTTCCCTGAAGCTCTTTCATAACTAGGATTTCTTGCCCCTTGAAATTCAACTCTCAAACACATCCCTTGGCTTACAATTTTCTATAGTTACCACTTTAATTCATCAGCCTTTTATTTATAAGCTTTCTACAATAAGGACAATATCCCGTTTAACATTCCAAATATATTTTATTACTATGTCAATACATACATGAATTATCCAATGGGGTAATTAGTTTGGGGGAAATAGTAGTAGGTCAATAAACTAGAGTTTACTATTCTCCTTGACAGAGTTTCATTTTGTCTAATCAACTGAATAATTTGTTCTTCACCTTTTTGTAAGAACATGTATTGCTTTTAAAACTAGATTGATTTGCTGATTTGTGACTTTATCTTCAACCACGTGTAACTTGGACAATTGCTTTCTACATTTTGTAAAGCTAGAGTGTATCATTTCAAGTTACCAATGTTAATCAGTTACACAGCCAATATTACCAAAATACTTATTTCATGTGCACTCGCTCTATCCTACAATACACCCATAATTATAACACTGTCATAAGTAATTTGTTCACATCAAGGGTTGGTCATTATGAAAGATATTTCCTTTCCAGAAATATCCTCTTTTTTGACCCTTGTGCCAGGTAGAAAGAGGATTATACACAAGAGATCAAGTTTCAGTGATTACAAGCCAAAATAGTTCTGGGGTAAAAACCACTTGACTCATTATAGAAGGACACTTCTGTAAAGAAATGAGAGGCAAAATAGTTTTCATTAATTACAGATCACTGACTGCCCATAAGCATTTGCCTCTGATCTTCTACACTCTGGATTATTCTTACTAATTGAATACTGAACAGAAATATGTATTCACACTACTGAAATTGCTAGAAAGCTGTACTGTGTTACACTTTTTATATTTTCAAGTACTCTGAACTCTATACCATTTTCTTTTTTTCTTTTTCTGGTCTGGTATTCTAGGATTTCATAATATACAATTCTGATTTAATTTATGTTAACATAATAAAAATCTCTCCCTGAGTGAATAACCACAAATTATTTCAGTGTTTGAGTTCTAGTCAAGTAGCACCAAATTTTGAGGATATAATTAGATCAGATTTATAAAGCTTCCTTCCTCTCCAGAACTCAGTTTCTGAAACAAAATCTTCTCAAGACTTTCTCTGCTTTATGACACTTTTTTCCTTTCCATTACTTAATTTTCAAATATATTATATATATCTTGTTGAGATTCCCTGAGGTCAGTTAAAATGACACCCAAATTTTATTCCCTATAATCACCTGACCAATGAGTTTTAAGCCTCAATAAATGTTTTCCCCATAAATCATATAAACTCATAACCTACCAAAACTATTTGAATCACTATCATTTCTTCTCATAGGAGCAGACAGATCTCATCCTCATTATCTACATAAACCTTGGTCTGATAAGACTACAGAAACTTTCATAATTCCTATCTCTATAGTATAGAACTTTAGATAATCTCTTCTTTCTGTGTTCAATTTTTTATTTTTTTCTGGTCAAATGATGAAGAAGTTGTACCATTTGTAAATAATTAATTTCAGTGAACACACAAACATAGCTAAATAGACAACGTCTAGTTTGATCTTTTAAGACTTACTTTTTCTTTGTTCAACTTCTTTGGTCCTTTATTCCATTAATTGTCTTAGCTTCTGATGCTAGGAAACATTAAGGACAAGGGGAGAAGAGGGTAACAGAGGATGAAATGGTTGTATGGCATCACCAACTCAATGGACATGAGTTTGAACAAACTCCAGGAGATAGTGAAGGACAGGGAAGCCTGGCCTGTTGCCGTCCATGGGGTTGCTGAAAATAACTCCCATCTATAAACCCCTTACATTTTGCTTTGAATCTGACAAAGAATCAATGCACAAAATGACTGTATATACTGGAGAAAATGGAAATGGGCTCTTAAGGCATGTGTTAGCCTCTTGTTTCATGGACCCAGTATCTTCCTTAAAATGTCAGTTCAATTTAATTAGAGAGCTTTATTTATCAGCAATTTCCTTATAAGAAAGCCTTTCTAATATCACCCAACACATTTATTCATCTCTCAAAGTGATGTTAGCACACATAGAGTCCCTGTTATGGAGACTGAATGTTGTTTTCCTTCAAAATTCATATATCAAAGCACCAACCCTCAGTGTGGTGGCATTTAGAGATGGAAACTTTAGGACATAAGTAGGGGTAGATGAGGTCATGAAGGTGGGATCCTCATGATGCTATTAGTGTCCTTAAACAAAAAGAACTAGGTAGCTTTCTCCTTTTCTTTTGCAGTGAGGGAAGACCATTAGAGCACACACAGTGAAGACAGTCATTCACAAGCTAAGAAGATAACACTCAACAGGAACCAAAATGACCAGAATCTTTAATCTTAGACTTTCTAACCTCCAAAACTGTAAGAAATGACTTTCTATCATTTAAGCTATTATACCTGTGGAATTTTTGTTACTGATATCTGAGATGACCTACAGGGTTTTCAAAAATATTTATAAATATACTTTGAGATTTTGCAAAATTCAAATATAACCCAGTAAATATTGGAGTCCAGACTTCTTCCCTTATGGCTCAGTGGTAAAGAATCTGCCTGCCATAGCAGGAGTCACAGGTTCAATCTCTGGGTTGGGAAAATCCCCTGGAGTAGAAAATGGCAACCCACTCCAGTGTTCTTGCCTGGGAAATCCCATGGACACAGGAGCCTGGAGGGCTACAGTCCAAGGGGTCACAAAGAGTCCAACACAACTTGGAGACTAAACAACAGCAACAATAAAAGTATTGGAGTAGTCCAAAAATAAAAATAAATTACTAGAGACAATTACACCTCAATAAAATGGGACAAAATAAAATAACCAAAAACAAATTTTAAGAAATGAATTAATAAATTACTAGATGTTTCTAGCAACTCCAACCTATTATTTTTCCCTTTGTTAAGTTATTGGATCTTTATAAGCCAATTCTACTCAGTCTTTTAAGCTTCCATCAGTTTTTAAACTATTTTTTCTTTGAATTTAAGAATTCTCATATAGTTAATATAGTTGAGTACCTTTCATGATACTATTATCAATTCCAAGCCATCTGACACCAGTTGATTACAGTAGGTATCCTTGAAGAAACATCATGAAAAATTATTGCATATCTAACCAAAGACAAAATGGGGTTTAAATTTCCTCTGCAATACAGTTGTAAAGAGAAAAAAATAAAGTTTCTGTGTTTTCATCTTCTTTGTGCCTTTGCTCAGGTTTTACTTATATTTGTTTGTCAGGTCCTAGAATATTAACTGTTCATGGCAAAGTCTACAAATACACAAATGAAATCTTGAATGAATCTGTCAAAGTTCCATGCCTTTCATAGTTGAATTATAATTAGTAGATATATATTTTTATTCTGTTTGCCCAGAAGCCTTTTGTTCTTCCAAACTTTCAGTATGATTACTTTCACTCCCTTGATATCAGAAAACGATTTTCCCACCTACTATAGTCATGAATCTAGTAGGTGGTCACCAGTTATAGTATCTCACTACCCTCCTCACAATTGATTCTTCAAGCACCTAACCATTGTATAAGTTACCGTGTGTTTGTGTGTAAGATACTCTTGATTGACATATCCAACATTTCAATTCGTTTCTGCTACCTGTCTTCACTTTAGGGGTAGAAAAAGTTACATAACTCTTTTTTAAATGGAAAAAGTCCTTTAAAGGTGAAAATTTATATTTTACTTCTTAGAGAAAATTTTGGTAGATTATTACATTAGAGCCAGTTAGGATGTATATAATACATAGCCAAAATGTTTGATTTTAGTGGTTATAGGAGTCCCTGAGTAGATATGGCAAGTGACTGAAAAGTGTCGTATTTTTTTAATGATACTGAAAAAGGTCGATTTGATTTAATAAGAGGCAAATATATCTTAAATTTTCTCTAATTTAAGATTTTATTTTGGGCCATCCATTCATTCACTGTATTGGTTCTGGCAACAGATATTAATTGAACATCTACTTTGTGCAAAGCTCTATTTTAGGATACATGCTAAGTAAAACAGATAACAAACTTTTACCAAGTGTTTGTTAGGTATCAGGCTATTCTAAATGCTTTCCATATTGTTAGGTGGTTAGAATAGGAAAAGAAGTCCAAACTGGCGATGGCTAAAAGACAAAGAAAGGGAAAAGCCTGTGAAAATGGAACAAAAAGAAAATCCAAGGACTGGAATGAGAACCTCAGGTGAAACAAACAGCCCTCCTGGCTAGCCCAATTTACATAGGTTAGGTTCAGGGGAAGGAGACAAAGTATATAAAAAGAGAAGCCAAGACTGAGCCTCTCCCTTTTGGGTCAGCCTGCCCTCATGCCTGGAGGGTGTACTATCCTGTGCTTGCCAAATAAAACTGAGCTGTAACAGAGCTGTAACACTGGTCCACAGTTTCAAATCTTTGTTGCAGTGAGACAGAATGAAGGAAATTACCTACTCCCCCAACATATCTGGTGCTGTGACTTGAGTTTAGCCTGGCTGAAACAACCTCAGGTTGGCCCCAGTGAGGCAGAGACCAAGCAAAGAAAAAGAACAACTTGGCAAAAGCTCATGTGTTGGAAGCTGAACGCAAAGGAAACCCAGTACAGTGGAAGTGACAAGAAGCCTAGCATTTTAGAAAATGGGACAACAAAAACAAACTCAGCAAAAAGCTCACACAGCTCAGTATCAGATTCCAGAAGACCTCCGGCTCAGCTGGGAGGTCCTTGCCCCATGGCTGGAAGGACACATGCCTAACAAACTTTTCATTCCTTTACAATCTCTTGTTTCTTGTTTCCTTGAAGCCCCTGTGCACCAGGCAAGCAGCAGTGGGTGAAATTGAGGGACTCTGGCAGGGGCTACTCCCCAGTGTGTCCTGAAGGCTCCAATATCTGCTGCACCCTAGTAGCTCTTGCCCAAGTGGATGAGGGTTCTTCTGCTTTTAACCTCCTTTGTGCCAAGAATCAGGCCAATGAAAATTGTGGGCACAGGTCAGGCATTTAGCAGTTTTTCCAGCAAGCTATGAGAGGGGTTCCTTGGCATGTTTTCCCCACTGCTTTTTCTTCCCATCCTTCACCTCCTCTCCCCATCAATGACACTGTTTACAAAGTATTGGGCAGTTCATCATCTTTCCATTTCTTAAAGTTGTGTTTGAAACAGTTTATCAAATATTGGAACTCAAACCTATGTGGCAGGGACTCTGCTGTGCTTAGTCACTCAGTCATGTACAACTGGGACTTGAGCCCAGCCAAAATCTACAATGCCTGGTATCAGGACCTAAAGAAGCTCAGATTCTTGATGTCTCTTTGCTAAAAGAAGTCAGTGAGAGAGACAGCAGTCGGCAAGAGGTAGATTTGTTCAGATTCAGAGAAGCACAGTCCACAGAGGGTGCGCCATCACAGAGGGTGTATGTGGTGGCCATGAAATGTGGTTTGGTTAGTTTTTGTGAGCTGGGTGATTTCATATGCTAATGAGTGGGAGATTCATTCCAGCCATTGGGGAACCACCCACTCCTTGGTCTTTTGATAGTGCTTTGGAACTGTCATGGCACCTCTGGGTGTGTCATTTAGCTTGCAGATTGAGGATTAAGGTTTAGTTGAATTTGACTTGTCCATCATCATCATCTTGGACCCATTTGATTTTGATCAGTTAATGTTATGCCCTTAGGCTATGTCATCTGTCAAAAGTTGTGTCCTGTCCTCTTTCCTCCTGTTTCATGTTCTTTTCCTGAGCCCTGTCCAGGCCCACAAAGTTGCCTCTACAATATTCTGGAGGGACAACAAGAAAATAGCTGGTCATTGGGAGGGAAATACTGTATGATATCCAATCCCTGTAGATATTCAGCCTTCATCTTCCATGTTTCCTACAACATGTGCAACAACAGCATCTCTTAGTGAACCTGCTAGGGTGGGAGACAGGCACACAATGTCTGCGAGAAGTCCATATGTTGGTGGCATCCCTTGAAGGGCAATTGGACTTCCAGGGATAATGTTTGCCACTTTGGGTGTTAGTTCTGCAGGCCGTTTGGGCCCAAACCCTTACCACACTTCTCCTAAAGTTACAAACATATCCCCAGATCAAATTTCCACTCCACTTTTATGGAACATCTGGTCTGTTGCCTCTTATCAATTTGTTCTTAGGCCACTTACTAACTCCTACAACCAGGACCCTGCCCCTTCGGAGGCAACATAACCCACTACACTTATTATTATAATACTCTTAATGCCCCTAACAGGACCAGATAACCCACTCCTTTGTCATTACTTCTGTTATTACCTTGTGTGTCATTACTTTGCCAACAAAGGTCCATCTAGTCAAGGCTATGGTTTTTCCAGTGGTCATATATGGATGTGAGAGTTGGACTGTGAAGAAAGCTGAGCACAGAAGAATTGATGCTTTTGAACTATGGTGTTGGAGAAGACTCCTGAGAGTCCCTTGGACTGCAAGGATATCCAACCAGTCCATCCTAAAGGAGATCAATCCTGGGTGTTCATTTGAAGGACTGATGCTGAAGCTGAAACTCCAATATTTTGGCAACCTCATGTGAAGAGTTGATTCATTGGAAAAGATGCTGATGCTGGGAGAGATTGGGGGCAGGAGGAGAGGGGATGACAGAGGATAAGATGGCTGGATGGCATCACCGACTCAATGGAAATGAGTTTGGGTAAACTATGGGAGTTGGTGATGGACAGGGAGGCCTGGCGTGCTGCAGTTCATGGGGTCACAAAGAGTCAGACACGACTGAGCGACTGAACTGAACTGAACTGAAAGTGGGTCTATGACAATGAAATGTTTACCACTGGAAACACCCTAAACTGCTCTTATGGATGACTAGGGGAAGAAATCAGTG
The DNA here is from genome assembly GCF_027580195.1 of Bos mutus. Lineage (NCBI taxonomy): Eukaryota > Metazoa > Chordata > Mammalia > Artiodactyla > Bovidae > Bos > Bos mutus. Next base: position 56,112,288 of record NC_091621.1, on the reverse strand, counting down.
ACTTACATTCCTTCAGAGCAATAAAAGGATAAGGCTTATGACTGTTTAACCAGGTTCCCAGTCTCAGGGCACAGGCTTGGATTGCTTTACATTCTGGTATCTATCCCTGTCTGTGGTGGACAAAACAACAATGAGTTAAGATTACAACCTCTTAATCCTACCCAGCACTGGTCATGCTAGAGACTTTGGGGATGCCCAACTCCAGCCAGTGGAGAAGGCAATGGCAACCCACTCCAGTACTCTTGCCTGGAAAATCCCATAGACAGAGGGGCCTGGTAGGCTGCAGTCCACGGGGTCGCTAGGAGTTGGACATGACTGAGTGACTTCACTTTCACTTTTCACTTTCATGCATTGGAGAAGGAAATGGCAACCCATTCCAGTGTTCTTGCCTGGAGAATCCCAGGGATGGAGAGCCTGGTGGGCTGCCGTCTATGGGGTCGCACAGAGTCAGATACAACTGAAGCAACTTAGCAGCAACTCCAGCCAGGGGTGCCAGGAGGTTGGCCTGCCTCAACCTGCCTAGGGATCTGGTCATCGGGAGGTTGTCATGCCTCAACCTGCTTAGGGATCTGTCAGTCCAGGGGTCCCAGGAGGTTGACATGCCTCGACCTGCCCAAGGACCCAATTCTCGGGAGGCCGACCTTCCTTGACCTGCCTAGGGATTCAATCTTCAGGAGGCTGTCATGCCTCAACTTGCCTGGGGAGGCCCAGCTCTCAGGTAGCAACAGTAGGTTGGATAGGATAAGCTTCAGAAAGACTCACCCATGAAGATGTCCACCCATGGAAATAGAAGGAAGCCTATTGTGGGATTCAGCAATAACTCAGGAGTCCAACAAGAGCCCCATTGTCTTTCTGAAAAGTCTAAGAGAGGCCCTCCAAAAGTTTATAAATCTGGACTTGGACACTAATGAGGGACAGGTGATTTTAAAGGACAAATTCCTGTCCCAATGTGCATCAGACATCAAGATAAAGTTACAACAGCTTTAGGACCCTGATGCCTCTTTAGATGAGATGGTCCAGACAGCCATCAATACCTTTTATAACAGAGAACAGGAGAAGGAGGCCAAAGCCCAGGAAAGAGAAAGAAGGAAAGAGATAAGGGCACACCTAGCTGCTGGTTGCCTTCCAGGGAAGCCCTATGGTAAACCTCGAGTCCTTGAAGGACAAGGCAGGAGGAAAATGCCTAATCTATAGACAGGTGGGACATTGGAGCAAAGTGTGTCCAAACCATGGCAAGTCTCCTAAAATGGCTTGCTACAAATACCATCAATTGGAACATTGAGTGGCACTCTGCCCTCGGGACTCAAGAGCCTAAAGGTCAAGCATCAAGCCTTCCCTCACGATGATTCAAGAGGACTGAATTGGCCCCTTTCAGTCACCCCATCTGTCACAGATAACCACCACAGGGCTAGATCCAAGGGTGCAACTGGATGTGGCAGGTAAGTCCGAGAATTTCTTGGTTGACACAGGGGCAACTCTGTGCTGACCTCCTGACCTCCTGCTCCAAAACTTCTCCTCCAAAATCAGTACCATTTTGGGTGATACAAGAAAAACAATTACAAAAAGATTCACCCAAGTTCTTCTTTGTTAGTGGGATGGACAAATATTTTTCCTCCAGTTTCTGGTGGTCGCTGAATATCCTACTTCCTTCTTGGGAAGAGATCTTTCCCTGCCTTTGAAATCTTGCAGCTATTGATGTTCTGATAGAGGATTCTTTAAAACTCTCTCATGGGGGCAAACTAACTATTTTTACCAGCCACCAAGTGAAACAATGCCTGAATTGGAGAGGCCATTTATGGATGTCTGATCAAAGCATCCTCAGATATCAAGAGTGATGATGGAAAATCCAGACCTGACTATATCCCCTTGTGAGGTTCTTAACTCAGCCACCTTCCTGCCTACCCCCGAGGACTCTCCCCTTTCACTCCTGTCTAGAAACCTTGGACCACTGGACAAAACTCCAAGAGGGAATGTCAGAAGATCCTCTGACCAACCCTGAGGAAATCTGGTACACTGATGGAAGCAGTCTTGAATGGAAAAGGAAGAGCCAGAAATGCAATAGTCTCCAATTATGAGACCATAGCAGCTAAACCTTTACCACCAGGTACTTTAGCCCAATTGGCTGAGCTCATAGCCCTGACTCAAGCTTTAGAGCTGGAGAAAAGGAAAAAGAGTAGCCATTTACATTGACTCCAAGTATGTCTTTCTGGTGCTACATGCACCTGCTGCTATTTGGAAAGAAAGAGGCCAATTGACCACCCAAGGGTCCCCAATCAAATATAGTGACCAAATCCTTAGGCTCTTGGAGGCAGTCCATCTGCCCACTGAGGTTTCAGTCTCCCATTGTAAATGAAACCCAAAAGGGAGCACGGAAGTGGTATGAGGGAACCAAGCAGCTGCTCAGGCAGCTAAGAGAGCAGCATAACAGAACAATGACCTAATAGGGGTTGCCACCCTAGTCCCACAGACCAATTTGCCAGAAACTCCTTCATATACTGAAGGTGAGACTCTTAAATCTGAGAGTGAGGGCTTTCTAGAAGGTCATATGGGGTGGTTCCAAAAGAAGGGATGCCTTTTTCTGCCTGGGAACCTCCAGTGGAACTTGGTTAACTCCTTACATGCCACCACTCATTTAGGGGAGAAGGCCCTCCAAAGATTACTAGAAAGGTTCTTCAGAGGAACAGGCCTCCAAATAACTGTAAGACAAGTGGTCTCCCCTTGTCCCATTTGCCAATTAAACAAACATCAAGGAGCTCAAAGACCCCAGCTGGCCTAACCCATACAATGGTGTGGGAACTACCCAGGAGAGGCCTGGCAGATGGAGTTCACCCAGATGCCAATTTCTCAAGGGTAAAAATACCTACTAGTCATGATAGATACATTCACAGGATGGATTGAAGGCTTTCCCACTCAGACTGAGAAGGTTGAGGATTTGGTTTAAAAAAAAAAAAAAAAAAAAAACTTCTCTATGAAATCATTCCAAGATTTGGTCTGCTCAGGTCATTGCAAAGTGACAATGGGACATCATTTACTTCTCAGGCTACCCAAGGAGCCTCTAAAGCATTGGACATTACTTACTATCTCCATAGTGCCTAGAGGCCTCCGTCTTCAGGAAAAGTAGAAAGAGCCAACCAATTCTTAAAATCAGCAATCAAAAAAAAAAAAAAAGACCCAGGAGACCTCCCTGGGATGGAAGGAGGCTTTACGAATAGCTCTCCTCCACATCCATATTGCCCCTAAGGAACAGCTTGGTCTTAGTCCTCATGAGATGCTATACGGGAGACCTTTTGTTTATGTCAATGACCTCTTCCTAGATCCAGAGGCTCAGACTCTCCAGTTTTATACCATGGCCATTGGGCAGTTTCAACAAGTTAAAAGCTTGTGGGTATCAACCAGGACCCAATCAATTCTAAAGGGCCACCACTATATGCTCCAGGGACTAAAGTCCTAACTAAAGTCTGGAAAGATAGGTCCCCAAAGGTTCACATCCAGCCCATATGGAAGGGCCCCTACTCTGTAATACTTTCTACCCCCACAGTAATCAAGGTACCAGCACACAACTCTTGGATTCACTACACACAAGTCAAGTGTGGAAGAAAAAGAAGAGGACACTCAATACACCTGTGAGACCCTGGAGACCTCAGATACCTATTCAGGATTACAAATGAGTACCATTCTAGTGAATACCCCCAGAATTAAGATTCTGGGGATAAGATTTCTCATGATAGCTTTAAAAAGCCAACATAGCTTGGCAGACGTTGTACTCCAAAATATATGGGAAATAGATCTCCTGATCCCTGAACAAGGAGGGACTTTATCCATCTTGAATGAGATGTGGTTCCTCAGTAAATACCTCCAGTTAGGTTAAAGAAATTGTCACAGTCCTTAAGAAAAATATTCAGATCCTATGGGATCTCAAAAAATGAGCTGGACAGTTCTCCATGTGGCTACAATCTCTTTGGGGATCCTTCTCCTGGCGAAGGGGAATTTGGAGTTGGCTAATGCCCCTACTAATCCCTGTTAGCACCATATTGATGCTGCTTATGATTGCTCCTTGTATTGTCAATTGTCGAACCCATTTTCTTTCTGCCCAGGTCAACAAGCTACAACATACAGTGCCAGTTCAACAAGGATATATAAGATTACACCTGACCATGGAAAATATCACTCACACTTAGACAAACAACACTATAAGGATTCTGAGGTTTGAGACTAGCAAGAGGAGGAGGTCCAATGGCTCTCACCGTCCCAGCTCAGCAGGAAGTACCCAGAGAGACCTCAATGTCCCTGTTCCCAAAGAACTGGCCTCCCATCTTTTGAGGGAGGAATGTTAAGTAGTTAGAACAGAAAAAGGAGTCCAAAATGGTAGTGACTAAAAGACAAAGAAAGGGAAAAGCCCGTGAAAATGGAACAAAAAAAATCCGAGGACTGGTGTGAGAACCTCAGGTGAAAGAAACAGCCCTCCTGGCTAGCCCAGTTTATATAGGCCAGGCTCAGGGGGAGGAGATAAAACATACAAAAAGAGGAGCCAAGATTGAGCCTATCCTTTTTGGGTCAGCCAGCCCTCATGCCTGGAGGGTGTACTATCCTGTGCTTTCCAAATAAAACTGAACTGCAATCAAGCTGTAACATTGGCCCAGTTTCGTTGTTGTGGCAAAACATAACCAAGGAAATTGCACACTCCCCCAATAATATGTTAGTAAAGTCAATTGTCACACAATTCTGAGTTATGTAAAAAATGCTGTTCCCATTTCAAACACTAGGAAATTGACAAAGAGTTTAGATTTATTGCATCAATTAACAATTAAAGGAACCATGATTAGTACCTAAGAAATCTTATTACAGAAACTATATGTAACCATTAGCAATGTCTTATAATGAATAAATATTAAGACTATATTAAAGTACGTTCTCCTTGAGCATATTGTATATTATGAAAATGTGTTTTTCTCTAAGGCCTAAAGCCATATTCTACTTTATTTCTGTGCTATAGTCATACCTCTATTATAACATTCATTATGTGGGATTCAGGACTTCTCCGTGGCTCAGATGGTAAAGAAACTGCGTGCAGTGCAGGAGACCTGGGTTTGATCCCTGAACTGGGAAGATCCCCTGGAGAAGGAAATGGCAATTCACTCCAGTATTCTTGCCTGGAGAATTCCAAGGATGGAGGAGCCTGGCGGGCCACAGTCCATGGGGTTGTAAAGAATTGGACACAATTGAGCCACTAACACTTTCACTTTTATGTGGGATTCAGTTATTGATTTTCTTTTCCCAGTTATTCATGGTAAATTCCTTGAGAGCCCTAAAATTCTTCCCATCACAGTGCAAGATGACGTAAAACCATGGAGAAGATTATTTCGCATACATTAGTATTATAAAGAAAAAACAGTTTGAATATCCTAAGAATCACTTTGGCCCTGTTTATCTATATACAATTCCAGTCTCTTCACCTTTTGATCTACTCTGCTTTCTATTGCACAGTGTCATTCACCAAAATTATTTTGACTTATTTAGCATAAAATGATATTTTGGTTTCTTGTAAAAATTCATCTGATAATGAAAGAGAAATGTCAAAACAATTAGACTGTTTCGATGTATCAATTTACATTTTACATCAATCAATTCATTCCTCAGTTTAATACTAATTTTATTTCATCACAAGACTCTCAAAGGATCATCTAAAGTGGATAATTTTGCAAATAGCTGTCAATAAGAGCAGTTTGTAGAAGCATTTTATATTGCTGCTTTGGGGCCATTGTTGGTGGACAAAAAAGCAAAACTTTTATATGGATTATGAAGACAATTCAGGTGAAACAATAAAGAGGAAATAAAAAGTTCACCTATCAAAGATAGAAAAATGCAAATGGAGGCAGCCAGAATCATAGCAATGATATATTTATTTGATTTGAAGAAATAAAAATTTAACAAAAAGATTTAAGTTTTTGAACCTTAAAAATTACCTCTTTCTAGATCAGTTAGTGCAATGAACTAAATGTGTCCCCCCCAAAATTCATATGTTGAAATGCTAACTCCCAATGTGATAGTATTAGGAGGTAGGATCTTTCAAAGGTAATTCAGTCATGAAGGTGGGGACCGCATGAATGAGATTAGTGCCATTATAAAAGAGACTCCAGAGACCTCTTTTGCTTTTCCCTTACCATGTGAGAATACTAAAGAATGCTACCTGATAACCAGGAAGCCGTATCTCAACAAGCTCAACAAACACTAGATCTGCCAGTATCTTGATCCTGAACTTTGCAGTGTTCAGAAGTGTGAGAAATAAAAGTTTTGTAAGCCACCAGGTGAATGGTGGGTGGTTTTTTTGTTGTTTTGTTTTGTTTTTAAATAGCAGATTAAACTGACTAAGATATACAGAATGATTTTTTTTAAAACATTCAGTGTAATAGTTCTCATAATATATGTCTGTACATTGTATGTTCATTTAAAATTTCTCACCACATCTGGGGAAAACCAACTAAAAATATTGCATAATAGGGATCCCATAGTTGTTAATGTTTTCTAATTCTTTAATTTTAGTTTTGATTGGAATCAGTAACTCAAAATTTTCCAACACTAAAATAGAAAATTTAGCAATATCAAGGCTTTAAAATTATGTGGTCACTTTTCTCCACTAACTGGCTTCCTGTGCTAACAAGTAGATTAACTAGTGACAGACTGCCAGATATATGTCCTGACATTTTATTCAACACATTATAGTTATATATAGTTATAATTATTTTTTCAAATAAATGTAGTTTGTGGTCACCCTTCTTTTTTTGTTGTTTTTTTAGCTCTGCTCCATTTTGTCTCTTTTTAATTATTCAAAAATATAGTTTTACTCACTTTTCAGGAAAGTATTTCATATTCCATTAGGACAGGTTTGAATAATCACTACTTACCATTTATTCTCAAGTTAAAACCACTAATAGTATAACTACCTATAAACACTAGAGTAGTTTTGATTGAATAAAGCTTATATAGAAACATGTCAAACTTAATAGTAGTCCTAAAATAAATGGGCAGCTATTTCAAGCTGCTTATAACACTAAATTTCAAGAATTCTAAGGTGAAGCACTGATCTTTGCTAGATTCATATGAGAAGAAAGAATGATAGCACTGATTTTGATTGCTTTCCTCTGGCTGACTTAAGAAACAGAACAGAAAAGTATTACAAAATTCTACAGGCAACCATGCTTAGTTGGGGACAGAATTGCTGTGATAAAGTCAGAAAGGCAGGTAGTCAGTAAATCAGCAGAAAATGTCTATGAAAAGCAAAAGGAAACACATATCCCTCACAAAAAGTAAATAATAAAATTTTTAAAAAATTAATAGAGAAATCATCAGTTTAAGTAATTTATATATAAGAAAAATTGCCAGTGGTTCTAGGTATGGCTTTTGAGATATTTTGCTTGTTTTAAAGACAACTGTAATAAAATAATAGGTATCAGTCAATAAAAGATTCTGTCAACAAGAAGTTGTTTGGATCAGGAAGAACATATCTTGATTACAAGCTGTTAACACTTAAGAATACAAGACTATACATATAACTGATTCACTTTGATATACAGCAGAAACTAACACAATACTGCAAAGCAAGTATACACCAATAAAAACAAAATTAAAATAAATATTTTTAAAAATACAAAAATATAATGAGAATGATGAAAAAATATATAGTTTCATTATTATTTTGACTCAAAAAGAAGAATAATTATATAGAAATGAGAAATAAGTGCTGTGAAAAAAGTGATGGGAAATTACATAGACAAGAATCTGAGGTATGTATAAGAAGAAAGCTGTTTAACCTATAATTTAAAAATTCTTGGATGTGAATTTCTCATGACATGTCTCTTGCTGGTATACTTATGACCAAATGTACGTGAATGTACTTTGCCTCATCAGCCTTGCCCACTGATAAACCTGCATAGAAAAAAATTCTAAAGGTAGAGAGCTAGACAGCTATGAAGCAGTTAGGAGAATAGCTACCTCAGTAATAGGGAAAATGGTTATGGTTAGAAAATAACATGATAAAATAGTAATTCTGAGTATTGGTAAACTAAAGGTTACAACCTCTAACATCCCACTAAAAAAATAGGATTTTAATAATTAAATGGAAATTGATATTGTTGCTATAGGACACCTAAAAAGGTGTCAGGATACCTAGTTATACAAGTTACTGCAAATCTGACATTAGAGACATTATTCAAACCCTTTTGACAGTCAACCTCATGTTTTTGGTTTTGTGTTGTTTTGTTTCTTTCCCTTTCCATCTTAGATGACATAACTTATCACATCATTATTGGTCTGGTAACGCTACACATTTTAAATGTTTTTAAATGTATGTGTAGCTCAGTTTCCATTCCATTCCCAAAGAAGGGCAACGACAAAGAATGTTCAAACTACTACAATTGCATTCATTTTGCACACAAGTAAGGTTATGCTCAAAATCCTTCAAGTTTAGGCTTCAGCAGTATATGAGCTGAGAACGTCCAGATGTACAAGCTGAGTTTCAAAGAAGCAGAAGAACCAGAAATCAAATTTGCAACACTCGCTGGATTGTGTAGAAAGCAAGGGAGTTCCAGAAAAACATATACTTCTGCTTCATTGACTACAATGAAGCCTCTGACTGTGTGGATCACAACAAATTGTGGGAAATTCTTAAAGAGATGGGAATACCAGACCACCTTACCTGTCTCCTGAGAAACCTTTATGCAGGTCAAGAAGCAACATTTAGACCTGGACACAGGACAACAGACTGGTTCAAAACTGGCAAAGAAGTATGACAAGGCTGTATACTATAATCTTGCTAATTTAACTTACATGCAAGTACATCATGTGCAATGGTGAGCTGGATGAATCACAAGCTGGAATCAAGATTGCAGGGAGAAATATCAACAATCTTAGATATGCAGATGATACTACTCTAATGGCAGAAAAAGAAGACGGACTAAAGAGCCTCTTGATGAAAGAGGAGAGTGAAAAAACTTGCTTGAAACTCAACATTCATATAAGCAAATCATGGCATTTGGTTCTATCACTTAATGGCAAATAAAAGGGGGAAAAGTGAAAGCAATGACAGATTTTCATTTCATGGGCTCAAAAATCACTGCGGATGGTGACTGCAGCCATGAAGTTAAAAGATGCTTGCTCCCTGGAAGGAAAACTATAGCAAACCTAGACAGCATATTAAAAGCAAATACATCGCTTTGCTGACAAAAGTCAATATAATCAAAGCTATGTTTTCTTTCCAGTAGTCATGTATGGATGTGAGAGTTGGTCCATAAAGATGGTTGAGTTTCAAAGAATTGATGCTTTTGAACTGTGGTGCTGAATAAGACTCTCCTAGAGAGTCCCTTTGACTGTAAGGAGATCAAATCAGTTAATCCTAAAGGAAGTCAACTCAATATTCACTGGAAGGGCTGTAGCTAAAGCTGAACTGCTAGTACTTTGGCCACCTGCTATGAAGAGCCAACTCATTGGAAAAGACCCTGATGCTGGGAAAGATTGAAGGCAAAGGCAGGAAGAGCGGCAGAGGATGAGATGGTTAGATAGCATCAGCAACTCAGTGGACATGAATTTGAGTCAACTCTGGGAGATAGTGGAGGAAACAGGAGCCTGGCATGCTTCAATCCATGGAGTCATAGAGTTGGACATGACTTAGTAACTAAACAACAACAGTAACAATAACAGTATGTGCATATCTATTCCTCTATTTCTATGTCTATGAGATGCCACATCCTTACTAGAATGACTATAATAAAAAATAAAGAATATAACATGTTGATGAGGACATAAAAAAATTTGAACCTTCATACACTGCTGCTTAGGAATGTAAAATAGTGCAGGAACTTTGAAAACTGTTTTGGGAGTCTTAAAAATTTCAATGTAATCTTACACTATGACTCAGGAATTCTACTTCTAAATATTAACCTTCAAAATGTAAGCCTGTGTGTATTGAGAAAAAATACACAAAAATATTCATTGCATTGCTCTCACAATCCAAAGTTCATCAATTTAAAATGAATAGATTATGTAATATATTTAGTATGAATGAAAATGAATGAATTACATATATAAAAATGAAGGAATCTCATTTCAAAATTTCTATGAATGTAAGTAAGCTAGACAGTTTTTTTCAGTTTAATTAAAAATACATGCAAATCTAACCTATGGTTTTAGAAGTCTTGATCTCTAAGTAAGTGTACAAAGAAGGGAACACAGATAAGAAATTCTCATGGGCTAATGAGTAGCAACAAAAATTATGTTCTATATCTTGAGTTTGGTGGTGCTTACACAGTCACTGAGCTGACCAGTTATGATTTCTGCATTATCTGTGTCTTGTACCTCTCTCTATATATATTTTTTTAATACATCAACAAATAAATATACACACATGAACCTATATTTGTGAATAATTACCAAACTTGTATCCATAAATTATATAATACAGATACTAATATACACATATTAACTTATGAATGCATCATATAGATATGATATAGAAAATATAGATATTATTTAAAACTACAAATAAAAATCCAAAAAATTGGATCAAACACAATCTTTAGCAGTGCTAATCTCTGTGTATTGGCCCAAGATGGGGAATAGAGATTTACTGCTTAGTCTCAAAACATTACATTTTTATTTTACTAAGTTCATTCATGTATTATTTATATAATGCTTAAATGCAAAATTATGTGTTAAATATATTTTTTTCTCATTTATGCTTTTGTAATTATAAAGTTTAAATCATTTCAATGTAACCTGTGGCCATTATTGAAGGAATGATTTGTGGTAAAAATCAATCACCTGTGTCAAGGCATTTTTGGACAATGAACAATATTCAGCAAGCAATAAAGTGAAATCTTGGTATTAATTTTTATTCCTATCTGCTGTACATGCTAAAATCTGCAAACTTTAAGATCTCAGCACATTTTTAAGGTATTTGGGGCTATAAAATTACATGGAAGACTTTCTCTCATAAATCTGTTTTTAAATTTTACAACTCAATATTTTATGATCCTACACCAGTCTGTATGGCAGATACTTTCTACATTTCATTCATCTTGACAGCAGTGCCCTTTTACTTATTTTCAAAAGTGAAATCTAATCTCATCAGAATGTTCAAAACAATATTGTTCAGTGTGATTCTAGTTATTTTTTTCCTTCTCAAAATAGGTAATGATATGTATAGCATGCTCGTTGGTCCTATTCCACAATTATCAGAATTTCCCAAAAGTATTCTCTTTTCCTATCTGTATATTTGGTCAAGTCCCAATTAGTTTTACTTAGAACTATGGACAATATTTTTTTTGGAGTCTTATGAGTTTAGTTTAAAAGCAACATTGAAGATGAAAAATACCATTTCTTTTGATTGAATGTAGCATTATTTCTAAGGTTTCCCTGTGAGATAATTGAGATAATAGGAGAAATTTCATCAAGGCCTTTAAGATTTCTACTAATAAGAAAAATGTGAGAGTGGACAATATTTAACCAAAATCTATTTGCCAAGCAGGACTGGCGAGAAAAGTGGTAAATATCTATAGTTAGAAATTAGAGTAAAGTAGGTTTTCATCTGAATATTACTATTTTGGTTTTCATGTATATTGCCTGGTATAAACAAAAATCACCTAATTTATTCAATAACTATTCATTGGCATGAACTATATTTCAGATATTTCATGAGTTATGGGAAGATAGTAGGATATATTGAATGTCTACCTAGAAATACTATGAAAACATGGCTGTAAAACATACTTTCTATGAGATCTCAAAATTCCAGAAATAGCTATTATAATTCAATCTAACTACAGGTCAGTCGAAGAATTGATGCTTTTGAACTGTGGTGTTGGAGAAGACTCTTGAGAGTCCCTTGGACTGCAAAGATATCCAACCAGTCTATTCTGAAGGAGACCAGCCCTGGGATTTCTTTGGAAGGAATGATGCTAAAGCTGAAATTCCAGTACTTTGGCCACCTCATGTGAAGAGTTGACTCATTGGAAAAGACTCTGATGCTGGGAGGGATTGGGGGCAGGAGGAGAAGGGACGACAGAGGATGAGATGGCTGGATGGCATCACTGACTCGATGGACATGACTCAATGAACCCTGGGAGTTGGTGATGGACAGGGAAGCCTGGCGTGCTGTGATTCATGGGGTCGCAAAGAGTCGGACATGACTGAGCAACTGAACTGAACTGAACTGAACAGGTCAGTCACAAATACTCCTGAAAAAAGGACATTGAAGATGCCAATAAGGGCATCTCATTTCTATTTAATCTTGTGGTTTAGTTTATGACACATTTATATGGCCCTGACCATATTATATTCCATTTTACCTTATTTTCTATAAATATGTTCTATATTTTACTTGTTATTTACCTTAAAATTCACTGTGCTAGATGGCAAAAATGATAACACCTTTCTTCCATCCCTGGATTTACACTCTACAATATGACCTTGAAATTCCTCGAATTAAAAGGTGAAGGGTAGGTATATCTCTACTCCTCAGATTTTTTGACTTGGCTGTGTGAATTTGTTTGACCAGTGGGAATTTAGCCAAAGTGACACTAGCAAAGCCTTTCGAAACACTTGATCATTAAGGCTTGCTCTCTTACTCTTGACAACCTTAGGACAATGGTGTTATTAAGCATGAATTAGCTGCATGCAAGATGAGAGAGCTATGGAAAAGCATGTCTCCCTAACCCAAGTATCCCAGCTATTACACTGAGACCAGTCCCCAGGTGACCCACCAGTCTACTGCAGTCCATGAATAAGCCCAGGAGAGAAGAGAGACAAACCTTCCAGTCACTCAAAGAATCACGAAGAACAAAAATTTGGTTTCATTTTAAATCACTAATTTTTGATGTGGTTTTGTACAACAAAACCCAACTAATACAAATACTTTGCTTCTTGCATATATCATCATTCAGCATTTTTAAAAAAGTAAAATCAAGTCAAACTTAAATGTTACTTTCTCAAGGAATCAAGGAATTTTGGCTTCACAAAATCGATAAATCCAGAGACAACTAGGTTTATATGTAAATTAATCAAGGTTTCAAATGAAACCCATCAACAGGACATGATTTTTCTCTTTTCTCAACTTTGTACCTTTGTCATATTTTTTTTCCCCTAAAATCTATTTTGCCCATTTTAGTCTTCTACTCCAAAAGAAAAAGAAGAAAATGTATTTTTCAAGAAGAGAAAAATGTATGGGTGGAAGAAGAGGAGGCTGTTTGGCAACATCCCCAGGACCTTTGAGAGCACTGCAACGTGAAAGACATTGTTCGCTTCAAACATACTGAGAACTCGTAGTTAGACACTTTTGTGTGAACTATGGATATTGAACCCAAAACACATATACTTGTAGTCACATTTACCCGGGGCATTTTAATTCAGTCATAAGCCATATCATGGATCCAGGGTAAATAATTTGTATAATCTTTTAAATTAGTTTTGACTTTGATTAATTCTTAAAAATTAAATAAAAGTATAAATACTACCGATTTTTGTGTTTAAAATTGTTCTCTATAGCTATTTGTTTCTATATATACTCTGAAATGTGTAGTTCTTGATTTCACTGCATGCTTTTTAAAGACATCCATTACAACAAATTTTATTTAGGTCCTTTCTATGGTAAATCCTGCTATATATTATACAGAAAAATAACAACTAGAACTTTTTTTTTTCAATTTTCAGTTGTATAAAAACAAAAACAATATCTATCAGGTGGCCTTTCCTAAACAACTGCTTGCTCTTCATGTATCTAATATTTAGATTTAAGCATCTTGTGAGAGACAACAAAAATGTTATTTCCTCTAGAAAACATCCTTGACGAAGAACCAAAATGAAGGAAATAGTAATATTAAACTAAAAACCTGATTTTATTTAAACCTAAGAGCCATTATTTAATAGATTCTTTTAAAACATTGAATGAAAAGTCCTACAATTAGCAAAATATTTATAATACATCTGTGGGCTACTGATAATTTACACACATCAAAATTTCTGCCCAGTATATTTTAGGTCAATTGTTTTAAAGCACTATACTATTTTAAACAATTAAAATATTTTAAAATATTAATAATGCTGTAAGAATTTTAAAGTCTGTAGGACAACTCTTGCCAGACTTTTCCTCCTGCAATGCACCATCAGTCTGGAAAATTGAAAATAGTCAAGGTTTGCTAAATAACTGCTGCAGACTATAATTCTTCATTAAGTCATGCTTTTGGAGTTATAAACTTTAATATACTTTTTCATGGCATTCTACATTTTACAATAGTTTCTCCCTTCATCATATACTTCTTTAACAACACTGGGTATATTTGTCACTAATAAGTGGCTTTATGTTTAGAAAAAAAAATCTAAATAAATCCTCCACTTACTCTGCAATGAAGAATTACATCAGAAAGCACATTAATACTCACACTAAGCTCATAGCTCTGCCAAGTTTATTTTTTCTGGATGTCCAGATGTAACTGCACTTTTGCTTCCATAGGATTCTATACTACACACTCTACATATGGACTTAAAAATCAACCTCTTTATTACAAAAGTAGCTTCATTGATAAGGCAAAAATATTTCAATGTACCCCTTTCCATAATACAATAACAAATGTGTCTTGAAAGGTCTATTAAGTTTGCAGAAATGTAGAAATGACACATTTATATATAAAATACTGTAGAAAAAGCACTCCTAGCATTTTTAAGGGGCTAAAATTGGGTGGCTCCGATTTAAACTCTTGCTTCACTGTGAATTATGATCCCCTTGTCTTCTAGTGGCTCTAGACCTTGAAAGTGGATGTCTGTATTATTATACATTATCCAAGATTCTTCCAAAGAGTGAACTGGAGAAGAAAAATAGTCCATCTTCAGTCCCCAGCAAAGCCCTCATTGACTTAAGAGAAATATATCAAAGTAAAAGGGATTGGTCTATTACTGCTTTAAGCCCCTCATGCTTCACAAAGGGATTTGCTAAATACTTTCATGAGGACTGCAAGTGTACTGCCAAAGGGGCTTCAGAAAGCCACTGAACCTTTCGGTGATTGAAATGTACTGTTCTGCTGCAATGAATTAACATAATTGGAGTCAGGACTACATGTTTTTATAGGAGCTGATTATGTGCAGTTCCAATAGTATCATTACTTTAGCCTGTCTTATCCTTAAGGGCATAAGAAGACTTGGAAATGGGCTTTAAATATGATAGTTTCTCTGCAGGTGAGCAAGTCTTTGGTGAGAGGTACAACAGCTACAATTTGTAAAGTGCAGTTGGTGGCATTTAACATTCTAACTATATGTAATATTAAGATGTGTTAAGAAGTAATATATTTTGTGCGCTATCTACCTTAGGAAAAAGTTCCAACCCATCTATTTTATAATAATCTACTAGAGAAGCATAAGGCTTTTCTTCATGGTATATTAACCAAATGGAATATTAGGATAATTGAGGCCAGAATCCATATTGCTGTAGATACATTTACCTTAAAAAAAAATCACTGGTAGACACAATATCAATAAAGAGCTGAATGTCACATGTAGACACATATTAAGTAGCTAAATAAATTAAAAAAAAAACAATCATTTAAGTTTCATATATAGTAGCTTAGTCATTAATGTCTTCATGGAACTGTTTAGTTCAAAGACCCATATGACACCTAACTCCATTACAAAATGGAATTTTTTAATTGATAATTTTAAATTGATATACTTAAGTATGGGCTTGCTTATTACTCTCAAGCAGATAAATAACTATGAAAACAAAATAAAAAATACCCAATTTATTTCCCTCCCCACAAATGCCTAATTCACTGTGTAAAAAACATGGTTTCTCAAATACATCCTTTTAGTCCAGGAAATAGAAACTTCAATTAATGATCCCACATTTTCCTAGATGGTAAGTGGGCATTAAATAAAAAATCACTGGATTTCATTTAGAGTTAACACTACAATCAATGAGTCGATGAATGCCAAATTATGGAACAGTATAATAGCTGAGTAATTTAGATTCATAGAAAAAGAATATGAATTACAGAAAATATATTAAGGCTATATTTAAAGTAAATGCAGTTAATCAAGTAAAACTCTTAAAAAAGTATCTATTTGAGACTGTGACTCAATGATTGAGCGAAAGTGGATAAAGAGGAGTTTAACTGAGAGGCAAGCCAGGCCAGTTGTTTGAAGACACATATGATTGCTTTTGAAATATTTTCAGATAGTCATAACTCCTTAACAAATACTATTCTTGCAAATAATTTGTAGTGCTCACTTTTATGGTAATCATCATCTCTTCTTCCAGACATTCTCTTTCAAACTTCAGTTGATCATAATCAGCACAATGACAATGAATATAGGAGAAATGCACACAAAATTCTTATTTTAAATAATGATCATGGATACTAATAATTACCTATGTATGTATTCCTTTACCCCATAGACATATTTTATGCTTTGGAATACTTAAAAGTTAACTATAACATAATTGCCCGGTCCCATATGATTTTTTTTGCTTCAAGTTTCTTGGTAAAGATCCCAGTTGCCCTCTCCCTAGATAACATACCCATCCTAATCTCAATCAAGGGAGAGGATAGAGACATCTGGGAAAAAACACTTCATCTAGTCTGAGAGAATCATTTTGGTTTTCTTCTTGGAGTTTCGAATGCTGATAGAGAATGAGTAGTAAAATGTAAATATCAGTGTTGAGTGTCCATATGATTGATACCATTGTCAGTATCTATGATGGCTAAAATAATGAATGTTTAATTAAAAATTCTGGAAAACAAAAATGAAACACTCTGCCTAAGAAACCAGTTTCCAGAGGGAAAAATCAAACAAATGTATGCAGAGATGAGATGAAAAGACTCGATGCCCCTTAAGAGATGAAAAGACTGCAAACTTATTCTTTTATTGTGAACACAATGTATTTCTTGTAATTCATTCCTTTCTGTCTCCCATATTATAATATATTCATAATCTTAAACTCACTTGAGTAGTATCTATTACTTTATAATAAAAATATCCATGATTATAATTCTGCCTTAACAAAGATAATAATATATAAATTTATGTTATTTTTGAGTCCTAATAACTTTTCACTACAAACAAAGCGAGTGGAGGTGATGGAATTCCAGTTGAGCCATTTCAAATCCTGAAAGATGATGCTGTGAAAGTGCTACACTCAATATGCCAGCAAATTTGGAAAACTCAGCAGTGGCCACAGGACTGGAAAAAGTCAGTTTTCATTCCAATCCCAAAGAAAGGCAATGCCAAAGAATGCTCAAACTACCGCACAATTGCACTCATCTCACGTGCTAGTAAAGTAATGCTCAAAATTCTCCAAGCCAGGCTTCAGCAATGTGTGAACCGTGAACTTCCAGATGTTCAAGCTGGTTTTAGAAAAGGCAGAGGAACCAGAGATCAAGTTGCCAACATCCACTGGATCATGGAAAAAGCAAGAGAGTTCCAGAAAAACATCTATTTCTGCTTTATTGACTATGCCAAAGCCTTTGTGTGGATCACAATAAACTGGAAAATTCTGAAAAAGATGGGCATACAAGACGATCTGACCTGCCTCTTGAGAAACCTATACGCAGGTCAGGAAGCAACAGTTAGAACTGGACATGGAACAACAGACTGGTTCTAAATAGGAAAAGGAGTTCGTCAAGGCTGTATATTGTCACCCTGTTTATTTAACTTCTATGCAGAGTACATCATGAGAAATGCTGGGCTGGAAGAAGCACAAGCTGGAATCAAGATTACCAGGAAAAATATCACTAACCTCAGATATGCAGAAAGTGAAAGAGGAGAGTGAAAAAGTTGGCTTAAAGCTCAACATTCAGAAAACTGAGATCATGGCATCCGGTCCCATCACTTCATGGGAAATAGATGGGGAAACAGTGGAAACAGTGTCAGACTTTATTTTTGGGGGCTCCAAAATCACTGCAGATGGTGATTGCAGCCATGAAATTAAAAAATGCTTACTCCTTGGAAGGAAAGTTATGACCAACCTAGATAGCATATTAAAAAGCAGAGATATTACTTTGCCAACAAAGGTCCATCTAGTCAAGGCTATGGTTTTTCCAGTAGTCATGTATGGATGTGCGAGTTGGACTGTGAAGAAAGCTGAGCACCGAAGAATTGATGCTTTTGAACGGTGGTATTGGAGAAGACTCTTGAGAGTCCCTTGGACTGCAAGGAGATCCAACCAGTCCATTCTGAAGGAGATCAGTGCTGGGTGTTCATTGGAAGGACTGATGCTAAAGCCGAAACTCCAATACTTTGGCCACCTCACATGAAGAGTTGACTCACTGGAAAAGACCCTGATTCTAGGAGGGATTGGGGGCAGGAGGAGAAGGGGATGACAGAAGATGAGATGGCTGGATGGCATCACTGACTCGATGCACGTGAGTTTGAGTGAACTCCGGGAGTTGGTGATGGACAGGGAGGCTTGGTGTGCTGAGATTCATTGGATTGCACAGAGTTGGACACGACTGAGCGACTGAACTGAACTGAACTGAACTCTTTTCTAGAAAGATAAAAGTTATATTAACTACTTTTGACTGTTGACATTTAAATTGGAAATTCTTCGATATTTTGCTTTTTCAGTGTACAGTAGAATTATCTTTGAAACAAAAGAATATTATAATGCTAACTTTTTTCATTTGAAATGCAACCATTTACATTTGTAATACTTAAATTTTAGTGTATGCAGTTTAAGTATAGTAATATAAAAATTTATCTTTCATGTAATTTTCTAGGTACCCAGGGAATCAAGAGTAGTCCAACTGAATGGCTTCATTCAGAGATCCAAGTTGGCAGTTACTTCTCTCCTCAAAAGTGTTTTTCCACTCTGTGTCTAAGGTAGCATTTATAGGAGTCTCCACCCCAGAGCCAGTGGAATGGAATGAGGAGTAAAATGAATGACAAGCAATTTCATTTTATGGAAATAACATGAAAGGTGCACATAGCACATGTGCTCACATTCCTATAGCAGGGACTTCATCAGTTGGTTGTACCAAACTGTCTGGGTGGTCTTTCAGCTTTAGCCATGCGCTGACAGACTATGAGTGTGTGCTCAGTTCTGTTCAACTCTTTGCAACTCCATGGACTGTAGCCATGAGACTTCTCCATCCACGGAATTTTTCAGGCAAGAATATGGGAGTTGCCATTTCCTACTCCAGGAGGTCTTCCCTACCCAGGGACTGAACCCACATCTCTTGAGTCTCCTGCATTGGCAGGCAGATTCTTTATCACTGCATCATCTGGGAAGCCTCCTGCTTTAGCCACAGGACCTGCTAAATCCAGGGGAAAATCTTCTGTTGTAATCTGTTTGTACATATGTTTTCTTGATAACAAAAAGGGTTAGAAACCCTATGTTGGCAGAAGCCATCATACCAGGATTTTATCAAGATTTAATTAAGTATTTTTCACTCATTTAAATGTATTCTATTAATGAATAAGCATAAATTTAGAAATGTATTTTAGTGTAGTAAAATATTAAATAAAATGTTTCATTATCTTAAAGGCCAATCTTTCTCGGTGCACATTTTCTTTGGAATTATGACACTACTGTAATTTTGTATTTTAATAATAAATGTGCTTTAAAATAAATAATAAAACCACACTAATACAAAATAGGGTGAGCTGCCATTTTTGGCATAATGTTCTAAGAAAATTTTGATATTAGAGTATATTAAGGAGGAAAATGTCTATACTTTCAAAATCACTACAGTTCCAAATTTTTAATCACTGATGAACAAAGACTGAGATGGTGTTTCCTGGATTAGAAAGGTTTCGATTCTCCATTTCATTTACACTGATTACATCAGACACAGAGACTAAAGTCTGAAAATTGTGGCTGATGTGAGAAAGATAGGAAAAACTCTAAAGTAGAAATTAGAACCTAATGGGAAGTAAATTTGAGTTGTTTTTTAAAGCAGTGGAAATCAGTTTTCTTTTTAAATCTTAGAAAAGCAGAATGATATAAAAACCATTAAAACAGAAAAACACGCATGACCTATGTACCAGCAGCAATATGTCTCACTTCAGTTCAAGAGAAGGTTTTAGTTTTAAGCTTCAGATGTTTCAAAGGAAAACAAAAATCTCCATTTGGATTTTGGAGTCAGTATAAAGATTAGCTTTTCAAATAAGTATAGTTTTATATTCTATACCTGGCCTCTTTATGGAAATTTTCTTCCTTTTAGCTATAAGAATATAGGTTTAGAATCCTGAATTCTTTTCCAGAAATGTCATTATAGCTACATATTTGGGCAAGGCCTTATTTCCCTGTGTGTATATGTATGTATATGAATATATATGTGTGTGTATATATATATACATGAATACATACATATGAATATATATGTATATACCCTTAAATGATACATTGATAAGTTCTGTTTTTCTCTTTGGCATATTTATTAAAAATGCCACATCATATTGTGGATGAGTTTTGCGATGGAGATAGAAAAACCCTTAGCTAAGGAGGAAACATTTTTTTTCAGATCACCAATTACTTGCAGTTTTTGTGGAAGGCAGGATAAATTATATAACATAAGTAAAATTTTGCATGAAGTATAAGAAAATGTAATAAGTCTGTGACTGCACCCATCTTTGTCAGCTTTTGCTCTTGACCTGCACAGATCTTGTAATGCTATTGAGTTCTCAATTGTTATTCTTCCTTTTCCCACTCCAGCTCCTTGCAACTTCAAAAGCTCTGGTTTTACCAGAGACCACACATTTTTTTGTGGTTGTTTTTACCACACATTTCACCAAAGACACTGCACACTGAAAATCCTTTGATACCTTTTTGTGCCTTCTAAATCTTTCTCTCTTCAGTGTACACCCCCCACCAGAACTCAGTACCGAGGCTTTCTTCTCACACCTCCCCTCTCACAGCCATTATGACCCCAATGTAACTTCATCTCACAATGTGAATGTCACATTCTATGACATAAAATTTTGTTCAGCCAAATGTATTTTGCCTAGTATTTCTCAAACCAGCTTCTGTGGTAGAAGTAGGAGAGTGTGTGACTTGGTTCATTGTACCATAGGTAGAATTTTCTTTTTTTTTGATAGGTAGAATATTAAACAACCTACTTTCACTGGACTATGCATGCTCATATTTACCCTCTGATTATAAGGAGTAATGGTTAAGAGAACAAATTCTAAAGCCATATTGCTTGGTTTAAAATCCTAACTCTTCCATTCACTAGTGAGGTAACCTAAGTGTTCTCTGTTAGTACTAGTACTGAATTGTTGAAGCAGAGGGCAATGGAAAAACTCAGTGAAGTAGAGCTGAGTTTTAACCCTGGCCCTGATTCTTACTGGTGTGAGCTGGGAAAAATCACTTGCTATCATTGAAAATTTCTTCATAAGAGAATATGGGAAAATATAAGCTTAGCAAGGAAACTGGGGTACATATAAACCTTGCTTTATATTTGGATTGGTGATTACACACATACACACACATGCCACTTAATAAATGGTAGTTACTACTGTCTTCAGTAGGAACTAAGAACAAAAAACTAAGAGAAGTGGGAGATACAACAAAAATTAAGTAACAGTAAAAAAAAAAAATGCAAGGAGGTTAAGGGTTAACATTCATTTAACAAATATTTTCTGTCTGTCTATAAGTTCCTGCCACAAAGCTGAGCATTAGACCATGAACAGCATTAGACTTTGTCCTTTACTCTTATTCAGCTCATTCTCCGTGTTCTCTAGGAATAGTCTAAAAACTGTAAAATAAAAAGGTGTGGCCTTTCATTGCTTATAGAAGCAATCTGGAAAAGAGATAAAGGAGAAAAGTATAGTCTTATTAATACAGTTTTTAGATAATCTTAGACAAATCATTAGAACTACTTAGAGGTATAATAAAAAGTAACAAACAACTTTTTATGGTCAATCATAATATATTACTGATAAGTTTATTGACATATATACTTTTGAAAATCAGTGAGAAGATTATTTCAACATGAAGAAAGTGAGTTGTGTGCATCTGCGTACTTGCATACTTAGTCATGCCCAACTTTTTGTGACTCCATGTCCATGGGATTTTTCCAGGCAAAAATACAAGAGTGGGTTGCCATTTCCTCCTCCAAGGAATCTTCCTGACCCAGGGATGGAACCCGTGTCTCATTTGTCTCCTGCTATGGCAGGCAGATTCTTTACCTCTTGAGCCTCAGGGAAGCCTGAGAGTGAGTATGTTTAACTCTAAAAGCATTTTAACAAAAGCAGTATCTTATGAATAATTTGCATACTTGGAAGCTTTAAGATCAATACTGAAAAAAGGAAAATCAGATGTCAACAAAGGAGAGATACTAGAGACCTGAGATGCTAGCAAATCCTTGACTGTGAGTCTTCAAACCCCTGATGATTTATTTCTGAATCAACATTCTTGGCTGATTCAGAAAAAGCATTAAAAAAAGAGCCACATGAAGATTATGTTCCGAAACTGGAATATTTCAGACATGTATACTGGAACTGTTCACAATATTTCACCATTTCTTTGATTTAATATTCAAAATTGATATAATGATTTCAGAAAACACTTCCAGAATAGAGCCAAGTGTGAAAGATATTTCACAAGTGGAAAATAAACTGAACTTTGTGATTTTTTTGTGAAGTAATGGAGCAAGTATATATTTTGATATTCAGGTCAGTGTGCTATTAGCCTAGAGTGCCTTTGCTTTTCAAACTCAACACCCAAGAGCTTTGTTAACTTCTTTCTAACTGTTAACTTCTTTTCTAACAAACAGAGCTTTGTTAAAGATTTCCAAACATATTTAAAATCATGTTTGGTTTCTCCTTTTAATTTTAGTATTTGAAAATATTTTTAAAGTACTTCTATTTTAGCCAGTTTAGAACCACTTAACACAGGAAATCCCGATTAATTGTAGTATTCTAAAAATATATGTGTATAGGTGTGTGTGTGTGTGTGTGTGTGTGTGTGTGGAGAGAGACAGAAAGAGATTTCAAAGGGAAAAAAATCATAATCACACTGACCAATTTTTCCTAGATATTGAGATATAGAGAGCTAATTTCTTTATCTTCTGCTGAATTCTCTTTTTGAGAATTCATGAACAAAAGGGGGCAAAAATTATGTAAAGAGGAAATATGGTCATACAAGTCAATACATTGAACATGACTGAAGGAATATGCATGAAACAGATAAATTTTTGAGTTAAGGGAATAAAGTCTATCTTCTCAGTGTAATACATAGACATAACACAATGGAAGAAAGAGAGGGATAATGAGGAGTCCCTGAGGGTCTCAGGTAGCACTTCTAAACAGCTAATTTGAGGATACAGAAAAGAAATAAATGGGAACCAACCAGAAAATTGGGAGGAAGTTAAAGTAGGAATTAAATGCTGAGAAATCTGGAAAACTATGAAATTGGCAAATAAAACAAAAAGTTTTGTTATTTAAGATCTATTAAATTGATAAGTTGCTGACAACTCTAATCAAGAGAGAAAACACATTTATGAAATTTGGAATGAAAACAATTATAACTAGAATGGGACCAATTAGAAAATATAAGAATATTATGAATAATTCTATGCTAGTAAATTTACTGGATGATTTTATTAAAAATGCAGCTGAAAAATATAGTCACTAGAATTCTAATACAACAAAGAAAATTAAAATATAGTGAAATATAATACTGAAAGAGCACCATGCTCAAGATTTTCATAAAAATAAGAACACTTAATAACCTGCAAACAGTGTTCCCCAGACTTGCTGACTGCTACGATATCAGGTAACCTTGTATAAGCTATTCATTACCTTTACAATATTCTATAAAATATATAGCCTACTTTTTAGAATCTGGAGTAAAACATTAAAAATTATTTTTTGGAAATTTGAAAAGTAGACTTTTTAGATTAAGGAAAGATCACATTTACTCAAAGCAGAATGTCAATACATCCAATATGAGATTATGCACCTACACAATTTTCATTAAAGTATTTATATGAAGTTTAATTTTTATATAATATTGAATTCAATTTATATTGATTCATAAATACTGTCTCCACATAATCAGAAGAAATTTTACAAAAGGATCAATTAAGTAGCAAGGGCTTGAATAAGACTTTCTTGAGTGGCAAAATCAGATCTGAAAAAAATGTTTCATCAAAACCCAACCTTGAAGATATTTTGTTTAAAACACAAAGCTTAGACTAAGTTTCAAGAGAGAGAAGTACTTAAAGGAAGCGCCTGTCCTCTTGTCTGTTCAAATCATCATTCACTAGGATAATTATTATTTGGAAATGTGCCTGATTCATTTTCCTCACATGCTAACTGTGCATGGGATGGCATATCACAGCAATTACTGTCAAGAGAATTACTATTAAAAGAATCATTTCATTTCCCCTGTACTTATAGTGTTTTCACTTAAAACAGAAAGAATAAAAGTAGTCATTCTGTGCCTGCTATGGAGTGATCTGCCCCTAAAATCCTTACAGCTCCCTCTTGTATTTCTTTCAGGTCTTGCTAATCAAATATCACGTTCTCATTAAAGATTTTCTTTTATACTTGTGTTAGGCTGCATTTTTGTTTACAACTACCTACTATCCCAGGATATTCTTGCCCAGTTGACTTCAGGTTTGGTCATGTGACTTGTTTTGTTAATATGTGAGAAGATAAGTGACACACATATTTTCACAAGCAGAAACTTTAAGCATCTTCACATTGTTACTATCATCTCACTTCCCTCTGTCTAAATGCCTGTAATGATCTTTGTAGAAGCTGCTCTGTCAACCTGGGCTCCAGAGGAAGACATGAAAAAGAGCCATGCTTGACCTGTGATTCATGTGAAGTGTTATCAATAATTAAACTGATATTATAACAAACCTTGAAAATTTGCAGTTTTATTGATATCACATTATAATATACCCTATTTTCAGGGACACACCACCTCATACGATTTTTTTTCATACCATTTTTTTATTTTCAACATATACATCTATATTTGTTTCTTGTCTGTTATTTTCATCCCTAAGAATATAAGCTTTATGAGGGTAGGGACTTTATTCTTCTCCTTGTTGAATCCCAGCACCTAGTTTAGTGACTATAGTAACTATTAGCCAGATGGAAGACACATGGAAGGAGGAAGGGCATTGCAAGCTAAAGTGCAAATCTCCCCAAAATGTCCGAGGAGAAATACAGGGTGCTGAATTGTATCAACTTTATTTAGCTTTTCCAGTCAGAGGAAGAAAATGAATCAAAGTGGGAAGGAAAGGAAATTGGAGAACTAGGTTATCTATTATAATTATCTATGAAGTTTGGAAATACTTAGGAGAGTAACATCACAAAGTAATTTGTTTGAACAGGGGGAGTTAATAATAACATAGAGATGTATTAACTGTAATACAGGAGTGGAGTGATGGGAAATATGATAGTAAAAGTTAAAGAGAACTATGAAGAATATAGGAATAACAAATGTAAAGAAAAACTAAAAATACAAAACAGCACTAGCACTAACATAACAGACCCAAGGAAGAGATGCAGCTCCTTCCCCCAATTCTCCCACCTTCTATCCAAGATGGAGACATAGACCTCATTTGAAGGCATGGTTCTGGTTCATTGCGTGGCAGAGAAGTTACTATGGTACTGCACCTGTAGAACTTGCTGGAAATATGTCCTCTAAGATGTGAGAAAGCTGTTGACTTAGCAGTGTCTTACTGAGGCACTCTGCTATAAAAATACCTATGAAAGTATCAAGTGAAATTCTGGTTGCTATGAACCACAAGACTGGGTGATGAAGAAACCAGCTATGCCACCACATCAGAACAATGAAGAAAATTATTTTCTCTTACAGCATCTGTCCAACATCCTCTACTGCCAAAGCTTAAGATCATTCCAACTTGAGAAGATAATTAAAGGCCCTGGATAATTTTCACAGATCAGGCAATACAGAATGAATCTGGAGTCAAGAGGCAATATTTGGTAACTATCAGGTCAGGTGAAAGATTCTGATGATCATTCTAAGAAAAGGGGCATAATACCTTTGACAGATATAGAGCCATTAACAAGGCAGATTTAACAGATTTGATAACAATTGGATATGGAATTGAAGAGGAAAGAAGAGTAAAGACTCTTGCACTTCCATCAGGGATTATTGGTTCCCTGAGGTGCGAAATTCAAGAAGAAATGATCCCTTGGAGCCTCATCAAGAAGAGTGATGGGGAAGGAAGGAAGTAAAGTTGTAGACACACTGGATTAAAGATATGTGTTCAATATCTAGATGGAAGTAGACTATGGGTAATTGAATACAAAGATCTGGAGCTCAGGAGAGAGATTCAAACACATGCAGATTTTACATTTCCTATTTAAAATAATTGTTAAAGACCTGATACAGATATCAGCAGAGAGTTGCTAGGTAATATAGTATGAGTTGGATTATAAAAACCAAGAGGGAAAAGAATGAAAATAGAAAGCTGCCAAAGACAGGTACCCTAGAAAACATTAGTATTTAATGCCCTCTAGTTCTCTTAGTTTCTGCCAGTTAGGATGCTTAGTACCAAGTATTCTCTTTATAATGTCAGGAATTATACAGCACATGGAGAGTTTATCCTAATTGGGACATTCCATACATTTTTATATCTTCTTTTTCTGAACTATGGCAAACTATAGCATATGTGCTCCAGTACCTAAACCCAATAGTTACCCACAGTGTAGACAATGGACTTTTATAATTTCTCATATAATGACTGAATGATGTGAACCAGCAGGGAGCAACATCATCTTAATAAATCAAGAGAGATATCTGCATAGGGATTTATAGCTCTAGACAGAATTAACTGGCTCTCCCAGTGTGGGATTTCTTGAGGAAACATTTATAAATTGGTTAGAAGATCCCTTGGGGAAGTCAATGGTGTTAGAAAGCCTGTGGACAAGAAGGCCCACTGTCTCCCCTTCTGAGTACACCTGCTTTGGGCTCTTTCCTTATTACCATCAGAGTAGTCACAGCTCTGTCAATAATAATGAAAGCAAAAATTGTAAAGGAAAACAAGAAGAGAGGAACAGAAGAAAGGCCAAATGAAAATTAATAAGAAAAAAAGATAAAAAAAAGAAAAAAAAGATAAAAGTAAAACTGATTTTTCAGAGCAAAATATAATAAAATATTAAGAAATAATTTTAAACAAGTAAACATAAATAAAAAATAAAATACATAACCAAAGTTAAAAGTTAAGGCAATGAGATTTAATAACCATTATAACAAAAGCAATATACATTTTACAGTGTGAAAGAAGTGAAAAAAATTTAAATCCTCAGCAAAATATTAATATGAACATATAAATTAATAACAGTTATAAAATATAAAACTATAAGTCTATAAGCTAGGAAAATTTTAAAAACATATTTTCTAAAATGACAAAAATACTAGTTGATGAAATAAATACTAAAGACATAGAGGGAAGTCCAAGGTGACTTCATGAAATACATTCAAATAGGAGGCTGACAGGATAAAAATGACTAAATCAAACATAAGTAGGGCAGGGATTTGAATTCTCACTAATGTCTTTTATGTATCTGATTTCTGGTGTATCGTCCACCACCTTGAACTAACTTGGCCTAATCAATCTGAATAATGGCCTGCAGGCATATGGTCTTGCTACTTCAGCCTTCATTTCAAATCAGAGAAACATGAAGACCCCAGCCACCTATCCAGACATTCAGTGCTCTCAGAAACCCCAACAGTCTCAGAAATGGAGAAAGGGGAGATTTACTCATACATATTATAAGTCATTAGTGTATACTAAGCATAATCACAGAATAATACTGTTGGGAAAAAAAGTGAAAACATAAAGGACGAAGAAAAAAAAAAAAGAATCCCTGGCAGTTAGTTCTGATATAGCTTATGGTGGAAAATTCCTATCTGTGTATTATATACTTATCTCAAAATGACTTAATTAATTTCTAGGTAATTTCCCTATGAACATTGTAAGCAAAGCAGTTTAGGCAGTGACCTATGTGCAATTTCAGTTATTGACTCATGTTTTTTCCATGATTTAATAAATCACAGGAGTATTTGTGATGTTAGAGTGAAATAATATGTTTCAACATTATAAAGTTGTGGGTATGTACCTTAATTTTGCTCTAAGCTGCTTAGGAGTTTTACCCTCTACTATATCATGTCCCATAGGATACAATGTGTAAGCAAGGGTAGAATGTGTCTTGCAGGGCTATTTGGAAGATTAAAAATAATACAAATGAACATCTAGCACAGAGAGTGAATTACACTCCTCATTTTGTTGTTACACTTAAAGCTACTGAGTTTGGACTGTAGCCTACCACACTTCTCCATCCATGGGATTTTCCAGACAAGAGTACTGGAGTGTGTTGCCATATCCTTCTCCAGGGAATCTTCCTGACCCAGGGATTGAACCCAGGTCTCCTGCATTGTAGGCAGACGCTTTACCATCTGAGCCACCAGGGAAGTCTTAAATAAGTTAAAATAAGTTCTGTGCTAATTCATTTATTCAAGTGTCTTTTGCATTAGTACATTCTTATTCAGTAGCTAGTGTTGTCAAATCAATTGGTCAGATGACCGTTCTTAAAAAGATAAGGGGACATGGCAAGTCAGACAGAACAGGGGCATAGCACATGTGGAAGCTAGTTATTTAGCACAATAGGATTTGCCTTTAAGGTAAGAAAAGTTGTTTTAAGTATCATTGATTTTTACTTGGAAAATGTGTCCTATTGATTTTTCCATCTAGACCCTTAACTATGGCTTTTAATACACCATTCTCGTCTATAATGATGACCAATGGAAACGATGGTTCAGGTAGGAAAAGGGTAAAACGAGGCTTTAAGAAATACTACCTAAAAGGGCTCCCTACCACACACGCATGATTGTACTTCAAAGTGCTACTTATTTCTATAGTGGGAAATAAGGGTCTTAGCTTTTTGAAACCATGTGGCAAGTATAAAAAGTAAGCAACTGAATTTGCTGTTTCCAAATATCTATGCTTTGGGGCAAATAATTCCTGGGTTTCTGCCAGAAATAAAGTTCAATTATTTGGAGGAGCTGGTTGTTTGAATTTCTGTATTTCTTTTAATCAGGCTTTGTTTCTCCCAGCTGTCATTAGTTGGTTCTACTTTATTACATTTTGAGACGTGGCATTCACGCATTTGGAAATGCATTTATTCAGTCAGTGTAAGAAACAAACAACAACAAAACTGCTGGAATTCTGAAGAACATTGCTTATCATCTGGCATTGTACAGTCAATATTCGTTGTGCTTCAAAGAACCTACTTCTACAGTGTTACCCAGTGTAGCCTCTGTAGACAATGCCTACCATTCCTTTCTCTGTGCATCTTTCCTACTTTTCTTTCTTATCTGTCTTTCTTTTACTCTCTCCTTTCTTTACTTTCTTTCTTTTCCCTTACTCTGTCCTCCCTTTTCTCCCATATTTCCTTCCTCTTTTCTGGCTTTCTTCTATCTTGTTTTCATTCAAATTTAAAAGCTCCAAAGAAATAATTTGCATAAAACTTCAATATTTGTGGAAAAGGATTTTCAAAAAATAAAGTTTATTATTTGAACAGAATAGAATGAAATTGCAAGGACAATTATGTTAACATGATAATAAATATGATTCTTTATTTCAATAGCTTATGATTTTAGCTTTACACCATGAAACAATCACCTCTTAAGCAAATCTTAAGTTCTCTGAGAATTTTCAGATTCACTTATCAATAGAATATTTTAGTTAAGAGTACTAAATTTATCTTTTCCCAGACATTGATTATTGCCTGAAAGGAAGAAAGGTTACAAGAACAAAAAAAAGCATGTAATATCTGGATAAGTTATTAAACCATAGAATATTGAATTTATTATCATTCACAATATTAAAATTTTAACTATGAGGTTTAAGATATTCCTTAAAATATATTCTATAGAAGAAAAATCCCAAGTTTATGCATTAACATATTAGTTAACTAAGTAGTATCATTTATATAAGATGTTTTGGATAAAGTCAGACACCTATTATTCAAATATTGTTGGCCATTTAGTCTTCCCTGATGGTTCAGCTGGTAAAGAATCCACCTGCAATGCAGGAGGCCTGGGTTCAATCCCTGGGTTTGGAAGATCCCCTGTAGAAGGGAACAGCTATCCACTCCAGTATTCTGGCCTGGAGAATTCTATGCATTGTATAGTCCATGGGGTCAACAAAGAGTTGGACATGCTTGAGTGACTTTCACTTTCACTTTTCAGCCCTCATTGTATGCTTGATGAGCACTGAGATAATGTAAATTACTTGTGGTCAAACAGCAATAATTTACTCCTTTTCCTCTATCAGTCTGGTGGCCCTTTATTTATTTATTTTTTTTAATTGGATATACTGTCTTTAAGCAGATGGCATACCAGAATTGAAAGATACACGTGTACCCCAATGTTCATTGCAGCACTGTTTATAATAGCCAGGACATGGAAGCAACCTAGATGTCCATCAGCAGATGAATGGATAAGAAAGCTGTGGTCCATATACACAATGGAGTATTACACAGCCATTAAAAAGAACACATTTGAATCAGTTCTAATGAGGTGGATCAAACTGGAGCCTATTATACAGAGTGAAGTAAGTCAGAAAGAAAAACATCAATATAGTATACTAATGCATACATATGGAATTTAGAAACATGGTAACAATAACCCTGTATACGAGACAGCAAAAGAGACACTGATGTATAGAACAGTCTTTTGGACTCTGTGGGAGAGGGAGAGGGTGGGATGATTTGGGAGAATGGCATTGAAATATGTATAATATCATATGTGAAACGAGTTGCCAGTCCAGGTTCGATGCAAGATACTGGATGCTTGGGGCTGGTGCACTGGGACGACCCAGAGGGATGGTATGGGGAGGGAGGAGGGTTCAGGATGGGGAACACATGTATACCTGTGGCAGATTCATTTTGATATATGGCAAAACCAATACAATATTGTAAAGTTAAATAAAATAAAATAAAATAAAAAAAAGATGGCATACAAAATTGGCTTATTTAAATTAAGAGGTAAGTAGAAGAGTCAGGCAATGAGATCACCTTCCAATACAAGTAGGAGTTGTATGTGGAATACGGTAGTAAGTGGGAGGCTAGCTTCTGGTGAGGTGACAAAATTTTAATGGATTTGAAAAGCAATTCTCTGTCCCTCTACAATTTCATTCTGCATAACTCTAGGGGAAAGGTAAAACAACTTGAACCTATTACAGAGAAGTGATTATGGCATAAATTTTAAACAGGCTTGATTTACCTGTTTGGAACTATGGTGAGGGAAGGGTATGAGTGTCAAAAAGAGTGATACTCCAGGAACTAATTTTCCCAAAATTAAAGCAAAATTAAAGATTATTAATTATACAGTC
This sequence comes from Bos mutus, assembly GCF_027580195.1. Taxonomy (NCBI): domain Eukaryota; kingdom Metazoa; phylum Chordata; class Mammalia; order Artiodactyla; family Bovidae; genus Bos; species Bos mutus. The sequence continues at coordinate 56,080,930 of NC_091621.1, read as the reverse complement.
TAAGGTTGAATTTATTTATTCTTGCATATTTATTTAAAAACAAATTGTTAGGAGTGAATTTCAAAGGAAGTAGTTCAAAAAGAATAATAATTATTTATGTATCTGGTTATTTCCTCTAATCTTCAGCAGTCTTCCCATTCAAAGAAACAGAACATTTAAAAAGGCATACTATACAAAGTTACTTTTTTTTTTTTTTTATTTTGACCAATGAAACTGTAAAAGTGATGATCAAAACTGTGGATCTTCAGAAAAGCTTGAGGCGATTTTGGATTCAAACATTTTATTAAAAAACAAAAAAACAGACTTCCTTTCTCACATAGTGCACCAACTGTGAGGAGATACCCCACATCCAAGAACAAAGGAGAAGCTCCAGCAAATGGTAGGAGGGGCAAAATCACGTTTAGAATCAAACCCCATACCCTCTAGAAACGCTCAGAGGGCTCAAACAAACCTTGTTTGCACCAGGACCCAGAGACCCCCACAAAGCCTGAGACAGGCTGTGTTTGAGTGTTTCCTGTAGAGGTACAGCTCAGCAGGGGACTGCTGCGGGGGCAGAGGCTCTGGGTACAGCAGACCTGGGTATGGCATAAGCCCTCTTGGAGAAGGTCACCATTAATAACACCATAGAGCCATCAGAACTTAAACAGGACTGGGAAACAAACTCTTGGTGGGCAAAAACAGAACCTTGTGTGCACCAGGACCCAGGAAAAAGGAGCAGTGAGCCCACAAGAGACTGAGCCAGACTTGCCTGAAAGTGTCCAGGAGTCTCCGGTGGAGGCGTGGGTCAGTGGTGGCCTGCTGCAGGGCTAGGAACAGTGTAGCAGTGCATGCATGGGACCTTTTGAAGGAAGTCACCATTATCTTCATTACTCCCACCATAGTTTGGCCCCAGGTAAATAACAGGCAGTGAACATAGCCATACCCATTAACAGAAAATTGGATTAAAGATTTACTGAACATGGCCCTGCCCATCAGAACAAGACCCAATTTCCCCCTCAGTCAGTCTCTCCCACCAGGAAGCTTCCATAAGCCTCATACTTTTCTCCATCAGAGGGCAGACAGACTAAAAACCACAATCGCAGGAAACTAACCAATCTGATTACATGGACCGCAGCCTTGTCTAACTCAGTGAAACTATGAACCATGCCGTGTAGAGCCACCCAAATGGACAGGTCATGGTGGAGAGTTCTGACTTCTCCATGTGGTCCACTGGGGAAGGGAAAGGCAAACCACTTCAGTATTCTTGCCTTGAGAACCCCATGAACTGTATGAAAAGGAAAAATGATAGGACACTGAAAGATGAACTCCCCAGGTCGGTAGGTGCCCAATATGATACAGGAGATCAGTAAAGAAATAACTCCAGAAAGAATGAAGAGACAGAGTCAAAGCAAAAATAACACCCAGTTGTGGATATGATGGGTGATGGAAGTAAAGTTTGAGGATGTAAAGAGCAACACTGCATAGGAACTAAGGAATGTCAGGTCCATGAATCAAGGCAAATTGGAACTGATCAAACAGGAGATGGCAAGAGTGAACATTGACATTTTAGGAATCAGCGAACTAAAATGGACTGGAATGGGTGAATTTAACTCATATGACCATTATATCTACTACTGTGGGCAAGAATCCCTTAGAAGAAATGGAGTAGCCATCATAGTCAACAAGAGTCCAAAATGCAGTACTTGGAGGCAATCTCAAAATGACAGAATGAACTCAGTTTGTTTCCAACATAAACCATTCAATATCACAGTAATCCAAGTCAATGCCCCAACTGGTAACACTGAAGAAGCTGAAGTTGAACGATTCTATAAAGACCTACAAGATTTTCTAGAACTAACACCCAAAAAAGATGTCCTCTTCATTATAGGGGACTGGAATGCAAAAGTAGGAAGTCAAGAAACACCTGGAGTAACAGGCAAATTTGGCCTTGGAGTACAAAATGAAGCAGAGCAAAGGCAAATAGTGTTTTGCCAAGAGAACACACTAGTCATAGCGAACACCCTCTTCTAACAACACAAGAGAAGACTCTACACATGGACATCACCAGATGGTCAACACCAAAATCAGATTGATTATATTCTTTGCAGCCAAAGATGGAGAAGTTCTATACAGTCAGCAAAAATAAGACCAGGAACTGACTCTGGCACAGACCATGAGCTCCTTATTGACAAATTCAGACTTAAATTGAAGAAAGTAGGGAAAACCATTAGACCATTCAGGTATGACCTAAATCAAATCCCTTATGATTATACAGTGGAAGTAAGAAATAGATTTAAGGGACTAATATGATAGAATGACTGAAGAAATATGGGTGGAGTTTCGTGTCATTGTACAGGAGACAGTGATCAAGACCATCCCCAAGAAAAAGAAATGCAAAAAAAGCAAAATGGATGTCTAAGGAGGCCCTACAGGCAGCTGAGAAAAGAAGAGGAGCTAAAGGCAAAGGAGAAAAAGAAAGATATACCCATTTGAATGCAGAGTTCCAAAGAATAGCACGGAAAGATAAGAAAGCTCTAATAGAATAGGAAAGACTAGAGATCTCTTCAAGAAAATTAGAGATACCAAGGGAATATTTCATGCAAAGATAGTCATAATAAAGGACAGAAATGGTATGGACCTAACAGAAGCAGAAGATATTAAGAAGTGGTGTCAAGAATATACAGAAGAATGATACAGAAAAGATCTTCATGACCCAAATAATCACGATGGTGCGATCAACAACCTAGACCCAGACATCCTGAAATGAGAAGTCAAGTGGGCCTTAGGAAGCATCACTACGAACAAAGCTAGTGGACGTGATGGAATTCCAGTTGGGCTATTATTTCAAGTCTTCAAAGATCATGCTGTGAACATGCTACACTCAATATGCCAGTCCATCTGGAAAACTCAGCAGTGGCCACAGGACTGGAAAAGGTCAGTTTTCATTCCAATCCCTAAGAAAGGCAATGTCAAAGAATGCTCGAACTACCACACAATTGCACTCATCTCACACGCTAGCAAAATAATGCTCAAAATTCTCCAAGGCAGGCTTCAACGGTATGTGAACTGTGAACTTCCAGATGTTTAAGCTGGATTTAGAAAAGGCAGAGGAACCAGATATCAAATTCCCAACATCCACTGGATCACTGAAAAAGCAAGACAGTTCTAGGAAAACATCTACTTTTGCTTTATTGACTATGCCAAAGCCTTTGCCTGTATGGATCACAACATACTATGGAAAATTCTTACAGAGATGGGAATACCAGACCACCTGACCTGCCTCTTGAGAAATCTGTATGCAGGTCGAGAAGCAGCAGTTAGAAGTGGACATGGAACAGCAGACTGGTTCCAAATAGGGAAAGGAGTACGTCAAGGCTGTATATTGTCACCCTACTTATTTAACTTACATGCAGAGTACATCATGAGAAACGCTGGGCTGGAGGAAGCACAAGCTGGAATCAAGATTGCCAGGAGAAATATCAATAACCTCAGATATGCAGATGAAACCACCCTTATAGAAGAAAGTGAAGAAAAACTAAAGAGCCTCTTGAAAGTGAAAGAGGAGAGGAAAAAAATTGGCTTATAACTCTACATTTAGAAAACTAAGACCATGGCATCTGGACCCATCACTTCTTGGAAAATAGATGGGGAAACAATGGAAACAGTGACTGACTTTATTTTTTTGGTTTCCCAAATCACTGCAGATGGTGACTGCAGCCATGAAACTAAAAGACACTTGCTCCTTGGAAGAAAAGTTATGACCAAACTGGATAGCATAATAAAAAGCAGAGACATTACTTTGCCAACAAAGGTCCATCTAGTCAAAGCTATAGTTTTTCCAGTGGTCATGTTTGGATGTGAGAGTTTGACTATAAAGAATGCTGAGCATCAAAGTATTGATGCTTTTGAATTGTGGTGTTGGATAAGACTCTTGATGGTCCCTTGGACTTCAAGGAGATCCAACGGGTCCATCCTAAAAGAAATCAATCCTGAGTATTCATTAGAAGGACTGATGCTGAAGCTGAAACTCCAATCCTTTGGCCACCTGATATGAAGAACTGACTCACTGGAAAAGACCCTGATGCTGGAAAAGACTGAGGGCAGGAGGAAAAGGGGATGACAGAGGATGATATGGCTGAATTACATCCCCAACTCAATGGACATGAGTTTGAGTAAACTCCAGGAGTTGGTGATGGACAAGGAGGCCTGGCATGCTGCAGTCCATGGGGTTGCAAAGAGTCGGACATGACTAAGTGACTGAACTGAACTGAACTGCAACTGTTTTTGCTTACAATGTCACAAAGTTAATATGCATGCAATAAGATCTCTAAAGCAGACAAGTAGATCATAACCAGTCACAAACCTTCAATTTTGCCCTTCTACTGAAGACCTGCACTCTGGTACCAGTAGTCTAATTCCTCTTACAGCTCTAATATCAGCAATGTCATTTAAATTCACACACTTAAATATGATATTAACAGTATTTATCCTCAGAAAACCTGGTAACTATAAATGAACCTTTGTTAAATCCTTGGATCTTCAACCACATAAATCCTTTTCTAAAGCAATCAGTAATCCATTCAACCTTAAAATATTATTGATGTGGCATGCCATATTTACAAAGCATTCTATTTTTTCACAATACCTTTTCCTTAACATCTTCTGGCATTTTATTCCTTGCTCTTTTTTGAAAGAAAATTGGAGAAAAATAGGATCTAACATTACTGAGTATTATTACTTTATTAATCTTCATTTTCTATAGACTCTCTCATCTTCTCTGACACGATTCACCCACAAAATTATTATTTTATGAAAAGCAACAAGAATTATAACAAGGGATACCTTTGTTTCTCCAGAAGTGTTTTGGTAATTAGAAACATGAAGACAGCTTTGTTCTCTAAGAACACTTCTGAGGAAAATGTTTCAAGCATATTTTTCTGAGCTGTCATGACTTAGTACACCAACCAGTCTTCATGACATGCTCTGAATCAGATATCCCTAAGTAATAAAGCAGCAGTTTTTCCTCCAAACTAATGTTTGCCAAACCTTTATCAGTACAATAAACATTAAACAGATCATATGAGTTGAAAAAAGACACTAGTTCTTAAAATGATATTATCTCCATTCAAATTAATTTTAACAGAGCTGAAGTCAATTTCTCCTAGCAGATACAGCTGTCATCAGAATCAACAGTAGCTGGTACTGAATGATCTGTTACCTAGTGGTTAAGAGATGCACTATACGCATTTGGGAAGCTTTTGATCATGTTATATGTGGAATTTGATCTATGCTACCACTTGATGTCTATTTCTTATATTTTATATAAGAATGTTATATTAAATGTCCGTAGTACAAAGAGATCAAGTATAGCTATTTAGTATAGCCTATAAAATGTGCACAGTGGAGATTTTTTAATTTTTTGGCCACATACAAAGTAAAATCTTAAGAGGGAAAGTATATGACCTAAGAGCAAAGTTTGGTTTAGTAGGTAAGAACAGAATCACTGGGAAATCACAAGAAAGACTTGTAGTAGTAAAGGGAGATGATGAAGCTCACATGTCATGCAGCAGACATGCTCGATCTGTAGAAACAACACAACAGCCAAGGGAAAACCCAGGTCACTGTGTAAATGACTGGGATTTCATTTTGATCCAGTAGGACAACTGGTTAGAACACAACGACCTGGACTGAAAAATCATGCAAATCACTAGAATCCATACTCTTTTTGGTTTGTTTGTTTTATTTTTCCTTTTGAATAATCAAGTGAACTGATAGTATAAGGAAAAGAGATTTCAATGTCTAAACCAGGTGTCAGTAGATGTTTTCCATAAAGATTCAGATATAAATATCTTAGGCTTTATAGGCCTTTCAATGTCTGTTACAACTACTCAAATTTATCCTTGCAGTGTGAATGCAACCATAAGCAATACATAAACAAATGAACATGGCCATGTGTTAAGGTGCTTCAGTTGTGTCCAAACTTCACGAACCATGGACGGAAGCCCACCCATGGGGCTCCTTTGTTCATGGGACATTCCACACAAGAATACTGTAACATTGTAATGCCAGCCCTTCTCCAGAGGATCTTTCTGACCTAGGGCTCAAATCTGCATCTCTTACATCTTCTGCATTGGCAGGCAAGCTCTTTACCACTAGTGTCACCTGGGATACCCTAATAAAGCTTTATGGACACAAATTTGAATATTCATATAGTACAAAATGGACAGAGGAGCTTCGTGGGCTACAGTTGACGGGGTTGCAAAGAGTCGGACACGACTGAGCAACTAAGCACAGCACAACACATGGTAGAAACTATTCTTTTTCTTCAACCATTTAAAACCATGTAAAAACTTTTTAAGTTCTCAGAATTCACAAAGACACTGGCCAGCTGTGACCTATGGGCTGTAGCTGCTGGCTCACAATCTAGAGAAATATTATAAAACCTATGTTATAAGTGAGCATGTTGGATGCTGGGAATATACAAAACAATAGCATCAACAACTTGAAATAGTCTCAGTTTTTCTGACACAAGAGCCTGTGACTTAATTTAGTGACAAAAAAGAACTTAAATTTGGCAGCTTGTCCTAGGACACTTTCTATTTGCTTGTACTTGCTCCAACTACTATAACCACTGTTATAAAACTATCTGAGGGACTAGATGGATATTTTTAAATACTTAGCTATGTCTTATTCTGCGAAATACACATAGATAATGTAAGTCTGAAAAATGGAAAAATGTGTCTTATTATATGATAGTTATTTGAATTTCAGGCTGTAGTGCCAAGACAAAAGTAGCATATTTAATTTTAAAGAACACTTAACATTTTAAGGTAGTATGTGCCATGGTTAAGGGAATGTTTTATAGAAACAGATTGTGTAGACATAAGTCAAAATTCTCACATTTATTACCATGTGACTTTGAACAGGTTACTTTCATAAACTTTTGCCTTAGTTTATTTATCTACAAAATGGAGATATTCCATAGGGTTTTTTTTTTTTTTTTAGTTCACTTATATAAAATGCTTAGGAAATGGACTGACACAAAGTAAGCCTTATAAAGTTTGGTTTGCTATCATTGCCAGAAGCACCCTCTCATGTCTAATTTCTTCTTTCTCAGAAAGTCCTTTTGTGTAAGCAAATAATAAATCCCCCCGAAGCACACACACAAACACATGATTTTGGTTGGCATGATAAATTAAGTGATCCAGATAAACTTCCTTTAGATGAAATTTAACACTTATCTTGATCAGCCATCACTATAACACCAATGTCCTAGCTATATTCTTTATTTCAATATGAATAATAGAACTTATTTTAAAATAGAATATTTAATCTCTTAGAGGGTATAATAGAGATGAAGTTGTATCTTACACTGAATAGACATTTAAATGGTTAGTTTAAGTATATGGGTTTAAGCAAAATCAATTACCTTTAATTACTCTGAAAATTTTGCCTGAAAGGACTTGGATAATTTTATTTTATTGACAGGTTATTCTTCCTCTTATTTAAATGACTCAGTATTCTGATAAAAATATGTGCATTTCTAATTTTAGTATAATATTTATATTTATTCTACATCAAAATTCATTAAGAGAGGTTATGAATACAAGCAATGGCCCCCTAACTTTCATAGACATGAGTTAGTCTTATGGTAAGGTATTTCAATGAATAGTGAATAAAACCAGAAGAAAACAACAGAAGGGGAAAGACTAGAGATCTCTTCAGGAAAACTGGTGATTCAAGGGAACATTTCAACCAGGACAGAAACAATAGAGACCTAGTAAATGCTAAAGGAATCAAGAAGAGATGGAAAGAATACATGGAAGAACTGCACAAAAAAGATCTTAATGACTCATATTACTGTGGTCAGTCACCCAGAGCCAGACATTCTGGACTATGAAGTCAAGTGGGCCTTAGGAAGCACTCCTATTAATAAAGCTAGTGGATGTGGTGGAATTCCAGTAGAGCTATTCAAAACCCCATAGGATGATGCTATCAAGGTGTTGCATTCAATATGTCATCAAATCTGGAAGACCCTGCAGTGGCCACAGGACTGGAAGATTCAATCCTCATTCCAATTCCCAAGAAGGGTAGTACTAAAGAATGTTCAACCCATCAGACAATTGCACTCATCTCCCATGCCAGTAAGGTCATACTTTATCATAAATGGATGTTGAATTTTGTCAAAGGCTTTCTCTGCATCTATTGAGATAATCATATGGTTTTTATTTTTCAATTTGTTAATGTGGTGTATTACATTGATTGATTTGCGGATATTGAAGAATTCTTGCATCCCTGGGATAAAGCTCACTTGGTCATGGCGTATGATCTTTTTAATGTGTTGTTGGATTCTGATTGCTAGAATTTTGTTAAGGATTTTTGCATCTATGTTCATCAGTGATATTGGCCTGTAGTTTTCTTTTTTTGTGGCATCTTTGTCAGGTTTTGGTATTAGGGTGATGGTGACCATGTCATAGAATGAGTTTGGAAGTTTACCTTCCTCTGCAATTTTCTGGAAGAGTTTGAGTAGGATAGGTGTTAGCTCTTCTCTAAATTTTTGGTAGAATTCAGCTGTGAAGCCATCTGGACCTGGGCTTTTGTTTGCTGGAAGATTTTTGATTACAGTTTCAATTTCCGTGCTTGTGATGGGTCTGTTAAGATTTTCTATTTTTCTGGTTCAGTTTTGGAAAGTTGTACTTTTCTAAGAATTTGTCCACTTCTTCCACGTTGTCCATTTTATTGGCATACAATTGCTGATAGTAGTCTCTTATGATCCTTTGTATTTTCTGTGTTGTCTGTTGTGATTTCTTCATTTTCATTTCTAATTTTATTGATTTGATTTTTCTCCCTTTGTTTCTTGATGAGTCTGGCTAATGGTTTGTCAATTTTATTTATCTTCTCAAAGAACCAGCTTTTGGCTTTGTTGATTTTTGCTATGGTCTCTTTTGTTTCTTTTGCATTTATTTCTGCCCTAATTTTTAAGAATTTTTTTTTAAGATTCTCCTCTCCTCCTCCCACACCATCCCTCTGGGTCTACTAAACAAGAAAAAAAGTCAAATAAATAACCTAACTCTACACCTAAAGCAACTAGAAAAGGAAGAAATGAAGAACCCCAAGGTCATACTTTAAATCTTACATGTTAGGCTTCAGCATTATGTGAACTAAGAACTTCTAGATGTCCAAGCTGGGCTTAGAAAAGGCAAAGGAATCAGAGATCAAATCATCAACGTTCGCTGGATCACAGAGAAAGCAAGGGAATTCCAGCAAAACATCTACCTCTGTTTCATTGACTACACTAAAGCCTTTGACTGTGTGGATCACAACAAACTATGGAAAACTCTTGAAGAGATGGGAATACCAGACCATCCTACCTGTCTTCTGAGAAACCTGTATGCGAGTCAAAAAGCAACAATTAGAACCCTGTATGGAGCAACTGACTGGCTCAAGACTGAAAAAGGAGTATGGCAGGGCTGTCTGCTGTCACCCTGTCTGTTTAACATATATGCAGAGCACATCATGAGAAATGCCAGGCTGGATGAGTTAAAGCTGGAATCAAGAGGGGTGGGAGAAACATCAACAACCTCAGATATGTAGATGATACCACTCTTAATGGCAGAAACCAAAGAAGAACTGAAGAGTCTCTGAATGAGGGTGAAGGAGAGTGAAATAGCAGGCTTAAAACTAAACATTAGAAAAACTAAGATCATAGCATCCAGCTCCATTGCTGCTGAAGCTGCTAAGTCGCTTCAGTTGTGTCCGACTCTGTGCGACCCCATAGATGGCAGCTCAACAGGCTCCCCCATCCCTGGGATTCTCCAGGCAAGAACACTGGAGTGGGTTGCCATTTCTTTCTCCAATGCATGAAAGTGAAAAGTGAAAGTGAAGTTGCTCAGTTGTGTCTGACTCTTAGCCACCCCATGGACTGCAGCCCACCAGGCTCCTCCATCCATGGGATTTTCCAGGCAAGAGTACTGGAGTGGGGTGCCATTGCCTTCTCTGGCTCCATTACTTCATGGTAATTAGAAGGGGAAATTGTGGAAGTAGTGACATATTTCCTCTTCTTGTGCTCTTTTTTCACTGTGGATGGTGCCTGCAGCCATGAAATCAGAAAGTGATTGCTTCTGGGCAGGAAAGCTGTGACAAACCTAGACAGTTTGTTGAAAAGCAAAGACATTACTCTGACAACAAAGGTCCACGTAATCAAGGCTATGGTTTCCCCAGTGGTCACATACGGTCCTGATAGCTGGGCTGTAAAGAAGACTGAGCACCAAACAATTGATGCCTTCAAACTGTGGTACTGAAGCAGACTCCTGAAAGTCCCTTGGACAGTGAGGAGATCAAACCAGTCAATCTTAAGGGAAATAAACTGAATACTTATTGGAAGGGGTGATGCTGAAACTCCAATATTTTGGTCATCTGATGAGAAAAGCGGACTCACTGGAAAAGTCTCTGATGCTGGGAAAGATTGAGTGCAGACATTGAACAGGGCATGAGAGGATGAGATGACTGGATGACATAACCGATGCAATGGGTGTGAACTTGGGCAAACTTCAGGAGATGGTGAGAGACAAGAAGGCCTGGCATGCTGCAATCTATGGGGTCGCAAAGAGTTGGACACAGCTTGGTTACTGAACATTTATTTCAATAATTGGGTTGTAGTTTTCAGATTAAAATATTTATATATGGTACTTGACAGCACTGCCACTAAAGTATAAAACATTTTATCATCTTGTACCATTTTAAAAATAAATTCTAAAATGAATGCTTACATTTTAACATTATACAAAATCCAATTTTTGAGATACAACTAATAAAGCAACCACAAAAACAAAACATAGTAAAAATCCAGATAAACCACAAAATGCAGATATATACATATATATATACATGGGGCTTGCCAGGTGGTGCGAGTGGTAAAGAATCCACCTGCCAATTCAGGAGAAACAGGTTTGATTTCTGGGTCAGGGAGATCCCCTGGAGGAAGACATGGAAACCTACTCCAGTATTTTGCCTGAAAAATCCCATAGACAGAGGAGTCTGGCAGGCTACAATCAATGGGGTCATCAATGGGGTCACAAAGAGTCAGACACAACTGAGCAACTGAGCATACAAACACACACACACACACACACACATACATATGATACACACATTCTTTTGTCCAGTTTCCTATATCCTTTTCAGAACAGAAATGGATATAAATATTTACACAAAACACACTTAACCTAAATTTATCTTTTTTTAACCTATTAGGTATCTGTTACTCTTACTGTCCTTAGGTGATAGAACTTAAAAGATTTAAAAAGAATTTAAAGCTTACGCTGTGTCTTTAAGACTGTGCTGCAAATACAGGTCATAGAATTTGCATGCAAAGTTTGCATTGTTAGTCCAAGTCTCTTGCCCACTATACAAGAGATGACCTGTATTAAATTACACTACAGCATAATCTGATGATGACATTTTTGTCTGACATGATTGGGGAATACATATACTGAATTTTTCAAAAGTAGAAATTGACTTTTGGGTCCCTGAGAAACATTTACTTTAATCATTTTCTTGATAGAAATCTTCTGGAAGACTATTAACACTTCCTTACATTCTTAAAAAGAGGCGACTGAAGGGAATTTGCTCTTATCTTGATCATTTACAGCCTCCATCTTGAATATCCATCATAGCCTGTGGTAATGCCTCACCTGTCAAGCTGTCAGCTGTCAAGGTCTGCCATCATCCTACTTGCCTCTAACAGCCTTCTGTTCCAATTCCTCTCAATGACTCTGGGTCAGAGAACCAGACGACCAAGGCTTTAAAGATTATATGTAAAGATCCTAAGTTTCCTAACTATAAAGTTGCTATACCAGACCTGTAGTTTCTCAATACTGACTGCATATTTGAATTACTTGGGGACCATTAAAAATAAATAAATAAACACTGTTCAGATTCCACAGCAGATTCTGTTTAATAGATGTGAAATGGAGCTTCACCATTGGTATTTTCAAAATGCCCCTAAAATGTTATGCTTGCTCTATTTTGTTTTTCAGCCAGGTTTGTGATAGCAGTAGATAATGTATAAAATATCTTTAAATCTGAAATATATTGTTTTCACAGTTACAAGAACCAGTAAATCTCTAAATGAAGGTCTAAACCCTATACTCTATTTAGTTTCTGGCTAAGTAGAATATAAATATGTGTGTGTGTTTGTGTGTCTGTGTCTGTGTGTGCGTGCTCAGTTGCTCAGTAGGGTCTGACTCTTTGCAACCGCAGGGACTGTAGCACACCATGCTCCTCTATCCATGGGATTCTCCGGGCAATAGTACTGGAGTGGGTTGCCATTTCCTCCTCCAGGGGATACTCCAGACCCAGGGATTGAACCTGCAGCTCCTGCATTGGCAGACACGTACTTTATCACTGAACCACCTGGAAAGCCCATACATATGTATACACACAGATATAGGTATGTGTGTATATACATATATATACACACACACACACACACATATATATATATATATACATATACACATATACATATATATATATATATACTCACATGTGTGTGTGTGTGTGTGTATACATATATTTCTTCAAGTCATCATTTGAAACTAGTATACAGTTCTGCATAGTTAGGTAAAGTCTTCCTATTTTCATGAAAACTACTCAGTATTTCCTCTCTAATTTTTAAAATTACCCTCCACATATCTCCAACTAAATTCTTAGATTTAGCTTGCAAAAACTTAAGCAATGAATGTAGCAATCTAACACTTTGAAAGTGTCCCCATATATATAATTTTATATCTTTAATATTACAACAAATTATTTTGACAATAATCTTCCCTTCTTTCCTTGACAACTTTTTATTTCTATTGCTATGTGTTCCCTATTCACAGATAGAGGAAAACAAAACAAAAAACCTTCTATTTCAATGGAGTTCATAGGTGAATATGAAAAAAAGCAACAAGCAAGCAGACAGCTGTGATTTATGTGCTAGAGATATTGTAGATTACTGTAACAGTACAGATTGGGTGCAACTAAACCAACCTGGCAAAGATAATGACTCCTAGAGGAAGTTAAGGTTGAATTTAATCTTGAAAAACCCATCCAGGTAAAGAAGGAAAGGGTCAGAGGAAAGACACTATCAGAAGAAAAATATGTGCCACTTTAAACAGATTTATCAGTATAGAATACTCTGGGGGATTTCAAGCATGGATTAGATATGAGTGTTGGGTAGAAAAAAAAAAAAAGAATAAAATATAAAAAGTTGAGTCTTAAAGAAGCAGTTAGTTTGGAGCTAGTGTATGGAGGAACCTAAATGTCCTATCAAATATGTAACATTTTTAGTATAATCACAATAGGAGGGCACTGAAGAATCTTAATGTACAATCTAAACACATAAGTAATTCACATTTCATGGCAAAACATTCAAACAGGATTGTTATTTAACTATATTACCATTTATGCATTTTTACAAAATAATGACACACCCTGGGTGAGTAACCATTTGGAAGTAACCATTTGGAAGTCATTGTAATAATCATGAATAATCAATAATCATTTATCTTTTTGGAGAATCTATGTAGATGGATTTGCTATTTATAAACACTGAGGCATGCAACAGAGGAGTAAAACTGAAGAGAATGGAAAAGATAATTTTTACTTCATCTTGTTGATGCTGATAATGATATAGTCAATTAAATATATTCCATATGTATATGTTGCTTCCCTGGTGGCTCAGATGGTAAAGAGTCCGCCTGTAATGCAGGAGACCTGGGTTTGATCCTGGGTCAGGAAGACCCCCTGGAGGAGGGCATGGCAACCCACTCCAGTATTCTTGCCTGGAGAATCCCATGGACAGAGGAGGCTGGTGGGCTGCAGTCCATGGGGTCGCAAAGAGTCGGGCACGACTGAGTGAATAAGCGCAGCACATAGGTATATACTGAAACCACGTACAAGCCTCTGTGTCCTTGTATTCTGAAGTGAAACGCTGACTCAAGAGTTAATGATTGGAAAATGTGAAGATGCATAAACCAAGAAGAGCTCTTGGGCTGGGAAACCGGTGACAGTTTAGACTATAATCCTGCCACATAGCAGAATCACCAAACTCCCAGTTCCCTGAAAGATACAAATACAGGCCTGACATACATTCTTAAGTCATTTTTTACAGGAAACAGATGACCCCACCAGATGAAAACTGATGACCACAAGAACACAGACCCTGGACTGTTTGAAACAAGAAGACTGGTGATGCTAGAAGCTTCACCTTGATGCCAAAGCATCCAAGAACTGTCTATGAGCTGATAACGCCCTGCTCCTTGAATACTATGAAACACCTCACTATCTCTCCAGGCTGGGTCACACAGTCTTGAGCACATTAGCCTGCTGTGGTCCCTTTTGCCTGGCAAAGAAATAAAAGCTATTCTTTTCTACTTCACTCAAAACTCTATCTTCATGTTTCTATTTGGCACTGCAAACACAGGCTGAGTTTCAGCAACAATACTAAGGACCTGAACCCAAGAGAGAAAGACAGCATATGAACATGAAGAAACAAGTCCACAGGGTATTTGACACTATAGTTTTATAAAGTGAATATAGAGATTGAGATTAAAGGACAGAATTCTCAAAAGCATAAATATTTAATACGCAGGTGAAGGGACACAGCTCCGTAAAAGGTGAAGAAGAAATAACTAGAAAGGTAAGAGAAAAATCAAGGGAGACCAATATTAGGGAATCTCCAATAGGGTACTGTTTCCAGATTGTGAGTTGTGAGGAATATCAAATGTTGTACAACTGTGGAGAGACTGTTTATAGTGACAGAGCAGAGGAGAACAGCCAGAATGCTGAGAGTTGAGAAATAAACAGCATGTGAAGTAGTGTATTTTTTTTTCTTAAAAGATATGTTCTACATGTACTTAGTTATAGGTTTTTCAAACAATATTTAATTGCATAATTTCTTATTTGAGAAACTATATAGTCACTATAATGGCCTTCTTGAATTCAATAAAAACAGTTACTTTCTTCTTCCATCAATCTTTGAGATCACCTAACTTCACTTATCTCAAGGAATTTCAATAAACCTCCTGTTCAGTCACCAATATCCTGCTGGTTATTAGACTGCAAATTCCCACTTTGGGAGTTAACACTAACTACATCTCTCATTTTCTTTGTAAAATTCTGATCAATGTCTATAGAGCTTTTGCACAATGGCTACTCAAGAAAAAAAAAAAAAAAAAAAAAAAAAAAAAAAAATTCTTATTAGATTTACTCTTCTGTTTAGTTAAAGAGTCAGGAGTGATGTTGAATTTTCCTGATTCCATTTCATTTGGAACAATAGTTATAACACTATACATGAAGATAAACTCAAAATGGATTAAAGACCTAAATGTAAGAGCAGAAACTATAAAACTCTTAGAGGAAAACACAGGTCAGGAATATCCCCTGGAGAAGGAAATGGCAACACACTCCACTATCCTTGTGTAGAGAATTCCATGGACAGAGGAGCCTGGCAGACTACTGGGAACAACAAGTTAATAGGTTTCACATTAACTTAATTTTCTGGTGATTAAATAGCTAATGAGATAGTGGTCAAAAGTAAAAATACTAAGATAGGTGCAATACCAATGAAATTATTAATTGATTCATGTTAATTTCCAATAAACCACTTTTTATGCTTTAGAAAGTAAAAGATTGGAACTATTAAACATAAGAAAACATTAGTCTTCTCCCTAAAGTCTAAATACTGAAGTTTTCCATTGTTAAACTCTTGGATCTCATTCTTCTTTCATTGCATTCCTTTTCTCAGAAAAAGAATCCTGTCCCATGCCTTTAAATATTAAATGTATGCTGATGACTTTCTAATTTATATCACCAGTTCTGAACTCAACCTGAGTTCCAGATTTCCTTGTACTTCAGCCAACTTGATTATTCTGTCTACATAATGAGAATCTCAAATATCTAAAACAGAACTCCTGATTTCTACCCCACATAGAATAAATGAAACAAAACAATCCATTCCTTCCTTTAGCTTACTCATTTCCAGAAATAGTAACAGTATCCTCACAGATGCTTGGCCAAAAGCATCAGAGTCAAGCTTTATTCTTCAGTTTCCCCTACCCTATGCCCATGTGCAATGGCTCACTGAGCCTATTGGCTGTCATTTCTATCACCATCTGGAGAAGGAAACGGCAACCCACTCCAGAAATCCTGCCTAGGAAATCCCATAGACAGAGGAGCCTGTAGGGCTATGGTCCACAGGATCACAAGAGAGTCAGACACAACTTAGCAAACCTGGTTCTGGTAGTGTCATTTACCATCTATCTACCTCAAAAAACCCAAAGCCACCCTGTTTCTTGTTCTGCTTTCCTTAACAGCTTTTCTAAGCACTATAGCCATTATGATCTTTTCTAACACAAAACATATTCATGTCTTCTTACTAAAAATTTCTCCAAAAGCTTCCAAAGATAATTAGCATAAAACCTAAATACTCAACCTTGACCCACAACCCTTTACTCTATGGCCTTTTCATGGTTTTTAAATATGCCAAGATTATTCCTTCTTTGGGCCTTTGAAAGTAAGGTTTCTTTTGTATAGAATACCCTCACCTTATTCAGGAATTTGAAAAACTGTCACTTATTCAGAGTGTTCTTCCTTCTTCCTAGATCTTGCTATCTCTTGCTATATATTGATTCTGAACTTTTATATAGATAGATAGATAGATATAGTTTTTATTTCTTACCATCTCCTCTACTAAACATATACTTCATTAAGACAGAGAATCTGACCATATACTATATCTGACCATATAGTATGTTGAAAAGTATTTAACATGCTCTAGGGGATCCTTGGAAGGAAAGTTATGACCAACCTAGATAACATATTCAAAAGCAGAGACATTACTTTGCCAACAAATGTCCGTCTAGTCAAGGCTATGGTTTTTCCAGTGGTCATGTATGGATGGAAGAGTCGGACTGTGAAGACAGCTGAGCGCTGAAGAATTGATGCTTTTGAACTGTGGTGTTGGAGAAGACTCTTGAGAGTCCCTTGGACTGCAAGGAGATCCAACCAGTCCATTCTAAAGGAGATCAGCCCTGGATGTTGTTTGGAAGGAATGATGCTAAAGCTGAAACTCCAGTACTTTGGCCACCTCACGCGAAGAGTTGACTCATGGAAAAGACTCTGATGCTGGGAGGGATTGGGGGCAGGAGGAGAAGAGGACGACAGAGGATGAGATGGCTGGATGGCATCACTGACTCGATGGACATGAGTTTGAGTGAGCTCTGGGAGTTGGTGATGGACAGGGAGGCCTGGTGTGCTGCGATTCATGGGGTCACAAAGAGTCGGACATGACTGAGTGACTGAACTGAACTGATCTGAACTGAGGGGATCTATGGAGAAGGAAATGGCAACCCACTCCAATATTCTTGCCTGGAGAATCCCATGGACAAAGGAGCCTGATGGGCTCCCATCCACAGAGTAGCACAGAGTTGGACACAACTGAAGTGACTTAGCAGGCACACAGGCAGGGCATTTATAAATATTTTTAGAAGAGTGATTTCACGACGGCACGCTGCATTTGAAGACTGCTAACCTACTCTTAATAACATGTCAGTGGTTAGATTACAGTTTTTAAAATTTACAACTGGGAATTGTATAATGCATTGCATTTTATGAAGTAATCTCACAGGTTATCTGATATGATCATCCATAAACAGAGTTAAGTATCCTCAATTTACAAATGAGGAGAAAGGGGCTAAAAAAGGTAGAGGAACTTTCCGCAGGATCCACATCTCATTAGTTGTTGGGGCCAGGGAGGAGGAATCCCATACCTGATGGATTTCTTGATGTTATACAACCTCCTAGGCTGAGTTTCAGGAATAATGTGTAATTGTTTTGTGCTCTTTCCAATATAAAAGATACATTGAGAATAATTCTTAACCATATGGTTAAATAGTTTTCCAGAGAAAACTGCATTTTTAAAAAGCAAGTTCTTCAAATAACTTATCCTGTAAGTAAACAAGGACTTAGAGACAAAATAGCAATTAGCTTACCTAATTTTCCTAGTGTAGTGTAGAAGATAAGTTATATTCATTGCTAGGGTGTGTTGAAGGCAAATTAATAACTAGGCATTCAAGTTAGAATGAGATTGATATTATTAAATGGGGTAGGAAAACCATTAGGCATAACATGAATTTTAAGAATCTACATTATATTTCAATTCATTTCTTCTTTCAATGGCTATGAATTAAAAACTGTTTGAGTGCAAGGCTTCAGGAGGAAACAGGAAAAGAAAGAAACCTTATTTGTTATATATTAGCAAGCCCTGTTTTTCTGGTGTATGATACATCATGCTCATGGGATTGCTTGTGCATTCTGTTTCCAAGATGATGGTAATTTATTTCAAGACCTCTTTAGCATACTTATTTAAATAAAATTTATGAGAAATGACCTATTTCTTATCAAGAAGAAAATAAACACTACTTAGAAGTCCTGTGATATATGTGGTTTATGTACAGATACTCTATTATCCGTGCAATATTTTAGCATCATATCTCTTAAAATTTAGATTTCATTAGGAATTTATCAGTAATAGCCTCTATAATATCCATGCCAGGACTAAAAAGATTGCCAGATTTAAAATTATATACTATATATCAGAAAAGGTGTAAATTATAGTTTGATTTAAAGAAGGCAGATCTCTTATGACAATTACTTTACAGGCTATGACATTTTCAATCTTGTTACATGAGCTTTTCCTTTCTGCACAGTATATTTACATTGAAAGCTTACATATATTGTGCCCTGAGAGTTCAAGTAGTTAGATTTTATTTTAATTGTAAATGATAATATCATGTAAACTCAGTCATCAACACCTGCAAGCTCATTGAGTACTATATTAGTTGCTAGGAATAAAAAGATGAATAATAAATGATCAATTCTGTAGTGAAAACTATACCTGAGTAAGGCAAGCAACAATTTTCATGTGGTATGGTTTTCCATACCTGCTGAGAAAGCAGGTATATTCTGGCTCATTTAATAATTATAGTTTTTGTCATTAATTAACACCTTAGAAATCTGATCTACAAACTTTATGAAGTTTGCATGATTCAAGCATGAAAGACTGATTCATTCTCAGTTTCAAGAAAGAAAATCAACTTTCTGACCTTTCACAGCTGAGTTCTAGAACCTGGAGAGTGGAAATTTACTGGAGAAAGAAGACTTAAAATCCAAGCAATTTTCCCTGCTAGTACTGTTATTCCACCTCACCGTCTTCAGAGCATAATCAACATGTATATAGTTCAAAATGGGAGAGTGAAAAATGGTAGAATGATCCAAAATACCCCTACCTAGATTGTAAACACCAATTTCAGATTTTTAAATTTGAGTCTGAATATACATAAAACAGAATGAAAAATATAAGTTGTTGAAAATGCGGTTCTAGTGGTTAAATTTTATTAGGGGTAAACCCTGACAATAGATAGGAACAATTTTAAATGGCATAGAATTTTATTTTTATTTTAAATACGCTATTTCATTTAATCTTATAAAAATTATTAGTTGAGTCAGAGTAAAGAGGAAAATTGTTTAAGAAAAAAAGTTAAGAGACTCACCTCCTGTTTATTGACATGATACATTCAATGAGAGAAAAACCTTATTCTTACTTTTCTTTGTGTTTCCAGTGCCTTGTAGTCCAATTTAAATATAATATTTGAATGACAAAATAAATTTCTGAGGTTATAGACATAAATTACAACAATGAAGGCTTTCTAATGTCAAAGTTCTTAGATAGATAATAGATATCTATCTATCTTAGCCTTCCCCGGTGGTTCAGTGGTCAAGAATTTGCCTGCCAATGCAGGAAATGCATGAGAGAACGGTTCAATTCCTGGTTGAGGAAGATTCCCTGGAGGAGGAAATGGCAACCCACTCCAGTATTTTTTCTGAGAAAACCCACGGACAGAGGAACCTCGCAGGCTTCAGTCTGTCCATAGGGTCACAAAGAGTGGGACACAAATGAGCACACAGACTCTTTTACAGGGTCATCAATCCCATTCATGAAGGTTCCATCCTTATGATCTACTTATATCTTATGTGGAAGCAGGCAGCAGCCTTAACACTTACTTAGAAAAATCATCATAAAAGGATGAAATGTTTTTTAGGGAGATTTTGGAATGTTTCAGGGTAGTTCAAGAAACCTTGTTTTAGCCTTGAAATAAACCTCAGACAATTAATGTGCATCTTGGTCAGTTCAAGCTTCTGTAAGAAATTGTCATGGACTGGGTGGCTTATAAACAACATAAACTTATATCTCACAGTTCTTGAATCTGGGAAGTCCAAGAGGAAGACTCAGGAAGATTCGGTACCTAGTGAAAACCCACTTCCTGGTTCACAGCTAGTCATCTTCTCCCTACATTCTCACATGGTGAAAGGGGCAAGAGAGCTCTTGAGATCTCTTTTACAGGGTCATTAACCTCATTCATGAAAGTTTGATCCTTCTGATCTACTCACCAACCCAAAGGTTCCACTGCCTAATACTATTACATTGGGGGTTAGTATTTCAAAATGTGGATTTCGGGTAAAATCTATAAAGTGAAAATGCTAGTCGCTAGCTGTGTCCTACTCTTTGCAACCCTATGAACTATATCCCTCCAGGCTCCTCTGTCCATGGATTCTCCAGGCAAGAATGATGGAGTGGGTTGCCATTCCCTCCTCCAGGGGATCTTTCCAACCTAGGGATCCAACCCAGGTCTCCCTCATTGCAGGCAGATTCTTTACCTAAACAAACATTTAATCTGTCAGTTCAGTTAAGTTCAGTTGCTCAGTCGTGTCCAACTCTTCGCCACCCTATGAATTGCAGCACGCCAGGCCTCCAGGTCCATCACCAACTCCCAGAGTTCACACAAACCCATGTCCATCAAGTTGGTAATGCCATCCAACTATCTCATCCTCTGTCGTTCCCTTCTCCTCCTGCCCTCAATCTTTCCCAGCATCAGGGTCTTTTCAAATGAGTCAGCTCTTCACATCAGGTGGCCAAAGTACTAGAGTTTCAGCTTCAACATCAGTCCTTCCAATGAACACCCAGACTGATCTTCTTTAGGATTGACAGGTTGGATCTCCTTGCAGTCCAAAGGACTCTCATGAGTCTTATCCAACACCACAGTTCAAAAGCATCCATTCTTCAGCACTCAGCTTTCCTTATAGTCCAACTCTCACATCCATACATGACCACAGGAAAAACCATAGCCTTGACTAGATGAACCTTTGTTGGCAAAGTAATGTCTCTGCTTTTCAATATGCTGTCTAGGTTGGTCATAACTTTCCTTCCAAGGAGTAAGCATCTTTTAATTTCATGGCTGCAGTCACCATCTACAGTGATTTTAGAGCCCAGAAAAATAAAGTCTAACACTGTTTCCACTGTTTCCCCATCTATTTCCCATGAAGTGATGGGACCGGATGCCATGATCTTAATCTTCTGAATGTTGACCTTTAAGCCAACTTTTTCACTCTCCTCTTTCACTTTCATCAAGAGGCTCTTTAGTTCTTCTTCACTTTCTGCCATAAGGGTGGTGTCATCTACATATCTGAGGTTATTGATATTCCTCCCAGCAATCTTGATTCCAGCTTGTGCTTCTTCCAGCCCAATGTTTCTCATGATGTACTCTGCATATAAGTTAAATAAGCAGGGTGACAATATACAGCCTTGACGTACTCCTTTCCCTATTTGGAACCAGTCTGTTGTTCCATGTCCAGTTCTAACTGTTGCTTCCTGACCTGCATACAGGTTTCTCAAGAGGCAGGTCAGGTGGTATGGTATTCCCATCTCTTTCAGAAGTTTCCACAGTTTATTGTGATCCACACAGTCAAAGTTAATCTGTAACAATGAGTAAGATACAAAACCATTTTTCTTTTTTCTGAACCATTAAATAAGATCTGTATTTAAAAGCAACCTTGAACTTTTTCACAGACAAGTGGTATATTTAGCTCCAGCTATGTGTGAAACTCCATGGACTATAGCCATGCTCCTCCATCCATGGAATTCTCCAAGCAAGAATACTGGCAGTAGTCGTTCCCTTCTCCAATGGGTCTTCCTGACCAAGGGATCAAAACTGGGTCTCCTGTGTTCAAATTCTTTACCATCTGAGCCACTAGGGAAGCCCTTTTCATATTATACAGTAGTAATTCAAGATCTCTTCATAACAACTAGAAGTGGGAGGCTGTACTAAACAAAAGATAAGTTGCTGGCCATATTACAAAGTGATGTGTTATGCTTCCATTTTAATACATTCAAAATATCTGATTTCAATATGAAAGAAATTATTAATAGTATAAAATGCATTTGCACACATCACAGAGAATGAGTCCACAGCCAGTAAGGAGAAAGATTATCAAACATATTTTACAACAGAGCTGTTTCCAGTTTAAAAAGTTGGACTTGGATCAAGTTTTGTCTCTGGTTATAATTTTAGGAGATATGAGGAAGAATGATTTTGTCTGAACTCCCCCAGGAGCATCTCCCATATTTAAAACATTGACATTTAATCAATTTTCTTTATTATGGAGGTCTAGCAACTAAAATGATTGTTCCAATGTTCCCCATTTTGCTGGGTCAGAAGAACAGAGTGGATTTTAAGAAAGTAGGCTCCAGGATCATGACAGGCTAGATATGAGACTTGGCTCTGTAACTGCTGGCTATGCAATTTAGGGTAAATTTGATAATATCTTGTGTCTTAGTTTACATATGAAATGGACATAAGGATCCTTCATAGAGTTATAAGGATTAATCAAACTATGATAAAAAGAATACTTAGAGCTCTATTTAGCACAGAGGAAAGATCTAATAAAAATAGTTAATTATTTGCTCATCTCTCTATGTGAACTTAAATTTTCCAAATCATAAAGCAAATCTCAGGAAATTTTCCAGAGATTCTGACTTCTATATTGTCTATAAGCATCCTAACATCTTCAACTTTATACTTGCTTAGTTTAAATCTTACTATCTATCCTATTAGGTACTCCACCAACCCGCACCCCCTACTAACTATACTTGTTGTACCTACTCTTCTACCAGAAACTCAACATTTGTTAAATCTAAGCTGAATTATGTGCTCCTGTGAAGATAAACGAGGCTGGAGAAATATTCAACACCATGCTAATTTGTCTCATGCTAAATCTATAGTCACAGAAGTGAAGTGTGCCCCTAGCCCTGCTATGATAATCCTATCACATTTTCCTAGTGGCTTTTCTCTCCTATTCATTTGAGCACTTGTTCATACATTTTCTTTTCTTCAAACTTAGAATCCTTCCCTTTCTTATGCTCTGATAAACTTGCTTTTTTAGTGATTAGGGGGAAAATCAAAAGTAATAAATTTTTCTGTCCTTCAGTTCAGTTCACTTCAGTTGCTCAGTTGTGTCTGATTCTTTGCAACCCCATTAATCACAGCACACCAGGCCTCCCTCTCCATCACCAACTCCCAGAATTCACCCAGACTCACGTCCATCAAGTCAGTGATGCCATCCAGCCATCTCATCCTCTGTTGTCCCCTTCTCCTCCTGCCCCTAATCCCTCCCAGCATCAGAGTCTTTTCCAATGAGTCAACTCTTCTCATGAGGTGACCAAAGTACTGGAGTTTCAGCTTTAGCATCGTTCCTTCCAAAGAAATCCCAGGGCTGATCTCCTTCGGAATGGACTGGTTGGATCTCTTTGCAGTCCAAGGGACTCTCAAGAGTCTTCTCCAACACCACAGTTCAAAAGCATCAATTCTTCAGCACTCAGCTTTCTTCACAGTCCAACTCTCACATCCATACATGACCACAGGAAAAACTATAGCCTTGACTAGATGGACATTTGTTGGCAAAGTAATGTCTCTGCTTTTGAATATGCTATCTGGGTTGGTCATAACTTTCCTTCCAAGGAGTAAGCGTCTTTAAAACCTCACAAAACCACAGCCCCAGCAACTCCTACATCTGTACCCATATGCTTCTTTTCTAGTTATTGCAGCTGGTGAACTGACTTCTGTCTTATCTGATGCTAACCACCACTTATGCCCTGCATTTCATATTCTTAGTCATGAAATGTCCTTTTGTAAAATTTCCCCTTTCTGACATTATCAGGTTTTCCCTATCAGCAGAATTTTTTTTTCTAATTTCCCAACTTAATTAAAAATGAAAACATCCTATATCATTCCAGCAACTCCCCAACTGCCTGCTGCATTATAGGAAACTGCTCAACTAGATTGTCTGTATTTGTTGCCTGTGTTTCTTTTCCCTTTCTTGAAAATTTTTATGTTTATAATTTATAATTTCCTTCCTGTCCCGTCTGTAACTAATTTTTTAAGATCCCCTATGATTAACACATCACCAAGTCCCATAGACATTTCTCAATTTATATACTTTATGATTTAAAACAGATCATTACTTGATATTTCCATATTAATTTCTTACTGACACTCTAAGTGGTTTCTGAGACATTCCACACTTCTACTCATCCACTTACGTCTCCGGAAACAGCTTTTCATTCTCTTTTCTTGTTTATGATTTTGATCTCAACCTCTAAACACTGGAGTTCCCAGACCTCAATCTTGTAATCACTTTCCTTTTCTACCTATCATAGTCTTTGGTCTCATTAAGGTGAGCAGTTTTTTTTTTTTGTTTTGTTTTTTTTTTTTATCATTTATACTAAAAATCGCTGGACTGGAAGAAACACAAACTGGAATCAAGATTGCCAGGAGAAATATCAATAACCTCAGATATGCAGATGACACCACCCTTATGGCAGAAAGTGAAGAGGAACTCAAAACCCTCTTGATGAAAGTGAAAGTGGAGAGTGAAAAAGTTGGCTAGAAGCTCAACATTCAGAAAACTAAGATCATGGCATCCGGTCCCATCACGTCATGGGAAATAGATGGGGAAACAGTGGAAACAGTGTCAGACTTTATTTTTCTGGGCTCCAAAATCACTGCAGATGGTGACTGCAGCCATGAAACTAAAAGACACTTACTCCTTGGAAGGAAAGTTATGACCAACCTAGACAGCATTTTAAAGAGCAGAGACACTACTTTGCCAACAAAGCTCCATCTAGTCAAGGCTATTGTTTTTCCAGTTGTCATGTATGGATGTGAGAGTTGGACTGTGAAGAAAGCTGAGAGCTGAATAATTGATGCTTTGAACTGTGGTTTGTAGAAGATTTTTGAGAGTCCCTTGGACTACAAGGAGATCCAACCAGTCTATCCTAAAGGAGATCAGTCCTGGGTGTTCATTGGAAGGACTGATGTTGAAGCTGAAACTCTAATACTTTGGCCATCTGATGTGGAAAGCTGACTCATTTGAACAGAACCTGATGCTGGGAAAGATTGAGGGCAGGAGGAGAAGGGGACGACCGAGGATTAGATGGTTGGATGGCATCACTGACACAATGGACATGGGTTTTGGTGGACTCTGGGAGTTGGTGATGGACAGGGAGGCCTGGCGTGCTGCGGCTCATGGGGTCGCAAAGAGTCGGACATGACTGAGAGACAGAACTGAAACTAAAAATTCTGTAACGTATGTATTTCAACCCATGTAATTCTCATTAATTCTAGACTTCTATACTCAATTATCTATATGGTATTTCAAATTGAATATATTTGACCATATACGTTGATCTTCAACAACTCCTAAACCCATTCTTCATTTTTACCGTAATAAATGACAAGATTCTTCCTCAGTCATTCAAGCCCCAAACCTTAGAGGCAACTTGATCACTTTATCTTCTATTCCGCTCCTTACTCAGTCCATCTATAGCTATTAGTACTTCCAATTACTGATGGAAGGGAACAGAAAATCCAAACAAATATACATTATTTTGTCACATTGATTATTCTGAGTTAAAGTCACTCAAGAAAGAGCTGGTGCAAGTGGGAAAGTTTGGCTTTCCTTCATCTCCCAGAAAACAGGAAATAAATGTACCAGGTGGAAGGTATCTTCCCTGTACCAGGGGGATAGAGAGCATCTTTATTACCAGAAATAGGGAATTTAAAGAGGAGAAAGTTGTATATACAAACATTAATACTTCTTCACTAACTTACTATCCCAAGCTCCTTTGTCTTGTCAGTTCTTTATAAATGCATTGTTTCCTTGTCTAAAAAGTATAAAAGCTGCCTCCATTCTCTGAGTTTCACTTTTTATGGGGCTCCCATACATACAAAATTTGTTTTTCTCCTGTTAATTTGTTTTATGTCAATATTTTAGACCAGCCAAATGACCTAGAAAGGAAGAATGAAAGTTTTTTTTTTTTTTTTTCCCCACCCATACACTGGCAATGAAAAATTAGCATGTTTCATAACAACACTTTTGAAAGCAAGGCCTTCCCTGGTGTCATATGGTAAAGAATCTGCCTGCAATGCAAAAAACCTGGGTTCAATCCCTGGGTTGGGAAAATCCCCTGGAGAAGGGAAAGGCTACCCACTTCAGAATTCTGGCCTGGAGAATTTAATGGACTGTATAGTTCATGAGGTTGCAAAGAGTCAGACACCACTAAGTGACTTTCACTTTCTTGAAAGTAAGGCATCGTGGAGCTACTGTTGCATGAGAAGTAGCAGGGTAAGGATCAGGGAGAGGAGACAAGCCAAAGGAAGGAAGCCCTTCCCTCCACACTGTGGATTCTGAAAGGAGCAGATGAGATGCTGAGACAGATGAGCAGAGCTTCCGTGGTGTAAATGTACTAAGTTGTCAATGAGGTACCAAGCCCTGTACAGTTGAAAATCTTTGTATAACTTATGCACTCCCCCGGTGGCTTCAGTGGTTTAAAAAAATAAAAATAAAAAACTGTTTGCCAATGCAGGAGACAGAAGAGACATGGGTTGGATCTCTGGGTGGGGAAGACCCTCTGAAGGAGGGGATTCCAACCCACTCCAGTATTCTTGCCTGGAGAATTTCATGGACAGAGGGGCCTGGAAGGCTAAGGTCCATGGGGTTGCAAAGAGTCGGACACAACTGAAGCAACTTAGCACACACACATGCACACATGTGTAACTTACAGTTGGCATTCAAATATATGTGGTTCCTCCATATCCATGGTTCTGCATCTGTGGATCAGTCAACCTCACATATCATGTTGTACTATAGTATTTATTGAAAAAAATTGGCATGTATGTGGACCTGCACAGTTTGAAACCTTGTTGTTCAAGAGTCAAATGCATTATATTGGAAAATAGAAAGATTCTGATAGAAGTATGAAGAGAAATATAAAAGGAAAGAAAATTGCAAAAGATATGTGTGTCACAGGAGAATGATCAAATGTATTTGCAACTCTGGTCCTCGTAAAAGGAGGAGAAAGATAATGGAGCAAAAACAATAAAGAAGGAATATTTGAGAATTTTTGAAGATAAAACACACATTAAGTCCATGAGGCAAATGGCATAACTACAAAGAAAACTATACCAGTTATATTATAAAACTATGTCTTTATATGTATACAAAAGAATTAATGGGAATTCCCTGGTTGTTCACGGGTTAGGACTCTGCTCTCACTGCTGAGGGCGTGAGTTCAATCCCTGTTCAGGGAGCTAAATTCCACAAGTTGTGCAGTATGCACCCCGCCCCCCCGCAAAAAAAAAAAGAATCATCAAAAATATATCAACTGCTTAGAAACAAATTGATGAAAACCGTGCAAGACCTATACACAAAAATTAAATTATTGAGAATTATCAGAAACATAAATACATGGAAAGACATATCATGATACAGATGGAAAGACCCAATTTGTAAAGAGTTCTTTTCTTACCTGTTTCTTTTAAATTCAATGCAATCATAATAAAACCCCTGCATCAGTGGGAGGAAAATTGAATACTTATGGAAATGAAAAGTGCCACAAATACCTAAGACCACTGTGAAGAAGAAAAATAAAATCAGAAGATAACCACTATAGATACCAGGATTTACTGGGGTAATGTCAGCAAGATGGCAGAATAAGAAGTTCCTTCTCTCCATGGACACACAGATTCAACAATGCACAGAGAAATCCAGAAAACAGTTGACAGACTCTATACTCTGGATAAACACAAAACAATCACACTGATGCTGGTAATAAAATGCAAGATACAATCTTTCCATAATTCCTTTCTTCTAGTAAGCTGTCATGAGAATGGAAGGAAACTCCCAGCTTCTCCTGAGGAGAGATGGAAAGACTGGACTGCCTCCAAGGGTTTGGAGTTTAGAACTTACTTTGTTAGTGTGTGGTTTTTGGTTTTTTTTTTTGCTTGTGGGGAGATCCCCAGGAGCAGAGTTCAGTCTTGCCAGCCTCTGAGTACTGAAAGGATCCAAGATATTCTAGACACCTGAGGGTCAATAAAACAAATGGTGGCTTGGAGATGAAATCTCCCACCAGAACTTCTTCCCCCATGTCAGCAAAACCCCCTACCCTTGGCTAATTCCTAGAAAGAAGAGAGAGTCTAATATACACACAGCATTCAGATTTTTCTGGGGCCAGTCTCAGAGTATGGAGGGGACCAGGCATACTTTTGAAACTGAAGTCTCCTGAGAACAGAAAAATTAGGTCAAGGTATGCTGTTGCCCAAGAAGACCTGTGGGATATCAGATATCAGAGACAGCAAGATGACAAGTTCCCTCCAAAAACAAAAGAAACTGAAAAATCTCTACAGTTGAGATTTTATTCATACAAGTCCAGAGAAGACACAAATATAGAGGTTTGAGAGACCCCAAATTTCTGGCTGGGTAGATTGTTGAAGACTGGGAAAGGGGGTACAGCCTCCAGAGAAAACAATATGAAGTTTCCTCATAAAATTAAAAATAAAACTATCACTGATCTAGAAACCCCATTTCTGTGTATTCATCTGAAAGAATTGAAATTGGGATAATGAAAAAGATACAGTGTTGCAGTACTGTGTTCATCACTGCATTATTCACAATAGTCAAGATGTGAAGGCAATCTAAATGTTCATTGATCAGTAAGTTGATAAATAAAATGGGGTATATACACATAATGGGATTCATTAAATTGTACACACTAGCAATGTGGCCTTAAAAAAGAAGGAAATCCTGCCATATGCAACAACGCAGATGAACCTTGAGGACAGAATACTAAGTAAGACAATTCCCAGTCCCAGAGTACAAATACTGCATGATTCCACTTATATTAGGTTATCTAATATATCAAATACATAGAAGCAATGAGTAGAATGATGGCAGTCAGGAGCTTGGGGGAGGGGTATATGGGGAGTAGCTGTTCAGTGTATATAAGTTTTGGTTATTGCAGAATCAATAAGTAATAGGTCTGCTTTACACTATCATGGCTATAGTTAACAATACTGTCCTGTATACTTAAAAACTTAAGAGGGTAAATCTCATGTTAAGTGATGTTACTACATTAAAAAAAAAAATTTATTATTAATTTGCAGTAACTAAGAAAGAATGGAAATGGCACAAGCATTTTTAAAATTAGAATAGAGACGCCAGAATCAGATCCACCCAAGTACAGTCCTTTGCTTTGGAAAGAAGTGAAACTGCTGAGCTGTGGGAGAAAGGATGATCTTCTCAAAAAGAGCTCTGCCTTACCTTCCTACCTGAGAAGGGGTTTAGAATGCAGGGAATTTGTTAAGGAGTTTGCTTGAGACCAACATGTGAGTCAGGGAAGGACATGAAACATGATTGGGTAAGGGGAAGAAACAGAACCAGAGTGTAAGTCCAATAATAACCTCAAATGAGCCCCTTCCATGGCATTCCATAGAACTTTCAGAGTGGACCTCCAGTACACCAAGGTGGCCACGTCTTTACACTCTTGTTTCAACCTGTAATCCAGGCAGATGTATAATATAAGATGCAGTAGAACTCTGCAATTGAACTAATCCCTGAAGGAACTGACATCTGAAGCCTTCTGTGATAACATTCCCAGCAGATGAAACATCTCAAGAAAAGACATCTGGTGGGCTCATCATGGGACCCACCTAATCTGCTTTTTTTTTTTTCATATGATTTGTTAGTTTGTTATTTTTTAGCTTGTCATTTGTTAGTGAGTTAGATTTGTCACTTATACAATGACTGAGTCACTGATTGATTTATAAACATAAGGAGGAAAAGGACTTCATCTCTTGGTCACTCTTTCTGTAATAAGAACAACTGTGTTAAAACCAGTGCTCAAGAAATATATATATATATATATTTTTTTTTTTTTTTTAGATGATGAATGAAACTGAAAAATTAGAGAAAGTTATGATATTTATGTATTTTTACAAATATGTTTTATCTAAATCCAACCTCCTTTGATTCCAGATGGAGTTAGATTTAATCTCCAGTTATGAAATGTACAATTAAATGTAATCTAATCTAAATAATTTAATCTCCAGGTCTGACATGATCGTTAAACAACCCAGGGGTTGGGGCACCAACCTCCTGCAGAGTCAAGATTGTGACTTAACAGCAAAGTCAGATCATGTAGTGTTATAGTATTGACTACTAGAAAAAATTCATGTGTAAGTGGACCTGCTCAGTTCAAATCTGTGTAATTCAAAGGTCAGCTGTATTAGCTAACTGACCTTGGGCATATAGACTAATTTCTTTGGTGAAAAAACTTGATTTGGTGTTCACTTCAGTTCAGTCACTCAGTCATGTTGGACTCTTTCCAACCCCATGAATCACAGCACACCAGGCCTCCCAGCCCATCACCACCTCCAGAGTTCACCCAAACTCATGTCCATCAAGTCGGTGATGCCATCAAGCCATCTCATCTTCTGTTGTCCCTTTCTCCTTCTGCCCCTAATCCTTCCCAGCATCAAGGTCTTTTCTAATGAGTCAACTCTTTGCATGAGGTGGCCAAAGTATTGGAATTTCAGCTTCAGCATCAGTCCTTCCAATGAACACCCAGGACTGATCTCCTTTAGGATGGACTGGTTGGACCTCCTTGCAGTCCAGGGACTCTCAAGAGTCTTCTCCAACACCACAGTTCAAAGGCATCAATTCTTCGGTGCTCAGCTTTCTTTATAGTCCAACTCTCACATCCATACATGACCATTGGAAAAACCAGAGCCTTGACAAGATGGACTTTTGTTGGCTAAGTAATATCTCTGCTTTTCAATATGCTATCTAGGTTGGTCATAACTTTCCTTCCAAAGAGTAAGTGTCTTTTAAACTCAAGGCTGCAGCCACCATCCACCATGATTTTGGAGCCCCCAAAAATAAAGTCTGACAGTTTTTCCACTGTTTCCCCATCTATTTTCCATGAAGTGATGGGACCAGATGCCATGATCTTCGTTTTCTGAATGCTGAGCTTTAAGCCAACTTTTTCACTCTCCTCTTTCACTTTCATCAAGAGGCTTTTTAGTTCCTTTTCACTTTCTGCCATAAGGATGGTGTCATCTGCATATCTGAAGTTATTGATATTTCTCCCAACAATCTTGATTCAGCTTGTGCTTCTTGCAGCCCAGAGTTTCTCATGATTTACTCTGCATATAATTTAAATAAGCAGGGTTACAATATACAGCCTTGACATACTCCTTTTCCTATTTGGAACCAGTCTGTGGTTCCATGTCTAGTTCTAACTATTGCTTCCTGACCTGCATATAGGTTTCTCAAGAGGCAGGTCAGGTGGTCTGGTATTCCCATCTCTTTCAGAATTTTCCACAGTTTATTGTGATCCACGCAGTCAAAGGCTTTGGCATAGTCAATAAAGCAGAAATAGATGTTTTTCTGGAACTCTCTTGCTTTTTCCATGATCCAGCAGATGTTGGCAATTTGATCTCTGGTTCCTCTGCTTTTTCTAAAACCAGCTTGAACATCTAGAAGTTCACAGTTCATGTATTGCTGAAGTCTGGCTTGGAGAATTTTGAGCATTACTTTACTAGCGTGTGAGATGAGTGCAATTGTGTGGTAGTTTGAGCATTCTTTGGCATTGCCTTTCTTTGGGATTGGAATGAAAACTGACCTTTTCAAGTCCTGTGGCCACTGCTGAGTTTTCCAAATTTGCTGGCATATTGAGTGCATCACTTTCACAGCATCATCTTTCAGGATTTGAAATAGCTCAACTAGAATTTCATTACCTCCACTAGCTTTGTTCGTAGTGATGCTTCCTAAGGCCCACTTGACTTCACATTCCAGGATGTCTGGCTCTAGGTGAATGATCACACCATCCTGATTATCTGGGTCATGATGATCTTTTTTGTACATTCTTCTGTGTATTCTTGCCACCTCTTCTTAATATCTTCTGCTTCTGTTAGGTCCATACCATTTCTGTCCTTTATCGAGCCCATCTTTGCATGAAATGTTCCCTTGGTATCTCTAATTTTCTTGAAGAGATCTCTAGTCTTTCCCATTTTGTTGTTTTCCTCTATTTCTTTGCATTGATCGCTGAGGAAGGTTTTCTTAACTCTCCTTGCTATTCTTTGGAACTCTGCATTCAGATGCTTATATCTTTCCTTTTCTCTTTTGCTTTTCCCTTCTCTTCTTTTGACAGCTATTTGTAAGGCCTCCTCAGAACAGACATTTTGCTTTTTTGCATTTCTTTTCCATGGGGATGGTCTTGATCCCTGTCTCCTGTACAATGTCATGAACCTCCGTCTATAGTTCATCAGGCACTCTATCAGATCTAGTCCCTTAAATCTATTTCTCACTTCCACTGTATAATCATAAGGGATTTGATTTAGGTCATACCTGAGTGGTCTCGTGGTTTTCCCCACTTTTTTCAATTTAAGTCTGAATTTGGCAATAAGGAGTTCATGATCTAAGCCACAGTCAGCTCCAGTCTTGTTTTTGCTGACGTAGAGATAAAAAAATAAAATATCCTTGTAAAACATTTATGTAATACTTATAATCATTAGCAGCAAAGAAAATGTTATAATTAATATTAAAGAAAGGCAAATAATTTTACTCTGCCATCAACCCCTAACTGATCATATTTAATCTCAACATTGTAAATATGGGGAGAAATGTTTGATTTTGGCTTATTTCAAATGTAAGACACTTTTATTTGTCCCATCCAGGAATCGTGTCTGACATGAAGTCCTGTGAAGTTCTGTTCATTTTGTTTTGAAAACTCTTTGGTTAGTTTCTCTCTTTTACCAATAAATGCTAATGTCTGACAGCCTTAGCTGTCAGAAATGGCATCCATTACCTTCAGCTCCTTTTCTGAAACTTATAATTAAAAAAAAAATATGCTTCTTTTCTGGGTCTTGTTTGTAGGAGAGAGGAGAATACTTAATAACATATAGCTTCTAGATGCTTCTGCCACAGGCAGTGTTTCCTAATTTCCATATTAAATTGATTGAAGAATTGTTGTTCTACCTTTCCATCTCTTTCTTACTGAATATTAAATCAGATATTTCAATTTCCTTTTCTCTGATTTTAGGTACTCCCTCTACCTCAATTACTCTTTGCAAGCTAGTCATTTTCTCTACTTTCATCATATTTTTTATAAATGGGTTTTCCTAAGCATTTAAAATAGATTTTGAATATGACAACATAGAAAAATATCATTAAAACTAGATTCCTTAACATGACTTTTCTTTAGAATTTTCAAATGAGTACACTTTAACCAAAGCTGCAAAAATATTTAGAATGAGGTATCAGAAAATGGGAATCACATTTATTTTTATAACACCTGCAAAGACAGAACATTGTGAATGGCTTAATGATTTTTTTTTTCCTGTAGATTGATGATAAATCAAATGAGATACCTCTTTCAATATTTACTTTTATATCATGTATAAACAATCAAAGCATTCAAAATCAGGGTCACTTTCAAAAATGACTGTGGTGTTCCCATTCCAGTAAGATTTGAATTCTTAAGAGTTACATATCAAAAAGAAATTGTTGGTCAAAATATGAGATTTGGTTGAACAAAATTATGTAAAATAGAATGATTAAGTAAAATGCAGAATGGCCTTCTCAAGTACTGCTGCTGCTAAGTCGCTTCAGTCGTGTCCGACTCTGTGCGACCCCATAGACAGCAGCCCACCAGGCTCCCCCTTCCCTGGGATTCTCCAGGCAAGAACACTGGAGTGGGTTGCCATTCCCTTCTCCAATGCAGGAAAAGTGAAAAGTGAAAGTGAAGTCGTTCAGTCGTGTCAGACTGGTAGCGACCCCATGGACTGCAGCTCACCAGGCTCCTCCATCCATGGGATTTTCCAGGCAAGAGTACTGGAGTGGGGTGCCATTGCCTTCTCCATCTCAAGTACTACTCTACCATATATCAGTTTATTTGAGAAAATGTTTTTGAGAGAAGGTTTTAAGAAACAGTATTCTGGTAACAAACCCATGCCTGTCGGAAGGTGGATGCAAAAGATTCAGTGAAAGGACTTTGCTAGTTCCAGTGCCATTTGTACAACCGTCCCATTTGTAAGAAAGAAATGCAACCAGCTATTTCAGTTAATGCATTAAACTCAAATTCACTTTCTATATTCTAAAGTATAGTCTCCACACAACCTTCCAATTTTTATTTAGCTTCCTCTATGGGTCTGCTGACATTAACAATAACACTGGTGATGTGGTATTCTGATTAAATAACATCATTTATGTGAGCCAACAGACTGGTTCCAAATAGGGAAAGGAGTTCGTCAAGGCTGTATATTGTCACCCTGCTTATTTAACTTATATGCAGAGTACATCATGAGAAACGCTGGACTGGAAGAAACACAAGCTGAAATCAAGATTGCTGGGAGAAATATCAATAACCTCAGATATGCAGATGACACCACCCTTTAGGCAGAAAGTGAAGAGAAACTAAAAAGCCTCTTGATGAAGATGAAAGTGGAGAGTGAAAGAGTTGGCTTAAAGCTCAACATTCAGGAAATGAAGATCATGGCATCCAGTCACATCACTTCATGGGAAATAGATGGGGAAACAGTGGAAACAGTGTCAGACTTTATTTTTCTGGGCTCCAAAATCACTGCAGATGGCGACTGCAGCCATGAAATTAAAAGACACTTACTCCTTGGAAGGAAAGTTATGACCAACCTAGACAGCATATTCAAAAACAGAGACATTACTTTGCCAACAAAGGTTCGTCTAGTCAACGCTATGGTTTTTCCAGTGGTCATGTATGGATGTGAGAGTTGGACTGTGAAGAAGGCTGAGCACTGACGAATTGATGCTTTTGAACTGTGGTGTTGGAGAAGACTCTTGAGAGTCCCTTGGACTGCAAGGAGATCCAACCAGTCCATTCTGAAGGAGAACAGCCCTGGGATTTCTTTGGAAGGAATGATGCTAAAGCTGAAACTCCAGTACTTTGGCCACCTCATGTGAAGAGTTGACTCATTGGAAAAGACTCTGATGCTGGGAGGGATTGGGGGCAAGAGGAGAAGGGGACGACAGAGGATGAGATGGCTGGATAGCATCACTGACTCGATGGACGTGAGTCTGAGTGAACTCCAGGAGTTGGTGATGGACAGGGAGGCCTGGTGTGCTGTGATTCATGGGGTCGCAAAGAGTCGGACACTACTGAGCCACTGATCTGATCTGATCTGATCTGATACAGAGAGAAATCTTCTTTCATGGTGCAGAACAAATCATATTTTGAGACTAAGGAAGAAGACTAAATTCTGGACTGTCGTATATTCACCAAATAAATGTTAGGAGACAATTTGTGACTAAACAACTTTCTCTGTCTTTTTCTCTGACCCATTATTTAATTTCCTTATATTTTACATAAGGTAGTTGATAAACTCTTATTGTTCTGAATTAAAATAGGACAAGGGTTAATGTAGTAATTCCCATGTACAAGAAATAATATCTTTTGTTGGCAATTCAGCCAGTCCTCTGGGAAGTTCCATGCACTAACATAAGTGACTGGTAACGTAAAAATCAAGACCTGGTGAGCAGTATGGGTTACTATTTCCCACAAGTAGTAGCCAGAGACTGTTGACAACTTTCTCCTGTTTATAGTCTCATGATCTATTAATGCAATTTACATTTGTGATCTTGTCACTTCACCATTTGTATATGCTGGGTGTTTCCACAACCTTGATTATATGATGATATTAAAGTAGAAGAGCAAGGAGTCATATATAGTTGGAAAAATGGCAACCTCAAGTTTACCAAGTCCAAACTTCTCATTTTATAGGACCCTAGGGAATAGAAATAATATTTCCAGATTCCTATGGCATGAGACAAAGTTGCACCTAGAAAACTCAGAGTAAGAATATATCCTTCAAGGAGCTACACAAATAAGGTGTCATCCACAGAGTTTCCCACAGATTCTTCCCTTTCAAAACTTGTTGCCAGTGCAGATAGTTTCCTCTACAAAAACAAACAACCTGTCCACTCTCATCAAAATACTAAAAAAAGTCCATTATAAATTTTATGTAAATATAAATGTGTTATTAAAATCTAAATAAGAATGATTCTATACTTGAATGACTATGATAATGACAAACTACAATGATGAAGGTGATGATAAAGATAATGCAAATTCATTATAATTAATTAAATACTAAAGGTTATATATGATATAAAACTCTCTACCCTGCCCTTAAATTCTATTTGTCAATTAACATCATTTTTCAGAATTGCCTTTCTCCCATGATATATCTTAGATACCACAAATAAGTCTGTCTTTATTCTTTATTTTTTTTTTTATTTATTTATTTTTGTCTTCATTCTTTAAACGAACTTAATATTCTATTGAAGAGATGTATCAAAATTTATCCAAACCTGTTCTTTATTCACCATATTTATGTGAATTTTAGCCTTAGTTCTTTACCAATAGTGCAATAATGAATATAGCTTTACAAGTCTGCCCAACATGTTAATTGGATAAATTCCTATCAGTGATGTCTGTGCAACATTTAAAGCTGGAGGAAAAAATATGCAGCACGTGTGACAAAAGATTCAATTTTTTTTAATGGAGTTGAGTTTTCACAAACAAAAAAAGAGAAGAATCCATGTGAATAATGTAAAACCAGTGTGAATAGATTTATAAAAGCACCACAAACAAATGGCTAATAAAACTATGAAAATTATTTAAACTCATTCATCCTGAAATAAGTATACATTTTTTACAAACGTGTTCTGTTTTGCTTTTACACCTAACAGCTTGACACAGACAAAAACATTTGTCATCACTGAGCAATGGTAAAGTCAGGTGGTCATAGTGGTTCTCTTACACTGTAAAGTGCACATAATGTAATACAACCTTTTTGCAGAGTGATATGGAAATATCTATACATAATTACAATTATTACATTTAATTGAGCTTTACTGGAACTTTAAAAAAATGTTCTTTGGAAGAGTGAAAAAACCATTTTAAAGTTGCTGAAATATGAAACGCATGCCCTAGGTATGTACAGTTGGGTTATGTGACAGGGTTTTCTGTTGATTTATATATGAGTCCCACCTAAGTTCATTTCAATCACATTTAGTTTATTCACTTGGTTTCATTCTGAAGGAATGAATTCATTCTGATCATTTTGTCTGTGGTTGAGAAAATTGAACTCTTAACAGATTGCAGTCCCAGAAGAAATTGCCTAGTATTAGAGCTGCAAGTAATTGCTAAACTCCCACGTGCCTCAGGGGAGAAAGTATGTCCTTGATTAGAAAAACACGCAAGGAAAAAAGAAGCAGTAAGCGCATAGTTAATGGGCAAGATAGCATTCTCTGTTAAGTGCTTTAGAGCAACAAAGCTTATTCTTCTCCATTTTTGATAATTAGAGGATTAATTTATATTCCAAAAGAAATGTTAAAATTCTAATCATTCTTCATCATTAAGTAAGGATCCTATATCTTCTCATTAGCATACAGAAGGCAAATTTAATTCAAATAAGGTAGATAAATAAATAAAACCAAGGGACTTATTTAAATTCATTTGATATATAATTCTAAATTATATACTTGTGAAAACACTGCCAGAAATGAAATAAGATAGTTTACTGTTCAATTATGATGGATTCTACAGTCAGAAAATCAATATGCTGCAGCAATATAAGCACTTAGATTGTTTCTTGTGTACCAGAGAGTATTATTTCCATGTATTTCAAAAGGGAAAAGAAAATGTATTTTTCCATCTATTCCCTGTATTTCTGATTATATTTACCATAAATAGGTATATAATTTATATACTAACTTGGGTCATCAGAGTATGTGTGTGTGTGTGTGTGTGTGTGTATGTGTGTGTGTATATATATATATATATTACATTGGATATTACATTACTATGGCAGAGTTAATTTTATATGTTTTCTAATATTTATATATGCTTTAAGCTTTGCTATTTATTCATGATCAAAACAACTATTTTTCTCTGTTTACTAATAGCTGTGAAGAAACACTGAAGAGAGCCAAAAAAGCAGATAACAAAGACAAAATGCAAAGTTAAAGTACATCTATATAAATATGCCCATATTGGACCAGGTGAGTAGTATCTGACAGGTATATAGTTAAAGAAAGTCAAGTTAATATTTAGAAAACTGTGCATCATAAAAGTTTTTATTAAATATCTAGTGCAGGCATATAAAGTGTTCAGTTCAGTACAGTCGCTCAGTTGTGTCTGACTCTTTGCAGCCCCATGAATTGCAGCACACCAGGCCTCTCTGTCCATCACCAACTTCCGCAGTCTACTCAAACTCATGTCCATCGAGTCAGTGATGACATCAAGCCATCTCATCCTCTGTCATCCCCTCCTCCTCCTGCCCCCAATCCCTCCCAGCATCAGGGTCTTTTCCAATGAGTCAGCTCTTCACATGAGGTGGCCAAAGAATTGGAGTTTCAGCTTCTACATCAGTCCTTCCAATGAACACCCAGGACTGATCTCCATTAGGATGGACTGGTTGGACCTCCTTGAAGTCCAAGGGACTCTTAAGACTCTTCTCCAACACCACAGTTCAAAGGCATCAATTCTTCGGTGCTCAGCTTTCTTCACAGTCCCACTCTCACATCCATACATGACCACTGGAAAAACCATAGCTTTGACTTGATGGACTTCTGTAGTCAAAGTAACGTCTCTGCTTTTTAATATGCTATCTAGAAGGGTCATAACTTTCCTTCCAAGGAGTAAGTGTCTTTTAACTTATTGGGTGCAATCATATATGCAGTGATTTTGGAGCACCCCAAAATAAAATCTGACACTGTTTCACTGTTTCCCCATCTATTTCCCATAAAGTAATGGGACTGGATGCCATGAACTTAGTTTTCTGAATGCTGAGCTTTAAGCCAACCTTTTCACTCTCCTATTTCACTTTCATCAAGAGGCTTTTTAGTTCCTCTTCACTTTCTGCCATAAGGGTGGTATCATCTGCATATCTGAGGTTATTGATATTTCTTCTGGCAATCTTGATTCCAGTTGTGCTTCTCCCAGCCCAGCGTTTCTCATGATATACTCTGTATATAAGTTAAATAAGCAGGATGACAATATATAGACTTAACGTACTCCTTTTCCTATTTGGAAGCAGTCTGTGGTTCCATGTCCAGTTCTAACTATTGCTTCTTGACCTGCATATAGGTTTCTGAAGAGACAGGTCAGGTGGTCTGGTATTTTCATCTCTTTCAGAATTTCCCACAGTTTATTGTGATCCACGCAGTCAAAGGCTTGGGCATAGTCAATAAAGCAGAAATAGATGTTTTTCTGGAACTCTCTTGCTTTTTCCATGATCCAGTGGATGTTGGCAATTTGATCTCTGGTTCCTCTGCCTTTTCTAAAACCAGCTTGAACATCTGGAAGTTCATGGTTCACATATTGCTGAAGCCTGGCTTGGAGAATTTTGAGCATTAATTTACTAGCATGTGAGATGAGTGCAATTGTGTGGTAGTTTGAGCATTCTTTGGCATTGCCTTTCTTTGGGATTGGAATGAAAACTGACCTTTTCCAGTCCTGTGGCCACTGCTGAGTTTTCCAAATTTTCTGGCATATTTAGTGCAGCATTTTCACAGCATCATCTTTCAGAATCTGAAATATCTCAACTGGAATTCCATCACCTCCACTAGCTTTGTTCACAGTGATGTTTTCTAAGGCCCGCTTGACTTCACATTCCAGGATGTCTGGCTCTAGGTGAGTGATCACACCATCATGATTTTCTGGGTCATGAAGATCTTTTTTGTACAGTTCTTCTGTGTATTCTTGCCACCTCTTCTTAATATCTTCTGCTTCTGTTAGGTCCATACCATCTCTGTCCTTTATCGAGCCCATCTTTGCATGAAATGTTCCCTTGGTATCTCTAATTTTCTTGAAGAGATCTCTAGTATTTCCCATTTTGTTGTTTTCCTCTATTTCTTTGCATTGATCCCTGAGGAAGGTTTTCTTATCTCTCCTTGCTATTCTTTGGAACTCTGCATTCAGATGCTTATATCTTTCCTTTTCTCCTTTGCTTTTTGCTTCTCTTCTTTTCACAGCTATTTCTAAGGCCTCCTCAGCAGCCATTTTGCTTTTTTGCATTTCTTTTCCATGGGGATGGTCTTGATCCCCGTCGTCTGTACAATGTCACGAACCTCCATCCATAGTTCATCAGGCACTCTGTCTATCAGATCTAGTCCCTTAAATCCATTTCTCACTTCCACTGTATAATCGTAAGGGATTTGATTTAGGTCATACCTGAATGGTGTAATGGTTTTCCCTGCTGCTGCTGCAGTTAATTCGCTTCAGTCATGTCCAACTCTGTGTGACCCCACAGACGGCAGCCCACCAGGCTCTCCCGTCCCTGGGATTCTCCAGGCAAGAACACTGGAGTGGGTTGCCATTTCCTTTTCCAATGCATGAAAGTGAAAAGTGAAAGTGAAGTCGCTCAGTCGTGTCTGACTCTTAGCGACCCCATGGACTGCAGCCCACCAGGCTCCTCCATCCATGGGATTTTCCAGGCAAGAGTACTGGAATGGGGTACCATTGCCTTCTCCAATGGTTTTCCCTACTTTCTTCAATTTAAGTCCGAATTTGGCAACAAGGAGCTCATGATCTGAGCCACAGTCAGCTCCAGGTCTTGTTTTTGTTGACTGTATAGAGCTTCTCCATCTGTGGTTGCAAAGAATATAATCAACCTGATTTCAGTGTTAACAATCCTGTCATGTCCATGTGTAGAGTTTTCTCTTGTGTTGTTGAAGAGGGTGTATGTTATGACCAGTGCATTATCTTTGCAAAACTCTATTAGCCTTTTCCCTGCTTCATTCCGTACTCCAAGGCCAAATCTGCCTGTTACTCCAGGTGTTTCTTGACTTCCTACTTTTGCATTCCAGTCCTGTATAATGAAAAGGACATCTTTTTTGGGTGTTAGTTCTAAAAGGTTTTGTAGGTCTTCATAGAACCGTTCAACTTCAGCTTCTTCAATGTTACTGGTTGGAGCATAGGCTTGTATAAAGTGTTTAAGCATATCAAAAAATTCTCTCAAGGAAAAAGTTAACCATTCCTAGAAGAGTCAAAATCTTTTATGATAAATAGCTAAACCACTCTTACAATTTTTCTAAATTAAAAAAATATAATAACAATAATCAAAGCAACAATTGCCAAAGCAATAGCCAAAAGAGTTACACATATAAAAGTTAAATTACTGACAAATACTATTTTTTGTCAATGGGGCCACTAAACTGTAAGATATACACAGAAACTTCAGGTAAAGAAAAATAAAGCTTTTCACAGATATGTTTTTGTGCCTTAACTTAATACCTCTCAAGATGGCATCCTAATCTTACTTTTTCTAGGTAAGATAAAGAAAAAAATGACAAAAGCATACAGATATGTTAATGTAACAGAGCAGGACCCTATGTAAAGAAAATCAACCCTGAATATTCATTGGAAGGCTGTTGATGAAGCTGAAGCTCCAGTACTTTGGCCACCTAATGAGAAGAGCTGACTCATTAGAATAGACCTTGATGCTGAGAAAGATTAAGAGCAAGAGAAGGTGGCAACAGAGGATGAGATGATTGGATGGCATCACTGACTAAATAGACATGAGTTTGAAAAAACTCTGGGAGACGGTGAAGGACAGGGAAGCCTGGTCCTGCAGTCCATGGAGTCGCAGAGAGTTGGACATGACTTAGTGACTAGTGACTGAACAACAAAGGACACTAGGGGTCTTCCCAGCACAGACCCCTCCCTCCACATCTTCCACTTGCCCCTTGTTTGCAGAAGAGCTATAATCTTCCAGGTCTCCCCTGAGTCACAGAAGTCTGGCTCATGAATTGATCATTCTAAGGATGTAAACATATATTGAGAAAAACAGTAGCTGGGCTTGAAGAACCTGTAAAAATTTAAATGGTGAATGAGCCATATGTCAGTCACAGAATCTTTAGCTTCTCTTTGAAGTACCTAGGTAACAGTATCTGATGCACATTTCCTGAATTGTTTCACTGATCCTAAAACCTCCACCAAACGGAAGAAGTTAACTATTTGATGATGATGAACACGTTGCCTTCAGACCTACTGAAGCCTGGGGATTGATGTTAACCCCTGTGATACTATCCTGTTACCTTCATCAAC
Organism: Bos mutus; assembly: GCF_027580195.1. Classification (NCBI taxonomy): domain Eukaryota; kingdom Metazoa; phylum Chordata; class Mammalia; order Artiodactyla; family Bovidae; genus Bos; species Bos mutus. The sequence continues at coordinate 56,038,587 of NC_091621.1, read as the reverse complement.
TAATCAGGGAACTGTGCACAAGCTGATCACACACCCCGCGACATGCCTCCCTCACACTGCTTTTCACACTGCTTCCCTGAGACCCAGCAAGTAGTTAGGGCTTTATGAGCCTTAGCTGCCCCAGACTCTTTGTCTGCTTCCTTACATCAACGCTGCACTTTCCTTCACCACAACTCAGTGTCAGTGGGTTGGCTTTACTGAATGTGGGCAAGTGGACCCAAGTTTGCTTTGGTAACATTAATATGAAGAGAGTTACACCTATATTCACAGTGATAGAAGTAAAAGGGGTGTTTCAATTAAACTAGAAAGTATATGTTGTGCTCAGTCATGTCCGAGTCTTTGCAACCCCATGGATTGTAGCCTGCCAGGCTCCTCTGTCCATGGACTTTTCCAGGAAACAATACTGGATTGGGTGCCATTTCCTCTTCTAGAGGATCTTCTGGGCCCAGGGATCAGACCTGAGTCTCCTGCATTGGTAATTAAATTCTATACCACTGAACCACCTAGGAAGCCCAGAAACTATATGACTACAACTTTAATTTGGCCTGATTGAATAAATTTAAAAAGATAAGACTTTCCTTGTTACTGCAAATATTATTCATTCAAAAAATTTTGGTTAAAAAACTAACATTATATAGTACATCGTATATAATATCTAATGTAATCCTTCCAAAAATCATCTTATAAAATGATTTGAGAAGTGACAAAACTGAGCTTTATTGATATTAGGAAACTTCTTCAACAGTATACAAGTTGTTGTTCAGTTATCATGTCTGACTTTTTGTAACCCCATGGACTGCAACAAACCAGATAGAAAGTAACAAAAGTAAATTTAATAGAAAATCTATTAAGAAATTTAATAAAAATTAAATAAAGTAAGAAACTATCAAATATACAAGCAACTCCTCCAGCTCAATTCCAGAAAAATAAATGACCCAATCAAAAAATGGGCCAAAGATCTAAATAGACATTTCTCCAAAAAAGACATACAGATGGCTAACAAACACATGAAAAGATGCTCAACATCACTCATTATCAGAGAAATGCAAATCAAAACCACTATGAGATACCATTTCACACCAGTCAGAATGGCTGCGATCCAAAAGTCTACAAATAATAAATGCTGGAGAGGGTGTGGAGAAAAGGGAACCCTCTTACACTGTTGGTGGGAATGCAAACTAGTACAGCCACTATGGAGAACAGTGTGGAGATTCCTTAAAAAGCTGGAAATAGAACTGCCTTATGATCCAGCAATCCCACTGCTGGGCATACACACTGAGGAAACCAGAAGGGAAAGAGACACGTGTACCCCAATGTTCATCGCAGCACTGTTTATAATAGCCAGGACATGGAAGCAACCTAGATGTCCATCAGCAGATGAATGGATAAGAAAGCTGTGGTACATATACACAATGGAGTATTACTCAGCCATTAAAAAGAATACATTTGAATCAGTTCTAATCAGGTGGATGAAACTGGAGCCTATTATACAGAGTGAAGTAAGCCAGAAGGACAAATACCAATACAGTATACTAACGCATATATATGGAATTTAGAAAGATGGTAACGATAACCCTGTATACGAGACAGCAAAAGAGACACTGATGTATAGAACAGGCTTATGGACTCTGTGGGAGAGGGAGAGGGTGGCAAGATTTGGGAGAATGGCATTGAAACATGTGAAATGTCATGTATGAAACGAGATGCCAGTCCAGGTTCAATGCACGATGCTGGATGCTTGGGACTGGTGCACTGGGACGACCCAGAGGGATGGTATGGGGAGGGAGGAGGGAGGAGGGTTCAGGATGGATTTTCTTTAAAAAAAAAAAAAAAGTCTTGCATGTTTCTGTTCATTTATATTATTGGAAACCCAAGAAATATGTATGGGAGTGAAGTTCAGGGAGGATGGTGTATAACTCTTAATAAGGCAAACTTAGCTGAGATTCTTATTTAATGCATTAGCTTTAGTAGTTAGAAATGCCTCTAAAAATTTGCAGTGTTGACTGAAATATGGACTCTACAAAAAAAAAAAAAAAAAGAAACTATCAATCCTCTAGATCATTCCTGTTGTCTCAGTATTTTAAATAAAGACCAGTCTTTGCTATTGTATTCTTCAGGGTCTTCTATGCATTTTGGCCATGGACAAGATGATTTTAAAAGAAAAAAATCCATATACTTCAAATAGTTAATTAAGAAAGTCAAGCCTCTTCATTACTAAATTCTCAAAGGCTTTCTTTTTGTTATATTTATTAGTCATAGTTATTGGTTTGTAAGCAACAGACTCTAACTCTAATTTAAGATGAAGGATATAAGTATTGCAAAGATATCAAGTGCTCTCAAAATTTATGACACACTTAGAAAAAGCAAGTAGCAAGGAAGCTCTAGAAGGAAATGTTTGAGACATTGGTTTGGTCAAACCACTTCAAGGTCAATACAGAAAAAACAACCTTCCATAAGCAACAATCACAATAGTTAAGTTACATTGATTTTTAAGTGGATTCAAGGCTCTGCCATAAGTGCTCCACTTAAGTTACTTCATTTCATTATTTAGAAAACTATTAAAAAGTTATTATTGTTATCCTCCCATTGAATGTCTTCTCTGTGTTTTTGGAGAACAAGTATTACCTTGTCGGGAGAAAACACCTTTCCCGACTTATGTTATGAGTCAGCCCTCTAGTTGTATTGCACTAAAAAGATTGGAATGACCCTCCAGTTCCTAGTATGTGAAGAAGTACTCACCACAACACAAAATGGGATGCCTGAATACCATTAGAAATGAGTTTCTGTATGATGGATAATAAAATATGTTTATTACACCTAACTTCCAAATTATTCTATAATTTTTGTTAACATATATAGCAAAAACTAGAGCAAATGTTTCAGTAATTTTATGTGTTCATTACTGTACTAGTAAACGCTTATTGTTTGATTAGTCACTAAGTCATGTTTGACTTTTTTGTGAACCCATGGACTGTAGTACAGCAGGCTCCTCTGTCCATGGAATTTTCTAGGCAAGAATACCAGAGTGGATAGCCATTTTCTTCTCCAGGGGATCTTCCAGACCCAGAGATTGAACCTGTGTCTCCTGCATTGGAAGGTGGATTCTTTACCACTTTAAAACACAGGTTATAACACTATATAAGAATGGTTAAAACAAAGGTTGTAAAGTATCTAGGTTTTGTGCTAGGCATTTAAGCTATTTCCTTCAGTTCTAACAATCACCCTATGAGACAGATTCTGTTATCCAACATTTGTTGACAAGAACTTGATTGTTGACAGTGAAATCAATTTTCTTTCTTTCAATTTCACACTAATAGAACAGAGCTTTGAATCCAGGTAAATAGGATGCTGGGTCTGTATGAAGAACCATGATACATGATTTAATACTTCTGAGACTTAAATGCTTTCAGGAATAACAAAATAAACATACCTGCTGTAACAATCCTATTAGAGAAGATAATATGTTTCATCCTTTGTGTTGTCTCATTCACACTGAGCAGCCTCTTGTTTTAGGTGACTTCCTGTGTTATTGCCTGAGGTTCTCACATTGTAAGCAGAATTAGAATTTAAAACCTTTATGGTAGAGTAGTGCAGGCCTATCCTTCAGACCCATCCAATCATATTCAATCAGAGAGATCTTTACTTTGGTTCTGGGACATGTTGGAGGCTTATGAAGAAAATCATTGGCTTTTCCGGAAGTGTCTCTGTTTTTGAAACACTGATCCTGCCAGCATAAACTTCAAACACTGATGCTTCAGTGTTCTAAGAATCTGTGAACTATATAGTCTCTTTTTCTTGTTAGTTTCTGCTTAAACTAACTAGAGTGGATAGCTTTATTTGCCTCTAAGAAGCTGTATTAACCAAGTGATGGCACATTATTAAATGCTACAATTTATGATACACACTATTAAGGAATGTTTCTTGTGGGGTCACTGCTCCTTTCTCCTGGGTCCTGGTGCACACAAGTTTTCCTCCACCATAGTTTGGCCTCAGGTCAAGCAACAGGGAGGGAAAATTGCCCTGCCCTCAGGTCAAGCAACAGGGAGGGAAAATTGCCCCGCCCATCACAGAAAATTGGATTAAAGATTTACTGAACAGGGATCAGAACAAGACCCAGTTTCCCCCTCAGTCAGTCTCTCCAATCAGCAAGCTTCCATAAGCCTCTTATCTTTATCCATCAAAGGGCAGACAGAATGAAAACCACAATCACAGAAAACTAACCAAACTTCTTGTCTTGGGAACCCCATGAACAGAATGAAAAGGCAAAAAGGTATGACACTGGAAGATGAACTCCCCAGGTTGGTAGGTGCCCCATATGCTACTGGAGATCAGTGCAGAAATAACTTCAGGAAGAATGAAGAAACAGAGCCAAAACAAAAACAACACCCAGTTGTGGATGTGATAGGTGATGGAAGTAAAATCTGATGCTGTAAAAAGCAATACTGCATAGGAACCTGGAATGTTAGGTCCATGAAACAAGGCAAATTGGAAGTGGTCAAACAAGAGATGGCAAGAGTGAATATCGACATTTTAGAAATCAGCAAACTAAAATGAACTGGAATGGGTGAATGTAACTCAGATGTCCATTATATCTACTACTGTGGCCAAGAGTCCCTTAGAAGAAATGGAGTAGCCATCATAGTCAACAAAAGAGTCTTCAATGCAGTCTCAAAAACGACAGAATGATCTCTCTTCGTTTCCAAGGCAAACCATTCAGTATCACAGTTAAGTCTATGCCCTGATCAGTAATGCTAAAGAATCTGAAGTTGAATGGCTTTATGAAGACCTACAAGACTTCTAGAACTAACACCCAAAAAAGATGCCCTCTTCATTATAGGGGACGGGAATGCAAAAGTAGAAAGTTAAGAAATACCTGGAGTACAGGCAAATTTGGCCTTGGAGTATAAAATGAAACAGGTCAAAAGCTAACAGAGTTTTGCCAAGAGAATGCACTGGTCATAGCAAATATCCTCTTAAAACAACACAAGAGACTACAGACTACACATGGACATCATAAGGTGGTCAACACCAAAATCAGATTGATTATATTCTTTGAAGCCAAAGATGGAGAAGTTCTCTATAGTCAGCCAAAACAAGACCAGGAGCTGACTGTGGCTCAGATCATGAACTCCTTATTGTCAAATTCAGACTTAATTGAAGAAAGTAGGGAAAACCAGTAGACTATTCAGGTATGACCTAAATCAAATTCTTTATGATTATACAGTGGAGGTGAGAAATAGATTAAAGGGATTAGATCTGACAGACAGTGCCTGAAGAACTATGGACAGAGGTTCATGACATTGTATAGGAGGCAGTGATCAAGACCATCCACAAGAAAAAGAAATGCAAAAAGGCAAATAGTTTTATGAGGAGGCCTTACAAACAGCTGAGAAAATAAGAGGAGCTAAAGGCAAAGGAGAAAAGGAAAGATATACCCATTTGAATGCAGAGTTCCAAAGAAGAGCAAGGAGAGATAAGAAAGCTGTCCTCAGCGATCAATAAAAAGAAATAGAGGAAAACAATAGAATAGGAAAGACTAGAGAGCTCTTTAGGAAAATCAGAGATACCAAGGGAACATTTCATGCAAAGATGGGCACAATAAAAGACAGAATGGTATGGACCTAACAGAAGCAGAAAATATTAAGAAGTCATGCCGAGAATACACAGAAGAACAATACAAAAAAGATTTTCACAACTCAGATAATCATGATGGTGTGATCACCAACCTAGAGCCAGACATCCTGGAAGAGAAATCAAGCGGGCCTTAGGAAGCATCACTATGGACAAAGCTACTGGAGGTGATGGAATTCCAGTTGAGCTATTTCAAATCCTCAAAGATGATGCTATGAAAGTGCTGGGCTCAACATTCCAGCAAATCTGGAAAACTCAGCAATGGCCACACATCTGAAAAAGGTCAGTTTTCATTCCAATCCCAAAGAAAGGCAATGCCAAAAAATGATCAAACTACTGCACAATTGTACTCATCTCACACTCTAACAAAGCAATGCTTAAAATTCTCCAAGCCAGGCTTCAACAATATGTGAACCATGAACTTCCTGATGTTCAAACTGGTTTTAGAAAAGGCAGAGGAATCAGAGATCAAATTGCCAACATCCGTTGGAGCATCAAAAAAGCAAAAGTTCCAGAATAACACCTGCTTTTGCTTTATTGACTATGCCAAACCCTTTGCCTGTGTGAATCACAACAAACTGTGGAAAACACTTAAAGAGATGGGAATATCAAACCATCTGACATGCCTCTTGGAAAATCTGTATGCAGGTCAGGAAGCAACAGTTAAAACTGGACATGGAACAACAGACTGGTTCCAAATAGGAAAAGGAGTACGGCAAGGCTGTATATTGTCACCCTGCTTATTTAACTTATATGCAGAGTACATCATGAGAAATGCTGGGCTGGATGAAGCACAAGCTGGAATCAAGATTGCCAGGAGAAATATCAATAACCTCAGACATGCAGATGACACCACCCTTACGTCAGAAAGTGAAGAAGAACTAAAGAGCCTCATGAGGAAAGTGAAAGAGGAGAGTGAAACAGTTGGCTTAAAGCTCAACACTCAGAAAACTAAGATCATGGCATCTAGACCCATCACTTCTTGGAAAATAGATGGGGAAACAATGGAAACAGTGGCTGACTTTATTTTTTTTTTGATGTCCAAAATCACTGCAGATGGTGACTGCAGCCATGAAAGTAAAAGACACTTGCTCCTTGGAAGGAAAAATATTACCAAATTAGATAGCATATTAAAAAGCAGGGACATTACTTTGCCAACAAAGGTCTATCTAGTCAAAGCTATTGCTTTTCCAGTAGACATGTATGGATGTGAGAGTTAGACTCTAAAGAAAGCTGAGTGCCCAATAATTGATGCTTTTGAACGGTGGTGTTGGAGAAGACTCTGGAGATTCCTTTGGACTTCAGGGAGATTCAACCTGTCCATTCTAAAGGAAATCAGTCCTGAGTATTCATTGGAAGGACTGATGCTGAAGCGAAAATCCAATACTTTGGCCACTGGATGCAAAGAACCGAGTCATTGGAATAGTCCCCGATGCTGGGAACGATTGATGTTGGGAGGAGAAGGGGACAACAGAGGATGAGATGGTTGGATGGCATCACTGATGCGATGAACATAAATTTGAGTAGTCTCTGGGGTTTGGTGATAGACAGGGAAGAATGGTGTGCTGCAGTCCATGGGGTTGCAAAGAGTTGGACACCACTGAGCAACTGAACTTAACTGATTAAGTAATATCATACCTCAAGGGAAAATGAGAAGTGAGGGAGTTTTCACAAGGGAATTGGAAATCTATTTGACTACTGGGAGATGGATTGGGTTTTACAGATTGAGTTTTGGAGAGTTTTCTATATGGAACTATTCAGCACATAAGAAAATAACACTATTTTATGCCATTTCTAATAAAATATATATTTTCCATTTATAATATATTCTATAAGTAGCCTGGGAAATAAAGCAAGCACCTCAATATGTCTCCTGTTTCAGGGACTGGCATATTTACTTCCCAAAGTTGAAACACACTGGATCTCCATATGATAAGTAAGAAGAGCAAAAGCACCAGACTATATTGTTCTTTTGAAGTCTCTATTTGACAGAAATGTCCTTTGCTCATTATATTTTATATTTCCAGAATATGTGCATATTGGTAGTAATAAATATGTGTTGCACTTTTATATCTACAAGCAGATATGCTAAGAAAAATTTTGATCTTTATGAACCATAAGAGAAGATTATTTTATCACAGCTATAGTAGATTTATGGTTATTTACATTATGAACATTTTTTAAAGTTATTCATAATTACAGATCCTGGATCTTAAAGGGACTTTGAGTGTTTTATAGATCCACTTATAAACACTTTCAAAGAGACAGGTATGTATGTATATGCATACATCATCAGAGAAGTAAATTTTAGAATAGCACTTTACCTATTCTGTATTAATATTCCATTTGGTATAAAGTTCTCACACATATGCACACAAAATCCTAATTCTGTAAGTTGAGCCCACTTTCTTTTTTCTGATATTAGTGATAACTGAGAGTTATTAATCACTGACCTATATAAAACTTTCCTTCAAATAAAAATTATGGTTATGACATTACTGCTTTTTAAAGAATGTTAGTCACTGAGTTGTATCCAACTCTTTGGGATCCCATGGACTGTAGCCTGCCAGGCTCCTCTGTCCATGAAATTCTCTAGGCAAGAACACTGGGGTGGGTTGCCATTCCCTTCTCCAGGGGATCTTCCTGACCCAGGGATTGAACCCAGGTCTTCTGCATTGCAGGCAAATACTCCAACTTACATTACAATTGAAAAAGCAAAAAAGGCATAAGAGTAGCCAAAATATGTATTAAAAACATTCAACTTCATTAATTGTCTATATAGCAAATTAAAATAAAAATAAGTTGCTCCTTTTTACAATCAAATTGGATACCTGTGATTGGATTCCCTTTTCCTCTGCTGATAAAGTTGTGGTAAATAATCATGAACATCTAATGTGGATAATAAGACATTACATAATCTTTCTAGAAAGAAATTTCTCAAAACGTATTTGTAATCACTGTCTCCTTGGCTCCACTTCTATCTACAACATTCTGTGTTAAATCAACTTCCTTAAACTGTTTTAATTTTCTTCTGCCTTAAATCAAAAGTTAAACCTGAGAATAATTTAGGAATTTTCTCACTTCTAAAGGAAAAAATCTAGCAGAAAGGGAAAAGATGAAAGAGTCAAAAAAGGGTTAAAATGTGTCCAAGGTAACATCTGTTCCTAGATCTTGCCACAGTATTGCCTCCTACCAGTTGGCACAAGTGTTGGGCTGGATTAACCTTGAACATTAGCCTCAACACTTTTAATAACTGGGAGATGAGAATATTAGCCTAAAGAATAGAATATGGGAAGGGTCCCAAAGCAGGTCTTTCACAGAATTTGGAAATACAGTTGATGCTTGAACAACAAGAGGTTGGGACAGCAACCCTCCATGTTCAAATGTAACTTATAGTTTACATATTTATCCAAGGATCCTCTGCACCTGCAGTTTCACAGATCCTTAGTTTCAGACAATTTTAGTAAGTACTATAGTATTTACCACAGGGGAGGAAAAACAAAAAACTGGTGTATAAGTGGACCCAAGCAGTTTAACCTCATGTTGTTCAAAGGATCAACTATAAGAACTAAGGTGAATTCAAAATTTTGTGTATAGATGGTCACAGAACTGTTATATTATACTCCTGAAAACATGGATATTGCTTATTGTCATTTCAGGGATTCAAATGTTTGTCCAGTTCTAGATGATACCTATTAATTTGGAACAAAACATAGGAGGAGGAAAAAATAGAAACTGGATAGGATTTCACCTCACAAACTTAGTTATTGAAATTAGCATTTTCATATTTAAAATTGCTAATATCTCAAATTATGCAAACATGAACAGTTTTGAAAATTTGGTATATTTATAACTCTGTGTCAGGGCCCAGTGAACAATCTGAGTGGCCCAGTGCAAAATGAAAATGTGGGGCTCCTAGCTAAAATATTATTAAGAATTTCAAGACAGCAACAGCAGAACCACAGATTAAGGATGGTGTCCTTCTAAGTGTGTGACCCTGTTTCAACTTCATAAGTCACATGCCCATCCATGAAGCCTGCCCAGCCCTGAGAATGGATACTACATTTTTAAATGGAGAAGTTTTCTATCCTGATATATTATCATAAACTGGATATAGCTTCTCATATTGTATAAGTACCTACTTATAAAGTTCTTTACTCCAAATTTGTAGTTTTTATCCATTTATAAAATTAAATGGATAAAATTCAGTACTTTACCCATTTATAAAATTAAAATAAGATAATTAAAAAAAAACAGATTTAAGATTTTAGTTAAAAAAAAATGTTTGGAGAACTAAAGAACTTAAAAATGCATTATATATTGAAAAGATATCCAATGTTTTTTAAAGTTTAAGCATTTTAAAATGCATAAATAGAAAATTTATTCTTTTTCATCTTATAACAATAAAATATATCTCAATTCAAGAAAAAATAAAATGATGATATAGGAAAAACATTTTCCAAAATTAAGATGTTTACTAGTTCCTGATCCACGAAAAAAACAATCAATATTTGACCACAATAAATTTAAAAACATCTTCATAGTGTATATGCCCAAAGCAAAAACTCACTAGAGTTTAGCGTATTCAGTGTTTTAGGCTGCATATTATCATCACAGAATAAATGAGTCATTTGAAGGATGCAGTTATATCCAACATTTCATGAGTTAATATTTCAGTTGATGAAGCTATTTGAGTTATCTGATGTCACTGTGACTCACAGCAAAATCATTATTTTTGACAACTGGAATTTCTTTGAGCATTAATCACTGAAATTGGGTATAGAACATAGTAGTTCTTTTTTTTTTTTTTCCAGATTTTCTTCTTTTAGCCACAACATAAGCAAAATTAACTTTGAAAGAAATGAGAATGGAGTATACTGGTTCTTCTATTCAGGTATCCAGAAGGAAAAGCTCCCTTGAGTTTTCACATGAAAGGTGGCTGTCAGTTGTAGACAGTACTTGCCTACCTTGATTCCCTTCCCTAATAGAGTCTATATGTTTCCACAACCCAATATATACTGATCTATAGCCATTATATCAAAAAAATGAAAAGGCATCCTCCCACCACGAGAGTAATAAAGAGTGCTGATAAAATTGTTTGGCAGAAAGAGATTTTGTTAAAAGGTTAGCAGTACAACATTTTAGTCTGTAAGTAACTGCCAACTATTTACTCTGAAAAATCTCTGTAGAACAAGTTTTCATTCGATTTAATTACTGTGAAATGTTCCACTCAAATACATAAGGCTACAAAACACACACACATGACATGTACGGTATGATATTTGGCAGTTCTGCTTCTGGTGAAAAAAAGAATACTGCCATTAACCAATGGCTTCTTTTGTACAATAGATGGTTTAAATGCTGTTTTTTTTTTTTCCTTTTTTTTAAGGCTATGGTTAATATAAAGGTACCTCTGACACTGTACAAATCCCTTTGTGAACATCATTGATTTTGATGAATTGGTTCATTTTTCCCCTTTCAAATGACAATATGTTCCCAGCATCTGTCAAACATTTTAACCAACAAGTATTATGTTGACCCTATCCTCTGAGGATACAATATCTTATTCTGAAAATTTTAATTAATATTCTTGGGTTATCATATGATAAAAATGCATTTGTTATAGCCAAAGGCTTATAAGGGGGTAACATCTCTTAAATATATTAGTATTTATGGTGTACCTCCACTATAAAGGGATGCCTATATACAAAACAAACACACAAGCTTCTTTTGTGTGTATATATATATAAAGAGAGAAAAAATATATATATATATAATTTATATATATATATATGTCAACTTGGAAGATTCTAGCTTTAGAAAAAGATAGTTTTATCAAAATGATGAAAGCATGCAATGAATAATTCTCTACATGTTAGCTATTGAGAAAGCATATATATATAATACAAGAAAAGTTATCATAAGATATGCCAAAAAGGCATCACCACCTCAATGGCCATGAGACTGAGCAAACTCCAGGAGACAGTAAAGAACAAAGAAGCCTGGCATGCTGCAGTCCATGGGGTTGCAAAGAGTCAGACATGACTTAGTGATGAAATAACAATATCAAAAAAGATTTAATAGAAAAAAATGCTTAATATAAGCAATAACATCAGAATGTTGGTATCAACTGATTTGATCAAAGGAGAATGAAATAGCAGGAAATTGAAGCCTGGGAAATATACACATATAGAGGAAGAAGAGAAAAGATAATTTAGTTAGAGAGAACACCTAGGAAAATATGCCATATAGTTCTCATTCAATCATCCAGTTTATCAATCATGTGTTTGTTCATTTATTTCATCATTTATTGACTGATTTATCAAGATATTGAGCCCTACTTTGTCAAAAGCACTGTGATCTACTAAGATCTATGACAAGAGTTGAGAACAAAATATAAGCCAAACAGAAATAAATAAAAATAAGGATTTTAAAAAATATTTTGCATACAAAATAGTCTTAGTTACTGTAGAAGTAGGCTATGGAAGATACATGTACACACAGTGAGTAGGTTGCACTGTATCTGTGAGTCATTATAACATTATAGAAATTACATATTCAGAACAACAGAACTAAATTTCTATTAAAAAATAAACCTGATAGACATCCACCAGACAAAGAAATATACATATTCCAGAGAGAGACAAGTTGGGGAATGAAGTGTCTTGCTCCTTCATGATTTTTTGTTTGTTTTCCATAGCACAGGTTAGTATTTCACTATTCTTATTTGTCATGGCTTTTCTGTTTCTATTAGAGGGGTTGTACCTTGGGAACAAATGCTCCAATGTTCTCAGTGTTGTTTGCAGCATCTACCTCTGATATGATACATTAAATCCTCACTGTGCTTGCGTGCTAAGTCACTTCAGTTGTGTCCAACTCTTTGCGACCCTATCAACTACAGCCTACCAGGCTCCTCTAACCACGGAATTCTCCAGACAGGAATACTGAAGTGGGTCACCATGCCCTCCTCCAGGGGATCTTCCAGACCCAGGAATCAAACTCTTTATCTCCTGCATTTCCTGTATTGGCAGGTGGGTTCTTTACCACTAATGCCACCTGGGAAACCCACATCCTCCCTAAATATATAGAAAAGAGGATGAATGCAAAGAGTTAGAGAGGGAGGCAGAAAGGAAAGAAGAATGGAGAGAGAGAAGAAAGGAAGGAAAAATCTAAAGGCACTATTTCAGAATCTATTAAAATACTCTAGATATGTTATGAATTGAATAAGATAGCTACAGTCAAAAGTGAATAAAAAAGTACCAGTATTTTTTCCTATCATCTGACATATTTGACAAATAATCCATGAAGTTTTAAGTTTTCATAAGTCACATGAAAATTTACCTCACTATATTAGAGTCAAACCTTAAATAATTACATATAATAATTTATAAATTGTTCCTTTACTTGAAAAACTATAATAATGTTAATAATAATAATGTTTAAATTGATTTGAAGATGTTCATTCACACACAAAACCTTTTAAAGAGTTCACCTTGTTTCTCTTTGGGGTATGTGAGAACACAAAAGCACTGGAAAAATAAATGAATATCACAGAATCATAAAATTGCAGATCCAGGTTTCATTCTCAAATCTGCCACATTTCAAAACATAGGCTTTTACATATTACTCCTCTGTTCATTTATTTTGAACAAATGATAAGAAACCATTTTGATAAACAGCATGCCATCTAATTCTGCTGTTAAATAGTAACTGTGCTTCATGAATTCACTCTAATATTATCTTTTTGATTCCTCTTATTGGTGTACATTAATCTTTGAAAGCAAATGTGACAAAACCTAAATTATCTCATCTCATTTAGCATCTTGCCCTTGCAAGAAAGAGAGCAACAATAAAATGAAAATCAGTTACAGAAGGGCTAATGTACTGGCATGCCAGATCTCTCCAGCTTTACCATTCCTTACTTCCGGAAAAATGAAAGAGGTAAACCCATCTACAAGTTATAAATAGTTTACAAATCAATTTATATGTCATTATACCATGTAAAGTTTGTAAAAAGGAGAAAATTGATTTAATCTATTTGAATGCTCTATGCAAAGAATGTCCTATTCCTCTGATAAGTGGTAACTGTCACCTGATAATAGACACATGCCTTATAATAGTGACATGCCAATTACCAAGAAAAAGATAACACCTTGTATATTTGAAAGTTCAGTCCATTATATGATCAGGCACTAGCTTACTTAGACTTCTAGTAGAAATAATACTATGGTGTACTGGGAGCATAGGGGAATTCCTTGCCAATTAAACAGTAGTTAATACTTCTCACCACCTATCATTGTATACTACACACCCTGATGTTTTCATTGTTCTGCTGATAGATTTTCACTGTCCCATTGTAAAAAAGAATTTTGCTAATTTCCTCACATTTAGGACAATCAGCATTTGAAACAGAACTGTTAGGAGACAATGGCACCATTAAGGGCTTCCCAGGTGGCACAGTAGTAAAGAAGCCCCCTGCCAATGCAGGAGACACAAGAGACACGGGTTTGATCCCTGGGTTGGGAAGATCCCCTGGAAAAGGAAATGGCAACCCGCTCCAGTATCCTTGTCTGGAAAACTCCATGACAGAGGAGCCTGCTGGGCTACAGTCCTTTGGGCAACAAAGAGTCAGACATGACTGAGCAGAGCACAATGGCATCATTATTAGGTGTAAGATGGAAACAAAATCAATTCATTCACTCTCTTTTTGGCCAACCTTCTCTGGACAAGCTTAGAAAAAAAGGTAAACAATTAGAGAAAAAGGTAAACTAGTAATTATAATTATCCTAACAACTGTAATTCAGAAAGAAATGTTTGAAATAAATCTAATAATTTACAACAAAGGGACGGCGGGGCCTGGTGGGCTGCCGTCTATGGGGTGGCACAGAGTCAGACACGACTGAAGCAACTTAGCAGCAGCAGCAGCATACAGAGCCCCTGAAGTGGCTTATGTAAGTATATGGATTCAATTAAAGTGAAAAATCAGAACTATGTTAGTAGTTTAAAATACTCATACTATAGGAGAAAACAATTCTTACTAAAACCTAATGTCTCCTCACTTCAAATCCTGTTTGTTTTTTTTTTCCATGAATAATTATTCTGATAGTGTTTACTTTGAATTGTAAGTTGCCATGCAATTAGTAGCACCAGAATTTGAAGAGGTACATTGTCCTGTCAGAAACGCACAACATAGCTCATTAGTATCAATTAGCAATTGTTTCTTGGTAAGTATTTTTAAAAGCTCAAATGTTAAATTGTGGGGTTATCTGGGGGACAAAACTCATCTCTTGACTAGCCATCAGTTTCTAAAATTATTTGTTTTTACTGAAACGATAGAAAATAACATGAAAAATCAGCTGAAGCATGAAAGAAGAGATTAAAAAATTGCCAGAAGCAAGTAAAACAATTAGTCAAGGTAACCATCAATAATCACATACCTTAATTGAACTCTAATTCTATGTATTTACAAAAGTATGTATAGCATGCAAATTTGATAATTTTGCAAACAGAACATTTATTTCTAGAATATACTTGTTTCAAAACTGTCTCTATGGTTATTATTAGAGGGCTTGGTGTAAATTCTTTGCCATTTAAGCTAAAATGTTTCATATTCTTTTCTTGTCTAGGATTTCTTTTTCTCCTACCATTCTCCATTCTTTCCTGAAATTTATGTAATCAGTGATTCTTAACTAAGAAAGATTTTGTCTCTCCTGGATATGTCTGGAGACACTTACAGTAGTCACAACTTGGGAGGTTCTATACCTTTGGCATCTAGTGAAAACAGAGCAGGGATGCTGCGAAACATTTGATACAACACAGAGAAACTCCTCATAACAAAAATTATTGAACCCCAAATGTCCATAGTGCTGCTATCAGGGATCTTGATCTAAACCACAGTCATAAAATAAAGTCTGTAACTAGTTTATTTTTCATGTATTTTTCTAAAGAAAAAAAAATCTCTAGATTGTTGTTGTTGTTCTGATTATCTATTACTGTGTTAATAGCCCAAAATAGTGGCTGGAACCAACAGCATCATTTATTTTGTTCATGAATCCAGCACTCCACTGGGTTCAGCTAGTCAGTTCTCCCCCTGGCTTGGGTCTCCCATGCAGTAGTGGCACAGTGTCTCATTTCAGGCATGGGGTTATCTTGATAACTTCAACACTTGAGTAGCTGGTACAGAGCTGGAAAGATGCAAACAATGGGTGCCAGAACAGTTGGGGTTGCTGGCTAGTCATCACTTCTTCCTGTATATGGTTTGTCCACCTGATATCTCCTTGTAGTGACATCAGGATAGCTGGGTTTGTTTGTTTGTTTGTTTTAATATGATGGCTGATGATCTTACAGAGCAAACGTCTCAAGAAAGACTGGCAGAAGCTGCGTGCATTTTTATCCAAAGTCACATTGCATTCCTACTACTGCATTCTGTTTTACAAGGCAGTCGCAATGTCCTGTCCAGGTTCTAGGAGAGCTGATATAAGCCCCCTCAGTTCTTGAACTGGTGAGTGTCAAAGAACTTGCAGGCACAGTCCACCTTCTTTCCATAAAGTATTTACCTTTTTTACTCGCAAAGTACATCTACTGTCTCTCAGGACCCCCAGATATCTCATATATTATAGCCTCAGACTCAGGCCCAAGTGCAGCATCTTGTATATATCAGATTTGGGCAGAGACGAGGCTCTATGGGTGGTGTTCTTTCACTACTGTTTGGCTCAGTCTGAAGACCTGTGAACTGAAGAAACAAGCTATCTCCCCACCATACAGCCAACATATACCAGTGGTTCAGCTATGGGATGACTGCTCTATACTCTCTCATTCAAAATATTGGGTATACCATAAAGTTCATTCAGGTTTTTCACAATACAGAAGAACCCAAACAAACTTTTTGGCCAACCAATAAAACAAATGGAAGCCAGAGTCACTGATTTATAGCATTTCTGAAATACAGCTCGGTTCTTATTGCCAGTTTATTGATAACAGCTTAGTCTTATTGCCTAGAAATGTTTTTCCACAATACCTGGATTTACTTTCTGGGTCCTGATTTTGGTTTCTGATTTGGCCTCTTTTTTTTTTGTAAAGAAATTGTGTTTGCATCTGAACATTTTCTCAGCCTGATTCCAGTCCATAGAAATTCTGGAGTCTAAATCTTATAATTTTATAGTGTCTCTGTCCTTTCAGTCTCATCTGGTTAAATTTTCTTTAAAATTATGTGGGGTCTTTTGTGTGAATTGATTTATGATTCTTCCAATTAGAGAAAATATACTATCACAGATTTATCTTGGGAAAGGTCATTTCTAACTTAGAATATATTGGCAGACATTACTGAGAAGATTTTAGGTCACAAACAATGACATAATGACGCTGTTTCTATTCATATCTCAGCTTTGCATTACTCTGTTTCTTTAGAGTAGCAATCAGGGACAAAGGCAGTGACCTAACTTGGATTATTCACACACCCTAAACCAATCTGTCTGACCAACAGCACAGTGAACTTTAATTATATATGAGACCCGCATAATATGTCTCTGATTCCAGTCTTGGAATTATGAAGGGATACAATCTGGGTCCTCACCTATTAACAAACATGGAATAAACACAGTTATTTTAGTGGAAGAGATATGGTGTTCGTATGAAAAATATGGGTTCACCATATTTCTGTATATGCTTACAATAAGCACATTCTGATTCTTGAGAAGAATATGGAGACATATATACTGCACTGAGGTTTACTTCATGTTCCAGGCCTTTACAAAAATTTATACATTGATAGCCTTATCACATAGTGTTTACCCATTAATTTATATAACACTTGACTTAGAAAGTTGGCTTCTGCCATTCTTTGAATTTTGAGGATATCATAAAAAGAATGTTGCAATGTTTATTACTACTTTTTAGCAATCCATAATTCAACACTTAAAATATTATTATAATCTCTTAAATTCTCTAGAGAATAAAAAAGTGAAATATAACAACTGCAATTAAGTTCCCTGGTAAATATGCAAAAAGTATATAATTCAATTTCTCATCTCTGAAAATATTTCTGAAATTGAATGTCTGCTAATTGTGTATGTGTATGTCTTAACCAATTTAGGTAAAGATTAAAAGAGAATACAAAAGGAAGTCAAGATCCTATGGCGTTTTAGGGAATTGAGGCCTCTATGTAAGTATATGTAAGCTTTTCCTTTACCTGGAGATGTACTTGTTCTACAAGGTGCATTGTAGATTTGTAAATTTGACTTTTATAAGATGCTGAAAAAAATCCAAATCTCAATAAAAATAAATATTCACAGGTTTCATCATATATATGATTTTTGAAAATGTGAAATCTATTATGATTCAAAATACACACTTTGGTATTAATTACAATTTAAAATAGTTAGTGGAAAATTAGCACCCCAACTATTCATTATTGTCTTAAAGTCATGAATTGATTATATGTGAAGTGTGAAATGCAACAATTTTTATGACCTCTTGACACCACTGACCCTTCTCAAATTCTGAAGCCCTATGAAGTTGAATTTTGAAAGAATTACAGACATCCTAATAATATTCTGAAATTAATCTTTATTTATTAATGTGTTACAAAACTAGGTGAATCTAAAGCTTTAAATTTGTTTCTATCACTTCCAGAGCTACCTTTTGGGGCCTCTACTTTCTCTGGTCTAATATCTTATGGGGAGTATTTAAGTAGTCATTTTACACATAAATTTTATATATACATTTATATATGTATATAAAAATTTTAATAATTATTATAATAATGACCCAAACTTTTCTACCTTACATGCAGTAACAATAGTCACAAAATATTTATGTGACTTCAGAAAGAAAATATCAGCATGTGCTCATTTGTAAAAACAGAAATGCTCTTGGTGAAATGTCATTTTAATAACATGAATATAAACAAATTACTTTTAAATTACTGAAAATTTTAAAATAAACATTGACTTTAAAAGAATCTCTGATAGTCATTAATAAAGACTAATGACATAAAAGTCAAATTTCATGAATCTTGTGACGTTATCTAGAACTTTACATTTTGTATACTGTGCAAAGAGATTGAGGAATCTAGAGTATATAATAATTTTTCTTTTTTTTCCCATTTTTTAATGAATAAGAGAGTATGTGAAAAGTAATCATTACTTAATTGTTTCTCCATTGGTACTTATTAGTTTTCTGAATCTCTGGAAATTACACAATATGGCTATAAATCGCAATGATTTTGAGTTAAATTATATCAGACAAAAGATTCCACAAGAAATCAGATAGACACAGAGATTTAAATCACCAACTCCCTTCTTATCCAGTATACCCCTGTGCAAGAGCCACACCTGTGCCCAAAATATTTTGAACAAATATTATGACTTTCTAAGAAGATGGTGAAAAATGCCATCTCAACAACTTCCTTTACAAAATTAAAACAGATTCTAGTTGCGTCAAATGCATAAAATATCTGTTTTTTTTCCCTGCATGTTTAGGAATTAACCCTTTATTTTACTTCTATGAAGAAATATGATAGAAATCATTTGAATAGTTAAGGGAACATATAATCATACTCCAAAACTTTCATAGAAGAACGTCAGTATCTAAAGATTACAGATTCCTTCTAACAATACAAGTGAATATACAGTTTTGGTTCATCTCAAGTTTTTAAATAATCATAACAGAAACATCATTTATCACTTGACAAAAGACAGTTTGAAATATCTAAAATCTGAGTGATATCATGTCATAACTATACTTTAAAAATTATAAACTCAATATATTAAATTAGATCCTGAGGAAGTAATATGAAACCACATCAACTTTATTTTCTATAGCAACATTTTCATTAATTAAGATACTAACTTAAGAGAAAACTAAGATAGTATGTCAATTTTCAAGCAGCAAATCAGACAAAGACCCAAAAATATAAAGTACCCATCTGAATAAAATTTCTGTGTAAATTTATGTTTGACCACATGAGTCTGACTAGTATATTTTATGTGCCTGAGTTGCTTCTGGATTCACTGGCAATAAGAAATGTGTCTGCCCACATTAAACAAAACACTTGGTTTCTTTTACTAGACAAAGGGAACGACAGAATTTAAATATTTTCTCTCATTTTTCCTGTAGATTCTAGCAACACAACCTTGTCAAGAGCTTGACTATAATAAATCATTAATCCGGTGTTTGTGTATATAAATATAAGTGTATGTATGTATATATATATATATATATATATATATATATATATACAGTAAGAAAATTAAGATTGCCTATAATTCAATCCTCTGGAATTGGTCATTGTTAGTATGTGGATCTACACATACACATTATTCTGTTTTCACTGTTTAATGTGTATAATATATATTGTCAAATCTTACTTAATAGCAATTGAATAAAATTTAATAGATATATAATAAAGAAACAAATACCACTTTGCATTGGTGGCTTTATCTAATTATTGATGATTTGAAATTAATTTGAAAATGTAAAAGTAGAATTAAGAAGGTGTAAAATTCAAAATATTATAGCAAAAATATTCCTAAATCAAACTATTTGAATATTCATGATAGAATATAGCTGTCTTAAAAATATGTTTCCCTTTGGAATAAAATCCTAAATCCTGCATGTGGAAATTATAATGTGAGTTATAGCTTAACACACTTAGAGTCAAAAATATTGAAAGGCTCCACTGCAATCACATCTCCAAATTCACTTTTCTTCATTTCACTTTTCTTGAACCTTTGAGCCCTATTTTTATTTTTGATAGGGTTAAATCCAAGTTGTTAACACTTCAGTAGACTAAGTGCCTAAAATAAAGTCTCAACATACAAAACATGATGAACAGTTTCAGAATAGTACATAGTACTTACCCATCCAAGAAGGATATAACAGAAGCTGAGAAGCTGTCAAAGAGAAAAATGTCAGAAGGATTAATAAATCATATTGCTATAACAAGATGATGCGAATTGAAAACAGCTATGTAAAAATAGGTAGCTAGTAGTCAGATGGCTTGGCTTCTTTTAGCCTTGGTAGTAGTACATTTATCTTCTGTTATGCACTGGTAAGAAGCTGGCAAGCTTGGTATATATAAACATTACTGAAAGATGTTATGATTGGCTTGGATCCAGAAAATGTGCTCTAACATTACCATTAGCTATCACAGATCTTAAATATCACTGGAAATGATTGAACAGGCAAAAAAAGACAATAACGGGAAGAAAAATTAAGAGTATAATTAGGAATAAAATGTCTTTTCAACATTTTATGACATATGACATAAATTTTATGTCACTTATAACATAAGAATTTTAAAATAATTTAATAAAATCTAAATGTTCATGTGGTTCATAAGAAAAAAGTGAGCACATTGCTATGCAGGGGAAAGAAATATCTAAAACAAGTAATTATTGAATATGATTTTTTTTTACTCTTTTATGGTCTTAATGTTTCTTAGAAATAGAAACTAATTTTCCTAATGTCCTTTCCCTGTTGTATATGAAAGCTGCTATACTGCTATTTTACTGTCAATTATCTGTGACCCTATATAAAAAATGACACAAAACTAAATAAAGAACCAAAAATATAATTTAAAAAATTAATTAATTGTCAATCTGCAGGCAATGAAACAGAAGCTTTTGAGAAAGTCAGACATTAACTTAGCTGTGATGAATTTCATTTGGTTTGGTGATTTAACAATGATCACAGACTTAGGGCAGTTTATTAATCAATAAACTCAACTGAAATAAAATTAGCCATATATGTAAAATAAAACAAATAAAATGTGTATAAAGAATGAAATGTTTTTATAAGTACCATAATGAGGGATTTTAAAAAATTTTAGTCTATTAATATAATTCTACCTTGTATTGCCTAAATTGATAGCTCTTGTTTATTAAACACATATTTTAAACATAGTCAAGAAGAAAATTAAGATTGGTGATAATCCTATTTCTTGGAGATATGTGGAGATAGCCACATATTAACAATATGTTAATATGTGGATTTACATGCATCTGTTCTTTTTCCCATGTTTTATTAGAAGAAATCAAAATAAAACTGCACTTACCAAAAATAACAACTATAGAAGGAAAAACACCAATACAGTATAATAACGCATATATATGGAATTTAGAAAGATAGTAACAATAACCCTGTGTACGAGACAGCAAAAGAGACACTGATATATAGAACAGTCTTATGGACTCTATGGGAGAGGGAGAGGGTGGGAAGATTTGGGAGAATGACATTGAAACATGTAAAATATCATGTATGAAATGAGATGCCAGTCCAGGTTCGATGCATGATACTGGATGCTTGGGGCTAGTGCACTGGGACAACCCAGAGGGATGGTATGGGGAGGGAGGAGGGAGGAGGGTTCAGGATGGGGAACACATGTATACCTGTGTGGATTCATTTTGATATTTGGAAAAACTAATACAATTATGTAAAGTTTAAAAATAAAATAAAATTTAAAAAAAAATGAATGTTCACTATGAACCCACTTAAGAAATGAATATTGTTTTCTGTATTTTGTCAGATTTTTTCATGTATATACCAACATATTTTAACATTATTCTCTCATGTTCAAATATATTCATACATATGGCTATAAGTATAAAACACATTATTTTATAACTCACCTTTTGCCATAACACTGTTATCTTAAATATCTTTCAATATCAGTTAAAACACATACAATTATTCAATGATTATATACTTGTAATGATTTAATTATACTTGTAATATACTTGTAATGATTGTAATTTAATGATTATATACTCTGATGCTGGGAGGGATTGGGGGCAGGAGAAGGGGATGACAGAGGATGAGATGGCTGGATGGCATCACTGACTCGAAGGACATGAGTCTGAGTGAACTCCGGGAGTTGGTGATGGACAGGGAGGCCTGACGTGCTGCGGTTCATGGGGTCGCAAAGAGTCGGACACGACTGAGTGACTGATCTGATCTGATACTTGTAATGAAAGAGTAAAAATGATTAATTCATATATGGACTTTTTTTTTCATATATGGACTTTTGAAAATAGAATATTTCTGCAATTAACAAGAATTGATTATTAAGTTAGCTCATATAGCTAAAACAAGACTAAACTGGTTTTTCAGGAAAACAAGGGAAAAGGCCTTAAGAAGAATTTGTCAGGTGTGATTTGTAATCACAGATGTTATCATTAAGAAAATAATATTGTGTAAGTAAGGAAGTATAGGACTTATTCAGCAGAAGGAAGGTCTAACAGGTTTGATTCTGAATAGAATACAGCTGAAAAATGAATATTAGGAGATTAATTCTAAAGTAGTAGATTTTCTTAAACTAATGCTGAATGACATTCATTTGAAAAAGAGATTTTTAATTTCATAATAGGGGCTTCCCTGGTGGCTCAGATCATAAAGAATCTGCCTGATATGGGGGGAACCTAGGTTCAATTCCTGGGTTGGGAAGATCCCCTGGAGAAGGAAATGACATTCCACTCTAGTATTCTTGCCTAGAAAATTCCATGGACCAAGGAGCCTGGTGGGCTACAGTCAAAGGGGTCGCAAAGAGTCGGACATGACTGATCAACTAACACTTTCACTTTCAATCTCATAATAAAGCCTTGAAAACATGTGATACATCACTTCCATCTATTTAACATTCATGAAATCATTACCTAAAATATCAACAGAGATCTGCATTAGTTTTTCCCCCTGTGTTGCTTTTTTTTCCTTTGTAATTTAAAATATTCACTGTATACATACTTCAATAGCTGGTTGTTTTACTGTTGTTCCTAATAGCACCTTTAGAAATGATATGCTTTTGCTGTTCAACTAAAATTCATAAAAATAAATTACCTCTTGATTTTTTTAGAATAATCATGGAATAGTCTTTGTTAAATCTCAGATGATTGAAAAATAAATCACATGTGCCTCAAATATTCTTTGAAGCACAAGCATTGCAAACATCTCGGGGTATTCCTTCTTAGACACTAACATTTCTGCTTCCACGCTTAGTGTTTTGTTTTTCTCCCAAATCCAAAAGTTTCCTGGGACCGGCTCCCGCAGCTTGGAACCGTCTGTTGAATTTTTATTCTTTGCTCGGTTTTGAACACGGACTTTTTACGGCGTTCCGGCTTTGCCGCTGCCTGTTTCATTTGGGGGTTATCTCCTCAGGGAATATTCCTTTTGTATTAGTCAAAGAGGCATGTTTGTATTGACGCCTTAGCTGGTACAGGGGGATTCTGAATATATTTTGAGTCACCCATGAGCAGATGGGGAGATGAATCTGGCCTCAGGGGTGGAGGGCCTGGTTCTCAAATGCCGGTGTCAAATCACTCTTTCGGTTCCTCCATAGGCAAAGAGCGGCTTGAAGGGTATGCAGAGTCTTCTCATGTACAAGGTAAAGTCAGTGGCCAATGCCAGGGGACAGTGGGGGGAAGCAGTTCCTGGCTTACCCACCCTCTTCCTAGGAAGGGGACTCTGGCCTGCAGAGGGGGGCTCCTTGAGGGCCCCTTCCCTCACCAGCCGCTCAGATCGCCTGCAGCAGCGCCTGCCTATCACCCAGCACTTTGGACAGGTAAGCCCCGTCCCACCTAGTGCCAATTGACATTACAGTGTGGATTTTTCATCTTGACAGCTTATCATAGAAGCCAAGTTGCCCCAGATTTTCTTTCTTTAAAGAAGAACAGGTTAAAACTTGTCAAACATAAAGAATGAAACATAAGACTCGTTTATTGCTGCAAAGCAATCAACCCATGGATCAGATTCTATATGAGATTTATTTCCATTGCAACTGGATAGCTTGAAAATTTGAGCCATTAAAATTAGTGGTAATTTTGCTCTTTTCAAGGACTCAAGATAAAGGAATTTTATTCAAAGAAACAATTGCACTTTGGCATGTTCTAAATGTGGAAAAACAACTACAACACACACAAGAAGAACCTCATATATAGTCTTTTCAGAGCACAGACACAAAACATATTTTCCAGTGTTATTTGATTAACCATGAATGTTTTTGCAAATAAAAATCTCAGTGTTATACTTGTTTTTTAAATACAGTAGTAAAATAAAATGAATCAACCCAAATATATGCTAAAATGCTTAGTCTAAGGAATAGTATCACCTTGCAAATATATGCTGTGTTGCCATAACAAAAGTAGGATGAGCATTTATATTTTCCTGAGTATGCATGTGTGCTAAGTTGTTTCAGTCATGTCCAACTCTTTGTGACCCTATGGCTGTAGTATGCAAGGCTCCTCTGTCCATGGGATTCTCCAGGCAAGAATATTGGAGTGGGTTGCCATGCCCTCCTCCAAGGTTCTTCCAAACCCAGGAAATGATCCCAGGTCTCCCACATTGCAGGCAGATTCTTTACTGTCTAATCTAATAGTGACCCACTAAAGAGTCCCTTGGACTGTAAGGAGATCCAACCAGTCCATTCTAAAGGAGATCAGCCCTGGGATTTCTTTGGAAGGAATGATGCTAAAGCTGAAACTCTAGTACTTTGGCCACCTCATGCGAAGAGTTGATTCATTGGAAAGGACTCTGATGCTGGGAAGGATTGGGGGCAGGAGGAGAAGGGGATGACAGAGGATGAGATGGTTGGATGGCATCACTGACTTGATGGATGTGTGTCTGAGTGAACTCCGGGAGTTGGTGATGGACAGGGAGGTCTGGCGTGCTGCGATTCATGGGGTCGCAAAGAGTCGGACAGACCGAGTGACTGAACTGAATCTTAATCAGCATGGTAATGCTAATTTTTCAACTTTACCTCCTGCAGTTCTCCTATATAAATTCTCTAGCTTAGAAAACTAGCCCTTTCATCATCACTGGGTTTCAAATTTTCTTTTGAAATCCTCAACACATAAACATTGACTCTTCTTCTGTTTTTGAATAGCCCATTCTATCTTTTCCTGTGATTGTTTTATTCATCATTATACAAGTAGAACTTTTCTTTTTCTTTTTTTCATTTTCATTGTAAGCATCCATTCCTTTTCTCTAGCACAAAACCACCATAACTTTCTGGGGACATGTTGCCGTAACAAAAGTAGGATGAGAATTTATATTCTCCTGTGCATGCATGCCAAGTCATTTCAGTTCAGTTCAGTTGCTCAGTCATGTCCAACTCTTTGTGACCCCATAAACCGCAGCAGGCCAGGCATCCCTGTCCATCACCAACTTCCGGAGTTCACTCAGACTCACGTCCATCGAGTCAGTGATGCCATCCAGCCATCTCATCTTCTGTTGTCCCCTTCTCCTCTTGCCCCCTATCCCTCCCAGCATCAGAGTCTTTTCCAATGTGTCAACACTTCGCATGAGGTGGCCAAGTATTGGAGTTTCACCTTTAGCATCATTCCTTCCAAAGAACACCCAGGGCTGATCTCCTCTAGAATGGACTGATTGGATCTCCTTGCAGTCCAAGGGACTCGCAAGAGTTTTCTCCAATACAACAGTTCAAAAGCATTAATTCTTTGGTTCTCAGCTTTCTTCACAGTCCAATTCTCACATCCATACATGACCACAGGAAAAACCATAGCCTTGACTAGACGAACCTTTATTGGCAAAGTAATGTCTCTGCTTTTCAACATTCTATCTAGGTTGGTCATAACTTTTCTTCCAAGGAGTAAGCATCTTAATTTCATGGCTGCAATCACCATCTGCAGTGATTTTGGAGCCCCAAAAAATAAAGTCTGACACTGTTTCCACTGTTTCCCCATCTACTTCCCATGAAGTGATGGGACCGGATGCCATGATCTTCGTTTTCTGAAAGGTGAGTTTTAAGCCAACTTTGTCATTCTCCTCTTTCACTTTCATCAAGAGGCTTTTTAGTTCCTCTTCACTTTCTGCCATAAGGGTGGTGTCATCTGCATATCTGAGGTTATTGATATTTCTCCCGGCAATCTTGATTCCAGCTTGTGCTTCTTGCAGCCCAACATTTCTCATGATATACTCTGCATAGAAGTTAAATAAGCAGGGTGACAATATACAGCCTTGACGTACTCCTTTTCCTATTTGGAACCAGTCTGTTGTTCCGTGTCTAGTTCTAACTGTTGCTTCCTGACCTGCAAATAGGTTTCTCAAGAGGCAGATCAGGCGGTCCGGTATTCCCATCTCTTTCAGATTTTTCCACAGTTTATTGTGATCCACGCAGTCAAAGGCTTTGGCATAGTCAATAAAGCAGAAATAGATGTTTTCTGGAACTCTCTTGCTTTTTCCATGATCCAGTGGATGTTGGCAATTTGATCTCTGGTTCCTCTGCCTTTTCTAAAAATCCAGCTAGAACATCTGAAAGTTCACGGTTCACATATTGCTGAAGCCTGGCTTGGAGAATTTTAAGCATTACTTTACTAGCGTATGAGATTAATGCAATTGTGCAATAGTTTGAGCATTCTTTGACATTGCCTTTCTTTAGGATTGGAATGAAAACTGACCTTTTCCAGTCCTGTGGCCACTGCTGAGTTTTCCAAATTTGCTGGCATATTGAGTGCAGCACTTTCACAGCATCATCTTTCAGGATTTGGAATAGCTCAACTGGAATTCCATCACCTCTACTAGCTTTGTTCGTAGTGGTGCTTTCTAAGGCCCACTTGACTTCACATTCCAGGATGTCTGGCTCTAGGTGAGTGTTCACACCATTGTGATTATCTTGGTTGTGAAGATCTTTTTTGTACAGTTCTTCTGTGTATTCTTGCCACCTCTTCTTAATATCTTCTGCTTCTGTTAGGTCCATACCATTTCTGTCCTTTATTGAGCCCATCTTTGCATGAAATGCTCCCTTGGAATCTCTAATTTTCTTGAAGAGATCTCTAGTCTTTCCCACTCTATTGTTTTCTTCCATTTCTTTGCATTGATCGCTGAGGAAGGTTTTCTTATCTCTCCTTGTTATTTTTTGGAACCCTGCATTCAGATGCTTATATCTTTCCTTTTCTCCTTTTCTCCAAGTCATTTCAGTGATGTCCAACTCTTTGTGACATATGGACGGTAGTCTGCCAGGCTCCTCTGTCCGTGGGATTTTCCAGACAAGAATACTCGACTGGGTTGCCATGCCCTCCTCCAGGGAATCTTTCTTACCCAGGAATGAAATCCATGTTTTCTACATCTCTTGCATTGAAAAGTGGATTCTTTACCCCTGCCTGGGAAGTCCATATTCTCCTGTAAAATGTATATGGAGTCAGAGAAAAAGACAAGGACTTCATGCTGTTGCAGAATGTGTATATTCCAGTAAAGGCAAGCTTCATTAAAATATTATTTTGCTTTTAGCGTGGGAGTTAGGCTCTGCATGTGCCATGATCAGAAAATATCTTGGGGACAGAGGATTAAATAGCATATCATAAATATAGTAAAAGTGAGACAGATGCTAAGTTAGGGATTATGATCCTCCTCTTTTTTTTTAAGTACTTTTGTTATACCAGATAATATTTAATAAACTATTGCTATCTAATAAGTTTATCTGGAGAATAAATGGTATTCTTAATCTCCAGATAAGTTCACCTTATTTAGTCCTCCACAGCAATGCTACAAAGTAATTTTTATTCCTTTCTACTCTAGATGAGAGAAGACTGAGGCCTACAGAGAAAGTGGTTTACCTTTGGTCCACTATCTAGTGAGTGTAAGTCAGAAATAAATTGGGATCGTCTGTCTCCAGTGACTGTTCTTTTGATTTTTAGATAGATGGCCATGATAACCTGTTTGGTAGAAGTTTTAGAATTACTATAGAATTTTCATGTTTATGATCTCATTTCCCAATTATAACCATTATATTCAATCTAGAGAGTGGTTATTGTTTTATATAACAGAAACACTAAAGTATGTTTTTTTTTAATAGTAATTTTAGGATTAGGTCCAGAGTTTATAAGATCAGTTAAGGCTTCTGTTGAAAACCCTATCACTCAGTCAGGCTTTTTTTGTACTGCCCTGCAAATGTTCACCCTCCTCGAAGAAGACACCCAAATAAATCTCTTGCATGCAAGTGTTTATGTGAGTCTGTTTCTAGGGACCCTGACCTAAAAGAATAGTTTCAATATCAAACCATTTTCTCGAGACCTTTGTTAAGTCTTCTCAGTTAAGTTAACTTAACTGAAGTTAAGACTTTAGTCCTTTGTTAAGTCTTCCCTGGTGGCTCAGATGGTAAAGAATCTGCCTGCCATTCAGCAGACCTGGGTTGAATCCCTGGGTTGAGAAGATTCCCTGGAGGAGGGCATGGCAACCCACTCCAGTATTCTTGCCTGGAGAATCCCATGGACAGAGGAGCCTGGGGGTTGCAAAGAGTCGGACATGACTGAGCAGCTAATACACACACGATTTCTGGAGACTCTAGCTTGTGATGCCTTGTTTCTTTGGGTATTTTGTTTTTATTATAAATTTATACTTCTTAAAATTTTATTTGTGGTAATTATTTGTGGCTTAGACTGAAAACAGGTTATTCCAAAGAAAATTTACAATTGTTTCTGTCAGGTGACTGGCGGCTATATCAACCTATGATCACTGCAGTACTGCAATGAAGTTTTTCACGTCACATAATTCAGGATTCAGTCCAATATTAGGATTGTTTTCAACTAGAATGATCATTTTCCCCTGTCATTCAGCACTATTACTAGAATTCAAGATAGAAATAACATCTTGTAACACTATCCAGAAATGTACATTTATATATTTTTTACACTTAAATCAAGGGACTGGCCAATTTGGTGGATGCTAGTTTTATATTCTTTTAGCCTTCCTAATTTAAGCAACTCTTGGCTTTATCTCTCTGTTCTCTGTGTTCTGTAAATCTATGAAAATTAAGCTCAAATTCACTAAAGTTTGCAATTGCTCTCAAAATGGAAGTTAGCATTCTACTTACCACTTTTCTCTTTTCATTTAGTTTTGCCTTAGAGTATTCCTTACTTTCCACTTAGCTCATCAATGCATCAAAATGTGTTAATATACTCAGCATTTATAATATTAATATTTTCCCCAAGCCAAAGAGATAGGTATATTACCCATTCTGCCATACTATAGAATTGTAAGTCTCTTCCTCTAATCTTCATAAAATATCTTGACTTTTAACATGTAGTCCTTTTTCCCCCCAAAAAGTAAGCTGAGATAAAGTGAAAACAGAAACCTACATGTACATTTACCTACATGGTAAATTCCTGGGTTCTGTTTTAATGAAAGCTATCTTACTGATAAAACAAACAAAGAGTTGGAGGAATAAAAAGAGTAAATCCCTCTTTCTCTTTATTAGAATAAAAAGAATACTTGTTTGCTTTGCTACAGAGAAATGTTGAACAATGTATTGAACAGAAGCATTTACACCCTGGTTTAGGCCTAAAGGGAAGTTTTATGACTCTCTTTTCTGCTCTTAAATCAATACGAAGTAAAAGGGATATTTACAGAAGGTACTAAATGGTTTGAAGTTCCAGGAATAAAGAATGCATTCACTCTTAAGCTTTTCTGAAATAATGTGAGAAAAAATACAATTTTAGGATTCCCCAGTAACCCATTGAAAATAGGAGTCAGAGGGTTGAGAGGTTTCTTTGCTTCTAGAGAAGGAGAAGGCACAAGGCAGCCATAGCAAGTCTCCTGTGGCCCCTGAGTAACAAGAGAAAACAACAGGATTTCCTTTGTCACTGATAACAAGACACTTGGCTGAGAAAGAGAAAACAGACAGATGTTGAAGGGATCTGTGGTCATGATGAGAGTAAATTATAACAAAGAGCTGTGCAGGATGTATGTCAAGAAACCAAGTGGGAATAGAGAAACCTCAACAGATGCCAATGTGGTGAGGAGAGGGGACTTGATTGTACATTGCAACAGATGTCAGTGTAGGACAAAGGAAGGCTGAAGCCCAGATGTCTCACCATCTGATATTGTATTATGAAAACTTTTCAGAAATTAAATCTATCCAGGAAGAAAGGATACGACTTTTGGACATGACTGAGCGACTTCATTTTCACTTTTCACTTTCATGCATTGGCAAAGGAAATGGCAACCCATTCCAGTGTTCTTGCCTGGAGAATCCCAGGGACGGGGGAGCCTGGTGGGCTGCTGTCTATGGGGTCGCACAGAGTCGGATACGACTGAAGCAACTTAGCAGTAGCAGGAAGAAAGGAAGGAGGGGGAAGAGCAACTCTGATTTGACTGAATTAAAACCTGGCCTTGGGAATACCCTGAAGCAATTAAATTCACTTAGACTTGATTCAGTTAACATTTTTCACTATCAAACAGAATGGTAACTCACAAGCTAAATCTGGTTATGATAAAATTAATCTAATGGCATATTATATTATCACTTGAATTTTAGAGCCTGAGGATATGTATCCACTACACATCCTCTTGATCTCCACAAAGATCTATCAGGAAGAAAGTAGTGATCAACTGTGTAAAATACGGCTGCCAACTAACTTAGGATGGAAACATGGTGAATTCAGCAATAAGTTCTTAATCAGTGACCCTGGAAGCAGAATCCTAGAAAGACAAGGGTAGAAAAATCAGCTAGAAGGTAAAAAAAATTGAATTAATATATGTAAAACACACACATACACACAACTCTTGAAAAACTGATTATGAAGGGAAATAGGAAACAAAAAACAGATTAAAATAGTATCTAAAGGGGCATATGAGGTCAAGGAAAGTCTTGTTTTGTTTTATTTAAGATTATAGATATTAGATCATGTTTGACTGATCAGAGAAAATATATAGGACAAATCTAGAAATTGAATATAACAGGAGACAGCCAGAAGTGCGGCAGGAACAAAGAAATACATGTGGAGGGACTGGATTTAAATTGGAGCAATGCTTTCTTCATTGTAATGGGAACAGGAGGCATTAGGACAGTGTTTAGAAATAGTAGCAAAAATACTAAGTAGTTGCTATCTGGAGTTTTCACTCTGGGAAGATGTGAAGCCATAAGCTTGTGATTAGTGGAGGAAAAAAAGAAGCCAAGATTTAAGTAGAGTGGATAGATGAGATTTCATAGTGGAAATAGACAGAGTCAAACTTTCTGGAGATATACTGTTTCTTGAATGAATTGTGCAAAGTTCATTTGAGTTGGGTGAATATGTAACTTTAGTACTTCTGGTATATAGCTTGATGTTTAGCTGTTGGGATACAGGCACAAAGATGGATCTGCCCAAAGCTGCATCTTGACAAGTGTGTATGAAATTAGAGTAAGGGAGACAAGAATATTTTTAAAAGAGTGATAGCAAATATGGTACAACCAGAAAGAGAAGTCAGGCATGGAGGAAGACTGTAAAAGTCGAAGGCAACTGATGAGTAGTGAAACAACTGGAGATCAATAACTTGGGCACCTTCTCATTAAAGCTGCTTTGAAATGGTAGTAACTGTTAGGGTGCTTAGCTGTTTAAATTATCAACGTGTTGAAACAAGTAACCAGAAGGTCCGTAAATGTCCTGTCTCAGAAAGGGAGGACACGTGGAAGAGAACACCACCCAGAGTTAAAATCTGATGAGCAAAAGAGGGACCAATAGTCTGAGAGTAGCATGGGTGAGTCCTAATTTTAAGGAACCTATTCTGTATAAATTTTATTTAATTTTCAAACAAATGGAAATATCTTTGAACATTAAAAAAAAAAATGCATTTTCGGAACGGGTTGCCTGTAAGGAGTCAGTCACTGGAAATGTTCAAATAGAGACTGGTTTATTAATAGTTATATTGTGAAGAGACTTCAACACATAAAAAATTTAGATTATATGATCTCTGAAGTATCTTCCTACTTCAAGATTATTTCTGAATCTGAATGTTTATCCATCCACCATTCATTATTTTCTTTTTCTCTAAAGTTCAATCATAAGCAAACTTGACTATATCCTAAAAATCTTCCTAAAATTCTTCTCCCTAGGTGTTAACTTAAACCTAGTTATTTCCCGATGACATTTATCCTTCTACAAAAGAAGTCTGAGACTTAAAGTAGGGTAAGTGCCCTTTATGTATTCATCATCCTATTCCAGACAATCGTATATCCTTCCTCTATAAAACACCTCCTTTTGTTGCTATCATCTAAAAATCACCTAGGTCACCTCTTTTATTTTCCTTACTGGTTAGCTCCTGGCTTACTTAACTATCTCCAAAACCACTTCTGTAGTGGTGAATTCAAACTCCAAGACCTAGCCTCTTCATTCTTCTCAGTCATCTTGGTCCCCACTCTAATTCCCAAAATCACTCTACAGTAGCACATATGACTTTGTCTTTACCAACCACAATCACTCTCCTCAAACCTCGATTTCAAACATTAGTTGTTGTTCACTGTCATTATTCAGTCACTAAGTCATACCTGACTCTCTGCCACCCCATAAACTGCAGCACACGTCTTCCTTGTCCTTCACTATTTCCCAGAGCTTGCTCCAACTCATATCCACTGAGTCGGTGATGCTATCCAACCATCTCATCCTCTGTCACCCTTTCTCCTTCTGCCCTCAATCTTTCCCAGCATCAGGGTCTTTTCCAGTGAGTTAGCTGTTTGCATCAATGTGCCCAAAGTATTGTAGCTTCAGCATCAGTCCTTCCAAGCATCTTTTAATTTTGTGGCTGTAGTCACCATTAAACAAAGCTTACTACAATTATCTATCTTTCCAGTTCACTCCCTTAAAAAGTAAATATACAACAATAGTATGAAGCCAGAGAGACTTTACCATTTTTATTTATCTCTCACCCCTCAATCTGCACTTCTCTTATCAAACTTATATTTCACTGTTAATCATTATAAAATCACTCACTTAACTGCAGCATGAACTCCTTTTTTTAACTATATTTGTTTACTCTTCACTCTTTAGGCTAAACCAGAACCACGCTGCTGCTGCTGCTGCTGCTGTAAGTTGCTTCAGTCATGTCCGACTCTGCGACCCCATAGATGGCAGCCCACCAGGCTCCCCTGTCCCTGGGATTCTCCAGGCAAGAACACTGGAGTGGGTTGCCATTTCCTTCTCGAATGCATGAAAGTGAAAAGTGAAAATCCAATTCTCCATCTTCCGCACACCTGTACCTACCCCACTGGAGGAGCCTGGAGGAAATTCAAAACCATCTAGATGGACATCAATAAGCTCATGAGCACTGACTCAAAACTATATTTCCCTAGTCCATTCACTCTTTTCTGTGCTATAGGACTATGTTATACCACACCCTTTGCCTCAAACTTGTCCTCTTTTTCCATTTTTAGCTTGTGATCATTCTTTCTATGTTACTAAAAAATAACCAGAAAAAATATAGAGAAATGTCATTCACCACCTGCCCCTTCACATCTATTTCTTGCATCGCTGCTTGAATATTCCAACTTCTCTTCTGTTATTAGGATGGACTGCACTCCAAGTAAACACACTTTTCTCACTATGTGCTCAATTCCATCCTTCTTTCTTTCTTAAGGACTTTGCTCTAGCAATTTTCCCTTTTCTCTTCCCTTGATCTTTCAGTCTATTTAAAATAAGAAGCCAGCATGATCCCAGAAAAACTTAGGTTAGATTTGTA
The DNA here is from genome assembly GCF_027580195.1 of Bos mutus. Taxonomy (NCBI): domain Eukaryota; kingdom Metazoa; phylum Chordata; class Mammalia; order Artiodactyla; family Bovidae; genus Bos; species Bos mutus. The sequence continues at coordinate 56,004,519 of NC_091621.1, read as the reverse complement.
CTCCACTCTGCCTAAAAGGCTTTAATTGATAATTGTTTTACCTCTCGATTTAATGATGAAATCTTTGATTTTACCCGTAAAACCACATATAATGTAATTCCTGGCTCCCTCACAGACCTCATCTACCACAGTTCTTCTCCTTATTCTTCCTCATTCCTCCTCCATAATTTTCAAACGTGCCAACTGCTCACCCACCATCAGGTATCTGCCCTTACTACTGTCTTTGCCTGGGATGCTCTTCCCACACATATTTGCATTTCCTTCAGATCCTTATTTTAAAAATTCCCATTTTCAGTGAGACATTCTGGCTTACTAATTTAGAAATTTCACCCCATCTTTAATACTTAATATCACTCTACCCTGCCCTTTTCTTTTTTTACCACTTATCTCATTTTAGTATAAGGCATAGTGTACACCTTCTCTCCTAATCTCTTAGTTTGTGTACATAAGTACATCTGCACAGTGCATCTCCTAGAGAATTCTGTCTTTATAATGAAATGCCAATGAATGTTTTATGAACATTTATATATTTAGTTTCTTAGTTTTTAGAAGATATCAGAAAAACCACAATGTCTTGATGGTCTTCCATAAAGAAATTTTCTCTTGAAAAGAAATGTCAATCCTATTTTATTCTTAATTACATGAAGTCAAAACAAGTAACTTTAACACATACACTTCATATCTGTTCTTTGGATCCACATAGTTTTTAAGCCAATATTATTGCCTCTGAAAATATTAATATAAATGATTTTAAAAACTGTTCCATAATATAACATTTGATTTTATTTTAGGTTGTTCTAAGTTATCATACATAAAAATATTATGGGTTGCATGATCTTCTTTTGTCTTTTAAAGGTATGAAACATATTCCTTTTTACAATAAAACACATTGAATGAAATAATTTTCTCCCCTTTTAACGTAACAGTCACTAAATAAAACAAATATTGAATAAGTTAAAAAGAACAACAACAATAAACTTTCCCTCAATGAGTTTCTCAAGGATTTAACTGTAAAATTTCTCTTCTTGTTCTAAATGATGTCTTAGAAATACCAAGTTAAAAATTGGGAAACCAATGTGCTTTATTTGATGCAATTTAAAATATCTAAAGAGTAAATAATGTTTGAAGACTGTGTTATATAATTGGCAAAATAAAACTTACTTTTAACTTAGAATACAAAAGGACAACCTAGGAACAGTGACTGAATCAAGGCAGAGAAATTATCCTTGAAGATGTCAGATATTTTACACTCACAAAAGTGGCTTTGCTATACACAATGATTGGAGTAGGAAATGGTAACCTACTCCAGTATCCCTGCCTGGAGAATCCCCATGGACAGAGGAGACTGTCAGGCTGCAGTCCAGGGGGTTGCAAAGTCGGACACGACTGAGCGACTAAGCAGCAGCAGCATACACAATGATTCATTTGATTTTATTCCTACACAACTGCATGAGGTTCTCACTTCATCTAAGGACTCTTGCAATTCTGCTGCTGCTGCTGCTAAGTCGCTTCAGTCGTGTCCGACTGTGTGCGACCCCATAGACAGCAGCCCACCAGGCTCCTCCGTCCATGGGATTCTCCAGGCAAGAGTACTGGAGTGGGTTGCCATTGCCTTCTTGCTTGCAATTCTGAGATTCTTCTTTTCAGTAAAAAGCCCCATAAGATTACTAATTAGGGAACCATATATAAACATCAGCATTGATTTATTCTTTTATAGTTTTTCAAGTATATATTTAAAAGTAACTCAACATAATACCTTTCAAATTTTTTTCCTATGTTTAATTGAACAAAATGTTCTCCTCATCTTTGAATATTTATCTTTACTAAGGTTTATCCTTTTATTTATTTTGGCAATTAATGAGTGCAGTTACTATATTCTTCTTTTTATTCATTTGATGTACTTATCCTGAATTTATTCTTAATTGTGCTGTGTTCTTGGGTCTTCTTGTAGGCTTAAGTTTATTTATTAAGCATTCACACATGATTTATCTCAAACTGTACACTCCCTTCTAAAATTTTCAGAAGCCTAAAAAAGCATAATACTGATTAGCTAAAACTGAGAACACAAATCTTATTGGAAGATTATATTATTTGTCAATAAATTCTTCCTTTCTTTCAAGTGACTGGCAAGATTTATTTATAGTGTACTTTATAAGAAACAAACAACAAAACAAAATGAAATGAAACAAACAAACAAAAACAGAAACTTCAATTAAATAAAGTCAGGAGACCAGAAGGGTGAGTTCTCACAATCTGCCATGATAGCAGAGCCCAACAGGGAGAAGACTCTTCTTTCCTAGCAAGGGGTCAGCCAAAGAGAAGCCCTGGACTGTGTTTGCCTTAGCCCTCCCAACTTCCTTTTTCACTTTCTCAAACTGTTCTTCCCTGGTCATGATACAGACTAACATATGACTTTCCATAGTTACAGACTGTGAAATGCAACTCTCGGCTAATGCCAAGGAAACTCACCTTTTCTGGAGAAATATCTGCTGTCTATTTATTTTAGGTTAAAAACTTCCATAAATAGTATCAGACATAGCCACGTGACTTGATTTAACCAATGGAAAAGTGACAGACTGTCATTACTGAGTTGGCACCTTAACAGAGTAACACTATGTATTTCTGCTTCCACTTCTTCCCCTGAAAATGCTTCCCCTGAAAAACCCTTTGTTGCTTCAGCCAGAATATCAGAATGAAAACACATGGACCAAAAGCTTGTGGTCCAGTTTAGCATAGCATATCCCAGTTGAGACAGCTGACCTGTAGGCAACTGAGGTTTAAAGAAATAATTGTTTTAAGTCATTGAGGTTTGGGTGCAGATGTTTGTTATGCAGGATTATCACAGCAGAAAAAGGACTAATATTCCTTAGCAGAGAAAGTGAACACTTATTCAGAGACTTTTATACAATTGCTAAAAAAATACAGAAAGATAGTAACCACTCTAGAACATTATTAATAAAAATAGCATTGAATCTTTCAACTTCATAAATAGTGTGCATAGATGATGAGTTATTTTCAAAGTCAAGGTATAACATTTTACCTATAAATATTTAATCACCTAAGGGAAAAGCTCAATTGTACAGAAAAAAATATATAAATATACACATAAATACATACATATATACGTACAAGGCGATGGCACCCCACTCCAGTACTCTTGCCTGGAAAATCCCATGGATGGAGGAGGCTGCTAGGCTACCCTCCATGGGGCTGCTAACAGTTGGTCATGACTGAGCGACTTCACTTTCACTTTTCACTTTCATGCATTGGAGAAGGAAATGGCAACCCACTCCAGTGTTCTTGCCTGGAGAATCCCAGGGACAGAGGAGCCTGGTGGGCTTCCGTCTATGGGGTCGCACAGAGTTGGACACGACTGACGAGACGTAGCAGCATACATACATATGTGTGTGTTTCATTCAGGTGTCTTTCAGATCACTCTTTGGTTCCCATTCACATACCATTGGTACTATAGATTCAATGCACAGAGTAATAGAGAAATAGTCATATGTTTTTTTAAATTTTAGTATTAGGAGAATGTTACAAACAAAGAAAATGTATTACTCGGTTATATACTGCCTAAAATGTATCACATATTTCAGTGATTTAATAATGTATGGTGTGTATACATTCTATGTTTTGAAGGGTTAATATGTCTCAGGGGAAGATGAGGTTTCCCTTGAAGAGATTATATTGCACATTTGATGTAAATGACAGGTTTAGCACAAAATAAGATGTTTCACATAAGGTTTCTGGCTTTGAAATTTCTGGGTCTCAAGTTCCTGCTTTTCTAATTAGCTCTATAGAATGAAAATAAAGGGTCACAAAGATGAAGCACAAAGAAAATAACCAAGACGTCACCTTAATTTTATGCATTGTTAAATGAAGCTAAGATTCTTCCTAGTTCATAAAGTTCATTAGATCTCCAAATCAAATATTCATCCCGATGGAAAGTTTACATGGCTCAAAATAGCCTGGAGTTAAAACTCCCCTGTGGGTCCTCCCCATCATTCTATGCAAAACAAAGAACTCTCTCATGGGAAGAAAAAAATGGACATTAAGGTTAATTACACCCAGCTCCCATCCGGTCCCAGCCTCTGGCCGATCTCCAGAATTCTTTGCCCCAGCCATTTAAGAGATAACTACTCCAAACAACCTTGGAGAACAGGCCTCCTTATGACAGATTTCCACAAATATGCCTATATATACTTTTCTTGGGTTAGTGCTGCTGCTGCTGCTAAGTCACTTCAGTCGTGTCCGACTCTGTGCAGCAGCTCACTAATCTAACTGCTGCCCCTTCTCGCCTCATTAAAGGTGATCTGTTCCTGTAAAGTGCCAGTCTCGTTCTTTTTCCAAACCTCGCCTTCTCTAACTACCTTACCCTACACATCCCAAATACTTCTTTTCACTTCCATTTCTATAGAAATACTAGTCAGACATCTGACTTCTGCGATACTTGTCAGACATGTACAGTTAACAAGTCTAAACAGCTCTACCATCTCCAGGTAAGTGTGGTCCTTTTATTTTTTACTCTATTAAGTAGCTGTTAAATATTAAGTAGGATGAACATTGGTATCAGCAAGGATTACAACAGGAAACAATGTCAGTTTCAAATGTAGTACTTTAGGAGACTTCAATACAAGATCAGTTAATAAACATGACAGATTCAAAAAGTAAGCACCATATTGAAGCACCCAGAGCTAAGCAGAAGCAGGGAGTCCTCAACATTAGTTGACACAGAGAGGCAGGAGGAGAGACAACTTATGAAACAGAATGGCCTGAAGTGGGTCTGTAGCAGCTACAAAGGAGTATTGATCAACAGAAACTGTGGACTTCTGTAGAGGAACTCAGAAAAGGGCAATCCGTGACCAGGTAGAGAGACAACCACGTACCAAGTATCTCTACTTCACTCTCCTGACACACCCTTTCCCATTACGGCTTCTATTAACCAGATTCCACAGGAGGCTAGGGTTAAAGAAAAGGTCATTGACGAAGTTAGTAAAAGTTGGTCTTCTGGTGCCAGAGTTGGGTGGTGAGTTTGAAAATTAGATATGGAGAGGTAAAGTATCCCTAACATATCCATCCAGGGTTTCAAGACAGAAGCAACAGAATCCTTTTAGATCTCTCACTCTCCTTCACCCAGTCTAGACTCAAAAGACATTTTGTTATATTTAAAACTCAAAAGGAACTCTGCCTCTCCATGGGGTGGTACAATGGATTGAAGTAACCTCTGGTTGTGAATTACCCGCCAGCTGCCTAATTTCTTAAAATTAGGTAAAAAATCAGAAGCGATTTAGACATCTCATCTTGTATTTTTAACTATTTTGATGTAGCTTTATTATGAAACAGGATTTTCTGAGCATAACAAAGCCAGTTGTTAATCTGTAAATGTGGATGACTGTGTATCTTTGTAGGAACTCTCTGAGATTCTATATGGGAAAACTTGTGTCTTTAAAAACAAAGTAATTAAGTCAAGGCCGCACATCTGAGGCTCCTCCATCAAAAAATGAACAATTTCATGAGAGTGAGATGAATCCTTCAATTAAAATAAAAAAGACAGGAAACAATCAGCTATAAATACATATAAGATTTGGGCTGAAATGACTCACAGAAGAACCATGAAGCAAGTGCGTTTTGATTGCACTAGCCTTCATTTCCCTTAAGAATTTCTGGGCAATGAAGAGAATGTACCTGTAGGTAATTACTGAGCTGGAGAAATAGTAAGGCCGTTCACCCAACCTTCTCTTCCCTAGAGGGTAGTTAGAGCTACACCCTATGGGGCAGAGAGGAAAGGGTGTACCACCTGTGTTACACCTGTATAAAATAAAAATATTTTTAACAGGCTCTTCACCACCTACTGAAGCCATTCCATCTTTTAAAATGGTCCAGACTTACTAAATTGTACAAAGAAAACCATATATATATATATATTCATATTCAAATGGTCATGCAAATGAAGCAGTTTACATCTGGAGAACGAAGAAATTTCCTATTTCTGTGGAACCAAAGTATTTCCAAGAACTAAAGAGATATTTGACAGAAATGAAGTTCCAACGTCAGAAAATATTCACATACTTCTACGCATGCAATTTATGTTTTACATTTGGGATTCTGGTATTGGAGTCCAAGCTTCACAATATAATAGATACAAGTTCTTACAGTATAAATAAGTAAATATGTAAAGGAAATATGAACAACAAATTTATACATTATCCTTGAAAATAGATGAATTCCTGAGATATCTGCCCTTAAGACCAAATTGTGAAAAGCAAATGTTTCTCTAGTGCTTAACCAGTGCCTACAACACATATTTTTGGAATGATACTGAATGGATGGATGGATGCTTGGATTCATGGATGAATTACTAAATGGATTAATACATTTGGCTCCATAAAGTGTCTTCTTTTTCATAAAAATGCCAAAATATAAATGGAGAGCCACTGTCTCTGGTAATGTTTCAGAATCAAGAAATACTCTGATAGGTTATCCCTATGTGAATCAATGAAGATTTTTCAGTGGCAGAAACAGAAATCTAATGTCAGAAAGTTAAACTAGACAAAGATTTGAGATATCTTTATTTATTTATTTGCTTTAATGAGGCAGAATTGCAGAGCTGTCTGCTCCTGGAGAAGAGAAAGCAACTGTTCTCTGGAGTGGATTTTGCTCTATGACTCTCTCTCTCTCTCTGAGTCACTTCAGTCGTATCCAACTCTTTGTGACCCTATGGACTGTAGCCCACCAGGCTTCTCTGTCCATGGGAATTCTCCAAGCAAGAATACTGGAGTGGGTTGCCGTGCCCTCCTCCAGGGGATCTTCCAGAGCCAGGGATCAAACCCAGGTCTCTTATACCTACCTGCATTGGCAGGCGGGTTCTTTACCACTAGCGCCACCTGGGAAGTCTTAAGACTCTCTAGGGACTGTTATTAGGGTTACTTCTAGTTCACTTCTCCCTTTTCATGTACTCTGCTCAAGGGAAGCTAATGTCTCCACTTTCCAGTGGAAAGAGTCAAGGCAGTAAAATTCTGTCTGTGCTGACCACATTTTTCTTGCTCTCTTAGACTTGCCCATTCCAAGGTACAGCTTGTACTTCACAGCGTTAGTGTTTAACTGTGGGCCCTCTAAATCACTTTCCACAAGGCAAACAGAGGGAATTTTGAAGCAGAAATCTTACCGTGTTCACTTTTCCTAAAAACCCTTCAGTGGGCCAGAATAGTGTCTCTAAAGAGAACCCAAATACCTTACTAGACCCTCCAAGACTGTTGATCTGTTCTCTGTGTTTCTCAGGAGCCCATAATTATCATGTTGAGGTGAGAAAAATTACCTACTGTAAGGGACTGTCCCTGTAACGAAATCTTCCCCCACACCTCAGTCATTCAGACATGCGGAAATATTTCCAGAGATTTCTAAATGTCGGTGACTGGAGAATCTCTTCACTTTATACGACTTCTCACTAAAGTACTGAATTTCCACCAATAGTGAATTATCCAGAGTTCATTTAATAGGCAACATTTTCTTTTACTTTACATGCATTTACATGCTCCTTACTCTTCTGGATCTTTAATTTCCACAGATCTAATTAGAGCAAGACCAAAAGATATCATTTTAGATATCATCTTCTCAGTGCCCCCTCTAAATGCAGATTTCATATCCTCTCTAGGTTCTATCAAAACACCTTATACTTGCCCTGCATATGATACTTTAAAAATATCACATGACCTAATTACTTATCTCATCTGCTACATTCAGAGCTATTTGAAAGTGAAAAAAGAAAAATGACCTATTTAGAATTGTGCCCTCCATTCCCAACCTATGATAGACTTACCAGGTACTGGTGTATACTAGGTACTTAAACATAAATGAATAGCTGAGGGTGACACTACACTTGAAACTAGATGACCTGATTTTGAATCTGTACTCCAGTACAAGCTGCTTAAATTTCATAGCATCCTCTGATATCCCCTACCCTGCAGGATTTCAATGAGGATTAGATGAGGAAATGTATGTAAAGTCTCTTTAAATACTGATTTCCAGCTATGATTATTTTAAATTTAAACTGTAATTTTCTAAATGTTAGTAAAAACGCTGTTAAGCCATAAGGTTCATTTTCCTAAAAGGCTTAAAAACTTTCTGAACTCTGGAGCTTGTTAGAGAATTTAAATGGCTGTCCAACTAGGCATATATTTTAAAACAATTAGTCAATTCAACTATTTAATCAGCCTGTACTTGTGTGAAGGTTGTTTCAATTCACACCAAAGTAGTTACTCATAATGTTCACAGGTACCAATTTCACAATTATTTCTCCTTACGACTACATCTTTTTCCAAGTCTTCTGACATTTTTTGCTTTAAAATTGGGCAAAATATAGCTATACTATGAGAAATAAAATAGCCTGTGGACAGTTGTGCATTAAGAAAGGTTTTAGCACAATATATTTTGTCCTCCTCAGAGCAAATTTCTCTACAATTTTCTCTTAATTAGTATAATTGATAACAGTTATACAGAAATCTGGCATTTTAATCATGCAGATATGTCTTTTGCTGTCTAACATGAAATTAAAATCCGCCAGCAGTCTTTTACTTTCAGTGGAAGCTGGAAAGGAAATTAGAGCTGGTAATAAATGGCTGATATGTTCAATTTGAAAGATCAAAGACCTAGGTCACATACATAGGGAAGGTATGGCACAAAACTGACAAACAGGGAGAAAAACTCCTATCCACACAATGAACTGGGAATCCTGAAATCTTTAATAATATGCTCTATAACACATGTTACCCAAGATTTTTAATTTGATTAGCATCAATTCTTATGTAGATTTAAAAACAAACAGAACCCACACCCTATATTACTCACTGCCATTTCATTTATCAATTTAGCAATTGATATAGGGCTAAGGAGATATAAATATACAAACATTACTTTGACCATGCATTTTATAGATTACAAAACTGTTATTTTGATTTATTAATATGCTAAACAGTAATACCAAATGTATGACTATCAAGCACACTCATTAGATGCTGTCATCAGCTCATTTTCAGAGAATATGGGCAGTTAGAAATGTTACAAACAGTTCTGATCATAGAATTGCCTTAGACAGGCATGATGATCTCTGCATAATATCAAGAATCTATCATTATAGAAACTGGAAGAAGGACAAAGAATCAAGTATTCAACGTTTTATTTTCGGATCTCTATTCTTTAGTGAAAGCAGAATCACTAGAGATTTTGGTTCATGTTTCTAGCATGCCAATCTCTTCAAGGGTATAGGATTTTAAGATTTGGGAATCACATGAGTGAAAATATTAGATGAAGTTGTGACTGAATGAGAGTACTGAGGAGTATAGAAATGTATAGAAAGAAGAGAGAGGAGTTCTGAGGACAGAATGGAAGTCAGAGTAGGGGGAGGAATAGTCAGGGTCAGAAATATATTGTATAATTTTATGTAAGCCAAAGAAGAATAGAAAAGGAAATGGTAATCACTGAGAACCTACAGAGATCTCAAGAAGTGGAAAATGTGTATCGCAAAATGTAGCTAGGGTCAAAATATTTTTCTCAATGTTTACAAAGCTATACCATACAAAATCTCCATCAAGAAATGGAGAAAATTAAGAATTTTAATTATATCACTAGAAAAGTCAGGCAAAGCAAGCTGACAGTTGTTCACATTTATTTATTAATAATTTAAAGTGTCAGGGCTTCCTTGGTGGTCCAATAGTTAAGAATCTGCCTTGCAATGCAGGGGACACCAGTTTGATCCCTGGTCTGGGAAGATTCTCTGGGAACCAAAGATCAAATTGCCAACATCTGTTGGATCATAGAAAAAGCAAAGGAATTCCAGAAAAACATCTGCTTTACTGACTATGCTAAAGCCTTTGACTGTGTGGATCACAACAAACTGTAGAAAATTCTTAAAGATATGGAAATGTCAGATCATCTTACCTGTCTCCTGAGAAATATGTATGTAGGTCAAGAAGCAACAGTTAGAACTAGACATGGAACAAAGGACTGGTTCCAAACTGGGAGAGGAGTACGTTAAGGTTATATATTGTCACCCTGCTTATTTAACTTATATGCAGAGTACATTATGCAAAATGCCATGATGTATGAAGCACAGGCTGGAATCAAGATTGCCAGGAGAAATATCAATAACCTCAGATATACAGATGATACCACCCTTATGGCAGAAAGTGAAGAGGAACAAAGAGCCTCTTGATGAAAGTGAAAGAGGAGAGGGAAAAAGCTGGCTTAAAATTCAACATTCAAAAAACTAAGGTCATGGCATCTGGTCCCATCACTTCATGGGAAATAGATGGGGAAACAATGGAAACAGTGATAGACTTTCTTTTCTTGGGTTCCGAAGTCACTGTAGCCATGAAATTAAAAGACACTTGATTCTTGGAAGAAAAGCTATGACCAACCTAGACAGCATATTAAAAAGCAGAGACATTACTTTGCCAACAAAAGTTCATCTAGTCAAAGCTATGGTTTTTCCAATAGTCCTGTATGGATATGAGAGTTGGACCATAAAGAAGGCTGAATATCAGAGAATTGATGCTTTTGAACTGTGGTGTTGGAGACGACTTTTGAGCATCCCTTGGACTACAAGGAGATCAAACCAGTCAATCATAAAGGAATTCAGTCCTAATATGCATTGGAAGGAGTGATGCTGAAACTGAGGTTCCAATACTTTGGCCACCTGATGTGAAGAGCCGACTCATTGGAAAATATCCTGAGCTGGGAAGGATTGAAAGGCAAGAGGAGAAGTGGTCAACAGAGAATGAGATGGTTGGATGGCATCACTGCCTCAATGGACATGAATTTGAGCAGGCTCTGGGAGATGGCGAAGGACAGGGAATCTTGACCAGCTACAGTCCATGGGCTCTCAAAGAGTTGGACACGACTGAGTGACTGAACAACTGGAAAGATTCCACATGCCCCTGGGCACGTAAGCCTGTGCACCTCATCTACTGAGCCTGTGCTCTAGAACCCATGAGCTGCAATTACTGAGTCCACTTGCTGGAACTACTAAAGCCCAAGCACCTAGAGCCAGCATTCCACAACAGGAGAAGCCATATCAATGAAAAGCCAGCACACCGCAACTAGAGAGTAACCCCTGCTCTCCACAATTAAAGAAAGCCCACATACAACAAAGACCCAACACAGCTAAAAATTAAAAAATAAAAAATAAAAAATTAAAGCTTTGAGCATTTACTTATAAATTTTAAGTTGGCAGAATATGCATTTTCTTTCAGCCTTTTCTTCTTTAATTATACCCTAATTTCTTGAAAAAGTAAAAGTGCTACTTAGTTGTTTCTGACTCTGTGACCCCAGGGACTGTAGCCCACCAGGCTCCTCTGGCCATGGAATTCTCCAGGCAAGAATACTGGAGTGGGTAGCCATTCCCTTCTCCAGGGCATCTTCCAGATCCAGGGATTGAACTCAGGTCTCCCGTTTTGTAGGTAGACTCTACCATGTGAGCCCCCAAGGAAGCCTTCTGAAAAGGTAATTGACACTTAACTGCTTTGTCTTCCTTCTAGTCTCTCATTATGGAACTCACTCAATCTGGTTTACACATAATAAACCTCGTCAACTCTCTTTCAGTTTAGATGAGCTTGCCATCAAATGTAGCTGCAAACAAACATGTTTAGAGCAATCTTAAGAGCAACTAGGTATCTTGAATGGCAGCTTTTCTCAATACTTAGATAATTCTCTCTTTATCTTCCATTCTAAGTAACAGGCTTGCTCTTTTTATATTTAATTCAATGCTTAATGTTATATAGAAACAACCTATGTCAACACACAAACTCTTAAGCACTTTAACAATGTGTCTTTTATTTTATTTTTTATCATATTAATTGGCATAAAATACATAGTAATGCAAAACCTATAACTTCATTCAATTATTTTATAAAGAAACAATAACTCTCATTGAATGCAAAGTACTAGCTTTCCTCTGATGTGATTTTTCCATTTTAAAGACAATCTTAATGGTTTAATCCTCCAAGGATCATAAAATTGGTAAGAAAAAGAATGAAGTAAAGAATTACTAAAGTTTAGTGTATCAGATTTCAAAAATATTCTCTGATTTTAAAAAGTAGCATCCTTAAGTCTTTTTAAATCAAATAAATAATGTTAGACAAACATGACTTCCGTATCAAAAATCTTGGTTAAGTAGGCTGGGGCAACACTATATTACATGGCAAAGACCATTGAGTGAAACTAAAAACTCATGACTCTCAGGGCATAAAATCCTAAGGATATCTATCCATTTGAAGAAAGATTTCCAAGCTCCTGAGCAGAGATTCAAAATGAAGTCAGTACCATTGTATCACATGTATGTGAAGAGCTACTGAGAATATACATATATTTGGATTTAATATTGATAATCAATGCTTATTCAGTTCGATTATAGGAACAATTTTGGTCATCTTGAAGCCCACAGCGTACATAGCATACAGTTTGAGCATAGTAGTAGTAGGAGTCACCATATTTGTTGGACTGTTGATTTTCTCCTCTTGGTTCCCATGTGAGTAAATTGAGATGAAGTATATATTGTCAAAACTTCGTAAATGGGAAGTATCCCACAGACAGAGGAGCCTCTCAGGCTACAGTCCATGGGGTTACAAAGAGTCAGACATGACTGAGCAGACGAATGGCAGCAGCCTCTTTGAAAAGGGTCTATTGAAAGATAGGAGAAATAATTTGGTATAAGTAGGGTTCTAGTAACTCTAACCAAATGCAGTCAATCCTTATATAAATGCTTATGTAGAGCCTCATAGAAAAGTAACATGTCTCCCAAGAAGTAAAATAGCTCAGTTGAAAAAGCTGTAACTGCTCATCACTTTTATAACAGAGGTCCCAGTCTCAAGGATGCTGATTCAGTCAATAAGACTGGGCCTCTTATTATTAAAATTATTCCCTTATTTTTTTAAATTGAGGTAACACTGGTTTATAACATTGTATATGTTTCACACATACAACACTGTAGCTTGACTTCTGAATATGCTATAGCATGCTCACCATCAAAAATCTAGGTTATGAAAATTATACTTTGTTAAAATTATTTCTCATAGTTCTGGAAAATAGGAAGTTCAAGATCAAGATTAGGTTCCTATTGAGAGCCCTCTTCCTGTTATACAGAAGGCTGCCTTCTTGTTGCAGTGTACATGGGCTTCTTTGGCATATCTAGAGAGAGAACACAAGCAAGATCTCTGATTTCTTCTTGTGAGGGCACTAGTGGTAATTCCATCTTGAGGGCCTCAACCTCATCTAAACCTAATTATCTCCTAAATGCCCCACCTCTAAAAGACATAACATTAGGGATTGGAGCTTAAACATATGAATTTGAGGGAAGACACAATTCATTTCACAGCAATAAATAAAACCCCCTCCTCCAAACCACACTAATTACCCATTTTCCTTGGAATTCTATACCTCTTTAAATATTATCATATATTTTGTTTTATTTGATTTTAACAGCCATTATATCGAGCATATAGACCAAGTATCATATTACTGTTTTTAATAGAAAGAAAAAAAAAAAAAACACCTAAAACTAAAAAGCTAAATGCTGCTCACCAAATACTGTCAGTAGGAACTATTTTCTGTAATTTATCACATCATTATAATCTTGCTATACCACATCACTACAACATATCTTCATATCCATGAAAGAAAGGGCTATTTACTGGTACGGAATACAGAGTATAGGGACAGCTGAAATAAACACTTTTTAGTTTTGGCATTTCTATTGGTTTACCCTCAAAGCACTGAAAGATAATTGTTCTAAAAACTAAGTAGTAATTAGGTTTCTGGTGAACCAAAATGCTAGCTTCACTTCAATATGAAAATAAAGTAATGGTAATAAGCCTTGGCCAAACTAAATTGTTATATTAATATTGACATTGATTTATCTAAAAGTTATGATCAGAATAGTTCTCAGTAAATCTGTTTGAAATACATGCAAAAATACCCTAAAATGTATTTTGTGCACTGTACTAATGTATATTTGCCCCAAGCAAGGGGGAAAACTGCTGTAATGGAGATAATTTGAAATTTAAACAAGAAAATTATGTTTTAATTAAATGCCTGCAATGAAATCCAGCAGGCTAAACATACTGAAGAGGCGCTTTTAAATAGTATGCATGTCTGTAAGTACAGGGACCTGGATTTGCATGTACTCCATCCACTTTTTCTCAAGGTTCATCATTGGAACCCTTTGTTCTCTCGTGCTATTAGAATAATTTACAGTGCTGCCTACAAATTTGATACCTGCATACAGCTTAATATTTTAAATATCAGGATTATTCTTTTTAGTGTATGTATTTTGCTTTAAAAATATAAAAGATAGTAAAAAATGGAACTGTTCACTTGCTACAATCGAGACAGCTCACTGTGATATGACATAACCCTGTGATTCTTGTCTTCCCAATGACTTTAACCCCAATGCATTAAAAATAACTGTTCTGCCTGACAGTAAGCAGTAATTCAGTTTCCAATTCAGCTAAAACCATGCTTCACCTCAGTTTTAACAGCTGAAATTCTTATGTCTTGTATGGGTCATATCTGGTCACTTTAAAAACCACTTAAATTCAGTTACTATGGAACCAATGGATATCATATATTGTATCCCTAGGGTGAACTGAAAAATATGTAGGAAAAACACCTTTCTCAAAGACTTCTTTTCAAAATTTCCAAAGAACATTTTATATTGAGACTCTTTACATTTATCTTGCAATAGGTGGGAGAGTTTCTACTGACACTCAACAAACCATTTCAGTTACACACGTTTCCTTTGGTTTTTACATCAGGATCACAAAAATAGGCTTCTTTAAAACTTTATGATCATATACAACTAAAGGGGGGCTTCCCAGGAGGTGCTAGTGGTAAAGAACCTACCTGCCAATGCAGGAGACCTATGAGACACCACGTTCAATCCCTGGATTAGGGAAGATCCCCTGGAGGAGGGCATGTCAACTCACTCCAGTATTCTTGCCTGGAGAATCTCATGGACAGGGGAGCCTGGCAGGATACAGTCCACAGAGTTGCATAGAGTGGGACACAACTGAAGCGACTTAGCATGCACACATGCATGCATCGCTAACGGATTTGCCAGACCAAGTTGGCAGCTTATCACAGAAACACATATTTGGATACAGAAATTTTGTTTTGCCACAAACTGTTAGAAAAAACGCTAGTGCACTATTTTCATTTCTAAGTGCTTTTTAAAGAAATAACTTTAACATTTACTTAGGTAAATTCTTAGGTACAATTGTTATTACTTTACTTTTTTGTAAACTTACCAAATTCTTACACAACTTTTTGTGCTAAATTCATTTATTAATCATCTCTCCCCATGATAGATAAGGAAACTGAGGCGCAGATAGACTCAGGAAATTTTAAAAATTCATTCAGATGGTAAGTGACAAAATCAAAATTCAAAGACAGGCTCTTTGGTTCTGGAGATTTCTCTGTGTACTCATATTTACACACTGCTATAACTCTCAAATTCAAACAAATCATAAACGGTAGATATTTCACAGGGAAAATCGGTAATTCTAAGAATCACATCATGCGTCTCCACAAGAGCTCACTTTCCTTGCATAGCCTTTATGTCTCTAATATAACATACTTTGAGTTTTCCTGAATACAAACCTAAGCAAAGCACTGTACTGGTGACAGATTTAGAATAAAATATAAGGACTTACTCATATTTCTTAGCTTACGGATGAAAAGGTAAGCATCTTTTCAAAATAGCAAATGGTAAATGTAAAATGAATGATCACAATAATAAATTCTATGAGAATTCATAATGGTTGGAGCCGCCACTTTCATCCAAGAAGGAGTATTAAGGACTTTCTTGCTTGAAACAATCAAAGGGGAAAAAAATCCAACACAAATATTAATATATTCTACAGTGTTCAAGACATCAGGTGAGGAAGGGGAGTGATCCCTGAGAAATGAGAACCAAAATAGTGATTTTCACACTGGAAATAAGAAACAAAGTGGTACATCCCACACTGCTTCAGCTTACTGAGAGTATCGCCTAGGCCACAGCAAAAGGAGGAGGATCCAGTTGGACTCGTAAAGATTCCCTGAACTAGGGACATTTTGCTGAAAGTACTCAGTTTAGGGGAGAAAACTAATACAGCAACATGTAATGAATCTTGAAATAATTATAAGGAGTGAAGAAAGGTAGACAAAGGAGTATAGTATATAACTCCACTTACATAAAATTTTGGATCAAGCATACTTATTTTGACAGCAGATCACTGATTACCTGGGGAAGGTCAGTGCAAAGAAGATGTATAGGGAAGGATTACACAAGGGCATGAGGCAACTTTTGGGAGTGATGGATATATTCACTACCTTAATTTTAGTCATATTTTCACAGGTGTATAAATATGTCACTAATTACCAAATTGTACACTCAAAATATGTGTAATGTATTCAATTATACCTCAAGAAAAATAAAACATTTCTGGCGTGGGCATAATGTTTTAGGAAAGTTGGATCTGAGAAATGGTCCTTGTTAAGAGCATGTTTGTATCTCCTCAAAATTCATGTGTTCAAACCCCAACCCCTAAGAGGACAATGGGACCTCTGGGAAGTAATGAGTTATGAGGATGAAGCTCTATGATGGGGTTATAGTGTCCTTATAATAAGAGAAAAAAAAAATTTGTCTTTCTCTCGCATTTCCATGTAAGGACACAGCCAGAAGACCGTCACCTATAAATCAGAAAGAGAGCATTCACCAGAATCCAGCCATGCAGGCATGCTGATCTTGAAATCCCAGCCTCCAGAACAGTGAAAAATAAATGTCTGTGGTTTAATTCATCCAGTCTATGGTAATTTGTTATAGCAGTCTAAGTTGATTAAGATAGTTTTCATTGAATGATGGCATTTAATAAAAGAAAATAAAAAGAAAATTGTATACTCTGCTTGGTGAATGTTACATGCAAGCAACAGTATATTGTTTTTAAAGGTCTGTAATTTGATTAATTTGGCTTGAATATTAGTTAATTTGGGTCATATGAGAGACAGAACAGAAGGCGTTTGAGATTAAATATCATTATGGAATAACTACAATTATCTACAGACGCTGTGTTTTCTGTTGCTGCATAACAATGACCACAAATCTGGTGCTTAGAACAATGCAAATTTATTATTTCACGGTTTCCATGGGTCAGGAATCAGCATGAGTGTATTAGTTTCCTATTATGGTTACAATAAATCACCAGAAACTTAGTTGCTTAATACAACAAAAATTTATATTCGTTATGTTTATGGAGATAGAAACCTGAAGTCAATTTCACTAAACTGAAGCTGAGGTGTCAGCTGAGCTTGGCAAGGCTGTTTCCTGCTGCATGCTTTCAGGGGAGATGCCATTACCTCTTTTTTGTTTCTGTTGCTTCCTGTATTCCTTGGTTTGTGGCCCTTTCCTCTGTTCTCAAACTGTATCACTCCACTCTCTGTTTCCACTTTTGTACTATCTTCTGTTCTCTTGATTTTCTTGCCTCTCTCTCCTAAGAACCTTTGCATCTAGTGCCCACTGGGGTAATCTTTTAAAAAACATTTCCTCTTGTTTATAAATTTATTTATAGAATATCACTCTCCAAAATGCAAAATAAATGTGAAGTCAGCACAGAATTGTGAAAAGAATGCACACAGGACACATGGTCTGCCCCGGGGCTGCTGACTGTTTCTTGCTGAAAGATGAAGTCATCCCTTTAATGCTAAGATTGCTGCCTATTTCTTCTTGCTAAGAGCTTCTGCGCACATGCTTCTGTTCTGTCCCTTAATAGTGAACTTAGCTTATGGTGTTCTTTTTTCCCACTTTCTTCAACAAATGAGGCATTTGGGACTTTTGACTCACTCTTCTGAAAATGTTTTTGTGTGTGTGTGATCTGAGACCATTTCATCATTGATTTATTTGACCATGCATTTGACAATAGATAGCTCCCATTGGATAATGTGGGCCAATCTCCCATTTTAAGAAACGTAACTGAATTACTCCTGCAAAGTCATTTTGCATTTAGGGTAATATCATAGGAGAAGAAATGGCAAACCCCTCCAGTATTCTTGCCTGGAAAATCCATGGACAGAGAATCCTGGCGGGCTGCAGTCTATGGGGTCACAAACAGGTGAACATGACCGAGTGGACAAAACACATAGGTTCCAGGGATTAATGCATGTTATCTTTGAGGCGCTGTCATTTAGCCTACCACAGTGGATTTGCTAGGTGGCACCCCACTCCAGTACTCTTGCCTGGAAAATCCCATGGACGGGGAGCCTGGTAGGCTGCAGCCCATGGGGTCGCTAAGAATCGGACACGACTGAGCTACTTCACTTTCACTTTTCATTTTAATGCATTGGAGAAGGAAATGGCAACCCACTCCAGTGTTCTTGCCTGGAGAGTCCCAGGGGTGGTGGAGCCTGGTGGGCTGCCATCTATGGGGTCGCACAGAGTCGGACACAACTGAAGCGACTTAGCAGCAGCAGCAGCAGTGTTCAGGTCTGAACAGGCAGAATTCGTGGTGATGGCTAGGGTGTCAACTCTTCCAAGAGGCCACAGGTCTTGTTGCAACCTCATTCGGGTTGTTGACAAAATTAAGACTCAGATTTCTCACTTGCTTCCAGCTGCGGGAGTCAGTATCAGCAGCTAGAGGCCATCCTTGTGACCTGGCAGCATGACTCTGTCACATGAGGCAGCTCAGTTTTTGAAACCAGCAAGAGAAAACATTTTCTGTTATTATGACGATTGGTAACTTACATCACCTTAGTTCTGTGGTACTCAGCATTTTCCCTCAGTTAAGTAAGTTATGAAAAAGCCTTTGAATATTTCATTATATATTTTAGGAAAAATCAGAAACCTTTTGTAAGGTACTTTCAACATTTAAATATCTTGTTTAAAATCTCTTGTTTAAAGTCTCCACACATGCTGACAAATAAACAATGAAAATGTTTCCAAAGTGGAAAAACACATCAGCGTAAAGCAGTAGCAGGTTCAAAGTAGACAAATAAGTTACTTTGATGATGCTCACTGCTCTTTTCTCCCATTTCCAAATGAAAAGCAAGTGGAAAAAATCCTAGTCTGCAGGTGTTCGGTATAAATAAAATACTGATATGTTTCTGCTCTCTATAGAATTTATGCTTCTTCAGGGCATTTTGTTACAAAATGTACATTATTGAATTTCCTGATACTTTGAGAAGAATGGATAAAATATGACAAAATAAGCTTATCTTAAGTCATTGTCATTGGTTCAAAAAAAGCATAATGAAATACATCCTCATGTTCATGTTTAATTTTATGTAAACCACAAAGAGAAATTATCAAGAGAAAAACATCAAGCATGATTCAAAACACAAATTTGTATATAAATAATAAGGGGAAACAGCAAAAGTGAGCTCTATCTCTCTGGCTCCCAAACAAAATAATGAATCTATTCTCTCATTTTTAATTAACTTTTGCCTTTAAAGGGTTTATCAGAAAGTAGATAGGATAATCACTCTACAATTTATTCCTTTCAGAATGGTATTCCTATATAGCATTTTTTAAAATTATAACCATATCTAAATCTATACTGATTGTATGTAGGCCTTATTTGATATCTCATTTATATTCTCTACTGGATTTTAATTACTATTTTGCATATATATTACACGTCAAAATAAATTATGGACTAAAGGGAGAAATTATATTTGTTTTTTCACTAGTGTCCATATACATGCTTTGAATACTACCAAAAATAATTTATAATGATTCTGTAGACAGTTTTAATACATTTGACTATTTCACACAGTTTTAAGCATTTTGTAATATAGGCATGCATTTTCATTGATAGAGGATCAGACATTCCAACTTGCACTCAATAATATACATAATTATGTATATGTGTGTTATATATGGTGTATCTTCTGGAGAAGGAAATGGCAACCCACTCCAGTGTCCTTGCCTTCTTGCTGGGATATCCTATGGACAGAGGAGACTAGCAGGCCACAGTCCACAAGGTCACAAAAGAGTAGGACATGACTTAGCAACTAAACAACAACAACAACAAATGGTATATCTGCAAAACGCCTGCACAAAGTAATTGATCTATAATTGGCAGCTATAACTACACTTATAGATCAACTCACCTAGGATTTAAGGTTTTTATATCTAAAACACAGTAAGAATAATGATGTTATTTGCTACATCCTGTTGGATTCTGTGTTCAGCAGTTGGTGGTATTTTTTTTATGATCTGAAGAGTATAAATTAGCCTATATTCCCAAACAAAGCAAAAATTTTTGTAGCCCATTGGTCTTCTATAAGCAAACAGAAGGGGAAACAAAGCAGAGTTTCATTATAAATTTCAATTTATGGTGATAACAATAGTATGTGCATCAAAAGTATCTGCATTAATGTACCTTAATGAGAAATTTGGGAGAAGGCAATGGCAACCCACTCCAGTACTCTTGCCTGGAAAATCCTATCAGCGGAGTAGCCTAGTAGGCTGCAGTCGATGGGGGCGCTGAGTCGGACACGACTGGGCGACTTCACTTTCACTTTTCACTTTCATGCATTGGAGAAGGAAATGGCAATCCACTCCACTGTTCTTGCCTGGAGAATCCCAGGGACAGGGGAGCCTGGTGGGCTGCCGTCTATGGGGTCGCACAGAGTTGGACACGACTGAAGCGACAGCAGCAGCAGCAGCAGCAATGAGAAATTTATATTGATACAAATTTTTAACTCTCTGAGAACATATTTTTGGTTTATAGTAATTACATATTTTGTTTTTCACTCAAGGCCATGGGGGTGAGGGGGTGCACCCCCCTGGTGGGATAGCAGACATGACTGCCACCCTACTGGGCTGAGAGGACAGAGCACTGATCCAGAGTTATTCCAGAACCTTAAAATCGAATGGAAATTCCCTTGATAGTTCTGGGTCTTCCCTGATGGGTCAGAAGGTAAAGAATCTTCCTGCAAGGCAGGGGACTTTAGTTCCAACCCTGGGTTGGGAAGATCCCCTGGAAAAGGAAATGGTAACCCACTCCAGTCTTCTTGCCTGGAAAATTCAATGGATAGAGGAACCTGATGGGCTACAGTTCATAGGGTTGCAGAGTCAGACGTGACTGGGCCACTTTCAGTTTTCTGCTCTTCCTTGGGATCATTAACCCTTTTTTCTTTTCTGATTTCTTCAATTTGAAGTGAAAATGTGTATCATATGCCTATCTCAGCATTGTATTTTAATAATAAAGGCCCTATCTGGTTCACAGTGTCATAGGTGAGGAGACATTTTCCTTCAGGATGAATCAGACCTCAAGTCTCAGTCATAGCTGATGTGCATGATATTTAGAGGAGACTTTGGACTTAGATTTATTTCTGGAATAGGTCAAGATTTTGGGGTCTTTTGGGATGAGGTAAACGTGCTTAGCATTTGCGAAGGTGTAATATTTAAGGTGTCAAAGGGTGGAGTACAGTGGAGTTAATTGTATCCCTCTAAAATTCCTTTGCTGAAGTTCTAACTCCTAATGCCTCAGAATGTGACCATATTTGGAGATAACAGAGATATTGAAATTAAAATGAGGTCATTTTTGTAAACCCTAATCTAGTAGGGTTAGGAAAAGGAAATTTGAACAGACGTGTACAGAGGAAAGATGATGTGGAGATACAGGGAGAAGACAGCCATCTATAAGCCAAGGATGGAGGCCTGGAATACGAGCCTTCCCTTTTGCCTATCAACAAGAAGCAACCCAGCTGACACTTTGATTTTGGGTTTAGAATCTCTGGGAATATAACAAAATAAATTTCTCTTGTTTAATCCATTCAGTCTGTTATACTCTGTTATGGTGGCACCAGAAAACAGACAAATCAACTGACTCAAACACTTCCTAAAATGTCCCCTATTATTGAGTAGGAAAAAGAAACAGTAAATTTGGTCATTTACAAGCACAGTGGGCCTTGTAATTCTATTGTATCAGTTCAGTTCAGTTTAGTCGCTCAGTCGTGTCCGACTCTTTGTGAACCCATGAACTGCAGCCGCCAGGCCTCCCTGTCCATCACCATCTCCCGGAGTTCACTCAAATTCACGTCCATCGAGTCAGTGATGCCATCCAGCCATCCCATCCTCTGTTGTCCCCTTCTTCTCCTGCCCCCAATTCCTCTCAGCATCAGAGTCTTTTCCAGTGAGTCAACTCTTCCATTGAGGTGGCCAAAGCACTGGAGTTTCAGCTTTACCATTATTCCTTCCAAAGAAATCCCAGGGCTGATCTCCTTCAGAATGGACTGGTTGGATCTCCTTGCAGTCCAAGGGACTCTCAAGAGTCTTCTCCAACACCACAGTTCAAAAGCATCAATTCTTCAGCGCTCAGCTTTCTTCACAGTCCAACTCTCGCATCCATACATGACCACTGGAAAAACCATAGCCTTGACTAAACAGACCTTTGTTGGCCAAGTAATGTCTCTGCTTTTGAATATGCTATCTAGGTTGGTCATAACTTTCCTTCCATGGAGTAAGGGTCTTTTAATTTCATAGCTGCAGTCACCATCTGCAGTGATTTTGGAGCTCCAAAAGATAAAATCTGACACTGTTTCCACTGTTTCCCCATATAATAAATCTAATAATACTTATTCATATATTTTAACTACTTGTTCATAATAGAAATTGTATAGGCACATATCTTTATGAATAGATTTTGAGCTTCTTCAGGGAAGAACATTTTAAACTCTTATTTATATTTATACATAATATAGCATATTATAATAATATGCATCTATGGTATTTCATGTTTGAAAAAATAAATAATTAAATATATATTAATTTATTTATATTAGACTATTAACTCTATTTGTCCAAAACATAATATTTTAACACATCCAAGTTAAATAAAAACAACTTCTAAAGTGCTTTTTTTGTTGTTGTTTTTGTTAAACTCTTAACTCTTATCCAAGCAACTAAACATAAGAGAAGGGAAACAAGCAAATAGTTAAATACAGAGGCATCTGATATACTTCCTTGAAAAGTTATACACCCCACAGTTGGGCTTGATTCTACTTTCAAATGTTTATAATTATGCTATTCTCATGTTTTTCTCCTTTTGAAAAGAGAAATCATGTTTGCGTCCATTCTGTTTGTATCTGAAATAATTCACTACATTTATCAATTTATTTCCAATTAGCTTTCCTTAACCTAAAATATCATTCTTTATTACTACAAAAGTTTCATTTTTATTTTAATGAGTTTTAAATATTTCAAGACATTTTGCAGAAAGTAACTATTCAGGCACTATCATGCTTTATCTTAATAAGAACATTAATTTGATGACTGAAAATAAAGTTGGATATATAATGAGGTCTCATGAGTACATAACTTTGTAATAAAGTAACACCCAGAAGACAAACAATTCTGGGAAATAAGAGAAATACTGATGAGAAAAGAATCAACATAATTGCTTATCTGTATGTCAAGTAAACTTAAATAGAAAAAATTTTTGGTGTTTAATTTTTTAATATACTTTAAAATTTGATATAAATATACCAGAACCTTAACTTATAAAAACCATACATTTAATTATGAAAGACAGTAGACCTTTAACATAAACTCTTTGGAACTTCATGGACTGTAGCCCACCAGGCTCCTTTGTCCATGAACTTCTCCAGGTTATGACTACTGGGGTGGGTAGCCATTTCCTTTTCTAGGAGATCTTTCTGACCCAGGGATGGAACCTGGGTCTCCTGCATTGCAGGCAGATTCTTTACCACTGAACCATCTGGGAAGCCCTTAACATAAACATAAACATAAAATGTCTGTTTAGTAGAGCTGCAAATAACTCTCTAAAATAGTTTGCTCAGACAAACATTCCTCATGTGGATTAGCAAACTGGTTAGTCGCCTCTCTGTCTCCCTAACTGGGGAATGTTTAGAATGAACTTAACTATTCTACCAAACATAGCAAGAACTATGCAATTTAACACAAAACCATGTGGATAAACCATGTGAAAGTGAAAAGTGAAAGTGAAGCCACTCAATCGTGTCTGACTCTCTGCGACCCCATAGACTGTAGCCTACCAGGCTCCTCTGTCCATGGGATTTTCCAGGCAAGAATACTGGAGTGGGCCACCATTTCCTCCTTCAGGAGATCTTCCTGACCCAGGGATTGAACCCAGGTCTCCCGCATTGTAGGCAGATATTTTACTGTCTGAGCCATAAACCATGTAATTTAACACAAAAACATGTGGATAAACCATGACACCACCCTTATGGCAGAAAGCAAAGAAGAACTAAAGAGCCTCTTGATGAAAGTGAAAGAGGAGAGTGAAAAAGTAGGCTTAAAACTCAACATTCGGAAAACTAAGTTCATGGCATCCAGTCCCATCACTTCTCAGCAAATAGATGAGTAACAATCGAAACAGTGACAGACTTTATTTTTGGGGGCCTCCAAAATCACTGCAGATGGTAGCTGCAGACATGAAATTAAAAGGCACTTGCTCCTTGGAAGAAAAGTTATGACCAAACTAGGCAGCGTACTCAAAAGCAGAGACGTTACTTTGCCAACAAATGTCCATCTAGTCAAAGCTATGGTTTTTTCAGTAGTCATATATAGATGTGAAAGTTGGACTATAAAGGAAGCTGAGCACCAAAGAATTGATGCTTTTGAACTGTGGTGCTGGAAAAGACTCCTGTGAGTACCTTGGACTGCAAGAGGATCAAACCAGTCTATCCTAAAAGAAATCAGTCCTGAATATTTATTGGAAGGACTGGTGCTGAAGCTGAAACTCCAGTACTTTGGCTACCTGATGGGAAGAACTGACTCACTGGAAAAGACCCTGATGCTGGGAAAGATTGAAGGTGGGAGCAGAAGGGGACAACAGAGGATGAGATGGTTGGATGGCATCACTGACCTGATGGACATGAGTTTCAGTAAGCTCTAGGAGTTGGTGATGGACGGAGAAGCCTGGGATGCTGCATTCCATGGGGTGATGAAGAGTCAGACAGGACTGAGCAACTGAACTGAACTGATGTGGATAATGTAAGAGCATCCATTCATTTTTTCATTCATACATATAATTAGCATATACAACAATTATCCATACTATATAAAGTGAAAGAAAGTGAAGTCGTTCAGTCGTGGTAAATAATAATAATTATTTTCCAGAACTAAGTAGCTGAATATATAAATGCAAATTCCTAATACAGTGTTTTACACATGTTAGATTACTTCCCTCCCATTCTTCTTTTGTGTCTGAATCAAGTGAGACACATGAATATCTTTTTAGAAAGATGATTATTAAGACACAGCCAAAAATATCAATTATGAAAAGATACAGTTTCTTTCTGACTGGTCATTATCCACATAAAACAAATTATATTTTAAAACTTGCCTACTCGACTAACTAAAACACAGAGCCAACTAAAATTTTACCTAGAAGCTATCTTGGTTTTCACATAAATATATAACTTTAGAGGATTAACTTAACTAGTTCTGTAAGATTAACATATGAAATTCAATGGTAAATTGCCAAATCACAATGTTACTTTGTGTTTAGTGATGTGACCCAATCCCTCTTATTAAATTCAAATATAAGCTTAGTTTAATGCTTCAAAAATAGTTTGGTACATTTACCATGGTTACAAAAACATTCTTGCTGATGTATTCCAATGAGGAGCCTGTGAATTGTCATCTCTGCTTGGTTACAGTGTTGACACTTGCTAGAAGAATATCTAATTTGCTCACAGATAATTTATCAGACTTGGACTGATTTACCTCTTTCATGGGTTGTTTTGGCAGATCAAAAAGTATGCTGGCTTGCTTGGTGTCTGGCTTGAGTCATTGATGGATATGTAAGAGATAATGAATAAAAAGCAGCCAGAGCCTGTGAATTTTGTGATTGGAAAAGTTCCAAGCAGTCTTTGGCACAGATATCCTCTTAATCAAGGGTGTTAGCTTTGGAAAGCCAGGGAGCTGGGATCGGGGGCCATCAGAAGAGGAATATGTAGTGAAGAAAGCTTGTGCCTTTCATTTTAAGAGTAAATGCAAAAATTTTAGTTTCTCCTATTACTGGTCCACTCCAGAGGTTCTTTGAAATATACTTTCAACTGCTTTCTGTGTCTTTGAAATAGGAGAACAACCTTAAGTCATAAAGGAAGCACTGATAAAATTAGGGAAAAAATGGTTTTACTGGGATGTCTCCAATATATTTTAAAATAAATTCTCCATGTGTAACTCAAAATTTTGAATTTTGAATAATACTCAGCAACCAGCCTCTCTAGTAATGATTTCTTTAAAATTAATCCCATTATATTTTTTCTTATCCCTTTACCTCTGTAGGGAGGAAAATAGGATGAGTATGGCCTGCGGATCCAGATGAACTAAGATTCAAATCCTGGTTCCAAAACTTATTCATCAAGAAAAATGAATCAAACCCACTTCTCTCACAAAATATCTTTTTGCCATAGTACAATGAAGATAATACTATCCTCACAGAAGAGATGAAGGATAAAGAAAATGTATGTACATCCTCAAGATCAATTTCAAAAGTCCTAATGTTGAAGAGTATTTGCAATTTTCTATCATAACACAAGTGTGGGTTTGTGTGTACATGCACATGTGTGAGGAAAAAAAAAATGAGAGTGAGGCAGTAAAAGAGATAATCTGCATAAAGATAGAAAAGATGGCTATTTTAGAAAACACATAACATGCATTTCACAAAAGACAGCAAAGACTATAGTATATTCTTCGTTAAATGTCTCTATACTAAAATTTAATTGAATGAAAGCTGGTGGAAGAGAGACAAATAAATTTAAGAAACACTAAATTCGTTGGCATCTAAATAAAGCCAAACAAGCATATATCAAAATTTAACAATGTAAACTTGACACCTGAAAAATATTCCCACGGTTAATTTGACAACCATATAAGAAAAGAGGCACCTACTATATTCAAAATGAACAAAGATGACCTATTTTCTTACATTTGTCACTAACATCCTCACTGCTGTTAAGCTTGTTAGTGACAAATAACAAGGGAAAGGTCACAGCCTTATGTGATTTGAGTCAGCCCAGTTTTGAAATTACACACTTACCAATGCTGAGTACAGGATCTCTAGGAGGCTTCTTTCCTACCAAACACAAGTCTTTTACTTTTATATTTTCAAAACTTTAAAATACTATGCAACAGAATGTATTAATTTACAGAGACATACACTGATACTATTAGTTTTCTAGTCAATAAAATCTAAATGATTTTAATAAAATACAAAGATCAACTAAATGTCTAAATAACTAGTTCAATATAAAACAGTTACTACTGCAAAACAAAAACTAAATGAAATAAAAATAACCTCTCTTAAAAGAACAGAATGGGAGCCTTTTTTATTTCTCCTGGTCTTAAGTATATAATATAGCCTGGCGGGAAAAACAAAGTATAGTATATATACATTTCCAGAGAACACACAGCTAGGAAGTAGTTTAGCTGTCAGGGATTACAATGTAGTCATGCTTATTTCTAAAATCAAGGCTCTTTTCTCTACATCATTCCGCATTCTGATTACCTCATACAGAAGACAAATTATAAAATGATTAAAAAAGTGAAGGAAAACAATCACAGTTGAAGCAATTTCCTTGTGAATTTTGTGGAAATAATACCACCTTTCAATATAGATCATCAAAATAGTATAATGGTTTTAATAAAAGGTAATGTCTATTTTTTATTGTGTGCTCAAATTAATGCAATAGAGCTTTCTTACAAAACATTTAAAAAAGAATGTCAATTCTCCATTAATTTATTTATTACCTGATTATATATGGCCTCAAAACTTTAAAATAAATGTTTATTAAACAATAATATATTCATTTTTGTGTTGCCTAAGACTTCAATGTTAACATTAAATCCCTTCTCCAAAGGATCTTCCTGATCCAGGGATCAAATCCAGGTCTCCTGCATTGCAGGCAAATTCTTTACCCCTGCGCCACCAGGGAAGCCCTAAAGTTAGGATACATTAACAGTTCTCTAAGTACGAAGTCATGAATGTTGAATCTTAGGTCATCATCAGAAATTTTAAAAAGTGGACAGAGTATTAAGATGTTAACACAGCACCCTTAACTTAGAAAAATGACAATAACAAAGAAAATCCATGACAGTATGAAAGTGTATAGGTTTTCAAAATCATATTTCTCTTTACTTCATGATATTATGGTAATGATTCAGTTGAATTGTAAAGTCCTTATAGGAAATTAAGTTGGTGTGACTAAATGATGTGCTATTTTTTTTCATTTGACAAACACTTTAGAGGACCTTATTTTGAACAAGGCATTGTTTCAGGCTGTGAGGATACAGTGGTCAAAAAATAAATAAATAAATAAATACAACTCTGTCCTCTAGGAAATTCCATTCTCATGATATAATCTTTGACAGTATACTTCTCAATATTCAGTAATTTACATCCCACATTCTTCTCTTCCTATGAGATAAATCTAGAGTTGTGCCCTTTAAAGTGGTTATTAAGGCTAAATGAAATCATAAGGGTGGGTCCCTAATTTGATAAGACTGGTATCCTATTTAGAAAATGAAGAGACACCAGATATTCCCCGTCCTTCTGCATGCACACAAAGGAAAAGTCAATTGAGGACACAGAGATAAGATGGTTATCCAAAAGCCAGGAAGAGGGGTCTCACCAGAAACCAGCATCTTGACAGTAGACTTCCAGTTTCCAGAATAGTGAAAAAACTTAATTTCTTGTTTAACTCACAAGGTCTCTAGGCCAAGAAGTCTAATTTACAACAGACTAGCTAAGGACTGTGCTTTTATATTCTTCTGAATGATCTGTTATCTTAATACGATCTATTTTAGATGTGAAATGGAAATAAGTTTCACGAATCCTGTTAACGTATCAATTGTAATCTTAAGAATACTGGTAATATATCAATAATTTAGAGTACACTGTATTAACCAGAGAAACCTTTGACTTCATGATCATCTTGGCTTTTACCATAAGTGAAGATACCAATCTTTTGTGATGCTGTAGTTACATATACAGTTTTTTAACATGTAAAGAGAGGCCACAAGATTAGAAGACAATATAAATCCAGAAGCAGGCACATAAAAAAAGTCTAATGATAAAAAGCAAATAATTATTACGAATGTCATATATTCATATAGTTTAACATAAATGAAAAAGAGTAAGGTCACATACATAGCTCAATTATATCCCCAAACCTAGAGAAAGTCATAAAAATATTAACATAAATATCCTACTTTGTACTCCAAGTTTCTTATATCTTCCCTTCAAGAAAATTACAATTGCCATTTTATTATTATTCACATGATTCTTTCATTATTGCCTGTCTCACCATTGGACAATAATATCCAGACTTAATTTCTTTGTTTTCTTTCCATTGTATCCAATTTAAAAAAAAAAATTTTAATGTAAATTAAATGCAAAATATTCTAAATACCTAACTTCTCTATCTTCCATTGGTCCTGTCAGTTTTGTGTTATGGAGAATGAACTGAGAAGCTTCATTCATTTTCTTTCATAATGAAAGTAGTATCAAATTGTATTCACCTTAATCACTTATGAGTAAAAATAGATACGCTTATGAAATTCAAATACTATGTTAAAGACAATCAATCTAGTCTTCAAACTGGCTAGGAATAAATTAGTAGTACTAATTGTCGAATACTTTGGAGTATAAAGCTGTTCTTTAATACTGTAAGGGTAAAAAGCTTTATTAAAATTCCTTTTAATGCAGGAGAAACGACTCCAATGTTATGAACTATTCCTTGAGGTGATTCCGTACCTTATCAAATTTGATGACAACTTGGTGATAGGGCGACAGACAACTATAATGAAGGTCTTGATCTTCGTCCCCACTTTTACCTCCTTTCCAACATTTAACTGAAAGATTCCTAATAGTGATTAATTGCCTAATCAGGACATTCATCACAATTAAATGATGCTATAGTCCATGTACTACGACATTAGGAACAGACTTTTTCTGTAGCAACTTTTCCTACCAGCTAACAACCACAAGAACTGTCTCTAGAGAAGTTTGGGAAGAGATGACAAGAGAGAATTTCTGTGACTAGATCATTCTCTCAAAATCAGTATGCAGAGCACATGGAACCCAAAGGATTTATTAATCAATTCACTATTCTTGAAAACAGAAAGTTCTGTCTGTGTATTGACAGTTGGGCTCAATACAGAGAAAATAAATTAGTAAGCAAAAGAAATGCCATGCACAATTTCAGGAAATTCATATTCTAACCAAGAAGGGGAAAAATAACCACATACTTCTAAAGGGAAGTGTAATTGCAACCATATCAACATTTATGATGACAGAGACAATAGCATGTGCAAAAACTTTCATTAAATGAGTGAATAAATGAATCAATGAATGTAACAGTGGGTAAAAGAGACTCAAAGTAGCCTAGTTGAGCTGGAGTAGACTGGCCCTGTAGGAGGCTATAAGAGGAAGTGGAGACTTGAGTTTATCACAGGTTCTTTCTAATTGAACCTTGGAAAAAAGGAAAGACATTGGAGGTCAGTGTCTGTTCACACACTTTAAAGTGTAAGGGGTATATCACGAAGTGTAAGAGAGAAACAAAACAAAGTGTAAGAGAGAAGGGAAAGTGTAAGTGAAAGTCACTCAGTCATGTCCGACTCTTTGTGACCCCATGGACTATACAGTCCATGGAATTCTCCAGGACAGAATACTGGAGTGGGTAGCCTTTCCCTTCTCCAGAGGGTCTTCCCAACTCGGGAATTGAGCCCAAGTTGCCTGCATTGCAGGCGGATTCTTTACCAGCTGAATCACAGGGGAGCCCAAGAGAGAAGGGGGAATACAAAATTTGTGTTTTGAAAAAATAATTCATGCAGCACTGTAGAGAAAGGGAAACTTAGATGAAGGGAGTGTAGGGAGACTTAGGCGGATATGGGAAAACAGTTATTAAGCACTTGAAGTTACTCAGATCTGGGTTGTCTACTCAATGCATCATATGGATTTGGAATAATAATTGTTTGTTAAATGCTAAAATAATTTGTATGCCCTTCTTTACAGGTAAAGTAGTATTAGCTGCTACTAATAACTTTATAAATACAGTGGCTAAATTAACAGCTATTTCATGTATTGTTTATCATTTAAATATGAGAAAACTAAGCTATCATAATCATCTGTCTCTATTTGCTGGAGAAATGAATGCAGTATATTGATTCCAAGATAATGAACAGCAATATCCCCTCCCTCCAAAACCAAAATAGCTATTCTTTATTTTGTGCATTTTCTCTGTTACTTAATAATTACCAAATTGATAGTTTAATAAGAAACATTGAAGTATTTCAAACAGTAAAATCTATAGAAAATGCTAATTAAATTACTATGAACTGAATCCCTGTGAAATCCATGCTAATACCCTTATCCCCATTGTAGTAGTGTATTTGGAGATGGGGGATATGGGAAGTAATTAGATTGTAAGTTTAGAGCCTTCAGGATGGGATTAGTGTCCTTGTAAGAAGAGGCAGAAAAGAGCTTGCTTCCTTTCTTTCCCTTAGCCAAATAAAGATATGACGAGAAAATCGTTTTCTTCACACTAGGAAGAGGGCCCTTACCAGACTGTACATTTGCTAGTGCCTTGATCTTGAACTTCTCAGACTCTAGAACTATGATAAATACATGTTTGTTGTTTATACCACCCAGTCTATGGTATATTTCCTATAGCCTCCTAAGTTGCTTATGTTTATAGTGTAAGACAACACGGAGTATACATAACATATGTTCAGTTAAGTTCATGCATTAAAAATTAGATAAATGTGTTTAAGAATTAATTTTAAATCTTCAGAGAAAATCAAATTCTATGCAGGAAAGTACAGATGTTATGAAAATTATACATAGGATAGGTAAGTCACACAGTTTTTGAAATATCAAATGTAAAATCTATCAAGACAATTTATTTTTGTGTTTTAGTGAAAATAATATCTGTTATTCAATAAAAAGTAACTGAGGTGATATAAAATAAAATGTTATTTTATTATCACAATATTAAGTAAGGGTGTTATTATTTCAATAACTAATACTAAAATTGTCTGCTAATTCACAAAAATTATGATCTAATTTTATATTACCATGATACAAGATAGCATTGAAGAAAAGCTTGGACTATTTGAAGTACTCCAGTTTTCTCTCTTTTCCTCTGGTGATTGAAAGTACATTACAAAATGACCAAGGAGTATTAACACTTAAAGTATGCAACTTAAATTCTTATTTTTCAGGCTTTTCAGACCACTTAGCAAAGACCTCCAACATCTGACAAACTGCTTCTCTGCTTTCTCAATCTGTAGCACTATAATTCTCCCCTTACAGCCCTTTAAGATTTATAACCAACATTCACACCTGCTAAAGGCAGTCAAATGTTGCATGTTATGATGAAAAAGGATGAATAGAACATTATTCTTGCATTCTGAAAATTTAGAAAAGCAGTAGGTGGAGACTGGTAGGAAAATAGTAGACTAAATTCAACATGGTACTATTTAAAATAATGTATTATGTGACGAGAAGAACAGATAAGGAAGTGACTGATTTTGTAGGGAATGCAGTGCATGCTCAAGAATAGCTTTTAATAAAAGAAGTACCTAAGAATTAGGTTTCAATATTCATTTTTATTTTTTGTTTCAGGAAAAAGAACAAGGTGAAGATGCCAAGTACCTACGTATGTTGGTGTGATCGGAACACCTATTACAATTGGTCAAAGGTTTCATTTCTCACAAAATACACTAAGTTTTCTTTTACCTCCAACCCTCTGCACAAACTTTTTTTTTTTTCCTGAAATACCATTTATAATTTCTCCCCCAAAGTCTGTATCAAATCTAAATCAAAACAGCTGGAAATACCCATTAGCCTGGTGCCCTTTTAAAGACATCTTATGTTTGAGCTCCACTGCCCCCTCAATCTCTGAATTTCTAAGCAACAGTCTTCTGAATTATATTAACCCTGTCCATGTATTCCTAAGCTTGTACTCTGTCATATATATCTAATTAGTCAGTAAAAACACTGATAATTTTAAAATACTATGTAAAATGCTATGCACAGAGAAGTTCTAAACAAATATTTTTTTCATTTAAGTCTTTTTTCTTTTTTTTAAATTTTATTTTATTTTTAAACTTTACATAATTGTATTAGTTTTGCCAAATATCAAAATGAATCTGCCAAAGGTATACATGTGTTCCCCATCCTGAACCCTCCTCCCTCCTCCCTCCCCATACCATCCCTCTGGGTCCTCCCAGTGCACTGGCCCCAAGCATCCAGTATCGTGCATCGAACCTGGACTGGCAACTCATTTCTTACATGATATTTTACATGTTTCAATGTCATTCTCCCAAATCTCCCCACCCTCTCCCTCTCCCACAAAGTCCATAAGACTGATCTATACATCAGTGTCTCTTTTGCTGTCTCGTACACCGGGTTATTGTTACCATCTTTCTAAATTCCATATATATGTGTTAGTATACTGTATTGATGTTTTTCATTCTGGCTTACTTCACTCTGTATAATAGGCTCCAGTTTCATCCACCTCATTAGAACTGATTCAAATGTATTCTTTTTAATGGCTGAATAATACTCCATTGTGTATATGTACCACTGCTTTCTTATCCATTCATCTGCTGATGGACATCTAGGTTGCTTCCATGTCCTGGCTATTATAAACAGTGCTGCGATGAACATTGGGGTACACGTGTCTCTTTCCCTTCTGGTTTCCTTAGTGTGTATGCCCAGCAGTGGGATTGCTGGATCATAAGGCAGTTCTATTTCCAGTTTTTTAAGGAATCTCCACACTGTTCTCCATAGTGGCTGTACTAGTTTGCATTCCCACCAACAGTGTAAGAGGGTTCCCTTTTCTCCACACCCTCTCCAGCATTTATTATTTGTAGACTTTTGGATCGCAGCCATTCTGACTGGTGTGAAATGGTACCTCATAGTGGTTTTGATTTGCATTTCTCTGATAATGAGTGATGTTGAGCATCTTTTCATGTATTTGAACAGTAAATTCACCTTAGAATTATACTTCTCAGCTCTAAACCTTAGACCTACTAACATGCATGCTTGTCAAAAACTGTCTGTCTATGTGTTTCTCTCTTCCCATCTACCCCCAGCATCCTGGCACACGTTCCTGTCCTAGCCTGCGATACCCTTACTTCCAACCGTCTGACATATTCCTAGGAGTTTATCAAACATTAATATAGACATTTTCTTTCTTCCCATAAGTCTCCTTATCCCCCAACATCCATCAGATATCACACTTCAATGTTTATATATAACTTAATAATACACCTCTATCAGAGCACTTAAGACTCCACATTACAATTCTCTTCTTACTTTCTTGTCTCATTTTGGGGAAAGAGACTGGAGACTGTTTATTTTGTATCCCTAAATATTTGTTTGCAGTGATGCTTAAGTTTTAACTTAAAAAAAAAAAAGAAGCCTTGAAACACATGGCTATAATTTGAATGTACTGATGCAAAAGCTATTCTAGATACAGGAAACAACAAAATGCAGTTGAAAATGTAGGAAAATATGGTTTATAATAGGGGATAGAAAGGAGTTCTGCTATGCTGGAATGTAGGCTTAATAAAAGAAAATAGTTAAGAGATGAGTGAAACAATTTATAAATGAATACTGCATTCATTATGGAATGTTATGGAAATGGTTCATGTGTAAACAGAACTAGAAATCCAGGCTATGATTAAAGCAGGAGACTCTAGAAATTTGTGTCATTAAAATCAATTTATCAATCAATAAGCAGAGGAAGATAAAATTATGAGTGAGGCACTGATGTATTTAATAAAGGCTACAGTGGGAAGAATCTATGTGCAGAGAGACTAGTAGCAGAAATAATAACAGAATGTGGACTGACAAAGTAAGACTGGGATACCAGGGAAGACAGAGACAGGAGGGCTTGTGAAGGCTGAACTGTAAAGATTCGGCAACCGCGGATCTACTATTTGGGCTTTTCAGGTAGTACTAGTGGTAAAGAACCCTCCTGCCAAGCAGGAGATATAAGAGATGTGGATTTGATCCCTGGGTCAGGAAGATCCCCTGAAGGAGGGCAATATTGGAGCAACTCACTCCAATATTCTTGTTGGAGAATCCCATGGACAAAGGAGCCTGGTGGGCTACAGCCCATAGGGTCGCAAAGAGTCAGACACGACTGTAGTGACTTAATATGCACGTGCCCGTGATCAACTGTTCATTCAATAATGTGTTTGCTCTAGGCACAATATTACTTGCTATGAAAAATTTTAGGTAAATATAGATCATGCTCTCAATAAGTTTAAGTAAGAAT
This sequence comes from Bos mutus, assembly GCF_027580195.1. Classification (NCBI taxonomy): domain Eukaryota; kingdom Metazoa; phylum Chordata; class Mammalia; order Artiodactyla; family Bovidae; genus Bos; species Bos mutus. The sequence continues at coordinate 55,969,206 of NC_091621.1, read as the reverse complement.
AGGAAAAGAGCTGTGAAGAAAAAGGAATTTAAGCTCAAACTTGAAAGGAAGAATTTAAATAGATCATATGAAATTATGATCTATCATGCTGCTACTGCTGCTAAGTTGCTTCAGTCGTGTCCGACTCTGTGAGACTCCATGGACGGCAGCCCACCAAACTCCCCCGTCCCTGGGATTCTCCAGGCAAGAACACTGGAGTGGGTTGCCATTTCCTTCTCCAATGCATGAAAGTGAAAAAATAAAGTGAAGCCGCTCAGTCATATCCGACTCCTAGCGACCCTATGGACTGCAGCCTACCAGAGATCCATGGGATTTTCCAGGCAAGAGTACTGGAGTGGGGTGCCATTGCCTTCTCCAATGATCTATCATAGATCGTATCTATCATAGATCCTATCATTCAAGGGATAGGAAAATCCCATAAAAGCTACCAAAGTTACCAAGGTGGGATTGATTGTGTTTAGAATGAAGAATGATATCTGCAGTTTGGACTGAGTATGTGTGATGGGTAGATAAATTAAATGAGATGAGGATTAAAGAAAAGATTAGGCTTATGAAGGAATGAGACCTTAATATGTCAGACTGATGATTTGTTAGGTATTTTATCTCTTGTTTGGGGATCTCTTGCCTGTTTTTATATTATTTGATTCTTTTTTTATTTTTGTGTAAGATCATGCTAGATTATCTTCTGAAAATATCTCTTTTCATGAAGGGCCATTGTGACCCTCTGTCCCAGGAATCTAAATGTTACTCAGTGACACAGGCCAGTAAATGGGAGGAGCTGAAGCTCACCAATCACAGTGTCATGGACAGAGTATCCTCTCATTTCTTCACACTTCCCTGTGTTCTGTTCTTTCCACTAGCGGGTGGTTTTGCTTTTCCTTTTGGCCTATGAATTACTAAGAATCCTTTCAATAAATTGCTCGTTTCCCCAAAGTAAGCTAGAGTTGACTTCTGTTACTTAAAAGCAAAGTGCCTTTATTCAGAAACCAACAGAATTATATTATACAAGCCTCTCACATAAGTGTCTGACGAAAACATTTTATTTCACATACGTAGTTTTCAAAGAAAGAATGAAAAATCAAAAGATCTGTCCAGTGAAAGAGTAACTGTAGTACTGATGTTATTTCAAGGCATCATTATGTGGAAAACTGTGCTACATTTGAAAGACATCATAAATCCATGTACAAAGTAATTGTTACTTAGAAAGTGTTCCTGAAAAGAATAAATTCCCCATGACTTTGTATCCAGTCCATACAATCAACAATTTATATTAAGCAAGCCAGAATTAGATTATCCTTGAAGAGCTTGAAGAAGATATTTTCAATTACTTGAAAATGTGTAGCTGGCACACACACAAAAAATAGCATTCACATTCAAGTAGTTTTGTATGAAAGAATAAAAGGTTAAGAGTAAAAACTAAAAGCAGGACAGACTCAAGACAAAAGCAATAAAAATTTCAGGATAAAAATTTTTCATAAGTTAAAATGTTTTATATGTCAGGTATCCATCAAATCTCTCACATTAAACGACAACAACTTTTACTACTAACAGATGAAAAATATTTAGAAACTGTGTGGCAAAATCTATTCTAAACACTATGTGAACTCTCCTATTTATGTTTGGCAAGATTGCTACGGATTCTGATCACATATGAACAGATAACCTGACCCACAATCGTTTAACCAAAAATAGGACATTCTGCTCACATATGCAGAATTTTCTGGAAGTTTGGGCTAAAAGGAAAATTCATGGGCTTAAAAGCTATTAAAAAATTTAGTTTCAGCTTCTCACTTTGAACCTCCTCACTTTCACTAGTTGTCACTGTAACCCTTCATGATCAAGGATGGCTATATAAATCCAGCTGGACACTATGAACTCAAAGTCTAACAGAAAGAGTAATTTCTTGCCCTTCAACATATTAATGTCTTGACTTGATTCTCATTGTCTAAATTGAACGGCATTCATTCCTGACACAATCAGGAAGACATGTTGAAATCAGAAAGACAAAATAGATACAGACTCACACACAAAGAAAACACAAAGTAAAATATTTGTAGTTATCAAAGAAGACAGGGAGGTGGTGAAGGGATAAATCAGGAGTATGGGATTAACAGATACATACCACCATATATAAAATATAGAAACAACAAAGGATTTACTCTATGGCACAGGGAATAATATTTAATGTATTGTAATAATCTATAGGGCTTCATAGGTACCACCAGTGATAAACAGTCCACCTGCCAATGCAGAGACACAGGAGACACAGGTTCAGTTCCTGGGTCAGGAAGATCATCTGGAGGAGGAAGTGGCAACCCACTCCAGTATTCTTGCCTGGAAAATCCCATGGGCAGAGGAGCCTGGTGGGCTACTGTCTATGGGATCACAAAGAGTCGGTCACGACTGAACATAAGCATACACACAATAATCTACAATGAAAAACAATCTAAAAAATGATATATATGTAACTGAATCACTTTGCTGTACATTTGAAACTAACACAATATTGTAGACTGTACTTCAGTGAAAAAGCAGTTGTCAGGCTCCAAAGCATACGAAGTAGCCATTATCCAATTTGACCCTTGAACAATGTGGGTTAAGGGTGCTGACGCTATTGCATAGTTGAAAATCCACATGTAACTGATAATCCTCCTTATATGTTGCTTCTCCATATCCTCAATTCCTTACCCAGGGTTTCAAATAATGTGTATCATAAAGCACTGTAGTATTTAGTACTGAAAAAAAAAAATCTACTTTTAAGTGGACCTGTGAGGTTCAAACTCTCAAGGGTCTGCTACTCAAGGATCAATGGTACTGTACACTCATATCCTCCAAGGAGAGGATAATAAGGACACTCTTTTGCTAACCACATATGATGAAAGTAGTCATAATAGAAAACCTGAGGTGAGATTTTCCAGGAGGTAAGAAAACTGAGGCACAAAAAAGTTAAACAACTATTCTGAAGTGACTAACCAGTCAATGGTTGAGCTAAAATTCAGACTAGATCTATCTGATGGTAGAGTTGGAATCCTAATTACTGGACTATGTAAATCATGTTATGACCGCTATTAAATATAATTGTACACAGCTAAGTTGACCGGAAATTTGGAGTGCTTTACCTTGATGAATTTTTATTTCTTCCATTAATCATGTTCTCTAACAGTCTATGACTTTGCATAAGTTTCCCAACCCAGGGATAAGACAGCAGGTCAGGGCTGACTGAAATAAAAAACACAGTGATTGACTAGATTTAAGTTTCAATGGGTACTTTTATGTTGGTCTTGTTTCTTTTTAAATGGATACTAAGACAATGATCTTAAAATGTGGACTGTACTAAAAAAAAAAAAAAAAGTGATGAAGTTATGTTCCATGAGCTTCTATTCACATATCAAGAACCAATCTTTACAGACTAAATCATCAATTTTGTTCCATAACTTTGAAGGGACATTATGAATACTGACACAATTTGCAACACTATTAATACTGACTGAGAAGAAGTTACTTATGATGTAGAAAAATCATGCCACAGGGAAAGATGTAATGGCAAGTCCAAGAATATCAATACAAGACTCTGCTACACGCTAATTAGATTCAATCTTTAGTAATGAGTTCTAAGTATCCATATTTTTTGAATAATTGCTATTTTTTTAATGTTAAGTCAGTGTTGATAAAGATTGCTCTAGGAAAAAAAAAAGATATTACATAACAAATTACCATAGCATGTAGGCAACAGCATTACTAGGAAGTTTCCAGGGAGATGAGTCTGAGGAAACTCTTCTAACTTTATAGCTTAAACAGAGCCTAGAAGGATCCAGAAGTCCCTGTGTGCTCCAGTTAGGTGCTCCGAGGGCTAAAGAATAAGTCAAGAGTAGGAGTAGGACCAAACGATCCCTGAATTTGGGGGTTTAATAAATAAGACAAATGACCAGGACCATAGATAGACACCATTAAGAGGTGTGGAAAAATCACTCTGAAAAGCCAGAGAGGATAAATATTTTGCCAAGGTCAATCCAGGTTCAAGAACAGAGGAGTCACTCAACATATATTCAGAACATCATATGTAGCTTGAGATCCAACATGATCTTAAAAGGAACAGAACATCATGAAAGTTGAGCACTTGAGCATTTACAAACAATGAGAATTTAATGTTTTTTTTATTTATTTAAACAATCAGGTGAATGTATTTTTCTTTAATGTTTTTTTGTTATTTATTTATTTTTTTTTACATATCAGGTGAATGTATTTTTCTTTTTTCCCTATCAGGGTTAAAGAAGCATCCAGAAACATCACTTTTTAGAGATAATTAAACATTCTTTATTTTTTTACCTATCAGGGTTAAAGACTTTAAATGGACAGATATGTTCATATTTTGTTCAGTTTATATAATTTTAATATTTTGTTCAGTTTATATAATTTTAAAGGTTCTTTTTTACCTCTTTGGATTTTTTTACTTTTTCTTCTCCATTTTAGAAGTTATGCTATAGCTAGGTTTACAACTAGAACGAAAGCAAATTTTCAGATAAGACATCCTTTTTTCAGCTATTATTTCCAGAAGCTTAAACCCACTGAGGGGATTTTACAAAGTGCCTCTGAGGAAACTATAAAGAGAGAGAAGCAGCAGAATTTGCCTGATGGAGAGGTGGTTGATCTGCAGGCTGGAAAAAGAGCACATATGAACTGCAAGTACAGAAGGAAGGGAGAAGTAGGTTTTGGAGATACTTAAAATCAGCATAAGAAGAGGGGTCAAAACACCCAAATGGAGTCAGTTGAACAGTGCTTACAGAGAAAGCGAGACATAGCAACTTATGCTTGCAAGTGTTGACAAAGATTCTTATATACACAGTTGACAGGGAAATAGCTCAAAATTTCCAGACCTAGTGAAGGTCTCATAGGCGACCAAGGCAGTAATTCTGTCTGGTCTGGTAAGATCAAAAGCCCAATTAAAATGAGATCAATTTAAAGGAAATAAAATTCAGTTCATTATATATCTAGGTACTATTCATACCTACTACACAAAATGTAAGTTTATATTGATGGACTAAGTTCATAAATATTCACTAAGATCTTCGATAACCATTGATTGTTTAAGACATTAAGTATATAATAAAAATGGGCTTCCCAGGTGACTCAGAGGTAAAGAATTCATATGCCAAGCAGGAGACACAGGTTCAATCCCTGGGTCAAGAAGATCCCATGGAGAAGGAAATAACAATCTACTCCAGTATTCTTGCCTGGGAAATCCAATGGCAAGGAGGAGCTTGATGGGCTACAGAGGAGCCAGATGGGCTACAGTCCATGAGGTTGCAAAGAGACAGACATGACTTAGTGACTAAACAATAACAATATAATAAAACATATTCTTGAACAAAATATTGAGAGATGAATGAGACACTTGCACAGAAAGATGAGCCAACACACATTCAGATTTACTAGGAAATGGGCTGCTATCATGGATTTCATCAGAAATGAGTTAACAAACACCCCTGGTATTTCCACATAAACATATTATTCTCCTAATATACCCACATATAGAAGTCAGATCATTAACAAAATATTGTCACAATTAAAAACATTTTTGAACAAATATACAAACTCACACAAGTACAAATTTGTGCATTTTAGAAAAATGGCTGAAATACTTTTTCCTGGCTAAAATTTAATTGCCTGGGAAAACTAATTAATAATGAAAGTCTAAGGATATTTCATCTCTCCAACTTTGCAGCTACTTCAGGTTTCACAACACATTCTATCATTTATCTGTTAGAAAATAACTCATATTTGTCTTCAAACTTTAAAATCTGACATATTTAATTGCCTGGTCAAATCTGGATTTGATTAACAATTGTTTTAAAGGTAATCATTCAGAAGTTCATTTTTTTTAGTTTAATTTTGCGCAGTGCTATCTAAAGATGTTACTGCTGTTCAGAGGAGTGTATCATTACTCAGAAAGGAAGTGATTTATTGAGTAATTAAAGCTAACTAAATCTATACCAACTCGATGCAAATTATAAGTGAATAGTAACTTGGTCTGAGCTCTGCAATCTTTGTTAAATGTAAAGGACAATTTATTTTGCTACTATTAGTACTTCTAATCCTGTTGGGTTTTACTAAACAGTTTCTTTAGTTTTAGATTTATGTTTGCTTTCTAAGAAAAAGTAAGACACTAAAAATATGAGTATTTTCACTGAAATTAGGCAGTGACAGAAAAAATATTGGATGATTTTAAAACTCTGAATAAAATAGTAATTCAAAATTATACACACATTCATTTACTTTCAGTTAACACACACTTCTGAGTACACATTTATCTACCTGTCAATGTTTTCTATAAATATATAATAGTAAATGTGTATTGATACAACATGGAGAAGGAAATGGCAACCCACTCCAGTACTCTTGCCTGGAAAAATCCCATGGACGGAGGAGCCTGGTAGGCTATAGTCTATGGGGTCGCAAAGAGTCGGACACGACTGAGCGACTTCACTCACTCATTGATACAACATACAAATGGTCATAATTTTATTAATTCCATTTTCTACTCATTAAGTGGTTAACAATGCAAATATTTGAACTTCCTTCTCCCTGTTTTAATTTTCAGCTTGCTGCTGCTGCTGCAAAGTCGCTTCAGTCGTGTCCGACTCTGTGCGACCCCATGGACGGCAGCCCACCAGCCTTCCCCATCCCTGGGATTCTCCAGGCAAGAACACTGGAGTGGGTTGCCATTTCCTTCTCGAATGCATGAAAGTGAAAAGTGAAAGTGAAGTTGCTCAGTCGTGTCCGACTCCTAGTGACCCCATGGACTGCAGCCTACCAGGCTTCTCTGTCCATGGAGTTTTCCAGGCAAAAGTACTGGAGTGGGGTGCCATTGCCAGTGTCTACTATTTTTTATAAATTAAGCTGAATTAAAAACTAAAACATAAACAACATCTGCATAAATGCACAAAAACATAAATAAACATCTGCAAATGTTACAGAGTTGGAAAACTTCCACATATTGTTAGCAATAAAAAATGTGAAAAAATTATATGAATAGGCAAGTGAGAGATGCATGAATGTTTGGGTTTATATTTCCATTTATGTATAACACCATAAACTCAAACAAATATTAAAGAATGCATATACATTTATACAGATAAATAACTATAGAAATTATGCTATTACTTTGGCATAATAAAAATCATAAAGTAAAAAATTTGCAACAATAGAAAGTGACTATTTATTTGCATGTTTAGAGTTATAATAGAATTTTGTGCAAAAATATAACTACTACTGTTTTTATATAACTCATTCAAATTTTTTAAAACTGTGTTTCTTTTATAATTAAGAGAATTATTTTCTAATAGAAACTCACATGATTATTTTCTAATTGTGATTTGTTTATCATGGTTTTCATTTAATGTAAGAACAATAATGAGTTTGGGCTTCCGTGGTGGCTCAGATGGTAAAGCGTCTGCCTGCAATGCAGAAGACCCAGGTTCAGTCCCTGGGTTGGGAAGATTCCCTGGAGAAGGAAATGGCAACCCACTCCAAGTACTCTTGACTGGAAAATCCCATGGATGGAGCAGCCTGGTAGGCTGTAGTCCATGGGGTTGCAAAAAGTCCGACACAACTGAGTGACTTCACGTTCACTTTCATAACAAGAAAAGATGAAGAAATAAACTGTGTGCCATTGAACAGTTACCCTTCCACTAGACTTAAATTTGTGAAATTCTGATACAATATTTCTCAACAACATTCTAGTGCCTTCTCCACAAAAATAACACAAGTTATATCTACAATATCGGGTATACTATAATAAAACTTCTTTCATCTAATCTTTAGCATTATATTAATAGTAGCCCCCTAAATTGATATTCAATTTTTAAAATTCAGCTTAATTTTCCTTTCAATTTGTGGACCCAAGCTTAAATATAGTACTGAGTCAAAAGACTTAGGAATTAAGTATGTTTGAGATAGGGATGGAGGGATTAGGAGAGGAGGGAGAAAGAGACTGGATGTAGCTGAATCATCTCTGATTATTATAAATCATTGCTCGATATAAGCCAACTTTTAACCCTCCACTGCCCTACAAGACTTCTCTAGGGATTCCTACATTCATCTTAAAAAAATTCGGTGCCTGCTTTTCTAAATATGTGGGCTATATAGAATTTCATAGGTATTTCTGGTTTAGATTTAAACCACAGTCTATTGGAGATCTTCATATGAAGCCTCCAAAACTCCTCAAAACCAAGTTTGAAAGCAGAATCATATATTGCCATATGGAAAATTATAAACAGAATCATTGAGATCTTGCTATTTTTAAGGATATCAAAAAACAGATCTTCATGTGAACTTTTAAACAAATACAATATGCTGGTTCAAATAGTTTTTGCTGACCCTGAGCATGAGGGAAAAAGTAAATGTGCAAGTTTGCCTGTTGAATTACTTGGTTATGAGTACAATCACTTTTACATAGGAAAATGTGTCTGCTAACTAACCTGACCTTTAAGCTGCTCTGTATTTTGCATTTTTTTCTCATCTCTGCAGTATCATACTTTTGTACTATCAGCTGCACTAAATTACAGTCATACATGCTAGTAACTCTATTACCCTGTGATTTCATTATCTTCTTTCTTCCTTTCTTTTTTTTTTCTGCATTAAGGCTTAGAGCACATACTAAATGCCATTTCTAGTACTCATGGTATAGTGAGAAATAAATACAAAACACACCCTCACATTATTTGCAGAAGCAGGATTCATGGCGTAACCATGAGGAATGTGGAAAGGAAACAAAGAGGTGTTTGGCTTCTGGGCAGCAAAAAAAAAAAAAAAAAAAGACCTCTTTTGGTCTAATAAAGTGAGTGAAAACCCCAATCCTGATTTGGTATCATTACCTGAGATCACTCTTCTTGTGCAAAGGGAAGAAAGTGCAGGTTGAGAAAAATTACAGCTGTTGAAACTGGTTCTTCTCCTTCTCCATCATACATCTCATCTGTTTTACCTCCTTTCTTCTATATGTTTTGTCCCTTCTTATCTATTGACTTCTCCCCCACAGGCTCTGAGCATTCTCAAGCGCCTCCATAATGAAAAAAATAAAAAGCTGGCCTATAATACTACAGCCTAAGACAACAACAATTATATTTTCTTATAGCTATCTCACAAATTTTCTTACAATTTATGCTTCCTTACATCCCATTCAATTCTCATTTCACTACCTCTGGCTTCTAAATTCATCATATAACTATTTTTTCACTGGTGGCTCAGCTGGTTGAGAATCTGTATGCAGTTCAGGAGACCTGGGTTCCATCCCTGGGTTGGGCAGATACACTGGAGAAGGGAACGGCTACCCACTCCAGTATTCTGGCCTGTGTAGTCCATGGGGTTGTAAAGAGTCAGACACGACTGAGCGACTATCACTTTCACACATATGAAAGTCAACAATAGCCAAATGCAACAGATACTTCTTTCAGTTGAATTTACTAAATATCCCAGAATCATTGGCTATGCTTTTTAAATGTATTTTTCATACATCCATTGCTGCCATGGAGACTGCAGGGTCTCATCACTTCCTAGTTTATCTGCTTTCCTTTGGAAATTTCTTATCTTTAAATACACAGCATATATATATGCCCTCTAACCCTCTTTTAATTTTTTAGAAAATTTAAACTGTTCTCTTGAATTTGATTAATGAAAATAAGCTTATAATATATTGTCCATTGAAATAAAGCACTTTATTAACAAAATTTTCAAGTTTGAAAACCTTGACCCTTGTATAACCTCTCATCTTCTGATGTTCTTTATTGTAGTTACTGATAACCAAGTCACTCAAGGTAGATCTTGGGTAATCAAAATGCTTCAATCTGTTGAAGTCTTTATTCAATCCTACAACCTATTGATTGCTAAACTCACATATATTTATCTCTTACACAGTTTTGAATAGATTTATTCATCTTTATCACCATGCCATTTATTTATATTCTCTTTATCATTTGAATGTGTACATAACTTACTCATAACTATAACTCTAATAGCTGCCAAGGTGTAAATCGCATTATATCTATCTTAGTCTCTTTGGGCACTATAAAAAATATATCAGGAAATGGGTGACTTACAAACAACAGAAATTTATTTTTTCAATTTTCTTGAGACTAGAACAAGGTGCCAGCATGGTCAGGTGAGAACTTTAGAATCTCAGACTTTTTCTTATATATTTGTATATGATGGAAGGATTAAGGGATCTCTGTGGGGTCTCTTTTATAAGAGCACTAATTCCATGCATGAGGGATCCACTCTCATGACCTAAGCATCTCCCAGAGGCCCAATCAACCCATTGGGCTCTAGAGTTTCAGAATGTAAATTGTGAGGGGATATAAACATGCAGACCATAATATCTTTTCTCTATATCATAACAACTTAGTGGCTTCCTCTGTCAGGATAACTGACCAGATCCTTTCCATGACATATGAAACCATCACACACTACATGTCCATGAAGCCCATGCCGCTAACACGTTATGATGAAACACAAAACTGCCTTTATTAACCATAATGCACACATTATTTAATCTTGTTAATTTTTATTCACAATTATGACTGTACTCCATTCTTTTTTTAATTTCCACTGTTTCATCTGCCAGGAATGTTCTTTCCACCTCCCTTGATGAGTATACTTCCTAATTAATGTTCTACATTAAAATATGACTAGGTATCATCCTCCACTCCAGTACTCTTGCCTGGAAAATCCCATGGGCGGAGGAGCCTGGTAGGCTGCAGTCCATGGGGTTGCGAAGAGTCGGACACGACTGAGCAACTTCACTTTCACTTTTCACTTTCATGCATTGGAGAAGGAAACAGCAACCCACTCCAGTGTTCTTGCCTGGAGAATCCCAGGGACGGGGGAGCCTGGTGGGCTGCCGTCTATAGGGTCACACAGAGTCGGACACGACTGAAATGACTTAGCAGCAGGTATCATTGCCTGAGAACCCATTTCATGCTCTCCCTCTCCCCCTACACAGACTGAATAAACCTAGATATTGCCCAGGCTTAGTCAAGAGCATTTCTTTTTTTCATTCACTTCTAAAGTTTGTAATTTTATATGAGAGTATTTCCTAGTATACTCTGAATTCCTCTGGGTGCAGTGATTTAACATTATTTATCTTTATTTTTCTTCCTGCATAGCAGTTGTTATAAATAAATATATATATAGGGCTCCTAAATATAAGCAACATGTATAGAAAAGCCAGCACAATTTGTTTTGCTTTCTTTCAGAGAAAGTGGAAAAATGCATAAAGTATATCATTGTAATAAAGGTTGAGTGGTGGGAACTTAAAATACTGGTTATTCCTTGGCATTTTAAAAATATATATCCTATTTTACATTAATTGGTCATCATGTTACCAATTGGTTATAGATACCAAGTCTTGAGGAATTAAAAAGTGAATGTTTTGTAAAAGTCAAGTTATTTTATTAAATTTAGCAATGTTTTCTTTTTTAATGTATAAGAACCAAGTGATCTAGGTGTTGCTAAAGTTTAAAAAACTTCAGCAAGAGTAGGACAAGCTGTTAAATCAGAATCACTTTATAGGAAAGATCTGTGTTTAAATAATTCAATTTGCCTAGAAGAATTTGTGTAACAATTCAAAGAACCAGTGACTAATTAATTAACAAAGTTTGAAGTATATTAAGAAGAAGTTTAGAATATGAAAATCAATAGGGATAAAATGATTAGATTTGATTTTCATAAATGTAGCCTAGATATTTAGAATACTTATCTTTTATCATTCCTGACAACTCCTTATCTTCTTTTGCCCTCACTAGCATGATCAATATGAATTGTTCTTTTACTTTTTTTTAAAATGATTTCTGCTTGCTATAATCTGCATATAATCACTGCATCATGTAAATCACCTGAATTCAAATTTGAGTATAACCACAGCAAAATTTGAAGAAATGTTTGTTACAGTGTTTGATATAAACATTTTTTTAAATTGAAGTATAGGTGATTTACACTGTGGTTAGTTTCTGGTGTACAGTAAAGTGATTCAGTTATTCACATACATGCATACTCTTTTCCATTATGGCTTCTTATAGTATATTGGATATAGTTCCCTGTACTATACTAGGACCTTGATTTATATATATTCATATGTAGTAGCTTGTACTTGCTAATCCCAAACTCCTAATTTACTCCTCCACAACTTTCCTTTCCCCTATCATACCCGTAAACTATTTACTATGTCTGTGAGTCTATTTGTTTCATAAATAAGTTCATTTGTGTCATAGTTCAGATTTAACATATAAGTGATATTATATGGTGTTTGTCCTCCTTTGATTTACTTCATTTAGCATGATAATCTCTAGGTCCATCCATCTTGCTGCAAATGGCATTTATTTTTTTTATAGCTGAGTATTATCCTGTTGTGTGTGTGTGTGTGTGTGTGTGTATCTTCTTCATCCATTCATCTGTCGATGAACATTTAGATTGTTCTATGTCTTGGCTATTGTAAATAATGCTGCTATGAATATTGGTATGCATGTATCTTTCTAATTATTCTCTGAATATATGCCCAGGAGTAGGATTGCTAGATCACATGTTGGCTCTATTTTTAGTTTCTCAAGGAACCTCCATAATGTTTTCCATAATGGCTGCAACAATTTACTTTCCCACCAATACTGCAGGAGGGTTCGTTTTTCTTCACACCATCTCCATCATTTGTTATTTGTAGATGTTTTAATGATGGCCATTCTGGCTGGTGGGAGGTGGTACCTCATGTAGTTTTGAATTTGTATTTCTCTAATAATTAGCATATTTGTATGTCTTTTCATGTTCCCACTGGCTATATTTTCTTTGGAGAAATGTCTATTCAGATTTTCTGTCTCTTTTTTGACTGGGTTGTTGGACTTTTTTATATTGAGTTGTAGAAGCTTTTAGATATTTCGGAGATTGATCCCTAGACAATTGCATCATTTGTGAATATTTTCTCCCAGTCTGTAGACTGTCTTTTCAGTCTGTTTCTGGTTTCCTTTGTTGTGGAAAAGCTTATAAGCTTGATTAGTTTCCATTTGTTTATTTTTGCTTTTATTTCTATTGCTTTGGGTCACTGATCTAAGGAAACATTGCTGTTATTTACATCAAAGACTTTTGTCTTATTCTAGGAGTTTTATGGTGCTGTGTCTTATATTTAAGTATTCAAGTCATCTATAGTTTACTTTTGTGTATGGTGTGAAGGTGTGGTCTAACTTCTTTGATTCAAATGAAGCTGTCCAGCTTTTCCAACACCACTTGTTGAACAGACAAGAGACCTTGTATATTCTTGCCACTTTTGTCAAAGATTAATTCACCATAGGTGTGTGGACTTATTTCTGGGCTCGCTATTGTATTCCGCCAATCCATATGTTTGTTTTGGGATGATACCATGCTGTTTTGATTATTGTAGATTTGTAGTATTGTTTGAAGTCCTGGTGTATTATGCCTTTAGCTTTGTTCTTCCTCTTCAGGACTGCTTTGGTAATTTGGGGGTTTTATGGTCTCATATAAATTTTATGATTATATGTTCTAATTCTGTGAAAAATGTCCTGGGAATTTTAAAGGGATTACATTAAACATTAGATTGCTTCAGTTAGTATGGTCATTTTAATGGTATTTATTCTTCCAATCCAAGGGCATGAGAGATCTTTCCATTCTATTGAATCATCTGAAGATGACTGAAAGGATTGAAAGGCTTCCCTGGTGGTTCACCAGTAAAGAATCTGCCTTCAATGCAGGAGACCACCTATTATGCAGGAGATATGGGTTAAATCCCTGGGTTGGGAAGATCCCCTGGAGAAGGAAATGGCAACCCATTCCAACATTCTTGCTCTGAAAATCCCATGGACAGAGGAGCTGGGCAGGCTACAGTCCATGGAGTCACAAGAGTTGGACATGACTTAGAGACTACACCACCACAGTTTCCTTTATCAACATCTTATTGCTCATAACATATTAATCTTCCACCTCCTTGGCCAGGTTATTCATAAGTGTTTTATTTCTCTCTCTTTTTTTTTTTTTTTTTGACATGATTTTAAGAGGATTTTTTTTTTTACATTCCTTTTCTGATATTCCATTGTTGGTGTAAAGAAATGCAACAGATTTCTGTATGTTAATCTTTTGTCATGCTACCTTACTGAATTTGTTTATCAGTTTTAGGAGTTTGTGTTGGAATCTTCAGGGTTTTCTGTATATAATTTATGTCATCTTTATATGATAACACTTTTACCTGTTCTCTTCCAATTTAGAAACTTTTATTTATTTTCTTATCTGCTTGCTGTGTCCAGGACTTCACTTCATGGCAAACAGATAGGGAAACAATGGAAACAGTGACAGACTTTATTTTTTCAGGCTCCAGGATCACTGCAGATGGTGACCAGAACCATGAAATTAAAAGACACTTGCTCTTTAGAAGAAAAGCTATGACAAACCTAGACAGCATATTAAAAAAAAGAGACCTTACTTTGCCACCAAAGTCCATCTAATCAAAACTATGGTTTCTCCAGTAGTCATGTATAGATGTGAGTTGGACCATAAAGAAAGCTGAGCACTAAAGAACTGATGCTTTTGAACTGTGGTGTTGGAGAAGACTCTTGAGAGTCCCTTGGACTCCAAGGAGATCAAACCAGTGAATTGAAAAAGAAATCAGCCCTGAATAGTCATTGGAAGGACTGATGCTAAAGCTGAAGCTCAAATACTGTGTCTACCTGATGTGAAGAACTGACTCCTTAGAAAGACCTTGATGCTGGGAAAGATTGAAGGCAGGAGGAGGAGGGATGGCAGAGGATGAAATGGTTGGATAGTATCACCAACTCAATGAAGATGAGTTTGAGCAAGCTCTGGGAGGTAGTGATGGATTGGGAAGCCTGACATGCTGCAGTCCATCGGGTTGCAAAAAATCAGACATGACTGAGCAACTTGAACTGAATCTTCCAATATGGATACTTTACTTCTTTTTTTGTCTGCTTGCTGTGTCTAGGACATAATACTATATTGAAAAAAGTCCTGAGACTGGGCATATTGTCTTATTTCAGATTTTGCAGGAAAGCTTTCAACTTTTCACTGTTGAGTTATATACTGGCTATAGGTTTGTCATAAGTAGTTTTTATTATGTTGATGTGTTTCCTCTAAACCCACTTTGGTAAGTTTTTATCATGAAAGGATGTTGAATTTTATCAAATGCTTTTTCTACTTCCATTGAGATGATCATGTAGTTTTTGTCTTTTGTTGATGTGTTTTATGACATTGTTTGATTTGTGTATGTTGAAACATTCTTGTTACCCTGGATAATTCCAACTTGATCATGCCACGTGATTTTTTCATGTGTTGCTGGATTCAGTTTGCTAATATTTTTTGAGAATATCTGTACTTACATTAATCAAAGATATTACATATAATTTTTTGGTACTATCTGATATAAAATTTTAAAAAGATCATTTAGTTGAGTTCCCACAATATAAGATAATTTAAAACAAAATGCAATCATGCTGGTCATTTAAGTTACATGCAGCAATATTTGTAACATTCTTAACACATGTATCCACACTATGGGCAAAGCTAAGTTATAGGAAAGATCACATATAATATATTCTTCACTCTTAAAGTAGATTCTAGTATTGTTCTGTCATCTGAGACACTCTTTAAATTATAAAACCTATGTCTGTAACATAAATAATGTTTTAAAAGAAAGCTGATAAAATGATAACTTAAAGAACATTTATGAGGTGGCAATTATTTTTAACTGAAACCTCTGCAATATCCATGTACTAAATGCTTTTCAAAGAGTATTCTTTCTAGGTCTGAGGCCTTGAAGCACTATTGAAATCAGAAGAATATTTTTGTTACTATTATTCAAAGCAGTGTTCAGTATGAGAACCAGGAGACATATTTACTCACTTACTGAATTTCATTATGCATAATTTATATTTGGTGCATATTTTAATATTATATTAAAAGTAAATATGTCCCATAAGGATTCAATTTCACAAAGTCTCATTTTATTTTCTTAGATTAGTATATTTAAATTACCAGCATGATCTCTTTGGCTTTTATCTCATACTATGGAGACTCAACAAAGTGATCTTTTTAAAAGACTGTATCAAACATACCAGACATTTCTCAAATTGTTGATGTCATATTAAAATTTTAATTCAGATAACTTACAATACACACTTGGATGCAGATCATTACTATTTTTTTTTGTGTGGCATACAAGAATGCAAAATTCAGACCATAACTATAAGAAACAAGAAGAGAAAAGGAAAGTGAGTCATTTACTTCCTCAGTGAATATTTACTGAACAACTAGTTTTGGGTACTTCCTGAGTCTACACTAGTAGCAAAACAAAGAAGGAAAGAAACAAAAAAATCTAACAAAAACTGAAAATGTAAGCTCCCTAGTAGGGAGAGTAAAGAACAGAGAGACAATTTTAAGAATTAACAGGTAATATATATAATATGTTGTTGCTATTGTTAGCTGTTAAGTCGTGTCAGACTCTTCATGACCCCATAGGTTGTAGCCTGTCAGTCTTCTTTGTCTATAGGATTTTCTTAGGCAAGAATATTGGGGGATCTTTAAAACCCAGGGATCAAACCTCCATCTCCTGTATTGCAGGGTGATTCTTTACCAGTGAGCCATTTAGGAAGCAACCCAAGATTAATAACAGAACCATAATCAAGATCATAGAGAATATTTTGTAAGCAAAGCTGCATAATAACAAGTCAAAGATGACAATTTTTAAGCATTACAAGGAAATTTAAGAAAGCATATTTAAATAGTGTATAGATAAAAGTATGTTTAGCACAGCTTACAAAGATAATTTAGTAAACTAAACAGCTATGAAAAATCATGGATAAAAAATAAAAATGAATAATGAAAATGCATGGAAACTAGAATGAGAAGGCCTGATAAAATAGGAATTAGAAAAAATGGGTAAGGTAATTTTGACAAAGGTAACAATCACAGATATGCAAGAACTGATCAAATTCTTGCCTAGTCAAGTTAAGAAACACAACAGCTCCTGAGTAGAATGTATCTACAGCTAGTCACGAAATAGGAAATGGTAAACCTCAAACAAATAAAAAGTCTTAAAGCTGAAGAGAAAAACAAATACCATATTCAAAAAAGCAGAAACAACTGGATTTTCAGAAATTCAAAATAAATGGAACAATTATCCTCAGGAGTTGAAAGGCCCATTCTAGAATTTAAAATCTATTGAAGAAAATGAGTAAAATATGACTAACAGAAAATAGTAGCAAAACACAGATCTGATAAAGGACCTGAATCTAGAAAACATAATGAATTATTGCAATGCAATAATGAAACATCAATCCAAACAACACTCTTAAAAATGAACAAAATATTTGAATAGACACCACACCAAAATAATTATATGAATGGCAAATAAGCATATGAGTAAATGCTCACTGAAGAAATGCAAATTAACACCACAATTGGATCCAACAACACACCCACTGGAACTGCTGAAACTGAAGCGTGTGAAAATAGTGTTGACAAGCATATATTGGAACTGAAAATTCACACACTGCAGGTGCGAATGTAAAATGATACAATTCCTTTGGAAAACAGAAAACTTAGATTTACATGGTTACTGTCTTTTTCTAAATAGATGAGGAAATGCATATTTCATATTTCAGACTTACTACAAGTCATCGAAAGGCCTCAAACATGTATTAACTCAATATGTTTTATTACCCACAGCAACTTCCATTTTAAAAAGGAAGCCAAAATTAGAGTCAAAATAATTCCCAAGTCCTCATGGTAGGAAAGTGGTACAGACATGATATGAACTTTATTTTTAACTGTGACATGATATACAGTTTTATATTTAATCAAATTTTCAACAGCTGCAAATTTTTCTCAGGTGTCAAAGAACCCAAAATACATAAAACTCACTACACTAAAGATTATGTGAATTTATTATTTCTGTATAAATTTATAATACTAAAATTTCTCAAATTATCCAGTGCAAAATACTAGTTTCTTAGGCTGTCAACAGGTGGTATGTGAATAAAAGGGTACTGTGACCAATCTACTTAGGAAAAACCAAGATAAACAATATAAAAGATCCTTCTTTTTTGTTAGACTTTTAAAATTTTCCTCATGCTAATTAATGAACAAATTAACAAAACATATAGTAGGCAGCAAATCCTATTTGGATTTTACTACAAAGAATATATTTTCTTTTCTGGATGAACCAACTTACAAGGAGTAACTTAGCACTAATTCAGAATATTTGCATAGAACATTAAATAGAGTTCCAACCATGTTTGGTTCAGTGAACAAAAATATGGAAATATCCAATGGTGATATATCCACAGTTACATTAGAGCTTTAAAGGAGACAAGAAACAAGCAGCAATTCTCAGTTCATATGGGGAATCTTTCTTTAAGCCATGTATTCTCTGTGGTAATTCTTAAATGGGGTTAAACATGAAGAAATAAGGCATTCAAGAAAAATTTAATTATCTAACTTATGCATTAAAAATGAATAAATATGCAATACATTAAAAGAAAATTTTAATAGTGGGAAAGATCCCAAAAGTCCTCAAAGAGTTTGGAATTTGTTCTTCCAATGATGAAGTTCCAGCCAGTTTAAAAGTGCTTGACCAGGTACCTTGCAAATGTGCGTGGGCTATGCTGATGAATGAATAAGGAATGGGTCAATCACTGAGGACAAAATAAAGTAACAATTTTAAATGCAGTAGGGAAAATTTTATTATAGGTTTAGGCTATTTTCCTGTTTATAGTAGTAGAAAACTGCAATGTGAGTGAGTGTTTAGAGCTACTGGGCATTTAGCCCAGTGGCTGATTTAGCCTAGTGCCTAATAAATATTTGAAGAGAGTTGAAAAGAAGTACCGAAAAAAAGTTTTAAATTGCTGGCTTTGATTTTAAGATATAATGAAGAAGGCAACTGGTACATTCTTACAATTACATAATCTACTCATTTCAACTATCATGTATAAACATAAAGAGCAAAATGGTATATATTATACATAGATAAGAAAGCAAATAGAATTAAATGCTAGCAATAAAATTTTCATTTTGTTTGATAGTGGGAGTGGAGGAAAGCAATCAAAATATGAAAATGGCTTTGAAGTTTACAAACTTGATTGAATTATGTATGTTCATTTTCACCAGGGAACCCCTGGCTCAGTTAATTCTCTTTTTAAGTCTCACCAAATTTTAGTGATGATGCTCAAGGTCCTGGGAAGATAAGACATTTGAGGTAGAATCAAATTAAGCTGCAGAGAGGGCAAGATGTTACCCTGGATATTTGGTGCTATAAGAGACAGACCTCTGCCTAGGCATAAATTGTTCTTCTAACAGAATTATCTACAAGATTAAAAAAGCTCTAGATGACCAAAATCTATCTCCGTCCACAGTTTGCATACCTTGTCTTTCCCCTCCTACTCACACAGCTCACAGCCCTTCTTATAGTAGGCACAAAAATATATATATTTGTTGAATAAGTATTTATTAAAATGATATGTGGAGTAGTATGTATGTAAACTCACAATTTGCCAAGCAGATAGAGTTTGTACTTCCTGGAATTTTCCATACATATTCCTTAAGAATGATAAACCCTGTGGTATCTTTTCTGTGAAGTCTTTCTCATATGATCTTCTTTGACATTTCTTAAACTAAGAACACTACAGTGTGATATTAGTGACTTTATAGGAAAAATAAACTTCTATTATAATTTATGAATTACTTCAGGAGATGAAGAGAAAAGGAAAGGTTTGAAAAAGAGCTGAAAAATCAGGCATTGAACAGGAATATAAACTGATACAACTTGGGGGAAACAGTGGTTTGAAAAACCATATTCATTATGTTCAAAATTATAATTCTAAGTATCCCTCTCAGCAAAACATTTCTGGAAACTAAGATATGTCAAAATATTAAAAGGAACTTTACTAAAATATTGTTTATAATAGTGAAAAACAGGACACACTCTGCATGTATATAAGTAAGAGCAAGGAATAATGAATTATGGAATATCTATTGACTGAAATATGCTATCGAAATTAAGAGGAAATAAATCAATGTGTAATAATTCAGAAGAATTGTTGGGAAAATACTAAATCAACAATATAGTTCCTATCTCATAATATTATTTAAATAAAGCTAATATTTTTTAAACACACAAAGTAATATTAAATAAAATCTATTGCCACTCCTATATGAATATGAATGTTTAAAAATGGACAGAAACTTCATATCTGGAAAATGGGGAGAGAAGCTGACTGCTTTATGCAGCTGGGATAATTTAAGAATATTATACATTTTAAAGAGAAATACAGCCATGTTCTATCGATGCAATATTAATGCATACACAGGAAAAGACAAGGAATAAATATGTCAAAATATTAACTGTGGATAAGCCCAGGAAATTGGTCTATGAGCACTTGTTTTTATTTTTACTGTTTTCATATTTTTCAAAATCCTAAAAGAGGAAAAAAGGGATAGTTATTAATTACTTTGATAATCTCCCTCATCTGCCATTCAGTGATTCAATGAGGATATAATTTCTGAAAGACTGACTTTCATCTTAAGTTAGATAAAAGGGGTTTGAAAAGGAAGAAGGGTAAGTTACAGAAGTAAAAGGCAGCAGAAAGAAAGGTGGATGCCCTAAGAATCTGTAAGAATAGGCAACCCTCTTGAGGAAATAATGAGATGTCGAGTGGAAAGTTAGAGTAAAATAAGTCAACAAGTTACACATAAAATCTAGAAAGATTACTGTTATAGAAGATGGGGGCCCGTGACATTTGATGAACATGGAGGAATTCCCTAACTCAGTTTTGTATATGGAGCATGGCAGGAACATCAAAAACATTTTAAACAAAAGGTGGTGCTGGAGTTGAGACTAAAAGAGAATTAGAAATTAGCCAGGCTATCCTGAGGTGCAGAAGGTACAAAGGGACAAGAGAACAAAAGAAAATTTTTAAACTGACTGAGTTTCTTAAGAAGAGGCGATAAGTGTTGATTTCTCTGCCACAGCTCCAAATAGAGCAGAAAAAGAAATTTAATATTTTTTATTAATGAATCAAAGAACTAGATGACCATCTATTACATATTGTTTTCTATTTGCAAATTGAGGATAATACTGGTCATGTGAGCCAAACAAAAATACTTTTAAGAATCACAAAATTATATTTCTTGGTGTACAAGGAATAGCCTATTTCAAATTTAACTTACTGCATGTGAAGTTTTAACTATGTAACTTAACTCAGAGAAATGCCAATGTTTTGAACACAGCAGCCTTTCAAATTTATATGTGCTTTAAATATGCTCTTTGATTAAAAAAAAAATCCATTCAAGTTGTTTTGTAATAGCCAAAAGTGAATTTCAAGGCATTTTAATATCAGTTGTAAAACAGGTGTGAAGTGGAAAAGGGAAAGTCGCTCAGTCATGTCCAACTCTTTGTGACCCCATGGACTATAGTCCACAGAATTCTCCAGGCCAAAATACTGGAGTGGGTAGCCTTTCCCTTCTCCAGGGGCTCTTTCCAACCCAGGAATCAAATCCAGGTCTCCCGCATTGAAGGACTCTTTACCAGCTGACCCACAAGGGAAGCCCAAGAATACTAGAGTGAGCAGCCTATTCCTTCTTCAGCAGCTCTTCCTGATCCAGGAATCAAACTGGGGTCTCCTGCACTGCAGGCAGATTTTTTACCAACTGAGCTATCAGGGAAGCCACCAGAAAATAGATACACTATTCTTATTTTTGAATACATGAAAATAAAAGTAAAATAAAAAATAGAATTGGAGTTTTTAATTCTTTAAATATTGAATGCTTTAGATCATTTTGGCAAAATTAATTCTTATTCTGGTAGTATTGGCAATAAAATTCTATTTTTATACAATCATAATAATTATTTGTATATAGAAATTATTAATAGTATTGATTAAAATAAAACTTTCCTTCATGAATTTATCTGCAATAATCAGAAAGGATTTTAAAAGTCTTTCAAATACTGCTTTTAGTTACTAGAATGAATGTTAGATAATATTATGTATTTTCTTAAAAATATCTATTATTTGTATACATTTGAAGTAACTGTTTTAGATTTGCAAAATAACTAAACCCTGAACAATGCAAATATAACAAAAGAAAAATAAAAAATAATCAGAAACTATACCACACAGAGGGGCTACACTTTATTATTATTCCATTTCACACAAAAGGCAGCTCACATTTATTCAGTATTTTTCCTCCAATTGTATTCTGAAAATTATGGTTTTTCAATTAGTATAGGTTTATAGTATTATCTTCAATGATTGTGTATTATCTGAGCTATGTTGAACACATAATTTACTTACCCTCCTTTATGCTAATGAACATTTAGGTTGATTCCAAAGTTTCTGTTAATATAAAATGAAGCTACTTGGACACACATTTTCCATATTTGTGTGACACTTCCTTAGTATAAAATCTTAGAAGTGAGTTGCTATTTCAAAAGAAACTGTGCTAAGCTCAGCCATCATTTACAAAAGGAAGTTTTTTCCCCTGACTTTCTCATAGGTTGAACCACGTGTCCCTACTACATACTCTATCGTTGGCCCTGCCGATTTATATTTCTGCACTACTGTCTAATATGTTATGTGTCACTCCTTATAGGCACCAGAAGGGCAGGGGCTAGACACTATTTTGTATTCTCAATAATTAGCTTTTAATAAGTATTTGTTGCTTTGCATGATTGCTGCTGACAGAATATAAAGATATAGATTTACAAGTATTAGCATCATTACAAAACACTTTGGCTATAAAATGGTTGTGGGATGTTGTAAAGGCTCTAAAGATTTTCTGAGCTATATCTGGTATGAAGCTACCCCATACTGGGAAGAATTTGAACTGCTTTATCTAACAGACATAAACACATAATTAAAGAAATAAATAATATCAGTAATAATTAGTATGAACAATATAAATATTCATGGCTCACTATAGTCAGAATTACTCTCTATATAATTTCTAGTATAGAATTTTATCACACTCACAAAAACAGATACAAATGAATCTCTTATAACACATATTCACAAAATTTTTTGATCTTTTGCCTTTCTTAAAATTATTATGTCTAGGTGTACCAAAACTAGGTGCTATGTACTGAATTATGTCTTGGCAGAATTTATATGTTGAAGCCCTAACCCCTATTGATGACATTTGAAGGTGGAGTTTGGGAAGTAATTAGGTTTAGGTGAGGCCATAGGTGTGAGGCACTCATCATGGGATTAGGTCCTTTATAAGAAGAGACATCAGAGAGGAGCCTGGGTAAGACGGTTCAGTCAGTCATTATGAGAAATACTATGGAGATTCTTTAAAAAATTAAAAACAGACCTACCACATGATTCAGCTATCTTATTTCTGGGTATATATCCATAGCAAATGAAAATAGGATATCAAAAAGATACATGCACTCCCATGTTAATTGCTGTATTATTCACAAGAGCTGAGATATGGAAATAGCCTAATGCATTAGCTAATAGATGAACGGAGAAAGGATAGATCCCCGAACTTATTCATCTTCAACTACAAGTATGTACCCTTTGCCAAGCCTCTCCCCAAATTCCCCACCCTCTGGTAACCATAATTCTACTCTCTATTTCAATGAACTCAACCTTTTTAAGATTCCACACATAAATATCAGGCACTAGTTGTCTTTCTTTGTAAAATCAGTATTTTCTTTGTCATGGATGAATAATACTTCACTGCACTGTGTGTGTGTGTGTGTGTGTGTGTGTGTGTGTGAACACGTATAGCGATATTGAGCTTGTGTATTTCAATAAAGCGGAATGCAACTGCAGTAAGATGGATAGAAGGACATCTACAAGAATGGAATCTGCACACACAAACAATTCAATTGAAAAGTGTGGGATAAACTTAAAAGACAACATTCAGTTGATGGGTCATTAATGTAGAAGAATAATGGATGCTGTGTGGATCACCACAAACTGTGGGAAATTCTTTTTTAATTTTTTTAATAATTTATTCATTTTTTTATTGAAGGATAATTGCTTTACAGAATTTTTCTGTTTTCTGTCAAACCTCAACATGAATCAGCCATAGATATACATATATCCCCTCCCTTTTGAAGCTCCCTCCCAGCTCCCTCCCCATCCCATCCTCTAGATTGATACAGAGCCACTGTTTTGAGTTTCCTGAGTCATAGAGCAAATTTCATTGGCAATCTATTTTACATATGGTAATGTAAGTTTCCATGTTACTCTTTCCATACATCTCACCCTCTCCTCCCCTCTTCCCATGTCCATAAGTCTATTCTCTATGTCTCTTTCTCCAGTGCTGCCCTATAAGTAAATTCTTCAGTACCATTTTTCTAGATTCCATGTATATGTGTTAGAATACGGTATTTATCTTTCTCTTTCTGACTCACTTCACCATATAATAGGTTCTGGGTTCATCCACCTCATTAGAAGTGACTCAAATGTGTTCCTTTTTATGGCTGAGTAGTATTCCATTGTTTATCTGTACCATGACTTCTTTACTCATTCATCTGTCAATGAACATCTAGGTTGCTTCCATGTTCTAGCATTTGTAAATAGTGCTGCAATGAACAATGGGGTACATGTGTCTTTTTCAATTTTGGTTTGTTCAGGGTATATTCCTAGGAGTGGGATTGCTGGGCCATATGCTGGCTTTATTCCTAGTTTTTTAAGGAATCTCCGTACTGTCTTCCATAGTGCCTGTATCACTTTACATTCCCACCAACAGTGCAAGAGCATTTCGGTTTCTCCACACCCTCTCCAGCATTTATTATTTGTAGACTTTTGATGATGTCCATATATGTAGGTCAGGAAGCAACAGTTAGAACTGGACATGGAATCACAGACCGGTTCCAAATAGAAAAAGGAGTACGTCAAGGCTGTACATTGTCACTCTGCTTATTTAACTTATATGCAGAGTACATGATGAGAAACGCTGGGCTATAAAAAGCACAAGCTGGAATCAAGATTGCCAGGAGAAATATAAATAATCTCATATATGCAGATAACACCACCCTTATGGCAGAAAGTGAAGTGGAACTCGAAAGCCTCTTGATGAAAGTGAAAGAGGAGACTGAAAACGTTGGCTTAAAGCTCAACATTCAGAAAACTAAGATCATGGCATCTGGTCCCATCACTTCATGGGAAGTAGATGGGGAAACAGTGGAAGCAGTGTCAGACTTTATTTTGGGGGGCTCCAAAATCACTGCAGATGGTGATTGCAGCCATGAAATTAAAAGATGCTTACTCCTTGGAAGGAAAGTTATGACCAACCTAGATAGCATATTAAAAGGCAGAGATAAAAAAAAAAAAAAAGGCAGAGACATTACTTTCCCAACAAAGGTCCATCTAGTCAAGGCTATGGTTTTTCCAGTGGTCATGTATGGATGTGAGAGTTGGACCATGAAGAAAGCTGAGCACCAAAGAATTGATGCTTTTGAACTGTGGTGGTGGAGAAGACTCTTTAGAGTCCCTGGACTGCAAGGAGATCCAACCAGTCCATTCTAAAGGCGATCAGTCCTGGGTGTTCATTGGAAGGACTGATGCTAAAGCTGAAACTCCAAAACTTTGGTCACCTCATGTGAAGAGTTGACTCATTGGAAAAGACTCTGTTGCTGGGAGGGATTGGGGGCAGGAGGAGAAGGGGATGACAGAGGATGAGATGGCTGGATGGCATCACTGACTCGATGGACATGAGTTCTGGCGAACTCTGGGAGTTGGTGATGGACAGGGATGCCTGGCCTGCTGCGGTTCATGGGGTCGCAGAAAGTTGGACACGACTGAGCGACTGAACTGAACTGAACTGATTCTGACCAGGGTGAGGTGATATCTCATTGTAAATTTGATTTGCATTTCTCTAATAATGAGTGATGTTGAGCACATATTTTCGTGTGTTTGTTAGCCATCTGTATGTCTTCTTTGGAGAAATGTCTGTTTAGGTCTTTTTCCCACTTTTTGATTGGGTTGTTTGTTTTTCTGGTATTGAGTTGTATGAGCCACTTGTATATTTTGGAAGTTAATCATCTGTCAGATGTTTCATTTGCTCTTATTTTCTCCCACTCTGAGGGATGCCTTTCCACCTTGCTTATAGTTTCCTTTGCTGTGCAAAAGCTTTTAAGTTTAATCATGCCCCATTTGTTTACTTTTGTTTTTATTTCCATTTTTCTAGCAGGTTGGTCATAGAGGATCTTGCTTTGATTTATGTCATCGAGTGTTCTGCCTATGTCTTCCTCTAATAGTTTTACAGTTTCTGGTCTTACACTTAGGTCTTTAATCCATTTTGAGTTACCTTTGTGTATGGTGTTAGGAGGTGTTCTAATTTCATTCTTTCACGTGTAGCTGTCCAGTTTTCCCAGGACCATTTATTGAATGGCTGTGTTTGCCCCATTGTTTATTCTTGCCTCCTTTGTCAAAAATAAGGTATCCATAGGTGCATGGATTTATTTCAAGGCTTTCTATATTGTTGCATTGGTCTATATTTCTGTTATTGTGCCAGTACCATACTGTCTTAATGACTATAGCTTTGTAGTATAATCTGAAGCCAGGAAGGTTGATTCCTCCATCTCCATTCTTCTTTCTCAAGACTGCTTTTGCTATTTGGGGTCTTTTGTATTTCCATATGAATCATGAAATTTTTTGTTCTAGTTCTGTGAAAAATGCCATTGGTAATTTGACAGGGAATGCATTAAATCTGCAGATTGCATTTGGTAATATAGTCATTTTTATATATTGATTCTTCCTACCCAGGAACATGGACTATCTCTCCATCTGTTTATGTCATCTTTGATTTCTTTCAATAGAGTCTTACAATTTTCTGTGTACAGTTCTTTTGTCTCCTTAGGTAAGTTTATTCCTAGATATTTAATTCTTATTGGTGCAATGGTGAATGGGATTGATTCCTTAATTTCTCTTTCTGATTTTTCATTGTTAGAATATAGAAATACAAGTGATTTCTGTGTATTAATTTTGTGCCCTGAATCCTTGCTATATTCTTTGATTATCTCTAGTAACTTTCTGATAACTTTAGTAACTGTTAGCTCTAGTAACTATCTCTAGGGTTTTCTATGTACAGTATCATGTCATCTGCAAACAGTGTGAGCTTTTCTTCTTTTCTGGATTCATTTTATTTCATTTTCTTCTCTGATTGCTGTAGCTAGGACTTCCAGAACTATGTTGAATAACAGTGGTGAAAGTGGACACCTTTGTCTTGTTCCTGATCTTAGGGGGAATGTTTTCAGTTTTTCCCCAAGGAGAATAATGTTTGCTCTGGACTTATCATATATGGCCTTTACTATGTTGAGGTAGGTTCCTTCTATGCCCATTTTTTGAAGAGTTTTAATCATAAATGGGTGCTGAATTTTGTCAAAGGCTTTTTCTGCATCTATTGAGATTATCATATGTGTTTTATCTATCAATTTGTTAATATGGTATATCACATTGATTGATTTGCATATATTGAAGAATCCTTGCATCCCTGGAATAAATCTAACTTGATCGTGGTGTATGAGCTTTTTGATATGTTCCTGAATTTTGTTAGCTAAAATTTTGTTAAGCAGTTTTGCATCTATGTTCATCAGTGATATTGGCCTGTAGTTTTCTTTTTTGTGTGTTGTTTTTGTCTGATTTTGTTATCAGGATGATGGTGACCTCATAGAATGAATTTGGAAGTGTTCCTTCCTTTGCAATTTTTTGAAAGAGTTTTAGAAGGATAGGCATTAGCTCTTCTCTAAATGTTTGACAGAATTCTCCTGTGAAGCCATCTGGTCCTGGGCTTTTGTTTTTTGGGAGATTTTTGATCACAGCTTCAATTTCCATGTTTGTAACTGGGTGGTTCATAATTTCTTTCTCTTCCTGGTTCAGTCTTGGAAGATTGAACTTTTCTAAGAATCTGTCCATTTCTTTCAGGTTATTTATTTTATTGCCATATAGTTGTTCATAATAGTCTTTTATACTCCTTTGTATCTCTGCATTGTCTGTTGTAACCTCTCCTTTTTCATTTCTAATTCTCTCTTTTTTCTTTGATGAGTCTGGCTAAAGATTTGTCAATTTTGTTTATCTTCTCAAAGAACCAGATTTTAGTTTTATTAATCTTTACTATTGGTTCTTTCATTTCTTTTTCATGTATTTCTGCTCAGATCTTATTATTTCTTTCCTTCTACTAATTTTGGGATTTTTTGTTGTTTTTTTCTTCTTTTTCCAGTTGTTTTAGGTGTAAATTTAGGTTGTCTATTTGATGTTTTTCTTGTTTCTTGAGGTAGGATTGTATTGCTATAAACTTCCCTTTAGAACTGTTTTTGCTGTATCCCATAGATCTTGAGTTGTTGTGTTTGCACTGTCATTTGTTTCTAGATTATATTTAATTTCCTTTTTGATTTCTTCAGTAATCTGTTGGTTATTTAGAAACATGTTGCTTAATCGCCACGTGTTCGTGTTTCTTACTTTTTTTTTCTTGTAATTGATGTCTACTCTCATAGCATTGTGCTCACAGAAGATGTTTGATATGATTTCAATTTTTCTAAATTTATTGAGGTTTGATTTGTGATCCAAGATGTTTTCTATCCTGGAAGAATGTTTCATGTGCACTTGAGAAGAAGGTGTACTCTTCTGCATTTGATTGGAATGTCCTGAAGATATCAATTAGATCCATCTCATCTAATGTATCATTTGAGACTTGTGTTTCCCTTTTAATTTTCTGTTTTGATGACCTTCCACTGTTGTGAGTGGGGTATTAAAGTCTCCTACTATTATTGTGTTAATGTCAATTTCTCCTTGTACATCTGTAAGCATTTGTCTTATGTATTGAAGTGCTCCTATGGTGTGGGCATAGATATTTAAACTGAAGAAAGTAGGGAAAACCACTAGACCATTCAGGTATGACCTAAATCAAATCCCTTATGATTATACAGTAGAAGTGATAAATAGATTTAAGGGCCTAGATCTGATAGATAGAGTGCCTGATGAACTATGGAATGACGTTCATGACATTGTAGAGGAGACACGGATCAAGACCATCCCCATGGAAAAGAAATGCAAAAAAGCAAAATGGCTGTCTGGGGAGGCCTTACAAATAGCTGTGAAAAGAAGAGAAGTGAAAAGCAAAGGAGAAAATGAAAGATATAAACATCTGAATGCAGAGTTCCAAAGAATAGCAAGGAGAGATAAGAAAGCCTTCTTCAGCGATCAATGCAAAGAAATAGAGGAAAACAACAGAATGGGAAAGATTAGGGATCTCTTCAAGAAAATCAGACATACCAAAGGAACATTTCATGCAAAGATGGGCTCGATAAAGGACAGAAATGGTATGGACTTAACAGAAGCAGAAGATATTAAGAAGAATTGGCAAAAATACACAGAAGAACTGTACAAAAAAGATCTTCATGACCCAGATAATCACGATGGTGTGATCACTGACCTAGAGCCAGACATCCTGGAATGTGAAGTCAAGCGGGCCTTAGGAAGCATCACTACGAACAAAGCTAGTGGAGGTGATGGAATTCCAGTTGAGCTATTCCAAATCCTGAAAGATGATGCTGTGAAAGTGCTGCACTCAATATGCCAGCACATTTGGAAAACTCAGCAGTGGCCACAGGACTAGAAAAGGTCAGTTTTCATTCCAACCCCAAAGAAAGGCAATGTCAAAGAATGCTCAAACTACCACACAATTGCACTCATCTCACACGCTAGTAAAATAATGCTCAAAATTCTCCAAGCCAGGCTTCAGCAATATGTGAGCCATGAACTTCCTGATGTTCAAGCTGGTTTTAGAAAAGGCAGAGGAACCAGAGATCAAATTGCCAACATCTGCTGGATCATGGAAAAAGCAAGAGAGTTCCAGAAAAACATCTATTTCTGCTTTATTGACTATGCCAAAGCCTTTGACTGTGTGGATCACAATAAACTGTGGAAAATACTGAAAGTGATGGGAATACCAGACCACCTGATCTGCCTCTTGAGAAATTTGTATGCAGGTCAGGAAGCAACAGTTAGAACTGGACATGGAACAACAGACTGGTTCCAAATAGGAAAAGGAGTTCATCAAGCCTGTATATTGTCACCCTGTTTATTTAACTTATATGCAGAGTACATCATGAGAAACACTGGACTGGAAGAAACACAAGCTGGAATCAAGATTGCCGGGAGAAATATCAATAACCTCAAATATGCAGATGACAGCATCCTTATGGCAGAAAGTGAAGAGGAACTACAAAGCCTCTTGACGAAAGTCTAAGTGGAGAGTGAAAAAGTTGGCTTAAAGCTCAACATTCAGAAAATGAAGATCATGGCATCCGGTCCCATCACTTCATGGGAAATAGATGGGGAAACAGTGGAAAAGTGTCAGACTTTATTTTTCTGGTTTCCAAAATCACGACAGGTGGTGACTTCAGCCATGAAATTAAAAGACACTTACTCCTTGGAAGGAAAGTTATGACCAACCTAGATATGCAACCTAGATAGCATATTCAAAAGCAGAGACATTACTTTGCCAACAAAAGTTTGTCTAGTCAAGGCTATGGTTTTTCCTGTGGTCATGTATGGATGTGAGAGTTGGACTGTGAAGAAGGCTGAGGGCTGAAGAATTGATGCTTTTGAACTGTGGTGTTGGAGAAGACTTGAGAGTCCCTTGGACTGCAAGGAGATCCAACCAGTCCATTCTGAAGGAGATCAGCCCTGGGATTTCTTTGGAAGTAATTATTCTAAAGCTGAAACTCCAGTACTTTGGCCACCTCATGTGAAGAGTTGACTCATTGGAAAAGACCCTGATGCTGGGAGGGATTGGGGGCAAGAGGAGAAGGGGACAACAGAGGATGAGATGGCTGGATGGCATCACTGACTCGATGGACGTGAGTCTCAGTGAACTCCAGGAGTTGGTGATGGACAGGGAGGCCTGGCATGCTGCGATTCATGGGGTCAGGAAGAGTCGACACGACTGAGCGACTGACCTGATCTGATCTGATGTCTTCCTCTTGGATTGATCTCGTGATCATTATGTAGTGTCCTTCCTTGTGTCTTGTAATCTTCTTTATTTTAAGGTCTATTTTGTCTGATTTGAGGATTGCTACTCCAGCATTTTTTTGCTTCCAATTTGCATGGAATATATTTTTCCATCCTCTCACTTTCAGTCTATATGTGTTTTAGGTCTGGAGTGGGTTTCTTATAGACAGAATATATATGGGTCTTGTTTTTGTATCCATTCAGCCAGTCTGTGTCTTTTGGTTGGAGCATTTACTCTATTTACATTCAAAGTAATTATTGATACATATGTTACTATTGCCATTTTCTTAATTGATTGGGGTGATTTTGTAGATCTTTTTCTTCTCTTGTATTTCTTGACTATATAAGTCCTTTTAACATTTGTTGTAAAGCTAGTTTGGTGGTACTGAATTCTCTTAACTTTTGCTTGTCTGTAAAGCTTTTTATTTCTCCATCAATTTTGAATGAGATCCTTGCCAGGTACAGTAATCTTGGTGGCAGATTTTTTTCCTTTTAGTACTTTAAATATATACTGCCATTCCATTCTGGCCCACAGAGTTTCTGCTGAAAGATAAGCTATTAAGTGTATGGGGTTTCCCTTGTATGTTACTTGTTGCTTCTCCCTTGCTGCTTTTAATATTATTTATTTTAGTCTGTGATTAGTATGTGTCTTGGCATGTTTCTCCTTGAGTTTATCCTGTATGGGACTCTTTGTGCCTCTTGGACTTGATTGACTATTTCCTTTACCATGTTGGGGAAATTTTCAACTATAATGGCTTCAAAAATTTTCTCATACCCTTTCTTTTTCTCTTCTTCTGGGACTCCTATAATTCAAATGTTAGTGCATTTGATATGGTCCCAGAGGTCTCTGAGATTGTCCTCAGTTCTTTTCATTCTTTTTACTTTATTCTGCTCTTCAGAAGTTATTTCCACCATTTTATCTTGCAGCTCACTGATTTGTTGTTCTGCTTCAGATATTCTGCTATTGATTCCTTCTAGAGTATTTTTAATTTCAGTAATTGTGTTGTCTCTGTATGTTTATTCCTTAATTCTTTGTTAATTGATTCTTGGATTTTTTCCATTATGTTTTCAAAGTTTTTGATCCTTTACTATCATTATTCTGAATTATTTTTCAGGTAGTTTGCCTATTTCTTCTTCATTTATTTGGACTTCTGTGTTCCTAGTTTGTTCCTTCATTTATGCATTATTTCTCTGCCTTTTCAATATTTTTTTTAAGTTATTATGTTTGAAGTCTCCTTATCCCAGGCTTTGAGGAAAGTTGAATTCTTTCCTTGAGGAAGGTTGAATTCTTTCTTCCTTTTGGTTTCTTCCCTCCTAAGGTTGGTACAATGGTTTGTGTGAGCTTTGCATAGGGTGAGATTTGGGCTGAGTTTTTGTTTGCTTGTTTATTTGTTTGTTTTTCCTCTGATAGGTAAGGCTGAGTGAGGTGGTAATCCTGTCTCCTGATTATTGGGTTTGTATTTTTGTTGGCTCAGATGGTAAAGCATCTATCTACAATGTGAGAGACCTGGGTTCGATCCCTGGGTTGGAAAGATTCCCTGGAGAAGGAAATGGCTTCCCACTCCAGTACTCTTGCCTTGAAAATCCTATGGACAGAGGAGCTTGGTGCAGGCTACTACCCATGGGGTCACAAAGAGTCGGGCATGACTGAGTGACTTCACTTTCTTTTTCTTTGTTGTTCAGATGAGTCAACCTGCAGAGGTTGCTACTGGTGGCTGGGTGATGCCAGGTCTTAGAGTCAAGTGGTTTCCCTTGCGTGAGTTCTCACTATTTGATGCTCCCTAGGATTAGTTCTCTGGTAGTCTAGGGTTTTGGAGTCAGTGATCCCACTCCAATGCCCAGGGCTTTGTTTCTGCTATGTATGTGATCTTCAGCAAACTGCTTAATGTTGCTAAACCTCAGCTTCATCAGCAGCAAAGCACAGATTGAAAATATCTCCTAGTTCTTCACAGAGTGTTCAGTTGTCAAGGCATTAATGAAGTCTGTGTGAAGAATTCTAATTCAGAATTATTTTTCCCTGAGGTACTTAAGGCCCCGCACAGCATATCATGATTATGTTGGCAATTGCTTTCCATAACTGTTGGTTTCCTTGGATGGAATCACATCTCTGGAGACTGGGCAGGCTTGGGTCCCAAGGCTGGATTGTTGTGGGGCTCAGCATCCTAGGAGGATGTGGCAGGCAGAGTGATCCCACAATGTTCCTGGAGTGCCTCTTGCCCTCTACAAGAGCCCTCAATCTATATCACACTGAACCCTGGATCCAGGAGACAGACTTGAGTGCTTCACCGCCTATCTTCTTCCTGGTTGATCTCTCAATCCAAACTGTGGGAAATTCTTAAAGAGATGAGAATACCAGACCACCTTACCTGTCTCCTGAGAAACCAGGATGCAGGTCAAGAAGCCACAGTTAGAATTTTACATAGAACAACTTACTGGCTCAAAGTTGGTAAAGGAATATGACAAAGTTGTATACTGACACCTTATTTAACTGATATGCAGACTACATCATGTGTAATATCAGGCTGGATGAATTACAAGTTGGAATCAAGACTTCTGAGAGAAATATCAACAACCAGATATGCAGATGATACCATTATAATGTCAGAAAGTGAAGAACTAAAATGTTTCTTGATGAATGAGAAAGAGGAGAGTGAAAAAGCTAGCTTAAAACTCAACATTCAGAAAATGAAGGTCATGGCATCCTATTACTTCATGACAAATAGAAGGAAAATGTGAGAGCAGTGACAGATTTTCTTTTTAGGGGCTCAAAAATCACTGCAGACAGTGACTGTAGCCATGAAATTAAGATGCTTGTCCTCAGAAGGAAAACTAGGACACACCTAGACAGTATATTAAAAAGCAAAGATATCACTTTGCTGACAAAGGTCTGTATAGTCAAAGCTATGGTATTTATGCTTTTTCTCATAGTTGTGTACAGATATAAGAGTTGGATCATAAAAAACGCTGAGTGCCAAAGAACTGATACTTTCAAATTGTGGTGCTGGAGAAGATTCTTAAGAGTCCCTTGGACTACAAGGAGACCAACTCTGAATATTCATTGGAAGGACTGAAGGACTGATGCTGAAGCTCCAATGCTTTGGCTACCTAATGCAAAGAGCTGACTCACTGGAAAATACCTTGATGAAGGCAAAAGGAGAAGAGGGCAGCAGAGGATGAGATGTTTCGATAGTATGATGCACTCAATGGACATAAGTTTGAGCAAACTCTGGGAGACAGTGAAGTATATATGGGAGCCTGGCATGCTGCAGTCCATGGGGTTGCAAAGAGTCAGTCACAACTTAGCGACTGAAAAACAACAACAAAAAATGGAATCTTAGACAGGTCTAGGCAAAGTTAAAAAAACCTACTAATCATGATACAGCTTTTGAAATTCAGTTTAAAAGATTATTTGAAATAAATGAATAAAAGAAGCAACACAAGTATCAGAGTAACAGAAGATAATTTTGTGACAGAGAAGACTCTAACATGATTATTAAAGAGGTATTATTGACTTGCACTTAGAAAGATCTTTGCAGAAATGTGATTTTTAAAAAATCTGAGATTCTAGGTGGACCCAGCTATGTGAGCAAAAATATAAAAGTTGAAAAGTGCAGGCTATGCTTGAATCAGTATGTCTGATCATATAGAGAGATATACAGATATATATTAAACTGGCTAAGACTCACAGTTCAGTTCAGTTCAGTCACTCAGTCGTGTCCGACTCTTTGCGACCCCATGAATAGCAGCACGCCAGGCCTCCCTGTCCATCACCAACTCCCGGAGTTCACCCAAACTCACGTCCATCAAGTCAGTGATGCCATCCAGCCATCTCATCCTCTGTCGTCCCCTTCTCCTCCTGCCCCAATCCCTCCCAGCATCAGAGTCTTCTCCAATGAGTCAACTCTTCGCAGTTCTACATTAAATTATTCTCCATCACTTATAAACAATACTTAATTTCTCTTTCCCCAATTCCTTTATCTGTAAAATAAACATAATTATACTAACAGTTGAGTTTTAAAGGTAAATAAATACTTTTAACATTCTTAGAAGAAAACCTGGTAAATAACATAAATTATTAACTGATTATTAGTATGTCAGAAAGAATGCTATATTAATAAACAGAAAACAGTAAAGAAAAAAAAAAGTCCAATAACATATCTTATTTCCAACATGATATAATACATCTATAAAGGTCAGACATTATTCTAGATATGAACATTAAAGAAGAAGAAAAAACAATCACTGTCCTCAAAGAACTTATACTGAAATAAAGGAGAGAGGACAAAATATAAAAGCAAGCATTTCAGGCTCACAGTACAAGATGGAAGATCTTTAACTCACCTCCTCTATGAACACAGAGAATTCATACCTATGTGTAGAATGATTCCTCCTGAAGAAGCACTGAGATCTGACAGAACAGCTTTTATATAGCAAACAATAGAAATGGGCAGAAGAGAGGAAGACGTGGCATCCATAGGACCCCAGTACTGACATGGAGACCTGCAGTGGGGAAACAGCACTGAGGGGCCTGTGTGTAAACTCACTCACACTGGGGCAAAAAACAGCCAACAAAAAAGAAAAGAAAAGATACAGGTTTTAGGTTTGCTGCTACTACTAAGTCGCTTCAGTCGTGTCCGACTCTGTGCGACCCCATAGATGGCAGCCCACCAAGCTCCCCCATCCCTGGGATTCTCCTGGCAAGAACACTGGAGTGGGTTGCCATTTCCTTCTCCAATGCATGAAAGTGAAAAGTGAAAGTGAAGTTGCTCAGTCGTGTCCGACTCCTAGCAACCCCATGGACTGCAGCCCACCAGGTTCCTCCGTCCATGGGATTTGCCAGGCGAGAGTTATTGGAGTGGGGTGCCATTGCCTTCTCCAGTTTAAAGGGCACCTAAACAGTACATGAAGGAAATCATTACACTAACCCTAGAGCATCTGCCACACAAGAAGGGGAGTGGTGAAACTCCACCATTTAGGTGTACCCCTCTCTCTTGATGGCACAGGTAAGAATATGGCCCCAAAATTCTAGCTGGCCTGCCAGAGATATTTCAACTTCAGCCATTCCCCAAAAGGCAGCCCTGGCAGCACACCCATAAATCACCCCAGGCGATGCCCACTCCAGCTCCAGCCATCCAACCAAAGTAGCCCTGACACAGTGAGTGCCCTGAAACTTCCTGACCTGTACCCACTTTAGTTCTGGTCTTTCTGCCCAAGCTGCCAGAACACACAGTGTACACAAGGGATGCTCTTACATAAGAAAGCCAATAGTGGTATAATTTGAACCCCATTAAAAAAATAGAAATAATGGAACAAACCTAATATATTATGCAAAAGAGAGCTTTAAACTGCTCTATTTAATATATTAAAAAGAAGGTATCATACCTTAGAGAAAAAAAAGTCATCCCAAATTGTCAACACTGGAGTGTACCCTAGTAAAACTGTATGAATTGTGTGAAGCACTGACTACACTCAGGTGCTCAATCATGTCCAACTCTTTTGTGACCCCATGGTTTCACCAGGTTCCTCTGTCCATGAGATTATCCTGGCAAAAATACTGTAGTGGGTCACTGCTGCCTTCTCCAGGGGATCTTCCTGATCCAGGGATCAAACTCATGTCTCCTGCAACCCCTGCATTGGCAAGTGGATTTTTTAACACTGAGAAAACTGAGAAATCCTAATAAAATTGCATGCATGCATGCTAAGTCACAGCAGTTGTGTTTAGCTTTTTGAGACCCTATGGATTGCGGCCCACCAGGCTTTTCTGTCCATGGGATTTTCCAGGCAAGAATACTAGCGTGGGTTGGCATGCCTTCCTCCAGGGGATCTTCCCAACCCAGGGATCCAAGCCGGGACTGAAGCAGCATCTCGTTATGCCTCCTGCATTGGCAGGCACTAGTAAAATTACTTGACATCAAACATAAAAATTCCATAAAAAGATGCTATAGGCAGTTAGGCAAGAAAAAAAAAATCTTATTGAAAAAAAAGGTTAATCTCAGAATTCTTTTAACGAGTCTTCATTATGAGAATAATATGTAAAAATACTCAAGGAAAGAAACTATGAAACAAGGCATTTATTTGAGTCAAATAATATTTCAGAACAAAAGCAATAAATATTTTCTATGAATTGTTTCCTATACAGGTACTAATCAGCCAATCAAAAGATTATTAGGAAAACCCCAGGTAGTCAGCAACTGTGAAGGTATTTTACATATTTATCTACTGATGTAAGATTAAAACAAATGTGGGGAGTTTGGAGTGAAGAATTAAAAAAGTATGTTCAATGAAGAAATGATATAAACAGCATAGTGGAGAAAAGAGAATAAAGAAAGCAGGAGGTGTACTCATTCTTCACTTTTCTGATAATAGTTTTTCTGATAATATCAAAAAGATGGAACTCATAAACATTTCTCAAATTATTACATTTAAATTGGATAACACAACACTGTAATTATGCTCTAATAAAAGTTAATTAAAATAAATATATTGGCTAAAGTAAAATTTTAAAAGAGGAAATTTTCACATTGGAATTTAAATGTGAAAGTGTACTTTCTGCTATATATAAGAGATAAACCTGCAGCAAAATGATTCATAAAGATTTCTTAAACATGCATAAGTGTAGGCAATTCAAACATAAAGAAGCAGAGTCCATTATATGAATAATAAACAAGTGTAAATTCTGGCCACAAAGAATCTACAGTGACAAATCAGGGGTCCTTATATCATTAAAGGGTATAAGTAACACTGGATCAAATAGTTATGAATATGTACATATAAAACAAGCAGTTTGAAATGCATACACAAATCTATAGGGAATACAAGGAGAAAAAATACACTATTAGAGAATATTTAATTTCACCTCTCTGGACCTTTAATATATCAAGGGGGCACAGAATACTTAAAGCATAAATTATATATTGTTTTAATAAATGATGGCGCTAAGTCTCAAACGCATCATCACTGCTTCCAGAGAATAAGCTTTTTATCAGCATCCTATAGTGTGCTAATAACATGACTCTTGAACAGGAGATGAAAATCTCTCTTCTGATTAAAACAAGAAATGAGAGTTGCTGGAGGTTTAACAGGAAAAAAAAAAAAAACTATTAAAACATTTTTCTGAGAGAGCAATGGACTGCATTAATGAGAAGGTTAGTGTGATTGGCAATAGCACTGAGAGACTACTTCAGGTCACTTAGAATGATACGGAGTTTCTTGATGGTTCCAAGAATCCAGGCACAGAAAGTGAGCCAGAGAAGTTATCCAGATTATCACTATGTCTTTCTCTTACTGTGACTCCTGGGTGTTTCATCTCCACCCCTGGGCTTCATTCTCTCATATTGCTCTCTGCAAAGTGCTTTGTTCTGTCCCATTTGCATATAGCCAATTTGTGGCTGGCAAATTCTGCTGTACTTGACTACACAGTTTTCACACCAAATTAAGATTAATTAGAATTTGTATAACTCTACCCTAGATTCTAGGGAAAGAGAATCTTATTTCTGTAATTCAGGTCCTGAGGTCATATTTAGCCCATACTAATCTGGTGGGATGCAAGGCAGCATCAGCTTTAAAAAATAAATAAATAAATGAATGAATAAAAAGTATGGCTGCAATTGAGGAACCTCAAAATTCTACTGTAAGTATCTCACATCTTGGCCATTTGGTAATTTAAGCTACTTATTCAAGTGAAATTTAAAAAGTATCCCCAAAGTATTCTTGATCTATCCATGCCTTCAATAATGTCATTGCAATAGTTTTTTTTTTTTTAAATCATGCCTGAGGAGTAAAACCTAACAATGTCTTTCTACCTAAACACTTCATTCCATTTTCCACCCCTCCATGGATACCTAAGGATCATAATGAAAAGAATCCCTTAGAAATAGCATTTTGCGGTAGTGAGCATGGGTCAGAATGGGACAGTTCCTGCAGGGCTCTCCTTAGGCCAATGTACTACAACATTTACAGTTTGTTTCTGGAGACCAGCAACTGAGTTAAACTGAAACATACAGGGAATGGGGTACAGTCTGCCAAATCTCAAGTGAAATGTTATTTTGTAGTTTTACAATTTTAGCCAATGTTTATTTTTTCTAAAATATAAGGCACAATAAAATTTCCATTTCAGTTCAAAAAGAAAAATTCCAAAGCCAAGCAAAGAAACTCTAGTCATTTCTGTTATGAATTCTTTGCATTTATATGATAACCAAGAGAATATAGTACTTAATTTTTTTTAGAAAAGCAGTTCAAATTATAGTAGATGACAAAATTGAACAATATAATTCATAGAACTAAAAAAGATTTAATGGTAATAAAATATACAAGACATTTATTTACTTATTGGAAAACTAGTTGGTATGACAGCACTTTCAATTGATCCAACTAAAGTCTGGGCCATTTTGAAAGCAGAAAGAGCCTAGGTTGCATTTACAATATCCAGGAGAATAACGATGAAAATCAGAGCATTAGATCCAAAATTTGCATTTCTGGTGCAATTATATGCTCAGTCACTCAGTCGTTACCATCTCTTTGCAACCACATGGACTGCACCTGGACTTCCATGATAGATCAGTTGGTAAAGAATCCACCTGCAATGCAGGAGACCCTGGTTTGATTCCTGGGTCAGGAAGATCTGCTGGAGAAGGAATAGGCTACCCACTCCAGTATTCTCAGACTGTACTCTGCCAGACTCCACTGTCTATGGGATCTTCCAGGCAAGAATACTGGAGACGGTTGCCATTTCTACTCCAGCAGATCTCCCTGACCCAGCAATTGAATCTGCAAATTCAGAGTCTCCTGCACTGGCAGGAGGAATCTTCACCACTACATAACCTGGAAGGCCCATGGTACAATCAGAGATGTGGTCCAAAATCTTACAAAACAGAAAAACATTTGCATTCTCTTAAATAACATATGCATAGTTTCTTCTTTATATTTTATTGAATAAATATTTTACAGAGTTTTATGTAAATAGAAATTTCTAGTGTATTAAAGTGTCAACTACCTACCATGTCAGAATCAAAGGTAAGAAGCCATGACTACAGTTCTAGTAGTCAGAGTTGAAGGTGTAGCAAAGTGTAAAACTACCCAGTCTGAATAACTACAGAAAAAAAAAAAAAAAAAAGGTGAAGGAAAATAATAAAACTTAAAAGATGAAAAAAGAAAAGTATTTTGGGAGAATGTGAATTTCACACATTAAACTACTAAAAAGTATTGCAGTAAACCATATCTTTGGTTTTCTGACTCATTGTGAGTAGCAGAAAAAAAATAAATCCACTTAAAAGCAAATAAATTTGGCTTCATACATAACTATTTCAAAATAAAGACAGGGTCCCATGTCAATGGGTCACAAACAAATGATTTAGAAATCTCATCATGAAGTATAAGCCTCCAAGAAAGATTCACAAGCTCTTTGGAACATGGGTAAAAACAGATAATGACAGGAACCATAGAGATAATCCGGCTAACATATAGGTGGCCTCAGTCAGCCATATGACTTGAAAATAGATATCTAAACTGTTTTCATTAAGTTCAGTTCAGTTCAGTTGCTCAGTCATGTCCAACTCTTTGCGATCACATGAATTGCAGCACGCCAGGCCTACCTGTCCATCACCAACTCACGGAGTTCACTCAAACTCATGTCCATTGAGTCGGTGATGCAATCCAGCCATCTCATCCTCTGTGTTCCCCTTCTCCTCCTGCCCTCAATCACTCCCAGTAACAGTCTTTTCCAATGAATAAACTTTTCCCGTGAGGTGGCCAAAGTATTGGACTTTCAGCTTCAGCATCAGTTCTTCAAATGAACACCCAGGACTGATCTCCTTCAGAATGGACTGGTGGGATTTCCTTGCAGTCCAAGGGACTCTCAAGAGTATTCTCCAACACCACAGTTCAAAAGCATCAATTCTTCAGCGCTCAGCTGTCTTCACAGTCCAACTCTCACATCCATACATGACCACAGAAAAAACCATAGCCTTGACTAGATGGACCTTTGTTAGCAAAGTAATGTCTCTGCTTTTTAATATGCTATTTAGGTTGGCCATAACTTTCCTTCCAAGGAGTAAGCGTCTTTTAATTTCATGGCTGCAATCACCATCTGCAGTGATTTTGGAGGACCAAAAAATGAAGTCTGACACTGCTTCCACTGTTTCCCCATCTACTTCCCATGAAGTGATGGGACCAGATGCCATGAACTTAGTTTTCTGAATGTTGAGCTTAAAGGCAACTTTTTCACTCTCCTCTTTCACTTTCATCAAGAGGCTCTTTAGCTCCTCTTCACTTTCTGCCATAAGGGTGGTGTCATCTGCATATCTGAGGTTATTGATATTTCTCCCAGCAATCTTGATTCCAGCTTGTGCTTCTTCCAGTCCAGCGTTTCTCATGATGTACTCTGTAAGCAGGGTGACAAAATACAGCCTCGACATACTCCTTTTTCTATTTGAAACCAGTCTGATTCCGTGTCCAGTTCTAACTGTTGCTTCCTGACCTGCAAACAGGTTTCTCAAGAGGCAGGTCAGGTGGTCTGGTATTCCCATCTCTTTCAGAATTTCCCACAGTTCATTTTGATCCACACTGTCAAAGGCTTTGGCATAGTCAATAAAGCAGAAATAGATGTTTTTCTGGAACTCTCTTGCTTTTTCCATGATCCAGCAGATGTTGGCAATTTGGTCTCTGGTTCCTTTGCCTTTTCTAAAACCAGCTTGAACATCTGGAAGTTCACAGTTCACGTACTGCTGAAGTCTGGCTTGGAGAATTTTGAGCATTACTTTAGTAGCGTGTGAGATGAGTGCAATTGTGCGGTAGTTTGAGCATTCTTTGCCATTGTCTTTCTTTGGGATTGGAATGAAACCGACATTTTCCAGCACTGTGGTCACTGCTGAGTTTTCTAAATTTGCTGGCATATTGAGTGCAGCACTTTCATAGCATCATCTTTCAGGATTTCAAATAGCTCAACTGGAATTCCTTCACCTCCACTAGCTTTGTTTGTAGTGATGCTTTCTAAGGCCCACTTGACCTCACATTCCAGAATGTCTGGCTCTGGGTGAGTGATCACACCATCATGATTATCTGGGTCATGAAGATCTTTTATGTACAGTTCTTCTGTTTATTATTTCCACCTCTTCTTAATATCTTCTGCTTCTGTTAGGTCCATACTGTTTCTGTCCTTTATCAAGCCCATCTTTGCATGAACAGTTCCCTTGGTATCTCTAATTTTCTTGAAGAGATCTCTAGTCTTTCCTGTTTTGTTGTTTTCCTCTATTTCTTTGCATTGATTGCTGAGGAAGGCTTTCTTATCTCTCCTTGCTATTCTTTGGAACTCTGCATTCAGATGCTTATATCTTTCCTTTTTTCCTTTGCTTTTTGCTTCTTTTCTTTTCACAGCTATTAGTAAGTCCTCTCCCAACATTCATTTTGCTTTTTTGCATTTCTTTTCAATGGGGATGGTCTTGATCCCTGTCTCCTGTACAATGTCATGAACCTCAGTCCATAGTTCATCAGGCACTCTATCTATCAGATCTAGTCCCTTAAATCTATTTCTCACTTCCACTGTATATTTATAAGGGATTTGATTTAGGTCATACCTGAATGGTCTAGTGGTTTTCCCCACTTTCTTCAATTTAAGTCTGATTTTGGCAATAAGGAGTTTATGATCTGAGCCACAGTCAGCTCTTGGTCTTGTTTTTGCTGACTGTATAGAGCTTCTCCATCTTTGGCTGCAAAGAGTATAAGCAAACAGATTTTGGTGTTGAACATCTGGTGATGTCCATGTGTAGAGTCTTCTCTTGTTTTGTTGGAAGAGGGTGTTTGCTATGACCAGTTAGTTCTCTTAGCAAAACTCTATTAGCCTTTGCCCTGCTCCATTCCATACTCCAAGGCCAAATTTGCCTGTTACTCCAGGTGTTTCTTGACTTCCTCCTTTTGCATTCCTTTCCCCAATAATGAAAAGGATATGTTTTTTGGGTGTTCTAAAAGGTCTTGTAAGTCTTCATAGAACCGTTAAACTTCACCTTCTTCAGCATTACTGGTTGGGGCATAGGCTTGGATCACTGTGATATTGAATGGTTTGCCTTGGAAACGAACAGAGATCATTCTGTCGTTTTTTAGATTGCATCCAAGTACTGCAATTTGGACCTTTTGTTGACCATGATGGCTACTCCATTTCTTCTAAGGGATTCCTGCCCACAGTAGTAGATATAATGGTCATCTGAGTTAAATTCACCTGTTCAGTCCATTTTAGTTTGCTGATTCCTAGAATGTCCACATTCACTCTTGCCATCTCCTGTTTGACCACTTCCAATTTGCCTTGATTCATGGACCTACCATTCCAGGTTCCTATGCAATATTGCTCTTTACAGCATCGGACCTTGCTTCTATCACCAGTCACATCCACAACTGGGTATTGTTTTTGCTTTGGCTCCATCCCTTCATTCTTTCTCGAGTTATTTCTCCACTGATCTCCAGTAGCATATTGGACACCTACCAAACTGGGGAGTTTCCCTTTCAGTATCCTATCATTTTGCCTTTTCATACTGTTCATGGGGTTCTCAAGGCAAGAATACTGAAGTGGTTTGCCATTCCTTTCTCCAGTGCACCACATTCTGTCAGACCATGACCCATCCATCTTGGGTGGCCCCACACGGCATGGCTTAGACATGAGTTAGACAAGGCTGTGGTCCGTGTGATCAGATTGACTACCTAACTAATTTCATTAAGTTAGGAAACTCTAAATACCAAAACTTATACAGCTCTCACATAGTGATTCATGGTAGTCAAGATTAAGCATTAAAAACTTATTGCAATAGAAAAAAATGCATTTAAAATGGAAAATATGTTACCAACAGAAGGTTCATTAAAATTATCTACACACTATACACTTTATATATATACACTATATTTCTCTAATAGCTTATTCATTCAGAAAACATTTAAACTGTTACAAGAACTCTTTTTCTACCTTCAGTAGGAATATAACAAGCAATAAGCTGGATTAAGAAGAGGCAGAGGAACCAGAGATCAAATTGCCAATATCCGCTGAATCATGGAAAAGGCAAGATAGTTCCATAAAAATATCCATTTCTGCTT
Source organism: Bos mutus (assembly GCF_027580195.1). NCBI lineage: Eukaryota > Metazoa > Chordata > Mammalia > Artiodactyla > Bovidae > Bos > Bos mutus. The sequence continues at coordinate 55,925,116 of NC_091621.1, read as the reverse complement.
TATTGACTATGCCAAAGCCTTTGACTGTGTATATCACAACAAACTGTGGAAAGTTCTTAAAGAGATGGGGATACCAGACCACCAGCATCATGAGAAATCCATATGCAGGTCAGGAAGCAACAGTACTGGATATGGAACAACAGACTGGTTCCAAATCGGGAAAGAAGTACGTCAAGGCTCAATACGGTCACTCTGCTTATTTAATTTATATGCAGAGTACATCATGCAAAATACTGGGCTGAATGAAGGAAAAGCTGGAATCAAGATTGCTGGAAGAAATATCAATAACTTCAGATATGTAAATGATACCACTCTTATGGCAGAAAGTGAAGAATAACTAAAGAGTCTCTTGATGAAAGTGAAAAAGGAGAGTAAACAAGTTGGCTTAAAATGTAACATTCAGAAAAGTAAGATCATGGCACCTAGTCCATCACTTCATGGCAAATAAATGGGGAAACAATGGAAACAATGATAGACTTTATTTGGGGGGTTCCAAAATCACTGTAGATGGTGACTGCAGCCATGAAATTAAAAGACACTTGCTCCTTGGAAGAAAAGCTATTACCAATCTAGACAGCATATTAAAAAGCAGAGACATTACTTTCCCAACAAGGGTCTATCTAGTCAAAGCTATAGTTTTTCCATTAGTCATGTATGGATATTAGAGTTGGACTATAAAGAAAGCTGAGAACTGAAGAATTGATGCTTTTGAACTCTGGTGTTGGAGAAGACTCTTGAGAGTGTCTTAGACTTCAAGGAAATCCAAGCAGTCAATCCTACAGTAAATCAGCCCTGAATATTCATTGGAAGGAGTGATGCTGGTAGCTGAAACTGGAATATTTTGGCCACCTGATGCAAAGAACTGACTCCTTGGAGAAGACTCCGATGCTGGGAAAGATTGAAGGTAGGAGGAGAAGGGCACAACACAGGATGAGATGGTTGGATAGCATCGCTGACTTGATGGACATGAGTTTGAGCAAGCTCCAAGTGTTGGTGATGATCAGGGAAGCCTGGTGTGCTGCAGTCCATGGGTCGCAAAGAGTCAGACATGACTGAGTGACTGAACTAACTACCTAATAATATTTAAAAAGTAGTCTGTGTATTTATAATTTATATTGCTGTTTTGAGATATACTATATATCAGTAACCTCAGATATGCAGATGACACCACCCTTATGGCAGAAAGTGAAGAGGAACTACAAAGCCTCTGGATGAAAGTGAAAGTGGAGAGTGAAAAAGTTGGCTTAGAGCTCAATATTCAGAAAACAAAGATCATGGCATCCGGTCCCATCACTTCATGGGAAATAGATGGGGAAACAGTGGAAACAGTGTCAGACTTTATTTTTTTGGGCTCCAAAATCACTGCAGATGGTGAATGCAGCCATGAAATTAAAAGATGCTTACTCCTTGGAAGGAAAGTTATGATCAACCTAGATAGCATATTCAAAAGCAGAGACATTACTTTGCCAACAAAGGTCTGTCTCGTCAAGGCTATGGTTTTTCCTGTGGTCATGTATGGATGTGAGAGTTGGATTGTGAAGAAGGCTGAGTGCCGAAGAATTGATGCTTTTGAACTGTGGTGTTGGAGAAGACTCTTGAGAGTCCCTTGGACTGCAAGGAGATCCAACCAGTCCATTCTAAAGGAGATCAGCCCTGGGATTTCCTTGGAAGGAATGATGCTAAAGCTGGAACTCCAGTGCTTTGGCCACCTCATGCGAAGAGTTGACTCATTTAAAAGACTCTGATGCTGGGAGGGATTAGGGGAAGGAGGAGAAGGGGATGACAGAGGATGAGATGGCTGGATGGCATCACTGACTCGATGGACGTGAGTCTGAGTGAATTCTGGGAGTTGGTGATGGACAGGAAAGCCTGGCATGCTGCTATTCATGGGGTCACAAAGAGTCGGACACGACTGAGTGACTGAACTGATATACATAAAGCAAGTAAATAAGATTATGTATATTGAAACAAGTACCCTAGGTTTTGGGGGAGAGAATATATCATTTTGCATTGCCTAAATGTAGACATTTTTAGGAATTAGCAAACTAAAATGAACTGGAATGGGTCCATTTAACTCAGATTACCATTATATCTATTACTCTGGGCAAGAATCCCTTAGAACAAATCGAGCAGCCATCATAGTCAACAAAAGAGTCTGAAATGCAGTATTTTTATGCAGTCTCCAAAATGACAGAATAATCTCTGTTTGTTTTCAAGGCAAACCATACAATATCACAGTAATCCAAGTCTATGCCCCAACTAGTAATGCTGAAGAAGCTGAAGTTGAACAGTTTTATGAAGACCGACAAGACCTTTTACATCTAACAACCCCAAAAGATGTCCTTTTCATTATAGGGGACTGGAATGCAAAGTAGTAAATCAAGAAACACCTGGAGTAACAGGCAAATTTGGCCTTGGAGTACGGAATGAAGCAGGGCAAAGGCTAATAGAGTTTTGCCAAATAACGCACTGGTCATAGCAAACACCTTCTTCCAACACAAGAGAAGACTCTACACATGGACATCACCAGAAGGTCAACACCAAAATCTGTTTGCTTATACTCTTTGCAGCCAAAGATGGAGAAGCTCTATACAGTCAGCAAAAACAAGACCAAGAGCTGACTGTGGCTTAGATCATGAACTCCTTATTGCCAAATTCAGACTTAAATTGAAGAAAGTAGGGAAAACCAGTAGACCATTCAGGTATGACTGAAATCAAATCCCTTACAATTATACAGTGGAAGTGAGAAATAAATTTACAGGACTAGATCTGATAGACTGCCTGTTGAACTATGGATGGAGGTTCATGACATTCTATAGGAGACAGGGATCAAGACCATCCCCAAGAAAAGGAAATACAAAAAAGCAAAATGGCTGTCTGAGGAGGCATTACAACTGCACTGAAATACACTTCTAAATACAAAATTTTTATGAAATTTGTTAGCTTTGCTTCATTCATGGTTTTTAGAAAAGGAGCCCTGTAAACTTCAACACAGAATAAATTAAGCTGAACATTAATTTCCATGCACACATTCATGGTATGAATAGAGACTCTAGAAAATTAAGCACAATCTTCACTCTTTGACAGTGAACAACTCCAAAAACTAAACTAGGAGACAATCCATATATACATTATCTGATTAAAAAAGAAATGTAATTATTGTATGCCCAAGTAGCAAGCTATTATTTGGCAATGAAAAGGAGCTGCAACATGGATGAACCTCAAAAACAGTAGGCTAAGTGAAAGAAGCTATATACATAAGACTGTGTCTAATTCCATTTATTTGAAATGTCCACAATAAGCAAATTAGAGACAGAAAATAGATTTGAAGTAGTCTTGCATTGGGGTAAGAAAGGAGAGTGACTCTAAGTACACGACAAGATTTCTCTTTATGGAGATGGAAATGTTCTAAAACTGGATTGTGGTGATAGCTGCACATAACAGTAAATGTGCAAAAAGCAACTGAACACTTAAAATGGATCAATTTTATGGTATATAAATTCAGTTCAGTTCAGTCACTCAATCTTCTCCGACTCTCTGAGACCCCATGGACTGAAGCATTCCAGGCCTTCCTGTCCATCACCAACTCCTGGTGTTTACCCAAACTCATGTTTTGAGTTGGTGATGCCATCCAACCATCTCATACTCTGTCATCCCCTTCTTCTCCCATCTTCTATCTTTCCCAGCATCAGGGTCTTTTCAAAGGAGTTAGCTCTTCACATCAGGTGGCCAAAGTATTGGAATTTCAGCTTCAACATCAGTTCTTCCAATGAACACTCAGGACTGATCTCCTTGAGGATGGACAGGTTGGATTGCCTTGCAGTCCAAGGGACTCTCAAGAGTCTTCACCAACACCACAGTTCAAAAGCATCAATTCTTCAGTGCTCAACTTTCTTTACAGTCCAATTCTCACACCCATACATGACTACTGGAAAAACCATAGCCTTGACTAGATGGACCTTTGTTGGCAAAGTAATGTCTCTGCTTTTTAATATGCTGTCTAGGTTGGTCATAACTTTCCTGCCAAGGAGTAAGTGTCTTTTAATTTCATGACTGCAATCACCATCTGCAGTGATTTTGGAGTCCAAAAAAATAATGTCTGCACTGTTTCCATCTCTATTTGCCATGAAGTGATGGGACTGGATGCATGATCTTAGTTTTCTGAATGTTGAGTTTTTAGCCAACTCTTTCCACTCTCCTCTTTCACTTTTATCAAGGGGCTCTTCAGTTCTTCGCATCAGGTGGCCAAAGGATTGGATGTTTCAGCTTCAGCATCAGTCCTTCCACTGGATATTAAAGACTGATTAGGATGGATTGGTTGGATCTCCTTGCAGTCCAGGGGAATCTCAAGAGTCTTCTTCAATACCACACAGAAACTATCAGTTTCTCAGTGCTCAGCATTCTTTATAGTCCAACTCTCACATCCATACATGACTACTGGAAAAACCTTAGATTTGACTAGATGGAGTACTGCCAGCAAAATAATGTCTCTGCTTTTTAATATGCTGTCTAGGTTGGTCATGGCTTTTCTTCCAAGGAGCAAGCATCTTTTAATTTCATGGTTGCAGTCACCATCTTCAGTGATTTTGGAGCCCAAGAAAAGCTTCTGAGTTTCCATTATTTCCCCATCTATTTGCCATGAAGAGATGGGACTGGATGCATGATCTTAGTTTTCTGAATGTTGAGTTTTAAGCCAACTTTTTCCATTCTCCTCTTTTACTTTCATCAAGAGGCTCTTTAGCTCCTCTTCACTTTCTTCCATAAGGGTGGTGTCATCTGCATATGAAGTTATTGATATTTCTCCCTGAAATCTTGATTCCAGCTCGTGCTTCATCCGGCCCAGCATTTCTCATGATGTAGTCTGCATATAAGTTAAATAAGCAGGGTGACAATATACAGCCTTGACGTACTCCTTTCCTGATTTGGAACCAGTCTGATGTTCCATGTCCAGTTCTAACTGTTGCTTCCTGACATGCAAACAGATTTCTCAAGAGGCAGGTCAGGTAGTCTCTTTCCCATCTCTTTCAGAATTTTCCATAGTTTGTTGTGATCTGCACAGCCAAAGGCTTTGGAATAGTCAATAAAGCAGAAATAGATGTTTTTCTGGAACTCTCTTGCTTTTTTGATGATCCAGTGAATACTGGCAATTTGATCTCTTGTTCCTCTGCCTTTTCTAAAATCAGCTTGAACATCTGGAAGTTCACGGTTTATGTACTGTTGAAGCCTGGCTTGGAGGTATATAAATTATACCTCAATAAAGATGTTTAAAATGGGTTTATCATATAACCATGTGTGCTTTTCAGAGATTAAAGTAAAAAGGAATATACCTCCTCACCAAAAGCAACCTCATAGGAAAACACAAATCTCAACTTTGTTTGTATTAACTTGTAAAGTACCAGATGTGGTGCACAATGGTAGTTTTAAAAAAATATAAATGATTATTTAACCTTTCAATAATTTATTATGCCCACCTACCACTGAAACTAAAGAATAGTTACAAATATGAGCAAGATATTGCATACAAGGTATTTATTTAACAATAATATTCTAACACATGCATTTAAATATATAGTCCATATATATATGTATATATATACTTCCAAGACTCTAAAAGATACTGCTAAATAATTAGTAGACTATGCCATTCTTTAAACATTCTTACAATTTTAAAATATTTTGAACAATTGAGTAGCTATTAATATTTCAAATAAATCTACAGTTAATTATAAAGTGATAATCAAAAATTTCTACAAAACTTTAAAAGGTCGACACATGTTCATTCAAGCTATTATCATTCCATTCAATCATGGAAGCATTATATTTCCCTTGCTTTTCTCAATTTATTGCTGCAAAAATTATCAAGTGCATTTATAATTTAGAAGTAATTTCAGTGACCCAAAGCAAAAGACTGAGGCTAAAATAATTGCTTGACATTAATAATGTTTTTCAGGCACAAGTGTTTTATTCTTTTGTTTGTTATAATTGTTGTCACTTCCTCTAGAGAAAGAAAATTGATCATTTCCTAATCTGAATTCTGACTTGTCTATTATATTACAGAGCTTGAAAAGAGCTTAAGGTAACCTTTCAACAGGAATCTCAAAATAACTTGACTATTTTTATTTGTTTCTCTTACCCAAAGAAAGAAATATCAGATAAAGGGAATGACAAACAGTTCACCTATGTATCTATGATTCATCTCTGTAGTGGGAAAAATGCATAGATGAATATGCTTCAAAAATGTCCTTTAATAAGCAATAAAAATGGCTTATTCTTGAATTTTGCCTCATGAATGTAAAGGCAGCATTCTAGTATACAGTGTCTCTATACACCAACAACTACATTTACATCTATGCCTTTCAGTGGCCAGACCTACCTGTCCATGTTAGACGTGGGTCTGAGCCTCAGACTTTTGTCTGTTTGATATCTCTGTGTCTGTATCTGCCAGTCTGTGCTTACCTTCCCATCTATTCAGCCAATTCCCACTGTGGTATGTTTCTGGCTGGCTGGCTGTTTGCCTGTTCCTTATATTGGTCTACTATCCCTGTCTCATTGTCAGCTCTTACTGTCAATCTGTCTTTGTCTGTCAGCCTGTTCCTATTTGCCAATCTGTTGGACTGTGCATATTGCTTTGTAGGTATGTGTCTATCTATCCTTGTTGCTGTTGTTCAGTTGCCCAGTAGTGTTGGACTCTTTGTGACCTCACGGACTGCAGCACGCCAGGCTTCTCTGTCTCTCACCATCTCCTGAAGTTGACCAAGTTCACGTCCATTGTATCGGTGATGCTATCCAGCCATCTCATCCCTCTGCTTCTTCTGCTCTCAGTCTTTGCCAGGAACAGGGACTTTTCCAGTGAGTCAGCTGTTCACCTTGGGTGACTAAAACACTGGAGAATCAGCTTTGGCATCAGTTCTGCCAGTGTGTATCCAGGGTTGATTTCCTTTAAGACTGACTGGTTTGATCTCCTTGTTGTCTGTATGTAGCTATGGGCAAATTAAGGTTTTTCTCTTAGTGTAGATTTAGTCTATACCCTGTGGTCTATGTGGGCATTTACCAAAGGTTTAGAGATAGCTATTAGGGGTCACAAAAGGAAAACAAGACTTGCAGCTAAAGATAAATACAACTGTTCTCATTTGCAAATGAGATTACATAATAAGATAAACTCTTCAGAGAATTTCTGTTATGTGTATCCCAGTTCCCAACATTATTCTCAAGATCTAGCCCATCCCTATCCCCACTGACAACCTAGAAATAATTATTTTCTTTTCAGTGTTAATCTTCATTTCTTCAGATAAATTCCACCAATTCTCCTAAAGACTTCATTTTCCTAGAATATTCCCCACTTTGACCTCAAGGGCATAATCCAAGGGAGAAAACAAATCCCTGGCATGATATTTTATAACACATGGATTTTTTGTAAGGAGTAACTTTAAGTAAAAGCAGGGTGGTAGAGAGTTGTAAAGTAATCCAGGGTGGGATTTATTGCTCTAATTCCTATATATTTCAGGGTCCACTTACTAGTGAGAAGATGCTTTTCAATATATTGCTTTGAACTAAAGATCTGTATTTCAAGTCTTCTATGGAGAGCTCCATTTAAAAAAATGCAGATAAACATGACAATCACAGACATGCACACAAATACCTTCATACATATATTCACGTGTCTACTCGCATACTTCTTAAAGATAAATAAAACAATTTTTAGAGAGACTAAATATAAATGCATACTTAAAAATAATTTAAAAAAAAGAGAGGGGCCACAGTTATCCACCAGTCCCATTGAAAATATGTGAAGGCATTTTATTTTAGGTTTGCTCTACAATAACTAGGAATCTACCAGAGCCTAAAATAACAGGGCCTATTATAATAAACTCTTAAACAATAAGTGTTTTATTAATGTTCTTCATGTAAAGAAACCTATACTTTAATTACTAGAAATTACAGCTAAAAGCTGGAAATAGCTTTTTTTTTTTTTTTTAAACATTGATTCACTTTGGCATGTGACTGACAGCCTTCCACTTAATTATGATTACATTTCTTTAGTAGGAATAGGAACATAAACAACAAGGATTCAATTGTGCAAACAGGGTGATGGAAGAATAATTTATGAAGTAGGTCAGCTGTCCTTACATCACAAGGGAGTGCTGGCCTACTTTTCTTTTCAAAGATGTTCTACCAATTCAAATTTGGCTAGAAAATACATTTCAGTTCTATACAAACACTGAAAATATATCACATGTATTGATGAAATTAAAAAGGACAACCTAGGTACACAACATATGTTTCTTAAAATTAAAGCAGAATTGCCACCTGGCAAAGTTTTCACTCAAACAGGTTCTTATACAAACACATTCAAATCTACTACCTGTTGATACTGTTAAAATAACCAGAAATAATGGAGCATGTATAACCGTTTGTCAGTTTAGTTTTTCATGGATTTCTGCATCTAACAGGGATTACTAAAATAAGCATATTAACATATTCACATGCAAAATTAAATATAAATTTCCTGTGTTTCAAAATTGTACCATTTTGTTCTTTAGATTTGTCTAACAATAAAACTAGTTTTTTTAAATCCATACTCTCTCACTATATATTTTAAGGAGAAAAAAGAGTCCTAAATCATATTGTCTATAAGAAAAGACACACAGAAATAACATAACTAGAGAACCACCATACCTACTTCATTCACATAAAATGTAGGATTAAAATAAGCACTGTATCATTCCCCCTGTCTTTCACCTGAATTGCTACTTGATAAGTACTTTCCCAACATTTTCATAGCTATTTCTAGAGTAAACATGAAACTCTGCCATAATCTGAGAGCCATCATGGTAGAGTGGTTACATGACAGACTCTGGGCCACAGATCCTATATCCAAACATTTACAAGTCATCTAAGTTATTTATGCTAAATACCCATGGCAGTTGTTTCTTCTGTATGTGTTCCAATTTCCTTATCTGTAAAATGATTATAACAGCAGTTACTTTGCAAGATTGTTGGTAGGATAATCATGAAAAAATGTATGTTAAGTGTTTAGAATAGCTTACAGATGTACTCAACAAGTGCAAACTGCTATTATTATTATATATATATTTTTCAGATGCTGTTCTACCACTAGGACTTGAAAGGGCCATTTCAGAGTGAAGGTAAAATACTATAATCAAAATACTTTTTCATTAACTTGAGGTATTTGGAAGAATTTTAGCAGAAGGAAAGGGCCAAGGTACATTTTTAGGCTAAAAATCAGTGATGCCCTGTAAACTATCACATGCAAGAACATGGAAGTTAGGACTATCTTTTGCCCAAACTTTGGAAGGCTTTGAAAGATCTCTTGTTTTCTAGAAAAAGGGTTGGGAAACTGTGCTTATGGACAAATATGGCCCCTAAGAACATTTGTTTTTATTGGTTCTCTGTTTTGCATTACATTTTTAAAGCATGAATAGGGAGAAGGAAAGGAGGAAAAGGAAGGATATATGACAGAAACTTCATGGGGTCCACAAAGTCTAACATGTTTGCTACTGCTACTGCTAGGTCACTTCAGTCGTGTCCGATTCTGTGTGACCCCATAGACGGCAGCCCACCAGGCTCCCCACTCCCTGGGATTCTCCAGGCAAGAACACTGGAGTGGGTTGCCATTTCCTTCTCCAATGCATGAAAGTGAAAAGTGAAAGTAAAGTCGCTCAGTTGTGTCCGACTCCTAGCGACCCCATGGACTGCAGCCTGCCAGGCTCCTCTGTCCATGGGATTTGCCAGGCAAGAGTACTGGAGTGGGGTGCCATTGCCTTCTCCCCTAACATGTTTACCTGTATTAATTTACTAGGGTTGCCATAACAAAGTACCATACACCATAGACTGGGTGGCTAAAGGAACAGAGTAGTTTTTTCTCTCACAATTATAAGATAGAAGTTGAGATCAAGTTTCAGGGGGGTTGATTTCTTCCAGGGCTTCTCTCCTTGGCTTATAGATAGCCATCTTTTCCCAGTGTCTTGTGTGAATCTATGCCCAAATTTCCTCTTCTTATTGAGACACCTGTCATATTTGATTAGGAATCACCCTAGTGACCTGACATTAACTTAATTATATCTCTAAAAAATTCTATCTCCATATGTAGCCACATTACAAGGTACTGGGATAACTCCCAGTAAGCATATGAATTTTGAAAGTCTCTCAGTCGTGTTTGACCTTTTTGAACCCATGGACTTCAGCCTGCCAGGCTCCCCTGCCCATGAAATTCTCCATGCAAGAATACTGGAATGGGTTGCCATTATGAATTTTAGGGAGAGACAATTCAGCTGATAATTCTTATTAGTACACCTTTCATAGAAGAAAGCCTCCACTCGAGAAGCCTGTGGAAGTTGTATCTGCCACAAGACAACCATGTTTTCTTTCTGCTTCCTTTATACAAAATAGACATCAGGAGAGAATTACTAAGCTTAAGAATTTACTAGGAAAAAAACATCTCAAGGGACTGTGGCTAAGCTTTTTAAGGTTAGGTCAAAGGAGTAGGGATTAGTAAACAAGAATATTTACTCGGAGGAAGCTAGATGTAGGAGAAATATGTAGGTGAACATGAATTTGGGACCTTCCCCCTGGGACCCCTCCCCCACCAAAGGTAGCCTGATAACCTAACTGAATAACTGGAAACCCAATATCAGGAGTGGCTGTGCAGATGGTGATGTCATAAGAGAAACAGTAATACTTATTACCATTTATTAGCACAGTTGACCCTTGAAAAACTTGGGGCCTAGGAATACCAGCCCTCAAAGCAATCAAAAATATGCATATAACTTACAGTTAAGCCTCCCATATACATGGAGGAAGTTTCCTTCATATCTTCAGTTCTACTTTCTTGGATTTAACAAACCATGGATCATGTAGTACGGTAGTATTTACTAATAAAAATAGATCTACATATAAGTGGACCTGTGTAGTTCAAATCCGTGTTGTTTGAGGATCAACTCTGTACTTATGAACAAGCCCCTGTAATACTATTTTACAACATTGTCATGTATTCTACACCACCATGTGACCATTATTATTATTCTTACACACATGCATTAGAAATTAGAAAACTGAGTTGAAATTAGAATATAGATTCTAATCTCCTTTAAGTACTGGGCCAAAATATCTGAAATTGACAATGAAAAAACAATAGAACTTCAAGGGTCATCTGGAAAACGAAGTCAGATACCCAAACCTTCACCTTCTCCTTACTGACAAGTAAATTCACAGATATAAAACAGGATTGGTACAACAGACCCTGACCAAAAACAAAAAAAGAAGAATAGTTTCTCAGCAGGTACTTGCTTTTGCATCCACATTTTGATCTAGTTAGAATGTTGTCATGCACTTTGAAAATAATTACTTGGTGGTTCCTTTTTATAAGAAGACTTTTATACATCTATTTCCAAATTCCAATACAAATCCAGATATATACAGATATATAAGACCAATTTATATTATGCTTAATTTTCCTCTCTATATAATTTAGGATATTAAAGTAGGCTTTCTGTACATGCTTAATTCAATATGAAATGTATCTGAGAAATTCAGACTCAGGATTTTTCAGCAGTCTTGTCACCTAAAGAAAACAGCTTCTAGCTTGGATTTGCATCCTATTTTTGTAAAGATTCAGACTCACAGTTAAGGTCAACATCTGGCTGGATTTAATATTTGCATTTTAACATTTTCACTCTCATTAAAAATTGTTTAGCATTTTTTCAAAGCAAAAGCTATCTTTTATTTTAATAAAAGTTTTCATATATTTGTTCCATGAGGGGTGGATTTGCATGCTTGAACTACCATATGCAATTGGAATTTGAGGCCATCTCACTAGACAAGTCATTATAGCAAAGTAAATGCAAATGAAAGGGGCAAAGGGCACATTAAAATGAGCAAGAGGATTTAGTGTTTTGTCTTCTATTTCCATATCTTTTGGGACAAGGGAAAAGTGGGAAAATGAGATATAGGTCTATCTTTTTTCTCCAGTAAATCATGATTTATTTAGCAATTTGAAAGCCATGGGGAATATGCCAACTAATTTCTCAAACTAATCTTGAATTTAGTAATTTTGCTTTAGTAACTTTATAGAGAACTTTAGTGCCAAGTAATAACCACATAACCAATGCATTATTTTGATTACTAAAACTGTATAACAAATGAACATATGCATATACACACATCATTGAAGAAAGAGTCACACTGATTTCAAATGGAACATTCTGTATGTGAAATTATAATAAAAACAGGTACTGTTTATCAAGCATATGTTGTGCACAAACTCTGTGTTTGTTACTTAATGTGCCTAATCTTTACTACCCACAAGAATCTAAAAAGTAGACACCATTATACCACCGATGAGACAGAGGTATGGAGGAGATGATTAACCTACACAGATTTGCTTAACAGATTTAAACCTAGTTTGTCTTACCTACAATTCAGTGTTCTGTCTTCAGTGACACTTTAACATATAAAACAGAGTTAAGGGAGAATTTGAAAACATCTGGATGACTAGTCTGGAATCTTCAGTAAAGGTGGATGAAAATTATTGACTGAATATAGGACTGTCCATGCCTTACACACATATAAGTAGCTACTAAAGAGTCAGGTGTAATTGCTTTCCTCTGTGGGCACCAATTAGAAATCTTGAATATTAATAAACTGGCTGATTTGTGAGAAATATCAGTATGTATTTTCTTTCTACATATGCTTTTAAGCACCAAACATTTCATGGGCACTCAATAAATATTAAATATTTAACAGCAGCTAATAAAATGAAATTATGGCAATATATTTTACAATTAACTCATCATAAGATGAAATAAAAAACAAATTTTAGCACTAGACCTGGAAGATGAGCAGATTTAGATAGCCGAATAAGTGAATGAACCCTCTAGGGAGGTAAAAGACCTTAACATGTTGCAGTAGAAAAAGTTAACAGGAGGTTAAAACAAAACAAAAAAATTCCAATCTGAAAAATGAAACTCCTCCTCCTTATTTTCAGATTTGTTATATTCATCTAACATCTAAAATGTAAATTAAGGGATATATTTCTAAGCTGTTGTCATTTCTGCCCCATACTCAAACATGAAGTGAATATATTTCATTATTTATTGGTATTATCTTACTCTAAAAGAACATAAAGTATGTTCCCTTATATTTTTCCCTTACTTATGCCCTCTTTTGCACACAGTCTGAGATTTTCAGAAATGCTAATTGTGATAATAATTTTAAAAGAATGTTAAAAAATGTTAAATTACATTATCCTTTGGCATACAAAACTCAGTGAACGATGAAAATGAGACTCCGAAGTGTATGCAGTTTCAGAGAGCACATTTCTGGAAATTTAAATTAGAGATACAAGCTATTGGGCAGAAATCAGGCTGGAAGCAAGCTCACTTTTTTTTCTTAAGTGAGTGGAGAAAAAATGTTCCATAAAAGAGAGAGAAAACTTGTAAAATGGAGCAATCCATAGGGAAACCTTAATTTAAGCCCCTATTTCTCAATTCTTGGAAGATTAATGAAAAAAGAAGCACTTAAACACACTCTTTGAGGACTCTATCTCCTTTTTCGTTTCCACTTTTGGCTTTTTACAATCCCTCTGAGGATAAGAGAGAATGAACTTAAAGTTGCTATTTGGGTGACTCATTCCTTCTCTGTTTCCTTTAAGCTTCTAATAGTCTCTCAAATGCTCCAAAGAAATTAGAACACATTTAACAAGTGCTTTCCTGAAGTTCAGCCACCATTTCCTCTCAAGTCTGTGATTAACCCATTGATGGGTCCACGAAGTCTGTGCAACAGTCCACAAATCCTATGCTGCAGGTCACATGCACTGCTCCTCTACCTACCCTAATAGTCATTCCTGACATGGAAAAATATCAAAGCCACAGTAGGTCTCACTGAGTGAATTCACACAATAATAAATCACTTAGATGTGTCAAAAGCCCTCATACAATATTTTAAAATATTTCTTCAGTTTTCATAAACTCACTGTCATTACTACGTGCTTACTTTCTGTCTTACATTCCCACCCACTCTGACATAGAACAACCCCCTACAAATACATTCTTAACTTTCAGGAACCATGCACGGAAGTCACCCCTTTCTGTTTTAATATTTCACAGTTAGATTCTAGTTTAGGATAAGGTTTTCTCTATTTTTATTAGTTTAATAAACATTCAGAAGTTTGTCAGCTTTTAAAATTTTACTCTGCTAGTTTCATGTTTTCTATAAATGTATTGAGGCTTTCACTTCACAGAACAAAGTTGGATAATAAATCTTTATAGTATGTGTATTTAACTAAAATTAAAGCAATTTATCTTAGTATGATGATTCCAAACTCAAAAATATAGAGCTGAAAGTCAACAAAGTACACTGATATAATATTCTCAGGAATACTTCTGCTAGAGTTTCTTTAAATACTCTTGTCATTCATATATTCAAATGTCATAAGCATCCACAACATCAAAACCAATAGCAGCATTTGAGACAAAGTTTTGTATTTTGGAATACATGGATAAAATATCATGATTATGTAAAAAGAATAAAACATGTATAAGGTTAAGTAAGTTTCCAAAGTCTTATTCCCCTTTATTATATAGTGCAGCTATAAAAGAAAATCCTCAAGAGAATTCATATGAACTTATGATAATGAAGCCTGCAGCACGGTTTGTTTTTGTTTTGCCTGTTTTTGCTGATAATGCAATTCAAACTATACCCTACTAATCTTTAGTACAGGAATCAGATAATTCACCTATAAACATGCAGCCATAAAGTGTCATTCTTTAGTCAATACAGACTAAGATCTTTCTCTTTTTCACAGGTTTGGCTCCCCAGCTCATTAGATCATTACCTGATAAACAGGAAAAGGGTAATGAATTGAGAAAATAACTACGTACCTTCAGAGAAAACCCGCCCGATAACAACAATCCATTAGAAAACTGGCAATATCCTCTGATCTATTGCCCGCAAAGCTATGACTTGATGGAGAGTTTCATTCCCTGGGCTCAGTTCTCCAGAAGAAAATCAGCACAATTTAAATATTTCTTGGAATGTGACAGCTCTCTAGATCTCCGGTTGCATTCTGTTCCCTAGGGACGACAATCTGGTGTTCCTGTGTGCATAGAGCAGTGAAGATGAATTGAATACGCTTGAGATAAATTAGGAATGGCTAAGTTAAAACTGTCTCTGCTCCAGACTCTCTCATCTGCAGTCTGTAAGCCTGTTTTTCTGTGAAAAAGCTAGATGGCAGGCTGCCTCAGTAAGTTCTTCCTAAGCGACACAGAGCATTTTCAATGAAGAAAAATTCTCCCATTATCTAAGCTAATGTGACTGCTGCTAAATCTAGTTTTTAAAGTGTCTACTGGCATGGAATTCATTTTCACTATTGCTTTCTTTCAAACTACAGTCTGGAATCCATACTATCCTCATATATACATTTCTATCTGAGAGAAACATGTAAAGTTTTTAGCTAACATATTAAATCATATCCCTTTTTGCAGTTTTAAGAATCATTCATGTATAGGGAATGTCCTCTTTATGTCCTAAAACCACTGTATTGAATTTTATAATATTTAGATGGTTTTGTTTTAAATTACAGTACTGAAGACAGATAAATGTATTTTTATTAACACTTATTACTTGTTGCAATATAGAAGTATATCATTTTTAAACATTACTTAAAATGCAGAAGTTAGATAAAAATAAACAAAGGGAATGTAGATCCTTAATATGTGACCACAGGCATAAATATTGACTTTGAATATCCTCCTAAAGGAAATAATATGTTCCCAATAAAACCAAGTTGCATAAATTATTCCCTTCTAAATAAAAGCAAGTGATTTTTGAATTCTGTTTCAGTTGAATGATATGTTGTGATATGACAATTCCTTGTAAATTAGAAAATTATTTTAGAATTTTAATAATATTCTGGAATGAGAGATAGAACACTTTATTTGGAATATTAGCAACACACAAAACATAAGAGGAAGGATCATTGGAATTTTCAGTTCCATTTCTTTATTTGGAATCTCTGTATGAAACAATATTCATATTTTAAAAAAGCATTTAAAAAGCATCATAATCCATTGATATATGGATGTCTCATAAATGTTGGCTAAAATATAGAACTTCATTTTTCTGTAACTTTCTACATGGCATTCTCTAATGCTCTATGACTAATTATATGATAGATAAGCAAGTTGTTGCTTCCACAGCAAGAATGGGGTGTACATATATATATAGAAAGGGAGGCAATGACAATATAGTCATCTGCAAACCAACAGAAGAAGTAAATGAACATTTTTATTTTCTCTCCACCCATCCTGTAGCTACAGCTGATCACTTTATTCAGGAAGGTAGAAGGGAGAAGAAACAGGAGGACAAAATAAAACATCACATAGAAAATGCCTCCAAGCCCTTCTCTCTCTCTTCAGAAGTGGAAATTCTGTAGATATTTCTGAGGAGAAAGCATAGGGGAGTTGGAAAGAAGCAGCCTCAGCATCCCAGGTGTTTAGTGCTCAATATGCATAAAACAAATGAAAAAAAGATAAAAGTTTTGTTTGGAGATAAAACTATCTCCAATATTGAAGATATTTTTATATCTCCAAGATTTTTGTATCTCCAAAGATATCTCCAATAACCAATAGTTGATTGAAAATCCAACTACACTGCACAAATGTGCATTGCACATCCCAACTAATGTAATAGATAATTATAGTAATAAAGTAGGCCACGCTTTTAGGAAATTCAGATGTCCCTCTCCACTTAGAAACTGCCCATTTTACTAGCACTATACTGCAGTGATAAATTCAGGGTTATAAACAGTAAAATATGAGCGATGCCTAAATTATTCTTGGAATATTACAAATTGGCTCTTGTAGGAAGTAACATTTAGAAAAGGCCAAGAGAGCCTTGGTTAAAAAGTTACGGAATATTTCCAGGCACTGAGAACAAAGCCCAAAGGGAAATATGCATATCACATTTGGATAAGTGAAACAATTCAGTTTGGCTGGAGTGTAGAGTGAGGTATGAAGGACATGGCAGGAGATGAGTCCTTTATATTATATAAAGGAGTTTGGACTTCTCTTTGATAGTTCCTAAATGGGAAGGATAAATAATCAATATATTACAAAAAGATTACTCTCATATCACAGTAGTCAGGTAAAAAGTATTCAGTTCAGTGCAGTTGCTCAGTCATGTCCGACTCTGCAATCACATGGACTGCAGCATTTCAGGCCTCCCTGTCCATCACCAACTCCCAGAGTTTACCCAAACTCATGTCCATTGAGATGGTGATGCCAACTCAATCCAACCATCTCATCCTTCTCCTCCAACCTTCAATCTTTCCCAGCATCAGGGTCTTTTCAAATGAGTCAGTTCTTTGCATCACGTGGCCAAAATATTGGAGTTTCAGCTGCAGCATCAGTCCTTCCCATGAATATTCAGGACTGATTTCCTTTAGGATGGACTGGTTGGATCTCCTTGCAGTCCAAGGGACTCTCAAGAGTCTTCTGCAACACCACAGTTTAAAAGCATCAATTCTTCAGCGCTCAGCTTTTTTCATAGTCCAACTCTCACATCCATACATGACTACTGGAAAAACCATAGCTTTGACTAGAGAGACCTTTGTTGAGAAAGTAACATCTCTGCTTTTTAATAGGCTGTCTAGGTTGGTCATGGAGAAGGCAATGGCACCCCACTCCAGTACTCTTACCTGGAAAATCCCATGGATGGAGGAGCCTGGTAGGCTGCAGTCCATGGGTCGCTGAGGGTCGGACACGACTTCACTTTCATTTTTCACTTTCATGCATTGGAGAAGGAAATGGCAAACCACTCCAGTGTTCTTGCCTGGAGAATCCCAGGGATGGGGGAGCCTGGTGGGCTGCCATCTATGGGGTCACACAGAGTCGGACACGACTGAAATGACTTAGCAGCAGCAGGTTCGTCATAGGAGTAAGCGTCTGCCAAGGAGTAAGCGTCTTTTAATTTCATGGCTGCAGTCAACATCTGCAGTGATTTTGGAGTCCAAATAAAATAAAGTCTGCCACTGTTTCTCCATCTACTTGCCATGAAGTGATGGGGCCAGACGCCATGATCTTAGTTTCCAAATGTTGAGTTTTAAGCCAACTTTTTCACTCTCTTTCACTTTCATCTGGAGGCTCTTTAGTTCTATTTTTGCCACAGGGGTGCTGTCATCTTTATATCCGAGGTTATTGATATTTCTCCCGGCAATCTTGATTCCAGCTTGTGCTTCTTCCAGTCCAATGTTTCTCATGATGTACTCTGCATGTAAGTTAAATAAGCAAGGTGACAATATGCAGGCTTGATGTACTCTTTTCCCAGTTTGGAACCAGTCTGTTGTTTCAATTTCAGTTCTAACTGTTGCTTCTTGACCTGCATACAGATTTCTCAAGAGGCAGGTCAGGTGGTCTGCTTTTCCCATCTCTTTCAGAATTTTCCACAGGTGGTTGTGATCCACACAGTCAAAGGTTTTGGCATAGTCAGTAAAGTAGATGTTTTTTCTGGAACTCTCTTGCTTTTTTGATGATCCAACGGATATTGGCAGTTTGATTTCTGGTTCCTTTGCCTTTTCTAAATCCAGCTTGAACATCTGGAAGTTCACGGTTCACATACTGTTCAAGTCTGGCTTGGAGAATTTTGAGCATTACTTTGAGCGTCTGAGATGAGTACAAATGTGTGTTAGTTTGAGCATTCTTTGGCATTGCCTTTCTTTGGGATTGGAATGAAACCACACACCTAGTTAGCCAAGCTAGACCCTTAGTGTGTGCGTGCCAAGCTGCTTCAGCTGTGTTCAACTCTTTGTGACCCAATGGACTGTAGTCTGCCAGGCTCCTCTGTCTATGGGATTCTCCAGGCAAGAATACTGGAGTAGCCTGCCATGTCCTCCTGCAGGGTATCTTACATCTTGTGCATTGCGTGGCCTGCACTCGCAGGGGCTTCTTTACCAGTAGCACTACCTGGGAACCCCTTTCTTAGTAGTCAAAGGATTCACCTCCTCTTTCTTTACTTCTAATATCCTGTTTGTATCCAGGAACAAGGATCCCAATAAAAACTGGTTCAAATTGGGAAAGGAATATATTATGGCTGTATATTGTCATTCTGCACAATTAATCTATATGCAGAGTACATCATGCAAAATACTGGGGTGGATGAAGCTCAAGCTGAAATTAAGTTGCTGGGAGAAATATACATAATCTCAGATATGCAGATGATATCACCATAATGGCAGAAAACAATGAGGAACTAAAAAGCCTCTTGAAGGTGAAATAGGAGAGTGAAAAAGCTTCTTAAACAACAACATTCAAAAAACTAAGATCATGGCATCTGGTCCTATAACTTCATGGCAAATAGATGTGGAAAAAATGGAAACAGTGAGATTATTTTCATGGGCTTCAAAATCACTGCACACAGTGACTGCAGCCATGAAATTAAACGATGTTTGCTTCTTGAAAGAAAAACTATGACAAATCTAGACAGCATATTAAAAGCAGAGACATTACTTTGCCAGCAAAGGTTGGTATTGTGAACGCTATAGTTTTTCCAGTAGTCATGTACAAATAATGAGAGTTTGACCATAAAGAAGGCTGAATGCTGAAAAATTGATGCTTTTAAACTGTGGTGTTGGAGAGGACTCTTGAGAGTCCCTTGGACTGCAAGGAGATCCAACCAGTCAATCCTAAAGGAAATCAGCCCAGAATATTCATTGGAAGGACTGATGCTGAGGCTCCATCTGATACAAAGAACTGACTCATTTGAAAAGACCCTGATGCTGGGAAAGATTGAAGGCAGGAGGAGAAGGGACAACAGAGGATGAGATGGTTGGATAGCATCATCAACTCAATGGACATGAGTTTGGTTGACTCTGGGAGATGGTAGGAGACAGGGAAACCTGGCATGCTGCAGTCCATGGGGTCATATATTGTCAGACACAACTGAGATACTGAACAACTACAAGAAAGGATCCTGCATGCTCTGTGGCATGGCAAAAAAAAGTTAAAAAAGATGACACACAAAAAAATGTCTGAGAATAAAAAATAATATATAAAAATAAGCCAGTCACAAAAGGACAAATTCTGAGATTCTTCCTATATGAGGTACTTAAATTAGTCAAATTCATAGAGATACAAAGAAGGATGGTGGTTGTCAGAACTGGATGAGGTAGGAATATTACTATAATGAGTATGGAGCTTCATTGTGAAGATTAAGAAGTTCTGGAGATGAATATATTACTCTTTATCTTAAAATAATGGAATAAAGACATTAATTTTCTTGGGTTAATAATGCAGATATCTAAACACAAACATAAGTTGTATTGCTTCTTAGAAAAGAATTGTAGAAAAATCTGAATACAAATATTAAGAAGAATAAAATACATAAATCCACCATTGTTAACATTTTAAGATCTATCTTTCCTTCCAATCTCTCTCTATTGAGAAAAACATATGTATGAAATATGTATACACATATAAGGATTTATATATACATACATTTATAAATTCCTTTGTATGGTGGCTCAGAGGTTAAAGCATCTGCCTGCAATACGGGAGACCTGGGCTTGATCCCTGGTTCTGGAAGATCCCCTGGAGAAGGAAATGGCAGTCCACTCCAGTATTCTTGACTGGAGAATCCCATGAACAGAGGAGCTTGGTGGCTACAGTCCATGGGGTCGCAAAGAGTCAGACACGACTGAGCGACTTCACTCACTTACTTTGTATACATATATAAGTTCTTTGTATGTACAAGGAGCATATGCATACACACAGAATCTCAGCTGTTCAAGATGAAATGAGTTCTAGAGATTGATCACTCAACTATCTGAATGTATGTAACACTACTGAAGTATACACTAAAAATGACTAAGGTGGTAATTTTATGTTGTTGCAATTTAAAAATAATAATAAATACATTTTAAAGAATGTTTTCTGTGGAAAAATGAATTTTAAAAATTATTACAAAAATATGTGATATTTAAAAAACAAGAGTCAATTCATATTAACACTATAAATTATAATCTATATGAAAGAAATTTAATTCAGCTATTTCCTACAAGTAAGCATCTTTTTCTTTTGTAAATTCAAATTTTACCAAGTAAAAATTAGTTAACTTTTATTAAATTTTTTTTTATTCAAAGTAAAATGTTCTTGACAATTATATTAAATTTGGCAGTATGTTATGTTATACATTATAACCTGGACTGAAGAGCATAAATTCAAGTATGTGGAGTATTCAAGAAAGCTGAAATATGAATATTTCAAAGACCCCATCAAGAGATCCAATGATAGAAACCTCACAAGTAGCTTAAGGCAAAAGACATGGGAGATGTCTTAAGTTTCTTTAAACATGTGAACCCTGACTTTGAAAAAAAAATTTCAATAGGATTAGCAAACCATATTTTGTTTCTTCAAAAATAAATGAGTTTCTCATTTATTCTTTATAATCAAACACTAAAGAGCTTCAGCCCAGTTTCCTAGTCAAAAGTTATTACTGATTTCCATGAAAATAGAGTACTTATAAATGACTTGAGAAAAATGTAATACTAATCCTATTAGGACTGACATCTCTGATTCAAGGAAATTCAATTTTATTATAAACAATAAACTGTTCTGTCAGAAAATATTATTTTAAAATTGTTAAACTACTTGAAAGCATTTTTAAATCAGTGTTAAATATTTTATAAGGTAAGTAAAACACAACTTAAGAGTTCATTTAGACTGCATTGAGAAATAATACTCCTTTGCAGGTACCCAAGCTTTAATAAAGCACCAAATAAAAAATAAACAACATAATTCTTCAGTTAAAATAAATGTATATAGGAAATTGTGGCAATCAATTTCCAATCCAAATGATCTGAGTTGGTTCTAGCCTTCAGAATTGCTGTCTGCTATATATGTCATATAGGAACACTTTGATATATTTCTGGGTACAAATAAATTACTTGACATAGTTTATATATCAATAAGGCTTTTGTTAGATGAAAGCTTTAAAATCAATTATGAAAGATATTCAGCTACATTTTTAACTCTAAAGTGACAATTACAACATATGTCATCAGATTTGTTGTCAAAACAGTGAACACTCTACTGTAAACCTTTAAAAATGTAATATTTTTATGATCTATGTTCTTTTATGATTCAAAAAGTATTTGAATCAATTTTCAAAGTTAAAATAATATAATGTATAACAGAGAACTATGAACTTCAGGCAGACAAAATAATACAATTTCAAATAAAAGTATGTCAAGGCCATACTCAAGGCCAAAAGACTTGGAATGATGTCTTGTTATTATAAGCAGAAAATTTGGGAAATATGCAAAAGTTTATTTTTCTATGGAGAGTGGAGAAAATATTAAAAATTATACACCAATAGCCAACTTTATTGGATCTTCTCCCAGATTGGTGAGAAAGCTAAGTGTGATAATAGAAAGCAATATATTCTGCCCTCTTGAGAAATAACTGTATGAAGGATTTCTAGACAACTATTTCATAGTATTTTCTAACATTTTGGCATATTTGTAAGGCTCCAGTGAAATATAGGACATGTGATATCTTTTGTGGGGTGTAACTTAAAACAGCATACATTTAAATTTACGAAAGAACTGTAGAGGTCATGTACTTCAAACCCTTTTTCTTTATTTCCTAGTTTGTTTTCTTCTCTGAATTCAGTGATTATTTTTAGTTCAATACTCATCCCACCATATCATACTATGCCTTCATCTATGAAAAACCTGGAAATATTAATATATTTACTTAGTATTTTCCAGCCAAGCAAAAATTTTAGTAATTATACTGAATCATTGTGTAAGGCAATCCAGGTGATAAAGTAAGAAAAATACTATGCCTATAAAAAGGTGAAAGTGTTAGTCATTCAGCCATGTCCAACTCTTCAAGACCCCATTGACTGCAGCCTGCCAGGCTCCGATATCCATGGAATTCTCCAGGCAAGAATACTGGAGTAGGAAGCCATTTCCTTCTCCAGGGGATCATCTCTACCCTGGGGCCGAACCTGGCTCTTTTGCATTGAAGGTAGATTCTTTACCATCTGAGCCACCAGAGAAGGCCCATTCCTCTAAGACCGTAGAACAATCAGTAGGAATGCTTAAAACTGATCAAAATAGACCAAAAAAAAAAAAAAAAAAACACAAGGCAAAACATGATATGACATAAGAGAGTTATAAACAAAGAACACCTGTGACTCTACTTTTGTTTGGTAAATCAGCCCATTTGTATCCTTTTTTAGATTTCATGTATAAGCAATATCATATTTGTCTTTCTGTGTCCAACTTATTTCACTCAGTATGACAACTCTAGGTCCATCCGTAATGCTGCAAATGGCATTATTTTATTCTTTTTCATTGCTCAGTTATAGTCCATTGTATATATGTACCACATCTTTATCCATTCCTCTGTTGGACATTCAGGTTGCTTACACATATTGGCTATTGTAAATAGTACTGCAGTGAACACTGAGTTGCATATATCTTTTTGAATTACGGTTTTCTCTGGATGTATGCCTAGGAATGGGATTGCTGGGTCATATGGTAGTTCTGTTTTTAGTTTTTTAAGGAGGCTGCATATTGTTTCTATAGTGGCTATACCAATTTACATTCCCACAAATGACTTTATTTACAAAAAAATCTGGGAGACTGGGGTTGACATATACACACTCTACTATATATAAAATGCATAACTAATTATCTGTAATGACCTATATGGGAAAGAACCTAAACAACAAAAAAAGAGTGAATATATATATGAATATGCATAACTGATTCACTTTGCTGTACATCTAAAAATAACACATTTTGAATTGACTATAATATTAAAAAAAAGAAGAAGAAAAAATAATGAGGACCTCAGACCAAAAAACAACCAAAAAAGTCCCATTTTTTATCCAAGTCTTCTGAAAATAAAATCCCTAATTTGCTACTTGTCTGAAAATGAAAAATAAAATACACAAAGAACAATTAAGAATTGATAGCAAGGATTTGGTAGTCACCAAATATATTGTGAAGAACCAAATCTGATAAGAAATTAGAATTCCTTCATAACAATAGATAGTTATATTCTACTTAAAAGAGCAAGGTCAAATCTATTCTTCAGCACCAGTAGAGTGAAGAAACACTGTATATTAGGAAAAATCTTATTCAGTCTCTTGAAAATAGCCAATGTAAAACACACAATGGCATGGCAACTATTAAAATGCTTCTAGCTCTCCAGCATATTTTCAAAATCCAACAGCTGGTGAACAATATAAAAAGGCCTTTAGAAAGCTATACGAAAGTTCTCAAATGTGGGAGCTATCTCTAGAAATTAGACAACTGGATATACCAGTGACTGCATGCAACACTTTGCAACTTCACAACAGTATCAACTTTGAATTACATAGTTGGTTTAACGAAATATGCCAAACCTAGAATCATCATGCCAATTTTAAAAGCTATCTATGGAGAACAGTGTGGAGATTCCTTAAAAAACTGGAAATAGAACTGCCTTATGATCCAGCAATCCCACTGCTGGGCATACACACTGAGGAAACCAGAAGGGAAAGAGACACATGTACCCCAATGTTCATCGCAGCACTGTTTATAATAGCCGGGACATGGAAGCAACCTAGATGCCCATCAGCAGATGAATGGGTAAGAAAGCTGTGGTACATATACACAATGGAGTATTACTCAGCCATTAAAAACAATACATTTGAATCAGTTCTAATGAGGTGGATGAAACTGGAGCCTATTATACAGAGTGAAGTAAGCAAGAAAGAAAAACACCAATACAGTATAATAGCGCATATATATGGAATTTAGAATGATGGTAACAATAACCCTATGTATGAGACAGCAAAAGAGACACTGATGTATAGAACAGTCTTATGGACTCTGTTGGAGAGGGAGAGGGTGGGAAGATTTGGGAGAATGGCATTGAAACATGTATAATATCATGTATGAAACGAGTTGCCAATCCAGGTTCGATGCACGATACTGGATGCTTGGGCCTGGTGCACTGGGACAACCCAGAGGGAGGGTATGGGGAGGGAGGAGGGAGGAGGATTCAGGATGGGGAACACATGTATACCTGTGGCAGATTCATTTCGATATTTGGCAAAACCAATACAATATTGTAAAGTTTAAAAATAAAGTAAAATTTTTTAAAAAAAAGCTATCTAATGAAAAAGAGTACATGGCATACAAGGAGTTTATGCTCTCTAGATTCTTCATTTTAACTATGAGTACACTACCAAGTTATCATTCTAAATGTTTTAATATGTTTACAGGTAGTTTCAATTATTATCCCAATAATTCCAAATTCAATTTTATTGGCAATATACACTAAACCTATTATTAGTTGAAATTTTCCAAAATACCCTTATTAACATTGTTCTCTCAAGAAATAAATACTTGTTATCTTTAAAAATTAAATAAATATGATGTAGCCATAATAAAAAAATTGGGAAGGTAAGCCACATTCAAAGCCACCTTACAGATATCTAGAACCTAGGGATATTGCTAAATTTGTTACTAATATATGCAAAATATTCAAAATATTAAAACTATAAGGCTACTTCCTAATTTTATTAAAAAGATAGATGATTCTGAATATACATAATATAACATTATATACTTTATATTTTAGAAGAGTTCTAAATTTTCAGAAAAAATTGTAAAGATTTTAGTTTCCATATACCTTCTCAACTAATTTCACTATAATTAAAATCTTAAATTAATATGGTATGATCTTCAAAATTAAGGAACCAATATTGATACATTAACTAAATTGTATAATCTATTCAGATTTCTTTCATTTTTAAACTAATTTTTTTTTTCCTGAAACACCACACTTCACGTTTTTGTGTCTCTTTAGGCTTCTTTTGTTTGTGACAGTTTCTCCTATTTTCTTTGATTTTGATGATCTTAAGGGTTTTGAGGAATACCAGTCAGATATTTTGAACAATGTCCTTCAATTGGGATTTGTCTAATGTTTTTTCTCATGATATGTTTTGGCTTACGGGTTTTTCATACCAAGAGTGCACAGGATAGACATGACTTGTCACTGTTGATGTTGAATTTGATTAGTTGGCAGAAATAGTGTTAGTCAAGTTTCTCCACTATAGAGTTAATTTTTTAATAATGCTTCTTTTCATATTGACCTCTTTGGAATGAAGTTACTATGGTCAGCTCATTTTTAGGGAATGAGGCGTTACTCTTCCCTAGCTTGAAATTAGAGTACACAAGTTATCTGGAAATTTTCTGTTTATTTAGCTGTCTCTATTTAGCTAATCATTTTTATCAGTATAGACTCATAAATACTTGTTTTAAGGTTTGGGCTATAATCCAATACTACTTTATTTTGTTGATCAAACTGTCCAGCTTTGAACATCGGGAACATTTTAGTAGGCCTTCTGTGTCCTGTCATACTCCCATTGTTGAGGGTTTTTTTGAGAACTTATTTTTGGAAATATAAAATGCCCTAGACTAATTTACATATTTCCTATTCCATCCTACAGTCAGCCATTTACCCAAGGATTGCTGGTTCTGTTTATTGAGATTGTTATTAAGAAACCAATATCTAGATTCTAAGGGTGCTCACTATTACTGGGGTTTTCTTGTTTCTTAGCTCCCTGAGCTGGTAAAGCAAGGAAATATATGCATGTCTACTAATCCATGTATAAGCAAATACTGATAAATATTTCTATATGTAACAATCTATACTTGCTATAGATGACTTTACACTGATTCCTTCCTCTCTCTATGACCTTAGTCTATCACACTTCCACCTGCTCCAAGTAATGAAATCTTTGCTTATCTGTCAACTCCAAATACAGTCATGATAATTTTGGTATCTATCATGAGTCAGCTATATACTAAATTGTTTAGATTCATTACACATGAGTAGTGGTATCAGAATTATTAACATGCACTCCCTACAGAAACAAATTTATTATCTAAAGTACAGTTGCTGCTGCTAAGTCACTTCAGTCATGTCCAACTCTGTGTGACCCCATAGACGTCAGTCAGCCCACGAGGCTCCCCCGTCCCTGGGATTCTCCAAGCAAGAACACTGGAGTGGGTTGCCATTTCCTTCTCCAATGCATGAAAGTGAAAAGTGAGAGTGAAGTCGCTCAGTCATGTCCGACTCTTAGCGACCCCCATGGACTGTAGCCCACCAGGCTCCTCCGTCCATGGGATTTTCCAGGCAAGAGTACTGGAGTGGGTTGCCATGGCCTTCTCCAAAAGTACAGTGCTTATACACAAATTCTAATCACCTCTGAAGTTACTTAGGTCAGCATCTTTTTCCTCCCCCTCTCTTTCTGTGAGACTGTTACATGCATTTGTAATGAGTTAGAGTGTTTATCCGGAGAAGGCAATGGCACCCCACTCCAGTACTCTTGCCTGGAAAATCCCATGGATGGAGGAGCCTGGTAGGCTGCAGTCCATGGGGTCGCTAAGAGTCGGACACGACCGAGTGACTTCACTTTCACTTTTCACTTTCATGCATTGGAGAAGGAAATGGCAACCCACTCCAGTGTTCTTGCCTGGAGAATCCCAGGGACGGGGAGCCTGGTGGGCTGCCGTCTATGGGGTCACACAGAGTCGGACATGACTGAAGTGACTTAGCAGCAGCAGAGTGTTTATCACTTTCTCAATCCATCCTGAGATGCTTGACCTTCCTCACAAATTTTATATTTGCATATATTAGGCTTCACTCTGTGTAGTAAATTTCTATGTTCTTTGTAAATGTATAGTAACATGTATCCACCATTAACTACTTATAAAAAATAGTTTAACAGTCCAGAAATAACACTGCTGCATCTCTTCAACTCTACAATTCCCCTTGAGAACCAAGAAACTATGCTGTTTCTATAGTCTATAATTTTGCCTTTCCCAAAATATCAAATTAGAAACCTATAGCATACATCCTTCTGTTACTAGCACATTTCATTTTGCAGTATGCTTCTAAAATTCAGTAATTTCTTTTCATGGTTTAACAGTTTATTCCTTTCTATTGAGAATAATATTTCAATATATTGAGGCACTCACAATATGTCTATCCATTCAATACCTATTAGAGGACATATTGGTTGCTTCCAGTTTGTGTTGATTATGAATAAAACTTCTATAAATATTTATGTAATAGTTTTCTTGGGACATAATTTTTCAAATCAGTTAGCTAAATACCAAGAAGTATGATTGATGGATTATATAATAAAATTATGCTTAGCTTTGTAAGAAACTGTAGTACAGTCTTCCAAAGTAGCCACTAGCAATGAAAGAACGAATTTTTGCTGTTTACACCCTCATTAGCATTTTTAAATTTTTTGAAATTTAGCCATTCTAGTATTTGTGTGTTAGTACCTCATTGTTGCTTTAATTGGCAATGCCCTAATGACAAACGATAGTAAGCATTTTTCTAATGTGCTTGTTCACCATCTGTATATCTTCTTTACTAAAGATGTCCGTTCAGATCTTCTGCCCATTTTTAAATTGGGCTGTTTATTTTCTTACTGTGGATTTTTAGGACTTCTTTACATATTTTGGCTAAAAATTATCAGATATGTGTTTTGAAAATATTTTCTCCCAATGTTTGCTTTGTTGCTTTATTATTATAACAGTGTATTCCTCAGAGCATATATGTATTTAATGTTAATAAATAACAACATCATTTATTCATAACCACAGATTATGTTTTGGTGTTATAAGCTAAAATCTCATTGATTGATCTGTATATATTTTATCTTGTAGGTTATCTTTTTCTTGCCTTTTAGCATGCCTTGTAATATTTGGTAAAATACCATTATGATATAAGGGGGTAATAGGAAGTGGGGCGATTAGGTTAATATCAAGTTCTGTATTTCTCTAGTCCTGTAAAGTCTCAAGAGAATTTTTATTGGCTCTTCACCGTAAGATCCTGGTGGAGCACCTGAGAGAAAAAGCTATAAGCACTGCTTCCAAAGCTGTGGTCCCATGCGTTTCTCACAACTCAAGCTTGTTTACCTTCAGCCTCCAATAGCTCACCAAAATTGCCATCTACATGTTCCTACCACGTATAGCTCCAAAGGGAAGTTCACCGTGGCTGTGATCTCAACATTTACTCTCTTTCCACATTTCAGGGTGGTGGTGTGTCCTACAATTTCATTTATCAGAAGATTCAATGAAAGTTCTTCTTTCGCATTTTGTTCAGTTTTTGTTGTTGTTTTAAGGACAGGGGTGACAACTTTTAAGATCTTTTTTTGCATGTTTGAGCTGAAACTGTAAGTCCTTCTGTTTTATTTTTTTTTTAATCACTAAATAAATGCTTTAAATCATTAAATACATGCTTTAGATTTCAGATTATAGAATTGTTGCTAGAATGCAATATCAGAATAAAATCTCTCTGTATTGAGATTTTAAAAATTTATGACAGAATAAAAAGCAAATGAGTAATAAAAGGTGAAATAATAAGAAAAGGAATGGTTACAAATTCTAAGAATGTGATTTGAATTTAAAGAAATTATATATGGTAATAATTTTTCTATGCAAGATAACTCACCCTATTTCGTCAATCATTATTTTCATTTTGTGTTCTCATGTTAACATGAGTAATAGCCTATACAGTAAAATAGATATTAGTCTGTTAAAGAAAATGGTTTCAAAAAGATCCGTCATGTTTTGTTTTGATCTATATGAAAAACTGTATTAATATGTAATTCTACATATATACTATAATTATCTGCTAAACAGAAACTGTATTAATATGTAATTCTACATATATACTATAATTATCTGCTAAACAGATTATATAAGATGCAAAAAGCATGGCCATTTTAAAGAAATTGAATTTTAATGGAACTCTAAGACATGCACATTTTACACACTTCCCTTTAAGTCACAGCCTATGCAGAGGTATAGTTATCAGTAAGCAACAGCAGGCACTAGCATACTGTACTGTACAAGTTGGTGCACAATACTTGTTAAAATACTCAAAAATACTAGTGTTACTTGCTACTGTCATCACTAACAATGAGAATATCATGTCAAAAAGGTCTCCAGAAATGTTTTTGTCTCTTAAATAAGGCTTCTACCTAATATCACCTTTTATTATTTATAAGTATTTGTGACTGGGTGATCAGCCGCTTCAATCATGCCTGACTCTCGGCAACCCTATGGACTAGAGCCCGCCAGGGTCCTCTGTCCATGGGATTCTCTGGGCAAGAAAACTGGAGTGGATTGTCATGTTCTCCTCCAAGGGATCTTCCCAACTCAGGGATGGAACTTGAGTCTCCTGTGTCTCCTATATAGCAGGTGGGTTCTTTACCACTAAGCCACCAGGGAAGCCCATGTATATGCACACTGAGTGATAACTATGTTCCATGTAAAGGTTATACACAATTTCTCAGCATTAAATAATACAAAAATAAGCTTTTCTCATATAGTTTATACTCCAGTGTAGACAAATTCTCTTCTCATCTAATATTAGCCTTCTTTACATTGCAAAAATTGTTTACAGCTAATTTCTAGCATCCAGTCATTCTCAGGAAGAAACATGAGGTGGAATTCAATCTTGTCTCCAGTCCACCTTTTCATAAATGTGTGTAATAAAGGTTTTGGAACTAAGATATTCAATGCTGAAGTGGCTACAGCAGGATCTACCCACTATTTTTATGACTTCAAATAGCAAAGAAATTTTACTTTAAATGCAAATAAAACAATTTGCTTAAATTTTATATTTAAAATATAATGCTTTCACTAATAAGGACTCCAAATAAAAATGAAAGTTCAGTTAAACATCCAACGTGAGTGAAGAGAGATGATTGCAGTCAAATGGTATCCCATTCATTTGTTTTTGCACTCTATACATGTAAAGGAATTTTGTGCTGTGGGCTTCTGGTGACCTTCTAGGTCTTAAATGGGATGAGGAGCCAAGAAACTTGGAATAGGCATATTTTTGGAGTTTGAAACTAAAGGAGTAATTTAATGTACACCACAATATTTAGTGAAATAATAGATTTGTACTAAGAAAAGCAAATTCAAATAGACCAAACAAGACTGGATTATGATGGAAGAGGAGTTTTCAAGTGCAAAGATGGGTTAGGCTACAGTCCCTTCTTCTTACACTCCTGCTTACCACTGCCAGCTTGAAAGTATGTAAGTTTTAAAGGAGTTAAAAGGAGTAAAGAGTAACTAATCCTCACTCATTTTCCACACTCATTCTGAAGCAGCTGCATAATAATCTTTAAATCCTTGACATTACTTGATTATGCAGTTTAATTAGCACAACACTCATTGCTAAATATTAGAAGTATTTCGTCTCATGTCTCATATCTCTTCTCAAATTATGTCTCTGAATGCCCTAGTTTTTTTTTATAACAATCAATTAAGCACAGTGCTAATCATATACAGAAAAAAATCTTTATTTTTTAAAGTATATTATTTTTCAGTTTCATCAGATTCATCATTCAAAATTTAATACTGTGTTGTTCAAAAATAATTTTAAAGCCAGTATATGGCATGTGATGTTTTTGATAAATTATATGTGAGTATATCTAGGTGGCATCACATGATTATAACTGTATATATATAAAGGACTCTTATAAGCCACAAGATTATGAAACTTACTGAAATATTTTAAGATCGCATGTCAGAAATAATTATATTTCTAGTAAGTACTAGATTTTACATAGACAAAAATTGTATTATATAGAAGTATATGTTAACTGTATGACAGTAGCTGTCAGTAACATATATGCACATGTAAGAGTGCATTTATATATATTTATCCATACACACATATAAAAAATTCAACAATATATACAGTTAATATATGATACATTGAATTTCACCTATGACTTCAGGATTCACCTCTAGTTGACTAAAAATGTAATTCTAAAAATATTTCATTTTATTAAAGTGGGTAAAAATATATTAAATTGGGCTTTCCCTGGTGGCTCAGTGGTAAGGAACCCACCTGCCAATGTAGGAGACATGGGTTCAATCCCTGGGTCAAGAAGATACCCTGGAGAAGGAAATGGCAACCCATTCCAGTGTTCTTACCTGGGAAATCCCATGTACAGAAGGGCCTAGTGGGCTACAGTCCCTGGGGTCACAAAAGAGTTGGACACAACTTAGAGACCAAAACAACAACATACATTAAATTAACACTCAAATTATTTTTATCACTTAAACTCCAAGTTGTTCCTGAAAGGAACTTTCCATCAGATATAACGTTACATTTTGTGGTAAGTTTAACTTATATTTTAAATCATTACTCTTTCTTTCAAACCAAATATTATTATTTTGTGTATTTTTATTGTTTATTTTGCTAAGTATACCACTGCTGCTAAAAAATAAATATTATTTCTTTCATAATATGGTTCATTAATTCTTAAGGATATATTAGCATTAGTTGCTCAGTTATGTCCAACTCTTTGCAACCATGTGGACTGTAGCCTGGCAGGCTCTTTTGTCCATGGAATTCTCCAGGCAAGAATCCTGGAAAGGGTTGTCATTCCCTCTCCAGGGGATCTTCCCGACCCAGGGTTCGAACCCAGGCCTCCTGCATTACAGGCAGATTCTTTACTGTCTGAGCCACCAGGGAAGCCCTTAAAGATAGGTTTAGATGTTTTAGACCTTTATGGACCATAAAGAATGCTGAGCACTAAAGATTTGATGCTTTCAAATTGTGGTGCTGGAGAAGACTCTTGAGAGTCCCTTGGACAGCAAGGAGGTCAAACCAGTCAATCCTAAAGGAAATCAAGCCTGAGTTGGAAAGACTCAGGCTGAAGCTGAAGTTCCAATATTTTGGTCACCTGATGCAAAGACTCAATTCATTGGAAAAGACCCTAATGCTGGAAAAGATTGAGGGCAAGAGGAGAAGCGGGACAGAGGATGAGATGGTTAGACAGCCTCACCAACTCAATGGACATGAATTTGAGCAAATTCCAGGATAAAATGGAGAACAGAGGGGCCTGGTGTGCTGCAGCCCATGGGGTCTCAAAGAGTCAGAAATGACTTAGCCACTGAACAACAACAGCCAAACACTCACATCCCATATTGTTATTCTTTATAAGTTCTAAAGCTTTTTCCCTTAGAGTTAATTTAACTAAAAGCATTTAAAAAGCATGTGATGGTGGGGGAGGACACTAATAAAAACTGTTTTTGTGCTAATTCTGCCTTTTACAGATTGTTTTTATACTTATTACTTATGAGAGAAGTCTGGATTGCCCTTTCTCATCTAGCTCTGTATATCTGGAGTGTAAATAGTTGTTTTTGTTTAGCAGGGCTTCTCACAGGTTAGAGAAACATTGAAGAGTACAAGGCGAGAAGTGTGGTATGACAAAATGAGATTCACAGAGTAACAGAGATAGATAACGTTCAAAAGCTCCTTTAAACAAGTTACACCCCATAAAAGCACTCCCTTATTAAACATAATTCATAGCAATTTTCTAAGTTTTCATAACCAAAATGTATTGGCAATGATATAAAAATTCAAAATTCAATCACTCCAATCCTATGACTGGGTTTCCCAGGTTTCTCAGTTGTAAAGAATCTGCCTGCCAGTGCAGGAGATGTGGGATCAATCCCTGGGTCAGGAAGACCTCCTAGAGAAGGAAATGCAACCCACTCCAGTATTCTTGCCTAGGAAATACCATGGATGGCACAGCCTGGTGAGCTACAATCCATGGGGTTGCAAAAGTGTTGGACACCACTTAGTAATTAAAAAACAAACAAACAAAAATCCTATTACTATAGTATCCATGCTTGTAGTAAACACAATTCTACAATCCTGCTACTATTGTGCTAAGGAACAGCCATATATATAGGAGCCAACATAGAGTAAGAGCCTTATTTTTCCACTAGTGAAATAACACATAGGTTTACCTTTGAAAGTACTCTCATTTGGCACTGCAGACACAGAGCATGTATGATTTCTAACAAATGTTGTCTACCTATCAGTCTAAAGAAATAAACTGTGTGTGTGCATTCCTTCCCATACTCGGTGATTTGTTCCAGTCAAATCGTATTACCATATCCAGAAGGATTCTTTAGCACATGTAGAACAATTTTATTGCTAGAACAAGTAATATTTTGAAAATTGTTTCCTCTATCCACCCCCACATCTGTCACCCACAAAGCCCAGATAACTTCTTTCACGAAAGTCAGCATGACATATTTTTTTGTGGGAGTTCACATAGCAGTTTTCTCAAACAATGTGTTAGTCCATCTGATTTATCCTGCTTCATTTCTAGTAATTTCTTTACAACCCAAATCAGATTTCTAGCCCCAAATTTACTCATTTAAACAGACCAATTTTATCTAAACCTATGACTATTTCACTAAAGAAAAATACATGAATAGGTAAGAGGATTTTTTGTTAGATACCCATACATGAATAATAATAATCATACATTTCCAAAGTTACAATGAAAACTTGTTTATAATCAAAATTGATTATTTCTTAAACTATAATGACATCTTTCCATGTCTCAAGGAAAAAAATGGATACACGGTTCTTTTTATTGAAGTGAGGGGCTTCCCTGATAGCTCAGTTAGTAAAGAATCCACCTGCAATGGAGGAGACCCCAATTTAATTCCCAGGTCTGGAAGATCCGCTGGAGAAGGGATAGGCTAACCACTCCAGTGGATAATGCTGGATCCCACCAAAAAAGATACCCCACATCCAAGGGCAAAGGGGAAGCCCCAGCAAGATGGTAGGAGGGGTGAAATCACGTTTAGACTCAAACCCCATACTGACCAGAGATGCTAGGAGGGCTCAAACCAAACCTCATGTGCACCAGGAGACCCCACAGTTCTGAGTGAGACCTGCCTTTCAGTGTTTTTCTGTCTCCTGTGAAGGTATGGTTCAGCAGAGCCCTGCCGCAGGGGCAGGGGCTCTGGATGAATCAGATGTGGGTGTGGCATAAGACCTCTCGGAGGGGGTAGCCATTAACTCCACCATAGAGCCGACAGAAATTACAGTCAACAAAAACAAGACCCAGAGCTGACTGTGGCTCAGATCATGAATTCCTTATTGCCAAATTCAGACTTAAATTGAAGAAAGTAGGGAAAACCACTAGACCATTCAGGTATGACTGAAATCAAATCCCTTATGATTATACAGTGAAAGTGACAAATAGTTTCAAGTGACTAGATCTCATAGAGTGCATGAAGAACTATGGACAGAGGTTTGTGACATTGTACAGGAGGCAGTGATCAAGACAATCCCCAAGAAAAAGAAATGCAAACAACAAAAATGGTTGTCTGAGGAGGCCTTACAAATAGCTGAGAAAAGAAGAGAAGAAAAAGACAAAGGAGAAAAGGAAAAATATATCCATATGAATGCAGAGTTCCCAAGAATAGCAAGGAGAGATAAGAAAGCCTTCCTCAGTGATCAATGCAAAGAAATAGAGGAAAATAATAGAATGGGAAAGACTAGAGATCTCTTCCGGAAAATTAGAGATAACAAGAGAACATTTCATGCAAAGATAGGTACAATAAAGGACAGAAATGGTATGGAACTAACAGAAGCAAAAAGAAGAGATGGAAAGAATACACAGAAGAACTGTACAAAAAAGATCTTCATGACCCAGATAACCATGATGGTGTGACCACTCATCTAGAGCCAGATATCCTGGAATGTGAAGTCATGTGGGCCTTAGGAAGCATCACTACATCAAAGCTAGTGGAGGTGATAGAACTCCAATTGAGCTTTTCAAATCCCAAAAGATGATGCTGTGAAAGTGCTGCACTCAATATGCCAGCACATTTGGAAAACTCAGCAGTGCCCACAGGACTGGAAAAGGTCTGTTTTCATTCCAATCACAAAGAAAGGCAATGCCAAGGAATGTTCAAACTACTGCACAATTGCATTCCTGCCTGGAAAATCCCATGGACGGAAGAGCCTGGTAGGTTGCAGTCCATGAGGTCACACAGAGTCGGACACGACTGAGCGACTTCACTTTCATTTTTCACTTTCATGCATTGGAGAAGGAAATCCCAGGGATGGAGGAGCCTGTTGGGCTGCCGTCTATGGGGTCGCACAGAGTCGGACACAACTGAAGTGACTTAGCAGCAGTAGCACATGCTAGTAAAGTAATGCTCAAAATTCTCCAAGCCAGGCTTCAGTAGAACGTGAATTGGGAAATTCCAGGTGCTCAAGATGAATTTAGAAAAGCCAGAGGTATCAGATGTCAAATTGTCAACATCTGTTGGATCATCAAAAAAGCAAGGGTGTGTTCTAGAAAAAACATCTACTTCTGCTTTATTGACTACATTAAAGCCTTTGACTGTGTGGATCACAACAAACTGTAGAAAATTCTGAAAGATATGGGAATACGAGACCACCTGATCTGTCTCCTGAGAGGTCTATATGCAGATCAAGAAGCAACAGTTAGAACTGGACATGGAACAGAGTGGTTCAAAACTGGGAAAGGAGTACATCAAGGCTGTATTGTCACCCTGCTTATTTAATTTATATGCAGAGTACATCATGAGAAAAATGTGCTGTATGAAGCACAAGCTGGAATAAAGATTGCTGGGAGAAATATCAATAACCTCAAATGTGCAGTTGACACCACCCTTATAGCAGAAAGCAAAGAATTAAAGATCCTCTTGATGAAAGTGAAAGAGGAGAGTGAAAAAGTTGGCTTAAAACTCAACATTTAGAAAACCAAGATCATGGCATCCAGTCCCATAACTTCATGGCAAATAAATGGGGAAACAATGGAAACAGTGACAGACTTTATTTTGGGGGATTCCAAATCACTGCAGGTGCTTACTGCAGCCATGAAATTAAAAGCACTTGCTCCTTGGAGGAAAAGCTATGACAAAACTGGACAACATATAAAAAGCAGAGACATTACTTTGCCAGCAAAGGTCCGTCTAGTCAAAGCTATGGTTTTTCTAGTAGTCATGTATGGATGTGAGAGTTGGACTATAAAGAAACTAAGCACCGAAGAATTGATATTTTTGAACTGTGGTGTTGGAGGAGACACTTGAGAGTCCCTTGAAATGCACGGAGATCCAACCAGTTAATCCTAAAGGAAATCAGTCCTGAATATTCATTGGAAGGACTGATGCTGAAGCTGAAACTCCAATACTTTGGCCACCTGATGCGAAGAACTTACTCATTTGAAAAGACCCAGATGCTGGGAAAGATTGAAGGTAGGAGAAGGGGATGACCAAGGAGATGGTTGGATGGCATCACCGACTCAATGGACGAGTTTGAGTTCGCTCCCGAAGTTAGTGATAGACAGGGAAGCCTGGTGTGCTGCAGTCCATGGGGTCGCAAAGAGTCATACATGACTGAGTGACTGAACTGAATTGGTCATTTTATCATTATGATTACATGATAACTAGTGTTAAAAATGATTTTTCTTCAAATGCTCTTATAAATTAAATATATTAATTTTAAAGTTTTGAGGCAAGCATTTTTTATTTGTAACTCTATCTTACTTACTCCTTGACACTTATTTACTCCAAGGATGCTTACTCCTTGGCAGGAAAGTTATGACCAACCTAAAGTGAAAAGTGAAGTCGTTCAGTCGTATCTGACTCTTTGTGACCCCATGGACTGTAGCCTACCAGGCTCCTCTGTCCATGGGATTTTCCAGGCAATAGTACTGGAGTGGATTGCCATTTCCTTATCCAGGGGATCTTCCCGACCCAGGGATTGAACCCAGGTCTCCCGCATTGTAGACAGACGCTTTACCGTCTGAGCCACCAGGGAAGTCCATGACCAACCTAAACAGCATATTAAAAAGCAGAGACATTACTTTGTCTATAAAGGTCCTTCTAGTCAAGGCTATGGTTTTTCCAGTAGTCATGTATGTATGTTAGAGTTGGACTATAAAGAAAGCTGAGCACCGAAGAATTGATGCTTTTGAACTGTGGTGTTGGAGAAGACTCTTGAGAGTCCCTTGGACTGCAAGGAGATCCAACCAGTTCATCCTAAAGGAGATCAGTCCTGGGTGTTCACTGGAAGGACTGATGTTAAAGCTGAAACTCCAATACTTTGGCCACCTGATGTGAAGAGCTGACTCATTTGAAAAGACCGTGATGCTGGAAAAGATTCTGGGCAGGAGGAGAAGGGAAAAGGATGAGATGGTTGGGTGGCATCACTGACTCGATGGACATGGGTTTGTGTGGACTCTGGGTGTTGGTGATGGACAGGGAGACCTGACGTGCTGCAATACATGTGGTCGCAGAGTTGGACACAACTGAGCAACTGAACTGAACTGATACTTCAATGAAAATACTAAGAAAAAAATAAATTAAAAAATCCTGTCAAAATTATTATATTGCCTGTTTCCCTACTAGACTTAGAATTCAATCAGAAAAAAAAACAAGTTGTTAAAAAACAAAACTAAACTAAACTAGGGTTCGATTCATCATTTCCTTCCAGCATTTAATATAAACAGTAAGTGATCAAATGTATCGTGAAGGTCACAGACAATCCCACAACAACCAAGCACCGGACCCGAGGCCCAAAATACAACCCAGATAAATACCCATAGAAATTGGTGAATCACTGGAATACAGTCCATCTGCTTTGTGGAAACTGATTTTGTTCTAGCTCAGCAGCTGATATGTAATTCAACAACTGGAAAGGAAAATGTGAGTCTGTCAATATGCCAAGAGCCTTCTGACCCAAAAAGAAAATTCCAGGATAAGTGTGAGAGGAGATCAAATAAGTTACATATAGTAGAATAAAATTTTACTCACTGTAACACAAATGTTTCACTGGGGAAGGAGTTGTGGCAGGTGAAAAAAGACAGCTTTATAGTGATCCCCTATTGCCCTCAAGCCCTTAGTTCTGCTGATTCAACAGAACAAATCTGTCAAAATATGCTTTAAGGGGAAAAAAAAAAAGAAAAAGATGTGTTATATTACACAATGGAATATTACTCAGTCATAAAAAGTACAAAATAATGCCGTTTGCAGCAACATGGATAGACCTAGAGATTGTCATACTGAGTGAAGTAAGTCAGTAACAGAAAGACAAATACCATATGGTATCACCAATTTGTGGAATTTAAAGAAAGGGTACAAATGAAGTTATTTACAAAACAGAAGTAGAGTCACAGATGTAGAAAACAAATTTATGTTCACCAAGACACAATGAGAGGGAGGATAAACTGGAAGATTGGAATTGACATATACACAGTACTATATATAACATAGATAACTAATAAGAACCTACTGTATAGCACAGGGAACTCTACTCTGCTCTGGAAAGGCCTATATGGGAAAAGAATCTAAAAAAAAAACAAAAAATAGTGGATA
Source organism: Bos mutus (assembly GCF_027580195.1). Taxonomy (NCBI): domain Eukaryota; kingdom Metazoa; phylum Chordata; class Mammalia; order Artiodactyla; family Bovidae; genus Bos; species Bos mutus. The sequence goes on along the minus strand of NC_091621.1, from coordinate 55,885,839 downwards.
TATGTGTATTATAACTGATTCATTTTGCAGTGTATCTGAAACTAACGCAACATTATAAATCTATTATACTCCAATATTAAAAAAAGAAATCTAAATTTCAACTTATATATGTAAACTTGAAAGAAAGTGAAAGTGAAAGTCATTCCATTGTGTCCAGCTCTTTGTGACCCCATACACTATACACTCCTTGAAATTCTCTAGGTCAGAATACTGGAGTGGGTAGCCTATCCCTTCTCCAGCAGATCTTCCTGACCCAGGAATCTAACCGGAGTCTCCTGCACTGCAGGCAGATTCTTCACCAACTGAGCTGTCAGGGAAGGCCATATATAAACTTAACACTTTTAATTCCCCTTATCTATCATCATCTTTGCTAGCACAGGAAACAGAAGTATAGGACTTTCTACAAAGACGAAATGGAATCCAAACATACTCCTTTGGGTAGAAAGCTATGTATTTTCATTTCAAAAAGCAGTCTCAAACACAATAAACATGAACTAAGAAAAACAACATTTAAATTTAAAAAAACTCTGTGCCTAATTTATTTATAAATGGCTATTCTACACATAATAAAATATGATTTGAACACTTGGGAATTAGAATCAAATACTCATATTCTGTATTCATATAAGCTTTTAAAGGGTAATTATCTGCACTATTCTCTAATTAGAAATTTAAAGATACTCTACTTCATAACAGTTGAATGTAGTACAGCCAAATGAGCCTTCATTAAATCCAAGAATGATCAAAGTATTTTAAGTTCTGGACATAGTTAAGTGAATACTGAATTAATTATTCCTTCAAATAAAATCCCAAAGGATCTATAAAGCACTCTAAATATCTTCTCTTTTATCCTTTCTCCATTATCCACTTGAAACTTGGAAAATGTTTCACATTTAGTCATGCAGTAGCAAGTAATAAGCTAATCTTTAGAATTCAATGAGATAAGCAGTTGTTAATTTAAAGGATTTAATTCATTTTAATGTGATTTATTAATTGATAAGCTGTACAACAAAGATGTATGGCTTCCTAAAGTTCCAAAGAAGGTCATTTTCAAGTCTACATTGTTTTGTCTTTTTAAAAATATAATAACACCAACAACAAAACCAACATTAATTGCTATAGCTAAAATTTGACTCCTTCTCTATGACAGACACTATTTCAATTTTAAAATATATCACATATTATCAAACGTGCCATATCCTGCTTTTTACTAATTATGATCAAATTACACGTAGTAATATGCCCAAAGATACAATTTGTTAAGATAAAGCAGCATTCAAACTTCAGCAGCCTGATTTGGAGTCTTGGATGTTACTCATTTTATTCTATGTTATCTGAACCCAGATCAGCTTTTGAAATACGAACTCATATATGCTGTATCCTTAGTGATCAAAAATAAAGATTTCTATGGAAGTTAGAACAACTTGTAATAAATAAAGTGAAGTCACTCAGTCGTGTCTGATTCTTTGCAACCCCATGGACTGTAACCTACCAGGCTCCTCTGTCCATGGGATTTTCCAGGCAACAATACGGGAGTGAGTTGCCATTTCCTTCTCCAGGGGATCTTCCTGACCCAGGGATCATCCAGGTCTCCCACATTGCAGGCAAATGCTTTACCGTCTGAGTCACTAGAGAATAAATAAGGGCCATCACTATAGCAATGTAAGTGATTCTCACCAATCATAACCACCCACTGCCCTAATCCCAGATAAGAAAATGCTTATTTAGGTCTTTGGCCCATTTTTTGATTGGGGCATTTATTTTTCTGGAATTGAGCTGCAGGAGTTGCTTGTATATTTTTGAGATTAGTTGTTTGTCAGTTGCTTGATTTGCTATTATTTTCTCCCATTCTTAAGGCTGTCTTTTCACCTTGCTTATAGTTTCTTTTGTTGTGCAGAAGCTTTTAATTTTAATTAGATCCCACTTGTTTATTTTTGCTTTTATTTCCAATACTCTGGGAGGTGGGTCATAGAGGATCCTGCTGTGATGTATGTCTAAGAGTGTTTTGCCTATGTTCTCCTCTAAGAGTTTTATAGCTTCTGGTCTTATGTTTAGATCTTTAATCCATTTTTAGTTTATTTTTGTGTATGGTGTTGGAAAGTGTTCTAGTTTCATTCTTTTACAAGTGGTTGACCAGACATTTCTCCAGAGAAGACATACAGATGGCTAACAAACACATGAAAAGATGCTCAACATCACTCATTATCAGAGAAACGCAAATCAAAACCACAATGAGGTACCATTTCACGCCAGTCAGAATGGCTGCGATCCAAAAGTCTACAAGCAATAAATGCTGGAGATGGTGTGGAGAAAAGGGAACCCTCTTACACTGTTGGTGGGAATGCAAACTAGTACAGCCACTATGGAGAACAGTGTGGAGATTCCTTAAAAAACTGGAAATAGAACTGCCTTATGACCCAGCAATCCCACTGCTGAGCATACACACCAAGGAAACCAGAATTGAAAGAGACACGTGTACCCCAATGTTCATCGCAGCACTGTTTATAATAGCCATGACATGGAAGCAACCTAGATGCCCATCAGTAGATGAATGGATGAGAAAGCTGTGGTACATATACACAATGGAGTATTACTCAGCCATTAAAAACAATACATTTAAATCAGTTCTAATGAGGTGGATGAAACTGGAGCCTATTATACAGAGTGAAGTAAGCCAGAAAGAAAAACACCAATACAGTATACTAACACATATATATGGAATTTAGAAAGATGGTAATGACAACCCTGTATGTGAGACAGCAAAAGAGACACAGATGTATAGAACAGTCTTTTGGACTCTGTGGGAAAGGGAGGGGGGGGCATGATTTTGGAGAATGGCATTAAAACATGTATAATATCATATAAGAAACAAATCGCCAGTCCAGGTTTGATGCAGGATACAGGAAGCTTGGGGCTGGTGCACTGGGATGACCCAGAGGGATGGTATGGGGAAGGAGGTTGGGGGGGGTTCAGGATGGGGAACACGTGTACACCCGTGGCGGATGCATGTTGATGTATGGCAAAACCAATACAATATTGTAAAGTAAAAAAAAAAAAAAAAAAAAATAATAATAATAAAAAAAAAAAAAAGAAAATGCTTATTGAGGAACTCTATTATGAGTATTTAATATAAAATCACTTTTTTCATTTTTACAGACTTGTATTGTAAAACTCTTTATGCTTCACCAGAATCTTATCACATTCTCTTCACCATAATATTGTGGGAATCAATGTATACTGTGATTTGTCCAAGGTCATAAAGCTCTTAATAAGTAAGAAATCAGAAACAAAAAACGAGACATTATCACAAACCCAATGTTCTCTTTACTCTACCACACTGCTTCTTTCATTTGTGAAAATCTGCAACAATATTTTATTTCATAATCTCCATCAAAATTAGTCACATTCTTGGTTCATTTCAGTCAAGAAATTTTTAAGTCACCCATTAAAGAGAAAAGGTATAGAAATGTCACAAAAATAATATGAAATTAACAGTGTAATATAGATAACTCAAGAAATATTTTTTTTAAAGATTGAGGTAGAAAGCACAATGTAAAATGACTTCAAGGCATTGGCTTGAAGGATTGTGACACAGATGATGATGACTAATAAAAAAAATCAAATTGGTGATTCCAACTGCATCTTCATGAATAAGCCAACATAATGGCCAAAATAATCTCATCTGAGGCGTGCAGGTACATAGATGTATGCATGTGTGTGTGAGAGAGAGGGAGACAGAGGGAGATTATAATACAAGTATCAGTTCAGTTTAGTTCAGTCGCTCAGTCATGTCTGACTCTTTGCAACCCCATGAATCGCAGCACGCCAGGCCTCCCTGTCCATCACCAACTCCCGGAGTTCACCCAGACTCACGTCCACCGAGTCAGTGATGCCATCCAGCCATCTCATCTTCTGTCATCCCCTTTTCCTCCTGCCCCCAATTCCTCCCAGCATCAGAGTTTTTCCAATGAGTCAACTCTTCGCATGAGGTGGCCAAAGTACTGGAGCTTCAGCTTTAGCATCATTCCCTCCAAAGAACACCCAGGGCTGATCTCGTTCAGAATGGACTGGTTGGATCTCCTTGCAGTCCAAGGGACTCTCAGAATACAATTATATATTATATTAAATAAAAATGTTCAATTATCAAACTAAGACATAATATAGAATTTCTTTTCAAAAGACACACAAAAACTATAAACTATTGGATGTTCTTAATGCATCTAGCAACTTAAAACAATTTAGTTTGTCAAATTTAAAAAGGCCTTCTGAGGCTGTTTTGGTCAAGATCCAACACATGCTATTAATACAAAATGAATAATCTTTTTGGAACATAACAAACTCTGACAAAAACTCAGATTTTTAGCAAAAATGACATATCTGTCTTTAGTGTGAGAAGAGAATATTATCATAGTACATAGTACAATGCTGCTGCTGCTAAGTCTCTTCAGTCGTGTCCAACTCTGTGCAACCCCATAGACGACTCTGTGCGACCCCATAGCTCCTCTGTCCATGGGATTTTCCAGGCAAGAGTACTGGAGTGGGGTGCCATCGCCTTCTCTGACATAGCACAATAAAGATCCCATAAAATAAGAGGAGGTCAGTGTTCAAATAATTTAAAACCCAAAGCCATATTTATTTGGGCACCCCTTGCTAGCAAATGTTTTTAAAATGTTCTAAATATGCAGAATTAAATATAGATTTTCCCATTTCTCTATCAGGCAAGTAAAACATTTTCCTTTTTTTTTTCTCTCTCTTCTATTTCACTTCAAACTTTGATGTGTCTACATAATTAACAACAGTCATAGGTTCTTTCTTCCCTTTTCACCTTGCTCTTTTCAAATCCGTTTCCCTCTTACATCCTTTATGGGGTAGCTTTTACTAAAATTTTGAATTGCTCCATGTAATTATTTATTTGATATGTTTCCTCACATAGAAAAAAGCAAAGTAGTTCTCCTTAATACTTCAATATGCCTGGTATAAAGTATATATTCACACATATTTGAAGAAATATGTTTGAAGTAATAAATGTGGTTTTGTATTTCCATTCATCTCTAAAAGATTATGTAGGAGGGTAGTAAAGTGTTCTAGATGATTAGGTCTTGACAGAAGCTCATGGCACTTCCGAAAAACATTAGTGGCAAAAAGAACTAAACAAAGTCAGAACATTTACATTGCCTTCATTATAGACAGGACACCATGGAGATATGAGCATTTTTTCCACACTAATTTAGGTAACTCTTTCTTCCTTCATTAGTGGAGATATATTATATCTATATCTATATTATATCTATATTAGTTAACATACACAGGGCACATATTACCTTGTCAAACTGAAAACTCGAATCCCCTGGAGTTCTAGCAAGAAGCAATTCAGGGTTTAGTAACAAACTCAATTCATGCTGTTAGTTCGTTCCAATGGTTAAATTTTAAAAACAGATGACACGATACTGGATGCTTGGGGCTCGTGCACTGGGACGACCCAGAGGCATGGTATGGGGAGGGAGGAGGGAGGAGGGTTCAGGATGGGGAACACATGTATACCTGTGGCGGATTCATTTTGATATTTGGCAAAACTAATACTATTATGTAAAGTTTAAAAATAAAAAAAAATAAAAAATAAATAAATAAAATGAAAAATAAAAAAATAAAAACATGACTGGTTGACTATTGGGAAATCAAAAAGAATATTTCAATGCAGTTAATTTGCTTTCACTATAAAAACAAGATGTTAGCATTAAAATAAAGGTTTTCCTTAAAAAATCTGATTGGATGATTCAATAAAAATCCAATCACCATTAAAATTATAATAAAATATTATAGTGATTTGAAAAACATACAGTGTTTAATTAGAATTCAATCAATTCTGTGGTTGTTACTAGCCTGAGTCCACTCTATTCTTTCAAACAAGACTAGAAATGGGTACATATGTACTGAAGAAAAATATTTTCCTACAAATTCTGTGGAAATTAGGTTACTGATTTTGTTAAAATAATTTCAGAAAAAGGATGACATGAACTTAATATTAGGTCCTGTAAGTAACATCTGTTTTCTCCCTAAACACCTTTAATAATTTTTATGTGTTTTTTCTTAATAAAAGGAAAAAAGGGACTGTGATTAGGTATTATTCCAATTTTCATTTATATTTTTGTCTCTAAGACAGGTGTACAATAATAAATGAATGCAGGTATGTAATCAAATGACTTATAAGAAAATTTAATTAGTATGAAAAAGTAACACATTGGGATTTATTTTTGATATTCTAATGATGTAAAATAGCATATTCCACCTACAGAATATATTTCAATTACAGGGTAATGAAGAAAAAACATTATTTGTTTCTCTCTTATACAGTGGTTCTTTCAGAAATGAATCATTTCTAACTAGCTTAGTAGTTAATTATCTTTTAAGAAGTGTATTTATGAGTTTTTTACATATTTCCTTTGAAAGGAAGAACTCAGGAGAGGGAAAAAATCTTTCTGGCCTCTTTCTCTTGGTCTATGTTATTTTTACTTCCTCTTCATGAGAGAAGTTGGAAATTTAAAGAGATACTTATTAGCTGGCATAAGTGTGACCAAAAGGTGTTGAAAGAGATCTTTCCTTTCTTTCTCTATGTGGAAGGATGTTGTGCTATTTCTCTGTTTCTCACATCCATCATTGTTCCCTCTACCATTAACAGTGAGCTATTCTATTTTTAGCTCACAAATTTTCTGGAAGAATAATCAGAGAGTAAGATCAAATTGGGTCTTTAAAATCTAGATACTTTTTTCCTAGGCAGGCTATCTAACTTTGCTATATTTCAATTTTAATATCTCACTAAGGAATACCTTTATGTTTACATATGAACTTTTCATTGAAATCCAAGATCACTTACAAAATCCATTAAGGCTTAATTTAAATGGAAAAAAAAAACACTTTGGCCTTAACACAAATAAAAATATTAATTTATTTATAGAAATATATATATCTCCTCAGCTGTAAAAAGTCCAGCTGTTGTGATTCATTATTCATTGGTAGTAGAATTCTTGCTCTGCATAGATACAAATTAGAATCAATGAGTTATAGCTCTGGATCAAGTTTTATGCATCTGAATTACTAAATTTAGTAAAAATGAACATAGATATTAACCCCAAAGCTGACTTTAAAGAGAAGGTTTATTAAATAATTATTTCCTTTTGCTTTCAGCTTCCATAATGTATAATCAGAATATCAAGATTAATTAAGGCAGTCTACTGTGGTAGAATCAGAATTGGACTAAAAACTGAGAAAACCCAGTTTCTTATTATGGCTTTATTCTTGGCTAGTATTAGTTGAATGAGCACTTCTTTTTTCTGTAAACTGGACTCCAGGATACTGCCCTTGTCATCCCACTCAAAATGTTTGCTCCCTTATTATTCATTCACTTAAATACTTGTTCAACAAATACTGACACCTTATTATCAGATGTTGTTCTTGGTGGTGGGGAAGCATGGAGCAGAAAGGAGGCAAGACCAGAGATGCTGCTTGTAAGTTCTCAGAAGTGACAATTTTTAAAATGTTGGAACAACTAGATAAAAAGGCAGGGTAAAACAGAAGCACAAAATAGGGAGAAATTTATACTCTAAGAGCTCTGGAAGACTTTCAAGAGAACTATTTCTAATGAACTTTCAATGCAAGAGTGTGGAGCAAAACTCTACAGAACTTAAGAGATCCAAAATGCTGAGGGTTGAAAGTCAGAAAACGCATGGTTCATGCATGGACAATAAGAGTATAAAGTCTACAAGTGTAGAAAACTTTAACTATGAGCTTAACTAAAATTTTAATTTTCCTCCCGATAAACCCAGGCTATTAGAGATATTGTTTTAAAACCTCTTCTGAGTTCTTAGAATTCAGAAGAAGGCTGTCTTATACTATAGTGGAATAAAGTTTACTGTGAACAATTTCATATGTTTTCATTTTCTTAAGATTCAGAAGTAAATCCTAAAAGAATGGAAGAATAAAAAGTAATTCAAACATTGTAAATGAAGGGATTCCTTGGCTTAGTAATACAACAATCCTGCCAATAATTGTGAAATAATAGACATTTATATATCCTCTGAATATTTTTTGCTGAATGTAGTCTATTGAAAGGCTATAATCTTGTACAGGTTATTAAAATAAACCATTTTTACAGCATTCCTTCCCAGCAACAGCTTTTTGAAGGCTTCCTCTGTTTCTCATAAGTAAGGATGGCAAACTTCCAAATTTGTAGCTTAACTTTCATTTTCTATGTCAGCAACATGTAGATTGTAAGAAGGCTTTGAAAGAATACACTAGTTAAGAACAAAGTCAACAATCCTCAGAAAAGGCAACCCAGTTTCAAGGAGAGCTGTTTAAACTCAGTGAACAGAGTCAGAACGCACTAGCTACGATTAGGCATATATCAAGCATGCATCTCACTGCACTGCAATGAAGACTGGGATATGAAGAAGGGGAAATAAAAAAGATTTGATCAGATATCTGTGTTCAACTCATCAACACACTTGAAAATGAGAACCACAGCTAAAATAACAAATGGTTAAGTGAAAGTGAAAATGTTAGTTGCTCAGTCATGTCTGAATCTTTGCAACCTCATGGACTGTAGCCCACTAGGCTACACTGTCCATGGAATGCTCCAGGCAAGAATACTGGAGTGGGTAGCCATTCACTTCTCCAGGAGATCTTCCTGACAGAAGGATCAAACTGAGGTCTTTACATTGCAGGCAGATTCCTTACCATCTCAGCCAACAAGGAAGACCCTGGAAGTACCAGAAAGTTGTTAGTAAACATATATTATGACCTATTTGATCCTGGAGCTTAAACTGATTAAATCTTCTGAATGACTTGATACAATGTAGAATCTGTTGAAAGTCAATATCAGTAATAATAATCATGGGCCTTATGTCTACCATTTAAGAACACCTAGCAGGTTACAGCAGAAGGCAATGGCAACGCACTCTGGTACTCTTGCCTGGAAAATCCCACGGATGGAGGAGCCTGGTAGGCTGCAGTCCATGGGGTCACTAAGAGTCGGACACAACTGAGCATCTTCACTTTCCCTTTTAACTTTCATGCATTGGAGAAGGAAATGGCAACCCACTCCAGTGTTCTTGCCTGGAGAATCCCAGGGACAGGGGAGCCTGGTGGGCTGCTGTCTGTGGGATCACAGAGTCGGACGTGACTGAAATGACTTAGCAGCAGCAGCAGCAGGTTACGGGCATTCCACTTGGTAATTGTCATTTGAAGTATTTTTGATACAAGAGAAAAAATAAAGTTGCCTGCTCAAATTTGGTAAAATGGGGCCTGCCATCATTAGCTCTTCCTGTAGAATTGCTTTAGGCCTAGGAAGACAGTTTTCTGCTTCCTGTTTCCTACACTAAGAATTCATCATATCTGAAGCTGTGCTTAAAACCAGTATCTCTGACGTATAATCCTAAAGCATTGGTTTCCATAGATTTTGAAATTTCTAGGAATAAAATAGCATGTATTTGTTCATTATCTTTTTACTGTAATCAAAAAACATCCACCGATTATTTTATTTCTTTCTTTGCCTCTTTTTCTATGAGAAGCGATTAGTTCATTACCTTAAATATGCTTCTTAAATTAGCAGTCTACTTAAATTGCTCATTAAATTGATGTTGCTGCTACTAAGTCGCTTCAGTCGTGTCTGAATATTATCTTTCCATTCTCTTTCCCATTTTCTGACCCAGATTTTTACTTTTCCTAACTTGCTCTAAAGTCAGCCTAAAATTGAGATGTGAAGTTAATCAGTAGTAAGATTGCTAAAGCAATGATTATTAAAGAAAACCCTATTCATGTCACTTTCCATTTCATCATATGATAGAGGGCACAGATCCAGCATTCTGCTGTGGTGCAGACAGTGAAGGGGTGCATGACTATTCATTATTTATAAAAATAATTAAATTAAAATCCTTAATAATAAAAAATAATTAAAATAATTTAATTTAAATAATAAAATAATAAATTAAAATATATTTTTATTGTCACCAACAATTTTAAACAATGTCAGTAACAAAATGCTTTTCCTTGTAGAAACCTGGTTTTAGTTAAGTACAAAAAATTTTCGTGGTTCCAATCAAGTTTAAAAAAGTATATGTGCTACCAATTCATATATTTTATCATTTGTCTTCTATTAAATAATGTATACTCTCTGAAGTTAATTCAGAGAACTTCCAGTTATACAGGTATTCAGATATAGTCATTTCCTAAAATGAGTTTGTAAGGGTTTGTGATCATTTGAATTCCCTTGGGTATATTGTGTTGCCAATAAATACGGTACTACATATTACTGTTTTTCAAACATAGATTCAAAATAAAGTGATAGCATAGTGATTGCATTGATAACGAAACAAATTATTTCAAGGCTCTCATTATACATGACTGCTGGAAGTTTTGTTTTTTATCTTAAAATATAATTAGAGGAAAATAATCTGTAAATTCTGAAGTATACAATTTTTGTTTTTGTGTGTGCTCGGTTGTATCCGGGTGTTTGTGACCCCATGGACTGTAGCCCACCAGGCTCCTCTGTCCATGGGGATTTTCCAGGCAAGAATGCTGGAGTGGGCTGCCATGTCCTCCTCCAGGGATCTTCCCGACTCTGGGATCAAACCCAGGTCTCCCATATTGCAAGCAGATTATTTACTATCTGACTTACCAGGGAAGCCCTGTTTAGTAAATTTAAATTAGTTCACATATATCATGCTTTGTCAATTTCAGTAATGTTTAAAATTGAAAGGCATTCTTCTATTTTGTTATTATTTTGTTTAAAACCTAAAACAAACCATGAAAAGAAAATTTCAGACCATTGGAATAATTCAGAGTTACCCAAATTAAATATTTTATATTTGGACAATAAAATATATTGAGTAATTTATTAAAAATAAGTGATCTTTATATAAGTTGTAGCCAAAGGGTCAAATTTCACAATGTTTACTTAATATAAAACTGACTACATCATTTTTTTTTTCATTTCCTACAGGAAGTTGGAGAAGACCGAAATCATTTGTAGTATTATTCTGAAACCAATAACTAGTTTATAATTATTCTAAGTTTTGTAAAGAATTTTTAAATCAGGTACCTACACTCATCAATATGAAAGGACATCATTTTACTGGAGTACAACAAAGAAAAAAAAAAAAACAGAGGTAACTGAATCATTTCTGAATCTATCTTGCAAAATGTAATACATGAAATACTGCATAGTTAATGAAAATTTGTAGGAAATTCAGGCTTGCAAATCCCAACTATCCATACAGGAAACACTATTTAAATGATACAGGTGAAAGATGAAAATGAATCACTTTCTCTAATCCTTGATAATGTTTAAGAGAAAAGAAATATTACTGAGTCAATACAAATGCTATAGTGATAATAAAAATAAAGAGATGTTTTCAAAGATCAAGACTGATGAAAAGATATGGTAAGTGAAATTTTAGTGTAGGATGATGCCATTAGTTGATTAATAATGGTTTGAGATGATTGAGAGTTAACCTGGTTAAAAGCAGTAAATGACCTCATAATAAAGACAGTTGAATACTAATGAAAAGAATAAAAGAAAGAAGTCAAATTAATGGTTTCCATAGTGTTTATTTACATATACTTTTCGTATGGTAGAAAATGTTAACAGTTTGAATGTATGAACTGCTTGAAACTAAATAATTGGTTTTTTAAATCCATTTGTAGGTAATGAGACAAAAGGTTGAACATAGACGTTAAAAAATCACAGCAACACCTGATTAAAAGTGTACCCTAAAATCTCTGATCTTGAGATATTTGAATATCTATCTTCTTACAAAATAGATTCTAGCAACAGAACTGAAAACTATATATAAATGGGTAAAAAAAAATGACTTTGTACATCTTATTTAGACTTAATTATGCTTTCAGGCAAAAAAAAATTTCTTTCCCTATTCACAAAAAATATACATCATCAGCAAATAAAGGACATTTTGTTGATGTTGAAGGACTTAACTCTTAAATTATAACCCAAAGTTGAAAGAACATTTTGTAAGAATTAGTATGTTATTTTTTTCTGAATAGAGATTGATCCAAATAATTATATTCATCTTCTGGGAAATTACCTCAAAGAACAGATAGTTAAAGATATTAAAAATGCATAGTAGTTTGAAATTCTTAATAGTATTCCCAAAGCTTTATACTTTGACCATTTATACAAGCTGATCAGACACATCAATCTTAAAGATGGTCAAGGGATGAAAATGAAGGGTCAAGATGAAATAAAGGGATTAATTTTGAGCTTTCATTCTATTTCCCAGAAATTGCCTGAAACAAGTACACAATCATCAAGGATATGACAATGCTCTGTGGCCAATATGCATGATGATAATGAAGCAAAATGTCAAAAAAAATTATTTCAAATTCTCATTTGTCCTTTGAACACATTGTTCTCTAAAGAACAGAATTCACTCCTTTACAGGGATTTCCTCTGGTGATATTCCTGGAAGTGCGAAAAGTAAATCCATATTTTCCAGTTCCATCTTATCAATAGAAAATGCTACAGAATGTAGATATAATTACCAAAGACTTTCTTAAAAAGCAGAGTGCTCATTATGGAGCTGTGTGTACAAGAAAGATAAATTTTGAAAGTTAATTAAACCTATGATGTACCAAGTTAGCAAAAGGAAAATGAGGCACACTTCTGTTGTGCCCACACATCAGTTCAGATGTTACTTTCTGCTGTATTTGTCTTTTCCGAGTTATCTTTCAACTGAAGGTGAAATTTGAGATATAAATATTAAAAAGACATATATATAGCAAATAGCCAGAATAAGACTTGAATCACTTATAGGGAAATATCAAACTTTGAAAATTAATCCTTGAAGACTGGCTCACAGAAAAACACAGAGAAAGCTGTTAACTTTGCAACAAGAAAATATAAGGAAATGAGTGTTTTTTGTGGGAAAAAAAAATCAAATTTAGAAGAAAATTATCAAAAGAAATGGTAAAGGATAGTAGACTTATGTCATCAGAAAAATCAGATAGACAGGGCTTGAATGCCTCAATTATTTTTACTAACTACTACACAACTGTTTTCAGAGAAGGCAATGACACCCCACTCCAGTATTCTTGCCTGGAAAATCCCATGGATGGAGGAGCCTGGTGGGCTGCAGTCCATGAGGTCGCTAAGAGTCAGATACAACTGAGCGACTTCACTTTGACTTTTCACTTTCATGCATTGGAGAAGGAAATGGCAACCCACTCCAGTGTTCTTGCCTGGAGAATCCCAGGGATGGGGTAGCCTGGTGGGCTGCCGTCTGTGAGATTGCACAGAGTTGGACACGACTGAAGCGACTTAGCAGCAGCAGCAACACACAACTGTTTTAAGTCAGTGGATCAAATGAAGCTGATGTACATTAACATTTAGTGATTTGTCTCTGAAGAAAATTTCAAACCTATTTTTATCAAATATAAGAGAACTGCATGATAAATTATGTGGCAAAGATATTTTTCGACTATAGAAATACTGAATATATGCTAGAGTCAGTTCTGAAGAAATGAAGATAGATATTGTGGAGATGTCTGTATTTTATTGAGAAATTTATCTTTTTATGAATCTCTGCTAAACTAATTATTGCATTTAAGAATTTTTCTTTTGGATAATCGTCACATACAAGTGAAACTCATTGAAAATAAAAATTCACAAAAATACTTCTGTCATGAATTAAATTGATCTGGCTATACTAATTACTAAACATTATTATATAAAGAATATATATTTTAACTGCTAAGTTTGCAGACTGTAAGACTCAAAACTAAACTATGTTATCATTAATTACTGTGATAGATCACTATGTAGACATAAAACTGAGTTTTTATTATCTTTTATAAAAACTGATTCTTAAAGTGTTTTATTCACTTTAAAATAAAAGGTCATTTTGTTTTCCTTTGTGTTGTGATGTTTATTTTATATTATTAATATTTGTGTTTTTTTACTGGCATTATTATAATTATAAAATTCAATTAAGGTAAAAATTCACTGTGTGCCCTTTTTGGGATCATTATTACTTATTTAATTTCATAATTATTTCAGAAAATAATTTCATCATGAAGGGAAGAGTATTAAAATGAGATTGGTTCTGAGAATCAGATACACTAGTATGCTGCGGCCTTTTGGATCATTAAAATCATTAAATCTTCTCCCCAAATTGTCTTGTATTAAACAACATCTAACCCCAGTCTGGACTCGAGATAGCATTATTGTTCTAATTAGCTACTCTTGGACATGACTTGTACACTATTTTAAAGTCCTCTGGTTGCAAAAACCAGATCCATGCAACCATCGTACAGCTTTTGCATTGAGAGCCTTGCTTTGAACTGAGGATCTTACAACGTGAGTCCTCCCTAGAGCTTTTCTGATACTCTGTGTGGACTTCCATCTAGTCAGATTGCCTAAGTAGCCTGGAAGTAAAAGGAATCAATGTTAGCAGAGCCATCCTGGCCCAATGGGGAATAAAGAATATTGGACAAACACTTTTGTCTTTTGCCTTTAGGTGGACAGTTCTGTGGTCCATTTTATAAGGTTCCTCAGAAGGTCCCAGTGGAAAGGGATAATAGTTGCCTGCAAAGCAACCAAATCAATACCACACCCTCCGATCAGCTCCTCCTCCTCTGTCTCAGTCTCCGTGCCCTCTACTCTACCTCCGACCTTGGATCACATTCTGAAATATACTAGCCTCACTAGTTTATTTGACTAAACTAGCTTTGACTCAGGTTCTGGTTCCAGGGTGGACCTCAAGCTGTGGAACATTTAATGTATCATTTTGGCTGCATCACTCCTTAGAGGATGACTTGCATTAATTTACCAGACATAATCCATAAGGAAATATAACTGAGCAGAAACCTGTGGAGTCTTCCTGTGACAGACCTCTCCTCTGTATCCTCTGCTGTAGTCCCCCTATGAAGTATCCAGATAATAGTATCTCATGGACATTTCTTGAGTTTTTCAGATGCTAAAAACCACTACCAAGTGGATAAAAAACTTGACTACTTGATGATCATGAATAAACAACCCCAGAACTTCTGGAACCTAAGGACTGATAACGTTAATCACCCTGTTACCTCAACACCAACCGATCAGAGAACCATGCCTAAGTTGATCACATATCCTGGACACCCTTCCTCACCTTGCCTTTAAAAATGCTTTGCAGGAACCCATCAGGGGGTTCAGGGTCCTTTTGAGCATGAACCACTCATTCTCCTTTCATGGCCCTGAAATAAAGCTATCTCTGCTCCAAACTCCAAAGTTTCAGTTTGTGTGGCCTCACTGTGCATCAGACATATGAACTTGTGTTCAGTAACAATCACAAGGACATTCTTGCTTCTCTACCCAGAATAAAAGTTTATCTTGAGACTCACATGATCCTTTTTAAAGTTTTTGCATTGATATGTTTAGTCATCCACCCTAAAGTCTGTCTAGACATTCTGTGACACAGCTGTGATAGCATTTAAATAGTTGCTGCTCAACTGCTGTTGTTACTGGATCTCAATCTGCTACACTGAGGTTTCATCTCCATTTTCTACTGGATCTCAGCTCCCTCTGAAGGAATTATCCCAGTTTGCTCTTTCAGCTTCTGTGTCCTTTGTTAGATCTGCATTTCTGCATTTCTAACATATCCAAATTCAGAAAAAATGTCTGATGAGAGAATGATAGAGATAAAAACTTTTATTACAGATATTAGTGAATTTGAAGAATGCAGCTTTTGGGTGTTTTAATAATGAGTTTCCTAGTAATACACTAGACCACTATTTCAATAGAGAAACTGAGATACAAATCAGAATGTAAGTTGAGCTGTCCACCAAACTGTCTGTTTGGGAGAAACTAAATATATTAAATCTATACCTATTTTTGCTGCCTTGTTTTCTCATTTTAATAATTATCTCAGGAAAATGGAAGCCCATCGGGTCATAGAGTTCTAATTTTGTCACAAGCAACAAGAATTATTTTTCAAATCTGAAAGTTTATTTTTTAAGAAAATATTTTATTTTCTAGACAGCCTGCTTTGAAAATGATAGGTTGGGGAATTCTCATTGGAACATAAAATGACTTATGTTTTCTCAAGTGGTTTCTTTCTTATTGCTTCTCTTGAACTCTATCCTAATCTTGATGTCCCTTTTTGCTTATAAATCACCTTTGTCTATGGGGATTTTGCAACTTTTGACTTTGGAAAAATCAGATCTATACTAAAAGAAAAATAGGAAAAGAAATAAATGTAAGAATACCTGTAGAGACATGAGTTAACCCTCAGCTGTCTAAAACTATGAATCAATGTAATAGATTCTTAAATTACATTTACTTCTTAAAATATTATTCAATCAGGTATTTTCTATAATAATATTAAATATGTATAAATACTAAGATAAAGTATTAGGACTAGAATTGATTTTCTTCATTGTCCTAAATTTGAGAAAGGTTCTTTTTTATATTAAGATGACTCCATCCTTATATTCATCTTTATAGCAGATTCCAATATTTTGCTAACTTTTTTTCTGTGTTTAATATTTCTTGCCATTTCCCCCTATATTTTAAATCTTAAATCAGCTAGTTCTTGACACTATGGTCAATTATTTTATTTCTCTACTTGGTACATTCTGTTTAACCACTTTCCCACCATTTTTTTCTAGATGCAAATCTAATCTACTAAAAATGAGGAGACCCCTCTCTGTCACCAGACCAATCTCATATACAAATAATGACAGGTTCTGGCTACAAGTCACTTGGCTTTGAAGAACCAAAATCATTTACGCTCATAGCTTAACTCCACTTTATCATGACTTCACTAATCTTATACTTACTCTTGTATTCCAGAAAACTTGCCCAGAAAGATGAAAAGAAAGTGAAAGTGTAGTCTCTCAGTCATGTCCAACTCTTTGAGACCCCGTGGACTGTAACCGGCCAGGCTCTTCTGTCCCCAGGATTCTCCAGGCAAGAATACCGGAGTGGGTTGCCATTCTTTTCTCCAGGCGATCTTCCCAACCCAGGGACTGAACCCAGATCTCCCGAATTGCAGGGAGATTCTTTACCATCTGAGCCACCAGGGAAGCCATTGCAAATAACATTATTATTCCTTTCAGAATGAAAGGAATGAAAAACTTTAAGATGAACATCAGACAGCTAACTTTTAATAAATACACTTACATTGGAACATTTTTCTCAAAACCTTATATTTGCCCTATCCACTAATCTGTAACTATTATGTCATGAGCTAACACTAAACAACCCCTCCTATTAAAATACATGTCTTGAGCCATACCACCCCCAAACCTCATAAATATCTCAATTTTGCCTGTCCCCACTCTGAAACACTATTATGACATCTACAAGTAATTGATCTCATTTATCTTATCTTTCAACACATTGTTTTGGTAGAATTTAAAACTCTGAATGCTTTAAAACAACTGTGTTAAAATTATGTTTCTGAATCGTTTGTCCTTTTTTTTTTTTTTTTTAAATACTAGAAGTGCAAAGTTTCCATTCTGCTGTAAGGAGACAAATCCCTATAAACTTCTTGTCTCTATCTCTCTTCTGTGCAGAAGTATTACCAGTTTAATTTCATATTTCAAAATTGTTTATAAAGCAAATAGCCTTGGAACTTAGAATCTTCCAGAACTGAGAGCATATTAGTTTGCTGCTCACACTAATAATGACAGTGCCTAGGGCAACATTTGGATAAGTTTTCTAGAAGCCTCCTTGTAAATGATTGGCATTTTCCTACACTCAGTGTTTTCCTCTAACACGAACCACTGTGTACACAGGCATCACCTGGACCTTGTAATGTAAGTACGTGGGAATTAAAGTTTGGGGAACTACTGGTAAATGATATGACACTGACTACTGCTGGTGTTGTGAATCATAAAGTTCCCTTTGTCTCATGCAGTACATCAGTATACGTGAACTTGCATTTTTGCTGGTATACATGAACTTTTGGCAGACTAACTCATTAGCTTACACATAGGGTAAAATCTCAGACCCTTCACAGATGCTGATGTTGGTATGAAAGATGGCAGATTTAAAAGTAAATTCTTTGCTCTAGTGAGCTTAAATGTAAAATCTATTTTAGAAACTACATTTAATATCGTTAATGAACCACTCCACCCTAGCATGTAGAAGATTACTTTGATAGATTAACTAATTGCAACTATAATTTAATAATAATTATCTACAGGTCAAGCACTTTAAAATGTACTTTAGAGATGAAAGGTGACTTTATTTTCACAACAAATGGTGTGGTACATTTAGTTACCCAGATGTAAAGATATGGAAACTGATATTAAAAAGTACCTAGCATATTCAAAGTCATACAGGTGGTGATTGATTAGCACTCAGATCTTACATTAAAAGCCAAGTTGTCTACCCCAGTCTACACTGTAACTTCAGGGTCTCAGTTTAAACTGAACACTGGTATTGTTTAAGTGTCAAAGGCTAGCTGACATTACCTTTTCCCTATATGAATAACATATTGAACTTGCTATTATCCAATAAGGAGTTGAAAACCAACTTGATAAAACAATTGAAAAGAAAAAGTCTGTATTAGAGGGGAAAAGAAATATCTTCTTTTCTACTAATCATAATCTTCTTTTCTTTTTTGTTTCTGAAATGTCATTAGCCTGACATCAGAATTATAGCTACAGCAGATAAAGCTATATGAAGAATTTTGAAATCCAATGAATTACATTAAAATATATTTTAAATTGTGGCAGTGCTAAAGAATGTCCTTAAAATCATAATCAGATAAGATCACAGGAAGAAAGCTGAATTCAATTAGGCAATAAATAAAAGTGGGACATTCCATCTACCAAAGCAGGCAGCTTTAAAAATGGTCCCACCTGTCTAATCAATGTCCTGGGAGGAATCCAGGCATATACCCAGTTCTTGTAAAGTGATTTCAAATTTATGAATGATAAATGGTATATTAATAATTACAACAAACTCACTATAGCAAACAGTATAATGGTTTTTAATTTTCCACCAAGTAACCTCAGTACGCTATGCTATGCTAAGTACTTCAGTCGTGTCCGACTCTGTGCGACCCCATAGACGGCAGCCCACCAGGCTCCCCCGTCCCTGGGATTCTCCAGGCAAGAACACTGGAGTGGGTTGCCATTTCCTTCTCCAAGGCATGAAAGTGAAAAGTGAAAGTGAAGTCGCTCAGTCGTGTCGGACTCTTAGCGACCCCAGTATGCCCACTAATAAATTAAGATAATTAAGATATAAAGACAGAGAAGTAAAAAAAAGAGAAGCAAAAATCACTAATACTCCATTATTAAGTTTAGAAAAATCAGTGTATTTTTAATGAAAATGCTTGTGATATTTATGGGGAATGTAGTATATTTTAATTTTATTTTTAGTTTAAATGTCTATGATAATTTGGGTTTCTGTTAACATTATTAGAATGCTAAGAGGATTTGATTTGCTAAATTACAGTTTGTATTTTTAAAAAAAATTTAAGAGGTTTGGGAGAGATACTTCTGTTGACTTCTGAGTTTTCTCTGTCATGATTGTTAGATACCTACAAAGAAGACTAAATATACCTAATACATAAATGCAAGTAAAATAGTTGAAAAAAAAACCTGTTACTTAAATTTATAAGTGACTTTTACAACAGGAAAACATTTAAAAATTATAAGTAGAATTTTTTAAAGTATTCTATTCTGTTCAGTTGAAACTATAATATTTAAAGGTCTTGCTGGAAGCATTTTTTATTTGGTATGTAAGAAAACTATAAAATGAATTTTGTAAGTTGAACTTAAAGATTCTTACGACATTAAATTTATAAGTTAATAACTTGAATATAAATTTAATATACAAAATCATTATAGTTTCCAAATAATACCATTAAGTAAATTTAATATATATAGGATTAATTTTATGCATTTATTTTGCATTGAAATATTTGAATATGCAAAAGATGTTCATCCTAGTGCATATAATTTTGGTGTTAGAATATCTTCCTAGAGACTTTTTCCTATTAAGTAGCAGTTCTCTTTATCGCTGATATCGCTGTGCCTCGAAACTTTTTAAGCAGTAGACGATTCTAGACAGTATCTTTTAATTGCCTTTATTATTTTATTTTTATTAATTGAAAGAGACATATTTCAAGAGTTCACAATTTAACTTACAGAAAAAATTTGATTTTTATATTTGCTCTTGCATCTTGTGACCTTTTTCTTATTAATCAGTTAAATATGGAATCTATTGTGTAGAAGCCTTGTTCACATTGCTTATGAGCTTTGTACTGCTAATATGACTAATCAGGTATTCTGATATCAATGATAGTTTTACTTTTGTTTAATCATTATTTTTTCTTGCCCTATTTTATTCATTTTGGATTTCATTATAATTGCTAATAGAAATAGTTTTAGCTAGCACACCCATATTTTCTCAATATCAGGGGCAAAGCTTTCAATATTTTACCATTAACCATATATTGCTGTTTAAGACTAGAGGTATTTTCTAGTACTCTACCCACTTTGAAAATTCTGAACTCTTTTATTTTATTTTTTTTAGTTCCATGAAACTGCATTCTTAAAAAGGCCTGGCTTTCAGAGGCCCTTTTTGTGCTTTCTGGGCTACTGCACTGGAGAATTTAATCAGCAAATGTCTAAATAAGTATATAATTACTGAGGGTCATGATCATTTCTCTGAGCTGCCTTTTTTCCCCTATATATTGAGCTTTCAAGTCCTATTTCCTTTAAAGATTAGACTTCTAAATTCTGTATCCTGAGTTCTGTGAAATTTACAGAATCTATACTGATTCTCCTGCAACTAAAATGATGCTGTTTCCATTAGCATTAAGTCGGCCTCCCCAGCCCAGAAAGGTAGATTTGGATCTCAATAAGTCTCTCTCTGTGCAGATTTTGACCTTTAAGTCCTGATTGCCATAGCAGCTCTCCAAAGTCTCAAAAAAATACATTTTTTAATCTAGGTAAACTTATAAATAATAATCTCTGCATTATTTACAACATTATTGTAAACTATTATGCTTTTATAACCAAAATAAAAATGTTTTATGTTTACCTATAACTTCGTGTTATTATCTAATTTTATTATAATTATAGTTTCTATCTGATAATTTCATTAGTTGAAGTACAGGAAGTTCAGATACCCCTTTCTATATTTTTTTCTGCTATATCTCCTTAATGACTGAATCATCAATCATATGGGTTTAAATACTGTACTATAAGCATAATTCTATTGATACTTCAGTTTATGTTTCATGTCTGGAAATGCTGTGTAATGTTGGATTAGGATTCATACATCCAACTATAATTTTGCTTCTGCTGGGCACCCAGTAGATCACTGGCTAGGGAATACTCTTTCTAATAATTTCAGCTCACACTGTCAAACTCTCCATATATTATGTAATTCAAATAGTTAAACCCACTTGACAATGGATCAATGTTATGAGGGGACTCATTTATTTTTTGATTTTTTTGTCAAAGGCCAGGCCAATTGATGAAAGGTTTCCTGATATCTACTTGCTTTGGTGATTGAATTTTATTTCTAATCCACACTTTCTGTTAGGTAGGAAGTTAGGCCTGGAAAAGGAGGGGTGGCCTAGCCAAAAAAGATTCAAGCTGATCTCTAAACTCCACCCCAGACACTCCCCAATGTAGCCTAGGAGAGCTCACAGATATGCTGCAAAATAACCACAAAAACTTTTCCAACATTGCAGTATATGCCCTAGGCACACAATGGATACAAACTAACCACAAGGGCTTCTCCAACTCTGGCACATGTGCCTTTGACGTGCAGCTGTGCCCTCAAGTGACCTCAGGCAGCCCAGAGTCCATTATAGGTTCAAACATTCTGTACATGCATATATCTGATTATAACAGACTGAAGGAAGCTTTGCTGAATAGAGCCTGTTGGGTCATTTGCGACTGTCAATTAAAACTATCATTCTATGTCCACCTAGGTGAATAAGTAAAAGCCCTGTCTTGAAAACCCCGTACCGCATCATTCCTGTGTCAGTGCCTCTCTGGACTTGGTCCATCTCTCCCTTGAGGTGTTCTGTTCTTTCCTTAAAAAATTTATTTATGCCACAGGTAAGACCTCAGATTCTTCTTTGTGTTCTTACCAAGAACTGAGGCCCACGAGGAAGGGTCCTCTTTGACCTGCCTACCCATACACAGTAACACTTTGTTTGAGGTTATAGCCTTCAGAAGGACTTGGCTATGTTGAAGATCTCTTTTCTAATTCTCTCCTAATGTGCAGACACTTTGTCAAGGCCTTTTTTCTCTCTATATATGGTCAGTAAAGCACAAATCTTAACTTTCATCCATCCTGTAAAATGCACATTCCTGGGACTTCTAGGACTTCTGCAGAATTGTTTCCTTTGATTATGTTATTTTTATTAATTTAACACTGCTCATACTGAGATGATGCTGTTTATTTCTGTTACCTATACTTTGATACTTCCTAAATTTTAATGTACATCTTAACTCAGATGTTCATTAAAATTTATTTTTAGGTGTTCAAATCATAGCAGTTCCTACCAAAATACCAGAAATGGATGCTTGAAGGTGATACCTATACACACACTAAATAAATGGCATAGCACTATGCCATCTTAGAGACTGAAATAATCATTGTAGATCTTGTAGAAATTGAAATGAATGGACCAACATATCACAAATCAGATAACCTCCACAGTAGCCTGGAAACTATAAATTCCCACATTATTAAGTGATATGTGCAGTATTAAATCGGAGAAGGCAATGGCAACCCACTCCAGTATTCTTGTCTGGCAAATCCCATGGACGAGGAGCCTGGTGGGCTGCGGTCCATGGGGTCGCTACAAGTCCAGCACGACTGAGCGACTTCACTTTCACTTTTCACTTTCCTGCATTGGAAAAGGAAATGGCAACCCACTCCAGTGTTCTTGCCTGGAGAATCCCAGGGACGGGGAGCCTGGTAGGTTTCCGTCTATGGGGTTGCACAGAGTCAGACACGACTGAAGCAGCTTAGCAGCAGCAGCAGCAGCAGTGTTAAACCAAGTATATAAATTGTGATTTATTCCTCATAAAATTTACTTGCAGCCTTAAAAACTCCCTTGCTGTTCAATTTAGAATTAAATATCCAGCTCATATTAAATGGGTAAAATTAGTTAAAATATTAAAGAAAGAACCATTATGACTGCAGGTCCAGTTTCAGAAGAAAGTCAAGCATCAGAAGAGAGTTTTCAAATGGAATACTGCAGGCAGGAGAGTTCTTTCTGCAGCAGAGTCGAGTCTGCAAGGCTGCCCATAACTGTACTTTATCACAAAACACAGACTTGCATGGCTGAAAAAGATAGTGCTTCGATGCCAGACAGAAACTGTGTCGTGAGCTTGGCAGCACAGGCAAGCACTCTCAGCAAGAAAACGGACAAGACTGTGGCAGCCTATTCACTTCCATAGGGAATGGATAAATAGCTAGGTGACTAAAAATAGACAATGCTGTGTTTTCTATTAATTGAAAATTAAGTAATGCCTATATTCCCACTTCTTTTTGATGAATATTAATCGCTTCAGGCTAGTTTAAAACTAGGAGCTGCACTAAAATATCTATGGTGTACTGGAAAGTTGAAATTTTCTACATTTGCATTATTTAAACATAAGTTCCAAACCATTTTCATGTTTTTATACACTTTGTGTCATTCTAGGTAAATTTGTCTAAGTACATACACACATATGTACCTATGAATAAATATGCTGTATCTAGTTCAATTGTAAAAATAATTTTACTAGGATAAATTATTCAGACATATAAGCCACATGAATAATTTGTAAATCATGTCCTTTCCCAAGGAGAAATGGATTTTCAAGAAGAAATTCTATTTCAAACACTGTTAATTGTTTACTTTTCATTGTTAATGTACTCACATCTTCTAATGAAACAGCAAAGGAAAAATTATAATTACTATTAGTGACAGTATTAAGCAGATACTTCATTATTAAAGTTATTATATAAATATTTATTCATGATCTCTAATACATTCTAATGAAAATATTTTTAAAAGAATCATTTCAGCATCTTATCATGTTTGTGATTATTTCAATAGTATTTTTATATCTTTAAAGCACAGAATGAATGAGTAGTATCTAAAATCACATTATAACGCTAGAAATTTTAAGTACATCATTAAAAGATGATATGAACTGAAATGATTATCTTTCCAGTGAAAATCCTGCCAATGTATTTTTAAAACACTCTAATTTATAAGGGCTGTAAAACAAAATCTCAAGACATGGAATATGAGATTTTTGTCTTATTATTATTGAAAAATGCACTGTAACATTTACCTGTCTATTTGTCAGTATTAAGTTTTCTATTCAAGGACACATGATTATTGGCTAAAGAATGAAAATATGAGCTTGGGTTATATACTGTATGTAATGTACTGACTGTAGAAAAAAATCCAATTCATATTTTTTAAAATTACCATAATTAGGTTCTCTATCCCAACAGTCATAAGCTACTTCATTCAATCACATTTTTTTGTTTGAAAAAACTTAGTCTCTGACCAGAGACAGCTAATATTATAATGGTTTGCTCAGTCTCGTCATATAAAATCACTTGGATTTATTGTGGCATTACTGAAGAGAAGCATTGTTTTAATATTCAATAGTCTGAATGCTGCTGCTGCTGCTAAGTCGCTTCAGTCGTGTCCAACTCTGTGCGACCCCACCACAGAGTTGCAGCCCACCAGACTCCTCCATCCCTGGGATTCTCCAGGCAAGAGTACTGGAGTGGGGTGCCATTGCCTTCTCCGAGTCTGAATGCTAAATCTATATAATTTTCATCCAGGCTCTGAACTTGTGTTCTTATAACCATAACTGACCATTTGCCTGAGCTACAGCTGCATGGAATCAAATGGTCACGACTTCAGAGGAAAAACAGAGAAAAAGTGAAAAAGTAAATACATCTTCATAATTGGTAATTATCTAACTTGCCTTTTGGGCCAAAAAGACATTTTCTTCCCCTTCCTTAAACACATTTATTTAAAATAGACTTTGAGATGTGACATCAGTCATTGTTCTGTGTATCTGCTTACAGAACAGACAGGTTGACAATGATGATGATAAGAAATATCTGGAATTGGCTGAGAAGCTAACTGCAGAAGACCAAAGCCTGTTATACAAATATTAGTTAATATGAGTTAGAGCATTAGCTAGTTTCATGATCTCATTGAACCTTTAAATATTATCATTACCCTTATTTACATTTGAAGGAAGTGAGGATTAGAAATGCTAAGTATATTGCCCAAAGTCATAAAGCTGATAAATGGGAGATTTACCATTCAAACTCAGACATCCTGAACTAGGGTGCAATTTTCATACTTATTCTCTACTAGTAGTTGGAATGGATCACTGTTTACTAAAGTTTTGGAAAAATACATGACTTAAGGAGTAGGTCATGCTATTTGCTGCTGCTGCTAAGTCGCTTCAGTCGTGTCCAACTCTTAGCGACCTCATGGACTGCCGCCTACCAGGCTCCTTCATCCATGGGATTTTTCAGGCAAGAGTACTGGAGTGGGGTGCCATTGCCTACTCCGAAGTCATGCTGTTTAGAGGTGATGAAATGCTAGTGAAACATGTAACAGTGGAGCTGATAATTTGTAAAGAACATGTTGTGCATTAGAGAAGCAGCAGTTTTATAAAAGAATTGACAGTAGCCAATGAACTTGATGGAATTTAGGATTGTGGTTTGAAATTTCATAAAGTAAGGTAAAGAGTTTTCAAACAAATCAATGAATTGGAGAACATACAAAAGCTAAATAAAAACAGATATAAGTGAAATGTTATCTTCAGATCAGATCAGATCAGTCGCTCAGTCATGTCCGACTTTTTGCGACCCCATGAATCGCAGCACGCCAGGCCTCCCTGTCCATCACCAACTCCCGGAGTTCACTGAGACTCACATCCATCGAGTCAGTGATGACAACCAGACATCTCATCCTCTGTCGTCCCCTTCTCCTCTTGCCCACAAACCCTCCCAGCATCAGAGTCTTTTCCAATGAGTCAACTCTTCACATGAGGTGGCCAAAGTACTGGAGTTTCAGCTTTACCATCATTCCTTCCAAAGACATCCCAGGGCTGATCTCCTTTAGAATGGACTGGATGGATCTCCTTGCAGTCCAAGGGACTCTCAAGAGTCTTCTCCAACACCACAGTTCAAAAGCATCAATTCTTCGGCACCCAGCCCTCTTCACAGACCAACTCTCACATCCATACATGACCACAGAAAAAACCATAGCCTTGACTAGACGAACCTTTGTTGGCAAAGTAATGTCTCTGCTTTTGAATATGCTATCTAGGTTTGTCATAACTTTCCTTCCAAGGAGTAAGAGTCTTTTAATTTCATGGCTGCAATCACCATCTGCAGTGATTCTGGAGCTCAGAAAAATAAAGTCTGACACTATTTTCATTGTTTCCCCATCTATTTCCCATGAAGTGATAGGACAGGATGCCATGATCTTCGTTTTCTGAATGTTGAGCTTTAAGCCAACTTTTTCACTCTCCACTTTCACTTTCATCAAGAGGCTTTTTAGTTCCTCTTCACTTTTTGCCATAAGGGTGGTGTCATCTGCATATCTGTGTTTACTGGTATTTTTTCCGGCAATCTTGATTCCAGCTTGTGTTGTTTCCAGCCCAGTGTTTCTCAACATGTATTCTGAATATAAGTTAAATAAACAGGGTGACAATATACAGCCTTGATATACTCCTTTTCCTATTTGGAACCAGTCTGTTGTTCCATGTCCATTTTGAACTGTTGCTTCCTGACCTGCATACAAATTTCTCAAGAGGCAGATCAGGTGGTCTGGTATTCCCATCTCTTTCAGAATTTTCCACAGTTTACTGTGATCCACACAGTCAAAGGCTTTGGCATAGTCAATAAAGCAGAAATACATGCTTTTCTGGAACTCTCTTGCTTTTTCCATGATCCAGCAGATGTTGGCAATTTGATCTCTGGTTCCTCTGCGTTTTCTAAAACCAGCTTGAACATCAGGAAGTTCACTGTTCACAAATTGCTGAAGCCTGGCTTGGAGAATTTTGAGCATTACTTTACTAGCGTGTGAGATGAGTGCAATTGTGTGGTAGTTTGAGCATTCTTTGACATTGCCTTTCTTTGGGATTGGAATGAAAACTGACCTTTTCCAGTCCTTGGCCACTGCTGAGTTTTCCAAACGTGCTGGCATATTGAGTGCAGCACTTTCACAGTATCATCTTTCAGGATATGGTATAGCTCAACTGGAATTCTATCATCTCCACTAGCTTTGTTCATAGTGATGCTTTCTAAGGCCCACTTGACTTCACATTCCAGAATATCTGGCTCTAGGTCAGTGATCACACCATCGTGATTATCTGGGCTGTGAAGATCTTTTTCAGACAGTTCTTCTGTGTATTCTTGCAATCTCTTCTTAATATCTTCTGCTTCTGTTAGGTCCATACCATTTCTGTCCTTTATCGAGCCCATCTTTGCATGAAATGTTCCTTTGGTATCTCTGATTTTCTTGAAGAGATCCCTAGTCTTTCCCATTCTGTTGTTTTCCTCTATTTCTTTGCATTGATCGCTGAAGAAGGCTTTCTTATCTCTTCTTGCTGTTCTTTGGAACTCTGCATTCAGATGCTTATATCTTTCCTTTTCTCCTTTGCTTTTTGCTTCTCTTCTTTCCACAGCTATTTGTAAGGCCTCCCCAGACAGCCATTTTGCTTTTATGCATTTCTTTTCCATGGGGATGGTCTTGATCCCTGTCTCCTGTACAATGTCACGAACCTTATTCCATAGTTCATCAGGCACTCTGTCTATCAGATCTAGGCCCTTAAATCTATTTCTCACTTCCACTGTATAATCATAAAGGATTTTATTTAGGTCATACCTGAATGGTCTAGTGGTTTTCCCTACTTTCTTCAATTTAAGTCTGAATTTGGCAATAAGGAGTTCATGGTCTGAGCCACAGTCAGCTCCTGGTCTTGATTTTGCTGACTGTATAGAGCTTCTCCATCTTTGGCTGCAAAGAATGTAATCAATCTGATTTTGGTGTTGACCATCTGGTGATGTCCATGTACAGAGTCTTCTCTTGTGTTGTTGGAAGAGGGCGTTTGTTATGACCAGTGCATTTTCTTGGCAAAACTCTATTAGTCTTTGCCCTGCTTCATTCCATATTCCAAGGCCAAATTTGCCTGTTACTCCAGGTATTTCTTGACTTCCTACTTTTGCATTCCAGTACCTTATAATGAAAAGGACATCTTTTTTGGGTGTT
Organism: Bos mutus; assembly: GCF_027580195.1. NCBI lineage: Eukaryota > Metazoa > Chordata > Mammalia > Artiodactyla > Bovidae > Bos > Bos mutus. Next base: position 55,857,559 of record NC_091621.1, on the reverse strand, counting down.
AGTTCTAAAAGGTCTTGTAGGTCTTCATAGAACCATTCAACTTCAGCTTCTTCAGCATAACTCGTTGGGGCATAGACTTGGATTACTGTGATATTGAATGGTTTGCCTTGGAAACGAACAGAGATCATTCTGTCATTTTTGAGATTGCATCCAAGTACTGCATTTCAGACTTTTTTGTTGACCATGATGGCTACTCCTTTTCTTCTAAGGGATTCCTGCCCACAGTAGTAGATATAATGGTCATCTGAGTTAAATTCACCCATTCCGGTCCATTTCAGTTCGCTGATTCCTAGAATGTCGGCATTCACTCTTGCCATCTCTTGTTTGACCACTTCCAATTTGCCTTGATTCATGGACCTGACATTCCAGGTTCCTATGCAATACTGCTCTTTACAGCATCGGACCTTGCTTCTATCACCAGTCACATCCACAGCTGGGTATTCTTTTTGCTTTGGCTCCAACCCTTCATTCTTTCTGGAGTTATTTCTCCACTGATCTCCAGTAGCATATTGGGTCCCTACTGACCTGGGGAGTTTCTCTTTCAGTATCCTATCATTTTGCCTTTTCATACTGTTCATGGGGTTCTCAAGGCAAGAATACTGAAGTGGTTTGCCATTCCCTTCTCCAGTGGACCACATTCTGTCAGATCTCTCCACCATGACCCGCCCATCTTAGGTTGCCCCATGGGCATGGCTTAGTTTCATTGAGTTAGACAAGACTGTGGTCCTAGTGTGATTAGATTGACTAGTTTTCTGTGAGTATGGTTTCATTGTGTCTGCCCTCTGATGCCCTCTTGCAACACCTACCGTCTTACTTGGGTTTCTCTTACCTTGGGCGTGGGGTATCTCTTCACGGCTGCTCCAGCAAAGCGCAGCCATTGCTCCTTACCTTGGACGAGGGGTATCTCCTCACTGCTGCCTTTCCTGACCTTCAACGTGGGATAGCTTCTCTAGGCCCTCCTGTGCCCACGCAGCCACGGCTCCTTGGACGTGGGGTTGCTAATAGAATAGTCGCAAAAGAAGGCTCCATAGCCATAAAAGACCACCCTCCTGACCTTTAAAAATTATCCCTCTGAATCAAAGGAAAGAGCAATATAGCAATCATTAGTTAAAATAAACATCTATATTCATTGTCTTGTCATTACATTCAATGCATGATGTTAAATAATAAGCCCACAAATTTATTTACAGAGTGACAAAATTATCCATCTGTATTTATATGAAAAATAGTTGATGGAGAAGCAATTTTATTATCTTATATATTCTGCAATTAAACTTTAAATCATAGTGATGTTTTTAAACAAAGAAAATAAGCAAAAATTGCCAATAGTTCAATTTAATTGACCCTAGTTAAACTACAGCATGTCAGTAAATGTAATTACACTATATTTTTCATGGCTTTACATTTCAAAATGCATTAAATGTTATTATTTGTTGTGGACATTTTATTTTCAGTAAGCTGATACTTATTTATGGCTTTTTATGAGTTAAATTAAACAACTACTAAATCTTTTCTAACATAATTTACTTGGATGGATTTGAAAAAGAAATTTTATAGTGATATAATATCTCCAGTGCCAGAAACATCATATAAAGAAATCTCTGTGTTATTAGATACAATCAAGTTTGTTTCTGGAATAACTGTATCATCTGAACACTTGAGAATTGTGTAGCTTTTCCCAATCTAATTTAACCTTATAGATATCAGACTTTTTATAGTTTTTCACCACTAATCCTCCCCAAGGAGTAGTATGAGTGTATCATAGGTCAGCAGAGATTGAAGAGTTCTTTAAAAATTTAAAGCTCCCTGAATTAAATTACTCTTGTATTTTTAGACTAAGCAATATTTCATTTTTACAATTTTATTGTAGAGTAATCAATTCCCCATGAAATTGACAATAAGCTTAGCTGTCACTTGTTTACTATCAAGGTGACAGTAAGGGTTGTCTCAAAACTAGGAAAATCAAGATCATTTAAATTTTAAGACTGTGGAGGGGAGATGTTCTGACCAAAAATATGGTTGTGGGTGCTTAATTGCATAATGCATTTGAGCTAAGCCATTGAAAATCCTAGTTAAAAATGCAAATATCTTTTGGATAAAAGAACACAAGACACATAGTAACAACAATACTCTTTTTAGTCACTCCTATAGTAACACCATGAAAATGAAAATATAACTATCTGCATTTAATAGACAAAGTACAAAGGCTGAAGTTTATACAACACAAGAAATAAAGCGTCTGTAAAGCTTTCAAGAAATAAAGCTTCTTTCCTGTTTCAAATCACAGCAGTAGACCCTATGCCCCTTGGTATCTGTAGGGGATTGGTTCCAGATCCACAGTGAACACCAAAACCCACAGATGCTCAAGTCCTTTATATAAAATGGTGTAGTATTTGCATGTAACCTATGCATATCTTCCCACAGGCTTTAAATCATCTCTGAAATCTCAAAGTGTTAGTTGCTCAGTTGTGTTCAACTCTTTGTGACCTCTTGGACTGTAGCCTGACAGATTCCTCTGTCCACGAAATTCTCCAGGAAAAGAATATTGGAGTGGGATTTTCTTCTCCAGGGGATCTTCGTGACCCATGCATTGCAGGTGGATTCTTTACTGTCTGAGCCATCAGGGAAGCCCTTAAATCATCTCTCGATTACTTATAATATGAGTGCTCTGTTAAAGCTATACAGAGTTACCAATATGAAACAATTTCAAGTTTTGGCTTTGGGAAATTTATGGATTTTTAAAAATATTTTTGATCTGAGGATGGCTGAATCTGCAGATGTGGAAGCTGCAGATGAGGAAGGCCGACTATACATATGTTATGCTGCCTCTCACAATTTAATGACATCATTAGCTCTATATATCAGCATTAGTCATAAACAGAATTTCCCCTTGAACAACACAAGTTTTAACTGCACAGGTATACTTATAGGCAATTATTTTTTCGATAGTAAATTCTATAGTACTACATGATCCTATAAGTTAGGAGTTTTCATCTGTGTAGAGGGTTAGCACCCCTAACCCTTGTATTGTTCAAGGGTCAGTGGAAAGAGATTCAATTTATTTGATATTTACAAAACTTACCATAGACATGTTTAAATAAAAGGAATATGCCAAAAGCACACTGGAAGCATAGAGAAGGGCATGATTAACTTGGTTTGAGGGTGGGGTCAATAAAGTCTTTAAAGGTCACTATTAGAGAGTAAATAAAATTTAAGGTAATGGAGGGGAAAACATGCTCAGAAGGAAAAAGTACTCAGAACTGATTACTGGAAATGAGTAAAAATATAGGCAAAAGTCTACAGACTATAACGTGACACCCAAGAGGGCAGCATCCACTAATGTGATGCTTTATAGCAGGAATTGGAAAATTATGACCCTAATGATCTGAAACAAATAGTTATTTCTCCAGCAAAGATGGATTCATTCAAGATCAGCAAAGAATTGCATTCTGGGGTCTGCAACCATGGCAAGCCTCATGCAAATTTCCACACACAGCAAGGGAAGGAGAACACTTATATAGAGAGAAAAAGGAGTTTGGGAGAGCTATAGCATAAAAGTGCATAACTTTTCATTGGCTAGGCCCTTGGAGGTGGGGTTAGGAGTCTTCTTCCTGTTGAGTTGTCCTGTTGGAGCAGATTGTGAGAGCTCCTCCCTTCTGGTATATCAACTCTATGTAACCGAGGTTTCAGTTTATTGATTTTTTACAGCCCATAGGTCAAGTCCAGTCTGTGAACTGTTTTTATATTATTCCATGGACTGATTAACTTTTACATTTTTAAAGACTATCAAAAAATCAAAGAATAGAGATATTCTATGGCACAAAATACCTAAACTATTTAGTCTCTGGTCTTTTAAAAACAAGAAGCTTGCCAAATCTATGTTTTCTATACAAGAGTTAAGGTTCTAAGAGAATCAGTGAGGAAATGGGACAGTTGGATCAAGGAAAAGGAAAAAGGAAAAAAATAATTCAAGGAAAAGGGTACAAGAACAAAATTAACCTATTTTGTAAGTGTGTCTTATAAAGTAGGAATAAAAATAATAAAGAAGTCTTAAACATGAGCTCAGTTAAGGCAAAAAGAGATTCAAAAGAGGAAAATATTTTTTCTTTATCAAAGCTTTACTGTGTTGTACCAATAATGCTCAACATGCTATACTCACTTATTTCTCACCTGAGTTCCATACATATATATAGCCAATTGTTCATTTCATATTTTTATTAAGATACCCAATCCATATATCCAAAATTATAATTATTCTATCTATCACTCCTCAAAGAGTCATACTCCAGTATTTAGCTTAGACAAGTGCTACCACCCAAATTTTTACATTAAATGTGTCCCCAACAATTACTTCTCCTTTGTCCACATTTCCAAACAATCTCTAAATCCTGTTGATTTTGCCTATTAATACCTTTCATACCAATTCATATCTCTTCAATTCAAAACCAATTTCTTAGACTAACAGAAGACATCTTACCTTGATCACTGCATTTATCACTGAAGCTGTATAACTGTTTTCACTCATATACTCTCCAATCCATTTGCAAAAAAAGAAAAGTTTTGAAATATACATTCTAGATAAAGGATTTATTATAGAATATATAAAGAAATCTCAGAACTCATTAATAAGAAAACAATTTTAAAAGGACAAACAACTTAGACACTTCACAATAAAAGATATAATCAGGCAAATCAGTATATGAAATGATGGTCAATATCACTACTCAGAGAAATTCAAATCAAAATGATAATCACAAAACACCCACTAGAATAACGATAAAGTGACTGACCTATCAAGTGTTTACAAGAATGGGGGAAAACAGTAATTGTTATGTTTTGCTGTAGAAACACAAAATGACACAGATAACCGTAAAATGACAAAGTTACCGTAAAAAGTTCCCTTATCCTTTTGAAATTGATTCCCCCAGTAATAGGCTGAATGTTGAAGTCTTAACCCCCTCCAGTACCTCTTAATGTGACTGTATTGGAGATAAGACTTTTAAATAGGCAATTAGGTTAAAATGAGGTCATATATATGAGCCCCAATCAAATATAACTGGCATGTTTAAAAGAAGAGGTGATTAGGATAGAGAAACACTCAGAAGGAAAACCATGTGCAGACAACTTTTTACAGTTTGGAGGTATCTTAGAGGATTAAGTGTATGTTATAGAATCTAGCAACCCCACTTCTAGGCATTTTTCTAAGTGAAATACATCCACATGTCAACAAAAAGCTATATCCAACCAATGGAGAATAGACGACAACACTGTGATACACTATAAAATCTCTTCACCAATAAAAAGGAAATATGAAGACAACAACAACATGAATGAATCTAAACCCATCAGAAGTAAAAACAGCTACATGCTTAATGCTATATATTGTTATCATTTCATTTACATAAAATTCAAGAAAGGTCAAAATTATGACACCATATAGATCCCATTGATTGCTTGGGCTTGAAAGTGAAAATGGATATATTATTAATAGTCTACTAGGGTTGCCATAACAAAGTACCACAGATTGGGAGGCTTAAAGAACAGAAATTATTTTCTCACAGTTCTGGAAGCTAGATGTTGGAGATTAAGGCATCATTGGCAGAGCTCATTTCCTCTGAGGCCTCTCACCTTGGTTTATAGACGTTCATCTTCTTCCTTTATCTGCACATGGTTTCCCTCTGAGTGTTTCTCTATCCTAATTACCTCTTCTTTTAAACATGCCAGTCGTATTTGATTAGGGCTCATATATATGACCTCATTTTAACCTAATTGCCTATTTAAAAGTCTTATCTCCAATACAGTCACTTTCAGAGGTACTGGAGGGGGTTAAGACTTCAACATTCAGCCTATTACTGGGGGAATCAATTTCAAAAGGATAAGGGAAATTTTTACGGTAATGAAAACTTTATAACACATTTGTGGTAGAGGTTACATGATTGGAAGCGATGATTAGAAGAGTATGCTATAGTTAAAAAGGGTGAGTTTTACTTTATGCATAATGTACTTCTGAAAGCTAAAAATACTTCAGGAGTCAAACTTTAAGGTTTCACCACTTTGAGTTAAGCTTTACTATAAAAAAGAAATGCTAGTTTGCATGTGAATGATGTCTTCTTAAGTATTTCATATATTTTTTTAATTGTCTAGATCAAAGACAATCTACATTTACCAGAAAGCATTAGACTTCTCTTTATTTTGGTTTACCATGAAGTCCTCTTTGTACTTGGTTCTCATTATAATATGTCAAAGTAAAGCACTTAGAAAATGCTCAATTTAAATAGGCTGAATTGCAGCAGATGTTCCTAAGACTCCTAGTTTGGGGTAACAAAGCAAATCAAAATTTTATTTCTCTCAATTTCTATAGCTTATCATCCACTTTCAAAACTTAGGGATTACAAATCCAATGAAATTGTCATTTCAGAAAAGGATGAAAATTGCCTGGATGTTTTGTCCTGTTCTCTCCTACATGTTCCCTGGTACCTTCTGGCTTTAGTGCCCTGGAGGTGGTCCTCTGATCATGCCAGTGCTGGCACTATCTACAGTAAGAAGAACCCTCAGGTCACTCTTCTCTCAGCCCATGGCTACTTATGAGAATTACAAGTCTAAGTTCCATAATCAGTCTATCCTTACTCCCTCCAAGAAACTCTTGCTAGAACTCCTGCATTGTTCAAATTGGTTGAGGCAGATTTTTAAATCAAGATTTTATAAATGTTGATTTTAAATTGTGGTAGGGCTCTAACTTTTATCCATACTCTGGGTTCAACTATGGTGATAACCACTTACTCAACACCTCTCTTACCTGTTAACCTACCTCACTTTCCTGGAAGCATGAATTAGTTCCCCCTTTTTAACATCTGAATTGTTTTTCCACTTTCTTTTTTCTGTCTCCCAGCTACACCTTTTCCATATTCCCACAATCTAGCCATGTTTCCTCACATGATATGACTTGGGTAAGAGTTTACTTACCAGTTTCTTGCAACATCCAAGGAGTACAACTAAGAAAAGAGGGGGCTTAGAGTTCAATAAGTAATAGGATGGGTAAACTAGAAATCAGATATGTTGATGAGCATGAGGTAGATACTTATCAAGATTTTATCATCACATTACTGGATAAAGTTTATACATATATAGAACCCAGAATTGAGATGATGTGCTTGCAGGTCATTAAGAGATATCAATGCAGATTTTGCCATCCAGAAGAAATAAGCCTTTATAATGGGTAGGCTTCAAATAAGTAGAATAAGAGATGGAGGCTCTTTAAAGGAATCTAGGAGCAAACACCAGTCAGAGATTCAGACTGATAGCATCAAATTCCTGTCTTCAGAAAAGAAGGCCAAGTCACTGGGTAAGATTTAGGAAACAAACCCTCATTTGTATGGGTTAGTAAAAGGAGAGCAAAATTTCTGATCTCATGGGGTGGTGGTTTAACCACTCAGTCGTGTCCAATTCTTGTGACCCCATGGACTGTACTCAGCCAGGCTCCTCTGTCCATGGGATTCTCCAGGCAAGAATACTGGAGTGGATTGCCATTCCCTTCTCTGATCTCATAGGAACTAGAAAACTAGTAGACTTAACTACATTTCCTCACTTACCCTCACCCACACATTTTGAGAAAGAGCACTTTAACTATTGTAATATAATAGAAGCCTACTATAATAGCTTCTTTAAAATAGCTGGATCTTTTCTTATTAATCTCATTTTAAAAATATTTCAAGAATGTCCTTCCACATATACTAATAAAACCCTACTGTTGGAGTCACATTTATGTTAGGCAAGAAAGAATCCCAGGAGTTTCTATTTAGGCAGTATTATGACATTATACTTAAACCTCTGCTTACTGCAGCTAAATAACTCAACTTCTTTTAAAGTCTTCTCTCATTACATAACCTACATCTTGCCCAGAAAAAGGTTAAAAAATGAAAAATGATAACTTTAAAATGTCATGTACATAAGTTTGTATCCATTTTTTGTGTTTGTCTATAATTCATGCTGCAATATATTTTTCTATGAATGGATATGTTAAGATGTAACAAGTCAATCTTCTGTGATCTCTTTTTTTCCTTCATCTAAAAAGATTCCTAGGATAAAAGCTAGTAAATACTTATAGGAGAAATACATAAGGTTTGTTAATACAGGCATACTTCATTTCATTGTCCTTCTCTTTATTGCATTTTGTTGACATTTTATTTTTTACAAATTCAAAGTTTGTCACAACCCTATATCAGCACCATTTTTCCAATAGTATTTTCTTGCTTCATGTCTCCATGTCACATACAGTACTTCAAGTTCTTTCTTTAGTATTATATTTGTTATGGTGACCTGTGATCAGTAATATTTTATGTTACTATTGTAATTGGTTTTGTATTTATTTAGCCTTAAAGTATTTTTAATTATGGTATAAACATCCTATAGACATAATGCTATTGCATACTTAATACTGTAGTATCATATAAATATAACTTTTATATGCATTGGGAAACCAAAAAAGTTTGTGACTCATTTTATTGCAATATTCATTGTATTTCAGTGGTCTGGAGCCAAACTCATAAGATATCCAAGGTATGCTTATACTTAAAATACCCACTTGCAAGCACTATGCCTGCCTTATTAGTCACTGAAGAATAAAGAAAATATTTATATTTATGTGAGTATTATGTTTTTTTCTGTTCGTGTGACTATCACTTGCACAGTTGTGTGTATATATGACATTTCTTCGACTCACCACACTTTTTAAGGATACTCTTTCAAAAGTTTCTAATTTTTAGTTCCTCTACCTAAAAAGTAAATGAATTTGCATTCAAATTATCTAAGAGTATAAAATCTTAACTCTGTATACTTATATTTTTGTCAAACATGCATTAAAGATGAGCTAATCATTCTGGTGGGCTTCCATCTATGGGGTCACACAGAGTCAGACACGACTGAAGCGATTTAGCAGCAGCAGCAATCATTTATATATATATTTAAATGTTACTGTAAAATATGAAAGTTACCTAAAATTTTAAACAAATATAGTTCATTTTCTCAAAACAGTGACTGAGTTGGAATTTTTAGGCCAAAACTGTCATCACATTGATTATAGAATATAATTTATGTAATTTTTATACTGAGTCAGTTTTATCCAGTTCACACCCAAGAAAAAAAGGGCTTTAGAGAAAAAGAATATACCAGAGTGTGTGTAAATTGATCCAATTATCCATGGGAATGTTTTTTTTTTGAGTAATACAATATATAGATATATGTAAAAATACATCATAAAAAAGTGACAGGTACAAATATTTATGTATAAGTATCCATGAACAATTGTTGATAATGACAAAGGAGCTGGAAATAATTTAAATGTTCATCAAAATGTAAATTGTTAATTAAATGGTCATATCGAAATGCTGATATTGTGCAGTTATCATCATTGCTAGATGTGTTGAGTGCACATAGAGAGAGTAGAAAAACATTAATGACCAACATAAATATGTTGGTTATATGTTGTTTATCATAAGTAGTTAATTATGTACATAAAACTTTAGAAACCTGAGCCATCTCTGGAGATTATGTCTTTGGAAGAGAGCTGATAATTAAGAAAACACAGAATGGTAAAGAAATACAAAGATATTTTCCTTGATAATAAACCTTGGGTCTCCTGACAGTGATTATTGTTGTTATCCAGAACACAAAGACAATTGTTTCCCAAAAAGAAATGTGGTATTCAAAACTTTAAAGAAATCGGTTGCTACTTATTCTAACACACACAAAGGCAGTGGAGAGTTTTTATGTATTCAAATGCAATTACCAACTTTCATCTCTCTCTCTCTCTATGTACAGATTCTGCTTGCTAATAACTGTAACTATTTTTTTTTATTTTTCCATTGTCTTATCTATGTCTCTCTAATCACCACACTACTGAGTCTCATTTTTTGCATCTCACATTTAAATTTCTCCAGAGCAAGTGTCTGTTGGGGTTGAAAATTACCCACTAGTCTATTATTGTCAGAAGACATTCTCATCATGATGTCATGATCAGACAACGAATGCCTGATTATTCAAGTTTTGCTGCTAAGAGTTGTGTATAAACAATTAAAACCCATGAAACAAGATCATAGCAGAATATTTTTGTTCTACCATATTCTTTAAAAATTATTCTGTAGGTACCTCCTCTGCCCCTGGATAAAAACTTGGGCAAATGACATGATTTCCCAGAATCCTTCTAGGTGCTAGAAAATTCTAAATTACCTATGTCAGAAAACACAGCCTTGATTTAGAAATAATCTTATATGCATCCAAATATATCATTTTGCTGCAACCTGAAACTAATACAACATCATAAGTCAATTATATTTCACTACAAATAAAATTAAGTAACATGAGTGAATAAGTGCCATTTACTGATTCAAGAAAGATAGGGCAGGGAAGGCATAGAAATCAGTAATTTGCTTGGAATATGTTAAATTTATGCTATTATTTCAGGATCCAAGTAACTTCCGTAGCAACTAGGTAACTGGATATAGATTCTACAGTTTAGGAGAGAGGTCATTGATGGAGCTGTTAATTTAAAAGACATCAGTTTATAGATAACATTTCAAGCCAGAAATAGCCCAGAGAACAAGTAAAGGAAAAAAAGAGGGGGGAAGGGGTCTGAGAAACAAGTTTTGAGATACTCCAATACTTAGGAGTGTTGAAGGATGAAGATACAGAGATGGAGAAGGAGAGAGAGCAGCCATGAGACAGAAAAATGGAGACAATTTACTGTTCTTTGGGCCAAGAGAATAAAAGCATTTAAAGAAGAATAGAAAAGAAAGCAGCTATTTAAAAAGTCAGAGTCTCTATGATTTACATTCTTTAAAAAACAAAAAGCTACACGTATTTGCACATGTTCCATAGCTGTTCTCTTTCGTTTATTTGTGTTTCTTTTGTGTTTGCTTCATGTTGTCAGTTTCATCTGTGCTTTGGTTATCATTTAATAAGATGATTATGATAGCAATTTAGTTCGACATAGTGCTAAAGAAGAACCAGAGACTGATTTTTTTTTTTTTCTGTGATTCAGGGATCTGAAAAATTGTTGTTCATATGCATGGCTGGATTCTACAAATGCCTTTCAATACGGGGACCACAGAGGAAGAAACATTATGTAAAGATAACATTTGAAATAATGTCATCCATGCAAAGGCATACATAGGAGTTCACAAAGGAATAAATATACAAATTAGAAGGGGGACTTATAACATTTGAAAAGGGCAATACATTCATCTTTATTTAGTCTTTCTGTGAAGTAAAAGCAATCTATATTTTGATACATTTTCAGGTATGATGATGGAATATAAACAAGGAGAAAAACCAGCCTATTCCCGAAATGGCTATAAATCTTATATTTGATACATTTGAAAATATTGGAGACATGGCTTGAACTACTTGGAGAAGAACTCATTATCTTTATAATTATAGGCTTTTCTCTATTAATATGAATTTATTAGATGCTTAATGCCTTGTGTTGAATGAGTCATTAATGAAGCATACTTAATACAATTTGGCTGCTTCTAGACATAAATGCAGAGAAGGCAATGGCACCCCACTCCAGTACTCTTGCCTGGCAAATCCCATGGATGGAGGAGCCTGGTAGGCTGCAGTCCATGGGGTTGCTAAGAGTCAGACACGACTGAGCGACTTCACTTTCCCTTTTCACTTTCATGCATTGGAGAAGGAAATGGCAAACCACTCCAGTGTTCTTGCCTGGAGAATTCCAGGGACGGGGGAGCCTGGTAGGCTGCCATCTCTGGGGTCGCACAGAGTTGGACACGACTGATGCGACTTAGCAGCAGCAGCAGCAGACATAAATGATAGATACTCTTATGCCCAGACGTAGCTGAATTACTGCAGAAGTTACAGATTAAAATTGTCAAATATCTTTAAAATATTTTCTATGATTATCTGGCCCAAATCAGGAAATCTGGGTACAATTTAGACTGATAACTAAGTGGATGAAAGACACAGTAGATAACAACTTTTAGCTACAATAATCACACCAGTGGAGACACTCAGATACGGACCCACAGACCAGTTCTGCTGTCTAGAATGTAAGCATTTAGGACTCTTGTTATCACATTATTGTCCAACACATTGGAGTTTTCATTTCTTCTTAGAAAACAGATTCATAATTTTGATGCCTCCCACTTTAATATGTATTTAATTTTTTAAACCAAACTTTTCACTAACAGCATAGAAAAATCAGAGTTGAGGTTGTTGCCCTGACAATAGAGTCCAGCATAAAATGTCATATGCTCTCTGGTTTCTATTATATAATTAACCTGTTTTTGTCCTATTAAAAATTTTAATAATAAAAATTTGATTTTTATTCTTAACCAATTTGTAAGTGATATCATTGGATGTCTTAAGGTACCAAACTAATTTGGTATGAAAAACAGTCCCCAGTAAGCTACAGTGATTTGACATTTGCCTTTCATAAAACAGGGTAAGTGGTATGAATGGACCCTGTTGCAAAATGTCTGCAGTTTTCCCACATGGTTTTGCCAATATTACACCCCTAATGGCACCCCACTCCAGTACTCTTGCCTGGAAAATCCCATGGAGGGAGGGCCTGGTGGGCTGTAGTCCATGGGGTCGCTAAGAGTCTGACACGACTGAACAACTTCAGTTTTACTTTTCACTTTCATGCATTGGAGAAGGAAATGGCAACCCACTCCAGTGTTCTTGCCTGGAGAATCCCAGGGACAGGGGAGCCTCGTGGGCTGCCGTCAGTGGGATCGCACAGAGTCAGACACGACTGAAGCGACTTAGCAGCAGCAGCAGCAAGAGCAATTTATGAAGTTGTAGTTGGTTCGATTGTTCTTTTTCTTGTTTTCTCACAGAAAATGGGGTGTTAACAGCAATCATCATATTAACATTTTAGAGAATTAGAATAGAAAACAGATGAAATGGAGAATAAACAAATCATTTACACAAAATAAGAGAGAAGTAGTCTACCTCACTCTATTCATATTCCATTGATTCCACCTAATCATATGGCCATGCCTCGTTAGGAGGAAAGGCAGGGAATACCTTTTTTAGCTTGGAAGTCAAGTGCATTTAAAAATATTTTGGTACAGGAGAAGGAGAGAATGGATTTTGTGGGGAAAAAACAGAAACATGCCACAAGGCTATCCGAGAGCCAATGATTTGATTACGTTTCTACTCCTAACCTCTTAAACCCAGGAGAGCTTATAGATAATAAATGTTAGTTATTTTAAGCTACTAAGGCCACAGTAATTTGTTAAGCAGCAGGAGATAACAAATACAAGCTCCTTCATATCTTGCCTCAGAGCCCCTTTCAATTACGTGTGGATATGCAAAGCTCTTTCAGCTTCAACTACTCTTCTCCATTAACTGGCCTTCTGCACTCTTTAGGGAGTACCTTTGACTTTCTGTTCTCTGCTCTGGCAGATGCGCTTATCTTCTCCCTGGTAATATAATGTATACCTTAAAGCTGTAGGTGATTTTTCTCTATTGTATTTTAGGGTTTATGGGTATACATTTTCAGTTAGCTTTTATTTTTGATGTTGTCCAAAAATTTTGAGATGAGGAGTCATATTTTCCTTTTTATAGTCTCCATTCAACAAAGGAAATCAAAGACGTTAAAAAAACTATGTCACACTGCCATCTTCCAAGAATTGCTTTATGCATGTTGTTAAAATTCACCAGATCTTGCCAAATTGCTCTTCAGACTGGTATACTCACTAGATCTGCGGAAACCACGTTCAATTACTCAACACTCTTGGCAGCAGCAGGAAATGTCAGATTTTAATTTATTTTTTTCAGTTTGCTAGATGTAGGATAGTATCTAACTGTGGTTGGATTTTCATTTCCTTTCCTACTATATCTGTAGTCTTTAAAAAAGAAATGAACTTATTCATTGCTTCTCTCTCTTTTGAGCCATTTGTCTTTATTGATCTCAGTGATTATTCTATTTTGGAAATTAATGTTCGGTTATTAGATTCATTGTAAATATCTTTGCTAAGACTTCAGCTTTTCTTTTGATCTTTAATAATAAAAATATGTAGAAAAATTATCATAATGTTAAATTTATTCATATTTTATTTTAGATGTGTTCTGTTTGCTCCTTTTCAATATGTCTTCCCTTGTCTGTACTTATATTCTTCCAAATACTTTTTAAGTTTTGCTTTAAAATTCAGATTCTTAAAATGAAGTGGAATTGATACAAGTTCTGCATTTTTTAAATAATCATTTTATTTTTTAATTTATAATTTAATAAATCATTCTGATAGTTTATAAAAATGAAGCTTAATTAGTCAAAATTGAATTAATCTTCATCCAAGGTTCAATATGTATTATCATACATCTTGGTATAGGATGACACATTTTTTTAAATAGACTATTTTTTAAAGCGGTTTTAGGTTCACAGGAAAATTGAGAGGAAGTCTCAGAGAGCTCCCATTATATTCCCTACCCCACACATTTATATCTTGTTTCACTATCAACATTCTTTGGAAATTAACAGTGAAATCCTTTTCTTGACATTTTTCACCATCCCAAAGAGTTGTATATTTCTCAAAAGGGGTTTGTTTTCACTGGTCAGAAGAACTATTCATTTGTTTTTTATCATTTGCCAAAATGGTACTTTGGACTTTCAGGATTGTAGGACTACTGGGGTCAAATACAGCAGGTACTCAAGTGTTCAGTAATGGCCAATCTTAAGAATTTACTCATTTAGTAGAAATTTGTATTATCTTACACAATGTAAAGTTAGGAAGACATTTGGAAAATGTTTTATTAAAACTATAAAGCAACTTATAAAAGCATTAAACATTTTGAACAAGTCCACACAGGAGGGAAAAGTACTGAAAAATATTTTATGAATATCCTTTTTATGTTTTTTTCCTTCCCAAAGTGATTAGGTCTAGCCTGAAGGAAATTTGATTTCGGTTCCACATAAATCTGCATTAGTATATTAGTTTCAGAGTTTGAGGGTTTTTTCCTCTCTGCTTTTCCAGGAATAGATCAATGGTTTCTTAGAGGAATTCTGAAACGTATTATCTTACAAAAAACACATCAATTTGCTGCCCCGTTTAATTTTTTCTTATAGCCTTAGGCTAACTTACTGTGAATGGAGTAAACTTGATTATTTAGTATTGAGGATTGGTAATAACAGTTATAATTATAGGGCATAAAGTCTTATTCATCTATCATTTATTTCAGAAATCACATTTTTCTAGAAATGCAATAATTTCACAGAACATTAAAATGGAAACAAATTATAAAATTGATTTAACACAGATAATTTTCTAAATAACATGTTGCTTTCATTGAAATTGGAACTGCTTCAAGGTTTTAAAACATTGGTCAATGCTTATTTTTGTGTTTGTTTCTTAGAACTCTTTATCTTTTATGTTGAAAATACAAGAACCAATATGCTAAGTTGAGATGTTTCATATTTAAATTTTGGTTTAATATGATCAAGTCATTTTGTTCAAGAAAAAATCAGTAGGATTTTTATGTTTGCCATATATTGATGGATATATTAATTTTGTAAGAAATCTGTAGATTTTATTAAAAAAATCAGATCCACATGATCAAATATTTCTAGGAAGTACTGGAAAAATAAAGTCATAGTTTTTCAATGTAGTTCTTAATTGTCAAATTTATCAGAAATGGTATTAAACCAATGTATATACCAACCTTTCAAAAGTAGGTTATAGAATGGTAACAATTTTTATTTCCCTAAAGTACTCAACTGTGTAATGTTACATAAGACTTGCTTCTTCTAGAAAAAGCTTTTGGAAAGTTATATGCTGTATTTGACAGGTAATCTAAATAATAGAGTAATTTGAAAATGTTGTATTGTTATTTAATATGCCAATGATCTGAAACTTGTTTTGTTCTTTAATACCATCTGCTTTGTATTATTCTCCTCTGGATATATATTTCTAATTTCATTTAAAGTAGATTTCACCATCTCCCATACTTAAGTTTTCTGTAAATTTTGTGTTATATTAAAGTGATAGGCTATGTATATTGTTGACCATGCATAATGTTAGTCACATGTTTATTGAGACCAAAGATACTTAAGTGAAGTGAAGTGGCTCAGTCATGTCCGACTCTTTGTGACCCCATGGACTGTAGCCTACCAGGCTCCTCAGTCCATGGAATTTTTCAGGCAAGAGTACTGGAGTGGGTTGCCATTTCCTTCTATAGGGGATCTTCCCAACCCAGGGATTGAACCCCGGTCTCCCACATTGCAGGCAGATGCTTTATCATCTGGGCCACTAGGGAAGCCCTTTGTATACTTAAGCAAAGGAGTATTAAAAATGTCATATATGGAGTAGTCCTACATACTTGACTACATACCTGTCAGCTTAGAAACTGTGTTTTTTAAATAAAATTTTAATTTTAGAGCAGTTTTAAATAGAAAAAATCATAGGACAGTACAGAAAATTATTAACATCTTACATGTGTATGGTACATTTGTTAGAATTAAAGAGCCAGTACTAATATATTATTACTAATGAAATACTTAGACTTTTTTTTTTTTTTTTTAAGTTTTGAGCCAATATCCTTTTTCTGTTTCAGGATCTTATCCAGTATATCCACATTTATTAATCATGTCTCCTTAAGCATCTTTTGCCTTTGACAATTTCTGAATTTCCTTGCTCTTGATGGTCTCTCAATTTTCAAGGAGTATTAGCCAGGTAAATAATAGACTATCCTCCATCTGGAATTGTCGCCTATTTTTCATTTTGATTAGTTGAGAGTGCATGTTCAGTCATGGACTGCAGCCGCCAAGCTCCTCTGTCCATGGATTTTCTAGGCAAGAACTCTGGAGTGGATTGCCATGCCCTCCTCCAGGAGATCTTCCTGACCCAGGGATGAACCCACATCTCTTGTGTCTCCTGAACTGATAGGTGAATTCTTTACCACTGAGCCACCTGGGACTGGAGCCAAAGTGCCATTTCATCACATGGTATGTTAGGGGTCAAAACAAACAAACGAAAAGAAAAAAAACCAACTCTCCTGAGTGATTTAAAAGAATACCTCAAGCGTAAAGCACAGGACTTGGCATGCTGCTGCTAAGTCACTTCAGTCGTGTCTGACTCTGTGCGACCCCATAGACGGCAGCCCACCAGGCTCCCCCATCCCTGGGATTCTCCAGGCAAGAACACTGGAGAGGTTGCCATTTCCTTCTCTAATGCATGGAAGTGAAAAGTGAAAGTCAAGTCGCTCAGTCATGTCCGACTCTTTGCGACCCCATGGACTGCAGCCTACCAGGTTCCTCCGCCCACGCGATTTTCCAGGCAAGAGTACTGGAGTGGGATGCCATTGCCTTCTCCGACTTAGCATAGTGGGTGTTAAATAACCGTACTGAACTGAAAGTGAATCAATGGACAGAAATGCTAATATCCCGGATGAAGCATCACACACTGCAAGATGTCAATCCTTGCCAAACTGATTTTTTTTTTAAGGAAGCAAATAGTATAAAATATGAGGTTAGTTAGGTGACAGAGCCCTGAAGATGTAGATGACCTCAACTTTGGAATTTTAATAATTTCAATAGGATTTTTGGTTTATTTCTTTAAATTAGAAAATATAGTTAAGAACATTTTTTAAAACAAAGGAAACAAAGTGGGTGAAAAACCACTGCCACTGCTATATATTACAGCATTTTATGAAGTTAAAATAATTAAACCATGGGTACTAGAGTATGATTAAAAGAAAGAGTGGGAAAAAAAGGGGGTGCATGCATGCTAAGCCACTTCAGTTGTGTCCAACCCTTTGTGACTCTGTGGACTATAAGCCCAACAGGCTCCTCTGTCATGGGATTCTCCAGGCAAGAATACGGGAGTGGGTTGCCATGCCCTCCTCCAGGGGATCTTTCCAACCCAAGGATTGAACCTGTCCTTGTCTTTTAAGTCTCCTGCAATGACAGGATAGTTCTTTACCACTAGTGCCACCTGGGAAGTACACTATTAAAATGACTTATTAGTACTGATGTGGACCTTGATCACCCAGCTGAAAGCATGTTTGTCAGATTTGCAGCTGCAGAGTTAACTCTTTTTTAGACCCATTTATGCTGCAGTCTGTATGGAAGTCACTGTGCATAGCTGGTACTTACTGGGAGGGAGTTATACTCCTCCTCCTTGAGGGTAGTATATCTGCATAAATTACTTGGAATTCTGAACAGATTTGTTTCTTTTCCTCCATTTATTATTTTTATTTCTTTAGGTAGACCAGTAGGAGCTTGTAGATATTTATTTTAGAGTGTGAGTACAATGCGATATCATAGTATTCATTGTGTTTCTCATGCTGTTGGCCGTTTGGAGCTCTGTTACTGGCTCCGATGTCCCTTTGTTATTCCCATCATTGTTCAAACTGTTCCTTTGTTTAGCATCTTCTTATGTTTTGACACTATAGGATACTCCAGGCTTATCTCCTAAATAGACTTTGCATAGAGTTGGCCATTTCTCTAAGAAGCCTTGTTCCTTTTATTTAAGAATGGAATTAGAAACATTAGTGTGGTGAGTACTCTTGTGCCACTGAGGCTTCTTTGTTTTAGGTCTTCTCAGCTGAAAGAAAGGAAATATATCTGCTTGTGTACACTAACTAGGTTATATACAGATATCTAGAAATACTTCTACATGTAACAATCTGTATAATTTAACACTGAGGCCTCCAACTTGAATCCATTACTACATGAATCATTCTACCCACTTCCCCATGCTTATCTGAAAATTCCACTGTGTGAGACACTTTATTTCTGCCATATACCATCCATTTGCTTAATTATTCAAATCTAAAGTAAGTAAATAGCAGTATCAGAACTGTTAACCCCATACACCATGAAAAATAATTACAGAAACTGTAATGGTTATATGCAGTTTTTGTTGTTGATGGTAATTTTTTGTCTTTAGCTTTATAGATTCCACTTGTTTCATAAATACATAGACCAGTGCATGTCCCTTAACTACTTCAGTGACGCTATTTCATACATTTATAATACAGATTGATGAGTCACATTTTTCACTCTATCCTGGAATCCTCCAATCTCCAAAATGATATTTTAAATTTGCATACATTAAGGTTCACTCTTTATGCTGTAAGATTCTATTAGTTCAGTTCAGTCGCTCAGTCATGTCCAACTCTTTGTGACCCCATGGACCTCAGCACACCAAGCTTCCCTGTCCATCACCAATTCCTGGAGACTACTCAAACTCATGTCTATCACATTGGTGATGCCATCCAATCATCTCATCCTCTGTCATCCCCTTCTCCTCCTGCCCTCAATCTTTCCCAACATCAGGGTCTTTTCCAATGAGTTGGTTATTCGCATCAGGTGGCCAAAGTACTGAAGTTTCAGCTTCTGCATCAGTCCTTCCAATGAATATTCAGGAGTGATTTCCTTTAGAATGGACTGATTGAATCTCCTTGCAGTCCAAGGAACTCTCAAGAGTCTTTTCCAACACCACAGTTCAAAAGCATGAATTCTTAGCCACTCAGCTTTCTTTACAGTCCAACTCTCACAGCTATACATGACCACTGGAAAAACCATAGCTTTCAAAGTGTAAAATTCTATGGATACAGGCTAATGCCTATTATCATATAAGCACTATTACAACATCATAAAGTATCATAAGAGGTAGTACTATACCCTAAAAAATCCCCTGAACGTTACCTATTCAAACTTTCCTTCTTTTATCTCAAATCCTTTGCAACCACTGACCTTTTTATCATCTATACTTTTTCCAGCATTTTGTACTCTAGTTGGAATCATATAGAACGGGGCACTTTGAGTCTTACTTCTTTCACTTAGAAATATGCATATAAGGTCCATCCATGTCTTTTTCTCTCCTGATAGCTCTTCTGTTATCCATCAGTTATAGTTTATTATCCATCAATCATGATTTTTTCAATCACAGTTCCTTAAAGAAAACAGAAGCCACTTTATATTCTCTACATATTAAATAATTTAATGTAAGGAAACTGGTGCTTTCACAGTACTAGGAAGAGCAAAGGAAGCAATCAGCTAGTTTAGAAGCTGTTTACAGCACCAAGATTTGTGTTTGACCAGATGCTATGAAAGGGCATTGCTAGTCTAAAGAATCTCTAGGAAACTGATAACAATTCTCTCAAACTGCAGGTTCTCAAATCCTCACTAGGTTGCTCTTGTGAATCTCATCTCTGCTCAGAAGTACGTTTACTAATACCACAGGGGAAAAAAAGAAGAAGAAGAAAAACAAACACGACTCTTTCTTTTGTAATGCCTTCTAAATCTCTGGGAATTTCCTTTCTTAGGAAACTAATCCAGATTCTAGGAAAAGAGATTCCAGAAAATTTTGTTTCTCACTTTCTTCCATAGTTTTATAGATAATATAGAAGTGGGGTAGTTGGTTAGTGATAATCCAGCATAAGAAGCTTAAAAAGTAGAGTAACTAAAAGAAAATTAGGGTGAAGTACTTAATCTCATATCTGCTATTCTGGCTTCTCTTGCATTATTATTTCCTCTGTATTTTCCATATTATTTCAGTCTCTGTTATTGGATGGGTCTTTTCGGTAGGTTATATACTTCCCATTGATACCTGGTTTTAATTTATTTTAGAGAATGTTATACTTTCCTTTGAAATTAGGGTATAAATGTGTATGTCTTTCACCTACTATATATCACCTGTATATAATTTTTAATTTCTTCTATTAATATATAGGACATATGTATGTAGGCTATTGAAGATGATACTGTGTTTTTGAGACATCTTTGGATTTAATATGCTAAAACACCCATAACCAGATGGAAAATCTTTCATTGTTAATCAGTCTATACTAGAGATCACAAAATACAAAGAATATACATGGAAAGAAAAATCACTAGATAAGGTAAATGAGATTTTTGTCTCTTAAACAGTGTGAAAAACAGCTTCTAATTTATGATTATGAAACATGGATTGTTTTTCTTAAATATATATCCTTAATAATAAGGTACTGAGAAATTATTGCCACATGAAGAAAAGCCTAGAATAGGTAAATATAGAGAACACATTTTAATTTCTGACTTAGAAGATCATATTACCTACTCCTATAATTTTCACTGGCTCTGTATTTCCCATAAAAGTCTCCAGCACCTTTCTCTGGCCTTACTACATTATCCTAGCAGTTGGAAGGGGTGGAAGTATATCATGGTAACAGTAGCACATATATAATTTAAAATTATATATTTTTGATGTCTACAATCTGGTTGAGAAAATATGAAATAAACATGAAATTATTACATTTAACAATCAGATAATGCAAATAAATGCAAATGTAGTATATTTCAATAACATCTTAATCCTAGACTAGACTTAAAGGGATAAGGATTATGTTTTATTCATCTTTGTATTCTCAAGTCAAATACATTTATCTGACACATTTAGGTACTCATTAAATGACTGACTAATAAATCAATGTAGTGAATAAGCCTTGTTTATTGGTACCATAAATTTAAAACAATCTAGCTTCTCCTTTAGAGGTTTTTTTTAAATTGCAAGATTTGGGGTAAGGATTGAAATGCTCTATTAGATCTCCTGTGGACTAAAGAGGATAAACTAAGTAGTCTGAACACAGGTCTAAATAATCAATAGGCTGCCATCTACTCTCTAATATAACCTGATTTTGTAAGTATTAAGTAGGATAGGTGAAATTTTTCCTTTTGACTTGGTCTGTTATTTTAACAGGCATTTATGATTTTCCTATTCATCTTAAGATCTCTTTTATTATATACTCTTTCCTTGTTCATGAATTTTGAGGGCGCTTTAAGTACATGAATGAGGAAGTGAAATAGTGGTATAGCTCACTTGTAATGTAAGATATTTGAAAAGAGAGTGAGCATAAACTGATGAGAACAAAGTGTTGAAATGGTGTGAAATGGACTGCTACCAAATGAAATTGGTGTAGGGAGGAGTGAGAGCCACCCTGAGTCCAGGAAAGGAAGTGAAGCATGATGGAAGTTGATGGAAGGTAATGGAGAAAAGAAGGGCATTAGCCTAACATTACCAAGGTGATTACCACACTCTGGTGCAAAATCATTCAGTTGAAACACCTTTCCCCATCTATTTCAATTTTCCATGCAATTGGTCATCTGACAGCTACAGTATAGCTTCCCAAGTTCCTTACTAAAGAGAGTTTTCTGAATAATTTCAGATGTATATTAGTAAGGGTCAAAGAACAAGAAATTAAAATTGCTCTGCTATTAATTTGTAAGAATGATGATCAAGCATGCATAATCTCTACTCAAAACAAATTTAGGGCTATTTCTTTATTCATTTTAGAGTCTATGTCAGAGTTGGTATTATGTCTGGAATTTGCTGCCTAGTTTTGGATTATGTCCACAATTGACAGTAAAAACGAAAATGCTTGCAAAGTGTTCTCAATTTTGTAAAAATCAATGAAAAAATTGGGAAAGTTCTTCTAAGCAAGGACAACTGAGAGACTGCTTTTGCAGAAGAAGGCCTGGATTTATCTTTCACATGATATCCTTGATGACGTGTGATGTTATATAGAGAGCTTTGTACACTAAGGCCATAGACAATAACTACCTCATTACCTGAAGAATAGATCGTATACAATGAATAATTACTTAGGCTATGAATATTTTCATCCACTACTTGGTACATGGCTGGATCAAATGATACTCTAAAAGGATGTTGTCAGACTAATGTTGATAAATTCCAGTTCGTATATTCCACAAGATTTTTGGAAAAAACACATATATGTAAGCTTTGACTTTTCTATCTAATTTGAAAATATCTCTTTATGTGGAAATAACCCCCAACAGGGGAATACGGGAAGAGTCTAAATATAATTTAACTTTTAAAAAGTCTCAAAAGTGAGGGATTAATTTGTCAGGCAGTTTTTGAATAACTGAAGTTTTTCCCCTTTCCCGAGTTTTCTGAAAACTGCATGGGTTGTATCATACAATGTCAGCTTTTAATAGTAGAACTCTTGTTTGGTGGGAAGCAACTCTGCTAATATGAGCCTGAATGAAGGATCAGTCATTTACTACCCAACCTGAACATATTGGGATGAACAGATATACATGAAAATATTAAAGTGAGTATAACAATGCTCACAGCTATTGAAGAAAATGCTGAAAGTTTTCGTATCTGTGCATAGAAAATTGATGAATTATTACAGAACATAGAAGTTTCATAAAAATATTTAGCAGTTAAATATGCAAACTGTTTTTCTTAGATTCTAGGAAAAAAAGTTGGCAGAAAAAAATATTATGCAATACCCAGAAAATAAGTATTTCAAAGTTATTTGAAATAACTATACTTAGTTATTTCAAAATTAACAATAACAGCCACTGAATAAAATTTAAAAGATACAGATAAAAGGAAAAATGAAAAGAATTTACCAATGTTACCAGTTACAGCTAAAACTTATAATATTTCCTTGTTATTGCAAAGCAAGAAGAGATAAGAAAGCCTTCTTCAGTTATCAATGCAAAGAAATAGAGGAAAACAACAGAATGGGAAAGACTAGAGATCTCTTCAAGAAAATCAGAGATAACAAGGGAACATTTCATGCAAAGATGGGCTCAATAAAGGACAGAAATGGTATGGACCTAACAGAAGCAGAAGATATTAAGAAGAGATGGCAAGAATACACAGAAGAACTGTATAAAAAAGATCTTCACGACCTAGATAATCACGACGGTGTGCTCACGGACCTAGAGCCAGATATCCTGGAATGTGAAGTCAAGTGGGCCTTAGAAAGCATCACTACGAACAAAGCTAGTGGAGGTGATGGAATTCCAGTTGAGCTATTTCAAATCCTGAAAGACGATGCTGTGAAAGTGCTGCACTCAATATGCCAGCAAATTTGGAAAACTCAGCAGTGGCCAAGGACTGGAAAAGGTCAGTTTTCATTCCAATCCCAAAGAAAGGCAATGCCAAAGAATGCTCAAACTACCACACAATTGCACTCATCTCACACGCTAGTAAAGTAATGCTCAAAATTCTTCAAGCCATGCTTCAGCAATATGTGAACCATGAACTTCCAGATGTTCAAGCTGGTTTTAGAAAAGGCAGAGGAACCAGAGATCAAATTGCCAACATCTGCTGGATCATGGAAAAAGCAAGAGAGTTCCAGAAAAGCATGTATTTCTGCTTTATTGACTATGCCAAAGCCTTTGACTGTGTGGATCACAGTAAACTGTGGAAAATTCTGAAAGAGATGGGAATACCAGACCACCTGATCTGCCTCTTGAGAAATCTGTATGCAGGTCAGGAAGCAACAATTAGAACTGGACATGGTACAACAGACTGGTTCCAAATAGGAAAAGGAGTATGTCAAAGCTGTATATTGTCACCCTGCTTATTTAACTTATATGCAGAATACATCATGAGAAACACTGGACTGGAAGAAACACAAGCTGGAATCAAGATTGCCGGGAGAAATATCAATAACCTCAGATATGCAGATGACACCACCCTTATGGCAGAAAGTGAAGAGGAACTAAAAAGCCTCTTGATGAAAGTGAAAGTAGAGAATGAAAAAGTTGGCTTAAAGCTCAACATTCAGAAAACAAAGATCATGGCATCTGGTTCCATCACTTCATGGGAAATAGATGGGGAAACAGTGGAAACAGTGTCAGACTTTATTTTTTTGGGCTCCAAAATCACTGCAGATGGTGACTGCAGCCATGAAATTAAAAGACGCTTACTCCTTAGAAGGAAAGTTATGACCAACCTAGACAGCATATTCAAAACAGAGAAATTACTTTGCCAACAAAGGTCCATCTAGTCAAGGCTATGGTTTTTCCTGTGGTCATGTATGGATGTGAGAGTTCAACTGTGAAGAAGGCTGAGTGCCGAAGAATTGATGCTTTTGAACTCTGGTGTTGGAGAAGACTCTTGAGAGTCCCTTGGACTGCAAGGAGATCCAACCAGTCCATTCAGAAGGAGATCAGCCCTGGGATTTCTTTGGAAGGAATGATGCTAAAGCTGAAACTTCAGTACTTTGGCCACCTCATGCGAAGAGTTGACTCATTGGAAAAGACTCTGATGCTGGGAGGGATTGGGGGCAGGAGGAGAAGGGGACGACAGAGGATGAGCTAGCTGGATGGCATCACCAACTCGATGGATGTGAGTCTGGGTGAACTCCAGGAGTTGGTGATGGACAGGGAGGCCTGGCGTGCTGCGATTCATGGGGTCGCAAAGAGTCAGACACGACTGAGCGACTGAACTGAGAATATCTAGGCTATTTCTTTGTGTATTTAATAGAAAACCCATGGCAAATTAACATATTATGGTACTGTACTAGAAATATTTGTATGCTTCTGTTCAGGGCTTTTCTTCTGAACGAATTTTACTAAACCTTGGGACCTGGGCTGAGAGAAAAGCCTTACAACTTATACTATGATGGAATACCTATTTCATAGACATTTACCACTCCAGAGACATACATCTTTATTCAAGTAGGGATAAGATTTGAAACTATGTGGACATCCCCTAAGTTGTAAAGCTAGTGAAATTAGTCTTATCTTCCCAAGCTACATTGTTTATACTAGGGAGAAAAGGTTTCTCTCTCTTTTTCAAGAAAAAAAGAAGAAACAGCTGTTTCTCTTCTATTCAACTACTTAGATTAATCTTTTAAGAATTACTTGCCTGTAATACAAAATCCCATGCCTGCATAGTGATTTATAATCTCACCTCACATCATTTCACCAAAAGAGGAAATTGGGGTCTGAGGAGCTAGAATGATTACTTACTATAAACAAATAATAATCTTTTCTGCTCTAGAAATCTGTGTTTGTGATATATGTATATATTTCAACAGATGTTTTTGGTAAGAGCTGGACTTAATGATAGTCTTTTTTTTTGACAAAATCATTTCATTCACTTTTTAATGAATTTGTCAAATTCATTCTTTGTCAAGTAAACTATTTATTCTTCTTACTGAACTAATTACAGGGATAGTGTGAATGTGTGAATAATAATAGTCACTATTGTTAAGCCCTCAGTCAGAGCCAAGTACTGGATTTAATACTTGGAATTTATTACATCATTTAAATTTTGTTACAACATTGCATCTTAGGCACTATTACTATCGCCTTTTTATAAAAGTGGGAATTCAACTTTAGGAAAGTTAAGTTAAGTCATCCAAAGTCACACAGTTATTTAATGATGAAAATGAGATCCTAAACTGATTTTGCACTATTCTATCTTTAATTTATCCATGCAACATCTGATAAGACATTGGTGCAACTATTGTTTTTACAGATATAAAAATGATATATTTGTGAGGAATAAACTAAAGAAACATCCTGATATCCATTTTTTCCTATATAGTCACATTTCTCTTCATATTCCATAAAATGGTAAATACTGAATATAATGGCCTTTGAAGTGATTTCAAATTATGTTAATTTTAAAGTAATGTCCCCTATCCACCCTAAAACTTATGTCTTTCCAAATTTTCTTTCTTAATTAGAGGAATTAATACCCACTCAGTTAACCAACATGGAAGCACAGTACCCATTATTGTTTCTGGAAAAATTTTAATACTTTTAAATACTTGTGGGTTTGGAAGACATATACTAATGATATTTTTTCATTGAATCTGTGAGTCTGGGGCATGCTCTGTATCTTCTTTGACAGTGAGATAGAGCAGAAATAAAGATATGCCAATATCTACCTTGGACCAGCAGCTTCCTCTTCCTGTTTCTTGAAACTGTTTTTGAAGCTCTCTCTCTCCATTTAAGGATCCTAACTACATTTCTGCAGTGATGCCATGAAACTTAGAGACCACATGAAGAGGGAAAGAGCTTCATGTAACCCCAGTCTTCCTGTCATCACAAATAACAGACTTGGTATATGAAAATAATCATGTTGGACTCTCCACACCATACAATGAACTAACTGAAATCATTGACAGATATCATTCAATGCTACATGAAGCAGAAAAATCATTCAAAAAAGAACTTCTGTAATTCTTAAGCTACAAAACTATGAGCTATAATTAAATAATTAGTGTTTCTGGGTCACTAAGTAAGTATAATTAATCATGTATCACTGAAGCCAGGCTATCTGTGTTCAAAGCTGATTATGCATATAACTGGCTTTGTGAATTTGAAAGTTATTTTGGTATGTTATGCTTCTCATCATCCCACATTCACACCTCATACTCAGCACATGAGTGAATCCCAATGTTATTAACTCAAAATATACCCTTAATTCAAGTTTCCCAATTATTTCTATCATTACTTTCGTGTTATAAACCACCATACTTTTGATTTAGATTACCCCGGAAGCCATCTAATTCTTATCCCTGATTTCTTTTTACTTCTACTGCCACCATGTAAAGCAAATATGCATTAAAATATGTATTGGATAATGTTACTGTTTTGCTCAAAAACTTCCACTGCTTCTTTTTCTCATTCAGAATAACGTTCAAATTCCTTAACACGGCCTATAGCATCCTAGAAAATCTGGCCTCTTGTTATTCCTGTATCTAATTCCTTTTTCTTCTTCTTTCATTTACTTTTCAGACACACTAACTTGTTTGCTCTTCTTTATTCATTCTAAGTGTTTTGCTATCTTGGAGAAACTGCACTTGTCACTTCCTCTGCCTGGACTAGTCTAAGTGTTGTATGATTTTTCATTTTCTTTTTTAGTTAAATATTAACAGATATCTTCTGTGTCTATCATCCAAGAGATATCTATTATACCTTTGAATTTCTCAATCCACTTACTTTCTTTTCAAATACTGTTTCATGTCCTGTCTTATTTGTTTATTGTTTCTTATTTCCATCCAAGTATAATTTCCACAAGATAAGGAATTGTACCTGACTTCTTCACTGAGAGTGAAGTAAATATTATTTCTATGAAGGAATGGATTTTTTATATAAGAATAAAAACAGTAAAGGTTCATAAAATAAAGATCAAATGTATCTGTCTTGACAAAATCACATGGCATTTGTCTTACCAAAAGAGCAAGAGTGATTTTATATATGTTATACTGGAAGTAATCTTGATACAACTGGCAAAGTTCAGTTCAGTTCAGTCGCTCCATCGTGTCTGACTCTTTGCGACCCCATGAATCGCAGCACACCAGGCCTCCCTGTCCATCACCATCTCCCAGAGTTCACTCAAACTCATGTCCATCGAGTTGGTGATGCCATCCAGCCGTCTTATCCTCTGTCGTCCCCTTCTCCTCCTGTCCCCAGTCCCTCCCAGCATCAGAGTCTTTTCCAATGGATCATCTCTTCACATGAGGTGGCCAAAGTACAAGAGTTTCAACTTTAGCATCATTCCTTACAAACACCACCCCAGGCTGATCTCCTTTAGAATGGATTGATTGGATCTCCTTGCAGTCCAAGGGACTCTTGAGTATTCTCCAACACCACAGTTCAAAAGCATCAATTCTTTGGCGCTCAGCTTTCTTCACAGTCCAACTCTCACATCCATACATGACCACAGGAAAAACCATAGTCTTGACTAGACGGACCTTTGTTGGCAAAATAATGTCTCTGCTTTTTAATATGCTATCTAGGTTGGTCATAACTTTCCTTCCAAGCCAATCATATATTAGTTGCACTGCCTTTATGTTATTCTTATTAGCCACTGTCATTGACCATAGAAGATACTGGACTCATAATATTCAGATTTGCACACATTCAGAATGTAAACTTTCATAAACTATGCTAATAAAACAGCTAATACTTTATTTAGAGAAGCCAAGTGCTCACAAAATAATATTTTAGAGCATTTGCAGAAATGCTGATGGTTCTCATATGAAGATATTTATTTCACATATAAGATGACTTTTTGCAAGCACATGACACCACCCTTGTGGCAGTAAGTGAAGAACTAAACAGCCTCTTGATGAAAGTAAAAGAGGAGAGTGAAAAAGTTGGCTTAAAGCTCAACATTCAGAAAACAAAGATCATGGCATCTGGTCACATAACTTCATGGCAGATAGATGGGGAAACAGTGGAAACAG
Organism: Bos mutus; assembly: GCF_027580195.1. Taxonomy (NCBI): domain Eukaryota; kingdom Metazoa; phylum Chordata; class Mammalia; order Artiodactyla; family Bovidae; genus Bos; species Bos mutus. Next base: position 55,828,588 of record NC_091621.1, on the reverse strand, counting down.
TGTCAGACTTTATTTTGGGGGCTCCAAAATCACTGCAGATGGTGACTGCAGCCATGAAATTAAAAGACGCTTACTCCTTGGAAGGAAAGTTATGACCAAACTAGATAGCATATTGAAAAGCAGAGACATTACTTTGCCAACAAAGGTCCGTCTAGTCAAGGCTATGGTTTTTCCAGTGGTCGTGTATGGATGTGAGAGTTGGATTGTGAAGAAAGCTGAGCGCCAAAGAATTGATGCTTTTGAACTGTGGTGTTGGAGAATACTCGAGAGTCCCTTGGACTGCAAGGAGATCCAACCAATCCATATAAAGGAGATCAGTCCTGAGTGTTCTTTGGAAGGAATGATGCTAAAGCTGAAACTCCAGTACTTTGGCCACCTCATGCGAAGACTTGACTCATTAGAAAAGACTCTGATGCTGGGAGAGATTGGGGGCAGGAGGAGAAGGGGACGACAGAGGATGAGATGGCTGGATGGCATTGCTGACTCCATGGACGTGAGTCTGAGTGAACTCCGGGAGTTGGTGATGGACAGGGAGTCCTGGTGTGCTGCAATTCATGGGGTCGATAAGAGTCGGACACGACTGAGCGACTGAACTGAACTGAAAGCACACATATTAAAAAATGGCATTTAGGGATGGGATGGGGAGGGTGATGGGAGGGAGGTTCAAAAGGGAGGGGATATATGTGTATCTATGACTGATTCATGTTGAGGTTTGACAGAAAACAAAATTCTGTAAAGTAATTATCCTTCAATAAAAAATAATAAATGGCATTTAAATGGTGCACAGTCTAAATGGGTGGTTTATTCCTGCTGCTGTTCTTTTTATGGTATTAATATTTATTAGTTCATCTAGCCTACATTTTATATTTCTCAACTGCTATGAAAAGGCTTTAATTTTCCTTTGAAGTTTGGAAAGAGACAATTAAGAACCACAGGAATCAAGTACTTTGCTCTCCAAGAACAGCAGAGAAGGACTGTAATTTGACAAGTAAAGAAGCCTGGTTAAGGACACCCCACAGATTTGATTAAAACTTTCAAGATTAAATCTGTTCTTGTCTCTTTATGAAATTGGCATTGAAGAAAGAGCTACCATTTCCAGGGTATGATTTTACAAAGATTTATATAATTATATGCTATTCAAATATTGTCATTCAATAATACATCTCTGATTAGGAGGAAGAAAAAAAAAAACAACACTTGCACTGTTGAGCATGTGGGAAAAATATTATCTGGATTATATAATTGATAGCCTGTCCATAGATCAGGGATCAGGATGCATGCTGATATTTCAATTCCAAATACACTACATGAAAGATGGACTGCTCAATATATCTTTCATGTAAGAAGTTTATGAGGTTTCCTTAATAACTTACCAGGTCATGTAAGACCTTACTGTGTGAAATATCTGGCAATGCTTCATTTCAGATATACAACCTTGGCCATGCAACTCAGTGTATCTAGGGAATGAAGTGTGATAGTTACGTTCATATTCTCACTAGCCCTTGTGCAAGAGAAGTAATTGCTTCTATTGTACCTTTGATCTTTTGTCCTGGTTAGTATTTCACTCTCCAGTAAATTAAATGATATACGTCCTGGAATAAATTGTAATAACCGGCATAATAATACCTTTTTAATCCTGAGTTACACAATCTTTACTGTTCAATAAGTCAAATTAATGGAATTTATCTAAAGGATCCAACTCAATTAGATACATCATAATCCATCCTCCAAAGCAATCAACTCAAGGCATTATTATAATTATGCACCTATAGTATCAAATTACTGAAAACTCATACTTTGTGTATCCAACCGAAACTTTATATAATAAGATCTCCTTCAGTTTATAAATACATGATCCCTTTGTTAAAAGGACAATAACATTGACCTTTTAACAGTAGAACATACATTTTCTTCTTTTTTTATTGAAATAGTGACAAACTTTCACTGCTTATTTGTAATCTTTGAAATGACAGAACTAGACATACTTTCAGATATAAGTTCTCAGGTCAGATTTTCTTCCCTCACTCCTAGTTTTAAACTGTTTTTAGCCCAAGGGCACTATCAATCAGACAGTATTCTTTCCAATGATGCTATATTCCATTCTGCCCTAGGACCTATGTGAATATTTTCCCTCTTCTGAATACCAGTTCTGACTTAAGTAATATTGAGTTGTGATTTTTTTTTTTTTCATTTAAACCAACTTTGGCAAATAAATTTGGAAAGGTGATGAGAAATGAATACCCTGCAAAGCAAGTTAGACTTCATAGAACAGAAAAAGGTCAATTTAAAATACATATTGTAAAGCTGTTACATGTGCAAAGTATCTTACAAATACTATCTTTTGTTTGCATGGAAAATAAAGTGCATTACAAATAAGAGAGTAAAAGTAAAATTATCAAGTTGCATTTAAACCTGGAACAATTAGAACAAGAAGGAAAATTAAACCTTGATAATTTAAGGAAAAACACAAACAAGATCTTTAAAGAAATAAAAGTACTTTATTTGAAATTTGAAGTGTTCAATGACAGTTTACAGGTATGAAAATGCCAGACTCAGTAGTAACTGAAAAAGTTGTATGGAGAATGAAACTGTGGAGGGTGAAACCAAAACAGATTGCTTAATGTTGGATATTATATTGGATGAGACAAGATGGCTCTTATGTACATACTCATTCTACACCAATTGTTCAAAAGGTAACTGATTTTAGCATTTAAAAGACAGTCTTATTTTGCAGCCTTAGGCCATTACTTTAACTTGCCCTTCCTCAAGTTATTTGCTTACCAGTGCCTTCTCTATCAGTCTTTCCCCGTGGCTCAGATGGTAAACCATCTGCCTACAATGAGGGAGACCCAGGTTCAATCCTTGGGTTTGGAAGATCCTCTGGAGAAGGAAATGGCAACCCACTCCAGTACTCTTGCCTGGAAAATCCCATGGACGGTGGAGTGTGATAGGCTACAGTCCATGGGGTATAGTTTTCTTCTGGTCTCTTTTCTATCTGATTGAATGTCATTCTTTAGAAATAGCTTTTGTTAAGGTATGTTGGTAATAAACGCATTCTTTTTTTTTTTTTTTTTTGCTTAAAATACTCATTTTATTTCTATTTTTCAATATTTAGCCACATGTCTAATTTTATATAGATATTTCCACTTAGTGCTTTTAAGGTATTATTACCTTAGTAATAATTTTTGGCTTATGGCCAAAGTATTAAGTCTGTATAAATCTAATTGTCATAGCTTAAAATGAAATCTGTCTCCTCCCTTTCATTGTTTAAAATCTATATTTATGATTGTGAAAGTGAAAGTGTCAGTCAATCTGATCGTGTCCAACTCTCCAACCCCATGGACTGTAGCCCACCAGCGTCCTCTGTTCATGGAACTCCCCAGGCAAGAATACTGGAGTGGGTTGCCATTTCCTTCTCTAGGGGATCTTCCTGACCCAGAGATTGAACCCAGGTCTCTTGCATTGCAGGCAGTTTCTTTACTATTTTGTAATTATACCATGGTGGTACTATTCTCAATCAGTACCAAAAAGTGTAATATTTGTTCTAGCTATTTTGCTATGTAATAGAAGATCTAGTGGTTTCCACTTGTGTTTTCCTATGACATTGGATTTATTGTATGTGTCTGAAAGCCAATTGTCCCTTCAGCAAGTTGGTGAGTAAGACTGTGTATTCAGGAACTGGGGGTAAATCAAAGACCATCTAGCCTTATTGTAAAATGGATTCTGCTCACAACTCTATTGATTATTAGACCTTTATAATTCTCCTCTTTGTCAACAGATCACCTTGGAGTTTGGGGTACCCAGCGATTATTGTAAATGTATATTGCCTCAGCCAGTTTTGTTCTGAATTCACCTGAGGCACAGGCATCATCTTAAATGCTAAATATTTCTTTAAGGAAGCTGAGGAGAAATAGTTAGAGCACATATTTGCTGCAAAACTACAATATAGTCCCTAAAGGAGATTCAGTCTTTACATCTTTTAAGACAAATTGCATGTGTGAATTGGCTCAAATCTGGAAATTTAATGTGGGACATTGATTTTTTCTATTATGGAAATTCATGTTAAATCTCTTCCAACAGATCTAGAATTTTTAGTAGACAGATTAAACAACATTTTACTAAGTTCACTGACAACAAGGTCAACAAATTATATCACTGAATGCCTCAATTTGCTCTCCTGAATATTACTGTAATTTGCCTACTTTTTCCCTGGTGTGTAAGCTCTGTTACTTGAACTCTGGGGATTCCAGGGTCACATTGTCTCCCCACAAACCCCAGAAAACTCATTTCAATGCTGACATCTACTACTTTTGGAAAAGGAAATGGCAACCCACTCCAGTATTCTTGCCTGGAAAATACCATGGACAGAGGAACCTGGTGGGCTACAGTCCCTGGGATCACAAAGAGTCAGACAGGACTTGGTGACTAAACAACAACATCTACCACTGTAATCTTTAGCTTTCATAATACAGTCACTACAGACTTTTCTACAATGCTGGGACTCTCCTCACTGATATATATATATATATTTTTTTACTACATCAGTGATAAAGATATGTCTTATGAGTACTCAAATTTATATTGGTAGGGTGTGACTAAGCCTGTCACACATGACAAACACTCAATTCCTAGCTGCCTAAGATTGCGAATTAATTCTTTCACATTACTGCCTTGTATCTTTATTGAATGTAAGCCACTACTGTTAATTTATCTTTATCCAGTGTTGTGATGTTTATTTCCTGTTCTAACAACCTTAAGATACATGATCATTCATAATCCCAAAGTCTCGCCACCCTTCTCCAAGGTCAGTATCTGTCCTAAGTTGTCTTTACTGAGTATGAAGAAGCTAACCTCCACAAAAACAGAAGGAAAGCTTGCTTTTGTTGACAAGGGGACTCAGTGTCTTGAGACTTCAAATTATTTAGTCATTATGATTTCCTCAAATTCTCTCATTCCAAATTTCAGGCTCTTACTTTCTCTACAAAAAGGTCCTGATTTTTCAAATAAGAGACCCAGTGATGCTTTGAATTCAATGTGTTGTTAATTCTGTAAACCACAAGTTCTAATCCTGAGTCTGGTTTTCAGATCATTGTTTCCTGTGATTACAGTGGATAAGATATCCTATTCAGTAGTAAAGAAATTCTTTGATCTCTGATTTGTGTATTTCTAATCTTGAGTCTTTAATTGTATTTTTGCACACTCGTTAGTGCAGAAAGATGGCCAAACTTGTGCTCATGTTTATTATTTCTTTCATAGTATCCCAATAAAAAAGCCAGTTTGCTTCCCAAAGTGCTGCCTTCAAAGGCAATAAGTTAAATAATTAGTTTCATAACAGAAACTCCATGCCATAAACAATCAGTATACCATTGTCTGTTAGCAACATATTTATTACACCTTCCAATCTAAACCTAATTTAATCCATGGGCTTCCCAGGTGGCGCCAGTGGTAAAGAATGTACCTGCCAATGTAGGAGATGTAAGAGACACGGGTTCAATCTCTGGGTCTAGAAAATGCCCTGGAAGAGGAAATGGCAAACCATTCCAGAGTTCTTGTCTGGAAAATCCCATGAACATAGGAGCCTGTTGGGCTACAGTCCATGGGGTCGCAATGAGTAGGACATGACTGAGCACACGTATACACAATTAAGTAAATAATCTCATATTTCTATCTTGTGCTTAACTTTCTAGGCAACTATTTCTTATACCAAATACTATATAATTTATGAAGCAGGAAAACAAAAACCAATGCAGACATTTTTAAAAGAGACATTTAGTATAGAAAACAGGTTTTCACACATGTTGCAAGAGGTAGAATATGCTTCTGAGGGTCTGAAATGGCTGATCTACATAACAACAGGGTCCCAAAAGTAGTAGGAATACTTAACCTCCATATATATCTTCATGTTCCAAATTATTTCCTTTAATTGTAAGAATCTATCTAGAATCCCCCTAGAAAGGAAATGGAGTTCATTTTTTTTTTTAGCCTTTATGATTATAGGAAGTGCTTTGAATGAAAGGGAAGTTACTGAGTATCAACAAACTATATATGACTGAGTTCTCTAGGGTATAGGTTTTGGTAACAGCCACAGGACAGCCATCACATTTGTTCATGTTTCTACCACCTTCCTTTTCAGATTCTTATTTGATTCTGACCCTAGACACCTCTTTCTTTCTTGAAAGAGTATATGTATATGTAATTTCTCTCTCTCTTCTCTCTTCCCTCTGTCGTCTTCTCTTTTTCCCTTTCTCTCTCTGCCCTCTCCTTTCCTCTTTCTCTATCTATTGTTAAAAGATAAACTGAGGCATATTAAGAATTTTAAGAATATCTTTCAAATACTTTATCAGGTGTCAGCTGGAATGACAGCACATATTCCATGGCAGTATTCCACAACTCCACAGACACAAGAGGCACTCCCAAAGAGGCTCCTATGACATTACCCTCCCAAGATCCAGATTAACCAAAAGACAACCGAAAGAAAGACTTGGACAGTTCTGCCCAGGGCTGCCAACAAAATGACCCAGGCCGCCAAAGAATTGAAACCCACATTTCTGTCTGGCCATATTTTGGGGGGCTCCCAACTGGACAGTGGAGCTACCTGCACACACAGCAATCCGAGTGCCACAGGTAGGCAGAAAGTTAAGTTTTCTGGACACAAAACGAGACCCGAAGGCAATGTCTGCTCTTGGGAGAGAACAGGTCGACACCAGGGGGTACCCGAAAGCAAATTCACAAGTCAAGATTCAAACACTGAATTCTTACATGGGCCTTTTGCCTGCCAATCTGAAAGGAAAGGACAACGTGAAAATTTCCCTTCTTCTCTCAACCAGGCATCACAGATAGAGACCTAGGACAGCTGACTTTGATAAGAATCCTTACCGTTTGCTGTCTTCTGCCAGTATCCCCAGAATTCTGCACACTCCAGAGCGAGTGGGGTGTGCCGGCGGGTTCATCCTGGTCACAAGTAGCTGAAGAGGAGGAAAATAAGTTTTCCCCCTACTCTTTATTGTGAGTGCTCAGCTGAGACCCCCCCTTTTATTTGAGGCGTCTCATAAACAGCTAAACAGCTACGTTAAACGTTCTCCGTTGTGGCCGCTGTAATTCAGGATTATCGTGGGCAAGGTTAAAGTGCTTGTTCAGCCTCAAAACAAAATTAGGTTCACCTGACGCCGCACGTTGGGCTCACTGCAGCATCAGTCGGAACCAGTCCTGTTTCTAACTTGTCTGGAGTCTGAAGGTGAACCCGGCCCACTTTCTAAATCAGACTCCGTTAACCCTTAGGCCCGGTGTGTTTTTAAAGTCGGACCCAGTTCAAATCCAGCCAGTTTCTGCACCGAGTCTGGAAAAGAAACGCTCAAGTAAAGCCATGTTCCTAAGAAAAAAGCAGCAGAGTCCTGGAGAGGGTCGCACCCAGCACCTCCTGAGGCAGAAGAGGCCACGAGCTCCCTCGGGGTTCAGCAGGTACTGATTGCTCATTGCTCGCGGGGCTGTGGGCGGCGGGGGTGGGGGTGGGGTTCCTTCAGGGCCCACTTCTTGTTGTTACAAACAACTATTGAAATAAACTGAGGCATATTACCTTTTTAAGACTGAGCAAAAATCTATTCGAATCAGGCAACATCCAATTTAGCAGATAGACGGGGCTCTGGGGAGCTGTTCAAAATGAAACACTTTCATAGACATGAAGGAAAATAAAGGAGTCAAAAACTGGGTTGTTTATTACAAAGTTACTTTCTTTTAGGGAATGGCAGGAGGCCATCAGGAAGATGACCTCACCAAGGTGATTCCTGATTGACCTCTTTAAGGTTCCATTTCTGAGAGAGCCAAAACTCTTTAAGTCTCCCGTTTGGTGACATGGGACTTAGCATAAGTAACTCCATTTTGAACCTATTGCCCTGTTTTTAACACGAATAGTATATATTCAAGCACATTTACAGAGTTTTGGCTATAGGTTTTCTTTATTATATTTGTTATCTATAACCAAGATTATTTTCATGGCAGTGAATCAAAATGCATGTTAATATTCCTGTGTGAGGAAATTGTGATGGGAGAGTTCCACTTAACTGCATCTTATCAGTATGTGTCTAATCTAGAGTCGCAGAGTCGGACACGACTGGGCGACTGAACTGAATCTAGAGTCATCATCTGGCTCCACGACAGAACTGCTTTCACATCACAGATGCCACAATTACGGCAATATGGGTATCAACTATCTCCAGGTTTAAGCATATTCCAAGTGATTGCATGTGTGTGTTAGTTGTTGGGTCCTGTCTGCCTCTGCAGCCCCCTGGATGGTGGCCTGCCAGGCTCCTCTGTCCATGGAATTCTCCAGGCAAGAGTACTGAAGTGATTGCCATTTCTTTCTCCAGGAAATGTTGCCAACTCAGGGGTTGAACCCCGGGTTGCCTGCCTTGACAGGCAGATTCTTTACTGTTTGAGCCACCAGGGAAGCCCAAGTGATATAGTGGAAATAAAATCTACCACTCTGTATATCCTTCATTTCTTCTTTCAGTAATAAACTTTGCCTGATTCTTTGGAATATAAGATCAAGAGAAAATAACTCCTGGCCTTAAAGCATTTACATTCCGTAGTGTTTGACAAATAAGTAAATGATTATCTGAAAATAAAATGAGACATTAGGAGAAGATCATGTATAGAGTGAACAGAAGAAAGATCCCTAACCTAGATGATGTAGTTTGTGGAAGATGTTTGAGATGACCTTTTAGGGAGTTATACCTAAGCTGAATCTTAAAAGAGGACTTCTCTGGTGGCTCAGATGATAAAGCGTCTGTCTACAATGTGAGAGACCTGGGTTTGATTCCTGGCTTGGGAAGATTCCCTGGAGAAAGAAATGGCAACCCACTCCAGTACTCTTGCCTTGAAAATCCCATGGACAGAGGAGCTTGGTGCAGGCTACTAACCATGGGGTCGCAAAGAGTTGGGCATGACTGAGCGACTTCACTTCAATACCTAATAGAGAGGGTCATGGTAAGTGCACTGCTCAATGTACTACTTAAGAGAAACTGCTATGTAGAACAGTTAAGAGCTCCAGCTGGCAACTACACATACCTGTGGATCAACTTCTGAGTTCCTACCAAAGTCACATTTCCCTCTGGGCTGTTCTCAGCTAATGATTAAGCATACAGGTTCTTTAGTACTGGTCTCTTTCTGCCAGATGTGGGATTCCTGGAATGACCAAGATTTGCTTAAATACTCCACATTGGTCTGCCTGAGACATTCTTAGAACTCTGCAGCTATCTGAATTACTTCCTACCCATTCCTTCCTTTTCCTCTCCTTTCACCAACATCATATTTATATTGTGATCTGAAGGCAATCTGCACTGCTCATTTTGTTATAATTTATCCTTTATAGGCATTCCTACCAGAAAGATCTATCATCTTCATTCTGTTTCAGTATTGGCTTCCAGAAAACACGAAGTGGCACAGCTAGTTCTGAGAATGTTTAGAGAAAGGGATTTTAAGAGTGGCTGATTTATGACCCTGTTGGTCATGTTCCAAGTGCATGTGAGACATGGGTAATCTCTGTCTCAAGGTGATAGTCCAAAAGCTAAAGAGTTCAACATTTGGTGACCTGTGAAAGCATCCTGGTGAGTGGATACCCTGCCAATGTGATTATTCCAGCATTTGAAATACATGGGGGGAAATGACTGCCAGAAAAATATCCTATCCTAACGGAAGGATAATGCAAACACTGAGGTGGATTAACAGGTACAGGTTATGTGTGAAATCCAGACAGTCTTTTCATAGCCATCATATTAATATGCAGCTGTCTTTCAGATAGCAGATATTCTTATTCAGAAGTGAATACATGGGATTCATTATTTTCAATCAGTAATAATTAACCTTGAGTACAAATAATTTGTATTGGATAAGTAAAGTCAGAACATTTCATTGGCTCATAAGAAAAATTGTGTGGAATTTTGTCACAAGCTTTAAGAAATAATTTATTTTCTTAATTATGGACTAATCTCTCTATATATGGTGTGTGTGTATGTGTGTGCGTATGCACACATTCTCACATACATGACATGTGCATGTGTATATAATTTGTTTATTTAACTTAGAATTAGTTTCCAGTATCTTATGTAAATGTTTGGTTACGAATCCATCATTCTGTATCACATATAATAAGAATATTTTTCGAATTCCAGAAACAAAATGAGCTTAATTCATTCATGCTCAATATGGCTGTTCCTTAGAACTGTCATCAGATGTACTCAGAGCACACTAGGCTTTCCAGTGGTGCTAATGGTAAAGAACATGCCTGCTAGTACAGGAGACATAGAGATGTAGGTTTGATCCCTGGGTAGGGAAGATCACCTGGAGAAGGCCATGGCAACCCATTCCAGTATGCCTGGAGATCCTATGGACAGAGGAACCTGGCTGGTTACAGTCCATGGAGTTGCAAACAGCCAGACATAACTGAAGCTACTACACACACGCACACATTCAGAGCACACCAATCTTCCGTCTCAAGCTTAAAATCTCAAGATGCTTGTCTGCTTCTCTCCTAGCATCAGAGAGTATCCAAATCCTGTTGTACCCATCCCACCCCTGTGGGAAAACATCAGGCATATTGATTTTTTTGCATAGTTGTCTGATAACATCTAGTATGGAGAACTCTGGATTGGATTTCAGTGTGTGGAAAAATATTCCCAACAATGGAAATGTGAACAGTTACTAATAGACTATTATCTTTAGAAATTAACTTAAAGGAATCATTTTAGTAGTCAAAAAAAAAAAAACTATGCAATGACTGAAAATACTTTTTCCAAGTATTTTGTTGTAGTTAAAATATTACTTAATGATATATTTAGCTACCCTGGCCTTGATGAGGTGCAGCATAACTCCCACTCAAGTGAGGACTATGCTTAGTGACTTCATTCTAAAAAGTATGGCATGTAAAGGAGAAAAACAATGCAATGCAGAAACCTCAGACACTACCCCAAACAACTGTGAACACAATGATATGTTAATATTATGTAGCTTTATAAGAAGATAATGATGTGATGAAACTGATACTTTACCTTTGTGATATTTCTCCCCTCTCCTCAAAAAAAAAAAAAAAGTCAAAAAAGCCATAACCCCAGTCTAACTGCAAAAAACATCAAATAAATCCCAATTTAAGGGCATTCTACTGACCAGGAGTCTCCCAAACTATTGATATTGTAAGACACCAATTCTGAGATACTATTACTGCCTAAGTAGCCTAAGAAGACATAATGAATAATATAATATCTTATATGGGATCCAGGTACAGAACATCAGCTTTCAACTAAGGAAGGCTGAATACAGTATCAATATCATTAATTATAACAAACATATTATACTAATGAAGTAAAGTGAAAGTCACTCAGCTGTGTCTGACTCTTTGAGACCCCATGGACTATACAGTCCATGGAATTCTCTAGGCAAGAATCTAAGCAGTAGCCTTTCCCTTCTCCAGGGGATCTTCCCAACCCAGGGATAGAACACAGGTCTCCTGCATTGCAGATGGATTCTTTACCATCTGAGCCACAAGGGAAGCCCAAGAATACTGGAGTGGGTAGACTATCCCTTCTCCAGCAGATCTTTCCAACCTAGGAATTGAACTGGGTCTCCTGCATTGCAGGTGGATTCTTTACCAACTGAGCTATCAGGGATACTAATATAAGATGTTAATAATAGGAGAAATAATGCAAATATATAGGCATTCTCAGTTCTATCTTCATAATTTTTTGTAAATCTAAACCTATTCTGTTATTTTAAAAACATTATTTACTAAGTTAATTAAATATATATCTCTGTAGCTTTTGCATAAACAGAACCATTATTTTCTATGATATAAAATAGAATAAAGGCATTGTAATAAATTCATGTTAATTTTAAATGAAACCTGCTTATAAAATTATAACATAGGGAGAACTTTACATTCAGCAAATTTTCCCAATAAGTCAGAAAACATCACATTCCTTAGACATGAATTAGAAAAAGCTGTCTTTATCAATTACATGTTTATGATCTAAATGCACATCCTAAGCACAGTGTTTATATCATAACAAAAATATTCATATAAAATTTAATTTCAGTTATTACATTTGAAAAATATGTGAATTAGTGATAAAAACTTATTCTTCCATGCCACTTCAGTTCATCATTTTATTAAGTGACTGACTGTAAATATCTGCCTATGCTTAATTTTGAAAGTCTTCTCAACTCTTAGAAAACTCAATAAATTATAGTATATTTTGATCTGTGTATACTCTTTATAATAATTAGTCCAGGCTGTCAATATTATTTGCCACAAAATGGCAAAATATGCAATAGAGGATAATCTGTTCTAATAAACTATGGCCATTAAAATTTTAAGTATGAGTGACAGGCAGTGCAATTTTACATGCATGACAAGGAATTATTCCTATTAATCATTGATATCAATACCCTTCATGCCACATAACCTTATTTTCAGGGTAACAAAAATCTACTTAGTATTTGTATCATTCAATACTGTCTGCTTATGTGGTAATCACATAAAACTCTAAAATTTCAGTTACTGAAAACAATTTCATTTTTTACAATGAAGATTCCACCTTGGGTCAGTTGGACGCTTTGCTCTACATCATCTTCATTCTCAACATCAGCTTTAAAGAATCTCCACTCTCTGGGATATTGTTTTCCACCATCTGAGAGAGAAGGAAGCAAAGTGGTGTTCACACCAATTTAATGTTCCTGGCTAGAATAATCCGTACTACTCCCAACAACATATGGTCAGCTCCAGTTACATGACCCTTCAGTGCAAGGGAGAATGTGTTCAGTTTCCCTAGATGGTTCTTGGCCTTGGTAATTCCCTAGAAGGATGCACAGAGCTCAGCATATAGTTGTATTCATGGCTAATATTTATTATAGTGAAAGGATACAAAGTAAAATCATCAAAATGAAAGGATGCATGGCATGCAGTCTAGCACAAGCTTCCAGGAGTCCTTCCTCGATGGAGTTACATAAGACACACTTAATTCCCCCAACCCTGAGTTGCAATGACACATGTGAACTATTGTATACCAGGGAAGTTAACGAGGGACTCAGTGTTCAGAGTTTTTGTTTGAGTGGTCACACAGGTACCCACTCCTTAAAGTTCCAGACTCAGAAAAGAAAAGGAAAGGTTCAGCATAACATCATTTTGTTTACTTAAAAGCCTAAACAGCAAATCATCCTTATCTGTTAATTGCTGGTTAGGAACACCTGAGAGCCAAGTCAGTGGATACCTGCCCAGGTCCAACCTTGTGAGCAATCCACTGTAAGGGTAGCAGTCTCAGGGGTGTTGGGTTTATTTTCCTCAGTGCAGGCAGTAAGAGACTTTAATCTCCACTGTACCCGAATAATGAGAGACTGAACTCAGAGAAGCATTAAAATCTCTTCTCTGCAGTTATTAATTGTAGCTCTAGGAAGAATTTAAGTATAACCATATGAATTTATAGTGTTTATATTTCTTTGAATAGTGTTTTAGCAAAATATAGTGAAATTTTTCAAGGAAAAACAAAAATATTTGGCAGAAAAAAATTTTAAAACAAGATTTAGATAAATTAATCAAAATGTGAGTTCACAGGAAATTTAACTTTAATATTTAATACTGTACAAGTAAACAAAAGGGAAGAAGAAGATAGGAAAATATCTAATGTGTTAAAAAATCTGTATCACTGTATTTTCATGTGCATATGCATAGAATATATACATATATTTATTTGCACATACATAGAATATTTTAAGAAGGATAGATATAATACTGGAAACAAATCTTGTGAAAGGAAGAAAGGGCTGGGATATGTAGTGATAGAGAAATTACTTGTCAATATATACAGTTTATTGTGTTTAATTTTTTATCCTCCTCATATATTAATTTTCAAATAAAATTGTTTTCTTAAGCTTACTGGGAAGGGTAAATGTGAAAATTCCTTCTGTATTTTCATAAAACCCTAGGGAAAGCTTTTTAATACTAGCTGGTATTGCTGCAAGAATAGATGAATAAAGAGAACTCATCAGCAAACCCTAAACAGACAATATTAAATACATAAATTAAGGGAAGACAATACATAACATATGAATTCAAATTGTGGTATATGAGGATGTTAATAGAAGTTTGTATGTTCTTAGAAAAGTTAAAAGAATATCTTTCTGTGTCAACTTGCCGTTTATTTCCTGCATGTGTGCTAAATTGCTTCAGTCATGTCCAGCTCTTTATAATCCTATGGACTGTAGACTGCCAGACTCCGCTGTCCATGGGATTCTCCAGGCAAGAATACTGAGTGGGTTGCCATGCCCTCCTCCAGGGGATCTTCCCAACCCAGTGATGGAACCTGTATCTTATATCTCCTGGCAGGCCAGTTCTTTACACTAGTGCCACCTGAGAAGCCCTAGGCCCCTCAGAAATGCATCCTTGATATCAAATTTTAAATAATTCATCTGAAATATCATCAATAAATGTACTGGCATTACCCCTCTTAAAAAGATGTATTAGGCTGTGCCTTAGATCAGTATTAAATAAAGACATGTATTTTTCTTCTCATTTCCTTTTTTTCCCTCAAATTTTCTTCTTCCCTAAGCAGAATCATCTCTCATACATGTCACCCTGTAGATAGACTCTTAAGGACTTGTATTCCCAATTATTTCCTTGAATTTATGTGCACATGTGTAAACCTCAGAGGTGGAAATAACACAAGCTAAGGTTGGTGATCTGTGTTAAAATACCACACTCCCACCTTATAGAATAAACAGAGGTTCTGAAAATGATATTGTCCAACACTGGTGGGCTGCAGTGAAACAGAAACTCCATAATGCATAATTAGTAGGAATAGAATAAGCTAACATTTCTAGAGATTTATATGGCAATCTAAACACAGAGATGTTCATCTCAGGATTAATAATAAGAATGTAAGAAATAAAGAATAAATTAATAAAACTATTGGGTTTCAAATACTCATGAGGGCATATGTTATATACAATTAAAATAACAAAAAATAGAACGGGTAAAGTATATATTGTATCACAACTATAATAATGTTTTCTAGATTCCTTAATGCCACAGAAAATGATTAAATATCTAATGTTAATTTTGAAAATCAAATACACATTTTTATATGAAATCTGATCCAATTTAATTGTAAAAGATAGTATACTGTGGTTTAGGAATAAGAAATATTAGAAAAGAATAGTTATCATGTGGCAGTGATTTCCTTTCGGCCTTAGAATCATGAAGTTTTGTTTTATATGTATCTTTCTATACGTTTAAAACTATTTATAATAATGACATTACTTTTGAAAGTTAATATCATTAAAATGAAAGGAAAATTATTGTAGCACAAAATTATAGCTTTTACAATTGTAAGGAGTATAGCAATAAAATTGATGAAGATTATGGCATTTAGAGAAAATATTAACAAAATGTGTGCTTCATTGACAGTTATCATTTCTATACACCATAGTGTCAGTAAATGCAACTTTTATTTATATAAAGTACTTTCTCTAGTTTTTACCATGTTCATTCATTTAGACTTAGTGATTTTCAAAATAAAAGTTAAAAATTGAACTATTTAAATAAGTTAAAAATAGTATATCTTCAAATACTACCCACAAATAATAAGAAACTAAAAAAAAAATCAAAAGTAGTCTTATTAAAATGTATGCATGTTTAAGTATTTTACATATTAAATTCTTCCCTTGCAAATTAGGACTGCTGAATTATACCACCAAAGCTTCCTTCATACAAAGGCTGGAAATATTTAGACACTCCTCAATGCAATAATGGATTCTACTTTATAATCACCATAATAGGATAGGATGTAAACATGAAAATTCTCCCTCATCTGTTAGTTAATCATTACAAACTTTTGATTTGCTTTGAGGGTCACAATCTTTCCTTATAAAGGTTGAGATCATCTCTAAATCTCAGTACTCATTAGTCAGTGATGGATAAAAAGTGATTACAGTAAGGTAAATTAAATTCAACATAACGCACTTACCTTATTCTAAAATGTCTTAACATATTTAGAAATTTTTATCTTCTTTTCCTCCTGTCCCAACCACCTGACTGTGTTATGTGTTTTAAAACATAGATTGATATGTAGTGGGAAAGAGAGAAAAGAGAGAATCTCTGTCACTTCTCAGTGGTTAACAGAGGACAAACATCAGCAATAACAAGGAGTAAAAACATGTTTCATTGTGTTAGATAGCAGGGATATTCAGTTTGATGGAAAACTTAGGGGCCACAGTGTTTATGCTCTTTCATTAAGAAGAGAAAATGATGACACTGAACTCTGAACTTGGACCTGACATCTTCATCATTGATTTATAGTAGCGTCTGTGATGGGAAGGTCACCGTGCTGAATAAGCTTCTAATGTAGCTCAGGGAGAAGGTCATTTGTGCACACTGTAACTTCTCATCATTTTAGGAGCATAGAGAATTTGGAAACCAGAACTTGACATTTTCAGAGAATTATTACAGTGCTAAAGGGTTCAAAGTGTTTATGCTTGATACCTGGAAAATAAAGTGCTTCTTGCTCTGAAGTTTTCAAACAAGATTGCTGTACTAAAGTTTAATCAGCATTCCATCAAAACTACTCATGTGGAGCCTGAGGCTTAGATAACTTAATTTTAAAAGATTCCCATCCTTAGGCCTTTTGCAACAAAGGCAAATGAAAGTAGAATATTATAAACAGAAATTGTGTTTTTTTTTTTTCTAAAAATTTTCTCTTCAGCATGGCAAATATAAAGTGTCCACTGTTCCATTCCAATGCCTTCATTATATTGGTGATAGACTGCTAATCTCAGAAGATCCTCAGTCTAGAGTTCTGCAAACACACACACACACACACACACACACCACATTACATTAAAATTAAAACTAAGTTTTCTTTCCAGAGTATGAGCAGCCATTTGCAACAGCTTTTCTGGCTACAGATATCAGCATAAAAATCAAAAGGTAATGAAGAGACAAAGATAATAAAAGAAATACAGAAATGATGGGAAGAGCTGTACTTTTTCTCTTCTTTGTGTTTCTTCTGATGTGTCTCCTAAAACTATGGGATTATTAATGAGACTTTTTTTTTCCTTCTATGCTGTTAAGTAATTTTTTCCCTGGTAAATTCCATGCTTTCTGGTTGACTAAAGTCCACAGTATCTTCTTACTATTAGATATTATGTTTTATTCATGTAACAGTACATCTTCTAGGTTATACTCTGGATTGTACCATATGATTACATATAGAATAAATGAACATTGTTGTTTCTTCAGTATGTCATTGGGCACATTTACAAATGTGCTTGTAAGAAAATTGCTAGAAGGAGAAAGTCTGACTCAAAGAATGTAGACATTTAAAATGTTTATAAATGTTGTCGTTTTTTTTTTCCTAATTTTATTTTATTTTTAAACTTTACATAATTGTATTCGTTTTGCCAAATATCAAAATGAATCCACCACAGGTATACATGTGTTCCCCATCCTGAACCCTCCTCCCTCCTCCCTCCCCATACCATCCCTCTGGGTCGTCCCAGTGCACTAGCCCCAAGCATCCAGTATCGTGCATCGAACCTGGACTGTCATCGAACCTGGACTGGCAACTCGTTTCAATCCAAGTTGTACTCTTTTCTTTTTAATGCTGTGTAATATTCCATAGTTTGTATGTATCACATTTATTTATCCATTCACTGACTGAAGGGCTTATTATTCTTGATTGCTTCCAAGTTTTGGCAGTAACGAATAAAGTTTCTGTAAACGTGTACAAATTTGGGGGTGGACATAAGTTTGCAACTTGTTTGTGTAAATAATAAGGACTAGGATTGCTGGACTATATGGTAGGAGTTTGCAAAAAATTGGCTAAGTTATCCTCCAAAGTGCCCATACTATTTTGCACTCCCATCAGCAATGAATGATAGTTCCCATTGTTCAATATTCTTGTGTCTGGTGTTGCAGTGTTCCAGATTTTGGTGATTCTAGGTCACGAAGCAACAGTTAGAACTGGACATGGAACAATGGACAGGTTCAAAATTGGGAAAGGAGTACGTCAAGGCTGTATATTGTCACCCTGCTTATTTAACTTATATGCAGAGTACATCATGTGAAATGCCAAGCTGGATGAAGCATAAGCTGAAATCAAAAGTATGGGGGAAAATATCAATAACCTCAGATATGCAGATGACACCACCATTATGGCAGAAAGTGAGAAGGAACTAAAGAGCCTCTTGATGAAAGTGAAAGAGGAGAGTGAAAAAGTTGGCTTAAAACTCAACATTCAGAAAACAAAAATCATGGCATCCAGTCCCATCCCTTCAGGTCAAATAGATGGGGAAACAATGGAAACAGTGAGACTTTATTTTCTTGGGCTACAAAAATACTGTGGACAGTGACTGAAACCATGAAAGTAAAAGAGACACTTGCTCCTTGGAAGAAAAGCTATGACAAAACTAGAGAGTGTATTAAAAAGCCAAGACATTACTTTGTTGACAAACATCCATATAGTCAAAGCTATGGCTTTTCAAGAAGTCATGTATGGGTGTGACAGTTGGACAATAAAAAATGTTGAGCACTGAAGAACTGATGCCTTTGAACTATGGCGCTGGAGAAGACTCTTGAGAGTCCCTTGGACAGCAAAAAGATCAAATCAGTCAATCCTAAAGAAAATCAACCCTGAATAGTCATTGGAAGGACTGATGCTGAAGCTGAAGCTCCAATGCTCTGGCCACCTGACGTGAAGCGCCAGTTCATTGGAAAAAGCCCTGATGCTAGGAAAGATTGAAGGCAGGAGGCAAAGGGGTGACAGAGGATGAGATGGTGTGATGACATCACTGACTCAGTGGACATGAGTTTGAGAAAATCCGGAAGACAGTGAAGGACAGGGAAGCCTGGTGTGCTTCAGTCCATGTGGTCACAAAGAGTCAGACATGACTTAGCGACTGAACAACAATAATAGATGTGTACTGATATTTCATTGTTGCTTAAATGGGTATTAATTTTCCCTTGATGCCATGCGATATGGAGCATTTTTCATATGTTTATTTATGTTTCTATTTTCAATGAAGATTTGCTGGGCAAGCAAACAACAGTGTAAGCAATACTTAGTCTAGGGAGACGATATATTTAAACTATTGTGCCTTTCTATCTAAAATCAGCATATAACATTCTACTTGTCCATTCTACTTATACAGCCTACAATAATAGTTTTTTGTTTGTTTGCTTGTTTGTTTTTCACATAGAACTGGCACATTTCTTGGTGCATGTTATTCCTCTAGAGATTGATCTTTTTAAGTTGTTATTTTAAAAGAGCTCTTTATATATATATATATATATATATATATATATATATATATATATAAAGCTATGTCATATATGTATAAAACATTGGTTGTTGTTGTTCAGTCACTCAGTTGTGTCTGACTCTTTTGCAATCCCATGGACTACAGCACACCAGATGTCCCTGTCTTTCACTATCTCCTGAAGTCTGCTCAAACTCATGTACGTTGAATCGATGATGCCATTCAAACATGTCATTCTCTGTCACCCCTTCTCCTCCTCTGTTCAATCTTGGTACACATACTCATACATATATAGGTGTCTGTGTATATAATTAATATATAGATTTTAGCATAATCAAAAACTTAAATTTTTTATTGTTATTATTTTCCAATTTTGATTAAACATGCATTCTTGTTCTTGCCTAGATAATCCCAGGGACAAGGGAGCCTGGTGGGCTGTTGTCTATGGGGTCACACAGAGTCGAACACGACTGAAGTGACTTAGCAGTAGCAGCAGCAGTGTCAATTCTGACACTTTCTAATAAAACATTTGATACAGAAAACCTGGTTTTAAAAGTAAGCTTGTCTGACTGAATTCAGAGCACTACAATTCACTAAGTACATGGCCTTGGGCAGAGAAAGTTACTGAACCTTCTCTGCGATTTAGTTTCCTCATAGATAAGATAGTATGTTAATAATATCTACCTACTGAAAGAGTCATTAGGAAAGGGGATAGTCATGAAGATTAATTCTCAGAAAACTAATATACAATAAGTATCAAATGATTTTTATTTTTCTTATTACTAATACTAATACTTTGTCTCACTTTCCTAAAACTCTGTCCTTTTCAGTTTTTCATGAAAAAGATAAAATGTATAATTAGAGTGATCGGGAAAAAATTAAAACATTCCAAATGATTATAGTTGAATCCAATCATTGCTGAAAGGGAATATTAGACAAGTGCGGTTGAAAGCCAAAAAAGGATTAGTTCACTTTTTGAAGGTTCAGGAAACACTAGATAAAATGTGTGACATTTGAATGACCAATTAAAAAAAGGTAGATTTAAGCAAAATAGGTCAAGTTGGAAGTTTTCTGACTTGTTTCTTCAGCTTAAAGCAAAAGTGCAGTTTTCTGAAAAATCTGTAAAAGGTAATTAAGATGATACAACAGAAGTCGTCCACTTGATAATGGACATGAAATTCTTCATGTTTTCTAATCGTCTTCTCTACTTAAAATATACAATAGATGTGCTTGAGATTTAAATGATGGAATTTGAATTTTCAAATACTTTACAAATAGTATGTTAGAATTATCTACTCTGTTTAAAAGTGCTTATAATGGGAACTTTCACCAAATGAAAAAGAAAACTGCTTCATCAAGGTCTCTAGGTTAAGCACTAGAACAAACTGAGAGGTTGAAATTATGTTGAAAAGACCACATTTCATGCTACTAATGTCTGAGTGAAAAATAAAACAAAACAAATCGACTCCACATGACAATTTCCTTCTGCTTGGAGCAATTCTCATACCTGTCCTTCAGAGTGTCAGCCTGACCAGAAACAATGCAACTACTCCTGGACTTCGGCCAAAAAATTATGGGATGTCTTAAAATGTTTTATTTGTTGGTTTAGTAATCTCAAGGCTATATTCCAAGAACAGGAACCCCCCAGAGAAGTGTCAGCCAGGCTATGAGAGAATATTTCCACTCTGTGGAAAATATTATTTCAAAAGGCCTTTATAAAAAGGGAAATAGAAACAAAGTAAAAAGGCAACATGGGTGGGGAAAAGGGATAGTAGAAAACTTTTTCTTTTAAAGTATCAATTGAAATAGAAAAAAGGTAGTATCTCTACTGTGCTTTTCATATCTATAAAATGTTACTATTTTTCATGTCTATGATACATGTCACAATAAAACAAAAAGAAAAATAAAAATCTTGGACTTTTTAGCATCCTGAAAGTTAAAAAATGAAATGAAAATCTGTCTAGCTTCTGAAAGGAAATTTTTATTAAACAGATATAATGTGGATATCATTTCAGAAATTCTCATGGTATTACATTTTACTAATTTAATAAAAATATTTAATGTCACCAAAGGTATTCACCAGCAGAATCCATTATTGATTGAAACATATAATATACAAAAACCTTCAAACCATGAACAGCATTTAAAAAAAAAAATAAAAGATTCTCAACCTAGAGCCAGATATCCTGCAATATGAAATCAAGTGGGCCATAGGAAGCATCACTATGAACAAAGCTAGAGAAAGTGATGAAATTCCAGCTCAGCTATTTGAAATCCTAAAAGGTGATGCTGTTAAAGTGTTGCACTCAATATGTCAGCAAATTTGGAAAACTCAGCAGTGGCCACAGGACTGGAAAAGGTCATTTTTCATTCCAATCTGAAAGAAAGGCAATGCCAATGAATGTTCAAATTACCTTACAATTGTGCTCATTTGATATACATGTGTGGAAATGCTCAATTAGAGTTTACTGATAGGCTTCAGCAGTATGTGAACAGAGAACTTCCAGATGTACAAGCTGGATTTAAAACAGAAGAACCAGAGATTAAAGTGCCAACTTCTGTTGGGTCATGCAGAAATTCCAGAAAAGTATCTGCTTCACTGATTATGCTAAAGTCTTTCACTGTGTGAATCAAAAAAAAAAAAAAAAAAAACTGTGGCAAATTCTTAAAGGGATGGGAATGCCAGACCATCTTACCTGTCTCCTGAGAAACCTGTATCAAAACATCAAGTCTGTCACCCTGCTTATTTAACTTATATGCAGAGATGCAAAATGCCAGATTGGATGAATCACAAGGTGGAATGAAGATTGTCTGGAGAAATATCTACAACTTCATGTATACAGATGATGCCACTCTAAAGGCAGAAAGTGAAGAACTAAAGGGCCTCTTAATGAGGGTGAAGGAGGAGAGTGAGAAAGCTGGCTTAAAACTCAACATTTGAAACCCTAAGATCATGAAAGTCAGTTCCATAACTTCATGGCAAATAAATGAATAAAAAGTGGAAACAGTGACCATTTTTTTTTTTAAATTTTGTTGGGCTCTAAAATCACTGTGGATGGTGACTGCAGTCATGAAAGTAAAAGATGCTTGCTCCTTGGAAAAAAAGCTATGACAAACCTAGACAGCATATTAAAAAGCAGAGACATCACTTTTCCAACAAAGGTCCATGTAGTCAGAACTATGGTTTTTCCAGTAGTCATGCATGGACGTGAGAGTTGAACCATAAAGAAGGGTGAAAGCTGAAGAATTTATGCTTTTGAAATGTGGTGCTGGAGAAGACTATTGAGAGTCCTCTGAACAGCAAAGAGATAAAACCAGTCAATCCTAAAGGAAATCAGTCCTGAATATTCTTTGGAAGTACTGATGCTGAAGCTCAAATACTTTGACCACCTGATGGGAAGTGTTGACTCACCTGAATAGACCCTGATGCTGGGAAAAATTGAGGGCAGGAGGAGAAGGGGGTGACAGAGGATAAGATGGTTGGATGGCATCATTGACTCAATGGACATGAGTTTGGGCAAACTCTGGGAGATAGTGAAGGACTAGGGAAGACTGGTGTGCTGCAGTCCATGGGGTCATGAACAGTTGGACCTGGCTTAGCAACTGAATTACAACAAAAGAAGGCACAGAAGATAAGCAGAGATAATTTTCAAATCTACCTCTATCCATCAAAAAATTTTAGGATGTACTCAACACAAGATTGAGGGTTCTATTCATGTCATTAAATATGGTTGTATACAAATAAAGATCAAAATTTATTCAGCTTAATTTTCTATTAAATTTTAATTGCATAAGTAACATACATCTTTTAAAATAAAAACAATAACAGTTTTAAAATAATAGAACAGCAATTAGATGGACTCAGATATTTTCATATCTTAAATGATGGTAAATGCTGGGTTATGGAAATTCATATTCATCATGGATTTTGTATCTTGGAAATTGGTACATTTGTCTTTGTTTATTAAATATAACACACTTTAGTGGGTATATAAAATAAATTGATTTGATAAATTCTTATCAATGAAACAATTTTCCATAATCATTAATTATTATGGTAAAATGTTTTTTATGAATTTCTGGTTCACTATTATAATTTTCTCATGCCATCAGCCATATATATGCAAATGTCCTTGGGAATCTCTGTAGTTTTCTATCATAGAGGATAGATAGCTCAAGCTTTTTACTTTAATGTCATATTTACTTAAAAATACCAAGATATATAGTAATTATTATTTCTAAGCATGCCAAAATATACTATTCCTCAATTATTATTAACATACTGGACCATACCCAGAGAAGATAAAACTTCCTTTTCTTTCTCATAAGTTCTTATCTATGGCATGGCGGTGGGATTTTTAGTCAAATGTAAAATGTTTGATCACTTAAAATATTTCTAGCCATACATTTCTGTATAATTATTTAAACAAAAATTTTGTCTTTTATTCCTCCCATGTATGAAAGAATCAGAGACTTTTATACCCTTGTGATGTCAGAGATAAGGGGTACCCTTTGGTAGGACTATGGATCCTTTCTTCTACACATGACTGTTTTATTTTGAATGTCAGAAACGATTATTAATTCTTCATTTCTCTTTGCTTTCATGCTCCAATGAATTTTACCCCTTCAAGTTAATAGGTTGTGAAGGCAATGGCACCCCACTCCAGTACTCTTGCCTGGAAAAGCCCATGGATGGAGGAGCCTGGTAGGCTGCAGTCCATGGGGTCGCTAAGAGTTGGACACGACTGAGCGACTTCACTTTCACTTTTTAGTTTTATGGATTGGAGAAGGAAATGGCAACCCACTCCAGTGTTCTTGCCTGGAGAATCCCAGGGATGGGGGAGCCTGGTGGGCTTCCATCTATGGGGTCGCACAGAGTCAGACACGACTGAAGCAACTTAGCAGCAGCAGCAGCATGTAGTAAATAAGTATATGGAAATGCACATTTTTTTCAAAGTTTGCATGTATATTGTTTTGTACTTTTTAATGGGGCTTTCATCTCATTATTTAATGTGAGTCTACTATCAGTATGCAAAAGTAGCAGTAATACAAAGGAACTGAACCAAAGGTAAATGAATGTTATCCAAGCATCTATTATGTGATACTGGTGCTTTCACATCAAGAGCTAAAGAAGAAATACATCAAAAGAGCAAAATAAAAAATTTGGGCAAATTTACATAGTCTTATGGATAAAACAATAAAGAATACTCATAATTTAATAGAAGCCTCTCAATAAATTACATACTGATAGTGGTGAGAAAATAAAGAACAGCATTATGAACAAAATAAACACATTCATTATAATAGTTTTATAATATCTAAGAATGCATTGCCTCAAATATATCTTTATTCCCTTAGGGATATTAATCTCAAATTATGCAAATTTCAAAGTATGTAATGAATGTTCCAGATTTATTCATTTCACAAACTGTTAATGTTGAACACTTAATATGCAATGCTTAAAGATAAGAGTTTTTAAAAGAAAATAATATATCTGTAGATATGAATCTCAGTCAAGAACTTTAAATCAAGACATACTGAATGTGTTTTAAAGTAAAAATTAATCAGAAGCATTTTAATTGAAAATGGACCTCTCTCAAGCATTGAAAATTTCAATTTAAAAATTAAGAACTGGGAAAGAGGGCATCCCTGGTGACTCAGTTTTAAATAATCCGCCTACCAGGGGGGCGGTCCTAAGATGATGAAGGAATAGGTCAGGGAGACCACTTTCTCCCCCACAAATTCATCAAAAGAACATTTGAACGCTGAAAAAATTCCACAAAACAACTTCTGAATGCTGGCAGAGGACATCAGGCACCTAGAAAGGCAGCCCATTGTCTTCGAAAGGAGGTAGGAAAAATATAAAAGACAAAAAAAGAGTCAAAAGAGGTAGGGATGGAGATTCATCCTGGGAAGGGAGTCTTTAAAAAGAGAGAAGTTTTCAAACACCAGGAAACACTCTCTCCAGCGGGTCTGTGGCGAGCCTTGGAATCTCAGAGGGCAAAATAACTGGCAGGAAAATAAATAATTAAACCCCACAGATTATGTGCCTAGCAGCAACTTACAGTGGAGAAGCAGCCCAGACGCTCACATCCCCCACTAGCAAGTGAGGGCTCGACAGGGAGGTGTGGGCTGCATTGCATAGGGTAAGGACCGGACCTGAATACCCCGAGGGCAATCTGAAGGAACTAGCTTGAGATAGCAACCCAGACTGTGGGATAGCTATCCCGTGAAAAGCCCTAACCTGAGACACGGCACCCCACTCCAGTACTCTTGCCTGGAAAATCCCATGGACGGAGGAGCCTGGTAGGCTGCAGTCCATGGGGTCGCTAAGAGTTGGACACGACTGAGCAACTTCACTTTCACTTTTCACTTGCATGCATTGGAGAAGGAAATGGCAACCCACTCCATTGTTCTTGCCTGGAGAATCTCAGGGATGGGGAGCCTGGTGGGCTGCCGTCTATGGGGCCCCACAGAGTCGGACACGACTGAAGCAACTTAGCAGCAACAGCAGCAGTTCCTAAGATTACCTGACTACTAATAATTTTTGTGACCTTTTTAAAAAATATTTTATTTGGGAGAATCTAACCTCTACTCTAGATTTTTAATCTTTGCGTTTTGGTATTTGTTATCAACTTTGTACCTTTAAGAACCCAATCTTCAGTACCCATTTTCACTTGGGAGTGAGATTACTGGCTGGATTGCTCTCTCCCCCTTTGAACTCTCCTTTTCTCCACCAGGTCGCCTCTATCTCCTCCCTCCCCCTTCTCTTCTCTACCCAATTCTGTGAATCTCTTTGAGTGTTCCAAACTGTGGACAACACTTAGGGAACTGATTACTGGCTGGATCTATCTCGCGCCTTTTGATTCCCCCTTTTCTCCTCCTGGCCACCTCTGCCTCCTTTCTCCCTCTTCTCTTCTCTGTGTAACTCCATGAACATCTCTGAGGGATCCAGACGGTGGAGAGCACATAGTGAATTGACTACTGGCTAGCTTGCTGTCTCCTCTTTTGACTCCCCCTCTTCTCCTCCTGGTCACCTCTATCTCCCTCCTCCCTATTCTCTTCTCCATGTAACTCTGTGAACCTCTCCAGGTGTCCCTCACTGTGGAGAAACTTTTCATCATTAACCCAAATGTTTTATCATCAATGCTGTATAGATGGAGAAGTCTTGAGACTACTGTAAGAATAAGACTGAAAACCAGAGGCAGGAGGCTTACATCCAAATCCTGAGAACACCATAGAACTCCTGACTCCAGGAACATTAATTGATAGGAGCTCATCAAACGTCTCCATACCTACACTGAAACCAAGCACCACCCAAGGGCCAACAAGTTCCAGAGCAAGACATACCATGCAAAATTCTCCAGGAACACAGGAACATAGCCCTGAGCTTCAATATACAGGCTACCCAAAGTCACGCCAAACCCATTGACATCTTAAAACGCATTATTGGACACTTCATTGCACTCCAGAGAGAAGAAATCCAGCTCCACCCACCAGAACACAGACACAAACTTTCCTAACCAGGAAACATTGAAAAGCCACCCATCCAACCCCACCCACAGCAAGGAACCTCCACGATAAAGAGTAACCACAAACTGCCAGAATACACAAAGGCCACCCCAAACACAGCAATATAAACAATATGAAAAGGCAGAGAAATACCCAGCAGGTAAAGGAACAGGATAAACGCCCACCAAACCAAACAAAAGAGGAAGAGAGGGAATCTACCTGATAAAGAATTCCAAATAATGATAGTGAAAATGATCCAAAACCTTGAAAAAAATTGGAGTTACAGATAAATAGCCTGGAGACAAGGATTGAGAAGATGCAAAAAAGGTTTAACAAGGACCTAGAAGAAATAATGCACAGAAGAAATGTACAAAAAATGTCTTCACGACCAAGATAATCACGATGGTGTGATCAGTCACCTAGAGCCACACATCCTGCAATGTGAAGTCAAGTAGGCCTTAGAAAGCATCACTATGAACAAAGCTAATGGACGTGATGGAATTCCAGTTGAGCTTTTTCAAATCCTGAAAGATGATGCTGTGAAAGTGCTGCACTCAATATGCCAGCACATTTGGAAAACTCAGCAGTGGCCACAGGACTGGAAAAGGTCAGTTTTCATTCCAATCCCAAAGAAAGGCAATACCAAAGTATGCTCAAATACCACACAATTGCACCCATCTCACATGCTAGTAAAGTAATGCTCAAAATTCTCCAAGCCAGGCTTCAGCAATACATAAGCCGTGAACTTTCTGATGTTCAAGCTGGTTTTAGAAAGGCAGAGGAACCAGAGATCAAATTGCTAATGTCCACTGGATCATGGAAAAAGGAAGAGAGTTCCAGAAAAACATCTATTTCTGCTTTATTGACTATGCCAAAGCCTTTGACTGTGTGGATCACAATAAACTGTGGAAAATTCTGAAAGAGATGGGAATACCAGACCACCTGACCTGCCTCTTGAGAAATTTGTATGCAGGTCAGGAAGCAACAGTTAGAACTGGACATGGAACAACAGACTGGTTCCAAATAGGAAAAGGAGTACATCAAGGCTGTATATTGTCATCCTGCTTATTTAACTCATATGCAGAGTACATGATGAGAAATGCTGGGTTGGAAGAAGCACAAACTGGAATCAAGATTGCCGGGAGAAATATCAATAATCTCAGATATGCAGATGACACCACCCTTATGGCAGAAAGTGAAGAGGAACTAAAAAACCTCTTGATGAAAGTGAAAGAGAAGAGTGAAAACGTTGGCTTAAAGCTCAACATTCAAAAAACGAAGATCATGGCATCCGATCCCATCACTTCATGGGAAATAGATGGGGAAACAGTGGAAACAGTGTCAGACTTTATTTTTCTGGGCTCCAAAATCACTGCAGATGGTGATTGCAGCCATGAAATTAAAAGACACTTACTCCTTGGAAGGAAAGTTATGACCAACCTAGATAGCATATTGAAAAGCAGAGACATTACTTTGCCAACAAAGGTCCGTCTAGTCAAGCCTATGGTTTTTCCAGTGTTCATGTTTGAATGTGAGAGTTGGACTGTGAAGAAAGTTGAATGGCAAAGAATTGATGCTTTTGAATTGTTGGAGAAGACTCTTGAGAGTCCCATGGATTGCAAGGAAATCTAACCAGTCCATCTTAAAGGAGATCAGTCCTGGGTGTTCTATGGAAGGACTGATGCTAAAGCTGAAACTCCATTACTTTGGCCACCTGATGCGAAGAGTTGACTCAATGGAAAAGACTCTGATGCTGGGAGGGATTGGGGGCAGGAGGAAAAGGGGACGACAGAGGATGAGATGGCTGGATGGCATCACTGACTCGATGGACATGAGTTTGGGTGAACTCCGGGAGTTGGTGATGGACAGGGAGGCCTGGCGTGCTGCAATTCATGGGGTTGCAAAAAGTTGGACGTGACTGAGTGACTGAACTGAAGTGATAAGAAATAAGAAAGAGTCAATATATAATGAATTATTCAATAAATGAGATCAAAAACACTCTGGAGGGAACCAACAGTAAAATAATAGAGACAGATGATAGGTATGTGAGGTATAAAATAGAATGGTAGAAATAAATGAAACAGAGGAAAAAAGAAAGACAAGAAATAAGGACAACTTCAGAGACCTCTGGGACAACGTTAAATGCCCCAACATTCAAATCATAGGAGCCCCAGAAGAAGAAGACAAAAAGGAAGACCCTGTAAAAATACTTTAGGGGATAATAGTTGAAAACTTCCCTAAAATGGGGAAGGAAATAATCACCCAAGTCCAAGAAACCCAGAGAGTTCCAAACAGGATAAACCCAAGGTGAAACACCCCAGGACACACAAAAAAATCAAATTAACAAAGAACAAATATTAAAAGCAGCAAGGGAAAAACAACAAATAACACACACGGAATCGGATAACACCTGATCTTTCAATAGAAACCTTTCAGGCCAGAAAGAAATGGCAGGACATACTTAAAGTGAAGAAAGAAAATAACGTACAGCCCAGATTACTGTACCCAGCAAGGATCTCATTCAAATATGAAGGAGAAATCAGATGCTTTACAGACAAGAAAAAGCTGAGAGAATTCAGCACCACCAAACCAGCTCTCCAACAAATGCTAAAAGATCTTCTCTAGATAGGAAACACCGAAAGGGTGTATAAACTCCAAACCAAAACAATAAAGTAAATGGCAACAGGATCATACTTATCAATAATTATCTTAAATGTAAATGGGTTGAATGCCCCAAACAAAAGACAAAGACTGGCTGAATGGATACAAAAGCAAAACCCCTATATATGTTGTCTGCAAGAGACCCACCTCAAAACAAGGGACACATACAGACTGAAAGTGAAGAGCTGGAAAAGATATTCCATGAAAATAGAGACTAAAAGAAAACACAAGTAGCAATACTCATATCAGATAAAATAGACTTTAAAACAAAGGCTGTGAAAAGAGATAAAGATGGACACTACATAATGATCAAAGGATTAATCCAAGAAGAAGATATAACAATTATAAATATATATGCACCAAACATAGGAGCACCGCAATAAGACAAATGCTAACAAGTATGAAAGGGGAAATTAACAATAACATAATAATAGTGGGAGACTTTAATACCCCACTCACACCTATGGATAGATCAACTAAACAGAAAATTAACAAGGAAACACAAACTTTAAATGATACACTAGACCAGTTAGACCTAATTGATATCTATAGGACATTTCACGCCAAAACAATGAATTTCATCTTTTTCTCAAGTGCACACGGAACCTTTTCCAGAGTAGATCACATCTTGGGCCATAAATTTAGCCTTGATAAATTAAAAAAAAAAAAATTGAAATCATTCCAAGTATTTCTTACACAATGTAGTAAGATTAGATGTCAATTACAGGAGAAAAACTATTAAAAATTCCAACTTATGGATGCTGAACAACACACTGCTGAATAACCAACAAATCACAGAAGAAATCAAAAAAGAAATTAAAACATGCATAAAATGAATGAAAATGAAAACACAACAACCTAAAACCTATGGGACACTGTAAAAGCAGTGCTAAGGGGAAGGTTCATAGCAATACAGGCTTACCTCAAGGAACAAGAAAAAAGTCAAATAAATAACCTAACTCTACACCTAAAGCAACTAGAAAAGGAAGAAATGAAGAACCCCAGGGTTAGTAGAAGTAAAGAAATCGTAAAAATTAGGGCAGAAATTAACGTAAAAGAAACAAAAGAGACCATAGCAAAAATCAAGAAAGCCAAAAGCTGGTTCTTTGAGAAGATAAAAAAAAAAAAAAAAAGTTGAGAAACCATTAGCCAGACTCATCAAGAAACAAAAGGAGAAAAATCAAATCAATAAAATTAGAGATGAAAATGGAGAGATCACAACAGACAACACACAAATACAAAGGATCATAAGAGACTACTATCAGCAACTATATGTCAATAAAATGGACAACTTGGAAGAAATGAACAAATTTTTAGAAAAGTACAACTTTCCAAAACTCAACCAGGAAGAAATAGAAAATCTTAACAGACCCATCACAAGCGCGGAAATTGAAACTGTAATCAAAAATCTTCCAGCAAACAAAAGCCCAGGACCAGATGGCTTCACAGCTGAATTCTACCAAAAATTTAGAGAAGAGCTAACACCTATGCTACTCAAACTCTTCCAGAAAATTGCAGAGGAAAGCAAACTTCCAAACTCATTCTATGAGGCCACCATCACCCTAATACCAAAACCTGACAAAGATGCCACAAAAACAAAACAAAACAAAACAAACAAACAAAAAAAAAAACTACAGGCCAATATCACTGATTAACATAGATACAAAAATCTTTAACAAAATTCTAGCAAACAGAATCCTACAACACATTAAAAAGATCATACGTCATGAACAAGTGGGCTTTATCCCAGGGAAACAAGGATTCTTCAATATTCACAAATCAATCAATGTAATACACCACATTAACAAATTGAAAAATAAAAACCATATAATTAACTCCATAGATGCAGAGAAAGCCTTTGACAAAATTCAACATACATTTATGATAAAAACCCTCCAGAAAGCAGGAATAGAAGGAACATACCTCAACATAATAAAAGCTATATATGACAAACCCACAGCAAACATTATCCTCAATGGTGAAAAATTGAGAGCATTTTCCCTAAAGTCAGGAATAAGACAAGGGTGCCCACTCTCACCAATACTATTCAACATAGTTTTGGCAGTTTTGACCACAGCAATCAGAACAGAAAAAAAATAAAATGAATCCAGATTGGAAAAGAAGAAGTAGATTATGTTTGCCAATAACATGATCCTCTACATAGAAAACCCTAAGACGCCACTAGAAAATTACTAGAGCTAATCAATGAATATAGTAAAGTTGCAGGATATAAAGTGAACACACAGAAATCCCTTGCATTGCTATACACTAACAATGAAAAAACAGAAAGAGAAATTAAGGAAACAATTCCATTCACCATTGCAACAAAAAGAATAAAATACGTAGGAATATATCTATCTAAAGAAACAAAAGACCTATATATAGAAAATTATAAAACATTGGTGAAAGAAATCAAAGAGGACAAAAATAGATGGAGAAATATACCATGTTCATGGATCTGAAGAATCAATATAGTGAAAATGAGTATACTACCAAAGCAATCTATAGATTCAATGCAATCCCTATCAAGCTACTAATGATATTTTTCAGAAAACTAAAACAAATAATTTCACAATTTGTATGTAAATACATAACACCTCGAATAGTCAAAGCAATCTTGAGAAAGAAGAATGGAAATGGAGGAATCAACCTGCCTGATTTCAGTCTCTACTACAAAGCCACAGTCATCAAGACAGTATAGTACTGGCACAAAGACAGAAATATAGATCAATGGAACAAAATAGAAAACCCAGAGATAAATCCACACACCTATGGACACCTTATCTTTGACAAATAAGGCAAGAATATACAATGGAGAAAAGACAATCTCTTTAACAAGTGGTGCTGGGAAATCTGGTCAACCACTTGTAAAAGAATGAAACTAGAACACTTTCCAACACCATACACAAAAATAAACTCAAAATGGATTAATGATCTAAACATAAGACCAGAAGCTATAAAACTCCTAGAGGAGAACATAGGCAAAACACTCTCTGACATACATCACAGCAGGATCCTTTATGACCCACCTCCCAGAATATTGGAAATAAAAGCAAAAATAAACAAATGGGACCTAATTAAACTTAAAAGCTTCTGCACAACAAAGGAAACTATAAGCAAGGTGAAAAGACACCCTTCAAAATGGGAGAAAATAATAGCAAATGAAGCAACTGACAAACTAATCTCAAAAATATACAAGCAACTCCTACAGCTCAACTTCAGAAAAATAAACGACCCAATCAAAAAGTGGGCCAAAGAACTAAACAGACATTTCTCCAAAGAAGACATACAGATGGCTAACAAACACATGAAAAGATGCTCAACATCACTCTTTATCAGAGAAATGCAAATCAAAACTAGAATGAGGTACCATTTCACGCCAGTCAGAATGGCTGCGATCCAAAAGTCTACAAGCAACAAGTGCTGGAGATGGTGTGAAGAAAAGGGAACCCTCTTATACTGTCGGTGGGAATGCAAACTAGTACAGGCACTATGGAGAACAGTGTGGAGATTCCTTAAAAAACTGGAAATGGAACTGCCATATGACCCAGCAAATCCACTGCTGGACATACACACTGAGGAAGCCAGAATTGAAAGAGATACGTGTACTCCAAAGTTCATGGCAGCACTGTTTATAATAGCCTGGACATGGAAGCA
This sequence comes from Bos mutus, assembly GCF_027580195.1. Taxonomy (NCBI): domain Eukaryota; kingdom Metazoa; phylum Chordata; class Mammalia; order Artiodactyla; family Bovidae; genus Bos; species Bos mutus. Next base: position 55,795,462 of record NC_091621.1, on the reverse strand, counting down.
ACCTAGATGTCCATCAGCAGACGAATGGATAATAAAGCTGTGGTACATATACACAATGGAGTATTACTCACCCATTTAAAAAATACATTTGAATCAGTTCTAATGAGGTGGATGAAACTGGAGCCTATTATACAGAGTGAAGTAAGCCAGAAAGAAAAACACCAATACAATATACTAACACATATATATGGAATTTAAAAAGATGGTAACTATGACCCTGTACGTGAGATAGCAAAAGAGACACAGAAGTATAGAACAGTCTTTTGGACTCTGCGGGAGAAGGCAAAAGTGAGATGATATGGGAGAATGGCATTGAAACATGTATATTATCATATGTGAAACGAATCACCAGTCTAGGTTCGATGCCTGATACAGGGTGCTCAGGGCTGGTGCACGGATGACCCAGAGGGATGGGATGGGGAGGGAGTTGGGAGGGGGGTTCAGGATGGGGAACACATGTACACCCATGGTGGGTTCATGTCAATGTATGGCAAAACCAATAGAATATTGTAAAGTAAAACAAATAAATAAATAAAAGTGAAAAAAAAAAAAAAATCCACCTGCCAGTGCAGGAGATGTGGGTTTGACCCCTAGTCCAGGAAGATCCCAGAAGCCTTGGAGCTAGCTAGGCCTGAATGCCAGAACTTTGGAGCCAGTGATCTAACGTCCAGGAGCCACAACTACTGAGCCTGCATACCCTAGAGACCATGCTCAGTAATGAGAGAAGCCACCACAATGAGAAGACCATGTACTGCAACTAGAAAGTAGCCCCTGCTTGCTGCAACTTGAGCAAAGCCCATATAGCAACAAAGACCAAGCACAGCCAATAGATAAATACATAAATGAATAAAATTATTTTAAAAAAGAACTGGGAAAGAGACAGTATCAAAGTAAGAAAGATAATGTTGCTTATGCTATGTCAGGAGCCGCGTTAGGCATTACTGACAAAATGGAGGTATGGCCCCCAACTCCCTCTCCTTGTCCCACAGGCACAGACCTGCAATGAAGGAGTTAGGCCTTGTGATTCTGACTTGTTCTTTCCTTTCTTTGGTTGAGTTGGCTGGAAAGAATGTTAAGGTGCTTATTGTGCTTGAGAAAAGCATGAGAAAGCACAAAGCTTTCTGCAGTTGTGCCCAGAAAATAATCTATAAAATAACCTTTGACATTTGTTCAAGGATCTTTACAAAGAATGTCCCAGGACAAGCATGTAGGCTGCAGCTTGAGGCCATGGGAAGGATTATTATCTGAGACCTGTTTGTGAGGGAAATGTTTATGGCAATGGAAGTTTGCTGAGTTTGCTGCTGCTGCTAAGTCACTTCAGTTGTGTCCAGCTCTGTGAGACCCTATAGACAGCAGCCCACCAGGCTCCCCCGTCCCTGGGATTCTCCAGGCAAGAACACTGGAGTGGGTTGCCATTTCCTTCTCCAATGCATGAAAGTGAAAAGTGAAAGTGAAGTCGTTCAGTTGTGTCTGACTCCCAGCAACCCCCTGGACTTCAGCCTACCAGGCTCCTCTGCCCGTGGGATTTCCCAGGCAAGAGTACTAGAGTGGGGTGCCACTGCCTTCTCCTTGCTGAGTTTAGAGTTTAGGAATAATTAAGAATATCTAGAAGCCTTTTTAGGAGATAGTGATCTTAAGATGCTAGGGGCAAAAGGATTTAGAAAGATAAGAAATAAACTGAGGAATGTGGCATGAGTTACAATGTAATCACAAGTTAAGTATAGGACACATAAGAGAAAGTAGATAACAGATAGTAAAACCCGAGAGAATAAAAATTCTGAGAGAATCGCTGAAGCAGGAACTCTGTTTGTAGGACAACAATGATTTCTGGAGACAATAAATCTGGGTGGGAAAAACTAAAAATGTCAAACCTCTGACCTAATGCTTTTGTCAAAGTCCAAAGAAAACCTGAAGCTTGAAATAAACATGTTCCCTACTATGAGTCAGAGGCTACATCATCTGACTACACTGCTCACCCTTCAGGCTGATTCCCTGGCTGCTGGAGCTGGACTCAGGCAATGCTTTATTTCCAGATGTGGAAAAAGAATGCTGACTCCCCACCTCTAATTTGTGGATATAAAGAGTGTAAGTTACAAAAGTGGTTGTCATATACATTTGTCTTAAAATTTCTGAGACATTGAGAACTCTTCACAACCAAGATTGAGATAGAACTGTTCTTACTATATATAGTAATTGGAGACAGAATTCCATTGCACTACTGTTTAGAGAGGCATAAAAACTTCACTCCAGCTGTTGACAAATCACTTCTTCAAGGGACAGTTAAAGTAAAGAGCATAGGCTTAAGTTTTTCAGCCAAAGAATTAATGTTGCTATGAGAAATTTAGCAGTTTCAAGAATCATATGAGGTGAAGAAGATGCAAATTATGATAAGGTACTGTTAGAAAATACTAATAGAGACTATATTTTAAGCCAACATTAAGAGTTTGTTTATTTTAGAAAATTTTCTTCTGTTTTACCAATATCCTCTTTATAGAGAATGTTATATTTATATATTAGAATCTGTTTTATAAATTTTTGGCTTTATTGTTTATATAAAACAATATGTTATATAAACATGCCTACATTTACTGCATAGTAATGCATACCCACAGGAAAAACCATAGCCTTGACTAGATGAAAATTTGTTGGCAAAGTAATGTCTCTGCTTTTGAATATGCTATCTAGTTGGTCATAACCTTCCTTCCAAGGAGTAAGTGTCTTTTAATTTCATGGCTGCAGTCACCATCTGCAGTGATTCTGGAGCCCCCAAAAATAAAGTCTGAGACTGTTTCCACTGTTTCCCCATCTATTTCCCATGAAGTGGTGAGACCGGATGCCATGATCTTTGTTTTCTGAATGTTGAGCTTTAAGCCAACTTTTTCACTCTCCACTTTCACTTTCATCAGGAGGCTTTTTAGTTCCTCTTCAGTTTCTGCCATAAGGGTGGTGTCATCTGCATATCTGAGGTTATTGATATTTCTCCCAGCAATCTTGATTCCAGCTTGTGTTTCTTCCAGTCCAGCGTTTCTCATGATGTACTCTGCATATAAGTTAAATAAACAGGGTGACAATGTACAGCCTTGACGTACTCCTTTTCCTATTTGGAACCAGTCTGTTGTTCCATGTCCAGTTCTAACTGTTGCTTCCTGACCTGCATACAAAGTCCTCAAGAGACAGGCCAGGTGGTCTGGTATTCCCATCTCTTTCAGAATTTTCCACAGTTTATTGTGATCCACACAGTCAAAGGCTTTGGCATAGTCAATAAAGCAGAAATAGATGTTTTTCTGGAACTCTCTTGCTTTTTCCATGATCCAGCAGATGTTGGCAATTTGATCTCTGGTTCCTCTGCCTTTTCTAAAGTCAGGTTGAACATCCAGGAAGTTCACAGTTCACATATTGCTGAACCCTAGCTTGGAGAATTTTGAGCATTACTTTTACTAACGTGCGAGATGAGTGCAATTGTGTGGTAGTTTGAGCATTCTTTGGCATTGCTTTTCTTTGGGATTGGAATGAAAACTGACCTTTCCAGTCCTGTGGCCACTGCTGAGTTTTCCAAACGTGCTGGCATATTGAGTGCAGCACTTTCACAGCATCATCTTTCAGGATTTGGAATGGCTCAACTGGAATTCCATCACCTCCACTAGCTTTGTTCATAGTGATGCTTTCTAAGGCCCACTTCACTTCACATTCTAGGATGTCTGGCTCTAGGTGAGTGATCACACCATCGTGATTATCTGGGTCTAGTCAAGGCTATGGTTTTTCCTGTGGTCATGTATCTATGTGAGAGTTGGACTGTGAAGAAGGCTGAGCGCCAAGAATTGATACTTTTGAACTGTGGTGTTGGAGAAGACTCTTGAGAGTCCCTTGGACTGCAAGGAGATCCATCCAGTCCATTCTGAAGGAGATCAGCCCTGGGATTTCTTTGGAAGGAATGATTCTAAAGCTGAAACTCCAGTACTTTGGCCACCTCATGTAAAGAGTTGACTCATTGGAAAAGACTCTGATGTTGGGAGGGATTGGGGGCAGGAGGAGAAGGAGACGACAGAGGATGAGATGGCTGGATGGCATCACTGACTCGATGGATGTGAGTCTGAGTGAACTCTGGGAGTTGGTGATGGACAGGGAGGCCTGGCGTGCTGTGATTCATGGGGTCGCAAAGAGTCGGACACGACTGAACGACTGATCTGATCTGATCTGAATGCATACCCATGGGGTGATTCAGATGGTAAAGAGTCTGCCTGGAATTCAGGACACCTGGGTTTAATCTCTGTGTTGGGAAAATCCCCTGAAGAAGGGCATGACAACCCATTCCATTATTCTTGCCTGAAGCATCCCATGGACAGAGGAACCTGGTGTGCTACAGTCCATGGGGTCATAAAGAGTTGGACAGAGCAGCGGCAGCAAGTAAAATGCAAGAGTTGATGTTTAACGGGTTATCTCTGTACATCTGGACACTGTACTTAATTTGTCCTTAAAATTTGAAACTGCATTGTCTTAGGAAGTCTTAGCATTTGGCTTTAATCATTTTAGTGTATACATTTATTTCTTTTCTGAACATTTTTAAATTAGCAATTTTTAATTGATGATTTTGACAAATTATTATGGCACAGTCTTAAATTTTTCTCTAAAAATTAGTAGATAATATATAGAAGTGAAATTATATTTAACATTACAATTTGTAAATTATATATCATATATATATATATATATATATACACATACATATACATATATGCCTGAAAATTCTGACACCAAGTGGATTCTTTATAAATACTAACATTTACCTCTGTACCATTTTGAATCTTGGGTAAAATCAACAAACCATAAATGGCCTCCTCTTTCTCTCTTTTTCCCTGAAATAATTATTTAAAACATAGCCTTGGTGATAGTAATTTTATAACTTAGTATGATTTTTGATGGAGAAGGCAATGGCACCCCACTCCAGTACTCTTGCCTAGAAAATCCTATGGATGGAGGAGCTTGGTAGGCTGCGGTCCATAGGGTCCCTAAGAGTCAGACACGACTGAGAGGCTTCACTTTCCCTTTTCACTTTCATGCACTGGAGAAGGAAATGGCAACCCACTCCAGTGTTCTTGCCTGGAGAATCCCAGGGACGGGGAGCCTGGTGGGCTGCTGTCTTTGGGGTCGCACAGAGTCGGACACGAATGAAGCGACTTAGCAGCAGCAGTAGCATGATTTTTGAAATTATAACTCAAAAATATTATAGAGATATAACAATAAAAATTAAAATGTATAAAATCAATTATGAAGCTACTCATAATACATATAATTTCTCCACCCTATTTCATAAAATTATTCAGTCTCAGAAATTTCATCTAAATGCATGACAATTCAAGAGACTTGAATGTATGAAGAATAATTAAAATTCTGAAACTTGTTAAAGATTCCAGATTTTGTGACTTGATTATATACATTCATCATCAACATCATCATATCAGAGTAAATATGTGTGTATGCACATATATAGAATTCATTTTTTATAGTATGTGTCTGCATGTCTATATGTAAATAGTATGCAAGAAATCTTCTTACTTATTTTACATATATTGCTTCCTTTATTCCACAGTAGGTAATATTATTTTGCCTTTAGAGACAAGAGCATTGTGGTCCCAAAGGGTTAAATATTTGTTCAAGGTGATACAGCTATCTAATGGCAGCTATTCATTTTAAGTCTTTACAAAAATTATGGAAATTGCATTATAAAAATAAAAATACTATAAAATTGAAAGTCATGTTACTGATTCTCTCTGTTGCCATTGTTGAATAACAAGCCCAGTATAGATTGCAGTTTTCTAATCTGTAAAATGAGAAAATCATATTATATCATTATGGGTGCTCTTTTTATCTATTGTAAGTCAATAATTTTAATTTTCTACATCATTTATGCATTCATACACTTATGCATTCATTCACTTTACTTTCACTTACTTAGATACTCACCCTGATCCAGTATGTTTTCTATTCAGTAGGGTATACTGACATGGCATTATCCACTTGGGATCACAATATATATACATAAGAGGCAAATATATTTTATATATTTTTATATTTTATAAATATAAAATATTTATATTTTTATATATTTATATCTAATTATATCAGTAATTTCATTATTATAAATTAAGGTAAGTATTATAAGAACACAATACAGAATGGCAAAAAAGCGTATAAAATCGGGACTAGTAATGGATATACATGCCCAGGGATAAATAGATGAGCTATGAGCAGTGCCTACTATGAGGAGAATCATTACAATATGGAGATACTGTATAAAACAATGTATATTTTACATATATAAGCAACTTCTCACCCATTTACACACTTTTTTTGGTACCAAAGGCTTAATTTTAAAGCATCTAAAACCATTATTGGGCAGAATAGTTATGCTGTGGTAACAAACAACCTACAACCTTACCAAATATAAGACTAAAAGTTCGTTATTCCCTCATATGAAACGTCCATCCAGGAGCAGGTTGGGGATCTCCTTATCATTGCCAGTCAAGAACTCAGGCTTACACAGACTCCTTTTCAATATGTACATCCATGACAGGTGGAAGGGATCTGATGTCTACCAAGTAAAATGTCAGATCTCAAAAGCAGTTGCCTAGATATAATACATGTCACTTCCATTCTTATTTCACTGCTCAAAGAAACTTGCTTGTTCCGAGTTACCATTAAATGAGGTGAGTGAGTGCAATCCTAGCATTCATCCAGAAGTAATAAATGTTTATAAACTTCCTGACTACTATCACAAAACACAGTCTATGTAGGAGCTTTGAAGAGGTGTAATATAAACTGTAATGAGGGTTTGAATAATCCACTAGTAATACTAGCGTGGGATCTGCTAGGAAAAGGAGTTGAGTTCTGTTTTGGGAAGTATCAGTTCAGTTCAGTCGCTCAGTCATGTTCAACTCTTTGCAAGCCCATGGACTGCAGCATGCCAGGCCTCCCTATCCATCACCAACTCCTGGACTTACTCAAACTCAAGTCCATTGAGTCAGTGATGCCATCCAACCATCTCATCCTCTGCCATCCCCTTCTTCTCTAGCTTTCAATCTTTCCCAGCATCAGGGTCTTTTCAAATGAGTCAGTTCTTTGCATCAGGTGGCCAAAGTATTGAAGTTTCAGCTTCAGCATCAGTCCTTCCAATGAATATTCAGGACTGATTTCCTTTAGGATGAACTGGTTGGATCTCCTTGCAGTCCAGGGGACTCTTAAGAGTCTTCTTCAACACCATATTTCAAAAGCATCAATTCTTTGGTGCTCAGCTTTCTTTATATTTGGGAAGTATATTAAACCCTATTTCTTTGAATATCTAAGTTCCATTATTTAAAATGTCCAGTTATCCACCTGATGGATACTTTATTTATTCTTTAGCCCCAAATCACATATCACTTCCTCTGCAAAGTCTTCCCAGATATTCTCCAAGCAGCAATAATCACTCACTCTCTGTGCAGTCTTTGTATGCTTTTCCTGGTTTGTATTCATCACACTTCACTTTGCCATTTGTTTATTTATCTGAACGAGACTGGATGACATGTTTGTCAGTAAAGAGACTATGCCCTGTTACTCTCTAAGACTTCACCAAGTGTCTCGATGAATAGCACACAGAAAATTTCCAATTCAGTTCAAATTATTGTATCCTGCAAGCCATGTGTTAAAAATGTGTATGTGGTTAGTTGATGAGAAAAGGGCATTAAATACTGGATAAAGATTGTGAGTCAGAACAGGATCAAAGGCTGTTCAGGAACTTGGTACAGATGATTCCAAAGAATGCTACTGCATCAGATGTATTAATTTTACAATCAGAACCACAGTACTTTGTATGGAAGAGGGTGAGTAGTTTCTGAGGCAAGAGCAACTATTTAGATTAAGATTTAGAAACTAACTTATACTTTGTTGTATACTATTTGTTAATTGGAAATATTGACCTATTGAAGGAATTTCAAAATAGTGTTGAACATAAAAAAAAAAAAAAAGGATAACTCTTCTTAGTATTATTTGGAAAGCTCAATAACTCCAAAGAAAACAGTTATATACATGTACTTTATGTGCATATAAATATATAAAAATGAAGTTTCTCTAGGCTGATCTCTTAGATGAATTTTCCATGTCTTTTAATTAATGTTACCTCAAAATTAAAAATATGACAGTCTAGATAACCACAGACTGTAATATGTAAATAGGAGTTTTAACTCCATCATTATTATATATGCAGAGCTGAGAAGAATAATGATGAAGCAACTTAGCATAATTACTCAATTGCATCAACAATCTTATTGAAAAGTAAGTTAATTCAATTTGGAGTTATTGGCCTGTAAGTTAAAATGAAAGTAGTGGGGGAAGAAGATGTGCCTTTTCTAAGTTAAGGTGGCACATGTGTAAATGTTTTATCACAAAGGAGTATCTAATTTATTTAATTTTTATAAAAAAAGTCATATCCTGTTTTTACCTGTAAACAATATTTATCATGCCTTTTGCTCTATTTTGGCAATAAGGAGTTCATGATCTGAGCCATCCTAGTCTTGTTTTTGCTGACTGTATAGATCTTCTCCATCTTTGGCTACAAAGAATATAATCAATCTGATTTCAGTATTGACCATCTGGTGATGGCCATGTGTAGAGTCTTCTTTTGTATTGTTGGAAGAGGGCGTTTGCTATGACCAGTGCATTCTCTTGGCAAAACTCTGTTATCCTTTGCCCTGCTTCATTCCGTACACCAAGGCCAAATTTGCCTGTTACTCCAGGTATCTCTTGAATTCCTACTTTTACATTCCAGTCCCCTATAATGAAAAGGACATCTTTTTTGGGGTGTTAGTTCTAGGAGGTCTTGTAGATCTTCACAGAACCATTCAACTTCAGCTTCTTCAGCATCACTGGTCAGGGCATAGACTTGAATTACTGTGATATTGAATTGTTTGCCTTGAAAGTGAATAGAGATCATTCTGTTGTTTATGAGATTGAATCCAAGTACTGTATTCTGGATTCTTTTGTTTACTGTGAGGACTACTCCATGTCTTCAAAAGGATTCTTGCCCACAGTAGTAGATATAATGGTCATCTGAGTTAAATTCACCCACTCCAGTCCATTTTAGTTAGCTGATTCCTAAAATGTCGATGTTAACTCTTGCCATCTCCTGTTTGACCACTTCTAATTTGCCTTGATTTATGGACCTAAAATTCCAGGTTCCTATGCAATATTGCTCTACAGCATCAGACTTTACTTCTATTGCCAGTCACATCCACAACTGGGTGTTGTTTTTGTTTTGCTCCTTTTCTAGAGTTATTTCTCCACTGATCTCCCATATTGGATTTATTGGACACCCAATGACCTGGGTAGTTCATCTTGCAGTGTCCTAATGTTTTGCCTTTTCATTCTGTTCACGGAATTCTCAAGGCAAGAATACTGAAGTGGTTTGCCACTGCCTTTACCAAGCGACCACGTCCTTATTTCCAAATTCAGACTTAAATTGAAGAAAGTAGGGAAAACCCCCAGATCATTCAGGTATGACCTAAATCAAATCCCTTATGATTATAGATGGAAGTGACAAATAGATTCAAGGGATTAGATCTGATAGAGTGCCTGAAGAACTATGGACAGAGGTTTATGAGATTGTACAGGAGGCAGTGATCAAGACCATCCCCAAGAAAAATGCAAAAAGGAAAAATGGTTTTCTGAGGAGGCCTTACAAATAGCTGAGAAAAGAGAAGCTAACAACAAAGGAGAAAAAGAAAGATATACCCATTTAAATGCAGAGTTCCAAAGAAGAGCAAGGAGAGATAAGAAAGCCTTCCTCATTGATCAGATGCAAAGTAGTAGAGGAAAATAATAGAATGGGAAAGACTAGAGATCTCTTCAAGAAATTTAGAGATACCAAGGAAACATTTCATGCAAAGATGGGCTCAATAAAAGACAGAAATGGTATGGATCTAACAGAAGCAGAAGATATTAAGAAGAGGTGGCAAGAATACACAGAACTATACAAAAATGATCTTCATGACCCAGATAACTATGATGGTCTGACCACTCACCGAGCCAGACATCCTAGAATGTAAAGTCAAGTGGGCCTTAGGAAGCATCACTACGAACAAAGCTAGTGGAGGTGATGGAATTCCAGTTGAGTTATTTCAAATCCTAAAAGATGGTGCTGTGAAAGTGCTGCACTCAATACGCCAGCAAATTTGGAAAACTGAGCAGTGGCCACAGGAGTGGAAAAGGTCAGTGTTCATTCTAATCCCAAAGAAAGGAGATGCCAAAGAATGTTCAAACTACTGCACAATTGCAGTAGCTTCACACACTACCTCACATGCTCATCTCACACGCTAGCAAATTAATGCTTAAAATTCTCCAAGCCAGTCTTTAACAGTATGTGAACCATGAACTTCCAGCTGTTCAAGCTGAATTTATAAAAGGCAGAGGAATCAAAGTTCAAATTGCCAATATTCATTGGATCAAAGAAAAAGCAAGAGAATTCCAAGAAAACATCTACTTCTGTTTTATTGACTATGCCAAAGCCTTTGTGTGTATCACAACAAACTGTGAAAATTCTTCAAGAGATGGGAATACCAGACCACCTTAACTGCCTCCTGAGAAGTCTGTATGCAGTTCAAGAAGCAACAATTAGGACTGGACATGGAACAACAGACTGGTTGCAAATCGGGAAAGGAGTACGACCAGGTTGTATTTTCACCCTGCTTATTTAACTTATATGCAGAGTACATTATGAGAAATGCCAGGCTGGATGAAGCACAAGCTGTAATCAAGATTGCTGGGAGGAATATCAATAACCTCATATATGTAGGTGACACCACCCTTATAGCAGAAAGTGAAGAACTAGAGAGCCTCTTGATGAAAGTGAAAGAAGAGAGTGAAAAAGTTGGTTTAAACTCAACATTCATAAACTAAGATCATGGCATCTGGTCCCATCACTTTATGGCAAATAGATGGGGGAACAATGGATACAGTGAGAGACTTTATTTTTGGGGGCTCCAAAATCACTGCAGATGGTGACTGCAGCCATGAAATTAAAAGATGCTTGCTCTTTGGAAGACAAGTTATGATCAACCTAGACAGCATATTAAAAAGCAGAGACATTACTTTGTGAAAAATGTTCATCTAGTCAAAGCTATGGTTTTTCCAGTAGTCATGTATGGATTTGAGAGTTGTACTATAAAGAAAGCTGAGTGCTGAACAATTGATGCTTTTGAGCTGTGTTGTTGAAGACACTTGAGAGTCTCTGGTCCTGTAAGGAGATCCAAGCAGTCCATCCTAAAGGAAATCAGTCCTGATTATTCCTTGGAAGGACTGATGCTGAAGCTGAACCTCCAATACTTTGGCTAATTAATGCAAGGAACTGACTCCTTGGAAAAGACCCTGATGCTGGGAAAGATTGAAGGCTGGAGGAGAAGGGGTTGACAGAAGATGAGATGGTTGGATGGCATCACCAACTAGATGGACATGAGTTTGAGCACACTCCAGGTGTTGGTGATGGACAGGGAAGTCTGGCGTGCTGCAGTCCGTGGGGTCGCAAGGATTCGGACACAACTGAGTGGCTGAGCTGAACTGAACTGGCTCTATTTTAAGAAAATTCTATTTAAAGTTAGAAGTGATATAGGTAAACTGTATTTTTAAAACACTACAAAAAGACTACTGGTCATTGAGAACATGGTTGAGATGACATAATTGGGAAGGAGATTGCTCTGAAAAAAGCTATCCTGGATTTAGTTATATCAACATCGTCACTGAAATGGAAGTAACTTTAGAATACTGTTCAAGAAACAGTGATAAGTAAAATGCAGTCAGGATAAAACAAATTTTAATCCTTTTAGTGTCTTCATAGAAAGAGCTAAGATTCATTTAGCTTATTTAAGAATGAGCTAAGTGCTTTATAAAACCTCTCTCACTTTAGGAAAGACATTCAAATCTTAACTATGCTAAAATAGCTATGTCATTCCTGTGGCAGACAGTCATAAGCGAAACTGTTCGTAAAGAGGTGAAAAATCCTAAATCATTACTTTTCATGTAAAACAAATTGCTGGCTAGAAACTAAATTACATTTTAATGCAGATAATATGATTTTGTTAAACCATGTCCAGTAGAAAAAGAATGATGGATACAAGGTGAAGTAAAACACACCTGCTTCCTTTAGGCACTTTGCAAAGTCCCTGAGGGAGACAGATGATCCAGTGTGGGACTAAACAAATGCAGTATCTTTATTACAGACTGAGCTTTGGCTTCAAACTCCTTTGTACCTGCCCAAAATGGCGACTATAGTTGGAACACACAGACTTAACTTGGATCTTTAATCTCTGGATGAAACTAGAATCAAGTAGAGTCACTTCCCCCATGACCAATTTCTTTAGGTTCTCACCCCAGTTTGGCTCTCAAGATCTTACAGTTTTGTAGAAAAAGGGATAGAGAGAAAAAATTTCCTCAAGGGGGGGAAAAATATTTCTTAGGCATACAGCAGAAGATTCAGCAGTTCTAAAAAGTGTCAGAGACAAAACCTATTTATTCAGGATTATACAATGAATTTACATACACTATACTCATTCTTCTGCATGATATATAATTTTTGGCTTAAGGTATAAGGTAGACTATTATGGAATCAGATATCAGGTCACTCCTTCTCATTTAATTATTACCGAGTTGTTCTTTGATACGAGTACTTTACTCTCTGTTTAAGGGATATAATAAAAATCTATGTTTACTAAGCATATGGTTTAAAACAGTGCTCAGAATAGATTCCCTATGGGGGCAAAGGCTATTAATGCTTGTCACTTTACATGGTTATCTGTGCTTTTGCAAAACACAGAAGAGAATTTTATATTCCTTTAGGTTTATGATCCATTCTGAATTAACTTGTACATGGTGAGAGGAAAGGATATATACATCTCTGTGTGTGTTTCTCAGGTAGGATCTCAGCAGCCTTTATTATAGGGCTAATTTTGCCCCACTGCCGAGTGTCTTCTGAGTACACGACCCCATCCCCTCTGACTGTTTTCACTATGGCTCTTTCAGTGTGGAACTAAACTATTGACGACCCTTTGAAAACTCCATTGACTGTTCCTCGTGCTCCCATTCCCCACCCCAAAGCCTTGTGTTTCTTCACCCATGTTGCTGTTTTTTGCTCATTTGTAGATATAAGGATGAACTTGTAAAGAACCCAAGAACTCTCTCTCCTTGCAATTCTCTCCTCTCTGGGTCAGTTCTGCACACTCTAATTTTCTTGGCCTCCCAACTTTCCAATTTCTTGGAATTCCATCTCTGTCTCCTCCACTCAGGGAAACCAGTCAACTCTACCTTGATTCCACCTTCTTACTCTATGTCATAGGGATTTTCTACAGGCAGGATGTTGGGATATGACTGTGCTCAGCTCCTTTATTTTTTTCTCTTTCAGAAATTCCTGTCCTGTACTAAGTTTTGTACAATGTTTGAAAATTCCTGTTTCATATATTTTATGCATTTTTAATTGTTTAAGGAGGGAGTATAAATCTAGTGCACATTTTTGAATATTGGCTAAAAACTTGAATATTGGCTAAAAAATTCTGTCCTCTCTCTTTTTCCCTCTTTACATTTTATTTGCATAATTTTTGATGATTTATCTTAATTTATCTCCTCTCCCACAGCCCCCCGCCCCACAGTGTCCAATATTGTGATAGAATTCTTAAAGGAAATTCTCACCTCTAATTTGTCTCTTTACTTGTGATATTTCTTTTACTCTTCACTTTCAGACTTATATGTCTAGTAAATTCAGCATTTCATGTTCTCTACCTTTTCCACTAGGTCCTTTAAGATGTTATTTGTCGTGATTTTAATCTCTGAATGATCATGTCTAACATCTTTATCATTCCAGACTCTGATTCTGCTGGCTATTTATTTGTGGGGTTTCTCCTTCTCCCCTTTCTCACCCTTGCCTGTCTCCCTTTCCCTCTTTTTCTCCTTCTCCTTCTTAATTTTTCTAGTATTTCTTTAAACAATGGCATGCTGATTATGGGGGAAAAAATGTAGCAAGTAAATATAATTTGGGCCAAGTAATTATACTACTTTTTGTTTGTTTTTCAAATAAGTAATGATGTTTGTTACATAATAGACTCCATAGATAAAATAGTATGGTATTTTATTATTGACAAATTTACCAGTATTGGAGCACATACTTTTAATCTCTTAGATTGGGGTGGGGAGGGGGGCTGCTCTTGCTACTTTGTTCTTAAACTATATGCCAAGGAGATCATAAGGCTTTTTTCTTTTCTTTTTAAAGGACTACTACTACAGTCCCAGATCTCAGTTTATAAGCTTGTAAAGAACACTGAAATATATATTAAATTATGGTCAATTGATAACCTACTAAATTTTGAGATTCTTGAATTATCAATGTCCTGTCTTTTCTATACAGCCCATAGTAATTTATCATACATGATCCAAAAGTGTTTTTGAAAACTAAATAACTAGTATAATAAAATTATATTATTAATTTACAGCAAATAATTTAATTAAGATTATGTTAAACAGAATGGCTGCAATTATGTATAAGATAATCTATTAAAAGATAACATTATGGGAAATGGAAATATCAAAACCCAGAAACAGATGGCATGAATGTGGTATTTTTCCTAAAAAACAGAGAAAATGTTATTACCATTTGAGCAAATACTTAATAATTGTCTACTGTGTGGCAGACACAGATTAGGCATTTAAATGTTATGAAGATGAATAAGTCACACTTTTCTTTTAAGATGATGGGTAGCTTATTTTTATTTCTATATCTTGGTGAATTACTAAATATATTCATAGTGTTCAGAGAAGGCAACGGCACCCCACTCCAGTATTCTTGCCTGGAAAATCCCATGGACAGAGGAGCCTGGTAGGCTGCAGTCCGCGGGATCGCTAAGAGTCGGATACGACTGAGCGACTTCGCTTTCACTTTTCACTTTCATGCATTGGAGAAAGAAATGGAAACCCATCCAGTGTTCTTGTCTAGAATCCCAGGGATGGGGAAGCCTGCTGGGCTGCCGTCTATGGGCTGGCACAGAGTCGGACATGACTGAAGCGACTTAGCAGCAGCAGCAGCATTGTAATGTTCAGTTTTAAATTTAAAACTATTTTTTTCCATTTTTTGGCTAAAAGGCAAATTATATGCTTAGAAATATGCAGCTCTGCTTTTTTTTTAACTATATTTGTGTTCTGTTATCAACTTAAGGGAAGAAAATTATTTGATCTATTATTAAGTTGACATGTTCTCCAAGGGAAGAACAAAACTCTTATATTTTGGGAGTCATTTTATACTCCAATTGCCTTTTCTATGGGCTACTTTTATTTGCTGCTGCTGCTGCTAAGTCTCTTCAATCGTGTCCGACTCTGTGCGACCCCATAGATGGCAACCCACCAGGCTCCCCATTCTCTGGGATTCTAAAGCTATTTTTCTGTTATCCTAAGAAATCTACAAAATCACAAAGAAAACATGTTACTCTCAGACTAAAATATGCTTTAAATCTTCTTTTTAAACATTTGATTTCATTAAACTTACATAAGTATATAAGATCAAAGTATTTTAGGGACAATTCTAATATGTACATTCAAATGTCGATTAATGATAATATTTGTGATAGGTTGTTTATCTTTGATCATGTAACAATAGTTTAGAAATTCTAATAATATAACTCAGAAATTTTGATGTTTATGATGTTATTAAATAACTGCCATATAATATTCTAAGCATAACATTTTAGATAATCAGATAATTTTTTCAAGAAGTAACTGAATGTATTTTATGCCTCATAACTCAATAGTAGATGATTGAAATATAAGCCCATCTATTTAACCAAAGATATTAAGCCTTTAGTGATAAAGTTATTAAAAAAATGCCATGGTACATTCTGATTTCTTCTACCTAATCTCTACCCCAAATAAAGTTCTAGGGGAAAATCTCAAGTGAAAAGATTATTGCTTTATGTTATTTGAGGACAAATAAACAGATTGTCTTCGGAAATGGTGTACAATTTTACTCTTTACTAAATAAATGAATATTTTGTTGTTATAAGTGCAATATTTAAATAAACAACTTACTACATATAAATACTTATATTAAGCCAGAATGAGGAAAGAATTAGATAAATTAGAAAGAAGGGTAAGTGGGATAATGTGACATAAGAGAAGACCAATATATTCTATCTGAAATTAAAATATGTAATTTAAAAAACAACTTCTACAATGAATGTTTTACGTTTTTCTTAAAATTATAGGAATCATTCAAAAATTAAGATTTACTGCAAAGAAGAAACATTTATCCTGAACTCAGCTAGTGTTTCCATTTCATAGTATTTTTTCCTCCATGAATTATACATAAAACTAAAATTAGTCTTTTTTATAAATGTAGATAGCCAATTATTCCTTCTTCTTTTAAGGAAAACAAAAGCAGGAATAGGAAAATATTAGATATAGAACTTGCAGTTTGAGCCAGTTCTAGAACCTTGCTTTTGCTGTTGTTCAATCACTAAGTTGTGTCCTACTCTTTGCAACTCCGTAAACTATAGCAAGACAGGCTTCTCCATCCTTCACTATCTCCTGAAATTTGCTCAAACTCATGTCCATTGAGTCGGTGATGCCATCCAACCATTTAGTAAGAGTTAATAAGCTGTTTGTGAGGTAAGTTTTGCTGAGACAAAGAGGCGAGAGTTCAGAGGAGGCTCTTTCAATTGAAAAGTCTGGATGTCTATACCAGAGAAGCTCGGTAACTTGAGGTGGACAGAACCTTGCCAGAGTTTCAGTCCACCCTCTACTCAGCTAAAAGTCTGATTAAAGTTACCAGCCATCTTTCTATCTGCCAAGGGGAGCAAAGAGTGAAGGCTCCCTAAAGGAAAATAAATCAGCTAGTGCCTAACTTTATTATAAGCAATGTTTGGCATATCATTGAAAAACCTCTGGGCATGCTGAAAGAGAGGACCATATGCAGTGACTCTGGGAGTTAGAGGAGTCTTGATTTGTAAATTTTGCTGATTTCTGTGGTTTAAACATTCATTCCATGAATGATTTCACACTATCAATATGAAGTTATTGAATGTAGACTTAGGAAGTGATGCTCATTAGCTGCACTCCCATGTGGGTATGAGCCAGTTCTAGAACCTCACTGTTGTTGTTCAGTCACTAAGTCATGTCCTACATTTTGTAACTCCATGGACTATAGCAAGCCAGGCTTCCCTGTCCTTCACTATCTCCTGGAATTTGCTCAAACTCATGTCCATTGAATCGGTGATGCCATCCAACCATTTCATCCTCTGTCTGACTCTTCTCCTCCTGCCCTCAGTCTTTCCCAGCATCAGGGTTTTTTCCAGTGAGTCAGTTCTTTGCATCAGGTGGCCAAAGTATTAGAGCTTCAACTTCAGCATCAGTCCTTCCAATGAATATTCAAGATTGATTTCCTTTATTATTGACTGGTTTTTGCTCCTTGCAGTCCAAGTGACTCTCAAGAGTCTTCTCCAATACTACAATTTGAAAATCATCAATTCTTTGGTGCTCAGTCTTCTTTCTGGTCCAACACTAACATTTGTATATGACTACTGAAAATACCACAGCTTTGACTAGACAGAGTTTTGTCAGAAAATTGATGTCTCTCCTTTTTAGTATGCTGTATATGTTTGTCATAGCTTTCCTTCCAAGGAGCAAGTATCTTTTAATTTCATGCTGCAGTCACCGTCCAAAGTGATTTTGGAGCCCAGGAAAATAAAATCTGTCACTGTTTCCACTTTTTCCCCTTATATTTGCCATGAAGTGATATGACTGGATGCCATGATCTTAGTTTTTTGAATACTGAGTTTTAAGCCAGCTTTTTCACTCTCCTCTTTCACCCTCAACAAGAAACTCTTTAGTTCCTCTTCATTTTCTGCCATTAGGACGATATCTGCATACCTGAGGTTGTTGATTTTTCTCCTGGGACTCTTGATTCCAGCTTTTGATTCATCCAACTCAGCATTTAGCATGATGTCCTCTGCATAGAAGATAAATCATCAGGGTGACCATATACCACCTTTTTGTACTCCTGTCCCAATTTTTATCCAGTCAGTTCTTTCATGTCTGGTTCTAACTGTTGCTTCTTGACCTTCATACAGGTTTCTCAGGAGACAGGTAAGGTGGTCTGGTATTCCCATCTCCTTAATAATTTCCACAGTTTGTTGTGATCCACACAGCTAAGGGCTTTATTGTAGTCAGTGAAGCAGATGTTTTTTCTGGAACTCCCTTGCTTTTTTTTCAGTCCAACGAATGTTGACAATTTGATCTCTGGTTCCTTTATGTCTTTGAAACCCAACTTGTATATGTGAAAGTTCTCAGTTCACATACTGCTGAAACCTAGCTTGGAGGATTTTGAGCATAACCTTGCTAGCATGTGAAATGAACACAATTGTATGGTAGTTTGAACATTCTTTGGCATTGCCCTTCTTTAGAATTGGAATGAAAACTGACCTTTTCCAATCCTGTGTCCCCTATTGAGTTTCCCAAATTTGCTGAAATATTGAGTGCAGCACTTTAACATCATCATCTTTGAGGATTTAAAATAGCCAGCTGGAATTCCATCACCTCCACTCACTTTGTTCGTAGTGATGCTTCCTATGGCCCATTGACTTTATACTCCAGGATGTTCAGCTCTAGATGAGTGACCCCACATCATCACCCAATTATCTGTGTCATTAAGACCTTTTAGTATAGTTCTTCTTTAGTATAGTATTCTTGCCACCTCGTCTTAATCTCTTCTGTTAGGTCCTTACCATTTCTGTCCTTTATTCTGCCCATCCTTCCATGAAATGTTCCATGAAATGACTGAGAACTTTCAGAGATACAATTTGGGTTTCAAAGATATAGAGGAACCAGAGATCAAATTGTCAACATTTGTTGGATTGAAGAGAAAGCAAGAGAGTTCAAGAAAAAATATCTGCTTCACTGACTACAATAAAGCCCTTAGCTGTGTGGATCACAACAAACTGGGGAAATTATTAAAGAGATGGGAATACCAGACCACCTTACCTGTCTCCTGAGAAACCTGTATGAGAAGACCAGCTCTCTGGTCTTCCCCATTCTATTGTTTTCCTCTATGTCTTTGCTTTGTTCATTTAAGAAGATCGTCTTCTCCTTCTCCTTCTCCTGCTCATCTCTGGAACCCTGCATTAACTTGGATATATCCTTTTCTTTCTCCTTTACTTTTCACTTTTCTTCTTTCTTTCTCTCTCCTAAAAATAGGAGGCTATTTTTAAAGCCTCCTCAGACAAACACTTTGCCTTCTTGCACTATTTTTTCTTTGAGATGGTTTTGTACAGTGCTATGAACCTCTGTCCATAGTCCGTCACACATTCTGTCTACCAGATCTGATTTCTTGAATCTATTGATCACCTTCACTGTATACGGAGAAGGCAATGGCACCCCACTCCAGTACTCTTGCCTGGAAAGTCCTATGGATGGAGGAGCCTGGTAGGCTGCAGTCCATGGGGTCGCTGAGGGTTGGACATGACTGAGCGACTTCACTTTCACTTTTCACTTTCATGCATTGGAGAAGGAAATGGCAACCCACTCCAGTGTTCCTGCCTGGAGAATCCCAGGGATGGGGGAGCCTGGTGAGCTGCCGTCTATGGGGTCACACAGAGTCGGACATGACTGAAGCGACTTAGCAGCAGCCACTGTATAATCATATGGGGTTTGATATAGATCATACCTGAATGGCTTAGTGGTCTTCCCTACTTTTTTCAATTTAAGCCTGAATTTTTCAATACAGAGCTCATGATCTGAGCTACAGTCAGTTCCAGGTTTGTTTTTGCTGACTGTATAGAGCTTCTCTATCTTTGGCTACAAAGAACATAATCAGTCCAATTTTGATATTGATCATCTGGTATGTTCATGTGTAAAGTCATCTCTTGGGTTGTTGGAAAAGTGTTTGCCATGACCAGAATGTTCTCTTGATAAAACTGTGTTTGCCTTTTCCCTGCTTTATTTTGTATTCCAAGGCCAAACTTACCTGTTATTTCAGATATAACAAGTGACTAACTTCCTATTTTTCATTCCAATCCCTTATGAAGAAAAGGACATCTTTTTTTGGTGTTAGTTCTAGGTGTTGTAGGACTTCATCAAACCAGTTAGCTTCAGCTTCTTTGGCATTAATGGTTGGGGCATAGACTTGGATTACTGTTGATGTTGAATGGTTTTCCTTGGAAATGAACCTGATTATTCTGTCCTTTTTTTTTTTTTTTTTTTGGAAATTGCACACAAATACTGTATTTTAGGCTCTTTTGATGACTTTGAGGGCTACTCCATTTCTTTTAAGATATTCTTGCACCCAGTAGTAGATATAATGGTCATCTGAATTAAATTTGCCCATTCTTGTCCATTTTCATTCACAGATTCCTAAGATGTCAATATTCAGTCTTGCAATCTGCTGCTTGACTATATCCAATTTACCTTGATTCATAGACTTAACACTCCAGGATCCTATTCAATATTGTTCTTTACAGCATTGGACATTACTTTCACCACCCAATCCATCTACAACTGAGCAACATTTCTGCTTTGGCCCAGCAACTTCATTCTTTCTGGAGCTATTAGTAATTGCCCTCTGCTCTTCCCTGGTTTGGCCACTTGATGCAAAGAACTGACTCATTGGAAAAGATCCTGATGCTGGAAAAGATTGAAGATGGGAGAACAGAATGACAGAGGACGAGATCACTGGATGACATCATCGACTCAAAGGATATGAGTTTGAGTAAACTCCAGGAGTTGGTGATGGACAGGGAGGCCTGGCATGCTGCAGTCCATGGGGTAGCAAAGAGTCGGATACACCTGAGTGACTGAACTGAACTTCCCTGGTAGCAAATTGGACACCTTATGACCTGGGGGTGTTTATCTTCCAGTGTCATATAGTTTTACCTTTTCATACTATTCATGAGGTTCTAAAGGCAAGAATACTGAAGTGGTTTGCCATTTCCTCCTCCAGGGGACCGCGTTTTTTCAGATCTCTCCACTATGATCCACCATCTTGTGTGACTCTGCAGGGCATGGCTCATAGCTTCATTGAGTTATACAAGCCCATTTTCTATGACAAAGGTGTGATCCATTAAGGGAAAAAATTAAAGGGAAATGAAAATAGAAAACATCAAAAATTTACTAGAACAAAAAAAATAATATTCATATTAAAAGTGAATATTCTTCACATTTTAGATCTGAAAAATAGAATGAATTAAATTAGACTTGATATTTGATTTTAATAAATAATAAATTCAGGATAAGATTAGAACATTTTAAATCAAATTCATAGGAAATATCCAAATTAAAGCACACAGGAAAATATAGAAAAATACTGGAAAATATAAATGTAAAAGTCTAACCTATTTTTAATTGAAGCTCCATAAAATATTATGTCCTATAATATTGTGACAGTATCAAAAAGCTAACAGCTTTAAAAAAAGAAAAAAAATTAAAATATTAACCCATATTAACTCAAGGACAATGTCATCTGTAGCAAGCTGAATGAATATAAAGAATAGCCCATAATGACACCTTCTAGTAAACTGTAAAGAACAATACAGAAACTAAGCAATTAAAAAAAAAAAACAAGTGGAAAAAAATATAAATATCATCTTCAAAAGAATAGGGAATATACTGATAAAAATATATGATTCATCAATAGAAACAATGGAAGTCAACCATTCAATATTATTTGCCAATGTGTATTTTAAAGATTTTGTTCTTCTGTCTTCATTCATTCTCATATTCTTATCAGTCATCTATATCTTGTTGAAAAATATTTCAGCTGAGATCTCACTCTGAAGTATCATGCTGCATGTCCCTTCAGGCAATTCAAACATATACCTCTGGTCCTAAACTTAAGTTACTCATCCTCCCAATGTCCTATTCTAGAATTTCATCATGGCAATGATCTGTTAACCTTGCTGTTGAATTTTGAATGAATACCAAGTATCCATGAAGGCTTGCTTTTCACTACTAGATAAATTGTTTATGCTTTAGTTTCCCTCATTGCATTTGTTAATCATACCCCACCCTTTTCTGTCATAGCACTGCTAACTCTGTGTGTGATTACTAGATACATAACTCTCTCTCTCACTGCAATAGAAGGTTATAATCTCAAGGTTGATATCTTCTGTGGGTAACATTATATGCCTAGATCTTAGCACAGTGTCTATTGCATTATTGGTTGTCAATATATATTTAAGGAATTAATGAATACTTCTTTGCTTCTACATGTATTCTTACAATAAGTTCCTTTTACCTAAATTTATCTGCATCTGTGACTTTCTTGCCATAAGATAAACCTAAGGACATGTTTGGTACCTGTCATTTTTCTCAAGTGTTATTCACTATTACTCCTAAGCCTCTGTCCCTACTACTTCCTCTCCTTGAAATGTCCTCCATATCTTTTTGCATTTAGGCCAGACTTTTTCATTATCTAAACATACCAGGATGTACCTTTTCCTTGAGGCATGCTTCAACTTTGTAAGTTTAGGGTAACTAGCTCTCTTTTCATGAACTAATATCAGTAGATTTCTCCTCTATTATAAACCATTGTCTATGAGATTGTAAATATGTTAAGGTAAAAACCATTACACTTGTGTTCAGGGTATAGACTTTGTAGTCAATAAGTATTTATTGAGTAAACATAAATGGCCAATTGGCTTTGAATCAGAGAAAATCATTCAATTATTCTTTTCACTGAAAAACATATGCCAGGTGTTTCAGAAATCAAAAGTCTCCATAGACATTATCTTTTAAGATTCATCTTACCACTTAAATCATATATTTAATAGATGAATTGATTAATTTATTCAACATCACATAATTGAGAAACTGAATATTTGTTAAACATCAGTTCTAGAAACTAAAAAGTACTGGTGTAGGCCCTAAGTGGGAAAAAAATGTTAGGTGTTGATCTGTAAATGAATATAACATGGAGTAGAAGCAGATGTTTGTGTCAACTAGAGAATTAACAATGATGAGGGAATATTCAAGTCCACTGTGAAGGAGAGTTAAACAGAGGCTTTGGGGAGAAGCACTGGTAAATTTGAGAGTCAAAAATTGGTTGTTTTCAAAATAAGAGGAAAAATAAATTATATGCATAGGGATTATATGCTTAAAGTAATGGAGAAACTGATTTAAAAAATTAAACACATTTAGAAAACTGTAGTTCTCTCAATAGGGTTTGGATTTAGCACATAATGAGAAAGAAATTACTTATTGGATATGTAGTTAAGGTAATAAGAGGCTACACTTCTTGTGTGCTAAATTGCTTAAGTCATGTCCAACTCTTTGCAATCCCATGGACTATAGCCCTCCAACCTCCTCTGTCCATGGGATTCTCCAGGCAAGAATACTGGAGTGGGCTGCCATGACCCCCTCCAGGGGATCTTCTTGGTCATGTGTTATGCCATGCTAAACGTACTGACTTTTCTGTGCGGGTAATAGAAAGTCTTTGTTAGGTTTTAAATAATGTAGTGATATAAAAATTAATGTAGAAAGAGTACTCTGTGGGCAGTATCTACATGTTGGAAAGCAGAGGCTAGGATAGAAAGATCAATTTAGAACAAATTCTGAGGATGATGGAGGATTGAACTGAAAAAAAAAAAGTGCAGTGAGTTTGCAGTATAATTAAGCAAGACTCAGTTGCCTATTATGTATGAGCACCAGAAACGTATAAGTGAATAACAAGAGATTTCAGACTTAGCCAACATCATCTCGGGGCCCTCGATAGTAGTAGAGATAACGAGAGGCAGTGGAATGTGCAAATCTTGCTTTTATGTAAAGAAATCATCTGTGGTATTAATGATTTAACAACTATCATGATTTCATAATATTGCTTATATTGTATTTTACTTGGTTTGGCTTCTATGAGTTTTTTAAAAAGCTTAGGGAGAAAATAAAAATAAAAGTGATTCACTTTTATTCTCTCACAATGCTACTGTTGTTTCTCATGTGTTGCAAATAGAAATGTATAGCTCATCTTTGACCTCCTATCCCAGTGGAAAAGGAAGTGTGTTAAAGGAGCCAGCCAATATTCACAACTGCTGGTTGTAGGTATTCATTCTTATCTTTTCATTTTGAATTATCTTATGAGAAACTGACTAAAGAAATATTCCTACACTGGTCTTTACTATAAAATAGATCCAGAAAAAAGAGGGCAAAATAGTACCTTCTGGTTCAGTTCAGTCGCTCAGTTGTGTCCGACTCTTTGTGACCGCATGAACTGCAGCACGCCAGGACTCCCTGTCCATCACCAACTCCTGGAGTTCACTCAAACTCATGTCCATCGAGTCAGTGATGCCATCCAGCCATCTCATCCTCTGTCGTCCCCTTCTCCTCCTGACCCCAATCCCTCCCAGCATCAGAGTCTTTTCCAATGAGTCAGCTCTTCGCATGAGGTGGCCAAAGTATCGGAGTTTCAGCTTTAGCATTATTCCTTCCAAAGAACACCCAGGACTGATCTCCTTTAGAATGGACTGGTTGGATCTCCTTGCAGTCCAAGGGATTCTCGAGAGTCTTCTCCAACACCGCAATTCAAAAACATCAATTCTTTGGCACTCAGCTTTCTTCACAGTCCAACTCTCACATCCATACATGACCACTGGAAAAACCATAGCCTTGACTAGATGGACCTTTGTTGGCAAAGTAATGTCTCTGCTTTTCAACATGCTATCTAGTTTGGTCATAACTTTCCTTCCAAGGAGTAAGCATCTTTTAATTTCATGGCTGCAATCACCATCTGCCATGATTTTGGAGCCAAAAAAATAAAGTCTGACTATAGTAACTATAACCGGAGTTTGCTTTCCCTAAGAGATAATGAAATGGCTGTTTGCTTCTGAAGATGAGATCCTTTGTCTTCTGTCCTTCCTCTGTCCCTCCATCCCTTCCTTCTTATTTCCTTTCCTTCCTCCCTTCTTTCATTGCTTCTTTCCTCCCTCTCCACTCTCTCCTTCCTCCTTTCCTCTCTTTTTCTCCCTCTGTCTCTCTCCAAAGTTTTATAGGCATATGTCCTATTGTGCTTTAATGTAAAAGTTAATATTGAAATTGATAGTTACAAATGAATTTAGAAAACCAGCCAACCTAATACTGTTGGCGAACTTTAAAGACTAACAATAACAAACAATGAAATAATTTAATATTATCAACCTTTATTCTTTTAGCACTAATGCAAATTGTTCCTTGCATGTAGGTTGCTAAGCAATGGCCTGAAAGTGTTTTTGTTGACCATAAGTGCAATTCTGTGTGGTCCCAAAAAGCATAGGCATTCCCTCAATCTTTTTTGAGCTATCATATTTTATTATCAAGCCATGCTTTCAAAATGGCAGAATTCTGTATAAATGAAAACACTATGTATGCTGTGCAAACAATTTCATATGTTCTTCAAAATTTCATTCCATCCAATAGTGATCTTGGCAGCACAATTATCATTAAAAGTACATATGAAATATGTAATCAAACTGAGTAGAGTCAGGAAAAACATTACTTTTAATATATGCTGAAAATAATCAGAAATATACATTTAAACAACTCAAGCACATGATAAGAATAATGTAGGAATTATATTATTCTTTAATTTGCTTATAAATTACTATATTATAAAATTATTATAAAAGTATAACATCAACATTGGATTAGCTGAAGAGGGGAGGACTAGAACCATAAAAAGAAACATATACTAATTTTCCCAGGAGAAATGGAAAAGGGGATGAAGATTGTCCATTATATGATAAAATGTAAGATCACCAGATCAAAAGTTCAGAGTTATCTAATACAGCAGCGGGATCTAGGGAGATTATATTTTAAAATTCAAAGTTATATTAAGGAACTGTATAGTATGCTCGTTGTACTATCTCAGGCATAAGAAAAGTGAACCACATGATTTCGTTCCTATAATATGTTAGTAAATAGAACTCTATGAGGAAATAAGAAATAAATCAAGTTGTTCTTATTTCATTCACTCTTTGTGAAGTTGAAGTCATGAAATTTGGCTTAGGGATTTAGGCTTATATATTCCTTAACCAATGGTAAATATGGCTTCTAATTCCATATTTTGAATATGTCATTATTATCCTTATGATTATACAGTGGAAGTGAGAATAGATTTCCGGGACTAGATCTGATAGATAGACTGCCTGATGAACTATGGAATGAGGTTTATGACATTGTCCAGGAGACAGGGATCAAGACCATCCCCATGGAAAAGAAACGCAAAAAAGCAAAATGGCTGTCTGAAGAGGGCTTACAAACAGCTATGAAAAGAAGAGAAGTGAAAAGCAAAGGAGAAAAGGAAAGATATAAACATCTGAATGCAGAGTTCCAAAGAATAGCAAGAAGAGATAAGAAATCCTTCCTCAGCGATCAATGCAAAGAAATAGAGGAAAACAACAGAATGGGAAACTCTAGGGATCTCTTCAAGAAAATCAGAGATACAAAAGGAATATTTCATGCAAAGATGGGCTCGATAAAGGACAGAAATGGTATGGAACTAACAGAAGCAGAAGATATTAAGAGGAGGTGGCAAGAATATGCAGAAAAACTATACAAAAAGATCTTGATGACCAAGATAATCACGATGGTGTGATCACTGACCTAGAGCCAGACATCCTGGAATGTGAAATCAAGTGGGCCTTAGAAAGCATCACTAAGAACAAAGCTAGTGGAGGTGATGGAATTCCAGTTGAGCTATTTCAAATCCTGAAAGATGATGCTGTGAAAGTGCTGCACTCAATATGCCAGCAAATTTGGAAAACTCGGCAGTGGCCACAGGACTGGAAAAGGTCGGTTTTCATTCCAATCCCAAAGAAAGGCAATGCAAAAGAATGCTCAAACTACCCCACAATTGCACTCATCTCAGACGCTGGTAAAGTAATGCTCAAAATTCTCCAAGCCAGGCTTCAGCAATACGTGAACCGTGAACTTCCTGATGTTCAAGCTGGTTTTAGAAAAGGCAGAGGAACCAGAGATCAAATTGCCAACGTTTGCTGGATCATGGACAAAGCAAGGGAGTTCCAGAAAAACATCTATTTCTGCTTTATTGACTATGCCAAATCCTTTGACTGTGTGGATCACAATAAACTGTGGAAAATTCTGAAAGAGATGGGAATACCAGACCACATGACCTGCCTCTTGAGAAACCTATATGCAGGTCAGGAAGCAACAGTTAGAACTGGACATGGAACAACAGACTGGTTCCAAATAGGAAAAGGAGTACATCAAGGCTGTATATTGTCATCCTGCTTATTTAACTTCTATGCAGAGTACATCATGAGAAATGCTGGGCTGGAAGAAGCACAAGCTGGAATCAAGATTGCTGGGAGAAATATCAATAAGCTCAGATATTCAGATGACACCACCCTTATGGCTGAAAGTGAGGAGGAACTAAAAAGCCTCTTGAGGAAAGTGAAAGAGGAGCGTGAAAAAGTTGGCTTAAAGATCAACATTCAGAAAGCGAAGATCATGGCATCCAGTCCCATCACTTCATGGGAAATAGATGGGGAAACAGTGGAAACAGTGTCAGACTTTATTTTGGGGGGGCTCCAAAATCCCTGCAGATGGTGATTGCAGCCATGAAATTAAGAGACGCTTACTCCTTGGAAGAAAAGTTATGACCAACCTAGATAGCATATTCAAAAGCAGAGACATTACTTTACCAACAAAGGTCTGTCTAGTCAAGGCTATGGTTTTTCCAATGGTCATGTATAGATGTGAGTGTTGGACTGTGAAGAAAGCTGAGCGCTGAAGAATTGATGCTTTTGAACAGTGGTGTTGGAGAAGACTCTTAAGAGTCCCTAGGACTGCAAGAAGATCCAACAAGTCCATTCTGAAGGAGATCAGCCCTGGGATTTCTTTGGAGGGAATGATGCTGAAGCTGACCCTCCAGTAGTTTGGCCACCTCATGCAAAGAGTTGACTCATTGGAAAAGACTCTGATGCTAGGAGGGATTGGGGGCAGGAGGAGAATGGGACGACAGAGGATGAGATGGCTGGATGGCATCACTGAGTCAATGGATGTGAGTCTGAGTGAACTCCAGGAGTTGGTGATGGACAGGGAGACCTGACTTGCTGGGATTCATGGGGTCACAAAGAGTCGGACATGACTGATCAACTGAACTGAACTGATGACATGTTTCTTGAAGGAATGGATCCCAGAGATATATTGAATCACAGATTCAAGTTTACTTAAGTATTGCAGCAAGTAGCATTTGAAGGTTTCTCTAATGCCTATTAAAATGTTTAATGAAAGAAAAAATAGATGACTATAACTAACACTGCTGAATGGGAAATAGGAAAGTTGTTAAGAGAATAAATCCTAAGAGTTCCATCACAAGGAAAAATATTTCCTTTTCTTTTTTTCTTTTGGCTTTGTTTTATGAGAAGATGGATTAACATATTAAGAACCTCTTATGGTAATCATTTCGCAATACAGGTAAATCAAATCATCATGCTATACACCTTAGGTCTTACAATGATGCATGTCAATTATTTCTCAATAGAAGTGGGAGAAAAATAATACAGATGGCTTATCTTTTGTTAAAGGAAGTCATACTGGATAAAAATAAATGTCACATAACCATGTACAAAAAAAGCAGAAGTCACAATAAATCATTTTTAAAACATCTATGCCTAAACTACATTAACTGAAGTGAAATATCTAGGATATACATTGCAAGAGGTATTAGTAATTGAAACCGTTACAAAATATAGCCTTCCAACTTTATTTTGCATTAATTTTTCCTTCCAGTTTTAATGAAATATGGTTGACACACAACACTGTGTAAGTTTAAGGTGTACTGTGATCCTTTGACTTACATACATCAAGAACTGATTACTGCAATGCTTTTAGTAAATATATATCATTTCATGTAGATACAAAATAAAAGAAAAATATTTTACTTGTGATGGAACTCTTAGAATTTACTCTCTTTATAACTTTCAAATATAACATAAATGTAAGTAAGTGAAAGTCTCTTAGCCGTGTCTGACTCTTTGTGACCCCAGGGACTATACAGTCCATGGAATTCTCCAGTGCCGAATACTGGAGTGGGTAGCCTTTCCCTTCTCCAGGGGATCTTCCCAACCCAGGGATTGAACCCAGGTCTCCTGGATTGCAGACAGATTCTTTACCAGCTGAGCCACAAAGAAGCCTATAACATAAAGGAGTGTTAATTATATTGATCAGGTTGTAACTTGAATCCCTAAGACATTTTAAATCTTACAACAATTCTCTTTCCTTCCCAACCTCCCACCTCTGAAAACAACAAGGAAGATCTCTTTTTCTACAAGATTGTTTTTTGAAGTATAATTGAACTACAGCATTGTGTTAGTTTCTGGTACACAACATAGTGATTCAATATTTCTCTATATTATAAAATGATCACCACTGTAAGTCTAGTTACCATCTATCACCATACAGATATATTACTGTATTATTGACAATATTCCTGTGCTGCACATTTCATCTTTGTGACTCATTTATTTTGTAGCTGAAAGTTTATATAGAGGTATAATTTCCCTCACCTATTTCATTCATCCCTCCCTCCCCATCTCCTCTGACAACCACCCGTTTGTTCTCTGTATATGTGACTCTGTTTCTGTTTTCTTATATTTGCTCATTCGTTTTGTTTTTTAGATTCTTATATCAGTCAGTTCAGTCACTCAGTCATGTCCGACCCTTTGCGACCCCATGAACTGCAGCACGCCAGGCCTCACTGTCCATCACCAACTCCCGGAGTTCACTCAGACTCACGTCCATCGAGTCAGTGATGCCATCCAGACATCTCATCCTCTGTCGTCCCCTTCTCCTCCTGCCCCCAATCCCTCCCAGCATCAGAGTCTTTTCCAATGAGTCAACTCTTCACATGAGGTGGCCAAAGTACTGGAGTTTCAGCTTCAGCATCATTCCTTCCAAAGAATACCCAGGGCTGATCTCCTTTAGAATGGACTGGTTGGATCTCTTTGCAGTCCAAGGGACTCTCAAGAGTCTTCTCCAACACCACAGTTCAAAAGCATCAATTCTTTGGTGCTCAGCCTTCTTCACAGTCCACCTCTCACATCCATACATGACCACAGGAAAAACCATAGCCTTGAATAGACGGACCTTTGTTGGCAAAAGTAATATCTCTGTTTTTGAATATACTATCTAGGTTGGTCATAACTTTCCTTCCAAGGAGTAAGCGTCTTTTAATTTCATGGCTGCAATCACCATCTGCAGGGATTTTGAAGTCCAAAAGAGTAAAGTCTGACACTGTTTCCCCATCTATTTCCCATGAAGTGATGGGACCAGATGCCATGATCTTCGTTTTCTGAATGTTGAGCTTTAAGCCAACTTTTTCACTCTCCACTTTCACTTTCATCAAGAGGCTTTTCAGTTCCTCTTCACTTTCTGCCATAAGGGTGGTGTCATTTGCATATCTGAGATGATTGATATTTCTCCCGGCAATCTTGATTCCAGCTTGTGATTCTTCCAGCCCAGCATTTCTCATGATGTACTCTGCTGCTGCTGCTACTGCTGCTGCTAAGTCACTTCAGTCGTGTCTGACTCTGTGCAACCCCATAGACGGCAGCCCACCAAGCTCCCCAGTCCCTGGGATTCTCCAGGCAAGAACACTGAAGTGTGCTGCCATTTCCTTCTCCAATGCATTAAAAGATGCTTACTCCTTGGAAGGAAAGTTATGACCAACCTAGACAGCATATTGAAAAGCAGAGACATTACTTTGCCAACAAAGGTCCTTCTAGTTTTCCAGTGGTCATGTATGGATGTGAGAGTTGGACTGTGAAGAAAGCAGAGCACCAAAGAACTGATGCTTTCAAACTGTGATGTTGGAGAAGACTCTTGAGAGTCCCTTGGACTGAAAGTGAAGTCCCTCAGTCGTGTCTGACCCACAGTGACCCCATGGACTGTAGCCTTCCAGGCTCCTCCATCCATGGGATTTTCCAGGCAAGAGTACTGGAGTGGGAGGCCATTGCCTTCTCCATATGTACTCTGCATGTAAGTTAAAATAGCAGGTGACAATATACAGCTTTGACGTACCCCTTTTCCTATTTGGAACCAGTCTGTTGTTCCATGTCCAGTTCTAACTGTTGCTTCCTGACCTGCATATAGATTTCTCAAGAGGCAGGTCAGGTGGTCTGGTATTCCCATCTCTTTCAGAATTTTCCACAGTTTATTGTGATCCACACAGTCAAAGGCTTTGGCATAGTCAATAAAGCAGAAATAGATGTTTTTCTGGAACTTTCTT
Source organism: Bos mutus (assembly GCF_027580195.1). Classification (NCBI taxonomy): domain Eukaryota; kingdom Metazoa; phylum Chordata; class Mammalia; order Artiodactyla; family Bovidae; genus Bos; species Bos mutus. The sequence goes on along the minus strand of NC_091621.1, from coordinate 55,764,198 downwards.
GCTTTTTCAATGATTCAGCGGATTTTTGCAATATGATCTGTGATTCCTCTGCCTTTTCTAAAACCAGCTGGAACATCTGGGAGTTCACTGTTCACAATTCTTATATAAGTGAAATCATATAGTATTTAGCTTTGTCTTTCAAGGAGTTGGAGCTCTAGAGTGTGACTTCTTAGATATCAATGTGCAGATTCTAGTCTTTGTTAACTTTTTTTACCTCTCTATGCCTTCTTTTCTTCATCTGTAAAGCAGATATAAAAAATTATATATATAATTATTATGCTAATTATAGGACATAATCTATGCAAAAGAACCAGATCCATAACAATTGTATAATGCATGTTAGCTATTATTTTTATTATTACCCAAAATATTAGCCATTGTTATTTATGTTTATTATTTGGTTTCCAAACTTTGAAAAAGTAAAAGAAGTTATTTTTTAAACAAAACTAAGAATTAGTTTTTGCAGTGAGCAGATTCTATGGAAGAGATGAATGTTAATTATTTGGTAAATGTAGTATCAACAGCATTTCTGTGTAATTTTTATTTGTAAAGTAAGATTATATACTTTTATATCCAATTAATTTTAATGCCATATTAATTGCAATCAATGTGGAAACATAATTTTTAATAGCTAATTGCTATTTTAAGTGGAGAAAGAGCCAGAGATTTATAATAAAACAGTGACTTAGACTTCCAGAAAAATTGTTTAAAATGCTGTGTATATAACATGAAGAAAAACTGAAAATGCAAATTTCCAAGGAAACAACGTGTTTAATACTAATTCTATGTATATCACTAGATAAAACCTTATAGAGCTTTTGCTGATAGGTCAAATTCATTACAAGTAGTAAAAGTGTGCTGAGGCTCTAGCATAAATGCATGTGATTATGATTAAAACATCCAAAGATGTTGAATAGATTAAATATATTAACATGTAATACTGTAGAAAGGCACAGAGGAGCATGCCTAAACACAAGCTATTTCATTTGCTTGGATAAATAGAATTCTTAATGCAGTAGAACCACAAATGATTGCAAGAGTAAATTTTACATTTCTTCCTAGATATTAAAAAGTTTGCATGAAATGAAGTTTCTTCTATGATTCGTATCAATTTGTAAGGTAGGCAACTCAGTTTGCCACAGGAAATATATCTTTATGAAGCATAACAAAATCCAATTTACCAGTAAAATCCATTTACATTAAAACCAAAGACTAATCTTCATGTAATCCTTTAATTGTATCATAATAATGAATGATGAATAGATACCTCTAGTGAGTACTTACTTATTCTGATTATTTTCAATTTTACTTGATAGAAATTATCTTCTACAGGAATGAAAAGGTATTTGGAAAGGTCACATTACTTCTTGTAACCAGGAGACTTATTTAAGCTATACTAGTCCTGGGTGTTCATTTGAAGGACTGATGCTAAAGCTGAAACTCCAATACTTTGGCCACTTCATGCAAAGAGTTGACTCATTGGAAAAGACCCTGATGCTGGGAGGGATTGGGGGCAGGAGGAGAAGGAGACAACAGGGGATGAGATGGCTGGATGGTATCACTGACTTGGACGTGAGTTTGAGTAAACTCTGGGAGTTGGTGATAGACAGGGAGGCCTGGTGTGCTACGGTTCATGGGGTCGCAGAGTCGGACACGACTGAGTGACTGAAATGAACTGAACTGATTAATGGAACAATAAAAGAATATTCACACTTTTGTAGGGTCATAGAGAATGTAACTGCATAATGATGTTTTTAAAACCTAATCTGAAATATATAAAATCTTTCTAATTCCAAAAAAATTCTCCTACACAATGACTGAATGTTGCTAAAAGTGTCACATTCCTGATAACTGTATAAAATTTTGTATACAGTGAAAATTTACAAAATCTTTCTAAAATTTATATTGAGATGTCAACTGACAAAAATAGTTAAGAAAACACTTAAGAACAAAGATGAGATTACACTATTAGATATTATACTTTATTATAAAGTTATTTACAATAACTTCCTGGAGAAGGAAATGGCAACCCACTCCAGTGTTCTTGCCTTGAGAATCCCAGGGACAGGTGAGCCTGGTGGGCTGCTGTCTATGGGGTCGCACAGAGTTGGACACGACTGAAGCAACTTAGCAGTAGCAGTAGCAGCATAAAGTTATAGCAGTTGATAGTTTTGAATGAGGAAATAATCTGACCTCATATTTGACTGTAAAAATATCACACTGACTCCATGTTAAAAATAAACTGAATAAGGACTGGGGCATATTATAGTAGAGCAGTTAGGATAACCAAAAAAGTAGAAGATGGTGATTTCTAGCATGGTAATATTAATACAGTTGATTAAATACATGATGATATTCTGATTATATTCTGAAGGTACAAGCAATAAAATTTGCAGATATAGTGAATATGCAATATAATAAAAGTGAAAAATAAGAGATATCTCCAAGTATTTTAACCTGAGCATCAGGAAGCATAGAAGAGAGAACATGTGGTATTGGTGAAATGGATCAGAATTGCTTAGTTGTGGAGATAGTAGGTCCCAAGGAGAGGTTTAGTTGGGATATACAAATTGTGGTATCGAAACTATAGAAATAATAACTGTTATCATAATAAGTTTTCTGAAATATATGATTAATTTGGATTTTTTTTATTTATTGCAGATATCTGAGATCAGTTTGGATTAATATATTTTCATTTATATTTTAGGTTATAATCCAAAGCTACTTAATTTTATTGTTTAAATGCTTCTAGTTTTTCCAATTGGTAGATCTCTCATGTGCCCCTTTGATAGAGAATCACATTGGTGTTTATTCTTTTACTTTCTTTTCTGCTCATTTTTGGTTTTTCTTTTTATGCACTTCTGGCACTACAATATACTTTACATTCATCTGGTGCATTTTTTTACTACCAGAATCAGCCATTTCCCCAAAGATTCCTTGTTTCTTTTGCTGGAAAATTATATTAGGAATCAAGATATGGTTTTAGATGTGATCATGGATACTGGGGTTTCATTACTGCTAAATCAACTCAGCTGAAAGAGGAAGGAAACCCATAAATGGATAGTAACTTGTTTATGCACACACACATAAACACATACACATTATCATTTGTATCTACATTATGCTACTCATGAGTTTATACTAATGTTGCTAGTTCTAATCTGTTACCACATGAATAAATCTAATGTTCCAGTCTTGCTTGCCAATTCTAATCTAGCCTTCCACTCTTGTTGCTAATTCTAATCTGTTACCAAATGAATAAATCTTACCTTCTGCTCTTGTTAATCTCCCTCCACCAAATGTGAGAAACCTGGTTCCCGCCATCATCATTTTGTACAAAATTGTTTAACTCTAATATGTATATCAGTTTGGAATTTTACCCCTATATGAAACAAGCTTGTTAACCACAGTATAGTGGTTTTGTACAGATTTTGGTATTGGTTTTAAAAAAAAAATCTACATTGTTCAAAGTTACTTACATCAGTAAGGTAGTTTCATATATTTGTAATATAGTTATACCACTTTTTTCACATTCTTCATTTCATTCTTTTATCTTTTGCCAGCATATCTCAAGTCATTGAATACACAGAGAGTTGCTATGTGTACTATAACATTATATATGTCTTTAAAAATAAATTACAATACTTTCAGTTCAGTTCAGTTCAGTTGCTCAGTCATGTCTGACTCTGCAGCCCCATGGACTGCAGCACACCAGGCCTCCCTGTCCATCACCAACTCCCAGAGTTCACTCAAACTCATGTCCATTGAGTCGGTGATGACCTCCACCCATCTCATCCTCTGTCGTCCACTTCTCCTCCTGCCCTCAGTCTTTCCAAGCATCAGGGTCTTTTCAAATGAGTCAGTTCTTTGCATCAGGTAGCCAAAGTATTGGAGTTTCAGCTTCAACATCAGTCCTTCCAGTGAACACTCAGGACTGATTTCCTTTAGGATGGTCTGGTTGGATGTTCTTGCAGTCCAAGGGACTCTCAAGAATCTTCTCCAACACCGCAGTTCAAAAACATCAATTCTTTGGTGCTCAGCTTTCTTTCTAGTCCAGCTCTCACATCCATACATGACCACTGGAAAATCCATAGCTTTGTCTAGATGGATTTTGTTGGGAAAGTAATGTCTCTGCTTTTTAATATGCTGTCTAGGTTGGTCATAATTTTTCTTCTAAGGAGCAAGTGTCTTTTAATTTCATGACTATAATCACCATCTGCAGTGATTTTGGAGCCCCCCAAAATTAAATCTGTCACTGTTTCCATTGCTTCCCCATCCATTTGCCATGAAGAAATGAGATCAGATGCTATGATGTTAGTTTTCTGAATGTTGAGTTTTAAGCCAGCTTTTTCACTCTCCTTTCACCTTCATCAAGAGGCTCTTTAGTTCTTTTTCACTTTCCGTCATAAGGGTTGTGTCATCTGTACATCTGAGGTTATTGATATTTCTCCCAGCAATCTTGATTCCAGCTTGTGCTTCATCCAGCCCAGCGTTTCTCATGAGTTTAACACCCTAAAAATCCCCTTTACATCTCCTACTAACTATCCTCTCTTTCTATACCCACAAACCTGGTTACCAATGATATTTTTACCATGTCTATAGTTTTGTCTTTTTCAGGATGTCATATAAATGAAATAATACAGTATGTTGTCTTTCACATTTGCTTTCTTCACTTTGCAATATGCACTTAATATTCATGCATGTTATTTTGTGATTTGATAGCTCATTTCCTTTTATTACTGAATAATATCCTATTGTATCAGTTCAGTTCAGTCACTCAATCATATCCTACTCTTTGCAACCCCATGGCCTGCAGTATGCCAGGCCTCCCTGTCCACCACCAACTCCCATAGTTTACCCAAACTCATGTCCATTAAGTCAATGATGCCATCCAACCATCTCATCCTCTGTTGTCCCCTTCTCCTCTTGCCCTCAATCTTTCCCAGCATCAGGGTCTTTTCAAATAAGTCAGTTCTTCGCATTAGGTGGCCAAAGTATTGGAGTTTCAGCTTCAACATCAGTCCTTCCAATGAACATTCAGGACTGATTTCCTGATCCTATTGTATAGATGTATCAAATTATCCATTCACCTATTGAAAGGCATGTTAGTTGCGCCCAGTTTTTGGCAATTAACATTGAAGTTGCTACAAACATTCATGTCCTGGTCTTTTTGTGAATAATAAGCTTTCAAAAATAATTGGGTAAAAAACCTAGGCATGCAATCGCTAGATCCTGTGGCAAAACTATGTTGAAAGTGAATGTGAAAGTCACTCAGTTGTGTCTGATTTTTTGCAACCCCATGGACTATACAGTCCATGGAATTCTCCAGGCCAGGATACTGGAGGGGGTAGCCTTTTCCTTCTCCAGGGGATCTTCCCAACCCAGGGATCGAACCCAGGTCTCCCGCATTGCAGGTGCATCCTTTGCCTGCTGAGCCACAAGGGAAGCCCTATGTTTACCTCTAAAGTAAACTATGTTTACCTGTATAAGAAATTACCAAGCTGTCTTCCAAAGTGTCTGTCTTTTATCACTCTCGCCAGCAATGAGTTCCTGGTGTTCTGCATCCTTGCTAGCAATTGGTACTATCAGTTTTTGTTTTTTTTTTTTTTTCTTATTGCTAGATATGTAGTAGCATTTCATTGTTATTTTGATTTAAAATTCCCTAATGAAAAATGATGTTGATTAGTATTTCATAGGTTTATTTGACCTTTGAATTTTTGGGGTCAGGTGTCTGTACTAATATTTCCTATTATTAAAATTTTTATTGTTAATTTTTAAGAGTATTTTTGTATATCTTAGACACAAGTCCTTTATCAAATGTATATTTTGAAAGGTTTTTCTCTCAGTCTGTGGATTGTAATTTTTATTCTCTTAACAGTGTCTTTCACAAAGATGAAGTAGAATTTCAGAAGTCTAAAAATCTTTTATTTTGTCCCATCTCTGTCTCTTTCTAGCAGTGTTTCTGCTGGTATAGTATTCCCAGGAACCTTGTTGGTCACCCATGTAATACATGAAGGGTCACACCATTGGGCAAGAGTTCTCTACAGATCCTTCCTGGATAAACCAATCTGTAATCCTGGCTTCTGCTGAAATGGTTTATTAGAGCCAAACATGATATCCTTAATCTTTCAGTAAAAATCTTTCCAGCTATACCCTGGCCTCAGAGCATGCTTTTCCAAGGCTAAATTTCATAGTTTTAGCTAGGAAATTTAAATTTCCTCATTTCCTTTGCAATCTGGGTAGATTGAGAATTTCCCAAGTCACCAGATGTTTATTTTTGTTGGGAAATTCCTTCCTCAATTTATCTTGCTCTCACATTTTACTATAAGCACAGGGAGAAACCAGGCTGATAATTTCAACATTTTTCTTGGAAATCTCCTCAGCTAATTTTATCTATTACAAATTCTGCTTACCACTTAAAAGTGAAATAAATTCAACCGAGTTTAATGCTGCTTTATAACAGGAATTGCCATTCCTCCTGTCTCTAATAACACATTCCTCATTTCTTTTCGAACTCTCACCAGTCATCTTCAGTGCTCATGTTTTTAACCAGTCATTTCTTTAGGACAACCTAGAGAAGGCATGGCACGCCACTCCAGTACTCTTGCCTGGAAAATCCCATGGACGGAGGAGCCTGGTAGGCTGCAGACCACAGGGTCGCGAAGAGTCAGACACGACTGAGCGACTTCACTTTCACTTTTCCCTTTCATGCACTGGAGAAGGAAATGGCAACCCACTCCAGTGTTCTTGCCTGGAGAATCCCAGGGACAGGGGAGCCTGGTAGGCTGCCGTCTATGGGGTCACACAGACTCGGACACGACTGAAGCGACTTAGCAGCAGCAGACTTTTTCCATCATGTGCATCTAAATTCTCTCAGCCTCTTCTCATTGTCCAATTCCAAAGTCATTACAGATTGATAAAAATTTGATATGGTAGCACTTCACTTACTAGTGACAGAATGTGCATTAATTTCCTAGGGCAATCATACTAAATTATTATAAACTTGGTGACTTAAAACAACACAAACTTATCTTCTCATAATTTTGGAGGCCATAAGTCCAAAATCAACGTGTCAATAGGGATGGTTCCTTTTGGGGACTTAGGGACAGTCTGTTCCATGCCTCTCTCCTAGATTCTGGTGACTGTCAGCATGTCTTGATTTTCCTGTTTTTAGATGTATCATATTAGCTTCTGTCTCCTTTAACTTATGAAACAAGCCATTGGCTTTAGGCCCCATACATAATCCTGAATGATCTCATCTCAGCATCCTTAACTTAATGACATAGTCAAGATCTTATTTTCAGATAAGACCACAGTCACATGTACCAGGGTTTAGCATTTGGACATACCCCTTTGAGGAAACTATTAACGCATTAAAATAACTAGTATAATTTCCTTCTTAACTGAAGAACTTTCTTATATATTTCTTGCAGGGTATGTCTGATGGCAATGACCTCCCTTACTTTTTGTTTGTCAAAAATGGTCTTCAATGATTTTCAATTCTAAACTTACATTATGTATAGATAATATCCAAACCATAAAAAATAAATGCCCGTAAATCTTTGATACACACATGGTATGAATACCAAAAGTATTTAATATAGCAATGGTGGTGGTGGTGGTTGAGTCGCTAAGTTGTTTCCGACTCTTGTGACCCCATGGACTGTATAGCCCACCAGGCTTCTCCATCCATGGGATTCTCCAGGCAAGAATACTGGAGTGCGTTGCCATTCCCTTCTCCAGGGGATCTTCCAGACCCAGGAATCAAACCCAGGTCTCCTGCATTACAGGCAGTTTCTTAACCCACCGAGCTATGAGGGAAGCCCCTAATAGAAAAATTTAAAAGAAATATGTGATGAGGAGGAAGATGATCATTATTATTCTTTGCTTTCTGAGGTAATTTCAAGGACATGAAATTTAGGATACAGAGCCAACTTGACAAACTTAAACTTCTCACAATAACCTGCTATACCAAAAAATATTTCTCTTCAAGCTGTGGTATCAGGTAGGGAAATTAAAACTAAAATATATTGATTTCTTCAGTTTTATTCTATAAACTTTATATATTTCTATCATTAAATTTTTATTTTAAAAAGTTAACACTGAGAGTACTAAGAGGAGACAAGTTATTTTCATGTAAATATAGATTCTTTGAGGTTTTTTTTCTCCCATCCATGGCTTAAAGCTAATTTTCTGATATAAGCCAAGAGAAAAAAATCACTTTTTTTAAACTGTTGAGCTCTGGGGAAAAACATTTTGATTATCATATTTGATTATATTAACATAAAAAAGTGTCTATCTATTTTAAAGTCAAAAAGCTTTGTTTTTCTCTAAAGTTAGTTATACCTCCAATATAAAATTTTATTTATGGTTTTAACTGTGTCAGTCAGCTATTGTCACAATGCCATTGCATAGAATCTACTCCAAAACAAAGATTCATGCATCAATAAGCCTCTATATCAATATTCATAATCTGAATGCAGCTACAGGATAGCACATTTAAGCTGAGCTCAGTTGTAAAGCTCTTCTTCATACCACAGGTTGATAGGGCTTGGCTTTTTCCTTACAAGTTCAGCTAAGTTAGACTTTGCATGTGTTATATTAACTGAAGGAAAGCCAGTGGAGCAAGAAATAAAGCCCATTCATGTAAGCATGTTTTTAACCCCTTACTCTGTCAGGCATATTATTATTAATGCTCAGTTGGCCAAAGCAAGTTACATGGAATGGAACACAGATTCAGAAACAGGCTTTAAGAATTGCCAAAATTAATTAAACCTACCATTGCCTACTCTTCATCATAATTATTTATGATTATTCCACACACAAAGTTCACTCACCTGCTCTTTTCAAGATTTACTTATTGTTGCTTAGGATCTCACAATCTGTATCATGTTTGGAGTCAGTTATTATTATTAACCTATTAACTAAAAAGACACATTTTTCTCCACCCACATATCCAACATATGATTGTGGACTAGGGACAGAAAAGCTGCAATTAACACTTTACTTTGAAAAGAGAAATGGGAGATATACTGGAGCCTCTGATCTAGTAATTCTGAAATCCTGCTGGGAAAGCATCATCACGTACTCCCAATCTTGGGCTAGAAAATTTTCTTGACCAGAACCCAGATCTACTTACTCAAAGAGGCTGTTCTCTATGAATCTTTTCTTTTGCCTCCTGGCATTTTCTATTATTCTCTGCCTATAGTTAAGTACAGGACCAGAGCTCTTTGTTTGTCTTGTTTGTTTTTAATATGGTGAACAAACAGGTGATATTTTCACAAATATAAGCTAAGCTAAGCTAAGTCACTTCAGTTGTGTCCGACTCTGTGTGACCCCATAGATAGCAGCCCACCAGGCTTTCCCGTCCCTGGGATTCTCCAGGCAAGAACACTGGAGTGGGTTGCCATTTCCTTCTCCTCTCACAAATATAGATCTCTCAAAATTTAGGTTTTTTTTAAAATAGATTCAAAACCAGTAAGCAATACGTGCCAAAGCCTCACCCACAAATACTTGAGGTGTTTTTCTTATCATGCTTTGTGGGACCATATACTTCACCATATCAGAAGTATGTTTATCTAGTTATAAGCATTTAATAGGCTCCACCCTATGTATATCAGAAGTCTTAACAAATGGTGGAGCAGCCAACCCCTAGGTTTTATTTGCTTTTACCCACAGGAAGTATTTTAAGGGTATATAGTTTTTGAGCTTTGCCCCAAGTCTGGATGTATCTTAAGTTTTGAATTATTATTGGCTGGAGAGAACAAAGATTAAAAAGATAAGTTTGATTATTTATTTTCAAATCTATCATCTGTCAGCCTTTCTCAGTTCTTAGTAATACTTCTTAATTCTATTTGTAAACTAGCCTGTTCCTTGTTAAATCTCTTATAACAGTTTTCATAACTCCTGCTCTCCGGTCCCAAAGCCTATGCCATATATCTTAAATTTTTGTTATGGCTGTTTATTCTAGGTGCCAATGTCTTGATCTGTCAGCTACTGACTCAAAAATGCTTAGTAACAATCCTTACCAAACCTCAGTTACATAAAACAATGATAAGCATTTATTCCCACATCATGGGTTGTACTGTTGTGAATCAGCTAACCAAGTTAGCCTTCACAGAGTGGCTCTACTTCAAACTGTAGCTCTCAATAGGCTGAGATTTTGACTATGTTGGGCTTAGATAGGCCCCACAAGTATTTATTCTGAGGATGAGGGTAAAATGATTCTTAGCTGTTTGAGGGTAAAATGTTCTTAGCTCTTCTCATGCAGAATCAGAAATGATAGGGCCCAAGCTCATCTATTCAGACTGGCTTAAAATTCCCCTGCCATTGCACCTGCTACCATCCCTTTGGTTAAAACAACCTCTATGTAAAGAGTGTGGCTACAGGGAGGCGTATGCATAATTGGGAACCATCATGTTATCTGCCACAATAACATAATTAAATTTATGGTTATTGTTTAATTGTTATAAGTCTATTTTAATTTAATCACTAAGAAATTATAGACTACCTTGGAAATAATAAAACATTAAAGAAAATCTACTTGAGATTATGTTTGCAAACACACAAACTTGTTATCATTTAAGCATCATAATTTGCCTACCAATTTACCTTTGGAAATATGTTCTCATTTAGGTAAACTTTTTAACCTTTGAATACTAACTCAATTCTTTCTTAATATATATGCACAAATTGAATCTCAAGGTCAATGCTACCTAAATAAATAAACATAGCACAGATTTTAAAATAGGTTTACTCATGATTATAGACCTTAGCTTGGAACTAGTTTTCCCTTTGGGCACTCTTTTGAGGAAGGTAGTGAGGAAATACATTGTCTTATTTTTGCTAACAGTACTTTTCCCATTCACATATTTGATCATTATTCTCTTACCTTGTTTTGTCATTTTATCTTCTGCCACTTATCTACAAAGTATTCTCCCACTTTCTTTTGAAGGTGGAGTCATGGCAAATTTTTGTCATCTTTACCTCCACTCTGTAACTTTTCAATGAAGGTCTGGTGTCTCTAAAACTGGAAAACAGAGTATAGATGATCTGAAAAAGATGTGACCTCAGGCTTCTACACTGTTGCTTGCTTATACCTCTTGCTTTTCCAGGAACAGATGACAGAGCTATATCAAATAGTCACAGAAATTGGACTGTATCTTCTAATTTCCACAAAAAATATAATCTTCGGTCATTTTCCCACCCACAAATTAGAAATAAACAAAGATTCTTCTCTCTCCATATATTTATGTGCCCCTCCACTCCAAAATCTATAGGTTGGCAAGGCACTCATTCTGTTTAATGACCACTGCTCTTGCTTTTTCTTTTCCACTGCCATAACAATCTGAAAGCTCTTGCAGTAACATTTTATTGAGTCTGGTGATCTGATTGGTTTTGCCCACACAGATCTTCAATAGTTAGCTGCTTATGAGGTCTCCAGGAATAAAATGGATGCACTATAAACTAAGGCCTTGTTTGGAGTATAAAACTAAAAAAATATCATTACATTAGTATTATATTAATAATACCATTAAAATATCATTATTATGTTAATAATAACAACAACAACATTGTATCTAATGTGACCAGTGTGAACTGAACCACCTGTAGTTATGGTCCCGAGTAATTCCAGACTTAGGTCAGTTCAAAGACCTAAAGTCTCTTCATTGAGTGTAAGACTGATACATTGAGGGAGATATACATGTGAAGTACGTAGTTTGTATTTCCCTCTTTATCACCCCTAAAAAGACTTACAGGCATTAAACAGTAGTGGTACATTAGGGGAAATGAAATACGTGGTCATTTTTCAGACTTTGAAACACTGATACCTAGCAATCACAAACCCCTGTTGAATACAAATGCCAAGAGGGAAAAAGCTTTATGGGGATCAGGTGATAAGTAAAATTTTTTCTTGAATCCATTTCATTGTTACAATGTATGTCAATATATATGCCTTTTGGTTCTTTCCTCAGTTCTTAACAGATTAATTAGAATAGAAATATGCAACCTTAGCCAAAAACCAATGTTGACTCTCAGATTACATTACAAAAAGCTATTACAAAAAGATAACCAAGTGCAAGACTATAGAACCTCACCCTCTCACATCAAAATAGTAAATTAAAACAGCACTGAATGCTTCTGTTTCTAGGTAGGTTCTGATAAATAACAGCAGGCCATGGTCTGCTTCAAAAACTAGCAAAAATTGTATATATCACAAAAAGAATATTTTCAAAGTAATGAGACAGCTGTGAAGGAAAGAAAATCTAGACTTAAAAAATTCCTGGGAGGAGCTAACTTTTCTTGGATGAGCTAATAAACTGCAGTCTTTTTAAGTCCCCTGTAGATAATTCACTGACTCTGGGCACAGGCTTAGCTGAGACTTAGCTCAAGCAGAGAGACTCTGCTGGAGGAAGGAGAAACCAGAAAATTTTCAGTTGACATGCAGAATTAAAATAACAAAGCAGAAAATTGAGGAGGCTCAAATGCTTGACCAGTTCTCTCCACAGGATGTCTTCTGAGTTCCGGGATCATGTGGGAGTCTGGGGAGTTTAAGAGAAATTTTCTGAAAGATAGACTGTAATGTCCTGCCATCCAGGGTGTTAACAAACAAAATCCTGCTGGGGGGAAGCAGCTAGACTCTAGCACATGGCCAGAATCCCTTCAATATATTTTTCAGATTTTGAACCTCTGTGAGAAGGAGAATAATATGAAGCTTGGCTGGGAAATTCGGAAGACAAAGCTTAAAGTTTTATTTTTAAAAAACCTCAGAATTATCCTTTTCTTTTATTGGCAACTATATCATTCTAACATTTCTAATAATAATGAAAACAGTCTTTGAACATTTTTCAAATATTTCCAAATAATTCTGAAGCTCCGATTTGCGAACAGCGCATGCATTACTAAAGGCAAGGCATCACCTTGCACCTGGCTTGGAGGCCACTAGAAAGTCACATGAACCACAAACAGATGCAGATCTCTGCTTTCTGTGGACACAGCGCTATTTCCTCCATCATCTTCTCAACACTTGCTATTCACTTGGTCTGAATGCTTTTCCCTCTTCATGTGCCTCAGCCCTTCTTAGTCTTAAGATTTTAGCTTGCTTGTCATATCTTCTAAGAAACTGTGACTGACCAGATTATTCGAGGCATTTTGATCCCTCATTTTCTGCTTATACATTCTGTTTATTTCCTTCTAATTGCATTTAACAATATACAGCTGATAGATATTTACTGAATTTTATATTCATTCTCTGGAGAAGGCAATGGCAACCCACTCTAGTCCTATTGCCTGGAAAATCCCATGAACGGAGGAGCCTGGTAGGCTGTAGTCCATGAGGTCGCTAAAGTCGGACACAACTGACCGACTTCACTTTCCCTTTTCACTTTCGTGCACTGAAGAAGGAAATGGCAACCCACTCCAGTGTTCTTGCCTGGAGAATCCCAGGGATGGGGGAGCCTGGTGGGCTGCCGTCTATGGGGTCCCACAGAGTCAGACATGACTGAAGCGACTTAGCAGCAGCAGCAGCAACATATTCACTAACAATTTTCCTCTCTTGAAAATTAGCTCCATGAAGTTAGGGATACTTTTTGTGCCTTTTTCTTTTGTATATGCCCACAACTCCTAGCAGGTACCACATAAACAATAGTCACTAAATAAATATTGGTTGAATTAACAAAATGAATCAAGTATTACTGTACAATATATTGGGTTGGCCAAAAAGTTCATCTGAGTTTTTCCGTAACTAACAAATGTTTTGGCCAAGCCCATATGTTGTGACAGCCATTATGCTAATTTCCACTTTATTTTTCCCATGTGCATTTTAGATGATTCTTGAACTTATCTGGGTTATAAGTTGTATTACTCTGTCCATGAAAGAAAACACATATTTATAAGTACAATATTATACTTATTACAATTCTATTAGAATTGTAACCTATATGAGTTCAACAGATGACACCACCCTTATGGAAGAAAGTGAAGAGACTCTAAAAAGCCTCTTGATGAAAGTGAAAGTAGAGAGTGAAAAAGTTGGCTTAAAGCTCAACATTCAGAAGACAAAGATCATGGCATCTGGTCCCATCACTTCATAGGAAATAGATGGGGAAACAGTGTCAGACTTTGTTTTTTGGGGCTCCAAAATCACTGCAGATAATGACTGCAGCCATGAAATTAAAAGACACTTACTCCTTGAAAGAAAAGTTATGACCAACCTAGATAGCATATTCAAAAGCAGAGACATTACTTTGCCAACAAAGGTCTGTCTAGTCAAGGCTAAGATTTTTCCAGTGGTCATGTATGGATGTGAGAGTTGGACTGTGAAGAAAGCTGAGCGCCAAAGAATTGATGCCTTTGAACTGTGGTGTTTGAGAAGAATCTTGAGAGTCCCTTGGACTGCAAGGAGATCCAACCAGTCCATCCTACAGGAGATCAGCCCTGGCATTTCTTTGGACGAAATGATGCTAAAGCTGAAACTCCAGTACTTTGGCCACCTCATGCGAAGAGTTGACTCATTGGAAAAGACTCTGATGCTGGGAGGGATTAGGGGCAGGAGGAGAAGGGGACGACAGAGGATGAGATGGCTGGATGGCATCACTGACTTGATGGACGTGAGTCTGAGTGAAGTCCGGGAGTTGGTGATGGACAGGGAGGCCTGGCGTACTGTGATTCATGGGGTCGCAAAGAGTCGGACACGACTGAGTGACTGAACTGAACTGAACTGAATCATACAATTAATTACACAACTTTTAGCATGATATTGGATTAAATAATGATTCTAGAAATAAATAGAACTGTCTGAATATCAGTGGTTATTTAACATAATACTATTTTTTACAATCTTATTAAACAAGCAAACACATAATTATATATTGTTTTAAATTATTTTCATTAAGATTAAAAAGCGATGTATTTTCTTTTAAATTTCATATTATAAATAAGAGATAATAGTATGTGGAATTTCAGTAGTGTTATTCATGACTGGGTGTCTGTTTACAGCTATCCCTTTGATAAATCAGTGGTAGGATTCTTTAGGCTGAGAAATTTAACATGATTAGTTCTCATTAATGTCAGAGTTAAGCTTTTCCCTTATAATAAGGACAGATCCATTCAAGTAAGGTTCTCGCAGAACCCAAATATCTGTCACACAGTGATTGTTTCCCGCACCATTAATTTTAGGTCAACTAACAGAATATTAAAGAAAAGTAGAACAATAATCTAAAGTTTAGAGGCTTAAAATCAAGTACATAAATTGAACAACTTTTTTGAAATAGGTACATATTAAAAATAATTTGTCTACTATATGTATTTGATTATACTTTTTAAATAGCATCATTTTATTTATATTGATATTAGAAATATTTATTCAATTTGAAAAGATTAGGAAATATACAAAAAAATAAATGCTAAAAAATAACCACCAATAAAACTGAAGCCCAGTGAAAATAACCATTCTCATGTTGGAATATTTCTTTTTTCCCCCTCTGTTGACATGCCTGAGTATGACCAAGACTCAATCACACCCTTAGGACTCTCATAAGCATTGTGGAAGGAAAACATCCAGGAATATAGACATTATGTTAAAAAAAAAAAATCAGGTTTGAGGCCTGGCATTATGATTTTGACATAAAAATATTGTGACTCATAGATTTGTGAAGGTTTAACAGACCAGGAATAAACTTCTTCATATCTTGCATTTTGCATGTTCAGCATTATAAATTAAATTAATATAAGAATATTTGAATCCAAGTCATTCTGAGGATTTCTGATTGTTTACAAAGAGGAGAATGTCCTTAAAAGATATCTATGCATATGAAAATTAAAATTTGACATATATTGAAAAATTAGCACCATGCAGGGTTGTAATTTCACACTTCTCTTATAAATTATGATGGGGAATTTTTTTTTTAAAATATAGTATGATTATATTTTAATACAAAACCAAAATACAAAACACCACAGTAAATTGACAGCAATAATATATGGTATTTCATTTGCACTACACTAAGACATTGATGGAGAAGGCAATGGCACCCCACTCCAGTACTCTTGCCTGGAAAATCCCATGGACAGAGGAGCCTGGTGGGCCACAGTCCATGGGGTCGCTGGGAGTCGGACACTACTGAGTGACTTCACTTTCACTTTTCATGTTCATGCATTGGAGAAGGAGATGGAAACCCACTCCAGTGTTCTTGCCTGCAGAATCCCAGGGACGGGGGAGCCTGGTGGGCTGCCGTCTATGGGGTCGCACAGAGTCGGACACGACTGAAGTGACTTAGCAGCAGCAGCTGCAGCAAGACATTGATATACCAAGGAAAATGAAAAAAAAAAAAAAGAGCAAAATGAAATAATGCAAGAGACTGGTGAGGACTAAGCATATATAATGGAGAATTTTTAAAAGAATCTTATCAGTTACAAATGCCATTCTTTCTTTTTCCTACTATAAGCTAGTTAATATGTGAAGACTTGAATTATATTAAATTTTGTAACATTTAATCATGAATCATCATTGGCTCATTTATGTTAAATATTTCTCAAATATGCATCAGTTATTTGATCATCTTTGGTCACTTTGTTACTTATGTTACAGCTTTCTATTAGGATACAAAGACTAGGTCTTGAGGCTGACCCTTTTGCCTTAAATTGGACTGTATGCCTCTTTGTTTATAATAGATCATAAAACAACTTGCAAAATATATTCTTTAAACAAACTAATGAACTTTGCTCTATCAGCATAGACACAATGAAGTGAGGTGTAGGAATGCTGAATTACTTAATGTTTATTAAAGACAATTTGCTATAAATATCTCACACCCTATATGCAACCAAAAAATTATAAATACATATATATTAGACAGAGATTTGTAATATTGTACAGGAGGTGGTGAACAAAGCCATCCCAAAGAAAAAGAAAAGCAAGAAGGTGAAGTGGTTACCTGAGAAGGCTTTATGAATAGTGAAAGAATGAAGAGATACAAAAAGATAGGGAGAGAGGGAAAGGTACATCCAATTAAACGCAGAGTTTCAAAGAATAGCTAGAAGATATAGGAAGACCTTCTTCAATAAACAGTGCTTAATAATAGAAGAAAAGAAAAAGTAAAGACTAGAGAGCTCTTCAGGAAAATTGGAAACATCAAGGGAGCTTTCCACCCAAAGACGGGCACAATAAAGGGTAAAAATGGAAGAGACCTAGTAGATGCTGAAGAGATTAAGAAGAGATGGAAAGAATACATGGAGAACAGTATAAAAAATATCTGAATGAACTGGATTGGTGTGGTGTGACTAACTACAATGGTGTGGTTAGTCACCCAGAGCCAGACATTCTAGAGAATGAAGTCAAGTGGGCCTTAAGAAGCACTGCTGTTAATAAAGCTAGTGGATGCAATGAAATTCTAGCAGAACTATTCAAATCCCTAAAGGATGATGCCATCAAGGTGTTGCATTCATTATGCCAGCAAAGCTGGAAAACCCAGAAGTGGTCACAGGACTGGAAAAGGTCAATCCTCATCCCAATTCCTAAGGGTGGTACCAAAGAATGTGCTAACCATTGGACAGTTGCACTGATCTCCCACGCTAGTAAGGTCATACATAAAATCTTGCATGCTAGGCTTCAGCATTATCTGAACCAAGATCTTCCAGATGTTCAAGCTGAGTTTAGAAAAGGAAGAGGAACTAGAGATCAAATTGCCAACATTCGCTGGATTATAGAAAGAGCAAGGGAATTTCAGAAAAACATCTATCTCTGTTTCATCAACTACTATGCAGCCTTTGACTGCATAGATCATGACAAACTGTGGAAAGCACTTAGAGAGATGGGAATACCAGACCATCTTACCTGTGTCCTGAGAAACCTGTATGCAGGTCAGGAGGCAATAGTTACAACCCTATGTGGAGCAACTGATTGTTTTAAGATCAAGAAAGGAGCATGACAGCGTTGTCTGCTATCACCCTGTTTGTTTAACTTATACGCTGAGCACATCATGAGAAATCCTGGGCTGGCTGGGTTGCAAGCCAGAATCAAGGCAGGTGGGAGAAGCATTAACAACCTCAGATATGCAGATGTTACTACTCTAATGGCGGAAAGCAAAAAGGAACTAAAGAGTCTTTGGATGAGGGTGAAGGAGAAGAGTAAAAGAGCCGTCTTAAAACTAAATATTAAACAACAACAACAACTAAGATCATGGCATTTGGACCCATTATTGCATGGCATATACAAGGGGAAAAGGTGGAAGTTGTGACAAATTTCCTCTACTTGGGCTCCAAAATCACTGCAAATGGTGACTGAACCCATGAAATCAAAAGATGATTGCTTCTTGGCAGGAAAGTGATGACAAATCTAGACAGTGTGTTGAAAAGCTGAGGCATGACTCTGCCGACAAAGGTCTGTATAGACAAGGCTATGGTCTTCCCAGTGGTCACATACTGTTGTGAGAGCTGGACCATAAACAAAGTGGAATGCCAGAGAATTGATGCCTTTGAACTGTGATGCTGGAGAAGACTCTTGAGAGTCCCTTGGACAGCAAGGAGATTCAACTTATAAATCTTAAGGGAGATCAACCCAGACTATTCACTTGAAGGACTGATGCTAAAGCTGAAGCTCCAGTATTTTGGTCATTTGATGCAAACAGACGAATCATCAGAATAGTCCCTCATGCTGGGAAAGATCAAGGGCAGAAGGAGAAGAGGGTGTCACAGGATGAGATGGCTAGATGACATCACTGATGCAATGAATATGAACTTGAGCAAACCCTGGGAGATAGTGTGGGACAGGGAGGTCTGGCAAACTACAATCCATGGGGTGGTGAAGAGTTGGACATGACTGGGTGACTGATAAAAAACAAGTATATTAGTTGGATTAAAGATTTACTGAGCATGGTTCTGCCCATCAGAATAAGACCCAATTTCCCCCTCAATCAGTCTCTCCCATCAGGAAGCTTCCAGCAACCTCTTAGTCTTCTGCATCCAAGGGAAGACAGACTGAAAGCCACAATCACAGCCTTGTCTATCTCAATGAAACTACAAGCCATGCAGTGTAGGGCCATCCAAGACTGGTGGGTCATGGTGGAGAATTCTGACACAACCTGGTACACTAGAGAAAGGAATGGCAAAAAACTTCAGTATCCTTGCCTTGAGAACCCCATGAAGACTACGAAGAGGCAAAAATATAGGACATTGAAAGATGAACTCCCAGGTTTGTTGGTGCCCAATATACTACTGGAGATCACTGGAGAAATAACTCCAGAACGAATAAAGAGATGGAGCTGAAGCAAAAACACCACCCCGTTGTAGATGTGACTGGTGATGGAAGCAAGGTCCAATGCTGTAAAGAGCAATATTGCATAGGAACCTGGAATGTTAGGTCTATGAATCAAGGCAAATTAGAAGTGATCAAACAGGAGAAGGCAAGAGTGAACATCAACATTTTAGGAATCAGCGAACTAAAATGGACTGGAATGGGTGAATTTAACTCAGATGACCATTATATCAACTACTGTGGGCAAGAATCCCTTAGAAGAAATGGAATAGCCCTCAAAATAGTCAACAAAAGAGTTCTAAATTCAGTACCTGGATTCAATCTCAAATATGACAGAATGATTTGTGTCATTTCCAAGGGAAACCATTCAATATTACAGTAATCAAAATCTATGCTCCAACCAGTAATGCTGAAGAAGCTGAAGTTGAACGATTCTAGGAAGACCTACAAGGCCTTCTAGAACTAACACCCAAAAAAGATGTCCTTTTCATTATAGGGGACTGGAATGCAAAAGTAGGAAGTCAAGAAACACCTGGAGTAACAGGCAAATTTGCCTTTGGAGTACAGAATGAAACAGGGCAAAGGCTAATAGAGTTTTGCCAAGAGAATGCACTGGCCATAACAAACACCCTCTTCCAACAACACAAGGGAAGACTCTACACATGGACATCACCAGATGGTCAACACCAAAATTGATTATATTCTTTGAAACCAAAGATGGAGAAGCTCTATACAGTCAGCAAAAACAAAACCAGGAGATGACTGAGGCTCAGATCATGAACTCCTTATTGCCAAATTCAGACTTAAAGTGAAGAAAGTGGGGAAAACCACTAGGCCATTTAGGTATGACCTAAATCAAACCCCTTATGATTATACAGTGGAAGTGACAAATAAATTCAAGGGACTATTTGATAGAGTTCCAGAAGAACTATGGATGGAGGTTTGTGAAATTTTTCAGAAGACAGAGATCAAGACCATCCCCAAGAAAAAGAAATATGAAAAAGCAAAATGGCTGTCTGAGGAGGCCTTATAAATAGTTGTGAAAAGAAGAGAAGTGAAAAGCAAAGGAGAAAAGGAAAGATATACCCATCTGAATGCAGAGTTCCAAAGAACATCAAGGAGAGGTAAGAAAGCCTTTCTCAGTGACCAATGCAAAGACACAGAGGAAAACAATAGAATGGGAAAGACTAGAGATCTCTTCAGGAAAATTAGAGATACCAAGGGAACATTTCATGCAAAGAAGGGCACAATAAAGGACAGAAATGGTATGGACCTGACAGTAGCAAAAGATATTAAGAAGAGGTGGCAAAAATACATAGAACTATAAAAAGATTTTCACAACCCAGAAATCACAATAGTGTGATCACTCACCTAGAGCCAGACATCTGGAATGCAAAGTCAAGTGGGCCTTAGGAAGAATCCCTACAAACAAAGTTAGTGGACGTGATGGAATTCCAGTTGAGCTATTTTGTATCCTAAAAGATGATACTGTGAAAATGCTGCACTCAATATGTCAGCAAACTTGGAAAACTCAGCAGCGGCCATAGGACTGGAAAAGGTCAGTTTTCATTCCAATTCCAAAGAAAGGAAATGCCAAAGAATGTTCAAGCTACCGCACAATTGCACTCATCTCACACACTAGCAAAGTAATGCTCAAAATTCTCCAAGCCAGGCTTCAACATTACTTGAACTGTGAACATCCTAATGTTCAAGCTGGATTTAGAAAATGCACAGAAACCAGAGATCAAATTGCCAACATCCACTGGATCATGGAAAAACAAGAGAGTTGCAGAAAAACATCTACTCTACTTTGTTGACTATGCCAAAGCCTTTGAATGTGTGGATCACAAGAAACTGTGCAAAATTCATAAAGAGATGGGAATACCAGACCATGTGACCTGCCTCCTGAGAAATCTGTATGCAGATCAAGAAACAACAGTTGGAACTAGACATGGAACAACAGAATGGTTCCAAATAGGAAAAGGAGTATGTCAAGGCTATATATTATACCCTGCTTATTTAAATTATGTAGAGTATATCATGATAAACGCTGGGCTGGATGAAGCACAAGCTGGAATCAAGATTGCCGGGAGAAATATCAATAACCTCAGCTATGCAGATAATAGCACATTTATGGCAGAAAGTGAAGAACTAAAAGAGGCTCTTGATGAAGTGAAAGAGGAGAGCTGAAAATTTGGCTTAAAGCTCGAAATTCAGAAAACTAAGATCATGGCATCTGGTCCCATCACTTAATGACAAATAGATGGGGAAACAGTGGAAACAGTAACAGACTTTATTTTGGGGAGCTCCAAAATCATTGCAGATGGTGACTGCAGCCATGAAATTGAAAGACGCTTGCTCCTTGGAAGAAAAGCTATGACCAACCTAGAGAACATATTTAAAAGCAGAGACATTACTTTGCCAACAAAGTCTATCTAGTCAAAGCTATGGTTTTTCCAGTAGTCATGTGTGGATGTGAGAGTCGGATTATAAAGAAAGCTGAGTGCCAAAGAATTGATGCTTTTGTACTAAGGTGTTGGAGAAGACTCTTGAGAGTCCCTTGGACTGCAAAGAGTTCCAACCAGTCCATCCGAAAGGAAATCAGGCCTGAATATTCACTGGAAGGACTGATGCTGAAGCTGAAACTCCAATACTTCGGCCACCTGATGCGAAGAACTGACTCATTGGAAAAGATCCTGATACTGGGAAAGATTGAATGTGGGAGGAGAAGGGGACAACAGAGGATGGGATGGTTGGATGGCATCACTGATTCAATGGACATGAGCTTCAGTAAACTCTGGGAGTTGGTGATAGATTGGGAGGCCTGGTGTGCTACAGTTCATGGGGTCACAAAGAGTCAGAGTCGACTGAGCGACTGAACTGAACTGAATTGATTTTTGATGCTTTTAAATAAGGAAGAGATAGACCATAATTATGAATATTTCACAAGAAAATAAACTCATCATTATTCACCATAGACTTTCCCGCCAAAATATCAATCACATAACAGTGAATTCAGTATTGTATGACAGGAAAAGAGACATTACTTTACCAACAAAGTCTATCCAGTCAAAACTATGGTTTTTCCAGTAGTCATGTATGGTAGACTGCTTCACAGCTTCTCCACTAGATGTTAGTCACTGGTACAAGGTAGAACCCAATTGATTTTATGGAGTTGAACATTGTTTTGTTTTGGGACATGAACCTCTGTACCTCTGTAGAATTCTATACCTCTACCTCTAGGACAATCAAACGAAGAAGCTGAATGCATAGTTTAGAAATCAGGACTTAGGTAAATATTTGAGGTAAAAAATAAGTGAAATAAAAGCTATATTTGGGATAATTAGAAAAAAAATGTAACAGTGATCTCAAACTGGTGGTTCTGCAGATGTGTTTTATTTGGTTAATGTAATGTTTAAAAAGTCAACATGTTTAATTTTAGGTATGCTTATATTCTCCAGTTAGGTAGGTTTTCCCACTCATGTGTTGTGCCTTACCATGATTGCCTTCACCAAATTATGTTATCTGCATGTCTACTGAAGTTACTTTGGTTCTTAAGCCTTGCTTAAGATGAAACAACAGGTAGTCTTAGGACTTGTTCTTGTTCAGTCGCTAAGTTGTGCCTGAATCTTTGCAACCCCATGGAAAGCAGCATGCCAGACTTCCCTGTCCTTCACTATCTCTTGGAGTTTGCTCAAGTTCATGTCCATTGAATCAGTAATGCTATCTAAATATTTCATCCTCTGCCACCCTTCTTTTGTCTTCAGTCTTTCCCAGCATCAGGGTCTTTTCCAGTGAGTTGACTCTTCCCATCACATGGCCACAGTGTTGGAGTTTCAGCTTCAGCATCAATCCTTTCAATGAATATTCCAGGTTGTTTTCATTTTGGATTGACTGGTTTGATCTCCTCTCAAGTTTTCTCCAGCACCACAGTTCAAAAGCATCAATTCTTCAGTGCTCAGCCTTCTCTCTGGTCTGACTCTCACATCCATGCATGACTACTGGGAAAACCACAGTTTTGACTATATGACTGTCAGAAAAGTGATATCTTTTCTTTTTTTAAATTTTCTTTTGTTTTATTTTTTTGCTTTATTTTTTTTTAACTTTATAATATTGTATTGGTTTTGCCATACATCAACATGAATCCGCCACAGGTATACATGTGTTCCCCATCCCGAACCCTCCTCCCTCCTCCCTCCCCGTACCATCCTTCTGGGTCATCCCAGCGCACCAACCCCAAACATCCAGTATCGTGCATCAAACCTGGACTGGCGACTCGTTTCATGGGGATGATTTGGGAGAATGGCATTGAAACATATATAATATCTTTTCTTTTTAACATGCTGTCTAGGTTTGTCTTGACTTCCCTTCCAAAGAGCAAGGATCTTTCAATTTCATAGCTGCAGTCACAGTACGCAGTGATTTTGGAGCCCAAGAAAATAAAATTTGTCACTGCTTCCTCTTTCTCCCCTTCTATTTGCCATGAAGCATTGGGAAATCCAAATTATATGCATTTGATTTGTGAACATAACATACTTGAGAACAAATCCTATCAAAATATCTTGATGAAGGAACAATCCCTGTTTTGTATTTTATATATATATATAGGTTGTTTATCATATATATATATGTATTATATATATATACACACATATTATACATATACATACACATATATACATACATACATATATACATATGTATACATACATATATACACATATATACATAAATATATAATACATATACATATTACACATACATATACATATTACATATATATACATATTACATATACATATATAATACATACATACATATTATACATATACAACATATATACATACATACATATACATACATGCATACACATATACATACATATATAATACATATACATATTATATATGTGTGTATTTTATATATATATACATATATACATATAGGTTGTTTAATTTCACATTAAAATTGACACTTTAATAAATACATTATATTTCTAAGGCTGCTGTAACAAAGTACCACAAACTAAGTGGCTTAAACAACAGAAAATATTTGCCTCACAATTCTGGAGGCTGGAAATCTTAGACCAGGGTATTTATTGGCAGTTTTGGTGTCTTCTGAGGGCTGTAATAGGGAATCTGTTCCATCCTAGCTTCAGGTGGTTTGCTGGCAATCTTTGATGTTCCTTGGTGTACAGTAGTACAGCTTGATCTCTTTCTTCATCCTCACATGGCTTTTTTTTCCCTATGTGTGCTTCTGGGTCCAAATTTCCCCTCCTATAAGATTACCAGTATTATTGCCTTAGGGCCCACTGACCTCATCCTAAGAAATTACATTTTGAAAGGTCTTATTTCCAAAAAATATCACATTATGAGTTACTGATGGTTAGGCCATCAACTTATGAATGTGAAGGTCACACAATTCTTAACTATTGAATTCTAACCATAAGAATGAATTACAATAATAATGTCGTAGGAATGTCAATTTGCTTTAAACATTTCTAAGTGCTTCCTCTATTTTCTATACTTATTTCATGCCTGATCTGTGGTTAAGAATATGTAGATTGGTTCCAGGGCACAAAAGACACTGAGTATAGCACTGCTTACAAAAATAGGAAAAATATTTAAAACTCCAAAAGGATAGAAAGAGTAAGTTACAATAAATATATCAGAAAGATATTTGCTTTGATATATTCAGAATACTTATTCTTTTATGAGTATCTTTTCTAGCTGTTGTCTCTAATTTCTGTTAGAAGCAATCATAGTAGCTTGGTGTTCTGTGATTCTTTCCTGTTTTTGAAATCCTGCCTACAGATTTTTACTTTCCCTGCTCAACTAGCCTTAGAGAAATCTTTGCTACATTAGCTTCTGACAAATCACTATTCACTGGAGATGGAAGCCACATTTCTGTTTCTTTGCTTAGCTTCTTCTAATGTAGCTTCATGCCTCTGAATGAGGAGCTGTTAATGGAGATTATTCTGAATTTGGGTCATTTTTCAGAGATACTTTTTCAAAACTGGTAATATGAGTCACCCTGAAATGCCTTTCAGTCTGGTATAATTTCACTCTAGCAAAAATGTGTTTAAGTTTATGATGTATGCATAGTACTCTATTTTCCTGTTTACCTGTTTTCCTATTAATGACCCCTCTCAATCCAGAATTTTCTCTCCTATGAGGATAACAGAAAAAAAAAAAAAAGATTATAAAAGCACGTAATTTTTCCTTTAACTCAATCTGTCATGACTCAATTCTTCTTTAAAAGCATCTTTATACATAAAGTAATCAATTTTGTGTTTCAGACAAATATATATCTTTCATATAGTTATGGTGATTCAAAATTATTACTTTAAATCTTAAAAGGGCTATTGCAGAAATTATTAAAAATATTTTAGTGCTAAGGAGTAAAGTGTCCTACATAACATTGTAATATTCCAGTATCAAAAATGTAAAGTGACCTATCAGATCCATATTGAAATTTTAAAAAATTAACTAAAAAATAATTACTTGAATTACATCATAAAGTTGTATGAATAGTTGTAATGAGTACTTTCATTATATAAATGGTACAAATACCGTTTTATAGGGAAATCTCATGAATATTTTTAAATAGTTACTATGCTAAGTCACTTCAGCCGTGTCCGACTCTGTGCAACCCCGTAGACGGCAGCCCACCAGGCTCCCCCGTCCCTGGGATTCTCCAGGCAAGAACACTGGAGTGGGTTGCCATTTCCTTCTCCAAAATAGTTACTATATCATCCATTAATATAGCTTGCCAATATAGCTTGCCATATCAATCAATGGGACCATAAAAGAATAAACTGCTATTTTTTGTTAAAAAAACAAACTTAGTAGTGGTAGATAAATTATAAAAGAATACAAGAGCAGGTATTTTTCATAGTATGTCCAACTGTGCTGTCCCTTTGGCACTTTTGTTTGCAGTGTTGAAAATAACTATTGAATAATGTGATAACATGATAAAAATAATGCAACCATATACTGTTCATAAATACGTTAAGAAAAAAATTAAAGCAAGTAAAATGCTTTTAATATATTGTAGACTCTGCTAAGAATATGAAATTTGGGACCAGATTGCCTATGTTCAAATCCTGACTTCCAATGATTTGCTTGTTGACTTGGTCAAATTATTTAATGTCTCTCTGTGACTTTAAGTCCTATTGTTTCAACTGTTGATTTTAAAAGAATGTAATTCACAATATAAATTATATCTTAACTTCATCAGTTATCTTCAGTGTATATAAAGTGCCACACAGATAAAAGTCAACTGCTTTTTAAGTCAGGTGGCCTGAAGGTATTAGCATAGAAAAGTGTATCTGTGAACTGAGCACCTACAGATAAGTGATAGAACATTCATTGTTTTGGCTCCCCAGTAATCTTTCTCTTTCTCTCTCTTCTACCCATACATTAGACAGTAATGACAACAGCATCTTCTTCATTACATGATGCAACCATCTTTCATGCAACTGAAGATATCCGACCATCTCCCAACATGAATGTTTTAAAATATAATGTATTAATGGAAAATGTGAAGTATAGTAAGGTCAAAAGATTGGGAAATGGTTGCCATTGAAAAGATCGTTTGTTGCAGTTCCCAAGATAAAAGAGAATAGCAAGCCATGGCCTGGGAAAAAGCCAGGCCATGCTGAGTTGGTCACTAAGCATATGGTAAGGGCAAAACTATGGACAAGAACTTTGTTTTCCTCAGGAAGTAATGGACAAGGATAAATAGGCTTAGAATTGGCTTTCAGGCTTTGATACATAGATGCTGTCCCTAATTGTCTGGTACCTGGTTCTGAGGTGATTAGGGCAGGTTTATAGTAACCAAGAATGTGAAAGCCCAATAAGAAAAGTGATTGGGAGTATGGATTCTGGATGGGTTGGTTAGTATTTGAAAAATCCCCCTGGAAGAGGACGCCTTTCCAAGAAGAGGGGTGACATGGAAGAGTCAGGAAATCAAAGCATGGTGATGCATATCAAGTTGTCTAAAACCAGGCCTACTTGACACAGGCTTATAGGGCAAATATTAAAGCATCAAGCTTATCAGACCAGATCAGTCGCTCAGTCGTGTCCAACTCTTTGCGACCCCATGAATCGCAGCACGCCAGGCCTCCCTGTCCATCACCAACTCCCGGACTTCACTCAGACTCACGTCCATCAAGTCAGTGATGCCATCCAGACATCTCATCCTCTTTCGTACCCTTCTCCTCCTGCCCCAATCCCTCCCAGCATCAGAGTCTTTTCCAATGAGTCAACTCTTCGCATGAGGTGGCCAAAGTAACGGAGTTTCAGCTTCAGCATGATTCCTTCCAAAGAAATCCCAGGGCTGATCTCCTTCAGAATGGACTGGTTGGATCTCCTTGCAGTCCAAGGGACTCTCAAGTCTTCTCCAACACCACAGTTCAAAAGCATCAATTCTTCGGTGCTCAGCCTTCTTTACAGTCCAACTCTCACATCCATACATGACCACTGGAAAAACCATAGCCTTGACTAGATGAACCTTTGTTGGCAAAGTAATGTCTCTGCTTTTGAATATGCTATCTAGTTGGTCATAACTTTCCTTCCAAGGAGTAAGCGTCTTTTAATTTCATGGCTGCAGTCACCATCTGTAGTGATTTTGGAGCCCAGAAAAATAAAGTCTGAGTTTATCTGACTGTTTCCCCATCTATTTCCCATGAAGTGGTGGGACCGGATGCCATGATCTTTGTTTTCTGAATGTTGAGCTTTAAGCCAACTTTTTCACTCTCCACTTTCACTTTCATCAAGAGGCTTTGTTGTTCCTCTTCACTTTCTGCCATAAGGGTGGTGTCATCTGCATATCTGAGGTTATTGATATTTCTCCCGGCAATCTTGATTCCAGCTTGTGTTTCTTTCAGTCCAGCATTTCTCATGATGTACTCTGCACATAAGTTAAATAAGCAGGGTGACAATATACAGCCTTGACGTACTCATTTTCCTATTTGGAACCAGTCTGTTGTTCCATGTCCAGTTCTAACTGTTGCTTCCTGACCTGCATACAAATTTCTCAAGAGGCAGATCAGGTGTTCTGGTATTCCCATCTCTTTCAGAATTTCCCACAGTTTATTGTGATCCACACAGTCAAAGGCTTTGGCATAGTCAATAAAGCAGAAATAGATGTTTTTCTGGAACTCTCTTGCTTTTTCTATGATCCAGCGGATGTTGGCAATTTGATCTCTGGTTCCTCTGCCTTTTCTAAAACCAGCTTGAACATCAGGAAGTTCACAGTTCACATATTGCTGAAGCCTGGCTTGGAGAATTTTGAGCATTACTTTAGTAGCGTGTGAGATGAGTGCAATTGTGCGGTAGTTTGAGCATTCTTTGGCATTGCCTTTCTTTGGGATTGGAATGAAAACTGACCTTTTCCAGTCCTGGGGCCACTGCTGAGTTTTCCAAATGTGCTGGCATATTGAATGCAGCACTTTCACAGCATCATCTTTCAGGATTTGGAATAGCTCAACTGGAATTCCATCACCTCCACTAGCTTTGTTCATAGTGATGCTTTCTAAGGCCCACTTGACTTCACATTCCAGGATGTCTGGTTCTAGGTCAGTGATCACACCATCGTGATTATCTGGGTCATGAAGATCTTTTTTGTACAGTTCTTCTGTGTATTCTTTCCATCTCTTCTTAATATCTTCTGCTTCTTTTAGGTCCATACCACTTCTGTCCTTTATCGAGCTCATCTTTGCATGAAATGTTCCTTTGGTATCTCTGATTTTCTTGAAGAGATCCCTAGTCTTTCCCATTCTGTTGTTTTCCTCTATTTCTTTTCATTGATCAAGCTATAGAAGCTAGAAATCCTGTGTACATTGGGTCACAAGATAATCATAATTCTTAACTGTTGTAGTCACACTCACATCTGGATATTCTATAGCCTTAAACTAAGTTGCAAAAAAAAAAAAAAAGTCACTTCTCCTTATATAACATATTAGGACAATATAGAATGTAAAAAGGAATAATGTGCCAGGACAAGTGAATATGAGACTGGTTCCAAATATTTCTGCTGTCTTTCTCACCCATTTTATGTCACTTTTCCTTCAACTTGCATTTTTTTGGTCAGAGGTCTTTAGTTAATTGTGTTACGCAAACCCACATTCCCAAAGGCCTGAGTTTCAGTAGTATTGCCATTATGGAGTTGAAGATTTTTCACTAACTTTTATGTCTAGATCTGGATGTAGTAAGAGGCACATCCAGTGATTTTGAATTCTAACCATAATTCCAGCTGCCCCATGGTTATTTATTTATTGATATGCCAAAATGATAAGTAATTTAGAATACATATAAAATATGACATTGAGCTAGACGCTAAATATGAAGATTTGCCAAGAATAAACTAGTTCCTCAGAATGGGGTTGGCTATAAATATATAAAAACCTTCTGATTAATGGAAAGGGTAGAGTGATCACAACAACAAGAACAAGGAAAGAACAACAAAGACAATTGGGAAAGAACTGTAATTGAAATATTGTAACACTCAGAATGCACTGAAACTGTGCTCATGCTTAGAGGGTAGCAAGTGAATGTGGCCTTTTGGCTTTGAGATGGTCATGGTGTTCCAGCTTTACTCATAATTGATCATGCTGACTCCAGAGTGGAAAATAGATCAGAAGAGAAACAGTCTGAAAGCACAACACATGTACTCTTATTTATGAAGATCTTCAATATAATTTTCTTGTCTTCAATAAGATCTTCACTCACATTTATACATTCTAGCATGTAGTTTTCGATAAGTATCTTATCAAGCAATGGGGGTATATAGCTACTCATAGAAATGAAAGGATCTGGTTGAGTATCATAGTTTATAGGTTCTAACGTCCAGTATTAGTATCTTTTTTTTTTTTTTTTTTTGATGTCTGATCTTATTTATTTGTTACTCTTAGAACATCTCAGTTTTGACTGGACTCAGAAGTAGAAGCTCTCTTCTACAAGAGAGGACAGCCTCTGTCTCTTGGCAATCTGTTCCTGCCATTTTTCTTTGGCCTCTTTCATTCTCTTGGCGAAAAGTTTAGCATATTCTGCAGCCTCTTCTTTGTTTTTCTTAGTACGCTGTTTCTTCAGAGCAATACGCCGGCGTTTGTGCTGCAGAACTCGTGGAGTCACGAGATGCTGAATCTTGGGTGCTTTAGTCCTAGGTTTCTTACTGTCTTTGTTTAGGGGCTTTCGTACAACATATTGGCAGATATCATCTTCTTTAGAGAGACTGAAAAATTTGCGGATTCTCCTAGCTCTTTTTGGACCCAGGCAATGAGGCACTGAAGTATCCGTGAGTCCAGGAATATCCTTCTCCCCTTTTTTCACGATGACCGAATTGAGAACACTCAGATTGGCATCCACAATGCAACCCCATACAGATTTTTATGCTTTCTCTCTCCAGTCCTCCTTGGTCTGTAACAGGAATGTCCCTTACTCAATAGCAGGTGAACTTGGCCATGGGTCAAGACACCCTGCTTCATGGGGAAACCCTGCTTATTGTTCCCGCCACTGATTCGGGCCACATAACCCTTCCATTCTTCACCCAGAGCATCAGCAACAACTTCTGTGGCCATATGCTTCTCGCAGAAGGTACAAAGTTTTCGTTCATTGTCCACTTCAATGAGCTTCTGGCAGCCAGTTGCTGGGAAAGAGATGTTCAGCTTCATTCTGAAGTGGTTGACAGCCTCCGAGGTGCCACAAAAAAGAGCCAGTATTAGTATCTTTGAAGGTTTGGAAGGCAAGAAAAGGAACAAAGACCCCCAACAGTAAGAAGTAACAGTATACAATTTTCTCAAGCCACTCATAGTTGCAAATCACTTGATGTAACAAAGTTCTTTTTCTAGTATATGAGTGTGTACAGATTTTGTAAGCTGTATGTATAGATTCTGTATGATCTCTGGGTCAGGAAGATACCCTGGAGTAGGAAATGGCAATCCGCTCCAGTATTGTTGCCTGAAAATTCCATGAACAGAGGAGCCTGGCGGGCTACAGTCCATGGGGTCACAGTCAACCACAACTGATCACCCATGTCTCTATTTAATAATATATGCTGCTGGTGTTTAGTCACTCAGTCGTGTCTGACTCTTTGCAACACTGTGGACTGTTTCCTGCCAACTCCTCTGTCCATGGGATATTCCAGGCAAGAATAATGGAGTGGGTTGCCATTTCCTTCTCTAATAATAATATGTAATTAGTAGTAAAAGCTACCATGCATTGAAATGGTATGGGACTAGCTATGTTTATTACATTACTTAATTTTCAAAGCAAGTTAATATTTCAGATGCTTTTCCAAAAGAGAAATGTGAGAAGTTTCTGAGACTGGAAGATCTAGAGAAGAACATTAGCTATTTTAAAATTATGTTTGGATCCTATGTTAATCTCAGTGCCTGTGAATTAGTGAAAAACATTTTTCTCCCTCGTTGCCATGTTAGTGCTTTCTGAATTCTAACCCCAAGTGCCTCAGACAACAAGACGACTCACTTTTTCTACCATTACTGTTTTATGATATATATGGTGGCCAAAGGCAGGGCTGGCATTGTGAAACTGACACTAGTTATACAATGCTATGTCTCATCCTGACTTCAGAGTCTTGAGTTTGTTCCATTATAAACCTCTGAGATCAGGAAAAAGTTCCTCCTCAATATTTTGCTAGAAATCCAGGGATCCCCTGGGATTTTACATATGTCTTAAGAAGTAGAGGGAAGGCAAAATCTATAGTTGTCACGTGATTACTGAGCAAGATTCTGTTGAACTGGTGGGCATCCCTTATTGCTGCTGGTCAGTCAGAGTTGTGACTTTGGTAGCAAAAGGGATGGAATTTCACTTTGAGGTATGTGGCATGATAAACTGGCTGATAGCTGAACTAAAGAATTGAAGGATGAAAGCTCATAGTCAGGTAAAGACCTCTACCTAATGTAACTCCTCAAAATATTTAGTTATTCAGAGTGGTACCTCTCTTGGTCTACTTAACCACTACTTTATAGGAATCCCCACACCACATACCCTTTGCCACTCTT
The DNA here is from genome assembly GCF_027580195.1 of Bos mutus. Lineage (NCBI taxonomy): Eukaryota > Metazoa > Chordata > Mammalia > Artiodactyla > Bovidae > Bos > Bos mutus. The sequence continues at coordinate 55,731,922 of NC_091621.1, read as the reverse complement.
CTAGACTCAAGTCTTCACATTGTAGAGCCCAATTCATAAGCTGCCATGGATACTTTTCCTCTCATTTGGCCACTTATTCTTTATCCATCTATATGTATAAAGACCTTCTATTTTTCCACTATAGATTTTTAGGCAGTATAATAAAAGTTGATTAAAAATTGACAAGTCAACCAACAAACAAACATTTAAATATTTTTTTCAAACATAAGGAATAGTCGTTTTCAGATACATTCTGCAGGTAAGGCAGGTATATAGCAGTGCTGCTATGAAAATTTGAATCATTCCATAGCAGCAAGAAAAAAATTAAAAAAACAAAAATACTGATTTTCACATTAGAATATATAATGTCCTTCAATAAATGCCTAGAATTCACTGATTCAGTCCTTCTAAGCTGTACATCTCCACATTTGGCTCTCAAATTATTCTCAGGAAAAAAAAAAGAGGTAAAATCAAGGAAAGGAGAGAGAAGGAGGAGAGACATAGCAGGAGTCTGTGACCTCAGCAAAATGCAATACATTACATTATGTATGGGCACAGTTGAGCTAATTCCAACAGCTTTTAGGTCTTCTCATCCCTGCAAAGAACACTAGCCTATACTTAACAGGTACATAAATGCTACAATAAAACATTTATGATTAAGTCCAGCTTAATCTCTAATCATGTATATTTATTTCAAATGTATTTCAATATGGGGTTTCTCTGGTAGCTCAGATGGTAAAGAATCCACCTGCATTGAAGGAGATCTGGGTTTGATCCCTGGGTAGGAAGATCCCCTGGAAAAGGGATTGGCTACCCACACCAGTATTCTTGCCTGGAGAATTCCATGAACAGGAGCCTGGCAGGCTACAGTCCATAAAATCCCATGAAGAAAAGCTTGGTACCTTGAAGATGGTTAACAAATGAAATATGCATATAACATAAAATTAGAAAGGAATAGTTTTGTTTTTCTTTAAACTTACACAGAGGTCTGATGTAGCCAGTCCAACATCAGACTAACAGCTGACTGAAATAATGAGTCTAAAATACTTATTTTGGAGCCTAGCGTAATAGAAGGATTTAAAATTTAACAAAGCAGGCATGTTTTTATTATGGAAAATAGACTCCAAAAATACCAAGAAAATCTCTGGAGAAAAAATTTATAGAATGCCTGTTTTAGGGGGCCAGAGAAACGAATCGCCAGTCCAGGTTCAATGCACCATACTGGATGCTTGGGGCTGGTTCACTGGGATGACCCAGAGGGATGGTACGGGGAGGGAGGAGAGAGAAGGGTATCTCATCCTCTGTCATCCCCTTCTCCTCCTGCCCTCAATCTTTCCCAGCATCAGAGTCTTTTCCAGTGAGTCAGCTCTTCGCATCACATGGCCAAAGTATTGGAGTTTCAGCTTCAACATCAGTCCTTCCAATGAAGACCCAGGACTGATCTCCTTTAGGATGGACTGGCTGGATCTCCTTGCAGTCCAAGGGACTCTCAAGAGTCTTCTCCAAACCACAGTTCAAAAGCATCAATTCTTCCACACTCAGCTTTCTTTATAGTCCAACTCTCGCATCCATACATGTCCACTGGAAAAACCATAGCCTTGACTAGATGGACCTTTGTTGGCAAAGTAATGTCTCTGCTTTTTAATATGCTGTCTAGGTTGGTCATAACTTTCCTTCCAAGGAGTAAGTGTCTTTTAATTTCATGGCTGCAGTCATCATCTGCAGTGATTTTGGAGCCCCCCAAAATAAAGTCTGACACTGTTTCCACTGTTTCCCAATCTATTTGCCATGAGGTGATGGGACCGGATGCCATGATCTTAGTTTTCTGAATGTTGAGCTTTAAGCCAACTTTTTCACTCTCCTCTATCACTTTCATCAAGAGGCTCTTCATTTCTTCTTCACTTTCTGCCATAAGGGTGGTGTCATCTGCATGTTTTAGCACCAGTTTAATAGGATTATTGTCCTCTAACTTTCTCTTTTTTTACTATAATGTCATTCTCCTAGGAGTTTGGGACATAATTTAGACATAGAGACTTCAAGTTCTCAGAATATCTCTCCATCCTTAAGTGGTATTTTCTCCAAAATTGTCTTCCATACATTCATTTAGCAAAACTCTAATTATCCTTTGAAACACAATTCAATATTATCCTTTACAATGGTCTCCTATCATTTGCTGGTCAATTGTTTATTATGGCACTTATCACACTGTTAAAATTACTAGTTTACATGTATATCTCCTTTGGAAAGTTCTGGTTCTGAGTAAGTCAGATACTACATTTCATTGATCACAATTTCCCCAGATATTGTATTGAATCTCACTCCATACTGGGCACATAGTTGACATAAAATACAAATTTAAAGAATAAATGAAAACTTTATTTCACTGTAGCATAGAAACAGGTTCTGATATGAGTAGATTCATTTTATAGATGATGCTAAAGATAGATAAATATAAAATAAAGATGAAAAGGTAATGAATACAACTATCATATTGATAGAGATCATAGATCTGCCTACATTTAAGTACATATTCCATGATATCCAGAGAACAGGGAGAGGGAAGAGATGGAAAACTATTACAAGTAATATAAGTGACAAAAATACCAGAAATTACTTCAGTGGTTCCAACCTTCAGCCCGTTTCCTCATCCCCATCCCCGAGAATAAAGGACTAAAGTAAACGATGAATGCCAAATTGTGGGAGGAACCACTACTTAACCAACAACACAGGTAATGGGTGGTCTTTGTGACTACCTTTTAGCTGTGTTTTATCTCTGATACTGAAGATGAACTTGTTCATGTATTTGACTGTGTCCTGCTTTGAGTGTCTATATTTGGACCATGATTCCCAAGACAACAAGGTCTGGGGGGTAAAGTATTGATACTTGCTACAACATGAATTATTTGAATTATTCCATAAAACATTATGCTAATTTAAAGAAGCCAGTCACAGAAAGTCGAATATGGTATGCAGACTGAAAGTAGATAAATGGTTGCTGGAGGAAGAGAGTGATGAAAGATGTTTTAAAATTAGAAGTGATGATTGCATAACTGTGAATGCATTTTCTTTAAAGAAACACTGAATTCCCCAAAAAAATAAGGTTTGGGGGATGAAGTATTGCTACCTGCTACACTTTAAAAGAATTAACTCTGTGATATATGAATCACATGTCAATTAAGCTGTTATAAAAAACTGAGGGAAAGAAGTTTGGTGGATGATTAGACAATTGAAAACACTAGTTAAAATCAGAATTTGCAACAGGGGAGAAATAATGGTATGTAGCATTCAAAGTTCTATATACCTTCTCACTAGTTTATGGAGCCTTCAACATTTCAAAGAATAATACATCAAAAGCCCTATGATTCCAATCCTATAATATGTAAAAAAAAAAAAAAAAAAACTTTAGCAAATTGTTTTAATCATTTCAAGAGTTTTAATATATAAACGAAATAAGATATTTGACATTAATGTAAATGCCTTTTCAACCAAGAGCTGGGTCTGTATTTTTACTTTGTTGGAAACCAGAATTTTAGAATTATTTTTAAGTAATATGCTTAAGTTATTTGATTCTCATCTATATACTTCTGATGATTTACTGGGCTATAAAAAGCACAAATAAGCCACCAATTATTAAAATTAATATCTCAAACTGCCAGTTAAGGTGCATGCATTGTGAAGGATAAAATAATGCTCATTTAAAAAATGTAAAGATTAATAAAAACATTGCTATCAATCTATATTAGGAAAGGAAATGACAGCCCTTAAAGAAAACTATTTCTGTTACTGTGAGAATTTTGGAAAAATATTTAAATGCTTTAGTATAGTAATAAGAATAAGGAGAAACTTGACAATACCATTGGGAAAGAGACAAATACTTGATTTTTCTTTTCTTTTCTTTCAGTTCTCTTAAAGAATTCATTTGGAATAAAAAAGGAAATCCTGTAGGGTAAAATACAGAAGAATTAGTTAACTGAATTATATAAACCAAAATAAATTTTATTTTTATAGAGCAATAATATTGAAACACAGGGGCAACAACTGTAGCAGTATCCTAAAACTCAGGTTAATTTTAATTTTGAGCTTCTATCTTTCCTGCCTGCTGAGAAACATAATTTTAGTCATTTGTAATATCTCTTAGTCTCTTCAAAGATGAGAATCAATCAAAACATTGGCATTTTAGTAGTCCAGAATAAGCCATCTCATATTAACCATGTGAATATCCATGTAAAAGCTATATTTTATAAAGTTCAAGGTAATAACTATTTTGAACACCTACTCTATTGTATAGCTCCAGTGTCTCAGGGTTCCACAGGCAGGCTGGTGTCAAAGTTCAGAGAAATGTCTGAGAGAGCCGAGACATGGGCAAAGACCATTTATCTATAGAAAATATCATTTGAAACACCCCACAGTCAACATGAATGTTCAGATCCAACACCTATCTAAGGCCTCAGTTTCAAGATACCACAGGGAAAACTTCACAAGACCATCTGTGGTTTTTTCTAGTGTTAAAACATACATCATTTCTCTTTGAACTCTTTCAATTCACTGGCATTGTGAAATTCCATCTTATTCAGTTAACCATACGGTATTGTTGAATTCACTTAGCACTTCCGGAAAGCATGGTTCAGTTTTTCTTTCTTTTTTCACCCAAGTTCTCATGGCTTCCTTACCATCTGCAAATCCAAATTGGGGAATCTTCTAATCCAGGATTGAACCTACACTTGCTATGCCTTCTCATGGAGATAGAGAGATAATAGATAGATATAAATTGATTGATAGATGTAGATACAGATGTAGAAACAGATATTTTTCCTATTCAAGTACTTCTTCCTAGACACAAGTTTTGGCTTTTAGAGGAAAAAAAGGCAGGAAGAATCACAAGCTGTTTTTGCTCTTGTCACTTAAATTCATAAATTTGGAAAAGAAAAATGCTAATATACTATAATGTAGTATGACATGATGTGAAAGAAAGTGAAGTCGCTCAGTCATGTCCGACTCTGCGACCCTATGGACTGTAGCCTACCAGGCTTCTCAGTCCATGATGTAGATATAAATAAATAATAAATTACTGTCTCAAAATATTGTCCACACTGGGCGAATTTATCTGAATAAAAACACTAGGCATGTATTAGGCTGTTCTCAATTTTTATAAATAATGAGCTTCCAAGAATATTTAAAAAGTGAATGCATAAGCAAAAAAATTATGTTTAATGAAAGATTTGTTTCTAATAAACAAAGCTTATTCTAATATCCATAATGAGCTTTTAAAATTCAAAGTTTTTGAATACATGTGTAATGTCGTATAGAATATTAAAATAAGTATTAAATAAAGTACTTTTAAAAACACAAAGTTTTATTATATCAGTTAACTTGAAATTTAATAGGTTGAAAAATCCTAGTTCAATATTAAAGGAAAGCTTAATTTGGTGATTTTTGTAAAGGATTAATCAGAGAAGAAGAAAATATGCACATGGAGATTGATGTGTACCTAACATATTTTCTTAAATAAATTGTCAAGAAAATTTAAAGGCTAGATTTATTTTCTGTGAAAATAGTCTATTTGGTTTCAGCTCAGAGATGTAGAGAACTGAAAGAGGATTATCCTCTTCATTACATCATTGATAAACCTGGACAAAGGGTACAATAATTATTTTTCTTGAACCTCAGTTCAGTTCAGTTCAGTCACTCAGTTATGTCCTACTCTTTGCGACCCCATGAATTGCAGCACGCCAGGCTTCCCTATCCATCATCAACTCCGGAGTTCACTCAGACTCAGGTCCATCGAGTCAGTGATGCTATCCATCCATCTCATCCTCTGTCGTCCCCTTCTCCTTCTGCCCCCAATCCCTCCCAGCATCAGAGTCTTTTCCAATGAGTCAACTCTTCACATGAGGTGGCTTCACATGGAGTTTCAGCTTTAGCATCATTCCTTCCAAAGAAATCCCAGGGCTGATCTCCTTCAGAATGGAGTGGTTGGATCTCCTTGCAGTCCAAGGGACTCTCAAGTCTTCTCCAACACCACAGTTCAAAAGCATCAATTCTTCGGTGCTCTGGCTTCTTCACAGTCCAACTCTCACATCCATACATGACCACTGGAAAAACCATAGCCTTGACTGGACAGACCTTTGTTGGCAAAGTAATGTCTCTGCTTTTCAATATGCTATCTAGTTTGGTCATAACTTTGCTTCCAAGGAGTAAGCGTCTTTTAATTTCATGGCTGCAGTCACCATCTGTAGTGATTTTGGAGCCCCCAAAATAAGGTCTGACACTGTTTCCCCATCTATTTCCCATGAAGTGATGGGACCAGATGCCATGATCTTTGTCTTCTGAAAGTTGAGCGTTAAGCCAACTTTTTCACTCTCCACTTTCACTTTCATCAAGAGGCTTTTTAGTTCCTCTTCACTTTCTGCCATAAGGATGGTGTCGTCTGCATATCTGAGGTTATTGATATTTCTCCCGGCAATCTTGATTCCAGCTTCTGCTTCTTCCAGCCCAGTGTTTCTCATGATGTACTCTGCATATAAGTTAAATAAGCAGGGTGACAATATATAGCCTCGACATACTCATTTTCCTATTTGGAACCAGTCTGTTGTTCCATGTCCAGTTCTAACTGTTGCTTCCTGACCTGCATACAAAGTCCTCAAGAGACAGGCCAGGTGGTCTGGTATTCCCATCTCTTTCAGAATTTTCCACAGTTTATTGTGATCCACACAGTCAAAGGCTTTGGCATAGTCAATAAAGCAGAAATAGATGTTTTTCTGGAACTCTCTTGCTTTTTCCATGATCCAGCAGATGTTGGCAATTTGATCTCTGGTTCCTCTGCCTTTTCTAAAACCAGCTTGAATATCTGGAAGTTCACAGTTCACATATTGCTGAAGCCTGGCTTGGAGGATTTTGAGCATTACTTTACTAACGTGTGAGATGAGTTGTGCGGTAGTTTGAGCATTCTTTGGCATTGCCTTTCTTTGGGATTGGAATGAAAACTGACCTTTTCCAGTCCTGTGGCCACTGCTGAGTTTTCCAAATGTGCTGGCATATTGAGTGCAGCACTTTCACAGCATCATCTTTCAGGATTTGGAATGGCTCAACTGGAATTCCATCACCTCCGCTAGCTTTGTTCATAGTGATGCTTTCTTTTTTTTTTTTTTTTTTAATTTTTTTAAAATTTTATTTTATTTTTAAACTTTACATAATTGTATTCGTTTTGCCAAATATCAAAATGAATCCATCACAGGTATACATGTGCTCCCCATCCTGAACCCTCCTCCCTCCTCCCTCCCCATGCCATCCCTCTGGGTCGTCCCAGTGCACTAGCCCCAAGCATCCAGTATCGTGCATTGAACCTGGACTGGCATCTCGTTTCATACATGATATTTTACATGTTTCAATGCTATTCTCCCAAATCTTCCCACCCTCTCCCTCTCCCACAGAGTCCATAAGACTGTTCCATACATCAGTGTCTCTTTTGCTGTCTCGTACACAGGGTTATTGTTATCATCTTTCTAAATTCCATATATATGCGTTAGTATACTGTATTGGTGTTTTTCCTTCTGGCTTACTTCACTCTGTATAATAGGCTCCAGTTTAAGGCCCACTTGACTTCACATTCCAGGATGTCTGGCTTAGGTGAGTGATCACACCATCATGATTATCTGGGTCGTGAAGGTCTTTTTTGTACAGTTCTTCTGTGTATTCTTGCCACCTCTTAATATCTTTTGCTTCTGTTAGGTCCATACCATTTCTGTCCTTTATCGAGCCCATCTTTGCATGAATTGTTCCCTTGGTATCTCTAAATTTCTTGAAGAGATCTCTAGTCTTTCCCATTCTGTTGTTTTCCTCTATTTCTTTGCATTGATTGCTGAAGAAGGCTTTCTTATCTCTTCTTGCTATTCTTTGGAACTCTGCATTCAGATGCTTATATCTTTCCTCTTCTCCTTTGCTTTTCACTTCTCTTCTTTTCACAGCTATTTGTAATGCCTCCCCAGACAGCCATTTTGCTTTTTTCATTTCTAGCACAGAACTAAAATTTCAGGGCAATTAAGTACCCTGAAACCTTGTGAAAGAGAGCCACTGGCAGCAAGAAACAGAACTGTCTCATTTGCTTACTTGGAATGGATAAGAAATACAAGTTAAAATTTTAAACAAATTGCTAAAGACCAAGTGTGGGCTAGACCAGTGTGTAAAGGAAGCCCATTGGGGCTGAAGACCTGAATGAGTCACAACCTTTTGCACAACCTCCTTGAACTCAAATGGGAGATCACAATAAAAAAATCTGACAGAATCCAAGAGAGTTCTTTTTCCTGGTACTGGTTGGGAATATAGAACAGCATTAACTCTTGAAACCTAACCCAGATCCCACCTCCACTATTTCCCAATCAGAATAAGTAATTTCATCTGCAGAGAGAAAGCAAAAAAATCTGCTGCCTTAAGGCAGTTTTGGAAACTCACTACAGTGGATTGAAGGGAAGGTATTATACCAATTCTAAGAAATAGCTTCCAGAAATAGAAGGGAATTAAAGAATCTCAACTTCTCTAAAATGCCATTTTTTTTAATACCCAAACCAGACAGAACCATTAAAATAAAAGGTAACTACAGACAAATTTACCTTATGAAAATAGATGTAAAAATCCTCACCAAAATTTTAACATATTAAATTCAATACCATGTATAAGGGATAAAACATTACCACCAAGGATGATTCATCCCAGGAATGCAAAACAGGCTCATCATTTAAAAAATCAATGTAATTCTCCATATTAATAATTAAAGATAAATGCCATTCAGTTAATGAAAAAAAATTTGAAAAAAATTCCACACTCATTTATGACAATTATACTTAGCAAACAATAAAGAGAATGATTTTACCATAATAAAGGATATACTTTTTCCCTAAGTTCAGGAAGAAGACAAGATGTTCACTGTTACCACTGCTATCAACATCGTACTAGAAGTTTAAGCCAGTGCAGTGAGAAAAAGAAAAAAATATAGATTGTAAAGAAAATTTAAATCTATTCACAGATCTTTTTTAATATAAATAATTCCAAATTATCTACAAAGGCTAATGCATTTAAACATGTTAACCTAGGATATGAGATCAAGATACAAATCAATAGTATAGCCATAATCCTATATAGACAGTAATAGCACATTGTGATGTCCATACTGTCCAGTACCTGCTATGGCTCTTCTATTTTAAGGTATTAACTTCTTGAGTGTTTATTTTCCCATAGGAGTTTCACTACTACTATTTGTTGTTCTAGAAAAATCCTAACTTTGGTTGTTGACATTTGTATCGGGGCTAAATTATAGATGTGTGTGCTAAGTTGCTTCAGTCATGTCCGACTCTTTGCCAATGAACTGTAGCCTGCCAGGCTCCTCTGTCAATGGGATTCTCCAGACAAAAACATTGGAGTGGGTTTCTGGGCCCTCCTCCAGGGTAAATTATGTATAAAAATACATTAATCCGTGAAGTAAGAGATTTTTGCCTTGAGACTGTGTTGATTTTGATAGATTCATATATTTTCTTAAGTAAACTGTACTTTTGTATTTAGGTTGTTTCTGGGATCAATGGATATGATATATCTGTACCAGAGATGATTAGATATATTAGAGAAATAAATTAATCAGATACATCTTTATATCTTTAAGATGTTCAGTAAACTTATCGATGCACATAGGGTGACTTTCCATTAGTTTGAATATACTCATAAGACTTTCAGTAATATTTTTCTTACAGATTTTGCATATTAAAAAAATATTGGAATATAGTTGCTTTACAATGTTGTGTTCGTTTCTGCTGCACAGCAAAGTGAGTCAGCTATACTCATACATATATCCCCTCTTTTTTGGCTTTTCTTTCCATTTAGGTCACACAGAGCATTGGGTAGAGTTCCCTGTGCTGTACAGTAGGTTCTCATTAGTTATCTATTTTATACATAGTAGTGTATGCATGGGGCTTCCCTATTGGCTCAGCAGTAAAGAATCCACCTGCAGTGCAGGACACTCAAGAGATGGGAGTTCAGTCCCTGGGTAAGGAAGATCCCCTGGAGGAGGGCATGGCAACCCATTCCAGTATTCTTGCCTGGAAAACCCACAGACAGAGGAGCCTGGCAAGCTACAGTCCATGGGGTAGCAGAGAGTCAGACGCGATTGAAGTAACTGAGCTAACTCACAGTGTAAACATGCCAGTCTCTACCTCCCAATTCATCCCACTCCCCATTCCCTCTTTGGTATCCAGACATTTTTTATCTATATTTGTGTCTCTATTTCTGCTTTGCAAATAGGTTCATCTGTACCATTTTTTTTTCTAGATTACACATTTATACATTAATATATCAATATTTGTTTTTCTTACTGACTTCATTCTGTATGACAGTCTCAATTGGAAAAAAAATTAAACTATCACTATTTGCAGATGACACGATACTGTACATAGTACATGTCATAGATACTGTGCATAGAAAATCCTAAAGATGCCACCAGAAAACTAATCAATGAATTTGGTAAAGTTGCAGGATACAAAATTAATGCTCAGAAATCTCTTGCATTCCTATACACTAACAACAAAAAATCAGAAAGAGAAATGAAGGAAACAATCCCATTCACCATTGCAACAAAAATAATAAAATACCTAGGAATAGATCTATCTAAAGAGGCAAAAAGATGTGTACTCATAAAACTATAAGGTACTGATGAAAGAAATCAAAATTGGCACATTTAAAAAATACTGATTCTTTGGCATCATATATTTTTATTGTTTTTACAATGTGTTTTTCTCTTCCATTTTATCTTGTAACTGTTTGTGAAGGAAGTAGGACTGGGTAGAAGCAGCACCTGTGCTGTGATGCAGGCCTGACAAAGCCTCAACTTACCTGGTAGGGAGCTGGGCAGGTCTGCCTAGGATAGGACCTCAGACAGGTGCTTCTCTGCAGCTGAGGCAGATCCTGAGGTAGTGGAGCTGAAGCATATCTCATGAATGCACTCCCACAGTTGGGCTAAAAGTCTGCCTCTGAAAGGGATTTGAGTAGGGCATCTCTCTTCTTCACCTGGGAATCATGATTTGACATTGCACGAGGAAGCTGAGCGTGAGCAGGAGTGAGCTAATAAAGGAGCCTTGAGGAAACACTGCACCAACAGAGGATGGAGAGTCTGAAATGTAGAATGAGAAGATTAGGAGTATTGGAGTTTTTTAAGGTAAATTTTGGAGATTTGTTCAAAATTTAAATGTGCAGAGATTGAAAAATATTGATTTATGGCACAAATGTTTTATTTTGCAAGTTTTTGACTGCATTTAAAAATGAGAAAGAATGTTAGAGTAGAATATGGGTTGGGGTGAAAAAAGTTTTTCTCAGGTCAATTGTCAGGAAAATCAAGTATATTAGAACATTAGGGGAAATATCCAGAATAGAGGAATAGGTTAAAGATACAGAGGAAATGGGAACTAGCTGAAGTGAGAAAAGTTCAAAGAGCCTCAAACCACATATGAGATAATTATTTTTTAAAGAATATTTAGGACACTATCTGGTGTGACTAAATAGATAAAAATGACTGCATCTGTAAGTAAGTTCATGGGGTTTGTGGCAATAGTTTAATGAAATATTTGTTGTGTTAAAAAGTCTAAGTCATTTACTGAAAATGAGGAAGAAACTGGAGGTTAAGTTGAAAGAACTTAGGGAAGCCCACCTCTGAGCTACAGCTGTGAAGACTGAGAGAGAAAGCTCAGAAGGGAAGTAGCAAGATTTCTGGGCTGTATTGAAAGCTGATCTAAGTTTGGAGCCACAGATGTATAATAACAGCAGTCTAGAGCTGTATTCAGAGAAGGCAATGGCAACCCACTCCAGTACTCTTGCCTGGAAAATCCCATGGACGGCGGAGCCTGGTGGGCTGCAGTCCATAGGGTCGCTAAGAGTCAGACATGACTGAGCGACTTCACTTTCCCTTTTCACTTTCATGCATTGGAGAAGGAAATGGCAACCCAATCCAGTGTTCTTGCCTGGAGAATCCTAGGGACGGGGGAGCCTGGTGGGCTGCCGTCTATGGGGTCGCACAGAGTCGGACACGACTGAAGTGATTTAGCAGCAGAGCTGTATTGTCCAATACAGCAGCCAGTAGCCATCAGTGTCTAAATAATTCAGTTCCTTAGGTGCACTAGTCACATACCTACTGCTTACCAATGACTAGTGTGTTCTTTGTTGGACATAACAGATATGGGACATTTTCATCACTGCAGAAAATTCTACCAATCAGTCTTGATTCGAGTTGAGTCATTTGTCTGCAATGGTGTTCAGCAGCCCAGGAGCAACAGCTGAGAGTGCATACTTTTAAGCGGCTCCAGGCCTGCCATTATGTTTCCCTGTGCAGAACAGGAGATGGATGCTAAGACAAAACAAAAATGTGTCTTGTAAAGCCTAGTCTGCATATAGAGAGATAAGAATTGGAAAGCATTGATGCATTAGTGACACTTAAAGATGCCAAGGACTTTGGCATTTGATGAGGCTAAATAACAGAGAAAAAACTAGAAAGATACTACTCAGAGTGAGAAAAATTTAGGATTTCACAGGTGGCATTGTTCTTGTTGCAGACAAGCTCAGGCTATGCTGAAAGTGGATATAGATTTGTAGGTTCACTGGAGTTCAAACAGTCACAGAAACAGCAGAGGACAGAAAACAATTTGGGTGATGAGGTCATTTAAGATGATAAGTTTATAATATGTAGGTAAACAGTTTGATAAATGATAGACATTAAAAAATAATAGAAATAATCAAGAGCGAAATGACCCTTAAAAAAATAGAGATGGAGAAACATATAGGTTTGGAAACCAACTTTAAGATTAGGTTTACGAACCAACCACATTGGTTATATTTCTATCATTGGTATGTTATCATTTCCTCTAAGTATGAATGAGAAAGTAACAGAGTAAATAAGAAAAACCATGAGCTGTGAAGCTAGAAAAACCTGGCTTCAAATCCCCGTTCTATATCGTTTACCTGACATTTAATTTCTGGTAAGATTATGCAATTTCACTAAGTGTACTTTCTTCCTCTTTGAAATGGCAATTATAATACTTCAAGAGCATCATGCAGATTTAACAAAATGAGGTATTGGCCCATCTCGTCCTTAGCCCTCTCCCTTTTACACTCTGCTCCAGTCTCATGCTATATTTCAATTCCTTGAAAATCCTTGAAAATATTTCAATTCCTTGAAAATATTTATTTATTAACATCAAAGCCTTTGCATTTCTATATCAATTAAGGTTCTATCAGGGAAACAGAATCATAAGGATAAATATATAAAATACACATTTTTATTGCAAATAATTGGTTTACAAGACTGAAGACTGGCTAGGCAAGTCCAAAACTTGTAGGACAGGTCACTGGGAAGGGCAGGCTGGAAAGTCCTGGACATGTGCTGACTCTGCAGTTCACAGGTGGAGTTTCTTCCTAGCAGAAGGAACTTCAGTTCTGCTACAAAGGTCTTTCAACTACTTGGATCAGGCCCACCGAAAAAATTGAAGATATTCTCCTTAAAGTAAACTGATAGTAGATGTTAATCACGTGTACTAAATAATTTCACAGCAAGACTTAGATTAGTGAGTGGTCAAATAACTGGTGTTTGATTGAATAGCCTGAACAAATTGACACATAGAACTGACCATCACAACTCTTTAACTGAATGCCTGAAACATTTTGCCTCTTCCTCCTTGTACCTGAAGATTGAAGGCCTATGTAAATCTTTTCTGACTTCATATGTAACTTTCCACTTATTATAAATCTCAGCAACTATGGTTATTGCCTTTATATTTGTGACCATTTTTGTCTATTTGTTTTATTTCCTGTGTCCTACACTTCCCTTCAGGATAGAGATTATGCCTATCCAGTTCATTGCTGTATTCCACATGTCTAACACTGAACTTGGCACATAGTAAACGGTAGAAGCCCAATGAATATTGAATAAAATGTCTGAAAAATAATAAACATTCAACTAATGTAGTTTCCAGCTTTCTCTATGAGCCAGACTTCATTGTATGATTAATAAATGAGTTAATGGATTATTTTTCTTTTTCCCTCCTCTGTCTTAAAAAAGAACTATTTGTAGGTTTCCTTACTATTTACTGACTATACATACAGACATCCATTATACCTTTTGCCTCCCAATATGTGTATGAAGGTAATTTAATTGAAAATGTAAACTATTTCATGTTGAGTCATAAAATGTTATATATTACACCTTAAACTTTTGGATCATTTATAAATTTACAGTCTATGTATTTTAAAATTCCATAAATGTGATTAGGTTGTACAGTTTTCAATGTACAGTTTACTTCCTTAATTTTCCTTTCTTTATTGTCTATCCATTAGCTGATTCACTTTTCATCTATCAGTATTACCACTGTCTACTTCTTTTCAATCCTGGAATGTGTTGTAAATGTATTTATCCATGATTACATAATTATAAGCAAATGCATATGGGATTATATCCAATTACATGCTGAGTCTGTTTTTTCAATAAGATCTTATAGAATCAATCATCTAATATAGATCTCATTTAACCCTTTTAGTAGCCGCATGAGAATATATGGTACCATCATTAAAGCATTTTCTCTATTTAAGATCATATCCTCTATTTCCATGTCTTAGCCCTACAATCCACTCTTCAACACATCCTGGAAACTTGCCTTACTTTTGTTTTGATAGGATATAACCAGGAGAATAATTGAGGGTAGCTTTCCAAATAAGCTATAAAAATCACAATTCTACCAACAATAATGTGTAAATTCTTGTCATTAATAGATCTTACACTTTTTAAGTCTGATTAATGTAAACTGATCATTTTATTTTACTTTGAATATTTGCATTTGTTTAGCAATTCTCTCTGTACCATTTAATATTTAATTGCACAGGTGTAAACGTAGATAAGTCTTTCATCTTTTAAAGGATGATTTAAAAACCATAATGCTTCACTTATCTTTAAGAATAATGCAGGTCCTTTTGGCTGTTAGTGTGTCTCATCTAGAGAAAGACTGGTGATTAAATTTGTCACATCCCTTAAAAAGTACTACAGGCCATGTTTGGCATGTGTGCTAGAAAAGTGGATAATTACGTGATTTTTCAATTTTTTTTTTTCTGAAGACAAAAAAAGTTAAGTTAGTTTATTTGAAAATTAGACATTTTATGATATGTCATCGGAGAAGGCAATGGCACCCCACTCCAGTACTCTTGCCTGGAAAATCCCATGGACAGAGGAGCCTGGTAGGCTGCAGTCCATGGGGTCGCTAAGAGTCGGTTACGACTGAGCAACTTCACTTTCACTTTTCACTTTCATGCATTGGAGAAGGAAATGGCAACCCACTCCAGTGTTCTTGCCTGGAGAATCCCAGGGACGGGAGAGCCTGGCGGGCTGTCGTCTATGGGGTCGCACAGAGTCGGACACGACTGAAGTGACTTAGCAGCAGCTTATCATGATATGATATGTCATATTATGAAACATACTGTATTATGTTTAAAAACTGAGTCATTTTGAAGCCAATAATGCATCTAAGCAAAACAAATATCACATCTTTTTTCATAAAATAGAAATATTTCCAAGATTGACAGAAGCCAATTTTTTTAAATGACAAAAGATAACTGAAGTTTTCTGCTTATATTAATTCTACTTGTTTTGGTAGAAGTATACATGTATTAAACTTGATTCTTTTAGTATTAGTAAATGTATATATTGTAGGAATAAGAAACCAGAAGACCACTTGCTTTGTTTTTTAACACATATGTGCTGGAAAATTTTTAAACAAAGGTCCAAGGATATTTCTCAGTTCTGGATATAACGATGCATTAATTTCATTGAGAGTTATTAGGCTTAAAGCTATGCTTGAGTATTCATTTCTGACACTAAATGCTTTTCTCTTTTGACTAAATAAATTATCAGAAACTGTAACTTGAACACATGGCTATGTTGCATAGTTACATCCAAGAACAATTTTTGTTGTTAAATAAGATTATTGTGTCTTTTCTTCATCTAAAATATAAGATATATGCAAAATATAAATTCATATTTTATACTTTAAAAACAAATTGCACTGAATTCTGGAAAACTTTTCTCAATTTACTTTGTCTCATTTCACTTACAAATTTGTACTTATTTCAGACATTTTTCTCTTGTTGACAATATCTATAGTTGAATTTCTAATTGTGTCTAGAAAATGGCCCAAGATAGTCATACAATATGTCTGAATGTCTACATTTTACCTACATCCCACCCCAGGGTTGGGAGAAGGAAATGGCAAACCACTCCAGTGCTGTTACCTGGAAAATCCCATGGATGGAGGAGCCTGGTAGGCTGCAGTCCATGGGGTCACTAAGAGTCGGAGACGACTGAGTGACTTCACTTTCACTTTTCACTTTCATTCATTGGAGAAGGAAATGGCAACCCACTCCAGTATTCTCGCCTGGAGAATCCCAGGGACGGGGGAGCCTGGTGGGCTGCCGTCTATGGGGTCGCACAGAGTCAGACATGACTGAAGCGACTTGGCAGCAGCAGCAGCATCCCAGGGGTTACTAGTTGGTATGCAAATTCACATAGGTTTTTATCACTGGAATCAGTCAATAGGACACAGAAGATAATACAGTAATGATAGAAGTGAATGTGAGATTTGGGGCTAAAAGTAAGAGTAATAGAAAAATTAGTTTTGGATTTTGGCCCTCTCTGCACTCGAGTTCCCACAGCTATAATATGGCATGATGACTAAAGCCACATGAGAGTGTCATGTAAAATGCTATGAAGTCTCCTATTGCTAAAAGACATGTGTCATGTGTTATCCTTTGTGGCAAAAGTTATTTGTTCTTCAATATTCTGGGGTAGTAAATGTGGGACAATTTTGTTTGCTTCAGCCATTTTTTAAATATAATTAGAAAAGTGTTTAACAAACTTATGTCTGGGTTTTAATTTCCTTAAAAAGATCAAGAGACTCTGTCTGGATTGTCAAGAGATGTAAATTTGTTCTAATAATTGTTTTTCTCTGTTGCTGTTGTTCGGTCACTCAGTCGTGTCTGACTCTTTGCGACCCCTTTGGACTGCAGCATGCCAGGCTTACCTGTCCTTCACTATCTCCCAGAGTTTTCTCAAACTCATGTCCATTGAGTCGGTGATGCCATCCAACCATCTCTTCTTCTGTCACCCTCTTCTCATTCTGACCTCAATCTTTCCTAGCATCAGGGTCATTCCCAATGAGTCAACTCTTCACATCCGATGGCCAAATTATTGAAGCTTCAGCATCAGTCCTTCCAATGAATATTCAGGGTTGCTCTCTTTAGGATTGACTAGTTTGATTTCCTTGCTGTCCAAGGGACTCTCAAGAGTCTTCTCCAGCACCACAGCTCAAAGGCATCAAGTCTTCAGCACTAAGCCTTCCTTGGGGTCTAACTCTCACATCCATACGTGACTACTGGAAAAACCACAGCTTTGAATATACAGATCTTTCTCAGCAAAGTGATGTCTCTGCTTTTTAATATGCTGTCTAGGTTTGTCATAGCTTTTCTTCCAAGGAGCAAGTGTCTTTAATTTCATGGCTTCAGTCACCATCCATGGTGATTTTGGATCCTAAGAAAATAAAGGCTGTCACTGTTTCCTTTGTTTCCCCATCTATTTGGCATGAAGTGATGGGACTGGATGCCATGATCTTAGTTTTTTGAAGTGAAAGTCGGTCAATTGTATCTGACTCTTTGCAACCCCATGTACACTCCATGGAATTCTCCAGGCCAGAATACTGGAGTGGGTAGCCTTTCCCTTCTCCAGGGGATCTTCCCAACCCAGGGATTGAACCCAGGTCTCCCACATTGCAGGTAGATTCCTTACCAGCTGAGCCACCAGGGAAGCCCAAGTTTTTTGAAGGTTGACATTTAAGCCAGATTTTTCACTCTCCTCTTTCACCTTCATTGAGAGGCTCTTTAGTTCCTCTTCACTAATGCCATTTGGGTCTTGTCATCTGCATATCTGAGGTTATTGATATTTCTCCAAGCAATCTTGATTTAAGCTTGTGATTAATCTAGTCTGGCATTTCATGTGATGTACTCTGCATATAATAAGCAGGGTGGCAATATACACCCTTGTGGTACTCCTTTCCTAATTTTTAACCAGTCCATTGTTCCATGTCTGGTTGTAACTGTTGTTTCTTGACCTGCATACAAATTTTGCAGGAGGCAAGTTAGGTGGCCTTGTATCCCCATGTCTTCGAAAATTTTCCAGTTTATTGTGATCCACACAGTCAAAGGTGTTAGTGTAGTCAATGAAGCAGAAGTTGATGTTTTCTGAAATTTTTATGTTTTTTCTATGATCCAACAAATGTAAACAACTTGATCTCTGATTTACCTTTTTGCTATTCATTATTTTACTAATTTTCATGAAATAAAATGGCTGAGTTCTGACCCCTAACCTCAATGAAGTAGCATTTGATAAAATTGTACAAAAGATTAATAAAGACATATAAAAGGAAAACAAGGAGTGAAGTTAAAAGGAGAAAAGTCAATGCTGCACTTGTAATTTTCACATTAGAAGGCAAAATGTAAAACAAGTTTTTATAAGCTTTTAACTATATTTTCTATAATTATAAAAGTCTACTTGTTTTCGTTTTTGTGTTGAGTTTCCTTGTAGCGAAAAAAAACCTATACTGCATTTTATGCAGGGAGCCTTACTCAAATGCTCATAGCAATAGCCTGCATTCTGTCTTCTTCCTAGATTCCTTTTCTTTATCATTATGTTATTTATAAATTTTACTACCTCAATTTTTTATATTCTCAAAGTTGTTAGTATGAGAAATCAGTACCCTCAATGTGTACTGATGAATAAATATACCACAGATACAGTCTTTAACTGAGAGTGTCCACGGTCTAAGATAGAAGGAAATCTTTAAATTAGTATGTCTTTCAACCCTTTTCATATCACATTTTGCTTTTCCGACAACTTTAAACATAGAAAACTTGAAATATATCCATATAGGCACACATTATCTGCCATGTATATTGGTAGATTGCTGAAAATGTTCTGTGTTTATCTGCTTCACAATTTATATGCTGGGTATGTAATGCACAAATTGCTATTGATTGTATACACTCTGTTTTCTGTGAAGATGAGTAAAGAAAGACATAAAATAAAACATTTTTAGTTTTAAAATGCTGTATCAGGTGCCTTAATTTGCTGAAAATAAGACTAAATTAGAGTTTAAAATGAGAACATTGCTACCCTGTTCTTCTGGTAGCAATGCAGCATCCTAACAGCATGTAAGCCATCACAAGATTTAGAGCTCAACTCAATCAGTGGCAACAAAATTAGAAATAAATAGGAGAGGATCAATACAAACTGTTGTCTGGAATAATAAAACAATCCTTGGCTGCAAAAATCTATTTTATTTTTCTTTTAGCTAGGTGTTCTGGAAATATCTGTCCTAGCTCTTTAGACACTAAGTCTCCTTTATTTATAAAAACAAAGAGGAGTCAATAGTGAATACTACATATTATATGTAACTATAAACATATATACACATGTATCTATATATATCAATATACATTAAAGACGAACTGACAGAACAATAGAGCATCTAGGAAATGGTTTTCATTATTAAAATGATAGTTAATTCAAATTGATAAAATGGTGTCAAATATATCAATGATATGGTAACTGGTTTTATTTTTTCTTGAATGTATTTTTTTCAAGTTTGAGTCTATGATGATATTTTTGCAAAGCTACTTACATAAGGAGCCTCTAATAAATGTTAATGTCAAGATATTTGACAGATCATGAAAAAATAAACAAAGGTTTCTCAGTACATTCTAAGATTTTTAAAGTGCTGGATCCAACTTAAAAGGAATTTTGTACTGACTGTTAAGTACTGGTCCCCTCCCTCCTGTGGCAGGGACCAGGATACAATACCGATGTGACTTCTCAGAATATTGGCTCCAGCTTCATCCTGAGAGGTCAGAATTAGTGCTTAGTGGAAGAACCGGCCATTTTTATGACTGTATCAAGGGATTAGTATTCGATCTTTTATGGTTGCATCTATATGATGGAGTCCTAAGTGGCAGACGTCACCATGTTGCTGCTCACTCACTAAAAGTCATGTCTGACTCTTTGCAACCCCATGGACTGTAGCATGCTAGACTCTGCTGTCCTTCACTGTCTCCTGGAGTTTTCTCAAACCGATATCCATTGATGCCATCCAACCACCTCACTCTCTGTCGCCCCCTTCTCCTCCCACCCTCAATCCTTCCCAATGTCAGGGTCTCTTCTGATGAGTCAGTTCTTCACACCTGGTGGGAAGAGCCTATCTGGTGCAAAGGCATGACCATTTCAGCTTCTTATTTCATAAAGAATCAAACATTCCCTTTGATAACAGAGGTGGGAATGGAGTCTTATTGTCCCTGACTTTCAGTTGATCAGATTGAGTTATCATAAGCCATGAGCCCAAGTCATTTCAATAATAGTTCGAAGAAGAAAACCACCTTTTCTAGCAGTTCAATCATAAGATGATCAGTTGTAAGAATTTATCTTTCCTTTTCCTATTTTACTTGAAAATTACTTAACACATCTGGCTCTTAGGCATTAGTTAAAATGGGTGCTTTTCTGGGGTTTTACATGTAAATTAGAACTAGTGAAGAGACGGGACTATTCCCTTGAACATGCCTTTTGAAATCTTGATGTTACAGTGTATCTACCATAACCAAATATAACTTTAATTTCTATGAGAATAAAATACTTCTAAGTGGTGATTTTTTTAAGTCACATGAGGAAAATCTTTTCAAGTAAAGAGAATAGCATCACCAATGAATATAAATGTCTCTCAGCTTTTTAAGGAACATAAATATCAAATTTCTATTTCAAAGGTATCTTTTTTTCTCATGGGAATTGATCCTTTAGACAATTATTAGTCATTTTACTCTTGTACTTCTGTTTTAATTCAGACATTATCTGCAATTATAAACCTTTTTTTATTAATCATCCAACAATTGTTGTCTCATGCAAACACCTGCATGCAACTAAAACAGCCCTAAAAGTTATCCTTATTGCTTCAAAATATTTAAGTGTAAAATATCATATTTAGAGGGAAATTTTAGAACTCTTTTTCAAAAATTTTTTTGAAAATTTTGATTTATACTTTATATACATAAAAATAGAATGCCTTTTCTTAATTTTTAATAAAATATACAGACTATTCTGTTGGAGAAGGAAATGGCAACCCACTCCAGTGTTTTTTCCTGGAGAATCCCAGGGACAGGGGAGCCTGGTGGGCTGCTGTCTATAGGGTCACACAGAGTTGGACACGACTGAAGCGACTTAGCAGTAGCAGCAGCACAAACTATTCTGTAATACTTCATCTTTTTTTCATTAATTTCTACTGGATATACATTAAAAAAATATAAAACCTTGAATATGTTCATTTAAATATCATTATAGACAGACTAGGGGACTTCCCTGGTGGCTCAGATGATAAAGAGTCTACCTGCCATGCAGGAGACCCAGGTATGATCCCTGGGTCAGGAAGATCCCCTGAAGAAGGGAATGGTGTTCCACTCCAGTATTTTTGCCCAGAGAATTCCCTGGACAGAAGAGCCTACAGTTACACTTGACTGAGTGGCTAAGACAGGGATGAGCTTAGCACACAGAATGCAAACATCCTGACGAAAACTACTATGAAAAACTATAGTCAGAGTGACTCTACTGGAATGGTAACTATTTCAATGCCAATTATTTTAAAGTATCAATCATTTAAAGTACCTGATTTTTTTTTTTTTAAGTTTTCACAGAAGAAAATGTAAAATGCTTTTAAGGGTACAGTTTCATCTATCAGCATTTCTAATTTATGCATATAAAGTTCAAATGAGCTTCTGATTGAATCTACCAAACCCAGATGTATTTCAGTCATTTCAGTCACTTTGCCATTTTAATAGCTGGAAGTAATATAGGCAACAAAGTTTAATCAGTCCTCTCTATAGGCTAAGCTGTCTATGATAAAAGGAGAGAGACCCTACCATCTAATTATCACCTTAGATCTTTTGATGGTGAAGAAATATCACTGTTGTACCTCAAATATGGGTGATAATGGGAAATAGCTGCTTCATTTTCTGTCCCTTTGCGATGTTACCTGGGACATCACCTCTTTCTCAACTGTTCAGAATTAGGTCACTGTAATCAGAGTTCTTAAAGACCATTTGCAAGGAATTCATTTTAAGGAAGAAAACAGAATTACCCAATGTCTTTAATGGAAATTCTGAAAATATGTAAAATAAAATTGTAAAATACATTATTTTCAGAATATTATAATCTAGATGTACCTTTGATTCTCATTTTATTGGGTCCTAGAAGAGAAGAGGTTAAGCACTAAAAAAAAAATAAAGTTAGAGAAAAGGGTAGTTTCTTGCTGGTAACTTTAATTCTCTTTCCTTTGTAGAATTCTTGTTTTTGTTTTGCATTTTTTTTCATACAAGAAGGATTATATATGTGTTTCTACCTTTGTTTCAGACTTTGAAATGAATTTAGCAGCAGTCATGTGACTTCATTTTTTTCTTCTTTAATACATGTCATTTTTCATCATACATTAATTGTTTTTAAATGTAATATAAGTAAAACCAAACTGCGAGTACTCTGTTTTATTTAACATATTTGTATTTTGGTACTTTGCAGTAGTTCATATTTTTCATTTTATGTAATATATAAACTGCTTTTGCAGCTTACCACAACTTATTTACCTATTACACTGATAATGAATATTTGGATTTTTTCCTATATTTTTGCAATTATAAATAAATTGGAGAAGGGCATGGCAACCCACTCCAGTATTCTTGCCTGGAATCTCATGGGCAAAGGAGCTTGGCCGGCTACAATCCATGGGGCTGCAAAAAGTCGGACATGACTGAAGCGACTTCAGTTCAGTTCAGTTCAGTTCAGTTCAGTCGCTCAGTCGTGTCCGACTCTTTGCGACCCCATGAATCGGAGCACGCCAGGCTTCCCTGTCCATCACCAACTCCCGGAGTTCACTCAAACTCATGTCCATCAAGTCGGTGATGCCATCCAGCCATCTCATCCACTGTCGTCCCCTTCTCCTCCTGCCCCCCAATCCCTCCCAGCATCAGAGTCTTTTCCAATGAGTTAACTCTTTGCATGAGGTGGCCAAAGTACTGGAGTTTCAGCTTTAGCATCATTCCTTCCAAATAACACCCAGGACTGATCTCCTTTAGAATGGACTGGTTGGATCTCCTTGCAGTCCAAGGGACTCTCAAGAGTCTTCTCCAACACCACAATTCAAAAACATCAATTCTTCAGCACTCAGCTTTCTTCACAGTCCAACTCTCGCATCCGTACATGACCACTGGAAAAACCAAAGCCTTGACTAGACGGACCTTTATTGGCAAAGTAATGTCTCTACTTTTTTTTTTTTTTTTGATACTATATCTTTATTTTATCTTTTTATGATATTATACATGTTTTAATGCCGTTCTCCCAAATCATCCTCCCCTCCCTCTCCCACAGAGTCCAAAAGACTGTTCTATACATCTGCGTCTCTTTTGCTGTCTCGCATACAAGATTGTCATTACCATATTTCTAAATTCCACATATATGCGTTAGTATACTGTATTGGCGTTTTTCTTTCTGGCTTACTTCACTCTACTTTTGAACATGCTATCTAGGTTGGTCATAATTTTCCTTCCAAGGAGTAAGTGTCTTTTAATTTCATGGCTGCAATCATCATCTGCAGTGATTTTGGAGCCCAAAAAGCGACTTAGCACTGCACGTAAATTATAAATAAAACTGCTATGAATGTTTTAAGGTATATATTTTGCTGGATATTCACTCATTTTTTTAGGTATGTACCTAGAAATGGAATTACTTTATTTAATTTTAGTAGATATCATCAAACAATTTACCAATCTTTTGCTATTATAGTTATTCTATTACAATATGTGTTTTCAAGTTTATTAATTCTAACTTTAGTTTCCAGACTGCACATTTCATCTAGAAAGTTTTTAATTTCAAATATTGTGTGTTTGAAGTTTTTAAATGTTCTTTCAATAATTTTTTGTAGATTGAAATTCTTTTTTTTTTAAGTTGTCAAGATTTATATTTTTAAATGAGACTTATTTTTTTATTTTTTTAAATTTTATTTTATTTTTAAACTTTACATAATTGTATTAGTTTTGCCAAATATCAAAATGAATCCATCACAGGTATACATGTGCTCCCCATCCTGAACCCTCCTCCCTCCTCCCTCCCCATACCATCCCTCTGGGTCATCCCAGTGCACTATTTAAAACCTCTACCTTTAAAATTTGTCTTTTCTGAAATATATTATCAATATTTTAAAATTAATTGTTTGATTTCTCTATGTATCACCCAAGGATCTGTTTCCAGTCTTTTTGTTTTTCAATCATCTAGTCATAGATTTCTTCAGGCCTTTGCATTTTCAATAGTATCCCAGCTATTGTGGATAAAAACATTTTAGAAGATCTGGGTGATATTATTTTTAAAGCAAGGTTAATTTTTCTCCTGCCAGGTAAATAGTGGATCATGCTGGTACTCTCTTGGCTTGGTTCTATTGTCAGAGGACCATGATGCCACCACTGATAATCTGAATTAAAAACACAAAGTTGAAATCATTGTTTACAATAATAAGGAAGAATTTTGTTTGTTAGGCACATTCTTTACAAATGAATCTGAGAGACTCATTTATGGATTGGTAGGCTCTCAAGAGTCTTCTCCAACACCATAGTTCAAAAGCATCAATTCTTCAGTGCTCAGCTTTCTTCACAGTCCAACTCTCACATCTATACATGACCACTGGAAAAACCATAGCCTTGACTAGACAGACCTTTGTTGGCAAAGTAATGCTCTACTTTTCAATATGCTCTCTAGGTTGGTCATAACTTTCCTTCCAAGGAGTAAGCGTCTTTTAATTTCATGGCTGCAATCACCATCTGCAGTGATTTTGGAGCCCAGAAAAATAAAGTCTGACACTGTTTCCACTGTTTCCCCATCCAATTCCCATGAAGTGATGGGACCAGATGCCATGATCTTAGTTTTCTGAATGTTGAGCTTTAAGCCAACTTTTTCACTCTCCTCTTTCACTTTCATCAAGAGGCTTTTCAGTTCCTCTTCACTTTCTGCCATAAGGGTGGTGTCATCTGCATATCTAAGGTTATTAATATTTCTCCCAGCAATCTTGATTCCAGCTTGTGCCTCTTCCAGCCTAGCGTATCTCATGATGCTTTTGAACTGTGGTGTTGGGGAAGACTCTTGAGAGTCCCTTGGACTGCAAGGAGATCCAACCAGTCCATTCTGAAGGAGATCAGCCCTGGGATTTCTTTGGAAGGAATGATGCTAAAGCTGAAACTCTAATACTTTGGCCACCTCATGCGAAGAGTTGACTCATTGGAAAAGACTCTGATGCTGGGAGGGATTGGAGGCAGGAGGAGAAGGGGACGACAGAAGATGAGATGGCTGGATGGCATCACCGACTTGATGGATGTGAGTCTGAGTGAACTCTGGGAGTTGGTGATGGACAGGAAAGCCTGGTGTGCTGCAATTCATGGGGTCACAAAGAGTCGGACACAACTGAGTGACTGAACTGAACTGAGGCTTTCAGGGCATGAGTAGACTCACATCAAATGTAAAAGTGTGATTACTCAGAAGCAGGCTATTTATTACTTACTAAACTGGGCTTCCCTGGTGATTCAGATGGTAAAATGTCTCCCTGCAATGCCGGAGACCTGGGTTTCATCCCTGGTTTGGGACGATCCCTTGGAGAAGGAAATAGCAACCCACTCCAGTACTCTTGCCTGAAAAATTCCAAGGAGCCTGAAAGGCTACAGTCCATGGGGTTGCAGAGTCGGGTGACTGAGAAATTTCTCTTTCTTTCTAAGCTGATATACCTTTATTGGAATCATCTGCTCTTGATTAGCTTACTGTCCTAAGTGAGAGGCTGACACTGATTGGTTTGCTTGTGATGTGTGTTCACTGAGTTCACTTAGTTTAACTAAGTTCTGATGACTACTTATAATGACTACAAAATAATCAGTCTTTGCTTAAATGTGTGAAAACATTTTCATCCTCAACATTTTCCTGAATTTGGTTTATTTTAGTTTTCCTCTTACTTATAAGGTATAGTTCTAACTCCTATGCCATGACTCATTTCTTAGGCATGGTCCTTCTACTTCCAAAGTGTCTTTGGCCACCCAGAGGTCCAATATCTATCTCAAGCCAGTAATACTGTTATGTCTAGCTTATATTCTATTTCTGTGCAAAATAATTTAGGGAAAAAGAAACCTACCCTCAGGGAAAAAATGTAAGCATGGCTTATTTCACATGCTTTATATGCTTTCTTAATGTTTGTAGCTGCACAGATCCTCCTTCTATTGACTGTCTTCCAAAACTTGTAAAAGTATTTTGCATATTTTGTCTATATTTATAATTTTTAACAGAAAATCCAGTCCAATATAAGCTAATCCATCAGCTAAAACTGGAAAACTTTGAAAAGTATTTTCAAAAATTAACTCAAGATGTAGCATTCATTCATATTTTAAAGAAGCATGTTTTCTCTATAATTAACAGTTTTACTATGATACACAAAACCAGCATCTACACATTGGTGTCCAAACAATCTGAGATAACAAAGCCTAGAATGACCCAGTAAATGATAGTTGAGAAAAGTTCTATTTGACAAATTGACAAATTGTGTTTGATTGCATTATTGGCCCTAATTAAGGAGTCTCCCTGTATGTATGTCCTTCTCTAATTTTGTATCATGTTTTCACATTGACTTTGGGTGCAGCCATGTAACTTACTTTGCCTAATGAGAGAGTAGCACATTTGATACACTTAGAGTCTTGAGAATACTTATTTTTACTTTCTCTCTTAAAACTGTGCCACTACCATGAAGATAACCAGGGTACACTAAAGTAGGATCAGGAGGAACACAGGGAAATATCCTAGATGAAGATATCTTAAGGTAACCAGCCTCTAACTAATCCACCAGCTCTTCTCAAACACATAATGTTAGAGTGTTAAGCTGAGCCTCACTCAAATCAGTAGACTAATCTAATTCATGAGAAACAAAAGACAATTGCTGTTTTAAGTCATCATGTATGTAAATAAACTGTTAACTCAGAAATGGCTAACAGGTATACCAAGAGGAAAATGTTATTAACATTTTCTGACAAGATCATTAATGCTAAATACACCAAAAAGACTTTTTTACATACTATTCCTCCTCCTCAAAACTCTCTTGTCTAATTTTTACATGATTTGCTTTTTCACTTTCTCTGGTTCTTCCTCAAGGATCACATCTATTTTTTTCCTTATTACTTAACAATATTCCCTTCAAACATCTGTGTGTGTGTGTGTCCCTCTCTCTGTGTCTCTCATACATACACAAACACATAAGATTTTTTTAAAAATAATATTTCCTCAGTAAAATTAAGCTGCATAATACAAATATTAGAATGATTTTTTCTAGTGAATCACAGTAACTTCAAGTGCTAGGAAAGCCTGAAATGTAGTGGTTCATCAATATATAATTGTTGAATTAACATTGATAAATCAGGTCAGTTCAAATTCAGTTGCTCACTCAGTCGTGTCCAGACTCTTTGCGACCCCATGAATCGCAACACGTGATTCATCACCAACTTCTGGAGTTCACTCAGGCTCATGTCCATCAAGTCAGTGATGTCATCCAGCCATCTCGTCCTCTGTTGTCCCCTTCTCCTCCTGCCCCCAATCCCTCCCAGCATCAGAGTCTTTTCCAATGAGTCAACTTTTCACATGAGGTGGCCAAAGTACTGGAGTTTCAGCTTTAGCATCATTCCTTCCAAAGAAATCCGAGGACTGATCTCCTTCAGAATGGACTGGTTGGATCTCCTTGCAGTCCAAGGGACTCTCAAGAGTCTTCTCCAACACCACAGTTCAAAAGCATCAATTCTTCAGCGCTCAGCTTTCTTCACAGTCCAACTCTCACATCCATACATGACCACTGGAAAAACCATAGCCTTGACTAGACGGACCTTTATCGGCAAAGTAATGTCTCTGCTTTTCAATATGCTATCTAGGTTGGTCATAACTTTCTTTCCAAGGATTAAGCGTCTTTTAATTTCATGGCTGCAGTCACCATCTTCAGTGATTTTGGAGTCCCAAAAAATAAAGTCTGACACCGTTTCCACTGTTTCCCCATCTATTTCCCATGAAGTAATGGGACCAGATGCCATGATCTTCGTTTTCTGAATGTTGAGCTTTAAGCCAACTTTTTCACTCTCCACTTTTACTTTGTGAGAAACATTGATAAATAGTATGTGTTACATTGATAAACATTGATAAATGGTATGTGTTAATAGACAATGTGTGTAGTAGACACCTCATCTTAAAAACTAAAATAGTTCAAACCGAACATAAGATGGGACCACTAGAATTACTTGAAATATATCCAATAATCATAGTAATAAAACTAAATATATATATGGGCTTAATAGCAGAATGAATGTTATTAGAAATAATGAGCTAGAATTTTTTTTAAAGTAGTAAAATAGAGAACAAAGACATTAAAATATGAAGGGGACATTAAAATAGAAGATATAAATATAAGCTACAACAATGACAGCAAAGAGGACAAATAATGTTATCAAAGAAACAACAAGAAGTATTCTCCATAGGTAAAGAAAGTTATGTTTCATATGAAAAGTATTAAATACCATCCAATAATATCTAAGTACTGAATGGAAAGAATACAAAGGCCTAGGTATATAACTCTAAGTATTTCTTAAAAAGAGAAACTACAATAAAAACAAGTAAATACATGCATATGCACATGCTAAATGAAGAACATGGTAAAAGAATAAAGATAGTCAAATCATGCATAAGGCTCTTAAAAAGCAATAATGAAATAGTCACTCCATCATCAAAAAATTTAATGGAGCAACTATTATTTTTCAGTCATGGTTCCAAGTTCTTGAAATATATCTATAAAGAAAACAGAAAAAATATGTTCCTACCTGCCCTCTATCATCAGTCATTCTGAACCTAACTGCCAATGGCTAAATGAGCATTCAAGCAGCAGGGTAAAATAAATATCTTTTTTTTCAGCATTCAGAAAGTCAAGAGATTTATCAAGCATAGTCTAAGTTGAAAGAATTATTAGACTATATATTCACATGGACAAAAATGTAAAGCCCCAAAAAGAAAAGAATGAGAAGTTAACTATCTTCTGAAATCAATGTTAAATCTTATGTTTTACTTATGAATAAAAAAAAAATAGTAGGCTATTAATCTTGGGCAAATGACAGCAAATCTTGTCTCTTGCTGCAAAGGAAATATAAATATGGCAATAGTAATACAAGTAAAATGCTTATCAAATTTATTGAGAGCTCTATCCATCTCTAATATATGCATGTTCTATCCATTAAAAAATACTACAGACTAAACTCACTTATGAAACTTTATGTAAAAGCCTGAAATAAAATATTATCACACCGAGGGCAAGATCTTCAAAAATATTTTAAAATATGGTTATTTCAGGAGTCATAAAAATCCACTATGTACATTAAGTATTTTAATACATCTATCATACACTGCACAACAAATTAGCACAAGCTGCCTCTTGAGAAATTTGTATGCAGGTCAGGAAGCAACAGTTAGAACTGGACGTGGAACAACAGACTGGTTCCAAATAGGAAAAGGAGTATGTCAAGTCACCCTGTTTATTTAACTTATATGTAGAGTACATCATGAGAGACTCTGGGCTGGAAGAAACACAAGCTGGAATCAAGATTGCCGGGAGAAATATCAGTAACTTCAGATATGCAGATGACACCACCCTTATGGCAGAAAGTGAAGAGGAACTACAAAGCCTCTTGATGAAAGTGAAAGAGGAGAGTGAAAAAGTTGGCTTAAAGCTCAACATTCAGAAAACAAAGATTATGGCATCTGGTCCCATCTCTTCATGGGAAATAGATGGGGAAACAGTGGAAACAGTGTCAGACTTCATTTTTCTGGGCTCCAAAATCACTGCAGATGGTGACTGCAGCCATGAAATTAAAAGACGCTTACTCCTTGGAAGGAAAGTTATGACCAACTAGATAGCATATTCAAAAGCAGAGACATTACTTTGCCAACAAAGGTCCATCTAGTCAAGGCTCTGGTTTTTCCTGTGGTCATGTATAGACGTGAGAGTTGGACTGTGAAGAAGGCTGAGTGCCAAAGAATTGATGCTTTTGAACTGTGGTGTTGGAGAAGACTCTTGAGAGTGCCTTGGACTGCAAGGAGATCCAACTAGTCCATTCTGAAGGAGATCAGTCCTCGGATTTCTTTGGAAGGAATGATGCTAAAACTGAAACTCCAGTACTTTGGCCACCTCATGCGAAGAGTTGACTCATTGGAAAAGACTCTGATGCTGGGAGGGATTGGGGGCAAGAGGAGAAGGGGACGACAGAGGATGAGATGGCTGGATGGCATCACTGACTCGATGGACGTGAGTCTCAGTGAACTCCGGCAATTGGTGATGGACAGGGAGGCCTGGCATGCTGTGATTCATGGGGTTGCAAAGAGTCGGACACGACTGAGTGACTGATCTGATCTGATCTGATAGCATGTTAAAGCAATGTACATTTATTATCTCACAGCTTTCATGACTCAGAAGTTCAAACACGGCTTAATCAGTTCCTCTGTTCAAGGTCTCTCATGGCAGTTGAAATGTCTCATGTGATTTCCAGGATTCTCTCCTAAGATTACATGATTGCTGATATTATTCACTTGCTCACAGTGGTAGACCTGAGGCTTCAGTTCCAAGAGGCCACCTCTCTCAACAGGCAATTTGTAACAAGTCTGTTAGCATCTTCATGGCCAGAAAGAGAACATCTGTGTTGCTCTTAGTTTCTTCTCGGGTTTTTGACCTCTAGACACTTTTAAATGACTAACATGATTAGATCAGGCCTACCCAAGATGACCTCCCTTTTAATTAACATAAACTTATTAGGATCTTGTGTCTACAAAATCCCTTTTGAAAATTTAATATAATGGAATGCAATCACTCAAGTATTATTGCATTACCTTTATAATATTCTGTTGGTTAGAGTGAAGTTACAGGTCCCGGATATAATCAACTTGAAGGGATTGAACAGGACATGGATGACTGTGGGTCATAGATTTCTTTCTATAATATAGAGTTGGCCAAAAAGTTCTTTCAAGATTTTCCATGTTATGGAACAAACTTTTGGCCAACCCAATATATAATATATGTAATAATAATAGAAATATATTAAAATTCATTAATTTCTCCATTGAGCCTTTCATTTATGCATTATCATATATTAATTGATATAAAATAGCATGTGATCATCTGTAGATTCTTAAAAGTTAATTGACAAAATATTACTTCCATTTTTTTTTAAAGACAGTCATTTTGGATCAGCAGATATGCATTTAACATATCTCATATGTTATATACTCAATATATCTCAGTATTGAAGCCAGACGATAGAGAAATATTAAGAATTTTTCTATTTAGTCAGAAACAAAAAAATATATGTTTTATCTTCACTATACTTAACATTATGTTTGGAAAAAGTTGTCCATGGTCTTTCTGCAGGTCTTATATCAACTTTTGTTCCGGAACACACTCTCAATTGCATTTGTAGAGTAAGTAGTCTTGGAATATTTTCATAATGTCTCATTGCAGAGCTGGGGATCAGATTTGTTTACTAACCAGGTGAATAAACATAATATGTCTTCCTCTGAGATGAAAGGGTTAATAGTTTTGTTTGTTTTTTCCTTATGTTGTTGTGGTTTAGTTGCTAAGTTGTATCTGATTCTTAAAACCCCATGGACTGTAGCCTGCCAGGCTCCTCTATCCATAGGATTTTCCAGGCAAGAATAATGGAGTGCCATTTCTTTCTCCAGGGGATCTTCCTAACCCAGAGATCGATCCCAGGGCTCCTGCATTGCAGGCAAATTCTTTACCAACTGAGCTACAAGGAAAGCCTTATGTTGTTGGGAGTGTTCCAAGCTGGAAGTTAAACAATTGTAACACAGACCCACTGCATGCACAGCAGCCACCTAGCCAGCTCCATATCATTCTTGTAGAACTTGGAGAGCGAAGAAAACCACTAGATATATGAAACCTATGCTGCTTGCTTTATTGTGAGTTGTAAATTCCTTTGTGTCTGACCCAGGAATTGCATGCCTTCCGTCAACATCCCTGGAAGTATGTCAGTCTAATTTGTTAGCTTACAAGTATGGTAAATTATCAGACATTTCACAGTTAATGATACATGGTTTTGGCAATATTATCTATTGCAATGAGATGAGACAAGACAATGAGCATAATTAGGATTGGAAAGAAAAACAGCCTCATTTCTCTCTGCATATAACCTGAAAAAATATGTCTGGGAATCTCTCCCAAAATCAATTACAAAGTGAAAACAAGTATTAAGATAATTTAGTCAAGTCTATGGCTTTGTAATAAAGATTCTAAAAACAAATAACCATCAATGATGTAAACCAAAAACAAACAAAAATGAGTAGGAGGAAATATTAAAATAGGGGAGGGAGGTGGGAGGGGGGTTCAGGATGGGCAACACATGTACACCCATGGGTAATTCATGTTAATGTATGGCAAAACCAACTACAATATTGTAAAGTAATTAGCCTCCAATTAAAATAAATAAATTTATATTTTAAAAAATTAGAAAACAAAAAAAAAAAAGTAAAATAGAATATTAAAATATTAATTTTAATTAATAGTAAAATAGAAGGTATTTTGATACAAGAAATTACATATTTTTATGCATAAACAGTAATACTGAAGAACCAACAAATAGCTGTAAAACATATATTTAAAGACACAAAACTAGACTTAAAAATTAAAAAGATATCATTAACTTGGATAGAAAGGCTCAAAATAAAAAACAAAAATTTAGTTATTCCTTGGTTTTTGAATGTTTTAAAATTTCAACTAAAGTAGTGTCAAGTCTCTGCCTCCAACTTTGAGCTAGGCACTTGGATTAGAAAATGTACTTTGAAGAACAAATAAGTGAGACTTTCCAGGAAACCCTAGGAAAAGAAGAACAAGGAGAATGGCACATAATCAGAGACTAATGAAAATCAATTCAGTTCAGTCGCTCAGTCGTGTCTGACTCTTTGTGACCCCATGGACTGTACCATGACCAAGCTTCCCTGTCCATCATGAACTCCTGGAGCTTACCCAGACTCACGTCCATTGAGTCAGTGAAGCCATCCAACCATCTCATCCTCTTTTGTCCCCTGCTCTTCCCTCCTTCAATCTTTCCCAGCTGATGCAGGGTCTTTTCAAATGAGCCAGTTCTTCACAACAGGTGGCCAAAATATTGGAGTGTAAGCTTCAGCATCAGTCAATGAAACTATTCACCCTAAATATACCATCTTAAATTACCAGAGAACAAATGACATGTTAATAACCAATGTTGGGGGGAAAAATTGAGTCTATTCCCCCATTTTATAAGAAAGTGAATTCCAAATCTTTTCTCTTTGGATCAACTATGTAAATGTATCAAATGTACCTTAAAATTAAGATAATAAAATGAGTGAATTTCTCTCTAGCCAGGAGTATGGGACTTCCAGTCATGACTCAAAATCCAACATTAGTATGAAAAATATGAATTTGATTTTATTAAAAAAAAAAACTAGGCAAAAATAAGCATAAAGAAAAAGTTTATGAAAAATTTAATTTCCAGAATTCCAAGTAAGATGGAAAAATAGTTCTAAGTATTTTAAAAAAGGATAACACTTGAACAAGCTTGTGCTAGTAAGGTACTGTGTATGCCTAAATTCAAAGCTTAGTGACCTTCCAGGTATTCTAGCCTTGATATTCAGCAGTAATATTTGTTTTTCACAATTATATCTTTATTTCATCATCTCATGTTAATTGTACTTAATTGTATACTGAATTGGGTGAATTTAACTCAGATGACCATTATATCTACTACTGTGGGCAGGATTCCTTAGAAGAAATGGAGTAGCCATCATAGTAGCCAACAAAAAAGTCTGAAATGCAGTACTTGGATGCAATCTCAAAAATGACAGAATGATCTCTGTTCGTTTCCAAGGCAAACCATTTACTGTCACGGTAATCCAAGTCTATGCCCCGACCAGTAATGCTGAAGAAGCTGAAGTTGAACAGTTCTACGAATACCTACAAGATGTTCTAGAACTAACACCCCCAAAAGATGTCCTTTTAGTTATAGGGGGCTGGAATGCAAAAGTTAGGAAGTCAAGAAACACCTGGAGTAACAGGAACATTTGACCTTGGAATACGGAATGAAGCAGGACAAAGGCTAATAGAGTTCTGGCAAGGGAAAACACTGGTCATAGCAAACACCCTCTTCCAACAACACAAGAGAAGACTCTACACATGGACATCACCAGATGGTCAACACTGAAATCAGATTGATTATATTCTTTGTAGCCAAAGATGGAGAAGCTCTATACAGTCAACAAAAACAAGACTGGGAGCTGACTGTGGCTTAGATCATGAACTCCTTATTGCCAAATTCAGACTGAAATTGAAGAAAGTAGAGAAAACCACAAGACCATTCAGGTATGACCTAAATCAAACTACTTATGACTATACAGTGGAAGTGAAAAATAGATTTAAGGGACTAGATCTGACAGAGTGCCTGATAAACAATGGATGGAGGTTCATGACATTGTACATGAGACAGGAATCAAGACCATCCCCCAAAAAATGCAAAAAAGCAAAATGACTGTCTGGGGAGGCTTTACAAATGGCTGAAAAAGAAGGAAAGTGAAAAGCAAAGGAGAAAAGGAAAGATATAAGCATCTGAATGCAGAGTTCCAAAGCATAGCAAGGAGAGATAAGAAAGCCTTCCTCAGTGAGCAATGCAAAGATAGAGGAAAATAATAGAATGGGAATGACTAGAGATCGCTTCAAGAAAATTAGAGATACCAAGGGAACATTTCATGCAAAGATGGACTCAATAAAGGACAAAAATGGTAGGGACCTATCAGAAGCAGAAGATATTAAGAGGTGGCAAGAATACACAGAAGAACTGTACAGAAAAGATCTTCATGACCCAGATAATTATGATGGTGTGATCACTCACCTAGAGCCTATATCCTGGAATGTGAAGTCAAGTGGGCCTTAGGAAGCGTCACTACGAACAAAGCTAGTGGAGGTGATGCAATTCCACTTGAGCTATTTCAAATCCTGAAAGATGATGCTGTGAAAGTGCTGCAATCAATATGCCAGCATGTTTGGAAAACTCAGCAGTGGCCACAGAACTGGAAAAGGTCAGTTTTCATTCCAATCCCAAAGAAAGGCAATGCCAAAGAATGCTCAGACTACCACACAATTGCATTCATCTCACACGCTAGTAAAGTGATGCTTAAAATTCTCCAAGCCATGCTTCAGCAATACGTGAACCATGAACTTCCAGATGTTCAAGCTGGTTTTAGAAAAGGCAGAGGAACCAGAGATCAAATTGCCAACATCCACTGGTTCATGGAAAAAGCAAGAGAGTTCCAGAAAACATCTATTTCTGCTTTATTGACTATGCCAAAGCCTTTGACTGTGTGAATCACAATAAACTGTGGAAAATTCTGAAAGAGATGGGAATACCAGACCACCTGACCTGCTTCTTGAGAAACCTGTATGCAGGTCAGGAAGCAACAGTTAGAACTGCACATGGAACAACAGACTGGTTCCAAATAGGAAAAGGAGTACGTCAAGGCTGTATATTGTCACCCTGTCTATTTAACTTCTATGCAGAGTACATCATGAGAAATGCTGGGCTGGGAGAAGCACAAGCTGGAATCAAGATTGCCAGGAGAAATATCAATAACCTCAGATATGCAGATGACACCACCCTTATGGCAGAAAGTGAAGAAGAACTAAAGAACCTCTTAATGAAAATGAAAGAGGACAGTGGAAAAAGTTGGCTTAAAGGTCAACATTCAGAAAACGAAGATCATGGCATCTGGTCCCATTACTTCATGGGAAATAGATGGGGAAACAGTGGAAACAGTGTCAGACTTTATTTTTCTGGGCTCCAAAATCACTGCAGATGGTGATTGCAGCCATGAAATTAAAAGACACTTACTCCTTGGAAGGAAAGCTGTGACCAACCTAGACAGCATATTAAAAAGCAGAGACATTACTTTGTCAACAAGGGTCCATCTAGTCAAGGCTATGGTTTTTCCAGTGGTCATGTATGCATGTGAGAGTTTGACTATAAAGAAAGCTGAATGCAGAAGAACTGATTCTTTTGAACTGTGGTGTTGGTGAAGACTCTTGAGAGTCCCTTGGACTGCAAGGAGATCCAACCAGTCCCTTTTACAGGAGATCAGTCCTGGGTGTTCATTGGAAGGACTGATGTTGAAGCTGAAATGCCAATACTTTGGCCACCTGATGTGAAGAGTTGACTCAATTTGAAAAGACCCTGATGCTTGGAGGGATTGGGGGAAGGAGGAGAAGGGGACGACAGAGGATGAGATGGCTGGATGGCATCACTGACTCGATGGGCATGGGTTTGGGTGGACTCTGAGAGTTGGTGATGGACAGGGAGGCCTGGCATGCTGTGGTTCATGGGGTCACAAAGAGTCGGACATGACTGAGTGACTGAACGGAACTGAATTTTATACTTTTGTTGATTAATATTCTGTATTTTCAGCATTTATATAACTTACATTTATTCATCGTTTAACATTTATTTTGCTTATTTTGAAATATTTCAAAAGTCTTCCCTTCCATTTCAAGAAAAAATATTTTACAGAGAATACTTTCTCTTTATTATTATCATCCTTTCAACTTCAAATAGATGATAATCAGTTAGTTGAGTAACTACAGATAAGTTGGTCATCATGGTAGGTTTTTAGGGCCAAGCTGTTTGCCATATTCAAGGTACATGTCAGTATAATTGTTACTGTGAAAAAAAAAACTCACTTTTATTCCATTAAACTAAAATTTGTATGTATTTTGTTCCATATAATAGACTCTCAGTATAGAAAGTCCATCTCGACCTTCATTTATATATTCAGTATAGGAAGTGATTACATAGCGTAATATATAGAATGATGTACTTAGCTGTAAATTCAAATCAGTCCTTTATTTTTATAATTCTAACTATTGAAGTACCTTGCAAGCTTCTGCTACAGTGATTGTGTTTGCACCACATGGTGGTAAATGGGAACCTATTTTCTGGTATACTTGCATTTGTGCATGAGAACCACCCCCCGCCACCCCCCCCCCAACACCCCCCCCCCACCACCAAACACACACATACACACATGCATTTTATGGAAGGGAATCAAATACTTAATAGTATATGTTCTTGTTCCTATTTATTTTATTCATTTTATAGCTACTTTTAAAGTTCATGGCCATATCAGATTTTTCTTGGGTTCAACTTTGTTTTTTACTTTAGTAAAACATATCTTACACGTTTGTCTTCTTGAGGTTTTTATTGTTGCTTTCCTATTTTTGTGATCCCCAATTTGTTTCTGGGGATTCCTTCATTATTTTTTTACTACTTTACTTATTTTAAAATGGCAGTACTATAGACTCTTGCTATTATTTTCACCTTGAATGTAACAAAAGCATTTTCAGAATGATCATTTTGAGAGTAAGGTAGCATTTCAGTCTTTTTATTTTAATTTCTAATTGAAGCCACATTAGCATTGTGAAATTTCTGGATTATATGAGGAGATTAAGGAATGTAAATGTCCTATTTATCAAAAAGGATTAAACTTTCCTGATGCTTTATTTGAAAATCAAGCCTGTCATGAATTCTTTTTTCCTGCTGCTGCTGCTGCTAAATCGCTTCAGTCATGTCCAACTGTGTGCGACCCCATAGACGGCAGCCCACCAGGCTCCCCCGTCCCTGGGATTCTCCAGGCAAGAACACTGGAGTGGGTTGCCATTTCCTTCTCCAATGCATGAAAGTGAAAATTCAAAGTGAAGTCACTCAGTCGTGTCCAACTCTTAGCGACCCCATGGACTGCAGCCTACCACCAGGCTCCTCCGTCCATGGG
This sequence comes from Bos mutus, assembly GCF_027580195.1. Taxonomy (NCBI): domain Eukaryota; kingdom Metazoa; phylum Chordata; class Mammalia; order Artiodactyla; family Bovidae; genus Bos; species Bos mutus. The sequence continues at coordinate 55,693,899 of NC_091621.1, read as the reverse complement.
ATTTTCCAGGCAAGAGTACTGCAGTGGGGTGCCATTGCCTTCTCCACTTTTTTCCTAACAAGAGTTTAATCTTTAGTACAGTTCCATTCTGTTAATTCCCATCTCTTGAAGAATTTTCATAGTTTATTGTGATCCACAGAGTCAAGGCTTTGACATAGTCAATAGAACAGAAATAGATTTTTGGGGGAACTCTCTTGTTTTTCAATGATCCAGTGGATGTTGGCAATTTGATCTCTGGTTCCTCTGCCTTTCTAAAACCAGCTTGAACATCTGGAAGTTCATGGTTCACGTATTGCTGAAGCCTGGCTTGGAGAATTTTGAGCATCACTCTACTAGCCTGTGAGATGAGTGCAACTGTGCTGTAGTCAGAGCATTCTTTGGCATTGCCTTTCTTTGGGATTGGAATGAAAACTGACCTTTTCCAGTCCTGTGGCCACTGCTGAGTTTTCCAAACGTGCTGGCATATTGAGTGCAGCACTTTCACAGCATCATCTTTCAGGATTTGAATAGCTCAAGTGGAATTGCATCACCTCCACTAGCTTTGTTCATAGTGATGCTTCCTAAGGCCCACTTGACTTCACGGTCCAGGATTTCTGACTCTAGGTTAGTGATCACACCATCGTGAATATCTTGGTTGTGAAGATCTTTTTTGTGTAGTTCTTCTATGTATGCTTGCCACCTTTTCTTAATATCTTCTGCTTCTGATAGGTCCCTACCATTCCTGTCCTTTATTGATCCCATCTTTGCATGCAATGTTCCCTTGGTATCTTTAATTTTCCTGAAGAGATCTCTAGTCATTCCCATTCTATTGTTTTCCTCTATTACTTTGCATTGATCGCTGAGGAAGGATTTCTTATCTCTCATTACTATTCTTTGGAACTCTGCATTCAGATGCTTATATCTTTCCTTTTCACTTCTCTTCTTTTCACAGCTATTTGTAAGGCCTCCCCAGACAGCCATTTTGCTTTTTTGCATTTCTTTTAAATGGGGATGGTCTTGATCCCTGTCTCCTGTACAATGTCACGAACCTCCATCCATAGTTCATCAGGCACTCCATCTATCAGATCTAGTCCCTTAAATCTGTTTGTCACTTCCACTGTATAGTCATAAGGGATTTGATTTAGGTCATACCTGAGTGGTCTAGTGGTTTTCCCTACTTTCTTCAATTTAAGTCTGAATTTGACAATAAGGAGTTCATGATCTGAGCCACAGCCAGCTCCTGGTCTTGTACCTGACCTGCCTCTTGAGAAACCTATATGCAGGTCACGAAGCAACAGTTAGAACTGGACATGGAACAACAGACTGGTTCCAAATAGGAAAAGGAGTACGTCAAGGCTGTATATTATCACCTGCTTATTTAACTTATATGCAGAGTACATCATGATAAACGCTGGGCTGGAGGAAGCACAAGCTGGAATCAAGATTGCCAAGAGATATATCAATAATTTCAGATATGCATATGATACCACTCTTATGGCAAAAGGTGAAGAGGAACTAAAGAGCCTCTTGATGAAAGTGAAAAAGAGTGAAAAGTTGGCTTAAAGCTCAACATTCAGAAAACGAAGATCATGGCATCTGGTCCCATCACTTCATGGGAAATAGATGTGGAAACAGTGTCAGACTTTATTTTTTTGGGTCCAAAATCACTGCAGATGGTGATTGCAGCCATGAAATTAAAAGATGCTTACTCCTTAGAAGGAAAGTTATGACAAACCTAGACAGCATATTAAAAAGCAGAGACATTACTTTGCCAAGAAAAGTCTGTCTAGTCAAGGCTATGGTTTTTCCAGTGGTTATGGATGGATGTGAGAGTTGGACTGTGAAGAAAGCTGAGCACCGAAGAATTGATGCTTTTGAACTGTGGTGTTGGAGAAGACTCTTGAGAGTCCCTTGGACTGAAAGGAGATCCAACCAGTCCATCCTAAAGGATATCAGTCCTAGGTATTCATTGGAAGGACTGATGCTAAAGCTGAATATCCAATACTTTGGCTACCTCATGTGAAGAGCTGACTCATTGGAAAAGATTCTGATGCTGGGAGGGATTGGGGGCAGGAGGAGAAGGGGACGACAGAGGATGAGATGGCTGGATGGCATCACTGACTAGATGGACATGAATTTTAATGAACTCTGGGAGTTGGTGATGGACAGGGAGGCCTAGCGTTCTGAGATTCATGGGGTTGGAAAGAGTCAGACAGGACTGAGCTACTGAACTGAATTGATTCTGTTAATTCCTCTACTCTTTAAAAAAAAATGCTTAAATACCTTTGCAGGAGAGAAGTGAAGCTCTTCTAGCATCAGAAGTAAATGAGTTGTGCCTATCCATCAAGTCCATATTTGTTGAGCATCTCTTGTGTGTCAAACAGTGTCAATGACTGGGATTCAGGAAGAGCTAAAAGTGCCTGTGAGTAGTTTAATTTTAGATGGACAAGGTTTGTTGGTTTAAAATGAAATAGCACCAAATTCAGTATACTTGGCTTTTGGGGTGTCAAAATACCCAGATATGGTGAGTCACTAAGAGATAGGGAGTACTTTGTTGAATAGCTACCAAAGATAAATAGATTTTACCTGGCAGTAATGGCATTCCCTCTGCTTCCTGTTGTCCTTCACCTTTGCTCTCTTACCCTTGTCCTTCTACAACTTTCTGAAGTCCCTTGAGTTTCTTCAGATGGCCTTTGTATCCTGTTGCCTTCTGTACCTTTTTGCTTACTCATGTATCATGCAGTTTTAAATTTTGTCATATGTTATATTGGAGGAGGCAATGGCACCCCACTCCAGTACTTTTGCCTAGAAAATCCCATGGACAGAGGAGCCTGGTAGGCTGCAGTCAATGGGGTCGCTAGAGTCAGACACAACTGAGTGACTTCACTTTCACTTTTCACTTTCATGCATTGGAGGAGGAAATGGCAACCCACTCCAGTGTTCTTGCCTGCAGAATCCCAGGGACGGGGGAGCCTGGTGGGCTGCTGTCTATGGGGTCGCACAGAGTCGGACACGACTGAAGCGACTTCGCAGCAGTAGCAGTAGCAGCATGTTATATTAGAGTGTCTTTATATTGTTCTTGACTATTGACTAATATCACTACCTTAATATCTGACCTTTTTTTTTTTTTTTTGTAAACCTATCAGTTGTTTGGACAAAGAATTGCAAAGCCAATTTTCTGGTGCCAGTTTATATCTCCACCTAGTAACTGCTAAACAAACTCTCTTCTCCTGGTTTGACTTTGCAGTTCAGAGGAACTTGGTAGCTGGAGATACTATATACTTTGTTGTTGTTCAGTTGCCCAGTTCTGTCCTACGCTTTGTGACCCCATGGACTGCAGCACACCAGGCCTCCCTGTCCCTCACCATCTCCTGAGGTTTACCCCAAGTTCATGTCCTTTGCTTTGGTGATGCCATCCAGCCATCTCATCCTCTGATATCCTCTTCTCCATCTGCCCTCAGTTTTTTACAGCATCATGGACTTATCCAATGAGTCATCTGATTGCATCAGATGACAAAAATACTGGAGTTTCAGCTTCAGCATCAATCTTTCCAAGGAATATTCAGGGTTGATTTCCTTTAAGACTGATTGGCTTGATCTTGTCCAAAGGTCTCACAGGAGTCTTCTCCAGCACCACAGTTTGAAAGCATCAGTTCTTTAGTGGTCAGCCTTCTTTACAGTCCAGCCCTCATAATTGTACATGACCACTGGGAAGACCATAGATTTGACTATACAAAACTTAATTGGCAGAATAATGTCTCTGCTTTTCAACACACCATCTAGGTTTGTCATGCTTTCCTGCCAAGAAGCAAACACCTGATTTCATGGCTGCTGTCAACATCCACAGTGATTTTTAAAGCCTAACAAAAGGAAATCTGTCACTGCTTCTACCTTTCCCCCCTCTCTTTGCCATAAAGTGATAGGGATTGATACCATGATTTTTTTTTTTTTTTAATATTTAGTTTTAAGCCTATTCTTTCCCTCTTCTCCTTTACCCTCATCAATAAGCTCTTCAGTTCCTCTTCACTTTCTGCCATTAGAGTGGTATCATCTGCATATCTGAGGTTGTTGATGTTACTCCTGCCTATCTTGATTCCAGCTTTAACTCATCCAAGCCTGGCATTTCTCATGGTGTGCTCAGCATATAGGTTAAACAAACAGGGTGACAGCAGATAGCCCTGCCATATTCCTTTTACAATCTTGAACCAGTCAATTGTTCCATACAGAGAAAGGTAAGATGGCCTGCTACTTCCATCTGTATAAAAGCTTTCCACAGTTTTTTTGTTTGTTTGTTTTGTTTTTAATGATCCACACAGTCAAAGGCTTTGCTGTAGTCAATGAAACAGAGATAGATGTTTTTTTCTGGAATTCTTTATCATCCTCTATGATCCAGGGAATGTTGGCAATTTGATTTCTGGCTCTTCTTCCTTTTGTAAACCCAGCCTGGACATCTAGAAGTTCTTGGTTTGCACAATGCTGAAGTCTAGCATGCAGGATTTTAAGCATGACATTACTAGCATGGGATATGAGTGTAATAGTCTGATGGTTCACACATTCTTTAGTACTATTCTTCTTGGGAATTGGGATGACGATTGACCTTTTGCAGTTCTATGGCCACTGTGTGGTCTTCCAGATTTGCTGACATATTGAATGCAACACCTTGATGGCATCACCCTTTTTGTTGTCGTTCAATCACTCAGTAGTGTCTTACTATTTGTGACACCATGGACTGCAGCACGTCAGTTTTGCCTGTCTTTCACCGTTTCCTGAAATTTGCTCAAACTCATGTCCATAGTATTGGTGAAGCCATCCAACCATCTCACCCTCTGTCATCCCCTTCTCCTCCTTCCTTCAATCTTTCCCAGGATCACGGAATTTTCTAATGAGTTAGCTCTTCTCATCAGGTGGCCAAAGTATTGGAGCTTTAGCATCAGTCCTTCCAATGAATATTCAAAATTGATTTCCTTTAGGATTGACTGGTTTGATCTTCTTGCAGTACAAGGAATTCTCAAGCGTCTTCTCCAACACCACAGTTCAAAAGCATCAATTCTCTGCCACTCAGCCTTCTTTATGGTTCAACTCTCACATCCATACATGACTCCTGGAAAAACCATAGCTTTGACTAGCTGGACCTTTATTGGCATAGTAATGTTTCTGCTTTTTAATAATGCTGTCTAGGTTTGTCATAACTTTTCTTCCAAGGAGCAAGTAAGTGTCTTTTAGTTTCATGGCTGCAGTCACCATCTGCAGTGATTTTGGAGCCCAAGAAAATTAAGTCTCTCACTGTTTCCAGTTTCCCCATCTATGTGCCTGAAGTGATGGGACCAGATGCCATGATTTTCCAAATAAGGATATGGCAACCCACTCCAGTATTCTTGCCTAGAGAATCCCGTGGACAGAGGAGCCTGGTGGGCTGCTGTCCATGGGGTCACACAGAGTTGGACACAAGTGAAACAACTTAGCATGTGTGCATGCATTGGAGAGGGAAATGGCAAACCACTCCAGTATTCTTGCCTGGAGAATCCCAGGATGGAGGAGCCTGGTGGGCTGCCATCTGTGGGGTTGCACAGAGTCGGACAAGACTGAAGTGATTTAGCAGCAGCAGCAGCAGCCATGATTTTCATTTTTTGAATGTTGAGTTTTAAGCCAGCTGTTTCACTCTCCTCTTTCAGTTTCATCATGAAGCTCTTTAGTTTCTCTTTGCTTTTTTTCATTAGGGTGGTGTCATCTGTATATCTGAGGTTATTGATATTTCTCCTGGCAATCTTGATTCCAACTTGTGCTTCATCCAATCCGGGATTTTGCATTATGTACTCTGCATACAAATTAAATATGCAGGGTGACAATATACAGATTTGATGTACTTCTGAATCCAACCTTGAAAGATTTTGCCAACCTTGCTGGCATGTGAAACGAGTGCAATTGTATGGTAATTTGAACATTCTTTGGCATTGCCTTCCTTTGGGAAGAAAATACTTGAAATCAAATAGATGTAAATGACGTTTTTAATTCTTATTTTGGAGATGTGAGTTTGAGATCTTTTAAAATACTACATGAATGTTATCTGTTCATTCATATTGATTATTAATTTTTCCTGGAGCACCATGTAATAATTTAAGTATCACAAAGAGCATATATTATTCTCTTACTTAGCCATCACAATGGCTCTGCAATTCTAAAAACAAATGTCAGTGAATTTTATAGATTAAGAGATAAGGAGTTATGACTTACCTAACATTAAGAAATAAACAGTACATATGGAATGTGTTAGAGATTCTTTGTTCAAAATCTTAATTCCCTTGATCACTGGTTTCTACTCTTAGAAACAATATTCAAAAAAAAAATTAGTATGATTATCTAACTTTATAATGGTGACCCAATAGCTCAGATTTTCTTACTTATCATTAAATATAAGATACAGTACACAAACTCAAGCTAGGCTCAAATGAGGTTTTCCTACCAGAGGCCCCAAATCGAGACTTGAGGACTGCATGTGGAGAAACTTGACTCTCCATGCAGTTTCAGAATTCACATTACAAGACATCTTCATATAGCATATCAGTTTTGCATAATGTTACCTTCCAAAGAGAGTATGTGAGAAAGAATAGTGTGTCTACATTTTGAGACCTGAGACTTCTCCCAAAGTGTACACTACCTGCTAATAGGGATCAGATATCAGCTTCTCTAACTCATGCATTCATATATCAGATAACACAATTCAGAGAGTCAAAGACATATTCTTTGACTGTTGTGTGTCAAGCTGTTCAGTGACCTCTGTACTGGTTGTTGTTTTTCAGTTGCCAAGTTGTGTCCAACTCTTTATGACCCCATGAAGTGCAGCAAGACAGGCTTCTCTGTCTTTCACTGTCTCTCAGAGTTTGCTCAAACTCATGTCCATTGAATTGGTGATGCTATCCAATCATCTCATCTTTTTTGCCCCCTTCTCCTGCCCTCAGTCTTTCCTAGCATCAGGGTATTTTCCAATGAGTCAGCTCTTTGAATCAGGTGGCCAAAGTATTGGGGCTTCAGCTTCAGCTTCCAGCCCTTCCAATAAATATTCAGGTCCAATAAATATTCAGGGTTGATTTCCCTTAGGACTGACTGGTTTGATCTCCTTGCTGTCCAAGGCACTCTCAAGAGTATTTGTGAGCACGATAGTTTGAAAGCATCAATTCTTTGGTGCTCAGCCTTCTTTATGGTCCAACTCTTGCATTAGAATGATTCCTCTTATTTTTTTGGGGGGGCGGGACAAGATCGTGTACCCCCCATCTCAGTTTTGCTTTCCTCACCTTTTAAGCAAGGTATATGCCTTCCACGCCTAGTTCAGCACATGTCATGCAAAATCTCTGTGAATGCCCCAGAGGAAACACACGAGATGAATACCCTTGGATATAACCCTCCAGACTCAGCTAAGAGCCAATGATTCCTCTTAATAGTACCAAGAATATAATTTCTGAATAACACTCTTATTTTCTAGTATATTGACACTTGAATAATCATGTGCCATTTTTTATAATAGAAAGTGGACAGTCAAATTAAATAATAGTTAAGGAGTATCATGTGAGTGTCTAAAAGAAACACAGAAATTAGAGCCATAGTGAAAATAATTTAAGGTCAGATTCAGATTGGTTGTATTAGTGATCTATTCCTGTATATAAAATTATCCAAAACTTAGTGTCATAAAATAACAATATTTGTTATATTAGTTTCTATTTTTTTTCCTCAAGAATCTGGGTGTGGTTTAACTACGTCTTTTGGCTTAGGATCTCTCATAAGACTTCAGTAGACAAGTCAGCTGGGCTACAGGCATCTTAAACCCTAAGTAACACTCTGCATCTAGGGTCACTCACCTGGTTGTTGGTTGGGTTCAGTTCATGTGCTGTCACAAGGGTCTTAGTTCCTTTCTGCCTGTTAGCCAGAGATTGCCTTTCACTCCTTGCCAAATGACCTTTTCATAAGGTAACTCACCACATGGTGTTGTTAAGAAAGAGCAAGCAAGTTATGAGAGATGGAGAGAGAAAGGGAAGAAAGTTCAACCACTTCCCAACTTGCAAACAACACTGTTTTCTCATCTGTTAAGTGGGATCAAAATAACTTTCTTGACAACATCATGAAAGCAGGTTAACAGCATAAGTATCATATAAAGTGAAATTAGCATGGTTATTATTGTTGTATTAGCAGTATATTTAATAGTCTAATAGTATTATTGAAGTAACATATACGGGATGAGATTTGAATAAGGAGCTTGCCAAGCAACATTTTAGATTTTACTGGCAGAAGCTATGGTGAAGGCAATGGCAATCCATTCCAGTACACTTGTCTGGAAAATCCCGTGGAAGGAGGAGCCTGGTAGGCTGCAGTCCATGGGGTCTCTAAGAGTCGGGCACAACTGAGAGACTTCGCTTTCACTTTTCGCTTTCATGCACTGGAGAAGGAAATGGCAACCCACTCCAGTGTTCTTGCCTGGAGAATCCCAGGGATGGGGGAGCCTGGTGGGCTGCCGTCTCAAGTTGCACAGAGTTGGACACGACTGAAGCAACTTAGCAGCAGCAGCAGCAGTAGAAGCTAAAGATGAAACCCTTAAGTTTTGGAAAATGTTTGGGTTTTAAAGTAACATATTTAGAGAGAGGAAAGCATTCATCCATGTATTTTGAATATTTTTGAGCACTGTTGAAGTGCCAATCAAATGTGGTTCAGCTATTGATCTAATGTTTAGTTGTTAAGTTATGCCCAATTCTTTTGCAATCCCATGAACTCCTCTGTCCCTGCCAGGCTCCTCTGTCCGTGGGATTTCTGAGGCGAGAATACTGGAGTGTACTGACAGTTCATCCGCCAGTGTATCTTCCTGTCCTGGGGATGAAACCCATATCCCCTGGTTGGCAGGCGGATTCTTAACTGCTGAGTTATCTGAGAAAAGTCAGTTAAATTTTCCTTATGTGTTAGGAATAGAACTGGAAGGGGGATAAATACCTCTAAAAAATGTTAAAATTAACCTAATGTGAACCTCATGTTTTATACAAGTAAAGAGAAGGAGAGTTAATAGTTTACCTAGGCCTTACAGTAAGCAAGCATCAGAGTCATCCCTAGAAACCTGGCCTCGAATATCTAGGACAATATTTTTCTTTTAAGAAATAGTTGTTTGCATATAGAATTATTATTTCAGGAATAGTTATTCCTAAGTTATTTCTAATAGAATAAAACATGAATAGTTGTAAAGGACAATGGAAGAAATATTGAAAATGAATATTTCATTCAAATGGGCTTCCCCATTGGCTCAAGCGGTAAAGAATTTGCCTACAATGTAGGAGATGCTGGAGTTGTGGGTTCAGTCCCTGGGTTGGGAAAATCCCTTGGAGGAGGAAATAGCAACCCACTCCAGTATTCTTGACTGAAGAATTTTATGGACAGAGGAGCCTGATAGGCTATAGTCTGTGAGGTCATAAAGAGTCGGACCTGACTGAACTCGCATGCACAATCTCTCTTGCATTTCATTCAAACACCATAGATTCATATTTTGGAAAAAAATATTTTTAATATAATTCTATGTTTCAAAAATATTTTTAGAGATTTAAAATATTTTATGGTGGTATTTTCTCCCACATGAATAAAAATTGTATTGAAAGTACTGAAAATCTTTGGCGTTAAAGTAAAACACTATTTGTTATAGATATTACAATGTAACTACAGATAGTACCGTACTTTTCACTTGCACAAGAGTTTTTTATAAGAACCAAGATTGAAAATACTTATTTATACTTGCTATTTAAAAAATATTTGGAACATGCATGAGTGTTTGCATGATAATAGGTATAAATTAGTGTGGATATTTGAATGCTGAATTAAAACTGATTCTTATCACTGGCTTTCAAGTTCAATTAATCTGGGAAACTTAAAATGATCCTGATGCTTTGGTCTCTTACCTGACCAAATGAAGCAGAACCACTGAGCTTGCAGTCAATATATTAATATGTGAAAAGTTCTTTAGCTGATGACAATACACAGCTACAGTTCAGAATTCCTGACTTACAATGAAGGAAATGATAATGTAAATTCCAGAACTGCCTAGTCCACTTTCCAAAAAAAAAAAATATATATATATATATATACACTTTCACTTCTTAGCATTCAAAGACATTTACAGTTATTTTATCTTATAGAGCTCTTTTGGACTAATATTTCCAATGGCTTGTAGAGTTTCAACATCAAGTTATCAAATTAATAATGTGTCATCACCTGCAAACATGAAATAGGTGTTATGTTTCTAACAGCAAATGCTAGATTAATGTCATTTTAGTCACAAGAAGTTCAAAATCAATTTCAATGCTAATCAGTGGTTGAAAGAACAGATTAGTAATGCAGTTGATGCCATTCACATTAGTGATGCAGTTACCCTTTCAAGCAGTTCTTTTTATGTGGTGTTCCTTGCTGAAGTGAATAAAGATGTGAGGCTATGATACCATAAAGTAAGGCAGCAGATTAAATGAAATAATAATAGAAAAAAGCCAAGTTAAAAATTTCTGAATGAAATAATTTTCCCTACAAGAAACTATGATTTCAGCCAGTTAGTGAATACCCTGCTATTTAAAGTAAGAATTTCTCTGCATTAAAAATTAGAGTCAACATTGTGATTTTTGAAGATTTTTATGCCAAATCACTTTGATTATAGTACAAAATTATTAAACTCAAAATTGTTTTTGTATCTACTACATTACTCTGGACTGGTACTGCTTTGCTTGCCTCTGTTACATTTAAGTAACCTAATCAATAGAGAGAGGGCAGCATCACAGTAATATTCCTGAGTGAACTTATTGTATTACTCTAGTGCAGTGGTAATATGTAAAGGATCTTTTATTACAGATTTCACATTCATTATATAAGTTTGAAAGATATTCTGTAATTATAGTTTGTATGTCCCAAGATATCTTGAAGACAAATTCAAATCAACGTGAGATTTCCAGTTGAAGGTACTTGAAGTATTTTAAAAACTTCGTTAAGAGTGTAATCTCCTCGCATGGTATTTATTTACTATAGGAAGATTTAGCAGAAAAACAGGCAAAAAGTATTTTAACTTGCTCATTTTGTATAGAATTCTAGTAGAAAACCTTGAGTTTTATACAATAAATTAATTCAAATATAGATTAGAAATTGAACCAGAAAGCCAAATGATTTGTTTTTTGAAATAAATAAAAATAAATTGAAAATATTAGCTGTGTAGATAGATGCACAGTAGATGAAATGCAGCATATTTCTTCATATTGGCAACATACCCTTACTCATTTTAAATGAGAGTATATATTGCTGGTATTGGGTTCTTGGCATTTCTTATAATGTGTACTTACTTTTAAGCAATGTCTTCCTAATATGATCATTGTGCAGAGTTATAAACCAAATAAGAGTATAATGGAAAGAAAAAGTCAGTCACTGTCTTAACCCATCTCCAGTTTCAAACAATGAATCACATGATGATCATGACCTTGTTTTATTTCTTGTAGCAAAGCTAAATTTTATCTCATGGTCTTCTTTAATTAAAAAGAAGTTCTCATTATTATCAATTAGTTTTTGACCCAGGATGAGTTGTCTTTTCCATCCTAATGTCTTTTTGACTCTCTATTCCCTTTTCTTCTTCTTTGCAAAATGAGCATTTTTCGCTTAGTTGTTAAGTTTCTCATAATGCTTTGCCAAACAACAGCTAATAACAAAAAGTGCATGCTATCAACAAGCTGTTTTTAACCTCTTGACATCCACCACCCTAGGGTAAATTAACTGTATTATACTTCTTCCAATTTTTTGTCAGTGTATTTTACTGAGTGTTTTCCACTACTTATATAGATATTGTCCCATACTCTTTTCCCCTTCACTACCAGATGCTTAATCCCTAAAACAATGACACAAATAGAGTTTAATTTTTGAGGTGGCAATGAACTCATAAGTACCAATTTCTCTTTCTGAGAGAATGGGCTAAATTATGTTGTTTTAAAGACATGATGAAGATCTCTTTTAAAAAAATAGATTTTGCTTTAGAGAAGTTTTAGATTTGCAGAAAAATCAAACAGAATGTCAATGTATGGCAAAACCCACTACAATATTGTAATTAGCCTCCAGTTAAATAAATTCAAAACAAACAAACAAAAAATACAGAAAGTTCTCCTATGTTCCCCCCTTTATTTTCCTGTTATTAGCATCTTTCATTAGTTTTGTACATTCCTTATAATTGAATCAACATGTTATTATTAATTAAAGTCTATACATTAGAATTCAGACTTCTGTTTTGTTTAATTCTGTGGGTTTTGACACACATATACTGTTGCTGCTGCTGCTGCTGCTGCTAAGTCGCTTCAGTCATGTCCGACTCTGTGCGACCCCAGAGACAACAGCCCACCATGCTCCCCTGTCCCTGGGACTCTCCAGGCAAGAACACTGGAGTGGGTTGCCATTTCCTTCTCCATAGCTGCTATTTTAGTATCATACAGAATGCTTTTCACTGCTCCAAAAACCCTCTGTGTTCCTCCTATTCCTGTTCCTGCCCTCCATCCAAACCCCTGTAACCACTGATGTTTTTATAATCTCTATTTTTCCTTTCCCAGAAGGTCATATAGTTGGTTTCATGCAACATGTAGCCTTTTCAGATTGGCTATTTGCATGTAGCAATATGCATTTAAAGTTCCTCCATGTCTTTTCTTGCCTTGAGAGTGCATTTCACTTTATTGTTGAATAACCTTCCATTGTATTTATGTGCTATAGTTTGTCACTTCACCTTTTGAAGAACGTATTGCTTGCTTCCATTATGAATAAAGATGATTTATACAATCCATGCACATTTTTGTGTGGACACAAGTTTTCAACTCATTTTGGTAAATAACATGGAGTGTGATTGCTAGACAATGTAAGACTGTTTAACTTTGTAAGAAACTGCCATGCTGTCTTCCAATGTGTACATTGTTGAATTCCCACCAGCAACAGGTAACATTTCCTATTACTCCATATTTTGCTAGCAATTGATGCCAGTGTTTTGGATTAGCCATTCTAATAAGTGTTTAGTGGTATCACATTGTTGTTTTAATTTGTGTTCCCTAAAATGACATATGTTAAGTATCCTTTATATCATTTAATATTGACGTACTTTTTGGCAAGGTATGAGTTCTCATCTTTTGAAGACTTTTATTCAGCTCTTTGTGTTCTAAGTTTAAAAAAAAAGTTTATTAGAGGAAATTGCTTTACAATATTGTATTGGTCTCTGCCATGCATCAAAATGAATCAGATTTCCCCTCCCTCTCTAACCTCCTTCCCATCTTCTACCCCACCCCAACCCTCTAGGTTGTCACAGAGCACTGAGTTTAGCTTTGTGTGTCACACAGCAGATTCCCACTGGCTATCTGTTTTACTTACAGTAATATATATGTTCCCATGCTACTCTCTGAATTCGTCACACCCTCTCCTTCCCACACTGTGTCCACAAGTCTTTTCTCTATGTCTGTATCTTCACTGCTGCCCTGCAAATACCCTGCATCAGTACCATCTTGTAGCTTCCCTAGTAGCTCAGTCGGTAAACAATCTGCCTGCAATGTAGGAGACCTGGGTTTGACTCCTGGGTGGGGAAGATCCCCTGGAGGAGAAAATGGCAACCCACTCCAGTATTCTTGCCTGGAGAATCCCATGGACAGAGGAGCCTGGTGGGCTACAGTCCATGAAGTTGCAAGAGTCAGACACGACTTAGTGACTAAACCACCACCATACACCTACATCAATATACAACATTTATCCTTTTTTTGACTTACATCACTCGTACCATAGGCACTAGGTTCATCTACCTCTTTAGGACTGACTCAAATGCGTTTTTTTTTTTTTTTTTTAATAGCACAGTAATATCCCATTCTATACATGTACCACAATTCCTGTATCTAGGGATGCAAAGGGATTTTGGCATATTTGGATGCAAATGCTTTATCAGATCTGTTTTACAAATATTTTTCCCAGCCTGTGCCTTGTCTATGAATTCTCTTAACTGAATATTTGTAAAGAAGAAAATTTTACTTTTAATAAAGTCCAGCGTATCAATTTTTCTTTCATGTATGTTGTTTTTGGTGTTATATATAAAAGCCATCTTCAAACTCAAGATCACTTAGATTTTCTCCTATATTATTGGAGCTTTATAACTTACATTTTAAACTTGAATCTATGATCCACTTGACTTAATTCTCCTGAAATATGTAAGGTCTGTGTCTAAACTTTTTTTTTCCCTTAATGTGTATGTCCAGGTTGCCCCCCATTTTTCTCTTTAAACTCCTTTATCACCTTTCCTCTTTAACCAAAAATTAAATAATAATTTTGGCTATATTTGTATGGCTCTATTTTGGGGCTTTCTGTTCTATTGATCTCTGTGTTTATTCTTTCATCGATAATACAGATTCTTCATACTATAGACTTATAGAAAGTCTCCAAATCTGGTAGTGTCATTCCATTGATTTTATTCTTCTTCTTTAATATTGTGTTACTTATACTGAGTATTTTGAATCTCCCTGTAAACTTTAGAATAAGTTCATTTATAGTCACAACAGTATGGGTCATTATGGAAATATAACCCCTGAAATGCTATTTAGTTTCCTGTTCTATCTCTGATAATTTGCTGTGAAGCTGGATTTGTCTTAAATAAATATATATTTTTTCAGCACTGTTTAGTCTTAGCTTGGTATCTTTCTCGGTTCCTTTACTTTTCATCTCTTTGTCCTTATAATTAAGCGAGACTTCTTGTAAATATCTAGTTGGGTCTGGGATTTTTTATTTGTTTTTTTAATCTATTGTGATGGTCTCTGTCTTTTAATTGGTGAACTTCTACCATTCAAATTTTAAATGATTATTGATATAATTGGTTTCTACAATATTTTTAAACTATATGCTAATTCTTGACCTTTTTCTTTTTTTATTTCCCCCTTCCACTCTTTGTCTGTCTTCTCTGGCTTTATTATTATATATGACACCATTTTTCCCCTTTCTTAGCATATCAATTATATATCTTAGAAAAAAAATAAGTGATTTCCCTTGAGTGTGGAAGATGCATTTACAACTAATTTCACTTTCAAATAGCACTATAGAATTTCACTGGTAGTGCAATTATTTTATAAAAGTATTCCCTGTTCTTCCCTCATCCCTTTAAAATTCTTGTCATTCATTTTGTTTATTTATAATCAACTAATTCATTATTGCTATTATGATTTTGATCAAGTTAAGGATATTGGTTATATAAAACTCATTGAAGATTCAAAAAATTAAGTCACTTACCATCTGATCTGAGCAAGCAAATTGATAACTCTTTTAAATTCCCTTAGGCACCTTACCACTCTATCCAGCAACATCAAACATCTAAGAATAAACTTTGCATTCAGTGATGTGAGCCATATATCAATATGATTCAAATTAAAGTGCTGTTGGTATATCAGCAAGAGTATTCAAAGCATACAAGTTGTTTCATTACGTCAAATTATTTTTTGATCATTTGTTTTCAAAATTAAGCATGACTTTTCATAAAATAATATTTCTGTAAAGACTATTAATAATAATTTTGCTGCTGCTGCTGCTAAGTCACGTCAGTCATGTCCGACTCTGTGCGACCCCATAGACAGCAGCCCACCAGGCTCCCCCGTCCCTGGGATTCTCCAGGCAAGAACACTGGAGTGGGTTGCCATTTCCTTCTCCAATACATGAAAGTGAAAAGAGAAAGTGAAGTCGTTCAGTCGTGTCTGACTCTTAGCGACCCCATGGACTGCAGCCCACCAGCCTCCTCCATCCACGGGATTTTCCAGGCAAGAGTACTGGAGTGGAGTGTAATATGTGGCAAAATTGAAATTATCAGCCTCAAAATTCAGTAACAGAATGAATGAAGTATACTTTCAATTAAAGTTAGGTGTGATTCTTGGACACCTTTGAGATAGCCTACTTTTTAAAAATTCAGTGTGAATGTTTCACTTAAGAGAATCAAGAAAAAGAAATGCAGTATATGGTTACATGTTAGGAGTTGTTCAGAGATAAAGACTTCCTTATTGTGTGAGACAATCACTTTTGTATCCATTTTCATTTTTCTGAAATGTCTTCCTGAAGAGAAAGAATGGTGGAGGAGTAGGTGGACTTGGGGTACATCTCTCTCCGATGATACATCAGGAATACAGCCTCAGACACAGAAGTGCATGCAGATCACCTGCTGAGAGTGGACAGGAGTACCTGACCAGTGGAAAAGAATATATAGGCCCACAAAAACTCGATAGGATGAAGGAACTAGGGGCGAAAACAGGAGTGTTAATACGACTGGACCTGCCCTTGGTGGGTGGGGGAACTGAAGCAGGGGTCCAATTCCCACATTGGGGCAATTGTCAGAGTCAGAGGACAAACGTTTAAGGCTGAGAGAGAAACAGCTGATCTGTGGCAGCCTAAATGGAATGGTACTATGAAATCTAATAATCTTTTGTGCTTTTTTCTTTTTTTTCTCAGTCACATTTTTTACTGTTTTTATAAACCCCTGTCTCTATGTTGGGCTTTTGCAGTTCTGGGGAGTTTTCCTTTCTTTTTTTTTTAAATTTTAATTTTAATTTTCAATTTTTTAAACCTATTATTATTTTTTCTACATTTATTCCTTTGTCTGCTTTTCCTACTGTTCTTTTCCCTTGCAGTTAATCTTTTTCCCCCCTTTGAACTTTATTTTTTTTTATTTTTTTGAAGAATGAAATCTCTTAGCAATATTCATTCTTTATTTTTCTATAAGAAATTTTTACTAATTCATTTTAAGAATACACACTTTGGTTTCATCACATTGATGTATGTGATAACACTATTTGTTTAAAATGTTTCTTAGTTTTTAATATATAAAATCTTCTTCATCTACATCTATTTAACTTTGCATATCTATTCATTCTTTCTTTCCTTTCCTCTCAACATATTTGTTAGTTTATTTTTATTGCTTTATTTTCCACTTGGCACCTTGCTTTAGTTTTGTTTTCTTTCTTTTTTTTTTTTTTAGTTTTGTTTTCAGTTTGTGCTTTAGTTAGTTTTGTTCTGGTAGATATAATTACTGGTTTCCTTTGTTTACTGGGTCAATATATTTTACTTTACTTTTCTTGGACTGTTTTGATTTTGCTTATGGGTGTATATGTATATGTGTATATTCATTAACACTTTTTATTGTTATTATAAACCTCTGACTCTGTGTTGGGTTTTTGCAGTTCTGTGGAGTTTTCCTTCTTTTCCCTTTTTTTTTTCTTCTTCTGTAATTTTTATTTTCTCTTCTTTATAAATTTATTTTTTAAAACCTATTATATTTTTGTATATTTATTTCTTTATTGATCTTTCCAGTAGGAAAGGATGTATTTATATACATCTTTAATGTATATAAATTTTCTTCATCTACCTCTATTTAACTTTGCATATCTATTCTTTCTTTTCTTTCCTCTCAACATATTTTGTAGTTTTGTTTTCATTGTTAGAAAATTATAGGACAGTCATTAAAGAAATCAAAGACAGCATGAACAAATTGAGAAATATTACATGTTCCTGGGTAGGAAGAATCAATATTGTGAAAATGACTAAACTGCTGCTGCTACTGCTAAGTCGCTTCAGTCGTGTCCGACTCTGTGCGACCCCATAAACAGCAGCCCACCAGGCTCCCCCATCCCTGGGATTTTCTAGGCAAGAACACTGGAGTGGGTTGCCATTTCCTTCTCCAATGCATGAAAGTGAAAAGTGAAAGTGAAATCGCTCAGTCGTGTCTGACTCTTAGTGACCCCATGGACGGTAGCCTACCAGGGTCCTCCATCAATGGGATTTTCCAGGCAAAAGTACTGGAGTGGGGTGCCATTGCCTTCTCCAGACTAAACTACCAAGTGCAATCTACAGATTCAATGTGGTACCTATCAAATTACCAATGGCATTTTTCACAGAACTAGAACAAAAATTTTCACAATTCATATGGAAACACAAAAGACCCCAAAAAGCCAAAGCAATCTTTAAAGATTTAAATGTAGGACCAGAAATGTAACTCTTAGATGAAAACATAGGCAGACAAAAATGAGATAAACCAAAGCAAGATCCTCTATGACCCGCCTCCTAGAATAATGGAAATAAAAACAAAAGTAAACAAGTGGGACCTGATTAAACTTAAAAGCTTTTGCATAGCAAAGGAAACTATAAGGAAGGTGGAAACACCAGCCTCAGAATCGGAGGAAACAATAGCAAATGAAACAACTGACAAAGGATAAATTTCCAAAATATACAAGCAGCTCATACAACTCAATGCCAGAAAAACAAACAACCCAATCAAAAAGTAGGAAAAAGACCTGGGCAGACATTTCTCCAAAGAAGAGATACAGATGGCTAACAAACATGAAAAGTTGTTCAACATCGCTCATTATTAGAAAAATGCAAATCAAAACCAAAATGAGATATCACCTCACAACCAGTGAGAATGGCCATCATCAAAAAGCCTACAAACAATAAATGCTGGAGAGGGTATGGAGAAAAAACACTCTTGCACTGTTGGTGAGAATGTAAATTGATACAGCCACTATGGAAGATGGTATGGAGATTCCTTAAACAACTAGGAATAAAACCACCATATGACACAGCAATCCCACTCCTATGCATATACCCTGAGGAGACCAAAATTGAAAAAGATGCATGTATACCATTGTTCATTGCAGCACTATTTACAATAGCTAGAACATGGAAGCAACCTAGATGTCCATCAACAGATGAATGGATAAAGAAGTTGTGGTATAAATACACAATAGAATATTACTCAGCCATAAAAAGGAACACATTTGAGTCAGTTCTGATGAGGTGGATGAACCTAGAACCTATTATACAGAGTGAAGTGAGTCAGAAAGAGAAAGATAAATATTGTATTCTAATGCACATACAGAGAAGGCAATGGTAACCCACTCCAGTACTCCTGCCTGGAAAATCCCCTGGATGGAGGAGCCTGGTAGGCTGCAGTCCATGGCATCGCTAAGGGTTGAAAATAACTGAGCGACTTCACTTTCACATTTCACTTTCATGCATTGGAGAAGGAAATGGCAACCCACTCCAGCGTTCTTGCCTAGAAAATCCCAGGGATGGGGGAGCCTGGTGGGCTGCTGTCTATGCGGTCGCACAGAGTAGAACACGTCTGAGGTGACTTAGCAGCAGCAGCAGCAGCAATGGAGAAACATACCTATAGAATAGACTTATGGACATGGGCAGGAGAGGGTGAGATGTATGGAAAGAGTAACATGGAAACTTACATTACCATATGTAAAATAGATAGCCAAGGGGAATTTGCTGTATGGTTCAGGAAACTCAACAGGGGCTCTGTATCAACCTAGAGGGGTGGGATGGGGAGGGAGATGGGAGGGAGGTTCAAAAGGAACTGGTTATGTGTATACCTATGGCTGATTCATATTAAGGTTTGACAGAAAACAACAAAATTCTGTAAAACAATTATACTTCAATAAAAAGTTAACAAGAAAAAAATAATCATAAAGAAAAAATTTTAAGTGAAATGTTTTCCTTTCATGTTCTTTCTTTCCAAACCTTAGAATCTCAGACATAGAGAATTTTCAAATATTTTTTTAAAGTATCCTTTTACATTTAAAACAATTTTTCATTAATTTTTAACACTGAAAACATTTTGTATTGGTGTATAGCCAACTAACAGTGTTGAGGTTGTTTCAGGTAAACAGCAAGGGACTCAACCATACATATACATGTAACCATTCGCCCCCAAACCTCCCTCCCATCTAGGCTGGCACATAACATTAAGCAGAATTCCATGTGCTACACAAAAGGTCTTTGTTGGATATCTATTTTAAGTAGAGCAGTGTGTACATGACCTTCCTCAAATCCCAAACTATCCCTTCCCTCCAGCAACCATAAGTTTGATTTCTAAGTCTGTGAGTCTCTTTCTGTTTTGTAAGTAAGTTCATGTGTATCTTGTCTTTTTAGATTCCATACATATGGGGTATTATATGATATTTCTCCTCTGTCTGACTTCACTCAGTATGATATTCTCTAGATCCATCCATGTTGCTGTAAATGGTATTCTTTCATTCTTTTTAATGATTGAGTAATATTCCATTGTATATATGTACCACATCTTCTTTATCTATTCATCTGCTGATGGATATTTAGATTGCTTCCATGTCTTGATTATTGTAAACAGTGCTGCAATGAACATTGGGATGCATGTATCTTTTCAGGTCACGATTTTCTCTGGATATATGTCTATGAGTGGGATTGCAGAGTCATATGGTAGCTCTATTTTTAGTTTTCTAAACAACCCTAATACTGTACTCCATAGTGGCTGTACCAATTTACATTCCTACCAACAGTGCAGGAGGGTTCTCTTCTCTCCAAACCCTTTTCAGCATTTGTTGTTTGTGGATATTTTGATGATAGCCATTCTGACCTATGTGAAGTGATATCTCATTGTAGTTTTAATTAGCATTTCTCTAATAACTCCTTTGGTAAAGAACCCGCCTGCAATACAGGAGACCCCAGTTCAATTCCTGGGTCAGGAAGATCCACTGGAGAAGAGATAGGCTACCCATTCCAGTATTCTTGGGCTTCCTTGTGGCTCAGTTGGTAAAATAGTATGCCTGCAATGTGGGACACCTGGGTTCAGTCTCTGGGTTGTGAAGACCCTCTGGAGAAGGGAAATGTTAACCCACTCCAGTATTCTGGCCAGAGAATTCCATGAACTGTATAGTCTATGGGGTCACAAAGAGTTGGACACAACTAACTTACTTTCAGTTCATAACTAGCAATGCTGAACATCTTTTCATGTGTCTATTGACTGACTGTATGTCTTCTTAGGAGAAATGTCTATTCAATTATTCTGCCCATTTTCTGAGTGGGTTATTTATTTTGAAACTATTAAGCATCATATAATGTTTGTAAATGTTGGAGACGAATCCCTTATTGGTCATACCATTTGCAAATGTTTTCCCTCAGGCTATGGATTGTCTTTTCATTTTGTTCATTGTTTCCTTTGCTGTGAAAAAGCTTTTGAGTTTAAATTTGTTTATTTTTTATTTTATTTCCGTTATTCTCAGAGATGGATTGAAAATGATGTTGCTATGATTTATATTCGAGGGTATATGTTTTCTCTAAGTGTTTTAGAGTGTCCGCCTCACATTTAAGTCTTTAATCCATTTTGAGTTTAATCCATTTTGAGTTTCTTTTTGTGTATAGAGTTAAGGATTAGTTTAATTTCATGTTTTCACGTGTGGCTGTCCAGTTTTCCTAGCACCATTTGTTGAAGAAATTGTATTCCCACACTGAGTAGTCTTGCCTCCTTTGTCATAAATTAATTGACCATTCAGTTCATGGGGTTCTTGAGGCAAGAATATTAAAGTGGTTTGCCATTCTCTTCTCAGTGGACCAAGTTTTGTTAGAACTCTACATCATGATCCGTCTGTCTTGGGTGGCCCTATGGCATGGCTCATAGTTTCATTGAGTTAGACAAGGCTGTGGTCCATGTAATCAGATTGGTTAGCTTTCTGTGGCTATGGTTTTCAGTCTGTCTGCCCTCTGATGGATAAGGACAAGAGGCTTATGGAAGCTTCCAGATGGGAGAGACTGACTGAGGGGGGAAACTGGGTCTTGTTCTGATGGGTGGGGCCATGCCCAGTAAACATTTAATCCAATATTCTGCTGCCAGGAGAAATATCAGTAACCTCAGATATGCAGATTACACCACCCTTATGGCAGAAAGCAAAGAGGAACTAAAGAGACTCTTATTCTTCCAATTTTATTTTATTTTTAAACTTTACATAATTGTATTAGTTTTGCCAAATATCAAAATGGATCCGCCACAGGTATACATGTGTTCCCCCATCCCGAACCCTCCTCCCTCCTCCCTCCCCATACCATCCCTCTGGGCCGTCCCAGTGCACCAGCCCCAAGCATCCAGCATCATGCATCGAACCTGGACTGGCAACTCGTTTCCTACATGATATAAATCTGACCAAGGAACTAGCCAAAAATGAACTGAACCCACAACAGTAAAGAGACTCTTGATGAAAGTGAAAGAGGAGGGTGAAAAAGTTGGCTTAAAATTCAACATCTGGAAAACTAAGATCGTGGCATCTTGTCCCATCACTTCATGGCAAATAGATGGGGAAACAATGGAAACAGTGACAGACTTTATTTTGGGGGCTCTGAAATAACTGAATATGGTAACTGCAGACATAAAATTAAAAGACACTTGCTCCTTGGAAGAAAAGTTATGACTAACCTAGACAGCATATTTAAAAGCAGAGACATTACTTTGCCAACAAAGGTCCGTCTAGTCAAAGCTATGGTTTTTCCAGTGGTCATGTATGGATGTGAGAGTAAGAGTATAAGAAGCTGAGCACCGAAGAATTGATGCTGTTGAACTGTGGTGTTGGAGAAGACTCTTGAGAGTCCCTTGGACTGCAAGGAGATCCGATGAGTCAATCCTAAAAGAAATCACTCCTGAATATTCATTGGAAGGACTGATCCTGCAGCTGAAACTTTGGTACTTTGGCCACCTGATGCAAAGAACTGACTCATTTGAAAGGACCCTGATGTTGGGAAAGATTGAAAGGTGGGAGAAGAAGGGGATGACAGAGGATGAGATGATTGGATGGCATCAGAGAATCAATGAACATGAATTTGAGTAAACTCTGAGAGTTGGTGATGGACAGGGAGGCCTGGCGTGCTGCAGTCCGTGTAATTTGGACATAACTGAGCAACTGAACTGAATTGATCATAGGTGCATGGGCTGATTTTGGGGTTTTCTATCTGTTCCATTGATCTGTATTTCTATTTTTGTACCAGTACAATATTGTTTTGATGACATTAGCTTTGTGTTATAATCTGAAGTCAGGAACCTGATTCCTCCAATTCCATTTTCATTTTCAAGATTGCTTTGGCTCTTTGGAGTCTTTTGTGTGTCCATACAAATTTTAAAATTTTTTATTATAGTTCTGTGAAAACTGCCATTGGTAATTTGATAGGGGTTGCTTTGAATCTGTAGATTTCCTTGAGTAGTACAGCCATTTTGCGAATGTTGATTCTTCCAATCTACACAGTATATCTTTCCATCTACTTATGTCATTGATTTCTTTCATCAGCATCTTGTACTATTCAGAGTACATGTCTTTTGTCTCCTTAGGTAGGTTTACTCCTAGGTATTTTATTCTTTTTGATGCAATGATAAATGGAATTGCTTCTTGAGTTTCTCTTTCTGATCGTTCATTGTTAGTGTATAGAAATGCAACAGATTTCTGTGTATTAATTTTGTAACCTGAAGCTTTACCAGATTCACTGATGAGCTTTACTAGTTTTCTGTAGCACCTTTAGGATCTTCTATGTATAGTATCATGTCATCTGCAAACAGTGACAGTTTAACCTCTTCTTTCCCAATTTGGATTCACTTTAATTCTTTTTCTTCTCTAATTGCTATAGCTAGGACTTCCAAAACTATGTTGAATAAAAGTGATGAGAGTGGATATTCTCGTATTGTTCCTGATCTTAGAGGGAACACTTTCAGCTTTTCATCATTGAGTATGATGCTACCTATAGTTTTGTAACATATAGCCTTTATTATTTTGAGGTATGTACACTCTATGACCACTTTCTGGAAAGTTTTTTTTTTTTAATCATAAATGTGTACTGAATTTTGCCAAAAGACTTTTCTGCAGCTATTGAAATGATTGTATGGTTTTTATTATTAAATTTGTTGATGTGATGTATCACATTGATTGACTTGTGGATGTTGAAAATTTCTTGCATCCCTGGGATGAACCCCACTTCATCGTGGTGTATGATCTTTTTAATGTATTGTAGGATACAGATTGCTAGTATTTTGTTGAGGATTTTTCCATCTATGTTCATTAGTTATATTGGCCTGTCATTTTATTTTTTGGTTGTATTTTCATCTGGTCTTGTTATAAGGGTGATATTAGCCTCATAAAATGAGCTGGGAAGTTTTCCTTCCTCTGTGACTTTTGGAAACATTTTCAGAAGGATAGGTGTTAACTCTTCTCTAAATGTTTGATAAAATTTGCTTGTGAAGCCATCAGGTCCTGGGCTTTTTTTTTTTTTTTTTTTATGTTTGTTGGGAATTGTTGATCATGGTTTCAACTGCAGTGCTTGTGATTGGTGTGTTCACATTTTGTATTTCTTCATGGTTCAGTCCAGGGAGACTGTACCTTTCTAAGAACTTGTCCATTTTTTCCAGTTTGCTCATTTTATTGGCATACAGTTATTCATAGTAGTCTCTTAGGATCCTCTGTATTTCTGTGAAGTCAGTTGTAATTTCTCTTTTTTCATTTCATATTTTCCTGATTTGAGTCCTCTGTCTTTTTCTTGATTAGTCTGGCTAAAGGTTTATCAATTTTGTTTATCTTTTCAAAGAACCAGCTTTGAGTTTCATTCATCCATGCAATTGTTTTCTGTCTCTGTTTCTTTTATTTCTTCTCTGATCTTTATAATTTCTTTTCTTCTACTAACATTAGGTTTTGCTTGTTCTTCTTTCTCTAGTTGTTTTAGGTATAAGGTTAGGTTTTTTACTTGAGATTTTTCTCGTTTCTTGAGATAAACTTGTATTGCTATAAGCTTCCCTCTTAGAACTTCTTTTGCAGTATCCCATAAGTTTTGGACAACTGTGCTTTCATTTTCATTTGTTTCTAGGTATTTCTTTTTTTAATTTCTTCTTTGATTTCTTCAGTGATCCAGTGGTTGTTTATTAGCATATTGTTTAGCTGCCACATGTTTGTGTTCCTTAATTTTTTTTAATTTTTGCTACTTATTTCTAATCTCATAGCATTGTGACCAGAAAAGATATGATTTCAATTTTCTTAAATTTGCCAAGCATGTGATCAATCATGGAAAATGTTTTGTGAGCACTTGAGAAGAATGTGTAGTCTGCTGCTTTTGGATGGAATGCTCAATAAATATCAATTAAGTCCAACTCATCTAAAATGTCATTTAGTGCCAGCGTTTCCTCATTGACTTTCTGTCTGAATGATCTGTCCATTGATGAAAATGGGATATTAAAGTTCCCCACTATTAATCTGTTACTATTGATCTCTCCCTTTTTGTTTGTTAGTGGTTGCCTTAGAAATGGTATGGACCTAACAGAAGCAGAAGATATTAAGAAGAGATGGCAAGAATACACAGAAGAACTGTACAAAAAAGATCTTCAAGACCCAGATAATCACGATGGTGTGATCACTGATCTAGAGCCAGACATCCTGGAATGTGAAGTCAAGTAGGCCTTAGAAAGCATCACTACGAACAAAGCTAGTGGAGGTGATAGAATTTCAGTTGAGCTATTCCAAATCCTGAAAGATGATGCTGTGAAAGTGCTGCACTCAATATGCCAGCACATTTGGAAAACTCAGCAGTGACCACAGGACTGGAAAAGGTCAGTTTTCATTCTAATCCCAAAGAAAGACAATGCCAAAGAATGCTCAAACTACCTCACAATTGCACTCATCTCACACGCTAGTAAACTAACGCTCAAAATTCTCCAAACCAGGCTTCAGCAATATGTAAACCGTGAACTTCCTGATGTTCAAGCTGGTATTAGAAAAGACAGAGGAACCAGAGATCAAATTGCCAACATCTGCTGGATCATGGAAAAAGCAAGAGAGTTCCAGAAAACTATCTATTTCTGCTTTATTAACTATGCCAAAGCCTTTGACTGTGCGGATCACAAGAAACTGTGGAAAATTCTGAAAGAGATGGGAATACCAGACCACCTGATCTGCCTCTTGAGAAATTTGTATGCAGGTCAGGAAGCAACAGTTAGAACTGGACATGGAACAACAGACTGGTTCCAAATAGGAAAAGGAGTACGTCAAGGCTGTATATTGTCACCCTGTTTATTTAACTTATATGCAGAGTATATTATGAGAAACTCTGGACTGGAAGAAACACAAGCTGGAACCAAGATTGCCGGGAGAAATATCAATAAACTCAGATATGCATATAACACCACCCTTATGGCAGAAAGTGAAGAGGAACTCAAAAGCATCTTGAATAAGGTAAAAGTGGAGAGTGCAAAAGTTGGCTTAAAGCTCAACATTCAGAAAACGAAGATCATGGCATCTGGTCCCATTACTTCATGGGAAATAGATGGGGAAACAGTGGAAACAGTGTCAGACTTTATTTTTCTGGGCTCCAAAATCACTGCAGATGGTGACTGCAGCCATGAAATTAAAAGACACTTACTCCTTGGAAGGAAAGTTATGACCAACCTAGATAGCATATTCAAAAGCAGAGACATTACTTTGCCAACAAAGGTCCGTCTAGTTAAGGCTATGGTTTTTCTGTGGTCATGTATGGATGTGAGAGTTGGACTGTGAAGAAGGCTGAGTGCCGAAGAATTGATTCTTTTGAACTGTGGTGTTGGAGAAGACTCTTGAGAGTCCCTTGCACTGCGAGGAGATCCAAGCAGTCCATTCCGAAAGAGATCAGCCCTGGGATTTCTTTGGAAGGAATGATGGTAAAGCTGAAACTCCAGTACTTTGGCCACCTCATGCGAAGAGTTGACTCATTGGAAAAGACTCTGATGCTGGGAGGGATTGGGGGCAAGAGGAGAATGGGACGACAGAGAATGAGATGGCTGGATGGCATCCCTGACTCAATGGACGTGAGTCTGAGTGAACTCCGGGAGTTGGTGATGGACAGGGAGGCCTGGCGTGCTGTGATTCATGGGGTCACAAAGAGTCGGACACAACTGAGCGACTGATCTGATCTGATCTATGTATCAAGGTGCTCCCATGTAGGGTGTGTATATATATATATATATATTATATATATATATATATATATTTACAATTGTTATATCTTCTTCTTAGGATGAACACTTGATCATTATGTAATGTCATTATAGTCTTTGTTTTAAAGTCTATTTTGTCTGATAATATTGCTATTCCAGATTCCTTATGATTTCCATTTGCATGAAATACCTTCTCCTATCCTGACTTTCAGTCTGTAATTTTTTGTAGATCTGAGGTGAGTCTCTTGTAGATAAAATATATATGGATATAACCAGCCAGGCTATTATAACCAACCAGGAGCTATTCCACATACAAGGTCATAAGGGGCGGTGGTGAGAAGATACCCCTCGTCCAAGGTAAGGAGCAGCAGCTGCGCTTTGCTGGGCAGCCGTGAAGAGATAACCCACGTCCAAGGTAAGAGAAACCCAAGTAAGATGGTAGGTGTTGCAAGTGGGTATCAGAGGGCAGAAAACTGAAACCATACTCACAGAAAACTAGTCAATCTAATCACACTAGGACCACAGCCTTGTCTAACTCAATGAAACTAAGCCATGCCCGTGGGGCCACCCAAGACAGGAGGGTCAGGGTGGAGAGGTCTGACAGAATGTGGTCCACTGGAGAGAGGAATGGCAAACCACTTCGGTATTCTTGCCTTGAGAACCACATGAACAGTATGAAAAGGCAAAATGATAGGATACTGAAAGAGGAACTCCCCAGGTCAGTAGGTACCCAATATGCTACTGGTGATCAATGGAGAAATAACTCCAGAAGAATGAAGGGATGGAGACAAAGCAAAAACAATACCCAGTTGTGGATGTGACTGGTGATAGAAGCAATGTCTGATGCTGTAAAGAGCAATATTGCATAGGAACTTGGAATGTCAGGTCCATGAATCAAGGCAAATGGAAGTGGTCAAACAAGAGATGGCAAGAGTGAACGTCGACATTCTAGGAATCAGCGAACTAAAATTGACTGGAATGGGTGATAATTCAGATGACCATTATATCTACTACTGTGGGCAGGAATCCCTCAGAAGAAATGGAGTAGCCATCATGGTCAACAAAAGAGTTCAAAATGCAGTACTTGGATGCAATCTCAAAAACGACAGAATGATCTCTGTTCGTTTCCAAGGCAAACCATTCAATATCACAGTAATCCAAGTCTATGCCCCAACCAGTAACGATGAAGAACCTGAAGTTGAATGGTTCTATGAAGACCTACAAGACCTTTTAGAACTAATACCCAAAAGATGTCCTTTTCATTATAGAGGACTAGAATGCAAAAGTAGGAAGTCAAGAAACACCTGGAGTAACAGGCAAATTTGGCCTTGGAAAACAGAATGAAGCAGAGCAAAGACTAATAGAGTTTTGCCCAGAGAATGCACTGGTCATAGCAAACACCCTCTTCCAGTAACACAAGAGAAGACTCTACACATGGACATCACCAGATGGTCAACACCAAAATCAGATTGATTATATTATTTGCAGCCAAAGATGGAGAAGCTCTATACAGTCAGCAAAATCAAGGGACCTGACTGTGGCTCAGACCATGAACTCCTTATTGCCAAATTCAGACTTAAACTGAAGAAAGTAGGGAAAACCACTATACCATTCCGGTACAACGTAAATCAAATCCCTTATGATTATACAGTGGAAGTGAGAAATAGATTTAAGGAACTATATCCGATAGATAGAGTGCCTGATGAACTATGGACTGAGGTTCGAGACATTGTACATGAGACAGGGGTCAAGACCATCTACATGGAAAAGAAATGCATAAAAGCAAAATGGCTGTCTGGGGAGGCCTTACAAATAGCTATGAAAAGAAGAGAAGTGAAAAGCAAAGGAGAAAAGGAAAGATATAAGCATCTGAATGCAGAGTTCCAAAGAATAGCAAGAAGAGATAAGAAAGTCTTCCTCAGCGATCAATGCAAAGAATTAGAGGAAAACAACAGAATGGGAAAGACTAGAGATCTCTTCAAGAAAATTAGAGATACAAGGGAACATTTCATGCAAAGATGGGCTAGATAAAGGACAGAAATGGTATGGACCTAACGGAAGCAAAAGATATTAAGACGAGATGACAAGAATATACAGAAGAACTGTACAAAAAAACATCTTCAAGACCCAGATAATCACGATAGTGTGATCACTGACCTAGAGCCAGACATCCTGGAATGTGAAGTCAAGTAGGCCTTAGAAAGCATCACTATGAACAAAGCTAGTGGAGGTGATAGAATTTCAGTTGAGCTATTCCAAATCCTGAAAGATGATGCTGTGAAAGTGCTGCACTCACTATGCCAGCACATTTGGAAAACTCAGCAGTGACCACAGGACTGGAAAAGGTCAGTTTTCATTCCAACCCAAAGACAGGCAATGCCAAAAAATGCTCAAACTACCTCACAATTGCACTCATCTCACATGCTAGTAAAGTAATGCTCAAAATTCTCCAAGCCAGGCTTCAGCAATACGTGAATCATGAACTTCCAGAAGTTCAAGCTGGTTTTAGAAAAGGTAGAGGAAGCAGAGACCAAATTGCCAACATCTGCTGGATCATGGAAAAAGCAAGAGAGTTCCAGAAAAATATCTATTTCTGCTTTATTGACTATGCCAAAGCCTTTGACTGTGTGGATCACAATAAACTGTGGGAAATTCTGAAAGAGATGGGAATACCAGACCACCTGGCCTGTCTCTTGAGAAATTTGTATGCAGGTCAGGAAGCAACAGTTAGAACTGGACATGGAACAACAGACTGGTTCCAAATAGGAAAAGGAGTACGTCAAGGCTGTATACTGTCACCCTGCTTATTTAACTTATATGCAGAGTACATCATGAGAAACACTGGGCTGGAAGAAGCACAAGCTGGAACCAAGATTGCCAGGAGAAATATCAATAAACTCAGATATGCAGATAACATCACCCTTATGGCAGAAAGTGAAGAGGAACAAAAAACCTCTTGATG
Organism: Bos mutus; assembly: GCF_027580195.1. Lineage (NCBI taxonomy): Eukaryota > Metazoa > Chordata > Mammalia > Artiodactyla > Bovidae > Bos > Bos mutus. Next base: position 55,664,185 of record NC_091621.1, on the reverse strand, counting down.
AAGGTGAAAGAGGAGAGTGAAGAAGTTGGCTTAAAACTCAACATTCAGAAAACGAAGATCATGGCATCTGGTCCCATCACTTCATGAGAAATAAATGGGGAAACAGTGGAAACAGTGTCAGACTTTATTTTTTTGGGCTCCAAAATCCCTGCAGATGGTGACTGCAGCCATGAAATTAAAAGACGCTTACTCCTTGGAAGAAAAGTGACGACCAACCTGGATAGCATATTGAAAAGCAGAGACATTACTTTGCCAACAAAGGTCCATGTAGTCAAGGCTATGGCTTTTCCTGTGGTAATGTATGGATGTGAGAGTTGGACTGTGAAGAAAGCTGAGTACCGAAGAATTGATGCTTTTGAACTGTGGTGTTGGAGAAGACTCTTGAGAGTCCCTTGGACTGCAAGGAGATCCAACCAGTCCATTCTGAAGGAGATCAGCCCTGAGATTTCTTTGGAAGGAATGTTGCTAAAGCTGAATCTCCAGTACTTTGGCCACCTCATATGAAGTGTTGACTCATTGGAAAAGTCTCTGATGCTGGGAGGGATTGGGGGCAGAAGGAGAAGGGGATGACAGAGGATGAGATATCTGGATGGCATCACTGACTCGATGGACATGTGTCTGAGTGGACTCCAGGAGTTGGTAATGGACAGAGAGGCCTGGCATGCTGTGATTCATGGGATCGCAAAGAGTCAGACACGACTGAGTGACTGAACTGAACCAGGCTATATTTTTTGGTTGGTGCATTTAATCCATTTACATTTAAGGTAATTGTCTATATAATGATCCTATTAATATTTTGTTAATTGGGGTTGATTTTTGTAGTTCTTTTCCTTCTCTTGTATTTCATGCATAGAGAAGTTCCTTTAGCATTTGTTGTAAAACTGATTTCATGGTGCTAGATTCTCTTAATTTCTGCTTTCTGGAAAACTTTTGATTTTCCCACCAAATCTCAGTGAGAGTTTTGTTGGATAGAGCATTCTTGTAGGTTGTAGATTCTTCCATTTCATAACTTTACACGTATCATGCATTCCATTCTGGCTTGTAGAGTTTCTATTATCAGTTGATAAGCTTATGGAATTTCCTTTGTATATATTTGTGTGTGTGTGTGTGTGTTTTTTTTCCCTTGTTGCTTTTAATAAGTCTGATTACTATGTGCCTCAGTGTGTTCCTGCTTGGGTTGATCCTGCATGAGCCTCTCTGAACTTTCTGGACTTGCTTGACTATTTCCTTACCCATGTTGGGAATTTTTCAGCTATTATCTCTTCAAATATTTCTCAGGTCTTTTCTCTCTTCTCCTTCTGGGATCACTATAATGTGAATACTGGTGCATTTGCTGTTGTCCCAAAGGTCTCACAGATTGTCTCAATTCTTCTCATTCTTTTTTCTGCATTCTGTTTTGCAGCATTTATTTCCACCATTGTCTTCCAGGTTATTTATCCATTCTTCTGTTTTAGTTATTCTGCTATTGATTCCTTTGAGTGTATTGTTCATCTCTGTTTATTAGTTCTTTAAAATTTCTAGGTCTTTGGTAAACGTTTCTTGCATTTTCTCCCATTCTTTTTCAGAGATCAAGGATCATTTTCACTATCATTATTCTGAATTTTTTTCTGGGAAGTTGCCTATCTCCATTTCATTTAGTTGTTTTTCTGGAGATTTATTTTGTTCCTTCATCTGGGCTATTTTTTTTTTTTTCATTTTGGTTAGCTTTCTATGATTGTGGTATTAGTTCTAGAGGCAGCTTGGATTGGAGTTATTAATTCTTCTATCTGCCCTTTTCTGGATGAGGTTGAGGCTTGTGCAACCTTCCGGATGGGAGGGATTGGCTATGGGAAAACCTGGATCTTGCTCTGGTGGGCAGAGCTCAGTAAAACTTTAATTCAATTGTCTGCTCCCTGTTAGTTGTTTGGCCTGAGTGACCCACTCCCAGAGTCTACAGGCTCTGTGGTAGGGCTATTGATGACCTCCAAGAGGACTTACGCTGAGACATATCTCCAAGGACTCTTGCTGCCAGTTCCTCTGTCCCCATGGTGGGCCAACACATGCCTCTGTAGGAGACCCTCAGACACTTACACACAGGTTTGGCTCAGTCTCCTATGGGATCACTGTTCCTTTCCCCTAGATCCTGGTGCACACAAAATTTTGTTTGTACCCTCCAAGAGTGGAGTCTGTTTATCTCAGTCTTGTGGAAGTCCTGCAACCAAATCCTGCTAGCCTTCAAAGTAAAATACCTTGGGGATTCCCAGTCCCTTGGCTAGATCCCAAGGCTAAGGAGACTGATGTGGGGTCTAAAACCTTCACAACAGTTTGAGAACTTCTTTGGTATTATTGTTCTCCAGTTTGCGGGTCACCCAACTGGTAGGTATAGAATTTGATTTTATCATGATTGTGATCTTCCTATTGTTTTGTCATGGCTTCTTTTGTCCTTGGATGTGAGGTATATTTGTTTGGTGGGTTCCAGTATGTTCCTATCGATGGTTGTTCAACAGCTAGTTGTGATTTTGGTGCTCTGGCTGGAGAAGGTGAGCACAAGTCCTTCTACCCCCTTTTATATTCTGATTCAAGCATATGCAGCGCAATCCTACTCAAAAAATATCAAGAAAAGTTGAACTTTGGGGTAACCATACATTGCATATAGAAGAAAACTGTAAAAAAAATCAGATCAGATCAGTCGCTCAGTCGTGTCTGACTCTTTGCGACCCCATGAATCACAGCATGCCAGACCTCCATGTCCATCACCAGCTACCAGAGTTCACTGAGACTCATGTCCATCGAGTCAGTGATGCCATCCAGCCATCTCATCCTCTGTCATCCCCTTCTCCTCTTGCCCCCAGTCCTTCCCAGCATCAGAGCCTTTTCCAATGAATCAACTCTTCGCATGAAGTGGCCAAAGTACTGGAGTTTCAGCTTTACCATTATTCCTTCCAAAGAAATCCTAGGGCTGATCTCCTTCAGAATGGACTGGTTGGATCTCCTTGCAGTCCAAGGGACTCTCAAGAGTCTTCTCCAACACCACAGTTCAAAAGCATCAATTCTTTGGCCACCCCCAGCTTTCTTCACAGTCCAACTGAGCTCACATCCATACATGACCAGGACAGAAAAAAAAAAAAAAAAAAGCATCAATTCTTGAGCCTAGTCCAACTCTCAATACATGACCACAGGAAAACCATTGCCTTGACTAGACAAACCTTTGTTGGCAAAGTAATGTCTCTGCTTTGAATATGCTATCTAGGTTGGTCATAACTTTCCTTCCAAGGAGTAAGTGTCTTTTAATTTCATGGCTGCACTCACCATCTGCAGTGATTTTGGAGCCCAGAAAAATAAAGTCGACACTGTTTCCACTGTTTCCCCATTTATTTCCCATGAAGTGATGGGACCGGATGCTATGATCTTCGTTTTCTGAGTGTTGAGCTTTAAGCCAACTTTTCACTCTCCACTTTCACTTTCATCAAGAGGCTTTTGAGTTCCTCTTCACTTTCTCCTATAAGGGTGGTGTCATCTGCATATCTCAGGTTATTGATATTTCTCCCGCAATCTTGATTCCAGCTTGTGTTTCTTGCAGTCCAGCATTTCTCAGAATGTACTCTGCATATAAGTAAATAAGCAGGGTGACAGTATACAGCCTTGATGTACTCCTTTTCCTATTTGGAACCAGTCTGTTGTTCCATGTCCAGTTCTAACTGTTGCCTCCTGACCTGCATACAGATTCCTCAAGAGGCAGATCAGGTGGTCTGGTATTCCCATCTCTTTCAGAATTTCCCACAGTTTATTGTGATCCACACAGTCAAAGGCTTTGGCATAGTCAATAAAGCAGAAATAGATGCTTTTCTGGAACTCTCTTGCTTTTTCCATGATCCAGCAGATGTTGGAAATTTGATCTCTGCTTCCTCTGTCTTTTCTAAAACCAGCTTGAACATCAGGAAGTTCACGGTTCACATATTGCTGAAGCCTGGCTTGGAGAATTTTGAGCATTACTTTAGTAGCGTGTGAGATGAGTTCAATTGTGTGGTAGTTTGAGCATTCTTTGGCATTGCCTGTCTTTGGGATTGGAATGAAAACTGACCTTTTCCAGTCCTGTGGCCACTGCTGAGTTTTCCAAATGTGCTGGCATAGTGAGTGCAACACTTTCACAGCATCATCTTTCAGGATTTGGAATAGCTCAACTGAAATTCTATCACCTCCACTAGCTTTGTTCATAGTGATGCTTTCTAAGGCCTACTTGACTTCACATTCCAGGATGTCTGGCTCTAGGTCAGTGATCACACCATCGTGATTATCTGGGTCTTGAAGATCTTTTTTGTACAGTTCTTCTGTGTATTCTTGCCATCTCTTCTTAATATCTTCTGCTTTTGTTAGGTCCATACCATTTCTGTCCTTTATTGATACCATCTTTTCATGAAATATTCCTTTGGTATCCCTGATTTTCTTCAAGAGATCCCTAGTCTTTCCCATTCTGTTGTTTTCCTCTATTTCTTTGCATTGATCGGTGAGGAAGGCTTTCTTATCTCTTCTTGCTATTGTTTGGAACTCTGCATTCAGATGTTTATATCTTTCCTTTTCTCCTTTGCTTTTTGCTTCTCTTCTTTTCACAGCCATTTTTAAGGCCTCCCCAGACAGCCATTTTGCTTTTTTGCATTTCTTTTGCATGGGGATGGTCTTGATCCCTGTCTCCTGTACAATGCCATGAACCTCATTCCATAGTTCACCAGGCACTCTATCTATCAGATCTAGGCCCTTAAATCTATTTCTCACTTTCACTGTATAATCATAAGGAATTGATTTCGGTCATATCTGAATGGTCTAGTGGTTTTCCCTACTTTCTTCAATTTAAGTCTGAATTTGGCAGTAAGGAGTTCATGGTCTGAGCCACAGTCAACTCCTGGTCTTGTTTTTGCTGACTGTATAGAGCTTCTCCATCTTTGACTGCAAAGAATATAATCAATCTGGTTTTGTTGTTGACCATCTGGTGATGTCCATGTGTAGAGTCTTCTCTTGTGTTACTGGAAGAGGGTGTTTGCTATGAGCAGTGCATTTTCTTGGCAAAACTCTATTAGTCTTTGCCCTGCTTCATTCCGTTTTCCAAGGCCAAATTTGCCTGTTACTCCAGGTGTTTCTTGACTTCCTACTTTTGCATTCCAGTTCCCTATAATGAAAAGGATATCTTTTTTGGGTGTTAGTCCTAATAGGTCTTGTAGGTCTTCATAGAAGCGTTCAACTTTAGGTTCTTCATCGTTACTGGTTGGGGCATAGATTTGGATTACTGTGATATTGAATGGTTTGCCTTGGAAACGTAAAAAAAAAAAAAATTATTTTTATTTTCATCTCATTTTAATAGCTTGGTAATTCATTTGAAAAACTTTATAGTCTTTGGCGTTCTAGCTTCCATTTGTTTCATGGAGATTCTACTTCTACTTTAGTGCTATGTTACTAGAAAAATATTTATGATTCAAGTAAATATCTCATAAATAGTTTTATATAAATAACCCTAATGGATATTTTATAAAAATATGCAGTCTTATATTTAGTATAAGAGTACATCCAGCAAGTTCTAGTATGTCTTTTGCTTTCAAGATTTTATAAAAATCAGTAAATAAAATAATGGGGAAAATATTTTTATACTTTTTGAATACTATAGTGGTTATTAAACAACCATAATGCAAGACTCGAGTACTCTGAATGAAGAATATAATATATCACTATGGAAAATTATGGCAAATTAATCATGTAGTAAAATATTTTTCAATAAAGAATAATTTTTATTTTATTCTTGTAGTTCATAACAGTATAAGCTCATAAATTGGGCCTTATTAGTTGTAAAATGATCTTTTGATTTCCTTTAATAATAGAAATCCATTTTAGTATAAATATCACATGTATATTAAAAAGATGTATGAAAATACTTAACAGTATTTCTAACTGTAATTGTTTAGTGACACTTTATTAGAACCCACTAACTTTCGATTGAAGTATGTTTGTTATCAGATTTTTATCCACAGTAAAAGAAAATTACATTTCCAATTTAAAAAGATAATTTTTCATTGAATAAATACCAAACTATATCAGTAAATATGAAAAAAAATCGAATTACTCTGTAGGAATGATGAATATATAACACTATTTTGAAAAGTAGAAGAAGCAGCTCTCACTTTTTAAGAAGTTAATTTTTATTCCCTGTAGAAAAGTCTAAGTGAATAGAGCACTTGTGGTTTATCGATTAGCTATTCTGGTTATTCTTTCCAAATATATCTAGTATCTGCAAAGGTACTGTTGCCTTAGAAATCCCATGAAAGTGTGACATTTTATAGCCTCCATCCTTCCCATGAAGTTAGGTATTAGTTTGTGACCAATTTCATTTCGTATTTAAAATGTGAGAAGGGATACACCACAATCAATTTTGGACTATACTCGCTCTCGCACAATCCTCCATTTTCTGTCTTGGCTCCTCTGCTGATACCTCTTGGACCATGTGAAAGGAGATCTGCAGAACAGATAGAGAGGATATGCTTTCTAATGGTAACCATATGATATTGAATAAATACAGACAGTTGAATAATCAATTTTCAGTGTTAATTCACTGAGAATTTGATCTTTTAATACAACAACCAGCATTATGTATCCAAAGTCTATGTAACCTCATTGTTATTCAGTCGCCTAGTCATGTCTGACTCTTTGTGACCCCTTGGTCTGCAGCATGCCAGCTTCCCTGCCCTTTACCATCTCCTGAAGCTTATTCAAACTCATGTCCATTGAGTCAGTGATGCCATCCAACCATCTAGTCCTCTGTTGTTCCCTTCTCCTCCTGCCTTGTATCTTTTCCAGTATCAGGATCCTTTCCAATGAGTCGGCGCTTTGCATCAGGTGAGCAAAATATTGGCACTTCAGTTTCAGCGTCAGTACTTCCAATGAATATTCAGGGTTGATTTCCTTTAGGATTGACTGGTTGGATCTCCTTGCCATCCAAGAGACTATCAAGAATCATCTCCAACACCAAAGTTGGAAAGCATCAGTTCTCCAGTGCCCAGCCTTCTTTATGGTTCAACTCTCATATCCATACATAACTACTGGAAAAACCATACCTTTGACTATATGGACCTATGTCATCAAAGTAATGTCTCTACTTTATAATATGCTGTATAGGTTTGTCATCTAGGTTTGCTGTTTAGGTTTGCTTTTCTTCCAAGGAGCAAGTGTCTTCTAATTTCATGGCTGCAGTCACCATCTACAGTGATTTGGGAGCCCCCCAAAATAAAAATCTGCCACTATTTCCATCGTTTTCCCATCTATTTGCCATAAAATGATGGGAAAAGATGCCATGATCTTTGTTTTTTGAATGTTAAGTTTTAAGCCAACTTTTTCACTCTCCTCTTTCACTTTCATCTAGAAACTCTTTAGTTCCTCTTCACTTTCTGCCATAAGGGTGGTGTAATCTGCATATATGAGGTGATTGATATATCTCCTGGTGATCTTGATTCAAGCTTATGATTCATCCAGCCCCCCTTTCCCATGATGTACTCTGCATACAAATTAAATAAACGTGGTGGCATTATACAGCCTTGACATACTCCTCTCCCAATTTTGAACCAATCTGTTCTTCCATGTCCAGTTCTAACTATTGCTTCTTGACCTGCTTACAAATTTCTCACTAGACAGGTAAGGTGGTCTGGTATTCCCATCTTTTGAAGAATTTTCCACAGTTTGTTGTGATCCACACAGTCAAAGGCTTTGGTGTAGTCAATAAAGCAGAAGTAGATATTTCTCTGAGACTCTCTTGCTTTCCGATGATCCAATAGATGTTGGCAATTTGCTCTCTGGTTTCTCTGCCTTTTCTAAATCCAGCTTGAGCATCTGGAAGTTCTCAGTTCACACACAGTTGAAGCCTTGCTTGGAGAATTTTGAGCATTACTTGCTAGTGTGTGAGATGAGTGCAATTGTGTGGTAGTTTGAGCATTCTTTGGCATTGCCTTTCTTTGGGATTGGAATGAAAACTGACCTTTTCCAGTCCTGTGGCCACTGCTGAGTTCTCCAAATTTGCTGACATATTGAGTGCAGCACTTTCACAGCATCATCTTTTAGGATTTAAAATAAATCAGCTGGAATTCCATCACCTCTAGTACCTATGATATTTTAAGGAAAGTTTAATGAATATAAACATTTAGAAGTCATTTTAAGGATGATATAAAAT